>NC_053036.3:588185034-590602534 GCF_002575655.3 Aegilops tauschii subsp. strangulata
ATCTAAATCCTTTGAGACGACACCGTATGAACTGTGGTTTGGCAAGAAACCTAAGCTGTCGTTTCTTAAAGTTTGGGGTTGCGATGCTTATATGAAAAAGCTTCAGCCTGATAAGCTCGAACCCAAATCGGAGAAGTGCTCTTCATAGGATACCCAAAAGAAACTGTTGGGCACACCTTCTATCACAGATCCGAAGGCAAGATCTTTGTTGCTAAGAATGGATCCTTTCTAGAGAAGGAGTTTCTCTCGAAAGAAGTGAGTGGGAGGAAAGTAGAACTTGATGAGGTAATTGTACCTTCTCTCGAATTGGAAAGTAGCTCATCACAGAAAACCGTTCCCGTGATGCCTACACCAACTAGAGAGGAAGCTAATGATAATGATCATGAAACTTCAGATAAAGTTACTACCGAACCTCGTAGGTCAACTAGAGTACGTTCCGCACCACAGTGGAACGGTAATCCTGTTCTGGTAGTCATGTTACAAGACCCTACGAATTATGAGGAGACGATGATAAGCCCTGATTCCGCAAAATGGCTTGAGGCCATGAAATCTGAGATGGGATCCATCTTTGAGAACAAAGTATGGACTTTGGTTGATTTGCCCGATGATCAACAAGCCATAGAGAATAAATGGATCTTCAAGAAGAAGACTAACGTTGATGGTAATGTTACCGTCTACAAAGCTCGACTTGTTGCAAAAGGTTTTTGACAAGTTCAAGGAGTTGACTACGATGAGTCTTTCTCACCCATAGCGATGCTTAAGCCTGTCCAAATCATGTTAACAATTGCCGCATTTTATGATTATAAAATCTGGCAAATGGACGTCAAAACTGCATTCCTTAATGGATTTCTTAAAGAAGAGTTGTATATGATGCAACTAGAAGGTTTTGTCGGTACTAAAGGTGCTAACAAAGTGTGCAAGCTCAAGCGATCCATTTATGGACTGGTGCAAGCATCTCAGGCTAGTCATAGTGGGAGTAACATAAGTAGTAACATACATGCCACATAAGCAAAAAAGATGATGTGTCATGCAATTAAAGAGGAGAGAGACAAATGGAGTAACATAATATGTTACCATCACATAGCGCTTTCCAATGCAAAATGAGTCTACAAAGCAATAAATATACATATGCATGTTACTACACCTATGACACTTCCCACTATGGAGGTAGTAATATAGACTAGTAACATATGTATGTTACTAGTCTAAGTTACTCCCCACTATGACTAGCCTCAGAGTTGGAATATACGCTTTGATGAGGTGATCAAAGCATATGGTTTTATACAGACTTTTGGAGAAGCCTGTATTTATAAGAAAGTGAGTGGGAGCTCTGTAGCATTTCTAATATTATATGTGGATGACATATTGTTGATTGGAAATGAAGTAGAATTTCTGGATAGCATAAAAGGATACTTGAATAAGAGTTTTTCAATGAAAGACCTCGGTGAAGCTGCTTATATATTGGGCATCAAGATCTATAGAGATAGATCAAGACGGTTAATTGGACTTTCACAAAGCGCATACCTTCATAAAGTTTTGAAGAAGTTCAAAATGAATCAGTCAAAGAAAGGGTTCTTGCCTGTGTTACAAGGTGTGAAGTTGAGTCAGACTCAATGCCCGACCACTACAGAAGATAGAGAGAAAATGAAAGCCATTCTCTATGCCCCAGCCATAGGGAATATCATGTATGCAATGTTGTGTACCAGACCTCATGTGTGCCTTGTTATAAGTCTAGCAGGGAGGTACCAAAGTAATGCAGGAGTGGATCACTGGACAGCGGTCAAGAACATCATGATGTACCTGAAAAGGACTAAGGATATGTTTCTCGTTTACGGAGGTGACAAAGAGCTTGTCGTAAATGGTTACGTTGATGCTAGATTTGACACTGATTCAGATGACTCTAAGTCTCAAACCGGATACGTATTTATATTGAATGGTGGAGCAGTTAGTTGGTACAGTTCCAAGCAAAGCGTCGTGGCGGGATCTACATGTGAAGCGGAGTACATAGCTGCTTCGGAAGTAGCGAATGAAGGAGTCTGGATGAAGGACTTCATATCCGATCTAGGTGTAATACCTAGTGCATCGGGTCCAATGAAAATCTTTTGTGACAATACTGGGACAATTGCCTTGGCGAAGGAATCCAGATTTCACAAGAGAACCAAACACATCAAGAGACGCTTCAACTCCATCCGTGATCAAGTCAAGGAGGGAGACATAGAGATTTGCAAAATACATACGGATTTGAATGTGGCAGACCCGTTGACTAAGCCTCTTCCACGAGCAAAACATGATCAGCACCAAGACTCCATGGGTGTTAGAATCATTACAATGTAATATAGATTATTGACTCTAGTGCAAGTGGGAGACTGAAGAAAATATGCCCTAGAGGCAATAGTAAAGTTGTTATTTATATTTTCTTATATCATGATAAATGTTTATTATTCATTCTAGAATTGTATTAACCGGAAACTTGATACATGTGTGGATACATAGACAAAACACAGTGTCCCTAGTAAGCCTCTACTAGACTAGCTCGTTAATCAAAGATGGTTAAGTTTCCTAACCATAGACATGAGTTGTCATTTGATGAACGGGATCACATCATTAGGAGAATGATGTGATGGACAAGACCCATCCGTTAGCTTAGCATAATGATCGATAAGTTTTATTGCTATTGCTTTCTTCATGTCATATACATATTTCTTTAACTATGAGATTATGCAACTCCCGGATACCGGAGGAATACCTTGTGTGCTATCAAACGTCACAACATAACTGGGTGATTACAAAGATGCTCCACAGGTATCTCCGAAGGTGTTTGTTGGGTTGGCATAGATCGAGATTAGGATTTGTCACTCCGAGTATCAGAGAGGTATCTCTGGGCCCTATCTGTAATGCACATCATGATAAGCCTTGCAAGCAATGTGACTAATGAGTTAGTTGCGGGATGATGCATTACAGAACGAGTAAAGAGACTTGTCGGTAACGAGATTGAACTAGGTATGAAGATACCAATGATCGAATCTCGGGCAAGTAACATACTGATGACAAAGGGAATAACGTATGTTGTCATTGCGGTTTGACCGATAAAGATCTTCGTAGAATATGTAGGAACCAATATGAGCATCCAGGTTCCGATGTTGGTTATTGACCGGAGAGGTGTCTCGGTCATGTCTACATAGTTCTCGAACCCGTAGGGTTCGCACGCTTAACGTTCGATGACGATTTTGTATTATATGAGTTATATGATTTGGTGACCGAATGTTGTTCAGAGTCCCAGATGAGATCACGGACATGACGAGAAGTCTCAAAATGGTCGAGCGGTAAAGATTCATATATAGGACAATAGTATTTGGACACCGGAAGTGTTCCGGGGGTACCGGGTACATATCGGGTCACCGGAAGTTGTTCCGGGCAACCCCGGGCAATCTATATGGGCTTAATAGGCCTAGGAAGGGACAGACCTGCCCACAGGGGGCTGGTGCGCCCCTCCACCAGGCCGCCCAGCCCTAGGGAAGGCAAGGGAGAAAGGAAAGGGGGGCGCCACCTCCTCCTTCCTTCTCCTAGTGCCAAAACAAGGAGGGGGGCAAATTGGGGTGGCACCCCAAGTAGGATTCGGCCTACTTGGGCGCCCCCCTGGCTGCCTCTTCCCCCCTCCAACCTATATATATGTGGGGAGGGAGGGCGCCTAGAGGACACACAAACATCTGTTAGCCGTGTGCGGCACCCTCCTCCACAGTTTACGCCTCCGGTCATATTGTCGTAGTGCTTAGGAGAAGCCCTGCGCGGATCACTTCAACATCACCGTCACCATGCCGACGTGCTGACGAAACTCTCCCTCGACGCTTTGCTGGATCAAGAGTTCGAGGGACATCATCGAGCTGAACGTGTGCAGAACACGGAGGTGCCGTACGTTTGGTGCTTGATCGGTCGGAACGAGAAGAAGTTTGGCTACATCAACCGTGTTGTCAAACGCTTCCGCTTTCGGTCTACGAGGGTACGTGGACACACTGTCCCCCTCCCGTTGCTATGCATCTTCTAGATAGATCTTGCGTGAGCGTAGGAAATTTTTTGAACTTGCATGCTACGTTCCCCAGCACATAGAAACGTGGCAGGGAGGTTAAGGGCCCACAAGAGTTCAGGTTGAGAAATTCCTTGGGCACCGGCCAATCTAGCCAACAAGATATACAGTCTATCTAGACAGAGCTTTCGCTTTTAAATTGACTGATTCGTCGAAAACATATGATGTGCAGGTCAAGGTTATACATGTACCGTGCGCTCAAAATTTTCTAAGCCATATTATGGAAAATTATGGTAGGATTGTACTGTGGTTTGGTTAGGATCAGGGCCTGATGAGGCTACAAAACAATGCCATGCTGATTGTAACCCCGCCAGTTGAGTAATATAAGTTTTTTTCCCGCAAAAAGAGAAAAAACACAAGGTTGCTCTCAAGTTTTGTTTAATTTGCTGATTCAGAGATTAGCTCTTCAATTTGTCTGAATCTGATCGAATGCAACCAAGCGATAATCCAGCAAGGAAACATCAAGGATTGCAATGATTGAGTTTGGACTGTATCATGAAGAAATCATAATGTAGACACTTGTAGTCATAGCAATAGTCAGAGAACAATGTATATGTTGTGTTAGGAGCTAGGGTTCTGCCGGTTCTAGGGCGGAGATTGTAGGGGAAAGATGGAGGAAGACGAGGACGAGGGCGTGGCGGCCGGCGGCTGGGCGCCGTCCTTGCGTGATGGAGAAGAGGCGGCGGCGGCACAAGAGGCGGCTAGGGTTAGGTCTCCCGGCTCCCTAAGGGAAGCCGAGCAAATAATGATTGCTTCTTGCTTGATTAGATTGATACATCCCCTCTCCTTATATAGAGAGGTTTACTTGACTCCTAAGCAAACGATCCTAATAACGATAAGATAATTGGGCTAAGCCCCTAATAACGATAAGATAACTTGGGCCACAACCCACTGGGCTAAGCCCCTAATATGCCGGTCATAACACTCCTCCCCGCCTGCACAAACAGCTCGTCCTCGAGCTGTAAGGTAGGGAAGCGCTTGCTAAACTCCTCGAGGTGATCAACCAGCGTCAAACACCTTCGCGACAGTTGGGGCAGCCAGGTCGGCGGTGATGGCGTCCTCCTCAATGTAGTCTACAACCTTCAGGTAGAAGAGTCGCGGGCAAACGTGGCCGGGCGTGTAGGGCTCGTCGCAGTTGAAGCACAACCCTTGGCGGCGATGCTCGAGTAGCTCGGCCGAGGTGAGCCGGCGGGACAGGCGCGCCGTGGTCGCGGCGAGGGTGCCACGGAAGCCTGAGCAGGCCGACCCTGCGCAGGAACATCTGGCCAGGGTAGCGGCCTAGCGGCCCGGGACGGTGATGCCTGCTGGATGGCCACCGCGCGGCGCTCGAACGCGCGGGCGTAGTACATGGCCGTCTGGAGATCATGGGGTCCCCGAAGCTCCACGTCCACGCAGATGTGATCCGGAAGTCCACCGACGAAGAGATCGGCCCGCTGCTGTGCCGTCACGCCCGGCGCGTGGCATGCCAGGGCATGGAAAACGGTCGGCGAAGTCCTGAACTGTGGAGGTGAAGGGAAGGCGGCCTAGCTCTGCCAGGCGGCTCCAGCGGATCGGTGGCCCAAAACGAAGGAGGTAGAGCTCGCGGAAGCGCTCCCAAGGGGGCATGCTGCCCTCGTCCTGCTCGAGAGCGTAGTACCAGGTCTGTGCCGCGCCGCGGAGGTGGTAAGAGGCGAGCCAGGTATGCTCCGAGGCGAGGGTGTGCTGCCTGCGAAAGAACTGCTCGCACCGGTTGAGCCAGTTGAGGGGGTCCTCCGTGCCGTCATAAGTGGCGAAGTCCAGTTTGGCAAACCGCGGTGGTGTCTGAGTCGGAGTGCCATGGCCGACTGGCTCGGAGGTGCGAAGCAGCGAGGATTGGGGCGCCGGGTCAGTATGGCCTCGGCCCGTGGAGTGCCCCGCCGAGCCAGAGGGATCGCCGAACTGCAGAGTGGGTGCCGGCGGGTCTCCAGCCGACGTGTAGATGGGTGGCGGCGATGATCCGGTCAGCCAGGCCAGTATTGGGGACGGCGATGGCGGAAAGCGCACTTGCTGGATCGGTACGCCTCCCTGCGAGGGTGACCCGGGCCCCGTGCTGGGCGGTGGCGGCGCCGGCAGCTGTGGCTGCGGCGGCACGGACCCGGGTGGCGTGGAGGAGCCGCGAGGGCCGGGGCCGGCCACTATGGCCATTGAGGCGCGGCAGCGGGTGGCGGTGGGGCCGGCAGCTGGGGCTGCGGCTGCCGGACCCGGGAGGCGTCGGGGGCGCGGCGATCGCCAGAGCCGGCCACTGCGGCCAGTGGGGGGCGACGGTGAGCGGCGGCTGACCGGGCCAGTGGTGGTGTAGAGGCCCGATCGACGCCGTGGTGGCCGCGTACCAGGGCAGGGCGATTGGCCCGGTCGTGGCGGCCGGCTGCAAGGACGGCGGCTGCCCGTAGGGCCCGGCCAGGTAGAGTCGGATGCCTTGGACGGCGGTGACGAGGTCGTTGAGGATCCCGGTCATCTCCGCCGGCGAGTAGACAGCAACGGGCGGCGCGGTGGAGGGTGGTGGCGTCTGGTCGGTGGAGGCGCCGACAGTGGAGTCCAGCGGCGCGGTGGGGAGAGCCAGCGGCGCGGTGGATAGAGGCAGCGGCGCGGTGGTGACGGGGAGCGGCGCGGTGGTGACGGGCAGCGGCGGGTTGGGTGGTGGTGCAGACATGATCGGAACCGAGCTACCTGATACCAAGGTGTTAGGAGCTAGGGTTTTGCCGGTTCTAGGGCGGAGATTGTAGGGGAAAGATGGAGAAAGACGAGGACGAGGGCGCGGCGGGCGGCGGCTGGGCGCCGTCCTTGCGTGATGGAGAAGAGGCGGCGGCGGCACAAGAGGCGGCTAGGGTTAGGTCTCCCGGCTCCCTAAGGGAAGCCGAGCAAATAATGATTGCTTCTTACTTAATTAGATTGATACATCCCCTCTCCTTATATAGAGAGGTTTAGTTGACTCCTAAGCAAACGATCCTAATAACGATAAGATGATAAGATAATTGGGCTAAGCCCCTAATAACGATAATATAACTTGGGCCACAACCCACTAGGCTAAGCCCCTAATATGCCGGTCATAACAGGTTGGTAACTGTTTCATTTGCTGGTTCAGAGACAATCTCTTCCATTTGCCTGAATATGGTTGGAATTGACAGACATTTGCTGCTAAGGGAAAAGACAACCTACACTTGGCCCGATAGGCATCATCGCTTCACCGCCTTTGACAGTTTTGGTCTGAATAGCCATGTAAAACCATTTCTGCACTTTCCTTGCAAAAGGAAGAAGGAAATGTGCATAAACAACACAAGGCTAACTTTAAAGTCACAGTCAAATCACACAACCCAAGTTATAGTCCATACATGAACGAATAGTTGGACATTCTAGATATAGAGCGGACACGCACATCGTCAAAGCCTTCACTGGTCCTGTCCAGCCGGCATCTTCCGGTAAACACTCGGAGGTTTCAAATCATCACAGGTCTCAAGAGTCTAGACTTGTCTCTGACGAGGAGGGACCAAGCAACGGTAACCTCCAGCTCAGCATCATCGACATTAAATTTCTTTTGACTGAAGCCAAAACATTTAGCGGCCAAGAAGACGTGTCCTTGCGCGGTCCTAACACCGGATGATGAGTAGGCCTCTACAACAACGTCCAGGAGGCCTTCCCTTTCTACAGAGACCACACGCCTCGACAGATCAAGGTAACCGTCTGAACCCTGTGGTGTTGCATGTCTACCAGGATCAAGCAGCACGACTTCACCACATGGAGCATCATTAACATGCTTGGAGTACGATGTTGTCAAGCAAGCTACTCGGCAACGATGTTCAACACGTTGCCGTCTCCCTTGTTTGACAACACGGACACTGCAGATTGTAGCCTGGATTGACTCCAGGACCAGCTCCATACATAACTCTATTTTGCAGAAGGTGTTCTCAAAGCAAATGGTCTGCTCACCAGGAAGACCTGCGCGGGAAGTATGTGTCGCACTGATCAATGCTCTATTTCGAGGCATTGATCTATGTTCAACTCTTAGTTGAATTTCAAATTGAACAGGATCGTTGAACACGATCGCACGAGACGGCCCGGTCAAGCGCAGAAAAGGATCCTGCAAGCATTAGTCAATCACCCCTTACTACTAATCAACAAGAGGAGATGACCAAGCTGGGCGGTCATATGCCAGCAGCGATATCCCCAAAAGAAAATCCTCAAAAAGCAAAGATACTATACTTACGTGTTTCGAGACTATTTGGCTCATTGTGCTATTGCGCCAGAAGAGAAGGTTGCGGTTGTAATCGACGGGGTCCCAGGCAGCAACCATACCGTACACGAACAATGGCCACTTAAAGCCGCCTTTGATTTCTGCGAGTTTGATGGAGAAGATCTGCAAGGTTTTTGCGACGACGCCATCGACTAAGCGGGGTATAGGTGTCAAGTGTGTGAAATGCATGGAACTCAATAGCGCTGCATGCAAGAACCAAAGTGAAGCATGTGAGATAAGCAAAAAAAAAAAAAGGCAAATCTATTCCCTTGCTGCTTACTGAAGGAAGGTCGATCGATCAAAGGTAAAAAAAAGAGTAGCTAGCTAAACAAAACTGAGTAAGAATGCATGCATGTCAACTCACTCGTGTCTTCATAGCGGCCGCACCCCATGGATCCATATATAGATTCCCAGACACACATCTTGAGAGTGAAATTCTCTTCCTCGGTGGCCATCTCCTCCTCCATGGCTATTTGTTGGGCTGATTTGCCTGCGTCGATATCGTCCATCACGAGGTCGTTCATCAGCTTCTGCTTGTACAGCTCAACCTCCATCTTCCGGGTTTGATGGCCATGGAGAAGTTGAGACTGCTGCTGCTTCGCGGATCCCCGTTCCATCTCCGTCTCAGGAGGCAATGGACCAATAACATGATTCTCCGCGGAGGATTTGGCCCTGACTTTCTCCCCGCCGTCCAATTGGGATCCGGACAAGTCCAATTTATTGAGCTGAACATCTAGGACAGGAGATTGGACTCTGTCGATCTCATCCTCTGCCTCGTCAACTTCCAATCAGTCGGAAGATCACTAGTAGAAAAAGAGGCTTCCATACGCCCTCATTAGTCCCTAAAATAATCGAACCGCGACCAAAAGGGTCTTTAGTCGCGGTTCGGGAGGAGACCCGCGACCAACTATCTGGGCCCAGCGCGCTCGGTCGACAGCTGGCGGACGGGAGGGGCTTTAGTCCCGGTTGGCCTGGCCAACCGGGACTAAAGGTCCTCAGGCTGGCCCGAAGGCCTTTAGTCGCGGTTGGCCAGACCAACCGGGACTAAAGGGCCCATCAAACTCTACCCCCCCCCCCCCCCCGACCGCCTTTTCAGTTTTAGAAAAACCAAAAGAAAATGATGGAAATGTCAAAAAAATAAAATAAGTTTTCCATGTGATATGTGGTCTAGTTGTTGGGAAAATTAACAAATATGAATTTCGACTTTATTTGCAAAATCTCTCTGGAATTTCTTAAAATGGGCATAACTTTTGCATACGAATTCGGATGAAAAAGTTTTTTATATGAAAAATCATCTACTCGAAAAGTTACATCCGAATTTAACTTTAACAAGGGGAACCCCGTTAAACATTTTCAAAATCCTCAAAAACCTAACAGAAAAAAAGATACGGGGCTTTTAAGATCTGGAGAGGCAAAAAAATTCAAAAAATTTCAAATTATGGTCAAACTGTGGTCAAACAATGGTCAAACTAATTATTCTAGAATATTAGTGTTACTAAATAATTATTTCAGTTTTTTTTTTAAATTTTGGTCAAATCTGGTCAAACAGTGGTCAAACAGTGGTCAAACAATGGTCAAACTAATTATTCCAGAAATATTAGTGTTACTAAATAATTATTGTTTTTTAAAACAATAGTTTCAAACTCAAACAGTGAAATGTGTCACTTCATGCTCAAGCTAAATTCCGGAGGGTTAATAGAATTGACATCCTAATATTGTCAGGAAAATAACAAGTGCAGACTTGGAAACGAGGGAGAATAGAACCCGGAAGTTAAGCGTGCTCAGGCTGAAGTAGTGAGAGGATGGGTGACCGTCCGGAAAGTTAGATGATTTGGAATGATGAGGGGTGATTAGAGATTAGAGGTTAAATTGAGCAGTGATGAGGGGTGGTGATTAGATATTAGAGGTTAAAATAATTCAGAAATTTGAAAATTAAAAAATTAAAAAAATTTGCAAAAAAACCAGGTTTAGGGGGGCTAAAACCCTAAACCTGCGGAGGAGGCCTTTAGTCCCGGTTAGCCACGAGAACCGGGACTAAAGGACGGGCCTTTAGTCCCGGTTAGCCATGAGAACCGGGACTAAAGCCTTTAGTCACGGTTCGTAAGAGGCGCGACTAAAGGGGGGTCTTTAGTCGCGCATATTTAGTCCCGGTTGCACAGCCGGGACTAAAGGCCTTTGCAAACTGGGACTAATGGCCCATTTTCTACCCGTGGATATTGGTTCGGCCATGGAGTCTCGTCTGATCTGGATACGGAAATCTTCCGATAATCTACTGGACCAATCGGCAATCGCCTCGGTTGTTATCAAGGGCTGCTTCCGGCGATTTTCGTTCGATCAGATTGGAACTAGGGTTTGTACGGAAGACGGGATCGGAGTGCTCTATGCTTGTATTTACCCTGCGAGCCTTAACCTCAGCCCAGTCCGACTCGGCTTAAAAGATCCAGAAGCAGTAATCCGACTCGGAAACGTGTGCTCGTTAAAAACATGGGAAATAATACAAAATACAAGTGACTCAAAATATCTTCTAAAAAAAGACTTAAAATATCTTTTTTCTAGAAGAACTTAAAATATCTCAGGTTTCAGTTTTTCCCCTGTACAAAAGGGCGCTTTCCTTTTTACGAAGCAACCGACCAAAAAAAGCAAGCGAATGCTCGCTTGGGGAACCCACCAGCGCGACCCAACGGCCCATCAGGCATTTTTTACGGGCCACCCCAAAAAGCGTTATTGCTTCTGAAAAAAAAAACAGTCCAAAACCCAAAAAATCAGTAAAATTGCAGTGATCTTTGGCAAAAAAGAACTGTAGAAAACTCATGGCAAAAAAATAGATTTGCCATGGTATGTCTGAAATATTACCATGGTAAGTTCAATAAATAATTAAATATGCCGTGGGAAAATTGCATGTTAATTTTTAAAGGCGCACAGAATTGTTTCCATGGTAGACTAAGAAATGTAACAAAAAGACAATGTATTTTTAATTACCGTATATTTATAATTTAAGTTGCCATGACAACAAAAGTTATATTGTCATGGCAACAAGTCTTTAGTTTTTGATGATAATGATGCGAAATCAAAATGTGTAAAAAAGTTGACATGGTGGAAATATTAAAATTGCATGTTAAAATAAAATTCCATGCTCTTATTAATAAAATGGACGTGCTCTATATTTTCTTTGTCAAAAAAATCACATACAGAATATGTCCATGATAAAAATAATAAAATTGTCGTGAAAATAAAATTAAAATTGCCATGATCTAGATAATGAAACTTGACATGCTCTTAAAAAAAATCATGTCGTACAAAGCAAATCATGTATAAAACACAAGCAAAAACAAACATACTATAATATTGCCATGCCCCTGGATATAGAGCATAAAAATGCCACGTGTCTGGATAGAACAATCATATATAAAGAAAATTTTGTGGAACAAAAACATGTTTATAATGGCCGCATGGCAAAGAATATAAGAGATTTGTCGTAGGCTATATACAGAAGGAATATGCCACGATATGTACAATTTTTTGACTTGGGTAAGTTCAGAAAATAATTCGTCATGGCATCTACACTAAAAATGACATGGAAAAAAACATTAAATTTTCCATGCTCAAATTCAAGGAATACCTACATTTGCCAAACAGTTATTGAAGTTATTCTTAAGCTTGCCATGGCAAAAATCTTTACAGAAATGCGATGGAACAAAAGTTGTATTGCTAACAATATATGGATTTACCATCATCTAGTGTAAGTATTTTGACATGGTGTTTTCGTTTTCCGTGGCAAAAAAAAATAGTACAATTTGCTATTTTTGCCATGGCAAGGCTAATGGATTTACCGTGAGGTAATATAAGTATTTGCCAGGGCGATTATAATGAATATCACTCGGGAAAGGAAGGGATCTCAGAGGAACTACTTTAAAAAAATTATTCTCTTGTTGATGGCAAATTTACGAAGACAAAGTACAATCGACAACTTAAAAAAATGATCTATGGGTCATGGCAAATGCGTAAACTGCTTGTGAGAATTTGTTCTCTGGTTGATGGCAAATTTAGGAAATGCAGAAACTGCTTTGGAAAAAAATCTTCTATGATGATGGCAAATTTAGGCCATGTTTTCTCTTCACTGTTGATAATTGGTTACGGTGATGGCTCTGCTTTGCTCGATGTTGGATTATCTACAGACTGGTCGGAAGGTCAGACAAGTCAGATTCGGTTTAGCGGATCCAATGCCGGTTCTGGCATCATTCGCCTGCAATACGTAAGGGCAACTCCACCGCGCGACCTCAAATAGATATTCGTTTTATCCGGATTCGGCTCATTTGGGTAGGACAATGGGGTCGTATCCGGGCAGTTTCTGGGATGCGGTGGCCGTGCGCCCAACGCACGGATGCATCCCAGCCGCATCCTGTCCGCGTACATTTTTCTTTGCAAGTCCTTAATTTTTTTAATCATTCATTTTTGATACATGGAAATACATAATCAAATTTTGACTTGAAAAGCAAGATAAAAAAAACAAGAACCATAAGAATACATTTTAGAAGATATCTAACTTCCATAACAGCTCTTGTAAGTTGGATTAGTGCCTTCTCGATGCATTCATTGTTGATCTGCGGAGGAGGCTCGATCTTGCGTGCTTCTTTCTTCTTCGAGTCTAAAGAAGTAGAGGTTGCTTCCTCGCTTCTAGTCTCATGTCTAGCCTCTAATCTAGCAACAAGTGCACTAGTCTCATCTCTAGCCTTTCGACTAGAGGGGGTGCGGCCGGAGGGAGGGAGGGGGCGGATAGAAAAAGCGTCCATGTGCCACTGACTGGCGGGCCAGGGGAGGACACGCGCAGACGGCCCGCCCATCCGCGTGCTGTCCGTTTCACCCCAAAAGCGGGCGCAAACTTGGGCCGGGGATGGGTCGAAAGCGGACAGAAAACGGACAAAAATCCCCGTCCATTTGGGGTAAAACGGACGAACCAGACGGCCCAGCGCGCGACGGCCTGGACCCATCTGGTCCGTTTTGTGTCCGGGCCGACCCATTTGAAGCGCATACATGCGACGGGTTTGGGCCCCAGCAGACAGCAAACAGACGCGTCGCTTGTCCGCGTCGGGGCCGCATGGCCGGCGGCCACCTACCTCCCACCCGCCAACATCAATGCGCACGCGCGGGCGGCCCCACCTGTCATCCACCCAACGAACGGTCGCCGTCCTTCTTAATGGGGAGGCCGTGGACCGATCGTCGTCCACACTCCCACTCCAGCCTACTGCCTCCACGAAACCCAACACCCCCAAACCCTAGCTTATCCTCTCCCCGTCCTCGAACTCGCCGGTCGGCTGCCTCGCAGCCATGGGGCTATGGAACCACGGCCGCAAGGGAAAGCACGACCGCGAGGCCGGCTCCTCCTCGGGACGTCGCCACGGCTCCGTGAAAGCGGAGGCCGCATCGCCACCGCGTTGGGCCCCCGCGCCTGCCCCATTCACCATCGGCCCTAGGGCCGCCGGCGAGCGCGACCGGTAGTACATCAACGCCGATGTATGCCGGCGTTATTGGGAGACGAGGATGCCGGTCCCGTGGAGCGACGTCCACCTCCCCAACAACTGGCACCTCTTCACCGACTGGGTCCCGATCCCGCCGGTCCCAGTGAGCAGCCGTGCGCGCCGCGACGAGATCGAGCGCCGCCGCCTCCTCCTCCCCGACGACCTCTACTACGACGATAGGTACGCCCCTGACTCCGTGCTCTGGGACACGTGGCTACAGGACGAGCACGACGTGCGGCGCGCCTCTTACTTCGCCGGCACGGCGTCGGGGTCGCGGCGGCCACGTCGGGAGGTGCGCGGCCTCACGCCCACGCCGTCGCCTTCCCCATCTCCGTCGCCACCTCCACCTCCTCGCATGACAGCGAAGGAGGAGGCCTGGCTCATGCAACGTGTCACGGAGGACTTCATAAACACGCACGATGAGCGCCAATGGCCGGGCCTCGAGGAGACGATGGCCCTCTCTGTGGCCGGCGACGTCGCCATCCCCGAGCTGGAGATGGTGACGGTGGAGGAGGTGATGGAGGAGGAGCCGGTGGTCGCGTTCCACCCGGGCCTGGTGGGCCAGCAGTGGAGCTGGTCATGCACGGCTCCGGAGATGGTCGACACCGTGGGGGGCGTGAACTGGTGCCCCACGCCGCCGCGGTCACCGGAGCGGGACGCATTGCCACGGGAGGAGGCAGTGCAGGCACCTCCCGCCTTCCAGCCCGGCCCCGTGTACCACAGACCGCCGGCCCACCTCTGGACGCCGCCGGACTACGTCGACCTCGTCAGCGACGACGACGACACCGGCGGCCACTGAAGACCGCGACGGCGACGGCATCGACGAGCACGGCAGGAGCGTGCGGGCGGCGTTTTTTTATGTTAATTATGGCAATGTGAACCGTGGAACTGGGCCGTTTTGTGGCCGTGATGGTTAATCTATATTTTATGTTTTTATATTTGCTTTTATTTATTTTTTCGGTATTTTATTTTAGTTTTTATGTTTTTTTTAATCACGTCCACCCTAGACATGATTTGGGGTGCGGCCGCACGTTGAGCGCACCCATGACCCAACGGACAGAAGCGAACATGGGCGAACCCATTACCGTCCCAATGGAACGAAATCCGGTCGATCTGAACGTCTGTTTAGGGTCGTGCGGTGGAGTTGGCCTAAGAAAGACGCCCATGAGGACTGACGACTGTGCGTGCGAACAGGAGCAGCGCTGCTGCTGCTGTCTTGTGCTGTAGGCCTGTAGCACGTAGGTGTTGCCCGTGAAGGTTTTTCATTTCTGACGGGAGTAAAAGTGACCCGACGGACGCGCGGGAGGCAGCGTGGAGGGAGGAACTGCTGGCCCGTTTCCTTCCTTGCCTTTGCCGAGAGCCATTCACTCACGCGGAGACGCGCCAAAATACGTGACGCCCACTAATGCGTCCTTCCTTTGCCATGAGCGCTCACGCCCCGGCCCCGCGACACGCCGTGTGTCGTGAGGGACTGAGGGGTCAAGAATTGAGACGTGATTGTCCTCCGGGACGGACAGTGGTTGGGACATGATTAGGGGGAGAGGGTGCGGGGATTCCTGCGTGCGTGCTCGCATCATGCATGCACGGACGCGCGCTGTTTCCTGGACGAAAATACCGCACCGCACGCACGGAGAGTCGGAATTATCCGAGGTGTCCTCGGAGCATGATGTACTCTCCATCATGGGACGCGCGAGACAATGAGCTCACTTGAGTTTTTCTTTCTTTTTCAGAACTATAAACCCAAGACACGACATCATAATCTTGACTTTCATTTGGGATAGCAATGCAACCCCGTTGGGGCCTCTTGTCGAGTAGTAGGTTGGAGATGCTACGTCCCGGCACTGTGTCTAGCGGTAGTCGGTGTTGGTCTTCGTTGCACCTCGACTGGATGTAGTCTTTGTCCGTCTGTTTTAGTGTGTCTACGGGTTGGATCCTTTCTATTTATGTTTATCTTTATCGGCAATGGTTGTTGTTCTAGTGCGCTGGTTATGTGGGGTCTTAGCACAACGATTTTTTGATTGTCTACTACAACAAGGTTTACCCGACTCCGGCAAGTGAGGGGCAATGATGGCGGTGCGTCTTCAACTCACTTCAGTGATTGTAGTCGTCGCTAGGTGGTCTATGAACTGATGTAACTTTTGTTACTTCTGTCATTCTTTGAACTGTCGTGACAGTTGATGAATAGATAGAATGGTTTTTCAAAAGAAATATAACACAAATTCAACTAAAAACACGAATTCGAGCACTCCAAAAATTGCATTAAAGCCCTTAAGGGCATCTTCAACGACAACCCATAAATTTTCTCCCGCATCCGTTTGTGGACACCGGATGCGGGAGAACGTCATCCAACCGTAGCCGCATACATCCGGCCTTTCGGGTTTTTTTCCTAGTCCGTACGATCAAGTAGCAGTATGCAAAGGGTACAGACGTTCAAATAGCCGCATGCAACACTAGTTCAAATTTAAAAAAGTTTCAATATTACATCCCAACATTGTTGTCCCCTTTCACCGCCCATTGATACTCAATCAGATCTTCTTTCGGCTTCTCGTGAGTTGGTTGATGCCGAATTTGCTGATGCATTTGAATAAACTCCTCAAATGTGGCCGGATTCTAGTCCGGAAGTTGGATAGGATCACCCATGTTCTCAATTCCAGAGTTGCGGCAGCATCATCACCCTCATCCTCGACGATCATATTGTGCATGATCACACAATATGTCATCAAATCCCACAAGGTTTCCGGATCCCATTGTTTAGCAGGTCCACGAACAACTGCAAAACGGGCCTGCAAAACTCCAAATGCCCACTCGACATCCTTTCTAGCTGCTTCTTGTCTTTGGGCAAAGTGAGCCTTTTTCTGGCTAACTGGGTTTGAGATGGTGCTGACAAAGGTAGCCCATGGAGGATAGATACCGTCAACCAGATAGTAGCCCATGTTGTACTCATGTTCATTGACAGTATAGTGGCAAGGAGGAGCTTTTCCTCCAGTCAGCCTCGCAAACAACGACGATCGTTGCAGCACATTGATGTCATTGTGACACCCGTGCATGCCAAAGAAAGCGTGCCAAATCCAAAGATCCTGTGATGCAACTGCTTCAAGAATGATGGTGGGCTTTTTAGCATGACCTTGATATTGCCCTTGTAAAGCCTTCGGGCAGTTTCCATTTTCAACGCATGCAGTCAAGAGATCCAAGCAAACCTGGCCACCCTCTTACTTCTGAGATTGCCAGGAGCCTCTCGGTGTTTGCCATAGTTGGTTCTCTCAGGTACCGAGGTCCGAACACCTCGACCACGGCAGTTGCAAACCTGACCATGGCATCTCCTCATGCGCTCAGACATCCATAGGTACTCGTCCCACGAATCAGCGGTCGTGCCATATGCAAGCATCCAGAGTGCGGCCGTGCACTTCTGATAATCAGAGAAGCCAATCGTTCCCACGGTGTCCTTCTTCAGGATGAAGTAGTCATCGTAGGACCGGACTCCATGGTACAAATGATCGAAGACAGTCTTGCGCATCCGAAAACGCCGGTGAAAATGGTCAGCAAATAGTGCATCTGGGGCAAAGTAGTCGGCCATCAATGTCAAATTATCACGGGCCTTGTTGCGGTTGAGAACTCGATGAACATTGATCGAGCCCTTGAAACTGAGAACATGCTCCTCCGCATGCTCCGCGTCTTCAAGGACCGCCTACATCATTGTCGTCTCATCGGAGTACTCTGATACATCTCAAACGCATCTATAATTTTTTTATTGTTTCATGATGTTATATTATCATTATTGGATGTTTTACAATCATTTTATAACAAATTTATATCATGTTTCGGGACTAACCTATTGACATAGTGCCCAATGTCAGTTGCTGTTTTTTGCTTGTTTTTTACTTCACAGAAAATCAATACCAAACGGAGTCCAAATGCAGCGAAACTTTTTGGAGATTTTTCTGCACCAGAAGACACACGATGGGCCAAGGAAGTACCAGAGGGGGGCTCCGAGGGGAGCACTACCCACCTAGGCGCGCCCTGGTGGGTTGTGCCCACCTCGGCCGCCTCCTGCACCGCCTCTTTGCTCTATAAATACCTCGAAAATCCAAAAACCCTAGGGGAGTCGACGAAACACAATTCCAGCCGCCGCAAGTTCCAGAAACATCAGATCCAATCTAGACACCATCACGAAGGGGTTCATCATCCTCATTCATGTGTGAGTAGTTCATTATAGACCTTCGGGTCCGTAGTTAGTAGCTAGATGTCTATCTCTCTCTCTCTCTCTCTCTTGATTCTCAATACAATGGTCTCTTGAAGATCTATTTGATGTAACTCTTTTTGCTGTGTGTTTGTTGGGATCTGATGAACTTTGAGTTTATGATCACATCTATTTTATCCGTGAAAGTTATTTGAGTTTTGATCTCGTATATGCATGATTGCTTATAGCCTCGTATTTCTTCTTCGAATCTTTGGTTTAGTTAGGCCAACTAGATCGATTTTCTTGCCATGGGAAGAGGTGCTTTGTGATGGGTTCGATCTTACAGTGCGCAATCCTAGTGACAGAAGGGGATGTGACACGTATGTACCGTTGCTATTAAGGATAACAAGATGGGGTCTATTCCTACATGAATAGATCTTGTCTAGATCATGTCATCGTTCTTATTGCATTACTCCGTTTTTCCATGAACTTAATACACTGGATGCATGCTGGATAGCGGTCGATGTGTGGAGTAATAGTAGTAGATGCAGGCACGAGTCGGTCTACTAATCTTGAACGTGATGCCTATATAATGATCATTGCCTGAATATCGTCATAATTATTTAAAGTTCTATCAATTGCCCAACAGTAATTTGTTTGCCCACCATATGCTATTTTTCTCGAGAGAAGCCACTAGTGAAATCTACGGCGCCCGGGTCTATTCTTTATCATATTTGCTTTGAGATCTATTTTTATTCGCTTTTATTCTCAGATCTATTATTACAAAAAAACCAAAAATACCTTGCTGCAATTTTTTGTAATTTATTTCATTTTGCGTTTCCGCGAGATTTATTTACCCAATCTACTACAAACCGATTTATCTTTTAACCGGGAGGGATTGACAACCACTCTTACGCGTCGGGTTGCAAGTATTTGTTCTTTGTGTACAGGTACTGTTTACATAGTGTTGCGTGGTTCTCCTACTGGTTCGATAACCTTGGTCTCATCACTGAAGGAGATACCTACCGTAGCTGTTCTGCATCATCCCTTCTTCTTTGGGGAATTCAAGCCGCATCATACTCCTCCTCGTCCGATGAGCCGTCGGACGACTCAACATACTGCTCATATATGTACTCCAAATCGAAATCCATTGCTAAAAAGAAGAAGGGACAACTGTTTTCAGCTCCGGCGATTCATCGGGCAGTTGTCGGGCACGGTAGAGGATGGTACCTGGTGGGGAGTTCGGAGGACAGGGGGTGAACGAAAACGGAGGAGAAGCGGCGGGGAGCCCTGCTGGAGCGCCGGAGGTGAAGGATAAGCAGATTTCCGGCAGGGTGTGGCGTGGTGGCCGGGGTGGTGGAGCGGCGGCGATGACAAGAGAGAAAGAAGGAAGGAAAGAAAATGGAGAGGATGGAGTCGCGGTGTTCGGGAAGGGTTTTGGATGGGCTTGGGGTGTCGGATTCCTATGTTCCGCGTGTCCGGACTCCCAAAAAGCTCCCCCATATTTGTCTCCGTTTTGCGGAAAAAATCGCGTCCAGACTATCCCGTGGACCGATACAGGCCCGCGTTGGATGGCTCCCGCGGTCTAAATGGATGCGGATGGTTTGCGGGTCCGCCTTGAAAATGCCCTAACAGAATATAATGTAAAACTCCCTAGTTGAGTTGCACCTTGTAATTTAAGCAACGAGACATTGTAAGTATGTATCTGGTTGTAAAATTTATTAACTCTGATGTTATTTGTACTGTTATAATTGAAGATGAGTAGATAGAAAGTTTTTTAAGGAAAAAAAAAGTGTAAGGAGCTTTGCCACAACTACGGATTAGTTCTACAAAATCATGTCTACGGGAGGAGGTGGTAAGATTTTGTTCGAAGAGGAGGGGCGACATGGAAATCAAACGGGGGAGGATATCTATTCTTATATAGTTGATCCTCACTAAGTCTAATTTTCTTAACATGCGGTGTTCCATCTCATCAGGTGTGTCATGTCAGGGTCCACTAACATTATTTTGCAACCCCATGCAAACCGCGTTCATACTCTTTGTTCACACATGATGCAAATATGAAATATTTCTTTTTTTTTGCGTGGAAGTATGAAATATTTCTACATTAAAAGATAGTAACTCTCGATTTAGATCATTTTAATACATCTGAAATTAATCTTCAAATTTCCCGCCGCAACATGCGGGAAAATCACCTAGTTAACAAGGAGAGGATGTCTAATCCCCGTAGCCTCCCACGCCTGACATGTTGTCAATAGGATTTAAAAAAATCTTGAGAAAAGATACATAATTATAAGGCAAAACAATAGTTAGTATAATGGAAAGACAAACTGGACGCAAAACGACCAACAGGAAATAAATATCATACTTGCATTCTTCTTCATCTGATTGTATACCACCGGCCGGAGATTGAAAATTGCATTGAACCAACATTGAATGAAAGAGACACCAACAGATGCTCTTTCCATACCAGGCTATAAGGACTGCAATAGTAACTCGCCCTTGAAACAAGATCTAGAAATCACTGAAAAAACATCGGTTGAAGTACTACCCATGTAACACAGGCTTGCAATCCATCACCATCCGTCCAAAGACTAAGAGAAATTAGACCATGGCACAAAACAAAATGAAAGAAGATGTCGCTTGCTCTCCTCGATAGACACACCAACTGCCAATATCCAGAGAGAGCCAACATATGTTTAAAAAAACCGAGACCATCAAGGGAGGAGCCCCTGTGGCTTTTTAACTAAGAAAGAATGATGTGAGACACAATCTAATACTGTGAAATTAACTAGGATGGTTAAGTGACCCCCACAGGGATTGACTCCGCACCTGAGCGGGAGCACGCCATTGCGCTCCCACCACTGGACTGGGTGCACATTCGCAGGGACAACAGATCTTGCAACACAAAGTCTCGCAGGCTCTTCGTAGGTGCCAAATCGAGCTTTATCGAGGTAGAAAGAGGCCGAAGAGACCTTATTCCAACCACCCCCCCTCCCCCCCGCCGCCGCCACCACCTCGTCGATGCCGCCAAGAAAACAGAACCCAAGGAAAGAAAAATGAAACATACGAGTCTCCACTCCTCTTGCCGCCAATGAGGGCACCGAACAGGGGAGAGGAGGAGTACCGAGGCGGCGGCGTAGAGGAGACCTTTGGTAGTGACGGCTAGGTATTGTGACAATCTATGCTATGATTGTTCACGCTCCATCATGCCCTACCAATTTTGCCAAACAATTGGCATAAAAAGGTTAGAGATTCCTTGGTCCTTTCTTGACTTTTTTTTGTCAAAAAAGAGTTGTGAAGGCGATGTGAGATAGGTGGGCAAGTTTCATAAAAAAAATGTTTTTGGCTATCAACCAAGTTAGGACAAGAAAAACTAAATATTTGGCATTACACGTTGGGCGGACGAATGAGATAATTGATAAAAAGGCATCACATTTGAATTTACTCCAAATATGATGAGCAAATTGCAAAAACCACCACATTTGCGGACCCTAAATAAAAACCACCATGTTTCATTTTTTTTTTGCAAAACCCCATCGATATTGTGCTCACGGTTTGCAAAAAACGCCGATCGGTCAATTAGAGCCGTTTGACGCAAAAACTGACCCGTGGGTACCACCGGTCAAGCTGATGTGGCACCAAATTCTCCAACCGTTTGTTTAGCTCATCAAATTCCTCTCTCCATTCACAAATATGAGATATTTGAACTTTTTTTGACACGAATGTATATAGACGCATTTTAATGTGTTTGTTCATTCATTCCCGTCTGTATGTAGTTCATATTAAAATATCCAAAACATAATATATTTGCGAACAAAGACTGTATTAGTTATGAAAAGATTATATTAGCTTCAATCATATAGATAGAAAAATTAAATAACATACGAATACCAGACCTCCAAAAAATCGTACTTTACCCTTGAAACCAAATAAACAATTGGCATAAAAAGGTCAGAGATAGCTTTGCCGCATGTACCGTGTGATAATTTAAAATGCCAAGACAAATCAAGAGGGCATCACATCCATGGGAAGGGAAGAGAACCGAATCAATTTTTTTTCCCTGCGAACGAGAGCCGGAATACATATATTGCGGAAGGAATTGAATCATGTGGAGTAGTGTCGCATCCGGAAGTCGGATACAACGTCGCTGTCGGCGCATCCTGGACTCCTGGTTGGGGTCGGCATCGTCATTGAACGCCCGGCACGCGGCACGTCATTTTCTGCATTTCCCCACAGCGTTTGTACATGAGTTTTGTCCGGCCGTGAGTCCCTGTCCACGCCATATTCCGGTGTCAATCCCACCTTTCCATTTGGCCATTTGGGGGCTACAGAGGGAGCCGTAATACATATATTAGCCATTCCATTTCGTTAACGATTAGCATTCCCTGAAAAAAAAGACTTTTTTTTGAAACTATGATGATTTTTATAGCAAATTCGGAAACTATACACCCTAATGCAGAAAAATCAAAAGTATCACCCTGTCGGCCTCCTGTTGGCCGAAGAGGGACTTTTCGGCCTACCATTGGCCGAAGAGGGACTTTTCGGCCAACCGCTGGCCAAAAAGGACTTTTCGGCCAACAGTTGGCCAAAGAGTCCCTCTTCGGCCAACACCGGCTCTACTGTTTTAGAAAGTTCATATCAATTAGGATTTTTAGTATTTTAATTTGATTCTTTTTGCATTAGATTAGAAATTTTATGAAGTTTCTGTAGATATCAAGTTTGACTAGATTTGAAAGTTTGAATTTGAATTTTTATGAATTTGCTCAAATCACTAGATTGCCTATAATTTGAGCTAGGAGTATTCTTTTTAGATGGTTCTTTTTGCTACTCGTTCTTTGTGACTTTGTTTATCAGTAGTAATTAATTGGTGAATTTTAGGATTATTTAATATTAGGTTTTCACGAAAACAGTTCTGTTTTAGTGTTTTATAGGTTTTGTGCTATTTCTTTTCATTTTAATTGCTTTAAATTGTTTTCTTTATTTTTCTGACATATTCTTTTAGTTTCTGTTAAGTTATTAGTAGATATTTGATTTGTAGTATTTTTTGTATTTTATTTCTTTTATCCTTCATTTTCTTTCCCGTCGTTCTTTCCCTCCATTTTCTCCCGCTATTTTCTTTGCCGCCATTTTCTCCTGCCATTTTCTTTCCCGTCATTTTATTTGCCGCCATTCTCTCCCTCCATTTTCTCCCGCCATTTTATTTCCTGCCATTCTCTCCCGCCATTTTCTTTCCCGCTATTTTCTTTCCCGCCATTCTCTCCCGCCATCTTCTTTCTCGCCATCTTCACTTCTCAACTTATAAAACGAGCCTCATGTTGTCCACGACCGTAGATAATATCGTCTGACACGGACTGTGTCTCCTGCGTTGGTGCTGCTGGTAAAGTGTGAAACACTGTCTGAGAGAAGTCATAAGTGTTTGAAACTTCGTCATCATCATCGGAGAGTGTTTCACACTTATGAATTCTCTCACACAGTGTTTCACACTCCACATGAAGGCATCATAGTCATCCTCCGTCGATGCAGCACTCCTTAGTGTGGCGGGAGAGAATGGCGGGAAAGAAAATGACGGGAGAAAATGGCGGCAAAGAAGATGGCGGAAAAGAAAATGGAGGGAAAAAGATTGCGGAAAAGTATTTTTTTTTCATGTATAAAACGACAATGGTTGTACAGGATTTATAACGAACTTTTAAATATAAACTCCTATGAAGCTCAAAACAAGTTTTCTAGTAGGATAAAAGAAATAAAATACAAATAAATACTACAAATAAAATAGCTACTGATAACTAAACAGAAACAAAAAGAATATGTCAAAAAAACTAAAGAAAACAATTTAAAGCAATTAAAATTAAAAGAAATGGCATAAAACCTATAAAACACTAAAACAGAACTGTTTCATAAAACCTAATCTTAAATAATTATACAATTCGCCAATTAATTACTACTGATAAACAAAGTCACAAAGAACCAGTAGCAAAAAGAATCATCTGAAAAAATACTCCTAGCTCAAATTATATGCAATCTAGTGATTTGAGCAAATTCACGAAATTCAAATTCAAACTTTCTAATCTAGTCAAACTTGATATCTACAGAAACTTCATAAAATTTCTAATCTAATGCAAAAAGAATCAAATTAAAATACTAAAAATCCTAATTGATATGAATTTTCTAAAACAGTAGAGCAGGTGTTGGCCGAAGAGGGACTCTTTGGCCAACTGTTGGCCGAAAAGTCCTTTTTGGCCAACGGTTGGCCGAAAAGTCTATCTTCGGCCAACATGAGACCGACGGGGTGATACTTTTGATTTTTCTGCATTAGGGTGTATAGTTTCCGAATTTGCTATAAAAATCATCATAGTTTCAAAAAAAAATCTAAAAATCATCATAGTTTCTGTTAAGTTATTAGTAGATATACTCCAATCCGTATTTATCACCATGAAGTCAAGACCAAGTCTAAAGTAACTGAACGTAAAACTTGGATAATACTAAGGCCAATTCCAACGCGGGACCCTATCTGGTCCGCGTGTGTTTATTTTGGTCCAAACGGACAAATGTGACAGCCCAGCATGCGACTCCATCATCAAATTCTGTTCGTTTGGTGTCCAGCTCTACCTATTTCCGGAGGAAACTTTCTTCCGGGTTGCGTCCAGACAGACAGCGAACGGACGCCCACGCTCCCGCTCCTCGTCCACCTTGAGCCCGCTTGTCGGTCGCCCACCGACTTCCCACCGCCCACATTCAAGACGCACGTGTGGGACGAACCCACTTGCCAGCGACCCAGCCACCAGGGCGTCGTCCTTTTTAATATGGAAGTTGTCGACTGACCAGTCCACAAACTTCCACCTCCGGAGCCGCGTGCCTCCTCGAGCCCCGACACGCGCAAACAGTAGCCGCGCGACTGCCGCTCTTCCACTTCCTTCCTCCACCTCCTCGCCAGCGGCCATGGTCTGAGTGGATCCCCGACAAGGGGGAGCATGAGCACGAGGCCGGGTCGTCCTCCGGCCACCACATTCGACATCTCCTCGCCGATGGGCCCGCCTCGGCAACGGCCGTACGTGAAGGCCGAGATATGCCAGAGGTATTGGGAGACGGGCACGCCGCTGCCGTGGAGCGACGTGCACCTCCTCAACAATTGGCACCTCTCGACATATCGTGTGTCCCTATCTCCGATCCCGTTGAGCGGTCGCGTTCGCCGCGAGGAGATCTACCGCCGCCGCACCCTCCTGCCAGCCGACCTAGTCAAGACCGCAGGTACGTCGTAGACCCGCCTCTCTGGGACACGTGGTTCCGGGACGTGCACGACCTGCAGCGGCAGTTGTACTTAGAGCCCGCCACGGGCGCGCTCTCAGCTCGCCCCGGTCGCGCGGGCGTGCGCGAGTTCACGGCGTGGCGCCCACGCCCTCCCCATCGCCGTCCCCGCCACCGCCATCATCCCCTCTGATGAATGTCGAGGAGGAGGAGGAGCTCATGAGGCGGGTGATGGAGGACTTCGTCCGTACCCACGACAAGGACCAATGGGAGGGCCTCGAAGAGATGATAGCCCTCTCCGCGGTCGACGATGTCACTATACCGGAGCTGGAGGCCATGGTTCAAGGAGGAGGCCGTGGAGGACGCGTTGGAGGAGGAGGAGGAGCTCACTGCCGCGGCCTGGAACCCGGCATTGGTGGGCCAGTCGTGGTCGTGGATGGAGACTATGTCGTGCATGTCCAAGTATGTCTTCGTGCCGCCCTCGTGGGTGTGCGCCCAGGCATGGTCTCCGTCTCCGCCACGGCCGGAAGTGGTACAGGTGCCTCTCGCCTGGCAGCAGTCGCAGGTGCCGCCTGCCCGCTTGTGGCAGCCGCCGCCCTACATTGACCTCACCAAGGAAGACGACGGCTATTGAAGACGGGCGACATCCAATCTATTTTTTATGTCATTTTAATTTCAAGTTTAGTTTGAATGTGCAGTCTTGAGACTTTTGTGGACGTTATTGCAGTATATATCGTTTTTTAGAATATTTGCAATGCCTATTTAGTCTAAATTCGGGTTCAAAAGCAGACAAATATTAGGATGCGGCGGCCGGTTGGGCGCATCGACGACCGGACGACCCGCTTGCGGATGCGCGTGTTATCTTGCCGACTCAAACGGACAAAACCCGAACAGAAACCGATGGTTCGTTGGGGTCAAAGGCTGGAGATGGGCTACTACGCACCCGAACTGCCACCAGTGCGACCGGTCGTTGCTGGCCGGCCAGACACCAGCGGTTGGCGTGTCCAGCTAGCACAGACCCGCAGCTGCCTTGGCGAAGCTTGAAGTGAGCTCCTGAGCTGTCGCCTTGACTTGCCGCCGTCCCCAAGTTAACCATGTATACTAGAGTACTAGTAGCATGCTGCGACACACGAGCTGTATGTTGTAGCCCAGATCATGACGGCAGCGATGATGACCCGGAACTAGTTCTTGGCAGTTCCATCGGTACTACTACTACTAGCACTGACTTGTTAGCATGATGATGATGATGTCGTTGCCCGATGGATGGCTTTCGCTCTCGGCGCACATCGGTGCTGTCGCCCTGGCTTTTCTCTCCACGTGGTAGGCCTGCGTCCAAAAGGATGCCAACAGGCGAGCAGGATAAACAAAAAGGGAGGATGCCGCTGCCTAGATTGATCTGTAGATCTCGTTCCGTACTGTTTTTCTTGTTTATCCGAGGTGCCTGTGACTGTGATGACGGTGTGCAGTACAACGGACAAAAGGTAGTAGAATCGGTCGCTGGCCACGGTCGACCACCACGCCTGATCTACCCATCTCACGCAGGTTATTTTATTTTATTTATTTTATTATATATTCGTTCATTCTTTTCTTATAAAAAATAAAAAAAATAAAATATTTATTGAACAATATCATCATCTCACTGACGGTTGTAGTGCTAGGATTTAAATAGGCGACCCCGGTGCCCCCCAGAGTGGTTCTTCGGTATACCGGTATACTACCAGTTACTAGCACTTTGATCCAGATGCATTTGGAAAGGAAAACGGAATTATCTCTAGACGGGACCATCTCTCCCTTTTGGCGTATTTCACGTGGCGGCGGGACCCCCGTCTGGGTACGTAACGTACGCACCCGCGTACCGAGCCGTGTAGCGGAACAATGCGCCGCCCGGTGCCACTGCTGTGACACCTACTACACGTTCATGTGCTCGTTGATCTGAAAACTGGAACCGGGGACCGCGCGCGCCATGGGGACGGACGGTGCGTACGGCTGTTTGCACGGGAAGCCGCCGGACGCCGTCGACCCACACGATGCGCAAGATAGATAGTAATGCTGTGTCTTTTCAAATTTACTTGTACCGTCAACCAAAATCTGTGGGCTATGGCTCCGTAGCTCCAAGCTTCACGCCGCAGCAACCGTATACAAAAAGTCGTGTAGCTAGCTGTTTAGCTTGGCGCAGAGAGGGGGGTTTGAGTAGTGAGTGTAGGCTCTAGAGGAGGGGGTTGCGGTGGGTGGAGTATCTATCTGATCTGATGGACTGGATCCATTCGGGGTCGGTAGTACACGTAGCAGTAGCGCGACGTTTCGCCAAAAGGCGCGCTCACATCTAACGCGTCGCCTTCAAGCAAGCGAGCAAGCAAGCAATCAGGCGTGAGACAAGTTTTCGCGTTAAGCCGAGGACGGCATGGGCTGGATGGCATAGCTAGCGCCACATGCTAACAAACGGAATTAACTTTGCTGCCGGCCGGCACCGGCAGGGACAAGGATACGCTGCGAATGCGACCATTTTCATTTCATTTTACACGCTACAACATGCATGACCGCCCCTCGGATGACAGCTGGAGTTAGTTAGCAGGGGGGCTGGACGGGTAAGGTCCATCCAAAACTAAAATCCCAGATACGCCATCTTATGAGGCGCGTAACGGCCACTATCATCTATTACTACTCCCTTCGTTTTTATTTACTCTCCATATTAGAGTTGACTGAAGTCAAACTTCTTAAAGTTTGACCAAGTTTACAGAAACAAATATAAACAGATATCATAACAAATTTATACGATGTGAAAGTAGATTCAATAATGAACCTAATGGTATTGAATTGTTATTGTATATGCTACTAATATTTTTGTCTACAAATTTAGTCAAAGTTTACAAAGCTTGACTTTGACCAAAGCTAATACACGGAGTAAATAAAAACGGAGGGAGTATCATGCATGTGATATAAGTGTATGATACTATATCCGTAGTCAACAGTATCATATGTTGGTATCATAGACGACCTGATCGTACCGAGGATCGTGATGGCGCATGGACGGTCAATGCGCCTCCACCCCACACCAGTGGCTTAGCCGGCGATAAAACGGATGGTATGCACAGTCCCAAAAAATTAATAAAACCTGATACAAGTGCACAAGAATGACAAGTACCAAACGTTCTAGTTCACGATTTTGTTTTCTGCCTAATCCAAGGGACATGGACATGATTGACATCAATCGTATGTAGGTTCAGTTGTATGGCTGACATGGACATCATTGACATCAATGTCAATCAAAGTAGGAGCAATGTATGCATCAATTATTCATGTCTCCATAAATTCTAAACAGAATTACAGAAAGATCAATTGTACATTACCAACTTGCTACGATTGGCGTTGCGGAGGAGGCAGCGATGGTGTGGACTGCGGATGCCTTGCCGGCTACATCTAGTGTGGCGTACACTTTGCATGTTGGAGGGGAGCCGGGGAGGGGAGTATGCCATGCAATCAGGCAAAATCGTGATGGGGACAGGCTAGCCGGCGTCGGCATCTCGGTGATAGCCGACACGGGACATGGCGGGGGCGGGGGAGGGGGGGGGGGGGGGGGAGGTGCGAGCCGGCGAGCGGAGAATAGGGCCAGGCACAAAGGGGACTGGGAATTTAGCAGAAACGATGTGCCACCTGACCAGACAGAATGATCAATGTGACGTAAACTCGTAAATTTTCTTGCAAATATATATCAATAGAAGACTCTGCATTCAAAATGGGTTGTTGGGATGCCATTTCTTTGGTCATTTCGGCCATGGCACGTCGCTTTTCTTTCTCACTTTACAAATTACTCCCATTTCTTTGGGACTAATATGAGAGCGTTTAAACGCTTTTATATTAGTTTACGGAGTACGTTTTAATATATATTTTTAAAAACCAGTACTGTACTAAATTCCCACTAAAAATATGTAGTGCTCCGTGTTGGAATTATTGGCATTCCCCTCGCGCACGGGAACGCAGCGCGAAAATCAAAACGCGCAGTAATTCCCTCCCCTCTCCCCTCGCTCGCAGCTGCCCAAAAAGCTCCTCTCCTCTAAGCTGCGCCTCCGCGTGATTTCTTTAATCCGCCTCCTCCCTCCCTCGCTCCTCGCCACTACTACTCCACTCCTCCTCCCCGTGACGCCCTCCCCTCTCCTCTCCCCGTCCCCACCCCCGCCTCCTCCCCGCTCGCTTTCGGATCTCGCCCTGCCGGCCGCTGCCGGACGCGCACGCGCTCGCGGCGGCGACCCGGTCATCTCCCCCTCCCCTCCCTCGCGCGCTTAGTCATTATTACCGCCGCCCGCCGCAAGCATTGCGGGGGATCTGCCGCCTCACCTCTCCCCGACCTGCTCGCGCGACGCTGCACGCTGCCTCCGCGGAGCTGGAAGCCGGAGCTCGGAGCCGGCGCCACCGCCCGCCATTCCCCGCGCCCCCGGATCTGAGCTCCAGCACGGCGGCGGCGATTGGTGGATGGGAGCTCGGGCCTGACCGAGGGGCAGCGCACGTCTCCGCCGTCGCCGGAGAGGAGGCGAGGATGGCGTCGGCCGCGCCGCAGCAGCTCGGCGGGCTCGGCGGCTCCGTCAACGGCTCCGCGGCCGCCACGCCGCTGCACGGCCCCGCGGCGCCCGCCGGCGCCAACGGCGCCGACGGGTACGACAGCGACGGCAGCTACAACTTCGCGCCGCCGTGAGTAGCTACTTCGTCGCCTCCTCCTTCGCCGTCCCGTGCACCTTTTTTTTTTTTCACGAATTAAGCCGCTCTCTGCCCGTCTCCTGTAGCTACTTCGGTTGTTAGTATATTTTGCTTGGTGGAATAATAGTACTACTTTCTGAACCTGTTTCGATTCCGGCACAACTATCGTAGGATATTGCTGCTTACGCATGCTATATGCCTTATGGTGAGTTTGTTCGTCCCAGGATTTGAATTTTCTAAGCTTGTCTCATAACAGAAAATTTTCCCAGACTGGTGGAAAGGGGAGAAAGGTTGGGTTCAGACGGGAACTTGTTTATTTATTCAGGGTTAATGTAGCTACAATCGGTTATGTTTGTTGGGCTCGTAATCATGACCCACCGCACTGCAATACTTATAATGGTTATTTCCAATTGGAGACAGTTCTCAACATTCTCTGTTTTGTCTTTCCTGTCACATTCTGCACGCATTCTTTTGGTTAGCTGATAGTAACATACAGTGGGATCGATATTTACACTGTGAATTACTTTTTTTCAGTACTCCATCGACATTGTCCATGTCCATACCCCCGGAGCTTGCTGGAGCAATCCCGCTAATCGACAGGTTCCAGGTGCATGTCTCCTTGATTCTAGCTTACCACTTTACCCAGTGACGTGATATATGTCATGGCAATTTTGAAAGGGAGGGAGAAATCTTCTGCTAGTTTACGAAATGCTAACTTTAGCATCGACGCATAACACGTTATTCTATTGATGCGTGGGACAGGGTACCATTTTGTTCTTCTCTATAAATTAGTTTGTGTGTGTGGGGCGGGTGGGTTCTTTAGACTAAGGGATAAGTTGCATAACTTTCATGCTTGAATTCTCTTCTAAACTACCAGAAAAAAGGAGTTTCCTCTACCTACTTAGTCCTACAGTACTCTCCATTCAAAGGAACAGTAACAGGCTAACAGCCACCATTTTATTGGGCTGGGTCTCTGTACATTTCTCTTATTTTCTGTCTCAGTGGCAACTTTTGTTAACCATTGTGTCGAAACATTTTAGTAGGATCAGGTTTAATAGCATGTCACAGTTATTCAGCATCAGTTAGTAAGCAGTAAGCACGAATATGGTTCCCATAGTCACATTTTGTCCCATGTTAAATTTAGTGTTGAAATATAACAGGTGGAGGGATTTCTCAAGGCAATGCAAAAACAGATTCAATCATCTGGAAAGCGTGGCTTTTTTATTAAAAAATCAGTGGGTCCGCAAGTTCGTGAGAAGTTCACTTTGGAAGATATGTTGTGTTTCCAAAAGGTAATGTTATTGAAACCCATTACATGTACGAGATTATGTTGCAGCAATCTGATTTCTGAGCATGAAATTGCTTATTTTTGTTTTATTAATTTAGCATTTCTATGCTCTCTTTTCGCAGGATCCTATTCCAACTTCATTACTGAAAGTACCTAACGACCTTGTAAGCCGCTCAATTAAATTGTTCCATGTCATATTAAAGTACATGGGCGTCGATTCACCCGCAATAATAAGTTTGGAAGAAAGAATTGAACTTGTTGCAAAGCTTTATAAGCATACTTTGAAGCGGTCTGAACTTCGAGATGAGCTCTTTGCGCAGATTTCAAAACAAACACGTAACAATCCTGATCGGTAAGTAATGCGGTTCTCATATAGTACAAGCACCTGCTAGCTTCAGATTTATTTTAGGGATCATAATTTTGTTGTTCTTGCAGGAGTTGGTTGATAAGAGCTTGGGAGCTAATGTATTTATGTGCATCTTCCATGCCACCAAGCAAAGATATCGGGGCATACTTGTCTGAGTATGTTCACTATATTGCTCATGGAGCCACAACGGATTCAGATGTTCGAGTTCTAGCACTGAACACACTAAATGCATTAAAACGCTCGGTTAAGGCAGGCCCACGGGTTGCAATTCCCGCGCGGGAGGAGATAGAGGCTCTTTTAACCAGCCGGAAGCTTACAACAATTGTCTTTTTCTTGGATGAAACATTTGAAGAGATCACCTACGACATGGCAACAACTGTTGCCGATGCTGTTGAGGTATCTGCATTTCTCCTAAGTTAATGTGGGTTTGGAACTGATATGTATCAAATGGTTCATTAGAAGAATGTACCTAGTCATATATAGAAGATTGCTTGGCGTGTATGCAACTTTGGTTGTGATTTGAGCTGTCGCTTTTGGTATAACGACGATGTGAATTAACCAAGTAATGGGCCTGGATTGTCAATACTTTCAAACTTACCTCTTAGAATGTGTGCACAGGGTGGTTCATTTAATTGATTTTGGTTTGTTAGTTCTTTGGTCATGACTATTTTCTCTCAAATTATATTTATAGAGGTGCTATACACAAGTATGCACTAAATACAAGCTGTCCATTCGTAGATTGAACGTACATTTTGCCGGAACCATTCAACCATACTTAAAATAGAACCTGTGCCACAGCATCTCTGGCTAGATTTACTTGTATGTAGCTCATTGCTACTAGGTGTATACACAGTCTGGAGGGTTGCTCTGTTTCAGAATTTCAGATACCTCATGGCTGAGCCTAACCACCTTATACAATTAGGCTGTAGGTAGGGTGTCAGTATGGTTACGACTGTTTTCATCACCATTCGACACTCCGGGAAGTAAGTAGTCACAACTCACAGGCACCTTCTTCAGCTCCCATAGTTCCATAAGGTAAATGCACGGCTGCTCAACCCTGCAAAGGTGTTCACTTTGTGCTGTGTGTCGTACATATGAGCCATTGTGGCTACTTTGCTTGTTCCTTAATATTGTTTGACCAAACAGTGGATATGCAACCATACTATCACATCCCAGCATATGTGTTTCTATTGGACTTTTTTCTTATTATAAGTTTTGGCTTCAAGCTTGTGTGTACATTGTTTTTTTGTTAACTTGAAGTCGTAAGTAACAAAATATCCTGTTATGACAGGAACTTGCTGGCATTATCAAACTTTCAGTATATTCCAGTTTCAGTCTTTTTGAATGCCGAAAGATTGTTAATGGATCAAAGTCTTCAGAAGTTGGCAACGGTATTTCTTTTTACTTTCAAGTTGCACCCCCCCCGCTCAGTCAAGATTTAAATTTATTTATTTATTTCTGGCATGCAGAGGAATACATTGGGCTAGACGATAACAAGTACATCGGGGACTTGCTATCTGAATTCAAGTCAGCCAAGGATCGCAACAAAGGAGAAATTTTGCACTGCAAACTTGTATTTAAGAAACGCCTCTTTCGTGAGTCTGATGAGGCTGTGACTGATCCGATGTTCGTTCAGCTATCATATGTCCAGGTACTGGTTTGTGTAGCCCGTTGAAGTGCTTACAGTTCGTAGGCTATGCAGGTAATCTAACATTGCACTGATTAATATCCTTCTTCTGCAGTTACAACATGATTATATTCTAGGCAACTACCCAGTAGGCAGGGATGATGCTGCACAACTCACTGCCCTGCAAATATTGGTTGAGATTGGATTCATTGACAATCCTGAGTCCTGCGTGTACGTAATTTATAAGGCTCTACTATCTCTTATTTCGATTTTCCATAGTCTTTTCGTAATACTATTTCATCATATTTCTTTCTGAGATGCCATTTTGTCTTTTTGCTAGTGAATGGATATCTCTTCTAGAGAGATTTCTACCTAGGCAAGTTGCAATTACTAGAGCAAAGCGAGACTGGGAGCTCGACATCATCTCACGCTATCAGTTAATGGTATTCATCTAGCCGTGCAACTTTATGCTATTGAGTATCAACTGTAGATGCATGACATCACACAAATTTGTGCACTTAATTTTCAACATATGTTTCTTATTCATCTCCATGCCCTGCACTATTCATAACAGTGAGTGTATTTGTGATGCATCACAATGTACTAACACATAAGAAAGCTATATTTTTTTTAAATTTTAGTTATTTGTGAATTTCTCAATGAATTAATTTTGATGCATGCCCTGGTGAAATAAAAAATTCCACTCTCTCAATCTACATTGGCAAGCACATGTGATACCTCAATTATCTAAGTATTTCACTGTTGCATCCAGGAACACTTGTCAAAAGATGATGCAAGGAACCAGTTTCTCAGAATCTTAAGAACTCTTCCGTACGGCAATTCAGTTTTCTTCAGCGTTCGGAAAATTGATGACCCAATAGGACTTCTACCTGGAAGAATCATTTTGGGAATCAACAAACGAGGGGTAAGATACTTTTTCTTATGATGAAAATTGTATATCTCCTCCTAATTGAAGCTAATCCTGTAATTCTGCTTTAACGCAGGTCCACTTTTTTCGTCCGGTTCCTAAGGAATACCTACATTCTGCAGAGCTGAGAGACATAATGCAGTTTGGGAGCAGCAATACTGCTGTTTTCTTTAAGATGCGAGTTGCTGGCGTCCTTCATATCTTTCAGTTTGAAACCAAGCAGGTATTTTGAGCCCTCACAGGAGATAGTACATCAGCATAATCTTATAAAGCTGTCAACTGGGTCAAAATAACCAAGTATTTATATTTTTAGGGTGAAGAAATATGTGTAGCACTTCAAACACATATAAATGATGTGATGCTCCGCAGATATTCAAAAGCACGGTCTGGCTCTGCTACTAGCACGGTTTCTCAGAATGATGTTTCTCAAGCAGATAAGCCACCAAATGCTGAAATGTATGACAAACGTGTCCAAGAACTGTCAAAAGTAGTTGATGAGTCTCAGAAGAAAGCAGACCAGGTGAGTTCAGAACTTTGTGAGAAATGTCTTGTTACCTGGTAAACGTTGTGCAAGCATTCCAGAATTTTTTCCATGTTAGTGCTACACTGCTACATTGAAATCTGGATCGTTTCATTGCAATTGGATTGAAAAATGTAACGAACCGCCAGTAGGTCAAAAGGATCGTAATACCATGCATGTAATTAATAAACATTTGATTTTTTTTGGCTAGTTATGCACAAGTTTGTAATGTGCCCAAGTGTATCTGCAATTTTCAGTTCCCTTTCAGTTTACATGACTTCTTTCATAAAGAAAGAATAAAATTCCAGTTAGCTGATGTTTTTGAAATCTAACCTTTGTCTTGCAACATATTGGAGAAAATGGCATCATCTTTTACATAACTGATCATCTAAGTTCTAATGGTCCCTTTTTATTGTCAGTTACGGGATGAGTTACAGAGGAAGACACAACAAGAAAGAGAGATGCAAGAAGAATTGGAAGGGCTAAAAGATACCTTACAATCTGAACGACATATCATTAAAGAAGTAACAAGTGAGCGGGATAGGCTGAAATCCCTATGTGATGAAAAGGAATCTTCTTTGCAGGTATGGTGATATGCAATTTGTGCACTTAAATTGTTTGGATCATCTAACTTGCAATTTTATTAGGTTGCATTGGTGGAGAAAAATAGACTGGAGACCAAATTAACAAATGGTCAGGGCCAAGAGAACAATACCAAAATGGACTTATCTGGAAATCATTGTGAAAGAGATACTTTGACGACCGTAGGCAGTGTCAACAGTGGCATTGAGGTATTTTACAAAAATCATGTACATTAGGGTTGAGTTTTGCATGGTATGTTATGCTTCTAACTTCTGTGGCCAAACTTATGGTTGCAAATATTTCATGGTTCATTTGTTTATCTTGTGTTTGAAAAGATGTTGACTAAGCTCGAGGAGGAGTTGAAATCATGTCGAAAAGAGCTTGCTGCATCAAAAGAAGTATCAAAGAAGTTAATTATGGAAAGGAATATGCTCGAACAGAGGATTCAAAGGCTTGAGAGAGCAAAAAGTGAAGAGGTTTTTTGTTTAATCATCAAACATTTCCTCTTTCCTTTTCCTGGTCTCGCAGCGAATACTTTATTCACTTCATATTTCTGAAAATATTTGGTACTTTAACTATGCAGAAAAGTACAATGCAAAGAGTTTATGAGGATGAATGTCGTAAGTTAAAAGCTCATACAGCTACACTGGAGCAAAAATTGGAAAGTGCAACACAGTCATTAAATGTTGCTGAATCAACTCTCGCCTTGAGAAATACCGAGGTGGATTCATTGCAAAATACTCTCAAGGAGCTTGATGAGTTAAGAGAGTTTAAAGCGGTATGTGTAAGACATAATATCCACATTCAGTCTCTTTTAGGTTCTGTAGAAATTCACATACTTCCATTGTGCATCTCTTCAGGATGTGGACAGAAAGAACCAACAGACCGCTGAGATTCTTAAAAGGCAAGGGACACAGTTGGTTGAGCTTGAAAGTCTTTATAAGCAAGAACAGGTTTTGCGAAAACGTTACTATAACACAATTGAAGGTATGGTAGAATAGAAGTATTCACACAAATGTAGCTATTGTGGTATTTTGCCAATAACTTGATTATAAATGGAGCTGCAACTCTTCACAGATATGAAAGGAAAAATAAGAGTTTTTTGTCGCTTGCGTCCTCTAAACGACAAGGAGGTTTCTTTAAAGGATAAGAATATTGTCTGCAGTCCTGATGAATTTACAATTGCACATCCGTGGAAAGATGACAAGTCAAAGCAACATATATATGATCGTGTTTTTGATGCATATACTACTCAAGAAGATGTTTTCGAGGACACTAAGGTAAAATATATCTAAATTTAGGTTTTCTTTCTATCGTAATATAAATTGTGCATCTGAGATTATTCACCTCTGTTTTTTGCTGAACATGGTGCAGTATCTAGTACAATCAGCTGTTGATGGATATAATGTTTGTATATTTGCTTATGGTCAAACTGGTTCCGGGAAGACTTTTACAATATATGGTTCAGACAACAATCCTGGTCTTACTCCAAGGGCTACGTCAGAACTTTTTAGGGTGATAAAGCGTGATGGCAACAAGTATTCATTTTCCTTGAAGGTAAGAACTATTTTTCATGTGCATTTTATATGGTTTCATATGGCCTGGAAAACATCTCCTTTCTGGACTATTCTACAAAATATAATTTTCAATCTTGAAGAAATGATTTGTACTGTTGGCACTCCAATGTTGACAATTACACATTGTTTAGTTATCCTTTGTCGACTAATCGTTATCATATAACGTCCAGGCATATATGGTGGAACTTTATCAAGATAATCTTGTGGACCTGTTGTTGCCCAAAAATGCTATGCGACAAAAATTAGAAATAAAAAAGGATTCCAAGGTATACAAGCTCTTTCCTTCTTTGCATTTACTTCCCATTTTTCATACAGCTCGCTAGAGTTAATGGTCATCCTATAATCCTTTTTTATTGGTAATGATGAGTATTTCATATGCCTCCATAATAAAGCTGCACCATTCTAAATAATTTTAGTTTGAGAGTAATAGTGGTGGTTAGGCAAACTCATCGTTGCCACCTGCACAATTATTTTGGGAAGTGTAGAGTGTGGAGTCACTTCCTTTGTTAACATGCGGAAGCATTTCTTTCATGAACGGTAGATGTTTATATTTCTATGCACCTAGTTAACTTGTGCTTTTCTTTCTAGGGAGTTGTTACTGTTGAAAATGTCACAGTTGTAAACATTTCAAGTTTTGAAGAATTGAAAACTATAATCACAAGAGGTTCTGAGAGAAGACACACAGCTGGAACAAATATGAATGATGAGAGCTCAAGATCTCATTTAATCCTTTCAATAATTATTGAAAGCACCAATCTCCAAACTCAATCTTATGCAAGAGGAAAGGTATGACAGGATGAACTTGAAAAGCTCACATAATTTTTGTTGAGTCCTAGCTTGTTTTTTTAATCTGTTATTCTTATCAGAGATTTGCATGTTCTGATAGTCTACCTTCAATTGTGAACACTTCTTACATTTGTAGAACTATGTATGCTTGCTGTAAAAAATAGTCTAACTTTCACTCGGGAATAAAACTAGAAAACTACTCTTATGTAGACATAGTTTAACTACCATAACTGCTAAGGCTCAATTTGCTTAGTTTGAAGTCCTTGTGATTATGACATTTGTTTGCCCAAAAGAACAAACTTCTGCTCTCCTATATGTTTTGTCTTTGCAGTCACCATTTCTGGTCAAATGGAATTCGTTTTATTTCTTTCAGAAAATGTGGTCTCGTTAGGCTTGCCTAATTAGTCTAGCTCATAATCAAATTATTGTTTCATAATTTTCATTTTGTTTCATTTGAAATAATTATTTCACTAGAAAGTTAGTTCGAAAAAGCTTGTCCCTCAAATGGATGTATCTAACCCCAAGTTAGTGTTAGATACATCCATTTAAAAGACAAGCTTGGGACAAGTTTTTTCGGACGGAGGGAGTATGCATTAATTTATTTGTTCTTAATAAATTGCTGACATTGGCATTCCTTAACAGCTAAGTTTTGTGGATCTTGCTGGTTCTGAGAGGGTGAAAAAGTCCGGTTCAGCAGGAAAACAATTAAAAGAAGCACAGAGCATCAATAAATCCCTTTCTGCATTGGCTGATGTTATTGGTGCTTTATCTTCTGATGGACAACATATACCTTACCGGAACCATAAGTTGACAATGCTTATGAGTGATTCACTTGGAGGCAATGCAAAAACCCTGATGTTCGTGAATGTTTCACCAGCGGAATCAAACTTGGAGGAGACTCACAACTCACTCATGTACGGATTTCCCATTGCTTATTTACTCTTTTGTATTTCTTTTTCATTGCCATCGTTGTCTGTATCCCTCAGATTGTTTCGCGGATACGAAAACTTGACTGAATTTCCTTGCATCACATGCTTTATATCCTGCATCATGTGCATAGCTTCTGCGACATTTTCCAGCTGTTGACTAACATTTTTTTGACTGCTGTAGGTATGCTTCACGAGTACGTTGCATTGTTAATGACACGAGCAAGCACGTTTCCCCCAAAGAAATCATGCGGTTGAAGAAGTTGATTTCTTATTGGAAGGAGCAAGCAGGCAAGCGGAGCGAGGGCGATGAACTGGAGGAAATACAGGAAGAGAGGATATCAAAAGAGAAAGCCGACACCCGGTTGACCGCATGAGTGTTAGATATCACTGCTGATGCCCTCCCTGAATGCACCTGGTTTGCGTTCTCGCACCCAGCCGCATAGGTGATCCTGTGCTATCGGGCATTCACAACGCCGATGTAGTGGAATGTTTCGGTATCCTCTGAAAATGTTGCACACCAATTGTATAGTTAGCGATTATATATTATGGCGGCGGCGCCTGTTTGTACAAAGAGCCTGTAGTACACATTCATAGGAGAAGGGATGAAGAGTTTTTAGGAGAGAAAATCCCACTTTCTTTTGTCGTCTTAGCGGAGGCTGTCGTTTCTTCTAGTTCTATGTAGACATGTCAGCGCTGGGTACGATTACCAATGTTATCATCGATGATGAAATGGTTGTGAAGTGTCTATTTCTATGGATATAAGCAATTCACGAATCCCTGGAGCAGTCTTGGAGAAGTCAGATATTTTTGGTGGTGTCACAAGTAGTGTGGTAAGTATGCTCACAAGCAGACACCTGACAACACATCTCTGCACTCGCTGGTAGACTTGGCCACATTTTGCATCTTCCTTTATCGTGTCTTGCTCAGATAACCTTCGCATAAACACATTCTAACGTCCTGATCCCTCAGCATAGTTTAGGTGTAAATAACCAACCACTAACTAGGCCAGCTGTACAAACATAACTTGACCATATTGAAAAAGATGTAATAATGTATGCTTTGCCAAAACTTGTAAGATTCAGTAATGTCCACGATGATTGAATGATAAATTCAATCAACCAAAGGTTTTTCATTGCCTTGCTAATTTTGTTTAGCCAAGTTATCCCTTGTTACAACTACTCCGTGTCGTAGAATCAAAGGAATATCTTAACTTTGAGCAGCACCCTAATTTTCCACAGGCCTTTGTTGATACCGGGAACATCACAATGCACAAGAGCAAGATAATGAGACTTCACCGAGAACCCCCCATTACCGAAAAAAGCTTTCGCCCCGCTTTATAAATAAAGCAAACCGCCACAGAACAACATACAAGGACCAGTTCACAACTCACACACCCAAGTCTCACAACAAGAAGTACAAAAGGTTCTGCTGAGGGCACGGCTCAACAAGCCCAAACAAACAAGACAAAAGAAAAGAGGGAGGCCTGGAGAGGGGTTAAGTTCCAGCGAAAAGCGTCTTGCTCATGTGTGAGAAGAATATTAGTAAGTCAGAGAAAGTTAACTATTCATGCTACTCCTTCCATCCCGTAATATAAGAACTTATTACATCCAATATATGAGGGGGAAGTTTGGATGACCTCTGCCACAATAGTCTTTTGTGCCTTACAATGTAGCAAAGATTTGGGCATTGTTCCCGCAGCGGTACTCAACCACTTTTCCTCCCAAAACCTGATTTGGGTGCCATCCTTTATCGTGAAAGTACCAAAGCGGAGAAAATCTCCCTTCACTTTTATGACGCTGGCCCAAAAGTGCGAATCTCCAGCTCTTCAGTGGACTTCCAATAAGGGCTTACTACATAAGTACTTATCAACTGTTGCTACACTCCATCAATTGTCAGTAGGCTAAACAACCACTTGCTAAGCAAGGCAACATTCTTTATGTCCAAATAATGAATTCCTAGACCCCCCCCCCCTTGCTCTATATGGCAGCACAAAATGCTCCGCTTAACCAATCGATACTTTTTTCTTTTGATCATCACTCCTCTAGTAAAATCTAGAGTGAAACTAATCAATTTTTTTAAGCACACCCCTTGTTATAGAGAAAAAGGACATCATATACAAGGAAAGGCTGCTAAGCACCGAGTTAATCGGTGTAAGGTAACCTCCTGAAGAAATATGTTTTCCTTTCCAACTACAAAATCCTTTCTCGAACCGCTCTAATACCCTTTTTCATTCAGCATTTGTCATTCCTATAATGAACATGAATACCTAAACACGTTAATGAAAATTTACCGGAGGCACAACCAAATATCTGGACCTCCCCAAAACAGAATAACTCACTCTTATGGAAATTAATCTTAAGACCTAATAGTTGCTCGAATGCACAGAGTAATATCTTCATGTTACGTCTGCATACTGTAGAATAGACCGGCCTCCATCTATATGTGGCACTACTACACTAATCTGCTCATCTGCTTTGGCTCTATCAATTAGAATGGCCTATATGTCAGCTATGATGTTGATGAGCATAGGGGATAGGGGATCACCCTGTCGAAGACCCTTCTTCGTTTGAATATAAGGTCCGATGTAGTTTACCTTTATAGCCACACTTCCTCCCAGAGACAAAAGTCTCAGCCCAAGATATCCACTTGGGCAAGAAACCTTTCATACGAAGAGTTTGTAGCAAAAAAGGTCATTTCATTTTATCATAGACTTTCTCAAAGTCCATTTTAAAGATCACCCCATTCATTTTCCTTCTATGCAACTCATGTACAGTTTCATGCAAGATACGACCCATCTAGGATATTCCGGCCTCCCATCAGCTACCGAATTGATCCTATATGTAGCGACTTTAGTGAAGATCTTGAAGCTGGCTTTATTGCCAAGCTCTTGAGTTATTGTAAAGACTACAGTATGTTTCTTGACCAATAAACAGCTTTCTTCACAAACAAGGAAAAAGTGGCCATCAGGTAATCTCGCAAACAGGCCGTGCAATTACTATACAACTATGTTTGATTGTGATCCTAAAAAAAACTATGTTTGATTGTTTGGGATCTACAACCATCAGGTCACCTCTGTAAAATCTACCTTCTTTCTTAGTATAAATATGACAGCGCCTTGATGAGAAACGAAGATTCGGTTGTATAGTTAGAACCAAGAGAATAGTGGCACAGCTATCTTAACAAGTAAAAACATGTTCTCCCATTGATTAGGAAGCGTGCACCAGCTGCCTCTGCATAAATTACATACTCCCTCTGTACAAACGGGGGTGGTGGCCATATTTTTCCTCGACAGCAAAGAAGACAAGGAAAGGAAGCATGCTGCGGACATCGAACCCTACAAATCGTTCAAAACCACTGCACATAACCCAGGCTATGCGCATTAGTTTTGAAACTTTCGAGGGTCACACGTGTATGGTTTCAATTCATAGTTGGGGGTCAAATGAGCCAAGCTCCAAACTCGAGAGTTAAGTGAACTAACTTTTATTTAACACATCATCTACCGGGTTGCCAGCATGGCATCGCCTATAGGGCTCAAGGACCTCAAATTCAACAGCCGATGGAACTCTCCCAGCGATGTATCTACCTGCAGCCTCAACAGCTCTGTTAGACTCTTCGAGGGATCTCTCGCTTATCCAACAGCATTTACTCCTATATTTTGCGGCAGTGCATATGCTAGTATCGCCAAGCTTCCTACCGCAGCCACGGGGTGTCGTATCCAGCGTGAGGCGCTCGAGTGAAGGAGCGCTCTCAAGGATGCTGATCACAAGCCTAATCAGGCTCCTGGCTGAACAGAAGCCCGTGATCGTCACCCGTTTGAGGCTGTCATGCTGGTATGCTGATTTCCCCTTTAGGTATACATCGTCCCCAGCATCACAATGATCTACTATGTCTATGGCGTTTCGTGCTACCTGCAAATGATGATGTAGCATCAGCATTACTATCATTGTTCTACATCATCATCAATATCATTGTTCTTTGATAACCAATAGTTAAAAGATGAAAGATATGCTCCCAGGTTTTCCATAGATAGTATATATAGCTCAAGAAGACATGAATAGTGACTTACACGCAAGATCAAAGATTCCAAGGCAGGAGAAGCATCAAGAAAAGAAACCAGAGAGAAGATATCATAGACAGGGGAGCAGGCTCCTGAGCCGTGAAATTCAAACTCCAAACTCTTGAGGTGGTGGAGCTTTTCATGAAGCATCGGCGTGTTGACATTCTGAAGAACAAAGTCTGTTATTCAATATAACCACTACACGCTAGTCTACTGATACCTCTAAATATAATTTTCTCAAAATGTACCCAAAACATACCTCACCGCAGAACACCAGGGTAAGCCTCTCGACATTGCTGGCGATAGATGGAAGCTTCGCACGACTGTAAGCGAGAATTCCGGGTGGATATAAAGATGACAAATATATTTCCGTAAGTTGGGCAGAATCTTCAATATAGATCTCTGGCGGGAACCCATAATGGTGAAAAGAGGAGAGATTTGGGGCACTGATCTCTATCGCCTCAATTTTTCGACACCTTCCAACCTTGAGGAGCTTGAGCTTCTGCAGTGTACAAGGTATCTTCAAGCAAATTATCTCATTGCACGAAACGACCTCCAACCGTTCTAAGCTGAAAGATTTTGAGAGCAACTGTTGTAGTCCCTCCTCAGTAATGCGAACACCGCACAGAACTAAACTTTTCAATCTTCTAAAGCAGCCAAGTGTTCCTATGGGATGAAAAGTGCAGTTGGAGATATAGAGGGACTCGATCGAACTTGTAGCCGCCTCATCAAATAAAACCGAACATGGGAAGCAGTACTTTTCCTTCATGGAAGGAGATAGCCACAAGCGTAGTTCTTTGATCCCAGATTTGACAGCAGTTTTGAGCCACCGGTCTAGGTAGGAGGCACTCACACTGCTACAAGGCCCAAGATCAAGTTTTAGTGTCTTCACCTTCGTCCCCTTGTCAGAATAGTTATTAAGAATTTTGTCAACTTTGTTGATGAAATACATTTCACTTCCTTCAGATTTATCGCCAGTCAATCCAAGTGTTTGTATGTTGAGTTTGAGACTCGAGTAGCATCTCCATGAACGCAGAAATCGTCTAGATACACAGGCAGCACGACCAGCGTCTTGTATAGGCATGAGGGAATGTATATGATGTAGCATGTCCTGCAGTAGCATTGTTGACAAGTTTAGCAGTTAGGTTATAGCTAGCACTAACACTGACCTCACTTAGAATCAACAACAAAACTATATATAGTGTTAACTGAAACATGTGTGTTGCATCAAGACCTGCATTGAAGATAAAATAGTACTTAAGTTTATTTAATTGTTGTTAGCGAATTTACCATGCACAAGATTGTTGATCAATAATAAGAGGTATACATCGGAGTGCTGCGCCCAAATGCATCCAGCGCCAGAAGTTAATAACCATGGAGTTATTCCCAAACATACCTCAGGAAGTTTGTCAAGCTCAAAGTCTTGTCTTGTTTTTGGGGCATCTTGACAAATGTCACCTTCTCCGCAGGGTTGAGCCTTTGTTTCAGCTGATGAAGCTCTCCGCCCCCTCTCCGCAGAGCATTTGGGCTCATTGATATCAAATTTTGTAGATCCATCATGCCATTAAAGTTTTGCATGTGACCGCTAGGAAATCTCTTAAAGCACCAACTCAGATGTACTTTCAGTGTTTTTCAAGATTTCCAAGCTGAATCTATCTCAGTTCATTGCATAATCTAACTCGATCGGATAGCCCACTATCCAAAGAGAAGAGCAACTTTTGTCCCCACAGCCAATATTCTACAGTTTATCGAAACCCTCAGGGCTCGGGCACATAACCGCATCTACTCCCTCCGGATGGGAATACAAGTTGGGCACAGAAATTTAGGTCGTCGATCTAACTAGCAAAACATGTGCTTATATGTCACACACAAAAATATTTAGAAAGCTCATTCAATAATGAATCTAGAGATATAAATTTTATGACATACTCCCTCCCTTCTTTTTTATAAGACAACTGACCTTGAACTGTATTGGGCACTGCCTGAAGTGTCTAAAATGTCTTATAAAAAATGAAGAGAGGGAGTAGATCACATGTTTTGGTAGTTAAATAGAGGAGTAGAAGGAGTAGAAAGACCTGGTCCATCCCGACCCCCGCGTCGTCCCCTGCTCGGGGGAACCCTAGGTACGCCGCCGCCACTCCCCTCTACAGCACGTCCCCCCTCCCGCCGCCGCCGGATGAGTCCGCCGGGCGAAGTCCGCACCGGAGGACGGTGGCGGCGGGGATCTCCGCGCGCTCGGCGGCCTAGGTTACCGGCGTGAGCCCGTGGTGGTGGGAGTCTCATCCTCGGCGTGTCCGGCCGGCGTGGCGGCTGCCCGGCGCGGCGTCCTCGTCTTGTTGCAGGTGATGGGCTGCCGGCTGCTCGTGGCTGCTTCGACGCGACGGCGTCCCGAGGTTTCAGATCTGGCCGTGGTGGGCTCGGCCGATTTGGCCCGTTAGCTTCGGCCGGCGGTGAGGTTGGTGGTCGTGCGTGGTGATGGCGCCGCCGCCGCGCAAGAGGTGCTTGGGCCAGTGGGTTCGCATGCTGGCGGCGCTGGGGTTCCCCCATCCTCGTCCGGCAGCGTGAGGGTGCGGAGGTAGGGTTGCTCCGGACGAAAGCCGACGGCGCGGTGTCTGCGGATGTCGCTCTCCTCCTGGGGGGCCGTTGTGGAGTTCTCCGACTTCCTCCGCTCTCGGGTCACTTTCTTCGGGTGAAAGCCCAGGACTTGCGGTGCAGGACCAGACGATGGCGGTGATACGTCGCTTCCCCTCCTGAGGGCGTTGTCTTGAAGATCGTGATTCCCTGCGTGCTTTCCCAGAGTTGGACTTGCACGACATCGTGGCAGGTGGCCGGCGATGCGCCCAGAGGTGGAGCGGTGTTTCCTCCTCCGCATCGAAGACGGCGGATCTCGGCGGCGTGGCGCAGCGGAGACTCGGCGCCTGATGCGTGTAGATGGACTCGCGCAGGAGGAGGTGGCGTGGGGAATAAAACAGAGGAACTGGGACGCGGAGAGTGATATGCACGTACTTGAAGGAGGAGCATCGAGTTCCGGCAGGGCACTCCGGAGCTCCATGGGCGCGCTCTGGTGCCGATGTAGGGGAGGGGTCTCGCCGTGCCAGGCGGCGAGTTCAGCCGGAAGCAGAGGAACCCGCCGTGGTCGTCCGCGTCCAACTTTTGGCCTTCTATAAAAAAGAATATTTTTTATTTAAAGAAAAAGTCATTAAAAAAACTTGATCTGTCATGCACTTTTATATAATACCCCTAATTTTTGTTATAATGAACCCACATACATGCATAAGTGCGTCCAGAAAAAAACAATTCGATTGCTGGGCCGAACTAGACCTGGTACACAGTTTATAATTTGCTCCTGGGTGGGGCTTTCCAAAGGCCACAGCCAGCCAAGCCAGCTTAAGTTCAAAAAATTGTTCGCGTTTTGTAAAAAATGTACAAAGTTTTCGAAAAATGTCCGGTTTTCAGCAGTTTGTTCATGTAATTTTTTTTTTGCAATTTTGAGTTTTCTCGGGAATTTCAAAATTGTTCTTAATTTTTTTAAAGTGTTGGTGCTCTAAAAAAACCTGTTAAAAATTTGTTCCATTTTCAGATTTTTTTCAAAATTAAAAAATGTTCATCTTTCTGGAAAAAGTGCCCAAATTTCAAGATGAGTTCATGGTTTCAGAAAATTTCAAAATTTGTTCGTGATTCTTTTCAACGGGATTTAAGTTTGATTATTCGATAGTTCTTTTAGTTTCGCGATGCTTATCTGGCGGAAAGTGTGGTCGTAGTGGCTTCGATCGAGCACACTGCAGCGCGTCGTCACAGGTTCGAACCCCACTTACCGCAAATCATTTTTACCCTCGCACCGCCATGGGCCGGCCCAACTAGACTGCCCCCTGTGCGACTACTTGCCGCAAAGAGTGGCATATAGGAGGTCCCTTGTAAAGTAGCTGCCTCGAAAAAAGAGTGTTGTAAATTAGCTTTGTTTAACAAATTAAATAGTCTCACATTGCTTTCTTGCATCCTGTTCCATCGATTTATATACATCCATAGTAAGAGAATCATCAAGCAGCTTTAAGAATCAACTAATCTCAGATGAGATATGACCTATTTATCCTAGGTAACAAAGGAATTAGAGCATCTCCAGTGTTGACCCGTAAACCAGACACCGCATCCGTCCACGGGAGCCGGCCATCGAAAGCTATCAGCATACATTTCAAAACAAGTTTAAACAAACCACACAATTACATGCAAACCGAATGATTTTCATTCGAATCAGTCAAAAACATTTACATTTCGGACATATTTTAACTAAACTATATCAGGCTACGGTAAAACTAGTCTATGGCCGGACGCGGTGGATCCCCACTCCTATGACATGTCACATGTAATTTTCTCCCATTGCGATGCATGAGCATGTTTGCTAGTCATCAATCATGGTAGTACAACAAATACCAGAAATAAAAAAAAATTCATTCAGATCCGTAGACCACCTAGCGACGACTACAATCATGACGAGTGAGGGAGAGTGGCGAGGGGTTAAGGGGGCTTGGTGGGCTGCCGAGGAAGAACGGCACAACGAATGGCTGCTTAGAAACGGGATTCGACGGATGGAGGAGGGGATCCGATTTTCGAGGAAGAGAAGAAGGAGACAGCCGACGGGATCCGGAGATCGAAGGCAGCTGTGGGGACACACCGCGACGGTTCCCTCGCTGGATTGGGCGGTGGCTTGCAAGAACATGCAAGAAGTGGCAGCGGTGGATGAAAAGGAGAAAATGAGATGGAAGAAGAGGAAGGAGACGAGAAAAGGAGGAAGAAATAAAATGGAAAAGTGAAAGAAAAACATAATCATTGATAGGTGGGATGCTCGTCCAACTCAGCATATTATCCACACAAGCACACCACGTTAACCTGACAGGTAGATCCAACTTGCCAGTTTCGCTATTTTTGCAAGCTTATCACACAATCAGCGCTCTTCGTTAGTCGTTAGGCGTAATGTTGGTGATTCCTCACGCCCTATCTGAAATATGATACTCCTTTCGATCCATATTAATTATCGCTGTTTTAGAAGAAGTTTGTACCGATCCAAGGGAGTACTAAGTTGTTACCCTAACACCAAATGTGATGGTTTGGGGTAAATACCTCACACGGGGTCAACGCTCCTGTCCTCTTTCGCGTGTCTAGGCCGTCCTCTCCTCCCTGCACTCGATGGAAGAAACAAGGGAGACGACTACCCGCGTGTAGCCCGCTGCTACTCTCGCAGCACCCTCCTGCCGCCCAGGGGCGAACCAGCCCAAAATTTCAATGGGGGCCGAAGTGAGAGTGGAGGCACACTTGCTTTGTCAGCTGGGGGCCCATTTAGTAAAAAATGGGCTTCAAAGCTAATAAAACGGAAATTGGGTGGGGGCATGGGTCCGCCCAGTGCCGCCAGCGAAGCTCGCTGTGTTGAAGCGTACGATGAAAACCAAAGGAAAATTTCTTGATTGCTTGTATCTCATAGACTGAACGCCCGAAACATGATTCAACGAAGACGTTTCAACATTAGCATTTCCTTTGAATGCTTGGTTTGCCTAACAGAGGAGATGTCATGGCACTTGTTTTCTAGGTGTACCTTCAGGCTTCAGCAACATCTGTTTGGCAGCTACACCTTTGCACGACATAGATGATACATCAGGGAAACAAACCTTTCAGCAGCCCTTCTTCTTCAAGGTTTTCACGCTTGCTCAACACTGTTGCATTTGAAAGCAGAGAATCAGCAAGTTATTCAACAACATGGTCCTTATCGGTACTTCCCGACTTCAATTTCAAAGTAGATCTCAGATTCTTTTAGACCAGTTCAAAAAATCGGGTTTTATTTCAGATATGTAGGTTTGAAAGTCCTCTTCACATAGTAAGTATTTTACCCCTATTGAATTTAATACAATGCAGTCGGAGCCTCTCCTGATTTCTTGTAAAAAGAACTTTTAGAAGAACCTTCATGCTAATTCAGTGCCTAAACAAAAGTTGATTGCACAATCCACATCACAAATGGTGTTTGCAAAAGCCTATATTTCCAATGACTGTAGTTGTAGCTAGTATCAACAGACTGTTATTTCACTAGTTGTATATACAAACAAGAATGTAGCAGCATATAAAGACTTGCGCATCCCAATCGAGAAATGCTTGTGCAATCCCGAATGGTATTGCATATCTCAAATCTAATCAAAGGTCATAAGATAAAGTTTCCCTACTGATATGAGGTTAATTTAAACCAATGTTTCTTCTATATCACCAAATTAATTCGCTAGCTATGGCTATAAAAAGGTCGAGTAATGGATCATTAGCAAAAATAGGAAGAGGCAAATGGTCATACTCACCCCAAGTCGCCCCTTTCTCTTCACCCTCCAAATAGGTTGAAGCGTCCCCTGAAAAAGAATTTGTCCTTTGTTCCTACAAGCATATATTATGTGTTAAAACAATTATTCACCAAGTACCACAAAAGGCTGCAATTAAGTAATTAAAAAAGGGGGATAACAACTCACCAAAGAATACGATAGCAACATGTGAAAATATGGTAAATGAGGCTACAAGGACTGGGTACAGAAGCACCTTTGAGACCTCCATCTGCTGTTGGCAACCATGTCCTACTAGCAAGGTGGTATTGCCCAAGATATACTTCCTTCTGATGGAGAAGTACAATGGCGTCAGCCACAATGGTTGGGTGCACTCTACTGCTCACACTCAGAACCCTGTCTTCAACAAACAAAGCATTTCCTCCGATGCTTGTTACTGGTGTAATCTTGTCTGCCAAAATGTCAGCTACTCTGTAAACCCCAATGTGAAAAGAGAGCCTACATTCTTCACGCCCAATCAACATGATCTCTGAGTCGCATTCTCCGAGGTGGTAAGGCATGTGAAGTCTGCCTGCCGGAAATGTGGCGATCAACTTTGGTTCCGGTAGATAACACAACAGATCACCAAAATCCTCCTTCTCCCCGAGCCCCGGCAGGTCAATCTGGGAAATCTGAAGCTCACTGTCCAATGTGTCACAGTGCAACGTGTATATCTTGCCCTGGAACGACATTGGCCTCCAGCTTTTTGATACGCTCCATGTCGAGAGCCTCCATTGCTGGTCCATGGAGGTGGCACAGGCTACCCGCCCTAAATAGAAGAGAGCAATCATGGCGGTGACGACCCCATCTGCGCTCACAGTGAAGGAGGTCGCGCATATGGTCCTGAAAAACGACCAGTCCAATATCTGCTGCTGTCCGGGTGTCAGCATCGTCCTGAGGGACGCGAGCGGCGGGAGGTCCGCGATGTCGCCGGTGAAGGGGTGGAGAAGGCGCACGGCGGTGTCGTGGTCCCGCTTCAGCACCAGGATCCCGTCGACGGAGTCGAGGACGCAGTGGTCGCTGAAGATCGGGAGATTTGACCGGACGATGGCGCCGGTGGACAGGTTGATGAACCGGATGTACCCGTGTAGCCTGGTGTGGCCGGGGTGGAGGCCGTGGCCCTCGGGCAGCAGCATCCACCGGCGCGGGTAGAAGCGCGGGTCGTGGAGGCTGCGGCCGCCCGGGGAGACGGTGGATGAGCGCCACTGGCGGCAGGCGGCGCGGAGGCGGACGTAGTCGAGCAGGTCGCCGGTCAGCACCCGCCACCCGATCAGGTCGAGTAGGTCCTCGGCAAGGGACGCCCACGAGGAAGACGCGTAGGGGGACTCGGATTCCGGGGTGGCGGCGGGGATGGCCGAGCGTCGCGGCGCTTGCTGCCGCTGTCGCTGCGCGCGGCCGCGGCCGAGGGGCGGCGCTTTCGATTCGTCAGGGGTGTCATGACGATTGGCTGACGCTCACGCGAATTGCGTTCGGGAAACGAGAGTTTTTCCTTTTAGGGGGAGAAACGAGAGTTAATTGCATAGTGGAACATCGATGAAAACATGAGTTTTTTTTTTTGAAACATTCGATGAAAACATGAGTTAATTGCACAAAATCACATACGAAGTATTTGTTTCTTTTCTAAGGAAAATCACATATTTTATGACTGGAGTTCCAAATAAGCATATTTTTTTGGGCAACACTCTGTGCCGACTGGCACGAGATTCGCCCGGTCACCACGCGAGCCGTTAGATCTGCCCCTGCACAGATTATTCAGGACCGTTGAATCATAGTCCCGTCAAAACGGTTTGTGCTGGACTTGGTCGTCGTCTTCCTCGTGCCTGAGAACCCCCCGCACCTCCTCCCCCGCCCGACCCCCCTTCCCCCCGCACTCATCTCCTACGAGCCCGCTGATACGTCTCCGTCGTATCTATAATTTTTTATTGTTCCATGCCAATATTATACAACTTTCACATATTTTTGGCACCTTTTTATATGATTTATTGGACTAACCTATTGATCCAGTGCCCAGTGTCAGTTCCTATTTTTTGCATGTTTTTTGTATAGCAGAAAATCCATATCAAACGAAGTCCAAATGCAATAAAATTTTACGGAGAATTATTTTAGAATATATATGATTTTTGGGAGTTGGAATCACCGCAAATGGAGGCCCACACAGCCCACAAGACACCAGGGCGCGCCAGAGGAGCCTGACTCGTGGTGGTGGGTTGTGCTCACCTCGTACGTCGGTTGGAGCTCTACTTCGGGCGCAAGGAAGCTTATATCCGGAAAAAATCGTGTTGCACAATCGTGTTGCACAATCTTTATGCTTCTGTCACTCAAGCAACCCACTATAAGCGAATCATGAACGTATTGCAACACCCCACAGCGGGAATCCCTCACGCTTGCCCGACACGGAGGGAACAATAGGACAGCACCAAAATAAAACATACAACTCATACCAATCTAGATTATCAATCAACCCAAAGATAAAGGATATCTACTCAAAACATCATAGGATGGCAACACATCATTGGATCATAATATGTGGCATAAAGCACCATGTTCAAGTAGGGATTACAGCGGGGTGCGGAAGAGTGGACCGCGTAAAAGAGATGAGGATGGTGATGATGATGGTGATGTTGATGAAGACGATCACCGCGGCGATGATTCCCCTCCCGATGGCACTCCGGCGCCATCGAGAGAGAGGAGGAGAGGTTCTCCCCCTTGTGCTTCCTCCTCCATGGCCTCCCCCTGGATGGGGATAGGTTCTCCCTCTGGATCTTGGCCTTCATGGCGATGATGGCCCCTCTGGGATCCTCCTCCATGGCCTTCGGTGATGATGGCCCCCTCCGGCAGGGTGCCAGAGAGGGCCTAGATTGATTTCTCGTGGCTACAGAGGCTTGCGACGGCGGAACTTCTGATCTAGGTTATTTTCTGGAGGTTTGGGTATTTATAGGAGAGGTTGGCGTTGAGAACAAGTCAGGGGGCCCCACGGGAAGTCCACGAGGCATAGGGGCGCGCCCTCCACCCTCGTGGGGCCCACGGGCCTCCCCTCCGGTAACTCTTCGTTCCAGTATTTTTTATATTTTCCAGAAAAATTCTCCGTTGATTTTCATCGCATTCCGAGAACTTTTATTTCTGCACAAAAACAACACCACGGTAGTTCTGCTGAAAACAGCGTCAGTCCGGGTTAGTTCTAATCAAATCATACCAAAATCATATAAAACTATTGTAAACATGGCATGAATACTTCATAAATTATAGATACGCTGGGGACGTATCAGCATCCCCAAGCTTAATTCCTGCTCGTCCTCGAGTAGGTAAATGATAAAAGAAATAATTTATGAAGTGTGAATGCTAGCAAGTGCATAAGTTTGATCAATGATAGTTCCAATCACTTTTTCTAGCATCATTATATATCATAACAGTAGCTCAACTCATGAAACTTCTCGTGTTCAAGTAACAAGGTATTCACATGTTAAAGTATAGATCATAAACTTTCTTGAAAACTAACAAACCGAGCTCTTAGTCATCAAACAATTGCAATTCATCTTATTTTCGGGAAGGGTTTATGTAAGAGCTTTGATTCAGCAAACTCCATATACTCAACTATCATTTAATATTTCACAATTGCTAACACTCATGTGATATTTATGGGTTCAAAGTTTTAATCGGACACAGAGAAAGATAGGGGCTTATAGTTTCGCCTCCCAACCTTTTACCTCAAGGGTAATGTCAATAATAATAATTTATGAAAACCTACATCCAAGTGGATATATATATCCGGATCGCTCCAACACAAAGTGCTTGCCAAAGGAAAAAGTGTAAAAAGGAAAGGTGATGATCACCATGACTCTTGTATAAGGGTAGAAGAAAAAAGTAAAAGATAGGCCCTTCGCAGAGGGAAGCAGAGGTTGTTATGCGCTTTTATGGTTGGATGCACAAAATCTTAATTCAAAAGAACGTCACTTTATATTGCCGCTTGTGATAAAGACCTTTATTATGCAGTCCGTCGCTTTTATTTCTTCCCTATCACAAGTTCGTATAAAGCTTATTTTCTTCGCACTAATAGATCATACATATTTAAGGAGCAATTTTTTATTGCATGCACCGATGACAACTTACTTGAAGGATCTTACTCAATCCATAGGTAGGTATGGTGGACTCTCATGGAAAAACTGGGTTAAGGAATGTTTGGAAGCATAAGTAGTATCTCTACTTGGTGCAAAGAATTTGGCTAGCATGAGAGGGAAAGGCAAGCTCAACATGTTGGATGATCCAAGACAATATAACGTTGCAGATATAGGAAAGCATAACCCATTAAGTTGTCTTCCTTGTCCAACATCAACTTTTTAGCATGTCATATTTTAATGAGTGCTCACAATTACAAAAGATGTCCAAGATAGTATATTTATATGTGAAATCTCTCTTCCTTCAATATTCTTTCATGAATTGTTCAAGTGACCAATTCTGCGTTTGCTACCTTTCAATAAGTTTACTACCTATACTTATTATGTGTGAAGTCATTACTCCCCATGTTATAAGCATATGAAACGTATATAAATTCAGATTTATGATATTCAATTCATTCAACCATTTACTCATAGGATATACGTGAAGCGCATGAGTAAATGACAAGCTACTCCAAAAGATATAAGTGAAGAACACTGAGTAGTCAAATAATTAACTAGCCATGGCAGGATTCTCTTTCATTCAAGATTTCAGATCCAATGATTTTATTCAAACAGCAAGAAAAATTGAAAATACGCTCCAAGCAAAACACATATCATGTGACGAATAAAAATATAGCTCCGAGTAAGGTATACCGATAGTTTTGAAGACGAAAGAGGGGATGCCTTCCGGGGCATCCCCAAGCTTAGGCGCTTGAGTCTTCCTTGAATATTACCTTTGGGTGCCTTGGGCATGCCCAATCTTAGGGTCTTTGCACTCCTTATTCTCCTCACATCGATATCTCACCCAAAGCTTGAAAACTTCAATCACACAAAACTTAACGGAACTTCGTGAGATAGATTAGTATGATAAAGAGTAAACCATTCACTTTGGTACTGTCAAAGACAAGGTTCATAATTGTTCTCACACAATGCCTACTGTACCATATCATTTCTACAATTTATATTGAGAAATATAAGCCATAGAAACTAGAAAACATGCAAACTATGCAATGAAAACAGAATTTGTCAGAAGCAGAACAGTCTGTAATGATCTGAACAGCAACCATACTTATGCTTCTCCAAAAATTATGAAATAAACTGGTGGACGTGAGGAATTTGTCTATTAATCTTATGCAAAAAGAATCAACTCAAAAGCACTCTTCTGTAAAAAATGACAGCTAATCTCGTGAGCGCAAAGTTTCTGTTTTTTTACAGCAAGTTACATTAACTTTCACCCAAGTCTCCCCAAAGGTCTTACTTGGCACTTTATTGAAACAAAAGCTATAAAACATGATTACTACAGTAGATTAATCATGTAAACACACAAAAACAGTAAGGGTAAATATTGGGTTGTCTCCCAACAAGCGCTTTTCTTTAATGCCTTTTAGCTAGGCATGATGATTTCAATGATGCTTACATAAAAGATAAGAATTGAAACATAAAGAGAGCATCATAAAGAATATGGCTAGCACTTTTAAATCTAACCCAATTCCTATGCGTAGGGATTTTGTGAGCACATAATTTATAGGAACAAGAATCAACTAGCATAGGAAGGAAAAACAAGTATAACTTCAAAACATTAAGCACATAGAGAGGAAACTTGATATTATTGCAACTCCTATAAGCATGTATTCCTTGAAGGAAATATGCCCTAGAGGCAATAATAAAGTTATTATTTATTTCCTTATTTCATGATAAATGTTTATTATTCATGCTAGAATTGTATTAACCGGAAACTTAGTACATGTGTGAATACATAGACAAACAGAGTGTCACTAGTATGCCTCTACTTGACTAGCTTGTTGAATCAAAGATGGTTAAGTTTCCTAGCCACAGACATGAGTTGTCATTTGATTAACGGGATCACATCATTAGAGAATAATGTGATTGACTTGACCCATTCCGTTAGCTTAGCACTTGATCCTTTAGTATATTGCTATTGCTTTCTTCATGACTTATACATGTTCCTATGACTATGGGATTATGCAACTCCCGAATACCGGAGGAACACTTTGTGTGCTACCAAATGTCACAACGTAACTGGGCGATTATAAAGGTGCTCTACAGGTGTCTCCGATGGTACTTGTTGAGTTGGCATAGATCAAGATTAGGGTTTGTCACTCCGATTGTCAGAGAGGTATCTCTGGGCCCTCTCAGTAATGCACATCACTATAAGCCTTGCAAGCAATGTGACTAATGAGTTAGTTGCGGGATGATGCATTACGGAACGAGTAAAGAGACTTGCTGATAACGAGATTGAACTAGGTATTGAGATACCGACGATCGAATCTCGGGCAAGTAACATACCGATGACAAAGGGAACAATGTATGTTGTTATGCGGTTTGACCGATAAAGATCTTCGTAGAATATGTAGGAGCCAATATGAGCATCCAGGTTCGGCTATTGGTTATTGACTAGAGACGTGTCTCAGTCATGTCTACATAGTTATCGAACCCGTAGGGTCCGCACGCTTAACGTTCGGTGACGATTGTATTATGAGTTTATGTGTTTTGATGTACCAAACGTTGTTCGGAGTCCCGGATATGATCACGGACATGACGAGGAGTCTCGAAATGGTCGAGACATAAAGATTAATATATTGGACGACTATATTTGGACATCAGAATGGTTCCGGGTGAGATCGGGCATTTACCGGTGTACCGGGAGGTTACCGGACCCCCCGGGAGGTATATGGGCCTTATTGGGCCATAATGGGAGAGAGGAGAAGGGAGCAAAGGATGGGGCGCGCCCCCGCAAGCCCAATCCGAATTGGGAGGGGGCCGGCCCCCCCTTTCCTTCCTCCTTCCTTCCCCTTCCTTCTCTCCTAATCCAACTAGGGAGGGGGGAATCCTACTCCCGGTGGGAGTAGGACTCCCCTTGGGGTGCGCCTAGGAGGCCCCCCTCCCCCTCCTCCACTCCTTTATTTACGGGGGAGGGGGCACCCCATAGATACACAAGTTGATCATTGATCTTTTAGCCGTGTGCGGTGCCCCACTCCACCATAATCCACCTCGGTCATATCGTCGTAGTGCTTAGGCGAAGCCCTGCGCCGGTAGCTTCATCATCACCATCATCACGCCGTCGTGCTGACGAAGCTCTTCCCCGACACTCTACTGGATCGTGAGTTCATGGGACATCACCGAGCCGAACGTGTGCAGATCAAGGAGGTGCCGTACCTTCGGTGCTAGGATCGGTCCATAGTGAAGACGTATGACTACATCAACCGCGTTGTCATAACGCTTCTGCTTACGGTCTACGAGGGTACTTGGACAATACTCTCCCCTCTCGTTGCTATGCATCACCATGATCTTGCGTGTGCGTAGGATTTTTTTTGAAATTACTACGTTCCCCAACAGTGGCATCCGAGCCAAGTTTATGTGTAGATGTTATATGCACGAGTAGAACACAAGTGAGTTGTGGGCGATAATAGTCATACTGCTTACCAGCATGTCATACTTTGATTCGGCGGTATTGTTGGATGAAGCGGCCCGGACCGACATTACGCTACGCTTACGCGAGACTGGTTCTACCGACGTGCTTTGCACACAGGTGGCAGGCGGGTGTTAGTTTCTCCAACTTTAGTTGAATCGAGTGTGGCTAGGCCCGGTCCTTGTTGAAGGTTAAAACAACACATACTTGACGAAAAACCGTTGTGGTTTTGATGCGTAGGTAAGAACGGTTCTTTCTTAGCCCGTAGCAGCCACGTAAAACTTGCAACAACAAAGTAGAGGATGTCTAACTTGTTTTTGCAGTGCATGTTGTGATATGATATGGTCAAGACGTGATGAGATATAAATTGTTGTATGAGATGATCATGTTTTGTTAAAGTTATCGGCAACTGGCAGGAGCCTTTGATAAACGGGATCACATCATTAGGAGAATGATGTGATTGACTTGACCCATTCCGTTAGCTTAGCACTTGATCGTTTTAGTTTACTGCTATTGCTTTCTTCATGACTTATACATGTTCCTATAACTACGAGATTATGCAACTCCCGATTACCGGAGGAACACTCTGTGTGCTACCAAACGTCACAACGTAACTGGGTGATTATAAAGGTGCTCTACAGGTGTCTCCGATGGACTTGTTGAGTTGGCATAGATCGAGATTAGGATTTGTCACTCCGATTGTCGGAGAGGTATCTCTGGGCCCTCTTGGTAGTGCACATCACTATAAGCCTTGCAAGCAATGTGACTAATGAGTTAGTTGTGGGATGATGCATTACGGAACGAGTAAAGAGACTTGCCGGTAACGAGATTGAACTAGGTATTGAGATACCGACGATCGAATCTCGGGCAAGTAACATACCGATGACAAAGGGAACAACGTATGTTGTTATGCAGTTTGACCGATAAAGATCTTCGTAGAATATGTAGGAGCCAATATGAGCATCCAGATTTCGCTATTGGTTATTGACCGGAGATGTGTCTCGGCCATGTCTACATAGTTCTCGAACCCGTAGGGTCCGCACGCTTAACGTTCGGTGACGATTTGTATTATGAGTTTATGTGTTTTGATGTACCGATGGTAGTTCGGAGTCCTGGATGAGATCGGGGACATGATGAGGAGTCTCGAAATGGTCGAGACGTAAAGATCGATATATTGGACGACTATATTCGGACATCGGAAAGGTTCCGAGTGATTCGGTTATTTTTCGGAGTACCGGAGAGTTACGAGAATTCGTATTGGGTCTTAATGGGCCATACGGGAAAGGAGAGAAAGGCCTCAAAGGGTGGCCGCACCCCTCCCCATGGACTGGTCTGAATTGGACTAGGGAGGGGGGAAGGGGGCGTCCCCTTCCTTCCTTCTCCTTCTCCCTTCCCTTTTTCCTATTCAATGTGGGAGGTGGAATCCTACTAGGACTAGGGAGTCCTAGTAGGACTCCACACTTGGGCGCGCCCTATGAGGGCCGTCCTCCTCCTCCCTCCATCCTTTATATACGTGGCCAGGGGGCACCCCATAGACACAACAATTGATCATTGATCTTTTAGCCGTGTGCGGTGCCCCCCTCCACCATAATCCACCTCGGTCATATCGTAGCGGTGCTTAGGCGAAGCCCTGCGTCGGTAGCATCATCATCACCGTCATGTCCCGTCGTGCTGACGAAACTCTCCGGCGAAGCTTTGCTGGATCGAAGCTCGCGGGACGTCATCGAGCTGAACGTGTGCTGAACTCGGTGGTGCCGTGCGTTCGGTACTTGGATCGGTCGGATCGTGAAGACGTACGACTACATCAACCGCGTTGTCATAACGCTTCCGCTTTCGGTCTACGAGGGTACGTGGACAACACTTTCCCCTCTCATTGCTATGCATCACCATGATCTTGCGTGTGCGTAGGAATTTTTTTGAAATTACTACGTTCCCCAACAGTGGCATCAGAGCCAGGTTTATGCGTAGATGTTATATGCACGAGTAGAACACAAGTGAGTTGTGGGCGATACAAGTCATACTGCTTACCAGCATGTCATACTTTGGTTCGGCGGTATTGTTGGATGAAGCGGCCCGGACCGACATTACGCGTACGCTTACGCGAGACTGGTTCTACCAACGTGCTTTGCACACAGGTGGCTGGCGGGTGTCAGTTTCTTCAACTTTAGTTGAACCAGTGTGGCTACGCCCGGTCCTTGAGAAGGTTAAAACAACACTAACTTGACGAACTATCGTTGTGGTTTTGATGCGTAGGTAAGAACGGTTCTTGCTCAGCCCGTAGCAGCCACGTAAAACTTGCAACAACAAAGTAGAGGACGTCTAACTTGTTTTTGCAGGGCATGTTGTGATGTGATATGGTCAAGACATGATGCTATATTTTTGAGATGATCATGTTTTGTAACGGAGTTATCGGCAACTGGCAGGGGCCATATGGTTGTCGCTTTATTGTATGCAATGCAATCGCGCTGTAATTGCTTTACTTTATCACTAAGCGGTAGCAATAGTCGTAGAAGCAATAGTTGGCAAGACGACAACGATGCTACGATGGAGATCAAGGTGTCGCGCCGGTGACAATGGTGATCATGACGGTGCTTTGGAGATGGAGATCAAAGGCACAAGATGATGATGGCCATATCATATCACTTATATTGATTGCATGTGATGTTTATCCTTTATGCATCTTATTCTGCATTGATTGACGGTAGCATTATAAGATGATCTCTCACTAAATTTCAAGGTACAAGTGTTCTCCCCGAGTATGCACCGTTGCGAAAGTTCTTCGTGCCGAGACACCACGTGATGATCGGGTGTGATAAGCTCTACGTTCACATATAACGGGTGCAAGCCAGTTTTGCACTCGCAGAATACTCGGGTTAAAACTTGACGAGCATAGCATATGCAGATATGGCCTCGGAACACTGGAGACCGAAAGGTCGAGCGTGAAACATATAGAAGATATGATCAACATAGCGATGTTCACCATTGAAAACTACTCCATCTCACGTGATGATCGGACATGGTTTAGTTGATATGGATCACATGATCACTTAGATGATTAGAGGGATGTCTATCTAAGTGGGAGTTCTTAAGTAATATGATTAATTGAACTTTAATTTATCATGAACTTAGTCCTGGTAGTACTAGCATATGTATGTTGTAGATCAATAGCTCGCATTTAGCTCCCCTGTTTTATTTTTGATATGTTCCTAGAGAAAAAAGTTGAAAGATGTTGGTAGCAATGATGTGGATTGGACCCGTGATATGAGGATTATCCTCATTGCTGCATAGAAGAATTATGTCCTTGATGCACTGCTAGGTGACAGACATATTGCAGGAGCAAATGCAGACGTTATGAACGTTTGGCAAGCTCGATATGATGACTATTTGATAGTTTAGTGCACCATGCTTTACGGCTTAGAATCGGAGCTTCAAAGACGTTTTTGAAACGCCACGGAGCATATGAGATGTTCCAAGAGTTGAAATTATTATTTCAGACTCATGCCCATGTCGAAAGGTATGAGACCTTTGACAAGCACTTTGGCTACAAGATGGAGGAGTATCAGCTAGTGAGCATGTGCTCAGAATGTCTGAGTACTACAATCACTTGAATCAAGTGGGAGTTAATCTTCCATATAAGATAGTAATTGACAGAGTTCTCTGGTCACTATCACCAAGTTACTAGAACTTCGTGATGAACTATAATATGCAAGGGATAACGGAAACGATTCCCAAGCTTTTCGTGATGCTGAAATCGACGAAGGTAGAAATCTAGAAAAGCATCAAGTGTTGATTGTTGAAAAGACCACTAGTTTCAAGAAAAGGGCAAAGGGAAGAAGGGGAACTTCAAGAAGAACGGCAAACAAGTTGCTGCTCAAGAGAATAAACCCAAGTCTGGACCTAAGCCTAAGACTATGTGCTTCTACTGCAAAGGGACTGGCCACAGGAAGCGGAACTGCCCCAAGTATTTGGCGGATAAGAAGGATGGCAAAGTGAACAAAGCTATATTTGATATACATGTTATTGATGTGTACTTTACTAGTGTTTATAGCAACCCCTCAATATTTGATACTAGTTCAGTTGCTAAGATTAGTAACTCGAAACGGGAGTTGCAGAATGAACAGAGACTAGTTAAGGGTGAAGTGACGATGTGTGTTGGAAGTGGTTCCAGGATTGATATGATCATCATCGCACACTCCCTATACGTTCGGGATTAGTGTTGAACCTAAATAAGTGTTATTTGGTGTTTGTGTTGAGTATGAATATGATTTGATCATGTTCATTGCAATATGGTTATTCATTTAAGTTAGAGAATATGTTCTGTTTACATGAATAAAACCTTCTATGGTCATACACCCAATGAAAATGGTTTGTTGGATCTCGATTGTAGTAATACACATATTCATAATATTGAAGCCAAAAGATGCAAAGTTAATAATGATAGTGCAACTTATTTGTGGCACTACCGTTTAGGTCATATTGGTGTAAAGCGCATGAAGAAACTCCATGCTGATGGGATTTGGGAATCACTTGATTATGAATCACTTGATGCTTGTGAACCATGCCTTATGGGCGAGATGACTAAGACTCCGTTCTCCGGAACAATGGAGCGAGCAACTGACTTATTGGAAATAATACATACTGATGTATGCGATCCGATGAGTGTTGAGGCTCGCGGCGGGTATCGTTATTTTCTGACCTTCACAGATGATTTGAGCAGATATGGGTATATCTACTTGATGAAACATAAGTCTGAAAGATTTGAAAAGTTCATATAATTTCAGAGTGAAGTGGAAAATCATCGTAACAAGAAAATAAAAGTTTCTATGATCTGATCGTGGAGGAGAACATTTGAGTTACGAGTTTGGTCTTCATTGGAAACAATGCGGAATAGTTTCGCAACTCACGCTACCTGGAACACCACAGCGTAATGGTGTGTCCGAACATCGTAACCGTACTTTATTAGATATGGTGCAATCTATGATGTCTCTTACCAATTTACCACTATCATTTTGGGGTTATGCATTAGAGACAGCTGCATTCACGTTAAACAGGGCACCATCTAAATCCGTTGAGACGACACCATATGAACTGTGGTTTGGCAAGAAACCAAAGTTTTCGTTTCTTAAAGTTTGGGGCCGCGATGTTTATGTGAGCTTCAACATGATAAGCTCGAACCCAAATCGGAGAAATGTGTCTTCATAGGATACCCAAAGGAGACAGTTGGGTACACCTTCTATCACAGATCTGAAGGCAAGACATTCGTTGCTAAGAATGGATCCTTTCTAGAGAAGGAGTTTTTCTCGAAAGAAGTGAGTGGGAGGAAAGTAGAACTTGATGAGGTAACTGTAACTGCTCCCTTATTGGAAAGTAGTTCATCACAGAAATCTGTTCCCGTGACTCCTACACCAATTAGTGAGGAAGCTAATGATGATGATCATGTAACTTCAGATCAAGTTACTACCAAACCTCGTAGGTCAACCAGAGTGAGATCCGCACCAGAGTGATATGGTAGTCCTGTTCTGGAGGTCATGTTACTTGACCATGACGAACCTACGAACTATGAGGAAGCGATGATGAGCCCAGATTCCGCGAAATGGTTTGAGGCCATGAAATCTGAGATGGGATCTATGTATGAGAACAAAGTGTGGACTTTGATTGACTTGCCCGATGATCGGTGAGCTATTGAGAATAAATGGATCTTCAAGAGGAAGATGGACGCCGATAGTAGTGTTACTATCTACAAAGCTAGACTTGTCGAAAATGGTTTTGACAAAGTTCAAGGTGTTGACTACGATGAGATTTTCTCACTCGTAGCGATGCTTAAGTCTGTCCGAATCATGTTAGCAAATTGCCACATTTTATGAAATCTGGCAAATGGATGTCAAAACTACATTCCTTAATGGATTTCTTAAAGAAGAGTTGTATATGATGCAACCAGAAGGTTTTGTCGATCCTAAATGTGCTAACAAAATGTGCAAACTCCAGCGATCCATCTATGGACTGGTGCAAGCATCTCGGAGTTGGAATATACGCTTTGATGAGTTGATCAAAGCATATAGTTTTATACAGACTTGCGGTGAAGCCTCTATTTACAAGAAAGTGAGTGGGAGCACTACAACATTTCTGATAAGTATATGTGAGTGACATATATTGTTGATCGGAAATAATGTATATTTTCGGGGAAAGCATAAAGGAGTATTTGAAAGGAGTTTTTTCAAAGAAAGACCTCGGTGAAGCTACTTACATATTGAGCATCAAGATCTATAGAGATAGATCAAGATGCTTGATTAGTTTTGTTAATAATACATACCTTGAAATGTTTTTGAAGTAGTTCAAAATGGAACAGTAAAAGAAAGAGTTCTTGCCTGTGTTCCAAGGTGTGAAGTTGAGTAAGACTCAAAGCCCGACTACGGCAGAAGATAGAAAGAGAATAAAAAAGTCATTCCCTATGCCTCAGCCATAGGTTCTATAAAGTATGCCATGTTGTGTACCAGATCTATTGTATACCCTACACTGAGTTTGGCAAGGGAGTACAATAGTGATCTAGGAGTAGATCACTGAACAGCGGTCAAAATTATCCTTAGTGGAATAAGGATATTTTCTCGATTATGGAGGTGACAAAAGGTTCGTCGTAAAGGGTTATGTCGATGCAAGTTTTGACACTGATCCAGATGACTCTAAGTCTCAATCTGGATACATATTGAAAGTGGGAGTAATTAGCTAAAGTAGCTCCGTGCAGAGCATTGTAGACATAGAAATTTGCAAAATACATACAGATCTGAATTTGGCAGACCCGTTGACTAAACTTCTCTCACAAGCAAAACATGATCACACCTTAATTAATCACATAGCGATGTGAACTAGATTATTGACTCTAGTAAACCCTTTGGGTATTGTTCACATGACGATGTGAACTATGGGTGTTAATCACATGATGATGTGAACTATTGGTGTTAAACCACATGGCGATGTGAACTAGATTATTGACTCTAGTGCAAGTGGGAGACTGAAGGAAATATGCCCTAGAGGCAATAATAAAGTTATTATTTATTTCCTTATTTACTGATAAATGTTTATTATTCATGCTAGAATTGTATTAACCGGAAACATAATACATGTGTGAATACATAGACAAACCAGAGTGTTACTAGTATGCCTCCACTTGACTAGCTCGTTGATCAAAGATGGTTAAGTTTCCTAGCCGTAGACAAGAGTTGTCATTTGATAAAGGGGATCACATCATTAGGAGAATGATGTGATTGACTTGACCCATGCCGTTAGATTAGCACTTGATCGTTTTAGTTTACTGCTATTGCTTTCTTCATGACTTATACATGTTCCTATAACTATGAGATTATGCAACTCCCGATTACCGGAGGAACACTTTGTGTGCTACCAAACGTCACAACGTAACTGGGTGATTATAAAGGTGCTCTACAGGTGTCTCCGATGGTACTTGTTGAGTTGGCATAGATCAAGATTAGGATTTGTCACTCCGATTGTCGGAGAGGTATCTCTGGGCTCTCTCGGTAATGCACATCACTATAAGCCTTGCAAGCAATGTGACTAATGAGTTAGTTGCGGGATGATGCATTACGGAACAAGTAAAGAGACTTGCGGTAACAAGATTGAGCTAGGTATTGAGATACCGACGATCGAATCTCGGGCAAGTAACATACCGATGACAAAGGGAACAACGTATGTTGTTATGCAGTTTGACCGATAAAGATCTTCGTAGAATATGTAGGAGCCAATATGAGCATCCAGGTTCCGCTATTGGTTATTGACCGGAGACGTGTCTCAGTCATGTCTACATAGTTCTCGAACCCGTAGCGTCCGCACGCTTAACGTTCGGTGACGATTTGTATTATGAGTTTATGTGTTTTGATGTACCGAAGGTAGTTCGGAGTCCCGGATGAGATCGAGGACATGCTGAGGAGTCTCAAAATGGTCGAGACGTAAAGATCGATATATTGGACGACTATATTCGGACATCGGAAAGATTCCGAGTGATTCGGGTATTTTTCGGAGTACCGGAGAATTACGGGAATTCGTATTGGGCCTTAATGGGCCATACGGGAAAGGAGAGAAAGGCCTCAAAGGGTGGCCGCACCCCTCCCCATGCACTGGTTTGAATCTGACTAGGGAGGGGGGGGGCGCCCCCTTCCTTCCTTCTCCTTCTCCCTTCCCTTTTTCCTATTCCATGTGGGAGTTGGAATCCTACTAGGACTAGGGAGTCCTAGTAGGACTCCACACTTGGGCGCGCCCTATGAGGGCCGGCCTCCTCCTCCCTCCATCCTTTATATACGTGGCCAGGGGGCACCCCATAGACACTACAATTGATCATTGATCTTTTAGCCGTGTGCGGTGCCCCTCCACCATAATCCACCTCGGTCATATCGTAGCGGTGCTTAGGCGAAGCCCTGCATCGGTAGCATCATCATCACTGTCATCACGCCGTCGTGCTGACGAAACTCTCCGGCGAAGCTTTGCTGGATCGAAGCTCGCGGGACGTCATCGAGCTGAGCGTGTGCTGAACTCAGAGGTGCCGTGCGTTCGGTACTTGGATCGGTCGGATCGTGAAGACGTACGACTACATCAACCGCGTTGTCATAACGCTTCCGCTTTCGGTCTACGAGGGTACGTGGACATCACTCTCCCCTCTCGTTCCTATGCATCACCATGATCTTGCGTGTGCGTAGGATTTTTGTTGAAATTACTACGTTCCCCAACAATTGTTGCACAAAAAAATTATGTCCTTGATGCACCGCTAGGTGACAGACCGATTGTAGGAGCAGATGCAGACGTTATGAACGTTTGGCAAGCTCGATATGATGACTACTTGATAGTTTAGTGCAGCATGCTTTACGGCTTAGAATCGGGGCTTCAAAGACGTTTTGAACGCCACAGAGCATATGAGATGTTCCAAGAGTTGAAATTAGTATTTCAGACTCATGCCTATGTCGAAAGGTATGAGACCTTTGACAAGCACTTTGGCTACAAGATGGAGGAGAATTGCTCAACTAGTGAGCATGTGCTAAGAATGTCTGAGTACTACAATCACTTGAATCAAGTGGGAGTTAATCTTCCAGATAAGATAGTGATTGACAGAGTTCTCTGGTCACTATCACCAAGTTACTAGAACTTCGTGATGAACTATAATATGCAAGGGATAACGGAAATGATTCCCAAGCTCTTCGTGATGCTGAAATCGACGAAGGTAGAAATCAAGAAAAGCATCAAGTGTTGATGGTTGAAAAGATCACTAGTTTCAAGAAAAGGGCAAAGGGAAGAAGGGGAACTTCGAGAAGAACGGCAAGCATGTTGCTGCTCAAGTGAAGAAGCCCAAGTCTGGACCTAAGCTTGAGACTAAGTGCTTCTACTGCAAAGGGACTGGTCACTGGAAGCAGAACTGCCCCAAGTATTTGGCGGATAAGAAGGATGGCAAAGTGAACAAAGGTATATTTGATATACATGTTATTGATGTGTACTTTACTAGTGTTTATAGCAACCCCTCAGTATTTGATACTAGTTCAGTTGCTAAGATTAGTAACTCAAAACGGGAGTTGCAGAATGAACAGAGACTAGTTAAGGGTGAAGTGACGATGTGTGTTGGAAGTGGTTCCAAGATTGATGTGATCATCATCGCACACTCCCTATGCTTTCGGGATTAGTGTTGAACCTAAATAAATGTTATTTGGTGTTTGCGTTAAGCATGAATATGATTTGATCATGTTTATTGCAATACATTTATTCATTTAAATTCAGAGAATAATTGTTGTTCTGTTTACATGAATAAAACCTTCAATGGTCATACACCCAAGGTGAATTGTTTACTGAATCTCGATCGTAGTGATACACATATTCATAATATTAAAGCCTAAAGATGCAAATTTAATAATGATAGTGCAACTTATTTGTGGCACTGCCGTTTAGGTCATATTGGTGTAAAGCGCATGAAGAAAATCCATGCTGATGGGCTTTTGGAATCACTTGATTATGAATCAGTTGATGCTTGCGAACCATGCCTCATGGGCAAGATGTCTAAGACTCCGTTCTCCGGAACAATGGAGCAAGCAACAGACTTGTTGGAAATAATACATACTGATGTATGCAGTCCGATGAGTGTTGAGGCTCGCGACAGGTATCGTTATTTTCTGACCTTCACAGATGATTTGAGCAGATATGGGTATATCTACTTGATGAAACATAAATCTGAAACATTTGAAAAGTTCAAATAATTTCAGAATGAAGTGGAAAATCATCGTAACAAGAAAATAAAGTTTCTACGATCTGATCGTGGAGGAGAATATTTGAGTTAGAAGTCTGGTCTTCATTTGAAACAATGCGGAATAGTTTCGCAACTCACGCAACCTGGAACACCACAGCGTAATGGTGTGTCCGAACATCGTAACCGTACTTTATTAGATATGGTGCAATATATGATGTCTCTTACCGATTTACCACTATTGTTTTGGGGTTATGCATTAGAGACAGCTGCATTCACATTAAATAGGGCACCATCTAAATCCGTTGAGACGTCACCATATGAACTGTGGTTTGCAAGAAACCAGAGTTGTCGTTTCTTAAAGTTTGGGGTTGCGATGCTTATGTGAAAAGTTTCATCCTGATAAGCTCAAACCCAAATCGGAGAAATGTGTCTTCATAGGATACCCAAAGGAGACAGTTGGGTACACCTTCTATCACAGATCCGAAGGCAAGGCATTCGTTGCTAAGAATGGATCCTTTCTAGAGAAGGAGTTTCTCTCGAAAGAAGTGAGTGGGAGGAAAGTAGAACTTGATCAGGTAACTGTACCTGCTCCCTTATTGGAAAGTAGTTCATCACAGAAATCTGTTCCTATGACTCCTACACCAATTAGTGAGGAAGCTAATGATGATGATCATGTAACTTCAGATCAAGTTACTACCGAACCTCGTAGGTCAACCAGAGTGAGATCCGCACTAGAGTGGTATGGTAATCCTGTTCTGGAGGTCATGTTACTTGACCATGACGAACCTACGAACTATGAGGAAGCGATGATGAGCCCAGCTTCCGCGAAATGGCTTGAGGCCATGAAATATGAGATGGGATCCATGTATGAGAACAAAGTGTGGACTTTGGTTGACTTGCTCGATGATCGGCAAGCCATAGAAAATAAATGGATCTTCAAGAGGAAGACGGACGCTGATAGTAGTGTTACTATCTACAAAGCTAGACTTGTCGAAAAAGGTTTTTGAGAAAGTTCAAGGTGTTGACTACGATGAGATTTTCTCACCCGTAGCGATGCTTAAGTCTGTCCAAATCATATTAGCAAATTGCCACATTTTATGAAATCTGTTAAATGGATGTCAAAACTACATTCCTTAATGGATTTCTTAAAGAAGAGTTGTATATGATGCAACCAAAAGATTTTGTCGATCCTAAAGGTGCTAACAAAATGTGCAAGCTCCAGCGATCCATCTATGGACTGGTGCAAGCATCTCAGAGTTGGAATATACACTTTGATGAGTTGATCAAAGCATATAGTTTTATACAGACTTGCGGTGAAGCCTGTATTTACAAGAAAGTGAGTGGGAGCACTACAACATTTCTGATAAGTATATGTGAATGACATATTGTTGATCAGAAATAATGTAGAATTTTCTGGAAAGCATAAAGGAGTATTTGAAAGGAGTTTTTCAAAGAAATACCTCGGTGAAGCTGCTTACATATTGAGCATCAAGATCTATAGAGATAGATCAAGACGCTTGATAAGTTTTTTCAATGAGTACATACCTTGACAAGATTTTGAAGTAGTTCAAAATGGAACAGTCAAAGAAAGAGTTCTTGCCTGTGTTGCAAGGTGTGAAATTGAGTAAGACTCAAAGCCCGACCACGGCAGAAGATAGAAAGAGAATGAAATTCATTCCCTATGCCTCAGCCATAGGTTCTATAAAGTATGCCATGCCGTGTACCAGACCTATTGTATACCCTGCCCTGAGTTTGGCAAGGGAGTACAATTTTTATCTAGGAGTAGATCACTGGACAGCGGTCAAAATTATCCTTAGAGGACTAAGGAAATATTTCTCGGTTATGGAGGTGATAAAGAGTTCGTCGTAAACAGTTACGTCGATGCAAGCTTTGACACCGATCTGGATGACTCTAAGTCACAATCTGGATACATATTAAAAGTGGGAGCAATTATCTAAAATAGCTCCGTGCAGAGCATTGTAGACATAGAAATTTGCAAAATACATACAGATCTGAATTTGGCAGACCCGTTGACTAAACTTCTCTCACAAGCAAAACATGATCACACCTTAGTACTCTTTGGGTGTTAATCACATGGCGATGTGAACTAGATTACTGACTCTAGTAAATCCTTTGAGTGTTGGTCACATGACGATGTGAACTATGGGTGTTAATCACATGGTGATGTGAACTATTGGTGTTAAATCACATGGCGATGTGAACTAGATTATTGACTCTAGTGCAAGTGGGAGACTGAAGGAAATATGCCCTAGAGGCAATAATAAAGTTATTATTTATTTCCTTATTTCATGATAAATGTTTATTATTCACGCTAGAATTGTATTAACCGAAAACTTAGTACATGTGTGAATACATAGACAAACAGAGTGTCACTAGTATGCCTCTACTTGACTAGCTCGTTGAATAAAAGATGGTTAAGTTTCCTAGCCATAGACATGAGTTGTCATTTGATTAACGGGATCAGATCATTGGAGAATGATGTGATTGACTTGACCCATTCCGTTAGCTTAGCACTTGATCGCTTAGTATATTGCTATTGCTTTCTTCATGACTTATACATGTTCCTATGACTATGAGATTATGCAACTCCCAAATACTGGAGGAACACTTTGTGTGCTACCAAACGTGACAATGTAACTGGGCGATTATAAAGGTGCTCTACAGGTGCCTCCGATGGTACTTGTTGAGTTGGCATAGATCAAGATTAGGATTTGTCACTCCGATTATCGGAGAGGTATCTCTGGGCCCTCTCGGTAATGCACATCACTATAAGCCTTGCAAGCAATGTGACTAATGAGTTAGTTGTGGGATGATGCATTACGGAACGAGTAAAGAGACTTGCCGGCAACGAGATTGAACTAGGTATTGAGATACCGACGATCGAATCTCGGGCAAGTAACATACTGATGACAAAGGGAACAACGTATGTTGTTATGCGGTTTGACCGATAAAGATCTTCGTAGAATATGTAGGAGCCAATATGAGCATCCAGGTTCCACTATTGGTTACTGACCAGAGACGTGTCTCGGTCATGTCTACATAGTTCTCGAACCCGTAGGGTCCGCACGCTTAACGTTCGGTGACTATCATATTATGAGTTTATGTGTTTTGATGTACCGAAGGTTGTTCGGAGTCCCGGATATGATCACGGACATGACGAGGAGTCTCGAAATTGTCGAGACATAAAGATCGATATATTGGATGACTATATTTGGACATCGGAATGGTTCCGGGTGAGATTGGGCATTTACCGGTGTACCGGGAGGTTACCGGAACCCCCCAGGAGGTATATGGGCCTTATTGGGCCATAGTGGGTGAGAGGAGAAGGGAGCAAAGGAGGGGGCGCGCCCCCCAAGCCCAATCCAAATTGGGAGGGGCACCGGCCCCCCCTTTCCTTCCTCCTTCCTTCCCCTTCCTTCTCTCCTAATCCAACTAGGGAAGGGGGGGGGGAATCCTACTCCCGGTGGGAGTAGGACTCCCCTTGGGGCGCGCCTAGGAGGCTGGGCCCCTCCCCCTCCTCGACTCCTTTATATACGGGGGAGGGGGCACCCCATAGACACACAAGTTGATCATTGATCTTTTAGCCGTGTGCGGTGCCCCCTCCACCATAATCCACCTCGGTCATATCGTCGTAGTGCTTAGGCGAAGCCCTACGCCGGTAGCTTCATCATCATCGTCATCACGCCGTCGTGCTGACGAAGCTCTTCCCCGACAGTCTACTAGATCGTGAGTTCGTGGGACGTAACCGAGCCGAACGTGTGCAGATCGCGGAGGTGTCGTACCTTCGGTGCTAGGATCGGTCGATCGTGAAGACGGACAACTACATCAACCGCGTTGCCATAACGCTTCCGCTTATGGTCTACGAGGGTACGTGGACAATACTCTCCCTTCTCGTTGCTATGCATCACCATGATCTTGCGTGTGCGTTGGAATTTTTTTGAAATTACTACGTTCCCCAACATTCCTCCCAAATAATAATTTTCAGTAGCATCATGAATGAGTTCAATAATATAACCATCACATAAAGCATTCTTTTCATGATCTACGAGCATAGAAATTTTACTACTCTCCACATAAGCAAAATTCTTCTTCTTTGGAATAGTGGGTGCAAAATCAACAAAATAACTGTCATGTGAGGCATAATCCATTTGATAATTAAAATCATGATGACAATTTTCATGGTTAACATTATTCTTTATAGCATACATGTCATCACAATAATCATCATAGATAGCAACTTTGTTCTCATAATCAATTGGAACCTCTTCCGAAATAGTGGAATCATTACTAAGTAAAGTCGACACTCTTCCAAATCCGCTTTAGATGATAGTATTATTCATACTCCAAACGATCTAAGTGAAGTTCATGGAGCATTCTACAATTAATATAGACTAACCAATATCCAAGCTCAAAATATATAAGTGAAGCACACGAAGCATTCTATAAAACCATACTCAAAGGATTTAAGTGAAGCGCAAAGAGCATTCTATAAGGTCATACTCAAAAGATATGTGACGCCCCCAATTCAATCGTACACTAATCATACACGCAAACGTGTACGATCAAGATCAGGGACTCACGGGAAGATATCACAACACAACTCTAAAAATAAAATAAGTCATACAAGCATCATGATACAAGTCAGGGGCCTCGAGGGCTCGAATACAAGTGCTCGATCATAGACGAGTCAGCTGAAGCAACAATATCTGAGTACACACATAAGTTAAACAAGTTTGCCTTAAGAAGGCTAGCACAAACTAGGATATAGATCGAAAGAGGCGCGGGCCTCCTGCCTGGGATCCTCCTAAACTACTCTTGGTCATCGTCAGCGGCCTGCACGTAGTAGTAGGCACCTACGGTGTAGTAGGGGTCATCGTCGACGGTGGCGTCTGGCTCCTGGGCTCCAGTATCTGGTTGCGACAACCAGGTAGAATGGAAAGGGGGGAAAGAGGGAGAAAAGCAACCGTGAGTACTCATCCAAAGTACTCGCAAGCAAGGATCTACACTACATATGCATGGGTATATGTGTAAAGAGGCAATATCGGGGGACTGAACTGCAGAATGCCAGAATAAGAGGGGGATAGATAGTCCTGTCGAAGACTACGCTTCTGGCAGCCTCCGTCTTGTAGCATGTAGAAGAGAGTAGATTGAAGTCCTCCAAGTAGCATCGCATAGCATAATCCTACCCGACGATCCTCTCCTTGTCGCCCTGTGTGAGAACGATCACCGAGTTATATCTGGCATTTGGAAGGGTGTGTTTTATTAAGTATCCGGTTCTCGTTGTCATAAGGTCAAGGTACAACTCCGGGTCATCCTTTTACCAAGGGACACGGCTATTCGAATAGATAAACTTCCCTACAGGGGTGCACCACATTACCCAACATGCTCGATCCCATTTGGCCGGACACACTTTCCTGGGTCATGCCCGGCCTTGGAAGATCAACACGTCGCAGCCCCACCTAGGCACAACAGAGAGGTCAACACGCCGGTCTAAATCCTATGCGCGCAGGGGTCTGGGCCCATCGCCCATTGCACACGTGCATGTTGCGTGGGCGGCCGGAGAGCAGACCTAGCAACCTCCATTACAAAGGAAGTTGCGTTACGCGGTCCAACCCGGCGCGCGCCGCTCAGTCGCTGACGTCAAGAAGGCTTCGGCTGATACCACGACGTCGAGTGCCCATAACTGTTCCCGCGTAGTTGGTTAGTGCGTATAGGCCAGTGGCCAGACTCAGATCAAATACCAAGATCTCGTTAAGCGTGTTAATTAAAGTATCAGCGAACGCCGACCAGGGCCAGGCCCACCTCTCTCCTAGGTGGTCTCAACCTGCCCTGTCGCTTTGCCACAAAGTAACAGTCGGGGGTCATCGGGAACCCAGGCCCACCTCTACCGGGATGGAGCCACCTGCCCCTTCAGCCCCCATCTCCGAACAGTATCATAAATAATGTAACAGTATAAAGTATATAGCATATGCCCGTGATCACCTCCCGAAGTGATCACGGCCCAGTAGTATAGCATGGCAGACAGACAAGAGTGTAGGGCCACTGATGGAATACTAGCATCCTATACTAAGCATTTAGGATTGCAGGTAAGGGTAACAACTGTAGCAACAATGACAGGCTATGCAGCAGAATAGGATTAACCGAAAGCAGTAACAAGCTACACTAATCTAATGCAAGCAGTAGAGAGAAGAATAGGCGATATCTGGTGATCAAGGGGGGGGCTTGCCTGGTTGCTCTGGCAAGAAGGAGGGGTCGTCAACTCCGTAGTCGAGCTGGGGGTCGCCGACAGTCTCGGGGTCTACCAGAAAGAAGTAACGGAGGGGGAACACAATAAATAACAGAGCAATCAAAGCATCACAAAGCGTAACATGGCAATACACGGTGCTAGGTGTGCCCTAACGCGGTAGTAGGTGATACCGACGAAGGGGGGAAACATCCAGGAAAGTATCCCCGGCGTTTCACGTTTTCGGACAAATGAACCAGAGGTGAAATGTTGCACGTTTGCTATGCTAGGGACATGTGGCTGACGAACGGGTTGCGTATTCGGATTCGTCGTCGTTCTGAGCAACTTTCATGTACAAAACATTTTCATCCGAGTTATGGTTTATTTTATATTCATTTTTAAAGATTTAAATCAATTTACAAATTATTATTATTAATTTAATCCAAAAATGGCATTACTGTATCAGCATGTCATCATCATGATGTCATCAGTCAACAGAGGTGTTGACTGGGTCAAGCTGACATGTGGGTCCCATCTGTCATTGACACATTGCCCTAACTAACAGATTAGTTAGTTTAATTAGATATTTAGGTTAATTAAGTTTAATTAGTTTAACTAAGCGGGATTAATTAAGTTAATTAATTAGTTACTAATTTTTTATCTTTTTTTTAAAAACGTTCAGGGGGCTGGGGCCCCCCTGTCATTGGCCCAGGGGGCCTTAGCGGGCGCGTGGGCAGACGGGTGTGGGCGCTGGGCGCCGGGTTAACGGGCGGAGCCCGGCTGGGCACCCGAGCGGGCGCTCCGACCAGCGAGCAGAGGGGGGAGGCGCGCGATGCGACGCCGGCGGCCGCGGTCGTGGCCGGAGCAGGGTGGCGCGGCGAGGGAGCGACATGCGTGGTGTGGGCCGGTGGCCGAAGGGGGCAGAGGGGCACCGGGGAGGCGCGGGCGGGTGTTGCGGCGACGATCGGAGCAGGGAGCTGCGGGGCAAAGTCGCGGCGGAGGGGGGGGGGAGAGGAGGCCGAGGGCCTCACCGTGGGGCTGTAGGGAAACAACAGCGGGGGTTGAGGAGGAGGACGGGGACGACGGCGGGGCAGCTCCGGCGATGTCCAGGCAGCGGCGAAGATCGGCGTGGCGACGTGGCTCCAGCGACGGGAGGCGCGATTAGGTCCAGCGACGAGGTAGGGACAGGCGGCGTCGGTTGCTGTGGCGACGGCGACGGCACGCTCCCGATCCAGATCGGGACCAGGAGGAGGGGGCGCGAGGGGAGAGTGGGGGATCAGGAGGAGAAGTGGGACGGTTAGGGTTTCGGTCGGGTGGACTGGGGGGTTAGTAGGCTGGGGCGCGGGGTGGGCCGACCTGGTCGCTAGGCCAACTGGGCCGTGGCCCGGGGGGTGGGGGGTTCTTTGTTTTCCGTTTTATCTTTTGTTTACTTTTCCTGTTAATCTTCTTTTTATTTCTTTCTTTTCTGTTTTCACTTATCTCTTAAGTTTATTTAGTTTTATTAATTAGTGCAATAGATCCTAAATTGGTAGTTCTAATTATACCACAACCACATTAAGTTGGGAACTTTAAATAAAGTAGTTTTCATTTGTTTTAAATTTTTTAAAGCGTTTAAATAATTGTTTTTGCTAGTGTTTAAATCATTTTAGAGTAGTCTAACATTTTATAAAAATGTGATTTCTCCACCATAAATACCTATGCATTATTTGGCACAACCCAAACATTTTAGTTTTAATGTTTGAAAACTTTTACTGTTTGACTTGATTTTGAATTTGAATTTGAATCGGTTTCGAACTAACGCGAGATTAGGAACAATAACCATGGTGACGTGGCATCATTAACAGAGGTTTACTGTAGCTTAATTATCCGGGCGTCACAATTCTCCTCCACTACAAGAAATCTCGTCCCGAGATTTAAGAGGTGGTGTAAGGGGGAAATTTGTGGTTGTGAAATTCTAACGGATCTTCTCGGTCTTGGTTGCTCTTCTCGAAGAGGTCAATCCATTACGTTAATGTCTTCGTTTCTCTGCTTCAGGTCATCGTGATGAAATCGACATCCTTTCTTCGGGAACTTCATCGTACTTACGAAAGAATAAGGGGGTATTCTGGGAGAATGGACCTCTACAAGGTTGACTATGTGGTAGATAACATCAGGGAAGGTGGCGGAGAGTAACTCTCGAATTGAAACTTAAGAAAATATCGAGAGCAATATAAAGAGGTATCACGACAAGTTTCAAGCGGGCAGGCAATCGTTCGATGCCTGAAACAGAGTGTGAAAGGGGTTCAGAGCAATGGGCATAAGTATTGTTTCGGATACCAGAATTGGTGATCTCTCGAAAGGTGGCTCGTGAATTACATACAAAGCCGCGCGTGAGGAATAACTTTGGAAACAAGGGGTACAGGAGTGTCAGGTTTCGATCCTATGGAACTGTGGGTTATGGGCCCACCATGTGGGTTAAAAGTAGAAAGGGTAGTAATGTCTTGCACGATCATGTAAGCAAGGCATGCCAGAGGATATCCTGCCAGTTATGTCGGCAACAACATCGGTACCAAGGGCGAGGGACGAAGAGAACCATTTTCCTGCTCGTTGAACGAGGCGGACCAATAGGCAAAGTTCTCGTCCATCGGTGGTTACCGGAATGTCATCAACAATAGTAACAGGGTCTTACTGATAGAGTGGTACAACAAGGAGCTTATCTAAGCAGTGAATTATCACTGCTCAGATAAGTAGATTACAAGAAATGTTTAAACAAACAATGTAAAGGAAAAAGCGATTATCTGATTAAACAGAACAATGGAAAGGAAAATGTGCTTCAGGGGTATATCCTTCCCAAGGACAAGCAGAGCATGATATCCATGATAGGATATAACGTAGAAAACCCTTTAGGAAAGGGGGAAGAAATTTCATGACATTACCCATACAACAGTGTTTGGATAATTGATAAAGAGAATTCAACATTGTGCTTCAAGTGCTCTTATTGATGATCGGAGTAGCACAGTCATGCTTCGAGATAGCATTGACATGGTCATCAGGTAAAGATCAGGCTATGGATACACAAAGGATCCATCAGGAACAACTTATAGAATAAGTCTTACAATTTCCTCATGGAAGAATGGATAACCTTGCCAAAAGCAAGCTATAACAATAGGCCCTCCGGCTAGGTGTGCCAAGCATGACATCACCTTACCGGGTCATATAAAGACCAATGTTATAACTCTTTGAAATATGTTCCAACCATCATATCTGACTGAGATTCAGATCTGATTGTTGTCAGAATACCTTAGGCTTAGGATGCCTGAGAAGAGAAGGTACGACACAAATTGACGGGATGACATTGTAAGATTCTCGGGAAATGAACCATGGAAGCGAGTTCCAAAACAAGTGTTCATCATTAAACCAAGGAGAGGTGAGGAGGTGGCTGATTGACTCAGCGACAATTCCTCCAGATTTCCAAAAAGATGGGTTTCCACAGTCATGTGAACAAGGAGATAACATTTGTCAGATCAAATGATATAATGGTGTGCTAGAGGAAAGCATACTCAATTGAACATTGATTGAAAGGTGCACCCGAAATATGGGCTGGGTCGCACGATCAATGTTTGAATGGTGACTAAATGACAAAAGAAGTAAAATGAACTATCGACCATTAACTTACAAGCAATAGGGTTGCTAGAAGTTTTGAATTTTACACATCATAGTGCATTTGTCGGTATCCCGGTTAGAAACAACACGAGGAACAAGGAATAATGGTGATGGTGAGAAGTATCACTATGTATCAAGGATTCTCAAGACATGGTGAAATTCGCATGACATTCTTGACATAAAAGATGGTAATACTTCAAGGTAAAGAAGAACAAATGATGGGTAGCAAGGAACTCAAGGTATAACACAGAACATGAAAAAGTTTGTGTTGAACGGAAGGCAATAAAGTGGTCGATGATTAACACAAAACATCGAGGGCAAGGATGGTATTTCTCAACATGGATTCAATCAATATCCTTGAAGAGCTCGGAATGTTGATGATGATCATGACACATTTGTCGAGAGGTTTCATGAAGATATAATCGCTCATCGACAACATCAAGCAAAAGAAAGGATGGAGCAAAAAGTTATTGAAACCATGGATATGACACAAACTCGGAATCAAGCTAGTTGTTCAAGGCGAAATGATATGATGAGGAAAATCAACGTAAGCTTAGCTCATCGTCAAAAATTGTGCTCCGAGAAGAAGGACCAGGTAGCACAGTAAAAAGTTTGCACGATAATGATATAGCCGATAAGGCTAGGAATGACTTGAAGGATTATTAAACTCGTAAGCAACGTAAATCACTTAGAGTTATTGAATCAGAGTGCGGAATCGATTCACTTATCGGTGTTCTCGAGTGACTAATAACTCAGAACCTGGGGGAATCTGAAATCGGTGAGAAGCAATACTAGATGAAGACTCGCAGGAAGCAACACAGTTCTCGAGATACCAGAGGGTAATACTCGAGGAAGATCAGAATAAAGGTTGTGGAGATGTATCGATCAACAAAAGACAAGTGCTTTAACTTGTCTGAGAAATGGAATCAAGGAGAAAATATGGTCGGAACCACGATTGCAAAGGATCAATACACAGATACCAGACGATATCATATCAAGGAAATAGTTATTATTACAAGAAGCTTCTATGATAGGATCTACATCGTGTCCATGGGCATGAACACAAAGTTCAAGGTCGACTCCCACTTCTCCAATGCATAACCTTTCATTCACTTCTCATTTTTCAAAGAAGTTGTAATGTTTAAATTTTATCTAGCAAAACTCCAGAAGAGTACGACTCGTGATAGCTCTCGGGTTTACCCGGATCTGGAAAGGCATAGGTTCAACCCTTAGGGTCATCTTGGGAACATATACCACAAGCTTCAATAGTAAATAACACAAGCTCGATAGTAGAGCATGGGTGACAAAAGGAGAGGATACAATTTACCAATGGCACTACGTATCAGGGGAAGAACTCACAAGGTGATTGAATATGAAGGACACTGTCGGATGACATTCCAACAATGGATCGGGTGATCCACAATGGAGCTGATGTGAGTATCGGTACTCACTCAGAGGAAGAAAGAATGCAGAGGCCTCAGATTCAAGAATCACCTGATTAGTCTGATGCTTAAATAGAAAGAAATTATGGTTTCCAAAAAGAAGGATCAGAAGCAGACGCTCTGATCAAGGATGGATAAGTTGAAAACACTTAGTTGGACAATCAATAAAGGTTTGAATTGCCGAGAAACAACTCATGTCCGAAATGACGTCTGAGTCGGAAAGATAATTTTAAAAAGGATACCCTGATGACTGCGTGCGTACGCACATACTGAATCAATAGGTTTTGCTAGTGTTTAAATCATTTTAGAGTAGTCTAACATTTTATAAAAATGTGATTTCTCCACCATAAATACCTATGCATTATTTGGCACAACCCAAACATTTTAGTTTTAATGTTTGAAAACTTTTACCGTTTGACTTGATTTTGAATTTTAATTTGAATCGGTTTTGAACTAACGCGAGATTAGGAACAATAACCGTGGTGACGTGGCATCATTAACAGAGGTTTACTGTAGCTTAATTATTCGGGCGTCACAAGATTTAAGTGAAGCACATGAATCATTCTATAAATCGATGAAGGCACATCTCATACTAGCATGGTTCTTAAAGAAAAAGAAAAACACAAAGGACACAAATCATGTGAGCAAAATAAAAACCGAGGTATACCGATAATCGTTGAAGAAGAAAGATGGGATGCCAACCGGGGCATCCCCAAGCTTAGATGCTTGAGTATCCTTGAAATATTTACTTGGGGTGCCTTGGGCATCCCCAAGCTTCAACTCTTGCCTCTCTTTATTCTTCTCATATTGATAGCTCCTCGATCTTCAAACACTTCATCCACACAAAACTTTAACAAAAACTTTGTGAGATTCGTTAGTATAATAAAGCAAATCACTACCTTTAGGTACTGTTGCAAACTCATTCCAATTTCATATTAGAACTATATCTACTGTATTCCAACTTCACCATGGTCCATACCCCCCGATACTACCCATAGATTCAGCAAAATAAGCGAACAACACATAGTAAACAGAATCTGTCAAAAACAGCACAGTCTGTAGTAATCTGGAAGGTTAGTATACTTCTGTAACTCCAAAAATTCTAAAAAAAATGAAAATTTAAACAAATTGTACGGAAGTAATGTGCAAAAAGTTTCAGACCCATTTGACTTTCCAGTAAAAAATGTAAATTCATGCGCTACAGCCAAAGTTTCTGTTTTTGTACTGGACAAAGTAAACAAGCAATCTAATCATCCTAAAACCAAAGCTGGGCACATTACTTTTATAATACAATGGATATATACAAGGGGACAATTATTTTCAGAGAAACTTCCATGATTTTTTTTACATTGTTTCCATGAGCATGAACACAAGTGTTCAAGGTCGACCCTCACTTTTCCAATGCATAACCTTCCAATCACTTCTCTTATTGAAAAACTTTTTAGGCATGAGAGGCAAGTAAATTTTTTTGTAATTTCATTCTAATTTTTTTTGTATGTTTCACCCACAACTAAACAGAAACAAAAAGGAAAAACAAAATCTACTTAGTGAAGAAAGCAAACAAGCACACACGAGAATATCAACCCCACGCTATTGCTCCCCGACAACGGCGCCAGAAAAGAGCTTGATAATCCCCAAGTGCAGGGAATCATCATAGCAATTTCCATAGGTGGAAGTGATATGTATGGATTGTCGAACCCACAAGGAGCTAAAGGTAAGATCAATATTCTCTCAAGTCCTATCTGCCACTGATACGACTCTACGTACACCGAATGTTTGCTTCCAGCTAAAACGAGAAATAAAACTACGTTGTGGGTATGAAGAGGATAACTTTGCATGGTATCGGAGAGCTAAAATATAAAAGTAGGTGCTGTTATCATAAAGTTAGAATATACTACTAAATATTATAAATAGCGAGTGTGAATAATGATGGGTCGGTGTGCGGAATTATCCTAGGCAATCTTAACAAGACCGGTAGTCGTCATTGCAATTTCATATGAGGGAGAGGCATAAGCTAACATACTTTATCTTCTTGGATCATATGCACTTATGATTGGAACTCTAGCAAGCATCCGCAATTACTAAACATCATTAAGGTAAAACCCAACCATAGCATTAACATATCAAGTCCCCTTTATCCCATATGCAACAACCCCCTTACTCGGGTTTATGCTTCTGTCACTCAAGCAACCCACTATAAGCGAATCATGAACGTATTGCAACACCCTACAGCGGGAATCCCTCACGCTTGCGTGACACGGAGGGCACAATAGGACCGCAACAAAATAAAACATACAACTCATACCAATCTAGATCATCAATCAACCCAAAGACAAAGGATATCTACTGAAAACATCATAGGATGGCAACATATCATTGGATCATAATATGTGGCATAAAGCACCATGTTCAAGTAGGGATTATAGCGGGGTGCGGGAGAGTGGACCGCGTAAAAGAGATGAGGATGGTGATGTTGATGAAGACGATCACTGCGGCGATGATTCCCCTCCCGATGGCACTCCGGCGCCACCGAGAGAGAGAGGAGGAGAGGTTCTCCCCTTGTGCTTCCTCCTCCATGGCCTCCCCCCTGGATGGGGAGAGGTTCTCCTATCCTCCTCCATGGCCTCCGGTGATGATGGCAACTCCGGCAGGGTGCCAGAGAGGGCCTAGATTGATTTCTCGTGGCTACAGAGGCTTGCGGCGGCGGAACTTCCGATCTAGGTTATTTTCTGGAGGTTTGGGTATTTATAGGAGAGGTTAACATCGAGAACAAGTCAGGGGGCCCCACGGGAAATCCATGAGGCACAGGGGCGCGCCCTCCACCCTCGTGGGGCCCACGGGTCTCCCCTCCGGTAACTCTTCGTTCTAGTATTTTTTATATTTTTCCAGAAAAATTCTCCGTTGATTTTCATCGCATTCCGAGAACTTTTATTTCTGCACAAAAACAACACCACGGTAGTTCTGCTGAAAACAGCGTCAGTCTGGGTTAGTTCTAATCAAATCATACCAAAATCATATAAAACTATTGTAAACATGGCATGAATACTTCATAAATTATAGAAATGTTGGAGACGTATCAGCAAGCAACGCGATAAAGGGATTGTCAATCCCTTCATGGCCACTTGCAAAAGTGAGATCTGATAAAGATAATAAGATAAATATTTATTGTATTTTTGTTGTATAGATTGGAAAGTAAAGATTGCTAAATAAATAAATAGTAAACTAGAATTGTAGATCGGAAACTTATATGATGTAAAGTCGACCCGGGGGCCATAGGTTTCACTAGTGGCTTCTCTCATGATAGCATATATTTCGGTGGGTGAACAAATTACTGCCGAGGAATTGATAGAAAAGCGCATAGTTATGAGAATATCTAGGCATGATCATGAATATAGGCATCACGTCCATGTTAAGTAGACCGAAACGATTCTGCATCTACTACTATTACTCCACACATCGACCGATATCCAGCATGCATCTAGAGTATTAAGTTCATAAGAACAGAGTAACGCATTAAGCAAGATGACATGATGTAGAGGGATAAACTCAAGCAATATGATATAAACCCCATCTTTTTATCCTCGATGGCAACAATACAATACGTGCCTTGCTGCCCCTACTGTCACTGGGAAAGGACACCACAAGATTGAACCCAAAGCTAAGCACTTCTCCCATTGCAAGAAAGATCAATCTAGTAGGCCAACCTAAACCGATAATTCGAAGAGACTTGCAAAGATATCAAATCATGCATATAAGAATTCAGAGAAGAACCAAATATTGTTCATAGATAATCTTGATCATAAACCCACAATTCATCGGATCTCGGCAAACACACCGCAAAAGAATATTACATCGAATAGATCTCCAAGAACATCGAGGAGAACTTTGTATTAAGAACCAAAGAGAGAGAAGAAGCCATCTAGCTAATAACTATGGACCCGAAGGTCTATGGTAAACTACTCACACATCATCGGAGAGGCTATGGTGTTGATGTAGAAGCCCTCCGTGATCGAATCCCCCTCCGGCAGATCGCCGGAAAAGGCCCCAGATGGGATCTCACGGGTACAGAAGGTTGCGGTGGTGGAAAAGTGGTTTCGTGGCTCTCCTGGATGTTTTTAGGGTACAAGGGTATATATAGGCAAAAGAAGTACGTCGGTGGAGCTACGAGGGGCCCATGAGGGCGAGGGGCGCGCCTACCCCCCTGGGCGCGCCCTCCTGCCTCGTGGCCGCCTCGTTGCGTTTCTAACTTCCACTCCAAGTCTCCTGAATTGCGTTTGTTCCCAGAAAAGATCCTCGCGAAGGTTTCGTTTCGTTTGGATTCCGTTTGATATTCCTTTTCTGCGAAACACTGAAATAGGCAAAAAAACAGCAACTGGCACTGGGCCTCCGGTTAATAGGTTATTCCCAAAAATAATATAAAAGAGCATATTAAAGCCCATTAAACATCCAAAATAGATAATATAATAGCATGGAACGATAAAAAATTATAGATACATTGGAGACGTATCAGCCCCTGAGATACCTCTCCGTCATACGGAGTGACAAATCGCAATCTTTGATCCATGCCAACTCAACAGACACCCTCGGACATACCTGTAGAGCACCTTTATAGTCACCCAGTTACATTGCGATGTTTGGTACACACAAGGTACTTCTCCGGTGTCAGTGAGTTGCATGATCTCATGGTCATATGAACATGTACTTGACATGCAGAAAACAATAGCAATAAACTTGACACGATCATATGCTACGTTTATAGTTTGGGTCTTGTCCGTCACATCATTCTCCTAATGATGTGATCCCATTATCAAATGACAACTCATGTCCATGGCTAGGAAACCATAGCCATCTTTGATCAACGAGCTAGTCCGGTAGAGGCTTACTAGGGACACGTTGTTGTCTATGTATCCACACATGTATCTGAGTTTTCGATCAATACAGTTCTAGCATGGATAATAAACGATTATCACGAACAAGGAAATATGATAATAACCAATTTATTATTGCCTCTTGGGCATATTTCCAACAGGGCCATCTCCATCAACATCTTCAACATCATCATCTCCTCTCAAACCCTAGTTCATCTCTTGTGTTCAATCTTTGTACCAGAACCTCAGGTTGGTACATGTAGGTGACTAGTAGTGTTGATTACATCTTGTAGTTGATTACTATATGGTTTATTTGGTGGAAGATTATATGTTCAGATCCATTATGCTATTTAATACCCCTCTGATCTTGAGCATGGTTATCATTTGTGAGTAGTTACTTTTGTTCTTGAGGTCACGTGTAACATCCCAAATTTTCAATTTGGAATGTTATACATTAGATCATCATTGCATATCATATTTTATTTGCATTTCGGCTTGATCCTAGAAATTCTACGCAACTCAAGGACCCATGGAGAGAGTTGGGGATTTCGTTAATTTTCATATTTGAGATTTCTTGATTTTAAAAGAGAGGGGATAAAATGACTTGAAATTTTGAAAAGAGGATCACTTGATTTTAATTATTCTCTCTCTGAATAATTCATATATGAAAATAAAAGAGAGGGGATAAAATGACTTCCCCAAAATAAAGAAATATTGGAGATTAAGTATTAAAATCAAATAAGAATTTTATTTGGAGTTTTATTGCTATTTTATTTGAATTAGGAAAATATGCGTTTTTCAAAATTGCATTAGAGGCCCAAATAAATGTTCACTTTGTCTGCTATGTTTTATAGGACGGGGAAAATTTATTTCAGGATTTTTGGAGTCTGTTTAGTATTTCTTTTCTTTGTTTTTCTGTGCGCAAAATTATTTAAAAAAACGCCAACCGACTTAACGGGCCGTGTCCGACCCGGACACTGCGCCCGGCCGGCCTTTAAGAGCCGGGAGGCCCGAGCCGCAGCCCAGCCCCCCAAAACCCTAGCGCCGCCGCCAGCAATCGCCGCCGCCGCCGCGAGTCGCTGCCGCCGCCGCGGGTCCCGACGCCGCCGCCTCTCGCCCGCGTCGCCACCGTTCCCAGGAGCCCCGCCGCCACCCGTCCCCGCCTGCCAGCCATCGCCAGAGTCGCCGCCGTCCCGCCGCCCACCGACCCCATCCCAAGGTAGCCGCCCGATCCGCCGCCGGTTTTTTCCGGTTAACCGTTCGTTTTTTAGAAACCCTAGGTTATTTTTTTAGATCGGTTTATTTTTTTTCCCGGTTTAGTTATTTAGCGAACGCCCGTTTGTACGCTCGTTTTAACGAACGGTTTCCACCCGTTAGTCGCAGACAGCGAACGTTCGTTCGTTGGCCTGTTCGTCAATTTTTCTTTTTCCAGGGTTTTTCCGTGATTATTTTCGATCGCGATTTCTGCCTTGATTTTCATTTTAGTTTATCTTTTCGCTCGTCTATCAGAATCAGGCGATTCAAGCGCCTAGATCTTCGTCTCGAAGCTCTCTTTCTGTTTAGCTAACTTGAACAAGATTTTGGTACTGTAAAATTTGACTTTAGTCCAGATTAGTAAACGGATCTTGTTTCTTTCGCAGTTTGAGTTTCGTTGCTTCGTTTGATTTGATTCTTTTTGCAAACCGGAGTTCTTAAGTTGAACTTTCTGGTTAGATCTCTTATTTGAGTTTTACCCGTGCTTCTAGTTGGGTGCTTATGGTATGCTTGTTTGTTTGCGATAGAGTACCCGGAGTGCGAAGCGTGCTACTACGAGTCTCTAGGTTTCACAGATCATCAGCAAGGCAAGTGACACTTTGATCATACCTCTTTACTACCCAGTTTTATTGCATTAGATCAATCCTCAAACAATTGCATGGTTAGGATCTGATTAACATGTGGGTTTTGGGAAGTAGATGAGGTAGTACCTATTCACCTATTTATTATCAAACCTTTGGGAGTTACTTTTACGTTGCTTATATTGCTATGCTATGCTTGTAAATGTGGTTTGGTTCGAGTGATTCATGACAGATGTGAGAGTTATTATTAATGGTTAACTTAAGGTGGCTACTTTAATACACATCTGGGTGGATTGCTTGAAGGCACCCTGGAGTACCCAGTGGTTGTCAGGGCACCTGGAGAATCCAGTGTTGTCCAAGGGGATCCTGGAGTACCCGTGTGATCACCCTATGGTCCGCCACCAAGGCTCAAAGGGATCATAAGATTATTCATGCTAGAAACTTCCGTGTGCAGCCACAAGCTATTATGGGCTCTAGCATAGTTGAGTAAGTTGCATGACCTCTTTCAGTGGTGGGCTAGCAGATGTAGGGGAAAGTAGGTGTAACTGTCCACCCAGAGTAAAGAGTTATTGTTTCAGAAAGACTGTGTCTCGATTCTCCGACCATGGATGCATTCGAGTCTTGTGGGGAAAAGTGCGCAAACCTCTGCAGAGTGTACAAACTAATCATGGTTAGCCGTGTCCCCGGTTATGGACGTTTTGAGTATCTGGTTCTTGGATTATCATGTTGATCTCATCACTCTTAATATAATTTGATTGGGTTTAATGATGATGCTTAATTGGGATTGAGTTGGAGGAACCTTCTCAATGTTTAACAACCACCATGATAGTTAAATAAAATATATTCCTTTGTTGTAGGGAAAAATTGGCTTTATGCAAAACTGTAACCACAGAGCTTTCCACCAGCCAAATATGCATGTAGTGATAGCATTTATTCTGTTCATTACTCTATGTGTTACATTGCCAGCATATTCCATGTGCTGACCCGTTTCGGGCTGCAACGTTTCATGTTGCAGACTTTTCAGACGACGAGTAAGGTGTCATAGGTCGTTGTCTTTCACTCAGCTATGCCGTTGGAGTTGATGGACTCACTTTATCTTCCAAGCCTTTCGCTGTTATCGTTTTAGATGGACTTAAGCCATATTATTGTAATAAGTTCTCTCTTGAGACATTCGATGTAATAAGTATGTGATTGCTACTCTGTTATAAATCCTCAAGTACTGTGCGTGTCAGCATTACTGATCCAGGGATGACACTGATGCACAGAGATCAGACTGTTTGAGGTCTGGTCGCTACAAGATGGTATCAGAGCACACGCTGACTATAGGACACGACCACTAAGCTAAAGCCCTAGATCACTAGTCTCTTCTCCTTTCTGACCCCTCTCCCTTTTCTACTCTATAGGATGGCGGATGCAAGGGACAAGTTCACACAACCGGATGAAGATACACCTTTTGGACGACACTTGAAGGAAGTTACTAGGTACCTGAACATCGGAATACCAAGCTTCACCGGGACCTACATCGCCACTTTACCAGAAGAGGAGCGTTGGATGATTTGAGTTCAAGTTCCAGGAAGGACGTTCATGCCAGCCACTGAGCCCATAGAGTTTTCCTTTGATGCACCAACCTGGAGTCTAGGAAAGAGCATGGCAGCCCACATCACCATGGGACGCATTGGAGAAGTTTACCACAAGGATCTCAAGGATACTATCTACCAGATTTGTGGGCGCCGAGATGAGCAATGGGAGATGATCAGCACCAGGAAGGATAGATCAATTGCAGCTTTCATCCAGGAGTTAAACCAGCACATTCATCGCCAGGAGAACCAGATGTGCGCAGACACGATAGATCTGAAGAAGGCAATGACCAGGATCACAGAGCTGGAGGAATAACTCAAGTCTACACGCGATGGATATGAGAAAGAAATGACGATACTCGTGGAGAAGAATGACGTTTTGATGAGGAAACTAGGAATATTCATGGGAGACCCCGCACCAGGAGGAGAAGACGACGATTCCATTTGTCCGGAGAACTACATCATCATCGACGACACCGACTCGGACCTCGATAGCGATGATGACTACGTTGATGAAGCTAGAGCAGATATCATGGAGTCTTCCACCGATCAAGTTTTCTAGTCGACCACCATATTAGTAGTAGTATTCCCCCATGTATATAGTATAGTCCGAGCACTTTTGTAACGATAGTTAGACCGATTGTATGCCCTTGTTTGAATTGATTGAAGTGATATGTTTGTGTTTGTCTCATGTGCATATGGGTAGTGTTTTCTCTCTAGATCTCATTCTATTCTGCTTTCTCATCTTTTCTAAACCCATCAGATGCCTCCAAGACGCGACAATGGATTTGCTTTCCCACCGGAACTCACTCAGTTGATCCAGCAGCAGAATGCATTGATGCAGATACTAGTTCAGAATCAGAACTAGGGGAACAACAACAACAACAACAACAACCCACCACCACCACCACCACCTGTTGATCACTTAGCCCGTTTCTTAAGGCTGAATCCGCCGGTGTTCTCCAGTAGCACCAAGCCGATAGTTGCAGATGATTGGCTCTGCAAGATTGGAAGGGAGTTGACCACTGCAGGATGCATAGATGCGGAGAGAGTGCGCTTTGCCGCACATCAGCTTGATGGACCCGCAGCATCATGGTGGGAGAATTTCACAGCCACTTACCCCATCGACACTGTCACATGGGATAAGTTTCAGCAGGCTTTTCGTACTGCCCATGTTTCAGAAGGAGCTATGGCCATGAAGAAGCATGAGTTTTGCAACTTGCGCCAAGGAGGACGCACAGTTGTCCAGTATGTGGATGATTTCAGTAAATTAGCATGTTATGCCCCAGATGACGTCGCTACGGATTTAGTTGATGGTGGCGACCTTAAACAACTACCAGGAGTTGGTAGATAGAGCTCTCATGATTAAAGGGAAGCAGCAGCAGATTGACAACCGCAAGAGGAAGTATGGACAAGGGAAGTACAATTCAGGAGCTCAGCAGAGACCCCGTTTTACCCCGAACTCGGGAGGACACCTTCACCATAACCATGGAGGTCACAATCACAATGGAGGGAGTTCTCACAACCATAGTGGCCCCAAGAATGGGAATGGGAATGGGAATGGAGGAAGCAACGGCCAGAACCGTTCCAACCCAGCAACGCCCGCCAAGAAGGATCTAAGTCACATTACGTGTTTCAAGTGCGGGAAGAATGGACATTACGCCACAGAGTGTTCTGAAGCAAAGAATGGAAATGGCAATGGAAGCTCTGGGAAGAAGCCTAACCCTTTCAACAGGGGACAAGTGAACCACGTGAGCGTGGAGGAGGTTGAAGCGCAACCAGATGCAGTAATAGATAAGTTTTTGGTTAAGTCATTTACTGCAATCGTTCTTTTCGATACTGGTGCATCGCATTCATACATATCAAGGGGATTTGTGGATAAGTATAAGTTGCCCACCAAAGTTCTTAGAACACCTATGTTAGTAAGCTCGCCAGGAGCGGAACATATGGCAAGCCAAGGATGTTTTCAGATGCCATTGACCATAGGTAGGCATGTTTTCCCCTCAGACCTGATAATTCTAGAGTCGCAAGGTTTGGATGTGATTTTGGGTATGGATTGGCTATCGATGTATGGAGGAAACATCGATTGCGCCAGTAAGTCGATTATGCTCACCACCCCAGAAGGAAGGAGAATTAAGTATGTATCCCGGCATGTGCTGAAGAGGACTCAAGTGAATTCCTTATCAGGAGTTGTACAGGAGGAAGTACCAGTGGTGAAGGATTTCCCTGATGTATTTCTAGAAGAGTTGCCAGGCATGCCACCGAATAGAGACATTGAGTTTTTTGTTGAGCTTTTGCCAGGCACAGGGCCAATATCTAAGAGACCGTACAGGATGCCCGCAAAGGATTTGGAGGAAATTAAGAAGCAGATTAAGGAGTTACTAGATAAAGGCTATATTCGCCCAAGTTCGTCACCTTGGGGATCACGAGTGCTTCTAGTGGAGAAGAAGGATGGATCATTGAGAATGGTTGTTGATTATCGTGGATTGAATGAAGTGACAATCAAGAACAAGTACCCACTGCCGATGATCAACGATTTTTTTGACCAGTTGCAAGGAGCTAAAGTATTTTCCAAGATCGATCTGCGATCAGGATACCACCAGCTGAAGATTCGAGAGCAGGATATACCTAAGACAGCTTTTACCACAAGGTATGGGCTATATGAGCATACCGGTATGTCATTTGGTCTGACTAACGCACCTGCCTATTTCATGAACATGATGAATGAGGTGTTTATGGAGTTCTTGGATAAGTTCGTCGTGGTGTTCATTGATGACATATTGGTCTACTCGAAGAATGAAGAGGAGCATAAGGAGCATTTGCGTTTGGTACTTGGAAAGCTCAGAGAACATCAGCTATATGCCAAGTTCAGCAAGTGTGAGTTTTGGTTGAAGGAAGTTGGATTCCTCGGACATATTATATCCGGAGAAGCAATAGCAGTACCCCACCAAGGTTGTCACTGTGACAAATTGGGAAGCACCCACGTCAGTTGGAGAGATCCGGAGTTTTCTTGGACTCGCAGGATACTATCAGAGGTTCATTGAGAATTTCTCGAAGATTGCCAAGCCCATGACAGAGTTGTTGAAGAAGGACACCAAGTTCAAATGGACTCAGGAATGTGAGGCCAGTTTTCAGGAGTTGAAGAAACGTTTGGTTACAGCCCCAATGTTGATTCTTCCAGATCAACGCAAGGATTATCAAGTGTATTGCGACGCTTCTCGTCGAGGACTTGGAGCAGTGCTTATGCAGGATGGAAGAGTTGTTTCTTATGCCTCACGACAGCTGAAACCCCATGAGTTGAATTATGCTACACACGATTTGGAGTTAGCAGTCGTAGTGCATGCGTTGAAGACATGGAGACACTTTCTCATCGGAAACCATTGTGAGGTGTACACGGATCACAAGAGTTTGAAGTATATTTTCACGCAGAAGGAGTTAAATCTCACGCAGAGGAGATGGTTGGAGCTCATCAAGGATTATGATATGAGGTTGCACTATCATCCCGGAAAGGCTAACGTAGTAGCTGGTGCGTTGAGTCGCAAGAGCCATGTCAATACACTCATAACCGGAGAGATACCCAAGGAGTTAGCAGAGGATCTTCGCGAGCTATGTTTGGAGATAGTTCCAAGAGGCTATGTAGCAACATTGGAAATTCAGTCTACTTTGATGGATAAGATCAGGTAAGCTCAGAAGACGGACAAGGAGATCGCCGAGATAAAGGAAAGGATGAGCAAAGGAAAAGCTAAAGGATTTCGTGAGGATGAGCATGATACCTTATGGTTTGAGGACCGCGTATATGTGCCTAATGATCCGGAGATCAGGAAGTTGATTCTACAGGAGGCACATGATTCGCCGTATTCGATCACCCAGGAAATACCAAGATGTATCTGGATTTGAAGGACAATTTCTGGTGGACCGGAATGAAGAAGGATATTGCAGAGTATGTAGCAGTTTGTGATGTATGTCAGAGAGTGAAGGCAGAGCATCAGAAGCCGGCAGGATTGTTACAGCCATTGCCGATACCCGAATGGAAGTGGGATAAGCTAGGCATGGATTTTATCACGGGATTGCCCAGGACTCGTTCAGGCTATGACTCGATCTGGGTTGTAGTCGATCGGTTGACGAAGGTAGCTCATTTCATCCCAGTGAAGACCACTTACACCAGTGCAAAGTTGGCAAAGATATACATGACCAGGATCGTATGTCTGCATGGAGTTCCGAGGACCATTGTATCAGATAGAGGAACATATTTTACCTCAAAGTTCTGGAATCAGTTGCATGAGACTTTGGGTACCAGGCTAGAATTCAGTAAAGCCTTTCATCCACAGACAGATGGACAGACCGAGAGAGTTAATCAGATTCTGGAGGACATGTTGAGAGCTTGTGCGCTAGATTATGGATCTAGTTGGGACGACAATTTGCCATATGCAGAGTTCTCTTACAACAACAGTTATCAAGCCAGTTTGAAGATGGCCCCTTTCGAGGCTTTGTACGAAAGGAGGTGCAGGACACCGTTGTTGTGGGATGAAGTTGGAGACCGTCAGTTGTTTGGACCAGATTTGATTAAAGAGTCTGAAGAGAAGGTTAAGTTGATTCGCGATAGACTCAAGGTAGCCCAGTCCAGGTAGAAGAGCTATGCGGATTCTCAACGCAAGGAGACATTTTACGAAGTCGGAGACAGAGTGTACCTTCGTGTGTCCCCACTTCGAGGAGTTAAGCGTTTTTGAGTTAAGGGAAAGTTAGCACCACGTTTTGTGGGACCATATAAAGTTTTGGAACGTATGGGAGAAGTTGCTTACAAGTTGGAGTTGCCCGAAGGATTGTCAGGAGTTCACGATGTGTTCCACGTTTCCCAGTTGAAGAAGTGCCACGCAGAGATGGCTGATATTCCTCTAAGAGATACAGTGCCACTTGAAGCGATTCAGTTGGATAGCGATTTGACCTACAAGGAGAAACCAGTCAAGATTCTCGAGTTTGCCAGCCGAGTCACACGCAGCAAGGTTATCAAGTTCTGCAAAGTTCAGTGGAGCCACCATACCGAGGATGAAGCCACCTGGGAACGAGAGGAAGACCTACGGAAGGACCACCCGCACCTATTTTCTAACCAACCCGAATCTCGAGGGCGAGATTCATCTTAAGGGGGGTAGGTTTGTAACATCCCAAATTTTCAATTATGGGCTCTAGCATAGTTGAGTAAGTTGCATGACCTCTTTCAGTGGTGGGCTAGCAGATGTAGGGGAAAGTAGGTGTAACTGTCCACCCGGAGTAAAGAGTTATTGTTTCAGAAAGACTGTATCTTGATTCTTCGACCATGGATGCATTCGAGTCTTGTGGGGAAAAGTGCGCAAACCTCTGCGAAGTGTACAAACTAATCATGGTTAGCCGTGTCCCCGGTTATGGACTTTTTGAGTATCTGGTTCTTGGATTATCATGTTGATCTCATCACTCTTAATATAACTTGATTGGGTTTAATGATGATGCTTAATTGGGATTGAGTTGGAGGAACCTTCTCAATGTTTAACAACCACCATGATAGTTAAATAAAATTTATTCCTTTGTTGTAGGGTAAAATTGGCTTTATGCAAAACTGTAACCATAGAGCTTTCCACCAGCCAAATATGCATGTAGTGATAGCATTTATTCTGTTCATTACTCTATGTGTTACATTGCCAGCATATTCCATGTGCTGACCCGTTTCAGGCTGCAACGTTTCATGTTGCAGACTTTTCAGACGACGAGTAAGGTGCCATAGGTCGTTGTCTTTCACTCAGCTATGCTGTTGGAGTTGATGGACTCACTTTATCTTCCAAGCCTTCCTCTGTTATCGTTTTAGATGGCCTTAAGCCATATTATTGTAATAAGTTCTCTCTTGAGATATTCGATGTAATAAGTGTGTGATTGCTACTCTGTTATAAATCCTCAAGTACTCTGCGTGTCAGCATTACCGATCCAGGGATGACACTGATGCACAGAGATCAGACTGTTTGAGGTCTGGTCGCTACATCACGGGAGAAGTCATGCTGCAAGTAATCATGTGAACTTGATATGTGTTCGATATTTTGATGATATGTATGTTGTGATTCCGTTAGTGGTGTCATGTGAACGTCGACTACATGACACTTCACCATATTAGGGCCTAAGGGGATGCATTGTGGAGTAGTTATTAGATGATGGGTTGCTAGAGCAACAGAAGCTTAAACCCTAGTTTATGCGCTACTTCGTAAGTGAACGATTTGGATCCAAAAGTTTAATGCTATGGTTAGATTTTATCTTAATATTTTTCTCGTAGTTGCGGATGCTTGCGAGGGGGTTAATCATAAGTAGGAGGTTTGTTCAAATAAGAACAACACCGGGCCACCCACATACGAAATTATCGAAGTAGCGAACACGAATCAAACCAACATGATGAAAGTGACATGGTTAAATTCCCGTGCAGCCTCAAGAAAGCTTTGCTTATCATAAGAGACCATTTTGGCCTGTCCTTTGCCACAAAAGGATTGTGCTACCTTGCTGCACTTTATTTACCGTTACCGTTACTTGTCCGTTACGAATTATCTTGCTAGAAAATACGTGATGACCGACTATTTCAGTGCTTGTAGAAAATACCTTGCTGAGAACCACTTGTCATTTCCTTCTGCTCCTTGTTGGGTTTGGCACTCTTACTTATTGAAAGGACTACGATTGATCCCATATACTTGTGGGTCATCACGTGCCACCACCCCTTTAGTCCCTACTCACAAATAGGTCAAAACTAAATCGGAACTAATGGTTGTTGTGCCCCCGTCTGCTCCTAGCCATTGGGACAAGGACAAATGATCACATTAGTCCCGGGCCCAAACCAGGCCGGGACTAATGTTCCAGACGAAAGGTCTGTTTTTTACTAGTGCACCCGCAAGGCCGCCGCCGACTTGCGGACTCCGTCGAGCCTCCCCGTATCGCAGCCCGTTTGGTGGAGAGGCTGGCAACGACGAAGACGAAGATGAAATGAGAAGAGAGCACCGACGCGAGGGATTTTAGGCACCGATTTCGAAATAACCACCCACGACCCCCCTCTATCACCTACAGGTGGGTCTCCTCACGTCCGGATGGGGATAAAACCACCCACGACCGCGGACGGGGCCAATCCCGACCAGGTGGCACCTGACCAACGCAGGCGCGATCGTGCAGTCGAGAGCCGACCGCTTGACTCGTCCAATAAATGCGCGTGCACGTTTTAGATTTTAGGAAAGATATAACAGTAATAGCCATAACAATACCCTAATTTTCATTTACCAAAAAGTACTGAATATAAGTTGAGTTCTCTGTTCCTCCGAAAACATGTTTTGGATAGTTCCGGCATGCATGGAAGATCACAAAATTAGAGGATTCTGTTTCCGTATAACCTCGGGCGGCTCTGGCCCAAACATACATCTTATAAGCGATCCAGTCGACGAACCCTAGCTAGCAAAAAACGTTGGTTATCCATCGAGCGACATGTCAAGCAGGAAGGTTCCCCGTCTAGCCGCGCCACCGACAACTCCGCAGGCCCTAGCTGGTGTGTACCAAGACGACAAGCCGTCGGAGCATCGGATTGCCCGGACCGTCGGGGACAAACTTTTCGGCGGAGCGATGTCAAACACAAAGGTTCTCCATCGCGCCCCACCGCCGCCGACTCCATACGCCCAGGTCGCCGTGTACCAAGACGTCGAGCCATTGAAGCATCGGGCCGAAGGGGCGCCGGCCGCACCAACCAACGGCAGTTTGGTCCTCAAGACGCACTGTGAGTTCCCGACCCTCAGGAGGGGCGCGTCCCGGGACAAGTTCACGGTGCTCGTGCACGCAAGGGCGCCAGCCGACGTGCCGCACGCACCGCTCGACCTCGTTACCGTGCTAGACGTCAGCGGCATCATGGAGGGTCAGAAGCTGGCGCTGCTGAAGCAGGCCATGGGATTCGTCATCGACCAACTCGGCCCCGACGACCGCCTGTCTATGGTGTCCTTCTTCGGGGAGGCGACCCGCCTGATCCCTCTCACGCGTATGACGGTCGTGGGGAAGGGCTCGGCCAAGCTCGCGGTTGAGGGCATTGTCGTCCGATGGACGGGCACCAACCTCGACGAGGGCCTCCGTATGGGTGCCCAGGTTCTCGCCGGATGCCGGCACAAGAGCGTCGTCGCCAGTATGATCCTTCTCTCCGACGGTGTGTATGCGGACACGTTCATCCCGCTAGGCATCATAAAGAATGGCGGTGCCAAGGACTACATGACGCTCGTGTCGCCGTTGTTCATGCACGTCGGCACCCGGCCTGGGCCGATCCACACGTTTGGTCTCGGCACCTACATCGACGCCGTGGTGATGCACAGCATCGCGAAGGCCACCGGCGGAACCTTCTCCTTCATTGAGAATCAGGCAGGGATCAAGGAGTCGTTCGCGCAGTGCATCGGCGGGCTCCTCTCGGTCGCCGTGCAGGAGGCGCGCATCTCCGTGACGTGCCTGCACCGTGGCGTGCGCGTCCTGGAGTTAAAGTCCGGCTCCTACATCAACCACATGGGTACCGATGGACGTGCCGCCTCCATCGACGTTGGCGAGCTCTACGGTGGGGAGGACAGGCGCTTCTTGGTGCTCATGCACGTTCCGAGAGTCAGACCCACGGAGTCGGTTACCCGCCTTGTCAAGGTGAGCTGCACCTACAAGGACGCCGCGACAGCGCAGGTGGCCCACGTCGCCGCACCGGCGGCGGTGATCAAGCGGCTGTTGGAGCTAGAGCTGGCCGAAATCCCCGCTCCATCCATTGAGGTGGAGCGGGAATGCGTCCGGCTTGCCGCGACACAAGACATGGCGGCCGCACAGGTAGCCGCTGAGGGGGCAGAGTACGCCTGCGCTGTTCGGATCCTGGATTCTCAGCTGAAGACCGTGGAGAAGTCTGCACCAGGGGCGGCTGGTGATCCGACGTGCGAGGTGCTGAAGGAGGAGCTGCGTGACCTGACCGCCCGCGTGCGCGGCCCGCTGGAGTACCTGCGGACGGGGCGCGCGTGCCTGCTGGCCGGCATGAGCTCGCACGCGCAGCAGCGGGCCTCGGCGTCCACCAACAGCAAGGCTCGGGCGTACCTGACTCCCAAGATGGAGGAGATGGTGAAGGTGTCGCGTGAGCAAAGCAGGAAGCGTGGCAGCAGCTAGCTGCCATGGAGCCAGCTTAAACAGATCAAGCAAGATTCGAGCGAGAATTTCGGATCACGAATTTTACAATAATATGCAGTACGAGATGGTAAAACAGGCAGGGTTGTTTGTCGCTCTCTCTTTGAATGATTTTGTTGTTCTCAACCTTCGTGCAATCGTGTGTGTGATTTTTTACGACATTGTGCCTGTGCGGACTTGTATTGGTTGACGCCGGCTGCGGCCTGGCCGTTATCCCAGCAGCTTGGAGCTGCGAGCGGCGGCGGCCATCACCGCGGGATGGTGCGCGGCGGCGCTCCGGTGGCGCGTGATGCGGCTGCGGCCTGGCCGTCATCCCAGCTCGACGGCCTTGGCTCAGTCTCCTAGATCTTGTTGGGCTAAGTCCCTCCACATGGAGGTGTGTTGGCAGCCCAACATCAGCCCATAAGTCCAACACATGTCAGTCGTTGATCTTCGCTGCATCCAACGGTTGTGAGTGTTTCCTGGTGAAGGGAGCAAGGAGAAAACCCTAGCCACCCCACCCCTTGCTGGTGGTGGCTGCCATTCATGAGAGTGAGAGTGAGAGCACACAAGAGAAAACACAACCTGAGAGAGAGGAAGAAGAAGAAGTAGAGGTTCTGTCCAGATTTGCTGCATCTGACTAGACAGTGTTCAAGCTGGTGGTTGGAGGCTCAAACGTGCTTGGATCGACCCCAAACTTGGTGAGCTTGTTCCTTCCTTTGAGTACTTCGATCTGGTTAGCTGGTTTGAGGATTGGGTCAGTGGAGCATCAGATTTGAGAGTGGTTTTGTCAGCTCTGACTGCTGCAGTTTCAGAACATAGTAGTTTTGGGAGACGAACAGTTTGGGTAGGCAAACGATGTGCGATTGAGCTGAAATTTGGAGGGGATCTTAGGAACTCGTGTGTCTACTTGTCTGCCAAAATTGGTGCTGTTTGGTTCAGCGGTTTAAGAGCAGTTTGCAAAACACTGGAGGGTATAGAAGCTGTGTAAACTCTGCTTTGCTGAAATCTTACTTCTTGTGGTTGTTGTTGCTGTTGCCGGTTGGCAACGTGGAGAGTGTGTTGTAAATCTCTCTAGAGATTCTAGAGAAGACTTTGTACTCATCATTCTCATAGTGAAGTTGTGTGGACCGGTAGGTCCACAGCCGTGGTTTTTACTCCTCAAGTTGAGGAGGTTTTTCCATGTTAAATTCCGTGTCACTTGTGCATGTTGTTTGTGTTATTCCGCTGCTTACTTGTTGGTTGAAGCTGTCCTCAAAGTTCATCACAAGTGGAGGGGGCTGTGTAGTGTGCATATTTGCCGTGTCGGTGAATTTGTGCAGCGCATTGTTGCTGTCCATCCCCAACAAAGTGGCATCAGAGCCTTGGTTTGCTTGTGCAAATTGCTGAGTTTCTTGTGGTAAAAGATGGAAGTGAATACCAGCAGAATGATATCTTTGAATGGTACAAACTATCAAGCATGGAAGGGCAAGATGGAGGACTTGTTGTATGTGAAAGAATACTGGAAGCCAGTGTTCTCCACTGAGATGCCGGAGGGCATTGAGGAAGGTCAGTGGAAGGTACTTCATCGCCAAGCTTGTGGGTATATTCGACAATGGGTCGATGACAATGTTTTGAACCATATCATTGATGAGACACATGCACGCACCTTATGGCAGAAATTGGAAGAGCTGTTTGCCCGAAAAGAAGGTACAAACAAGATATTCTTGATCAAACAATTGATGTGCTTGAGGTACAAAGAGGGCATTCTAATTGCAGATCATGTGAATACATTCCAAGGCATTATAAATCAGCTTTCTTCAATGGGAATTACATTTGAAGATGAAGTGAGAGCTTTGCTGCTACTAGGCTCATTACCGGATAGCTGGGAGACCTTTAAGGTCACGGTTTGCAATTCAGCACCTAATGGAGTTCTCACTTGGAATCTTGTGAAAACCAGGGTACTAAATGAAGAGTCCAGAAAGGTGGCTGAAGCTAGTTCTTCCTCACATTCAGAGGTGTTGGTCACTCAGTCCAGGAGGAGAAGCAAGAGCAGAGGTCCAGGTAAAGGGGCAGAAAGAGGTAGGAGCAAATCAAAAAGTAAGTATGCTGATTATGAGTGCCATCACTGCCATCAGAAGGGCCACATTAAGTGGAAATGTGACAAGTGGAAGAAAGACAAAAAGAAAAAGAAGAAGCAAGTTGACAGTGATAGTGACACAGAGGGCAACCGAGTTACTGCAGTAGAAGAGGACATCATGCTTGTTATGCATGAAGAAAATGAGGGTGGATTTGGTTCCACTGTTGAGGAGAAGATCACTGTTGTTTCTGATGAAACCGTCAACCTTGTGGATGGTGACGATATGATTTGGATACCGGACAGCGGTGCTACCATTCATGCTAGATCTCGCAGAGAGCTCTTCACTAATTATATATCAGGTGATTTTGGTGTTGTGAAGATGGGGAACAATGATAGACCAGCCATCATTAGAAAAGGAGATGTGCATTTGGAGACCATAAATGGTACAAGGTTAGTCCTCAAATCTGTGAGGCATGTTGAGGCACTTCGTCTCAATATTATTTCAGTTGGTTTGCTTGATGGAGATGATTACTTGAGCAGTTTTGGAAAGGGGCAGTACAAGCTCACCAAAGGCAACATGATTGTTGCAAGAGGTAAAATGGTCTCAGTGTTGTATCATGTTCATGCTAAGCTCTTTAGTGCTTCTTTCAATGCACTAGAGAAGGATGACCATTGTGCTCTATGGCACAAGAGACTTGGGCACATGAGTGAGAAGGGGATGACAGTGCTAGTGAAGAAAAAATTGTTGAAGAGTGTGAAAGGAGTTCACATCAAGAAATGTTCAGATTGTCTAGCAGGGAAGCAACACCGAGTTGCCTTCAAGACTCTACCTCCTCACAAGAAGCCCGAGAAGCTGGACTTGATACATTCCGATGTTTGCAAAATGTCAGTAAGATCTCTTGGTGGTGCTAAGTACTTTGTGACTTTTATTGATGACTTTTCCAGGAAAGTTTGGGCCTTCACTTTGAGGACCAAAGATCAAGTACTAGGTGTATTCAAGCAATTCCAAGCCTTGGTTGAGAGAGAATCTGAGAAGAAGATCAAGTGCATTCGCACTGATAATGGAGGAGAGTATATTGGGCCATTTGATGCATATTGCAAGCAGCAAGGTATTAGGCATCAATTTACTCCCTCGAAGACACCACAGCTGAATGGTCTTGAGGATGAACAGGACAATTGTGGAGAGAGTTAGATGCTTCCTGTCAAGTGCAAAGCTACGTAAACACTTTTGGGGTGAGGCTTTGATGACTGCAGTTTATCTTATTAATCTCTCACCAAGTTATTCTTTGCAGGGAGATGTTCCTAACAGGGTCTGGTGTGACAAGGACGTCTCACATGACCACCTGAAGGTTTTTGGGTGCAAGGCCTTTGTTCATATTCCTCAAGATGAAAGGTCAAATCTTGATTCGAAGACACGACAGTGTATCTTTCTTGGCTATGGTGGTGATGAGTTTGGCTACAAGCTGTTTGACCCTATAGCAAGGAAAGTTGTGGGAAGTCGTGATGTTGTGCTTGTTGAAGACCAAACAATTGAGGATATTGTGAAGACAAAGGGGCAGGTTCCTCCTCAGCAGCAGCAAGACATGATTGATTCTGACCCAGTTCCTACAGCTCCAGCTCCTGTGCAAGTTGAAGCAGATGCAGAAGATGTACATGGTGATGTATATGGTGGTACAGGTGAAGAAGAAGCTCCCCAACAGCAGCAGCAAGAATATGATGCTGAAGTTGATGATACGGATCAGCAGGAAGCACCAACACCAGAAAGTCCACCAGCTGCTCCACTCAGAAGATCCAACAGGGGTCGAATTCCTTCCAGCAGGTATCCCTCAGATCAATACGTGGTGTTATTATCTGACGGTTCAGAACATGAATGCTTTGCAGATGCAATGAAAGATGAGCACAAGAAGGAGTGGAAAAAGGCTATGCAAGAAGAGATGGATTCCTTGCATAAGAATCATACTTATGAGTTGGTGAAGTTGCCCAAGGGCAAGAAAATTTTGAAGAATAAGTGGGTCTACAGAATCAAGCAAGAACAGCACACATCACATCCAAGGTACAAAGCCAGGCTAGTTGTAAAAGGATTTCGCCAGAGAGAAGGCATTGACTATGATGAAATTTTTTCTCCGGTTGTGAAGATGGCATCTATAAGAGTAATCCTTGGCATGGCAGCAAGTCTCAACTTGGAGGTTGAGCAAATGGATGTGAAGACTGCATTCCTTCATGGTGAGTTGGAGGAAGAAATATACATGGAGCAACCTGAGGGGTTTCTTGTGAAAGGCAAAGAAGACTATGTGTGCAAGCTGAAGAAAAGTCTCTATGGCCTGAAACAAGCACCAAGACAATGGTACATGAAGTTTGAAACTATCATGGGGGAGCAAGGCTACAAGAAGTGTAGCTCAGACCATTGTGTGTTTATTCAGAGGTTCTCAGGTGATGATTTCATCATATTATTGCTCTATGTTGATGATATCCTGATTGTTGGCAAGAATGTCTCTAGGATTGCTAAGTTGAAGGAGTTGAGCAAATGTATGAAAGACTTAGGTCCAGCAAAGAACATTCTCGGAATGAGAATTGAGCAAGACAGAAATTGCAACAAGCTGTACTTGTCTCAAGAGAAGTATATTAAGAAGGTACTTCAGAAGTTCAGGATGGAAAATGCTAAAGTTGTGAGTTGTCCACTAGCAGCCCATTTCAAGTTGAGCAGAAAGCAATGTCCTACCACTGATGAGCAGAAAAAGGAAATGCATCATGTTCCTTATGCTTGAGCCGTTGGGAGTTTGATGTATGCTATGTTGTGTACAAGGCCTGACATTGCTCATGCGGTTAGTACTGTGAGCAGATTTATGTCCAGTCCAGGAAGACCTCATTGGGAAGCCGTGAAGTGGATTTTGAGATATCTTCGGGGCAGCACAAATCTGAAACTTTGCTTCGGTAACGGTGAGGCCAAGCTGATTGCTTTTTCAGATTCTGACATGGCTGGAGATGTTGACAGAAGGAAGTCTACTTCAGGTTACTTGGTTACCTATGTAGGGGGAGCGGTGTCATGGCAAAGCAGGCTGCAAAAGTGTGTGGCACTGAATACAACTGAAGCTGAATTCATTGCTGTAACAGAGGCGAGCAAAGAGCTATTGTGGCTGAAACGGTTGGCTTGTGAGCTTGGTTTTAAGCAAGACAAGTATGTGTTGTTTTGTGACAACCAAAGTGCTATCCACTTGAGTAAGAATGCAAGCTTTCATTCAAGGTCTAAGCATATAGAAGTCCGTTATCATTGGATTCGAGATGTGTTGTATTCCAAGAAAATGCAACTTGAGAAGGTTCACACCGATGACAATGGGGCTGATATGTTGACTAAAGTGGTGACAAGGAAGAAGCTTGAAGTATGCCGCCGGCTCGCTGGCATGGCTGCCGGAAGGCAGTGAGACCCTCCATGATGTCGGGAGGGGGAGTTTGTTGGGCTAAGTCCCTCCACATGGAGGTGTGTTGGCAGCCCAACATCAGCCCATAAGTCCAACACATGTCAGCCGTTGATCTTCGCTGCATCCAACGGTTGTGAGTGTTTCCTGGTGAAGGGAGCAAGGAGAAAACCCTAGCCACCCCACCCCTTGCTGGTGGTGGCTGCCATTCGTGAGAGTGAGAGTGAGAGCACACAAGAGAAAACACAACCTGAGAGAGAGGAAGAAGAAGAAGTAGAGGTTCTATCCAGATTTGCTGTATCTGACTAGACAGTATTCAAGCTGGTGGTTGGAGGCTCAAACGTGCTTGGATCGACCCCAAACTTGGTGAACTCCTTCCTTACTTTGAGTACTTCGATCTGGTTAGCTGGTTTGAGGATTGGGTGAGTGGAGCATCAGATTTGAGAGTGGTTTTGTTAGCTCTGACTGCTGCAGTTTCAGAACAGAGTAGTTTTGGGAGACGAACAGTTTGGATAGGTAAACGATGTCCGATTGAGCTGAAATTTGGAGGGGATCTCAGGAACTCGTGTGTCTACTTGTTTGCCAAATTTGGTGATGTTTGGTTCAGCAGTTTAAGAGCAGTTTGCAAAACACTGGAGGGTACAGAAGCTGTGTAAACTCTGCTTTGCTGAAATCTTACTTCTTGTGGTTGTTGTTGCTGTTGCCGGTTGGCAACGTGGAGAGTGTGTTGTAAATCTCTTTAGTGGTTCTAGAGAAGACTTTGTACTCATCATTCTCATAGTGAAGTTGTGTGGACCGGTCGGTCCACAGCCGTGGTTTTTACTCCTCTAGTTGAGGAGGTTTTTCCACGTTAAATCCTGTGTCACTTGTGCATGTTGTTTGTGTTATTCCGCTGCTTACTTGTTGGTTGAAGGTGTCCTCAAAGTTCATCACAAGTGGAGGGGGCTGTGTAGTGTGCATATTTGCCGTGTCAGAGAATTTGTGCAGTGCATTGTTGCTATCTAGCCCCGAAGGAGGAGCTGCGTGACCTGACCGCCCGCGTGCGCGGCCCGCTGGAGTACCTGCGGGCGGGGCGCGCGTGCCTACTAGCCGGCATGAGCTCGCACGCGCAGCAGCGGGCCTCGACGTCCACTAGCAGCAAGGCTCGGGCGTACCTGACTCCCAAGATGGAGGAGATGGTGAAGGTGTCGCGTGAGGAAAGCAGGAAGCGTGGCAGCAGCCAGCTGCCATGGAGCCAGCTTAAACAGATCAAGCAAGATCCGAGCGAGAATTTCGGATCACGAATTTCACAATAATATGCAGTACGAGATGGTGAAACAGGCAGGGTTGTTTGTCGCTCTCTCTTTGAATGATTTTGTTGTTCTCAACCTTCGTGCAATCGTGTGTGTGATTTTTTACGACATTGTGTCTGTGCGGACTTGTATTGGTTGACGCCGGCTGCGGCCTGGCCGTTATCCCAGCAGCTTGGAGCTGCGGGCGGCGGCGGCCACCACCGCGGGATGGCGCGCGGCGGCGCTCCGGTGGCGCGTGACACGGCTGCGACCTGGCCGTTATCCCAGCTCGGCGGCCTTGGCTCAGTCTCCTGGATCTGGGGATCCCTTCTCTGATCTTTGGCCCTGGGTCGGGCTTTCCAAGTCAGGTGCGGCCAGGAAGGCGGTGCAGAGGCGGCGGTCGCCCAGGCTACGCGTTCACGTGGTCGTGGCGGCCGGCCAAGAGGTGGCGGCGGGTCTGCTCTTAGATCTGTCCAGGGGTGAGTTTGGAGCGATAAGACAACCGGTAAAGAATGTGCCTCGACTATGGTCATGGCGGACGATGGCGGCGTTCCTTGGCGTGTTACCTTGTTGAAGGCATCGTCATAGCATGTCGCGTCGCTCCTTTCGGCCTGCTTCGGGGGAAACCCTAGATCTGTTATCGGATCAGAAGATGGCGACGTCTCGCATCGCGCTCCTTGCTGGAGGCATCGTTGTGGAGCAGGTGCCGACTCGAGTGCACATGTGGTGGAGTGATGCTTCATCCTACACACTGAGGGTGGCGGATCTCGACGGCGTGGCGCCGTGGAGACTCGGTGTCCGATGTGTGGCAATGGACTCGCGCAGGGGGACGACGTTGTGTGACGTCGATGGCAGAGAGGCCTGGCAAAGTCGATGCGTCCGTTTCTACTCTGAAGATGGATCGATGAAAGACGAAGGTGACGGCCCTTGCAGTGAGCGCATGTGGTGCCCACTGAGAGTGCGCCGGACCGTCTGTGCTCCAGTCCAGGTATTGTGGCTTGGTTGGGACATCCGGCTTTAGATGTTAGGCTTTGGTGCGATGTCTGTTTGGTATTAGGTTTGGACATTCGACACCTCTTCATCAAGGGGATAGGAGTAACGACAGGTGTTGTCAAGATGCTGGCTTCAGGCTTGCTTATGTATTACTCCCTCCATCCCATAATATAAGAACGTTTTTGACACTACAGTAGTGTCAAAAACGTTCTTATATTATGGGACGGAGGGAGTACCTTGTAAGGTCTTTGTGAATAATTTAATAAAATGGCTGCATGCATAGTTCAGATGTAGAGGCCGGGGGTACATCCTCCTTTTCTAAAAAATTAAAAAAAACTGCAAATTCAAAGTTCATACGCGCAACTTAAATATTCATTACATAACGAGCTTGACAGCCGATATCAATACATCATCGCCCATGCATACATAAACCCAATCTCAATCTCACAAACCACGGCACTTATTATGAACCGGAGAGAGTAGCATGAAGTAGATTGTTCCTCTAAGTCATCGGATTTCTCAGGACAGAGATGGTGCAGCGTATAGTGAGGCAATCGCCCTGAAGGTGATCCTTGAAATCCTCCTCGCTCATGAAACCGGCGAAGACTTCCCGCTGACCGCAGCATGAGAATATAGTGGACAGCCTCTGCTCGATCGTCGCCGACGGCTTGCCGGACTTTTCGAGCAGCGTGCACATAGAGACCACGCCGACTTCAGACTTGATTTTGCTCAGGCAAACGAGGTAGAACGATGTACTACCAAACATTGCGTGGTAGCTGAAGCGCATGGCCCAGTCGTAGCCGCCGACGCTGAAGGTGTCGGACTGGAAGTATTTGCCGCCGGAAGTCATCGATTTGGCGACGGAGTAGCCCTCAACCTTGAAGTCGTAGACCCTTCTCGCGGCGACGGTAAGGGTCATGCAGATATGGGGTTCTGGTTTGGCCATGGGAGAAGGTGTTTGTGCGTTGGTCGATCGAACTACCAGCTCCTGCATTATATAGCTGCAGTGGGCAGATGTGAATCCGTGAACTTCTTCTTTACTGAATGGACCAGGGAAGGACTCCTCGTGTATCGCGTCAGAATTCAATGCCTCGTTGGGAACGAACAGTCGCTTGATTGAGTGTTGACGAGGAAACGATCCAAGAGATCAAGAGACAATGCTTCCGTTGGTCAGAGAAAAGAGATGAAGAGTCATTTGCATTTTCGGTCGACAAAACAAAGAGATATGAAAATTTTAACTGAATCTTCTTGCATAATATGCTTATCTCGTGATATTTATGTGTTCCATCCATCAGGTGCTTAGCTCCTGTGATATATTTCTGTTCCATGGTTTTGGACTGAATTTTCAAACTTGTTATGCAGGTGTTTAATGGCATTGTTTTTGTGCTGTATGTATATATGTTGCACGAGAGAAAGCATGTTGCCCCAAGAGAAATCATGCGGTTGAAGAAGTTGATTTTCTATTGGAAGGAGCGAGCAGGTAAGCGGAGTGAGGGCAATGAACTGGAGGAAATACCTTATGCTGATATAGAAAAGATATTAAGATTATGCATGATAACAAAACATGTACAAGTCCTGGTTGCTTATTCAGGTGCAAGATGAAAATCAATGAGACTAGTGATATAAGCTGATTTGGAGATAAACAAGTACAGAACCACGTTAGAACAATTTCATAGTATAAAAAGGATGCATTAACTTGTATTTTTTAAACATAAAGATTACAATTATTTAGCGAAAAGATTACGATAATTTAAAAGTCTGACACTGCCTTGAAAATAGAGTGCCACTGCCAAAAGGAAAACGTGATAGATAATTTAGTTTAGTCTCCGCTCCTTTTCTGTGACACGAGAACCATTTAGGCCTAGCAAAAGGGCAAGAAGAAAACAGATATCAGATCAGTGACTGTTAAACCACTAGCCAAATCCCTGTAAAACGAAAACTACTAATTAAATCAATATGATCAAAGCAGAAATACACAAAAAGAAAACTAAATCAATATGATCGAATGCAAAACAGAGATACACAACCGAGTATCAAGATGTAATTGATGAGCTACCGAATCTGCAAATGCATCACAGTTGACAAGATTAAGTCCACCACTATCCTTGTTAGTTACTATAAAATCCGTCGAAGTACCATGCTAGTAATACATGTGTTTGACTCACTAACGATACAAAAACCTATGCATACATACCACTTGCACTTTCTCTTCTCCAACAAAACTCAACATTGACACACCATACCACACATGACAAAAGTGACCCCCAACAATGCAAAAAACAATGCAGACCTTGGCAAAATCACTTGCATTTTCTCTTCTCTAACAAAACTCAACAGTGACAAACCAAGTACCACACATGATGAATGTGATCATGCTGCAAGGTTATCAGAACAGTGCCACATGCATGCTAATTAAGGAGAAACCCACGGGGTTGTGATGCTCGGAGATGTAGCTTAAAAGACAGTAAATGCTATCAAGAAGGATGCTCTATGGAGAACACAGAGGAGACATCAAGACACTTCTTTCTTCAGTGTGCTTTCAGCAACACCAATGGGTGTTGTCTGGCAGCTACGGCTGGGCATGACAGAGCAGAGATGATGCATCAGGGGAAACAAAATTTCCAGTGCCCCTTTTTCTAAGAGGTTTTCATGCTTGATGCATGCCTGGTGTACTTGGAAGCACAGAACCAACAAGTGCTGCCCAACCAGGAATTCATGGTTGATTAAGTCAAGAAGGACCATAAAATTATTTCTTTGAGTTTTTTACGCAGTTCAAATTGAGTTCCATTTCAGCCATAGGCTTCAAAGTTGTAACACTTCCTATTGTAAATATTTTGCCCCGGTTATATATTCAACACTACAACGCAGTCAGAGTCTGTGTCTGTTTTCTTGGAAAATGGAGTTTCGGGCAAATTCCCATGCTAATTTGGTGCCCAAGCAAAAGCTGATTGCACAATTCATATCACAAATGGTGATCACACCACATATATTTCCAATGACTATAGGTGTAGCTAGTGTCTACAGAGTGTTATTTCACTAGTTGTAAATACAAAGAAGAATTGTAGCAACTTATTTTTGTGCAATCACGAATGGTATGTTGTATATCTCAAATCTAATCAATGGTCAAAAGATAAAGTTACCCTACTGATATGATATTACTTATAAGTTTGCGACCATTGAGGTATTCCAGATCATACTCACCCCCTCACGCCATTTTCTCTTCACTCTCCAACTAGGTTGCACATTACCCTGATAAAGAAGCCCCCCTTTGTTCCTACAAGCACGGCGTAGGTGTGAAAACAATCAGCTCAACAAGTAGCATATATAGGCTCCAATTAAACAACAGCAAAGCATGGAAACGACTCGCTCACCAAGTCGGTCGACAGCAACAGGTGAAGATATGGTAGATGAGGCTACAAGGGCTCGGTACACCACCTCTGGCACACCCATCCGCTGTTGGCAACCATGTCCCAGTGGCAAGTTGGTAATGCCCAAGATAAAATTCTTTGCAATGGAGATGTACAACAGAGTCACCTACAATGGTGGGGTGCACTCTACTGCTGACACTCAAGACCCTTTCTTCAATAAAGAGAGCATTTCCTCCGATGCTCGTTACCGGGACAATCCTGTCTTGGATGATGTCAGATAGTCTGTACACCTCAACGTGCAGTGAATCTGTAAGGCAACGGCCGATCACCAGGATCTCCGAATCACATTCTGCGAGGTAGTAAAAAGGCCTCCGAGGTTTGCCTGCCAGACATGTGGCAATCAACTTAGGTGCTGGTAGATAGCACAAGATTCTATCAAAGTCCTCCTTCTCCCCGGGCCCTGGTAACTCGATTTGGAAGATCTGAAGCTCGCTGCCATTTGTGGGAGTGTGCAACGTGTACATCTTGCCTTGGAACGACAGCGGCCTCCAACCATTTGATATGCTCCATGTCGAGAGCCTCCATTGCTGGTCCATGGTGGTGGCACAGGCTACCCGTCCCAATTTGAAGAGCCCAATCATGGCGGTGACGACTCCATCTGCGCTCACTGTGAATGCGGTAGCACCGACGGTCCTCAGAACGTTCCAGCTGAACATCTTCATCTGGATGGGTGTTAACCCTGTCAGAAGGGTGGCGAGCGGAGGGAGGTCCACAATGTCGCCGGTGAAGGGGTGGAGGAGGCGGATGACGGTGTCCTCGTCCCGCTGCAGCAGCAGGATCCCGTCGACGGAGTCGAGGATGCAGTGGCTGCTGAAAAGCGGGAGCCGGACGCGGACGATGGCGCCGGTGGACAGGTTGATGAAGCGGATGTACCCGCCCAGCTTGCGGTGGCCGGGGTGGATGCCGTGGCCCTCGGGGAGCATCATCCAGCGGCGCGGGTGGAAGCGCGGGTCGTGGAGGCCGCGGCCGCGCGGGCAGACGGTGGCGGAGCGCCATTCGCGGCAGACGGCGCGGAGGCGCACGTAGTCGCGCAGGTCGCCGGCCAGCGCCCGCCACCCGATCAGGCAGACCAGGTCTGCGGGAAGCGGCGACCCCCAGGAGGAGACATCGGAGGATTCCGAGGCGGCGGCGGCGGCGGCGGAGGAGGAGGACACGCGGCGGCGGCGCTTGTTGGTGGCAGTCGCGGCCGAAGGGCGGCGCTTGCGGTGCGCCGAGGGTGACATCGACATGGTGTCCACTCGACTGGCAGATTTGTTTGTGGGTAATAAACGAGAAAGGTCGAGAATCCCTTCGACATGGCAATCTTTGACAGACGATTCGGGTTTCAGTCTTCCCAGCAACTCCGTCACCTTCCTTTTGCCGGCTAATAATTTCCCATTTTGTTTGGTTTATATTTCCTGTAAGTGAATCCATGCCATTCTCACTTTCTTTTTTTCTATAAATAACCACAAGCTTATTTAGTACTCCCTCCGTCCCAGATTAAGTGACTCAACTTTGTACTAACTTATTTTAGGACGGAGCGAATACTACGTACTAGGTGATTTTCTTTATCAGAAAAGGATCGGTTATACCATAAAGATTCATAGGAATTATACCGAGCGGTCAGCTTAGTAAACTATCAATAAAAAATTACAATCAAAGATTCACCGAAGTAATAAAGTACCTCAAGCATAATAAAATTTACATCGAATGTCGATGTCGTGGCTAGCGAGTATCCACTAACCATATGTGCGCGATCAACCTGGCCCCTTGCTGGGATATCAACGAGGCATCATACCACCGATGCTTATCTACGTTTCCTCAATGAAGATATAGGGCGTGTTTGGTTGCCGTGCGCTACAGTACCCGCATTGCATACACTTCTCCACCCAACCTGGCTATGCAAATGCAGCCTCAAATGCACCATATGCATGTTGTTTGGTTGCCTGCATGCCCTCTTATCTGTATGGGCTGAACCACACTGCCTGGTGTTTGGTTGCCTGCATGTTAGTCCACAAACCCAAGGCATGGTGTTTGGTTGTATGCAAGGCCTGATGTGTGGTAACCTCTTTGGCTAGTTGGTGAGGTTACCACCACACTTCGGCAGCACACATCATAAGCACAACAGAGTATAAATAGAGCATCAACTAGCATAATTCAGATATAAGCAGTACCGCAGATATAACAGTTCAACGCATAAACCATAAACGGTTCAAAGCAGACTCGGTAGTAATTAAAATGGAGGTGCCCCGGCCCCACTCCTTGGCGGCGAATGATGATGACATAGACCTGGGGTAGGGTCATAGGCCTGACCTATGAGCTCTATCCAGGGTCATTATCAAAGAAGCAAAGAAACCTAAAGGGCAACAAGAAGGGTCCTGCCAAGGCGTCGATTGCCATCCACTCGACGCATCAACCACTCGGAGATCGGGCCTTCGTGTGGTCACTCGATCATATGAAGAACCACTCGACCTATCGAAGATTAGGAGTCGACCGGCACTGCAACGGTCAGGCGTTCACTCCGTAGTCTTTAAAGCCATTTATAGCACTTAATGCTGGCGTTATCAGTAACGCCCCGTCTTTATGTACATTGAACCCCTTGCAACGTGGGTTGGCTGGGGTCCTGGTGCACTCTATATAAGCCACCCCCTCCACTGGCACAAGGGTTCGCACCCCCTGTAACATTCACACGCATAAACCAATCGACCGCCTCCGGGCTCCGAGACGTAGGGCTTTTACTTCCTCCGAGAAGGGCCTGAACTCGTAAACTCGTGTGTAGAACTTCACCGTAGCTGGGATCTTGCCTCTCCATACCCACCCCCTCCTCTACTGTCAGACTTAGAACCACGACAGTTGGCGCCCACCGTGGGGCAGGTGTCTTAGCGACTTTTCGGTGAAGTTGCAATTTTTCCGATTCCCATCGTCATGGTTTCCGGCGGAGGATTGGCTGAGGGCCGCGAGGTCCGTCTCGGCGCGCTCGTCTTCATTGCCGACAACTCTGCCTGGCTCCAAGAAGCTCCACTCGACGTTGAGGCGCTCCCCGTCCGTGGGGCGACGCACTTTCGCGCGTGCGTTCGCGGCGTCCTCCTCCGGCAGCAGTCGACTCAGTACCAGTCGACTCCTGTGATGTCCTCACTCCCCGCCGCACGCCGTCGCAAGCGGTCCGATCGGTCGCGACTTCAGCGGTGGGTGAGGCATGCGGTGGCCCGCCAGTCGGCTACTCCGCAAGTCACGGCAATCGAGCCCGACGAAACTCTCTACGGCCTGTTCGACCTGTCGACTGGCTCCGCAGAGACCGCATCCGAGTGCGACAGCAGCGATCCCGCGGCAGAAGTTTTGATGGTCAACGGACCGCGCAGTCCTCCTGGCTTCCCCCGCGAGGACGGTGGTGATGGCAACGACGATTCGTCGCATGTCCACGAGGAGTACCGCCCCGAGCCACTTTCTTCGCAGCAAAGGGAAGAGCTTCGCCGCCGCAATATGGATGCACTCCACACTCCCATCGTTGGGGAGACCCCCGAGGCTCGGGCCTTGGAGGAGGTGCGCTTGGCCAACCTGGCTGAACGCACTCGACTGGATAACCTCCAGCGAGCTCTCGACGAGCGCGCTCGGCAGCGGATCCCTGATTCCAGTCGACGACAGCTTTTTCCACCTCCACCGCAGGTATACCGCACGCCGATTGAAAATCTCACTGCTGCAGCTCGTATAGCGGAGTCGATTCAGCCCTCCCAATCGGAGGCTGGCCGACGTTTGATGCAGATTCGGGCTTTACTCCGGGCGGCAGGAGAGCAGAATACAGCAGTGTCTCAGTCACGGAACAGGATTCACCGTAGGTCGGTGAGGGCGGACACAATTCAGTCGGCCCACAGCCCAAGATCGTCCCCGAGGCGTGAGGGACGTGAGCCCCGGCAAGATCGGCACAGGAACCATGAGCAATATGATCACCGACTCGGTCGAGACGATCGTCGTCGAGTGCCCACACCTCCTCTGAGGAGTGGATCGAATGCGCCTCGGCAGCATGATGACATACGCCCTCACAATGGCGAGCGCAGAGGTCCAGTCGACCCCAGAGAGCCAGGCTTTGATGCGAGATCAATTCTCGTTCAAGGTCTGGTAGACAGGAACAGAGCACACAGAGAGGGCCGTGACAGAGACCAACCGACTGGCAGCAGAGTACATGTTTCAGGCCCTGAGTGTTTCAGCAGAGCCATCAGAGCTGCGGTGATTCCACCCAACTTCAGGTTGGCGACTGGAGTCGGCAAGTTTACTGGTGAGTCCAAGCCTGATACTTGGCTAGAGGATTACCGAGTGGCTGTATAGATTGGAGGCAGCAATGATGAAGTGGCCATGAAGCACCTTCCCTTGATGTTGGAGGGCTCAGCCAGAGCATGGTTGACTCAGTTGGCACCTGGCAGTATATAGAGCTGGGAAGAGCTCGCTCGAGTGTTTGTTAGAACCTTTGAAGGAACTTGCAAACGACCAGCAGGGCTGACAGAATTGCAACATTGTGTGCAGAAACCGAATGAGACTTTGAGGGATTATATTCAGAGGTGGACCACCTTGCATCACACGGTGTAAAATGTATCTCAGCACCAAGCTGTTTGTGCCTTCAAGGAAGGCGTGAAGTATCGGGAGCTAGTCTTGAAATTCGGGCGGACAGGGGATATGTCCTTGACTCGGATGATGGAAATAGCCACTCGGTACGCCAACGGAGAAGAAGAGGATCGACTCCGCAGCAGGAAGAGCAAACCAGTCGGCCAGGATGCCGGAGGTACGTCCACTCGGAAGCAGAAGCGTAAAGCCGAGCCTGCTGCTCCTGGTGAAGCTTTGGCTGTGACTCAAGGAAAGTTCAAGGGGAAGCCCAAAGGGCCCTGACCCCCAAGAAAGTAAAGGATCAAGCTGGAAATGATGTGTTGGATTTACCGTGTCACATCCATACCAAGAAAGATGAAGAGGGTAATTTCATTTACCCCAAACATACCACTAGATAGTGTCGACTCCTGATCCAACAGTTCCGTGAGAAACAGTCCGGTGGCAAGGAGAAAGGGTTGGACAAGAGTGAGGATAAGGAGGAAGATGATGATGGTTTCCCTAACATCAACTCCACTCTGATGATTTTTGCTGATGTCGAGAGCAAGAGTCGACTGAAAGTTATCAACAGAGAAGTGAACATGGTTGCTCCGGCAACACCCAGTTATTTGAAGTGGTCTCAAACTGCCATTACATTTGACCAGTCTGATCACCCGGCGCGTATAGCCACCCCTGGGAGGCAAGCGTTGGTGGTCGACCCTGTGGTGGAAGGCACTCGACTCACCAAACTGTTAATGGACGGTGGCAGTGGCTTGAATATCCTTTATGCTGAAACTTTGAAGCAGATGGGCATTCCGATGTCCAAGCTGAGTGAAAGCAATATGAGTTTCCACGGTGTCATACCTGGCAAGAAGGCACAATCACTCGGTCAGATCGCCCTTGACGTGGTTTTCGGTGATTCAAAGAATTAGCACAAAGAGAAGTTGGCGTTTGAAGTTGTGGATTTCCAGAGTGCTTATCATGCTATTCTGGACAGACCCGCTTATGCACGTTTTTTGGCTCGACCATGTTACGTGTACCTCAAATTGAAGATGCCCGGTCCCAGAGGAGTGATCACTGGCAATTGGCAGAAGGCAGAGGAATGCTTTCAGAAGGGTTCCAAAATTGCTGATGCGCAGATGGCAGTAGTTGAATTGCAAGAGTACCAGAAGAACGTAGATCCGAGTGATTTGCTGCGAGCCAAAAAGCCTGCTACAGACTCTGCATTTCAGTCGGCCGGTGAAACGAAGCCGATTCATATTCACCCGACCGATCCCAATGCTGCTCCGACTCATATTTCAACGACACTCGATAGCAAATAAGAAGAAGCGCTCATCCAGTTCCTCCGTGAGAACTGGGACATCTTTGCATGGAAACCTTCTGACATGTCGGGTGTACCCAGGGGACTGGCTGAGCACCGTTTGCGAGTTGACCAAACGCAAAGCCAGTCAAAGAACATCTTCGACGGTCCGCCGTGCAGAAGAGAAAAGCAATTGGTGAAGAGGTGGCTCGGCTCCTAGCAGCTGAGTTCATCCGAGAGATTTACCACTCCAAGTGGTTGGCCAATGTTGTCATGGTCCCCAAGAAGGACGACTCCCTTCGCATGTGCATGGACTTCAAGCATATCAATCGGGCCTGCCGAAAAGATCATTTTCCTCTGCCCCACATCGACCAGATTGTCGACTCGACTGCGGGGTGTGAGCGACTGTCTTTTCTAGACGCCTATTCTGGGTACCATCAGATCCGACTGTATGGGCCCGATGAGATAAAAACGGCTTTCATCACTCCATTCGGGTGCTTCTATTATGTCACCATGCCATTCGGCCTCAAGAACGCCGGAGCCACATTCATGAGGATGATTCAGAAGTGCCTGCTCACTCAAATCAATCGGAATGTGGAAGCATATATGGATGATATCGTGGTCAAGTCACGCAAAGGTTCCGACCTGCTGGCTGACCTCGCTGAAACCTTTGCCAACTTGAGAAGGTATGATATCAAGCTAAACCCATCGAAGTGCACATTCGGAGTCCCAGGTGGGAAGTTACTCGGTTTCCTCGTTTCCGAACGATGGATCGACGCGAACCCAGGGAAAGTTGGTACCATCCTCCGAATGAAACGCCCCGTGCGCGTACATGACGTTCAGAAGCTCACCGGGTGTTTGGCTGCCTTGAGTCGATTCATTTCTCATCTTGGTGAAAAGGCCTTGCCTCTTTACCGACTGATGAAGAAATCCGACAAGTTCGAGTGGACTGACGAAGCTGATGCAGCGTTTGCAGAGCTCAAAGCCCTGCTTTCCACCCAGCCGGTGCTCGCTGCCCCAATCAGCAAAGAGCCTTTACTGCTTTATATTGCAGCCACTGGACAAGTTGTCAGTACAGTACTCATGGTCGAGCGAGAAGAAGAAGGAAAAGCTTATAAAGTTCAACGCCCAGTATACTATCTTTCGGAAGTTTTGACTCCATCCAAGCAGAGATACCCGCATTATCAGAAGCTTGTCTATGGAATCTATATGACCATGAACAATGTTGCGCATTATTTCTCTGATCACTCCATTACAGTCGTCAGTGATGCACCACTGTCTGAAATTCTGAACAACAGAGATGCAACTGGTCGAGTGGCGAAGCGGGCAATTGAACTCCTTCCGTTAGATATCAAGTTTGAGGCAACGAAAGCTATCAAGTCCCAAGGAATCGCTGATTTCCTTGCCGAGTGGATTGAGCAGCAATTGCCGACTCAAGTTCACTCAGAGCATTGGACCATGTTCTTCGATGGCTCCAAGATGCTGAACGGTTCCGGTGCTGGGGTGGTATTGGTATCCCCCCGAGGAGACAAGCTCAGTTATGTTCTCCAGATTCACTTTGATTCTTCCAACAATGAAGCTGAATACGAGGCTCTCCTGTACGGGTTGCGTATGGCCATTTCACTCGGCGTCCGTCGCCTCATGGTCTACGGTGACTCGGATTTAGTGGTTAATCAAGTGATGAAGGAGTGGACGTCAGAAGCCCGACTATGACTAGTTACTGTAATGCAGTGAGAAAGCTGGAAAAGAAGTTTGAGGGGTTAGAGCTCCATCATATACCCTGACTGAAAAATCAAGCAGCTGATGACTTGGCGAAGATAGGTTCCAAGAGAGAAGCTATTCCCAGCAATGTGTTTTTGGAACATATTCATACACCTTCACTTCAGGAAGATCCTTTCACTGAAGAGCCCCCACAACCAAAGAGCACCACCGATCTGACTGAAGTCGAAGTCCCAGCCTTGGTCGACTTGATTATGGAAGCTTTGGTCATTACTCCCGACTGGACTGTGCCATACATTGGATACATTCTTAGGAAGGAACTCCCGGAGGATGAAGAAGAAGCTCGTCAGATCGTCCGTCGATCCAAAGCCTTTACTGTGATAAGAGGGCAGCAGTTCAGAGAAAGTGTGACCGGAGTCTGTCAGAAGTGCATAACACCAGAAGAAGGTCGAGTGATCCTCAACGACATCCACTCGGGGACCTGTGGTCACCATGCGTCCTCTCGGACCATTGTGGCTAAAGCATACCGAGCAGGATTTTATTGGCCACGAGCAAATGAAATGGCAAAGGAAATAGTAGACAAGTGTGAAGGTTGCCAGTTCTACTCCAACATGTCTCACAAGCCTGCATCTGCTCTGAAGACCATTCCACTCGTCTGGCCTTTTGCTGTCTGGGGATTAGATATGGTTGGGCCTCTGAGGACTGGCAGGAGTGGCTTCACTCATGTGCTCGTGGCGGTCGACAAGTTCACCAAATGGGTTGAAGCTAAACCTATCAAAAATCTTGAAGCCAGTATTGCTGTCAGTTTTATCAGAGAATTGACATTCAGATATGGTGTGCCACACAGCATCATCACTGACAATGGGTCGAACTTCAATTCTGATGAGTTCAGAGCTTTCTGCGCTTCTCAAGGTACTCGGGTCGACTATGCTTCAGTCGCCCATCCCCAGTCGAATGGACAAGCCGAAAGAGCAAACGGATTGATTCTCAAAGGTCTCAAACCTCGACTGATGCGTGATCTCAAGCATGCGGCAGACGCCTGGGTTGATGAACTTCCGTCGGTACTTTGGGGTCTGAGGACAACTCCCAATCAGTCGACTGGCCGAACTCCATTCTTCTTGGTCTACGGAGCTGAAGCTGTACTTCCGAGTGATTTGCTTCACAATGCGCCCCGAGTCGAACTTTTCTCAGAAGCTGAAGCAGAGCAAGCACGGCAAGACGCAGTGGACCTCCTAGAAGAAGAAAGAGCAATGGCCCTGATTCGGTCGACCATCTATCAGCAAGACCTGCGTTGATTCCATGCCAGAAACATGAGAGGTCGAGCCTTTCAGGAGGGGGATTTGGTTCTTCGAGTGGATCAGCAGAAACCACACAAGCTTGCCCCAGCTTGGGAAGGTCCCTTCATTGTTACCAAAGTACTTCACAATGGAGCGGACCACCTCTACAACGTCGAACACAAGAAAGACGAGCCACGCGCTTGGAACGCGGAACTGCTCCGCCCCTTTTATACTTAAACACTCGGTCTGTCGAGATGTAATAAGAAACACCTCTTTAGTTTGGTTATCAAAGACAGAGTTTTACAGTTACCTAAATATGATTGCCGTTGAATAATCTTGTGTTTAAAATCCCCCAGTGGGTGACTTAGCTGCGAATCCGCTTCGCCTAAGTTTTAAAAATTCTACCGAGTGGTGAGCAAGCCTCTCACTCGGGGGCTTAGCTGAGAATCTGTTTCGCCTAAGTTTGGAAAATCCTACCGAGTGGTGAGCAAGCCTCTCACTTGGGGGCTTAGCTACGAATCTGTTTCGCCTAAGTTTGAAAAATCCTACCGAGTGGTGAGCAAGCCTCTCACTCGGGGGCTTAGCTGCAGTCCAGTACTCGCCTAAGTTTATAAAATCCTACCGAGTGGTGAGCAAGCCTCTCACTCGGGGGCTTAGCTGCAGTCCAGTACTCGCCTAAGTTCATAAAATCCTACTGAGTGATGAGCAACCCTCTCACTCGGGGGCTTAGCTGCAGTCTAGTACTCGCCTAAGTTCATAAAATCCTACCGAGTGATGAGCAACCCTCTCACTCGGGGGCTTAGCTGCAGTCCAATACTCGCCTAAGTTCATAAAATCCTACCGAGTGGTAAGCAACCCTCTCACTCGCGATCGGGGGCTTAGCTGCAGTCCAGTACTTGCCTAAGTTTATAAAATCCTACCGAGTGGTGAGCAGCCCTCTCACTCGGAGGCTTAGCTGCAGTCCAGTACTCGCCTAAGTTTATAAAATCCTACCGAGTGGTGAGCAGCCCTCTCACTCGGAGGCTTAGCTGCAGTCCAGTACTCGCCTAAGTTTATAAAATCCTACCGAGTGGTGAGTAGCCCTCTCACTCGGAGGCTTAGCTGCAGTCCAGTACTCGCCTAAGTTTATAAAATCCTACCGAGTGGTGAGCAGCCCTCTCACTCGGAGGCTTAGCTGCAGTCCAGTACTCGCCTAAGTTTATAAAATCCTACCGAGTGGTGAGCAACCCTCTCGCTCGGAGGCTTAGCCGCAGTCCAGTACTCGCCTAAGTATGAAATACGTTCCGAATGAGAACTGACCTTCTCATTCAGAGACTTGGCCACACATTCCGTCCCGATCTACAAGGATGACGAGGTGTAGGTCGACTGCTACCTTCTCCTCGGAGCTGCGCCACAAGTATAACGTACGCTCCATCCCGATCCGTAAGGACGACGAGGCGCAGGTCGACTGCAACCTTCTCCTCGGAGCTGCGCCACAAGTATAACGTACGCTCCATCCCTATCTGCAAGGACGACGAAGTGCAGGTCGACTATCACTTTCCACCATGAAGCTGCACCGATCAAAATCTTATTCCGAGTGAAGGAACAAGTACCATTCGAAAGCAAACACAAGCATATTCAGAAGTAAACCAAGTTCGGATAAATCCTAAGGTTCCGGCCTACAGATTAAAGTACTCGAGCATCAAGCCCGAAGGAGTTTAATGATTACACAATCACTCGGCATTCCGAGGCAAATAAAGGTGAAGCATAAAGTTTTTTGGGTCACTCGGCAGAAGAAGGACTGGCTGGATCGCAGAAACTGTTGAGGTCTATGTTGTCTGCAATGCGAGTGGCGGCGTCGAGGAAAGTATCCATGAAGGACTGGAAAGTGAACTTTTTGGTGTTGACAACCTTGAGCGCTGCCAGCTTGTCCTCGTTGATGTCCTTGCAGTGCACTCGAACCAGTGACAGAGCGACATCAGCACCATAGCGAGCAGATGATTTCTTCCATTCTTGCACTCGGCCGGGTATCTGGTTCAGTTGAACCATCAGAGACTCGAGGTCTTGAGACAGTTCCGCCTGGGGCCAGAGTTCAGCATCAACCCGAGTCATCGCCGCCTTCAGACGGGCGAGATAGGTAATTGCGCTGTCCACGCGAGATTCCATCCGCAGCACGTTCATTGCGACATCATCCTTGACCGGACAGTTTATGGGATCGAGACCAGTCTCGACCCGCCCAGTTTCTTCCTCGAAGTCTTGGCAAAGTTCTGCGCAGTCGAGTGGACAGTGAGTCGACAGGATGGTAAACCTTATCAGTCGACAACATCAAGTCAATTGACCAACACATACCTTCAAGCTTTGAGACCAGTTTTGCGGCGAACTGACCCAGATAGGATTCTGGCTCGCCCTTCTTGGCCTTGAGACTTCCGATCTCGTCAGTCAGCCTATCCTTGTCCTTCTTCAATTGCTCGACTTCCCGGTTGGCATCGGAGATGGCGGTCTTGAGAGTGGAATTCTCTTCTTCCAACTTACCGACTGAAGCTAGCTTCTTGTCAGCAAGCGCTGTTTTCTCTCGCGCCTCCTTCTGGGCAGCAGCAAGATCGAGGTCCTTCTTCTCCAGAGCCTGCTTCATTTTCTCTAAAGAAACAACATTCTTTAGACGAGCTTGAAGTTGACGGTTTTCACTACGCACATCTGTTCGAGTGAAGTCACTCGGTTCAAGGTGACAAAAACACACACGGAAGAATACAAGCTGTAAGATGAACAGTCGACGATTGATTACCTCCCATAGCAGTTACTTCTTCACGAGCCGTCTTGAGGTTGTTCTGGGCCAGCTGCAGGTCAAGATTGAGGCTGATTTGCTGCTTGTTTAGTACAGAAAGCTGAGCCCCAAGGTCACAAGATTTCTGCAGTCAGCATATGAGTTATATCAGTCGACAGAAACAAAAGAACGTCACAGTGAAAGTTGCTCTAAGACTGCCATCGAATCGAACATTCAACGGCAGTCTCGGGGACTACACCCAGTGGGTGCACTCAACGTGCCCCCACTAGTTTGATTCAACGCTCGGCATGGTCTGCCCAGCTTGAGCGTAAAAAAAAGTTGTTCTCAGACCATGGTCGACTGCCCGCAGCCGACCACAGTCTCGGGGACTACACCCAGTGGGTGCACTTAGCATGCCCCCACTGGTTAAGCTCCACTCGGCATGGTCCGTCCAGGTCGAGTGAGGAAATCTAAACTCTTAGACCACAGTCGACTGCCCGCAGTCAACTATGGTCTCGGGGACTACACCCAGTGGGTGCACTCAACGTGCCCCCACTGGTTCAACAGTGCAAGAACTACAACCCGATGGCGAACAGATGCAAAGGGCAAACTCATGATAGATGCACATAAAGTTCCAAAACGCTCATCCATGAAGCATCTTGCGAATAATAAAGCAGTTTGTCAAAGATTCAGTCGACTCAATCCCAGTCGACTCAAGTGGACTTATACAACCTTAAGGAAGGCACACCCCAGTGGGTGATCGGAATAAGATCAGATGGGAGATAACTGACCTTAACATTGGTCTGCAGGGCAGTGCTAGCGTTGTAGGCCACCTGACTGGCCTCGTGTATCACCTTCACCTGCTCCATAACAAGGGTCACTTGGCGAAGAGCCTCCCTGGTAGCACTTGGTGAGTTGTCTGGGGTCTGGTATGCAGTAAAGAGTGATGACTCGAGAGCAGTCGAAGCACCCACTGGGTCGGACACATGGACTTGCACTGAAGTAGCAGGAGCTGGATTAGTCGACCCCGACGGGCGATCAATCGTCAGCGGGTCGGCGAATGTAACGTTGGTCCGAACCGGATCTCCAGTTCGCTCGACCACCGCTTCAAGCACCGGCGTCGACTGAGGGACTTGAACTTCAGGCACTCTCCTGCTCGAGCCTTTGCCTCTCCTTTTCCTCTCCCTCGGAGGCATTTCTTCTTCTTCATCATCAGGAAGCACGACGACGTCTCGCGGTGCTGCAGCGAAAAGAGAAAACAACAGAAAATCAGTCGATCGACAATTCAATCGACGAAATAAGTTTTGACTGAGCGGACTCACCAGCCCGAGAGGTGGCCGCGTCCTCGGTCTCTTCATCCCTTGGAGCCTTGTCGATATCCATATCAGTCACAGCAGAGGCAGGGCTGGGCAAGTTTGCAATCCATTCGGTCAGAACAAAAGAATCAACCGGTACAAAGAAAAAAAAACACAGAAGGGACATATTACCCAGAGGCGACAGGCACATCCATCTTGATCTTTGGCAAGGTCTTCCGAGCCTTGGTGGGATTGGTCTTGGGGTGCTTGGTGACTTTCTCCGTCAGCTCCGGAGTCGCAAACCGAGCATGCTTATGCGCCTGAGTGCTCGAGGCCACAACCTTACCGCGCCCGCCTGCTGGGTCATGATGTTGCTTAGATCGGCGTTCGGTTTGGGGCGGCGAGTCGACCTCCTCCTCGTCCGACTCCTCGCTCTCATCATCATCATCATCATCATCATCGTTGTTTGGGGATTCCCATTCACCGCTCTCTTCCGCGCTGTCCTCACCCTCTTGGTCCAGCGCCGGAGCTTGTTCACCATTCGGCATCGAGTACGTCTCGGTATAAATCTGCAAAACGAGGAGTCGAGTGAAAGTCAGTCGGGGTCAAGAGCAATCGGAATGTGCGTTTAAAAACAGTCAGAATAAAGGTCATACCTTATCAGGCAGATTGTCATCACTGAAGGGCACCACTCTCCTAGCTCCTCTGGGGTTATCCTTGTTGCCGGTAATGCTTGTCAACCACATAGCCGCTGTCTCGGCTGGCACTTCTTCAGGATGCACCCGAGCAGAGTCGCCAGGCCCAGTATACATCCACATGGGATGGTCTCGATATTGAAGAGGTTGAATGCGTCGACTGAGGAATACCTCTAACAGGTCCATACCGGTGACACCCTGGTTTATCAGCTGAACTACTCTATCCACTAGCATGTCCGTCTCTGCTCTCTCAGCAACAGTCACTTTCAACGAAGGAGTCTGAGCACGGTCAAAGGTGAAAGGGGGAAGTCCGGTTGACTGACCAGGAGTCGCGAGGTCCTGGCAGTAGAACCAGGTCGACTGCCAGCCTCTAACTGATTCGGGAAGGGTCATAGAAGGGAAAGAGCTCCTCTTTCGCTTCTGGATACCTAAACCACCGCACATCTGGATGACATGGGTTTTCTCGTCACTCGAATTCGGTTTCTTCACCAACTGAGAACGAATGGTGAAGATATGCTTGAACAGACCCCAATGTGGTCGACAACCCAGAAAGTTCTCACACATAGATACAAATGCGGCAAGATATATGATGGTATTGGGGGAGAAATGATGGAGTTGAGCACCAAAAAAGTTCAAGAAACCCCTGAAGAAGGCATGAGGAGGAAGCGAAAAACCCCGGTCGATGTGGGTAGCGAGTAGTACACACTCACCGGGTCGGGGTTGAGGCGCCATCTCCCTCCCCGGCAGCCTCGCCGCACCCTTGGCGACCAGACCGGATTCCATCAGCTCATCCAGGTCATCCTGCTGAAGCGAAGATTGGATCCAGCCGCCTTAGATCCAATCCGCCGGCAGCTTCGAGCGTGATGACGACCCGCAGTTCAGCTTCTTACCCTTCGCCGCCCCCGCCGTTTTCTTTGCGCGCTCCAGCGCCTTCGTCTTATCCTTCACCATAGCGGCGGGGCGGCGGCGTCGAGGCGGAGGAGCTAGATGTCCTGGAGAAGCAGAGGAAGAAGAGAAGAAAGACACGCGAACAGTGCCGGTGCCTCGGCCCCGTCGCCTTATAAGGGGTCACTTCCGAGTGGCTGACGTGTGGTCCCAGGCGATCTTATCAAATCCCGCGACAGTCCCGCGACGTACGTGGCGAAAAAGGTGGCACGGAGATCGAGGCATCCGCCTTTATCCGTCCCGTCTACTTCGGCACGTCCCGTCCCGCACGCTTCCCCGAAAATTTTGAATCCCGTGAGATCCGGGATACGCTGCAGTCAATCGCGCCGAAGGTTCAGCGCACCAAAACAACACTCGACGGATGACATTGTAAATCCAATCGACAACTTTTGAATCGATCAAGGCGACTGAAACAAGGCCGAAGTTCCGACATTAGCCTTTGTGCAAACATGGAAGCTGTGAAACACAAGAGTCAAAGTGAGATCTACTTCAACCTTCTCTCACTCGGACCTCAATCCATTCGGGGGCTAATGATGATGACATAGACCTGGGGTAGGGTCATAGGCCTGACCTATGAGCCCTATCTAGGGTCATTATCAAAGAAGCAAAGAAACCTAAAGGGCAACAAGAAGGGTCCTGCCAAGGCGTCGATTGCCATCCACTTGACGCATCAACCACTCGGAGATCGGGCCTTCCTGTGATCACTCGACCATATGAAGAACCACTCGACCTATCGAAGATCAGGAGTCGACCGGCACTGCAACGGTCAGGCGTTCACTCTGTAGTCTTTAAAGCCATTTATAGCACTTAATGCTGGTGTTATCAGTAATGCCCCATCTTTATGTACATTGAACCCCTTGTAACGTGGGCTGGCTGGGGTCCTGGCGCACTCTATATAAGCCACCCCCTCCACTGGCATAAGGGTTCGCACCCCCTGTAACATTCACACGCATAAACCAATCGACCGCCTCCGGGCTCCGAGACGTAGGGCTTTTACTTCCTCCAAGAAGGGCCTGAACTCGTAAACTCGTGTGTACAACTTCACCGTAGCTGGGATCTTGCCTCTCCATACCTACCCCCTCCTCTACGGTCAGACTTAGAACCACGACAGCGAAGGCTTCGTTGTGCTTCCCGCACTTGTTGACAACCTCAATGCCATCATCATCAAAGATGATGACCTTGAGGGTGTCGGGAGTGAGGAGCTTGAACGTCACCATGTAGCCGATCTTGATCTGATGAACGGCTGCATAGGTGGCCCAACCCTGATCCAGGGTCACCCTGCCGTTCATCAGCTTGACCGTCACCTTCCAGGAGCAGCCGGTGTTGTTCCTGAGCTTGAACTTCGTCGGCACCGTGACGAAGTGCTTGGTGAAGTCCAGGGGCATGGGGATGCACTCAAGCTTCGGTGCAAGGATGACCTTGCAGAAGTGAGTTGGGCCATCCTCCTGATGGTAGTTGCCGTAGTTGCGGCGCTTTTTGCTGGGGGGCTCCTCCATGCCCTCGTCCTCGCCACCCTCAGGCGTCTTCGGGTCTTCCTCGGCGGTGGCCGGCAGCTCAACCTCGTCAGGCATTGGGTGGAGGGGCTGCTTGCCCTTGCTATCAACGGCCGGGAGCACCTCCGTGCCCATCTCATTGCTATCCTCGATCTGCACACAAGTCATGGAGTCAGGCATTGCACAGAGTTCATGGCTAATTCAAGAGCTTGTAGTTAAAACGGCATGACTGTCACTGTTCTCCTCCTCTCCACCCCCTATATTTACTCACCCTGCCCACCACTATTTACCCACCCTCTCTCTTCTCTCACTGTCAACCTTCCTCCTCCCCATCGCCATGAGCTCTAGCTCCAGCTCCAACGGCAACCCCTTCCCTTGGGGTATTGGCTGGAGGGCCTTCTTCCTCGGGTGGACGGCTGGTGACCTGACCAAGTTCGAGAACACCATGGAGGTGTGCTCGAACTTCGGCTCCATGCCGGACATGCAGAACGAATCCAATGCCGTGCTCATGAAGGCCACTCAAGATGAGCTGAAGACGCTGATTCCTGACCCAGCAAAGGGCGCGATGGCAGTTGACATCCTTCGCTGGGCCATGAATCAGGCCGTCTCCGCCGACCCTAAACAGAGGAATAAGTGGCACAAGTACAAGACCTACTGGGCTCCTAATGACCGCCATGCCGCAGTGTACTGGGAGACGGGTATCGCGCCGCCGGCGGTCATCGGCGGGGAGCCTAAGGAGGAGGAAGAAGAGGCGGTGCACATGCCAGATACGGTGCCGGAGCCAGTCCGTCCTTCCTGGCAGATCGACCTCGACTCCGCCGAGGACGACGAGGACGACCCGCCGGCCCGCACGGCGATGAAGAAGAAGATGAAGGCCAGCGGCTCGACCAGCCGCTCTGCACGCTGTCGACGGCCGCCGCGGTCAGCCGGTGTCCGTTCTGTACCCCCTTTCCCCCTATTACCCTATCCCCCAATCCCAAAATCTACCGATCTTGCATGTATGAACTCGTATGAACTGCTATGCACTAGTATGAATTAGCCCTATGCTTAGCTACCTCTATTCCCCATTCCCGTCCGCCGTGGATCGAATCTATCGCCGTGGATCGAATCTAGCATTCATGTCGAAGAGAGAGAAGTGCTTACCACCATTGATGAAGTCCGGTGGTCTTCTTCCTCTGCTCCGATCCGCCACCGCCGGTGAGAGTTGGGAGAGTGGGGAAGAGTGGGGAGAGGGAGCGGTGAGGGGCGGTGAGGCTAATAACTGCATGTGCTTCGGGAAGCAACGCGGATTCTTGCATGTGGCCGCGCGCGTGCAGCTGCGCCCGCCCACGTGCACCGCTTGGGCCTGGCCCTGGAGAAACTGCCGATTCGTGCGTTCCCAGTGAGCCAGGCCCTGAGGTGCTTTAAGAAGCGTGCGATGTAGGCCCAATAGTGTATGCGGGCTACCAAACAGGCCGAATCCTTCCCGCGCGGGCCAGGTTGGACCTCATGCGGGCAACCAAACACGCCCATAGTGATGCGGGGCTAGAAAGACCTCCACGCAGGTTATCGAGAAAAGCTACTCGCGCATGGTCCCTGACTTCCACACCAACAAGCCATATGAGAATATCAGGACTCCTGCATCATTTCCCGGGAATGCCCAAAGCGCGGGCTTCCGTGGAGAAATCGCTTCCTAGGAATGACTCTTGTCAACCCGCTTATGGGACAATATCTCAGCGCTAGAGTGACCTGGCCTAATAGCGGAGCAAGCTACGGGCCCTTTCTGCCGCGAGGCGCGCTGTGGCCGTCTCCCCACTAAGCAGTCATGACATGTTGAGTACTTAACCCTTTACCCCTAAAAAAAGAGTACTTAACCCTTTTTTATTGTGCGCCCGGCACCTGTTATGGTGGGTGGCGTGGTAATAAGAGGTAGTTACACAAGGCGGCGGTGATGGGACGTGCGTCCGTTCCCGGGCTCAAGGGGGGTGACACATGCTCCCCCATTTAATGTGGTAGGTATTTCAATGTGCATGTACATTATTCTATGTACTATTCCTAGCCACTGTGGAGACCCCTTATACTATAAAAGGAGGTCTAGGCTACAGTATTGAGGGTCAGATCCTTAGAGATTAGACACGAGTACATAATGCTCTCATTCCCTTCCCGGGGCGAGCCGCTACTGTTGGGGAACGTTGCATGGGAAACAAAAAAAATTCCTACGCTCACCAAGATCAATCTAGGAGATGACCATATATGAGAGGAGAGATTGGATCTACATACCCTTGTAGATCGCTAAGCGGAAGCGTTAAGAAACGCGCTTGATGTAGTCGAACGTCTTCCCAATCCAATCACAATCCGTTGCACGAACTCCCGATCAAGTGTCAGACGGACGGCACCTCCGTGTTCAACACACGTACGGCTTGGTGACGCCATCACCTCCGATCCAGTGAGAAAGGATGAAGTAGTAGCTTGAGTTCCCGGCAGCACGACGGCGTGGTGGCGATGATGGTGGAGCAATCTCAGCAGGGCTTTGCCAAGCGTTTGCGCGAGGTGGAGGAGGTGTAATGAGATGCAGACGGGCAAGGGTTGAAGTGTTGCTGCCTCCGACGCATCGCCACCTTTATATAGGCATGGAGGGGGCTGGTGGCTTTCCCTCCAAGGCCTAGGGTTGTTGGCCAAAGGGGGGAGGAAATCCCTCCTCCTTCCCACTGATCGCTATCCCTCTTTTTAGGGATCCTGATCTTATCCCTTTGGGATATGATACTATTCCTTTTAAGGGAGGATCTTGGTGCGCCTAGACCAGGGTTGTCGGGACTTTCCCCACTACCCACGTTCATGTGGATCCCCATGCAGGTGGGCCCCACTCCAGAACCTTCTAGAACCTTCCCGGTACAATACCAAAAAAACTCAAACTTTTTCCGAAATCCCGATAACAACTTTCCATATATGAATCTTTTCCTCCGAACTATTCTGGAGCTCCTCGTGATGTCCGGGATCTCATCCGGGACTCTGAACAACCTTCGGTCACCAACAAAATAACTCAACTATACTTAGATCGTCACCAAGCATTAAGTGTGTAGACCCTGCGGGTTCGAGAACTATGTAGACATGACTAAGACACCTCTACGGTCAATAACCAATAGTGGGACCTGGATGACCATATTGGCTCCTACATATTCTACGAAGATCTTTATTGGTCGAACCACGATGTCAAGGATTCAACTAATCCCGTATGTAGTTCCCTTCGTCCATCGGTATGTTACTTGCCCGAGATTTGATCGTCGGTATCTCCATACCTAGTTCAATCTCATCACCGTCTTATCAGGCATCTTGATCTATCTCTATAGACCTTGATGCCCAATATGTAAGCAGCTTTACCCATGCCTTCCTTTGAAAACCTCCTTTCAAACATCCCTTTATGCTTTCTAGAAATTCTACATCATTTCTGATCAACAATATGTCATCCACATATACTTATCAGAAATGTTGTATTGCTCCCACTCACTTTCTTGTAAATACAAGTTCTTGCAAACTTTGTATAAACCCAAAAGCTTTGATCACCTCATCTAAGCGTATATTCCAACTCCGAGATGCTCTAGTCCATAGAAGGATCGCTGGAGCTTGCATACCTTTTAGCATCCTTAGGATCGACAAAAACTTCTGGTTGTATCACATACAACCTTTCCTCACGGAAACAGTTAAGGAAACTTTGTTTTGACATCCATCTGCCAGATTTCGTTATCGAAAAATGCAGCAACTACTAACATAATCCCTACAGACTTCAGCATCGCTACGAGTGAGAAAGTCTCATCATAGTCAAATCCTGGAATTTGTTGGAAACTTCTTTGCGACAAGTCGAGCTTCATAAATGGTGTCATTACCATCAGCTTTTGTCTTCTTCTTAAAGATCCATTTGTGCTTAATGACATGCCGGTCATCGGGTAAGTCTACCAAAGTCCATACTTGGTTTTTATACATGGACCCTACCTCGGATTTCATGGCTCCTAGACATTTGTTGGAATCCTGACCCACCATCGCTTCTTCATAGTTCATAGGTTCACTATTGTTTAACAACATGACCTCCAAGACAGGATTGTCGTATCACTCAGGGGCGGTACGAGTCCTTGTCGACCTACGAGGCTCGGTAGTAACTTGATCTGAAGCTTCATGATCATCATCATTAGTTTCATCTTCAGTTGGCGCAGGCGCCGCAGAAACATCTTTCTGTGTCGTGCTACTTTCCAACTGAAGTGACGGTTCAACAACCTCATCAAGTTCTACCTTCCTCCCACTCAATTCTTTCGAGAGAAGCTCCTTCTAAGGATCCATTCTTGGCAACAAAGACTCTGCCTTCGGATCTGATATAGAAGGTGTACCCAACTGTTTCCTTAGGGTATCCTATAAAGAGCACTTGTCCGCTTTGGGTTTTAGCTTATCAGAATGGCGCCTTTTCACATAAGCGTCGCAACCCCAAACCTTAAGAAACGACAACTTAGGTTTTTTGCCAAACCATAATTCATACGGTGTCGTCTCAACAGATTTAGAAGGTGACCTATTTAAAGTGAATGTAGTTGTCTCTAATGCATAACCCCAAAACTATAGTGGCAATTCAGTAAGAGACATCATAGATCACACCATATCCAATAGAGTACGATTACGACGTTCGGACACACCATTACACTGTGGTGTTCCAGGTGGCACGAGTTGTGAAATAATTTTCACATCTGTTTTAAATGTACACCAAACTCGTAACTCAGATATTCACCTCCACGATCATAACATAGACATTTTATCTTCATGTCACGATGATCTTCAATTACACTCTGAAATTGTTTGAACTTTTCAAATGTTTCAGACTTGTGTTTCATTAAGTAAATATACCCATATCTACTCAAATCATCAGTGAAGGTAAGAAAATAATAACATCCACCGCGTGCTTCAATACTAATTGGATCGCATACATCAGTATGTAACATTTTCAATGAGTCACTTGCCCGCTCAATCGTACCGTAAAACGGGGTCTTAGTCATCTTGCCCATGAGGCATGGTTCGCATGTCTCAAGCGATTCAAAATCGAGTGAGTCAAAATATCCATCAACATGGAGCTTCTTCATGGGCGTTACACCAATATGACCTAAGCAGCAGTGTCAAAAGTATGTGGTTACTATCATTATTAACTTTGCATTTTTTGGCATCAATATTATGAACATGTGTATCACTACGATCGAGATCAATAAACCATTCACATTGGGTGCATGACCATAGAAGGTATTATTCATGTAAATAGAATAATCATTATTCTCCAACTTAAATGAATAACTGTATTGCAATAAACACGATCTAGTCATGTTCATGCTCAACGCAGACACCAAATAACATTTATCTAGGTTCAACACTAATCTCGAAGGTAGAGGGAGCGTGCAATGGTGATCACATCAACCTTGGAAACACTTCCAACACACATCGTCACCTCGCCCTTAGCTAGTCTCCGTTTATTCTGCAGCTTTTGTTTCGAGTTACCAATATTAGCAACTCCGTGATACGTCTCCAACGTATCTATAATTTATGAAGTATTCATGTTGTTATTTTATCATTCTTGGGTGTTTTACAATCATTTTATAGCAACTTTATATCATTTTTTGCGACTAACCTATTGACCCAATGCCCAGTGCCACTTGCTGTTTTTTGCTTGTTTTTTACATCGCAAGAAATCAATATCAAACGGAGTCCAAACGCAACGAAACTTTACGGAGATTTTTTGGGACCAGGAGGAACCCAATGGGCCAGAGTTGCACCTAGGGGGTGCCCCGAGGGGGCACAACCCACCAGGGCGCGCCAGGGCCCCCTGGCGCGCCCAGGTGGGTTGTGCCCACCTCGGTGGCCTCCCACACCCCCTCTTTGCCCTATAAATTCACAAATATTCCGAAACCTTCGGGGTAGACCTAGACGAGAAGTTCTGCCGCCGCAAGGCCTCTGTATCCATGAGATCCAATCTAGACCCCGTTCCGACACCCTGCCGGAGGGGGGAATCATCGCCGGTGGCCATCTTCATCATCCCGGCGGCCACCATGATGAGAAGGGAGTAGTCCACTTCTACGTCTTGAGCTTGCGTTGGTTTTCCTTGAAGAGGAAAGGGTGATGCAGCACAGTAGCATAAGTATTTCCCTCAGTTTTTGAGAACCAAGGTATCAATCCAGTAGGAGGCTCCTCAAAAGTCCCACGCACCTACATAAACAAACAAGAACTCGCAACCAACGCAATAAAGGGGTTGTCAATCCCTTCACGGCCACTTGCGAAAGTGAGATCTGATAGAGATAATATGATAAGATAATATTTTTGGTATTTTTGTGATATAGATTGGAAAAGTAAAATATGCAAATAAAAGTAGATTGAAAGCTTATATGATAAAGGATGGACCCGGGGGCCATAGGTTTCACTAGCGGCTTCTCTCAAGATAGCATAAGTATTACGATGCGTGAACAAATTATTGTCGAGCAATTGATAGAAAAGCGAATAATTATGAGATTATCTAGGCATGATCATGTATATAGGCATCACGCCCGTCACAAGTAGACCAAAATGATTCTGCATCTACTACTATTACTCCACACATCGACCGCTATCCAGCATGCATCTAGAGTATTAAGTTCATAAAGAACAGAGTAATGCATTAAGAAAGGTGACATGATGTAGAGGGATAAACTCATGCAATATGATATAAACCCCATCTTTTTATCCTCGATGGAAACAATACAATACGTGCCTTGCTGCCCCTGCTGTCACAGGGAAAGGACACCGCAAGATTGAACCCAAAGCTAAGCACTTCTCCCATTGCAAGAAAGATCAATCTAGTAGGCCAAACCAAACTAATAATTCGAAGAGACTTGCAAAGATAACTTAACTTATTCACACATAAAAGAATTCAGAGGAGATTCAAATATTCCTCATAGATAAACTTGATCATAAGCCGACAATTCATCGGATCTCGACAAACACACCGCAAAAAGAGCTACATCGAACAGATCTCCAAGAAGATCGTGGAGAACTTTGTATTGAGATTCAAAGAGAGAGAAGAAGCCATCTAGCTAACAATTATGGACCCGAAGGTCTGTGGTAAACTACTCACAACTCATCGGAAGGGCTATGGTGTTGATGTAGAAGCCCTCCGTGATCGATTCCCCCTCCGGCGGAGCGCCGGCGAAGGCTCCAAGATGGGATCTCGTGAATACAGAAGGTTACGGCGGTGGAAATAGTTTTTCGTGGTCGCCTCTGATGTTTTCGGGGTACATGGGTATATATAGGAGGAAGAAGTAGGTCGATGGATGCTCGAGGGGCCCACGAGACAGGGGGCGCCCTCCACTCTTGTGGCCGCCTCGTTTGTTTATTGACTTCTACTCCAAGTCCTCTGGATCACGTTTGTTCCAAAAAGATCGCTCTCGAAGGTTTCATTCCGTTTGGACTCCGTTTGATATTCCTTTTCTTTGAAACACTGAAATAGGCAAAAAAAAAAAAACAGCAATTCGGGCTGGGCCTCCGGTTAGTAGGTTAGTCCCAAAAATGATATAAAAGTGTAAAGTAAAGCCCATAAACATCCAAAACGGGTAATATAATAGCATGGAACAATAAAAAATTATAGATACGTTGGAGACGTATCAAGCATCCCCAAGCTTAATTCCTGCTCGTCCTCGAGTAAGTAAATGATAGAAACAGAATTTTTGATGTGGAATGCTACCTAGCATAATTCTCAATGTAGTTTTCTTTATTGTGGCATGAATGTTCAGATCCAAATGATTCAAAATAAAAGTTCATATTGACATAAGAAATAATAATACTTCAAGCATACTAATAAAGCAATCATGTCTTATCAAAATAACATGGCTAAAGAAAGTTATCCCTACAAAATCATATAGTCTGGCTATGCTCTATCTTCATCACACAAAGTATTTAATCATGCACAACCCCGATGACAAGCCAAGCAATTGTTTCATACTTTAGTAATCTCAAACCTTTTTCAACTTTCACGCAATACATGAGCGTGAGCCATGGACATAGCACTATATGTGGAATAGAATGGTGGTTGTGGAGAAGACAAAAAAGGAGAAGATAGTCTCACATCAACTAGGTGTATCAACGAGCTATGGAGATGCCCGTTAATAGATATCAATGTGAGTGAGTAGGGATTGCCATGCAATGGATGCACTAGAGCTATAAATGTATGAAAGCTCAACAAAATACACTAAGTGGGTGTGCATCCAACTTGCTTGCTCACGAAGACCTAGGGCATTTTGAGGAAGCCCATCATTGGAATATACAAGCCAAGTTCTATAATGAAAAATTCCCACTAGTATATGAAAGTGACAACATAGGAGACTCTCTATCATGAAGATCATAGTGCTACTTTGAAGCACAAGTGTGGTAAAAAGGATAGTAGCATTGCCCCTTCTCTCTTTTCTCTCATTTTTTCTTTCTTTTTTTTCTTTTTCTTTCTTTCTTTTTTCTTCTTCTTTTTTTCGTTTTTTTGTGGGCTTCTTTGGCCTCTTTTATTTTTATAAAGTTCGAAGTCTCATCCCGACTTGTGGGGGAATCATAGTCTTCATCATCCTTTCCTCACTTGGGACAATGCTCTAATAATGAAGATCATCACACTTTTATTGATTTACAACTCAAGAATTACAACAATACTTAGAACAAAATATGAATCTATGTGAATGCCTCTGGCAGTGTACCAGGATATGCAATGAACCAAGAGTGACATGTATGAAAATTGAAGGTGGCTTTGCCACAAATACGATGTCAACTACATGATCATGCAAAGAGCAATATGACAATGATGATGCGTGTCATAATAAACGGAACGGTGGAAAGTTGCATGGCAATATATCTCGGCATGGCTATGGAAATGCCATAATAGGTAGGTATGGTGGCTGTTTTAAGGAAGGTATAAGGTGGGTGTACGATACCGGCGAAAGTTGCGCGGCACAAGAGAGGCTAGCAATGGTGGAAGGGTGGAAGTGCGTATAATCCATGGACTCAACATTAGTTATAAAGAACTCATATACTTATTGCAAAAATCTACAAGTCTTTGAAAACAAAGTACTACGTGCATGCTCCTAGGGGGATAGATTGGTAGGAAAAGACCATCGCTCATCCCCGACCGCCACTCATAAGGAAGACAATCAATAAATAAATTATGCTCCGACTTCATCACAAAGCGGTTCACCATACGTGCATGCTACGGGAATCACAAACTTCAACACAAGTATTCTTTAAATTCACAATTACCCAACTAGCATGACTCTAATATTACCACCTCTATATCTCAAAACAATTATCAAGAATCAAATTGATCATAGCATCCAATTCACTTCTTATGACAGTTTTTATTATACCCAACTTGGATGCCCATCATTTTAGGACCAATTTTATAACCATAGCAAATACCATGCTGTTCTAAAAGACTCTCAAAATAATATAAGTGAAGCATGAGAGATCAACAATTTCTTCAAAATTAAGCCACCGCCGTGCTCTAAAAAGTATAAGTGAAACATATAGAGCAAAACTATCTAGCTCAAAAGATATAAGTGAAGCACAAAGAGTATTCTAATAAATTCCTATCATGTGGGTTTGTCCCAAATGGTGTGTAAATCAAGGATGATTGTGGTAAACTAAAAAGCAAATAATAATATCATACAAGACGCTCCAAGCAAAACACATATCATGTGGTGAATAAAAATATAGCTCCGAGTAAAGTTATCGATAGACGAAGACAAAAGAGGGGATGCCTTCCGGGGCATCCCCAAGATTAGGATTTTGGTTATCCTTGAATATCTTGGGGTTCCATGGGCATCCCCAAGCTTAGGATCTTGCCACTCCTTATTCCATAATCCATCAAATCTTTACCCAAAACTTGAAAACTTCACAACACAAAACTTAACAGAAAATCTCGTAAGCTCCGTTAGCGAAAGAAAACAAAACACCACTTCAAGGTACTGTAATGAACTCATTCTTTATTTATATTGGTGTTAAACCTACTGTATTCCAACTTCTCTATGGTTTATAAACTATTTTACTAGCCATAGATTCATCAAAATAAGCAAACAACACACGAAAAACAGAATCTGTCAAAAACAGAATAGTCTGTAGTAATCTGTAACTAACGCAAACTTCTGGAACTCAAAAATTCTGCTAAATTAGGAAGACCCAGATAATTTGTTTATTGATCTACTGCAATTGGAATAAGTATTTTAGCACGTTCTGGTTATTTTAAACAAATTGTTTCGTGAACAGAATGTTTCTGGAATTTTCAGCAAGATCAAATAACTATCGTCCAAGAAGATCCTATAGGTTTAACTTGGCACAAACACTAATTAGAAAATAAAAACACATCTAAACAGAAGGTAGATGAAATATTTATTACTAAACTGAAGCAAAAACAAAAAACAAAAATAAAATTGGGTTGCCTCTCAACTAGCGCTATTGTTCAACGCCCCAAGCTAGGCATAGAAGCGAGGATAGATCTAAGTGGTGCCCTCATTGGCACTCAATTCATAAGTAGCTCGCATGGTAGATTCATAAGGTAATTTAACTTTCTTTCTTGGAAAGTTCTCCATGCCTTTCCTTAATGGAAATTGGAATCTAATGTTCCCTTCCTTCATATCAATAATTGTACCAATCGTTCTAAGGAAAGGTCTACCAAGAATAATAGGACAAGAAAGATTGCAATCTATGTCAAGAGCGATAACATCTACGGGCACATAATTCCTATTTTCAAAAATAAGAACATCATTGATTCTTCCCATAGTCTTTTTAATAGTGGAATCCGCAAGGTGCAAATTTAAGGAGCAATCATCAAGATCATGGAAACCTAGAACATCACATAAAGTTTTCGGAATCGTGGAAACACTAGCACCCAAATCACACAAAGCATAGCACTCATGATCTTTAATTTTAATCTTTATAGTAGGTTCCCACTCATCATTAAGTTTTCTAGGTATATAAACTTCCAAATTAAGTTTTTCATCATAAGATTGCATCAAGGCATCAACAATATGTTTGGTAAAAGCTTTATTTTGACTATAAGCATGAGGAGAATTCGACACGGATTGCAACAAGGAAATACAATCTACTAAAGAACAATTATCATAATTAAACTCCTTGAAATCCAAGATAGTGGGTTCAATGCTATTTAAAGTCTTGACCTCTCCAATCCCACTTTTACCAAATTTAGCATCAAGATCTAAAAACACCAAATCATTGGGACGCCTTTTAACTAAAGTAGACTCATCTCCAGTCCCATCATTATTAAGATTCATATTGCAAAACAAAGGTTTAATAGGGGACACATCAATAACTTTTAGATCCTCATCATTATTTTCATGGGAACTAGAAGAACACGCTTTTACAAAGCAATATTTCTTAGCACGCAATCTAGCGGTTCTTTCTTTGCACTCATCAATGGAAATTCTCATAGCTTTGAGAGACTCATTGATATCATGCTTAGGTGGGATAGATCTAAGTTTCAAAGAATCAACATCAAGCGAAAGTCTATCAACGTTCCTAGCCAAATCGTCAACTTTAAGCAATTTTTCTTCAAGCAAGGCATTAAAATTCTTTTGAGAGATCATAAAGTCTTTCACACTATTCTCAAAATCAGAGGGAATCTTGTTAAAATTACCATAAGAATTATTGTAGGAATTGCCATAATTATTAGAGGAATTACTAGGGAACGGTCTAGGATTAAAGTTTCCCCTATAAGCATTGTTACCAAAATTATTCCCACCAACAAAATTCACATCCATAGATTCATTATTATTCTCAATCAAAGTAGACAAAGGCATATCATTGGGATAAATAGGAGCATTCTTAGTAGCAAACAATTTCATAAGTTCATCCATCTTTCCACTCAAAACATTAATTTCTTCTATAGCATGCACTTTTTTTACTAGTAGATCTTTCGGTGTGCCATTGAGAATAATTAGCCATAATGTTATCAAGGAGTTTAGTAGCTTCCCCTAAGGTGATTTCCATAAAAGTTCCTCCCGCGGCCAAATCTAAAAGATTTCTAGAAGCAAACTTCAATCCAGCATAAAAATTTTGTATGATCATCCATAAATTCAAACCATGAGTAGGGCAATTGCGAATCATCAATTTGATTCTTTCCCAGGATTGGGCAACATGTTCATGATCAAGTTGTTTAAAATTCATAATATCGTTCCTAAGAGAGATGATCTTAGCAGGAGGAAAATACTTATAGATAAAAGCATCTTTGCACTTATTCCATGAATCAATACTATTCTTAGGCAAAGACGAAAACCAAGCTTTAGCACGGTCTCTAAGTGAAAACGGAAATAACTTCAATTTAACAATATCATTATCCATATCTTTCTTCTTTTGCATCTCACACAAATCAACAAAGTTGTTTAGATGGGTAGCGACATCTTCACTAGGAAGGCCAGAAAATTGATCTTTCCTAACAAGATTCAGCAAAGCAGCATTGATTTCACAAGACTCAACATCATTAAGAGGAGCAATCGGAGTACTAAGGAAATCATTATTATTGGTATTGGAAAAATCACAAAATTTTGTATTATCTTGCGCCATTGCGACAAGCAATCCAACACACAAGCAAACAAAAAGGGCAAGCGAAAAAGAGAGGAGATTGGGAAAGAGAGGGCGAATAAAACGGCAAGGGTGAAGTGGGGGAGAGGAAAACGAGAGGCAAATGGAAAATAATGTAATGTGAGGGAGATGAGTTTGTGATGGGTACTTGGTATGTCTTGACTTGAGCGAAGACCTCCCCGGCAACGGCGCCAGAAATCCTTCTTGCTACGTCTTGAGCTTGCGTTAGTTTTCCTTGAAGAGGAAAGGGTGATGCAGCACAGTAGCGTAAATATTTCCCTCAGTTTTTGAGAACCAAGGTATCAATCCAGTAGGAGGCTCCTCAAAAGTCCCACGCACATACACAAACAAACAAGAACTCGCAACCAACGCAATAAAGGGGTTGTCAATCCCTTCACGGCCACTTGCAAAAGTGAGATCTGATAGAGATAATATGATAAGATAATATTTTTGGTATTTTTGTGATATAGATTGGAAAAGTAAAAGATGCAAATAAAAGTAGATTGAAAGCTTATATGATAAAGGATGGACCCAGGGGCCATAGGTTTCACTAACGGCTTCTCTCAAGATAGCATAAGTATTACGGTGGGTGAACAAATTACTGTCGAGCAATTGATAGAAAAGCAAATAATTATGAGATTCTCTAGGCATGATCATGTATATAGGCATCATGTCCGTCACAAGTAGACCGAAACGATTCTGCATCTACTACTATTACTCCACAGATCGACCGCTATCCAGCATGCATCTAGAGTATTAACTTCATAAAGAACAGAGTAACGCATTAAGAAAGATGACATGATGTAGAGGGATAAACTCATGCAATATGATATAAACCCCATCTTTTTATCCTCGATGGCAACAATACAATATGTGCCTTGCTGCCCCTGCTGTCACTGGGAAAGGACAACACAAGATTGAACCCAAAGCTAAGCACTTCTCCCATTGCAAGAAAGATCAATCTAGTAGGCCAAACCAAACTGATAATTCAAAGAGACTTGCAAAGATAACTTAATCACACATAAAAGAATTCAGAGGAGATTCAAATATTTCTCATAGATAAACTTGATCATAAACCCACAATTCATCGGATCTCGACAAACACACCGCAAAAAGAGTTACATCGAATAGATCTCCAAGAAGATCGAGGAGAACTTTGTATTGAGATTCAAAGAGAGAGAAGAAGCCATCTAGCTAATAATTATGGACCCGAAGGTCTGTGGTAAACTACTCACAACTCATCGGAAGGGCTATGGTGTTGATGTAGAAGCCCTCCGTGATCGATTCCCCCTCCGGCGGAGCGCCGGCGAAGGCTCCAAGATGGGATCTCGCGGATACAGAAGGTTACGGCGGTGGAAATAGTTTTTCGTGGTCGCCTCTGATGTTTTCGGGGTACATGGGTATATATAGGAGCAAGAAGTAGGTCGGTGGACGCTCGAGGGGCCACGAGACAGGGGGGGCGCGCCCAGTAGGGGGGGGCGCCCTCCACCCTCGTGGCCGCCTCGTTTGTTTCTTGACTTCCACTCCAAGTCCTCTGGATCACGTTTGTTCCAAAAAGATCGCTCCCGAAGGTTTCATTCCGTTTGGACTCCATTTGATATTCCTTTTGTTCGAAACACTGAAATAGGCAAAAAAACAGCAATTCGGGCTGGGCCTCCGGTTAGTAGGTTAGTCCCAAAAATGATATAAAAGTGTAAAGGAAAGCCCATAAACATCCAAAACGGGTAATATAATAGCATGGAAGAATAAAAAATTATAGATAAGTTGGAGACGTATCATCCACCCTCGGGGCTGAGGGTTTGTACCAGTAGCTATGTGATTGATCTCTCTCGCTCTCGTGATCTATATCATGGGCTTTTTTAATATAGTCGGATCATATGATGTTTCTCCCCTCTACACTCTTATTATGATGAATTGAATCTTTACCCTTTAAAGTTTTGTTTTGTCAGATTGAATATTCAGATATGAGAACACATGATATATGTCTTGCAACATGAGTACTTGAGGTGACAATGAGGCATCCTATTGATTCACTTGATATGTGTTATGGCATTGAAATCACGGATTCCCGCGGTGATATTGGGGTAATCTATGCATAGGGGTTGATGCACGTTTTTATTATCTTTTCTCTGACGGAAACGTTGGGGGTCTCTTTATAGTTCTTTGTGTGGATTGAGTATTATGAATATGAATTTGCTTGGGTGTTATTCTTGTACGAACTCTAGGATAAATCGAACGGAAAAAATAGCTTTGTGTTATTTTAGTACGAACTCTTGAATAGATCGAAAGGAAAGAATATCTTTGAGGTGGTTTCGCGCCCTACAAACAATTCCTATCTTTTATTCTCCGCTAATAGGAACTCGGGAGTGATTCTTTATTGCACTTCGAGGGATAATCATATGATCCAACTATGTTAGCATTGTTGAGAGGTTGCACTAGTGAAAGTACGGACCCTAGGCCTTGTTTTCAAGCATTGCAATACCGTTTTTGTGCATGTTTACTATTTGCTACCTTGCTATTTTTATTTATTCAGATGATAAAAATATATTTCTACCATCAAGATTACACTTTTATCACCATCTCTTCGCCAAACTAGTGCACCTATACAATTTGCCATTGTATTGGGTGTGTTGGGGACACAAGAGATTTCCTGTATTTTGTTGCAGGGTTGTTCGAGAGAGACCATCTTCATCCTACACCTCCCACGGATTGATAAACCTTAGATCATCCACTTGAGGGAAAATTGCTACTGTCCTACAAAACTCTGCGCTTGGAGGCCCAACACGAGTCTACAAGATTAAAGTTGCGTAGTAGATATCAAGCTCTTTTCTGGCGCCGTTGCCGGGGAGGTTATGAAAGCGGCACTCACATCCCTTCAATGAAGCTCTTTTCTGGCGCCGTTGCCGGAGAGGTGAGTGCTTGAAGGTATATGTTTAGATCTTGCAACTGAATCTTTTAGTTTCTTGTTTTATCACTATTTTGGTTTATAAAAAGAAAACTACAAAAAATGGAACTGAGGTTGCATCATATTATTGATCATCTTTATAATATCTTTCTTGAAAATGATGGCTCGGAAATTTGTGCTCAATTGTTACAAGAAGAAGTCAATAAAATGTTTGGCACAAAATATTTGAATGATGAGCATGATTGCAATGTTGTTGGTATGAATTCTTTGAATATCCATGATGCTGATATGCAAAGCTACAAGCTTGGGGATGCTATGTTTGATGAAGATGATATTTTTAGTCCCCAAGTTTTGATGAGGAAATTTATTATGATGATTGCATGCCTCATATTTATGATGATTATATTGATGAAAGTGGGTTTGGAAGAGTGTCAACTTTATGAAGTAATGATCCCACTATTTTGGAGGGTGTTGAATCTTATTGTGATAATTATGAAAGTGGATTTGGAGAGGTCATGACTTTATTTAGTGATGAATCCACTATTTCGGAAGAGGTTCCAATTGATTATGAGAACAAAGTTGCTATCTATGATGATTATGGTGATGACATGTATGCTATAAAGAATAATGACAACCATGAAACTTGTCATCGTGATTTTAATTTTCACTCTCATGATAGTTACTTTGTTGAGTTTGCTCCTACTACTATTCATGAGAATAAATTTGCTTATGTGGGTAGTAATAAAATTTCTATGCTTATGGATCATGAAAAGAATGCTTTATGTGATAGTTATATTGTTGAATTCATTCATGATGCCACTGAGAATTATTATGAGAGGGGAACATTTGCTTGTAGGAATTGCAATAATATCAAGTTTCCTCTCTATGTGTTGAAAGTTTTGAAGTTATGCTTGTTTTGCCTTCCTATGCTAGTTGATTCTTGTTCCCATAAGTTGTTTGCTCACAAAATCCCTATGCATAGGAAGTGGGTTAGACTTAAAGGTGCTAGTCATATGCTTCATGATGCTCTTTTTATGTTTCAATTCTTATCTTTTATGCGAGCATCATTGAAATCATCATGCCTAGCTTAAAAGGCATTAAAGAAAAGCGCTTGTTGGTAGACAACCCAAAACTTTTACCTACTGTTTTTGTGTGTTCACATGATTAGGATACTGTAGTAATCATGTTTTATAGCTTTTGTTCCAATAAAGTGCCAAGTAAAGCCTTTAGGATCTTCTTGGGTGATAGTTGTTTGATCTTGCTGAAAAACAGAAACTTTTGCACTCACGGAAATAATTTTCATAAATCATAGAAATGTGATTTTGCACTGTTTCGTTCTGCAGAATATTCGTATACAAATTTCTCAGGCTTTCCTATTTTTTCGGAATTTTTGGAGTAGCAGAAGTATGGTTGGAGTACATTTTACTACAGACTGTTCTATTTTTGACAGATTCTGTTTTCAATGCATAGTTTGCTTGCTTTCTAGTTTCTATGGCTTATATTTCTCAATGTAAATTGTAGAAATGATATGCTACAGTAGGCATTGTATGGAAACAATTATGAATCTTGTCTTTGACAGTACCAAAGTGAAATGGTTTGCTGTTTATCATACTAACCTATCTCACGAAGTTCCGTTAAGTTTTGTGTGATTGAAGTTTTCAAGTTTTGGGTGAGATGTCGATATGAGGAGAACAAGGAGTGACAAGACCCTAAGCATGGGGATGCACAAGGCACCCCCAAGGTAATATTCAAGTAAGATCCAAGCAACTAAGCTTGGGGATGCCGCGGAAGGCATCCCCTCTTTTGTCTCCAACATTATCGGTAACTTCACATGGAGCTATGTTTATATTCGTCACATGATATGAGTTTTGCTTGGAGCATTATTTTATTTTGTTAGGATTTGCTTGCTGTTACTTATAATAATTTTTTGCATCTTTATTTTCATAAAAAATGTCAAGGATAGCCTTTACCATGCTTATTTTGCAAGTGTATGAGTTGCTGTTTCAAAATAGAAAGTTTACCGCTGTTGCAAAAATTCCCCAAAAAATTCAGAATGTGATAAAATGTTGAAACTTTTTGCATAATAAGCTCTGATAAATTTTCTACAGTGTGGCAAATTTTCGTAACTTTTGGAGTTAGGGAAGTATTGATACTCTTGCATTCTTTACAGATTGTACTGTTTTGGCAGATTGCTGTTATGTTTGCATTCTTTGCATATGTTTGCTTGTTTAATGATTCTATTCGAGGATAGAAGTATTAAATATGCAGAGGCATTTAGTATGCAATGTTGAATAATAATTTTTGTTATTTTCTACAGTAGAGAATGATAAGGTTTTTCCATTGATTTATACTAACTTGTCTCACGAGTTCTTGTTGAGTTTTGTGTGGATGAAGTTTTTGAGATTTAGGAAAACTGTGATATGAGAGGAATTAAGGAGACACAAAAGCTCAAGCTTGGGGATGCCCAAGGCATCCCAAGTTAATATTCCAAGAAGTCTCAGGCATCTAAGCTTGGGGATGCCCAAGGCATCCCAAGTTAATATTCCAAGAAGTCTCAGGCATCTAAGCTTGGGGATGCCCCGGTAGGCATCCCACGTTTCTTCTCAACAATTATCGGTTAGTATTGGTTGAACCTAAGTTTTTGCTTCTCCAGATGATGTGTGCTATTGTTGGAATGTCATTTTATTTTGTTTTTGCTTGCGGTTTTAATAAAATAATTAGATCTGAAAGTTTTTGAATAAGAGAGAGTCCTCAAATAGCTACCTATTTACTTAACTACTCGCATGATCTTCACTTATATCTTTTTGGAGTAGTTTGTCATTTACTCTTGTGCTTCACTTATATCCTATGAGTAAATTGTTGAATAAATTCAATGTCATGAAGTTGAAATCATATCATGCCTAGTGGTAGCTTCACATTGGGTTTAGAAACTGAAATATTTTGAGGCTTGACAATCACAATATTGGTCATACAAGCAATTCACGAATGATTAGTATAAGGAAGAGAACTTTCACATGCAAATACACTATCTTGGAAATCTTTTGTGATTGTGATCCCCCATCAAAATATTATATGCCAAAATTGTTGACGTTGGACAAGGAAGACAACATAATGATTTATGTTTGCTCATATTCACATAGAAGTCATATTGTCATAGATCCTTTAACATGTGGTGCTCACCCCCCATCTTTGCTAGCCAAAAATTCCGCACCAAGTAGAGATACTACTTGTGCATCCAAAAACCCTTAAACCCAAATCTTATTTTAAAGAGTCCACCATACCTACCTATATGCGGTATTTCCATGCCGTTCTAAGCAAATTTGTATGTGCCATCTCTAATTTTCAACAATAAATTTCTCTTTTGTGTGCTCGTACCGCTCGCTAGGCGGTGAGGGGTGGCCAATATTTTCCATGCTAGATGTGTTATTCTCACGATGAGTGTTTATTCACTTGTCATTGCACGAGAGTAAGGCAAAGGTTTTAGGGATGCCCAGTCCTGAAATGAAAAATGAATTTACTTTATGTTGTCAAAAAATAAATTCGTTAGAAAAGTATTGGTATGGAGGGCACCCGTGGATACGGCTAGCCATGGAAAGTGAAAGTATGGTGGAAAAAGGAATAAACTTTATTTTCTGTTTGGGAACCGCCTATGATAAATCTAGCATGGAAAGTGTTGGGACCTCTAAGTCGTTTTCGTTGGTGGGAAAAGTATACCTCTCAAAATGGTTTTATCTCTCAATTTTCGCTTTGAGCTCTGGCACCTCTACAAATCCCTACTTCCCTCTGCGAAGGGCCTATCTTTTACTTTTATGTATTTACCTTCATGCAAGAGTCAAAGTTATTCTCTCTATTCCTTTTTATTTTTCTCTTTTGGCAAGCATCATGTGGTGAGGAAAGATCTAGGCACATATGTCCAGTTGAATATGGGTAGCATGAGTTATTATTGTTGACATCACACTTGAGGTGAATACGTTGGGAGGCAAAACAATAAGCCCCTATCTTTCTATGTGTCCGGTTGAAACGTTTTGCTCATGTGTATGTGGTTAGTGTTAGCAATCATAGAAGACTATATGATGGTTTAGTATGTGGAGCTCTTACTTAAACTCTGTTGAATAAGTTGAATTGCAATTGCTTGGTGACTGAGAACATAGGTTGTTGAGTTTCAAGAGAGTTCATTGTTTGAACCTTAAAATGTGAATTGGTTGCTACTATAACATGAGAAGTTTTATAAAGAAAGGATTGCTGTTATGATGCTAGGAAAAGTGATTGAAATAAGCATTGATCAAACTTATGCACTTTGTTAGCATTCACACTTCATAAATTATTTCTTTTATCATTTACCTACTCGAGGACGAGTAGGAATTAAGCTTGGGGATGCTGATACCTCTCCAACGTATCTATAATTTGTGAAGTATTTATACTGTTATTTTATCATTCTTGGGTGTTTTACAATCATTTTATAGCAATTTTATATCATTTTTGGGGACTAACCTATTACCCAGTGCCCAGTGCCAGTTGCTGTTTTTGCTTTTTTTACATCGCAAAAAATCAACATCAAACGGAGTCCAAACGCAACGAAACTTTACGGAGATTTATATGGACCAGGAGGAACCCAATGGGCCAGAGCTGCACCTGGAGGGTGCCCCCAGGGGGGCACAACCCACCAGGGCATGCCAGGGCCCCCTGGCGCGCCTAGGTGGGTTGTGCCCACCTCGAAGGCCTCCCGCACCCCCTCTTTGCCCTATAATTCACAAATATTCCGAAACCCTTCGGGGTAGACCTAGACGAGAAGTTCCACCGCCGCAAGGCCTCTGTATCCATGAGATCCAATCTAGACCCTGTTCCGGCACCCTGCCGGAGGGGGGAATCATCTCCGGTGGCCATCTTCATCATCACAGCGGCCACCACAATGAGAAGGGAGTAGTCCACGCTCGGGGCTGAGGGTTTGTACCAGTAGCTATGTGATTGATCTCTCTCTCTCTCTCTCGTGATCTATATCATGGGATTCGTTAATATAGTCGGATCATATGATGTTTCTCCCGTCTATACTCTTTATTATGATGAATTGAATCTTTACCCTTTAAAGTTTTGTCCTGTCAGATTGAATATTCAGATATGAGAACACATGATATATGTCATGCAATATGAATACTTGAGGTGACAATGAGGTATCCTATTGATTCACTTGATATGTGTTATGGCATTCAACTCGCGGATTCCCGCGGTGATATTGGGGTAATCTATGCATAGGGGTTGATGCACGTTTTTATTATCTTTTCTCCGACGGAAACGTTGGGGTCTCTTTATAGTTCTTTGTGTGGATTGAGTATTATGAATATGAATTTGCTTTGCTGTTCTAGTACGAAATCTAGGATAGATTAAACGGAAAAAATAGCTTTGTGTTATTTTAGTACAAACTCTTGAATAGATCGAACGAAAATAATAGCTTTGAGGTGGTTTCGCACCCTACAAACAATTCCTATCTTTTGTTCTCAGCTAATAGGAACTCGGGAGTGATTCTTTATTGCACTTCAAGGGATAATCATATGATCCAACTATGTTAGCATTGTTGAGAGGTTGCACTAGTGAAAGTACGGACCCTAGGCCTTGTTTTCAAGCATTGCAATACCGTCTTTGTGCCCGCTTACTATTTGCTACCTTGCTGTTTTTATTTATTCAGATTATAAAAATATATTTCTACCATCAATATTACACTTTTATCACCATCTCTTCGCCGAACTAGTGCACCTATACAATTTTCCATTGTATTGGGTGTGTTGGGTACACAAGAGATTTCTTATATTTGGTTGCAGGGTTGTTCGAGAGAGACCTTCTTCATCCTACACTTCCCACGGATTGATAAAGCTTAGGTCATCCACTTGAGGGAAAATTGCTACTATCCTACAAAACTCTGCGCTTGGAGGCTCAACACGAGTCTACAAGAATAAAGTTGCGTAGTAGACATCACTCCGTGACCTGGTGGCATAGCTACCCCCTAGTACCCCGTCCCGTCTAACCCTGGCACGGTCGACCAACGGATCTAGGCCTTTGACTTTCGTCGGATGGGGTTTGGTTGATGGGCATTTTTACCTGGTTTTCATAGCCCAGCCCGTATGTACACCCTAGATCATGATCCGGGCCCAACCCACCGCAAGATTCCCTCTGTGTCTGCCCGACACGACCATTTCCCACCACCATGAGACGACGGCAGCGACGTTCGTGAAGGGTTCACACCCCAGAGCCGTTTGTCCGGTGCTTGCACCTGCCACCACGCTTCTAGATGTGTAAGAGGGCCCAGTGCAAGACCTGGCGGCACAGCTACCCACCTTAGTACACCGTCCCGTCTAACCCTGGCACAGTCGACCGGCGGATCTTGGCCTTTGAGTTTCGTCGGACGGGGTTTGACCGACGGACCTTTTCACCTGGTTGTCATAACCGAGCCCATAGGTACACCCCAGATCATGGTCCGTGCCCAACCTACCGCACTATTCCCTCTGTGTTTGCCTGACGTGGTCGTTTCCCCCCTCCGTGTGACGGTGGCAGCAACGTCAATGAGGGGGCACACACCCGAGAGCGTGTGTCGGGTGCTTGCACCTGCCACCACACTTCTAGACGTGTAAGAGGTCCCAGCGCAAGACTGGGGACATAGCTACCCCCTAGTACCCCGTCCCGTCTAACCCTCGCAAAGTTGACCAACGGATCTAGGCCTTTGACTTCCGCCGGACGGGGTTTGACCGATGGATCTTATCACTAGGTTGTCATAGCCCACCCCATAGGTACACCCAAGATCACGATTGTTACGTCCATTTTGCATCATGTTTACCTACTGTTATTTATATTGTTTTTATGCATAATAATGCTTTTTGGAGTAATTCTAATGCCTTTTCTCTCATAATATGCAAGGTTCACACAAAGAGGGAGAATTCCGGCAGCTGGAAATCTGGACCTGAAAAAGCTACGTCAGGCCACCTATTCTGCACAACTCCAAACAAGATAAAACTTCGCAGAGAATTTTTATGGAATATATGAGGAATATTGGAGCAAATAAGTACCGTAGGAGGCCCACCAGGTGGGCACAACCCACCTGGGCGCGCCTGGGAGCCCAGGCGCCCCCTGGTGGTTTGTGCTCACCCAGGCCCACCTCCGGTGCCCCCTTTTGGTATATCAGTCATTTTGACCTAGAAAAAAATAAGGAGAAGACTTCCGGGATGGACCGCCGCCGTTTCGAGGCAGGAGCACTTTTGCCCTCCGGCGGAGCGATTCCGCCGGGGGAATGTGACACCCCAAAAATTTTATTTGGTTTTATTGATTTCTTTTCTTGGTAGGAGGCTATTTAAATTTTTGGGTTTATTCTCCCCCTTTCAAAAATTATTTCTTTGCATGACCTAAGTTGAAATCTCCCTCCCAAGAGCCATCTTCCCACTTTGTGTCAAGTCAAGCTTCAAATCCAGCAAGTTAAACTCCCCCTTGAATTTATTTTCATTTATTTTAAATCAAAAATCTTTTCTGTCCTCTATTTTGGCCCTTAGAGATTTACTAAGGAACCACTAGAATTCCTTTGAGTTTTGATTCCAAACAAGTTTCCCTGGCTAGTCCTTAGAACCCTCAACCAAGATCCATGAAGATCCACTGGTCCACAGTTCAAAATTTTCAAAATTTGCTTGCTGCAAATTTGGACCAGAGTTGTCATTTTTGGTGAAATTCATTATTTTTCTTCTCCAAAAATTCTGAGAAAAATCATGAGGCCTCCAGATGCATCAAGAGACCCCTCCACCAAAGATCAGCTCCAGAAACATTTTCCACATGCCAGAAACATTTCGTCGAACAGCTGGCATGCACTGTTCCTATCAAGTTCAGAGTTTCAGTGATCAGTTTTAGTCGTCAGTGTCGTTTTCTTCAGAGCCTCACGTCGATCTCGCCAGTAGCTGGAGTGGCGCCTTGCTCCCCGTTCCCCCTTCTTATCCACCGCGCCGCACGGTCGCCCGGACGGCTGCGGGCGTCGGCGGTGAGCTGGCAGAGGAGCATCGCCCCCGTGAGCGGCGGCAGCAGCACTCGCTGCGGCCGCCAGAGAGGCGCAGCGAGGGACGGCGCCGTTCAGCACTGCCCACACCACCAGGAACCTCCGCGTGGCAGTCCTCTTCTCTGGACGCGCTGCGGCACCGTCGCCGTGGCCTGAGTGGCGCAGAGCACGCCCACTGTCGCCGACGAGCCCGTGAGGCCGTTCCGTCGAGAGCTTGGAGTATCACCCAAGCCATACCAAATTTAGCCCTTGAACGGAACCAGTGGACCATCACGATGATGCCCAATCACCTAAACCTCCAGCCCGACCCCTGCCTCGCCGTAATCGCCCGCCGGCGTTATCCCGTTCACGGCAACCGCCTTGGATCAACTATAAAAGGAGGCCCCGAGCTCGATCTCGACCAAGCGCCATCACTCCACCTCACCAGAACCACGCCCGGCCACTGGGGAGACCTCGGGGAGGCCTTCTTCCCCGACTCCGGCCGCCCCGACCCGCTTCGGGATCCGGCAAGATTTGCTCAAGTGCGTGCACCCCCGCCTCTCAAACCATGCTAGTAGCCTCCTAGTGCAACCACTTCTCTAACCCGCGCCCTAATTTGAAGGTTGCAGCTCCCGTCGGAGAGTATCATCCTCGCCCGAACCACCGTCCGCCGGAGTTGAGGCCATCGTCGACGTGGTGCTCGCCGACGACCAAGTCCACCACCCACCGACGCGGAAGGACACCGTGAACCCATAGGTACCCTCTGATCCCCCTACCTCGCCGTGGATCAACGCCGGCGACCACCGCGAGCCTCGGCGCCGGCGAGCTCTGTTTCAAAGTTTGAACCTGACGGGTGGGACCCCCCCTTGTCAGCCTCTCCTCTTCTTATTCGAACCGTTTTCTGAAAGCGCCTTCGAGCAAAGTATGTTTTCCTTCTGGGCTGGCGTATTTCCAACCGAAACGTTTTCTGTTTTTATAAACTAACCCCTGGAGACTTTCTGTTTCATCACAGATTAGTCCTTGGACTAAAACCTTTATATCTTTTAAACAAAAGATGCTTTTTAGTTATTCTTTTTCTGTCCGTATTATTTTTTTGTCTAGTTTTTTATAGTATTTTTTTCAAAAATATTTGGAACAACTTTTATGCACACTTGGTATTTACGTTAGTATGCGTTCTCTCTATACCGTAGATACCGGAGGAGGTGACGGAGCCGCGAACTTCGCCGAGCTAGAGTCCGACTACTCCGAACCAGGCAAGCATGTTTGAACCTTTGATATGATGAGTGCTTTGCATGTTTGCTTGAATAGTTAGTGCATGGCATGTTTATATGGGCATCAGTGAGTGTTATATTGCATGCAAGGCAAGTACCAGTATGCTTCGAAACTTGATGTGATCCTTTGATGGGAGATAACCTGATCATGTGGTGACATGAAAGGTGGTAAGGTGGTATTGTTGAAGCATGTCAGTCTTATGTCAACCGTTAAACTCCGGCGTCAACGTGGACCGAGCCACGTTACCGTCCGTCCCCTTTTCGTGCTGCCACATGTTTTCTGCAAAGAATACGGTTTAGTAAGTTGCAAACCTCTTTCCTTGTACACACCAAATAGAGGGGCCGTGATGAGGGTTCCATGGCCCTGGATTAAAGCCAGTCATCCGGTCAGGGGGCATGGGTGTTTCCGGTTGGGACCGAGAGGGGGGCACCCCTTAGAGCGCGCGATATAAATTTGATCCCCTGCTACGCGAGGTTGTAGCCTCCCCGTCTTAAAGTTTTTCTTGAATGTTGCCTAGGGTGATTCCTGGCAGGGGAATGTGGAATGGGTGTGTACTGGTTAGATGTGTTTCTCCTAAAATACCGTAAACGGAACTAGTCCTTTGTGACTACTGAAATCCGCTGGCTGTGGTTAAAAAGTACAAGCTCTGCAGAGTCAAAACCCATCCGAGTAACCGTGTCCGTGGTCAAGGATCTTGGTCAACTTATCCATATCAGTATCAATATCTGTCTCATCGTCCGTCTCAGCATCAGTCTCTGTGTCAGTCTCAGTGAAAATCCCCGGTGAACAAACATGAGTGGTAAACCAGGTTGAATGTTATTCCTGTGGATGGACTAACCATTTTATTGTTACGTACCTGAGTATTTCCTTGAGATGATTTAAATTCATGAGCTACTTGAATTTCGAATAATGAAATATAAGCCCTTTATGTGATGTCCCTCAGACGTCCGATTGTGGCACTCTTGATATTTACTTTTGATATAAGCCCTTTATGTGATGTCGCTCAGACGTCCGACTGTGGCACTCTTGTTATTTACTTTTGATATAAGCCCTTTATGTGATGTCGCTCAGACGTCCGACTGTGGCACTCTTGTTATTTACTTTTGATATAAGCCCTTTATGTGATGTCGCTCAGACGTCCGACTGTGGCACTCTTGTTATTTACTTTTGATATAAGCCCTTTATGTGATGTCGCTCAGATGTCCGACTGTGGCACTCTTGTTATTTACTTTTGATATAAGCCCTTTATGTGATGTCGCTCAGACATCCGACTATGGCACGCACCGCCATTTATATTCCAATATAAGCCCTTTATGTGGTGTCGCCCTGACGACCGACTGCGGCATTGTTATTTTATTTTTTATCTTTCGAGGCGTCGCTTCAGACACCCGATCGGTCTTCAGTTATTTCATTGGGATTTCGGGAGGACTACCGCCTGACTTCCTTTTTATTTATCATGCAGTGCAATTTTTTTAGCTGAGTGCGCATTATTAATCTGCTCATGTGCATCATGTTTGCATTTGTTATATCTTATGTCCAGACTGTCTTGCGAGTACTTTCATAGTACTCACCTAGCTTGTTGATTTGGCCAGATGTTGACGAAGGCGATCTTATGGATGAAGAGTTCGATAGCGAGTCCGACGCCTAGAGGAGTCCCAGTCAGTCCCGTGCGATCCTGGAATTGGTCACTTGTATTATATACGCTTTCGCTACCCAGAATAAAAGTTATCGAGCCTCACTCCGGAGCTCGATGAGTTGTATGATTTAGGAGTCATGTCACCCACTTCACTGTGACATATCCACCACCACTTTTATTACGAGTTAGTAGTTATGCCACCATGCTCCTTGTGCCATATCCGCCCTTATGTATTATATCGGCGTGCTTGTAATAAATTGTTGAGCAGCCTCAGCTCAACCCTGTATAATATTTAGTACTTCTGGATTTCTGTATCAAGGATTTGTCTACCAGTAAGGAGGATTCTTCTACACTGGTCCGACAAAAGGGGCGGTTTCTTAATAAACGTTTTATTGGAAAACCGGTCCTGACAACCTTGGTATCAGAGCCAGGCTGACTGTAGGAAGCCACTAGGTGCGATCGCTAATCGGTTATTAGCGTCTTCAGTGCTTTTTCAACATTTTGCAAATGTAGCTATTTTCTGTTGGTCATCATAAATTTATGATTTGACTATTCGGAATTTTTGCCTACTTTTGTAGATGGCTGGCAACGACTGCGAGTCACAGGTGTTCGCCAATGTGCCTGAGGGGTTTATCAAGCTTCTCGTCTCTATCACCAAGCTCGCAATCGGGCCATCGACTCGTCCAGAGTTCACACTCTGCCAGCACAAGATCAGCGACAACGTGTCTATGCACCAGGCCACGATGCAATTCAAGGGAGCACGTTCTGCGTCTCGCCACTTCCGTTTTGTGGGAAGCGCTATGCTTACGGAGAGGCATGCCATGCAGATGGCTGCCCGTGAGGCGATAGCTCGTCTTCGGGATGTTCTTCCTACGATGAAGACTCGTCGCTACCGCTACCTCCCATGCCATGTGCCATATACTTGTCACTATGCATTCGCTTGCCCTAGGGAGAGAGAGATGAGGCTATTGAGATGCTTGTTGAATATCTCAAAGCTCTTGAGGCAGCTTTTGACAACCTCGTGGACGACCTTGTGGCTGCCCGTATGGACTCAGTTCAGGGTTGTTCCGCCAACAGGAGGGAGCTTCTCCACACGGCACCGCCGCTGACTTTCGTCTCGTCCTCAGCATCCTATGCACCTGCCATTTTAGCCACCGCTCGCCGCCTGCCTACCACTGAGGAGTTTGACCAAGTCATTGCTCCTACTCCAATCAGAGTTGCACCACCGGCCGCACCCGCACCAACTCCTCAACGCAGTACTTCACGCCTGGAGCCTATTAGTGAGGAGGAGGTTGAGTCTCCTGCACCATTGGGTCTTACCCTTGGCAGGCCGAGGGAAGTTTTCACCATCTCCGACTGAGTACGCCTAGCAGCCGTGCGATGTGCCAGCTTGTATGATATGTTTATATGTACATAGGTTTGGTGAGAAGTAGTTTGTGTGCGCATCATGTAGGAACTCGGAGAAGTGCACTAGCCTAAATCACATGTCAGGAATGTGTACGCACATCCTGAGTGATTTATTGTATAATTACGACTCGCGTGTAAGATATGTACTGAGCAGTCCTTCTCCATGCGCAATCAAGTATTTTTCTTGAAAAATCTTGGAGTCTTTAAAAATTCCGCCTTTGCAAAATTATTCATTTTTTCCACTCAGTTTTTCTCATGAGTTTTGCAAAAATACCCCAGAGTGGAAAATGCCTCGTCCCTGGACTCGTTCCATGCCAAGCCCGCCGGAAGAAAATTATGGTACCCAGACAGGCAACAATTTCACACAGGGCAGTCAAGTCAGCAAGGCAGTGAAGCAGCATTTTCTCAAGTATGCCGCCTTTATGAGCAGAGCCAGCAGCAGCATCAAGAAATGATGAACCATGTTATCAATATGGGAAATCACCGTGAACCTTACCGGCAGCATTCCAAATTGTCTGAACTACAAGAGACACGTCCCCCAACGTTCGCTCACACTGATAGGCCACTTGAGGCCGATGATTGGCTTCGAGACATTGAAAGGAAATTAATTATTGCGCAATGTTCGGACCGTGAGAAGGTACTTTATGCACCTCACTACCTCACTTGAACTGCTGCATCATGGTGGGAAAATTTTCTACACATGCACCCCAATGAAAATAACATCACCTGGGAAGAATTTAAAGAAGGTTTTCGTGGGGCACACATTCCCAGAAGCATTATGAAGATCAAGAAAAGGGAGTTTGATGACCTCAAGCAGAGAAGCATGACAGTAACTGAGTACAATAGTCAGTTTACTCAATTATCTCGTTATGCCAGCGAAGAGCATATGACTAAAAATAAAAAGATGGAGAAATTTTTGGACGGTCTGGCGCCAGCACATAAATGCCAGCTGGTCGTACACACCTTTCCAGATTTCAAAACACTTGTGGACAAGGCTATTACATTGGAAAATGAGCGCCGCAGCTTGGAGGATATTCGCAAGCGCAAAAGGGACAAGACTACTCATGCTCGCAACAACCGGAACAAGACTGATTCTCAGAGAAATGGAGCGAACAAATCCATGACCAATGTTCCAAGCCCAACCAAACATTTTCATGCAAGGACAAGGACTTTACATATCACCCAAGGGTTACTTGCTATGCTTGTGGAGAGGAAGGACACTATGCCAAACAATGCCCAAAACCAAGGAACTCGGCCCCCAAGCCGAACAACGGTGGAAATAATCCAGCCCCCAAGCGTAACAACTTCAACCCCAATAACAATCACAAGAAGGGTCTTGAACCATGTGATCAAGGAGGAAGCACAGAATGCCCCTGATATCGTACTCGGTATGTTCCCTGTCAACACAATACCTGCCACGGTTTTGTTTGATTCTGGAGCTTCTCACTCGTTCATTTCAAAGAATTTTGTTTTGCAACATGATTTTCCGATGCTTCCCTTGGAAAAATCCATGATCATCAAGTCCCCCGGGAATAAGCAAATCACTCAGAGTACTGCCAAGATGTGATTATTGAGTTCGAAGGAATAAAGTTTCAGGCAAATCTCATCGTGTTGGAAAATAAAGGACTGGATGTTATCCTAGGAATGGACTGGTTAACCACCAACAAGGGATTTATCGACTGCTTCAATCGGACTGTAATTCTCACTCATCATCATGGCAAGACAATAAAAGTTGCAGCTCAAGAAAGACCAAGGTCACGACAACCACAGTTGAACAAGGTGGACATTTCAGAATTAAGAAAAGTTCCAGTGGTGTGTGAATTTCCTGACGTATTTCCCGAAGAACTACCAGGCATGCCACCAGACCGGGAAATAGAGTTCAGCATTGAACTAGCACCTGGAACCACCCGCATTTACAAGAAACCCTATAGAATGGCACCCTCCGAGTTGGTAGAATTAAAGAAGCAAATAAAAGAATTACTGGACAAAGGGTTTATATGGGCCAGCTCCTCACCTTGGGGTTCACTAGTATTATTTGCAAAGAAAAAGGATGGGACACTGAGATTATGTATAGACTATCGAGCACTCAACATGGTCACCATTAAAAACAAATATCCGATGCCACGGATAAATGATTTATTTGACCAGCTCGCGCAAGCCAAGGTTTTCTCAAAAATTGATTTAAGATCGGGGTATCATCAATTAAAGGTACGAACAGAAGATATCCCCAAGACAGCATTCACCTCCAGATATGGATTGTATGAATTTACAGTAATGCCGTTTGGACTGACAAACGCCCCCGCATATTTTGTCCACCTCATGAACAAAGTGTTTATGAAATTTATGGACAAATTTGTTGTGGTGTTCATTGATGATATTATGGTATACTCTAAAACACCGGAAGAACATGCTGAACATCTCAGAATTGTACTGGGAGAATTAAGGAAACATCAATTATACACCAAATTCAGCAAATGTGAATTTTGGTTAAGACAGGTTGGTTTTCTAGGCCACGTATTGACCCAAGAAGGCGTTGCCGTAGACCCAGAAAAAGTCAAGGCCGTACTTGGCTGGAAACCACCAGCCAACGTAATAGATGTACGAAGTTTCCTAGGGATGGTTGGATATTACCGAAGGTTTATTGAGGGGTTCTCCACCATAGCAAAACCAATGACACAGTTACTCAAGAAGGATAAGAAATTTGTATGGACCGAAGCGTGCGAGAAAATCTTCCAAGAACTCAAAAGGAAATTAACAACAGCACCGGTATTGGTTGTGCCAGACATACACAAAAGTTTTGAAGTGTATTGTGACGCATCCCGGTAGGGCCTCGGGTGCGTATTGATGCAAGACGGCAGAGTTGTCGCATATGCTTCCAGGCAACTACGAAAGCATGAAGAAAATTATCCTACTCATGACTTGGAGTTGGCAGCAGTCATCCATGCACTCAAGGAGTGGAGGCACTTTTTGCTTGGGAATCATTGTGAAATATATACGGATCATAAAAGCCTCAAATATATTTTCACACAACCAGAACTCAATTTACGGCAACGACGCTGGTTGGAATTAGTCAAAGATTATGATGTTGGCTTTCACTACCATCCAGGAAAAGCGAATGTAGTGGCAGACGCTCTTAGTCGGAACCCCAGCTCGGGCAACGACAGTCTACAGAACTTGAGGCCTGAATGTCAGCAGGAGTTCGCCAAACTCAACTTGGTGATGGTCACTGAGGGCAACGTATCAAATCTGGAGATACAGCCCACCCTAATGGAATAGATTAAGAAGGCTCAGCATGGACATCCCAGCATCGAAGGTATAAAGAGAAAAGTGAGTCTTGGCAAGGCTTCAGAATTCATCGTAGACAATGAGGGAGTATTATGGTACGGGGACAGACTTTGTGTACCAAACATTGAGGACCTCAAACAGCAAATTCTAACCGAAGGCCACACCGCCCCATATTCAATCCACCCTGGAGGAACCAAAATGTATAAGGACATTCAGGAAAGATTTTGGTGGCACGGTATGAAAAGGGATATAGCCACACTCGTTGCATGTTGTGATTCGTGTCAGCGCATTAAAGCCGAGCACCAAAAACCAGCAGGGCTGCTACAGCCAAACAGGATACCTGAGTGGAAATGGGACGAAATTGGAATGGATTTTATCGTCGGACTACCTCGGTCACAACACGGAAATGATGCCATATGGGTCATCATAGATAGATTAACCAAGGTAGCCCATTTCATTCCCGTAAAGACAACCTACACCACTCAGAAGCTTGCCAAACTTTACCTCTCCCGTATAGTTTGCCTGCATGGAGTTCCAAAGACTATAATATCCGACAGAGGCACTCAATTTGTCTCTAGATTTTGGGATCATTTACAACAAGCTCTGGGAAATCAACTAGCATTCAATACAGCATACCACCCCAGACTGATGGACAAACTGAACGTGTGAACCAAATCCTAGAGGACATGCTGAGAGCATGTGTTCTCACCTATGGAACTAGTTGGGAGGAAAGCTTGCCATATGCCGAGTTCGCATACAACAACAGTTACCAAGCCAGTCTACAAATGGCACCTTTTGAAGCATTGTACGGACGGAGATGTCGTACCCCATTGAATTGGTCAGAAACAGGTGACAGTCGCATCTTCGGCCCAAACATGCTCAAGGAGGCTGAGGAGAAAGTTAGACAAATCAGGGACCGACTCAAGACAGCTCAAAGCCGACAAAAGAGCTATTACGATCGGAAACATCGTGAAGTCAGCTTTGAACCCGGTGAATATGTGTACCTACGAGTGTCCCCTATGAGGGGCCTGCAACGGTTCAAAGTTAAAGGAAAGCTAGCCCCAAGATTTATTGGACCCTTCTGTGTGTTTGCACGAAGAGGCACAGTAGCCTACCAGCTAGACCTACCCAGAGAGCTGTCAGACGTCCACGACGTGTTCCACGTCTCACAGTTGAGGAAATGTGTAAGCAACCCGGAAAAGCATGTATCTCATGAGAGCATTGACGTGCAACCAGACCTCACCTACAGAGAGCGGCCAATAAAAATATTGGAGGATTCCGAAAGGAGGACCCGTCAGAAAACAATTAAGTTTTTCAAGGTTCAGTGGAGCAATCACACCGAGGATGAAGCAACATGGGAAAGAGAGGATTTCCTTCAGGCAGAGTACCCACACCTATTTGAGGATCAGCTGAAATCTCGGGGACGAGATTTTTCCTAAGGGGGTAGGTGTTGTGACACCCCAAAAATTTTATTTGGTTTTATTGATTTCTTTTCTTGGTAGGAGGCTATTTAAATTTTTGGGTTTATTCTCCCCCTTTCAAAAATTATTTCTTGCCATGACCTAAGTTGAAATCTCCCTCCCAAGAGCCATCTTCCCACTTTGTGTCAAGTCAAGCTTCAAATCCAGCAAGTTAAACTCCCCCTTGAATTTATTTTCATTTATTTTAAATCAAAAATCTTTTCTGTCCTCTATTTTGGCCCTTAGAGATTTACAAAGGAACCACTAGAATTCCTTTGAGTTTTGATTCCAAAAAAGTTTCCCTGGCTAGTCCTTAGAACCCTCAACCAAGATCCATGAAGATCCACTGGTCCCCAGTTCAAAATTTTCAAAATTTGCTTGCTGCAAATTTGGACCCGAGTTGTCATTTTTGGTGAAATTCATTATTTTTCTTCTCCAAAAATTCTGAGAAAAATCATGAGGCCTCCAGATGCATCAAGAGACCCCTCCACCAAAGATCAGCTCCAGAAACATTTTCCACATGCCAGAAACATTTCGTCGAACAGCTGGCGTGCACTGTTCCTGTCAAGTTCAGAGTTTCAGTGATCAGTTTCAGTCGTCAGTGTCGTTTTCTTCAGAGCCTCACGTCGATCTCGCCAGTAGCTGCAGTGGCGCCTTGCTCCCTGTTCCCCCTTCTTATCCACCGCGCCGCATGGTCGCCCGGACGGTTGCGGGCGTCGGCGGTGAGCTGGCAAAGGAGCATCGCCCCCGTGAGCGGCGGCAGCAGCACTCGCTGCGGCTGCCAGAGAGGTGCAACGAGGGACGGCGCCGTCCAGCACCGCCCACACCACCAGGAACCTCCGCGTGGCCGTCCTCTTCTCTGGACGCGCTGCGGCACCGTCGCCGTGGCCTGAGTGGCGCAGAGCACGCCCACTGTCGCCGACGAGCCCGTGAGGCCGTTCTGTCGAGAGCTTGGAGTATCACCCAAGCCATACCAAATTTAGCCCTTGAACGGAACCAGTGGACCATCACGATGATGCCCAATCACCTAAACCTCCAGCCCAACCCCTGCCTCGCCGTAATCGCCCGCCGGCGTTATCCCGTTCACGGCAACCGCCTCGGATCGACTATAAAAGGAGGCCCCGGGCTCGATCTCGACCAAGCACCATCACTCCACCTCACCAGAACCACGCCCAGCCACTGGGGAGACCTCGGGGAGGCCTTCTTCCCCGACTCCGGCTGCCCCGACCCGCTTTGGGATCCGGCAAGATTTGCTCAAGTGCGTGCACCCCCCGCCTCTCAAACCATGCCAGTAGCCTCCTAGTGCAACCACTTCTCTAACCCGCGCCCTAATTTGAAGGTTGCAGCTCCCGTCGGAGAGTATCATCCTTGCCCGAACCACCGTCCGCCGGAGTTGAGGCCACCGTCGACGTGGTGCTCGCCGACGACCAAGTCCACCACCTACCGATGCAGAAGGACACCGTGAAACCATAGGTACCCTCCGATCCCCCTACCTCGCCGTGGATCAACGCCAGCGACCACCGCGAGCCTCGGCGCCGGCGAGCTCTGTTTCAAAGTTTGAACTTGACGGGTGGGACCCCCCTTGTCAGCCTCTCCTCTTGTTATTCGAACCGTTTTCGGAAAGCGCCTTCGGGCAAAGTATGTTTTCCTTCTGGGTTGGCGTATTTCCAGCCGAAACGTTTTCTGTTTTTATAAACTAACCCCTGGAGACTTTCTGTTTCATCACAGATTAGTCCTGGGACTAAAACCTTTATATCTTTTAAACAAAAGATGATTTTTAGTTGATTCTTTTTCTGTCAGTTTTATTTTTTGTCTAGTTTTTTATAGTATTTATTTGAAAAATATTTGGAACAACTTTTATGCACACTTGGTATTTACGTTAGCACGCGTTCTCTCTATACCGTAGATACCGGAGGAGGTGACGGAGCCGCGAACTTCGCCGAGCTAGACTCCTACTACTCCGAACCAGGCAAGCATGTTTGAACCATTGATATGATGAGTGTTTTGCAAGTTTGCTTGAATATTTAGTGCATGGCATGTTTATATGGGCATCAGTGAGTGTTATATTGCATGCAAGGCAACTACCAGTATGCTTCGAAACTTGATGTGATCCTTTGATGGGAGATAACCTGATCATGTGGTGACATGAAAGGTGGTAAGGTGGTATTGTTGAAGCATGCCAGTCTTATGTCAACCGTTAAACTCCGGCGTCAACGTGGACCGAGCCACGTTACCGTCCGTCCCCTTTTCGTGCTGCCACATGTTTTCTGCAAAGAATACGGTTTAGTAAGTTGCAAACCTCTTTCCTTGTACACACCAAATAGAGGGGCCGTGATGAGGGTTCCATGGCCCTGGATTAAAGCCAGTCATCCGGTCAGGGGCATGGGTGTTTCCGGTTGGGACCGAGAGGGGGCACCCCTTAGAGCGCGCGATATAAATTTGATCCCATGCTACGCGAGGTTGTAGCCTCCCCGTCTTAAAGTTTTTCTTGAACGTTGCCTAGGGTGATTCCTGGCAGCGGAATGTGGAATGGGTGTGTACTGGTTAGATGTGTTTCTCCTAAAATACCGTAAACGGAACTAGTCCTTTGTGACTACCGAAATCCGTTGGATGTGGTTAAAAAGTACAAGCTCTGTAGAGTCAAAACCCATCCGAGTAACCGTGTCCGTGATCAAGGATCTTGGTCAACTTATCCATATCAGTATCAATATCAGTCTCAACGTCCGTCTCAGCATTAGTCTCTCTGTCAGTCTCAGTGAAAATCCCCGGTGAACAAACATGAGTGGTAAACCAGGTTGAATGTTATTCCTGTGGATGGACTAACCATTTTATTATTACGTACCTGAGTATTTCCTTGAGATGATTTAAATTCATGAGCTACTTGAATTTCGAATAATGAAATATAAGCCCTTTATGTGATGTCGCTCAGACGTCCGACTGTGGCACTCTTGTTATTTACTTTTGATATAAGCCCTTTATGTGATGTCGCTCAGACGTCCGACTGTGGCACTCTTGTTATTTACTTTTGATATAAGCCCTTTATGTGATGTCGCTCAGACGTCCGACTGTGGCACTCTTGTTATTTACTTTTGATATAAGCCCTTTATGTGATGTCGCTCAGACGTCCGACTGTGGCACGCACCGCCATTTATATTCCAATATAAGCCCTTTATGTGGTGTCGCCCTGATGCCCGACTGCGGCATTGTTATTTTATTTTTTTACCTTTCGAGGCATCGCTTCAGACACCCGATCGGTCTTCAGTTATTTCATTGGGATTTCGGGAGGACTACCGCCTGACTTCCTTTTTATTTATCATGCAGTGCAATTTTTTAGCTGAGTGCGCATTATTAATCTGCTCATGTGCATCATGTTTGCATTTGTTATATCTTATGTCCAGACTGTCTTGCGAGTACTTTCATAGTACTCACCTGGCTTGTTGATTTGGCCAGATGTTGACGAAGGCGATCTTATGGATGAAGAGTTCGATAGCGAGTCTGACGCCTAGAGGAGTCCCAGTCAGTCCCGTGCGATCCTGGAATTGGTCACTTGTATTATATACGCTTCCGCTACCCAGAATAAAAGTCATCGAGCCTCACTCCGGAGCTCGATGAGTTGTATGATTTAGGAGCCATGTCACCCACTTCACCGTGACATATCCACCACCACTTTTATTACGAGTCAGTAGTTATGCCACCATGCTCCTTGTGTCATATCCGCCCTTATGTATTATATCGGCGTGCTTGTAATAAATTGTTGAGCAGCCTCAGCTCAACCCTGTATAATATTTAGTACTTCTGGATTTCTGTATCAAGGATTTGTCTACCAGTAAGGAGGATTCTTCTACACTGGTCCGACAAAAGGGACGGTTTCTCAATAAACGTTTTATTGGAAAACCGGTCCTGACAGGGAACTTCCCTCCCGGAGGGGGAAATCATTGTCATCATGAGCACCAACAAGTCGCCCATCTTGGGGAGGGCTATCTCCATCAACATCTTCAACATGACCATCTCCTCTCAAACCCTAGTTCATCGCTTGTGTTCAATCTTGTTACCGGAACTATAGATTGGTGCTTGTCGGTGACTAGTAGTGTTGATTACATCTTGTAGTTCATTACTATATGGTTTACTTGGTGGAAGATTATATGTTCAAATCCATTATGCTATTTAATACCCCTCTGATCTTAAGCATGATTATCATTTATGAGTAGCTACTTTTGTTCTTGAGGTCACGGGAGAAATCATGTTGCTAGTAATCATGTGAACTTGATATGTGTTCGATATTTTGATAGTATGTATGCTGTGATTCCCTTAGTGGTGTCATGTGAACGTCGACTACATGACACTTCACCATATTTGGGCCTAAGGGAATGCATTGTGGATTAGCAATTAGATGATGGGTTGCGAGAGTGACAGAAGCTTAAACCCCAGTTTATGCGCTATTCCGTAAGGGACCAATTGGATCCAAAAGTTTAATGCTATGGTTAGAATTTATTCTTAATACTTTTCTCGTAGTTGCGGATGCTTGCGGGAGGGTTAATCATAAGTAGGAGGTTTGTTGAAGTAAGAACAGCACCTAAGCCCCGGTCCACCCACATATCAAATTATCAAAGTACCGAAGACGAATTAAACCAACATGATGAAAGTGACTAGATGAAATCCCGTGTACCCTCAAGAACGCTTTGCTTATCATAAGAGACCGTTTTGGCCTGTCCTTTGCCTCAAAAGGATTGGGCTATCTTGCTGCACTTTTGCTACTACTATCATTACTTGCCCGTTACAAATTATCTTGCTACCAAACTACTCAGTTACTTACAATTTCAGCACTTGCAGCCATTACCTTACTGAAAACTACTTGTCATTTCCTTTTGCTCCTCGTTGGATTCGACCCTCTTACTTATCTAAAAGAGCTACAATTGATCCCCTATACTTGTGGGTCATCAAGGCTATTTTCTGGCACCGTTGCCGATGAGTGAAGCGCCTTTGGTAAGTGCAATTTGGTAAGGGAAAATTTATATAGTGTGCTGAAATTTATTGTCACTTGTTACTATGGAGAACAATCCTTTGAGGGGTTTGTTCGGGGTATCTTCACCTCGACCGGAACCACAATTAGTTACCCCTCAACCTACTTCACCTACTAAAAATATTGAATATGAAATTCCTTCGGGTATGATAGAACAAGTGCTAGCTAATCCTTATGCAGGAGATGGAACTGAACATCTTGACATGCACTTGATATATGTAGAACAAATTTGTGGATTGTTCAAGCTTGCAGGTTTACTCGGAGATGAAGTTATGAAGAAGGTTTTCCCTTTATCTTTGAAGGGAATATCATTGGCATGGTATAGGCTATGCGATGATATTGGATCTTGGAATTGGAATCGTTTGAAATTGGAGTTCCACCAAAAAAATTATCCTATGCATATAATTCACAGTGATCGGAATTTTATATATAATTTTTGGCCTCGTGAAGGAGAAAGTATCGCTCTAGCTTGGGGGAGGCTTAAGTCAATTATGTATTCATGCCCCAACCATGAGCTCTCGAGAGAAATTATCATTCAGAACTTTTATGCTTGACTTTCTCGTAATGATCAATCCATCCTTGATACTTCGTGTGCTGGTTCTTTTATGAAGAAGACTATTGAATTCCGGTGGGATCTTTTGGAAACAATTAAACGCAAGTCTGAAGATTGGGAACTCGACGAAGGTAAAGAGTCAGGTATTGAGCCTAAGTATGATTGTGTTAAATCTTTTGTGAATACCGATGCTTTTCAAAAGTTTAGCACTAATATGGACTTGACTCTCAGATAGTAGCTTCTTTTTGTGAATCATTTGCTACTCATGTTGATCTCCCTGAAGAGAAGTGGTTTAAATATCACCCACCTATTAAAGAAGAAATTAAAGAACCAGTACCAGTTAAATAATAAACTATACTTTGTAATGTTGATCCAGTTGTTACTACTGCTTATATTGAGAAACAACATATCCCTGTTAGGATAAAGGAACATGCTAAAGTTTCAACTGTGGTCAACAAAAGCTATATTAGAACACCTAAACCTGATGAACAAATCAAAGTAGAACCTAGTGTTGCTATGGTTAAAGATCTCTTGGAAGAAAATATAGATGGGCATGTTATTTACTTCTGTGAAGAAGCTGCTAGAATTGCCAAACTTGATAAAAATGATAAACATACACCTGTTGTTGGCATGCCTATTGTCTCAATTAAAATAGGAGATCACTATTATCATGGTTTATGTGACATAGGTGCTAGTGTGAGTGCTATTCCTTACACCGTATATCAAGAAATTATGAATGACATAGCACCTGCAGATATAGAAGACATAGATGTTACTATTAAACTTGCTAATAGAGACACTATATCACCAATTGGAATTGTTAGAGATGTTGCACTCTTGTGTGGGAAAATAAAATACCCTACTGATTTTCTTGTTCTTGGTTCCCCACAAGATGACTTTTTTCCAATTATCTTTGGTAGATCTTTCTTGAACACCGTTAATGCTAAGATAGATTGTGAGAAACAAACTATCGGTGTTAGTTTTGGTGATGAGTCTCATGAGTTTAATTTTTCCAAGTTTAATAGAAAGCTTCATGAAAAAGAACTGCCTAGTAAAGATGAATTAGTTGGTCTCGCTTCTATTGTTGTGTCTCCTACTGATCCACTAGAACAATATTTGCTAGACCATGAAAATGATTTACAAATGTGTGAAAGAAATGAAATAGATGATATTTTCTTTGAACAACGTTCTCTGCTTAAAAACATTTTGCCTGTTGAAATTCTAGGAGGTCCTCCTCCACCTAAAAGTGATCCTGTGTTTGAATTAAAAAAATTGCCAGACACTTTGAAATATGCTTATCTTGATGAAAATAAGATATATCCTGTTATTATTAGTGGTAACCTTTTAGAACATGAAGAAGAAAGATTATTGAAAGTTCTAAGGAAGCACCGAGCTGCTATTGGGTATACTCTTGATGATTTAAAGGGCATTAGTCACACTCTATGTCAGCACAAGATTAATATGGAACCTGATGCTAAACCCGTTGTTGATCCCAACGTCGGTTAAATCCGAAGATGAAAGAAGTGGTAAGAACGGAAATATTAAAACTTCTGGAAGCAGGTATAATCTATCATATAGCTGATAGTAGATGGGTAAGTCTTGTTCATTGTGTCCCTAAGAAAGGAGGTATAACTGTTGTTCCTAATGATAAGAATGAACTTATTCCACAAAGAATTCTTACTGGCTATAGAATGGTAATTGATTTTAGAAAATTAAACAAAGCAACTAGAAAAGATCATTGCCCTTTGGCTTTTATTGATCAAATGCTTGAAAGATTTTCTAAGCACACACATTTTTGCTTCCTTGATGGATATTCTGGTTTTTCACAAATACCTGTTTCTCAACCTGATCAAGAAAAGACCACTTTTACTTGTCCCTTTGGAACCTATGCTTATAGACGTATGCCTTTCGGTTTATGTAATGCACCTGCTACCTTTCCAAGATTTATGACTGCTGTATTCTCTGACTTTTGTGAAAAGATTGTTGAGGTTGTCATGGACGATTTCTCTATTTATGGGAAGTCTTTTGATGATTGTTTAAGCAATCTTGATCGAGTTTTGCAGAGATGTGAACAAACAAATCTTGTCTTGAATTGGGAGAAGTGCCACTTTATGGTTAATGAAGGTATTGTCTTGGGTCATAAGATTTCTAAAAAGAGTATTGAAGTGGACAAAGCTAAGGTTGATGCATTGAGAAAATGCCATGTCCTAAAGATATCAAAGGTATTCGTAGTTTCCTTGGTCATGTTGGTTTCTATAGGAGATTTATCAAAGACTTTTCTAAAATTTCTAGGCCCCTTACAAATATTTTGCAAAAGGATATTCCTTTTGTTTTTGATGATGATTGTTTTGAAGCCTTTAAAACACTCAAGGAAGCCTTGATTTCTGCACCTATTGTTCAACCACCTAATTGGAACTTGCCTTTTGAAATTATATGTGATGCTGGTGATTATGTTGTTGGTGCTGTTCTAGGACAAACAGTTGATAAGAAATTAAATGTTATTCATTACGCTAGTAAAACTCTAGACAGTGCTCATAAGAATGATGCTACTACTAAAAAAGAATTCCTAGTAGTGGTGTTTGCCTGTGATAAATTTAGATCTTACATTGTCGATTCAAAAGTAATTGTTCACACCGATCATGCTGCTATAAAATATCTTATGGAAAAGAAATATGCTAAACCTAGACTTATCCGATGGGTTCTCTTGTTACAAGAATTTGATTTACATATCACTGATAGGAAAGGAGCTGAGAACCCCCACTACAAAAAAATACACTTCCGTGATGATACGTGTTTGTCACAGTAGGTCGCGTTTTTTGTCATGCATGTTCATCCATGACAATTTTATGACAGAATCAAGATAGTCATACCTGTGCTGTCGTAGAAATGTTCCATGACATTACCAAAATTATCATCACGGAAGTGTCCACTTCCATGACGATAAATCGCGCGTCACAGAAGTGCTTTCGTCATGGGTGACCGAAACGTGGCATCCACCGTAACGGAATGCCGTTAAGCTATCGGGGCGGGTTTTGGATCCGATAAACCGTTAAAAGCCCCGACCAATGGGGATTTTCCACGTGTAAAATCATCATTGGCTGGAGGAAACATGTGTCGGCTCATCGCTGGGACAGATGTCATCCACTCATTGGACAGAAGGCGCCTATGATACGTCGACACGTGGCACGACCCAACAGAGGCCTATTCCTGTGAAAAGGCCGGCCCGTTTGACTTGGTCAAAAGGTGGTGGGCCGGCCCATGGAAAGCCTGTTAATGGCCTGTTCGCATATAGCCCATTTACAGCCCGCTAACCCAAGGCCCGTTACGCCCTATCCAAATTAGGCCCAGTAGCGTCATCTGGGCCATCCAATATGATTCCAGCCCGTCTTCACTTCTGGCCCATGTATGGCCCATGATGTCTTTCGGCCCATATGAGGCCCTATGTAACTCTTGGCCTATTAACAGCCCATGATGAAACTGGCCCGTAATGAATAGTGTATCATTTTACACCCATTAACGGCCCGTGGTGAAACTGGCCCGTAATGAACAGTGTTTCACTTTATACCCATTAACGGCCCGTTATTCCGTTGGGCCGTTTCCAGCCCATGTTATCTTTCGGCCTTCTCAGAGCCCATTTATTCTTGGGCTCATTTCCAGCATTCGTTTACTTACGGCCCGTTACTGTCATTTTCTGCTTGTGGGCCAAATTCAGTCCGTGGTTACAGTCGGCCCGTTTGTGGTCCGTTAATACGTTGAGCCATTTTCATAGCGTCATCAAATACGGCCTATTAACGATGGCCCGTTATGGTCGGCCCATGAACGGAGGATTCCAACTCTAGCCCGTTTACGGCCATAATGCGGCCTGTTATTGGCCCATGTTTGGCCAATCGATCATACTGCCCATCTAAGGCACATTGATGATACGGCCCGTAGAAGGCCCATTGTTTCTACGGCCCGTAGAAGGCCCATTGTTTCTACGGCCCGTAGAAGACCCACTGTTTCTACGGCCCGTAGAAGGCCCACTGTTTCTACGGCCCGTAGGAGGCCCAGTGTCACTACAGTAAATATTAGCCCATGGTTATTGTGGCCTAGTTTTAAAAAATAGGTTATTACAGCCACTAGCAAACCGCGGAAAAAGAACTGCAATGACTACAAGCAAACAAATAAACAAGACAACAAGGAAACAAATAAGCAAGCAACTTACGCTAGGCTATCACGGCTATCACACATATTACATCCACTGGGCATCAAAGTTCACCACCAGTGCAAATAAACGCGCCGACAAAAGAATATACAAAACTGAGAGCACTTCAGAAGGCACTGGGCCTGGCCAGGTCGGGCTCCCCAAACAGCTGAAGAAGCTGAGTAGACCTCAGTTGTGTCAATGATAGATGCATCAACACTAGATTTATGGCATGATGGCGCGGACGGCAGTCCTCTGACATCTTCATTGCATCTTTGACTTCAAGTCGGAGCTGAGCTGAAGCAAGCCTTTCCGCTTTAAGTTGAGACTGAAGAAGTCGAACTGATTGAGGCAGCGACTGCACAGAGGTTGTCTCACACCTGCTGGTGAGTAGCTTCAACTCACTTTCTTCATCAAGACAGGACCTTGGGGTCATCTCGCTGTCCTCAAGATGGTTTGGCTCACTATCTTCCCAAAAGTTATGCCTGGCGTAAGAGATACGACTTTGAAAGAGAAACAAGGAGACACGTAACAGGTTTCACAATTATATAAGCAAATAAATGGATCTGTTCTACATAAGGAACATGTTTTTACAACTACAATTTGAAACTGGTAGTTGTTGCAAACATCCAATCAGATGTAAACAGCAAAGCAAACAGCAGTGGAGGAAATGATGCCTATCCAAATCTATACTAGAACAAAGTTTGAAGGCTTGAGAAGGATGAACTTACATTACATGTTAACACGGGCTGGACAAAGCCCTTCTCCATGTTGATGGAAGGATAATTCAATAAATTCCCCAAAGAAAATTCTTTATAAGCGTTGCCATTATTCTACATTTTGCAAAGAGTAAATATAGATCAAATAATATTGGAAGAAATAGAGGATAATGAAGCTCAGGTGCAGACTGATGATACATAATCAAATAGCAATTAATTAAGTACAACGTTACAAGGCAAAAGGGAGAGAGGTACTGACAATAGCAATGCAGAGCCCATTATTGTTTTGAGATCGTATGATCCTTTGAGCAAGGAGATTCATCTGAAATTAGTTTTCATACAAGAGAGAAGGTAAGGCACAAGCAGAAATTTAGGAGTTCAAATTTTGAATTGATATCATAGACAGTACCTGACGCTGGGCTCCCAGCAGTTCTAATAGGGGTTTGGCCACTGGAGTAGGGGTAAAGTGTGGTACAGTTGGGCCTGTGTTTTCTATGGCTGCTGATCTATCTGATTTAACTGGTATCACTACCTTTTCCAAATACCTAGTTTGTACTCCTTGAGGACCAGCACTCACCCTCTTCCTTTTGGACATCTATTACGAAAGAACAACATTTGACTGGAAAAACATAGTGTGACGACACATGGAATAGGTACAGAAAATGGATAGGTATGGCATATACTCATATATGATGCTTAAACTAAGCAGATGGTGTAACAAAGTAGAAGTAATGCAAGAGGTCAGATGCAAAATATGTGCGACCCATACAACTTTGCAAAGTTAGAGCAAGCACCTTGATGGGTGAATAAGATAGGACATCCTCCACCATGCCAAGTTTGTTAGCCAGTGGATCGTTCCGCAATATTCCTCTCGTGCGCCCATTCTCATATTCATTTTGATAATGTTCAATATCTGACATGCATGAAAACATAAAAACAAGTGAGATTTTCTTTGTAATGCAGAAGTGATTCTAATCCAATACTGCCTCCGTGTAAACCCCTTTGTGCTATCTCTGCAATTCTTTTAAAAGATGCCATGCATGCTGTAATTTGTTGTGTGCATTAATATAATGTGGCCTACTACTCAAAATATGAGAGCTCCAGAAGTGATGACACTTCGCAGATGACAGCTTCAACATATAGTAAAGAAGAACAAGTCGACCTGACCTGACAGATTCAAAATATACTAAGGGAGAACAACTCGACCTGACCAGTCGACCGCAAGAGAAGAGTATCACCTTAAAGAAGAGTAGGAGAGCAAGCAGATTGAAGATATTACATGTCTTTCAATACAATGTCGGTTGGCCACCCATGATGAACCAGAGCGCACAGAGAAATACTATTCTTTCCGGTCTCTCCATATGTGGCTCACATGCATTTCAAAACTAAAGTAGGAACATTTAGCTAACCAATTAAACATCTGTCAGTTTTACTAATATCAGCAATAATATCAGATATGAATTTGTACAACTAAGCTTGTTTAGCTCGATGGGTGGAGCAATGCTATTACGACACGAACCATGTAGGCTGATTGTGGTCATCATAAAATGGGGAAAACATAAGCATGATGAGCACAGTGTTGACCGTGGCAGTGGGATGGCAGATCTAAAGCAGCAAACCGCGCAAAGGGTAGTTAGCAAACGATGTTTGCTTTGAAATAACAACTAAGATTTGGTATGGACAAGAAAGTACGGTCAACAAGTGACAAAGAAATGCAATTATGCTGTCTCTCTATATGTCGCGACATGCATTTGGAAACTCAAGTGGGACCTTTAGCTAACCAATTAAATGTGTCGGTTAACTAATATCAGTATCATATCACAATCATATTTGAACAACTAAGCTTTCGAATTCTAAGTGTTGTGTTGTTTAGCTTGAAGGGTGGAGTAATGCTAGTATGACAGAAAGCACCTACGCAGATCATAGTAGAGTAGATAAAAGGGGAAAGCCCTAAGCATCAAGAGAAAAATCAGGAAAGTGGAACTAGCTGGCCCAGTGGGTGGCGCACATGCTTTTCGAAACGAATATAGGAACATTAGGTGGCCAATTAAACGTTCTCTGTTTTAGTGATATGAGCATCATATCAGATTCGTATTTCAGCACGTAAGCTTTGGGTTGAGGTCTTGAGGAGCAGTGCTAGCACGACACGAAACACCTACGATGATGATAGTGAATATAAAGGGGGGAAACCATAAGCTTTACGAGTATAGTGCTCGTGCCATGGCGGATCTGAAGGTGCAAACCGGACAAAGCTACTTCACAACCAATGTTTGCTTTCAACTAGCCACTACGATTTGGTACGGACAAGAAAAGTACAGTAAACAAATTACGATCTATTTTTCGGGTGAGATCAATAACTTAAGCACATATGGAAGAGTACCATCTCTCTTGCGACGCCGTGTAGGCCTATGCTGATACGTTGAGGGTGCTGCGCGTGCGATGGCTGTCGGCGGCGGGGAAGAAGACTTTAGACGACAGACGGCCGGGTCGGGGGATATATCATGTTGCCGTGGACGAGGCGGTCGTAGGAGCGGCAACGACAAGGTGGACGACGGCGCCGATGAAGCGAGAGGAGGCGATGAAAGGATCCTGGTCCAGCGCCGTGTATGAGAGACGTCCATCTGTTGCAGTGGACGACAGGGTAGGGGTAGCGGCTCCGGCAAGGTGGAGGATGGGGTGGCGGACGGAGGAGGCTGGCCGCAGTGCGGAGGTTGTCGTGCCGCCGACGGTGTATGAGTGGGGAAATGGAGCGGAAGGGGGGGATCTCAAACTTTGGGACGCGCTTCTCTGAAATGGGGGAAAGTTACGAACTTATCCCCCGTTTAAAATTTCGGACATCACGTCGGTTGGGGATAGGACGGTAATCTCGCATCTCCCAAATATTTGCCGGTAACTATTTCGGGCGAGGAGAGGGTGTTTTGCCGCCCACGGTTGGCGCCCACGGTGTATGAACGGGGCTGACAGGTAGGGCGGTTGTGTCACGTCTGATGGAAGTTACACATCTGCCCCTATTTAAAATATTAGCCTACATCGATTTCGGACAACGAGAGTTTGTTTTGCCGCCCACCGTGTATGAATGGGGAAATGGAGGAAGAGAAACATGTCTTTCGGACGAGCTTGAATCAAATGTGTTTTGCCGCCCACGTTTGGCGCCCACCGTGTCTGAATGGGCTCAGAGGCCGTCGTGTCACGTCTGATTGAAGTTACTAGTCTACCCCTATCGACAGCAGTGTAAATCCGGTCGATAAGGATGTGAAGTGTGAGGGATAGACAGTAATTTCCATCTCGCGAACACTTGCTTCGGGCAGCCCACAAATTATAGTGGGTGTTTAGCCGCTTCGTTCAAAACTTGGGAGAATTAGCATTCACGTTTGCCCTGGGTCCTGGCAAACTAAATTCAAATCCAATTTTTATTCGATCATGAATATCCATAGATAATTATATGTTTTGTTATTTATTTCTTCAAAACCACAACAAAGATTTATTCCACCTTTATATATGATTATGATTTAGAAATGCCGTGATCTTCGAATTCAGTAGGTTGGATACACTCTGAGTCAAACAGTTATTTCATCCAATACACTATGCTCACACGAAAAATAGTTCACCTTATGTCAATCATACAAGTACTGAGGATTACCTCGCCTAAAAAATTCGGATCATTACAACACATGGAAAACATAGGGGGTCTTGCAACATAATCCATTCAGAGACATGACACAACATGCAAGTACAATAATCTAATGACAATTTCAACTGGTATCTAAAGAAGAATCGGGATTACCTTGGGCTTCAGATAGCAGAACCAGCAGGACCTCCTCCGTCTTCAAATGCAACATTCTTACTTCCTCCAATTCTTGGGTTGCTTGCATAATGCGTGCCGCTAATTCCGTAATTTCCAGCCTCAAGATAAAGATTACCTCATTCATGGCAGACACACCATCTCTTTCTGCCTCTAGTAGAGCCTCAAGCACTATAATATCTGTGCTCAGACTGCTCTCCGGTGGTGTTGCCTCTGAACTGCTACCATCTGGTAACATGGATGGCGCACTGCTTCCACAAATAGATTCTGGGGTTGTACATTGTGTCCTAGTGTGAACGGCATCTTGAAAGGTTTCTGCTGGACATAAGTAAGAGATAGTTATTGTATGATCCAGGCAGTAAGCTTACATGGTAAACGACGGACGAATTATTGCCGAGCATGGCAAACTATATTTAAATGGTTCGAAGCAGCATCAGCCGAAAAGAAATTAAAATGGTACGATGAAACTAGGGATGTAAGTGGCAAATAAACGACATCCGCCGGTCCCATCTAGTTAGTTTTTGCTACCTCCCTAGTTCATTTTCCTCAGAAAACAAAAACTCTTTTGAACTATCATACCACTAGTGGACTTTAATCGGGATTAAACGGGACCCAGTTGACATCCCTAGTTGAAAGGGAGTGTACCACCGCTATATTTAAGTTGCCAAGGCATGTAAGCAGTTGAAATAATCTGAGAAAGCACTTAACAGTGTGGCCTCATATAAACTATGAAGACAGTCTTGTGATGAAGTTGAGAGGAAAAGTTAAGGACTCAAATGAAATAGGCATGCATTTCTTTACAATAGTATAGCAGGCACTGCTGACATATTGGCCAACTCAGGTATAGCGTAACAACAAACAAGCATTCGAATCAAGCAATACAGCAAAGCAGACAACTGAACTATTTGTAATTCGGTAGGATTACACGTTGAGGGCACAAGCCAAGAAAGCAGCCCACTCGCATCACATTCACATGTACTAAAACACACTGGCCTACCATATGTTGCTGTGAAGCCTCGCTGCTATTGCAATGTTCTTTGAAGATATCGTTAGCATCCCGTGGTTGCAAATCTAGTTGTTGTAGTTTATTCTGCACCCTCTATTTAGGTAAAATTAATTTTAATCGCATGCACTGGTCCGAATTGATCATCAATGGTTCATCTAAACTAATGAAAGAAGGGTGTGTGCATACACGACAATATATCCGCTTCCCTCTATTTTTATGCCTGTTCGAGGTGCCAGCCCCAAAAGAACAAATATTTTGCTTGATGGGGTTGGCAGCTCCATAATTAATAGAAGCATCAAATTAGTCATGCAACTTGGGAAGATCAAGAACAAACAAACAAGTAATGAACAGAGGCTCGGAGCAGTGATGTAATAGCTAGCATCAGAAAATGTAGGGTAAAACGAACAAAAAGCAGCGGAACCATATGCTAGTTTGCTGATGTGTAATTAAGCATAGAGAACATTAAGCAGTCTGATGGAACCAACAGGTGGCATCAGAACAAAACTAAAGCATATTAACTATATGTGCACTGGTATGTAACTTAGCACATGTAACATGTTCACTGCCAGAAGTATGGCCCTACAGGTGCAAGCAGAATAACGCGTCTCATGAAAAACTGAATGATGCCTTGAAGAAATTCAAAGGTGCGGTGCTTATGCTAGGAAAGTGAACGTAGGCGCCGGCCGTTGGATAATAGTACCTGATTCTCGGCGGCGTATGGGTATCGTTGTCATACTTGATAGTTAAGGATCATCGATGGTGCTCGTGTTGCGGTTGAGTTTGGGCCGACTGTCACCATCGCTGAAGTGGCTCCGGTGCTACGGTTGCGGCGCCTGTCGAGATACAAGAAAGCTCATCTGTGGTAAGTGAACAGTTGCACGATAAAGAGAAAAACCGAAGGATTACAAATCGAAATAACCTGATGAGGCTGTGGCATCGGTAAAGCAGGGCCGGTGGAGTTGAATATGGCGTCCGTGGAGCGGGTCCGGTGCAGTGGACGAAGGCTTCGGCGGGCGCCTTGTACAGTGCTTTCGGTGAGGCGGATCTGTTGCGGCGGACGAGGGCTTGTATGAAGGGCCAGCGAAGGGGCGGACGAGGGAGTCAGTGAAGGGCCTACGCAGTGGTGGACGAGGGCGCCGGTTAAGCAGATCCGGTGCGGTGGACCATGATGGTGGTCAAGGAGATCTGGAGCGGTGGACAAGCCAGTCGCTGAAGCGGCTCCGGTGAAGTGGTGAGTTGGCAGTTGGGGGTTCCAAGGTGCGGAAGGTAGATCCGGCGGGGTGTGAGGTCCACCGCTGCGGCGGAGGACTAGATTCGGCGGCTTGCCGTGGTTGGTGGGGTCGGGGAGGGGAAGGGGAGGGGCTCTGGGGAAGAATGTTGGGGGCAAAGAGGGGAAAACAAATGGAGTTACCAAAGCAGCCCTTTTTCGTTCATGTGGCAGGGGTAAAACAGGAATATCGCAGGGCTAAACTTTCGGGCGCGTGATATTTCGATGTGAGCGGGAAGTTTGAAAGCTTTTGGCACCTAAAATTATAAGTATTCTGCTCTCGTACGGCCGACTATGATATCATGGCCGACAATTTGTTTGTTTTGCACGCAAAAAAAAATGTGCAAGTTTTGAAAATCAATGTCTCCAACTCGAAACTTAGATTGTCCATTCAATTCAAATATGGATCATTGAGCTACTACAAGCAAATACCATCATACGGTCCAATTCAAATGAAATTCCAAATGTGTTTATCCTAAATATGATGACAAAAGCAAAAATGTGTATGTGTATGAATAAAGTCGATGATTATAAAGTTTGAACATGCCTGTATGTGTATATCTCTAGGTTTGATATATGAATTTGAAATCACGAAATCCCGGCTTAAAAAATGTACCTCTGTTTAAATGAATTACAAAAGCTAATGATGGAGTCGAATTCCAAAATTCCAATCTTAGGTTTGTAATTCTGGTACATCAAGGTATATCATGCATGTTCAAAAGTATCGTTATCTCATAGTACAAACTGTGAAACAAATTGATCAACCATGAGTGCACAATATCTCAATTACGCTAAAGTCCCTCAAATATAGACACCTCACTCTTTATCTGAAGTCAACCCCCCCCCCACCACACACACACACACATAGAGAAGTCGTTCTCTCCCCCAAACAGCAACACACGAGCACATTAACACCCCTCTCTCTTGTAAAGTACGGACCCCAACATAGGTCTCTATCACTTTGTCTCTCGGGCATGCACACATCTCTTCCCTCACTCTCTAGGTCTCCCGCTATCTCTCTTACCCAAGCACACGCACTATGTAGAGTGTATATTTCCCATACACACAAAACGTCGCCCCCAAACGTCTATATCCCTAGTTATGTGGTTCTCGCGCACTGACCTCACACACCACCCCCACTGCAAACAAGCACACTTTGTCTCCTTGTGCACCACTCTCCTCTTTCTATCTCTCCCACATGCGGACCCGCCCCAGCTCCTTCCCTGTATAAATATATGTCGTGACTCTTTGCATAGCTCCCTAATGTATAATCGTTCTCGATTTCGCACATTGTTCTCTACACCATCTATTCTAGATCTCTCATGAAGTCCCTATCACACACACGATGACTCGCTTCCCTTGCGTCTCCGTTCATAGGCCAATTTCGGACAACATCAACATTGTCTCCCTATCTATACGCCATTTATGGACACAAACGACCCCTCTTGCCCCCTCTCTTCCTCTCTCTCTCTCTCCATCGCTAGCTCTCTCTTTCTCTCGCTCTCACACCCCTCTCCCACACACACACTCGATGTCTCTTCCAAATAGACTGCTCCCCTCGCCCGCACCCGTGCTATCCCGCTACCACACATGTCACACCATTACCCCTTCCCTTATACTAGGTTTACATCATCAGTGGTCTCTTATACTTTCCGATTAATATGGCTTAATTTGAAACAAGAAAAATACACTGGCGGTCAACGTATGTAACAATACGCTATTTACGGTCACTATATATAGTTTTGCGGTGATTATACGATCACTAGATCATCGTAGAGCACCGTATTGCACCCTACTGAGCGGCCACATAGTCGACGTGGCACTTTGTTGACTGGTTAAATTGTCACCTGGTTTTTGGGTCCCACCTGTCAGTTGGCAGAGCAAAGAAATCAATTAAACAAAACTTTACGCAGGCGCGACACGATTCCAACCCTTGCGCGCGAACCGCCCTGGCTGTGTGTGTGAGTGCATGCACGTGTACTCCCTCAGTCTTCCAACAAAGAGTGTACATCGGCTATAAAACAAAGAGTGTAGTACATGATGTACATCTACACTTCCAATGCATTTAGCCTTTAATCTAAATCGATATTGATTGACTAATGCACCAACTTGTGCTATAGGTATAGGCTATATGTCTATCCTTAATTACAGCATGCAACGGCATTCATTTAATATTCTTCTCTCAATGGTCGCATGCACACATAAGTCTGCTACTTTTGGGCGTTAATTATGCCCTGGTCAATGTGTAAATCTCTAAATGTACAGTCTTTCACGGACGTAGGGAGTAGGTTGAGCACTTGAGCGTGAGCGTGTGTGTTGCGTCGTGCGCTGTGTGCCGCATGGGTGCGTGAGTGTTGCGTGCGTCCATGTGTACGTGTGAGTGTTGCATGTTGCATGCATGCATATGCATGCATGCATGGGGCTTACTCCCTCCCATTGACATGTTCATATTTCAAGCTTCCTCTGTTCCCTCCATATGGTGATACTCCCTCTGTTCCCAAATACGGAGTAAAAGCCTCCCTCTGTTCCCAAATACGGAGTATTTGTCTTTCTACAGATTTCAACAAGTGACTAGGTACGGAGCAAAATGAGTGAAGTGAGCGTAGAGGCATAGGGATACTGTAGCAAGGAAGTCCTCGCGATCCATTATTCCCCATCTCGGTCAGAGAGAACTATTCAACTAGTCTTCGCAGTGAAGTGACAATGCACGCTGTAGCAGATGGGACACGTAATTAGTAAGCTGAACCAGCGTGTTGGTGTTACTAAATCAGCCTTACCCAGTACTGCCATCATGTTTGCCAGTAGAGCACGCTTCCGCAAATACGCCTACGCACCTCTGTCCTCCATTAACTGACATATGGGCCCTCTTGTGGTAGACCCACATGTCATTGGTGTAACTATTTACACTCCGAAGGACGGTATATCCTGGTAGTAGTACTAGTAGAATTGAGATTTAATGTACTTTCTTCCCCGTCTTCCACTCTTCTTCCTCCTCTCTTCTTCTTCCTCCTCTCTTCCCCATCGTCGGCCGCACACCATTTACCCCCGCTCACTGCTCGCCCGCCCGCGCCATCTTCCTTGGTAGCTCGCGCATACCATATCCCCCCGCTCACTGCTCGGCCACATGAGGAGAAGCTTCTTCGCTCGCCCGCCCGAATCCACTTCCCCGCTGGCTCGCAGGCACCGAAAACCCCAATGGCAGAACCGACTGACACGCAGAGCCACGATTGGAATTCCCTCCCCGATGTTCTCTTGGAGCATATCTGTAGTCGTATGGACCTACTCAGCACCGTCCGTCTGGCCGCATGCTCGGTGTCTTTGTACCGTCTACTCGTCTGCAACCGGCCGCCTCTTTTCAAGACACCCTGCTTGCTGATGCCCCATCCTCGCAGGTGGCCCATACACCGACTTGACGATCCTACGGAGGTTGCCGTGGTGCCCCTCGACATGCTACCACTACCCGTCCACCTGTCCTTCATGCGCGGCCACTACTGGGTGGGCATGAAGGCCAACTAGATCGTCCTCATCCACCACTCCGGTAGTCCGTGGCGTCTCGTGGATATCTACACCCAGCGAGAGATCACCCTTCCATCGTTGGATACCGCCGCCATCGAGCCTCGCGGCCCGCCGGACACTCCTGCCTACTACGGACGAGACGCGTCAAGCTTTTGGCTCGACCTCTGTTTGCAGAAAGTTGTAATCTGCGAAGTGCCCACACCATCAGAAGACTACATGGATTACAAGCTCATTGCCTTGTTCAACATGGGATTAGTCTATCTGGAATCCGGTCGCCATACATGGTTATGGCTCATCATCAATCCTGTTGAGGCAACATTTCTGTCTGATGCTATAGTGCACGATGGCATCGTTTACGCGGTCGACGCACAAATTGGCTGCCTATACTGGTGGAATCTATCGTCGTGTAATTGTTCTATCTCATCTCATCTTTACCTTATGAATACGACTGCCTGTTCATTTGTTACAAATTTAGAATACATAACATGTCTATAACCACATCATTGCTATATGTTCCTCTCATTTACTAGATTTTTATGACCACACATGTTATTGTTAGAGTTGATATGAGAACAATTGGCATCTAATGATTGTTAGAATACATATTATGAGCATAACATCATGATTGCTATATGTTACTCTCATTTACAAGATTTTATAACAACGCATGTTATTGCTTAGAGTTGATATGAGAACAGTAGTAGTAAGTGCTATGGTAGAATATGAGTAGGCGCTGTCATAGCTGTTTTCCCCTCATTGTTACATGATGTTTGAACCATGACATATTGCTAGATTCCACACATACTCTGAACATGATTGTTTATTTTTGTCCTTTTGGTCTCCAATTTGAATTGTTGCACCAGACGCAAATGCGCTGGCCTTCATGATTCCAGGACCTGGAATCATGATAGCCGATGGGTGGTGGTTTATCGCTCGTTCAGCTGACGGCGGTCATTTGATGCTCATTCACACGTACCAAATTGACCAAACCATTACATCAAACCACATGCAGTACAATGCGTGGGGCATTCGTGACATTGATGGCTATGGCTGCTTCGTGTTCGAGAAAGATCCCAGCTCCGTTGGGCCAGGCGTATTCAACTGGAGGCGGGTTTACAGCCTCGGCAACCACTCCTTGTTCCTCGGGCTCAATTATCTGATCATCCAACCAATCATCACTCATATCACCGGCAATGATTACCGTGCTATGCAACTTCCATTCGCGAGGGGGGACTGTGTTTACACATCATACCATGGGTTTCATGAATCACCATATCCAGAGATTCGTCGACACAGCTTGTTGCCAGATAATCTTCAGTGTGTAAAAGGCATCAAGCTTGCATGCGATGGATGGCTTTTGCAAACCCGACATGCGGCGATGTGGTTCATGCCAACAGCAAATATGCACAACTTGATTCGTGCTGATATCTAGACTGAGCCATGTATTCTACTGTTGTAGCATGACCCTCTTTTGTTGGATATTATGTACTGTTGTTAGTTTGAAGCACTCCTCTGGTTTGAAGGATAGATACCTTCCTGGGATCAAGTGCATCCTAACTCACCTGCGTAGGATGTACTAATAATGATGATGGAGATGCTATGCAGAAGCCATATATATATATATCAGTTAGGCTTCAAGTGCGTACTTGTTAGTTAAACCTATGTATAAATTGTGACACCAAATATGACTAGTAAGTAGTACAGTAGCAGTACTAGTATACGTCGGTCAAATTATTCATCATGTCCACACATTGAATTGACGTGACAACACGCTGCGCGTGAGGTGACACAAGAATCCCGGCGGCGTGTTCTGGTATTCTGGACTTCAGATTTGGAGTACCACTTATCTGTCAAAATCTTTCATCATTCACTTGAAACAGTCGATTAATCATACATTGAGTACCATATAACTAGAATTACCGATGCAAGTCGAAGAAGGATTGGCCGGTGCTGCCGGCTGGTGTCAAGTTCGATCCCACGGATCAGGAGCTGATCGAGCACCTTGAGGCCAAAGTGAGTGCTTACAGCGCGAGATTTCAGTCTCTCATCGATTTGTTCATACCAACCATTGACAGCGAGCATGGCATATGCTACACCCAACCTAAGAAACTTCCAGGTAAGACACCGATCGGCCGTCTACTTGCACAAACATATTCCTTTGTTTATAGCTCTATTTTTCTTTTTAGACGCAGACCTGGTGAAGCAATTACAATTTGACAGTTAATAAAAAGTGAAACAAGTGACTGCAACATGCCAAAATGTTATGAAAATGCCAACTACATACACTGAAACCTATATTCCACAATACTGCAGGTATCACACTGAGTGGCCTAAGGAAGCATTTCTTCCAGCGCAATTCCAGGGCGTTCAAAAGGGGCACGTTGACGCGTCGCAAGATATAGTCGGAGTGCGGCATGCACGCGATGTGGCACAAGACCGGCAATACCTTGCTGGTGATGGTCAACGGCCGGCAGACGGGCAACACAAAAGGTTCTGGTGCTGCACACCAACAAGAACTTCGACCAGTAGAGGACCAACTGGGTGATGCACCAGTACCACCTCGGGGACCTGGAGCAAGAGAAGGAGCGGGAGCTGGTCCTCTGCAAGATTTTCTACTAGACGAACACTAGGGCCAGGAGTAAAAAGATTATAAGTTAGTTTGGTATTGGTAGTTGTACTACCTTATCGTCTGCAAGTTGGTATTGTTGTTAACGATCTTTTGGTATGAACTTGCATTTGTTTCCAACCATCATGCCGAGGGTCGACGTGGATATAAAGCCGAATCATTTGTTTCGAAACGAATTTTCAGGCACCTGATTTTTATTTGATGGGTAGCATAAGCACCTGCCGTTCGAATTCCCAGTTCTCCAATTTTTTCGAAACAAGTGCATGCACTTATTATCACGATAAAAAAATATCCGTGCTGCATCCCAGTTATCAGTCTGTACTTGCAGAATTCTCTCGTTTATTGAGCACGTATATTGTTTTTTCAGGTCGAGCAAGTTTCAACTGGGCTGTAGACTGCCCAGGGTTGGTTTTGTTTTTAACAGGCCCAGCCCATGAAGACAACGGTGCACAAAGATCCAGCAGATATCTACTGGCCTCTGGCCCGCCAGCGTTAGTTATATTTTTTCTTACAACATCCGCAGGCAGTTTTTTTACTGAATCCAACACACAGCCCAGTTCCTTTTTCCTCTTGAAACGCATGTCCTACATCCGTTTTCTAATCTCTACCTATAGTTTTACTAGTTCATATACACGTATCATTATATTGAAAACACATAAAATTCCCTTTTCATATTTACATCCTTATTTTTGTTGTTTTTTTCCCACCCAGCATTGATTTTTTACCACTCGTTTTCCCTTAAACCAACTCAATTGTCCCACTCTTATATGCTTACAAAAACAAAACTATTTTTTTGGAAAATCAATAAGTTCTTAAAAAAATGTTTATCATTTCGGGATTACAACAGTTCGGACTCCACCGAAATATGCAAAATAAGGTTGAACTTTTTGACCGTGGTCTTGGGCAGAAAATGGGCTGTAATAAATTACTTAAGAATTAGCAAATGGGCTGCAAATTATAAAAAATAGCAAATGGGCTTTATGTTGTCTGCCACAGATTTGGAGGCTGACTTGTGGGCCTACTAAGTTCATGCATACACAAGGTTTCTCAAAAAAGAAACTTAGTCAACAATCGACTCTACCAGCGTCAGACCGTTAGATGTCAATCTAACGGCAATCGTGCTTCTTCAGTCTCTGATCTTCTTGCCCCAGCCGCCCAAACCAGCGCCGTCGGAACCGCCTACTCCCGCCTCCGGTGGCCGGTAGTGCTACCGGGCAGGCCTCACGGCCCCATCAACTCGCATCCCTGGCCTGTCTATCCCTCTACTCACCCACACCTCCTGTTATTTTCTGGCAACGGCAGCCGAACCAGTCAACCCTCGTACTCTCCACCGCGTGGGCAGCCACTGCCGTGTCTTCCCCGGCTCCGTGTCGTTCCCTTCATAGGCCTCGCCGTCGTCCACCGCCCTGGTGCTCTCGGCGTGGCGTGGTCAATGATGTCCATCCAACGGCCGTAGTGCTTCTTCAACCTCTGGTCTTCTTGCCCCAGCCGCCCAAAGCAGCGCCGGTCGTGCCACATGCTCCTGCCTCCCGTGGCCGGCTGTGCTGCCGCGGAGGCCTCACCGTCCCCATACTACTCCCACCGCTGGCCAGGCCATCCCTCCACTCACCCACTCCCCCTGTTATTCTGCGGCGACGGCAGCCTCGCACCACAGCCGAACCAGTGAACCCTCGTACTCCTCTCCATGTGGGCATCCACTGCCGCATCTTCCCCGGCTCCGCGTTGTCCCCTTCCTAGGCCTCGCCGTCGTCCACCGCCGTGGTGCTCTCGGCGCGGCGTGGTCAATGTGGTCAACGACCGACTTCCATCGGAAGAGTACTGTATGTGGAGAGGCTGACAGCTGGGTCCACGGCAGCCGCAAGGAAGTGCCTCCTTATTACGCGCAAAATAATTATTCCTCCACCTGACAGCAGGGACCCACCGGACGGGCCACCAGTATTTCACAAAAAAAACATTTGCCCCTGACTGCTGGGACCCACCGGACGGGCCATCGTATTTCACGAAAAAAACGTTTGCCCCTGACTGCTGGGACCCACCGGACGGACCACCGTATTTCGTGAAAAAAAGTTCCCCCTGCTGTCAGCTCAGACCCATCGGAAGTGCCTCCTTATTACGCACAGAAAAATGAATACTCCCCCTGCTAGCTGGGACCCACCATGGTGGGAGGCTGACTTGTGGGCCTACTAAGTTGACGGGGACAGAGGGCTTTGTCAACTTAGTCAATATGAACGATTCTAGCTCCAGTGACCGTACGATGTCCATCCAACGGCCGTCGTGCTTCTTCAATCTCTGCTCTTCCTGCTCCAGGCGCTCAAACAAGCGCCGGCGGGACTGCCTGCTCCCTCCTCCCCGCGGCCGGCTGTGCTGCCGCGCAGGCCTCACCGCCCCACCGTACTCCCATCGCTGGCCTATCCATCCCTCTACTCACCCACACCTGCTGTTATTCTCCGGCGACGGCAGATGAGCCAGTAAACCCTCATACAGTCGTACTCCCCTCCGCGTGGGAAACAACTGCCGAGTCTTACCTGCCTCCGTGTCGTTCCCTTCCTAGGCCTCGCCGTCCTCCACCGCCCTGGTGCTCTTGTCGCGGCCTGGTCAACGTGGTCAACGACCGACATGCATCTGAAGTGGACTGTACATGGAGAGGCCGACAGCTGTGTCCACGGTTGCATGCAAGGAAATGCCTCCTTATTACGCGCAAAATAATGATTCCTCCACCTGACATCGGGGACCCACCGAAATGGCCTCTGTATTTCGCGAAAAAAAATGTTACCGCCGCTGACAGCTCGGACCCACCAGCTATATCTTCGCACGCAAGGAAGTGCCTCCTTATTACGCACAAAAAAATGAATACTCCCCCTGTTAGCTGGGACCCAGTATAGTGGCAGCCTGACTTGTGGGCCTACTAAGTTGACGGGGACGGAGGGCTTTGTCAACTTAGTCAATATGCACGATTCTAGCTCCAGTGACCGTCCGATGTCCATTCGACAGCCGTAGTGCTTCTTCAACCTCTTGTCTTCTTGCTCCAGCCGCCCAAACCAGCGCCGGTCGTGCCTCGTGCTCCTGCCTCCCGTGGCCGGCTGCGATGCGGCGGAGGCCTCACCGCCCCCTACTACTCCCACCGCTGGCTAGGCCATCCCTCTACTCACCCACACCCCCTGTTATTCTGCGGCTACGGCAGCCTCACACCGCAGCGAACCAGTGAACCCACGTACTCCTCTACGCGTGGGCATCCACTGCCGCGTCTTCCCTGGCTCTGCGTCGTCCCCTTCCTAGGCCTCGCCGTCGTCCACCGCCCTGGTGCTCTCGGCGCGGCATGTTCAACGTGGTCAAGGAACGGCTTCCATCGGACGTGGACTGTACGTGGAGAGGCTGACAGCTGGGTCCACGGCCGCAGCAAGGAAGTGCCTCCTTCTTACGCGCAAAATAATTATTCCTCCACCTGATAGTGGGGACCCACCAGACGGGCCACCGTATTTCGCAAAAAAAAAACGTTTCCCCCTAACTGCTAGGACCCACCAGCTACATCTTCGCACGCAAGGAAGTGCCTGACAGTCGGGACCCACCTGGTCGAAGCGTACGTAGCGTTGTCATTCTGGTCGCGAACGTGTACGTACATACTGGTCGTTGTAGAGGCGCGCATGTGTCGTAGTAGAGGCGCACACATAGCATGTACACGTACGTACAACGGCCAGGGTGCAAGAAAGAAAATACGGCCACGTACGTACAGACGGGCGGGGTCTCGAATGCCTACTCGCGCATACGTACGGCCAGGGCTCGTGTACATGGCTGGGTCGGAACGGAATGCGTGGTCGTGTTCATCGGGAGGGCTTGGACGGAACAGGCAATGGAAACGAGGCCTGGCGTACCGCAGAACGGAGGAAACGGCCTTGTGTTCGACCGGCCATGTTCGAAACGGGATCCTGTTGATCGGGAGGGGTGTGGCGTACCGCAAAATGGAGGAAACGGACCTCCTACGGTCGAAACAGGGGTCCTGTTGATCGGGAGGGGTGTGGCGTACCGCAAAATGGAGGAAACGGACCTCCTATGGTCGAAACGGGGGTCCTGTTGATCGGGAGGGGTGTGGCGTACCGAAAAACGGAGGAAACAGACCTCCTACGGTCGAAACGGGGGTCCTGTTGATCGGGAGGGGTGTGGCGTACCGCAAAACGGACGAAACGGACTTGTGTTGGAGCGCTACGGTCGAAACGGGGGTCCTGTTCATCGGGAGGGGTGTGGCGTACCGCAAAACGGGACTCCACGGGATACTGTTCATCTCCACCGTCGACCTCCTCCAGCCTCCACGGGCTACCGTCGACCTCCTCCAGCCTACACGGGCTCCTGTTCATCCAGCCTCCAACGCGCGCTACTCCACCGGCTACTGTTCAATCACCCCTCCACGGGCACCCCTCCACCGTCTACTGTTCATCCAGCCCTCCACACCACCTGGTCCTGTTCAACCACCCCTCCACGGGCACCCCTCCACCATCTACTGTTCATCCAACCCTCCACACCACGGGGGCCTGTTCAACCACCCCTCCATGGGCACCCCTCCACCGTCTACTGTTCATCCAGCCCTCCACACCACGGGGTCCTGTTCATCCAGAGGCAACGCCACCGCTCACTGTTCATCCAACCCCCCCCCCCCCCCCCCGCAACACTCACTGTTCATCCCAGAGGCAGCATCGATCGGCTTCAGTTAGCAGCAGTAGCGAAGGAATCGCTTGATCGGGTTCAGTTAACAGCCATCGATCGATCGCTCAGGTTCAGTAACGCGTAGCCTACAGTGCAATCGCTCGGGTTCAGTTAGAGCCCAACGCCTCGCTTGGGTTCAGTTAGAGCCAACGCCTCGCTCGGGTTCAGTTAGAGCCAACGCCTCGCACACACGCGCGTACGTGTATGAGAGAAACGTGCATCGCTCGGCCCCCGACCGCCCACCGTAACCGGGAACTTCCTGAAATTTTCCTCGCCCTCGCTTCTACCACGGTTTTTTCCGTCATGGACGGCCCAAAGAATGTCATGCAGCTGCGTCTCCGGCCTGCCCAGGACGAAAAGCCCATTTTCTGTCATGATCTTTTGTCATAGAAGTAGGAGCCCACCACATCTATGATGATACCGGGTTTTGTCACAATTATCGTCATAGAAGTGTCATATGTATGACAGAAAAAAATTTGTTCGGCCCAAAATGTCACAGATGTGTCTTTTTTTTTGTAGTGCCCATAGCTGATAACTTGTCTAGGCTTGAAAATGTGCTCGATGACCCACTACCTATTGATGATAGTTTTCCTGATGAGAAGTTAGCTGCAATAAATATTTCTAATAGTACTCCTTGTATGCTGACTATGCTAATTACGTTGTTGCTAAATATTTGCCACCTAGCTTTACATACCAACAAAAGGAAAAAATCTTCTATGATTTAAGACACTACTTGTGGGATGACCCACATCTTTATAAAGAAGGAGTAGATGGTATTATTAGACGTTGTGTACCTGAGCATGAACAGGGACAAATCATACGGAAATGTCACTCCAAAGCTTATGGAGGGCATCATGCTGGAGATAGAACTGCTCACAAGGTATTGCAATCTGGATTTTATTGGCCTACTCTCTTCAAGGATGCCCGTAAGTTTGTCTTGTCTTGTGATGAATGCCAAAGAATAGGTAATATTGGTAAGCGTCAAGAAATGCCTATGAACTATTCACTTGCTGTTGAACCATTTGATGTTTGGGGATTTGATACATGGGACCCTTTCCCTCCTCTAACGGGTATACACATATTTTGGTTGCTGTTGATTATGTTACTAAATGGGTAGAAACTATTCCAACCAGTAGTGCTGATCACAACACCTCTATTAAAATGCTTAAGGAATTTATTTTCCCAAGGTTTGGAGCCCCTAGATATTTTAAGACTGATGGTGGTTCACACTTTATTCATGGTGCTTTCCGAAAAATGCTTGCCAAGTATGATGTTAACCATAGAATTGCATCACCTTTTCATCCTCGGTATAGTGGTCAAGTTGAACTTAATTAGCAATAGAGAAATAAAATTAATTTTGCAAAAGACTGTCAATAGGTGCAGGAAGAATTGGTCTAAGAAATTAGATGATGCACTTTGGGCTTATAGAACAACATATAAAATTCCTATATATGGGTATGTCTCCCTATAAAATGGTCTATGGAAAAGCTTGTCATTTGCCTCTTGAGTTAGAACATAAAGCATATTGGGCAATTAAGGAACTCAACTATGATTTCCAACTTCCGGTGAAAAGAGGCTATTTGATATTAGCTCATTAGATGAATGGAGAACCCAAGTTTATTAAAATGAAAAATTATTCAAAGAAAAAGTTAAAATATGGCATGATAAAATAATCCAAAAGCGTGAGTTTAAAGTTGGAGATTATGTTCTTTTGTACAACTCTCATTTCAGGTTCTTTGCAGGAAAACTCCTCCCAAAATGGAAGGACCCTATGTTATCGAGGAGGTTTATCGGTCTGGAGCTATCAAAATAAATAATGCCGAAGGTACTAACCCGAAAGTTGTCAATGGGCAATGAATAAAACATTATATCTCACGTACGCCCATTAATGTTGAAAGTAATATCATCCAAACGCTGACACCGGAAGAGCACATAAAAGAGTCCTTCCGGAACACCCCAGAATCGTGAAAATAAGGAGGTACGTGATACGGTAAGTAAACGGACTCCGAAAAATCCGCAAAAATATTTTTTGTCAGTTTTGGAATATTTAGAAAATTAGGAAAATAAGAAACTACCGGTAAGCATACCCTGGTGGGCAGCCAGGCCAGGTGGGTTGTGCCCACCTGGGACACCTCTCGGACACCGTTTTTCTTCCGTTTGCTTGTTTCCCAAGATAAAAAATCTTTATATACCCCCCGAACCTATTGACCACCGTATCATGGATAAATCTTCTGTTTTCTTTTCCTTGCTGTTTGCTGTCAGATTCCATCTACCATGGCTGATTCAAGCTCCTCCAAATACAAGTTCTTTAAGAATGTCATCAACCCATATCTGCGGGAGGTGGTGCAACACCCTCAGGTCATTGAGATGCATGAGGGGGTGCTTCACCTTCGCGATGTGCCCTGTCCCAAGGTGACGGGAACCGTGGAGGCCAGGCTCGAAGCTATGGAACAAGATGTCTTCCGGTGCATGGGGATGGTGGAGTGTGGACACCATGCCAATCACCTCATGATCACGGACCTCTCCTGTGATCTCAAGGTGGATGACAAGCCCATGAAGGACATCGTCTTCACCCTCAACGAACAAATCAACTTCCTCCAAAGCTAGATCTACGACCTCCAAAACCAAGTCTTTGAATATGAGGCAAGGTTTAGAGGTATGAGTTTGGCTGCTAGTTGCAGGACCCGTGAGACTCACTCCTCCTCTTATGAGGGTGGACCACTGCCATGGAAACCCGAGGACAAGATCTCTACTTCATCACCATCATCATCTTCTTCACCACCAAAAGAAAATTGAGTATCGGGTATGGGCACTCCTCTTGGCTTCCACCAAGCTTGGGGGAGGTGCCCCGGTATCGTATCACCTCCAATATCTTTTGCCTTTACTTATCTTAGTTTGACCCATGGTTATCTTTTGCTTTAGATGAATAAAAGTTTAGTTCAATCCTTTCTTTTGAGAAGTTTGCTTAGTGATCTATCCTGGTAATTGTGTGCGAGATATATAATAAAGTTTAGTTTGAGTTTTGTTTTCTTTACTTTCTTGCTGCAATAAAAAGAAAGGAAATAAATGAAAAAGATCATATGCTAATCTTATGGTAGGTGATGACACCACGTAGAGAAAAGTATAAGTAGGTATTAGAGATTGACAAACATAGCATTGATCGATGATGCAACTCATGAAAGAATTAATAAGGGAAGAGAATATTCACATATAAATACACTATCCTAGAAACCTTTTGTGATTGTGAGCCCTAATCAAAATATTATATGCCAAAATTGTTGATGTTGGACAAGGAAGACAACTTAATGGTTTATGTTTGTTTATATTCACATAGAAGTCATATTGTCATAGATCCCTTAACATGTGGTGCTTGCCCCTATCTTTGCTAGCCAAAATTCCGCACTAAGTAGAGATACTACTTGTGCATCCAAAAACCCTTAAACCCAAATCTTATTTTCAAGAGTCCACCATACCTACCTAGGGATTGAGCAAGATCCCTCAAGTAAGTTGTCATCAGTGCAATAAGGCAATAAAAATTGCTTCTAAAAGTGTGAGATCATTTAGTGTAAGAGAAAATTGAGCGTTGTACGAACTTGTGATGGCGGAGAATAAAAGCGACATACTGCATAGTAAAGGTTGCTATCACAAGGGGCAATATAATATGACATTCTTTTGCACTAAGGGGTTGAGCATATAAACAAATAAGCACATGGCAACCTCTGCTTCCCTCTGCGAAGGGCCTATCTTTTACTTTTATGTATTTACTTTTATGCAAAGAGTCAAAGTTTTCCTTCTATTCCTTTTTATTTTTCTCCTTTGGCAAGCATTATGTGGTGAGGAAAGATCTAGGCACATATGTCCAGTTGAATATAGATAGCATGAGCTATTATTTTTGACATCACCCTTGAGGTGAATACGTTGGGAGGTGAAACTATAAGCCCCTATCTTTCTATTTGTCCAGTTGAAACGTTTTGCTCATGTGTATGCGATGAGTGTTAGCAATCATAGAAGACTATATGATGGTTGAGTATGTGGACTTGCCTAAAGGCTCCGATATGTGACCCTTCCTGAAGAGATGACGAATTGTAGTTGCAAAGTTGACTGAGAACATAGTTTGTTGGTTTCAAATAGAGTTTATGCTTTATACTTCAATTGTGTGATGAATTGTCACTTATTCATGAGAGGTCTGTGATAAAAATACTATGATAAAAGTCTTATGTTAAAGTTTGTTGTTGTTATATTAATTTAGATGATGCTTCTATGTCCGTATTTTGTTTTTATCGACACCTCTCTCTCTAAGCATGTGGACATGTGATACGTATCCAATGTATCTATAATTTATGAAGTATTCATGCCATGTTTATGACAATTTTATATGGTTTTGGTATGATTTGCATGGAACTAACCCGGACTGACGCTGTTTTCATCAGAACTACCGTGGTGTTGTTTTTTGTGCAGAAATGAAAGTTCTCCAAATGAGCTGAAACTTTTTGATGATTTTTTGGAACAAAAGAGACCCCTGAAGCTTCGTGGGAGGGCTAGAAGAGCCAGGAGGAGGGCACAACCCACCAGGGCGCACCTGGTGGGCCGCTGGTGCCCTGATGGGTTGTGCTCACCTCGAGGCCCATCCGGACGTGAGACCGGCGCCAAAAATTCCTATAAATAGAGAAACCATCAGAAATAAACCTAGATCAGAAGTTCCGCCACCGCAAGGCTCTGTAGCCACCAAAAACCAATCTAGACCCTGTTCTGGCACCCTGCCAGAGGGGGGAATCATCTCCGGTGGCAATCTTCATCATCCTGGCGGCCACTACGATGAGGAGGGAGTAGTCCACCCTCGGGGATGAGGGTATGTACCAGTAGCTATGTGTTGTATCTCTCTCTCTCTCATGTTCTTGAGATGGAACGATCTTGATGTAACGCGGGCTTTGCTTACATAAATGAATCGTATGTAGTTTTTCCCCTCTCTATCTGTTGAGAATTGAGTTTTCCCTTTGAAGTTGTCTTAGCGGATTGAGTTTTTAAGGATTCGAGAGCACTTAACATGTGTTTTGCATGAGGATATCTGTAGTGACATTGGGATATCCAATTGAGTTACTTGATGTATATTATTGCGATCAACTTGCGGGTTCCGTGACTTTAGGGCCTATGCATAGGGGCTGGCACACGTTCTCATCTTGACTTTCTGATAGATACTTTGGGGCACTCCTTGGGAATCAAATAGATGAATCTGAAATTGTGTGATGCTTATCGTATAATCAAACCCACGAATATGCGCGGTGACATTGGGATATCTAGGTGACATTAGGGCTTTGGTTGATTTGCATCTTAAGGTGTTATTCTAAAGAATAGCTTGGTGGTGGTTTCGTGCCCGTCAACAATTTCTATATAACAAGTAATTTTGGAGTGAACTCTATGCCGCACTTGAGGGATTTAAATATGATTCAACTATGTCAACATTGTTGGGAGATCACACTAGTGAAAGTACGGACCCTAGGCCTTGTTTCTAAGCATTGCAATACCGTTTTTGTGCCCGTTTACTATTGGTTACCTTGCTGTTTTTATAATTTCAGATTATAAAAACCAATATCTACTATCCATACTACACTTGTTTTACCATCTCTTCGCCGAACTAGTGCACCTTACAACTTATCATTGTATTGGGTGTGTTGGGGACACAAGATACTTTTTATTATTTTGTTGCAGGGTTTTTTGAGAGAGACCATATTCATCCTACACCTCCCATGGATTGATAAACCTTAGGTCATCCACTTGATAGAAAATTGCTACTGTCCTACAAAACTCTGCGCTTGGAGGCCCAACACGAGTATACGAGAACAAGTTGTGTAGTAGACATCAAGCTCTTTTCTGGCGCCGTTGCCGAGGAGGTGAGTGCATGGAGGTATATCTTTAGATCTTGCAATTGAATCTTTTAGTTTCTTGTTTTATCACTAGTTTGTTTTATGAAAGAAAACTACAAAAAATGGAATTGAGGTTGCATCATATTATTGATCATCTTTATAATATCTTTCTTGAAAATGATGGTTCGGAAAATTGTGCTCAATTGTTAGAAGAAGAAGTCAATAAAATGTTTGGCAGAAAATATTTGAATGATGATCATGATTGCAATATTGTTAGTATGAATTCTTTGAATATCCATGATGATAATGATATGCAAAGTCATAATCTTGGGGATGCTATATTTGATGAATATGATATTTTTAGTCCCCCAAGTTTTCATGAGAAAATTTATTATGATGATTGCATGCCTCCTATTTATGATGATTATATTGATGAAAGTGGATTTGGAGAGGTCATGACTTTATTTGATGATGAATCCACTGTTTTGGAAGAGGTTGCAATTGATTATGACAACAAAGTTGCTATATATGATGATTATGGTGATGACATGTATGCTATATTGAATAATGATAACCATGAAACTTTTCATCATGATTTTAATTTTCAATCCCGTGGAAGTTATTTTGTTGAGTTTGCTCCCACTACTATTTATGATAATAAATTTGATTGTGTGGAGAGTGAGAAAATTTCTATGCTTATGCATCATGAAAAGAAAGATTTATGTGATAGCTATATTGTTGAATTCATTCATGATGCTACTGAAAATTACTATGAGAGAGGAACTTATGCTTCTACATATCTCAATAATATCAAGTTTCCTCTCTTTATGTTGAAAATCTTGAAGTTATGCTTGTTTTCCCTTCCTATGCTAGTTGATTCTTGCTCCCAAAATTTGTTTGCTCACAAAATCCCTATGCATAGGAAGTGGGTTAGACTTAAATGTGCTAGTCATATGCTTCATGATGCTCTCATTATGTTTCAATTCATTACTTCTAAGTGAGCATCATTGGAATCATCATGCTTAGCTTAAAAGGCATTAAAGAAAAGCGCTTGTTGGGAGACAACCCAACATGTACCTGATACATCTCCAATGTATCTATAATTTTTGATTGTTCCATGCTATTATATTATCTGTTTTGGATGTTTAATGGGCTTTACTATGCACTTTTATATTATTTTTGGGACTAACCTATTAACCAGAGGCCCAGTGCAAATTGCTGTTTTTTTGCCTATTTCAGTGTTTCGTAGAAAAGGAATATCAAACGGAGTCCAAACGGAATGGAACCTTCGGGAGAATCGTTTTTGGAACAAACGCAATCCAGGAGACTTGGAGTGGACGTCAAGGAAGCAATGAGGCGGCCACAAGTTGGAGGGCGCGCCTGGGGGGTAGGCGCGCCTCCCACCCTCGTGGCTCCCCTGACCGACTTCTTTCGCCTATATATACTCATATACCCTGAAAACATCAGAGAGCACCAAAAAACCCTATTTCCGCCGCCGCAACCCTCTGTAGCCACCAAAAACCAATCGGGCCCTGTTCCGGCACACTGCCGGAGGGGGATCCCTCACCGGTGGCCATCTTCATCATCCCGGCGCTCTCCATGACGAGGAGGGAGTAGTTCACCCTCGGGGCTGTGGGTATGTACCAGTAGCTATGTGTTTGATCTCTCTCTCTCTCTTGTGTTCTTGATTTGGCACGATCTTGATGTACTACAAGCTTTGCTATTATAGTTGGATCTTATGATGTTTCTCCCCCTCTACTCTCTTGTAATGGATTGAGTTTTCCCTTTGAAATTATCTTATCGGATTGAGTCTCTATGGATTTGAGAACACTTGATGTATGTCTTGCATGTTCTTATCTGTGGTGACAATGGGATATCACGTGATCTACTTGATGTATGTTTTGGTGATCAACTTGTGGGTTCAGTGACCTTGTGAACTTATGCATAGGGGTTAGCACACGTTTTCTTCTTGACTCCCTCAGTAGAAACATTGGGGCACTCTTTGAAGTACTTTGTGTTGGTTGAATAGATGAATCTGAGATTCTGTGATGCATATCGTATAATCATACCCATGGATACTTGAGGTGACATTGGAGTATCTAGGTGACATTAGGGTTTTGGTTGATTTGTGTCTTAAGGTGTTATTCTAGTATGAACTCTAGGATAGATCGAAGGGAAAGAATAGCTTCATGTTATTTTACTACAGACTCTTGAATAGATCGATCAGGAAGGATAACTTTGAGATGGTTTCGTACCCTACAATAATCTCTTTGTTTGTTCTCCGCTATTAGTGACTTTGGAGTGACTCTTTGTTGCATGTTGAGGGATAGTTATATGATCCAGTTATGTTATTATTGTTGAGAGAACTTGCACTAGTGAAATTATGAACCTTAGGCCTTGTTTCCTAGCATTGCAATACCGTTTACGCTCACTTTTACCACTTGCTACCTTGCTGTTTTTATAATTTCAGATTAAAAAAACCTATATCTACCATCCATATTGCACTTGTATCACCATCTCTTCGCCAAACTAGTGCACCTATACAATTTACCATTGTATTGGTTGTGTTGGGGACACAAGAGACTCTTTGTTATTTGGTTGCAGGGTTGCTTGAGAGAGACCATCTTCATCCTACGCCTCCCACGGATTGATAAACCTTAGGTCATCCACTTGAGGGAAATTTGCTACTGTCCTCCAAACCTCTGCACTTAGAGGCCCAACAATGTCTACAAGAAGAAGGTTGTGTAGTAGACATCAAGCTCTTTTCTGGCGCCATTGCCGGGGAGGTGACTGCTTGAAGGTATATCTTTAGACCTTGCAATCAAATCTTTTTGTTTCTTGTTTTATCACTAGTTTAGTCCATAAAAGAAAACTACAAAAAATGGAATTAAGGGTGCCTCATATGCTTCATCTTTTTAATGTCTTTCTTGAAAATGATGGGAAGGAAAATTGTGCTCAAGTACTAGAATAAGAATTACATAAAATTGTGCTCAAGTAATAGTTTAGTATGAATTCTTTGAATATCCATGATGCTAATGATATGCAAAGCCACAAGCTTGGGGATGCTATGTTTGATGAAGATGATATGTTTAGTCCCCCCAAGTTTTGATGAGCAAATTTATTATGATGAAAGCATTCCTCCAATTTATGATGATTATTGTGATGACATGTATGCTATAAAGAATAATGATAACCATGAAACTTGTCATCATGATTTTAATTTTCAATTGGATTATGCCTCACATGATAGTTATTTTGTTGAGTTTGCTCCCACTACTATTCATGAGAAGAAATTTGCTTATGTTGAGAGTAATAAAATTTATATGCTTGGGGATCATTAAAATAATGCTTTATGTGATGGTTATATTGTGGAATTCATTCATGATGCTATTGAAAATTATTATGAGGGAGGAACATATGCTTCTAGGAATTTCCATAATATCAAGTTTCCTCTCTATGTGTTGAAAATCTTGAAGCTATGCTAGTTCATTCTTGTTCCCATAAGTTGTTTGCTCACAAAATCCCTATGCATAGGAAGTGGGTTAGGCTTAAATGTGCAATTCATATGCTTCATGATGCTCCCGTTATGTTTCAATTCTTATCTTTTATGTGAGCATCAATGTCATCATCATGTCTAGCTAGAAAGGCATTAAAGAAAATCTCTTATTGGGAGACAACCCAATATTTACCCTTACTGTTTTTGTGTTTCCACATGATTATGCTACTGTAGTAATCATGTTTTATAGCTTTTGTTTCAATAAAGTGCCAACTAAGACCTTTAGGATAGCTTACGGTGATAGTTGTGTTGATTATGCTGAAAATCAGAAACTTTTGCGCCCAGTAAATTAGTTTTGATAATTCACAGAAACGTGCTTTTGATCTGATTATTTTTGCTCTGAATTGGTACACAAATTTCTTAGGACGTCCTAATTTGGTTGAATTTTTTGAGTTACATAAGTATTCGGGAGTTACAGATTATTACAGACTATTCTGTTTTTGAGAGATTCTGTTTTCTATGTGTTGTTTGCTTATTTTGATGAATCTATGAGTAGTATCGGAGGGTATGAACCATAGAGAAGTTGGAATACAGTAGATATTACACCAATATGAATTTAGAATGAGTTCACAACAATACCTAAGTGGTGATTTATTTTCTTATACTAACGGAGCTTACGAGTTTTCTGTTGAGTTTTGTGTTCTGAAGTTTTCAAGTTTTGGGTAAAGATTCAATGGACTATGTAATAAGGAGTGGCAAGAGCCTAAGCTTGGGGATGCCCAAGGCACCCCAAGGTAATATTCAAGGACAACCAAGAGCCTAAGCTTGGGGATGCCCCGGATGGCATCCCCTCTTTCGTCTTCGTTCATCGGTAACTTTACTTGATGCTATATTTTTATTCACCACATGGTATGTGTTTTGCTTGGAGCGTCTTGTATGATTTGAGTCTTTGCGTTCTAGTTTACCACAATCATCCTTGTTGTACACACCTTTTGGGAGAGACACACATGAATCGGAATTTATTAGAATACTCTATGTGCTTCACTTATATCTTTTGAGCTAGATAGTTTTGCTCTAGTACTTCACTTATACCTTTTTAGAGCACGATGGTGGTTTTATTTTGTAGAAATTATTGATCTCTCATGCTTCACTTATATTATTTTGAGAGTCTTTTAGAACAGCATGGTAATTTGCCTGGGTTATAAAATTAGTCCTAATATGATGGGCATCCAAGTTGGGTATAATAAAAACTTTCATATAGAGTGCATTAAATACTAAGATAAATTTGATATTTGATAATTGTTTTGAGATATAAAGGTGGTAATATTAGAGTCATGCTAGTTGGGTAATTATGAAATTGAGAAATACTTGTGTTAAAGTCGGCAAGTCCCGTAGCATGCACGTATGGTGAACGTTGTGTGGCAAATTTGAAGCATGGGGTGTTCTTTGATTGCCTTCCTTACGAGTGGAGGTCGGGATCGCGCGATGGTTAACTCCTACCAACCCTTCCCCTACGAGCATGCGTAGTAGTACTTTGCTTCGAGGGCTAATAAACTTTTGCAATAAGTATATGAGTTCTTTATGACGAGTCCATGGATTATACGCACTCTTACCCTTCCACAATTTGCTAGCCTGTTGGGGGTTGGGTGCGACATATGCCAAAGGATGGCTTATCATGGTGGGAGCGAGTAGAACGTCGCCGGTGCCTGGAAGCGGGATGAGGCGTAGACACGAACGCCGGCGTACTTTACCTAGGTTCGGGGCTCTCCTAGGAGATAACACCCCTAGTCCTGCTCTGCAGGGTCTCCGCATGATCACTAAGGCACTAGTGAGTACAAAGGTGCTCCTCGAGCTGTATGCTAGAGGTAGAAGAAGGCAAGGCTTGCTCCCTTCTCCCTCTAGGTATGAGTCTAGTTCTAACAGGTTGGGAACTGATACGTCTCCAACGTATCAATAATTTTTTATTGTTCCATGCTATTATATTACTTGTTTTGGATGTTTATGGGCTTTACTTTACACATTTATATCATTTTTGGGACTAACCTACTAGCCGGAGGCCCAGCCTGTATTGCTGTTTTTTTGCCTATTTTAGTGTTTCGAAGAAAAGGAATATCAAACGGAGTCCAAATGGAATGAAAACTTCGGGAGCGTGATTTTTGAAACGAACGTGATCCAGAGGACTTGGAGTGGAAGTCAAGCAACCACCGAGGCGGCCACGAGGTGGAGGGCGCGCCCTCCCTTACTGGGCTTGCCCCCTGTCTCGTGGGCCCCTTGGGCGTCCACCGACCTACTTCTTCCTCCTATATATACCCACGTACCCCGAGAACATCAGAAGCGACCACGAAAACCTATTTCCACCGCCGCAACCTTCTGTATCCGCGAGATCCCATCTTGGAGCCTTCGCCGGCGCTCCGCCGGAGGGGGAATCGATCACAGAGGGCCTCTACATCATCTCCAAGGCCTCTCTGATGAGTCGTGAGTAGTTTACCTCAGACCTTCGGGTCCATAGTTATTAGCTAGATGGCTTCTTCTCTCTCTTTGGATCTCAATACAAAGTTCTCCTCGATCTTCTTGGAGATCTATTCAATGTAACTCTTTTTGCGGTGTGTTTGTCGAGATCTGATGAATTGTGGGTTTATGATCAAGTTTATCTATGAGAAATATTTGAGTCTTTTCTAAATTCTTTTATGTGTGATTAAGTTATCTTTGCAAGTCTCTTCGAATTATCAGTTTGGTTTGGCCTACTAGATTGATCTTTCTTGCAATGGGAGAAGTGCTTAGCTTTGGGTTCAATATTGCGGTGTCCTTTCCCAGTGACAGCAGGGGTAGCAAGGCACGTATTGTGTTGTTGCCATCGAGGATAAAAAGATGGGGTTTATATCATATTGCACGAGTTTATCCCTCTACATCATGTCATCTTTCTTAATGCGTTACTCTGTTCTTTATGAACTTAATACTCTAGATGCATGCTGGATAGCGGTCGATGTGTGGAGTAATAGTAGTAGATGCAGAATCGTTTCGGTCTACTTGTCACGGACGTGATGCCTATATACATGATCATGCCTAGATAATCTCATAATTATCCGCTTTTCTATCAATTGCCCGACAGTAATTTGTTCACCCACCGTAATACTTATGCTATCTTGAGAGAAGCCACGAGTGAAACCTATGGCCCCCGGGTCTATCTTTTACCATATAAGTTCGCCATTTACTTTATTTGCATCTTTTAATTTTCCAATCTATATCATAAAATACCAAAAATATATTTATCTTATCATATTATCTCTATCAGATCTCACTTTCGCAAGTGGCCGTGAAGGGATTGACAACCCCTTTATTGCGTTGGTTGCGAGTTCTTGTTTGTTTGTGTAGGTGCGTGGGACTTTTGAGGAGCCTCCTACTGGATTGATACCTTGGTTCTCAAAAACTGAGGGAAATACTTACGCTACTATGCTGCATCACCCTTTCCTCTTCAAGGAAAACCAACGCAAGCTCAAGACGTAGCAAGAAGGATTTCTGGCGCAGTTGCCGGGGAGGCTTCCACCAAGTCAAGTCAAGATTCGACCTCCCGCCAACGTGCAATTTATGGCGCCGTTGCCGGGGAGGTCTTCGCTCAAGTCAAGACATACCAAGTACCCATCACAAACTTATCTCCCTCGCATTTACATTATTTTCCATTTGCCTCTCGTTTTCCTCTCCCCCACTTCACCCTTGCCGTTTTATTCGCCCCCTTTTTCCCAATCTCCTCTCTTTTTTGTTTGCCTTTTTGTTTGCTTGTGTGTTGGGTTGCTTGTCGCAATGGCGCAAGATAATACCAAGTTGTGTGATTTTTCCAATACCAATAATAATGATTTCCTTAGTACTCCAATTGCTCCACTTAATACTGAGTCTTGTGAAATCAATGCTGCTTTGCTGAATCTTGTTATGAAAGATCAATTCTCCGGCCTTCCTAGTGAAGATGTCGCTACCCATCTAAACAACTTTGTTGATTTGTGTGAGATGCAAAAGAAGAAAGATACGGATAATGATATTGTTAAATTTAAGTTATTTCTGTTTTCACTTAGAGATCGTGCTAAAGTTTGGTTTTCGTCTTTATCTAAGAATAGTATTGATTCATGGAATAAGTGCAAAGATGCTTTTATCTCTAAGTATTTTCCTCCCGCTAAGATCATCTCTCTTAGGAACGACATTATGAATTTTAAACAACTTGATCATGATCATGTTGCCCAATCTTGGGAAAGAATGAAATTGATGACTCGCAATTTCCCTACTCATGGTTTGAATTTATGGATGATTGTACAAAATTTGTATGCCGGATTGAACTTTGCTTCTAGAAATCTTTTAGATTCGGTCGCGGGAGGCACGTTTATGGAAATCACTTTAGGGGAAGCTACTAAACTCCTCGATAATATTATGGCTAATTATTCTCAATGGCACACCGAAAGATCTACTAGTAAAAAGGTGGATGCTATAGAAGAAATTAATGTTTTGAGTGGAAAGATGGATGAACTTATGAAATTGTTTGCTACTAAGAGTGCTTCTATTGATCCCAATGATATGCCTTTGTCTACTTTGATTGAGAATAATAATGAATCTATGGATGTGAATTTTGTTGGTAGGAATAATTTTGGTAACAATGCTTATAGAGGAAACTTTAATTCTAGACCGTTCCCTAGTAATTCCTCTAATAATTATGGAAATTCCTACAATAATTCTTATGGTAATTTTAATAAAATGCCCTCTGATTTTGAGAATAGTTTGAAAGAATTTATGATCTCTCAAAAGAATTTTAATGCCATGCTTGAAGAAAAAATTCTTAAAGTTGATGATTTGGCTAGGAACATTGATAGACTTTCGCTTGATGTTGATTCTTTGAAACTTAGATCTACTCCTCCTAAGCATGATATCAATGAGTCTCTCAAAGCTATGAGAATTTCCATTGATGAGTGCAAAGAAATAACAGCTAGATTGCGTGCTAAGAAAGATTGCTTTGTAAAGGCGTGTTCTTCTATTCCTACGAAAATAATGATGAAGATCTAAAAGTTATTGATGTGTCCCCTATTAAATCTTTGTTTTGCAATATGAATCTTAATAATGATGGGACGGGAGATGAGTCAACTTTAGTTAAAAGGCGTCCCAATGATTCGGAGTTTTTAGATCTTGATGCTAAATTTGGTAAAACTGGGATTGGCGAGGTCAAGACTTTAAATAGCGTTGAACCCACTATCTTGGATTTCAAGTAATTTAATTATGATAATTGTTCTTTAAAATATTGTATTTCCTTGTTGCAATCCGTGTTGAATTCTCCTCATGCTTATAGTCAAAATAAAGCTTTTACCAAACATATTGTTGATGCTTTGATGCAATCGTATGATGAAAAACTTATTTTGGAAGTTTCTATACCTAGAAAACTTAATGATGAATGGGAACCTACTATAAATATTAAAATTAAAGATCATGAGTGCTATGCTTTATGTGATTTGGGTGCTAGTGTTTCCACGATTCCGAAAACTTTATGTGATATTCTAGGTTTCCATGATCTTGATGATTGCTCTTTAAATTTGCACCTTGCGGATTCCACTATTAAAAAACCTATGGGAAGAATCAATGATGTTCTTATTGTTGCAAATAGGAATTATGTGCCCGTAGATTTTATTGTGCTTGACATAGATTGCAATCTTTCTTGTCCTATTATCCTTGGTAGACCTTTCCTTAGAACGATTGGTGCAATTATTGATATGAAGGAAGGGAATATTAGATTCCAATTTCCATTAAGGAAAGGCATGGAATACTTTCCAAGAAAGAAAGTCAAATTACCTTATGAATCTATCATGCGAGCCACTTATGAATTGAGTACCAAAGATGGCAGTACTTAGATCTACGCTCGCTTTTATGCCTAGCTAGGGGCGTTAAACGATAGCGCTAGTTGGGAGGCAACCCAATTTTCTTCGTGTTTTTTGTTTTTGCTTTTGTTTAGTAATAAATTTATCATCTACCTTCTGTTTAGATGTGTTTTCTTGTTTTAATTAGTGTTTGTGCCAAGTTAAACCTATAGGATTTTCTTGGATGATAACTATTTGATCTTGCTGAAAATTCCAGAAACTTTCTGTTCACGAAAACAATTGTTTGAAATCACCAGAACGCGATAAAATACTGATTCCAATTGCAGTAGATCAATAAAAACATTATCTAGGTCTTCCTATTTTGGTAGATTTTTCTGAGTTCCAGAAGTTTGCGTTAGTTACAGATTACTACAGACTGTTCTGTTTTTGACAGATTCTGTTTTTCGTGTGTTGTTTGCTTATTTTGATGCATCTATGGCTAGTAAAATAGTTTATAAACCATAGAGAAGTTGGAATACAGTAGGTTTAACACCAATATAAATAAGAATGGGTTCATTACAGTACCTTGAAGTGGTGTTTTGTTTTCTTTCGCTAACGGAGCTCACGAGATTTCTGTTGAGTTTTGTGTTGTGAAGTTTTCAAGTTTTGGGTAAAGATTTGATGGACTATAGAATAAGGAGTGGCAAGAGCCTAAGCTTGGGGATGCCTATGGCACCCCAATATAATCAAGAGTAGCCAAAATCCTAAGCTTGGGGATGCCCCGGGAAGGCACCCCCTCTTTCGTCTTCGTTTATCGGTAACTTTACTTGGAGCTATATTTTTGTTCATCACATGATATGTGTTTTGCTTGGAGCGTCTTGTATGATACTAGTCTCTGCTTTTTAGTTTACCACAATCATCCTTACTGTGCACACCTTTTGGGAGAAGCCCACTTGATTGAAATTTATTAGAATACTCTATGTGCTTCACTTATATCTTTTGAGCTCGATAGTTTTTGCTCTAGTGCTTCACTTATATTTTTTAGAGCACGGCGGTGGCTTAATTTTGAAGAAATTGTTGATCTCTCATGCTTCACTTATATTATTTTGAGAGTCTCTTAGAACAGTGTGGTATTTGCTTTGGTTATGAAATTAGTCCTAGAATGATGAGCATCCAAGTCGGGTATAATAAAAACTATCATAGAAAGTGAATTTGATGCTATGATCAATTTGATACTTGATAATTGTTTTGAGATATAGAAGTGGTGATATTAGAGTCATGCTAGTTGGGTGATTATGAATTTAAAGAATACTTGTCTTGAAGTTTGTGATTCCCGTAGCATGCACGTATGGTGAACCGCTTTGTGATGAAGTCGGAGCATAATTTATTTATTGATTGTCTTCCTTATGAGTGGTGGTCGGGGAAGAGCGATGGTCTTTTCCCACCAATCTATCCCCCTAGGAGCATGTGCGTAGTGCTTGGTTTTTGATGACTTGTAGACTTTTTGCAATAAGTACATGAGTTCTTTATGACTAATGTTGAGACCATGGATTATACGCACTCTCACCCTTCCACCATTGCTAGCCTCTCTTGTGCCGTGCAACTTTCGCCGGTACCATACACCCACCATATACCTTCCTCAAAACAGCCACCGTACCTACCTATTATGGCATTTCCATAGCCATTCCGAGATATATTGCCATGCAACTTTCCACTGTTTCGTTTATATGGCACGCATCATTATAGTCATATTGCTCTTTGCATGATCATGTAGTTGACATCGTATTTGTGGCAAGGCCACCTCCATAATTTTCATACATGTCACTCTTGATTCATTGCATATCCCGATACACAGCCGGAGGCATTCATATAGAGTCATATCTTGTTCTAAGTATTGAGTTGTAATCTTGAGTTGTAAATAAATAAAAGTGTGATGATCTTCATTATTAGAGCATTGTCCCAGTGAGGAAAGGATGATAGAGACTATGATTCCCCCACAAGTCGGGATGAGACTTCGGACTTAAAAAAAAAAAGAGAAAGGCCAAATAAAAAAAGAAAGGCCAAAAAAATGAGAGAAAAAGAGAGAAGGGACAATGCTACTATCCTTTTTACCACACTTGTGCTTCAAAGTAGCACTATGATCTTCATGATAGAGAGTCTCCTATGTTGTCACTTTCATTTACTAGTGGGAATTTTCATTATAGAACTTGGGTTGTATATTCCAATGATGGGCTTCCTCAAAATGCCCTAGGTCTTCGTGAGCAAGCGAGTTGGATGCACACCCACTTAGTTTCTTTTGTTGAGCCTTCATACATTTATAGCTCTAGTGCATCTGTTGCATGGCAATTCCTACTCACCCACATTGATATCTATTAATGGGCATATCCATAGCCCGTTGATACACCTAGTTGATATGAGACTATCTTCTTTTTTGTCTTCTCCACAACCACCATTCTATTCCACATAAAGTGCTATGTCCATGGCTCACGCTCATGTATTGCGTGAAAAATTGAAAAAGTTTGAGTTTACTAAAGTATGAAACAATTGCTTGGATTGTCATCGGGGTTGTGCATGATTAAATACTTTGTGTGATGAAGATAGAGCATCGCCAGACTATATGATTTTGTAGGGATAACTTTCTTTAGCCATGCTATTTTGAGAAGACATGATTGCTTTGATTAGTATGCTTGAAGTATTACTATTTCTAATGTCAATATGAACTTTTATTTTGAATCATTTGGATCTGAACATTCATGCCACAATAAAGAAAATTACATTGAGAATTATGCTAGGTAGCATTCCACATTAAAAATTCTATTTTTATCATTTACCTACTCGAGGACGAGCAGAAATTAAGCTTGGGGATGCTTGATATGTCTCCAACGTATCTATAATTTTTGATTGTTCCATGCTATTATATTACTTGTTTTGGATGTTTATGGGCTTTGCTTTACACATTTATATCATTTTTGGGACTAACCCACTAACCGGAGGCCCAGCCCGTATTGCTGTTTTTTTGCCTATTTCAGTGTTTCGAAGAAAAGGAATATCAAGCGGAGTCCAAACGGAATGAAACCTTCGGGAGCGTGATTTTTGGAACGAACGTGATCTAGAGGACTTGGAGTGGAAGTCAAGCAACCACCGAGGCGGCCACGAGGGTGGAGGGCGCGCCCTCCCTTACTGGGCGCGCCCCTATCTCGTGGGCCCCTCGGGCGTCCACCGACCTACTTCTTCCTCCTATATATACCCACGTACCCCAAGAGCATCAGAAGCGACCATCAAAACATAATTCCACCATCGCAACCTTCTGTATCCGCGAGATCCCATCTTGGAGCCTTCGCCGGCGCTCCGCCGGAGGGGGAATCGATCACGGAGGGCCTCTACATCATCTCCAAGGCCTCTCCGATGAGTCGTGAGTAGTTTACCTCAGACCTTCGGGTCCATAGTTATTAGCTAGATGGCTTCTTCTCTCTCTTTGGATCTCAATACAAAGTTCTCCTCGATCTTCTTGGAGATCTATTCGATGTAACTCTTTTTGCGGTGTGTTTGTCGAGATCCGATGAATTGTGGGTTTATGATCAAGTTTATCTATGAGAAATATTTGAATCTTTTCTGAATTCTTTTATGTGTGATTAAGTTATCTTTGCAAGTCTCTTCGAATTATCAGTTTGGTTTGGCCTACTAGATTGATCTTTCTTGCAATGGGAGAAGTGCTTAGCTTTGGGTTCAATATTGCGGTGTCCTTTCCCAGTGACAGCTGGGGTAGCAAGGCACGTATTGTGTTGTTGCCATCGAGGATAAAAAGATGGGGTTTATATCATATTGCATGAGTTTATCCCTCTACATCATGTCATCTTTCTTAATGTGTTACTCTGTTCTTTATGAACTTAATACTCTAGATGCATGCTGGATAGCGGTCGATGTGTGGAGTAATAGTAGTAGATGCAGAATCGTTTCGATCTACTTGTCGCGGATGTGATGCCTATATACATGATCATGCCTAGATATTCTCATAACTATGCACTTTTATATCAATTGCTTGAGTTTATCCCTCTACATCATGTAATCTTGCTTAAAGCGTTACTCTGTTCTTATGAACTTAATACTCTAGATGCATGCTGGATAGCGGTCGATGTGTGGAGTAATAGTAGTAGATGTAGAATCGTTTCGGTCTACTTGTCACGGACGTGATGCCTATATACATGATCATGCCTAGATAATCTCATAATTATTCGCTTTTCTATCAATTGCTCGACAGTAATTTGTTCACCCACCGTAATACTTATGCTATCTTGAGAGAAGCCACGAGTGAAACCTATGGCCCCCGGGTCTATCTTTTACCATATAAGTTTGCCATTTACTTTATTTGCATCTTTTACTTTTCCAATCTATATCATAAAATACCAAAAATATATTTAACTTATCATATTATCTCTATCAGATCTCACTTTCGCAAGTGGCCGTGAAGGGATTGACAACCCATTTATTGTGTTGGTTGCGAGTTCTTGTTTGTTTGTGTATGTGCGTGGGACTATTGAGGAGCCTCCTACTGGATTGATACCTTGGTTCTCAAAAACTGAGGGAAATACTTACGCTACTATTGCTGCATCACCCTTTCCTCTTCAAGGAAAACCAACGCAAGCTCAAGACGTAGCAGGAACCCTTTGCATGGGTGCCCTGGGGGGTTTATACAAGCCTACCCCCAGGGGTACAATGGTAATCTGGCCGGGCATAGGGCCCGGCTGTCAGTGTCTCCGGTCGCTGGCTTCTCCGCCGGCTGCTGGGGCCCGCCGCCTGGTGGGCCCCACCGACTGGTCTGGTACGGAGCCGACAGGCCGCCTCCGCCACTGGCGGGTCTGGTTGGTGGCTGATCACTATAGCCGCAATGCTAATGACGCATGCTTGGTCGGGGGAGGGGCATGGCTACACTCCTGCCGTCTGGTGGCAGATCACTGTAGCCTCACCGTGTCTCGTCTTGTTAATGGCGCACGGGCCTCGAGGGAGGATCCGGCTGCCCGCCAGGAGCCGCATCCCCATGGGTCTGACTGATTAGGCTAGGTCACCCTCCGGGCTCTCGCTTCCTGGTAGGGCCCGCCACCTGCAAGCCATACCGACAGGCTGTCGTCAGAGCAGGCCCCGCCTGACAGGGGTGACGTCAAGGGTGCAGTGGCAACAGTGCCGCGTCATGCGGAGATCTCCGCCTGTACAGGGCACTGTGGCCACGCCAAGCCCTAGATACCTGGGTGATGGGCTACACTGTAGCCTCTCCCTGTCTTGTCTTCTTAATGAGGGGCGCAGACTCTGAGGCCGTCGTGGGCCGCCTGCTAGGAGCCGGCCTCTCAGGAGGTCGCCTGCTAGGAGTCGGCCCATCTTGGTGCCGTCTTCTGGTACTTGGCCGTATTCTGGCAGCCGACTGTTTGAGCTAGCCGGCCACCAGAAGGCGGCGCTTCATTCTGGAGGCTCGTGGGGCGCAGCCGACCCAATGTCTTGAAAGGTTCAGGGACTCGGGTTTGGCTACTCGTGGCCCATTACTCTGACATAGCCTCTACGGTACCGTGCACTGCCCTTTCTCACCTTGAGAGTTGGTGCAAACTTCGCCGGTGCATCCAAACCCCGTGATACGATACGCTCTATCACACATAAACCTCCTTATATCTTCCTCAAAACAACCACCATACCTACCTATTATGGCATTTCCATAGCCATTTCGAGATATATTGCCATGCAACTTTCCACCGTTCCGTTTATCATGACACGCCCCATCATTGTCATATTGCTTTGCATGATCATGTAGTTGACATCGTATTTATGGCAAAGCCACCTTTATAATTCCTTCATACATGTCGCTCTTGATTCATTGCATATCCCGGTACACCGCCGGAGGCATTCACATAGAGTCATATTTTGTCCTAAGTATTGAGTTGTAATTCTTGAGTTGTAAATAAATGGAAGTGTGATGATTTCCATTATTAGAGCATTGTCCCATGTGAGGAAAGGATGATGGAGACTATGATTCCCCCACAAGTCGGGATGAGACTCCGGACGAAATAAAAAAAGAGAAAAAAAGAAAAAAAGAGAGGCCAAAGAAGCCCAAATAAAAAATGATAGAAAAGAGAGAAGGGACAATGTTACTATCCCTTTTCTACACTTGTGCTTCAAAATAGCACCATGATCTTCATGATAGAGAGTTTCTTACTTTGTCACTTTCATATACTAGTGGGAATTTTTCATTATAGAACTTGGCTTGTATATTCCAATGATGGGCTTCCTCAAAATGCCCTAGGTCTTCGTGAGCAGGCAAGTTGGATGCACACCCACTTAGTTTCTTTTCGATGAGCTTTCATACATTTATAGCTCTAGTGCATCCATTGCATGGCAATCCCTACTCCTTGTATTGACATCAATTGATGGGCATCTCCATAGCTCGTTGATTAGCCACGTCAATGTGAGACTTTCTCCTTTTTTGTTTTCTCACATAATCCCTATCATCATACTCTACTCCACCCATAGTGATATGTCCAAGGCTTACGCTCATGTATTGCGTGAGGGTTGAAAAGGCTGAAGCGCGTTAAAAAGTACGAACCAATTGCTTGGCTGAAACCGGGGTTGTGCATGATGGGAACATTTTGTGTGACGAAAATGAACCATGGACAAACTATATGATTTTGTAGGGATAAGCTTTCTTTGGCTATGTTATTTTGATAAGACATAAACTTCTTGGTTAGCATGCTTGATGTATTACTATTTGTATGTCAATATTAAACTTTTATCTTGAATCTTTTGGATCTGAAAATTCATGCCACAATAAAGAGAATTACATTGAGAATTATGTTAGGTAGCATTCCACATCAAAAATTCTATTTTTATCATTTACCTACTCGAGGACGAGCAGGAATTAATCTTGGGGAAGCTTGATACGTCTCCAACGTATCTATAATTTTTTATTGTTCCATGCTATTATATTATCTGTTTTGGATGTTTAATGGGCTTTACTATGCACTTTTATATTATTTTTGGGACTAACCTATTAACCAGAGGCCCAGTGCAAATTGTTGTTTTTTGTCTATTTCAGTGTTTCGCAGAAAAGGAATATCAAACGGAGTCCAAACGGAATGAAACCTTCGAGAGAATCGTTTTTGGAACAAACGCAATCAAGGAGACTTGGAGTGGACGTCAAGGAAGCAACGAGGCGGCCACGAGGTAGGAGGGCGCGCCCAGGGGGTAGGCGCGCCTCCCACCCTCGTGGGCCCCTCGTGGCTCCCCTGACCGACTTCTTTCGCCTATATATACTCATATACCCTAAAAACATCAGAGAGCACCACGAAACCCTATTTCCGCCGCCGCAAGCCTCTGTAGCCACCAAAACCAATTGGGACCTATTCCGGCACCCTGCCGGAGGGGGGATCCCTCACCGGTGGCCATCTTCATCATCCCGGCGCTCTCCATGACGAGGAGGGAGTAGTTCACCCTCGGGGCTGAGGGTATGTACCAGTAGCTATGTGTTTGATCTCTCTCTCTCTCTCTCTCGTGTTCTTGATTTGGCATGATCTTGATGTACCACGAGCTTTGCAATTATAGTTGGATCTTATGATGTTTCTCCCCCTCTACTCTCTTGTAATGGATTGAGTTTTCCCTTTGAAGTTATCTTATCGGATTGAGTCTTTAAGGATTTGAGAACACTTGATGTATGTCTTGCATGTGCTTATCTGTGGTGACAATGGGATATCACGTGATCTACTTGATGTATGTTTTGGTGATCAACTTGCGGGTTCAGTGACCTTGTGAACTTATGCATAGGGGTTGGCACACGTTTTCATCTTTACTCTCCGATAGAAACTTTGGGGCACTCTTTGAAGTACTTTGTGTTGGTTGAATAGATGAATCTGAGATTGTGTGATGCATATTGTATAATCATACCCACGGATACTTGAGGTGACATTGGAGTATCTAGGTGACATTACGGTTTTGGTTGATTTGTGTCTTAAGGTGTTATTCTAGTATGAACTCTAGGATAGATCGAACGGAAAGAATAGCTTCATGTTATTTTACTACGGACTCTTGAATAGATCGATGAGAAAGGATAACTTTGAGGTGGTTTCGTACCCTACAATAATCTCTTCGTTTGTTCTCCGCTATTAGTGATTTTGGAGTGACTCTTTGTTGCATGTTGAGCGATAGTTATATGATCCAGTTATGTTATTATTGTTGCGAGAACTTGCACGAGTGAAAGTATGAACCTTAGGCCTTGTTTCCTAGCATTGCAATACCGTTTACGCTCACTTTTACCACTTGCTACCTTGCTGTTTTTATAATTTCAGATTACAAAAACCTATATCTACCATCCAAATTGCACTTGTATCACAATCTCTTCGCCGAACTAGTACACCTACACAATTTAACATTGTATTGGGTGTGTTGGGGACACAAGAGACTCTTTGTTATTTGGTAGCAGGGTTGCTTGAGAGAGACCATCTTCATCCTACGCCTCCCACGGATTGATAAACCTTAGGACATACACTTGAGCGAAATTTGCTACTGTCCTACAAACCTCTGCACTTGGAGGCCCAACAACGTCTACAAGAAAAGGTTGTGTAGTAGACATCAGTACCTTACTGTTTTTGTGTGTTCACATGATTAGCCTACTTTAGTAATCATGTTTTATAGCTTTTGTTTCAATAAAGTGCCAAGTAATGCCTTTGGGATTGTGTGGATGATAGTTGACTTGATTATGTGCAAAAACAGAAACTTTTACGTCGAGTGCAGAAATTCCTATATTTCACTGGAACGTGATAAATTCTTGAAATGTTTACATATGATTTTTATACGAATTCCCCACGTATTCCTAATTTTTCAGAATTTTTGGAGTATAAGAAGTATGGTAGTTATCCAGATCATTACAAACTGTTCTGTTTTTGACAGATTCTGTTTTCAATGCATAGTTTTCTTGTTTTCTAGTTTCTATGGCTTATATTGCTCAATATAAATTGTAGAAATGATATGCGACAGTAGTCATTGTGTGGAAACTATTATGAATCTTGTCTTTGACAGTGCCAAAGTGAAATGGTTTGCTCTTTATCATACCATAACCTATCTCACAAAGTTCCGTTAAGTTTGTGTGATTGAAGTTTTCTAGTTTCGGGAGAGATATCGATATGAGGAGAATAAGGAGTGACAAGACCCTAAGCTTGGGGATGCCCAAGGAAACCCAAGTTAATATTAAAGGAAGATCCAACCAACTAAGCTTGGGGATGCCCCGGAAGGCATCCCCTCTTTCGTCTCCAACATTATCGGTAACCTCACTTGGAGCTATGTTTTCATTTGTCACATAATATGAGTTTTGCTTGGAGCATCATTTTATTTTATTAGGATTTTCTTGCTGATATTTAGAATAATTTTTTGCATCTTTTACTTCAATAAAAATGTCAAGTATAGCCTTTACCATGCTTATGTTGCAAGTCTACATGTTGCTGTTTCAAAACAGAAAGTTTATCGCTGTTGCAAAATTTCCGTAGAAAAGTCAGAATGTGATAAAATGTTGAATTTTTTTGCACAATAAGCTCTGGTAAATTTCCTACGGTGTTGAAAATTTTCATAATTTTTGGAGTTAGGGAAGTATTGATACTCTTGCATTCTTTACAGACTGTACTGTTTTGGCAGATTGCTGTTATGTTTGCATTGCTTGCATATGTTTGCTTGTTTAATGATTCTATTTGAGGATAGGAGTATTGAATATGGAGAGTCATTTAGTATGCAATGTTGAATAATAATTTTAGTGATTTGCTACAGTAGAGAGATAAGGTTTTGCATTGATTTGTACTAACTTATCTCACGAGTTCTTGTTGAGTTTTGTGTGGATGAAGTCTTCAGTATTAGGTAAACCGTGATATGAGAGGAATTAAGGAGACCCAAAAGCTCAAGCTTGGGGATGCCCAAGGCATCCCAAGTAAATATTCCAAGAAGTCTCAAGCATCTAAGCTTGGGTATGCCCCGGTAGGCATCCCACCTTTCTTCTTCAATAATTATCGGTTAGTATCGGTTGAGCCTAAGTTTTTGCTTCTTCACATGAGTTGCGCTGTGCTTGGAATGCCATTTTATTTTGTTTTGTTTGCTGTTTGAATAAAATGCTTAGATCCGAAATTTTTTAAATAAGAAAGAGTCTTCAAATAGCTACCCTTTTACTTAACTACTCATGCGAACCTCAATTATATCTTTTTGGAGTAGTTTGCCATTTACTCTTATGCTTCACTTATATCCTATGAGTAAATTGTTGAATTAATTGAATATCATGAAGTTGAAATTACATGTTCATATCATGCCTAGTAGTAGCTTCACATTGGGTTTAGAAAGTGATATCCTTTGAAGCTTGACAATCATAGTATTGGTCATGCAAGCAATTCATGAATAATTAGTATAAGGAAGAGACCTTTCACATGAAAATACACTATCTTGGAAATCTTTTGTGATTATGAGCCCCCATCAAAATATTATATGCCAAAATTGTTGACGTTGGACAAGGAAGACCACGTAATGATTTATGTTTGTTTATATTCACATATAAGTTATATTGTCATAGATCCTTCAACATGTGGTGCTTGACCCCCATCTTTGCTAGCCAAAAAATCTGCACCAAGTAGAGATACTACTTGTGCATCCAAAAACCCTTAAACCCAAATCTTACTTTCAAGAGTCCACCATACCTACCTAAGGATTGAGTAAGATCCTTCAAGTAAGTTGTCATCGGGGCAATAAGGCAATAAAAATTGCTTCTAAAAGTGTTAGATCATTTAGTGTAAGAGAAAATTGAGCGTTGTACGAACTTGTGATGGTAAAGAATAAAAGCGATAGACTGCATAATAAAGGTTGCCATCACAAGGGGCAATATAAGGTGACGTTCTTTTGCACTAAGGGGTTGAGCATACAAACAAATAAGGGCATGGCAACCTCTGCTTCCCTCTGCGAAGGGCCTATCTTTTACTTTATGTATTTACTTTTATGCAAGAGTCAAAGTTTTTCTCTCTATTCCTTTTTATTTTTCTCCTTTGGCAAGCATGATGTGCCGAGGAATGATCTAGGCACATATGTCCAGTTGAATATGGGTAGCATGAGTTATTATTGTTGACATCACCCTTGAGGTGAATACGTTGGGAGGCGAAACTATGAGCCACTATCTTTCTATGTGTTCGGTTGAAACGTTTTGCTCATGTGTATGCGGTAAGTGTTAGCAATCATAGAATACTATATGATGGTTGAGTATGTGGAGCTCTTACTTAAATTCTGTTGAATAAGTTGAATTACAATTGCTTGGTGACTGAGAACATAGGTTGTTGAGTTTCAAGAGAATTCATTGTTTGAACCTTAACATGTGAATTGTTTGCTACTTTATCATGATGAGATTTATGAGAAAGAGTTGCTGTTATGATGCTAGGAAAAGTGATTGAAATTATCATTGATCAAACTTATGCACTTTGCTAGCATTCACACTTCATAAATTATTTCTTTTATCATTTACCTACTCGAGGACAAGTAGGAATTAAGCTTGGGGATGCTGATACGTCTCCAACGTATCTATAATTTATGAAGTATTCATGCCATGTTTATAAAAAATTTATATGGTTTTGGTATGATTTGCATGGAACTAACCCGCACTGACGCTGTTTTCAGCAGAACTACCGTGGTGTAGTTTTTTGTGCAGAAATGAAAGTTCTCCCATTGAGCTGAAACTTTTTGATGATTTTTTTGGAACAAAAGAGACCCCCGAAGCTTCGTGGGAGGGCCAAAAGAGCCACGAGGAGGGCACAACCCACCAGGGCACGCCTGGTGGGCCGCTGGTGCCCCGGTGGGTTGTGCTCACCTCGAGGCCCATCCGGACGTGAGACCAACGCCAAAAATTCCTGTAAATAGAGAAACCATCAAAAATAAACCTAGATCAGAAGTTCCGCCGCCGCAAGGCTCTGTAGCCACCGAAAAGCAATCTAGACCTTGTTCCGGCACCCTGCCGGAGGGGGGAATCATCTCCGGTGGCCATCTTCATCATCGAGGCACCCACCACGATGAGCAGGGAGTAGTCCACCCTCGGGGCTGAGGGTATGTACCAGTAGCTATGTGTTGTATCTCTCTCTCATGTTCTTGGGATGGAACGATCTTGATGTAACGCGGGCTTTGCTGACATAGATGAATCATATGTAGTTTTTCCCCTCTCTATCTTGTTGAGAATTGAGTTCCCTTTGAAGTTGTCTTATCAGATTGAGTCTTTAAGGATTCGAGAGCACTTAATATGTGTTTTCCATGAGGATATTTGTAGTGACATTGGGATATCTAGTTGAGTTACTTGATGTATATTATTGTGATCAACTTGCGGGTTCCGTGACTTTAGGGCCTATGCATAGGGGTTGGCACACGTTCTCATCTTGACTTTCCGATAGATACTTTGGGGCATGCTACCTCTTGAGCACGGCATTAGTTTTCCCTTGAAGAGGAAAGGGTGATGCAGCAAAGTAGCGTAAGTATTTCCCTCAGTTTTTGAGAACCAAGGTATCAATCCAGTAGGAGGCTCCTTAAAAGTCCCACGCACCTACACAAACAAACAAGAACCTTGCAACCAACGCGATAAAGGGGTTGTCAATCCCTTCACGGTAACTTGCAAAAGTGAGATCTGATAGAGATAATAAGATAAGATAAATATATTTGGTATTTTTATGATATAGATTGGAAAGTAAAGATGCAAATAAAAGTAGATGGGAAACTTATATGATAAAAGATAGACCCGGGGGCCATAGGTTTCACTAGTGGATTCTCTCAAGATAGCATAAGTATTACGGTGGGTGAACAAATTACTGTCAATTGATAGAAAAGTGCATAGTTATGAGAATATCTAGGCATGATCATGTATATAGGCATCACATCCGCAACAAGTAGATCAAAACGATTCTGCATCTACTACTATTACTCCACACATCGACCGACTCATGCCTTCATCTAGAATATTAAGTTCATGAAGAACGGAGTAACGCATTAAGCAAGATGACATGATGTAGAGGGATAAACTCAAGCAATATGATATAAACCCCATATTTTAATCCTCGATGGCAACAATACAATACGTGCCTTGCTGCCCCTGCTATCACTGGGAAAGGACACCGCGAGATTGAACCCAAAGCTAAGCACTTCTCCCATTGCAAGAAAGATCAATCTAGTAGGCCAAACCAAACTGATAATTCGAAGAAACTTGCAAAGATAACCAATCACACATAAAAGAATTCAGAGAAGATTCAATTATTTCTCATAGATAAAATTGATCATAAACCTACAATTCATCAGATCTCGACAAACACACCACAAAAAGAGTTACATCGAATAGATCTCCAAGAAGATCGAGGCGAACTTGGTATTGAGATTCAAACAGAGAGAAGAAGCCATCTAGCTAATAACTATGGACCCGAAGGTCTATGGTAAACTACTCACAACTCATCGGAGTGGCCTTGGAGATGATGTACATGCCCTCCATGGTCGATTCCCCCTCCGGCGGAGCGCCGGCGAAGGCTCCAAGATGGGATCTCACGGATACAGAAGGTTGCGGTGGTGGAAATAGGTTTTCGTGGTGCTCCTGGATGTTTTCGGGGTACGTAGATATATATAGGCGAAGGGGTTAGGTCAGGGGAAACACGAGGGGCCCACGAGGGTGGGGGCGCGCCGGGCACCCTCGTGGCCGCCTTGTTACTTCTTGACGTCCACTCCAAGTCTCCTGGATTGCATTTGTTCCAAAAAGATCGCTCCCGAAGGTTTCATTCCGTTTGGACTCCGTTTGATATTCCTTTTCTTCGAAACACTGAAATGGGCAAAAAATAGCAATTCGGGCTGGGCCTCCGTTTAGTAGGTTAGTCCCAAAAATGATATAAAAGTGTAGAGTAAAGCCCATAAACATCCAAAACGGGTAATATAATAGCATGGAACAATCAAAAATTATAGATACGTTGGAGACGTATCAAGCATCCCCAAGCTTAATTCCTGCTCGTCCTCGAGTAGGTAAATGATAAAAACAGAATTTTTGATGTGGAATGCTACCTAGCATAATTCTCAATGTAATTTTCCTTATTGTGGCATGAATGTTCAGATCCAAATGATTCAAGATAAAAGCTCATAAAACATAAAAATAATAATACTTCAAGCATACTAACAAGTAATCATGTCTTATCAAAATAGCATAGCCAAAGAAAGCTCATCCCTACAAAATCATATAGTTAGGCCATGCTTCATTTTCATCAGACAAAATACTCACATCATGCACAACCCCAGTTTCAGCCAAGCAATTGGTGCATACTTTTTAAGGCGCTTCAGCTTTTTCAACTCTTACGCAATACATGAGCGCAAGCCATGGACATAGCACTATATGTGGAATAGGGTGATGGTTGTGAAGACAAAAAGGGAGAAGATAGTCTCACATCAACTAGGCGTATCAACGGGCTATGGAGATGCCCATTAATAGATATCAATGTGAGTGAGTAGGGATTGCCATGCAACAGATGCACTAGAGCTATAAATATATGAAAGCTCAACAAAAGAAACTAAGTGTGTGTGCATCCAACTTGCTTGCTCACGAAGACCTAGGGCATTTTGAGGAAGCCCATCATTGGAATATACAAGTCAAGTTCTATAATGAAAAATTCCCACTAGTATATGAAAGTGACAACATAGGAGACTCTCTATCATGAAGATCATGGTGCTACTTTCAAGCACAAGTGTGTAAAAAGATAGTAGCATTGTCCCTTCTCTCTTTTCTCTCATTTTTTTCTTTTCTTTTTTTCCCTTTTTTTTATTTGGTGGGCATCTTTGGCCTCTTTTTTTATATGGGCTTCTTTGGCCTCTTTATTTTTATAAAGTCCGAAGTCTCATCCCGACTTGTGGGGGAATCATAGTCTTCATCATCCTTTCCTCACTTGGGACAATGCTCTAATAATGAAGATCATCACACTTTTATTGATTTACAACTCAAGAATTACAACTCAATACTTAGAACAAAATATGACTATATGTGAATGCCTCCGGCGGTGTACCGGGATATGCAATGAACCAAGAGTGACATGTATAAAAAATTATGGAGGTGGCCTTGCCACAAATACGATGTCAACTACATTATCATGCAAAGAGCAATATGACAATGATGGGGCATGTCATAATAAACAAAACGGTGAAAAGTTGCATGGCAATATATCTCGGAATGGCTATAGAAATGCCATAATAGGTAGGTATGGTGGCTGTTTTGAGGAAGGTAAATAATGGATGCATGATACCGGCGAAAGTTGCGCGGCATAATAAAGGCTAGTAATGGTGGAAGGGTGAGAGTGTGTCTAATCCATGGACTCACATTAGTCATAAAGAACTCATATACTTATTGCAAAAGTCTACTTGCCCTCGAAGCAAAGTAATACTACGCATGCTCCTAGGGGAAGGGTTGGTAGGAGTTAACCATCGCGCGATCCCGACCTCCACACATAAGGAAGACAATTAAAAGAGCACCCCGTGCAACAAATTTGTCACACAACTTTTACCATACGTGCACGCTACGGGACTTGCCAACTTCAACACAAGTATTTCTCAATTTCATAATTACCCAACTAGCATGACTCTAACATTGAGAGAATTCCTTATTTGGCCCTTTTTCAAGTTTGGTTCCCTTTTTGGCCCAAAATTTTGTTTTCTCCCCTTTATGACACCCTAATTATTTTGTTCCCTATGTGACACTTCCGTTAATTTTGCCTAGTAACGGTGTTAAGTCTGACCTAAAAAGACTGGTTTATCCCTAGTGTAGTATGTGCACAGATTATTTACATGCAAACACCAAGATAATGTGATATATTTTGTCCTGTTTGAATAAGTAAATAAAAAAGTGTTGGCACAGGCCTGACCTTGACATTGTGATCTTTTTTTTTCTTTTTTTGCGAAAACCTTGACACTGTGATCGCCGTGTACTTTTAGGCGAGACGCACGTACGAGCTACTGCAGCCGATTGCTTTTCGGCAGATCAACGGTAAACACGCTAGTACACAGCGAGTGAGTAGACAGGCAGCTGGATTGATTTTCTCGTGATGAATATGCACGTATACAACACGAAGCAAGCAGGCACGTAGGTGGCTCGATTTCATCTGGAACCTAGGCTAGCGATCAACTCGCCGGTACTAGCTTGGGCGAGGACAAATACCAGGCCCGGCCCTGGCCATTTAGAGGCCCTTGTGCAAACTTCTGAACTCCATCACCGGCCATGCGCCGTTGCCTCGGCACGGCCCTGACTACCACGCCTAACGTTGTGGCATTCACCGCACCGGCGCTCCTGTCAACACCTCAATGTTGTGTGGTGGCTGCACCACTGCTCGGGCTGGACCCTAGGCGGCCGCACTCCTCGCCATGCCCCAGGGCCGGCCCTGACAAATACGAGCCCTGGGCAGTTTTTTCATCGTGGTTAATTCCAACAAAAAGTATTTATATGGCTAATAATAATAATATGATGAAATGCTGCCATCCACCGAAGCACCCTTCTCAACCCTTTTTTGGTGACCTAATACCATCAAGGGCAAAATTGTCTTTGCACATGCCAGTTAACACCTTTGGATGGAAAAGTGGATGGAAGTGTCACATTAGACATAAAATGTAGTTTGAGTGTCAAATAGGGAAGAAAAATAAAATTAGGCCGAAAAGGGAACCAAATTTTAAGAAAGGGCCAAATAAGGAATTCTCTCCTAACATTACCACCTTTATATCTCAAAACAATTATCAAGCATCAAATATATCATGGTGTTTAATGCACTTCCTATGATAGTTTTTTTATACCCAACTTGGATGCCCATCATTCTAGGACCAATTTTATAACCATAGCAAATACCATGCTTTTCTAAAAGACTCTCAAAATAATATAAGTGAAGCATGAGATATCAACAATTTCTACAAAATCAAGCCACCGCCGTGCTCTAAAAAGTATAAGTGAAGCACATAGAGCAAAACTATCTAGCTCAAAAGATATAAGTGAAGCACATAGAGTATTCTAATAAATTCCAAATCATGTGTGTCTCTCCCGGAGGGTGTGTACAGCAAGGATGATTGTGGTAAACTAAAAAGCAAAGACTCATATCATACAAGACGCTCCAAGCGAAACACATATCATGTGGTGAATAAAAATATAGCTCCAAGTAAAGTTACCGATAGACGAGGACGAAAGAGGGGATGCCTTCCGGGGCATCCCCAAGCTTAGGCTTTTGGTTGTCCTTGAATATCTTGGGGTTCCATGGACATCCCCAAGCTTAGGATCTTGCCACTCCTTATTCCATAGTCCATCAAATCTTTACCCAAAACTTGAAAACTTCACAACACAAAACTCAACAGGAAATCTCATAAGCTCCGTTAGTGCAAAAAAGAAAAACCACCACATAAGATACTGTAATGAACTCATTCTTTATTTATATTGGTGTTAAACCTACTGTATTCCAACTTCTCTATGGTTCATACCCCCCGATACTAGCCACAGATGCATCAAAATAAGCAAACAACACACGAAAAACAGAATCTGTCAAAAACAGAACAGTCTGTAGCAATCTGTAACTTTCGAATACTTCTGGAACTCTAAAAATCCTACCAAAATACTAAGTCCTGGGAAATTTGTCTATTGATCTACTGCAAAAATAATCAACGCAAAATCACATTTCTGTGATTTATTAAAATTATTCTCGTGCGCGCAAAAGTTTCAGTTTTTCAGCAGAATCAAATTAACTATCACCGTAGCTTATCCTATAGGTTCTACTTGGCACAAACACTAATTAAAACATAAAACCACATCTAAACAAAAGCTAGATGAATTATTTAATGAATAACAGCAAGAAAAAAATGTTGGTTTGTCTCCCAACAAGAGCTTTTCTTTAAAGCCTTTTTAGCTAGGCATTGAGATTTCAATGATGCTCACATGAAAGACAAGAATTGAAGCATAAAGAGAGCATCATAAAAGATGTGACAAACACACTTAAGTCTAACATACTTCCTATGCATAGGTTTTTTATAAGCAAACAAATTATCAAGGCAAGCAAAAACTATCATATGCAAGGAAGAAGACGATAGCAATCTCAACATGAAGAGAGGTAATTTAGTAACATGAAAATTTCTACAACCATATTTTCCTCTCTCATAATAATTACATGTAGGATCGTAAGCAAATTCAACAAAATCGCTATCACATAACATATTCTCAACACGATCCACATGCATGCAAAGTTGACACTCTTCCAAAATAGTGGGATTAACATTAACTAAAGTCATGACCTCTCCAAACCCACTTTTATAAAAAATACCGTAAGATTGAACATACACCAAATATGTGGGATCTAAAGTTGACACTCCTCGAAACCCACTATCAATATTATTTCAAACACTATTATCAATCTCATATTCATCATGGGGCTTAAATAAATTTTCAAGATTATAAGAAGAATCACCCCAATCATGATCATTGCAACAAGTAGTAGACATAGCAAAACTAGCATCCCCAAGCTTAGGGTTTTGCATATTATTAGCACAATTGACATCAAGAGAATTTATAGTAAAATCATTGCAATCATGCTTTTTATTCAAGGAGTTATCGTGAATCTCTTTATAAATTTCTTCATCATAATTTTCAGATTCAGGAATTTCGAGCAAAGCTTCATAAAGATAATCTAGTGCACAAAACTCACTAGCAATTGGTTCATCATAATTGGATCTCTTAAAAAGATTAGCAAGCAGATGAGGATCCATAGATCTTAGGTTCTCTGTTTAGCAATAAATAAACAACTATTCCAACCAAACGAGCAAACGAGCCAAGTAAGACATCAAGGCAAACTAAAAGACGAACGGAAAAAGGGCGAATAAAACGGCGAGGGTGAAGTGGGGGAGAGGAAAACGAGAGGCAAATGACAAATAATGTAATGCAAGGGAGATGAGTTTGTGATGGGTACTTGGTATGTCTTGCCTTGAGCGAAGACCTCCGCGTGCTCGTCCCGATAAATGATGCAATTGTTCATGGACACATGGTATTTCACGTGCGGTAAATCCAGAGGACACACGATTTTCTTCTCCTCCTCGAAACTGGTCGGGCACTTGTTTCCCTTGGGAAGACGTTCGTGCCAGAATGACATGTTCTCATCGAAGCATGCGTCGGTCATTTTGTGCTTTACCTTCATCTCCAGAGCCATGAGCGTTACTTTCAGGCGGGTATCCTCGGGCCTGCATCCTTCATACAATGGAGTAACGGCGTCTATCTCCAGTTGATCCAGCTTGGCTTTCTCTTGGGCGGCAGCTCTTGCGTTATCCGTCTGCTTGAGAAGCAGCTCTTGAATATGAGGGTCCTGCACCCAGCCCATCGATGGTCCATCGTCGTCTGCTCCGCCGGCATCTTCATCTTCATGATCATGCCCTTCGTCTGCTCCCGCATCTTCCTCATCATCATGTCCGGCATCTTCTAACTGATGACTGTGTACATCATCACCGTCGTGATCATGTCCTGGAGATTCTTCGTCTTCTCGCCCGCCCGAGCCGCGGTGGTTGTCTTGCTGCCCATCCTCATTTCTTGCCCGACCCCCATGGACGACTTCATAGTCATCTTCATCACCTTGCCACCGATAGCCATCCATGAAACCACGCAAGAGCAGGTGGTCCCGCACCTGCCCGGAATCCGGGTCCACAATAAGGCTCTTCAGCTTGCATCTTCGACATGGACATCTTATCTCCGTCTCGTTCTTTTCAAGCATCTCGGCCTTCGCGGAGCTCAAAAACCTACTCACGATGCCTTCGGTCATCGTGCGGACCATGGTCGCCTGCGGGGTAGAGCAAAACGATATTTTAGAACCAAGAAAAAATTTGGCATGACTTTCCCTAAAAATAGGACCAAAAAGAATGCATAATGCCAAAATTCTCGCCGAAACGGAAATGAATCAACACTCCGGCAAAATATTGGCAACTATCGCATTTCAAATACCGGTACCTGCAAACACAAACATATATGCAACACCACAAACATATGCAACACCACAAACATACATAGATCTAGCTAGGACATAAAAAGTGCATGTGCACGTTGTTGGAGGGAGAACAACATAAAGATAGCTTTCCCCTTACTTACCTATCAAAAAAAGGGGGTTTAACCACGTAATTTGGATGAATTTATGGTGCAAATGAGGTGAGGAGGAGGAGGCAGCCGAGACAAGCTTGGAGGAGGGAGGAGAGAATGAAGTGGGGAAAGTGAGTGGGTAGGTGTGGCTGTCCAAAATATCTAGCTCGTCCCAGGTTACTAATGGCGCACCACCACATAATGCGCCATTAGTAACCCTGGTTACTAATGGCGCACCTGCTGGTGGTGCGCCATTAGTAGTTTTGCAAAAAAAACACTAATGGCGCACCAGGGAGCAGTGCGCCATTACTAGCTTAAACTAGTAATGGCGCACTGCTCCAGGTGCGCCATTAGTAGTTTTGCAAAAAAGTAAAAAATAAAAAAATATTGTAGTGGCGCACTATGTTGCTGGTGCGCCATTAGTATGTCTGGCAAAATAAAAAAAATTGTTACTAATGGCGCACCGTGTGTCTGGTGCGCCATTAGTGTATTTCACACTAATGGCGCACCAGCACATGGTGCGCCACTGCTACATAGCAATGGCGCACCACATGTCTGGTGCGCCATTAGTGGCCATTCCATCTATAGCCCTTTTCCTAGTAGTGGGTTAGTTTGGCAAAACTAGAAACTAGTTAGTGCAAGTTTTTGAGAAAACCAATTTTGGGCAGAAACTAAAAGCTATCATTCCATGGACCAAAATTACTCCAATGGGTCCACTCTCCTGGACTTAAGGGTTTTGTAGGGAGGACTATAAGCAGGAAAAAGAATCATGGGCAACAGCGCAAAATAAAATGGGGTTGCAGTAGAAAGTGCCAAACTGGACCAGAGAGCAAAAGAGGATGATTTGCTCAAATTTTTCAAAGGACATTAGTGGGTTTTTGCACAAAGATGAATATACTCCTACTGACCTCCCCTAATTTTGGTGGAAGTTTTAAAAGAATGTTTAAATAGGTTGCAGTGCAAAAGTGCAATTGGACCAGATTTGAAAACTAGGGGTAAAGCTCAAAATCTCCAAATGACTAAAAGGATATTTTTGCACAAAAGTGATCTAGGAACATCACATGTCATCCCCAAATTTTGGTGGGATTTTTAAATAAATTTATCAAAGGGTTGCAGTGCAAATGGGACACTAAAACTTATGAAAACCCATTTTAGAGAAATAAAGCTCAGGGGAAAATAATTATAAATAATCCCACTGATAAAAGAATTGTTTTATTTGAGAGGATAAACAAGTCCAATAATAATTGGAAAGTTTTCACCTGGGGTGAAAACTCCACAACTTAGAAGAAAAGAGAGATTCTGAGATAAAAAATAAATCCAGAAAAATGAAAATTTAATTTCTTAGCAAAATTTTAATAAACAAAACATGGTTAAATTTTTGGGGTGTTACAGAAAGCACCCACTTCATGCAACTGGGTCAAATCCATCGTCACAGACAGTATGCTAGATGACTTTGTTAAAAACCGGCTACCTGCCGAAGATGGAAGTGATGTCCTATCATGCTCCTGACCCGACGGAGGAAATTCCCCAGCCCAAAGCGGGGGAGGTCATCGTCTTCACTGACCATATGAACCAGGGCTTTTCACCACCCGGCTCAAAATTCTTCAGGGATGTCTTGCACTTCTTTGACCTCTGTCCTCAAGACATCGAACCCAATTCCGTGTCTAACATTTGCAATTTTCAAGTGTTCAGTGAAGTATATCTTGGAGAAGAACCCAACATACTACTCTTCAGAGAGTTATTTTACTTGAACCGCCAGAATGAGTGTGCCAACGGTCAAAGCTTGGAACTTGGTGGTGTCTCGATCCAACGTCGGAGAGACGTAATTTTTCCTTATGCCAACCCACTGAGTCATCCCAAAGACTGGAATCAGACATGGTTCTATTGTCAGGACACTTCTCCGGCTGATGAAAATCCTCTGCCCGGCTTTCGTGCTCTGCGTCTGGAGTCCAAACATCCACTTCCTGACAAGATAACAACCGCCGAACGCAAGACGCTTGCCCCCACCCTGGCTAAGATCAAGGCTCTTCTGGGGAATGGGCTGAATGGCATTGATTTAGTCCGGGTTTGGCTTGCCTGGCGGGTTATTCCATTGAGCCGCCACCCCGGCCTGATGTGCACCTACACAGGCAAGAAAGATGATCCTCTGCGGCACAGCCCTGATGATTTGCCTGAAGATGTCATCAACGATATGATGAAGTCGCTCTTGAACGAGAGCCTAGCAGATTGTGGTAAGGTGGGCTTAAGCCCCTTCTGCGAAGCTAACCCGGCTCCAGCGGTAAGCCGCCCATCTGAGTAAATTACCTTCATTTTTTTGATGTTTTATCTATACTCATACTATTGCTAATTTTCACAGGCTGGTGACAAATTGTGGAAGGTTAAATATGACCATGAAGCTGCGAAGAAAGCCAGGAAGGCCAAGAGAGCCGCCAGGAAAGAAGATGCAAAGAAGAAGGGCAAAAAAGCCACCGCCTCTGACTTGCTTCGGCTAGAAGATTCTTCTGAGTCGGAGGTAGCCCTTGACTCTCTTGGCTCCTTTTTTAACCATCTTATTGACACTGATTATCAGCAGGAGGACACAGGAACAAGCCATGGCAAGGATGAAGAGGTAACTATCATTTCATCCGACTCCGAGCCTTTGCCAAGACAGAAAATCCGCAGAGTAACCCGGAAAGTAAGATTTTCACATCCCTTAGCTTATCAAGATCCTCAGTTTCTTTTGAAGCGACAGATTCATGAGAGCCGGAGGCAGACCCGGACCAGCAAGGATGCGGAGCTCTCCTCCGGCTTACCGAACACACCAAGGAAGCGCCGGAACGAGGTCACCTCTGACTTAAATCTCTTTTACCCTTTGGCGGGTCTTACTCGTCAACCACTCAATTCTTCTGACTCGAATTATCAGGAAACTTCACCTTCTTCTAGCGAGTCAATGCAGTCCAACTTGTCGGCCTTCAAGACCGCTCCAGGGTAAAGATGATTTGCTTATCATGTATTCATTTCAATTCTCTATATTTGCACTGACCTTTTAATCTTATGTAGCGGAAAAGCAAAGCCCAGCAAAAAGGTGAAAAAGAACAAGCCGGCCGAAGAACCGATCTTGACAGAGCCAGCACTTGGAACGGCCGCACCTGAAGCCTCTACTCATGAGCCGCCACCTGAGCCAGCTCATGACAGGCCAACGCCAATTGCTGATCCGCCTGCCGAACGAGCCGCCGATGGCTCTGAAAACCCGGAAGTCCCTAGCCCGGTCAGAATGGATGATCCTCAAGACCGTGATGTCGAGATCACCAGGACCGGATTTTCTAAGCCGGGGAGGCCAACCGTGCTGGCCAAGTGTTCCGCCAAGGAGGAGCTTTTGGAACGCTGTCGGGTCAAGCTTGATGTCGCTAATTATACTCACATGAGTATTGGAGAAGTCCTTTCTGACTATATGAGCCAAGTGCACAGCAGTCGTGACATCAAAATTGACATGGTGAAGCAGATGCACCAGAACTTTGAGGTACAATCCTTTCTCTGTATTCATTTATCCTTACTATGCCAGCCCCCAAGTCTATTGCTTATGATAAATACGGTGTAGACTTAGAAACAAACTTAGTGACATTAGTAATATATTTGGATAAAACATTTAAGAAAGCCGGCTTACTCCGTAGTCCCCAAGGGGCGGCTTAATCAGCATGGTTGAGCCGGTCCTTCATATGGTTGTATAGAATAAAATACTTGAAAAGCTTGAACAGCAATATGCATTAGCCCCCAAGTGCCAAGTACTCTTGCTTGCAAAGTGCTTGGGACTTACTGTCATGAACCGCCACTCTAAGTAAAATTCTTCGGTAAACATTAGCCCCCAAGTGCCAAGTGTTGTTGCTTGCAAAAGGCTTGGGACTTAATGTTGCATCATGATAGTCCTGATTTTGACCCGGTATTTGTACATGCCACCACTAGTCAACTTGAATCAGAAGTATCTGATTTGAAGAACCCCCTTGAAGCCCAAGAGACGGAAACCCAAAGAGCCGACTCCAAATTTAAATTCAGCATTTCTGAACAAGAGAAACTGAAGAAAGACTTTGAAATGGATAAAAAGGCCTGGGATGATGAAAAAATTGCTTTGATCAATCGAGCTGAGAAGGCGGAGGCGGCTCTTGAAGAGACGACCGGTGAATTATCCGGCTTAAAGCGCCATGTCTCTCAGATGGTCTCAGCAATCTTTGGTAAGTCACCCTACAAGTGTCAAATATGTGAATCTTTGTAGTGATCATATAACTTTGTCATTAACTCACCTGACATTGCTTACGCAGGCTCCAGAAGTTCAAATCTTAACCAAGATATACTGATAAAGCTGAAGGCGGTTTACACGTTGGTGGAACAACTCTACACCAGGTCTCAGCGTGCCTTAGCCACAGTGGCCCTGTCCAATGAAGTGCCCACACTCCTGGTAGATGTGCTAAGGAAACTTTCTGTGCTGCCCCAGCGATTCACTGAACTGAGGCGATCTTCTGCAAGAGCCGGAGCCGTGGCTGCTTTAAGCTGGGCCAAAGCTTGGGTATCGGAGTTAGACCCGGCCGACATCGCCACTGGTTATCCAAGCTTTAAGGAGGATGGCACTCCCTTTGACCAGGAAGACTTCACCACTTGTGTGAAGGAGATAAGCCCCGTGGCTACCCTGATAGATGATGAAGCAGATCTCACCAAGTATCAGCCGGGTTATGACGCGGAGAACCAGAGAATTCCCACGCCACATTATGAAGTCACCAGCCTGATCCCTCCACTCCGTAAGCATACCTTCACCCCTAAAGTTGACCCGGCCAGACTAATTGATGATGAAGCTGAATTTGAAGCTTTGAATGGCATTGGCTGGTCATCATCAACCTTCCAGGAATGGGAATAGGGCGAAGAAGTGGAGAGGGCTGACTCGGATGCTTCAGGTCAACATGAGAATTAATCCACCGCGCGGCTCATACCTGTGACGTGCTGAAAAAACAATCTTAACCATTCAGACTCGGGGAGTCATGTAATAGAGTAGGAATAACTTTGTTTTGTCATGCCATCGTGCACGTTTTGATGCTTAATAATATTAAGCCGCCATCTTTTATTCACCCGTGTTATACTTATCATCTGTTTTCCCTATGCGTGACCAAGTCTTTTAACTGACCTGCACATAGAAATAGATCACAAGATCCCTTGGCGGTTTACCGCAAGGAGGGTTATAATATCTTGATATATAACCATTAAGATGTAAAAATAATCACAGATAAGCCTGTTGTGACATATAATTTTGAAACACAACTATAATATCATACCTATGATCTTTTTATCTGTACTGCCAGTTTATATGACCCGAACAGTAAGGGTGACTACCCAGTCTTTGGAAACCAATACCCCAAAGATATGATAATTCTCATATATTGACGACTTATCATCCAAAGCCGGGTTAAATTTAAACCACGCTGGCATGGCACTTAGATCTTTGAACAAAAAGTCTCAAGTCAAAAGAAAGGCTGCTTTCAAATAAAACTTAAACCAAACAGATTGTAAAAAATTCAAGGCTTCTGATTCGAATACGATCAGTAAACCATTCCAAAGGGGTTAAGATAGGATTCGAATACGATCATGTAGCCCCCGGTGGCTTTGGCGTTGCGCCGATCAAGAGGGTACCGACAGCTATGTTCTCTTTGGTTCGAATACGACCCATGTTTGAACAGGTGTCAGGACCCCGATTCCAAGTCACATCGATCTAGCCGGTAACACCTCATATCACTTTGCGGCCTCACACACGGTATTCCCACGGGTGTCGCCTTACCATGGCCCGGGACCGTTGGCGCCTTTTGGCTCACTTATATGATAGTGTCGCTAGCATCCATATGACAGAGAACCCGGGCCGACATGACTAGTCGTGAACCCAAAGTGGCACTAACTTACGGGGACAGGCATACATGAATCAACATCAAGCATGTCGGTCAGCAGCGTGTGAATCCGGGCTGTAGCACTGGGCTAACAGGACTCTGGGAACCCGGGCTGTAGCAGGCTAGGCAGGACTCCGGATGTCACCGCGTGACATTTCCCCGAAGGGACAGACACAGGAACGAAGTGAATCACATGCCGGCCAGTCAAGTGTTCTGGAGCAGTAGTGCTGGGCTAGCAGGACTCCGGTGAACCGGGCTGTAGCGGACTACTATGGCTCATGGAAGCACAAGACTACATTTCCCCATAAGAGAGGCTACCAAGGATAAACAACTAGGTTGTCGGATCCCACACATACCAAGCATTTCAATCATACACACAATATGCTCGATATGTGCAAATACAACATGGCATCACAACAAGACTCTACGACTCAGAGTATTTATTCATTAGGCTCCGAAGAGCCAGATATTACAAACATGGGCCTCATGACCCAACATTCAGAGCATACAAGTCAAAGCACATGCGGAAGCTTAACATGTCTGAGTACAGACATCTACAAAAGAAAAAGGCTGCGAAGCCTGACTATCTACAAGACCCTGCCGAGGGCACAAGATCGTAAATGAGGTAACAAGCTAAACGTCGAAGTCCACACGGAACTACTAGCGAGACTGACGTCTCTCTGCAAAACATAAAATAGGCAAACGTGAGTACAATTGTACCCAGCAAGACTTACATCAGAACTATCTACATATGCATCAGTATCAAAAGGGGGTGGTGGAGTTTAACTGCAGCAAGCCAGCTTTGACTCGGTGGCTATCCTAAGCTACAATTGCAAGTAACTCTTTTGAGGTGGCGCACACGAGTCCACATATTCACCATATCAATACACCACTATGGATCCGCTCCCGTCTCCCTACGGGAACGCCATCCATAGCACTCACGCTTATCTTGCGAGTTTTAGAGTATCCACTTTCACTTGTCTATGAACTGTACAGGCAACCCAGAAGTCCTTTACCGCGGATACGGCTATTCGAATAGATGATATTAATCCTGCAGGGGTGTACTTCTTCACACACGCTCTCGCCACTTACCACCATGTACACGTCGTGTATCTCGGCAACCTTCAAGCGGAAGCCTGGCGAGGGAGTCGGCCACGACCTGACTAACCACACAAGTCTCTCGTCCAGGTTTATCGCCTATTCGGGTTCCATCCGCAAGGAGATCCGGCCGGGGTGTCGCTCACGGCCCCAAACGATGTGTGCAGGGTTCCCAAGCCCACCTCGACGGATGGATCTACGCTTGGTACACCGTGCCACGGTGCCTAGTCTGTCCCAAGCCCACCTGTACTGGGTACCACTTGGTAGACTACTAACACAATCTACAAACACCAGAAACTAGTTGCAACTCCTGGACAGAGATCGAGGCAGTTAATAAGCCGAGAGGGGTCGAGTTACCGGAACCCAATGTGTGGTAGTAACTGATCACAAACACAGAACTCAGTTCCTGAGGACGGCTTCAATGAGACAACCCACCATGTACTCCTACATGGCCTCTCGCCGCTACCTTTACCAAATCGTGTTCACACACTTAGCTCTCACACAGTAGGACATGTTCACAACTTTCCAATTCATTCCCGATGAATCAGACCTGACACAACTCTAAGCAATAGCAGGCATGACAAACAAGCATGAATGAGTAGGCACATCAGGGCTCAAACAACTCCTACTCATGCTAGTGGGTTTCATCTATTTACTGTGACAATGACAGGTCATGCAGAGGAAAGGGGTTCAACTACCGCAGCAAGTAACAGATGAAACGTTGTTGTCCTAATGCAGTAAAAGAGAGCAGGAGCGAGAGAGTGTGGGATTGTATCGGAATGAACAAGGGGGTTTTGCTTGCCTGGCACTTCTGAAGATGATATAACTCTTCATCGGTGTCATCGGACTCATCGTCGAAACCACGTCTACCGAGGGGGGACAACACCGGCAAACAGAGAAGAAACACGATAAATGCAATGCACAATATGATGCATGATCATGACATGTCAATATGCTGTGATTTGGGCTAATGCAACTAGCAACAGGTTAAATGAAGTTGGTTTGAATCCAAGATTCAAATTCAAACTCCATATGTGGAAATTCAAATGCCATTTACATGATTTGTCCTAAACAGTAGCTATAAGTTGCTCTAACATGCATGAAAAAGGTACAGATGGATAGATTGGATTTTTCTGATCATTTTTCATATATAATTTATCTTATTTGGAGTTACAGATAATTTTCTATGAATTTTAGAAGTTTTGGGCATTTTCTGGAATTTCCTGTATAAGAATAATTCCAGTAATTAAATTACTGCGTCAGCACTACGTCAGGATGACGTCAGAAAGTCAACAGCGGCTGGTCCAGGTCAGACCTGACCAGTGGGACCCACTGGTCAGTGACCCAGCTAACTAACCAAATTAGTTAGTGCTAATCTAACCCTAACTAGGGTGTTAGCAGGGCGGGGCCCACATGTCAGTGAGTTAGTGGCTAACTAAATTTAATTAGCGTCTAACTAAAATCTAAACTAATCTAACAGGGGCGGCCCCACCTATCATTGACCCGGGGAAAGGTCAAACCTCCTGGTCGGCGGGGTCAAACCCGCCGGCGACGACGGACGCGGCTGAGAGGCTCGGGATTCCTCTACGGGCACCATTCGAGGCGCCGTTGGGCCCTACGGACAGCTAGCGCAATGGCGCGTCCGTTGGTGCCCATGGTTGGGCTTGGGGTGGCCGGAGTCAACGGCGGTGAGCTCGGTTGCGGCCGCCGGAGTTCGGGTGGCCACGGGTTAGCTGTTGCGGCGTGCATACGGGCGGGTGCTAGCGCTAGGAATACTCTACGGAAGGTCGAGAACGCGTTGGGCTCGCCGGGGTGACCAAATGGTCACCGGAGCTACGCCAACGTCGAGCTCGGGCGGCGGCGTGCTATGGCCAGAAAGGAGGCGAAGGCTAAGGCGAGCAAAAGGCAGCGGGGTTAGGGGGAAAGTGACGGGGAGCTCACGGCGCATCCAATGGAATCGTCGGAGGGCTCGGGGAGGTCTCCGCCGCGGCGAATTCGACGACGGTGTCCGGTGGCCGAGGCGGCGAGGAAGCTGACGATGGCGCCGCTTCGGGCGTCCCGCGGGCGCGTGCTTCGTCTTGAAGCTCCGTGGCGTCGAGGCGGAGCCTCTGGACAGCACGGAGGGGCGAGGGGGGAGGCGATGGCCGCGGCAGCGGTGAGCGGCGACGATGGTGGCGTTCGGTCGCGGGAGAGAGAGGGCAGCAAGGGAGGGGAAGAGCGCAGGGAAGAGTGAGGGAGGTCCGAGGGGGTGTCGTGGCGTCTCCAGGCGCGTCGAGGAGGAAGCGGCAAGCAGGAGGTGGCCGGCGCGTGCACGCGCGCGTCGGGCACACGCCCTCCTGCCTACTGGCAGGAGGTTGAAGACGGTGGCGGCTGCGGTGGGCTAGGCTGCACAGTGCTGGACCAGCAGAGGAGCTGGGCCGGCTCTGGTGGGCTGCACAGGTAAGCACTTCTCTCTCTCTCTCTCTCTCTCTCTTATTTGTTTCTGTTTTCTATTTCTTTCCTCTGTTTTAAATTAGTAACAATACCAACCCATTTTGGAAACTCCTGAAATAATTTGTGGACTCTCTTTGGATTATTCCAGTGACCCACATTTAGTTTCAGAATCATTTGAGAACTTAAATATTTATAGTATTTAAATGCCCAAAGTCAAATAAAATATGATTTAATTCAAAAATCCAAAAATGATCTAAGAATATATTCATCATTTTTGGCAGAGGTTTCCACCTTAACCAGAAATCATGAACTTTTCTTAGGGACATTTTGGGTTTATTGAAAAGATTTTAATCCATCCTAGTTGAGTTGATTTAATGCTAGGGTTTGAACATCCCCATTTCAAGTTTCTTTCAAATATTAAACATGATGCACACATGAAGCTAGCCTAGTGCATGGCCAGAAGCTAGGGATGTGACAACTCACCCCCACTAAACAAAAATCTCGTCCCGAGATTCAAGCGTAGGGTAAGATGAAAGGGGAACGCAAACTAACATAATCTTCACGATCCAATTGTTCTTCTCGAAGATGTTGATTCATTGCATCATCTTGATCTTGACATCTTTTCTTTCGAGAGCTTCATCCAACTATGATGACGGAAGAGAGGGAAACTCTACAAGATTGATCTTCTCGAAGATCGAGCTATACAAGATCAACTCGCGGAATGAGATGTTGAAACATCTCGAGTTGAGACACAAAACACATCGAGAGGGATGGAAGAACAAACGATGAGGTTTGATTTGGTGGGCAACAATCCCATGCTTAGATAATATGGTGCATGGGTTCCAAAGTAGCGAGGAGTTAATTGCCATGACTCCATAACGGGGCACCTTAGGAAAGGTGACTCGTAGAATTATTCCCTTAAGTGGCAAAAAGAATTACTTTTGATACAAAGATCGTTGAAACTCTTTATACCAGCCTAAGGCAATCACAAACGATCGTGTGAACGAATTCAAAAGAATGGAATACTCATACTAGAAGGAATGATGTGGACTACCTTGTTGAAGACAACACCATGGATGATTTTGCTTATCATCGGGGATGGATGGGACCCATAGTAGGACCACTTTTGAAGATGATCCTAAACAGTAATTACTGAGGTGCAAGCTGGGAACAAAATGCAAATGCTGGGTATGATTCTGGTAACTGGGGATAACTCAACGAGAGTGATTCCACCATTGAATGGTTCTAGCATAATCAGGGAAACCGAGAGCACAAGGACCCCTGAGGATCAACTTCTAGAATAAGTTGCACTAAATCCACATGGAGAAGATGGTTAAATAGCTCAATCAAGATACTACAATGATAGATCTTCCGGCTAGGTGTGTCGGCCAGAACATCAACCTTGTCGGGACCTACATCATAATCTTGGAAAAGTTCCAACCGTCATATCTACCTGAGATTCAGATCTAGTTGGTAACAGGATATTCCAGACTCATCGAGTCTAGAAGAAAATGAAGGTTTGCAACACAAATCGACGAGATGATGTTGCGAGATTCTCGGGAAATGAGCTACGGTAGCAAGCTCCAAAACATGAGCTGGTTCTGCTACATACATGTGAGCACGCTGTCCCAGATAAGCATGACCACATAGTAGTCTTACAATGAAACACTACCGAGTTCCGGTGGGGAACCCTCATAAAGGATATCGAAGTCCTTACGCAAGTCCATGGATTAGATCCCAAGCATAGACTCCTCTTCCTTGAACAAGTCAATCAGGGGCTTGGTGTGCTACGAAATGCATATGGAGTGGAGGTAATTAATCTACCAAACCATGGTATACTTTGCACATGCATGACTGACTTCGGATGATTCCGAAGGAAGCAAAAAAAATCTTTCTCGAACTCACGGCGACAACTTGCATCAAATGCACATGAATTCGAGGACGTCACTACTTTCATCCAAACATATACTTCATGAACAGAGCATGAAGAAAATGCTTACACAATTTCCCAACACTAGCTGGATGTTCAACACGAATCATGGAGGAGACAAAATGTTGCTGATGGGCTCAACAGCAACTCATCGGAATTTCCATATCACTGGACTTCCACCATCATGTGAACATGATGATAGCATTGGTCAGACCAAAAGATGTAATGGTGTATGCTCGAGGAATCAACCACGAGTAAGACAACATTACGAACATCGTTGGTTCTGATTTGATTTGATAATAGCCCATACTCAAATCAAAGTTTGGTTAAGATGATAGGTCCATTAATTGATCACGAGGACCAATCGATAAAGAAATCATCTTTCTACAACAAACACACACACACAAGAGATATCCTTTGGAAAGAACTAAGTCAGGCAAGCTTTTATCTTCCAACTCTCCAAGTTGTGGTTTAGCTTAACCAACTAGCTCAAGGTATCCAACACAGATTCTTGGAGAAAGAGTGGTTTATAGGAAAACCATTTGATCACGATCTCAACATAGCGGTCAGGTGACAACCTGGTGATACTTCTGAGAAGATATTCGGAAAATCACGAACCACCGATATGTTACTAAGCTCGAGAACAATCTTGCTTTTCAGGGCAAGACGATATGATCAACTGAGCAAGGGTTTGACAAAATCCTAACTCATTTGATTGAAGAGTGCACCAAAAATAAGGACTAGGTAGCACAATCAATCTTAGGATGATGATTCAATAACCAGCACGCGAAGAATGAGAGTATTGCCATTAACTACCAAGCAACGAGTTGCTCAGAGTATTGATTTCACACATCACGGTTCACTTGTCGGTATTCCGGTTGTGACAACACGGGACCGAGGAATGAATAATGATGGCGAGAAGTATCACTGCGTCAAGAATTCATAAGAGGTGGTGCAATTCTCATGACACTCTTGACATAAAGATGGTAACGGTCCAAGGTAGAGCAGAGCAAAAGCTGGATTGGCATTTTGGTCTGCGGAATACAATTGCTTTGACCCAATCCTAGATAAGGACGAGGTTCTGGAGTTTGTTTCTCCTAGTCATTCTGAAATAGAATGGCTTGACAGACCACAAGAATAATAGGCATCGATAACACAAATGCACAATTACTCCTGACTATCAATTGATAGACGAGGGCCAGGAAATAACTAAAGAGGGACAACCCAAAGGAACATATGTTTTTCTGAGTTGTGGATGCATGGATTAGTATGTCGAACAAATTCAACATATTTCTTCCGGATAACCCATGTAGAGGAGGAAGGACTGGCAGAGTCACAATATGAATGGAGTACTCCTCAAGAGCGCCCTGGTTGTGATCTTTTGGTTAAAAGAACTTCTGCCATGATGGTTCATGGTATTGGAAGAATGAAATACCACGGACCTCGAGGAATAATGCAAAGGTTACTAATAACCTAAAGGAACGAGCAAACACTATCAACATATAGTAAGTAGGGTGAAGCTTGGGTTCAAAATCCCAGGAATAGAATGCCTACTAACTAATAACATCACGGGATGCTTTCGAGAAAGGTGGCCAAAATCATCACACTGGGAACACAAAACATGGCTAGATTACTAGGTGACTCCCTAAAACACCTAGGGTCATAATAATAGCTCCAACATATATGTCGAGGCAATAGAATACCTCAACTCATCAATTAGTGTGATTAACCTGGCCTAAAAAAACAAAAAAACCAGAGGAAAAGGATTTTGCAAATGCATCAGATGGTTTAGAAACCTGGGATGACTCGGACAGCATAACGGCTGTAAATGCTCAAAAAGATTTGAGACATCATGTAAAATGGTGGCATAACCGCTGAACATCACAAACAAGGTTCCGAGACCAACTATGAACATACGGAAGTAGTAGGAACTGAACTGAGGCTTATATCGGTCAATCCTATAAGTCTACAGAGTAGTAACACGTGATCCTGATAGAAAGATGAGAAGCCTAGTTCTTAATCCCCGTAGAATGAGAAGAGAATGACTCAGATTAGAGGGCATAAGGTAAAGGAGTAAAAAGAGCCTTACGTTCCCTTCCACAATCAATTCCCTTATATAACTAAAGCACTTCTAGACTCAACTTCGACCAGTTTGGCTTGGTAATCCTACAGGCAGTCAGGCTCTGATACCAAAGCTGTCAGGACCCCGATTCCAAGTCACATCGATCTAGCCGGTAACACCTCATATCACTTTGCGGCCTCACGCACGGTATTCCCACGGGTGTCGCCTTACCATGGCCCGGGACCGTTTGCGCCTTTTGGATCACGTATATGATAGTGTCGCTATCATCCATATGACAGAGAACCCGGGCCACATGACTAGTCGTGAACCCAAAGTGGCACTAACTTACGGGGACAGGCATACATGAATCAACATCGAGCATGTCGGTCAGCAGCGTGTGAATCCGGGCTGTAGCACTGGGCTAACAGGACTCCGGGAACCCGGGCTGTAGCAAGCTAGGCAGGACTCCGGATGGCACCGCGTGACATTTCCCCGAAGGGACAGACACATGAACGAAGTGAATCACATGCCGGCCAATCAAGTGTTCCGGAGCAGTAGTGCTGGGCTAGCAGGACTCCGGTGAACCGGGCTGTAGCGGACTACTATGGCTCATGGAAGCACAAGACTACATTTCCCCATAAGAGAGGCTACCAAGGATAAACAACTAGGTTGTCGGATCCCACACATACCAAGCATTTCAATCATACACACAATATGCTCGATATGTGCAAATACAACATGGCATCACAACAAGACTCTACGACTCAGAGTATTTATTCATTAGGCTCCGAAGAGCCAGATATTACAAACACAGGAAGCCCCCTAGTGACCTTGAGAGTTTTTCAACGACTCTGATTCAAACATGATCAAAGTCGGTTCCCAAAAGGGGTTGAGCTATGACTCGAATACGATCAAGAAGCCCCCTAGTGAGCTCGGCAGTGTGCCGATCAAGAGGGTACCGACAGCTATGTTCTCTTTGGTTCGAATACGACCCATGTTTGAACAGGAAGCCCCCTAGTGATCATAAGGTTTAACGGCTAGATTCGAATACGATCATAAGACGGATCAAGCGGGTCAAGCTAGATTCAAATACGATCAGCCCCCAAGTGATCATTTGAAATGACAATAATAATGACATATTACCTTTGAGGATGAATAAGGACAGAGGTCCTGCTTTATTACTTATACATCGTCAAAATATGTACATCATGAGAGCCGGTGGCTCAAGTGTAGTAAGGCCGAAGATGAGCGATATTCCACGGCCGGCGGGTCTCCTCCTCCGACTTACGTGAGTCTTTGTGCTCTCGAACATCGATAAGGTAGTATGACCCGTTGTTCAAGTTCTTGCTGACCACAAAGGGCCCTTCCCAAGGTGGGGATAACTTGTGTGCATCAGTTTGATCCTGGATGAGCCGGAGCACCAAATCACCTTCCTGAAAGGTTCTGGACTTAAGCCGACGGCTGTGATAGCGGGGCATGTCCTGTTGGTAAATCACCGAGCGAGATGCTGCCAAGTCACGCTTTTCATCTAACAGGTCAAGTGCATCCTGACGCACTTGTTCATTGTCCGCCTCAACATAAGCCGCCACATGGGGCGAGTCATGACGGATGTCACTAGGGAGAACTGCCTCAGCTCCGTAAACCATGAAGAAAGGCGTATAACCCGTAGACCTGTTAGGAGTAGTATTGATGCTCCATATCACTGAGGGTAACTCCTCAACCCAACAAACCGGCATCCGTTGCAAGGGGACCAAAAGCTGGGGCTTGATGCCTTTCAAGATTTCCTGATTGGCTCTCTCAGCTTGACCATTGGATTGGGGGCGAGCCACTGATGAAACATCAAGCCGAATATGCTCACATTGACAAATTTTTCCATGGCGCCTTTAGACAGATTAGTACCATTGTCAGTTATAATGTTGTGTGGAAAGCCAAAGCGAAATATCACCTTCTTCATGAACTGAACCGCCGTGGCTGCATCACACTTACTAAATGGCTCTGCCTCAACCCACTTTGTAAATTTGTCAACTGCCACCAAGAGGTGGGTCTTTTTATCTTTGGACCTTTTGAAAGGCCCAACCATGTCAAGCCCCCAGACTACAAACGGGCAAGTAATTGGAATCATCCTCAACTCTTGAGCCGGCACGTGAGCACGTCTCGAGAACTTCTGACAACCATCACATTTACTGACCAGATCCTCTGCATCAGCATGAGCCGTTAGCCAATAAAACCCATGACGGAAAGCCTTGGCCACAAGGGATTTTGACCCCGGCATGATGGCCACAATCTCCTTCATGAATCTCACGAAGAATTTCTTGACCTTCTTCAGGAGAAACGCAACGCTGAAGCTGTGGCACCCCGGCTCAGAGCAACCGGTTTACCCTGCATTGCCAGCCCAGAGATCGAGTCTGCTGGCAATACACAACAACATGGTACAGAAATAACCGCTTTATTGATACTAGCGTGGTACAAGAGTCTGATATTACATCGAGATTCGAGGTCAAGCGACACACACGGTGTTGCTGGACAGTATGTACATTATTTAATGAACATGGCTGGGGCCTCGATCACACGAAACTACGCGTCAGTGGAAGAACGACGTAGCGGAACTCCATGGCACGGGGACACCGACGTGGACACAGCCTAGACACGAGATGCGCTCCGATGCGAATCGACTTGCCTGAAAGCTGGCATGACACGCCAGGTCGGTACATTGAATGTACTTGCTAGCTCACAACAAACATATGCACGATGACAGACAATGTCATGATAATTAATCAGGTTAAATTAATGCAACAAATTACTACCAATGCAAAGCTATGCAAAGCAATCAAACAGCGTACCGAGTCACACGGACTCGCTTACTGATGACCCACAAGTGTAGGGGATCTATCGTAGTCCTTTCGATAAGTAAGAGTGTCGAACCCAACGAGGAGCAGAAGGAAATGATAAGCGGTTTTCAGTAAGGTTTTCTCTGCAAGCAAAGAAATTGTAGGTAATAGATAGTTTTGTGATAAGATAAATTGTAAGAAGTAACAAGCAATGAAAGTAAATAAAGTGCAGCAAGGTGGCCCAATCCTTTATGTAGCAAAGGATAAGCCTGGACAATTTGTAATAATGAGAAAGGAGCTCCCGAGGACACATGGGAATTATCGTGAAGCTAGTTTTCATCACGTTCCTATGATTCGCGTTCGGTACTTTGATAATTTGATATGTGGGTGGACCGGTGCTTGGGTACTGCCCTTACTTGGACAAGTATCTCACTTATGATTAACCCCTATTGCAAGCATCCGATACTACAAAAGAAGTATTAAGGTAAACCTAACCATAGCATGAAACTAGTGGATCCAAATCAGCCCCTTACGAAGCAACGCATAAACTAGGGTTTAAGCTTCTGTCACTCTAGCAACCCATCATCTACTTATTACTTCCCAATGCCTTCCTCTAGGCCCAAATAATGGTGAAGTGTCATGTAGTCGACGTTCACATAACACCACTAGAGGAAAAGACAACATACATCTCATCAAAATATCGAACGAATACCAAATTCACATGACTACTAATAGCAAGACTTCACCCATGTCCTCAGGAACAAACGTAACTACTCACAAAGCATATTCATGTTCATGATCAGAGGAGTATTAATATGCATTAAGGATCTGAACATATGATCTTCCACCAAATAAACCAACTAGCATCAACTACAAGGAGTAATCAACACTACTAGCAACCCACAGGTACCAATTTGTGGTTTGGATACAAGATTGGATACAAGAAATGAACTAGGGTTTTGAGAGGAGATGGTGCTGGTGAAGATGTTGATGGAGATTGAACCCCTCCCGATGAGAGGATCGTTGGTGATGACGATGGTGATGATTTCCCCCTCCCTGAGGGAAGTTTCCCCGGCAGAACAGCTCTGCCGGAGCTCTAGATTGGTTCCGCCTCGTGGTGGCGGAGTGTCGTCCCATAAGCTTGCCCACGATTTTTTTAGGTTAAAAGCCTTCATATAGCAGAAGATGGACACCGGGGGGCCACCAGGGGGCCCAGGAGACAGGGAGCGCGTCCAATAGGGGGGGCGCCCCCACCCTCCTGGCCAGGGTGTGGGCCCCCTCATGTATTTCTTCCGCTCAATAATTCTTATAAATTCCAAAAACAGGTTTCGTGGAGTTTCAGGACTTTTGGAGCTGTGCAGAATAGGTATCCAATATTTGCTCCTTTTCCAGCCAGAATTCCAGCTGCCGGCATTCCCCCTCTTCATGGTGAACCTTGTAAAATAAGAGAGAATAGCCATAAGTATTGAGATATAATATGTAATAACAGCCCATAATGCAATAAATATTGATATAAAAGCATGATGCAAAATGGACATATCAACTCCCCCAAGCTTAGACCTCGCTTGTCCTCAAGCGGAAGCCGATATCGAAAAATATGTCCACATGTTTAGAGATAGAGGTGTCGATAAAAAAATAAAATACGGACATGAGGGCATCATGATCATTCTTATAACAGCAACATATATAGATTTTATCATATAATTTCTTATGCTCAAGTAACAATCAATTCACAATGTCAAGTATGGTTCAAAAACTTCATTGAGAACGAACAAACTATAATCTCAGTCATTGAAGCAATTGCAATTTATCATAACATCAGAAAGAGTCATCAATAGAGCTTTTCAGAAAGTTCACATACTCAACTATCTTGTAGTCTCTACAATTGCTAACACTCACGCAATACTTGTGGTTATGGAGTTTCAGCCGGACACTGAGAAAGATAGGGGCTTATTGTGTTGCCTCCCAACATATTCACCTTTAGGTGATGTCAACAATAATAGCCCATACTAACTTACATCCAATTGGATATATATATCATGATCTTTCAAACACGAGGAGCTTGCCAAAGGATAAAATGAAAAAGGGAAAGGTGAAGATCACCTTGACTCAAGCAGAAAGTAAAAACATAAAGTAAAAGATAGGCCCTTTGCAGAGGGAAGCAGAGGTTGTCATGTGCTTTTATGGCTTGGATGCACAAAATCTTAATGCAAAAGAACGTCACTTTATATTGCCCCTTGTATGTGGACCTTTATTATGCAGTCCGTCACTTTTATTGCTTCCACAACAAGATCGTATAAAGCTTATTTTCTCTGCACTAATAAGTCATGCATATTTAGAGAGCAATTTTTATTGCTTGCACCGATGACAACTTACTTGAAGGATCTTACTCAATCCATAGGTAGGTATGGTGGACTCTCATGGAAAAACTGGGTTTAAGGATAATTGGAAGCACAAGTAGTATCTCTACTTGGTGCAAGGAATTTGGCTAGCATGAGGGGGAAAGGCAAGCTCAACATGTTTGGAAGGTCAATGACAATATACTTTAACTGAGATGTGAGAAAACATAAACCATTACGTTGTCTTCCTTGTCCAACGTCAACTCTTTTAGCATGTCATACTTAATGAGTGCTCCCAATCATGAAAGGTGTCCAAGATAATATATTTATATGTGAACCTCTCTTTCCTTATCACTTCCTATTAATTGCAATGATGACCAAAACTACGTTTATCAACTCTCAACAATTTTTATGCCTCATACTTTCTATGTGTGAAGTCATTACTATGCACAAGATCAATATGAACTCTTTTCTTCTTTCTACTTCCTCAAGATCATAGCAACATAGCAAAGCCCTTGACTCAACACTAATCTTCATTATAGATAGCTCACGGACTCGATTACAAAAAAAATCACAAAGAAAAACTCAAAACTACTTGATATCAAAACTTCAATCTACTAGATCAAGATATTACTAAAAGGATCGAACTAAATAAAACGGTAAAGATAGGAGTGTGATGGTGATACGATACCGGGGCACCTCCCCCAAGCTTGGCAGTTTGCCAAGGGGAGTGCCCATACCCATGTAATTATGTCCTCGGGGGTGAAGGAGGTGGTTATGATGTAGGCTTCTTCCTCAACTTACGCTTGAGTATAGCGTTTTCCTCTTTAAGGTCCTCAATCTCCCGCTCAAGGCTTAATACTCTTTTGCACAATTCCTATTTATTTTTCTGCAAGAGACGAAAAGGGATAAACTCGATCTTTGGCTTCTTTGCTCTATCAGGTAGGCTTGACTTTTTAAACTCCACATGCATGTCCCCAGGTTGAGGCAATGGGGCTTTGCCTTCGTCTGAACTAGTTTCCTCCTTTCCCTTAGGCTCATAGTCCTCCTCTTCCTCAGTGGTCCAACCACCATGTTCCAAGTCCCCGTAGACTCTAGGGTCTGCAAGGAAATCAGCTACATAGCTTTCTCCCTCCGAGTCCAGAGACAACATATTACTCCAGGACTGTAACAGAAACAACTCAAAATGAAAACAGAGGGTATTTGCGTGATACGGTGGTCAAAACCTTAGGGAGTACATATAATGAATTTTTACCGACCAAAATACGTAATGTGCAAGAAAACGGAGTCCGGGAGGCGCACGAGGTCTCCACGAGACAGGGGGGCGCGCCCTCCACTCTCGTGGGGGCCTCGTGTCCCTTTTGGACTACTTCTTTCTTCCTAAAATTCTTAAATATTCCAAAACGGATAAAAATTGCCATTGGAGTTGTTTTGGAGTCGGTTTACTTACCGTACCACATACCTATTCCTTTTCGGAGTCTGGAACGTTCTGGAAACTGTCCCTTATGTATTCCTCCGGGGTTACGGTTTCAATAATATTAGTTTCAACATTGATAGGATTACCTGAAATATAATGTTTAATTCTTTGACCGTTCACCACCCTCAGACTTGTGCCTTCGAAGTTGTTGATTTTTATGGCACCAGAACGATAGACCTCCTCGATAATGTAAGGACCTTCCCATTTAGAGAGAAGTTTTCCTGCAAAAAATCTTAAACGAGAGTTGAATAGCAACACATAATCACCTACGTTAAACTCACGCTTTTGTATCCTTTTGTCATGCCAGCGTTTGACTTTTTCTTTGAATAGCTTGGCATTATCATAGGCTTGGGTTCTCCATTCATCAATGAGCTAATATCAAACAACCTCTTCTCACCGGCAAGTTTGAAGTCATAGTTGAGATCTTTAATAGCCCAATATGCTTTCTGTTCAAGTTCTAGAGGTAAATGACAAGCTTTTCCATAAACCATCTTATACGGAGACATACCCATAGGATTTTTATATGCAGTTCTATAGGCCCATAATGCATCATCAAGTTTCCTGGACCAATTCTTTCTAGATCTATTAATAGTCTTTTGCAAAATTAATTTGAGCTCTCTATTGCTCAACTCTACTTGACCACTAGACTGCGGATGATAAGGAGATGTGATTCTATGATTGACATCATACTTAGCAAGCATCTTACAGAAAGCACCATGAATAAAATGCGAAACACCATTAGTCATAAGATATTTGGGGACTCCAAACCTCGAAAAAATAACTTCTTTAAGCATTTTAATAGAAGTGTTATGATCAGCACTACTAGTTGGAATAGCTTCTACCCACTTAGTAACGTAATCAACAGCAACTAAGATATGTGTATAACCATTAGAGGCAGGAAAAGGTCCCATATAATCAAAACCCCAAACATCAAACGGTTCAATAACAAGAGAATAATTCATAGGCATTTCTTGACGTCTACTAATATTACCAATTCTTTGACATTCATCACAAGATAAGACAAACTTACGAGCATCTTTAAAGAGAGTAGGCCAATAAAAGCCAGATTGCAGTACCTTCTGTGCAGTTCTATCTCCAGCGTGGTGTCCTCCATATGATTCAGAGTGACACTTGCGTAGGATCTGTTCCTGTTCTTGCTCAGGCACACAACGTCTAATAACACCATCTACTCCTTCTTTATAAAGGTGTGGATCATCCCAGAAGTAATGTCTTAAATCATAAAAGAACTTTTTCTTTTGCTGGTATGTGAAACTAGGCGGTATAAATTTAGCAACAATGTAATTAGCATAATCAGCATACCAAGGAGCAGTACGAGAAGCATTAACGACCGCTAATTGTTCATCAGGAAAGCTACCATCAATAGGCAGTGGGTCATCAAGAACATTCTCTAACCTATACAAGTTGTCTGCAACGGGGTTCTCAGCTCCCTTTCTATCAATAATATGCAAATCAAATTCTTGGAGCAAGAGGACCCATCTAATAAGTCCCGGTTTAGCATCTTTCTTTTCCATAAGATATTTAATAGCAGCATGATCAGTGTGAATAGTAACTTTGGAGTCAACAATATAAGGTCTAAACTTATCACATGCAAACACAACTGCTAAGAATTCTTTTTCAGTAGTAGCATAATTTCTCTGGGCAGTATCAAGAGTCTTACTAGCATACTGGATAACATTCAATTTCTTATCAACTCTTTGCCCTAGAACAGCACCTACTGCATAATCACTAGCATCACACATAATTTCAAAAGGTAAATTCCAATCAGGTGGCTGAACAATAGGTGAAGTGATCAAAGCTTTCTTAAGTATTTCAAATGCTTCTACACAATCATCATCAAAGACAAAAAGAATATCTTTTTGCAATAAATTAGTCAGAGGCCTAGAGATTTTAGAAAAGTCCTTAATGAACCTCATATAAAAACCGGCATGACCAAGGAAACTTCTTATACCTTTTATGTCCTTGGGACATGGCATCTTTTCAATAGCATCAACTTTAGCTTTATCAACTTCAATACCTCTCTCGGAGATCTTGTGCCCCAAGACAATGCCTTCATTAACCATAAAGTGGCACTTTTCCCAATTCAAGACGAGACTAGTGTCTTCATATCTCTGCAAAACTCGATCAAGGTTGCTCAAGCAATCATCAAAAGAGGATCCATACACGGAGAAATCATCCATGAATACCTCACAAATCTTTTCACAAAAGTCGGAGAATATAGCCATCATACATCTTTGAAAGGTATCAGGTGCATTACATAAACCAAAAGGCATACGTCTATAAGCAAAAGTACCGAAAGGGCAAGTAAAAGTAGTTTTAGATTGATCTTCCGCTGACACAGGTATTTGAGAGAAACCAGAATAACCATCTAGAAAGAAAAAATGTGTATGTTTGGATAGTCTTTCTAGCATTTGATCAATAAAAGGTAAAGGGTAATGATCTTTCTTAGTAGCTTTATTTAATTTACAGAAATCGATTACCATCCTATAACCTGTAATAATTCTTTGCGGGATCAATTCATCTTTATCATTAGGAACAGCAGTAATACCTCCCTTCTTAGGAACGCAATGGACAGGGCTCACCCATTCACTACCAGCAACGGGATAAATTATACCTGCCTCAAGGAGCTTTAGTATCTCCTTTCTTACCACTTCTTTCATTTTAGGATTTAGTCGTAATTGATGATCTCTAACTGGTTTGGCATCTTTCACCAATTTAATTTTGTGTTGGCATAGAGTGGGACTAATGCCCTTAAGATCATCCAGAGTATATCCAATAGCAGCACGGTGCTTCTTCAGAGTTTTCAATAATCTTTCTTCTTCCTGCTCTGAAAGGTTAGCACTAATAATAACAGGATATATTTTCTTTTCATCAAGATAAGCATACTTAAGATTATCAGGTAATGGTTTGAGTTCAAACACGGGATCACCCTTGGGTGGAAGGGGATCCCCTAGGATTTCAACAGGTAAGTTGTGTTTCAGAATAGGTTCATGTTTATGGAACAATTCATCTATCTCCCTTCTTTCATTCATAAACATATCATTTTCATGGTCTAGCAAATATTGTTCTAATGGATCAGTAGGAGGTACGGCAATAGAAGCAAGACCAATAATCTCATCCTTACTAGGTGATTCACTATTACGAGGTTGTCGACGAAACTTAGCAAAATTAAACTCATGAGACATACCATCTAAACCAATGGTGACAGTATCTTTTTCACAATCAATCTTAGCATTAACAGTATTCAAGAAGGGTCTACCAAAAATAATGGAACAAAAACCATCTTGTGGGCAACTCAGAACAAGAAAATTAGCAGGATATTTAACCTTCCCGCACAAAACTTCAACATCTCTAACAATCCCAATTGGTGAAATAGTATCTCTATTAGCAAGCTTAATAGTAACATCAATATCTTCTAATTCAGCGGGTGCAATATCATGCATAACTTCTTTATATAAGTCATAGGGTATTGCACTAGCACTAGCACCCACATCACATAAGCCATGATAACAATGATCTCCTATTTTAACGGAAATAACAGGCATGCCTACGACAGGTCTATGTATCTTAGCATCGGGTTTAGCGATATTAGCAGCTTCATCACGGAAATAAATAACATGCCCATCAATATAATCATCCAAGAGATCTTTAACCATAGCAATACTAGGTTCAACTTTAATTTGCTCAGGAGGTGTATACATTCTAGTATTACTCTTACGAACCACAGTTGAAGCTTTATCATGATCCTTTATCCTAACAGGAAAAGGTGGTTTCTCAACATAAGTAGTAGGAATAATAGGATCATTATAAGTAATAGTCTTTTCTTCAACTGTAACAGGTGCAACTACTTTTACTTCAGTGGGAGGATTATATTGAAACCACTTCTCCTTAGGGAGATCAACGTGAGTAGCAAAAGATTCACAAAAAGAAGCTGCTATCTCAGAGTCAAGTCCATACTTAGCGCTAAATCCACGAAAAGCATCGGTATCCATAAAAGATTTAACACAATCAAACTTAGCTGTCATACCTGACTCCTTACCATCGTCGGAACCCCAATCTTCAGAGTTGCGTTTAATTCTTTCCAATAAGTCCCATTTGAAATCAATAGTCTTCAGCATATAAGAACCAGCACAGGAAGTATCGAGCAGGTTGCGATTATCGAGAGAAAGCCGAGCATAAAATTTTTGAATAATCATTTCCCGGGAGAGCTCATGATTGGGGCATGAATATAACATTGATTTAAGCCTCCCCCAAGCTTGAGCGATGCTTTCTCCTTCGCGAGGCCAGAAATTATATATGTAATTACGATCACGATGAACAAGATGCATAGGATAGAACTTCTGGTGAAATTCCACTTTCAATCGCTTATAATTCCAAGATCCCGTATCATCACATAGCCTATACCATGTCAATGCATCTCCCTTCAAAGATAAAGGGAAGACCTTCCTTTTGACAACATCCTCGGGAATACCTGCAAGCTTAAATAATCCACAAACTTCATCCACAAAGATAAGGTGTAAATCGGGATGCAATGTTCCATCTCCTGCAAATGGATTAGCTAGCAGTTTCTCTATCATACCCGAAGGAATCTCAAAGTAAATATTTTCATAAGGTTCAGTAGGTTGAGGAGCAACTCTTTGCTCTTCTGGTCGGGGTGAAGATACCCCGAACAAGCCCCTCAAAGGATTAGTTTCCATAGTGACAAGTAACAGAAAATTCAGCACACTATATAAATGTTTCCTTACCAGGTTCCACTCACCAAAAGCGCTACACTCCCCGGCAATGGCGCCAGAAAAGAGTCTTGATGACCCACAAGTGTAGGGGATCTATCGTAGTCCTTTCGATAAGTAAGAGTGTCGAACCCAACGAGGAGCAGAAGGAAATGATAAGCGGTTTTCAGTAAGGTTTTCTCTGCAAGCACTGAAATTGTAGGTAATAGATAGTTTTGTGATAAGATAAATTGTAACAAGTAACAAGCAATGAAAGTAAATAAAGTGCAGCAAGGTGGCCCAATCCTTTATGTAGCAAAGGATAATCCTGGGCAATTTCTAATAATGAGAAAGGAGCTCCCGAGGGGAATTATCGTCAAACTAGTTTTCATTACGTTCATATGATTCGCGTTCGGTACTTTGATAATTTGATATGTGGGTGGACCGGTGCTTGGGTACTGCCCTTACTTGGACACGTATCCCACTTATGATTAACCCCTATTGCAAGCATCCGCAACTACAAAAGAAGTATTAAGGTAAACCTAACCATAGCATGAAACTAGTGGATCCAAATCAGCCCCTTACGAAGCAACGCATAAACTAGGGTTTAAGCTTCTGTCACTCTAGCAACCCATCATCTACTTATTACTTCCCAATGCCTTCCTCTAGGCCCAAATAATGGTGAAGTGTCATGTAGTCGACCTTCACATAACAGCACTAGAGGAAAAGACAACATACATCTCATCAAAATATCGAACGAATACCAAATTCACATGACTACTAATAGCAAGACTTCACCCATGTCCTCAGGAACAAACGTAACTACTCACAAAGCATATTCATGTTCATGATCAGAGGAGTATTAATATGCATTAAGGATCTGAACATATGATCTTCCACCAAATAAACCAACTAGCATCAACTACAAGGAGTAATCAACACTACTAGCAACCCATAGGTACCAATTTGTGGTTTGGATACAAGATTGGATACAAGAGATGAACTAGGGTTTTGAGAGGAGATGGTGCTGGTGAAGATGTTGATGGAGATTGACCCCCTCCCGATGAGAGGATCGTTGGTGATGACGATGGTGATGATTTCCCCCTCCCGGAGGGAAGTTTCCCCGGCAGAACAGCTCTGCCGGAGCTCTAGATTGGTTCCGCCAAGGTTCCGCCTCGTGGCGGCGGAGTTTCGTCCCGTAAGCTTGCCCATGATTTTTTTTCAGGGTAAAAGCCTTCATATAGCAGAAGATGGACACCGGGGGGCCACCAGGGGGCCCAAGAGACAGGGGGCGCGCCCAGTAGGGGGGCGCCCCCCACCCTCCTGGCCAGGGTGTGGGCCCCTGATGTATTTCTTCTACTCAATAATTCTTATAAATTCCAAAAACAGGTTGCGTGGAGTTTCAGGACTTTTGGAGCTGTGCAAAATAGGTTTCCAATATTTGCTCCTTTTCCAGCCAGAATTCCAGCTGCCGGCATTCCCCCTCTTCATGGTGACCCTTGTAAAATAAGAGAGAATAGCCATAAGTATTGAGATATAATATGTAATAATAGTCCATAATGCGATAAATATTGATATAAAAGCATGATGCAAAATGGACGTATCACTTACCAGACGGTTACCTTGTAACCAGACGGTGACCACACCGGGGTCACACCTGAAACCAAACACTCATGAACACCTCGCGTGTTTAGGGTTCACCACGAAACAATGCATCGCAACAATTACTAATTTGCAAGATTAATTATAAAAAGGTTGATCCATGGTGTGACTTACTCCCGAGTCTTGCCCATAACCGAGGGCGCGGTTATCGATAGATTAGATACACTTTGCAGAGGTAGCGCACTTTACCCACACCACGGAATACCTGGCCTCGCACTCCCTTTAGGGTGGACCAATATATTCCGACGAAACCCTCCCTTTGCCATGCACTCTCCCCGGCCACTCCGACCATCTCCCTCTCCGGGCTAGGTCTTGGGTGGCCTGTGTCTACCAAAGACACCAACGCCCACCGTCGTGGCAAAACAGTCCCAAACGGGGACAAGGTACCATAAAAACAAACGAGCACACAAGGTTATGTCTGCCTACCGGGCCAGTGTATGCACGCCCATAACCTTCCCTCGGGGGAGGCATCGGTGAGAGCCACGACAAAGGACCGAATCAAGACCTTCCCATTAGGTAAATGTGGTCGCACTGAATTAAAAACCCGATTCAGTGGCACCATGATGTGATCAACATCATATTCAGGTTGAAATAAATCAAATATTAATTTTCAGAAAACTTTTTATTACTAACATGGCGTCGTACCGGAAAGCATGCAACTACTCGTCACACAGAGCAAGCAACTCTTAGGCATGGATCAAAACAAACAACATCACTATGTTGCACTACTAAGATCAGAAACTTTTCTGGTTGCAACTCATTTTTATCTACCAACAATATTTTTATTAGTTCATTATTTAGTTGAAAACTATTACTAGCAAAAATAGCTACCACAACTTTCCCTAACAAAATGCCCAGTGCAAAATCTTACTCTACTTAGCCAAACAATTCTATGCACTCAACTAGAAGCTAAAACAAGCATATCAAGCATTATAAAACAACTAGCAATTCACCATATTAATTTATCAAATTTTAAATGCAAATAAAGAATCATATTCAATTAGAAAATCATAGATATTGAAATAACACCATCCAAATGATGCTGTGGCTTGCCTTAGTGCAGAGGAGGGTCACACTCCTCCTGGTTAGCTTCAAGGCAAGATCCTCCTTTTGAAAATATTTTAAAACCACAAAAATAAATGTCAAAACACATTATGAAAATCACCAGAAATTCTAGACAGCAAGGAAAAATCCACCTTCTGGTGTGCTGCTAGAGATTTCTGTAACAAAGACAATACAAAAAGAATCAATTCATTTGGACTTGTGGTTTAGAAATTATGGCTGGTCAAAGTTTGGTCAAATTTCTGATTAAATTTGAATAAATAGAAAATCCTGGGGGGGTGACGTCGAAGGCGTAAAGTAGAAATACGCCTCCACTCGTACCGCTTCGGGCGCGAGTGGTGAGAACAATAGGTGCGTCCCGCGTGTCAGGAGGGGGAGGGATCAGAGGGATACGGAGCTTCACCGGAGCTTACGCCGGCGACGAGGGGGTTTGGGGCTAAATGAAAAGGATAGGATTGAAGCTGGGGTCGTGGCGCACCTGCCCGTACCCGTGGCTTGGCAAGAGGTGGCTGGAGTTGGTCGCGGTCGAGCTCGCAAGCTTCGGTGGCAGACGGGGTTCGCCGGAGAGGAAGAAGACAGCGGCGAGAGGCAGCTCCGAGGGCTCCACGGGGTCCAGGCAGCACCAGAAGACCCCCAATGCCCCGCCCAAGCAGCTGCTTGAGCTCGAGAGGCACCGGAGCGCGGCGTCTAGACTGTGGGGATCGCCGGAGTCCTCGGGTCGGGGCGACCTCCAGAGGCCTGCCCAACCGGGCCGCAACTCATCTACGTGCTCGTGGAGGTGGTGTGGAGTGGTGCGTGGCTAGCGAGGGAGGCGGGGTGGCTTTATATAGCCGAAGCAGAGGGGGGGGGGGACGTGTCGCCGCCGGAGCGCTCTGGACACACGGCGAACGTCGACGAGAAGCTCCAACGCGAGGGGACAGAGTGCAGCGTCAACGCCGGCGCTTGCCCACGCTCGCGGATGAGCACAGGAGGTGGTTTGGGATGGGGACAAGCACACGCGCGCACTGTGCCGTTTTAGCCGCGACTTGACCGGACTTGCTGTGGTGGCTCTGGCGTCGGCGAGCACCAGGGAGGGGTCAAGATTGATGGGTCGAGGGTGGTGGCGCGTTGCGGCAGTCGGAGGCGAGCGCTGGCATGCACACGCGCGAAACAGAGCGCAAGGCGCCAGCCAGAGCGCGTCGAGACGCATGCCAGGCACCGTGTCCACTCGCGGTCACCAGGATGGCATGGTCAAAATGACGCCCAGTAGCGGCCAAACCTTGTCCACGCTCTTGACCGTGCAGTGCTACGTCTGAGAGAGGTGATGGATTCTACCCAGGCCGACCAGACGCGACTCTACCAAGCTGGCAAGTTTCTGGTCAGAAACTTGGTCTCCAAGTTTGGCCACCTTCTAGAAGGCCATTAGGGCTGATCTCCTGGGGTTTAGGGTTTCTTAGGAGGGTGTTTAAGCTCAAGAAAGATCAAGGCCAAAATCTTAGGGAAAAATGCACTTGCTGTACAAAGTGCATTTCTGGTCCAGAAGTGAAAAGATTTTCTACAGCACAAATATTACAAAAAGAGATGCAATATTTTTGCATGGGAAGATGTCCCATGGCCCTAAGAATATTTAGGAATTATCTCAGATTTTTCTGAGCAAGAAAAATGGAGGTTGCTTTGGAGCACAAAGCTCTGAAATGAACTTAAGAGAGAAAAATGAATATTTTCCTTTTAGGAAAAATATTCATTTTATTATTTTGGGAATTTGTGGGAGTAAATAGGTAGATAGGTCACTTGGGTGAAAGCCAAGGATATGCCCAAGTGACAAGTCCATTTGAATTGATTCAAAACTCCAAATCAAATCAGGGCAAAAACCACGATGAAAACCAAGTCCGGAAAGAGAGAGAAGGCAAATCCGGTAAAAAGAAAGAAGGACAAATCCAGGCTGTCACAAACCTCCCCCACTTAGAATGAATCTCGTCCTCGAGATTCGGTTGCTTGGGAAAACTATTCTGGGTATGCAGTCCTTCAAAATTCCTCTCTTTCCCAGGTTGCTTCTTCTTCGGTGTGATGCTCCCACTGAACCTTGTAAAATTTTATCTCTTTGCTGTGAGTGACCCTTTCTGTCTGATCCAATATTCTGATTGGCTTCTCCTCATAAGTCAAATCCTTAGCCAATTCTATCTTTGACATATCTTCCCTTTTCTCTGGTGGCGAGATGCATCTTCTTAGCTGGGAGATGTGAAACACGTTGTGTACTTCTAACAATTCTGGTGGCAATTCCAATTGGTAGGCAATTGTTCCGACTCTGGCCATGACGGGGAATGGACCGATATATCTGGGTGCCAATTTTCCCCGGGTCTGAAACCTCTTGACTCCTTTCATAGGGGTGACTCGGAGATATACGTGTTCTCCGGGTTCAAAGCTGATCTGGCGATGTTTGGCATCATAGTAGCTCTTCTGTCGGGATTTGGCCAGTTGCAGTCTGTCTCGGATTTCCTTGACTTGCTTCTCTGCTCCGAGCATTAAATCAGTCCCGAAAATACGGCTATCTCCGGTTTGAGACCAATTCAATGGGGTGCGGCATTTCCGGCCATACAGAGCTTCATAGGGTGACATCTTTAAGCTGGCCTGGAAACTGTTGTTGTAGGAGAACTCGGCGTAGGGCAGGCAGTCTTCCCACTTGGTTCCTTGTGCCAATGTGCATGCTCGGAGCATGTCTTCGAGTATTTGATTTACTCGCTCAGTCTGTCCATCTATTTGAGGATGGTAAGCCATGCTGTACTTCAAAGCGGTTCCCAAGGCTTGATGAAGTCGGGACCAAAATGCGGATGTGAATAGAGATCCCCTGTCTGAGGTGATAGTCTTGGGTACTCCATGCAGACTGACGATTCTTGATACATACAGCTGTGCAAGTTGATCTGCACGGTATGTGGTCCGGATAGGTATGAAGTGTGCCACCTTGGTTAGAGTGTCCACTATGACCCATATCGCGTCGTTGCCTCGATGAGACCTTGGTAATCCGGTGATGAAATCCATGCAAATATCGTCCCATTTCCATTGGGATACCGGCAGAGGCTGAAGGAGTCCGGCGGGTTTTTGATGTTCCGCCTTTACCTTGTTGCAGACATCGTAGCAGGCCACAAAATACGCGATGTCCTTCTTCATTCCATCCCACCAAAATATTTGGCGAAGATCCTCATACATCTTGGTACCACCGGGATGAATGGAGTATGGTGCTTCATGTGCTTCCGCCAATATTTTCTTCTTCAAATTGGCTTGGTTGGGTACGCAAAGTCTTCCTTAGAACCTTAGCGAACCTTGCTGGTCCATAGTGAAATCCGGTGCTTGCCCTTGGTGCAGCTTCTGAATATATATCCGTAGCACCTTATCATCCACTTGAGCTCTGCGGATCACCAAGTTTAGATGCCTGATTTCTTCAATAAGCTCCGGAGGTAAGGAATCCATTAGGGCATTAAGGTTGGCTGGTTTGCGGCTGAGGGCGTCAGCCACCACATTAGCTTTGCCCGGGTGATAATTTATTCCGAGGTCATAGTCCTTAACCAACTCGAGCCATCTTCGCTGTCGAAGGTTCAAGAAGGGCTGAGTGAATATATACTTGAGACTTTTGTGGTCGGTGAATATCTGGCACCTTTTTCCAATCAGATAGTGTCTCTAGATCTTCAAAGCGTGCACCAGTGCGGCCAATTCCAAATCATGAGTAGGATAATTTCCTTCATGTTATCGCAGTTGGCGAGATGCATAGGCCACCACTTTGCCATCTTGCATGAGTACACACCCGAGTCCTTTTCTGGAGGCATCGCAGTAAACATCAAAACTGCGGTAGATATCTGGAAGAGTTAATATGGGTGCCGATGTCAGCCTGGTTTTTAACTCATTGAAGCTCCGTTCGCAGTCTTCAGTCCATACGAACTTCTTGTCCATCTTGAGAAGCTTAGTCATCGGCTTGGCGATCTTGGAAAATCCTTCGATAAAACAGCGGTAATATCCGGCTAGTCCAAGGAAACTCCGGATCTCTGAGACGGTGGTGGGCGTGGACCAATCAAGTACATCTTTTACCTTGCTTGGGTCCACCGAGATTCCTTCTGCCGAGAGGATATGTCCGAGGAATCCCACTTGCTGGAGCAAAAACTCACATTTGCTGAATTTGGCATACAATTGATGATCGTGAAGCCTTTGCAGAACTGCCCGAAGATGCTCCTTATGTTCTTCCTTGCTCTTGGAGTAGATGAGGATGTCGTCAATAAACACCACCACGAATTTATCCAAGAAATCCATGAAGACCTTGTTCATCATGTGCATAAAGAATGCAGGAGCGTTGGTGAGGCCGAAGGACATAACGGTGTATTCGTAAAGACCGTATCGAGTGGTGAACGCGCTCTTAGGAATATCTTCCTTCTTAATCTTGAGTTGATGATATCGTGTCCTCAGATCAATCTTTGAGAATACTTTGGCCCCACTGATTTGATCAAACAGATCGTCAATCCTCGGCAGTGGAGACTTGTTTTTATTGGTGACGTCATTCAGCTGTCTGTAGTCGACGCACATTCGTAGACTGCCATCCTTTTTGTCCACAAAGATTGCTGGTGATCCCCATGGGGAAGAACTTGGACGAATGTATCCTTTTTGCATCATCTCATCGAGTTGTTTCTTCAATTCCACCAACTCTGAGGAGGGCATCCGATAATATTTCTTATGTATCGGGGTGGTTCCAAGTACCAGGTCAATAGCGAACTCCAATTCCTGGTCTGGTGGCATGCCGGGTAATTCTTCAGGAAATACATCTGGATACTCACTGACCACTGGGATTAATTCCACCTCTTCTGCCACGGCTGTGAAAACCATATCCTTCGAGGGGATGTGTTTGCAGGCATAAAAACTTGTAGTGCGACCTTCCATATTTTTCAAGGTAACTTCTCTGGTCGCACAGCTGATACAGACTTGGTATTGGGTTAACCAATTCATGCCCAGAATGACATCCAATTTGTTGGAATCGATGATTATCAACGATGTTGGAAACTTGACGCCCTTGATGTCAATCTCCAAATTTCGGCAGACGAGATTGCTTCTAAGTATGGATCCTGGGGATTGTACCAGCATGTGTTTTCCCAAAATCGAACAAGAAAAAATGTTTTGGGAAGCAAAACCCCGCGAAATGAAAGAGTGGGAAGCCCCAGAGTCAAATAAAATTACGGCAGGTATGTCGTTAACGAGAAACATACCAATGACGACTTCCGGGTCCTCTTGCACTACAGAAAAAATACACTTCCGTGATGATATGTGTTTGTCACAGTAGGTCGTGTTTTTTGTCATGCATGTACATCCATGACGATTTTATGACAGAATCAAGATAGTCATACCTGTGCTGTCGTAGAAGTGTTCCATGACATTACCAAAATTATCATCACGGAAGTGACCACTTCCATGATGATAAATCGCGTGTCACAGAAGTGCTTTCGTCAAGGGTGACCGGCACGTGGCATCCACCGTAATGGAATGCCGTTAAGCTATCGGGTTGGGTTTTGGATCCGATAACCCGTTAACAGCCCTGACCAATGGGGATTTTCCACGTGTAAAATCATCATTGGCTGGAGGAAACACGTGTCGGCTCATCGTTGGGACAGATGTCATCCACTCATTGGACAGAAGGCGCCTATGACACGTCGACACGTGGCACGGCCCAACAGAGGCCCATTCCTGTGAAAAGGCTGGCCCGTTTGACTTGGTCAAAAGGTGGTCGGCCGGCCCATGGAAAGCCTGTTAATGGCCTGTTCGCATATAGCTCATTTATAGCCCGCTAACCCAAGGCCCGTTACGCCCTATCCGAATTAGGCCCAGTAGCGTCATCTGGGCCATCCAATATGATTCCAGCCCGTTTTCACTTCTGGCCCATGTATGGCCCATGACGTCTTTCGGTCCAGATGAGGCCCTATGTAACTCTTGGCCTATTAACGGCCCGTGGTGAAACTGGCCCGTAATGAACAGTGTATCACTTTACACCCATTAACGGCCCGTGGTGAAACTGGCCCGTAATGAACAGTGTATCACTTTATACCCATTAACGGCCCGTTATTCCGTTGGGCCATTTCCAGCCCATGTTATCTTTCGGCCTTCTTAGAGCCCATTTATTCTTGGGCTCATTTCCAGCATTCGTTTACTTACGGCCCGTTACTGTCATTTTCTGCTTGTGGGCCAAATTCAGCCCGTGTTTACAGTCGGCCCGTTTGTGGTCCGTTAATACGTTGGGCCATTTTCATAGCGTCATCAAATACGGCCTATTAACGATGGCCCGTTATGGTCGGCCCATGAACGGACGATTCCAACTCTAGCCCGTTTACGGCCATAATGCGGCCTGTTATTGGCCCATGTTTGGCCAATCGATCATACGGCCCGTATAAGGCCCATTGATGATACGGCCCGTAGAAGGCCCATTGTTTCTACGGGCCATAGAAGGCCCATTGTTTCTACGGCCCGTAGAAGGCCTACTGTTTCTACGGCCCGTAGAAGGCCCACTATTTCTACGGCCCGTAGGAGGCCCAGTGTCACTACAATAAATATTAGCCCATGGTTATTGTGGCCTAGTTTAAAAAAATAGGTTATTGCAGCCACTACCAAACTGCGGAAAAAGAACTGCACTGACTACAAGCAAACAAAAACAAGACAACAAGGAAATAAATAAGCAAGCAACTTATGCTAGGCTATCACGGCTATTACACATATTACATCCACTGGGCATCAAAGTTCACCACCAATGCAAATATAAGGAACAAAGCAGCATATAAACGTCGCAGCAAAACAAGTCCAGAATTGAAACCACTTCAGAAGATTTCAAGAAACAATATCCTGGGTACCCATAATGCTGGCAAGATTCTTAGCAAGCTTATTAACTTTCTCTTGTTTGGCGCTTAAATCCTCCAGCGCTTGTTGTGGCACAAGAAAGTACGCATCTGAATTATGCAGGGACTTCCTCAGTCCTTCGGCTTCTTGCCGCAGCACAGCTGACTGATGCCTTTCAGCTTGTAGCTGAGACTGAAGAAGCAGAAGTGATTCAGGCAGCAAGTTCGAAGAGCTTGTGCCAGCGGTACTGGCCAGTAACTCGAACACTACATCAACGCAGGACTATGGGGTTTTCTCACTGTCTACAAGATCATTTTTATCACCTTTCTTGGAGACCAACAGGGTTGTCCCACTATCTTGAACCTTATATGCATTACTTTCTCTACCATTGCATAGTGGGGTGCTCTTCTCCAATATTCTGTTTGCATACTACAAGAGAAACAAGCAGACACATCACAGGTTTAGCTTGTAGTATACGAAACTCATTTTGGTAAACCGGTTCAGTAGTAAGGTGGATAGGATAACAACATGAACCAAACATATATCTATGTACTATGGTCACTGTATTGTCCATATCATTCTAGTTTATGTTCCCTAATCAAGATAGAGACACAGTTCAACTCATATATTTTTAAGACACAGCAGCATAGACAGAATATAAGTGTGAGAAACTACACAGCATTGGCAGCACTTGTAATGTGCATCACATGAGAACATAACTGTTTATACAACTTAAACTGAAATCAACATAGAGCAAGAAGTTAGAACAACAATCCAGTTAAAGAAATAGGTTTAAAACATACCTGTTGCGCCATTGGAGTTTCAATTGGATCCTTCAAATTCAAAAGTAGTTGGTATGAGTAAATACAGTGATGCAACAGCAAAGGAGTATGGACCATAGCTACGGAATCTGACCTGAGAACAGTTGCTCTTCTGCTTTAAACATGGAGTTTGGGTTAGCTGTGGTGGTCTTCGTGCTTTGGGCACTGCAGTAGCTTTACAAACTGCTCGTGTGGGGGTACTCTGTGGTGGACATGGTGCTTTGTCAACTAGAAGTGGGTTACTATCCGCTGGGGTTGCGGTTAGATGGGTTGTAGCTGGTTCTCTGCCCAACGTGTAGGTGTGCTATCTGGAAGAGTCTCGATTATGTGTGGTGGGGCTAGTTTGTGGGCCAGTACAACCATGGTTCTATCTGCATCGACGGGTAGCACTGTCTTTTGTGAAGAACGGGGTTTTTGCTCCCTTAGATACTGCCATCACCCCCTCCAATTCAAATGGCCGATAAACAAGAAAAGAAATTGAACATACAGACATTGTATGATAGACAGATGTGGTAATTCACATATATGTTGTCTAACCAAACAGGACAGCATGACACAATTTCACATATATGATGCCTAACTAAACAGGATAGCATGACACAGTTTCAGATATATGATGGATAACTTAACAGGATATAATGGCATAATTCAACATATGATGAGTACCTAAACAGGATGACATGAAAAAACTATATGATGTCTTTCTAAGATAGGTTGGGACGAAATAATTCACATACATGTTGTCTAAGATTACAGGATGGCATGATATAATTGACATAATTGATTCATATACTAAGCAGTTGGCACTCGCATGTATGATCTCTAAACTAAGCAGGTAGAATTCAATATTGTGCATATGATGTCTAAACTAAGCAATGCAAGACACCATATGCATCATATGAGAAGTATAAACATTGCAACTTAGAGCATACACCTCAGGTGGGATATAGGACTGGTCATTTGTCTCTGAATCCTCCTCCGAGGAGCTCCCTCTAACCATCGAGATATACGCTTCAACAGGTACCATTGCCTGCTCTGAAGACCTTGTTTTCACTCCATATTTTTCCATAACCGGCTCAAATGGCTGATACACATGAAGAGTAGTTCAATATACACAGATTGTCGACAAATGGAATACGTAATGAAAAAAAAGATGGCATAAGATAATTCACATATATGATTCATGGCTCCATGGCGGTGCATAATTCACATATATGATAACTGGCTGAAAAACATGGCATTGCATAATTGACATATCTGATATAGAAAGCAAACAGGAGGCATTCACACAAAACATGTCTAATCTAAGCAGATGGCATGGCAATGCAAGACACCATAAGCATGATATGAGCAATATAACCCAGCCAAGTTAGAGCATGCACCTCGGGGGGGATACGACTGGTCATCTGTCTCTGAATCCTCCTCTGAGGAGCTATCTGTAACCAGCAAGAAATCTGCATGGGCAATTCAAAACTCAAGATTGAACAATAAAGTAGCAGGTAATAATAACTGATGTATAACGTATGCAAACACAAAAGACTGTGACCTCTCTTCTGGAACTGTGTAGTCCTCAGGTTCATCTGCTCAGTCGATGATGGTAATGCAGTTGGCGTGGCTGCCGGCAACGGGGAAGATGATCTGAGGCGGCGAAGAAAGTCTGCAGGGGGGATCTCTGCTGAAGTGAACGCTTCTGTCGATGGTGCACCTCAGGTGGGGTGGATGACGGCATAGCAGGAGTAGGACATAACACACAGAGTTTTCTTTGACGCTTATCTGAAAATGAAGTAAATCTGTAAGGGCTCCTTAGAATTGGAGGATTCTATAAACGCAGGGACAGGAAAAACACAGGAATAGGATAGGAATGCACGTGCAAAATAGAGCATTTGGAAACATAGGATTTCAATCAACCTGGGTGTTTGGCTCACATGAATTGGAAGAAACACAGGAATGGAGAAACAAAGTGATGCGACGAGTGTACAACCTCTTTGGCATAGCCTTGTGGACAGCATCATTGGGTTGGACGTGGAGGATGGTGATGATGCTGGTGTGACTGTCGGAGGCGGGGAAGAAGATCCGAGGCCTCTGGAAACGGCACCGAGGGTACTGCTCCGCTGTGATGGACGGTTCCGTCGTTGGAGCAGCTCCGCTAAGGTGTACGTCGACGAGGCTGAAGCATGACAAGACAGACAACGTTAATCTGAAGTGGGACCCTAAAATCATCTGCAATAGATGATGTAAAATACATCACCAAAAAGTGCTAGATGTAAAACGCATCAGCCGCGCCACGGCCGCTTCGACAGATGTTGTAAGTACTGTTCACTCTAAACTTAACTGAAGAAAATGAACTTTACAGTCGAAACTGAATTTTACTGTCGAAACTTATTGAACTAGTAACAGAGCACTGCAATAGATGTTTAGGGCGTTCGAGCACTAGTAGCAGAGAAGCAGTGATCTAAATCAGCAGACGCTCGAGCAGGGAACGCACTAGCAGAGAGCAAGTCGTGCAGTAGCACCGCGAGCGAGTGCTAAAGCAGCAACTCCTATAGCTGCCGGAGGTCGTGCAGCAGCAGCAGCGCAAGCGAGGGCAAGAGCAGAGCAGCAGCATGAACGAAAGCAGGAGCAGTGCAGCAGCGCGACCGACAGCAAGAACAGAGCCGCAGCGCGAGCGAGAGCCGGAGCAGCTGCAGCTAGTGCCATTGTGGAAGTCGCCGCCGAGGAAGCAACGACATGGGGGAGAGACGCCGTGGATGATGTGGCCGGCAACGGCGCCGTCGATGGATACACGCCATGTCTGCTCGGTATCGAGCACCGGCAGCCCCGTGAGATCGAATAAAAGATAAACTGCAGCGGTGAGTGCAGAACCTCCTTGGTGGCGCCGAGTTGGCCTCGGTTTCATCGGAGGAATTGGTGAGGGTGTTGCGGTTCCGGTGGGGCAGGTTAAGACGGCGTTGTTGGAATTGAGGTGGTGCGATAGACGAGGCGAACGTCGGGGAAGCTCCTTGGAGGTGGAGGACGGGGCGGCTGATCCGGCGGGACGACGAGATCGACAACGGATCCTCATCCGGTGCGGTGGATGAGGGACGGCGAGCTGTTGCGGTGGACGACGTAGTCGGGGAAGAGTCTCCGGTTGGGCGGCGGTCGGGAGGCCGATGGAGGAGCGTGGGGTTTCGCGGGTTTTGGTGGCCTCGGTGTACGAATGGGCGGGGGGCGAAGGGGGAGGGGGAGCCAAGCTTAGGGACGCGCTTGTCCGAAATGTAGGGTAAGTTACCAGCGTACCCCCACCGGTTTTGACACCGCGACGTGGAGCTTCATTTCCGGCTGAGGGGTAGAAGGGGGATTTCGCGTGTCTAGGCTGCGGGAGCGATTTCGGATGAGGAGGGAGTTCTCGCGCGCATCCATATTTCGGGATAACAAGGCACGGCGCGGGCTGAAGAGGCGGGAGTTTCAAAGCAGGTGAGACAAAAGATACTCGAGCTTGAAAATTTCGGGCTAACAAGGTGCGGATTCCTTGTTCGGCAGAACAAACTTAACGCGTAAAAAAACAATTCATACAAGACACAAGAGAGTCATGTCCCCTTTTACTATATTGCTATATATGCCATTGAAAAAACTACAAGAAAAATGTCAAAAAAAATCAGGAGAACAAGATTACCCTACACAGTACCAAATCGATTCGCACTTCCCTCAAAAACAACAACAAACAAATCAATTCCCACCAAAGAAAGAGTAATGTCCCTTTTTATATGATTACAGATGCCATGATCTTGAATTTCAATTTTTGAATCCACGTTATGTTGAATTCGAATATATCGTTAGGTGACCTTGCGGTTTATAATTGATGTATCGTACATTTTGATCTTCCATCATATATTAACATTTTACTCCACCATGTGAACATATATATTGTCGTCTACCATATGGACTAAATTTGAATCAATTTTCCTTATTTGAACGATTGTTGTCAAGTTATACAATAATTTAAATATTATCTTGATAACAAAAAACATGCATATAGCAGTAATCATATTTCACTATGAACTACATGTACCATACGCTCTCCAATTCAAATATTTGTATCCATTTTATGTTGAATTCAAATCATAGTACATTATTGGTCTAGGTAGGGAGATGTTCGGGATAATCTAAACCCTGTTTTCATATGTATAATTTTTGGCTGAATTGGGACAAGTTTTGGTATAAGCTTCTTGCAAAACCGGAGATTCTCTCAACAAGCCTCGTGGTTCCGAGAGGGAACATGTCACTTTTGTGTGTGAAACGATATACGCTGCCTCCCCCCTGATTTTATTTATAGAGGCAACATAGAACTATATGAGTGCCCTGTTAAATTTTGGAATTATTTCGGGTTCATTTGGCCTTTTTATACATTAATTGAGTTTCTGGACTTTTAATGTGCATAATCTAAATATGAACTACATGCACATGCTCCGGTGCACCAAAGTGGGTTGAAAAATCACATGTGTGTCCTTGGTTGAATTTCTAGGTCCCATGGAAGAAATGAGAATGAAATTCAAACATCTCGGCGTCATGACTCGGCCGAGAACATCGAGAAACTTAGATTTTAAATTAATGTAAATCCAAAACTCGCCTGGAAATCATGAAACTTGGCATGGTGTCATGTCATGGCACTAACATGTTGTGGTAATTGGGCCGGTTTGGAAGCTCGTGGTTCTAAGAGGGAACGTGCCACCTTTGAGTGTGAAACGATATACGCTGCCCCCCTGAGTTCCTTAACAAAGGCAACATAGAACTACATTAGTGCCTTGTTAAATTTTGGAATTATTCCGAGTTCGTTTGTCGTTTTTTATACATTAATTGAGTTTCTGGTCATTTAATGTGCATAAGTCAAATTTGAACCACAAGCACATGCTCTCGTGCACCAAAGTTGGTTGAAAAATCACATTTGTGTCCTCGGGTGAATTTCTAGGTCCCATGCAAGAAATGAGAATAAAATTAAAACATCTGGGCATCGTGGATCGGCCGAGAACATTGAGAAACTTGGTTTTAAAATTCTTGTAAATCCAAAACACGTCTGAAAATCACGAAACTTGGCATGGATGTCATGTCATGGTACTACCATGATGTGGTAAAAAAGGAAAAGATTTTGGTATAAGCTTCTTGCAAACCCAAGCTTCTCTCAAGAAGGCTTGTGGTTCTAAGAGGGAACGTGCTACCTTTGAGTGCGAAACGATATACGCTGTCCCTGTAATACCCCAAAATTTTGACCTTGTTTTATTAATTAAAAATTTTGCCAGGAAATTAAATTTTTGTTTTCTGGATTTATCTTTGATTTCACAACCCCTCTTCCCTTTAATATTGTGGGTTTTTACCTCAAGTGGAAATTTTCCAAAAATATTATTGGACTTGTATACTCTCCCAATAAAACAATTCTTTATCAGTGGATTTATTTGCATAATTGTTTTTCATGAGTTTTATCCTTTTGAAATGATTTTTCATAAGTTTAGAGCCTCTTGTGCACTGCAACCATTTGATAAATGCATTTAAAATTTTCACCAAAATTTGGGGATGTCATGTGATGTTTCCACATCATTTTTTTTTGCAAGAATATCTTTTGGTCATTGGAGATTTTGAGCTCTACATCAACTTTTCAAATCTGGACAAGTAGGTATTTTTGCACTACAACCTATTTAAATATTCCTTTAAAAATTCTTCCAAGTGTTTGGAGATGTCAGTAGATGCATACAATTCAAGTTTATGCAAAAACCCATTGGTGTTCTTTGAAAAATTTGAGAAAATCATCCTCATCTTCATTCTGGTCCAGTTTGGTGATTTGTACTGCAACCATATTTTATCTTGCTCTGGCTGCCTTGGGATTTATCCTTCTTATTGACCACTCTGCCAAACCCTTAAGTCCAGGAGATTGGACCCATTGGAGTATTTTTAGTCCATGCAATAATAGCCTTTAGTTTCTGCCCAAAATTGGCTTTCTCAAAAACTTGCACTAACAAGTTTCTGGTCTTGACCAACTAACCTTGCCACCATCACCTACATCTAAAGAGACACTGGTCTGGAGTTTTTGGCCACTCCAAGAGTTGCCTAGATGCACTTAGCATTCTGACGAACACCTTGAGTGCATGGGCAAATTTGGCATGATTATTAGTTTGCATTGTGAACTTGATCCCCTGACCTAACCACCATGTCCATTAACCCCCTTGCTAGCTCTAACCTAGCCCTGTTATTTGCCAGCCTCGCTCAAGCACTCTAGGCTGCCCTGGCATTATGTCGAGCACGTCTCGTGCATGGTCTGGGCGCGCCCAGAGCGCGCGTTTTGCACGTGCGGGCGCCCGAGCCGCCGCGTCGCCCGGCCGCCTCCCCGCGCCCGCTCTGGCCTCCCCCCACTCGCAGCCAGCACGCCCGCCCCCTCCCTCGCCACAGAGCCGCCCCTGGCGCCCTACAGCACCGCCGTCAGGTCGGCCACGGCGGCTAGCGGCCGGCCACAGTGGGCTCCTACCATGGGCGGCGCCGCCCGAGCCGCAGCAGCGCGCCAGCTGCCCGCTTGTACAGCCTGAGCCTATCCTCAAGCCCGTCTGCTAGTGCTCGTCGCCGCCACGTCGCCCTGGCCACTACAGAACAGCGGTTCGCCGTCGTTCTTATCCACCACCGCGGAACCAACCTCGTTGCGCTATAAAAGGAGGTCCCCGGGCTCCTCCGAGCACTCAGGCGACCCCAGGCCACCCCCATAGCACCCCCTCAGCCAGCAATCGGCGGTTGGTAGCCGTCTTCCTCGACTCCGGCCGGTTCGGCCGCCGCCGCCTCCCGGTGCCGTTCGTCGCAACCAGACCCTCCCCCGTCCATCCAACACCACCACCCGTTTCCCCTCGAGCTTGCGGAGCCACCCAACACCTCAAACTCGCACGAAAACCACCGCAGCCCAGAACCCCAAAACCACCCGAAGCCTCCTCCGCTGCGGAGCTCGCCGCCAGCGACTCCTTCCACCCCCAACGACCCAACGACCACCGGGAGGACCGCCCCGGTCTGGCAGGTCCATCCCTGCCCTCGGATACCCTCGAGGAGCCGTCGTTCGCCGGCGTCGATCGCCGGAGTCCCGCATCTGGTCGGGCAAAGGAAGAGGAGGGAGAGACGACTGGTCAAACCTGACCAGTGGGCCCCGTGGACCCACTGTCAGTGACCCACGCGCCCGTCCACACTGGATAAGTGAAAGCGTAAAGTCTCGAGTACGTATCCCCTACCCCGAAAGCGTATTCTGTACCGAAGCGTTTCCCTTTTTCTGTTTTATTTTAAAAACAGAATTTGACTAAACTTTGACTGGCTATAACTTTTTAAATATAAGTCCAAATGACCTGATTCTTTTTCTGTTGTTTCTCAAATTCTGTCTAGTTTATTATAGTATTTATTTGAAAAAATTCAAAACAACCTTTTTGTACTGTTTTAAAGCTATGTGTTAATTTAAAATTTTCATATAATAGGATTTTGAAGAAGAAGGCAACCTTCAAAAAAAAGTGCACCCCCACTTGCATACTCTTGAAGGCAAGCATTCGATACCCTGGCATAATAATTTTGTGTGGTGTTTGATACAGTTACAACACCACCTTGACAAGGAACATCCGTTATTATTTTGTGACGATAAAATCATACGCATGAGTGCATAATGGAGATTCTTTGCTGTTAGAAATGGATATACTGGTGATAGTGATCATCCCCGTATGATGAGCGGTGATTCTGTCTGTTAGTTGAAATATTTTTGTTATGCTAATCATACAGGGAATACTTGAACCTCCTGAGTCGGCCGTAGATCGAATCTTGTGCCAGTAACCCCCATACCTGTTTCGTACTACCACTAGTCTCTGCCGCAGGTAGGGTACGGTTCAGTAAGTTGTCAACCCCTCCAAGCACACACCGTACAGAGAGGCCATGGTGAAAGATACCGGAGGCATCAGGTAGGCATGCCACCTGGTCTGGGGGCATGGGTGTTTCCGGTTGTAGCCGAGGGGAGTGGCTTCCCTAGTTTGCGCGCGTGATCCCATGCTAATCGAGGTTGTAGCCTCCCCACTTAGAGTTTTGCTTGACAGGTGTCATGGGTGATTCCAGACACCGGTAAGTTAGGCTGGTGTGTGCGGACAGGTGTCTTTTCAATTAAAAGACCGTAGGCGGAATTAGTCCCGGTGGACTAAGTAAATCCGTTACTCGTGGGTAAAGAGTACACCCTCTGCAGAGGTTAAATCTATTCGTACAGCCGTGTCCATGGGTAAGGACTACAGTCTGAGATGGTCTTAGTGTCGGTCTTAGTGTCAGTCTTCGAAGGAAGAACTGCTAAACCAGAACATTGATTATGACCTGTGACATATGAGGATTATGATTAGTATTATTGTGGACTAACCATTTACATTATTTGAATTATTGAGTATCCCTGGGACGGTTCTACCTCCTGGATACTCACTGCGATTATTCTCTTATAATCCCTTTATGTGGTGTCGCATAGACGCCCGACTGTGGCTTACTTGCTATTTTCTTTATATTATAAGCCCTTTATGTGGTGTCGCTCAGACGCCCGACTGTGGCATGCTTGTTATTTCTATTATTTATAAGCCCTTTATGTGGTGTCGCACAGACGCCCGACTGTGGCATGCTTGTTATTTCATTTATCTATAAGCCCTTTATGTGGTGTCGCTCAGACGCCCGACTGAGGCATGATTTATCTTTTATCCTTCCGAGGCGTTGCTTCAGACACTCGATCGATACATTCTATTTCTACCCCCGCATTGCATATTCATATTTTACCCGCATGCGTGCATCATGGATTTTGTTTATTTCGTGACAGACGTTATGATCATAGAATATTTCGGAGCACGATTATCCCTTGTTATATTATACCCGTGTTCATAATGTTTGCGAGTACATTCAAAAGTACTCAGTGGCTTGTCCCTGGCTATTGTCTTGGCCAGATTTCTCGCATGGAGAGGAGCGTTGCGATGACAGCCCCGGAACCTACGCAATGATGATAGCAGCCTCGCGAAGATAGGAGTTATCCTGGTCAGCTGTTCCTGTGGGAAATGGAGTCCCATAGACGGAGATGAACCACAAACCGCTTCCGCCATCAACCACTAGAAATCAAGTGTTGTACTCATAGGCCGCAATGGTCTTGTACTACATATTTTGCACTTTGCTTGGAATTTCTGTATCAAGTTGGTGCCTCATCAGTTAACAGTAATCCTAGGGCTGGTGAGCACAAGGGCCATTTTCTGGAAAATTAATATCCCGAAAAACCGGTCCTGACAAACTTGGTATCAGAGCCAGGCTGACCATTGGCTAATCCTATCTTAGCCAGGTCGAAAAACCTAGGTTAACCAACCCACCAGACCTTAGCCTAAACCCCAGCCAAGCTTCTCGTGTAAGATAGCCCCACAGTGACCCGACGCCTCTTGGCAGTCGGTGCCCAACCTATCAGCCTAGCCCGTCGATCACGCGCCAGTGACCGACACCTAAAATTTCTCATTCGCAAACGTGCGAAGGAAGACTCCGTCCCCTTTTCTATGAAAAGGGCACTCTAGCCTCAACACAGCACAGCACAGCCTCTTTCCCAAACCAAGCTACGATGCCTGGACCCATTGTTCACAATGAGACCACAGCCACCAACCTTGGAGGTTTTGTGACCGTGCTCGCAAACCTCACCCGCCGCGCCTATGCATTAGAAGAGCCCCCAGAATATGTTGTGTACCAAGGACCCATGAGCGGTGAGAGCCGTCAATTCTGGGCCACTGTACACATCTATGGTAGGGGTCTATCACCAGAACGCCCCTACAGGTTCACTGGAAGGACAACTTCCTTTGAGCCACAAGCCATCCAACTGGCAGCTCGAGAAGCTATAGTTCAACTCCGGCACTTATCGCCCAGAGTTAACTGTCGCTCGTTCTACTACTACCCTAGCCGTGACGGGTATGGTAGGCCGCCCCAGGTTGCCAACGGAGATCACGAGACGGATCCTGCACTATGGCATCTGGTGCGCTATGTAAGTGCACTAGAGGAACTGTTCGATCAAATCACCCTTGATCTGATCGCAGCTCGTGGGGAACTGGTTCGCCGAGCCCCGGCGAGAGGAGAAGATGAGCCCGACGCCGACAACCCAGTCGTGCTGTTCGGACACCCGATCGAGTCCTTGAGGTCTGCCCCAGCCATCGACCGAAATGCTTTGGTGTCCCCAGAAGTGCTTCGTCGCCTTTTGGGAACACGCTCCAACGGGATTGTGACCAACAACCCCCGCGATGGTCATCATCGCTACCCCGACCCTGCAGCCCCTCAATCTCATCCAGCTAATCCCGACGGTGAAACCCGTGGAGAAGCCTCGACGTCCACTAGACAAGCCCGCTTAGACATTAACGAAGTAGACTAAGTCACTCGAGTAGTACCGAGCCTTAGTATTCCTACGCCTTGTAATTGTGTGATCCTGTATCACCATAATTAAATGATGTCTGCTTGTGCGCCCCTATTTTGGAATAGTAGCCATGCATATGTACGTTAGCGTACAGTTACATTTTTTAAATTCCGGGCACAGCTACCAAAAACCACCCCCACGACACCCACAGTAATGCGTCACTTTGTGGGATATGTGTATCTGTGGCATTGACCCCAACCCCATAGAACAGAACCGACAAACTAGTTACCCCTTCACCATGGTAAATAACCCAACCCCAATGCTATATAAAAGGCCACCTCGTGACCTTGCCAAGTACCCCTCACCTTGTGCACAACACTCACAACCATTTCTTTGCCATGCCGATCCCCAGTATTTATCTGAGAACTCCAGACGCAACCCCAGGTAGTTTTGTCAAAATATTGTGGGACTTTACCTGCAGTACCATGAGTGCTATCCATCCACCCCAGTACGAGTTGCTCAAATCGAGGATCACCCCATCCACCTCGAAATATTGGGCAGCGGTGCACATCCCTCCCGCAAACCCAAACCAAGACCCAACGGAAGTCTCCTTCGTGGGGAAATCCATGCCGACTCCGCATATGGCCATAGAAGCTGCTGCGTACGAAGCGCTCGCTCGTCTTTGATTCGCGGTACCCTATGCCAGCGAGCGAGGGTATTATTACTTTCTGAGTCGTGCAGCACCCGGAGAAGTAGCATCTTTTCCCGGTGGACGAATTGAGAGAGATCCAGTACTGGCCAACCTTGCCCAGTATATTATCGCTCAAGAGCGTTTGACTCAGCGGGTAATGGGTTATCTCCAGAGCCTCGCTGATTTAAATCCTCAGATCGCTATTGGCAGACCACTGAGGCCTGACCAGGAGAGACGCATTCATCGGCTAGTCAACCCGCTTCCCCCGATAGAAGAGGAGTGTGCCCCAGTACCAGAGACGTTTTCTCAGGACCCTGTCCTTTTGCCGTTTTTATTGTAGACGTCACCGCTATGTTTATTATCCCAGTATTTATTTAGGTGTTGTAACTTGTACGTGGTATCCAAAATTTGTGCGACGGATCAAACATTTGGTTTCAATTATGTGAGCAGTTTTACTGCTGTTAATTTTGATTTAACTAATTTTCACTCACGATAAATTTTGTAGTGAGATTTCTTTCCCTGAGTTGCTGCAGCATATGCCTCTTCACGACATAGATTTTTATTCACGCAGCACCATAACAGCAGACTCACAACCACTCGACCTCGTGCGCTAATGACGAACCCTCGTGCATTATTTGCACCTAACTGATCACACCCGAGGACACCACAGTCTCAGTAGGAGAGATTTGTGAGTAATCATTCGGGCGCAAATTGCTCCAGCACACCGACAGCAGTTAGCACTCGATGCCACACTTAATCCTCGTGATCACCGCCGCCGCGGAGAGCCAACACTCGAGCGGCAGCATCACGACGATCTTCAAGGATCATCGCGCACAGGAGCACGGAGAACCCCAGTAGCGTCGCCAAACCTCCGCACACCAGGACCACGTACCAGTCCGGCACCACCTCCGCCATTAGAGCCTCGTCTCGAGCTCCTGCAAACAGAAATGGAGAAGAATGAAGGAGAAGAGGAAGCGAGGCCTGGTGTGAGGAAGAAGAAAGGAGCACCGCAGTCATTTTATAGCTCGAGATCGGTGTACGGTGGGCGAGGTCCACCAGCGCCGCTCGTCGCTCGATCGCCGGTGTTCGGAGGCGAATCCGCGAGCAGTGCCGATAGTGCACTGGCCCGCGAGGTGAGTGCACGCTGCACCGGCAGCTAGCACGCCGCGCACTACCGCAGTACGGCCTAGACGCCCTACGCGCTAGACATCGCCGGTGGAGAAAGCGCGGGAAAGCACATGAGAGAGAGAAAGAAGAGAGGGCCAGAGGTAGAAGAAGAGACTGACAGTGGGCCCCGGGTCCACCCGTCAGCCAGAGGGAGCACTGTACCCTCGGGTACGGCCAGCGTATTTTAGAAATTTAGAATTTATTCTAAATTTACTGTATCCAACGTAGAAATATCTCGTTTTCCCCAACCATGGATTTTTCCACGCAACGCCAGTATACCACACTGCAGTTTTACACCACTTATTGCCCTCTCACTGTAGCCACATTTTATTGCATAAGTAGGATGATTTTTTTTGTAAGAGCAATGTTTGTTCAAAACAGCTTTTAACAAATCTCGAGGACGAGATTTTTCTTAAGAGGGGTAGTGTTGTAACACCCCAAAATTTTGACCTTGTTTTATTAATTAAAATTTTTGCCAGGAAGTTAAATTTTTGTTTTCTGGATTTATCTTTGATTTCAGAACCCCTCTTCCCTTTAATATTGTGGGGTTTTACCTCAAGTGGAAACTTTCCAAAAATATTATTGGACTTGTATACTCTCCCAATAAAACAATTCTTTATCAGTGGATTTATTTGCATAATTGTTTTTCATGAGTTTTATCCTTTTGAAATGATTTTTCATAAGTTTAGAGCCTCTTGTGCACTGCAACCATTTGATAAATGCATTTAAAATTTTCACCAAAATTTGGGGATGTCATGTGATGTTTCCACATCATTTTTTTGCAAGAATATCTTTTGGTCAATTGAGATTTTGAGCTCTACATCAACTTTTCAAATCTGGTCCAGTAGGTATTTTTGCACTACAACCTATTTAAATATTCCTTTAAAAATTCTTCCAAGTGCTTGGAGATGTCAGTACATGCATACAATTCAACTTTATGCAAAAACACATTGGTGTTCTTTGAAAAATTTGAGAAAATCATCCTCATCTTCATTCTGGTCCAGTTTTGTGATTTGTACTGCAACCATATTTTATCTTACTCTGGCTGCCTTGGGATTTATCCTTCTTATTGACCACTCTGCCAAACCCTTAAGTCCAGGAGATTGGACCCATTGGAGTATTTTTAGTCCATGCAATAATAGCCTTTAGTTTCTGCCCAAAATTGGCTTTCTCAAAAACTTGCACTAACAAGTTTCTGGTCTTGACCAACTAACCTTGCCACCATCACCTACATCTAAAGAGACACTGGTCTGGAGTTTTTGGCCACTCCCAGAGTTGCCTAGATGCATTTAGCATTCTGACGAACACCTTGAGTGCATGGGCAGATTTGGCATGATTATTAGTTTGCATTGTGAACTTGATCCCCTGACCTAACCACCATGTCCATTAACCCCCTTGCGAGCTCTAACCTAGCCCTGTTATTTGCCAGCCTCGCTCAAGCACTCTAGGCTGCCCTGGCATTATGTCGAGCACGTCTCGTGCGTGCTCTGGGCGCACCCAGAGCGCGCGTTTTGCACGTGCGGGCGCCCGAGCCGCCACGTCTCACGGCCGCCTCCCCGCGCCCGCTCTGGCCTCCCCCCACTCGCAGCCAGCACGCCCGCCCCCTCCCTCGCCACAGAGCCGCCCCTAGCGCCCTACAGCACCGCCGTCAGGTCGGCCACGGCGGCTAGCGGCCGGCCACAGTGGGCTCCTGCCATGGGCGGCGCCGCCCGAGCCGCAGCAGCGCGCCAGCTGCCCGCTTGTACAGCCTGAGCCTATCCTCAAGCCCGTCTGCTAGTGCTCGTCGCCGCCACGTCGCCCTGGCCACTACAGAACAGCGGTTCGCCGTCGTTCTTATCCACCACCGCGGAACCAACCTCGTTGCGCTATAAAAGGAGGTCCCCGGGCTCCTCCGAGCACTCAGGCGACCCCAGGCCACCCCCATAGCACCCCCTCAGCCAGCAATCGGCGGTTGGTAGCCGTCTTCCTCGACTCCGGCCGGTTCGGCCGCCGCCGCCTCCCGGTGCCGTTCGTCGCAACCAGACCCTCCCCCGTCCATCCAACACCACCACCCGTTTCCCCTCGAGCTTGCGGAGCCACCCAACACCTCAAACTCGCTCAAAAACCACCGCAGCCCAGAACCCCAAAACCACCCGAAGCCTCCTCCGCCGCGTAGCTCGCCGCCGGCGACTCCTTCCACCCCCGACGACCCAACGACCACCGGGAGGACCGCCCCGGTCTGGCAGGTCCATCCCTGCCCTCGGATACCCTCGAGGAGCCGTCGTTCGCCGGCGTCGATCGCCGGAGTCCCACCTCTGCTCGGGCAAAGGAAGAGGAGGGAGAGCCGACTGGTCAAACCTGACCAGTGGGCCCCGTGGACCCACTGTCAGTGACCCACGCGCCCGTCCACACTGGATAAGTGAAAGCGTAAAGTCTCGAGTACGTATCCCCTACCCCGAAAGCGTATTCTGTACCGAAGCGTTTCCCTTTTGATGTTTTATTTTAAAAACAGAATTTGACTAAACTTTGACTGGTATAACTTTTTAAATATAAGTCCAAATGACCTGATTCTTCTTCTGTTGTTTCTCAAATTCTGTCTAGTTTATTTTAGTATTTATTTGAAAAATTTCAAAACAACCTTTTTGTACTGTTTTAAAGCTATGTGTTAATTTAAAATTTTCATAAAATAGGATTTTGAAGAAGAAGGCAACCTTCAAAAAAAAGTGCACCCCCACTTGCATACTCTTGAAGGCAAGCATTCTGAACCCTGGCATAATATTTTTGTGTGGTGTTTGATACGGTTACAACACCACCTTGACATGGAATATCTGTTATTTTTTTTGTGACGATAAAATCATACGCATGAGTGCATAATGGAGATTCTTTGCTGTTAGAAATGGATATGCTGGTGATAGTGATCATCCTCGTGAGCTTTTCATGCATACCGGAAGGAAGCCGAGAAAGTCGCGGTCTTGGGTAGACACGAGCTTGTCCCTAGTTCCTCGTCGAGACGAGTGTGTCCGGTATGGCATGAGGAGGTATGATGAGCGGTGATTCTGTCTGTTAGTTGAAATATTTTTGTTATGCTAATCATATAGGGAATACTTGAACCTCCTGAGTCGGCCGTAGATTGAATCTTGTGCCAGTAACCCCCATACCTGTTTCGTACTACCACTAGTCCCTGCCGCAGGTAGGGTACGGTTCAGTAAGTTGTCAACCCCTCCACGCACACACCGTACAGAGAGGCCATGGTGGAAGATACCGGAGGCATCCAGTAGGCATGCCACCTGGTCCGGGGGCATGGGTGTTTCCGGTTGTAGCCGAGGGGAGTGGCTTCCCTAGTTTGCGCGCGTGATCCCATGCTAATCGAGCTTGTAGCCTCCCCACTTAGAGTTTTGCTTGACAGGTGTCGTGGGTGATTCCAGACACCGGTAAGTTAGGCTGGTGTGTGCGGACAGGTGTGTTTTCAATTAAAAGACCGTAGGCGGAATTAGTCCCGATGGACTAAGTAAAAATCCGTTACTCGTGGGTAAAGAGTACACCCTCTGCAGAGGTTAAATCTATTCGTACAGCCGTGTCCATGGGTAAGGACTACAGTCTGAGATGGTGACAAGACGCAAGCTCAAAATTTATTGACGGTTCTAGTTTCGAAGTGCGGCACTATTCCCGGATGGAGTAGTTCTTTTTCTACTCCCTCCTTTCCGGTTTTATAGGCCTTATCTCAAAATTTTAGTTTTTCCATTTTATAAGGCTCAATTTGGTTGTTCCCCAACACATGTTCAGATTCCAAGGTGCATTAAATCATTGCATGCAAGTATTAAGAGAAAATTGACCAATGCATGTACTTTATGCATGCATGCATTGCAATTAATGCATTGATAAACATAATTTTTTGAGAAAAACAAGAGCATTAATTAGGTGCTTTTGCAAACTACAAAAAATATTCCACCACTCACCATCTTGGTTGGTGAGATTTTTGAATTAAGCCCTGTAAACCGGAAAGGAGGGAGTACTGCTATGTACGTGCAATAACTGGCGCCGTCGTATACATATCTTACGGTTAATGGGTCATTCGACAGGAATAGCCGCGTGGCGAGCTCTAGGCTAGTCTTTTTTTCAGACGCATTAAACCTATCTCTCGGGACTTCTCGCACGCACCATCGTGCCACCCACAAAAACTTGTACTCTAAGTTTAGTATGTTATACAGGAAGAGAAGAGGTGCACGCACGCACTCGTCCTCTCACACATGCGTCTGTTTTTTCTCGAAAAGGAGGATGATGACCCCCGGCCTCTGCATCTGGGAGTCACACACGCATCTGTAGCTACGAATTGTAGTGTTCTCAACCATCCGATTGGCTCTATCATGGATGTACCTATATACTAAAACATGTCTAGATACATCTATATTTTGACAAATGGAAGGCATGTATTGTGGAACAGAGGGAGTGCTTGTCATCAAAATGGATAAAAAGGGACGTATCTAGAACTAAAATACGTCTACATACATCTCCTTTTATCCATTTTGATGACAAGTACTCCCTCCGTCCCAAAATTCTTGTCTTAGATTTGTTTAGATACGGATGTATCTAACACTAAAACGTAACTAGATACATCCGTATTTAGACAAATGTAAGACAAGAATTTCGGGACGGAGGGAGTAGTACTTCTTACCCAAAGGAACTTTATATCCAACAGACACAAAATATCCGTTCGACTGTTGGAAATTACTGATCCGATGTCGAAGTAATTGCTGCATCGCCACCAAAACCCACCATTTCTTAAGCTAAAGTAGACCAAGGTAATCCCTATATTAGCATATTACTAAGATAAACAGAAGGCACTGTAGAAACATTTAGGATGTGAGCTTGTCAATCTGAATGTGGAGGGACACTAGCTTAGCCCCGGCCAGCAGCTTGAGCGGAACTGTCAAGAAGGTCAGCTCCTGCACGTCGACATCGCCGGGATCCTTGCTGCTTGTCACCTCCATTTCCACCTTGACGGCGTCGGTCGTGCCTTTGGGCTCCCCCGGCGGGCTGGGTTCCATACTAAGATAGTGGCACTTGCAGCTGGAGCACCTTGCCGTAATGGATCCTGTGCACGGGCATGGGATGCGCGGTGCTGATGTGGTGGTAGAGCGCCGGCGGTGGGCCTTCGTAGCCGTAGACGGGCACGGGGCATTTGCAGGGCGCGAGCGGACACACGCTCTGGTGATCGGCCAGCTTGTGGTAAGTGACATAGAGCCCACAGCCTTCGTGCGGGCACTCCACCCTCACCGATGAAAGGACGGAGTCCACCGTCGTGTTCCGCACGTCAAAGCCACCGCCGCGCTCGCACTTCTGGCACTGCCGCTAGTTCCCGGGGCGCTCGATGCGGCAGTCCGCGCAGGCCAGGTGCCCTCCCTTGCACTGCAGAAATCAATCAAACAGCACATCAATCAAGAAACCTGCACCTTGCTGAATCAACCGAACGGACGAGGTGTATTCGAACCTCATACAATGGAGGCGTCAAGGGGTGGAGGCACAAGGGGCAGTGGAGCACGGTGAGGTCCATCCAGACCTTAGAGAGCTCCATCGTCGGGTCCTGTTCGGTCTGCATGATCTCGCCCTCCTCGTGCACAACCATCTCTCGACTTGGGCCGGGGCATTACAAAGCTTTACCGTCACATATTTTATACTACTTCAAGGTGCATTAAATCAACACATGCAAGTATCAAAAGGAGAGTCACGGCATGCATGCATGCGTTGTAATTAATGCATCGGTAAACGCAAATTATTGAAATATATCGAGTGTAGTGCTTTGATGTGTCGCATCAACTCGTACATCAACGAGAAGTTTGATTATCCTCTCCCTCGCGGACTTAACTGCACCTACCTTTGGCTGTATGACAGGTTGGCCACATACCTGTCGGGCCCACCTGTCATACACGCAAAGGCAGGAGCGTCCCTCCCTCGCCCATGAGAGTGGTGGCTCGCAAGACTAGGAGAAGCTTTCGCTACACGCTCTCCCTCCCGCATGCGGTGGACATGCAGCAGTTCAATCGGTGTCAGATGGCCAGAAGCGTACTGTAGTACTCCTCCAGTGCAGTAGTACTCCATCATTGTTCGACTTCCCGAAGAGGCAAAGAGCCAAGTGCAGCCCGGACGCTCGTGTGGCAGTTTCATGTGTAGAGTAGTCTAGGATAGCGTGTATCGTGCCTGTAAGCTTAAATTCATTGGGGTCGGCTCCATGCTATGTGGCCGTCTTGAAGTTTTAAAAAAAATAGTCTTCTGGCCCTACCTGTCACCCTGGTGATTGTAGTTTGCACGCTCATCTGGTCAAGACAGGAATATATATTTTAATTTGTTTTTTTCGAAAAGGGGGGACTCCCCGGCCTCTGCATCAGAACGATGCATACGGCCACATATATTTTAATTTGTGGTGGGTAAATGTTAGAGGTTGCAGCAAATATATTGTACACTGCGGGTCTTTCAGCCAAGTTTAGAGGCAAGCATGTGGGGCCAGTGCTATGATGTGTCGCGTCAACTCGTACAACGAGGAGAAGCTTGATTTTACTACTACACGCCTTCTCCCTCGCCCATGCGCGCGGTTGCTCGCAAACGAGGACAGGCTTTTGCTTAGTATTACTTCTACAACAAGCTATCCGTCCCGCTCGCGGTGGACGGACATGCAGCAGTGGATTCAACACTGTAGAAGCAGTAGTAGTAACATCATTGCTCGTCTTCTCGAAGAGGCGAAGAGCCAAGCGCAAACCGAACGTTGCAGTTGCGAACATTGGAGCACGCATATAGCCAGGCTCTTGCATGAGACAAAATTGCTATGTGAGCCCACTATTGTACTAGTACGTACAACTACTTGCTAGTATAGCCCTGTAAACCAGAGAGGAGTATTTGCCCTTCTAGAGATTTCAACAAGTGACTAGACGACACCGAGACGGAGTACATATGGAGCAAAATGAGTGAATCTGCACCGTAAATAAATACGTACTAGTTCTATCGTTTTCCTCTCCGAGGTGCACAATATTGAGTATACTGACTAGTCTCTTTTTGACACGCATTTACGTTTTTTTGACACAGTACAGATGCAAGCGCTCATATACACGCGCATACACTCACCCCTATGAACGCACACACGCACGGCACTATCATCTTGAAATTTACGAAGTCACCATAGGCACCTCGTCGTCGACGGGTCCATAGGTGCTTGAATGCCAAGGAGGGAGAGGGTAGCGGTTCCCGAGATGTTGAACGGTCAATGATGCATCCATAATTACATGCAAAAGGGAATTAATTGGAGAAGCAGAATAGAGCCAGCACGATGTGAATGCAACAGAGTTTGGACTCTCACATAATAAAGGCGCCCCACGACTCCGTATGTATAGTACTCCCTCCGTTCCCAAATACTCCGTATTTTGCTCCGTATGTATAAGTCTTTCTAAAGATTCCAGCAAGTGACTACTACATACGGAGCAAAATGAGTGAATCTACACTCTAAACTATGTCTACATACATCTGTATGCTGTATTCCATTTGAAATAGTATCTAAAAAGGCTAATATTTATGAACGGAGGGAGTATATGGCATTTTTATTCCAATCGTAACGTTTTCACTGTGAGGTGGGACCGCAGTTGAGCAAACCCACCCCGCCCACTGGGCGTCGGCCGAGTTTTGAATTAGAAGAGAGAAACGAGGCACGAGAGCTAGCTGTAGCACGGACGCTGTTGTCAGATGGGACTCGTGTTTATAGAATAGGAGTACTGAGCACTCGTGCCTCTTTTTTTTAGGGAAAAATTAGTCGTATGTCTAGTACCACTAGTTGGGTGCGTGCGACCTATAGTTGTCATCACTTTAGGTCTCCTTTTCGAACCGCGGCTACGCTTCACAGTACATATGTTTTCACGCATTTATCCTCCTATATGTACTCCTAGGCTATTTCCACGTGCTCCCATTCGCCGACATGTGGGACATAGAGCATCTGGGTCATAGTGCATGCACGACTCGGAGCATATGCCGGGGTACTTTACATTTCAGACCTCACGAATTACATGCAAACCCCCGCAGAAGAATAAATAAATGAATGAATTACTACATGAAACCGGATTATTTTCATGGAAACCGGAGCACGTTCATTAAATTTTGGACATAACACATTTATAAAAAATGACCGGACCTAAACCAGTCTAAGGGCCTCTTTGATTTTTCCCGCAAAAAAGGGCCTCTTTGATTCGCAGGATACTGAAAACACAGGAATGGGGAAAGTATGATGGCGATGAACCGAGACGAGGAGAACTCTAACTCAGTTAGAGGTTAGAGTTAGATTCTAACCCTGAACTAACTCTAAACCAAAGAGGTGTATGGATGGCAGGGTTAGATTGACAATAGATGCTCTTTCTCAATCATTTCACTACTTTGGACCCTATTTCCTGCCAGATTTGGTGTGGCCGGCTCTTCTGTGGCCTCCTCCCGCTCACAATTGACATAAATGAACCATCTATACAAATCAAGCATGCAAAACATGATAATTTTTACTTTGTCCATACAAATGAGATATCCCACTAAAACAAACAAGTCGTCAATCAAGCTTCACAAAATAAAAAAACACTTCATGAAACAAAGCATGAGCTAACTCATCACGGAAGTCATTCACGATAGGGAGGGATCCCGGAGCACCTCACGCACCGAGGGAGGAGCTCGCCATCGTCGCTCTGGAGGAAGGCTCTGTAGAGCCCAAGCCCCGGGAACCCCTCCGACGCTGGCCCTTGCGAGTTGAGGTCGACACCGGCATGGGTAGCAGGGCCGCTTGCCGCCGACTGGGAACTTAATCTTTGGGCCTCTAGAAATAATACAAGCCTGTAACTAAAATACCTAGAAAGGTGAACTGAATCTTTGGGCCTCTAGAAATAATGCAAGCCTGAAACTAAAATACCTAGAAAGGTGAACTGAATCTTTGGGCCTCTAGAAATAATGCAAGCCTGAAATTGAAATACCTAGAAAGGTGAACTGAATCTTTGGGCCTCTAGAAATAATGCAAGCGTGAAACTGAAATACCTAGAAAGGTGAACTGAATCTTTGGGCCTCTAGAAATAATGCAAGCCTAAAATTGAAATACCTGGAAAGGTGAACTGAATCTTTGGGCCTCTGGAAAGATTTATTACCTCCTCAAGCAGCATCAAACAATTCCATGCGTGCACCACAAATCTATACCAAATTTGATCAGGATCTACTTTTCCAAATCAGAATTAGCGCTAGAGCAAGCAAGATCAATGATATAGCCGTGAGATAGAGAAGGAACAAACGAACTCACCCCTCTTGCGACCTCCCTGGTAGATGCGCCGCCGCCGTGCACAACAGAGCGAGAAAAACGACTGGTGAAGGGGGAGCGGGGCGACCTTCGAAGGCCGGAGGGAGAGGGCGGCCGGAGTAGGGCAGCGGAGGCCGGAAGGAGAGGGCGGCCGGAGGAGAGAGAGGGTGAGCTGCGCTTGGGCGGGCGGCCCTATGGGGAACAGAGAGGAGTCGTGCGAGAGGGGGGAGCGATCTGGTGCGGGCAGGGGAGATTTTTTTAGTTCTCTTTTAGTGGGCCCGAGGATAACTAACCCAATTAGAACCTCTCCACCAGGCTAGTTTTTTTAGCTGGGTTAGAGCAAACTAGCTCAAACTAACCCCTCTTGTTTCGATAATTTGAGGCTATTTCAACCCAAACTAGCTCTAACTCAGGGATCCAAACAAAGAGGAGTGTTACTGTACATGCTACAGTGTGGACCGTAGCACATTGTTTTTTATGGCCATATCACCACATTGTTTTCTACTGCTGGTTCACTGGGCTACCGTGGTTCGCACTGCTGGTTCACTGGGCTGCCGTGGTTCGCACTGCTGGTTCACTGGGCTGCCGTGGTTCGCACTCCTCCGACCTGAGTAGTACTCCCTCCGTTCCTAAATATAAGTCTTCGTAGATATTTCACTGTGGACCACATACGGATGTATATAGATGCATTTTATGTGTAGATTCACTCATTTTTCTCCATATGTGGTCCATAGTGAAATCTCTCCAAAGACTTATATTTAGGAACGGAGGGAGTAGTACAGTAGTAGTATATACCGCATCACTCTTTGCTCCTTCTTACTACTCCGACATGTGGGAGAGCCAGCATCCGGGTCGACGTGTCATGCACCAGATTAGAGCACGGAACGGAAGGGGGGCATCACCCCGGTCGGAGCGCCAGTAATTCATGACTATAGTGAGTGGTCATATCACAAGTCTTTCCAGCAGTAACGCGCCGTCAGATCGCACAGCCCGACCTTTCCAGCTGTATGTTTGAGAATCCACCACTCGCTCACCCTCCTCGCCTCTCTGTCAAACCGCCTACCCGAAAAAAGCCCCGCCCTCAACTTTTAACTACGCGAAAATAGTTCGAGCTTGTTCGTTCTATATAAATACAGTACTTACTATATGTTTATTCACCCGTGGGGTTGTTCAATGAATGGAGGGGCGGGGAGCACAAGTGAACAATATTGTAGTACTACTAGTAGTAAGTAGGAGTCGTACAATAGTCACCTTAAATAGAGAGTTTCTTTTCTTTAATGTCACGTACACAAATTGAAACGCTTGTTGTGGATTGAAAAAAGATAATCACTCCACTATATATGGACGCAGGGGCCTGAGCGCTTGCTTTACTAGGGTTGCTCTCTTCATTCTCTCATCCTCTCCAAATATAAACAAGACAGCGGTAGCGACATTTTCTCTCTGCTCACCGCTGGTCATAGATCCGGACGGATCCCTTCGGCCGGTGTGTGTACAGGACTAAAAGGTGCATCGTTCACGCGGTCATCGTCGCCGAGGGAGGAAACCCACAGCTGCCGGAGGGGCCCGATCCTCTGCCCGTGCCGTTCTCTCTGACACAGCGCCGGCTCGGGAGGTCCTCCGACCCTTCTTCCTCCCTGCTGTATTGTCCACAGATCTGACCTGCCGCCGCCGACATCCCGGCGACCCTTAGGTATAAGTTCTTCGAAAGCGGCCTTGCTCTACTGCCCCAGCTCCCCAGGTGTCTGCATGTGCATCTTTTTCTACTCCCATCAGCTCTTCCAAAGCCACCTAAATTTTTAGTATTATTAGAGGTAAAGCTACTTCATGCATTCGAATCTAGGGCTTTGTTCAAACAAAGAAGAAAGGGGGGAAAGTTGTAGCATGAATCTAGGACTTGATTCAAAGAGGAAATAATATGGTGAAAGTAGTAGAGACCGGATACCCAACCGGTCTCTTGGTTGAAAAGGGAAATAATGGGAAAACGCAGTACAAACTGGATAAGGAACAAATCTATTATTGGTTCAAAAAAGGATAGAAAGTGGCGGCTGGTGGACAAGTCAACAGAGTATGTCCAGGATTAGATTTGCTGCATCACATAGTAAAAGGTCTCCAGGATTAGATTTGCTGCCCTCACATAGTAAAAGGTCTCAGGATTAGATTTGCTGCCCTCACATAGTAAAAGGTCTCAAGATTAGATTTGCTGCCCTCACATAGTAAAAGGTCTCCAGGATTAGATTTGCTACCCTCACATAGTAAAAGGTCTCCAGGATTAGATTTGCTTCCCTCACATAGTAAACGATCTCCAGGATTAGATTTGCTGCCCTCACATAGTACAAGGTCTCCAGGATTAGGTTTGCTGCCCTCACATAGCATGAACAAACTCGGCATCACCACTTTATGCCTCCTTGTAGGTACATTGTGCTGATGCGTCCACTGTCGCATGTCCTTATACCAACCTTTTGCTGTTGTTAATGTAAGGGCGCATGTAAAATGAAGCGATCACACTGTTACCTTAGGGACATGTCTAACCAGTGTTATTGTTAATCTAATGCCTCCAGTGATAAGATGCAATTAAACTGTGTTACAAATGGCACTCCTGCTGTTTTCCCCAGTATGATAAGTAAGTTGCTCATTTACGCTGCTGAGTGTCTTGGTGTCCCCATGGTCCCATGCCCTTAAACCACTCTTTAGCTGCTGTTGATTTAATGTGTCTGGTAAACAAGCAATGCCAACATTAAAGTAATCCCATATTTGAGGAATCTCATTGTTGATCGTAATGCTTCTGGTAACATGAAGCATTGCTGACGTTTTAAAATTTCTACTGTCCTTGCGTGATTGCCATGAATATAATTAAGATGCTTCTTTTCATTTTGTATATGTTTCGTATATTCTTATTGACCAGCAACTGTTTACTTTCTATCTTCTTGTGCAGATAGGGATATCCATTTCACCTTGTTGCTATTGTGACCTTTTGGTGAACTGCACAAAACACTTTTTTTGGAATGAGTGTCTTGTGCAGTTCAACTAAAATGTCACGTGGGCAACATCTCTCAATTTTGGTGGAACTGCACAAAATGGTGATTGGAGTTTCCAAAATCTCCGTCAAGTTCTGCTGGTAATCTCGTGCAACATTTTATTAGCCTTTGCAAGATGGAGCCGTCACTGTCACCACAATGGCACTTTATTTCAGTGGAACTGCACAAAAGGATAAGAAAATTATAGTTGCACCTTACATGAGCCGGACAGCAACCTTAATGTTCCTCAATTTTAGTGCAACTACTAAAGAAGAACCTGCCAGCTCACGAGAGCAAGTACTTCTTGGTAGCTGAATGATGCAATCTTTGCTTCATTTCAGGTGAACTGCAGAAAAAGGCGCATGAATTGAATCATGGAACTCGAGGCAGACTTCATCCTAGTGGAGTTGCAGGTTGAGTTCAAGGAGGCCACTATTAAAGCGAAATCATGCTCTCCTTGTTTGTGCTGTGCAAACAGGAATACTCAACAACAGATGTTGTGACGGTCAAGAGCATTCGCCAAGTTCTTCGATTGTATGACATGGCTAGCCAAGATGGATTTAATCCCGATATTCACTTTATCAAAAGGCTCTAATGGGTTGGTTCTGAATCTTGCAAGCTGGGAATCAATGAGATGTGTAGGCGTCTTTGTTGTACTTATCATTTGAATCTTATTTGTTGGTTCTGAATCTTGCAAGCTGGGAATCAATGAGATGTGTAGGCATCTTTGTTGTACTTATTATTTGGATCTTATTTGTTGGTTCTGAATCTTGCAAGCTGGGAATCAATGAGACACTACAGGAAACAGCTACTTTGCCGTCTGCCATGGCGGACGGCAAAGGCTCGAAAGGCGGACGGCAAAGACCTTTCCCGTCAGCCGCGGACGGCAAAAGGCTCCGGCAAAGAAGGCTACGGTAAACAGCTGCTTTGCCGTCTGCTTCCTGGCGGCGGACCGCAAAGGCTCTTTGCCGTCTGCGGCGGACGGCAAAGAGGGCGGACGGCAATATTTGCGCTGTCAGTCCGTTAAGTGGCTAACGGCAGACCTTTGCCGTCCGCCGCAGACGGCAAAGAGCCTTTGGTCTTTGCCGTCCGCCTTATGATGTCATCTACACGTCACTAGATGGCAGGTTCTTTGCCATCTGCCACTGATGGCAAAGTGCAGGTTCTTTGCCGTCTGCCACGGACGGCAAAGTCTTTGCCGTCTGCCACTGTAGGCAAACTGACCAAATGGGTCAGCTCCCAGGAAGCACAGTTGGCTGCCACGTGGCTTCTTTGCCGTCTGCGGCAGACGGCAAAGAGCTCTTTGCCGTCGGTGGCAGACGGCAAAGAGCCTGCATATTGTCTGTTTTTTGTTAAATCCCACAATTTGCACAGAAAATATATAAGTTTCATATCACATATCCAGCACATAAGTTTCATATCACATATCACATCCATCCATACACATAGTTCCATCCATATATATATTACAATGCAAAGTTTCATGAACATAGCAAGTTAGATGCAATGATCCATATCACATAGTTCCATCCATCATAGCAAGCTAGATACAATGCAAAGTTTCATCAACATAGCAAAGCAAGCACTCCATCATAGCAAGCTAGCTTCCATGAAGTGAATGAAATCTGCAAAATGGTAAATAAGAAAGTTAGAAATAGGTGACTAGAACAAGAAGAAGACTAGAACAAGAAGTATATGTCATTTATGAGCTAACTTAGGTGAAATGGATCATATATGAGCTAACTAAGTTGAAATGGGTTGTTTATGATCTAACTTAGTTGAAATGGATCATTTATGAGCTAACTTAGTTGAAATGGGTCGTTTATGAGCTAACCAAGGTGAAGGGCATCGTTTTTTAGCTAAGTAAGGTGAAATGGGTCATTTTGGAGCTAACCTAGGTGAAATGGGTCATTTTGGAGCTAATCTACGTGAAATGGGTCATTTTGGAGCTAACCTAGGTGAAATGGGTCATTTTAAAGCTAACGTAGGTAAAATGGATCATTTAGGAGCTCATCTACGTAAAATGGGTCATTTTAGAGCTAATTTAGTTGAAATGGATCTTTTTGAGCTAACTTAGGTGAAATGGATCATTTAAGAGCTAATTTAGGTGAAATGGATCGTTTTTTAGCTCACTTAGGTCAAATGGATCGTTTATGAGCTAAATTAGTTGAAATGGATCGTTTATGAGATAACCTAGGTAAGATGGGTCATTTTGGAGTTAACCTAGGTGAAATGGGCCATTTTAAAGCTAACGTAGGTAAAATGGATCATTTAGGAGCTAATCTAGGTAAAATGGGTCATTTTTGAGCTAACTTGGATGAACTGCATCATTTATAAGCTAACCTAGGTAAAATGGGTCATTTTGGAGGAAAAGAAGCTAACTCTAGGTCATTATGGTAAGCATATTGGAGGAAATAAAGCTAAGTCTAGGTCTTTATGCATTTGTTAAGCAAAACACTAGAGAAACTTACCGTGATCAGGGAGGTGTAGGAGCGGGCTGGCTAGTGCCGGTAGCTGGAGAAGGATCATGCGATGCGTTTCTGGAGTTAAGCTACACCAAAGATCATTTCCAATGTCTCATTAGCATTATGACACTCAAATGTTAAGACTAGCAAGTAATGTCCATTCAAATTAAACTCACCGTGGTCCCAGGAGCAATCACTGGCATCGGCGGAGCGGTCTGACCGGTCTTCTCGCACACAGACTGCACATTTGGTTTTGACGACTCAGTCATACTAGTTAGTAATGAGACAAAGACTACATGAATGTTTTGGCTAATCTGCAGAAGAAACTTACCACAAGGAGCTCGTACATGGCCCTTGCCTGCATGTCATTCCGTGCCCTCTCCTCCTCCATCATCTTTGTCGTCCTCTCCTCCAACTCCCGCTGCCTCTCCGCCGCCTCCGCCAGAAGTTTCTCCGTTCTATCTCTCTCACTCTATATAGCAGCCTGCAACACCACTCACATGACCATTTGTAATCATTGATGGAAGCGCACACAATGTAATGGAGAAAGATAGCTGAGTATGTATCACTAACCTTGATGGCGAGTTGCACTGGCCGTTCACGAGGCCTTATCTCAGGAGCGGAGCTCGACTGGCGCGCCTTGATCTCCGAGAGAGTGCTAGGACAACGGATAAGTCCATCTCCAATGGCTATGGAGCCATGGGACCTCCCGCCACCAGATATCATCACCAACTCTGGATCAATGGGACCCTGGCTCGGGTTAAAGTCCTCCCTTTTCCTCGCCTTCCCCTCATCTCTATATCTCACGAGCTTGTTGTGGGAGGAGATGTGGGTGAAGTTGTTTGCATCATCGAGGTCAGACTGAGAGAAAGCCTTGACTTTCTTGTAAGAGCCAGTGTGGGCCATGGCATACAGGTCGTACACCTCTGGCACCTTATCCGCCTTATTGTGGCGTGCCTGAAAGAGAGAAACAATGAAAATTAGTAACTAAAGGGCTCAAGCTAGCATGATGAATGAATTGCATGAATCATGAAGCAAACCACATACCAGTTGCGCCCGAACTGATATAAGTTGGAGCTGCCTTGATGGTGTGGCACACCTTCCATTTGGGCACGTTTGTCCTTGGCCTGGTTGTGGAGGGCTAGCCATTCTTGTGAGCACCACTCATCGACCAACACCTCCCAACAATCCATCCGATCCGCACACCATCTCGGAGGCGCCTAAGTTAGCAAATAGAAACTTGAGCGCTACGGCTAAGAATTACTAAATGAAGGAACTTAAGTAGAAGGCCTTAAGAATTACCTTCATGTACTGCTCCTTACTCAGGAACTTATCGCGGCACGCCGGCTTGGTCTTCTTGATACCACGCAAGGCGTAGTAGTCTCGAACAGCCTGCACCCGAGCCTCGTGTCGTAAGTTCTGGAGTAGGCGCTTGCAGACGTTCTCGATAACATTTGCGCACTCCTCCTCGTATCCCTCCTCACACCTGTAGAATGTCTGCAATCAAATGAGACAATATTGATTAGTACAATTAATAACTAGCTAGTTTAAGATTTTGAAATGTGTAAAGGAGAAATTACCCAGAACGTCCTGATCACCATGTCTGCCCTCATGTCGCACACGACACCGTCGATAATGACATCCGGCGGGGCCGGGGCAGCCACGTAGTGCTCCCAGCTCAACCCAAGCTCTGGAAGCCGACCCTCACCAGGCAACGTGACAAACCCCGGGAAGTTTTGCCGGCAAAGAACTCCAAGGACGGAGTTGGGCCGGCGGACACTATGATGGTGGTCCCAACCCCTGCAGCATGACAAGGCCAACGCATTAGTTATTTGAAGAAACATGAATGCAGAAGGTACAAAAATATTAAATGCACTTACGTACCTCTCCCCATCAGGGAAGATCAACCACCTCTGCTCGCGGGTCGCCGGCACGGACGGGAGCCGTGTAGCACCACGCTGGTAGACGGTGCCACCCTCCTCCTCAAGATCAGTCGGCTCCCCGCCATCATCAGCATGGCCACTCGGCTCCTCGGGCTGATCCGGCCAGGTACCCCATCCGGACGTGTGCTCCTCCGGGGTCTCGTGGGCCGAACTCTCGTGGGCCGAAGGCCAGTCGACCCGAGGCTCGTGGGCCCAAGACCCGTGGACCGGAGGCTCGTGGACCGGAGTCCGTGTAGCCTCCTCCTCGGACGAGTCCACCCTAGCAGTCACGTGCTCGGGTGAAACAGCTGGGGGTGGCGGCGAGGAAGGCTCCCTAGCAGTCACCCTACCTCCTCTCCCGCGACCACGTGCCCCACCTCCTCTCTTCCTACCTCGTCCCCTGCTGGGCACCGCGGTGGACGAAGAAGGGCCCAGCGGTGTGGACATACTGTCCAGCAACGCTCGGCGAAGAGGTACGTCTGGAATCGAAGACCTCAGACCACGCGCCGAGGAAGAAGGGGCCTTGGCGCGCTCCCGACCAGCGCCCACCATCTTTCAACACCTGCCATGACAAACAGTAAACGAAATTAGTACAACATAAAAAAAAGACCGACATGAATAATAATATGTGTATCACTTAAGTGTATCATCATCAAGTACAACATTAAAAAATTTAATACCTGACACTACTAATAATCTCGATCAGTATCATCAATAAATGCATAATCATCATCATCACTATAATCAATGACGGGCTCATAGGGTTCAGTGGCATCAACATGTGCAAGGCCACCTTGACGTAATCGGTCAAGCAATGACAGGTCATCCGCAGCAGTAACCTCTTCTTGTTCCGGCTCTTCTTGTTCCTCCTCTGGGGTGATGTCGGATTCACTGTCACTGTCTACTTCAATGTTTTGGGGTGAAGTATAGTGGTTCTTGAAACGCTTTTTGGAAAGACGTGTCTCTTGGAAGAATTCTCCTTCATATGTGTCTGGGTTAATGTGAGGTTCATAATCCTCTTCCTTTGGGGGAGATAGTCTAGCACGTGGCGGCACTTCATAAACGACATCCCAACCTTTCAGATTTGGATTAGTTTGGCAGGCCCACGGTAGATAGAATACTTGGGTCGCCTGTTGAGCCGTAATATAGACATCAGGAACATCTAAATGGGTGCTTTGGTTGATTTCAACTAGCCCTATATGTTCATGAGTTCTTTTAGTCTCCTTCGGCTGAAACCAATAACATTTGAAGACTACGACATTCGGTGGGTTTTCACCATAGAATAGAAGTTCATAAATTGCTTCAACTCTCCCATAATACTCGGTACCTCCTTCGCCGATAGCAGATACACAACAATTTGTAGACTTTCGGTCGGCCATAGATAGCTCTTTGCCATAGGTACGAAAGCGATACCCGTTGATGTCGTATTTGTCAAATGAACGGACCTTATAGTCAAAACCATTAGCGACTTGTCTCAATTCGGCGTCCATAGACTCTGAATTAGCCTACAAGTTTAATATGAAAGGATTGTTGCATTACGCACAAATTAGCGAATGAAACCGGGATAGCCGCCTACAAATTAGCCTACAAGTCTAATAGAAATTACCGTTTGTTTGAACCAAGAGATGAAACCGGGATAGCCGCCACCTTGCTTTTGCGAGAAGCTCATAATCTTCGACAGAATCCTTTTGGATCACCGCTCCATACGAGAATAAGGCGACGTATCGACTGTATGAAATATCCAGGAATAAGAGCAGTTCAAAGGAAATAGAAGTTGCGAAACTATGTACCGAGAACTTACTCGATGTACGGCCGCACTTCTATCAGGTTGTTGAAGATATACAACAAAATGGTCCGCCATTGTTCGTTATCCAAAGATACTGGATTTGAAACACTGGCTGGTGCGAGATTCCCTTTGAATAGGCTGAGGTTGAATCCACCCTTTTTAGGGTCGTCAGCATTGTACCGAGGCTTCGGATTATGCAAATGACGATTTTTGGCTTCGTAGTGTGCTGTCACGAAGTTTGCCGCCTCCTCAGTGATGAATGCCTCAGCCATCGATGCTTCAATTCTACGTTTATTTTTACATTTTTGTCGAAGCGTCTTCTGCATCCTCTCAGTTGGGTAGCACCAACGATTTTGCACGGGCCCCCCAATCTTGCCTCGGTCGGGAGATGCAAAATCAAATGTTGCATTGGATTAAAGAAGCCCGGTGGAAAGATCTTCTCTAACTTGCAGATCAACTCCGGCGCCAACTCTTCCATTTCTTCTAGCACGCTAGGCGATAGTTCTTTCGCACAAAGAACACGGAAGAAATAGCTGAGTTCTGCCAGTACTAGCCATTCATCCTCAGGGATGAAGCCACGCAACATCACCGGCATTACCCGCTCAATCCATATGTGCCAATCATGACTCTTGAGACCAAATATCTTCAATTTATCAAGACTGGCTCCCCTCTGTAGATTAGCTGCATACCCATCGGGGAACATCAACTGCATTTTCACCCACAAGATAATTTCCCTCATAGCCGGCCTTCCAAGATTGAACCATGCCTTTGGCTTCGTCCAGTTCTGCTTTCCTTTCGGTTCTTTCATGTTTTGTAACGGCCTATCACATAGCGCCTCCAGATCGACTCTAGCCTTAGTATTATCCTTTGACTTCCCATCTATGCCGAACAATGTACCAAAAAGTGCCTCGGCGATATTCTTCTCAGTGTGCATCACGTCGATGTTGTGTGGGCAAAGGAGGTCTTTGAAGTAAGGCAGATCCCATAAGCATGTTTTGTGAGTCCAGGCGTGCTTAGAATTATACCCCTTGAAGTACCCTGGACGCTCGGGATCTGGCTCGAGAGCGTTTAACTGATCCAGGGTCTGTTGGCCTGTCAATGCATGTGGTGCAGAGTTTTTGACAACTCTACCTCTGATGAAGTTCTTCTTGTCTTTCCTGAACTTATGGCGAGGATTCAGGAACTCTCTATGCATGTCGAAGCAAGAAAACTTGCAACCGGCCTGAAGCCAACGAAACTCAAGAGCTCCCTTGCATGTGGGGCACGGGAACCTTCCATGCACACACCAGCCAACGAATAGCGCATACGCCGGCAAGTCATGCGTCGAGTACATGTACCAGACACGCATTATGAAGTTCTGTTTGCTATAGGCATCGTATGTCTTGAACCCATTATCCCAGGCTTCTTGCAATTCGTCCTTAAGCGGTTGCATGTACACATTCATATTTTTCCCCGGATAGTTGGGCCCTGGAATTATCAACGTCAGGAAAATGTTCTTTCTTTGCATAATCTGTCCGGGGGGAGATTGAGTGGAAAGACAAATACGGGCCAACAACTGTATTGGGCTGCCGTCATACCAAACACACTGAACCCATCCGTGCTGATGCCGACTCGAGGATGCCTCGGATCTGCCGCTTTGTCACCATGTAATTCATCAAACTTTTTCCACGCAACACCATCCGATGTGTGTACAATCATCAGATTCCCATCTGCATCTAGTTCGGTTCTTTTGCCCGTTTTGTGCCATGTCATCTGTCTGGCCGTCTCTTCGACCATGAAAAGACGTTGAAGTCTTGGTACGATTGGCATATACCGAAGAACACTAACGGGGATTTTGGTCTGTGTCTTCTCACCCATACCGTTGTCTACCACAACATACCTGGAAGACTTGCAAATGGGACAACAGTTCAAGTCCGCATAGTCAAGCCTAAACAAGACACATCCTTTCTCACAGGCATGTATCTTATCATAGGGCATCTTCAGTGCACGGAGGATTTTGTCCGACTGGTACAGGTTTGCAGGCATTACATGGCCTTTGGGTAGAAAGCGTCCAAATACTGTCATCATTGCATCGTAGCATTCTCTGCCCAAGTTGAACTGAGCCTTCAGAGCCATTACTTGTGAGATGGCATCCAACTGACAAAGCTCAGTGTGCTCATGGAGCGGACGTTTTGAAGACTCCAACATTTCATTGAAGGCCTTTGCAGATTCCTCCATCTCCTCGTCCGAATCCCGAGCATCATCAAAGTCTTGCACCATGTTTTCCATACCGGTACCATGCTCGTCGGTGCGACGACGATCCACCTCAGCTCGGTCACGTTGGGCAGACTCACCATGAAATGTCCACACCGTATAATCGGGCGTAAAACCACTCTTCTGCAGGTGTTTGCCCATTTCAGCCTCTGTCCTCTTTTCCCAATTGCCGCACCGTAAACAGGGGCACCAGGTTTTCCTCTGGCCATTTGCAAATGCGGCTCGCACAAACCCCTTGGTTTTTGTGAACCATTCAGTGCTCCATTTGTTCTGACCAGTGTGACCGGTGTACATCCACGCACGATCACTCATCTTGACTTTCAGAGCTACTAGACACACAACAAATATATATATATAATTCACCATGTATGTATTCATCAGTTGATCTACTTTGTCAATTTTATTACGTCCATGCAACCTACACTCTAATAGGTAATGATAGGTCCTAATCCCACCCGAGTATGTTTAGATTGGGTTCATTTTCCCATGCTATGCCCCGGATCCTACGCAAAATTTCGGCAGCACCTCCCCGCTGTTCTCCTGATACACGTCTCTGCAATAAACAGAGAGGATGTGTACCCGGAGAACAACAGGGGAGGCCCTGACGAAATTTATGCGTCGGATCCGGAGCAAAGCATATGGGAAAACGAACCCAATCTAAACATACTCGGGCTGTCCATGGATAGCGTTGGACAATTCGAAAGAATCAAGGTTATAAATATGCAAATGCATGCATATTTATAACTATGACGCTTTCGAACGGGAGACACATATTGGTTAGGCATACTGATGATTCAAGACACATATATATCTAGCTATCAAGTTTCATCGGAATAGATCAAATAATTAATGGGGGAGGAGGACATGTCATTTGTGCTCACCCACGAATGAAGGGGCAGAGCTCGTCAAACGCACGGCGAGGTCGTCGAACACCAAACCTCGCAGCGATGAAACAACTGCACATTTAAAACTACCCGATCAACACAATTATATATGATGTTTTTCATAACAAAATCGAAAGATATATGACCTAACTAATAATTCACAAATATATGACCCCGTCGGCTTCTGGAGGCCAAAGAACACCTTTTCAGGGTCGGGGTCTCGGGGTCGGGGTGTCGGGTCGGGGTGTCGGGTCGGGGTCGGGGTGCCGTGTCGGTGTCGGGGTCGGGGTGTCGGGTCAGGCTCGGGGTCGGAGTGTCGGGGTCGGGGTCGAGGTCGGGGTCGGGGTCTCGGGGTCGGGGTGTCGGGGTGTCGGGGGTGTCGTGTCGGGGGTCGGGGTGTCGTGTTGGTCTCGGGGTGCCGTGTCGGGGTCGGGGTGTCGTGTCGGTCTCGGGGTGCCGTGTCGGGGTCGGGGTCTCGGGGTCGGGGTGTCGGGTCGGGGTGCCGGGTCGGGGTCGGGGTGCCGTGTCGGTGTCGGGTCAGGCTCGTGGTCGGGGTGTCGGGGTCGGGGTCGGGGTCGGGGTGTCGGGGGTGTCGTGTCGGGGGTCGGGGTGTCGTGTCGGTGTCGGGGGTCGGGGTGCCGGGTCGGGGTCGGGGTGCCGTGTCGGTGTCGGGGTCGGGGTGTCAGGTCAGGCTCGGGGTCGGGGTGTCGGGGTCGGGGTCGGGGTCGGGGTGTCGGGGGTGTCGTGTCGGGGGTCGGGGTGTCGTGTAGGTGTCGGGGTGCCGTGTCGGTGTCGGGGTGCCGTGTCGGGGTCGGGGTGCTGTTTCGGGGTCGGGGCTTCGGGGTGTCTCCTCCTCCTCTTCTTCTTCTTCTTCTTCTTCTTCTTCTTCTTCTTTCTCCTCCTCCTCCTCCTCCTCCTCCTCTTCTTCTTCTTCTTCTTCTTCTTCTCCTTCTCCTCCTCCTCCTCCTCCTCCTCTTCTTCTTCCTCTTCTTCTTCTTCTTCTTCTTCTTCTTCTTCTTCTTCTTCTTCTTCTTCTTCTTCTTTCTGCTCCTCCTCCTCCTCCTCCTCCTCTTCTTCTTCTTCTTCTTCTTCTTCTTCTTCTTCTTCTTCTTCTTCTTCTTCTTCTTCTTCTTCTTCTTCTCCTTCTCCTTCTCCTTCTCCTCCTCCTCCTCCTCCTCCTCCTCTTCTTCTTCTTCTTCTTCTTCTTCTTCCCCCTTCTACTTAACCTAAACCTAAACTAACCTAAACTAAAAACCTAAACTAATTAAAACTAAACTATTTAAACTAATTAAACCTAAACTTAAACAGAAAAAAAACAAAAAAACAAAAAAACAAAAAACAAAAAAACAGAAAAAAAAAGGAGGAGGGGCTCACTGTGGGGGAGGGCCGGGGCGGGGCCGGCGACGGAGGGCCGGGGCGGGGCGGTGGAGGAGGCGGGGCGGCGGGGGCCCGGCCGGCGGGGGGCCGGGGCGGCGGGGGGGATGGGGGGCGGGGGGCCGGGGCGGGGCAGTGGAGGAGGCGGCGGGGGGCCGGGACGGCGGGGGGCCGTGGCGGCGGTGGGGCGCGGGGCGGCGGGGGGCCGGGGCGGGGGGGGCGACGGGGCGGTGGGGCGGCGGGGAGCCGGGGCGGCGGGGCGACGGGGCGGCGGGGGCGACGGGGCGGCGGCGCGCGGCGGGCGGCGGCGGCGGCGGCGGGGTGGGAGGAGAAGGGCGAGGCGAGGACGAAGTGAGTAACGGGCGGGGGGTACCTGCCGTTAGGCAAGTGCCCTCTTTGCCGTCCGCCAGCCTTTGCCGTCCGCCTTTCTGCCTCTTTGCCGTCCGCTAGCGGACGGCAAAGAGGTGGGCCGTTAGGATTTTTTCAAACGAGCGGGGGGTGGGGGCCACCACACTCTTTGCCGTCCGCTGGCAGATGGCAAAGACCTGGCAGATGGCAAAGAGCTTCTTTGCCGTCAGCCTTTTCTTTGCCGTCTGTTTATGTGTAGCTGATGGCAAAGAGCTTCTTTGCCGTCAGCTAGCAGACGGCAAAGATCTGGCAGATGGCAAATTAGCTGATTCCAGTAGTGAGATGTGTAGGCATCTTTGTTGTACTTATTATTTGGATCTTATTTGTTGGTTCTGAATCTTGCAAGCTGGGAAACACGGCATGATGATGCAGAGGACAACGACCATAACAAACAGTTCAAACTTGGTAGTATTATCTTTGTGAAAGTGCGACAAATGTGCTGATCGTGTGCGTCCTGAGAATAATAATTCTAATTGTTGTGCATGTTGATCCTGTGGCACTGATAGAACGAGCCAATGCATTGCTTGTTTTAAAAGTATAAATTTCTATTAAAGATAATTAAATTTAAGTAAAGTGACCACTAACTCCTGTTATTACAGTACCAATACAGACCCGCTCGTGAACCGACGTGTGGCCGGAGGCGTTTGAATGCGCCGAGGGTGCATCTTCTGCCGGGCGTGCAGCGGACGAGGGAGGGGTAGTAACTGTTGTCGCCTGTACACACTCAGCTTACTGTTGAATCCAGTTCCCCAAGAGCTAAAAAATGAACTGCTGCCGCCGCCTACACACTCGTTCACTCGAAGAGACTCCAATGGCGATCCGAGGGGTGAGCCTGCTGGATATGGACTTCAGCAAGGAGTTCCCCTTTGAGTTCGCCATTTAGTCCTATGGCTGCACCAAGTTGAATGTGATGTACACCAACGATACGGACTCGGTGAAGCTCTGCCTCGCCTCAGTCCTATGGCTGCACCAGGTTCTGGAGCATTCGCCCGTCATCGGCAGCGCCGACTGCACCTTCGCTACGGTGGAGAGAAGGAAGAATGCGACAATTCGGCCATCTGGTGCAACAAGCTTGTCGACATCCAGAAGCAATACAAGATCATCAGCAACGGGCAGGAGAAGGACTCCATGGTTGACCTCGCTAAGACCATCATCGACCCCTGATACGCCAACATGAAAGAAGACGACCTGAACACGTGGGAGGTACCTCTGAATCTAGCCTACATAACCTACACGGCCAAGGACGCATACGCATGCTACGACATGTACAGGCAGATCTTAGACATGAGGGCGTGTCTGCTTCCCGTAACTGACGAGTACACAGACAGCCGCAGCGTCATGATCAAGCGTGTCAGGAAGGTCTAGATGTTGTCTGTTTGTAAGCACCTTTATCATCTGAGTGTTTCATGCATTAGCCTATGTGTCGTAATTATCTGTTTTGTCCAAAATATTTCTTTTAAGAACCCATTAAACTGATTGCTTTTTTAGTGGCTATTTGCTTATGTATGTAACTAGTTCACTTGTCCGTTAAAAAAAACTAGTTCACTCGGCTGCCGTGCTTTGAATCTCCTTCCTCCCAACATATTCCCCTCCTCAGGTGGACCCAGCAGGTCTCTGAATTTTCTCCCACTTTCTTTTTCGATGTAAACTGAGTTTTCTGCCAGTACTTTTCCCTAGAACCAACTCAACTGTCCCACGTCTAGCCTAAAAAATAATAATACCCCACGTACTATTAACTCATCAAATTAAAATGATATTTTATTTCGTAAGTTGAAAGTTCTTACAAAATAATAATAATAATTGTTTATATATAACTTGGCAAGTTAACTCCTAGTGATTGCGTACATAAGCTTGCAAAGATTTTATTGACCAATGGAGTAATAGACGTGCAATCATGTGTTTATGTTTTTATAACATTTCTCCGTCTAGCCCAACATGAAATTTGACCCAGCCCAGCAAGTCCGCGGATTTTGAGAAAAATGCAAATGGGATTTAAACGGGCTGCATAGATGCTACATCATTGTTTCACCCAGCCCACCAAATGGACTAAAAAACAAATGGACTAGCTGACATGTGGGCCAGTAGGTCGAAGCCTAAGAAGGCGTTTGATTTACATTCAACGGCCGACATTCTTCTTCAATGTCTCGTCTTCTTCCCCCCAGCGCTGCCGGAACCGCCTGCTCCAGCCTTCGGCGTCCAGCGGCGTTGTTTTGCGCTCCTCAGCGAAACACTATCCCGCCGACGGCCAGGCCATCCCTCCACTCCGCACCTCCTGTTATTCTCTGCCGAGTGTAGGCCCACCCCGCACCCGAACCAGTCAAGTTTCCCACTCCTCTCCGTCTGCGACTCCACTGCCGCGTCTTCCCCATCTCTGGGTCGTTCCAGTCTGGGGCCTCGCCGTCGTCCATCGCCTCAGTGCGCTCGGCGCGGCGTGGTCAACATACGAGAGTCATCGGAAGAGGACTGTACGTGGAGAGCCTGACGGCTGGGACCCACGAGGTCCAGGTCGCACGCAAGGAAAGTTCCTCCTTATTACGCACTGTACGTGGACTGTACGTGGGAAGGGCTTCTGTATTTCGTGAAAAAAAACGTTCCCCCCGCTGACAGGTCGGACCCACCAGCTATATCTTCGCATGCAAGGAAGTGCCTCCTTATTACGCACACAAAAATGAATACCCCCCTGCTAGCTGGGACCCACCATAGTGGGTGACTGACTTGTGGGCCTACTAAGTTGACGAGGACGGAGAGCTTTGTCAACTTAGTCAATATGAACGATTCTAGCTCCAGTGACCGTAGGATGTCCATCCAACGGCCATAGTGCTTCTTCAACCTCTGGTCTTCTTGCTCCAGCCGCCCAAAGCAGCGCCGGTCGTGCCGCGTACTCCTGCCTCTCGTGGCCGGCTGTGATGCCGCGGAGGCCTCACCGCCCCCTACTACTCCCACCGCTGGCCCAGGGCATCCCTCTACTCACCCACACCCCCTATTATTCTGCGGCGATGGCAGCCTCATGCCGCAGCCGAACCAGTGAACCCTCGTACTCCTCTCCGCGTGGGCATCCACTATCGCGTCTTCCCCGGCTCCGCATCGTCCCCTTCCTAGGCCTCGCCGTCGTCCACCGCCTTGGTGCTCTCGGATCTCGGCGCGGCATGGTCAATGTTGTCAACGACCGACTTCCATCGGAAGAGTACTGTACGTGGAGAGGCTGACAGCTGGGTCCACGGCCACAGCCCAATTTTTTTGTGATTTGCCAAGTAAGTCGCTTTGTTAGGCCTGTTGAGCTGCAAATCTTTCAAGACGAGGAGAGCTTCATTCGGCTGGCCGAGAAAATGGCCTATCAGTAATGAGAAATGGGCTGTACATTTCTAAAACACATCAAACCGGCAATTAGTTTCAAATATCTTTTTTTCATTTCGAGATTTTAAATTACATTAATTTTTATGCGTGGAGAATTTGTTGGATTTTATATTGATATACATTTATTTTTAAAATCAATTTGAATGTGAGTCGAAATTTCGGGATTAAAAACAGTTCGGACCGCACCGAAATATGCAAAATTTCGTATAATTTTTTAACCGTGGCCACAATATGGGCTGTAATGCTAACAAAAAGAATATGGGCTCCAAAAAACCTTAAGAATTAGCAAATGGGCTGTAAATTATTAGAAATAATGGCAGATGGGATGTATGCTGTTTTCCACAGATTTGAGGCTTTCCTAAAAAAAGGTTGACGCACAAGCAGTGACTGTTGGATGTCCATCCAACGGCCGTCGTGCTTCTTCAATCTCTGCTCTTCCTGCTCCAGCCGTTCAAACAAGCGCCGGCGGGACTGCCTGCTCCCTCCTCCCCGCGGCCGGCTGTGCTGCCGCGCACGCCTCACCGCCCCACCGTACTCCCATCGCTGGCCTAGCCATCCCTCTACTCACCCACACCTGCTGTTATTCTCCGGCGACGGCAGACGAACCAGTAAACCCTCGTACAGTCGTACTCTCCTCCGCGTGGGAAACAATTGTCGAGTCTTCCCTGCCTCCGTGTCGTTCCCTTCCTAGGCCTTGCCGTCATCCACCGCCCTGGTGCTCTCAGCGCGGCCTGGTCAATGTGGTCAATGACCGACATGCATCTGAAGTGGACTGAAATACGTGGAGAGGCCTTCAGCTGGGTCCACGGCCGCACGCAAGGAAATGCCTCCTTATTACGCGCAAAATAATGATTCCTCCACCTGGCATCAGGGACCCACCGAAAGGGCCTCTGTATTTCGTGAAAAAATCGTTACCGCCGCTGACAGCTCAGACCCACCAGCTATATCTTCGCACGCAAGGAAGTGCCTCCTTATTACGCACAAAAAATGAATACTCCCCCTGTTAGCTGGGACCCAGTATAGTGGCAGGCTGACTTGTGGGCCTACTAAGTTGACGGGGACGGAGGGCTTTGTCAACTTAGTCAATATGCACGATTCTAGCTCCAGTGACCGTACGATGTCCATCCAACGGCCGTAGTGCTTCTTCAACCTCGGGTCATCTTGCTCCAGCCGCCCAAACCAGCGTCGGTCGTGCCTCGTGCTCCTGCCTCCCGTGGCCGGCTGCGATGCGGCGGAGGCCTCACCGCCCCCTACTACTCCCACCGCTGGCCAGGCCATCCATCTACTCACCCACACCCCCTGTTATTCTGCGGTGACGGCAGCCTCACACCGCAGCGAACCAGTGAACCCTCGTACTCCTCTACGCGTGGGCGTCCACTGTCGCGTCTTCCCCGGCTCCGTGTCCTCCCCTTCCTAGGCCTCGTTGTCGTCCACCGCCCTGGTGCTCTCGGCGCGGCGTGGTCAACGTGGTCAAGGAACGGGTTCCATCGGACGTGGACTGTACGTGGAGAGGCTGACAGCTGGGTCCACGGCCGCAGCAAGGAAGTGCCTCCTTATTACGCGGAAAATAATGATTCCTCCACCTGACAGCGGGGACCCACCGGACGGGCCACCGTATTTCGTGAAAAAAACATTTCCCCCTGACTGCTGGGACCCACTAGCTACATCTTCGCACTCAAGGAAGTGCGTCCGGGCAAAAAAAATGATTCGCCCCCCTGACTGCTGGGACCCACCAGCTACATCTTCGCATGCAAGGAAGTGCATCCGGGAAAAAAAACGATTCGCCCCCCTGACTGCTGGCACCCACCAGCTACATCTTCGCACGCCAGGAAGTGTGTCCGGGCAAAAAAAAACGATTCGCCCCCCTGACTGTTGGGACCCACCAGCTACATCTTCGCATGCAAGGAAGTGCCTGACAGTCGGGACCCACATGGTCGAAGCGTACGTAGCGTTGGCATTCTGGTCGCAAACGTGTACGTACATACTGGTGGATGTAGAGGCGCGCACGTGTCGTAGTAGAGGCGCGCACGAGTCGCAGTAGAGGCGCGCATGTAGCATGTACACATACGTACAACGGCCAGGGTGCAAGAAAGAAAATACGACCACGTACATACATACGGGCAGGGTCTCGAACGCCTACTCGCGCATACGTACGGCCAGGGCTCGTGTACATGGCTGGGTCGGAACGGAGAAACAGCGTCGTCGTCGTGTTCATGGGGAGCCAACCGGCTGGGTCGGAACGGAATGTGTGGTCGTGTTCATCGGGAGGGCTTGGACAAAACAGGCGATGGAAACGAGGCCTGGCGTACCGCAAAACGGAGGAAACGGCCTTGTGTTCGACCGACCACGTTCGAAACGGGATCCTGTTCATCGGGAGGGGTGTGGCGTACCGCAAAATGGAGGAAACGGACCTCCTACGGTCAAAACGGGGGTCCTGTTGATCGGGAGGGGTGTGGCGTACCGCAAAACGGAGGAAACTGACCTCCTACAGTCGAAACGGGGGTCCTGTTGATCGGGACGGGTGTGGCGTACCTCAAAACGGAGGAAACGGACCTCCTACGGTCGAAACGGGGTCCTGTTGATCGGGAGGGGTGTGGCGTACCGCAAAACGGACGAAACGGACTTGTGTTGGAGCGCTACGGTCGAAATGGGGGTCCTGTTCATCAGGAGGGGTGTGGCTTACCGCAAAATGGGACTCCACGGGATACTGTTCATCTCCACCGTCGACCTCCTCCAGCCTCCACGGGCTCCTGTTCATCCAGCCTCCACCGCGTGCTACTCCACCGGCTACTGTTCAACCACCCCTCCACGGGCACCCCTCCACCGTCTACTGTTCATCCAGCCCTCCACACCACGGGGTCCTGTTCATCCAGAGGCAACGCCACCGCTCACTGTTCATCCACACCCCCCCCCCCCCCGCAACGCTCACTGTTCATCCCAGAGGCAGCATCGATCGGCTTCAGTTAGCAGCAGTAGCGAAGGAATCGCTCGATCGGGTTTCCATCGATCGATCGCTCGGGTTCAGTAACGCGTAGCCTGCAGTGCAATCGCTGGGGTTCCGTTAGAGCCCAACGCCTCGCTCGGGTTTAGTTAGAGCCAACGCCTCACACACACGCGCGTACGTGTACGAGAGAAACGTGCATCGCTCGGCCCTCGACCTCCCACCGTAACCGGGAACTCCCCGAAATTTTCCTCGCCCTCGCTTCTACCACGGTTTTTTCCGTCATGGACGGCCCAAAGAATGTCATGCAGCTACGTCTCCGGCCCGCCCAGGACGAAAAGCCCATTTTCTGTCATGATTTTTTGTCATAGAAGTAGGAGCCCACCACATCTATGATGATACCGGGGTTTGTCACAATTATCGTCATAGAAGTGTCATATGCATGACAGAAAAAAATTTCGTTCGGCCCAAAATGTCACGGATGTGTCTTTTTTTTGTAGTGTTGGGCTTCGTCTGCGGAGATGTGATGAACTTGCCCTTGGATTATATCGCGGGCGGAATACTGCTCCATGTAGTTGACTTGCGGCTGAAATGGAGCGCCGTGCTTGGTGTTCTTGGGACACTGCCGGGCATAGTGTCCGGTTTGACCACAACTCAAGCACGAATTGTTGCGCTGGCAATCGTCGCGCACCGGGCTGGTCATGACATTCTTGACTTGTGTGGTAGTCTTGTTGACGTTCTGCTGCCAATTGGGTTTGTACTCCACCTGAGTCTGTTGCCATGTACGAGCCTTTTGCACTGGTTGCATATCCTTCTTGGGCTCGAATTTGCGCTTGTGGTCATTAGCAGCTGGCTTGTTGTCGTGCAGGAGCTTGTGTTCCCTCTCAGCGATTAGGGCCTTGTTCACCAGGGTCAGGAAGTCCGGGAAATCAAACATACTGAGAGTGCACCTGAGATGCTGATTTAGGCCTCCAAGGAACCGATCGATCTTCCGTTCTGCCGTGGCCACATCATGGAGAGAATAACGGGCCAGATGGTTGAATTTATTCAGGTACTCAGTGATGGTCATGCTGCCTTGAGTGAGAGCGAGAAATTCGCGTTGCTTGATCTTCATGACTCCGGAGGGAATATGATATTTGCGGAAATGATCCTTGAATTTTGTCCAAGTAATTTCCTCGTCGGCAGGCCATATTGCTTTGGCATTATCCCACCATATAGCGGCAGCTCCTTCGAGATAATGCGTAGCGAAGGGAACCTTGTCTCCTTCGTCTGTGCGAGCAATTTCCAGTTTCCACTCAATAGTCCTTAGCCAGTCGTCGGTGTCCAAAGGATCAGTAGCATGGCTGAAACTGGGAGGCTTGGTTCGCTGAAAATCTGATAGCTTGGAAGGATGGCCATTCTGGTTTCCATTCTGCCCAACCATGACCTGTACTTCAAACATTCGCAGGATTTGCCCGGTGGAAGGCGGTTGTGGCGGTGGAGGCGGAGGTGGCTGGTATGGTTCAGGGGAATGTCCTGCCTGTCTTGCGGAACGACGGACAGGGACATCCTCACCAGCTTGACTGCTGCTGCCTCCACGCGGCATCCTATTTTTTTTTTTTTTTTCCCAATACATAGCAACCATGATGAGCAAATTCCAAAATGGGGAAAAACCAATGACAAATCCCGGAAGAAAGCAGCGAATAAAACCAAGTCGAAAGAAAAGAGTCCAACATAATTATACATAGTCCCACATGAAAATAAACATCGCAATGGGTCTACTACCCTCGTACATGAAACTACGCATCATGACAAGTGCGATTACAGCCATCATGCTTATGACTACCACGATACTCTGACGATCTACTGCTCGGATGGTGCTGCTGCAGGCGCATCTCCCGAGCCGGACCCAGATCCTGAAATGATAGTAGAGACCTCTGGGGGAAGAGAGGTGCGCTGGCGCTGCCTTGAGGGCTCTCCCTCAGGGGCAGGCGGGGGATGGGATCTAAGCATAGGAGCGGCAGGGGTAGCGACAAGAGAAGACCATGCAACAGGAGCGCTGCAAGGGTTCACCGTCAAAGGGTTAACGGTACCCTGCGAGGTCGTCGTAGGAATAGAAGTGGGAGGAGCAGAAGTGTAGGTGACAGCGGGAAGAGGGTTCCTCGCACGAGCAGTAGAGAGAGCGGCGCGAGCGCGTGAGAGCTCCTGAGCTAACTCGTAGTTAAGGAGATAGCTAGCGGTGATGTAGCGTGCAAGGTGGCTAGTGGGACGATCGCACGCTGGATTAATCGAAGGAAAGCGGATACGCCATTCTCGTGCAGAGATGGGTAGAAGAAAAGTCCAGGGTTGGTGTGCATGCGAACCTCATTGTAGCACAAGTCTACAAGAGCCTCGATAGCAGCAAACTGAACTGCCTGAGATGGCGTAGAAGCAAGACCACCCTTAGACGAACGAGTGTAAGCGCCGGATGGGGAACTGTGGTGTAGAGTGACCTCAGCATAATACTCATACACTGCACCAGCCAGATGCTCGCGATACACCCAATACTCTAGATCAGCACCCTCTGGATAGAGTCGCCGCCACACGTTCTGAAGCAGGTGCGGCGACGTGCACGGAGCTGGCTCAGGATGGTACAAGATCGGTACTGGTGCCATCTACACTCACAAACCATACGGTTAGTAATAACAACAATAAGTCATGCATGCAATGCAACAACCAATTCCTATGTCTACCGGCACTCAAATGAAGCTAACTACCGTTTTACTCATGCACTACCGGTCTAGCGTGTCCTACAATTAGCGCGGCTCTGATACCAAGTGTTGTGGCACCCCGGCTCAGAGCAACCGGTTTACCCTGCATTGCCAGCCAGAGATCGAGTCTTCTGGCAATACACAACAACATGGTACAGAAATAACCGCTTTATTGATACTAGCGTGGTACAAGAGTCTGATATTACATCGAGATTCGAGGCCAAGCGACACACACGGTGTTGCTGGATAGTATGTACATTATTTAATGAACATGGTTGGGGCCTCGATCACACGAAACTACGCGGCAGCGGAAGAATGACGTAGTGGAACTCCATGGCACGGGGACACCGATGTGGACACAGCCTAGACATGAGATGCACTCCGATGCGAATCGACTTGCCTAAAAGCTGGGATGACACGCCAGGTCAGTACATTGAATGTACTTGCAAGCTCACAACAAACATAAGCACGATGACAGACAATATCATGATAATTAATCAGGTTAAATTAATGCAAGAAATTACTACCAATGCAAAGCTATGCAAATCAATCAAACAGCGTACCGAGTCACACGGACTCGCTTACCAAACGGTTACCTTGTAACCAGACGGTGACCACACCGGGGTCACACCTAAAACCAAACACTCATGAACACCTCGCGTGTTCAGGGTTCACCATGAAACAATGCATCACAACAATTACTAATTTGCAATATTAATTATAAAAAGGTTAATCCATGGTGTGACTTACTCCCGAGTCTTGCCCATAAGCGAGGGCGCGGCTATCGATAGATTAAATACACTCTGCAGAGGTAGCGCACTTTACCCACACCACGGAATACCTGGCCTCGCACTCCCATTCGGGTGGACCAAAATATTCCGACGAAACCCTCCCTTTGCCATGCACTCTCCCCGGCCACTCCGACCATCTCCCTCTCAGGGCTAGGTCTTGGGTGGCCCCGTGTCTACCAAAGACACCAACGGCCAGCATCGTGGCAAAACGGTCCCAAACGGGGACAAGGTACCATAAAAACAAACGAGCACACAAGGTTATGTCTGCCTACCGGGCCAGGGTATGCACGCCCATAACCTTCCCTCGCGGGAGGCACCGGTGAGAGCCACGACAAAGGACCGAATCAAGACCTTCCCATTAGGTAAATGTGGTCGCACTGAATTAAAAACCCGATTCAGTGGCACCATGATGTGATCAACATCATATTCAGGTTGAACTAAATCAAATATTAATTTTCAGAAAACTTTTTATTACTAACATGGCATCACACCGGAAAGCATGCAACTACTCGTCACACAGAGAAAGCAACTCTTAGGCATGGATCAAAACAAACAACACCACTATGTTGTACTACTAAGATCAGAAACTTTTCTGGTTGCAACTCATTTTTATCTACCAACAATATTTTTATTAGTTCATTATTTAGTTGAAAACTATTACTAGCAAAAATAGCTACCACAACTTTCCCTAACAAAATGCCGAGTGCAAAATCTTACTCTACTTAGCCAAACAATTCTATGCACTCAACCAGAAGCTAAAACAAGCATATCAAGCATTATAAAACAACTAGCAATTCGCCATATTAATTTATCAAATTTTAAATGCAAATAAAGAATCATATTCAAGTAGAAAATCATACATATTGAAATAACACCATCCAAATGACGTTGTGGCTTGCCTTAGTGCAGAGGAGGGTCACACTCCTCCTGGTTAGCTTCAAGGCAAGATCCTCCTTCTGAAAATATTTTAAAACCACAAAAATAAATGTCAAAACACATTCTGAAAATCACCATAAATTCTAGACAGCAAGAAAAAATCCACCTTCTGGTGTGCTGCTAGAGATTTCTGTAACAAAGACAATGCAAAAAGAATCAATTCATTTGGACTTGTGGTTTAGAAATTATGGCTGGTCAAAGTTTGGTCAAATTTCTGATTAGATTTGAATAAATATAAAATCCTGGGGGGGTGACGTCGAAGGCGTAAAGTAGAAATACTCCTCCACTCGTACCGCTTCGGGCGCGAGTGGTGAGACCGACAGGTGGGTCCTGCGTGTCAGGAGGGGGAGGGATCAGAGGGAGGCGGAGCTTCGCCGGAGCTTACGCCGGCGACGAGGGGGTTTGGGGCTAAATGAAAAGGATAGGATTGAAGCTGGGGTCGTGGCGCACCTGCCCGTACCCGTGGCTTGGCGAGAGGTGGCCGGAGTTGGTTGCAGTCGAGCTCGCAAGCTTCGATGGCGGAGGGGGTTCGCCGGAGAGGAAGAAGACAGCGGCGAGAGGCGGCTCCGAGGGCTCCACGGGGTCCAGGCAGCACCAGAAGACCCACAATGCCCCGCCCAAGCAGCTGCTTGAGCTCGAGAGGCACCGGAGCGCGGTGTCTGGACTGCGGGGATCGCCGGAGTCCTCGGGTCGGGGCGACGGCCAGAGGCCTGCCCGACCGGGCTGCAGCTCGTCTACGTGCTCGTGGAGGTAGTGTGGAGTGGTGCGTGGCTAGCGAGGGAGGTGGGGTGGCTTCATATAGCCAGAGCAGGGGGGACGTGTCGCCGCCGGAGCGCTCTGGACACGCGGCAAACGTCGACGAGAAGCTCCAACGCGAGGGGACAGAGTGCAGCGTCAACGCCGGCGCTTGCCCACGCTCGCGGACGAGCACAGGAGGCGGTTTGGGATGGGGACAAGCACACGCGCGCACTGTGCCATTTTGGCCGCGACTTGACCGGACTTGCTGCGGCGGCTCCGGCGTTGACGAGCGCCAGGGAGGGGTCAAGGGTGATGGGTCGAGGGTGGTGGCGCGTTGCGGCAGTCGGAGGCGAGCGATGGCATGCACACGCGCGAAACAGAGCGCAAGGCGCCAGCCAGAGCGCGTCGAGACGCATGCCAGGCACTGTGTCCACTCGCGGTCACCAGGCTGGCATGGTCAAAACGACGCCCAGGAGCGGCCAAACCTTGTCCATGCTCTCGACCGTGCAGTGCTACGTCTAGGAGAGGTGATGGATCCTAGCCAGGCCGACCAGACGCGACTCTACCAAGCTGGCAAGTTTCTGATCAGAAACTTGGTCTCCAAGTTTGGCCACCTTCTAGAAGCCCATTAGGGCTAATCTCCTAGGGTTTAGGGTTTCTTAGGAGGGTGTTTAAGCTCAAGAAAGATCAAGGCAAAAAGCTTAGGGAAAAATGCACTTGCTGTACAAAGTGCATTTCTGGTCTAGAAGTGAAAAGATTTTCTACAGCAAAAATATTACAAAAGGCAATGCAATATTTTTGCATGGGAAGATGTGCCATGGCTCTAAGAATATTTAGGAATTATCTCAGATTTTATGAGCAAGAAAAATGGAGGTTGGTTTGGAGCACAAAGCTCTGGAATGAACTTAAGAGAGAAAAATGAATATTTTCCTTTTAGGAAAAATATTCATTTTATTATTTTGGGAATTTGTGGGAGGAAATAGGTAGATAGGTCACTTGGGTGAAAGCCAAGGATATGCCCAAGTGACAAGTCCATTTGAATTGATTCAAAACTCCAAATCAAATCAGGGCAAAAACCACGATGAAAACCAAGTCCGGAAAGAGAGAGAAGGCAAATCCGGTAATAAGAAAGAAGGCAAAATCCAGGCTATCACAGAAACGCCCCAGTGACACTTCGATGATGCAGCTCGCCATTGGCAATTGTCATTGACTTGGACCGCTGGGTTATCTGCCTGGCCAAGGTTTCATCCTCAGGCAACTCGCCCTGGGTCATGTAAGCCAAGTATAGCACTGTACAATCTGGGATGACGTGAAGAGCCGCCACTAATTGTGCTTCTGGGTCAGGGACAGCCAAGTCTTCCTCTGTAGGTAACTTGACAGAAGGGTTATGGTGAAGTACTTGGCCATCGCAGCGTCACTGACCTCCAGCAGCTCCATAGCCATCTCATAGCTTTCAATCCATGCCCCGGGCTGTAAGTCGGCCGTGTAGTTTGGCACCTTTCGAGGCCCCTTAAAATCCTTGGGCAAACGCTCGTTACGCAGAGCCGGCACCAGACAAGAGACCCCTCCGGTCCTAGTGGTCACGCCTGCCTCAATAGAAGTCGTCGGGTAAACCGAAAAAGACTGGTAAGCCACTCGCTGAGCCGCCTGCTGAGCCGCTCACTCAGCTTCTTGACGTATTCTGTCCTAATCAACCAAGTTAAAAGCTCCATCACTCACCGGGTCATGTCCGCCTGGCTGGTTACGGCGCCGGGCGTTGCTTGAAACGGCCGCTGAATCCATGTGCCTGCTATAACTCGGGCTCCGGCTTGGACGAGGGGTCGAATGAATCCTGTCTCGGCTATACGAGTATGCCTCCTATTGTGCCAAAGCCGTCTGAAGAAGCTCTCTGATCCTTCGGGTTTCAACCGCCGTCGGAGAGTCGCCCTCCACCGGGAGAGTCGCCAATCGTCCTGCCGCAGCGATCATGTTCTCCAACGGGTTAGAATAATGACCCGGTGGTGTTGGTACATACTGGGGTGGAGCCGTATTCATTCGAGAAGGTTCCATCATACGCGTCTGAACCGGCGTTCCGGCCCCGGGTGCTACAACCCGGTCTATCTCCGGTGGGTTACTGGGCCCTGCACCGGGTGTATGACAGAGGTTTCGAGGATCGTAAACCGGAGGCAGACGAGATTGAGTCTTCTGGTACCTTCTCCTCATGACCTCATTGGATGCATTCTGATCCATCGTGAGCCGGAAAGTCTGCGCCTGAATCCGCTGAGCTTGAGCGTCCAGAGCCGCCCGCTCTGCGGTTATCCTAACATCTTCCGCTGCCAGGTCTTCCTTAGCCTGCACTATATCTTGTTTTAACTGTGCCACTTCCGCATCATGTTGAGCTTGATCCGCCGGGTTGACCACGGCGGCTAACAGTGCGGTCATCTTATCCATGAGATCCATCAGCACCTAAGCCGAAGGGCGCACAAGGCCTCCTGCCCTGGCTGCCGCTGACCTGGAGGTTATTGCTGCCGCAGTTGTGGAGTTTTGAACAGGTTGCGTGCCAGCCATGAAGATCCCAACTCTGCTCGGCGGCTCAAGGAGGTCCGGAATACTGCTGCCATCGGAACAGCCCCCAAGCCCGCCGTCTTGCAGTTGATACAACGAATCCGTCTCACCTGTGGATGACTCACCATCAGAATAGATGGCCATCTCACCGCCAGATGCAGATCCTTCAGAGAGTCCTCCATGGATGCATCCCACGAAGGCACACTTCACGGCAGACAGAGCCCGGGCGGGTCTCGCACGCTGAGCCGTCTCGACGAGGTCGGTGCAGATGTCTGGCTCAGGGCCTGGCTCGCCCTTGCCGATGAAGACGTGGATTCCGCCGAAGTGGACCCGGTACCCGTACTCGAGCCGGCCTCGGGGCCCCAGCCTGCGTTGTCGATGTAGAGCTTGCCGCGACGACTCTTGGTCATCCGGCCCACAGTGTATCCCTTGAGCCCTTCGAAGCTGCCCTTCAAGAACTCAAATCCATCGTGCACTGGCCCCACGGTGGGCGCCAACTGTCGTGGAATTGTCACGGCAGATGTCCAAGTGAAAGGACTTAGTCGTGGAGCCATCGCAACTAGGAAGCTTAAAGGGGTTAATCGGGACAAAGGACATGGGGTTTATACTGGTTCGGCCCCTTACGGTGAAAGTAAAAGCCTACGATCCAGTTTTGAGTGGGATTGCTTATGTCTCGAGTACCAGGGAGCGAAATCGCTAGACCTAGTTCTCGATCTGATGTTACTTGCCCTGAACCGCCGCCGGGTCGTCCCTTTATATACAGAGGTCGACGCCCAGCGGCTCGCAGAGTCCCGGCCGGCTCATAAACAGTGTCCGACTCGGTCTCTTAACTATTCTTGCCTTACAATACAAGTCATGTACATATGGCGGTTTAACTCTACGGGCCTTAAGTCGCCTCTGGGCTTTGGGCCCTTAACTGAACCGCCATCTTCAAGCTTTGGTCTTTGGGCTTCAAAGGTACTCATAGGTATAACCCGGCCCCTCCTGGGCGGGTCATACCTAATAGTTATATCCCCAACACAAATCTAGGTCGTCGGCATAGCTATGCCCCCGGTTCTATCAGGGCCTCAGATCGATGACGTGGGTCAGGCCTATGCCGGCGGTCGGCGAGGGGCTCGGATTGATGATGTGTCACGTCCCCCGGATTGATGACGTGGGTCACTCCCTAGCCATCGGCACATGTTGAGGTATGCCGACGATTTTGCTACACCGACGGCTTGCCCTAGGCTGTCGGGATACCTCCATATATGCCGACGGGGGGTCGTCCGCATAGATTAGGCCGTCGGGATTTGGGAAAATTCCGGTAGTCATGATATTTTACTTGTTAAAGCTTGACACTACTCCAGGATGGAGGTAATCTTCATATGGATAGTCTGAATCATCTCCTAATTTTTTGTGCTTTTTGGCCCCCTTCGTACTCTGCCTTTGACTAGTAGCTATGTTACTTAATTCATTTATCTCCTTATTGAATCATTGCCACATAAGGAAATTTGTTGATTAAACTCTATGTTTGCTGTAGAAGTTACTCCCACTATGGACTGTCTGAATCATCTCCTAATTTTTTGTGCTTTCTGGCCGTCCAGCCTTTTTCTTTGTAGCTCCTCCACTGGCTGAGAGGTCAGATCTCCATGATTAATTAATTCAACGCATCGATCAAAGGCTAGCACGCACGAATAAACGTAAAAAATCTGGGTATTGGCGTTACCACATGCTACCAAGTGGGTGCACCATCTGGTTTGTTAATACCTACGAGGCCCCCGAAAAGAATTAAAAAAAGGACCTAAGGGGCAACGACAACCAACCTTTATTGTGAGGCAGATCCATTTATCTCGAAATGCAGTGCTCGCTGATAGGCAATGGCGTAGCCCTGGCCCTGCTCAAGCAAAAGCACACAACCCTCCCTCCTTTGAAACGCACCACCGTAGCGCTGATTTTATCAGCTTCTTCTCAAGAGAGGCGGAGTAAGAGATGGCTGGTGTAGGCGCAAGGATAACCTAGATTACTTAACTTGAATTCTGTAGGGAACAAATTTTACATTTGAGGTCATTTTTGGGCCAAATAAGGAAGCAAAGTTTAAGTAGGAGCCAAATAAGAAATTCTCTCCCCAAATTACTCGCGTATGACTCACGTAAATTCCACACAGGAGGATGTAGGTCATCATTCACTGAGGACGTGTTTGGTAGGCTGCATATACCTCAGCTAGGCCCGCGCGGGAAGAAAATGGCCCGTTTGGTTACCCGCATTCATAGTTGGGCATGCATAGCACGTAGATTAAAGCACCTTATGGTCTGCATCCACAAACGCTCAAATCGGCCATTTTTTTGGAGACAGGCCCGCGTGGTGCAACGCTAGGCACGTGGGCGTGGGCGGTTGCACTCGTGGGTGTGGTCCCGAGACGTCGCGTTGTTTCCAGACGTGTTGTCACAAATTACTCTCACCTTCCTTCCTCACTGCTGGCTCCCCTCTTCCCCACTCACACCGGCGGCGGCGACGGTGGTGATCACCTGACCTCCAGTGTGAACCGATCGAAGACAGCGTCGGCAACCACCGGAGCAACTGCGGACCTCCACCGGAGCGCATCGGCCATGGCGGTAAGACCTCGTCCTCTCTATACATTCACTGCTTTCGACTCGGGCTAGATTAGATTAGAGCACGCGATTGAAGAGTTAGGGAGAGGACTGAACACTAAGGGGGTGGAGGATTGCCATCAATCGATTTTGCGTCGACGGCTACTAGGGTTCATAGGTTACTTTTTGGTTACATCGGGGCGGGGATTGGGGTAAAAAATTCTTGTCTATCCGGGAGTCGCATCGAGCAGCGGGGGGGGGGGGCGTAGACATCTTCTTTTCTTCCTCACTGTCTTCGTCCTCATCATCTTCCTCAAGAACGATGGGTCTTGCACGGTCACCTACCGCCAGCGCCCTGGACAGCATCTACACCTCCTCGTTGTCATCCACCGGCGACCCGAAAGTGCAACTCCAGTATGCCGCGGCTGGTCATGGAGCACCTTGTACATAATGTACTTGGCCCATCATGCCCGCTGTCTAGGTCGCCGGAGTCTACCAATTCATGGCCCAACGTAGGATGTCCACTGACATAGCCCCCTTTGATGGGTCCGGAATCAGTGTCTTCAGCTCGCCCGGCGTAGCCTTCTTCATCACAGCATCGGCCTTCTTGTGCATGTCATCTATGCTGCTCAAGTTCCAGCACACTTCCATGGTATTCTCGAACTTCCTGCGGTCACCGAGCGAGCATGCAAGGAAGAAGGCCCTCCATCCAATGCCCCAGGGGAAAGGGTTGGGGTTGGAATTGGAGTTCATGCAGAGGGGGAGGTGGTGAAACAGAGGGGTGGAAGAGGAGAGGTGGTGGAACAGAGGGGGTTAGTGCGGTGCTAGGTTAGTGGGGTAGGTTAATATAGGAGCGTTAGGCCGATATGACTGAATGGTGACCATTGAACTGCATGATGTTCATAATGTAGATGGACAAGGGCAAGGAGGTGGTGCCACCATTGGAGAAGGGCAAGGAGGTCGTGCCTCCATTGGTTGAAGTGTCAGTGCAGGAGCAGTGAAGCCCCAAACGAAGGAACTATTGGTCTATGGCCACTACCATCAGGAGTCAGGACCAAACCACTTCTGCAAGGTTATCCTTGCTCCAAAGCTAGAGAGTCTGCCATTGCCGCTGGACTTCACAAAGTACTTCTCCGCCATCCCTACACAATTCAAGCTAAAAATGAACACCGGCTGTGCATGATGGTGAGGGTGATCAACGGTAGGGTCACCCTTGATCAAGGTTGGGCCATCTTCGAGCCGTTCACCAGATCATGATCGGGTACATACTGACATTCAAAGTTGCTAACCCCCAACGCGATGAAGGTGATCGTCTTCGATGACGAGGGCGTGGAGGTGGTCACCAAGTGCAAAGAGCACGGCAACGCCTTCGCCGCGACCACCTAAGCTCCTCTTGCCTCTTGTTGCTCGTTTCTTGTTGGTTCTTGCTTTAAGACTTGGGTTCCGTCTAGAATCGTACTATGTTGGTTTAAAACTTGTTCTGTGCGGTTAAGACATGTGGTTGTGCCTAAGATTCTTTTGTTCACTAGTAGAAAACAGGGCTTTGGTTCGGGCCTGGCGAGCCCATTAGTCCCGGTTCAGTCACGAACCGGGACCCATGGGGGGCATACGTCCCAGTTCGTGTGCCCGGGGGCCGGCCGGGCCTCGTGGGGCATTTGTCCCGGTTCGTCTGGACCCATTTGTCCCGGTTCCAGGCATGAACTGGGACCAATGGTTCTCGCTCCTGGCCCACATCATTGGTCCCGGTTCGTGGCTGGAACCGGGACAGAAGGCGGGCCTTTAGTCCCGGTTCCAGCCATGAACCGGGACCAATGAGTTGCCTATATATACCCCATCACCGCAGCAGAGCACTCCACACTGCTCTATTTTTTCTGGCCGGCGAGGGGAGAGCTTTGTGGTGCTCTAGCTCACCTCCTATGCACATGAGGTGTTCGATGAAATGCCCGAGCCACACTAGTTAAGCTTTCTCCTCTCGAAGCTCGACCTCCAAGCTCCATTTTCCCTGAGATTTGTCTAGGTTTAGCGGTCCGTCACGTCCCGTCCCCGTCTTCACCGCCGTCGATCGCCCCTGCCTCCTCGTCGCCGTCACCACGCCCGAGCTCGCTGTAAGCGCCGCCCCGATCCCCTCCTCCTCCTCCCTGTACCGGCCGCCGTCGCTGCCGCGCGCTGCCGCCGCGCCCCTTGCCCTACGCTGCCTCCGTGCGCCGCCCCTTCCCTACGCTGCCGCCGCGCGCTACCCCGCCGCCCCTGCCTGCAAATTTTTTAATTTTTTGTCAATTTATACGTATATGTGTATATATGTTTTTATGTGTATAAATGTGTGTATGTGCATATATGTGTGTATATGTTCATAGCATTTTTTGTGTATGATTAGGAAAATTATGTATGTATAGGAAAATTGTGTATGATCAAAGTCATTTATGTATATGTTCATATTTAGAAGAAAAAGAAGGAGTGGAAAAGGAAAATAAGAAGAGGAAGAAGGAGAAGAAGAGGAGAAATAAATAAGAAGAGGAAAAAGAAGAAGAAAAAAGAGGAGAAGAAGAAGGAATAGAGGAGAAGAAGAAAAAATAGAATAATATTATTCTATTTTCTTCTCTTTTTTTTCTTCGATCTTCTCTTCTATTCCTTTCTTCTTCTCCTCTCTTTTTTTCTTCTTCTTCCTCTTCTTATTTTTTATCGGGTATGTCGTTGTCGATATACCCCCTCCCCGATAACTTTGACATGAGGGCGGGGGGGGGGGGGGGGGGTCGAGGGTTGCCGAGGGTTCGAGGTGCGAGGGTCGGGAACTAGGGTAGAGGGTCGAGGGTCGCCGAGGGTTCAAGGGGTCGAGGGTCGATGAGGGCTCGAGGGTCGAGGATCGCCGAGGGGTCGAGAGGTTGCCTTGTGTCTTGAAGAAATCCATGGCTTCATCATTAGCCGGAATAACCGGGGCATGATGGTACAAAGTTCTCCAAAGTTATTTTGGAAAGGAGTCCCGGATAGGATAATCCGCCTTTTGGTACGAATTTCAGCAAAGGCCTTCCTAATAGCGATATTCGGAAGGCTCTTGCTGTACTTTGTACCAAAAAGCGAATTATCCTATCTGGGATTCCGTTCCAAAATAACTTTGGAGAGCTTCGTACCATCATGCGCCTGTTACTTTCGCCTAATGATGAAGACATGGTTTTGTTGAATCCTTTGACACTAGACAAACGTGACATGAGGGGGTCGAGGGTCGGGAACTAGGGTAGAGGGTCGTGGATCACCGAGCGGTCGAGGGTCGTGAACTAGGGTAGAGGGTCGAGGGTCGCCGAGGGGTCGAGGGTCGAGGGTCGTCGAGGGATCGAGGGTCGAGGATCGCCAAGGGGTAAAGAGGTTGCCTTGTGTCAAAGTATTGAAGAAATCCATGGCTTCATCATTAGCCGGAAGTAACCGGGGCATGACGGTACAAAGTTCTCCAAAGTTGTTCTGGAACGGAGTCCCGGATAGGATAATCCGCCTTTTCGTATGAATTTCAGAAAAGGCCTTCCAAATAGCAATATTCGGAAGGCTCTTGCTGAACTTTGTACCAAAAAGCGAATTATCCTATCTGGGACTCCGTTCCAAAACAACTTTGGAGAGCTTCGTACCATCATGCGCCTATTACTTTCACCTAATGATGAAGACATGGTTTTGTTGAATCCTTTGACACTAGACAAACGTCGGACAATCATGAGAGAGGCGGTCCGGCCCAAATCCTAGAAGCGTTGCCGAGGCCACCCAAATTTACCAAGATAAAAGAGCGTTGTCGTCGAGGCCACCCCAAACCCTAGAAGCGTTGCCGAGGCCACCCCAAATCATAGAAGCGTCGAGGCCACTAATATGATTCCTTGTTTTGATTAGCTAGCTAGGTCTACGTTTGCCACTAATATATACACCTGTCATGTTTGTATATTAATTGCCATGTTGTAATATTTGCAGAAACTACGGAGCATCGAGACTTGGAAGCAGAACAGGTGTTGGGGGACATAATCCTCGGCGGAGGTGATGTCATGTCGTATCTCAACGACACCGATGGTCTGGAAGGAGAGGGTGAAGCAGGCTATGGTGATCGAACAATGGAGGAGGAGGGACATGATTATGATGGCTCCGGTGACCGAATGCCGGTGGAAGAAGGACACCGTGATGACGGCTCCGGTGACCGAATGGAGTCCGGCCAGGTATATATATGAATTAAGCCTGTGCTGACTAGCTAATTGATGCATTAATTGTTTTGGCATGTACACATATTAACTCTCTTCTTTCTTCTTTTCTAGCCCTCCAGATCGAGCAAAAATTCGGTAATGAGACGAGGCCCGAAGAAAAGGTTGCGCCAGGATGAAAGGTTCACGATCACAGCAATCGCGTGCGATGGCCAACCGATTGAACCCATCCGGACCACGGAAGCATTTTCTGCTCAGTGCGGGGTTCTTGTTAGGGACATGATCCCGATCAGCATCCACCAATGGTATAAGCATAAGAATGACGACCCTCAGGTGTCTTATGTCAATGATAGGCAGAAAGATGATCTTTGGACCGAGCTGAAGGCAAATTTCACCCTACCGCCAGAGGAGGATCCGGTGAAGCCAGTTATTGAGCCATTGGTCAAGGCTCATGCTCTTAAGAAGATGGCGGATCTATTCAGGAGGTGGAAGAATGAGCTGAAATCAACGTTTGTCGACAAAGACAAGACTCCAGAATTCACCGGCCGATATGAGAAGATAAGAGATCACTGGGACGCATTTGTGGCCCACAAGACATCGGACAAGAGTAAGAAGATGTCAGTGACAAATAAGAAAAATGTTGCGAAGAAGGAGCATCACCATCGCACGGGGTCAGGTGGCTACCTCAAAGCCCGGCCGTTGTGGGAGAAGGCTGAGAATGACCTGCTAAGGGGTCAAACCAGAGACATTGCACTGGCCAGACCGTTCAAGGACTTGGTTCTTCGGGGTTGGGGGAATGTTGGACCCTGAAACAGGGAAGTGCATTTGGACGAACGAGCAACTGCGAATACCCGTCACGAAGCTTCAGGAGTATATCGCCGCAGCGCAGCATGGGACGTTCGTTCCCGACAAAGAGAATGACGAGCTCTCAATGGCCCTAGGGAATCCTGAGCACCCTGGACGGACACGAGGCACGCCAGGCTCCGTTTTGTGGAAGGCTGGGTTTCCCGATGCAGGCGGTTACAAAGGCCGGGAGAGGAAGAGGAAAGTGGAGCAGACCCAACTGCAGGCGCTGCACGCAAGGGTACAAGCGCTAGAGGAACGAGAAGCAGTTCACAGCAAGCGACCTGCCGAAGCTACCCCCGAAGCTACACCGCCATCTCAGCGGAGAAGCAGCTTGGCTTCCACCGAGCTGCTTCAGGAGCCTGTCTTCACGGATCCTGCTAGCTACCTCGTGGATGCTATCACGGAGTCTCAAGATTGCCACCTTATGACGCAATGGCAGAACTTCAAAGTCAAGGCGGCTGTCGGCTCTGTTGCACCTCGTCAACCCGGCGCAACGTTTCACTGCCGTCTGATTCCAGAAGGATATGCTGTTGTGATGGTGGATGAAATAACGGAGGGATTTGAGGAGCTTGAGCTTGACCACCCTACCGGTGAAGGGGAGACTCGGCTGGGTCTTGCTCTGAAGACTCCGTGTCTATGGCGGAAGGAGCTCATCAACCTACCGAACTCTATGCCTCCGCCTCCTCCTCCTCCGGTGAGTCAGGGCACTCCGCCTCCTCCGGCGAGTGATCAGGGCACTCCACCTCCTTCTCCAGCTGCTCAGGAGCATGGCGGCACTCCGCCTCCTTCTCCGCCTGCACTGGCACGTCCGAGCAGCCCGCCTCCTCCTCCACCTTGTCAGCAAGGGCGGAAGAGAGCCATCGCCACTCCGGCTGCTCCGGCGCGTCGTAGCACTCTGCCTCCTTCTCCGCCTCGTAAGCAACGAAAGAAGACAGCCGCAGCTGCTCCGCCTGCTCCGGCGTCTAGCAGTACAGCCAGAGGCGGGAGGCAATACAGATTCGGTCCATCTCTCAAGCCTCTAGAGAAGTTACCATACAGATCACCGAACAGGAAAATGCGGAGATCGTTAAAGCCTATGTGAAGGATTTTTTTGCAAAGAAACCTCCACCTTCGGAGGAGAAGATAGATAAGGTGAAAATTCAACGCACTTTGGATGCCCTGAAGTGACCACCACCGCCTCCGTCGGATAGCAACCATGTCTGCGCTCTTAAAAGGGCAGTGGGAGAAGCGCGCCGGTCAGGAACTACTTCAAGTGACAAAAGGTTACAAGAACGAAGAAGTGGGAAAAAAAATCCCCAGCTCGGCGAACAGGCGAACCAATCGTGCCCCCCGCTGAAGGTGTCTAGCGATATCGTTGTAAATCTGCCGGGGATGCTGCCTGGTACCAATCTTGGTGATTACCTGCCCGACGAAACACATTTTGAATCAATGGAGGTGGACGAACACAAATACCGGTATGGGAAGCCTCTCGTCAAACCTGGTCATCCTCCTCTAACAAGGATGATGCAAAGATTCCATAAGTGGTACATGGACACCTGCAAGTCTGGGAAGGATATTTTGACGCTAAGAGTTAAAGAGGAGCACGACCTCGTTGGAATTGATCTGTTGTCTGTTCCATTTGAGGAGTTCTTCCAGTTTTTCAATCAAAAAGCCCTCGATAAAATAATCGTCACTTGCTACTGTCTGTAAGTACTGCTTCTGTAATTAAGTCTCTATATATAGCTCAGCTCTTTCATTGCATGTATATATAATTATCCTCACTATATTATGCAGACTGAAGATCATCGAATGCAAGAAAAGGCAAATCTATGATATTGGGTTCATTAACACAAATCTCATAGATGAATGGACGGTTAAACATGATGCCAAAGATGTCGAGGCCAACTTGCTAAAATCGTTGCTTAAAAATCAAAACAAAGATAAAATACTCTTTCCTTACGAATTCAAGTGAGTGTTACTGTCTTATGCATATTCGGTTTCCCTTATTACTCGAGTTTATAGTAATGTACTTGATGAGTTATGCATGCTTGCGCAGCTTTCATTTTATTCTCCTAGAGATTAAGCTTGAGAAGGGACTAGTAACCGTCTTAGACTCAAGACGAAAAGATCCCAAGGAGTATGCGGCCATGACTGAAATGCTCCAGAAGTAAGTTCAATCGATCATTATCGCACCATATTGGCAACTTTGTTCATTTCCTGATATCAAGTAATAATTATTTTCTTCGTCTCGCAGGGTTTGGAAAGTGTTCACCGCAGAAGCTCCGGCACTGCCGGGGAATCTGCGATTTACACACCCAAAAGTAAGTACTACTAGCTAGTTCCGCGCATCTCCCATTGATTCTAGCTAGTTTCATCAATACCATTTATAATGCTTGATTATCAGTTTGATTGACCTCTATAGTGGTTGTGGCAGGAAGGCGGGAATAGTTTTTGTGGATACTACATTTGCGAGTACATCTACAACGCGGCAACCTCTAAGCGGGGCTACTCTGAAGAAGATTATGAAGTGCGTAAGCAATAATATTCACAATTTTATTTTATTACCATCGTTTGTATTGAGTTTCATTCATATATATGTATTGACCCCCTTCTTCGAATTAGCTTTGGCAGCTGCGGGATGAACTCCTACCACAAGATCGCATAAAAGCAATTCAAGAAGAATTGGCGGGATTCTTTCTTGACCACGTCATAGATAAAGACGGAGAATATCATGTGGAACTTGACATCAGATGCTAGGGATTGTAAGAGATCTTATATTGTATATATGTAGCTAGTAGCGTCAGATAGATGTACGAAAACTTGTTGTTCGACCAATCTCTCGGAGAAAGAGAAGTCGATCACTTCTCTTAATTTGTATATATGTTCATGACGATCTTGTGTACTTAATGGTTTCCTTCATTTGCTTACTAGCTAGCGTGTCGAGTCCTCTCTATACGTATAGTATGTAGCGTCGACCAAGCACGGAGATAAAAGATGACACTTCTCTCTATTAGCTAGCTAACACAATATATGAAACCCCTAAATTAACCCTACAAAACCCCCAAAACCACCCCCCCCCCCCCTTCAAAAAAAACCCCAGCCCCTGAACTGATGATGCGTTGACGCTTATTGGTCCCGGTTGGTGCTACCAACCGGGACAAAAAGTCCCCTGCCTGGGCAAGCCGCAGCGGCCACGTGGAGCCCCATCTGTCCCGGTTCGTATAAGAACCGGGACTAAAGGTACTGGGTTTTAGTACCGATCCTTTAGTCCTGGTTCAGGAACCGGGACAAATGGGCCTTATGAACCGGGACAAATGTGCCTTTTTCTACTAGTGGTTGCTAGTAGTTTAATTGTTAGTAGTTCATGTGTGCTTTTGGTAACCTCAGCTCATCGAGTAGGATGTTAGCACACAACTGTTCTAGATGTAACCAAACAACCGGACTTGTGTTCCCTCTCGAACAAGTCTGCAACCAAATAGCAGGTCTTTCGTTTTAGCACATGCAAACGAGAGAGGATGCAGGCAACCAATCAACATGTAGATGTTTTTTTTGCCTGCATATAGTTAACTAGACTCAATTGGAACAAGTATACAAAGCGTCGAAAAACCATGCAGTAACCAAACGCGCCCTGAATCATCTCCTAATTATTTTTTGTGCTTTCTGGCCGTTCAGCATTTTTTTTTCTGTAGCTCCTCCGCTGGCTGTGAGAGGTCAGATCTCCACGATTAATTAATTCAACGCATCGATCAAAGGCTAGCACGCACGAATAAACGACAACAAATCTGGGTATTAGCGCCAGCACATGCTACCAACTGGGTGCACCATGTGGTTGGTTTGCCCAAGAAATACCTAGAGGCCCCCGAAAAAAATAAAGATGACCTGCCAACCTTCATTGTGAGGCAGACCCATTCATCTCGAGATGCAGTGCTCGCTGATAGGCAATGGCGTAGCCCTGCTCAAGCAAAAGCACACAACCCTTCCTCCATCGAACCGCACCACCGTAGCGCTGATTTTAGCAGCTTCTTCTCAAGAGGCAGAGTAAGAGATGGCTGGTGTAGGCGCCGGGACGGGGGCGATGAGCTCCCTCCTCGGCAAGCTCACCACCTTGCTCAGCGGCGAGTACACGCTGCTCAAGAGCGTGCGCAAGGAGGTCGCGTTCCTCGAGCGCGAGCTCCGCAGCATGCATGCTCTGCTGGAGACACTGGCTGACATGCAAAAGCTTGAGCCCATGGAGAAGGACTGGAAAGGCAAGCTGCGCGAGCTCACCTACGATATAGAAAACTGCATCGACCGCTTCATTGACCGCCTTGGCAATGGCGATGTTAAGCGCGGGTTCGTGAAGAGGACGGTGGTCCGGCTCAAGACCCTGTGGAAGCGCCATGATATCGCAACCGAGATCCAAGAACTCAAGGCCCGCGTCATGGAGGAGAGCAAGCGGCGTGATAGATACACGCTTGACAATCGCAAACCAAGAAAGCCCGTCGTCGAACTAGACCCCCGGCTAACCACTATGTATGAGGAGGTCAAGGGTTTGGTGGCGATTGATGGCCCACTGAATCAGGTTATCGCTTGGTTGACGGAGGAGAGCAATGAGCGCAAAGTGGTATCCATCGTCGGATGTGCAGGGCTGGGGAAGACGACCCTTGCTATGGAAGCCTATCGCAAGATTGGGGGAAACTTTCAGTACCGAGCTTGCGTATCGGTGTCGTGTACCCTTGATCTGGAGAAGCTCTTGAAGGATATCCTCTCTCAGATCGGCAAAAAGGAGTTTGCAGAATGTCAATCGCAGAACTGGGAGAAGGAACAAGTGATCCGAAAAATCTCAGAGATCTTGACAGGAAAGAGGTATGTGATTATAGACCATATATCCATATATATACTTCCTCCGTTTCAAAATAAGTGTCATAGTTTTAATTTAAGTTTGAACTATAAAATCACGCCATTTCTTTTGGAATGGAGGGAGTACATGTGACTCATTTTAATTCCCAATCTCCCGTCTCACTCCGTGATCCATTTAAACATTTTTAGGTGGTTAAAATTTATTACCTATTCTCTAGCTTTCTGTCGAAATTTGTGATTCCTTGGCATCATCAATTCATCTAGGCTGGTCAGATTTTCTTATTACTCGAAGGCTGGTCAGAAATCAAATATTTTCATAAAAGAAATGATAAAATAAAAAATACAGAATGTATTCGAGCCAACTTATGTATCAAAAAATCACGACCAAAAAATGTTTTAAAAAGCTCCCACGAGCCATGGTAATTATTGTACACAAAGTTCCCCAAAATGATTACCCGCAAAAAAAAACAGTTCCCCAAAATGATTAAAATTTTCTATAGTTAAATAAATAAATAAATAACTTGCTAGTTCATGAAGAGGTAATTAACATATTTAAGATAGAGACATTTTACAACCAAAAAAAAAAGATAGAGACATTTTACAGTGGGTAGTATTTAGTTGATCCAATGATCAATACTGATCGATCAAATTTTCACTCAAGGGCATACTAGTAATTCTCAATCGGAGGTAGATTTATTCTTTCATAGTTTTAAACCGTAATTATATTAACTAATTGTTAAGGGGTTTGTCTAGGGCACATCTAGACGTGCTCTGGTTGTTGCACATCTAAGGGACTCAATCATACTAGAAGAAAAAAAGACTAATGAGAATGCTTTAGCAAAACTGAATCTAATTAAATAAGTACTAGGGCACATCGGTGCCCTAGTTATTGCACATCTAAGTGGCTCAATCAAATAAGGAAGGAAAAGAAAAACGACAAAAGAAAATGTTTGCACAAATCTCTGTGTAAAATCAATGACATGAGACTTAGATGTGCAATACTTAGAGCACTTCTAGATGTGCTTTAGCAAAACTTTAAGTTAATCCCAACCCTTCCGACGCGGCACTGTCCATTTCACGGACTTGCACCAGTAGAACCTGCCTCACATCCCTGGAACTTTTCAAAGCCAACGCTAGACATATGTGAAATACAACAGCGAAGTCTTGAGTTGAAAAGACAGAGCTATCCATCATCAAGATAAGCAATCACAAATAGGGATTTACACCGCTGGAAAGCATTTATACAGATTTAATCTTTGATTGACTTTGCATGCCCAAAGTACATATATAGTACTTTCTCCGATCCATATTAATTGACGCTGGCTTAGTATAAAGTTGTCAATTAATATGGATAGGTCTGCTCCCACGGGCGTCCTCAGGAGACAACCCTAGCGCCGCCGCCCCCGACACCTCACCTCCGCCGGTGGCGTCCCTGGCCAAAGGCCGCGTGGTGCATGCGGCGGCAGAGCGACTTCCTGCCACGCACGGGTGGTGGGTATCGCGGGGAGCCCCCCTGCTCGGTGGCCTCGGGTCAGCCTCTGCCCCGGCTCCCTCCCTCATAGTTGCCGGGAACGGGGAACGGTGCCACGTCCCCTGTACCGGGAACATCGACCCGGATCGAGGGTCGGGGTCGACATAGGGAACGACGCGATTCAGTGACGGGAACGTGACCCCGGAAACGTAGGTTTGCAGCTTCGATTCAGCGAGCCAAAATACTGGATCTCGACCCAACATGCCAAGGAACGGAAGGCCTACTGGATGGAATCGAGAGTTACATGGAGTCCATGGCATGAGCAAAACAATGCGTGCCGGAGGCTGGTGTGGACGTGCGGACGCAGTGCCTGGCGGCGGCGGCTGGTGTCGACATGCGAACTGCGGATGTGGTGCTCGGCGACGGACTGCAAAAGCGGTGCTCGACGGCCGGACGGCGCCGGCGGCTGGCGTGGACCCGCGGATGCCGTGCCCGCTTCCCGCTGCCCATCCTCTTGATTGGAGTTTTTCTGTTTGAGTAATCTTGATTGGAGTTTGGGAATCATACGGGGCAAATTCTGTGGAGTAGATTACTTTCTGCTCTCAAAACTTGCAGCGAGATATTTCCACACTTTCCCTACCTCCGTTTCAGTTTACAAGTCCTGCGCGTATACCTAGGTTGTCAATTTTATCACTCTAATATAAACTATATAACACAAAAATTATACCTTTTGAAAGTAGAAACTCCGAAGTTTATGTTGGTATATTTTTTGTAATATATGATTTGTATTAGGTTGGTCAAATTGACGACCTAGGGGTACGCGCACGCCCTGTAAACTGAGAGAGAGCTGGGCGTGGTTGCTACTCTGGCCGTGGGTGGTGGTGGCACGGCGAGGTCCTATGCGGTGGCCTTTCTGCAGCGCGACACTAAACGGTAGCTCAGTGGCTCCGGCTGCGGCGACAACCGGCTTCTTCGGCGTCGGCTCGTCTGCAGGCGGACCGTTTCGGCCTCCTCCTCCTTTCCTCGTCGTGCATGTGCTATCTTCGTTGGAGGGTTAGTCCTCTCCTAGTCGTCATCCATCATTGAGGGATGATTCCCCCGCGAGGTTGGCCGCGGAATCGTCCTTGCCTCCCATCGGTTTGTTGTGTGCCACCGGGGAGCTCGTCCATTGCCAGGGAGCGATGGGGCGGGGCGGTGGCGGCCAGATCTGGCCGGCCCGAGGGTGGGTCCCGAGGCTGGGGAACGCCCAGAGGTGGGAAAGGAGGCTCCTTTCCGCTTCTCTCTTTGGTCGTCGTAGCTGCGCATCTTGGGTGGGGGCGGCGTCGTGGTCTTGGATTCCGGGGCGGCAGCCTTGGTGCTGGTAGCTATGGTGCTCGTGGGCGGAGCTCGCGGCTAGGGTGTGAACTGGCTGCCATGGTCGTGCAGGCAGCATGGTGGTCTGTGTGCGGCGGCCGGTGACGGTGGTGCGTTGCACGGGCTTGGTGTACTCAGTCTGGGAGATGCAGAGGGTGTGCCAGGGTGAAAACCCATTCTGGCTTTGCCAGGTCGTCGGTGACGGCGTCTATGACGTCGTTCCCTTCTTGAAGGCGTCGTCATGGCTCTTCTTCGTCTCCTTTGTTGCTCCGAGGGAAACCCCGATCCCTGGATTGGGCAGTGGCGGCATTTTGGTGTCGGTCAATTCGTGAAGGCGCCATCTTGAAGCTCCGACTCGTCATACACAGCTTCTCTGTGTGGCTGTTCTTATCACCCTTGTATCGTGCCTTGAGTGCGTGTGTGTTGTGTTGCCGGAGTGGGGTGTGTGGAGTTGTATGATGATTGGTCGTTGCTTTATATATAAAGCGGGGCGCGAGCCTTTTTCGGTATTAATATGGATAGGAGGGAGTAGTTGATATTAAAAAAACATTTATTTGCTCAAAACATAATAATAAGGGGCAGTACAAGTCAACGTATATTTGTGGCCATGATCTTACAAGTGTGAAATTGCATACAGGTACTTAATTGTTATTGATGATGTATGGAGAGAACAAGACTGGAAATTTATCAAGGCTTCCTTTCCTGTGAATGATAACGGTAGCAGAATAATTACTACTACCCGAATTACCAATGTTGCCAAGTCATGTTGTTGTAATTCTGGTGACCAGCTATATCAAATGGCACATCTGAGTAGTATTGATTCTGAAAGACTGTTTTTTAAGAGAATTTTCGGCCTGGGCAATGCATGCCCTCCTCATCTGAAGACGGTTTCAGCTAAATTGTTAAAAAAATGCAGTGGACTGCCATTGGCTATAATTACAATTGCAAGTTTGCTAGCCAATAAACCACGAATCAAGGATGAATGGGAGAGACTGCAAGATTCCATTGGCATCGACTCTTCACAAAATGATGATAGTTTAAAATCTATGAGAGATATATTGTTACTTAGTTATTGGGATCTTCCACAGCACTTGAAGACTTGCTTATTGTACTTGTGTATATATCCGGAGGATCACCATATTGAGTGCGAAGAACTAAAATGGAAGTGGATAGCTGAAGGATTCATTGATACACGGTGGGGAAATTTGGGTCAAGAAGCAGAGAACTATCTTAATGAACTTGTCAATAGAAGTATGCTCCAACTGGTTGATATGAACTATGACAGCTCTATACAGTGTTGCCAGGTTCATGATATGGTGCTTCAACTTATAATATCTCTATTCACTCTAATGTCCAACAACAAAAAGTAGCAGTTGATGCCATCGGAAGAAGTGAGTTGCATGCTCGCTCACTGCATGTGTTCGGGAAATTTAAGCAGATACCCCTAGTGGTTAACTTCCTTTCTTTGCGGGTGTTGGATCTACGTGAAGGTTCTTGTATCTGGTTCGGAAAAAAGCAAATACAGAATATAGGAAGTTTATCTCAGCTGAGGTATTTAAGACTTCACAGTTCAGAAATCACAGAGCTTCCTGAAGAAATCGGGATGCTACAGTACTTGGAGACTCTTGATTTGCGGCGTTGTTATTCACTCACAGTGCTGCCATCAACTGTGGTTAGGCTGCGGAAGCTGGTACACCTGTTCGTCCATGACAGACTTATGTTGCACGCAGATGTGTTTGGAAGAATGCATGCCTTGGAGGAAGTATCAGCTATCAGCTATGTTGACAACCCAGTGAAATTTGCAGAACAACTTCGGAATCTAATAAACCTGAGAAGAATCTATATGCCTTGTTCTGTTGCTCTTCTCCAGGCCAAAAATGGTGATTATGCAGAAGCACTTGTGAGAATTCTGGTGTCTTCTCTAAATGAGTTGGGCGAACACAACCTTCAACATCTTCATATTACTGGAAGTGTAGGAGAAAATCTGTTCAGGGATCCTGCTTGTACCTTTCCGCACCTCCAAGATGTTGAAATATCTACACTTATTCACCGGGTTCCCAAGGGAATGGCTTCCCTGAACAGCATAGTCAAACTAGTCATAAAAGTCAGACAATTTGATGAGAAGGACCTGCATCTCCTTATGCGGATGCCTTGTCTGACTCACCTTGGGCTAACCCTATACCATCGGATTGGAGTCAGGGAAAAGCTCACCGTTGGTGGCGACGGGTTTAAGCTTCTAAAGGTGCTCCACTATGAAATTGTGCTAAGCTCTGGAACAGGGATATCATTTGCACAAGGTGCTCTGCCAGCACTCCGACGCCTCCATCTTTCCTGGACTGCAAGCCGAGTTATGTCCAGGAAATGTGATGGTGCTGACCTTGGCATCGAACATCTCTCAGGCCTTGTACACCTCCATGTCGAAACTAACTGTCGTTGTGCAACTCTGGGCGAAGTGGAGGCGGTGGAGGCTGCAGTTCAAAAAGCCGTCGCCTTGCATCCCAACCTCCACGCTCTTCAAGTTGACGTTTATAAGACATCAACTGAAAACATCATTAAGGGTGACAAGGAGAGAAGCGAGGAGAGCGGCGAGGACATGACTGACGAGGTATACACCTTTGGCAACAATTTGTCTGTTTTTTGTCATTTCATTTGTCACTCTTATTCATTTGTCTGTCTTCCCCTCCCATATCTCCTCTGCAGGAGTACGGGAATAGCGAGATTGATGTCAGTGACTCGCCACCGCCAACTAGCTCCTGTTTGCTGGTAATGAACTCAAAGTCTGCTTTTTTACTTCTACAAGTAAACAGATACCATGATGGCTACGTTTTACGTTGGGCTGATTCAGTTGTATCTATTATTGTTGAATGGCAACAGGACCAGGTAATGTGGACAGACACACGTTCCTCCAACTCTGCAATACTGCGAGTCTGCAACTTGCCAGCTGAATGACGAGACGATGCCATCTTCCTGGTTGAATTATACTCCCTCCGTAAACTAATATAAGAGTGTTTAGATCACTACTCTAGTTATCTAAACACTCTTATATTTATGTACCATACTTAATAGTTTGGTTACTTTTTTTTTTGGACGTGTTTTGGCTACTGTTTTCCCTGTCGTTTGGTCTGTTATTCTGAACTAGATTCATAGTGTTAGTAGGTTTTTGCCCCGTAGTGGGTGTTTCGATGGCGAGCACTCGTAGCGGGTTTCCTGCTAAAACTCTCCTGTCTCATCTTGATGTTTGTAAGAACTGATTTCAGTTGAGCAATTGATGAAAAAGTTGATTTCCTGTTGGAAGGAATAAGCAGGTAAGGGGAATGAGGGCGATGAGCTGGAGGAAATACCTTAGCATCAGGACTATCACTATAAAGCTTATGCTAATATAAAAAATATATTAGGATTATGCATGATAGAAAACAGGTAAAGTTCTGTTAGCTTGGTATAGTTCAGGTGTAAGCTGTCCACGGGACTAGTGATATAGGAAGAGTTGCAGATAAATTAGTAGTTACAACAATTTGACAGTATAAAAAGGATACATCAACTAGTATTTTTTTGAAACATAAAGATTACAGAAATTTAGCTATAAAATGATTACAATAATTTTAAAGCTTGACACTGCCTTGAAAATAGTGCCGCTGCCACAAGGAAAGCGCGATATAGATAAAATTAATTTAGACTCCGCTCCTTCTCTGTGACATGAGAACCATTTAGGCCTAGCAAAAGGGCAAGTAGAAAAACAGATATCAGATCATTGACTACTAAACTACTAACCAAATCCCCCGCAAAAAGAATACTAACTAAATCAATATGATCAAAGCAGAAATACACAAGAAGAAAACTAAATCAATATGATTGCATAGAAAACAGAAATACACAACCGATTATCAAGATGTATTTAACGAGCTACCGAATCTGCAAAAAGAACTGTCTACCCATGCACATTCTTGACCTAGCACGAACAAGTTCACAAATGCATCACAACTGACAAGATTAAGTCCACCACTATCCTTGTCAGTTATTCTAAAATCTGTCGAAACTAGCGATACAAAAACCCATGCACACACTCGCATTTTCTCTTCTCTAACAGAAGTCGACGTTGACACACCATACCACACATGATAAAAGTGAGCCCCAACAATACGAAAACCAATGCACACCTTGGCAAAATCACTTGCATTTTCTCTTCTTTAACAAAACTGAACAGTGACAAATCAAGTACCCCATGTGATGAAAGTTATCATGTTGCAATGGTTATCAGAACAGTGCCACATGCATGCTAATTGCAAAAGGAGCAAGGAGAAACTTGCCCACGGGGTTATGATGCTCGGAGAGGTGGCTTAAAAGACAGTAAATGCTATCAAGAAGGATGCTCTAGTGTGGATTTGGAGAACACAGAGGAGACATCACGACACTTCTTTCTTCAGTGTGCTTTCAGCAACACCTGTTGGGCAATGAATGGGTCTTATCTGGCAGCTACGGCTGGGCATGCCAGAGCAGAGATGATGTATCAGGGGAAACAAAATTTCCAGTGCCCCTTTTTCTTTGAGGTTTCATGCTTGATGCATGCCTGGTGTACTTGGAGGCACAGAAACAACAAGTTCTTCAACAATGTGCTGCCCAACCAGGAATTCATGGTTGATTAAGCCAAGAAGGACCATAAAATTATTTCTTTGAGGTTTTTACGCAGTTCAAATTGAGTTCCATTTCAGGAGTATATAGCAAAAAACTTCACCCCGCAACTAACTCATTAGTCACAATGCTTGCAAGGCTTATAGTGATGAGTATTACCGAGAGGGTCCAGAGATACCTCTCCGAAACACGGAGTGACAAATCCTAATCTCGATCTATGCCAACCCAATAAACACCTTTGGAGACACCTGTAGAGCACCTTTATAATCACCCTTTTACGTTGTGACGTTTGGTAGCACACAAAGTGTTTCTCCGGTATTCGGGAGTTGCATAATCTCATAGTCTGAGGAACTTGTATAAGTCATGAAGAAAGCAGTAGCAATGAAACTGACACGATCATAATGCTAAGCTAACGGATGGGTCATGACACATGTCTATGGCTAGGAAACTTAACCATCTTTGGTTAACGAGCTAATCAAGTAGAGGCATATTAGGGACACGGTGTTTTGTCTATGTATTCACACATGTATCAAGTTTCCGGTTAATACAATTCTAGCATGAATAATAAACATTTATCAGGAATAAGGAAATATAGAATAACAACTTTATTATCGCCTCTAGGAAATTTTTCCTTCAGTCTCCCACTTGCACTAGAGTCAATAATCTAGATTACATTGTAATGATTCTAACACCCATGGAGTCTGGGTGTTGATCATGTTTTGCTCGTGGAAGAGGCTTAGTCAACGGGTCTGCCACATTAAGATACGTATGTATTTTGCAAATCTCTGTGTCTCCCTCCTTGACTAGATCTCGGATGGAGTTGAAGCGTCTCTTGATGTGTTTGGTCTTTTTGTGAAATCTGGATTCCTTTGCCAACGCAATTGCTCCAGTATTGTCGCAAAAAATTTTTATTGGACCCGATGCACTAGGTATTACATCTAGATCGGATATGAACTCCTTCATTTGCTGCTTCCGATGCAGCTATGTACTCGTCTTCACACGTAGATCCTGCCACGACGCTCTGCTTGGAACTGCACCAACTGACAGTTCCACCATTTAATATAAATATGTATCCGGTTTGTGACTTAGAGTCATCCAGATCAGTGTCAAAGGTAGCGTTGACGTAACCACTTACGATGATATCTTTGTCACCTCCATAAACGAGAAACATATCCTTAGTCCTTTTCAGGTACTTCAGGATGTTCTTGACCGCTGTCCAGTGATCCACTCCTAGATTACTTTGGTACCTCCCTACTAAACTTATAGCAAGGCATACATCAGGTCTGGTACACAGCATAGCATACATGATAGAACCTATGGCTGAAGCATAGGGAATGACTTTCATTTTCTCTCTATCTTCTGCAGTGGTCGGGCATTGAGTCTGACTCCACTTCGCACCTTGTAACATAGGCAAGAACCCTTTCTTTGACTGATCCATTTTGAACTTCTTCAAAACTTTATCAAGGCATGTGCTTTGTGAAAGTCTTATCAAGTGTCTTGATCTATCTCTATAGATGTTGATGCCCAATATATAAGCAGCTTCACCGAGGTCTTTCATTGAAAAACTTTTATTCAAGTATCCTTTTATGCTATCCAGAAATTCTATATCATTTCCAATCAACAAAATGTCATCCACATATAATATTAGAAACTCAACAAAATGTCATCCACATATAATATTAGAAACTCTATAGAGCTCCCACTCACTTTCTTGTAAATACAGGCTTCTCCAAAAGTCTGTATAAACCATATGCTTTGATCACTTCATCAAAGCGTATATTGCAATTTCGAGATGCTTGCACCAGTCCATAAATGGATCGTTGGAGCTTGCACACTTTGTCAGCACCTTTAGGATCGATAAAACCTTCTGGTTGCATCATATACAACTCTTCTTTAAGAAATCCATTAAGGAATGCAGTTTTGACGTCCATTTGCCAGATTCCATAATCATAAAATGCGGCAATTGCTAACATGATTCGGACAAACTTAAGCATCGCTACGGGTGAGAAAGTCTCATCGTAGTCAACTCCTTGAACTTGTCGAATAAATTTTGCGACAAATCGAGCTTTATAGACAGTAACATTACCATCAGCATCGGTCTTCTTCTTGAAGATCCATTTATTCTCTATGGGTCGCCGATCATTGGGAAAATCCACCAAAGTCTAGACTTTGTTCTCATACATGGATCCTATCTCAGATTTCATGGCCTCAAGCCATTTATCGGAACCTGGGCTCATCATAGCTTCTTCATAGTTCGTAGGGTCATCATGGTCAAGTAACATGACTTTCAGAACAGGATTGTCATACCACTCTGGTGCAGATTGTGCTATGGTTGACCTACGAGGTTCTGTAGTGACTTGATCTGAAGATTCATGATCATCATCATTAGCTTCCTCTCTAGTTGGTATAGGCATCACGGGAACAGATTTCTTAGATGAGCTACTATCCAAATTGAGAGAAGGTACAATTACCTCATCAAGTTCTACTTTCCTCCCACTCACTTCTTTCGAGAGAAACTCCTTCTCTAGAAAGGTTCCATTCTTGGCAACAAAGATCTTGCCTTCGGATCTGTGGTAGAAGGTGTACCCAATTGTTTCCTTAGGGTATCCTATGAAGACACACTTCTCTGATTTGGGTTCGAGCTTATTAGGTTGAAGCCTTTTGACATAAGCATCGCATCCCCAAACTTTAAGAAACGACAGCTTAGGTTTATTGCCAAACCACAGTTCATACGGTGTTGTCTTAACGGATTTTAACAGTGCCCTATTTAATGTGAATGCAGTTGTCTCTAATGCATAACCCCAAAATAATAGTGGTAAATCGGTAAGAGACATCATAGATCACACCATATCTCATAAAGTACGGTTACGACATTCGGACATACCATTACGCTGTGGTGTTTCAGGTGGCGTGAGTTGTGAAACTATTCCACAATGTTTTAAATGAAGGCCAAACACGTAACTCAAATATTCACCTCCACGATCAGATCGTAGAAACTTTATTTTCTTGTTACAGTGATTCTCCACTTCACTCTGAAACTCTTTGAACTTTTCAAATGTTTCAGACTTGTGTTTCATTAAGTAGAAATACCCATATCTTCTCAAATCATCTGTGAAGGTCAGAAAATAACGACACCCACCACAATCCTCAACACTCATCGGACGGCATACGTCGGTATGTATTATTTCCAATAAGTCATTGGCTTGTTCCATTGTTCCAGAGAATGGAGTTTTAGTCATCTTGCCCATAAGGCATAGTTCGCAAGTATCAAATGATTCATAATCTAGTGATTCCAAAAGTCCATCTGCATGGAGTTTCTTCATGCGCTTTACACCGATATGACCTAAACGGCAGTGCCACAAATATGTTGCACTATCATTATCAACTTTTCATCTTTTGGCATCAATATTATGAATATGTGTATCACCATGAGCGAGATTCAACAGAAATAGACCACTCTTCAAGGGTGCATGACCATAAAAGATATTACTCATATAAATAGAACAACCATTATTCTTTGATTTAAATGAATAACCGTCTCGCACTAAACAAGGTCCAGATATAATGTTCATGCTCAATGTTGGCACCAAATAAATATTATTCAGGTCTAAAACTAATCCCGAAGGTAGATGTAGAGGTAGTGTGCCGACAGCGATCACATCGACCTTGGAACCATTCCCGACGCGCATCGTCACCTCGTCCTTAGCCAATCTTTGTTTAATCCGTTGTCCCTGTTTCGAGTTACAAATATGAGCAACCGAACCGGTATCAAATACCCATGCACTACTACGAGAATTAGTAAGGTACACATCAATAACATGTATATCAAATATACCTTTGTTCACTTTGTCATCCTTCTTATCCGCCAAATACTTGGGGCAGTTCCGCTTCCAGTGACCAGTCCCTTTGCAGTAGAAGCACTCGGTTTCCTTCTCGGCCGCTGCCGAGGGAACACGGCCCGGCAAAGCGCGACGTGGGAAATTGACTCGTCTGCGTTTTCCCCTGGATGTGGTGGGTGAGCCGTGTGGATTAACTGGGTACGGTACGTTGACGGTGGCGATCCAGATGCCGTTGACGGTGCGATCCAGATGTGTGCACGGGAGTTTCTTTGGTGGCTTCAACTCAACTCGCCGCGGTACTGTGTGGAGTTACGAATTTACGGGAGCGTATTGCAAAAATATACAGTAAAGTTAACTAGCTGACGTTCTCTAAAGAGCAATGCTAGACTCACGGAGGGATTGTTCACGGATTCAATAGACAGGGCAACATGGACGTTTACTATTGGAATTAGGAGATGGAACAGGGCCCACCCCCTGCAAATCAGGGGGACATAGAGTTATTGTTTGGTAAATTCGGTAAAAAGCCTATAAAAGCCCATGTGTGTAGTATTATTCTTCTCTAAAAGGGAGGTACCAGGGAATGCCCTACAGTCATTGGATCGTGATCATGCAATGACAGTTTTCTCGGAAAAATTGCCTTTTTCTTTTGTAAAATCATCATCCCTCTTCTGAAGAAATTATCATCCTATATAACTAAAACTGCTAGAGTAAACATTCGCGAATGCGATCCTTTTCTCGGGATCGTTCGCTAGCTATTGGGGACCAAAATATATATGATGGGATCGTAGATTGCAACTGAGTGCTAGCACCGGAAAGGCTAACACATCGGAGTTACTTACGCAATTTTGCCCTATCATTTTGCGTAACGTGCTATACAAGATTGTGGCGGAGGTGCTAACGAACAATTTGAAGTTTGTTCTACCTGTCTTGATCTCTGAAGAACAATGTGTGTTTGTACCGGGAAGACAAATTATGGATAACGTGCTTGTCGCCTATGAATGTGTACATGTCATCCAGACGAGAAAAAGGAAAATACCGTTATGTGCAGTCAAGCTCGATATGATGAAGGCATACGACGGGGTAGAATGGATTTTTCTTGAGCAAATGTTGACTAGAGTTGGGTTTGGACGGGCATGGGTGGAGATGGCGATGAGGTGTGTTACTATAGCAAGGTTCTCTGTGAAGCTCAATCTCATTCTTTCACTCCTTCAAAAGGGCTCTGTTAGGGGACCCTCTCTCCCCTTATCTTTTTTGTTCAGTGTGGAAGGTTTTTCAGCTTTGCCGAGGAATGCTCAAAGAAAGAGTCACTCGAAAGGGGTGTCTTTCGGGAGCACTAGCTCCACTGTTACACACCTCTTCTTCATGGATGAAGTGTAGGCTTTCTAGAAGGCTCACAAGGTAATTTTGAAGCTCTCAAAACAATATTAAATGACTATGAAGTTGTGTCAGGCCAAAGAATCGATCTTCAAAAATCTTCCATCTTCCTCGGTAAGGGTTGCAAGGAGAAAGATAAAGTTGGTTTGAAACAAATCATTGGTAGTAACTCGGAGGCTCTGAGTGAGAGCTATCTTGGGCTACCAACAGTAGTTGGTGGGTCAAAGTATGGAACTTATAATCATGTACGAGAGAGATCTAGGGAGGAAGTTTATGGATGGCAGGGGCGGGGCCTTTCCAAGGCTGCTAGGGAGGTGCTTATCAAATATGTGCTTCAACCCACACTACTTATACCATGAGCTATTTTCAACTCACAAAGAAAATGTGTCGGAACCTGTTTTCGATCTCTTCGAACTTCTAGTAGGGTGCAGCAAATGGTGATAAGAAGGTTCACTGGATAGTATGGGATAAGATGTGCACGAGAAAGCAAGTTGGGCCTTGGTTTTAGAGATTATGAAGCTTTCAATCAAGCTTTGATTGCAAAACAAACTTGGAAAATTCCGCAAGTCCCTTTGTCTTGATGTGTTGAAAGCAAGGTATTTCAAGGAGGGAAACATTATGAATGATAATGCCCAAGCAATGGACCCTTCACCTTTAGGAGCATTTTACATGGGCATGATTTGTCGCAAGCAGGGATGACATGGAGTATAGGTTATGGTCCAAGAATTAACATACATCATGATAACATCCCTCGTAGGGGATGTCTTAGGCCACTAGGCCAGACCTACATGCAAGGAATACCATGGGTTAGCGACCTTCTGGATCACCAAGGCATAGTTTGGGATAGAGTCAAACTCGATGCCATGTTTTCCCATGATGAAGTGACGGATATAATGCAAACTACCATAGGCGGTCTTGGGGTCTTTACAGTTAGGTCAGCTCATCGCCTTTGGATGGACATGAACAAAGTGAAGACTGGGAGGCTAGAACCATCTTACTCAGTCCAAAACCACACGGTGTGGCTATCGTTGTGGGATCAGAACTTCATCGACGCCGCATCAAATTAAGTCTTTTCTGCTTAGCATGTGGATGGGAAGAAACAACTTTACATAGGCTCTAGACGTGCCCTCGCTCACTACAGCTTTGGAAGATTCTTCGCTTAGAGAAGGGAGCTCTGGTGGTCATCTCGTTGATATCTATCTTCTCCCAAAGGGAAGTGTCTATCTAGTCTCTTAGCTGGCTCACGGGAGATTGCGGTGAGGAGAGAGTAGTGATTGTCGGTGTATCAAAACATGGGTGTTTAATATCCCAGACTTATGCACAAGCAATAGTAGCACTCTTGGCGGCAAGGGCTTGTCGGTGGATGAATTTCAGTACACTCAAGACTTGGTTGTTAAAACCATGAAGAAGACCTCCAGGCAGGTGATCGAGAAGTACTAAGATAGTACGGAAGATCAAGTTCCTGGGTGCCGGCAAGCTACATACCGGCAAGTGAAGATCTGGCAAGCTCCATGCCGGCAAGCTCTCTTCCATCACTCCATCGCCCCACCTTAGCGGCACGCCAGTCGTTTGTCAAATAGGTGTCGAGCGGGCAGGTGGTTAGGTGAGGCTTGTCGGGGCATGTGTCAGCACGCCGCTGAAGACCAACTTTATTGCCACCCGTCCAAGTGGCGTGGCAAAGGAATATGAGGTAGCTGGGCAGATGGCACAGAAGAAGAGGCACTTCCTTGCCGGAGCACATCCCCAGCATGACACCTCACAGTGCATTTAATGCTCTTTCCTAACTCGTCAGAGTTAGGTGTTTGGCACTGTAGCCACTATTTAGCACAAGTAATTATTATTTTACCACGGTGGTGACCCCTTGATTTTTAAAATGAGGCCCATGGCTACTTTTATAAAGGTCAACACTTTGCTCATTTGCACGTGTAGCTGCACTTCCTGCGCATCTTGCCGGCAAGTTGCGCTCTTTGTAACTTGAGCTCAGATATTCATCAATCCACCAAAGCAGGAGTAGGGTTTTACACCTCACGGTGGCCTGAACCTGGGTAAATCCCTTGTGTTTATTGTTGATTCTGCTCTTTGTGCTCGTCGATCCCCACATTCGAACTGCAAAGGGGCCGTTGTCGATCCCATAGATCGTCGCACACATGACATCTATGGCGCGCTAGGCAGGGGGATCGCTTGCGTGAACCTGATGCAGCGGTCTGCCCGTTAGCTTCATCATCACCGCTGATACATCCATTTTGCATCATGTTTTTCCTAGAGTTATTTATTATGTTTTGGATGAATATTTAACTTTATGATACAATTCTTATGCCTTTTCTCTCTTATTTTGCAAGTTTCACATGAAGAGGGAGATTGCCGGAGCAGGAATTCTGGACCGGAAAGGGCTACAATAGAGATAGCTATTATGCACAACTCCAAATGACCTGGAAATTTATAGAATTATTTTAAAAATATTGGCGGAAGAAATACCAGGAGGGGAGCCACCAGGAAGCGACAAGCCTAGGGGCGCGGCTTGTGGGCCCCCTGGCAGGCCTCTGGTGCCCATCTTCTGCTATATGAAGCCATTTTCCCTAGAAAAAAATGAAGAGAAAACTTTCGGGACAAAGCGTCGCCGCCTCGAGGCGAAACCTGGGCAGGAGCACTTTTGCTCCATGACGGAACGATTCCGCCGGGGAAACCTCTCTCAGGGAGGGGGGGAATCGAAGCCATCAATATCACCATCAATCCTCTCATCATGGGAGGACCAATCTTCATCAACATCTTCACCAACACCATCTCATCTCAAACCCTAGTTCATCTCTTGTATTCAATCTTTGTGTCAAAACCTCATATTGGTACATGTGGGTTGCTAGTAGTGTTGATTACATCTTGTAGTTGATGCTAGTTGGTTTATTTGGTGGAAGATTTATGTTCAGATCCTTAATGATATTCAATGCCCCTCTGATCTTGAACATGAATATGATTTGTGAGTAGTTACTTTTGTTCTTAAGGACATGAGAGAACTCCGGTTATAAGTAATCATATCAATTTAGTATCCATTCGATATTTTGATGATATGTATGTTGTTGCTTCCTTTAGTGGTGTCATGTGAATGTCGACTACATGAAACTTCACCATAGTTGGTCCTAAAGGAAGGCATTGTGGAGTAATAAGTAGATGATGGGTTGCTAGAGTGGCGGAAGCTTAAACCCTAGTTTATGCGTTATTCCATAAGGGGCTGATTTGGATCCATATGTTTCATGCTATGGTTAGATTTATCTTAATTCTTCTTTCCTAGTTGCGGATGCTTGCGAGAGGGGGTAATCATAAGTGGGAGGCTTGTTCAAGTAAGAACAGCACCCAAGCACCAATCCACCCACATCAAATTATCAAAGTAGCGAACGCGAATCAAATAAACATGATGAAAGTGACTAGATGAAATTTTCATGTGCCGTCAAGAATGCTTTGCTTATAATAAGAGTTCATTCCGGCTTCTCCTTTGCTATAAAAAGGATTAACCCACCTTGCTGAACCCTTCTTAACATTGCTACTCATTACTTGTTACGAGTTACCTTGCTATCAAACTATCTGTTATCGCTACTTTGGGTACTTGCAGAGAATACCTTGTTGAAAACCGCTTATCATTTCCTTCTGCTCCTCGTTGGGTTCGATACTATTACTTATCGAAAGGATTATGATTGATCCCCTATAATTGTGGGTCATCAACCGCCCATGGCACCCAAGAACAAGGGCACAATGATGGGCACTCCATCTACGTCCAAGCTTCCAACACCAACGCCCACGGGCGATGGCGGAGGCGGCGAACAGTTTCCATGACATTCTAGCGATCATATCCAGACGAGTGGCGTCGTCCGGAGTGGGACAAACAAGAATCCAGCTGATGCCAAGTCCAAGGATGGAGTTGCACGGCCTACGGGTGGCGTGGTGACATCCAAGGACGACGCGACGACGTCCAAGACTCTCATGCCGGCACATACACTGCGACCATCGTGGGATGGATGTGACACAAAGCATCGCGACGTCGCGACTTCAGACGCCGTCATGACAAGACATCTGTGCATCACTCCCAAGATGCTCACGGGCAGCCTCCACACCAGCCTGTCGGCAAAAATTGACAGCGGCTGCAGGAGCGGGACGGAGCTCCTTCTGGCTCTGTTAGAAGTAAGAGCACCGCCCACTCTTTGTGCCACGCCATGCCAAACACGCCAACGGAGGCCTTGGCACGAGCTTAGTTGTTGTTGGATTTCCCTCCTACGCTGGAGAAGATGGAAGAATGGAGGGATACTATCCAGAGCCTCCTTAGCTTCGCCAACAACGACAAACCGTAGCAGGTGGGACCTTCCCAGCAGCTGCCAATGGCGCCAATATGTGTACCTGGCAAGAGAACTGGGGGCGGTGCACCTACTATGCATCTTCTCCTCGGCAACAGCAGTAAAACTAGCGAGTTGACGCCCATGATGATATTTCTATGGCATCGTCTGATCTGCGGGGTCATCAAGACCAACGCCAAGTCATCCAAGACCGACGATGGGAAATGCGCCATCAATCAGACGTGTGCCCAAGGCCAGTTGTAGCTCCAATGTATCTATAATTTTCTATTGTTCCATGTTATTGTAGTACCAATCTTGGATGTTTTATATACATTTACAAGCAACTTTGTATCATTTTTTGGGACTAACCTACTAACTTAGTGCCCAGTGCCAGTTGCTGTTTTTTTCTTCTTTTGTACTTTGCAGAATATCAATACAAAACGAAGTCCAAATGCCACGAAACTTTTCGGAGATTTTTTTCTGGCGATAAGAGACCCTAAAAGCTTCGGGAGGCCATGAGAAGACGAAGCAGTGGCCCACTAGGCACCAAGGCGCGCCCTGGTACCTAGTAGGGCCCACAAGCCTCCGTTTGACCTAACTCCGCCTCTATAAATTCTCAAAAATCAGAAAACCTACGAGGAAGTCCACAAAATACTTTTTCCACCACCGCAAGCCTCTGTTCTCGAGAGATCCCATCTGGGGACCATTTCTGGTACTCTGCCGGAGGGGGAATCAATCACGGAGGGGATCTACATCAACCTTGCCTCCCCTCCGATGATGCGTGAGTAGTTTACCACGGACCTACGGGTCCGTCGTTAGTAGCTAGATGGCTTTTTCTCTCTCAATGTTTTTCAATACAATGTGCTCCTTGATGTTCTTGGAGTTCTATCTGATGTATTTTTATTTGCGGTGTGTTTGTTGGGATCTGATAAATTGTGAGTTTATTATTAGATCTATCAATGAATATTATTTGGCATTTCTCTAAACTCTTTTATGCATGATTGTTATACCTTCGTATTTATTCTCCGATCTATTGATTTGGTTTGGCCAAGTAGATTGATTTATCTTGCCATGGGAAGAGGTTTGTAATGGGTTCGATCTTGCGGTGCTCAATCCCAGTGAAAGAAAGGGACATGACACACATGTGTCGTTGCTATTAAGGGTAAAAGGATGGGGTTTATTCATGCGTGAGTTTATCTTGTCTACATCATTTCATCTTGTTTAAGGCATTACTCCATTTCTTGTGAACTTAATACACTAGATGCATTCTGGATAGCGGTCCATGTGTGGAGTAATAGTAGTAGATGCAGAATCGTTTCGGTCTACTAATCTTGGATGTGATGCCTATATACATGATCATTGCCTTGGATGTCATCATAATTATTTGCTTTTCTACCAATTGCCCAACAGTAATTTTTCTACCCACCGTATGCTATTTTCTCGAGAGAAACCTTTGGTGAAAACTACAGCCTCCGGGTCTATCTTTTATCATATAAAAATCCTAAAAATACTTGCTGCAATTTTTACTTTATTTATTTTATTTCATATTTTGTGCGATCTATTTATCTATCACCATACAATTTAATCTTGCAAATTAACCGTCAAGGGATTGACAACCCCTTGTTCTCGTTGGGTGCGAGGAATTGTTATCTTGTGTGCAGGTACTGCTTACATAGTGTTGCTTGGTACTCCTATTGGACTGATGACCTTGGTTTCATAACTAAGGGAAATACTTATTTCTACTACACTGCATCATCCCCTCCTCTTCGGGGAAATTCCAGCTCACAAGTACCATAGATGAGACTGCGCCAGGGTACCCTAGGTGCCTACCTTACAAGGTAGTTGCCCAACGTTCATTCGTGAGCTGCAACAAGTCCAATGGCCATATTCCCGGAGCTTCAAGCCAGACTTGCCGGACAAATATGACGGCAAGCTCAATCCGTCAGAGTTCTTAGGCATCTACACTATTGCAGTGTAGGCTGCCGGGGGATGAGACGATAAGGTTGTCGCCAATTACTTCCCTGGTCAGGGGCGACAGGAGTACTGTAGCCAAACCCACCCCACCGTGGGAGGGGGGCTGTCAGGTCGTCATGTCAGATGGAGTGGAAGCCGACCTGGCCGAGTCGAGCCTCATCGCCGCGTCTAACCGGCCTAGAGCCTGACGACCGGCTGGGAAACGATTCGGATCCGTAGGCGCGCTCATCGCCCAGTCGTTTTGGAAAATTGCTGAGTCCCGATGTGCCTACCCGGGGGTCACCCCCCCGACAACTACTCTCCAGGATGCAACTGCACTAGTAAAAACATGTGAAGCGTGCCAGTTGCATTCCAAGGACATACATCAACCAGCTCATGCTCTTCAGATGATTCCTCTCTCCTCGACCTTCTTGGTCTAGTGGCTCAATATTTTGGGCCCCTTTTCCCCGTGCTACTGGGGGCTTTGAGTTCTTGTATGTTGCAATCGACAAGTTCACAAAGTGGCTTGAGGTAGAGCCAGTGAGGAGGGTGACAGCACAATGAGCCATCAAGTTCTTCAACTGATTAGTTTGACGTTTTGGAGTACCTAACAGGATCATCATCGACAACGACACAATTCACGAGCCACACCTTCATGTAGTACTGCCAAGACCTTGGTAGCAAATTTTGTTTTGCATCTGTCGCTGATACGTCTTCAACGTATCTATAATTCTTGATTGTTCCAAGTTATTATAGTATCATCTTGCATGTTTTATATGCACTTACAAGCGTTTCCTCTCGAGCGGCAAGTTCTTCCTCATGAGTGTCAAGGTCGACTTAACGCCTGATCAAATCTACATCAGTTGCTGCTGCTTCTTGGCGGCCTCTTCTTGTGCCTTGTCGGCCGCTGCCATATCCAGATTGAACTCATCCCTATCTCTAGAAAGCTGGGCATAGCGACCTTTAATGTCTTGAATGCTTTCAGCATACCAGATTTGCCCTTCCTCGACCCGCTTTTGGAAATCTGCCTCGCCTTTGCAATGATGGCCTCTCGGCGGTCTAGGCGCTCTGCATGGCTGACGTAATGCGCCTGAAGCTTTTTAAAGCTATTGTTCATGGCCATGAGAATGTGGTGCTCCTTGGCTTCGTCGATGTGCTTGCGCTGGCCTTCAATGACCTCATGCCCGGCGGTGGAAACTTCACCATCAAGAACTTCTTCTCCTATATATGCCTTAATGCTTGATGTGCCCGAGACGCTGATGAACTGCAGATCACCAACCTTCAGATACTGGCTTGCCGGAGCGTTTCAAATGTCAAGCGATGGTTTTCAGCGGTCGTCGTCATCTTGTCGGATGCTCCCGCTTCCATAGCCATGCTAGCGCTTGGCGCTCGTGAGATAGGAATGTCATCAGTGGCCTCGACACTCTTGTTAATGGCCTCCTCAGCAATATCCTTGTTGGCCTCTGCCGCAGCGGTCTTGGCGGCCTTGTCGTCGGCAGTCTCTGGAGCTTCAATAGTTGAGATCTCGCTGGCCTCATCGGCGACATCCTTGGTGATCCCCTCGATGTTGATATCAGTATCCATATCTTCGGTTGGAGCGGGTCTATGAGAATGGAGGAAGAAGAAAGCAAAATTCAAGATCAAGTTCAAGAAAACAAAGAGGGAAAGTGACAACGAAAAAGAAGTGCTAAAAAACAAGAGGATTACCTGTGTTGGTCTGTTGAGAAGAGACGTTCTCTTCTTTGACAACCTCTGTTGTCATTGCCTGGTTGTCAGCAGCTCCGCTTGTTGGCACGTCCTTTGTGTGGACAGGTTCACTAGTGGAGGCCCTTGCCTGAGAGTTGCTTTCCGGGATATTGGTTGATGGATGCATCTCTAAAGGATCTGCCTCCGGGCGTTCTTCTTCTTGACGCTCTTCTCCCAGATCCTTGTCGATGTTAGAGACAGGGGCATCCTCACGGAAGCTTGCAAATGAATATTGCACGATGGTTTCGCGTTGGGGGCTACACTAGGGGCTGATAACCGCGATATCTGGGTCCAGTGTCATTCTTGTCATCGACTCACCCCCCTCCCCGGTTGCGGTTGTCGCTTTCTTTGTCGCCCTCTGCGCCAACGTTTCCCCGTCTCTGCAAAGTCAAGTCAAGTCAAGATGAAACAGATCAGATCAACAAAGACCAAAGAAATCAATAGTTGGAGAAGAAAGACCGGAGGCACTTACCCCTATTCTTCCTCACGGTCGCTGAGAACAGAGAGATCCCAAAAGGGTTCACTCCGAGTGCCGGAGGTTGATGCGGGTGCAGGTGTCCTGGCACACTTGGTTGCCAGAGATGCGGCACGCTAGGAAGACCCTGCCACTCCAGCAGCTGGTGTGGCTGGTCGCCTCAAAGAGGTGCGCCGTGTTTGCTGTTGTTGAGAGGTTTGTTGTCGAGCCCCCTGCTGCCGGGCAACATTGGCGGTTGTCCTCTTCTCAACAACTTCATCACCCGATGACGATGGGCTAACAGGGTCTCTGGAGACTGCTTTCCACAGGTCATGAGTTATCTTCCATGGAACTGGAGAAACCGGGGGCTCCTCATGCTCCGGTTCTTTGGCAACCTTGTCGTCCCGTTCTCCGACAGATCTTTTGCAGGCTCTGCCGACTCGTCTTCGACTTCTTTGTCATCTTCGGTTGCCGCGGATCCAGAATCGCCAGCACCTTCAGCCATTTGCGCCTCATCTGCTCTGCTGGCAATAAAAGCCAGCTTTTTGTCAGTGGTGTCGCGAATGAGATCTTTCTCCTCTGCGATGGGCCTCTCCACCAGATTATCAAACCATGCCCTCACTACATCTTCTAGTGGATACCGCCACATACCTTCAACTCAATGTGCATTGCACGATGGCTTCATCACCAAGATTGAGTCTTCGGCGGAGTTGTTGCACAATGGAACCACAATTGCCGGCAACTTGAACTTGTCGGTGACGCGAAAGAGCTGGTGGCAAAGGGCAGTATGTTGCAGAAATGTTAGGTTGGAGCCAAGCCCCGTGTGAAGCCGCATAATGTCAGCCATGTTCTTGAAGTCCCAAGCACACCACTTCCTGTGTTGCAGAGGAGCAATGCGGCGGCAAAGGAAATCAGCGTCCACCATCTCAATGGTGAGGCCAGCAGCTTCGAGGCAGAGGATATGGTCCATGGAAATTGTGAGCTTCTAGTCATGAGCGTCAAGATAGCTCCAATCCTTGACGTGTTCCACATTCTTTGTTCGGGGTTTGCATAAATTTGGGAAGTCATTTCCTTGATCCAACACCAATCCCTCGCCACTCATTCCACTTCAAGTGCAGTTGGCCTTCAAGATAGACCTCCTTGCTGCCGGCCCTAGGGATATAGGTGATGCTGCTAGAAAGGGCATCTCCTTCGATGCATGGGATGAAGAAATGGTGGAATAAATCTACGTTGGGTTCTACTCCAACGAAATTCTCGCACATACGATCAAACACAGACATACAAGTGACTGCGTTTGGGGTGAAATCCAAGAGCCGGAACCCATAGGTCCACATGAGCTGAGAGAGAAAAATCAGAAAATGTGGGGACAAGTCTGCAATAGAAATACGCGGCGAAGAAGGGGTACTTGTCCTTGCAGGGCTTGACGTTGTCGGGAAGCACGTGTGGCGCACTGTGGGCCATCGTCTCATTCCCCCACATGTACGCGTACCGCGTTACAAGATCATTGTGATTCAGCGCCGCTAGAGAAAAGATAATGTTCTCCCTCCGCAGCGCCATCGTGGTCGCCTTCCTCTTCTCTGCCTTCGGGTCGATTGGCTAATCAGCCTTCTTTGGCGCCATGGCGGGTTTGAGAAGATGGATTCGGAGGTGGAAAAGGCGTGGTGTGGCATTGGTGAAGAGCTCTGCTTTTGTGCAATATTGAACACGATGGTGGCGACAAGATTGGGAATGGCAGCAATAGATGATCAGCACCCTCACAGATGCCTTCTTATGGGGAAGGCGCGGGGCTGGCTCTCCACTATCTGATGTGGATGCGCTTTTTTCAGGCGCACTACCCCACTCCGCCATTTTAGTCCACCTTTCCCATGTCCCGCATTTAATGCGCATCGTGGGGGCACAGTAACAATGATGATTACAACAAATATCCTCCGCCATGTATGCCTATGCATTGTTTGCGCCTAGCCCAACGACGCCTCCCATGCGTGTGTGGCTCAGGCCCGAGGGCTCCTGACGGTGTATCAAAACATGTGTGTTTAATACCCCCTATACTTATGCACGGGCAGTAGTAGCACTCTGGACGACAAGGGCTTGCCAGAGGATGAATTTTAATACACTCAAAACTTGGTTGTTAAAACCATGGAGAAGACCTCCAGGTAGGTGATCAAGAAGTACTAAGATAGTACTGAAGATCAAGTTCCTGGTTGCCGGCAAGCTACATACCGACAAGTGGAGACCCAGCAAGCTCCGTGCCGACAAGCTCTCTTCCATCATTCCACCTCTTCACCTCAGCGGCACGCCGGTCATTTGTCAAATAGGGGTCGAGTGGGCAGGTGGTTAGATGAGGCTTGTCGGGGCACGTGTCAGCACGCCGCCGAAGACCAACTTTACTGCCACTCGTCCTAGTGGCGCGACAAAGGAATATGAGGTAGTTGGGCGAACGACACAGAGGGAGAGGCGCTTCCTTGCCGGGGCACATCCCCAGCACGACACCTCACGACACATTTAATGCTCTGGTCCTAACTCGTGAGAGTTAGGTATTTGGCACTGTAGCCACTATTAGCACATTTAATTACCACTTTGCCACTATGGTGACCCCTTGATCTATAAAAAGGAGGCCCATGGCTACCTTTACGAAGGTCGACACTTTGCTCATTTGGACATGTAGCTACACTTCCCGCGCATCTTGTCAGCAAGCTGTGCTCCTTGTAATTTGAGCTCATATATTCATCAATCCACCAAGCAAGAGTAGGGTTTTACACCTCACGGTGGCCTGAACCTGGGTAAATCCCTTGTGTTGATTGCTAATTCTGCTCTTTGTGCTCGTCGATCCCCATAGTCAAACCGCAAAGGGGCCGTTGTCGGTCCCATAGATCATCGTACGCACGATAATGATGTTTTAGGGTGTATACAGGCTAAGGACGGGAAGAATATTGCTGATCAACATGCGATGACTGACACAATGATGTTTTATATGAAGGGGTGGAGAGAAGCACAGGAAGCGCAGCCTGTCAGGTCGGTGGTGCAGGTGTAGTGTGACATCTCGGCTTAATAGGAATAATAGACTACTCATATCAACAAGGTGCACCTTATTTTTCAGGAGACCATCCGAAAGGAACCTCAAAGTTAAGCGTGCTGTGATTTTGAGCAATATGAGGATGGGTTTTCAACTGGAATTTTTATCTTAGGTGCGCATAAGTGAGGACAAAGTCCGTAAGGATGACTAGTGTTGCTATGTGGGGCCAGTCTAGATCCCAAGCGCAACAACCAGGACCCAGTGGGTTTGATCGGGGTCTTACAATTCATATCAGAGCCGACCTTTGCGGTTACACGGGTGTGTGTGCGAGTCTGATAGGTCCATTTTGCATCATGTTTTCTTACTGTTATTTATGTTGTTTTATTGTATAATAATGCTTTTTGGAGTAATTCTAATGCCTTTTCTCTCATAATATGCAAGGTATGCACCAAGGGGGAGAATTCTGGCAGCTGGAAATCTGGACCTGAAAAAGCTACGTCAAGCTACCTATTCTGCACAACTCCAAATGAGCTGAAACGCCCCGGGGAATTTTTATGGAATATTTCATAAATATTGGAGCAAATAAGTACCAGAGGGGGGCCACCAGGTGGGCACAACCCACCTAGGCGCGCCAGGAGGCCCATGCGCGCCCTGGTGGGTGCTGCCCTCCTCGGCCCACCTCCGGTGCCCATCTTCTAGTATATATGTCATTTTGACCTACAAAAAATAAGGAGAGGACATTCGGGACAAAGCGCCGCCGCCTCAACACGGAACTTGGGCAGGAGCACTTTTGCCATCCGGCGGGGCGATTCCGCTGGGGGAACTTCCCTCCCGGAGGGGGAAATCATCATCATCATCATCACCAACAACTCTCCCATCTTGGGGAGGGCTATCTTCATCAACATCTTCACAGCACCAACTCCTCTCAAACCCTAGTTCATCTCTTGTGTTTAATCTTTGTATCAAAACTATAGATTGGTGCTTCTGGGTGACTAGTAGTGTTGATTACATCTTGTAGTTGATTGCTATATTGTTTATTTGGTGGAAGATTATATGTTCAGATCCATTATGCTATTTAATACCCCTCTGATCTTGAGCATGTTTATCATTTGTGAGTAGTTACTCTCGTTCTTGAGGTCACGCGAGAAATCATGTTGCAAGTAATCATGTGAACTTGATATGTGTTCGATATTTTGATGGTATGTATGTTGCCATTCTCTTAGTGGTGTCATGTGAATGTCGACTACATGACACCTCACCATATTTTGGCCTAAGGTAATGCATTGCGGAGTAGTTATTAGATGGTGGGTTGCGAGAGTGACAGAAGCTTAAACCCCAGTTTATGCGCTATTCCGTAAGGGACCGATTGGATCCAAAAGTTTAATGTTATGGTTAGAATTTATTCTTAATACTTTTCTCGTAGCTGTTGATGCTTGTGAGAGGGTTAATCATAAGTATGAGTTTTGTTCAAGTAATAACAACACCTAAGCACCGGTCCACCCACATATCAAATTATCAAAGTACCGAACACGAATTAAGCCAACATGATGAAAGTGACTAGATGAAATTCCCGTGTACCCTCAAGAAAACTTTGCTTATCATACGAAACCGTTTTGGCCTGTCCTTTGCCTCAAAAGGATTGGGCTACCTTTCTGCACTTTTGTTACTACTATTGTTACTTGCTAGTTACAAATTATCATGCTATCAAACTACTCCGCTACTCACAAGTTTAGCACTTGCAGACATTACCTTGCTGAAAACCACTTGTCATTTCCTTCTGCTCCTTGTTGGGTTTGACACTCTTACTTATCAAAAAGGGCTACAATTGACCCCATATACTTGTGGGTCATCAAGGCAATTTTCTGGCACCGTTGCTGGGGAGTGAAGCGCTCTTGGTAAGTGGAAATTGGTAAGGAAACATTATTACTACGTGCTGAAATTTATTGTCACTTGCTACTATGGAAAACAATCCTTTGAGGGGTTTGTTCGGGGTATCTTCACCTCGACCGGAACCACAATTAGTTACCCCTCAACCTACTGCACCTACTGAAAATATTGAATATGAAATTCCTTCGGGTACGTTAGAGCAACTGCTAGCTAATCCTTATGCAGGAGATGGAACCGAACATCCTGATATGCACTTGATATATGAGGATGAAATTTGTGGATTGTTTAAGCTGGCAGGTTTTCCCAGAGATGAAGCTAAGAAGAAGTTTTTCCCTTTATCTTTGAAGGGAAAAGCATTGACATGGTATAGGCTATGCGATGATATTGGATCTTGGAATTGGGACCGTTTGAAATTGGAATTTCATCAAAAAAATATCCTGTGCATCTAGTTCATCATGATCGGAATTATATATATTATTTTTGGCCTCGCGAAGGAGAAAGAATCGCTCTAGCTTGGGGGAGGCTTAAGTCAATGTTATATTCATGCCCCAATCATGAGCTCTCAAGAGAAATTATTATTCAGAATTTTTATGCTCGGCTTTCTCGTAATGATCAATCCATGCTCGATACTTTTTGTACTGGTTCTTTTATGAAGAAGACTATTGAATTCCGGTGGGATCTTTTAGAAAGAATTAAACGCAACTCTGAAGATTGGGAACTCGATGAAGGTAAAGAGTCAGGTATTGAACCTAAGTTTGATTGTGTTAAATCTTTTATGAATACCGATGCTTTTCAAAGGTTTAGCACTAAATATGGACTTGACTCTGAGATAGTAGCTTCCTTTTGTGAATCTTTTGCTACTCATGTTGATCTCCCTAAGGATAAGTGGTTTAAATATCACCCACCTATCAAAGAAGAAATTAAAGAACCGATAAAAGCTAAAGAAGAAACTATCATTTACAATGTTGATCCAGTTGTCCCCATTGCTTATATTGAAAACCCACCTTTTCCTGTTAGGATGAAGGAACATGCTAAAGCTTCAACTATGGTTAACAAAAGTTATGTTAGAACACCCAAACCATCTGAACAAATCAAAGTTGAACCTAGTGTTGCTATGGTTAAAGATCTCTTAGTTGATAATATTGATGGGCATGTTATCTACTTCTGTAGTGAAGCTTCCAGAATTGCCAAACCTAAAGGAAAAGATAAACATAGACCAGTTGTTGGCATGCCTGTTGTCTCAGTTAAGATAGGAGATCACTGTTATCATGGGTTATGTGACCTAGGTGCTAGTGTGCGTGTTATTCCTTTCTCCTTATATCAAGAAATTAAAGATGAAATAGCACCTGCTGAAATAGAAGACAAAGATGTTACTCTTAAACTTGCTAATAGAGATACTATATCACCAATTGGGATCCTTAGAGATGTTGAAGTCTTGTGTGCGAAAATAAAATACCCTACGGATTTTCTTGTTATTAGCACTCCACAAGATGACATTTGCCCCATTATTTTTGGTAGACCTTTCTTGAACACCGTCAATGCTAAAATAGATTGTGAGAAACAAACTGTCGGTGTTAGCTTTGGTGTGATGAATCTCATGAGTTTAATTTTTCCAAGTTTAGTAAACAACCTCATAAGAAAGATTTGCCTAGTAAGGATGAAATTATTGGTCTTGCTTCTATTGATGTGCCTCCTACTGATCCTTTGGAACAATATTTGCTAGACCATGAAAATGATTTGCATATGCGTGAAAGAAATGAAATAGATAGAATCTTTTTCGAACAACAACCTCTACTTAAACACAATTTGCCCATTGAAACTCTAGGAGGTCCTCCTCCACCTAAAGGTGATCTTGTGTTTGAACTAAAACAATTACCAAACACGTTGCAATATGCTTATCTTGATGAAAAGAAGATATATCCTGTTATTATTAGTGCTAACCTTTCAGAACATGAAGAAGAAAGATTATTGAAAGTTCTAAGGAAGCACAGGGCTGCTATTGGATATACTCTTGATGATCTTAAGGGCATTAGTCCCACTCTATGTCAGCACAAGATTAATATGGAACCTGATGCCAAACCCGTTGTTGATCACCAACATCGTTTAAACCTGAAGATGAAAGAAGTGGTAAGAATGGAAATATTGAAACTTCTGGAAGCAGGTATAATCTATCCTATAGCTGATAGTAGATGGGTAAGTCATGTTCATTGTGTCCCTAAGAAGGGAGGCATTACTGTTGTTCCTAATGATAAGAATGAGCTTATTCCACAAAGAATTGTTACAGGCTATGGAATGGTAATTGATTATAGAAAATTAAATAAAGCTACTAGAAAAGATCATTACCCTCTGCCTTTTATTGATCAAGTGTTAGAAAGATTATCTAAGCACACACATTTTTGCTTACTTGATGGATACTCTGGCTTCTCACAAATACCTGTTTTACAATCTGATCAAGAAAAGACCATTTTTACTTGTCCTTTTGGAACATTTGCTTATAGACGTATCCCTTTCGGTTTATGTAATGCACTTGCTACCTTTCAAAGATGTATGACTCCTATATTCTCTGATTTTTGTGAAAAGATTGTTGAGGTTTTCGTGGATGACTTTTCTGTTTGTGGGAAGTCTTTTGATGATTGTTTAAGCAATCTTGATTGAGTCTTGCAGAGATGTGAACAAACAAATCTCGTCTTAAATTGGGAGAAGTGCCACTTTATGGTTAACGAAGGTATTGTCTTGCGCCATAAAATTTATGAAAGAGGCATTGAGGTGGACAAAGCCAAGGTTGATGCAATTCAGAAAATGCCATGTCATAAGGATATCAAAGGTATCCGTAGTTTCCTTGGTCATGCTGGTTTCTATAGGAGGTTTATCAAAGACTTTCTAAAATTTCTAGGCCTCTTACTAATCTTTTGCAAAAGGATATTCCCTTTGTGTTTGATGATGATTGTATGGAAGCCTTTGAAACACTAAAGAAAGCTTTAATTACTGCACATGTTATTCAACCACCTGATTGGAACTTGCCTTTTGAGATTATGTGTGATGCTAGTGATTATGCTGTTGGTGCTATTCTAGGACAAAGAGTTGATAAGAAACTAAATGTTATTCATTATGCTAGTAAAGCTCTAGACAGTGCTCAACGAAACTATGCTACTACTGAAAAAGAATTCTTAGCAGTGGTGTTTGCTTGTGATAAATTCAGATCTTACATTGTTGATTCTAAAGTAATTGTTCACACCGATCATGCTGCTATAAAATATCTTATGGAAAAGAAAGATGCTAAACCTACACTCATTAGGTGGGTTCTTTTGCTACAAGAATTTGATTTGCATATCACTAATAGGAAAGGAGCAGAGAACGCCGTAGATGATAACTTGTCTAGACTTGAAAATATTCTTGATGACCCACAACCTATTAATGATAGCTTCCCTGATGAACAACTAGCTGCAATAAATGTTTCTCATATATAGTACACCTTGGCATGCTGACTATGCTAATTATATTGTTTCTAAATACATACCACCTAGCTTCACATATCAACAAAAGAAAATTTCTTCTATGATTTAAGACATTACTTTTGGGATGACCCACATCTTTATAAAGGAGTAGATGGTATTATTAGACGTTGTGTACCTGAGCATGAACAGGAACAAATCCTACAGAAATGTCACTCTAAGGCTTATGGAGGACATCACGCGGGAGACAGAACCGCTCATAAGGTATTGCAATCTGGTTTTTATTGGCCTACTCTCTTCAAGGATGCCCGTAAGTTCGTCTCATCATGTGATGAATGCCAAAGAATAGGTAATATCGATAAGTGTCAAGAAATGCCTATGAATTATTCACTTGCTATTGAACCATTTGATGTTTGGGGATATGACTTCATGGGACCTTTTCCTTCTTCTAATGGGTATACACATATTTTGGTTGTTGTTGATTATGTTACTAAATGGGTAGAAGCTATTCCAACCAGTAGTGATGATCACAACACCTCTATTACAATGCTTAAGGAAGTTATTTTCCCAAGGTTTAGAGTCCCTGGATATTTAATGACTGATGGTGGTTCACACTTTATTCATGGTGATTTTCGTAAAATGCTTGCTAAGTATGATGTTAACCATAGAATTGTGTCACCTTATCATCCTCAGTCTAGTGGTCAAGTTGAACTTAGCAATAGAGAAATAAAACTAATCTTACAAAAGTCAGTCAATAGGTCCCGGAAGAATTGGTCTAAGAAATTAGATGATGCACTTTGGGCTTATAGAAAAGCTTATAAAAATCCTATGGGTATGTCTCCATATAAAATGGTTTATGGAAAAGCTTGTCATTTGCCTCTTGAGTTAGAACATAAAGCATTTTGGGCAATAAAAGAACTCAATTATGATTTTAAACTTGCTGGGGAAAAGAGGTTATTTGATATTAGCTCATTAGATGAATGGAGAACCCTAGCTTATGAAAATGCTAAGTTATTCAAAGAAAAAGTTAAAAGATGGCATGACAAAAGAATCCAAAAGCGTGAGTTCAAAGTAGGAGAATATGTTCTTTTGTACAACTCTCGTTTCAGATTCTTTGCAGGAAAACTCCTCTCCAATGAGAAGGACCCTATGTCATTGAGGAGGTCTATCGATCCGGAGCTATCAAAATAAATAATGCCGAAGGGACTAACCCGAAGGTTGTCAATGGGCAAGATAAAACACTATATCTAAGGTATGCCCATTAATGTTGAAAGCAATGTTATCCAAACTTTAACACCGAAAGAACACATAAAAGAGTCCTTCCGGAACACTCCAGAATCATGAAAATAAGGAGGTACGTGATACGGTAAGTAAACGGACTCCAAAAATCCACAAAAATATTTTTTGCCAGTTTTGGAATATTTAGAAAATTAGGAAAATAAGAAACTTCCAAGAAAGTGACCTTGGTGGGCACGATACACCAGGGCGCGCCCAGGTGGGTTGTGCCCACCTCGGGTACTTTCCGGACTCCGTCTTTCTACCATATATCCCCCAAGATTAAAAAATCTATATATACCTCCCGAACCTATTAACCTCCGTATTGCGGAGAATCTCCTGTTTTCTTTTCTCTCTGTTTTCCTGTCAGATCTGGAATATTGCCGTCCCAAGACTCGGAGGGTGAGAGCTATGTTGTGGATTATATCGCAAACCCAAAGGTCTATGGGGATGCGGAGTACTATGGCTGGACTTCAGAGGATGAAGAAGACCATGAGCATAAGAGGAAGGAGGAGACGAGCTCGGAAGAGGATGAAGTTCCATTGCCCCAACCTGGGGACATGCACGTTGAATTTAAGAAGTCGATTCTCCCCAATAAAGCAAAGAGGACTAAGATCCAGTTTATCCCTTTTCGTCTCTTGCAGGAAAATAAGCAAGATTTATGCAAAAGGGTGTTGGAGCTTGAGTGGGAGATCCATGAACTGAAAGATGAGAACTCCGTCCTCAAGCGTAAGCTGAGGAAGGAAGACAAGAAACCCACCACCTTCTTCATCACCACCAAAAGAAAACTGAGTATTGGTTATGGGCACTCCCCTTGGCTTTCGCCAAGCTTGGGGGAGGTGCCCCGGTATCGTATCATCCCCACTATATTTTACCTTTACTTTCTTAGTTCGATCATTGGTTATATTTTGCTATTAGATGAATAAAAGTTTAGTTCGATCCTTTCTTTTTGTGAGTTTGCTTAGTGATCAATCCTTGTAATCTGTGCGAGATATAATAAAGTTTAGTTTGAGTTTTGCCTTCTTTACTTTCTTGTTGCAATAAAAGAAAGGAAATAAAAAGAAAAAGATCATATGCTAATCTTATGGTAAGTGATGACATTACATAAGGAAAAGTATAAGTAGAAAACTTTATTGTAGATTGACAAACATAGCATTGGTCAATGATGCAACACATGAAAGAATTAATAAGGGAAGAGAAGATTCACATATAGATATACTATCATGGATATCTTTTATGATTGTGAGCACCCATCAAAATATTATATGCCAAAATTGTTGACGTTGGACAAGGAAAACAACCTAATGACTTAAGTTTGTTCATATTCACATAGAAGTCATATTGTCATAGATCCTTCAACATGTGGTGCTTGCCCTTATCTTTGCTAGCCAAAAACTCCGCACTAAATAGAGATACTACTTGTGCATCCAAAACCCTTAAACCCTATCTTATTTGAGAGTCCACCATACCTACATATGGATTGAGTAAGATCCTTCAAGTAAGTTGTCATCGGTGCAAAAGGGGTAATAAAAATTGCTTATAAAAATGTGAGATCATTTACTGTAAGGGAAAATTGAGCATTGTACGAACATGTGATGGTGAAGAATAAAAGCGACAGACTGCATAATAAAGGTTGCCATCACAAGGGGCAATATAACGTGATGTTCTCTTGCACTAAGGGGTTGAGTATACAAACAAAAAATGCATGGCAACCTCTGCTTCCCTCTGCGAAGGGCCTATCTTTTACTTTCATGTATTTACTTCTATGCAAGAGTCAAAGTTTTTCTCTCTATTCCTTTTATTTTTCTCCTTTGGCAAGTATCATGTGGTGAGGAAAGATCTAGGCACATATGTCCAGTTGAATATGGGAGGCATAAGTTATTATTGTTGACATCACCCTTGAGGTGAGTGTGTTGGGAGGCAAAACTATAAGCCCCTATCTTTCTTTGTGTCTGGTTGAAACGTTTTGCTCATGTGTACGCGGTGAGTGTTAGCAATAATAGAAGACTAAATGATGGTTGAGTATGTGGACTTGCCTAAAGGCTCTAATACGTGACCCTTCCTGAAAAGATGATGAATTGTAGTTGCAAAGTTAACTGAGAACATAATTTGTTGGTTTCCAATAGAGTTTATGCTTTATACTTTGATGTTGTGATGAATTGTCACTTGTTCATGAGAAGTCTATGATAAAAGTGCTATGATAAAAGTTTCATATTAAAGTTTGTTGTTGTTATAATAAGTCACATGATGCTGCTATGTCTGTATTTTTGTTTTTATCAACACCTCTCTCTCTAAGCATGTGGACATGTTTTTTGATTTTGGTTTTCGCTTGAGGACAAGCAAGGTCTAAGCTTGGGGGAGTTCATACGTCCATTTTGCATCATGTTTTCCCTTATTTATGTTTTTTTATTGTATAATAATGCTTTTTGGAGTAATTCTAATGCCTTTTCTCTCATAATATGCAAGGTATGCACCAAGGGGAGAATTTTGGCAGCTGGAAATCTGGACCTGAAAAAGCTACGTCCAGCTACCTATTCTGCACAACTCCAAATGAGCTGAAACTCCCCGAGGAATTTTTATGGAATATTTAATGAATATTGGAGCAAATAAGTACCAGAGGGGGGCCACCAGGTGGGCACAACCCACTTGGGCGCACCAGGAGGCCCAGGCGCGCCCTGGTGGGTGATGCCCTCCTCGGCCCACTTCCGGTGCCCATCTTCTGGTATACAAGTCATTTTGACATAGAAAAAATAAGGAGAGGACATTCGGCACGAGGCGCCGCCGCCTCGAGGTGGAACTTTGGCAGGAGCACTTTTGCCCTCCGGCAGAGCGATTCCGCCGGGGGAACTTCTCTCCCGGAGGGGGAAATCATCATCATCATCATCACCAACAACTCTCCCATCTTGGGGAGGGCTATCTTCATCAACATCTTCACAGCACCAACTCCTCTCAAACCCTAGTTCATCTCTTGTGTTCAATCTTTGTATCAAAACTATAGATTGGTGCTTGTGGGTGACTAGTAGTGTTGATTACATCTTGTAGTTGATTACTATATGGTTTATTTGGTGGAAGATTATATGTTCAGATCCATTATGCTATTTAATACCCCTCTAATCTTGAGCATGTCTATCATTTGTGAGTATTACTTTCGTTCTTGAGGTCACGGGAGAAATCATGTTGCAAGTAATCATGTGAACTTGATATGTGTTTGATATTTTGATGGTATGTATGTTGCCATTCTCTTAGTGGTGTCATGTGAACGTCGACTACATGACACCTCACCATATTTGGGCCTAAGGGAATGCATTGTGGAGTAATTATTAGATGGTGGGTTGCGAGAGTGACAGAAGCTTAAACCCCAGTTTATGCGCTATTCCGTAAGGGACCGATTGGATCCACAGTTTAATGTTATGGTTAGAATTTATTCTTAATACTTTTCTCGTAGTTGTGGATGCTTGCGAGAGGGTTAATCATAAGTATGAGGTTTGTTCAAGTAAGAACAACACCTAAGCACCGGTCCACCCACATATCAAATTATCAAAGTACCGAACACGAATTAAGCCAACATGATGAAAGTGACTAGATGAAATTCCCGTGTACCCTCAAGAAAACTTTGCTTATCATAAGAAACCGTTTTGGCCTGTCCTTTGCCTCAAAAGGATTGGGCTACCTTGCTGCACTTTTGTTACTACTATTGTTACTTGCTCGTTACAAATTATCCTGCTATCAAACTACTGCGCTACTCACAATTTTAGCACTTGCAGATATTACCTTGCTAAAAACCACTTGTCATTTCCTTCTGCTCCTCGTTGGGTTCGACACTCTTATTTATCGAAAAGGGCTACAATTGACCCCATATACTTGTGGGTCATCAGGGTCAATGATGCATACATGAGTCCATGTAGATGTTGGCACTGGCACACACAGACGTGTGAACGTTCCTGCTGGGCCGATGGGGATGTCCGTTCATTTGAGGGGGGAGGGTGTATGTGACACCACAGCTTAATATAAATGATATAGACTACTCATATCAACAAGGTGCACCTTCTTTTCTGGGAGCCCATCCAAAAGGAACCTCTAATTTAAGTATATTGAGCTTGACAATTTGAGGATGGGTGACCGTTTGGGAAGTTGATCCCAGGTGCACACGAGTGAACACAAGGTGCGCAGGGAAGACTGGAGTTGATATGTTGGGCTAGTCTAGATCCAAGGCGCAACGACCAAGATCTGGTGTGCCCACTGGTGGGTTTGGTGGGGACGTTGCATGCAGCACAAGGAATGGCAGTTCTCACTTTCTTCCGGGAGTGTAGCAAGGCGGTCATCGGCAATAGGGCCATTGATTGGTAGAAAGATGCTCTGGGCGCTTCAGGGGTTCAAAGTTTGCTGGCCTTGTCGGACATCAAATAATGTTTGCACATGTGTTAACTAAGCAAGGGGTTAGTAGTGAATTTTGTCAGGTGTGGGATAATGTCCCTCCAGAATGTATCTTGCACTTGTTGCTTCAAAGGTTTTTTATGACATTGAATAAATAGATGGCAGGGTTGGAACTCAAAAAACAAACCAAGTAATGCTAGAGTATGTTTTTTTAAATAAATTTGGTTGAAAGAACATAAAAATAACAAATATCAAATCATATGTTTGCAAAAGTAGATTATGTAATTTTTACACTCTTCTATGATTACAATAATTGCACTATTTAAACAAATCCTGCACATGTTGTAAAATTATTAATAAACCTAACTTGCAAGAAACGTTTTCCATACCCTAAAAGATTATATAAGTATACCTAATAGTGATACTCTAGAAAGTCTAAACCACTACTAATATTTTTGGTAGCTTATATGCTTTACAAATGTCTATCATGATATTTAATGATACCAATATATGACCACACACACATGCAAATATATATTTATACACTATATAGTTAATGAACTTTTTGAAGTTCAGAGAGAAATTTTGTTATATCATGCAATTTAAATTTTGAAGAAACAAAATTTTAGTGACATACATTAAAACTACAGAACAAACCGAGAACATTATAAGCATTATTCGACAAAAAATTTACGTTGTTAACTATGATAGATAACTAACAAAAAAACTAATTTAAACTATATATAGCTAGTTTAACTAAGTATAAAAGTTTATTATAAAATATATTACAGATAAAGTTTCTTATCAGCCATTGTACACACATTCTATATGGTTAAGCATGTCCTTTTTAATAGCAAAGGAAAAATATATTTAAACTCTTTTTCTTGGCACTTTAGATAATTCATATGACCTTGCACACTCTCATACTAAACAACAATGCAAAAAAAAAATAACTCATTCGAAAATTTAATTCAATGGGATTACCAACACAACTAGCTATCAAGACAATTATGGACTGCAACTATTTATGTACATATATACCACAGCCAGATGGCAATCGTGTAATTGGTCTTTCATTTTTGTTGTATCTTTCCTAAGGAAAGGTTTTGCTCACCATATCTCGGTCAAATCAGGTTAACATTGTTCGAAGCTATCATTACTCTACACACCAACCAGCTTATATGGCAATTTAGGAAGCTGGCAGACAAGTAGTAGGTAACGTGATATATCAATAAAAACGAGACAACTAGCAAGCAAAGATAGTAGTGATATCCAAGATAATGATCATCTTGCCTGAAATGTCCTCGGTGGGATCGAAACTCTGCTCATCGTAAACATTTTAAATAGGATCAACATGATCCTTGTACTTGGTCTCGTCTCCCGGTACTACCCACAAGAAAGAGAACAAGCATTCAATAAACAAACAATAATGGCAAAATGCAATCACAATATGATGCATGCCAAGTTTCATATAAAATAACATAGCATCTTATTCTAGTCAATTTAAATGAATCCTTGATCCATGTGAAGCATGGATCAAGCAACACTTCATATGCAATATGTTGGTTTAGTGATCTAAACAGAAACCAGACAGCCTTTCGCCTAATTGATTCCGTCGCACCACAACTTGAACATAGATGTACAAACACAGAACACTATTAAAGAAGGAAAGTTTAGAGAAAATCAATGTACCATAACAAAACTTTAATTATTCTAAAAAGACCAATTTAAAGGAGAAGGCCAATTTGGCACCCGGGCTCAGCTGCACCCGCGCCGACGAAAAAAATCAAAACAAATACTAGAAAAATTTAAAAAAACTCCAAAAGAAAATTGTGTGGTAGATAATTTGATGCGTGAGGTTAACTGCAAAATTCAACTCGTTTGGACATTTGAGCATCTCTCAGCAAAAAAGACAAAATCGGGGTCTGTAAAAAAGTCACAAAATGTTTTGACCCGATTTGTCTTTTTTGCCGAGAGCTGCTCAAATGTCCAAATGAGTTGAAAATTGCAGCGGTCCTCACACAACAAATTATCTACTACACAAAAAAAAATTGGCTTTTTTTTGAATTTTTTTAGTATTTGTTTTGAATTTTTTTTTCTGCGCAGGAGCATCTTAGCCTGGGCTCAAACGCGGATTTTCGAATTTAAAGACATGACTCTAAAATAACTAAGAGCAATTAAATACCGTTTGGGAGAATTAGCAACCAAAGTGGAATATGGTAACTAAAAGTAATCACGATGAAAAAATTGTTCATACATGCAATTACTACAGCATTTAGCAAAGTTACTTTATGCAAAATATTACTGCATAATGGTTTGCTAATTAGCCGTTACATAAGATCCTTTTTTTAATCCAAGTAAAATATATTTCGATTTCTCTAAAACTAAACAATTTGTGGTTGTTATATTCATTCGCCGAGCTTCTACAATTAAAGATTTTGTATGAGGTAAACGCCAGAAACCAAGAATGCAAACATGTCACATGAAAACACTTACTAGTTGAAACGGTAATGCAGCGACAACACAAAATAAAGTTTTCATTGCTCACCACAATACTTCCAGTACAACATCCCAAAAAAAGGCATATAAATAAAACACTAGAACTCTTGAACAATACAGCTGCAAAATCTAGTAGCTTCTACAAGTAATTTAGAGAAAAAAGCTGGAAATAAACACAATTGTTTACTACTGAACCCCGAATTGGGAAAGATAGGTAGGTGAAAAGATTTTTTAAAGGAGAAGATAAAGAAACCTAGAATAAAAGATATAAAATAGGCGGAGTGTGGCAGCCTGAAACAAGCGAGTCACTTGCTAGAAAGATGCACTCGATTGAACAGACAATGTGAAGGCGAAAAAATTCCAGAGATGGCGGAGTACATGCACACTGGAACAGAGGATGGGATCTCAAACCTGATAGATAGAAGATCTAGGCTTCAAAGAGTGTTGTGATCATTCAACATATGCAGATATATGGTTTCATCTCTACTTCCAAATGTACCACACTCACACCGCAGAGACCATAGGATTGTAACAGCCACAGCCACTGCTTAATTCTGAAGGAAACTGACAATACAGGAACCTTGTTTTCGGAGTCCATACCTTCCAATTTTCCTTTGTAAACTGACAATACAGGAAACTGTGTTCTACTGTTTCACCACAAAACAGCCTTCATAATTAGTGGGAGAAAACAATCGTTGCTGCAGCTGAGTGCATTGATCACAATTCACGCCATAGTCGCTTCCAAATTTTTCCATGGATGGACTGCACAGGGCCAGAACCATTGAAGCTTTTGTCTACCCAAAGAAATGAACAGCACGAGCAGATTATATGCTATCCGCACTGAACAAACACAAGCCTGGACGATTGAAGGTGCTTACGGCATTTTTTTCAGAGAAAAGGGGGCTGGACTGTCGACGATGCTTAGAAAGCAAAAGATTGCCATGCTCTACCAACTAAAAGGTTTCCTGTAATTCTAAACGTACACCAATCAATAAGCCTTAACTGGTAGCAGTACGAGCAAGATTATAAGCGGCCCACACTGAATAAACACAAGCCTGGACGATTTGTGGCGCTCACTGGATTTTCAGAGAAAAAAATTTCTGGACGGTCGAGAACAAGAATCTGACATGCTCTACCTAGTAGAAGGTTTCTTGTACTTCTACTAACATCCGGAATGCGCACGGGATGTATGTGTACAAGAAGAGGAATATTAGGTGTACTCGTACATTATAAAACTAAGCTTTCTTTTCTTTTTGTAAACGTGTTGTTCGAGAGTTGCTACCAAAATTTTCTACTCCGAACAGAGGAGTATGTGTTGTTTATAGTTCGTCCCATGACTTTATAATCGTCCAATGGCCGGGTTGGTGTGAAAGGCAGAAAATATCATAGAAGAACGGGGAAATGTTCCTCTGAATTTTTCACCTACCGGTTCGAATACCTGAGGCAGGCGCCGTCGCGATCTTTCTCCCAGACGGACCGTAACTGCAGGTTGATCCATCGATCGATCAGGCCAACAGGCACACTGTGGTGCAGGGATGCAGCCAATGGTGACCAAGGGGGCGGCACCCGTTTCCAGTCGAGATCGACCAGATGGCATGCATCACCGGCGTTTCCCGGAGCTCTGCTTCGCGTGGCACCGCAGCGCCGCCCTTCCTCTGCCTGAGGCAGCACCGGAAATATCAGCAACAAGTTTCATCAAATTGAAATTCGTTGCAAATAATCCCTCTCATGTATGTAAAGAAAGGGGAAACAGAGTAAACTGCAAGTAATAATAGTGCAATATACGCAGCGCACATGACAAAGATGATCAAGCACTTTCAGAAAAAGAAAGATCAAACTGCAAGTAGTAATAATAGTGCAATATTCGAGTTAATTTCTACATCAATTTTTTCGTGAAACGAAATTTCTTCACCTAGCTAATACTAACTGCCAATTATGTACAGGTTGTTTGTTCCATTTCTGCCGATTACCAGGGCCCAGGAAGATAAAAGATCTAAACTTGCAATTAGCACAGAATGAATGAATGAAAACTCGATTCAATTCATTCATACCTTGCGCGCTTCCTCGAGGTCGCTTCGTCGTCGTCGTAGTACTCGCCAGCATCCTCCTCCTCCGTCGCCGATGATGCAGCATCGTCCACGCTGGCAACGGCCGCGGGCTCGACGCAGCCATCGCTCGCAACAGCAGGATCGTATAAGTAGTCGTACGAGACGAGATCGCCGAAGAAGTAGTCGTCGAGGACGAGATCCTTCCCTGGAGTCGCCGGCTCAGCGTAACCGTCGTCGAGATCACCCAAGAAGTAGTCCGCGGCGGCAAACTCCTCCGCTGCAGTCGACGGCTGGACGTAACCGCCGTCCGCAACAGCGAGATCGTCGAACAAGTGGTCGTTGGCGGCAAGCCCCTTGGCCGCGAACGGCCCGCCGGCCTCCGCGTCATCCTCGCTCTCCATGAGGAACCTCTCCAGGTCGCCCACGTAGGCCGACATCTCGCCATCGTCGCGATCCCCAGACGGCTCTAACGACAGAGGCGGCGCGCCGTCGTCCGTCACCACGGAGTCCGGCGAGCTCTCCCTCCCCCCTTCGCCACCGTCATCAGAACCTAAATCCAAACCCAAACCGCCATCCTTATCGGCCACGGCAGGCAGCAAGCACTCGCCGTCGCCGTGGCAGAACTCGGTGAGGTCCATGTCCAGCAGGTCGAACTCGAACCCGTCCATAAAACCCAAGTCGAAGTCGAGATCATCAACGTCACCCAACACGACGGCGTCCATGGCGCAAGTACGTACGCACGTCGACGAAGGTTCGATCGATGAGCCGGCGCGCCTGGAAGTTTTTGAAATCAGATTGTGAGGACGTCGACCAGGGGAGGGGGGGTTTATATGGGAGCGGGAGGGACGGAGGAGACGTGGCCCGAGTCGGTTCCTTACCGCGGAAGGTTCGGCCGGGCCGCGGGCGCCGTATCCGGGAAGTTTCCTTCCGGCCGCTGCGGGAGGAACCGACGCACGCACGTCCCGATCGAGAGGGGAAAGCGTGACGTGGGGAATTGACTCTTCTCATCATGGCGGTTTGGATGTGGTGGACTCGTGAGCGGTGTGGATTGATTGAGTCTGGTGCGTCGACGGTGCCGATCGATCGAGATGCGTGCTTGCGTGTTTCTATGGAGGTTTCTGGATTTCCTATGTCTCGCGGTACCGCGGGGGGATACGAATTCGAATTTTATGAGAACGCAGATTGCGACGTGTGTTGCTATCTTTTGAAAATCTAAAATTGTTAGGTGGAGTGTGCACATACTTTTTCTTTTTTTGAGTAACGAGTGTGCACATACGTGGGGGGCGTAGAGTCGTGCACGGGAAACATGGGCCGGGAAGAGGGCGGTAGGGCTGCACACACCACTGGGCTGGCGAAAGGCCGCCGATACGGGCTGCTCAGCAGGCCGGAACAAGGTGCTCAGCCTGGAGGCCTGGACACAAAGGAAAAACACGTGAGACAACCCGATCGGTGTATCCCCTAAAAAAAGATTTAAAAAAAACTAAAAAAACGCTGATCCAACGTTGAACTGAGACGATTCAACGGGGCAGGTGGTGCTGGTGATGCGCCCGGCTTGCTGGCGGCACGGGATGCCCGAGCACGAGCTTCGGGCCGCGCCGTGACCCCAACTGCCACCTCGTACCGCACCGCAGATAGATCCACGCACGGATTCCTCCTCTCTCCGTCCCCGCACGCATGCATGAGCGCGTGGGCGTCACCGGCTCACCCCGGTGCACGGCGAGGCGTGCGGGCGTGCACCGGCGCTGAACCCGCACGGGTCGGTTCACACCAAAAGGCGAGGGGTTGCCAGGCCGCGTCGCAACGGCCGGCCGGACGGCTCGCGTCACCGGGCCAGCCTGCCGAGCCGAGCCGACCCGACCCGGCCGATCGATTGCTACTTTGCTGGCCGGGCGCGCCTCGGTCACCTGCTCCGTTCCAACCAACCGCAGTAGTAGGTACGCCGTATGCGCGCTTCCGTTCCAACGTTTCGATTCACTGGATACGTACGCGTGCTGCCGACTGCAGTGGTAGGTACTGCCGGAACTCGGACACTCATGTACGCACGCACAGGCGCGAACCCGTCGCCGACGCCCGTGTATCAGTATGCATGCACACTGCACGCTTGCACAGGGCAGGAGGCTTGTAGGGCTTTGGTCCAATCAGGGCAAGCCCACTTTCCACGAAACCCTAAAACCTCCTCTGGCGGCGGCGACTAGGGTTCGGGGGAAAAACTTGCGCTCGTCGATCTCAAGCCGGCGGAGCGCACCGATCTCCTGAGAGGATGGCTACATCCGATCATGGCAAGAAAACAGTGGGGGATCAGGACCCGCTGCGCATGGACAGGGCTCGCTTGGAGGAGGCTCTAGGGAAGATGGGAATCACCGATGAGGAAGCTACTCCATTGGTCATTGATGATCGCGAGGAGGATGCGCCGGAGAAGTGGCTACTAGCTGGGAAGGTACTGCACCGCAACGTGTTCCACATCCATACCATCACTAATGCACTTCGGCCGGCGTGGGGGAATCCGCGGGGACTTCAATTCAGATCCATGGGAGAGAATTTGTTCGTTGCTGAGTTTGAATCAAAGCGAGATAGGGATCGTATCTGGGATGGATCACCATGGCATATCAGTAAGAATGCGGTCATCTTGGCTGATTTCAAGGATTGGATGAGACCCGATGAGGTTAACTTTGATAGGCTGCATCTATGGGCTAGGTTTTTGAACCTACCATACAATCTTCGGGATGACTCATGGGGAAAGGTAATTGCAAAGCAGATTGACCAACAAGCTACTCACGCACAGTTTGATCACATGGGTGGTTTTTTTAGGGCGCGAGTATCAGTTGATGTGAATAAGCCGCTGAGGCGGTGGATTGTCATTGAATCGGCAAAGAGACAGAAGCAGGACCCTTATGATATTCAGTATGAAAACGTGCCTCATTTTTGTTTCTCCTGTGGCCGGCTTGGACATTCTGATCCGTTTTGCCCAGCTCCGGGGCATCGAGATGAAAAAGGGGAGCTACCTTTTGGTCTGAAGTTGAGGGCACCTGAGGATCGCAAGAAGACTGCCTCGGGGGATGCTGCAGGCAAGGAGCAGCAGTCGGGCGCGAGCAGTAAGAGGGAGTCAAAGAACTCCAGTAATGTTCCGATGGGGGGCGTTGAGGTGAACTCTCCTATTAAAAAGAAGAACCAGCATAAAAGAAAGGAGGCACCGCAGCAGGTCTATCGTCGTGTCGAACCTGTACCACAGCTTCTGCTGACAGCAGCCGAGGAGTCGCCTGCAGCTGATCCGGCTTGCTCAAAGGGGAGTAATTTGGACGATGACTCTGAGATGGAGAAAGGGTATGACAGGTTTCCAAAGAAGAAGAAGCCAACTCCTGAGAATTCGGCAGAGGCTGCAGGTCAGCCGTGCCCGTCCCAATGAATTGCATAAGCTGGAACTGTCGGGGGCTTGGGAACCCATCGACAGTTCGCGAGCTTCGCAAGATAGTGAAGCAGGAAGGACCCTCCCTTCTATTTGTAATGGAAACTAAGATAAAAGGGATCAAAGTTGAGAATTTGAAGAGCCTACTTGGCTTTTCTGGATGTTTTGCTGTTGATAGCAACGGCCTTAGTGGTGGCATTGGTTTGTTCTGGACAGATAACGTAACAGTTGATTTGATGAACTATAGCCGTGCGCACATTGATGTGAGTGTCAAGTCAAGTGAGCAGCAGCAACCTTGGCGCTTCACAGGTATTTATGGAGAACCTAGAGTGGAAAATAGACATCACAGCTGGGAGTTTTTGCGTACTCTGCATGGTATTCCACACTCTGGTTGGCTCTGTATGGGAGATTTCAACGAAACTATGTATGCTGATGAACACTTCAGCATCCATCCGAGGCCGGAGTGGCAAATGCGAGGGTTTCGGGAGGTCTTGGATTACTGTTCCTTTCAAGACCTCGGCTGGAGAGGTGTTCCTTTTACGTGGGACAATAGGCAGCAAGGTAGTTCCAATGTAAAAGCACGAATCGATCGTGCTGTAGCTAATGCAGATTTTCTATCCTTGTTTGCATATTCTACTGTGAAACATATCAGTTCGACAGCTTCAGATCATTGCTATGTTCTTGCTGAGTTGAGATGTGTTCGGGAGCGTGGGGATTGGCTCGGCCGGCGCCCGTTCCGGTATGAAAATGTTTGGCACTCTCATAGTGACTATGATGCTTTGGTCAAAAATATTTGGCAGTCAAAGGCGGGTCACGCAGGTTTGGAGGGCGTAGTGCATGCACTAACGTCAGTCCAGGAGAAGTTGGGATCATGGGGTGATCGGGAGTTTGGTAACATTACCAAAAGGGTGCGAAAGCTACAAAAAAATCTGAAACGCCTCCGAGCAGCCTCGATTGGACGAGGACCGAATGCGGAGGAGTTGTCAGTGGCGGCGCAGCTTCAGGAAACCTTACGGTAAGAGGAGGTTTGGTTGAAGCAACGATGAAGAGTAAATTGGCTGCGCAAAGGAGACCGAAACACTAAATATTATCAAGCCCAAGCGGCGAAGTGCAGCCGAACTAACAGAATTTCTTCCCTTGAGCGAGCGGATGGAACAATATGTGATGACCCGAGTGAAGTGCAACATGAAATCATGGGTTTTTATCAAGGCCTATATCAATCTCAGGGTTTTAACGATATGTCTGCGCTCCTGCAGGTCGTACCCTCTCGAGTCAATGATGCTATGAATGCTATGCTCGAGAAGAATTTCACAGCTGAAGAGGTACGAGTGGCACTTTTCCAGATGGCGCCGTCTAAGGCGCCCGGAGTGGACGGTTTTACTGCTGGCTTCTTTCAGCGGCATTGGGATATTCTAGGGGCAGATGTCACAGCGGTTGTCTTAGATTTTCTGAATGGGGGTGAACTGCCTTTGGGCCTAAATGATACAGCTATTACTCTCATTCCCAAGGTACGTAACCCTCAAAAAAAATTCTCAATTCCGACCAATTTCTTTGTGCCCGGTCTTGTACAAAATTGCTGCCAAGGCAATTACAAATAGACTCCGTGGCTTCATGGACGAGATAATTGGGGAGGAACAAAGTGCTTTTGTGCCTGGACGTTTGATTACAGACAACGTTCTGGTAGCTTATGAAAGTGTGCATGCGATGAGGAAAAAGAAGCGATGCAAACAAGCCTCATGTGCCGTTAAGCTTGACATGTTAAAAGCCTACGACCGCGTTGAGTGGCACTACTTGGAGGCTATGCTAACTAGGCTGGGATTTGGCGAGAAGTTTGTACGCCTCATTATGAAGTGCGTCACCTCTGTCCGGTTTGCGGTAAAGGTGAACGGATCGCTCTTGCCGTATTTCACGCCATCCAGAGGCCTACACCAGGGTGATCCTGCCTCCCCCTTCCTCTTCTTGATATTTGCAGAAGGCCTAACCTCTTTGATGAATTATTATGGTGGTGCATATGTTGATAAGGGGATCAGGGTGAGCATCCACTCCCCTTGGGTAAATCATTTGCTTTTTGCAGACGGGGTCTAATATTCATGAACGCCAAGGTGGAAAGTGCAAATAGATTGAATGATATTCTCAGGATTTATGCTGCATGTTCTAGTCAGGCAGTCAACCGGGAGAAAAGTGCTGTTTATTTTAGTCCCAATGCTTCTCAAGAGTTGAAACGGGACATAAAAGATACACTTGGAATCTTTGTGGAAGCTTTCACTGAATGATATTTGGGTCTACCGACAGCGGTTGGAAAGATTACGAGCGGATGTTTTACCCATATTGTTGAGAGGGGCCGAAACAAAATGCAAGGATGGTCTGAGAAAAATTTGGCATGTGCTGGTAGGGAGATTCTGCTCAAATCAGTGGTTCAAGCCATACCCACTTTTAGCATGTCTTGTTTTCTTTTGACCAAGAAGGTTTGTTCACAACTTACATCCCCGATGGCAAAGTACTGGTGGAGTAGCTCCATTGATCGAAGGTCTTTGCATTGGGTGTCTTGGGAAAATCTTACTGTGCCAAAGATGCAAGGAGGAATGGGGTTCCGGGATTTCGAGAGTTTTAACCTAGCCTTGCTTGGTAAGCATGGGTGGCGGCTTTTAACTCATCCTAACTCTTTATGCTCCAGAGTGTTGAAGGGAAAATACTTTCATGATCGTGACTTCATGGAAGCTCAGGCGCCTCGCTCGTCGTCGGCGACGTGGAAGACGATCATAGCTGGCAGAAAGGCGCTGGAATGTGGCCTGATCAAGCGAGTGGCGAATGGTGAGTCTATCTCCACCTGGACAGATAGATGGATCCCGAGCACGAGCACTCGTATACCTACTGGTCGGATTGGGACTGACCCTATACCTCAGGTCTCTGAACTGTTCGATCATGAGACGGGGGCGTGGGATGTTGATCTAATTCGAAGGAACTTCCTACCTTCAGATGCAGCGGCTATCTTGAATATACCATTGAGAGCTATTGGGGGAGAGGATTATTTTGCTTGGGACTTGGAGAGGTCTGGTGTTTATTCTGTTAAGTCGGCTTATCGTGCTCTAGTGACTCATAACGAGCAATCTGCTCCAGAGGAAGGAACGGTAACGGATCCATCATCGTCGGATAAACACATGTGGACTGCTTTGTGGAAGCTCAAGGTAATTCCCAGAGTACGAGTTTTTTGGTGGCGTGTCCTGCGGGGAATTCTCCCAGACTATGCTACCCTTCATCACCGTCATATCCGTACGACGGCGATATGTGATCTTTGCAAGGTTGCGATGGAAGACTTGCACCATGCGTTGATAGGCTGCACGCATGCGCGACTGTTCTGGGATGCTGCTCATGACTTCATGGGTGTCACTTTGCCGCTGCTGAATTCGAACACTTGGGCAAGGGACGTGCTAATGGATGATTAGATCTTGGATCAAGACAGAGGAAAAATCATAACAGTTATGCATGCGATTTGGTCGGCAAGGAATCGGTGGACCCACGATCATGTTTCTTATGATCCAGTTCATGCGATCAAGACAGTCTGTAATGATTTACTTTTGCTTGAGTTCCCAAAGCCTATGCGAGGTGTCACGGGTCTCCAATGGCGCCCTCCTGATGTGGGCTGGATTAAGATCAATACGGACGGAGCAACAAACATTGAAGCTTCATGTGCGGGAGGTGGAGGTGTGGCAAGGTCTCATCTGTCGTTCAAGGGAGCTTGGAGTAAACCGTTCCCGGGAGTATCAGATCCTTTCGTTGCTGAAGCTTTGGCGCTACGGGAAGGAGTTATCTTCGCACAACTACGTGGGTTCTCACATGTAGTGATGGAGGTGGATTGTTTAGAGGTTGTCAACCTCTGGTCTTCGCGCGATAGTTCAAGAGCAATTGTCGCGCCTATCTTAGATGAAATTCGGGAGAAGTCGTCATCTTTTATTTCTTTTACTATTAGGCATGTATCCAGAGAGGCAAATACTCTGGCGGATCAGTGTGCCAAGAAGGCTTGCGCCTTATTGGCTTCGGAGTGCTGGCTTGAGGACTGCCCTCCTTTCCTTGTTAACAGCTTAAGGGCTGATTGTAACTACATGCTACTTCATCAAAAGCTCCCAAATATTCTGGCAAAAAAAAGAACTCGGAGACTCATGCATTTCTCACTCGTTACAACATGATGAAATGTTAGTGCAGAAGTCTGCAAGTACGAAGAATTGGCATCAGACCCCAGGTGCCAGCTGCTTGGCAGCCAGTGGGGTTTTCTAAATTTCGCCTAAAAGTATGGCATGTTCTTTTTCTTTTTCTCAAACACCTGTTCTTTGTTGGAGCAGCAAATAGTTTACTAACTTAGCCAGGCACGTTTATGCACCAAATCTACTAAGTTACTAACTTAGCCAGGCACGTTTATGTCCGCTCAAAAGTTAATTTCACGGGTGGAAAACGATGCGGCGAAGCGCCCGTTAGCCTTTAGTAAATGCCTAACTACCCCGCACTTCCCCCCTCCTAACCAGGAGCTAGCTCCTAACCAGCAGCTAACCCCAAACGGATTTGGGTGGGTGGGGGGGTGGGGTGGTTGGTGTGTGTTGCTTCCGTTTGTAAGTCGGGGCTCGGGAGAGGGTTGTTGGGTGTGAACTCCGGTTGCTCGGGAGACGGAGCAGGCGGCTCGCCTGGTGCGCGGCCTCGGGGTTGGCGTGTGTGTTTTTTTGCGTTTGTGGGTCGGAGCTGACGGCTCGCCTGGTGCATGGTCTCAGGGCCATTGTGGATGTCGGAGTGGCGGCTTTGGATATAGTTGTAGGAAGTTGGCTCCGGTGAGCTAGCGACTCATCGGGGGCGCGGCCTTGGGGTCGGGATGTGCATTGCTTATGTATCTGTTTTCGACCGGTCTCTCTTATTAATTGGTCAATTTTCTTCTTTTTAATGGAAAGGCGGAGCTCCTGCTGCTGGTGAGGGGAAAAAACACCAGCGGCTGCTGCCTAAGCTTGTGCCGCAAACTTGTCGCATCACGCCTCGCAACTGGAGACGACGCGCGCACCATCACCATAATTTAGTCCATTACCTCGAGCATTGATGCAGTTATCTAAGCGCCACTTGCTTGGCACCCTGTCATGGCAACTGACAGGTACACCAAACGACTGACAGGGACGCCGATTAGCAAATGGGCTCGACCAAGGAAAACCAGTGGAAACAGAGTACTCCCCTACGTCGCGCGCGTGCTCCCGCGTGAGTATGAAAGGTGCGAAAGCTGCCTGTGTTTAGAAATCAGAAGGACTTTGCTAGTTGATCGGTTCACTAACGTAAGATTAACATTAGTTATTCACACAAGGCCGGTATGCGTTTTCTTTTGATGGAGGTTTGTTTGCCTACTCTGCTTCGTGGACCAACCGAACTGAAGTCAACCACATTTTTTCCCTTTGAATTGAAGAATAATAGAAATGAAGTCAACCATGTTTCGCAGGCGCACACACACATCAAAGGTACATGAAGGGGCTTGCATAGAGTTATTTCCCCCTGGAAAATTAGTGTACACTTGCATGCGTATTAATTGTCAAAACTTAGCTATAGTGGCTAACTGCATAAAAAAGACGGCTATTTCATCAAGAGCTGTTAGAATTTTGCTAGTAGGCCTTGGGCCCAAAGCCCAACTAAAATTCTGAAATTCTCTTGGCCCATTCATGCACACATGTGAGTGGAGTGAGTAAGACTAAAGTTTAGTCCCACCCCGGAAATTGAGAGAGAGTTGCACCTCTTTATAAGGTGAGCTCTTCTACCACTTGTATGAGCATGAGAAGAAGAGACCTACACGCGCGCTCCTCCTCTTCGCTCGCCTCGCCACGCCACGCCACGCCACGCCACGCCTCGCCCCGACGCGGGTTGCGGGATTGAGCCGAGGACAGAGCTATGCTCTTTGTCTATATTTTTGCTGCTCAGGAAAAATTAATGAGTCATTAATTAATAATTAACGGACGCGTTAATTACTGAACCGTTTTCGATTCTTTTGGATCGTGACGACTCGGACGTGGGGTTTACTCCCACGACCTACCCGGCCCGCACTATATAGTCAGGCAGATGTCTACCCTAGCCGCAGCCGTCTCGCATGGTTTCGCACACCCGTTCCAGATCATTGCGCCGCCAAGCAAGTCTTCTCCATCCCTCCTTTCGGCGTGCACCGGGAGAAGGGACGGCAGGCCTCCGGAACCCCGCCTCTCGTGATACTGTACGGGAGAGGGGAGATCAGGTTTTTGGGGAGCGCACTCGCGCGACTGCTGGCAGCGACGACTTTGCGAACGATGACTTCTTCCCCGACCTCGGCAACCTCATCCTCGACGACATGGGCGACAACGTCAACGTTGGCGATGCTGTTCCTGCTGCACCGTATGTGATTCTATCCTTCTTGTTCGAGATCGTGGTAGAATTCATGTTTCTAGTATGTGCCCTAGATGTGATCTGTTCATCTACTATGCTAGTTCGCATGATTAGTTTAATCTCTGCTATTGCTGTCATGATTTATCTTCTGTTTATTCGGATTAAATCTCGTAATAATTTGCTCATATTTCCAACAATCCAAAAACCTAATTATAGGCAATTTACTCCGAGTGGTTTTGCTGCGCATCTGAAGCCGCCTGCCTTCAAGGGGGGCGCAATATAAGAGATGGCGCATGAGAGCAGTCTACTGGTTTCAGACCATGAGCTGCTATGATGCCACCAAGGGCAAGCCTGAGGGCGACCTTAATCCAGCACAGCTGGAAGCTTTTGAGAATATCGATACTCTCTTTAAAGGCACCCTTTTGAGTGTTCTTGATGATTCCATTGTGGATTCGTATATGTCGTTTGACAACGGCAAGGACATGTGGGCTGCGCTCGAGGCCAAGTTTGGGGCCTCGGACGCCGGCAGCGAGTTGTACGTCATGGAGCAATTCTATGACTACAAGATGACTGATGAGCGCTCTGTTGTACAGCAGGCTCATGAGATACAGTCGCTCGCAAAGGAACTTGAGTACTTCAAGTGTGTGTTGCCGGACAAATTTGTTGCCGGAGGCATCATTGCCAAGCTTCCACCTTCGTGGAACAATTTTGCTACTTCCCTGAAACACAAGAGACAGGAGTTTTCCGTTGCGGATCTCATTAGTACTCCAAAGACGCACGTGCTCGAGTTGCTGAGGGAGGTTCTAGTGCCCACATGGTACAGAAGAAGAACTTCCAGCCCAACAAGTTTAAAAACAACAAGAACAAAACTCAGGGCAAAGGCAAGTTTGATACAAAGAACAAGCCGTCACATTCTACCAACTTCAAGAAGAATTCTCATAAGAAGGGGAAGGGACTTTGCCATGTCTGCGGTGATCCTAATCACTGGGCTCCGAAGTGTCCTAACCGCTTTGAGGAGCGCGAACATGAGAAGAGCGGCAAGTCCGCTAATGTTGTCATCGGTGATACTGATATGAAGGAATCTGGGTACGGTATTCTTCCTACCATCCTTTCAGTATTTCAATCTCCTGATTGGTTAATTGACACCGGTGCCAATGTACATGTTTGTGCTGACGCCTCCATGTTTTCTTCTTACCAGGTCACAGGGACTTCTCCCGTGCTGATGGGGAATGGGTCACATGCCATCGTTCGAGGTGTCGGTACGGTTGATCTGAAGTTTACTTCGGGGAAGACCGTGCGTCTGAAGAACGTTCATCATGTGCCGTCCATCAATAAAAATCTTGTTAGCGGTTCCCGCTTATGTCGAGATGGTTTTAAGTTGGTTTTCGAATCCAATAAAGTTGTAATTTCTAAGTATGGGAAATTTGTTGGAAAAGGCTATGAGAGCGGAGGCTTGTTCCGCCTGTCTTTGTCAGATATTTGCACTAAAGTTATTAATAATGTTTGCCACAATAATGAGTCTGATATTTGGCATTCACGACTTTGTCACATTAACTTTGGTTGCATGACGCGGCTAGCCAATATGAATTTAATTCCGAAAATCTCTACTGTCAAAGGCTCTAAGTGTCAAGTATGTGTGCAAGCTAATGAAAGAACATGCGGTGCTCCCATGTTTGGTTTTGGTAATTGATGACAATCTCTATGGACTAATGGTTTCCTTGAGTTTTATTTGAAGGATTTGTCCATAGGCTTTTCTTGGAGTCCATTTGTTGGTTTCAAGGAGAGTTTGTGATGACCAAGGTGCCATTCAAGGAATTACCTAAAGATTGGTCATGTGAGAGGTTGATCAAGACTAAGTCAAAGAGTGAATCAAGTTGATCAACACACAAAGCGTAGAAGATGTACCGAGAGGGATCGAGCAATCCCATGGTATGGTAAGCATTGTCAATTACGCTTTGTGTACTAACCCATGATCTTCCTGAGAGTTCTTTGTGGGGTTAGGTTGTGGTGTGCAAGTTCAAGTGAAGCATCACGAAGAGATCAAATGCTTGAAGCTTGCCGTCCATTGTGGTGACAATGGAGTTGTGAAGATGTGCGGAAGAGTGGCTCACCCATAGTGGAGTATGGGGGAGCAATCAACCAGTCTTCATCGAGCCAACGCAATCAAGAAAGGTGGTCCAACTTGAGAGAGTCAAGATCGTCATCATCTAGCTCAAGTGGACCATGTGCAAGGCAAAGGTTTGCCCTTGATAGGTTTTCCATTTTACCGGTCTCATGATGGTAGTTGGGAGACCGGTTTTTAGGTTCGATGGTCGTACTATCAAGGGGGGCTCTCGATGAGTAACTTGATCGTATCATTCGTAGAGATCTCAAACCATTGCATCCTTGCATCATCTTTCTTGGTTCTTGTTCGGTTCTCTTTGTGAGTTTTGGAGCTTATGGTCATCTTGATGACAAGCTCGAGTTCATCGAAAACGGAGTTCACATGCATCTTCTATGATGTTTCTGATGTTGGAGATTCTGCCGGTTCTTCTCTGTTGGAGGTTTCTCTCCTCTTTTTGTTAGGCATACCTCCCCTGCTACTCGTTGTCTTGTATCCAACAAGCTTGAGTTTGCTCAATTCGGAGCTCATTTGCAGAAGTTATGGCAGTTCTGGTTTTCCTTGGAGCGTTCTTGTTTTTGTGGAAATGGCATAAGGTTGGCGCCAACGGTAGTACCGCTGGACCGGAGCGGCAGTACCGCATATCGCCACAAGCAGTAGTACCGCTGTCCCACAGCGGTACTACCGCCCATGGCCATAAGCGGTAGTACGGCTCCGGTTCCGCGCTGGTACCGCCTCGACTCGAGACGTGGTTTTCTCGTGTCGGGTTCAGCGGCAGTAGTAGCAGCAGTAGGAGTGGTAGTACCGCTCGTGTGCGGTAGTACCGCGGCTACCACCGCCCCTAGTACCGCTGGGCCAAGCGGCAGTACCGCTGCGGCCAACGGTAGTACCGCTGGCTCCAGCGGTAGTGCCGCTCATTCGGCTCTGCCTCGCCCTCTGTTTTGCTCCGCTCTCTGTGTTCTACCGCCCGGGCGGTAGTACCGCTCCCCTGAGCAGTAGTACCGCTCGTGCGCGGACAGAGCACATAACGGTTGGATTCGGGAGCTCCTATATAAGGGGATCTTCTTCCCCATTCAACCTTATCTCTTGAGCTCGTGTTCTTCCCCATTGTTGACCTTCTTCGAGCTTGCTAACTCTCAATCCCTCCATGGATTCTTGCTAGTTTTTGGGGGAAAGGAGAGAGGAGATCTAGATCCACATTTCCACCAATCACTTTCTCCTCTATGTGAGGGGAACCCCTTAGATCTAGATCTTGGAGTTCTTGGTGTTCTCCTTCTTGTTCTTCCTCTCATTTCCCTCCCTAGCATTAGTTGCTTCGGTGGGATTTGAGAGAGAAGGACTTGGGCACTCCGTGTGCCCTTGCCATTGCATTTGGTGCATCGGTTTGAGTTCTCCATGGTGATACGTTGAAGTTACAAGTTGAGAAGCTTATTACTCTTGGGTGCTTGGTACCCTTGAGCTTGTTCCTCTTGGGTGCTTGGGCGCCCTAGACGGTTTTTGGTGTTCGGAGCTCAATCATTGTGGTGTAAAGCTCTGGGCAAGCGTCGGGGTCTCCAATTAGGTTGTGGAGATCGCCCCGAGCAATTTGACGGGTTCCGGTGACCGCCTCCAAGGGTTGCCAAAGTGTACGGGTTCGGTGACCGCCCCCAAGGGTTGCCATTTGTACGGGTTCGGTGACCGCCCTCAAGGGTCCCTTAGTGGATTCACGGCATCTTGCATTGTGCGAGGGTGTGAGGAGATTACGGTGGCCCTAGTGGCTTCTTGGGGAGCATTGTGCCTCCACACCGCTCCAAACGGAGATTAGCATCCGCAAGGGTGTGAACTTCGGGATACATCGTCGTCTCCGCGTGCCTCGGTTATCTCTTACCCGAACCCTTTACTTATGCACTTTACTTTGTGATAGCCATATTGTTTCTTGTCATATATCTTGCTATCACTTAGTTGTTTATCTTGCTTAGCATAAGTTGTTGGTGCACATAGGTGAGCCTAGTTGTTGTAGGTTTTGTGCTTGTCAAATTAACCGCTAGGTTTATTCTGCATTTGTTCAAGCCTAAACCATAATTATTTTAAAGCGCCTATTCACCCCCCCCCTCTCTAGGCGACATCCACGATCTTTCAGCTAAGCAACCTCGCAAGTCCCATAAGACTGCAGAGGCAAGAGACTTGGCGCCACTAGAGCTTATACATTCTGATCTTTGTGAGATGAATGGCGTGTTGACAAAAGGTGGAAAGAGATACTTCATGACGTTGATTGATGACTCCACTAGATATTGTTATGTGTATCTTCTGAAATCAAAAGATGAGGCTTTAACTTTCTGCAAAAACTATAAAGCTGAAGCAGAGAACCAACTTGATCTAAAAATTAAATGGCTTAGGTCTGATCGTGGTGGGGAGTATTTTTCCAATGAATTTGATTTGTTTTGTGCGGAACATGGTATAATCCATGAGAGGACGCCTCCCTACTCACCCCAGTCAAATGGGGTAGCCGAAAGAAAGAACCGAACTCTAACTGATATGGTTAACACCATGTTAGACACTTCGGGTCTCTCCAAGGAATGGTGGGGGGAGGCGCTAATGACTGCGTGTCATGTCCTAAACCGAGTTCCCACAAAGCATAAGACCATGACTCCATTTGAGGAATGGGAAAGGAAAAGGTTGAAACTCTCTTACCTACGTACTTGGGATTGTTTGGCGAAAGTCAATATACCAATTTCCAAGAAGCGCAAGCTTGGACCAAAAACCGTGGATTGTGTTCTTCTGGGCTATGCTTTTCATAGCATTGGTTATAGATTTTTGATAATAAAATCTAAGGTATCCGACATGCATGTTGGTACAATTATGGAGTCGAATGATGCAACTTTCTTTGAGGACATATTCCTATGAAGGATATGTCAAGTTCATCAAATCAGGAGATACCTACTCCATCTAGTGAGGAATCCGCTGTAATTCCTGAACCCACCATTGCGATGGAACACGTTGAGAATCCTGTTGAGGGTGACAATGGAACTTGTTGGGGATATAACTACTGGTATGACCCTCCCAGGAGGGGCCGGGTTATACCTATAAGTGTTCTCGAAGCCCAAGACCAAGGTTGAAGATGGCGGCTCAGTTAAGGGCCCAAAGCCCAGAGGCGACTTATGGCCCGTAGTGATAAAACCGCCATATGTACGTGACTTGTATTGTAAGGCAAGAATAGTTAAGAAACCCAGCCAGACACTGTTTATGAGCCGGCCGGGATTCTGAGAGCCGCTGGGCGTCAACCTCTGTATATAAAGGGACGACCCGGCGGCGGTTCAGGATAGGTAACATCAGATCGAGAGCTAGGTCAAGCGATTCACTCCCTGGTTATCGAGACATAAGCAACCCCACTCCAAACTGGATCGTAGGCTTTTACCTTCACCGTAAGGGGCCGAACTAGTATAATCCTCGTGTCCTTTGTCCCGATTTAACCCCTTTAAGCTTCCTAGCTGCGATGGCTCCACGACTAAGTCCTTTCATGAGGACTTCTGCCGTGACTATTCCACGACAGTTGGCGCCCACCATGGGGATGGCGCACGGTGGATTTGAGTTCTTGAAGGGCATCTTCGAAGGGCTCAAGGGATATGTTGTGGGCCGGATGACCAAGAGTCGTCGCGGCAAGCTTTACATCGACGACGCAGGCTGGGGCCCCGACGCCGACTCAATTGAGTATGGGTACCGGGTCCCCTTCGGCGGAATCCACGTTTTCATCGGCAAGATCGGTGAGTCGGGCCCTGAGCCGGACATCTGCACCGACCTCGTCGAGACGGCTCAGCGTGCGAGACCCGCCCGGACTTTGCCTGCTGTGAAGCGTGCCTTCGTGGGGTGCATCCATGGAGGACTCTCTGAAGGATCTGCATCTGGCGGTGAGACGGCCATCTATTCTGATGGTGAGTCGTCCACAGGTGAGACGGATTCGTTATATCAACTTCAAGACGGCGGGCTTGGGGGCTGTTCCGACGGCAACAGTATTCCGGATCCCTTTGAGCCGCCGAGCCGGGTTGGAATCTTCATGGCCGGCACGCAACCTATTCAAGACTCCACAGCCGTGGCAGCAATGATCTCCGGGTCTGTAGCAGCCGGGGCAGGAGGCCCTGTGCGCTTGCCAGCTCAGGTGCTGATGGATCTTACGGATAAGATGACCACCCTGTTAACTGCCGCGGTCAACCCGGCGGATCAAGCTCAACATGATGCGGAAGTGGCACAGTTAAAAATGGATATAGTGCAGGCCAAGGGAGATCTGGCAGCGGAAGGGGTCAGGATGGCCGCAGAGCGGGCGGCTCTGGACGCCCAGACTCAGCTGATTCAGGCGCAGACTTTCCGGCTTACGATGGATCAGAATGCGTCTAATAAGGTCATGAGAAGGAGATACCAGAAGGCTCAGTCCCGGCTCCCGCCGGCTTATGATCCTCGAAACCTATTCAATACGCCCGGTGCAGGGCCCAGTAACCCGCCAGAGATGAATCGGGTCGCGGCACCTGCGGTTGGAACCCTGGTTCAGCCACAAGTGATGGGGCCTCCCCGTGTGAATACTGCTCCACCTCAATATGTATCAACACCACCGGGTCATTATTCTAACCCATTGGAGAACATGATCGCTGCGGCGGCACGACTGGCGGCTCTCCCGGTCGAGGGCGACTCTCCAACAGCGGTTGAAACCCGCAGGGTCAGAGAACTTCTTCAGACGGCTTTGGCGCAACAGGAGGCATATTCATATAGCCGGGACAGGATTCATTCAACCCCTCGTCGAAGCCGGAGTCCGAGTTATAGCAGGCATATGGTTTCGGTGGCCGGCTCAAGCAACGCCCAGCGCCGTGACCAGACGGGTGGGCATGGCCCGGTGCACAATGGAGCTTTTAACGCGGTGGATCCGGACAGAGCACGTCAAGAGGCTGAACAGGCGGCTCAGCTGACAGCTTACCAGCCTCTTCCGGTTTACCCGACGGCTTCTATCGAGGCAGGCATAGCTATGAGGACCGGAGGTGTCCCCTGTCTGGTGCCGGCTCTCCGTAACGAACGTTTGCCCAAAGATTTCAAAGGACCTAGGAAGGTGCCTAACTATACGGCCGACTTACAGCCCGGAGCATGGATTGAAAGCTACGAGATGGCTATGGAGTTGCTGGAGGTCAGTGACGCTGCGATGGCCAAATACTTCACCATGATGTTGGATGGGACTGCTCGCACTTGGTTGAAGGGACTGCCGCCTAATTCCATCGGATCATGGGCAGAGCTGAAAGCCCGGTTCATTCAAAACTTCAAGGATACGTGCAAGCAGCCTATGTCAATTGTGGATTTGACTAGTTGCAAGCAGGAGGAAGGCGAGTCTACAACCCATTGGGTGCACCGGGTCAAGGAAATAATACATTCGTCTGATAAGATGGACGCCGGCTCTGCAGTCTTAATGTTGGAGAAAAATTACCGTTTTTTTCCCCTAAAGATGAAGCTTGGGCGGCTCAAGCGTGATTGCAATGATATGGGTACGCTGATGGCGGCTCTGGTGAAGTACGCCGACTCTGATAGTACCAAGGATCCCGCGTCTGATGATGAAAAGACAGGGAAGGGAAAGAAGAATGGCAATGGCAAGGGCCCTCAGCATAACCCGGCGAATCAAGGAGGTAACAAACGTAAGGCCGATGATAGTTTGGAATTTGTGGCTAACACCAATGGGCAGGGTAACAATCAACGATGTAAGGGGAGACCACCTCCCCGGTCTGGCGGGTCTGGCCCAACGCTTGAGCAGCTATTGAATGAGCCCTGTCCAAGGCATGGCACTAGGGAGAAGCCGGCCACTCATCTTTGGAAAGACTGTACGATCATGAAGGCTTTCAAGAATTCCTACATGTTCGACGGTAATAATGGGCAGGGCGGCGGCTCGGGTGGCGGCGGTTTTCATGGCCCGAGCGGCGATTCAAATTCCAATTTTCAGAATTCTCAAGGTAATCAAGGTGGTTTTAACCAGCAATCTGGCCAGGGCAATCGGCAGCAGCAGGGGGGATACCAGACCCATCCAAAGCAGCTCAATAGTGGACAATATCATGTGTTTACTACCAGTTTGTGCAAGCGAGACCAGAAGCTTCATAAGAGGGCTGTGAACGCTGTTGAGCCGGCGGTTCCACGTTACTTGTGATGGTCTGAGCAGCCTATTGTATGGAGTAGGGAAGATCACCCTCCCCGGGTTGACAATCCGGGTCACCTGGCCTTGGTGGTGGCTCCTCGGGTTGGTGGGTATAAATTCACTAAAGTGCTCATGGATGGAGGCAGTAGCATCAACATTCTCTATTATGAGACCTTCCGCCACATGGGGTTAATGGATAAAAACCTTAAGCAGTCCAGTACTGTTTTCCATGGCGTGGTGCCCGGTAAGTCGGCGTATCCAGTGGGCAAGATCGAGCTGGAGGTAGCCTTTAGAGATGAGTACAACTCCAGGGCGGAAAAATTGACTTTTGAGGTGGTCAAGATCAAAAGCCCGTACCATGCTCTGTTTGGGCGGCCGGCTTACGCCAAGTTCATGGCACGGCCGTGTTATGTGTATTTACAGCTCAAAATGCCGGGTCACAAAGGGACCATTACGGTTCATGGCAGCTGAAACATAGCTTTGGAATGCGAGGAAGGTGACGCGGCTTACGCTGAATCTGTTTGTGCAGCAGAGGAATTGAAGTTTTACAAGGATAATGTTGACCCGGCAGATATGACGTCTTTGAAAAAACCGACCACAGAGCATGAGCCGGTAATGAAATTTAAGTCGGTCGATGAGACTAAGCTTGTTGACTTTGTTCCAGGCGATTCATCTAAGCAGTTCATCATCAGTGCCAATCTGGATCCTAAATAGGAAAGCGCGCTCATCGAGTTCATCCATGAGAACCGGGACATCTTTGCATGGAAGCCTTCTAACATGCCGGGTGTACCGAGAGAACTCGCTGAGCACACTCTTAATTTTGATCCAAAATTTAAGCCAGTGAAGCAGTTTCTTCAGCGGTTTAATGAGGAGAGGCGTAAAGCCATTGGTGAGGAAGTAGCCCGGCTCTTGGCAGCTAGGTTCATCGTTGAAGTCTTTCATCCAGAGTGGTTGGCTAACCCGGTGCTCGTGCTCAAGAAGAACGGCACTTGGCATATGTGTGTGGATTATACGGATTTAAACAAAGCTTGTCCGGCTGATCCCTTCGCTCTTCCTCGTATCGATCAAATTATTGATGCTACGGCGGGTTGTGAGCGTTTGAGTTTTTTGGATGCTTACTCTGGTTATCATCAGATCAAAATGGCAGTTAAGGACCAGGAGAAGACGGCGTTCATTACTCCGTTTGGAGCCTTTTGCTATGTGTCTATGCCTTTTGGGCTCAAGAGTGCCCAGGCGACTTACCAGCGGTGTGTGCAGAATTGTCTTCATGATCAGATCGGGCGCAATGTTCATGCCTATGTGGATGATATTGTGGTGAAATCCAGAGAGAAGGAGACCTTAATAGATGATCTGAAGGAGACCTTTGATAATCTCCGGGTCTACAAGATGATGCTTAACCCGGCCAAGTGTGTTTTTGGCGTTCCTGCAGGTAAGCTCTTGGGTTTTCTGGTTTCTAACAGGGGTATTGAAGCTAACCCGGAGAAGATCAAGGCAATCACCTCTCTAGCTAAACCGGCATGCATAAATGATGTTCAGCGTCTGCCGGGTCGTATCGCTGCTTTAAGCCGGTTGGGCGAGAAGGCCATACCACTGTATCAGATGATGAAGAAAACAGATCACTTCGTCTGGAGTGATGCTGCCAATGCTGCTTTTGAAGATTTGAAGAGACAGTTAGTTGAGCCGCCAGTTCTTGCTGCTCCCATTGATAAGGAGCCCTTATTGTTATATGTGGCTGCTAACACACGTGCCGTCAGCATGGCCATTGTGGTGGAGCGCAAGGAGGCGGGTAAGGAACATCCGGTCCAGCGGCCGGTTTACTACGTCAGCGAAGTACTTATTGAGTCCAAACAACGGTATCCACATTGGCAGAAGCTCGTTTATGGGGTATTCATGGCAAGCCGGAAGCTTAAGCAATATTTCCAAGGCCACCCTATTACTATGGTCAGTTCTGCTCCTTTAGGAGATATCATCCAAAACAGAGAAGCCACAGGACGAATAGCCAAGTGGGCCATTGAACTTGGGCCTCATGGTCTAAAGTATGTGCCACGCACTGCTATCAAATCTCAAGCACTGGTGGACTTCATCAACGATTGGACAGAGCTGCAGATGCCTGAAGAGAAGCCAGATAAGACATATTGGACTATTCACTTCGACGGGTCCAGGCAATTGGAGGGCTCGGGGGCTGGAATCGTGTTAGCTTCCCCTCGAGGTGACAAATTTTGTTATGTGCTACGGTTGATGTTTCCCTGTACTAACAATGCAGCTGAGTATGAGGCCTTGCTCCATGGTCTTCGGATAGCTAAGGAGATGAGCTTAAGCCGGGTAAGGTGCTTTGACGACTCAGATTTGGTGGCTCAACAAGTATCAGGCAAGTGGGATTCCAAGGATCCCCTCATGGCGGCTTATCGCCGTGAAGTTGATGCCATTGCTGGACATTTCAAGGCTTACCAAGTGGAGCACATTGACCGCAGAAAGAACGAGGCGGCTAATGCTTTAAGCCGGCTGGGCTCTCAGCGTAAGCCGGTGCCGCCTAATACTTTCTTGGATATTCTGCATAACCCTTCTGTCAAGTTACCTACAGAGGAGGACTTGGCTGTTCCTGACCCGGAGGTGCAGTTGGTGGCGACTCTTCACGTCATCCCAGATTGGACAGTGCCATACTTGGCTTATATGACCCGGGGAGAATTTCCTGAGGATGAAACTTTGGCGAGGCAAATAACCCGGCGGTCTAAGTCAATGACAATTGCTAATGGCGAGTTGCATCATCGCAGTGTCACTGGGGCGTTTCAGCGTTGTGTTTCCCCTGAAGAAGGTCAAGAAATTTTGCGCGAGATTCACGAGGGGGATTGTGGCCATCATGCCGGCTCAAAATCCCTTGTGGCCAAGGCTTTCCGTCATGGTTTTTATTGGCTGACGGCTCATGCTGATGCAGAGGACTTAGTCAGTAAATGTGACGGTTGTCATAACTTCTCAAGACGTGCTCACGTGCCGGCTCAAGAGTTGAGGATGATTCCAATTACTTGGCCGTTTGCAGTCTGGGGGCTGGATATGGTTGGGCCTTTCAAAAGGTCCAAAGATAAGAAGACCCACCTCTTGGTGGCGGTTGACAAGTTCACAAAATGGGTTGAGGCAGAGCTAGTTAGTAAGTGTGATGCGACCAAGGCGGTTCAGTTCATGAAAAAGGTGATATTTCGCTTTGGTTTTCCACACAGCATTATAACTGACAATGGTACTAATCTGTCTAAAGGCGCCATGGAAGAATTTTGTCAACGGGAGCATATTCGGCTTGATGTGTCATCAGTGGCTCACCCCCAATCCAATGGTCAAGCTGAGAGAGCCAATCAGAAAATCTTGAAAGGCATCAAGCCCCGGCTTTTGGCCCCCTTGCAGCGGACGCCGGGTTGTTGGGTGGAGGAATTACCCTCTGTGATATGGAGCATCAATACTACTCCTAACAGGTCTACGGGTTATACGCCCTTCTTCCTGGTTTATGGAGCCGAGGCGGTTCTCCCTAGTGATATCCGTCATGACTCGCCCCGCGTGGCGGCTTATGTTGAGGCGGACAATGAACAAGCGCATCAGGATGCACTTGACTTGTTGGATGAACAACGTGATGTAGCAGCAGCTCGCTCGGCGATTTACCAACAAGACCTGCGCCGCTATCACAGCCGACGGGTTAGGTCCAGAACCTTTCAGGAAGGTGATTTGGTGCTCCGGCTCATCCAGGATCAAACTGATGCACACAAGTTATCCCCACCTTGGGAAGGGCCTTTTGTGGTTAGTAAGAACTTGAACAAAGGGTCATACTACCTTATCGATGTTCGAGAGCACAAAGACTCACGTAAGTCGGAGGAGGAGACCCGCCGGCCGTGGAATATCGCTCATCTTCGGCCTTACTATACTTGAGCCGCCGGCTCTCATGATGTACATATTTTTGACAATGTATATATTATGATAAATAATAAAGCAGGACCTCTGTCCTTTTTCCCCCTCAAAGGTAAATGTGTTATTGTTATTATCATTGTCATCTCACATGATCACTTGGGGGCTGATTGTATTCGAATCTCGCTTGACCCGTCTGATCCGGCTTATGATCGTATTCGAATCTAGCCGTTAAACATTATGATCACTAGGGGGCTTCTTGTCCAAACATAGGTCATATTCGAACCAAAGAGAACATAGCTGTCGGTACCCTTTTGATTGGCACACTGCCGAGCTCACTGGGGGGCTTCTTGATCGTATTCGAATCATAGCTCAACCCCTTTTGGGAACCGACTTTGATCGTATTCGAATCAGAGTCGTTAAAAAACTCTCAAGGTCATTAGGGGGCTTCCTGTTCAAACATAGGTCATATTTGAACCAAAGAGAACATAGCTGTCGGTACCCTCTTGATCGGTGCAACGCCAAGGCCACTGGGGGCTACATGATCGTATTCGAATCCTAGCTTAACTCCTTTGGAACGGTTTACTGATCGTATTCGAATCAGAAGCCTTGATTAGTCTATGTTCTATTTGGTTTCAAATTTTCTTTGCAAGCCGCTTTTATTTGACTTGAGACTTTTGAGGTTTCAAAAGTACAAGTGTGGTTAATTTTAACCCGGCTTGATGTTGGCTGATAAATCGCCAAAATATAAGAATCATCATACCTTTGGAAATATAGGTTTCCGAAGCTTGGGTTTTCACCCTCATTATCCGGGTTATATAGGCCGGTACTACAAATTTAGAAAGATTACAGATATACGATTACAGCTATGTTTCAGCATCATATGTTACAACAGGCTCATTCGTGTTGTATTTTTTCTATCTTAATGTTTCAAGTTATTATGACCCGCCTTGCGGTTAAGCCGTCAAGGGATCTGGTGATCTATTTTTCTATGCAGGACAGTTGAAAGATTTGGTCGAAGCATCAGGAAAGCAGATGACAAGTATAACACGGGTTAATATAACATGGCGGCTTAATAGTGCTCAGCGCCAAAAACGTGCACGATGGCACCGCCAAATCAAAGTTATTTCTATTCTATTACATGACTCCCCGAGTCCCAAAAATTCATATTGTTTTTCAGCACACCACAGGTATGAGCCGCCACGGCAAACTAGCTCTCATGATTGGCCTGAAGCATCCGGGTTAGCCCTCTCCGCTTCTTCGCCTTGTTCCCTTTCCTGGAAGGTTGACGATGACCAGTCAATGTTGTTCAAAGCTTCAAATTCAGCTTCATCATCAACTAGAGCCAGGTCAACGTCAGGGGCAAAGGTATGCTTACGAATTGGGGGGGTCAGGCTGATCACTTTATAATGCGGCGTTGGAATTCTCCGGTTCTCTTCGTCATAGCCCGCCTGGTACTTGGAGAGATCCACTTCGTCAGCTATCAGGGTGGCCACGGGGCGTACTTCTTTCACACAAGCGGTAAAGTCTTCTTGTTCAAACGAAGTACCATCCTCCTTTAGGCTTGGATAACCGATAGCGATGTCGGCCGGGTCTAACTCTGGTAGCCAAGCTTTGGCCTGGCTTAAAGCATTTACCGCCCCGGCTCTCGCCGCTGACCGCCTTAGTTCATTGAACCGTTCGGGCAGCACAGAAAGCTTCTTCAGTACATCCACCAAAAGGGTAGGCACTTCATTTGATAAAGCCACTGTGGCTAAGGCACGCTGAGAGCCGGTATACAGTTGCTCCACCAGTGTATAGACTGCCTTCAGCTTGATCAGCATATCTTGGTTCAGATTTGAACTCCTGGGGCCTGCATAGACATTATAAGGTGAGTCAAATCCAATTTATATGATAAGTTTAAAGTTGCAAGAATTTAACATTTACAGGGCGACTTACCAAAGATCGTTGAGACCATCTGAGAGATGTGGCGTTTTAAGCCGGATAGTTCATCAGTTGCTTCCTTAAGAGCCGCCTCTGCCTTCTCAGCTCGGTTCATCAGTGCAGTTCTTTCATCAGCCCAGGCGTTCCTCTCTTTTTCAAGTTCTTTCTTCAGCTTTTCTTGTTCAGAAACGCTGAATTTAAACTTGGAATCAGCTCTTTGAGTTTCCGTCTCTTGGACCTCAAGGCGGTTCTTCAGATCAGACACTTTTGATTCAAGCTGACTTACGGTGACCTGTACAAAGACCGGGTCAAAAATTAGGTCATTCATGATGCAATATTAAGTCCCAAGCCTTTTGCAAGCAACAACACTTGGCACTTGGGGGCTAATGCTTACTGAAGAGTTTTATTTAATATGGTGGTTAATGACAAGTAAGTCCCAAGCACTTTGCAGGCAACAATACTTGGCACTTGGGGGCTAATGCATATTGCAGTTCAAAGTCTTACAAGCATTTTTATAAACATATGAAGGACCGGTTCAACCATGCTGGTTAAGCCGCCCCTTGGGGACTACAGTGTAAGCCGGATTTCTTACATATTTTAGCCATTTAAGTTGCTAATGTTGTTAAGTTGTCTTCTAAGTCTACAGCATATTTATCATAAGCAATAGGCTTGGGGGCTGGCATGAGTAAAGATAAGTGCAGAGAAAGGGTTGTACCTCAAATTTCTGGTGCATCTACTTTACCAGATTAAATTCAGTGTCACGGCTGCTGTGCACTTGACTCATATAGCCGGAAAACACCTCGTCAACGCTCAGGTGACTATAGTCAGTGACATCAAGTTTGACCCGGCGGTGTTGCAGAAGTTCTTCCTTGGCAGAGCACTTGGCCAGTATGTTTGGTCTTCCCGGCTCAACAAAGCTGGTTCCGGTGATTTCAACATCAGCATTTTAAGGATCGTCCGTCCTGACCGGGCTAGGAGCCTCAAGGTTTTCTGAGCCATCAGCGGCTTGTTCAGTAGGCGGATCAGCAGTTGGAGTTGGCATGTCTTGAGCCGGTTCAGGCGGCGGCTCATGAGTTGATGATTCAGGCGCGGTTGTTCCAAGTACTGGCTCAGTCATGATGGTATCTTCAGCCGGCTTATTCTTCTTGCCCCTTTTACTGGGTTTGGCTTGGCCACTACATAAAATCATAAAAGTTAGGGCAAATGCAATGAATTGCAATGAATACAGGATAAACAGGTCATTATTACCCTGGCGCGGTCTTGAAAGCCGGCAAGTTAGACTACATTGAGTCGCCGGAAGAAGGGGAAGTTTCCTGATAATCCGAGTCAGAGGAATTGAGAGGTTGACGAGTGAGACCCGCCAAAGGATAAAGGAGATTTAAGTCAGAAATGACCTTGTTCCGACGCTTCTTTGGGGTGTTTGGCAAGCCGGAGGAGAGCTCTACGTCCTTGCTGGTCCGGGTTTGCCTCCGGTTCTCGAGTATCTGTCGCTTCAAAAGAAATTGAGGGTCTTGATAAGGTAAGGGATGAGAAAATCTTACTTTCCGGGTTACTCTGCGGATTTTCTGTGGCAAAGGCTCGGAGACGGAGGAAAGGATAGTTACCTCTTCAGTCTTGTTTTGGCTGGCTCCTGTGTCCTCCTGCTGAGAATCAGTGTCAATAAGATAGTTAAAAAAGGAGCCAAGAGAATCAAGGGCTACCTCCGACTCAGAAGAGTCTTCTAGCCGAAGTAAGTCAGAGGCGGTAGCTTTCTTGCCCTTCCTCTTAGCAGCCTCTTTCCTGGCGGCTTTCTTGGTTTTCCTGGCTTTCTTTGCAGCTTCGTGGTCATATTTGACCTTCCAGAATTTATCACCCACCTGAGAGAGTAACAGAGGCATGAGTATGGATAAAAATATTGAAAGACTTAAGTAATTTGTTCAGATGGGCGGTTTACCTTTGGAGCCGGGTTAGCTTCGCAGAAGGGGGCCAGGCCCACCCTACCGCAATCTGCCAAGCTCACGTTCAAAAGGGACTTTGTCATCTCATCGATAACATCTTCAGGCACGTCATCAGGGCTGTGCCGTAGAGGATCATCTTTCTTGCCTGAGTAGGTGCACATCAAGCCGGGGCGGCGGCTCAATGGAATAACTCGCCAGGCGAGCCAGACCCGGACCAGATCGATGCCAGTTAACCCGTTCCCCAGAAGAGCTTTGATCTTAGCTAAGGTGGGAGCTGAAGGAAATATGCCCTAGATGCAATAATAAAGTTATTATTTATTTCCTTATATCATGATAAATGTTTATTATTCATGCTAGAATTGTATTAACCGGAAACATAATACATGTGTGAATACATAGACAAACAGAGTGTCACTAGTATGCCTCTACTTGACTAGCTCGTTGATCAAAGATGGTTATGTTTCCTAGCCATAGACATGAGTTGTCATTTGATTAACGGGATCACATCATTAGGAGAATGATGTGATTGACTTGACCCATTCCGTTAGCTTAGCACTCGATCGTTTAGTATGTTGCTATTGCTTTCTTCATGACTTATACATGTTCCTATGACTATGAGATTATGCAACTCCCGTTTACCGGAGGAACACTTTGTGTGCTACCAAACGTCACAACGTAACTGGGTGATTATAAAGGTGCTCTACAGGTGTCTCCAAAGGTACTTGTTGGGTTGGCGTATTTCGAGATTAGGATTTGTCACTCCGATTGTCGGAGAGGTATCTCTGGGCCCACTCAGTAATACACATCACTATAAGCCTTGCAAGCATTGTGACTAATGAGTTAGTGCGGGATGATGTATTACGAAACGAGTAAAGAGACTTGCCGGTAACGAGATTGAACTAGGTATCGAGATACCGACGATCGAATCCCGGGCAAGTAACATATCGATGACAAAGGGAACAACGTATGTTGTTATGCGGTCTGACCGATAAAGATCTTCTTAGAATATGTGGGAACCAATATGAGCATCCAGGTTCCGCTATTGGTTATTGACCGGAGAGGTGTCTCGGTCATGTCTACATAGTTCTCGAACCCGTAGGGTCCGCACGCTTAACGTTACGATGAGAGTTATATTATGAGTTTATATGTTTTGATGTACCGAAGGTTGTTCGGAGTCCCGGATGTGATCACGGACATGAAGAGGATTCTCGAAATGGTCGAGACATAAAGATTGATATATTGGAAGCCTATGTTTGGACATCGGAAGTGTTCCGGGTGAAATCGGGATTTTTCCGGAGTACCGGGAGGTTACCGGAACCCCCCGGTAATTTAATGGGCTTTAGTTGGCCTAGGTGGAAGAGAGGAGAGGAGGCCAGGGCAGGGCTGCACGCCGCTCCCCCCCCCCCCAATCCGAATAGGACAATGAGAGGGGGGCGGCGCCCCCCCTTTCCTTCCTCCCCTCCACCTCTTCCCCCTCTCTCTCCTAGTCCAACATGGAAAAGGGGGGAGTCCTACTCCCGGTAGGAGTAGGACTCCTCCTGGCGCGCCTCTCCCCTTGGCTGGCCGAACCCCCCCCCCCCTTGCTCCTTTATATACGGGGGCAGGGGGCACCTCTAGACACACAATTGATCATTGATCTCTTAGCCGTGTGCGGTGCCCCCCTCCACCATATTACACCTCGATAATATCGTAGCGGTGCTTAGGCGAAGCCCTGCGTCGGTAGAACATCATCATTGTCACCACGCCGTCGTGCTGACGAAACTCTCCCTCAACACTCGGCTGGATCGGAGTTCGAGGGACGTCATCGAGCTGAACGTGTGCTGAACTCGGAGGTGCCGTGCGTTCGGTACTTGATCGGTCGGATCATGAAGACGTACGACTACATCAACCGTGTTGTGTTAACGCTTCCGCTTTCGGTCTACGAGGGTACGTGGACAACACTCTCTCCTCTCGTTGCTATACATCACCATGATCTTGCGTGTGCATAGAATTTTTTTGAAATTACTACGTTCCCCAACAGTGGCATACGAGCCTGGTTTTATGCGCTGATGTTATATGCACGAGTAGAACACAAGTGAGTTGTGGGCGATATAAGTCATACTGCTTACCAGCATGTCATATTTTGGTTCAGCGGTATTGTGAGATGAAGCGGCCCGGACCGACATTACGCGTACGCTTACGCGAGACTGGTTTCACCGTTGCGAGCACTCGTTGCTTAAAGGTGACTGGCGGGTGTCTGTCTCTCTCACTTTAGTTGAACCGAGTGTGGCTACGCCCGGTCCTTGCAAAGGTTAAAACAGCACCAACTTGACAAACTATCATTGTGGTTTTGATGCGTAGGTAAGAACGGTTCTTGCTAAGCCCGTAGCAGCCACGTAAAACTTGCAACAACAAAGTAGAGGACGTCTAACTTGTTTTTGCAGGGCATGTTGTGATGTGATATGGTCAAGACATGATGCTATATTTTATTGTATGAGATGATCATGTTTTGTAACCGAGTTATCAGCAACTGGCAGGAGCCATATGGTTGTTGCTTTATTGTATGCAATGCAATCGCCATGTAATTGTTTTACTTTATCACTAAGCGGTAGCGATAGCCGTAAAAGCAATAGTTGGCGAGACGACAACGATGCTACGATGGAGATCAAGGTGTCGCGCCGGTGACGATGGTGATCATGACGGTGCTTCGGAGATGGAGATCACAAGCACAAGATGATGATGGCCATATCATATCACTTATATTGATTGCATGTGATATTTATCTTTTATGCATCTTATCTTGCTTTGATTGACGGTAGCATTATAAGATGATCTCTCACTAAAATTTCAAGATAAAAGTGTTCTCCCTGAGTATGCACCGTTGCGAAAGTTCTTCGTGCTGAGACACCACGTGATGATCGGGTGTGATAGGCTCTACGTTCAAATACTACAGGTGCAAAACAGTTGCACACGCGGAATACTCAGGTTAAACTTGACGAGCCTAGCATATGCAGATATGGCCTCGGAACACTGAGACCAAAAGGTTGAGCGTGAATCATATAGTAGATATGATCAACATAGTGATGTTCACCATTGAAAACTACTCCATTTCACGTGATGATCGGTTATGGTTTAGTTGATTTGGATCACGTAATCACTTAGATGATTAGAGGGATGTCTATCTAAGTGGGAGTTCTTAAGTAATATGATTAATAGAACTTAAATTTATCATGAACTTAGTACCTTATAGTATCTTGCTTTTCTATGTTAATTGTAGATAGATGGCCCGTGCTGTTGTTCCGTTGAATTTTAATGCGTTCCAGAAAGCAAAGTTGAAAGATGATGGTAGCAATTACACGGACTGGGTCCGTAACTTGAGGATTATCCTCATTGCTGCACAGAAAAATTACGTCCTGGAAGCACCGCTGGGTGCCAGGCCTGCTGCAAGAGCAACACCAGAAGTTATGAACGTCTGGCAGAGCAAAGCTGATGACTACTCGATAGTTCAGTGTGCCATGCTTTACGGCTTAGAACCGGGTCTTCAACGACGTTTTGAACGTCATGGAGCATATGAGATGTTCCAGGAGTTGAAGTTAATATTTCAAGCAAATGCCCGGATTGAGAGATATGAAGTCTCCAATAAGTTCTACAGCTGCAAGATGGAAGAGAATAGTTCTGTCAGTGAGCATATACTCAAAATGTCTGGGTATAATAATCACTTGATTCAACTGGGAGTTAATCTTTCGGATGATAGCGTCATTGACAGAATTCTTCAATCACTGCCACCAAGCTACAAGAGCTTTGTGATGAACTATAACATGCAAGGGATGAATAAGACAATTCCCGAGCTCTTCGCAATGCTAAAGGCAGCGGAGGTAGAAATCAAAAAGGAGCATCAAGTGTTGATGGTCAATAAGACCACTAGTTTCAAGAAAAAAGGGCAAAGGGAAGAAGAAGGGGAACTTCAAGAAGAACAGCAAGCAAGTTGCTGTTCAGGAGAAGAAACCCAAGTCTGGACCTAAGCCTGAGACTGAGTGCTTCTACTGCAAGCAGACTGGTCACTGGTAGCGGAACTGCCCCAAGTATTTGGCGGATAAGAAGGATGGCAAGGTGAACAAAGGTATATGTGATATACATGTTATTGATGTGTACCTTACTAATGCTCGCAGTAGCACCTGGGTATTTGATACTGGTTCTGTTGCTAATATTTGCAACTCGAAACAGGGGCTACGGATTAAGCGAAGATTGGCTAAGGATGAGGTGACGATGCGCGTGGGAAATGGTTCCAAAGTCGATGTGATCGCGGTCGGCACGCTACCTCTACATCTACCTTCGGGATTAGTTTTAGACCTAAATAATTGTTATTTGGTGCCAGCGTTAAGCATGAACATTATATCTGGATCTTGTTTGATGCGAGACGGTTATTCATTTAAATCAGAGAATAATGGTTGTTCTATTTATATGAGTAATATCTTTTATGGTCATGCACCCTTGAAGAGTGGTCTATTTTTGTTGAATCTCGATAGTAGTGATACACATATTCATAATATTGAAGCCAAAAGATGCAGAGTTGATAATGATAGTGCAACTTATTTGTGGCACTGCCGTTTAGGTCATATCGGTGTAAAGCGCATGAAGAAACTCCATACTGATGGACTTTTCGAACCACTTGATTATGAATCACTTGGTACTTGCGAACCGTGCCTCATGGGCAAGATGACTAAAACACCATTCTCCGGAACTATGGAGAGAGCAACTGATTTGTTGGAAATCATACATACAGATGTATGTGGTCCGATGAATATTGAGGCTCGTAGCGAATATCGTTATTTTCTCACCTTCACAGATGATTTGAGCAGATATGGGTATATCTACTTAATGAAACATAAGTCTGAAACAATTGAAAAGTTCAAAGAATTTCAGAGCGAAGTTGAAAATCATCGTAACAAGAAAATAAAGTTTCTACGATCAGATTGTGGAGGAGAATATTTGAGTTACGAGTTTGGCCTACATTTGAAACAATGCGGAATAGTTTCGCAACTCACGCCACCCGGAACACCACAGCGTAATGGTGTGTCCGAACGTCGTAATCGTACTTTACTAGATATGGTGCGATCTATGATGTCTCTTACTGATTTACCGCTATCGTTTTGGGGTTATGCTTTAGAGACGTCTGCATTCACTCTAAATAGGGCACCATCGAAATCCGTTGAGACGACGCCTTATGAACTATGGTTTGGCAAGAAACCAAAGTTGTCGTTTCTTAAAGTTTGGGGTTGCAATGCTTATGTGAAGAAACTTCAACCTGATAAGCTCGAACCTAAATCGGAGAAATGTGTCTTCATAGGATACCCAAAGGAGACTGTTGGGTACACCTTCTATCACAGATCCGAAGGCAAGACATTCGTTGCTAAGAATGGATCCTTTCTAGAGAAGGAGTTTCTCTCGAAAGAAGTGAGTGGGAGGAAAGTAGAACTTGATGAGGTAACTGTACCTGCTCCCTTATTGGAAAGTAGATCATCACAGAAACCAGTTTCTGCGACACCTACACCAATTAGTGAGGAAGTTAATGATAATGATCATGAAACTTCAGATCAAGTTATTACTGAGCCTCGTAGGTCAACCAGATTAAGATCCGCACCAGAGTGGTACGGTAATCCTGTTCTGGAGGTTATGTTACTAGACCATGACGAACCTACGAACTATGAAGAAGCGATGGTGAGCCCAGATTCCGCAAAATGGCTTGAGGCCATGAAATCCGAGATGGGATCCATGTATGAGAACAAAGTATGGACTTTGGTTGACTTGCCCGATGATCCGGAAGCTATTGAAAATAAATGGATCTTCAAGAAGAAGACTGACGCTGACGGTAATGTTAATGTCTATAAATCTCGACTTGTTGCGAAAGGTTTTCGACAAGTTCAAGGGATTGACTACGATGAGACATTCTCACCCGTAGCGATGCTCAAGTCTGTCCGAATCATGTTAGCAATTGCCGCATTTTATGATTATGAAATTTGGCAAATGGATGTCAAAACTGCATTCCTGAATGGATTTCTGGAAGAAGAGTTGTATATGATGCAACCGGAAGGTTTTGTCGATCCAAAGGGAGCTAACAAAGTGTGCAAGCTCCAGCGATCCATTTATGGACTGGTGCAAGCCTCTCGGAGTTGGAATAAACGCTTTGATAGTGTGATCAAAGCATTTGGTTTTATATAGACTTTTGGAGAAGCCTGTATTTACAAGAAAGTGAGTGGGAGCTCAGTAGCATTTCTGATATTATATGTGGATGACATATTGCTAATTGGAAATGATATAGAATTTCTGGATAGCATAAAGGGATACTTGAATAAGAGTTTTTCAATGAAAGACCTCGGTGAAGCTGCATATATATTAGGCATCAAGATCTATAGAGATAGATCAAGACGCTTAATTGGACTTTCACAAAGCACATACCTTGACAAAGTTTTGAAGAAGTTCAAAATGGATCAAGCAAAGAAAGGGTTCTTGCCTGTACTACAAGGTGTGAGATTGAGTAAGACTCAATGCCCGACCACTGCAGAAGATAGAGAGAAGATGAAAGATGTTCCCTCTGCTTCAGCCATAGGCTCTATCATGTATGCAATGCTGTGTACCAGACCTGATGTGTGCCTTGCTATAAGTTTAGCAGGGAGGTACCAAAGTAATCCAGGAGTGGATCACTGGACAGCGGTCAAGAACATCCTGAAATACCTGAAAAGGACTAAGGATATGTTTCTCGTTTATGGAGGTGACAAAGAGCTCATCGTAAATGGTTACGTTGATGCAAGCTTTGACACTGATCCGGACGATTCTAAATCGCAAACCGGATACGTGTTTACATTGAACGGTGGAGCTGTCAGTTGGTGCAGTTCTAAGCAAAGTGTCGTGGCAGGATCTACGTGTGAAGCGGAGTACATAGCTGCTTCGGAAGCAGCAAATGAAGGAGTCTGGATGAAGGAGTTCATATCCGATCTAGGTGTCATACCTAGTGCATCGGGACCAATGAAAATCTTTTGTGACAATACTGGTGCAATTGCCTTAGCAAAGGAATCCAGATTTCACAAGAGAACCAAGCACATCAAAAGACGCTTCAATTCCGTCCGGGATTTAGTCCAGGTGGGAGACATAGAAATTTGCAAGATACATACGGATCTGAATGTTGCAGACCCGTTGACTAAGCCTCTTCCATGAGCAAAACATGATCAGCACCAAGACTCCATGGGTGTAAGAATCATTACTGTGTAATTTAGATTATTGACTCTAGTGCAAGTGGGAGACTGAAGGAAATATGCCCTAGAGGCAATAATAAAGTTATTATTTATTTCCTTATATCATGATAAATGTTTATTATTCATGCTAGAATTGTATTAACCGGAAACATAATACATGTGTGAATACATAGACAAACAGAGTGTCACTAGTATGCCTCTACTTGACTAGCTCGTTGATCAAAGATGGTTATGTTTCCTAGCCATAGACATGAGTTGTCATTTGATTAACGGGATCACATCATTAGGAGAATGATGTGATTGACTTGACCCATTCCATTAGCTTAGCACTCGATCGTTTAGTATGTTGCTATTGCTTTCTTCATGACTTATACATGTTCCTATGACTATGAGATTATGCAACTCCCGTTTACTGGAGGAACACTTTGTGTGCTACCAAACGTCACAACGTAACTGGGTGATTATAAAGGTGCTCTACAGGTGTCTCCAAAGGTACTTGTTGGGTTGGCGTATTTCGAGATTAGGATTTGTCACTCCGATTGTCGGAGAGGTATCTCTGGGCCCACTCAGTAATACACACACTATAAGCCTTGCAAGCATTGTGACTAATGAGTTAGTTGCGGGATGATGTATTACGGAACGAGTAAAGAGACTTGCCGGTAACGAGATTGAACTAGGTATCGAGATACCGACGATCGGATCTCGGGCAAGTAACATACCGATGACAAAGGGAACAACGTATGTTGTTATGCGGTCTGACCGATAAAGATCTTCATAGAATATGTGGGAACCAATATGAGCATCCAGGTTCCGCTATTGGTTATTGACCGGAGAGGTGTCTCGGTCATGTCTACATAGTTCTCGAACCCGTAGGGTCCGCACGCTTAACGTTACGATGACAGTTATATTATGATTTTATATGTTTTGATGTACCGAAGGTTGTTCGGAGTCCCGGATGTGATCACGGACATGACGAGGAGTCTCGAAATGGTCGAGACATAAAGATTGATATATTGGAAGCCTATGTTTGGACATCGGAAGTGTTCCGGGTGAAATCGGGATTTTTCCGGAGTACCGGGAGGTTACCGGAACCCCCCGGTAACTTAATGGGCTTTAGTTGGCCTAGGTGGAAGAGAGGAGAGGAGGCCAGGGCAGGGCCGCACGCCCCTCCCCCCCAATCCGAATAGGACAAGGAGAGGGGGGCGGCGCCCCCCCTTTCCTTCCTCCCCTCCACCTCTTCCCCCTCTCTCTCCTAGTCCAACATGGAAAAGGGGGGGAGTCCTACTCCCGGTAGGAGTAGGACTCCTCCTGGCGCGCCTCTCCCCTTGGCCGGCCGAACCCCCCTTGCTCCTTTATATACGGGGGCAGGGGGGCACCTCTAGACACACAATTGATCATTGATCTCTTAGCCGTGTGCGGTGCCCCCTCCACCATATTACACCTCGATAATATCGTAGCGGTGCTTAGGCGAAGCCCTGCGTCGGTAGAACATCATCATTGTCACCACGCCGTCGTGCTGACGAAACTCTCCCTCAACAATCGGCTGGATCGGAGTTCGAGGGACGTCATCGAGCTGAACGTGTGCTGAACTCGGAGGTGCCGTGCGTTCGGTACTTGATCGGTCGGATCGTGAAGACGTACAACTACATCAACCGCGTTGTGTTAACGCTTCCGCTTTCGGTCTACGAGGGTACGTGGACAACACTCTCTCCTCTCGTTGCTATACATCACCATGATCTTGCGTGTGCGTAGAATTTTTTTGAAATTACTACGTTCCCCAACAGGAGCGAGTGTTTTGCGTTCGGCGGCTGTAATCTTGTCTGGAAGCGGGTGGTTTGGCCCAAGACGTGTTGCGCGAAACCCGGGCAGAGGGTTCTCACCAGCCAGAGAGGTATCTTGGCAGTAAAACCACGTCTGATTCCAGTCTTTGGGATGACTCGGCGGGTTGGCATAAGGAAAGATTACGTCCCTGCAACGCTGGATCGAGACACCACCAAGTTCTAAGCTCTGGCCGTTGGCGCACTCATTCTGGCGGTTCAAATAGAATAACTCTCTGAAGAGTAAAATATTCGGTTCTTCTCCAAGATAAACTTCACTAAATACTTGGAAGTTGCAGATGTTAGACACGGAATTGGGTCCGATGTCTTGTGGGCGAAGATCAAAGAAGTGCAACACATCTCTGAAGAATTTTGAGCCGGGAGGAGAGAAACCCCGGTTCATATGATTCGTGAAAATAATAACTTCCCCCTCTTTGGGTTGAGGGAATTCCTCCTCCGGGTTAGGAGCACGATAAGACATGTCTTCCTTCTTCGGCAGATAGCCGGTCTTCACATAATCGTCAAGAGTGTTGTCTGTAACAATGGATTTAACCCAGTTGCAAGAAGTGGGAGCTTTGGGTGCCATTGTGATAGAGGCCTGAGAAAGAATAAAATACCGGTTCAAATTTAAGCCGGAAAGAAAAAATACGACAGATGGCGGCTTATGAAGGGGCCTAATGGTATAAGGATAATTATGTCAAGGTTATTTAAGCCGCCATAGGTTCTATAAGCCGTTATGATTGTTTAAACCGTCATGGGTGTTCAAGGTTATCAATTGAGCATTGTCTCTTTAAACCGGTGATAAGAGTCGCCATGGCTAGAGCGATCTAACAAGTCCAGATTTTTGCCTAAGTATGGCATAAACAGGTTTCACAAACTGCAGTTATTATTTTGGATCAAATGGTCGTTCAGAAAATAAATATTTCTAGACCTAAAAATATGGTACAGCAGAGTTCATGCGTTCTAATGAAGGTTCTGTACAAAGAAAGAGGATCTGCTAGCGCCAAAAAGGGATGCTAAACAGCTACCGCATGGGTTCCATATTATTCTTGGATCAAAAGAGGCCAGAGAGGAAGAACTACAAAGATGTTGTGATGAACTACGAAGAACACAGGAACCCGCGAAACCCTAATGCAGATCTAAGGTGCGAGAAGGAGAAAACTTACAGCAGCAGATCTACTGCGGAGGGGCGCCGCCGTTCTCTGGACAGATTCAGGTCGATGCAGTGGCCAAGGTCGACGAAAACGAGGTGCGCTGCGGCGGCGGCGGAAGCTCAAGCGGCAGTGGGGTTGCAAAAGGAAGAAGATGATGGAAAGGGAGAGAATGAAGAAAGACCAGTCGTGCCTATTTATAAGGGAAAGACTGATAAGTGGGCGCGAAAAATGAGGAGGCCGAAAAATTAAGTTATCCAGCTACAAGGACGCCTCGATTTTCGGGACGGTCATTAAGAAAAAGATCCGTTGAGATATATCGGATAAAATGTTCATTTATGACAGGTGACGTCATGGCGGGTTACTGCGGTTTCTAAGGATGACGTCATGGCAGGTTACAAACAATTTCATAAGCAAGAAGCAGAAGATTTTTTCTAAGTGTTGAAGATTGACATGAACCAGTCCAAATCAATCTGGGGCCTAATGTTGGGGATATAACTACTGGTATGACCCGCCCAGGAGAGGTCGGGTTATACCTATAAGTGTTCTCGAAGCCCAAGACCAAGGTTGAAGATGGCGGCTCAGCTAAGGGCCCAAAGCCCAGAGGCGACTTAAGGCCCGTAGTGATAAAACCGCCATATGTACGTGACTTGTATTGTAAGGCAAGAATAGTTAAGAAACCCAGCCGGACACTGTTTATGAGCCGGCCGGGATTCTGAGAGCCGCTGGGCGTCAACCTCTGTATATAAAGGGACGACCCGGCGGCGGTTCAGGATAGGTAACATCAGATCGAGAGCTAGGTCAAGCGATTCGCTCCCTGGTTATCGAGACATAAGCAATCCCACTCCAAACTGGATCGTAGGCTTTTACCTTCACCGTAAGGGGCCGAACCAGTATAATCCTCGTGTCCTTTGTCCCGATTTAACCCCTTTAAGCTTCCTAGCTGCGATGGCTCCACGACTAAGTCCTTTCACGAGGGCATCTGCTGTGACTATTCCACGACAGAACTCCTGTGAGGAGTAAGAGACAGAGGACTGCAAAGTCCTTTGGTGATGATTTCATTGTGTACCTCGTGGATGACACACCCAGGACTATTTCATAAGCATGTGCATCTCCTGATGCTGACTACTGGAAGGAAGTTGTTCGTAGCGAGATGGATTCCATCTTAGCTAACGGAACCTGGGAGATTACTGACCGTCCTTATGGGTGCAAACCTGTAGGATGTAAGTGGGTGTTCAAGAAGAAGCTTAGACCTAATGGTACAATTGAAAAGTACAAGGCACGGCTTGTGGCTAAGAGTTATACCCAGAAAGAAGGTGAAGACTTCTTTGATAGTTACTCACCCGTGGCTAGACTGACCACAATTCGGGTGCTACTATCACTGGCTGCCTCACATGGTCTTCTCGTTCATCAAATGGACGTTAAGACGGCTTTCCTCAACGGAGAGTTGAAGGAGGAAATTTACATGGATCAGCTAGATGGTTTTGTAGTACCTGGTCGGGAAGGAAAGGTGTGAAAGTTACTAAAGTCTTTATATGGCCTTAAACAAGCTCCTAAGGAGTGGCATGAGAAGTTCGAAAGAACATTAACTGCTACCGGCTTTGTAGTAAATGATGGTGACAAGTGTGTGTACTATCGCCATGGTGGGGGCGAAGGAGTTATTCTTCGTCTGTATGTCGACGACATACTGATCTTTGGAACCAAACTTGATTTAATCAAGGAGGTTAAGGATTTCTTATCTCGCTGCTTTGAGATGAAGGATCTATGAGTAGCTGATGTTATCTTAAACATCAAGCTGTTGAGAGACGAGAATGGTGGGATCACACTGCTTCAATCTCACTATGTGGAAAAGATCTTGAGTCATTTTGGGTATAGCGACAGCACGCCTTATCCAACTCCATATGATGCTAGTGTGTTGCTTCAAAAGAATCGACGGATTGCTAGAGATCAACTGAGGTATTCTCAGATGATTGGCTCGCTTATGTATTTGGCGAGTGCCACGAGGCCTGACATCTCTTTTGCTGTGAGCAAGCTGAGTCGGTTTGTGTCAAAACCGGGAGATGATCATTGGCGTGCGCTTGAGAGAGTTATGCGCTACTTGAAAGGCACTGCGAGCTATGGGATTCACTACACCGGGTATCCAAGGGTACTGGAGGGTTATAGTGACTCGAACTGGATATCTGATGCTGATGAGATTAAGGCCACAAGTGGTTATGTTTTTACACTTGGTGGTGGCGCTGTTTCCTGGAAGTCTTGCAAGCAGACCATCTTAACGAGGTCAACTATGGAAGCGGAACTCACAGCATTAGACACTGCCACTGTTGAAGCAGAGTGGCTTCGTGAGCTCTTGATGGACTTACCTATGGTTGAAAAACCAATACCCCCTATCCTGATGAACTGTGATAATCAAACTGTGATCATCAAGATAAACAGTTCTAAGGACAATATGAAGTCCTCAAGGCATGTGAAGAGGAGACTAAAATCTGTCAGAAAATTGAGGAACTCCGGAGTTATTATGTTGGATTATATCGAAACGTCGAAAAATTTGGCAGATCCCTTCACAAAGGATTTATCACGTAATGTGATAGATAATGCATCGATGGAGATGGGTCTGAGATCCACCGCATGAGTTGTCCATAGTGGTAACCCACTCTATGTGATCGGAGATCCCGTGAAGTAAAAGTGGGAGACAAGCTGTTGGTCAACTGAGAGGAGAGCATCCCTATTTTAATTATCCCACTCCATGAAGATGCAATACTCTCCTGATCTGCATGGCAGGTTGATACTTATCTTAATGTGTTCCAAGTGGCTTATTCGGGTAAGCAGAGATGTTGTCCTGCAGAACATCTCCCGAGGAACACACCTATATGAATTTGACTGTTAAACGTCGCAGTTTATGAGAATTGGGTATTCTCTAATAAATTCGTGAAAGGCCCTGGAGTATGACGTATACGCTCCACCCGCGGGGAAGCCTTGCGGCAGCCCAATATCGGTCAAGAATTTGTGTGAAACTAGTCTCACAGAAAACTTGTAGTTCAAGGCATAGTCCACTATTCAAGTTGTGATCTAGTGTAGCATAAATCTCTAAGTGGAAGTACAACTTCACAGTCTCCACTAAGCACCGGTATATAAACAATGTTTTGGAACTAAATGATGAGATGTGCCAATGAGACTTTGTAGGGGATTGTTGGAATTTTGCTAGTAGGCCTTTGGCCCAAAGCCCAACTAAAATTCTGAAATTCTCTTGGCCCATTCATGCACACATGTGAGTGAAGTGAGTGAGACTAAAGTTTAGTCCCACCCCGGAAGTTGAGAGAGAGTTGCACCTCTTTATAAGATGAGCTCTTCTACCACTTGTATGAGCATGAGAAGAAGAGACCTACACGCGCGTTCCTCCTCTTCGCTCGCCTCGCCACGCCACGCCTCATCACGACGCGCCGCAGGTTGCGGGATTGAGCCGAGCCAAGGACAGAGCTATGCCCTCTGTCTATATTTTTGCTTCTCGGGAAAAATTAATGAGTCATTAATTAATAATTAACGGACGAGTTAATTACTGAACCGTTTCCGATTCTTTTGGATCGTGACGACTCGGACGTAGGGTTTACTCCCACGACCTACCCGGCCCGCACTATATAGTCAGGCAGACGTCTACCCTAGCCGCAGCCGTCTCGCATGGTTTCGCACACCCGTTCCAGATCATTGCGCCGCCAAGCAAGTCTTCTCCATCCCTCCTTTCGGCGTGCACGGGAGAAGGGACAGCAGGCCTCCGGAACCCCGCCTCTCGTGATCCTGTACGGGAGAGGGGCGATCAGGTTTTTGGGGAGCGCACTCGCGCGACTGCTTTTTCCTCGACCTCGGCAACCTCATCCTCGACGACATGGGCGACAACGTCAACGCTGGCGGTGCTGTTCCTGCTGCACCGTATGTGATTCTATCCTTCTTGTTCGAGATCGTGGTAGAATTCATGTTTCTAGTATGTGCCCTAGATGTGATATGTCCATCTACTATGCTGGTTCGCATGATTAGTTTAATCTCTGCTATTGCTGTCATGATTTATCTTCCGTTTATTCGGATTAAATCTCGTAGTAATTTGCTCATATTTCCAACAAGAGCAAGACTAATAATATCATTTATTTCTGATTGACGGGTGAACGGAACAGAAAGATAGCACTACAAGCCGCGGCTCGTTCTAGCAATGACAGTTGTTGTTCAGTGCTTCAGATACCTCATTGTAATTTTATTACGTTTCGGATCCTCTACACTTTTGGTGAATCTTTATAATATATCTGAATCCTTTTCACAAAACAAAGATAGCACTACAAGCCAATAGCAAGAACATCCCTAATTTTTTGCATATAGTTTTTTCTCTCTAATTAGGTTCTTTCCAGTGTTGTACCTTGTACATATGCTAAGACTGTCAAGTAGGAGCGAACGACACTAAGCTCGTGTAGCTAGACGAAAACACAGTTTATACAACTAATTAAATGATGAAAACCAAGCACTTATGCATTGCGGAGCTTAGTTGCTAAACTCTTTTATGCACTTAGCACCACATCTAAGCATGTATGCACCGGAGAGGCCTTATGGTGTAGTTTGCGCCCATCATGACACAAAATATCATGTGATACCATGATACCATTCCACAAAAATCAAGTTTACATGTTTTTAAAAATTGAAAACATTTGTGAGTATCCACACGACATATGTCTACTATCCCTAAAAAATTGAGATCCAAAATCAAAACACACATTGAGAAAATAAGAAAGACAAATTCTGCATGAATAGTGCCACAAAAAGACAAACACAAGAATGGAAATATTCACATGCGGTTTTGATTTTTTTGTTTCTTCATGTATATTTCGATTTTGGATCTAAAGTTTTTAGGATTGCAGACTCATGTCTTGTGAACATTCACAAGAAAAATTCGAATTTTCTTATACACAAAATTTTGAGTTTTGAAGCATGGTATCATGTAATATGTTCCCTTTTGCCCCGGTGTCCTTTTTTGGCCCCAAATGTTTGGAAATAACCACACACTTCTTTCGTGTACCAAGAGAATAATTTAAATACGCACTAAAATACGTTCCAATATAAATTTAAGAGGCAACATAAAACTTAGTAAAGCGTTTATATAATATATTATATTTTGCCTTGAACTTTAGAACAGCATGGGAAAAAAATAGAACAACACGAAAAATTTATAAATTAATAAAAATGTGTCATAACAGAAAAAATAAAATAAGAACACCTCATACAACATGAACACATGCACCGACCACATCACACTCCCACACCTCTATACAGACCGAATTTGTGGAGCTTCAAAATCGGATAAATAGAGTTTTGCACGGAATATGGGCCTGAACAATGCAGTGGCCAGTATGAATCGGTAGGTGCAAACGGTGAACCGACACGGTTTCATGGGGAGCAGGTGGTGAGTGAACTCGGCTGGTGTCTGGTGATGCGCATGGCGGCATGGGATACCCGAGCTTCGGGCCGCTGCGGAACCACAACCACCACCTCGTACCGAAGCGCGGATAGATTCCTCCCCGTCCCGTGCCGTGCCGGCGAGCGAGCGCGTGGGCGCATGTCACCGCGCCACCAAGCAAGGCGCATCGCCCTCGCTCGGCCAGGCAGAGAGGCAGGCGCGTGTGGGCGCCGCTGACTCCGCCCGCGCGGTCACACCGAAGGTAACCCAGGCCGGGTCGTAACGGCCGGGCGCCACTGCCAGCCAGACCAGCCGAGGCGATCGATTTCGGGTGCCGATCTCGGGCGCACGCACGCCACATTCCCCGTCAACCGCAACCTAGCCACGGGCTACTACGCCTGCAGCGCCGCGTTGTCATGTCAGTCGGAGCACTCGGCACTTGAGTCATGAACTGCTCGTGACTAGTACAACTTACAACTCAGCTCGCGCACTGCACATACAGAAATTTTACAACAGGATAAGATACCAAATCATCAGAGGGTGTTGTGCCTGTGCTAGCTTGCCGACCGAATACCAGTACGCCGCCGTCTTATCCAGCACGCACGGTCACATCTCACCTCTCACGCTCTCTCGCCGGAGACGACGACGCGTACTAAATACAACACACACCGTAATCGTCTCCACAACCGCGAGGACTAAATTAGTTAATGCACCACTTGCATATACACATGGCTGACCCCGTAACGCCGACTGACAGGTACGCGAAACCACTGACAGGGACCGTGGATTAGCAAATGGACTCGACAAGGAAAACCAGGCCGTTACAGCGTCGCATCACGCCCAAGCAGAGCACGCCGGCGTCAGGTCAGCGCGTGAACTGCGTGTGTGTGATCGATCGTCTCTCCAGGAGTCAAGTGAGTGTGAAAGGGTACGGAACTGCAATGCGATCATAATAAGGGCTTTGCTGATCAATCACCTCGCTGATGTAAGATTAACACTAGTAATTCACGCAGGGCGGTGATGGTGCGCTTTTGTATTGGCAAAACGGCAGCACGGGTGGGGTCGGCCGTTTTCTTCTGACCGAGGTTGTTCTGCCCACTCTGGTCCGTGCACCAGCACAAGTGAAGTAAGTAATGAAGGATTACAGGGTGCAGCCATCGCATATTTTCGGTAACAAACTGCGTCATTTTTGCCCTCATAGCAATTTGGTTTACTTAACACACGTCGCTCCTTCCTAGAATTTGACAAGATGTAATAAGATTGGAGGTACACAAAATTGCTGCACAGATTGAGTCGTCCAAAAGGTTGTAAATGCAATGGATTTGTCCATGAACTTGAGTAACTGGTTTATTTTGGTACAAACCGAGCTAGGTCGAGTAAATTACGCTTGTGTGGGTGCCACACTAGCACGCGCGAAACATGTCCGGTTTTCCCACGCTTCATCTGAACATAAAAGTTTACAAATAGCCCCCTATGGTTTGTTTTAATCACATTAAAAGCCTTTCTCCTCTATTCCTTCCTCCTCCTAACCCTAGCACGGTGTTCGGGGCCAACGGCAGCAGTGATGGCCGCTGGAGCTTTTTGTGTTAGATTAATCCGAGGTGCACACTAGTCTACCGGCCAAGCAATCACATGAGGCACAACACCAAAAGATTTATTAATGATGTTCACCCAAACTCGGCTACATCCCGGTTCCCGAGCATGATTGTAGGCGCTTCTTCCCATTTATTCCACTACAATATCACACACCGACCACCCAAGTGTTAGTACACGCCACCAGCGTCCCCTGCATGTCTCTTTTATTTTATTGGCATAGGTTACATCGTGTATCTACCCTTCACATTATATAGAATACCTACTAGGATACACGTGTCCTACTCGAACGCGAGTCCGTACCTTATAATACCACTTTTTGTGTGTGAATATGTTTGCTTGCAAAAACGTCTTATATAATGGAACGAAGGGAATACCAAATAAAGAGAAGATTGAGCGCTAAGAGCAACTCCAACGGGCCGACCCAAACGGACGGCGCATTTGTCCGCTTTTTATCCGTTTGGGTTGGCCGCCCGCCCGGCGTCCGCCCAGTTTTGCATTTGGGTCGGCAGTGCGCCCAACGCGCCGACTCATTTCATGTCCGCACTCAACTTAAAAAAAAGCCCGCGGCCGATCATGCCAGCGGCCATGTCTCATGCCGGCACCATGCCAGCGCCGGCATACAATGCCGGCTTCAGAAAATATCACCACAGTTCATGCTGGCGCACTTGCCAGCCGGCCCGCACACATGCCAGCACACAAAAAAAGCGGACAAATGCGTTGGTGACCTCCTGCTGCGCGGCGGCGGCCATGGCGGCCTGCGCAGCGGCTTCATCCCTCACGTCTGCGGCGTGCCTCCGGTCCTTCCTCTTGGCCGACTCCCTTGCCCGCTGTGCGGGCATCAGCGGCTTCTTTGGCTTGGCCGCGGCGGCGGTCTTGCGCGGGGCACGAGGCTTGCCTTTTCCGAAGGGGGCGGCGGCGGCGGCGGACGAGACGAGGGAGGCGAGGCCGGCGGCGTAGTCGAGGTCGATGGCGTCCTCCATGGCAGGGCGTGGGGCGGGAGCGCGCGGGCAGGAGGGTTTTTGGGTGAAATGGGGGGAAATGGCGGTGGCTGACACCGACCGACGGGCCCGGGGAGAGGAGTAGGCGCGCGCGTCTGTCTCGTGTCCGCGCCGACGCAAATCCGGCTCAAAATTGGGCCGGGAATGGGTCGCCAAGTGGACGCGCGTCCGTTTGAGTCGGCGCGTTGGGCCGCTTTTTCTGTCCGCGCCGACCCAAACGGACGCCAGCGGATGAAATGTGCCGCCCCATTGGTGTTGCTCTAAGATAACGTAATAGTATTTCCTTGCAACTTTATCACTGAACACAACAAATAAAATAAAATAAACCTTATCACTGAACATGCCAAATTGATTTCCTATGTCACGTGTTAAAAAAAAGGATTTCCGACGGCATGCACGAGCGTCCATTTTTGTTCCGTGCAGCGAATAATCGGCTTCCTATTTTTGTTCCGTGCAGCGAATAATCGGCTTCCTATAACGGTCGAAAACAGGAGAGCGTACTGTGTTCAAAAAAGAATATGCAACATTGATTTTCTATGTCACTTGTTTAAAAAAAAGGATTTCCAACGGCATGCACGGGCGTCCATTTTTGTTCCGCGTAGCAAATAATCGGCTTCCTATTTTTGTTCCACGGAGCAAATAATCTGCTTCTATATATCCTCAAAAAAAAGAGGAGAGGGTACTGTGTTCAAAAAAGAACATGAAACATTGATTTCCTATGTCAAGTGTTAAAAAAAAAAGGATTTCCGATGGCATGCACGAGCGTCCGTTTTCGTTCCGGCTAGCAAATAATCGGCTTCCGATTTTGGTTCCACGTAGCAAATAATCTGCTTTCTATCACCCGTAAAAAAAATCTGCTTTCTATAACGGTCCAAAATAGGAGAGCGGAAATGCTAAGGGCATGTACAATGGTTGATAAGATAGTCTTATTTTAAGTCTTGCATGTAATTTAGAGTTGACAAAAAACATATCTACAATGGATCATATCTTAGTCTTATCTTCAATAACTAGTTATTCCTGAAAACGTGGTGAGACATATTGTGCTAAGAGATCATCTCTTGTCTTCCCTTAAATAAGAGAAAACGGGCCTTTTTTATGAATTCTCTCTCCTCCATCTCATCATTTATCCTACATGACATTGTTAAGATAGAATCATTGTACATGCCCTAAGGATGCAACTAACTAAATTCATATTGTGGGGTTTTCCAGAACAGTGTAGTAACTGACCTGGATATGGATAATCCTCCGATCCATTCGAAAGGCGCAGGTACTGAAAACGAATATGCTGCGTCGGTTACTCTGCAACTCTGACATTCCTTTTTTCTATATGAGGATAAGGAAGAAATCAGGAGTAGCACTTCGGAGTTCAGTAATACGTACTCCGTATTATTTTTTCCAAAAAACAAAACTTAGATCTATTATAAAAATTCACACAAAGCATTCAAACATAATAAAAAGATACATCGAGGTCCCTGGACTACCAAATGACAACTGCCACTGACGTGCCGTTATCGTCGTTCTCATATCGCCGCCCTACAAAGACTAAAAGGTTAACCTATTTGGTAGCTGGAGTTATAATTTTTTTTGCGAAAATGGTCCAATCTATTATCAAAGTTCGGCGGAAATACAAAGCATCTTGAACATGGTAAAATTACATTGAAATTTCAGGACCCAAACAACCACTATTGCCGCTGTCGCAGCTCCCCTACCGGAGCCGGTTTGACCTTGTCAATGACAGCCGGAAAGTCTTCATGCACATGCCCCTATGGGCCAACGCCCTGGAGCCGCTGTTGAACCCTTGCAAAGATCTGAAGCACTTGACACCAAATCTCGCCACAAGACGAGAAAACCTAACCTCACCGCCCCGAAGAGACGACAGGAATCTATGCCAGAGCTCCGTCGACTACGTCTAGACGGGCGAACTCAAGGAGGATCGAAGCACGGAAGACAAACTCGAAGAAGTAGCGCCGCCATCTGCCCGAGCACCGCACGTGCGAGAACTAAAAAAAACCTAACCTAAACTACTAACCGAAGCAAAGACACCGGGATTCCGCTCCCCGCCACCGGCCACCAGAGTGGCAGGCAGAGGGGAGGCGAATTTATGGGCTCGTCAGCGAAGTTTGGAGGATAGAGTTTGCCCTAGCCGCTTAGGGTTAGGGAAGAAAAACAGGGAGCCAGAGTTTTAATAGCAAAATAAAAATCGTGGACCTATTTACGTATATTGTAGCGTGGTTTTATAATAAACATCGTGGAGTGTATATTACATAGTCTAATCATAAATGGACTAGCAAAGTATTTTTCTTAATGTAGAAGTATAGTCTTAAAATCGTCTACATGTTATCCCACACGCGCTAGATTTTTTGCAAGCGGATCGCTTACGTATCAATGCTTGAGATTTATTAGGACACGGACGAGAGGAATTAAATCCATTTGAGCGCGTATGTAGAAAAAGGAAGGCATTAAATTCTTTAGGCCTATATTTTTGTAGTGCTAAAAATACACAGGACGTATTAAATCAGTGCCAAATATTACACACGTCTCAACGTCAGCCGTTGGATGGAGGAAACCCACAGCATCCAACGGCGCAGGGCCCAGGGTGGGTCTATATAAACCCCCTGTGGCCACAGCCCTCTTCCCTAAAGCCACCACCGTCTTCCTCCCGTCCGTTTCTCGCATCGGGAGGCGAGAATGGCACCGCACTCCCCCGCCGTGAAGCTCCAGTCCCGCGCCGCGCCGGCGCCGTCGTCGGCGATGGGCGCGCACCGGTGGTCCCGCCCCATCGCGAAGGGCCCGCCGCGCAAGATCAGGATCGTGCACGTCCTGGCGCCGGAGGTGATCAAGACGGACGCGCGGCACTTCCGCGACCTCGTGCAGCGCCTCACCGGGAAGCCGAAAGGCGGCGCAGGGTCCTCCTCGTCGTCCTCGTCGTGGTCGGCCGAGTCTTCGTCCCAGCAGGCGGCGGCAGGCGGCTCGTCGTCCGACGCCCGCGCCGTCGCCGTCGCGGTCGCCCCGGAGGCGGCGGCGGCGACCGTCAAGGCGGAGGTGAAGGAGGAGGAGGGGGACGCCGCGTCGCCGGAGGAAGGGTTCGGGCGCGCGTTCGGGGAGGCAGGGGGCACGACGACGAACGACGCCTTCTTCCAGGACCTCGACGAGTTCCTCCTCGGCGGATGGCTTTAGTCTCTGATCGGTCAGCGGCCCGCCCCCATTAGAGCTAAGTCCGAGAATTTTTTGCCCCCTGCTGTTGTTGCGTAGGACGACGGTGACGGTTCGGTTCGGTTGACAGAGAGATCCCCCATTTCGGCCTGGAATTTTAAGTTATAGAATTGGGTTTCCTGCGTCTGTTACTTCTCCAAGTTTGTTGATATTTCAGTTGTGTTATTCAAATTTGAACCCGCACATGGAATGGAAATGCAAGATTAGTTTGGTTGTTTTGATGGCATTGGGTGTTTGATTCCAACCTTGTTTTCTTTTCGTCTTCTGGGATAGAGATAGAGATAGGCAGGCGCATGCTCTGAACTGAACTGACGATGAAGGAAGACATGGCAGAATTGTTTGCAGCGTCAGCCTGTCAGGACAGGAGTGGTTAGGTGCAGGACTAACAAACCTTGCGCTGCACCTGCACGCACGTACAGGATGATCGCAACACGATATTTTAAAAATAAAAGACTGTTTCTCACGAGGAACTAAACATTCAGGTAGAATGCCCTCCTCTAGCCTGTGAGGAATGACATATTATACTATGATTATTACTCCTGATGCGAACAAGGGGAAGATTTTACAATGGCCGTAATCACCGGTCCGAAAATGCAGTCGCTGGCATGTGGCTCCATGATCCACATTTCATCTTCTTGCTGGATGTTTGTATTTGAGATAGTATACCAAGCTAACTTTGGTGTCATTTGCGCCGATGCAAAGCTGGGTGCTGGAATTATATGGAACAAAACAAATTACAGTAAAGAGTTATTTACTGCCCATTTTGCATATCTAATTTTTCATCGCATCTGAGTGCTCAAGTATTGCTCAACTCCAGGATAGCAGTAACTACTCTAGCCAGCAGCAAAAAGGAGCTTGAGTTTACACACTCAAGTGACTGCTAACATATGCACTACTTTTTCATGTATGTGAAAACCTGGAAAGTGGTAAGACAGAAAAGACATCTCTGAAAAAGTTAACCATAGTGCTCCGGTAAGTGCCCAAACACTAGCTTTGATATTCGGGGATCACTACATCTGGCGTGTTCTCCATTGGATTTGGTTGCGGCCCTTCTAGTTTTGTCAGGACATCAGGTGCTCCAGCAGCATCTCGGATAATCTAAATGAGAAGACAGAACAACCATGAGAAGTTGCGACTTTTCGATCCTTCCAAAATACTGTATTAGTAGGACGGATAATATGAGATTTCAAACCATTCATTCTGTACTTTGTGGAACATGATTAGATTGACTTGTCTAGAAGAGAGGATCGAACTGACGCTACTGTATTGGTAGGCTGATTAGATTATCAGCATCTTAAACTTGCAAATGACGTTGATAAATGCCATAAATCTGGCTTCTTATCGATGATTTTTAACAACAACAAAAGCTGACAAATATGTGCATTTTTTCTTCTGGTCTTGCGTACGGGATGCTCAACATTCTCAAGAAGATACCATGGACTGGTACTTCAGAGGATTAAGAGCCTTCATTTCCACTGTATAGATAAAATGATGATGCTAAACCTGTGCAGCATTCAAACTCAGTATGTCATCAGCTTTTATTTTCTCTGATATTAATGTGTTTATGGGCCAAGTACAGAATCAGGTATGTTTTCTCTAAAAGAACTAGGTATAGTCCAGTAATTATGTTCAACATGTGACACTTAGTAAGACATATGGTACAACTCAAGCGTGGAAGCTATAAAAGTACTGATTCCATCTTTTGTGTTAGTTCATACAGTAGATAAAACCAAGGGGTTACTTCCAAGATGGATGGTGGATGCCATATGGTCACAGTGTAATGTACACAGGTACAAATGCATGTTATCACGATATGATTTTGGTGTTCACTTTAGTGTGTGATAAACTGATAAACATACCAGTATTTCTTCATCAAGGTAGGAAATCATGAATAAGCGCTGGTACATCCCATCTGTAATAAAAAAAGGGGCCATGCAACGGAATTAATCAATCCATGTAACATACATGACAATTATTAAAGATTCATGGCATCACAGAATGAAAAATAGCATAACTATATTGAACCATCCTGTGATGGTGCACTAAATACTGCAGGCAGACAAAAGTATTGCAGATGGACAACATGGATAGAGAGAACTAGCTACCGTGATGTCATGAATACTGTGAGCATTCCTTTCTTGTCATGGTTGGAAGTCAAATTTCAGAAGAAACAAAAGGCAGCATTCCAATAATTTAATATTTTTGGCAAAAAAATCAGTGATTACAAATGCATTGAAGCAAGCAGCAGTTTTTTAACAAGAAAAGGTCAGTAATAAATCCTGCGGTTGCGTTGTATGAATTGGCAGTATGTCCTAATAAAAATGGAAAAGTGATGCAATAACAAGAAAAGGTCAGTAATCAAGCCTTATGTACTTACTAAGAGGTAGCTTAACCCCCTCCGAAACAGCATCTCTTATAGAGGCAGGAAGTTGCTGTAGAGCTCCTGCAGTTTGTCCAAGTAAGCCCTTCAGTTGTTCAGGTAGTGTTTCTTCACTGATTTTGGGAGTTTCCAAAAATGCCTCGACGTATTCCTCTTTCATCCTGATAGGCCCCTCCACGGACAGTTGAGTGGTCAGCACGAATCTGTTTTGTATCTGCATACACAAAAAGGCGGTAAACTGTGAGGCATGAATGGAACAACAGAACAACATGGCCATATACAAAATATACAGCTCCTGGATAAGACAGATAAATGGCTGCCAGCAATGCCTTAGTATGAACGTGGGATCTTGGCATCTTGCCACATTACAAGAGCTACTTCTCAGAATTTCATTTGAAGAAAAAAATTAGCTATGCATGCTGTAGGCAGGTATATAAATGGCACAGACATTGCAAACATGAGGTAGTTGTAAAGGCAGATCCAAAAACGCACAAGGGTTGTAGGCGACTTCCCACAAGTTTTGAAATTACCGTATTCAACAGCTTGACGTTCGAGGAAATTTTGCAGTAGCCATCCCTGATCACCACATCAAGCCCCGTAAAGTGTGCGACACTTGTAGGTGACCTCCTACGAAAAGAGTATACTCGCTATGTGATACACATTTTTGCCAGAGAAAGATCAATTTAGATTTATGTATTTGCAACACACTATGACAATATAAATTTTACAAACCAGGTAACTTATTCTTATGAGAATAAAGTAAGGAGAGCTCTAATTAAAATGGTGAGTTCATTGTAATGTAACTTGCATCCAGAAATAGTGGCGTACTCAAACAAAAGCTTGGATGCAAATGTTCCAGGACTGCTATCACCAAACCATTCAATGTTCCATCGACCTTCCAGATAGGGTGATCTGAAAAATGAAGCATACGGTTAATGAATAAGGACCAACAAAATGTCCATACACAACAACTATTTTAATCAGAGATGATGGAGTTCCTCATGTATATGCGACATGAAAATGCTGAGATGAATGGAAGTGATTAGTTCCTAAACTGAATATAATGAAAGCATATTGATCTTATTTTGATGATGGTCCGCTTGTTGAGAACTGCACGGACCCCTTCTTGATAGAAATTCCATTAATTAGTGCCACCCTTTAAACTTCTGCGCTGTTGTGGAAGCTACTCAAATAAGCCACAACACATGATACATTTCTTCAGCTATAGCACTTAGTCACTTACGTCGTGGGTCGAGGAGTGGGGTTGAGGCGTTCGAGGCCGACGATGCGCTCATTGACGTCGATCTTCTGCATCTCCGTGGTCTTGCCACTCACAAAGGATTCGAAGCCTCCAGAGTCCCTGAACTGAAATGGGCAGCAGTTTAAGTACTCAGGCCGTGAATGCAGAACCCAACTGTCAACATGCAGACACGAACACTAATAAGCTCATGATTCGGTGGGCTCTGCAAAATCGAGGCGTTTACTCGGCAATCAAATCGAAAGCGGTGCAAAAACTGAGTGTCGCTGGGCACAATTGGCTTATTGAGAAACTGATAACGAAATCAAATCGACAGCCGCGCACTGGGCAGCGGATACGATTCGTATGGACCAGCACGGCAGTACGGGGCAGGCCGTGGCCATTCATTCTGCGAGGAAGGGGAACAGGAGAGTGGGAGGCGGCTCACGGCGAGGAGGAGGGACTCCTTGGCGGAGAGGCGCTCCATCTCGCGGGCGTAGCTGGCGGCGGGGCCGCCCTGGAACTGCGCCGTGGCCCTGCAGCGGCACGCGGCGGCGCGGCGGGGCGCGAGGCGCAGCCGGCCGCAGACGGCGGGCAGCAGCGGAGGGGAGGCCGGGGCGAGCGTCGCTGCGGCGGCGGCGGCCATGCCGGAGGAGGCGACTTTGCCGTGCGTGAGCCGAGGGGAGGAGAGAAGAGCGGAGAAGAGCTCGAGATGTCGTGGTGGTGCTGGAAGCGCTGTGCTGTGTAGGCCAGTCCACGTAGAACAAAGGAGAGAGAAATGACCGTCGGAGGTGTAACTGGCCCCACATGTCATTGACACCACTGGTGTACACCACCTCAAAAGTCAAACTTTTTATGTTTGACCAAGTTTACATATAAATGTCAAGATCTACAATAGCAACCAAATAAATAAAATTTGAAAACATAATTAATGATAAATTTTGTATGGTAAAGTTTGATATTTTTCTGTTAAAAGTTAAGAGACTTGAAAAAAATACTCAAAAAGCAATCATTATATTTTTGGAATTTTGGAACGTAGGTGTATTATGTAGCATCATAGAACATAACCTGAGAATCAACAGAGGAATCAGTGACCCATCTGCTGTCAACACAACTGGATAATCACCAAGGACTGTGAAGCAGCCGCCAAATAAAAATGCAAGGAGAAAACTCAAAAGGTGACTAACTACACTGGGATGACAGCAAGAAAGTTCTGAAGCATATTTCATTCAAAAAAGCTGAATCTAAATCACAATCCATAGAACCAAAATACAACAGGCCTAATCACCTAGAGCCAACAGCAAGGGAGAACAGAATAGTCACAGTAGCAGCACAAGAAGGAGTGAGGATCCACCGCAGCAGCGGTGTCATCAGACGGCAGCACCCTTCCGCTGCTCGGTCTCGCCGTGGGCGAAGTGGCAGCGCTCGCCGAACGTGCAGGTGCCCTTGAGGAAGTTCTCGCATATCTTGGTCTTGTAGTTGCTCCTGCCTCCAGGCCCACCGCCGCCGCCGCCTCGGACTGCGGGAGCCGCTGCGCCTGCAGGGTTCTTCGACGGCGTGCTGGCGCTGATGCTGGCAATGAGATCACGCACCATGTCGTTGGCTTGCTTTATCTGGTCAAAACTGCCTTCCAGCTCAATGTTCTTCAGGTCTGGGTTTGATTCGTGGTCGCGTATCGAGAGCTTGACCCCCGTGATGCGGCAGATCTGCTTCGTGTTGACCCCACCCTTCCCGATGATGCCTCCGGCGAGAGCAGCATCAACACTGACCTTGCAGGTGGACGAGGCGCCAAAGTTTCCAGCTGGAGGGCCCATCGAAGCTGGCGGAGGTGGTTCGTGCCGACCTCCATATCGACCACCCATAGGAGGAGCATAGGAACTTTCCTGGGACATGTAGGAGGATGGTGCCCTGCCAAGCTCCCTCTCGCCATGGGCGAAATGGCACTTGTCACCAAACTTGCAGCCTTCTGCAGTGTTGTACTTGGTGCACATGCGTGTTTTGACACCAGAAGCAGCATGATCCGCAGGAGCTCTTGACGGTGCAGACACAGCAGCATGGCCTAGGCTGTGTGATTTTGATACTGCCTGGTATCCACCAGGGACAAAGTGCGCAAAGTGACATCCCTCACCAAAGGGGCACCCAACAGTGCTGCATCATTCAAAACAATACAGATTATGTACTGATCTTGCAATAACAAATACAGTAAGTAATGATAGCTGAATGAGCAATGAGAACTGAGCGAACTTAGTTACAAAGGACGGTTGTAGTGCTGTATACCAAGACAGAAGATTTCTCATAACAAGATAACAGTGTTCAAATGCAGAAGATCACGTGTATGACATGTTATCAGTGCAAATGGCCCAAATTGACATAATAACAGAAACATAATTGTAAAGTTGCATGAAATCCTGTCTAACAATTTTCAGTATATAGGAATCCAGGCAGGTGCGAGATTGAACCAAGATCCACAGAGACCACAATACTGCATATGACATGTATATGTGTGTGCTTAAAAGGATGCTTTCATTACTCAACATTACTAAACCATGTTAGTGCAGACTCAATTACCAAGTAATAGAGAAGAAGGCCCTATCTAGAGAACAAAAAAAACATGAACCAAATGTGAATTGAGGTACTATTATTATCTTATTTATTTAAACGCTATGAAAGAAAAATATTAAACGTATCTACTTTGATCATTTGGCAACACTGCGGTGCATGAATTACAATTTGCAACAGTTCGTAAAGCTTCTGCACCAAAATAAAAGTAGAAGGGAAGAATTTAATTCGTAACTGCAATACACAGTAAAAATTAGAAGGTACCGTTCTGATGTTATTTTGGATAGGTTAAGATTTGAACCTGAAAAACTTGGTGCAAGGCTTCGATTTGCTTGATAGACCAGTTTGTTGTGACTCCGATTCTGTTGCATGAAATTAATTACATTTTTCCACTTGTTAGAATTTGCATTGTTGATCTTCTATTCAAGTAAACATATACAATTTGCGTCCAATAAATGTGATGAATGAACATAATTTTAGATAAGATAAAGATGATATTCAATGGTGCTTATCCTGCAGAAAACGGTTATGGTTACACCGACGCTGCATATTGTTGAAACATGATAACTAGAAATAGATCATAATATTCATCAATGATGTTTAACTTGTGCTGCCATGTTTCTCTTCTTGCAATGGAGTCCTCCAATTCCATTTTGATCAAAAGCAGGTGGTTTGCTTTTCCAAATTTGTTTCCCATCACCATCACCTTTCCCACGTGTTCTTTCCTTCTTGTCAAAGAAACCTCGTCTTGATAAACTTTTTAGTACGTCCTGCTCTTAGATGAGTTGGTTCAGACTTGGGTTGTCAAGCTATTTTTTTCTGTACTGGATAGGTATTTCATTACGGTAGCAGACACGATGCAGGTGGGTCTTAATTCCACTCGACCGCAAGGAGCTGTACCGGCGCGAAGAGGGCATCCCATGGATTTGGCATAATTATCAACCTACCGCAGGGATTTGCCGGCACTACAGCATGGATACTTCCGCACATGAATACTGTCAAGCAAGATGCAGGCAAATCTTATCTTATACAGAGGATAACGGCACGACACGCTCGCGGACCAGAACCTAGAGGTACTCTAGAGAGAGCCGAGGCTGCAGATCCAGCGGCAGGAGCCACACGACAGGACGAGACCCAGCGACGAGACCTATAGAAAGCATATGAGGGGGCGGGGAGAGACGGGAAAGCGGGGCCTTACCTCTCGAGCGCTTCCCGCCTGCGGCGCCTCCGTTGGCGGACTCCGGCCGGGATCTCTTGCGGGCGGCGGCATCCATGGCGAGCCCTCCGCGTCGAGGCGGAAACCCTAGCTTGCGGTTTGGCGGAGGCGGAGTGGGGCGCAGCGGAGGGAGGAAGAGGCCAAGTGCGAAATCGCTTCGGTCGAGTTAACGGCCAGAGTCGTGGGTGTGCAGGTGGCTCTTTCGGTGACTGGGCTTTATAAGCCCAGGTTTTGGGGCTCGGCCCTCGAACCGGATTGGGGGGCTCCCGAACTCCGACGGGGGAATTCGTATTTCGGCCCAGTTACGTAGACGCTTCTGTCACCCAAATCGGCTACACTTTCTCAACAAAAAAAAGCCAAATCGGCTACACTTTCTCAACAAAAAAAAGCCAAATCGACTACACTTTCTCAACCCCTCAAAAAAAAAAAGACTATGCTTTCTCAACAAAAAAAAATCGACTACACGGCATCAATCTCTCCCCCCCCCTCTAAAAAAAACTACACGGCATCAATCTGAGCTCGATTTTCTCAACCAAAAAAAAAAAAGAACAATCTCAGCTCGAGGAGGCAAAGATATTTTTTGTTAGAGAGCGGGCTTTATTCAAATCTCAAAGTTCGTAGGCATACATTCTAAACAAAAAGTTCATATCATACAAATGATATCAGGTAAATTAGAAAGCCAAACATGGCGCCCAATGAAAAGAGAAGAAGAGGCTTTAGCTAGAGCATGTGCCTAAGTCATTGTTATCCCGCATTTTATGGCCAAAAGAAACCTTCTTGAAAGAAGTTCGACTTTGATCTACCCCGTGAAGAATGGTTGCATAGCAAAGCCTCTGGATAGTCCCCCATCGGCATAGATCTTCGCAACATCTCTATATGGCAGAAGTCAACTGCCTTTTGGAAGTGAGCTCTCAGCTATACGCAAGCCTATTTTAAGATTTCCATGCATGTGCCAATTGAAGATCGTCAACAAATCTTGACGTGCTCAAAGGACTTTGGAACTCATCATCGTGTAACAAGTACCAGCACCCGAGCAAGTTCATCCTGATTGAACATATCGAAGAGCTAGAATAGCCAAAGTATCGCATCCATAGTATGGTCTGAAATGACAAGTTCAATTAGCCCCTCGTCAGCCATTTGATAGTCGATCAAAGAATGCCTCAATGACACTTATGAAAAAACGATATCATTGAACAGTTGTTATGGCTTGCGATTGTTATTTATTGTAAATACCTTGATTTTTATGTATCAAGTTTGCATCTTAACATGTCGTCATGTGTTGAGAAGTTCCCTTTATCTAGTTTTTCCTTCAATGCATGCATGCAAAGATAAACCAAGCTGCTAATGAAATAAAAATGATGCTAAATGTGTTTCCCCTATGAAGGATCTCATATTCTCATTTGTTTCCCCACAGGAATCTAATTCATATATGATTCGCTTGATATTTTCCATGAGTCCCAATGGCAAGTCATTTAAATCTATGTGTTACGCGTGTGATTATTATTGGTAGCTTATACTGCACATCTATAGTTTTTATACTTCTACACTTCTCGAGTGCAAGTTTAAATCAAATCTAGGCTCGGTTTTTCATAAAAACAAAAATGTCTTCAAAGTCACCAAAATGCTATGGTGGAAAACGTCATCAGTCTTCCTTGTATGGTCGGCTGAGGACCACATTATGCCCTGTCGGGTTGTAGGGGTACTCGAAGTCGATTTCCTTCCACCTCTCTCCTCTTAGAGAACTAGTCTCCCATTGGGAATTTCTATTGGATGCACATTGTGTCAAATTGCTTCTGTTTCGCACATAGCTAGCAATTCCTTTTATGGGTCGGCTCATTTAGTCATTAGGGATCCCAGTCCTGGGAACCTTCTAGAAGGTTCTTAACCAGTTCAGGTTTCTCTTTTTTACCTTTTCATGTTGTTTCTTTTACCACATTTTTTCTTCTTTCCAAAAAGTTCCATTTTTTAAAACATTTGAATTAAAAATAATGTTTGTGTTTCTATAATTTCTTCAAAAATTCAAAAAAAATGATACTTTTTTAAAAAATATAAGGGAGTGCGGAAAAATTTGTGTTTTCAATTGTTTGGAATTAAAAAAACACATGTTTTGAAAATTTGTCACAGATTAAAAATATTCATAATTTTCATAATATGTTCATGTTTTCACAAAATGTTAGGAAATTTCAAAAATTGTTCGCATTTTCAAAACATATTTGCTATTATACAGAGATATTCACATTTTCAAAAGTTTGAAATAAACCAAAGCATTCAAAAAATTGGCCGACGACAAAGACGGGCGTCCAAAGACGATGATGCAAATCAATCACCTTCCGGTAGGCTCGATTATAAACCATGAGCAGAAGTCAAGGGGGGCTCTCGTGAAGCATTGAGGGTGAAGGAAATATGCCCTAAAGGCAATAATAAAATTGTTATTTATATTTCCTTATATCATGATGAATGTTTATTATTCATGCTAGAATTGTATTAACCGGAAACTTAGTACATGTGTGAATACATAGACAAACAGAGTGTCCCTAGTATGCCTCTACTTGACTAGCTCGTTAATCAAAGATGGTTAAGTTTCCTGACCATAGACATGTGTTGTCATTTGATGAACGGGATCACATCATTAGAGAATGATGTGATGGACAAGACCCATCCGTTAGCTTAGCTTAACGATCGTTTAGTTTTATTGCTATTGCTTTCTTCATGACTTATACATGTTCCTCTGACTATGGGATTATGCAACTCCCGAATACCGGAGGAACGCCTTTTGTGCTATCAAACGTCACAACGTAACTGGGTGATTATAAAGATGCTCTATATGTGTCTCTGATGGTGTTTGTTGAGTTGGCATAGATCAAGATTAGGATTTGTCACTCCGAGTATCGGAGAGGTATCTCTGGGCCCTCTCGGTAATGCACATCAATATAAGCCTTGCAAGCAATGTGACTAATGAGTTAGTTACAGGATGATGCATTACGGAACGAGTAAAGAGACTTGCCGGTAACGAGATTGAACTAGGTATGATGATACCGACGATCAAATCTCGGGCAAGTAACATACCGATGACAAAGGGAATGACGTATGTTGTTATGCGGTTTGACTGATAAAGATCTTCGTAGAATATGTAGGAACCAGTATGAGCATCCAGGTTCCGCTATTGGTTATTGACCGGAGATGTGTCTCGGTCATGTCTACATAGTTCTCGAACCCGTAGGGTCCGCACGCTTAACGTTCGATGACGATTTGTATTACGAGTTATGTGATTTGATGACCGAAGTTTGTTTGGCGTCCCAGATGAGATCACGGACATGACGAGGAGTCTCAAAATGGTCGAGAGGTAAAAATCGATATATTGGAAGGTTACATTCGGACACCGGAATGGTTTCGGGAAGTTTCGGAGTACCGGGGGTTACTAGAACACCCCCCCGCCCCAGGAAAGTTTTGGGCCAACATGGGCCTTAGTGGAGGAGAGAGGGCCGGCCATAGGAGGTGGCACGCGCCCCCCTTGCCAATCCGAATTGGACAAGGGGTGGGGGCGGCGCCCCGCCTTTCCCTCTCGTACTCCTTCTCTTTTTCCCCCTTTGCTACTCCGAAAAAGGAAAAAAGAGAGGGGAATCCTACTAGGACTAGGGAGTCCTAGTAGTGAAGGAAATATGCCCTAGAGGCAATAATAAAGTTATTATTTATTTCCTTATATCATGATGAATGTTTATTATTCATGCTAGAATTGTATTAACCGGAAACATAATACTTGTGTGAATACATAGACAAACAGAGTGTCACTAGTATGCCTCTACTTGACTAGCTCGTTGATCAAAGATGGTTATGTTTCCTAGCCATTGACATGAGTTGTCATTTGATTAACGGGATCACATCATTAGGAGAATGACGTGATTGACTTGACCCATTCCGTTAGCTTAGCACTCGATCGTTTAGTATGTTGCTATTGCTTTCTTCATGACTTATACATGTTCCTATGACTATGAGATTATGCAACTCCCGTTTACCGGAGGAACACTTTGTGTGCTACCAAACGTCACAACGTAACTGGGTGATTATAAAGGTGCTCTACAGGTGTCTCCGAAGGTATTTGTTGGGTTGGCATATTTCGAGATTAGGATTTGTCACTCCGATTGTCGGAGAGGTATCTCTGGGCCCACTCGGTAATGCACATCACTTAAGCCTTGCAAGCATTGCAACTAATGAGTTAGTTGCGGGATGATGTATTACGGAACGAGTAAAGAGACTTGCCGGTAACGAGATTGAACTAGGTATTGAGATACCGACGATCGAATCTCGGGCAAGTAACATACCGATGACAAAGGGAACAACGTATGTTGTTATGCGGTCTAACCGATAAAGATCTTCATAGAATATGTGGGAGCCAATATGATCATCCAGGTTCCGCTATTGGTTATTGACGGGAGACGTGTCTCGGTCATGTCTACATAGTTCTCGAACCCGTAGGGTCCGCACGCTTAAAGTTTCGATGACGGTTATATTATGAGTTTATGTGTTTTGATGTACCGAAGGTTGTTCGGAGTCCCGGATGTGATCACGGACATGACGAGGAGTCTCGAAATGGTCGAGACATGAAGATTGATATATTGGAAGCCTATATTTGGATATCGGAAGTGTTCCGGGTGAAATCGGGATTTTACCGGAGTACCGGGGGTTACCGGAACCCCCCCGGGGGGGTTTAATGGACCATAGTGGGCCTTAGTGGAGAAGAGGAGAGGCGGCTTGGGCAGGGTCGCGCGCCCCTCCCCCTCTAGTGCGAATAGGACAAGGAGAGGGGGGCGGCGCCCCCCTTTCCTTCTCTCTCCCTCCTCTTTCCCCCTTCTCCTAATCCAACAAGGAAGGGAGGGAGTCCTACTCCCGGTGGGAGTAGGACTCCTCCTAGCACGCCTCCTCCTGGCCGGCCGCACCTCCCCCCCTTGCTCCTTTATATACGGGGGCAGGGGGCACCCTAGAGACACAACAATTGATTTGATCTTTTAGCCGTGTGCGGTGCCCCCCTCCACCATAGTCCACCTCGATAATACTGTAGCAGTGCTTAGGCGAAGCCCTGCGTCGGTAGAACATCATCATCGTCACCACGCCGTCGTGCTGACGAAACTCTCCCTCAACACTCAGCTGGATCGGAGTTCGAGGGACGTCATCGGGCTGAACGTGTGCTGAACTCGGAGGTGTCGTGCGTTCGGTACTTGATCGGTCGGATCGTGAAGACGTACGACTACATCAACCGCGTTGTGCTAACGCTTCCGCTTTCGGTCTACGAGGGTACGTGGACAACACTCTCCCCTCTCGTTGCTATGCATCACCATGATCTTGTGTGTGCGTAGGAATTTTTTTGAAATTACTACGTTCCCCAACAGTGGCATCCGAGCCTAGTTTTATGCGTAGATGTCATATGCACGAGTAGAACACAAGTGAGTTGTGGGCGATATAAGTCATACTGCTTACCAGCATGTCATACTTTGGTTCGGCGGTATTGTTGGATGAAGCGGCCCGGACCGACATTACGCGTACGCTAACGCGAGACTGGTTCTACCGACGTGCTTTGCACACAGGTGGCTGGCGGGTGTCAGTTTCTCCAACTTTAGTTGAACTGAGTGTGACTACGCCCGGTCCTTGCGAAGGTTAAAACAGCACCAACTTGACAAACTATCATTGTGGTTTTGATGCGTAGGTAAGAACGGTTCTTGCTCAGCCCGTAGCAGCCACCTAAAACTTGCAACAACAAAGTAGAGGACGTCTACCTTGTTTTTGCAGGGCATGTTGTGATGTGATATGGTCAAAGCATGATGCTAAATTTTATTGTATGAGATGATCATGTTTTGTAACCGAGTTATCGGCAACTGGCAGGAGCCATATGGTTGTCGCTTTATTGTATGCAATGCAATCGCCCTGTAATGCTTTACTTTATCACTAAGCGGTAGCGATAGTCGTAGAAGCATAAGATTGGCGAGACGACAATGATGCTACGATGGAGATCAAGGTGTTGCGCCGGTGACGATGGTGATCATGACGGTGCTTCGGAGATGGAGATCACAAGCACAAGATGATGATGGCCATATCATATTACTTATATTGATTGCATGTGATGTTTATCTTTTATGCATCTTATCTTGCTTTGATTAATGGTAGCATTATAAGATGATCTCTCACTAAATTTCAAGATAAAAGTGTTCTCCCTGAGTATGCACCGTTGCCAAAGTTCGTCGTGCCCAGACACCACGTGATGATCGGGTGTGATAAGCTCTATGTCCATCTACAACGGGTGCAAGCCAGTTTTGCACACGCAGAATACTCAGGTTAAACTTGACGAGCCTAGCATATGCAGATATGGCCTCGGAACACTGAGACCGAAAGGTCGAGCGTGAATCATATAGTAGATATGATCAACATAATGATGTTCACCATTGAAAGCTACTCCATTTCACGTGATGATCGGTTATGGTTTAGTTGATTTGGATCACGTGATCACTTAGAGGATTAGAGGGATGTCTATCTAAGTGGGAGTTCTTAAGTAATATGATTAATTGAACTTAAATTTATCATGAACTTAGTACCTGATAGTATCTTGCTTGTCTATGTTGATTGTAGATAGATGGCCCGTGCTGTTGTTCCGTTGAATTTTAATGCGTTCCTTGAGAAAGCAAAGTTTAAAGATGATGGTGGCAATTACACGGACTGGGTCCATAACTTGAGGATTATCCTCATTGCTGCACAGAAGAATTACGTCCTGGAAGCACCGCTAGGTGCCAAACCTGCTGCAGGAGCAACACCAGATGTTATGAACGTCTGGCAGAGCAAAGCTGATGACTACTCGATAGTTCAGTGTGCCATGCTTTACGGCTTAGAACCGGGACTTCAACGACGTTTTGAACGTCATGGAGCATATGAGATGTTCCAGGAGTTGAAGTTAATATTTCAAGCAAATGCCCGGATTGAGAGATATGAAGTCTCCAATAAGTTCTACAGCTGCAAGATGGAGGAGATGTCCTAAAGAAAGGACTTAGTCGTGGAGCCATCGCTACGGGTTAACTTAAAGGGGTTAAAGCGGACAAGGGACGCAAGAGAGTTTTATACTAGTTCGGCCCCTTACGATGAAGGTAAAAGCCTACGTCTAGTTGTGATGGAATTGCTGGGGTTTCGATGACCAGGGAGCGAATACGCTTTGCCTGAGTCTCGAGTTGTTGTCTGTTCTCCTTGAACCGCCGCCGGGTCGTCCCCTTATATACATGGGTTGACGCCCGTCGGTTTACAGAATCCCGAGGCCGGCTCATAATCGTGTCCGGCTCGGTCTCTGCTACTTCTATCTTATAACACAAGTTTACATATCAATGCCGGTTTATGTCTACGGGCCTTAAACCGGCTTTGGGCCCTAGGCCTTCATAAAGCGTCACCGTCTGTCTTCATGGACTTCAGATACACATGAACTACTTATGGGGTTAACCCGGCCTCTCCTGGACGGTTTACGCCCAGTGGTAATATCCCCAACATTAGGCCCCAGATTGATTTGAACTGGTTCATGTCAATCCTCAATACTTAAGAAAATTTCTTCTTCAACATCTTCACATGATCTTGTGAACCGCCGTGACATCATCTTCTAGGATCATGGTAAACTGCCGTGACGTCACCTGTTATTTAAAACTGTGTATAATCCACCTTCATTAATGAGCCTCCGACAATCGAGGCGACAGCTCCGCCTCATATCCAAAATTTAGGCCCCTCGATTTTCGCGCCTGACACTTATCTTTCTACCCTTATAAATAGGGCCAGGGGGTCTTTCCATTTTCCCCCTCGTGCCTCTTCGCGTCGTCGTCTTCCTCGCGCCGACCGACCCTCCAGCTCTGCCGCCGTCGTCGTCCTTCGCCTCTGCTTCGACAAAGGCCGCTGCATCAACCTGATCGTATCAGAGAAAAGTGGTGATCCTCTGCTGCTTCCTCCTGCACCAGTAAGTCCCTCTTCTTCTCGCCCTAGATCTGCCATTAGGGTTCGGTGTTCTTCATAGCTTGAAGCTGTTCTTCCTTCGGTAGCACCAATGGCCGGTTAGATCTGACTATTTTCAGCGCCTTTTGTAGTTTAGACTCCTTTCTTCTTGTTAAGGCACCTGCTTGATATCCAACTCATCTGAACCCACTGAACTTTTTGAGCGCTTGATATTAGACCAGAGTATATTTTGATTATCCAACGCACGGCAGATCTTAAATTCTCATGCCAAACTGTGAAACTTGTTTTTCCCTTCACTTATACATCTTTATACTTATACCTTTAATGTCAAATTAGGCGGTTTAACTTCACAGATAAAATGATAACCCGGTAGATACCATTAGTCCCCTGTTGAACTGCCAATGCATTATATTGTTTCCATTGTCAGACTCCGGTTTACGTATAACCAAATCCAGTTTATCAATATGCTTGTATCCTTATACCGCTGTATAGTTGTCCACTGTAAATCTTAAACCGGCAATAATCATGTTTCAGATTTCCATTGCCATGGCCAAGCAAGTCTATGAATGCAATTGGGCTCCCTCTCGAGTAACCGAAGAGCAGTTAAACAATCTTGTTAAAACGGGCGCTTTAGCCAAAAAAGATGTCATCCACTGGAGGGTCCCTGGCCCGGAAAGTCCTCCTACACCGAAGGACGGAGAGGTAGTCGTGTTTGCTGATCATCTCGGACGAGGTTTTAGCCCTCCCGGTTCAAAAAATTTCCGAGATGTACTAGCCAATTTTCAGTTGCGCCCTCAAGACATCGGTCCCAATTCCGTGACCAACATCTGCCACTTCCAAGTCTTCTGTGAGGTTTATCTGCAAGAGGAACCTACAGTCGAACTGTTTAGGGATTTCTTTCACTTAAACCGTCGCACAGAGTTCTCGGATGGACCCAATACGGAACTGGGCGGAATGGCGGTTCAGAAAAGGAAGGAAGTCACCTTCCCTCATCCCAAACTCCACAGTCACCCCAAAGAGTGGAACCAGACTTGGTTTTACTGCATGGATACATCTCCACCTGATGAAAACCCCCTGCCGGGTTACCGCCCTGAACGTCTTAGCAACACACATCCTTTTCCTCAGAGGTTGACGGCAAAAGAAAGGGCCAACTATGCTCCCCATATCAAAGCTTAGAGCCTTCATGGCGAACGGTTTGACAGGAGTTGATCTTGCTCGTTGCTGGATAAGCTGGAGTATTCTGCCCTTAAGCCAGCGCTCCGGTTTGATGTGTGAGTATACGGGGAGTTTGAAGGATGCTCAGCGGCACATTGACATTCAGCTTACAGATGCAGAAGTCACTGAGGCTGTAAAGAAAATGCTGAATGAACCGGAGGCTGTCTGTGCCCAAACCGGACTACTCCCTTTCTGGGCTTTCAACAAACCGCCAGCTGTAAGAATCATATAATCTTTTTAGCTGAAGTTGCTTTTGTCCAAATATTCTCTGAAAGTGTGATTTTTTTCTGACAGGGTGATGATCCATTCTGGAACAAGAAACCACCACAAGACAAACCGGTCAAGCTGCAAGATAAACCGGTGAAGCTAGTTCGTCCAAAGACCAAGGTTATCAAAAAACCTGCCAAGAAAAGGACCACTGCATCCTCCGAGCTACCAGCTGATGACGATGTGGGTAATCCGGAATCAGATGTAGAACTTGACTCTCTTGGTTCATTTTTCGTACATCTCAATGACAATGATTATTATCAGGACGACGCTGAAGGCAGTCATGCTGATGATGTAGAGGTAACCATTCTTTCCTCCGATTCAGATCCTCTGCCAACATAAAAAATCCGTCAAGCAAACCGGAAAGTAAAATTTTCTCACCCCCTTGCTTACTTGGACCCAAACTTTCTTTTGAAGACGCAGCAGCACGAGGCTCGCCGCACAACCCGGCACAGCGGCCAGGTAGTTACCTCCGCCGGTTTACCGAATAGTCCGGTTCGGAAACGCCGATCAGAGGTCTCTTATCCCATTGATACTTCATGCCCCAAAGCAGGTTGTTTCGGCTAACCTCTTAACCCGTCTGATTCAAATTATCAGGGTACTTCTCACTCATCTTCTGGCGAGTCGTCGGCCACAAAACTTCCACCCCTCAAAACGGTTCTTGGGTGAGCTATACACTTGTTGTTATCCTTGATGTTGCTATTTTGATATACTGTACTGATCCTCATGTTTATTTTCCTCAGCGCCAAGCTCAGACCCAGCAAGAAAGCTCGGTTGAATAAACCGGCTGATGAAGATGTGGCTGTTGAACCGGAGAAAACTCCAGATCCTGAAGAGACCAACATTGATGCCATACTGAATGACCCACCGCCTCAAGACCATGACTTCGTTGCTGAGCAGGCAGAAATTGACACCACAAGCCATGCTGACCAGCCAACCAGCCCTGTCCGAACTGACAATAAACCGGCAAGTCCAGTTAAAAATACTGACAAACCGCCAACCCCAGTAACGGCTGCTGATGACAAAGATGATGACATTATGATTACTGGCACTGGCCATACCGCTCCGGGCAATCCTGTCGCTTTGTCAAAGCATACTGCCAAAGATGAGCTCTGTGCAATTGGCAAAGGCAAATGGAATGCCGATTTGTCATATTATGCCCATCTGAATGCTCAAGACCTTCACTCTGGCTTCCTGAACGGTCTGTACACCAGCCGTGACTATGAAGCCGGTTTGGTAAATATGATGAAGGAGCGATATGAGGTAACTTCATAAGTGTTTCTCTCTTATATTTAATTGCAGTTTATCAACTCCAGTAGCCCCAAGTGACGGTTTAAGATACCAATTTAAACCGGGACTTAGTAAAAATTTCATGTTTGCAACCATGCACCTTAACTTCACTGATGTAGCCCCCAAGGGCCGGTTTAACTTTATAAAGATGAACCGGTACTTTGTAGAAGAATTCCCATATCAGCATTTTATGAGCAAATACACATTAGCCCCCAAGTGCCAAGCTTAATACTTGTATTGTGCTTGGGAATTGTAAAAATTTCTGATAAAGAGCAAATATGCATTAGCCCCCAAGTACTAAGGGTATAACTTGTTATGTACTTGGTACTTCAAATATGTACTGTCAACTTATTATATATATGTCTCTTTGTAGGATGAACTGAGCAAGAAGGAAAGCCAAACCGCTGATCTGCAAGAGAACCTCAAGTCCCAACAAGCTGAAACCTCCAAAGCGAAGGAAGAATTGACCTGCGCTCTAGGCGCTATGGAGAAACTGAAAGAGGGCTTCAACAAAGAGCGGGCGGTTTGGGAGACTGAAAAATCCGCTTTGATAAAAAGGGCTGAAAAAGCAGAAGCCGCTCTTAAACCGGTGGTTGATGAACTGACCGGCGTAAAGCGGCAGATTCATGCCATGACTGCTGCTGTGTTCGGTAAAACATATTTTCCTTAATACTTTCAATATATCTCTCCCGTGTGTTGTCGGTTTACTGATGTGTACAATGGTGCAGGAACTCGCATTAGCCATCTGGGCTCTGATGTACAAAAGAAGTTGAAAGCGGCCTATACTCTGATAGAGTAGCTGTATACCGGTGCCCAGCGGATCATCTGCATCGCTTCACACAATAAACCTCCTCCAACATTGATCAAGGACACCTTAGAAAGGCTATCCATGCTGCCTGCCCGGGTTGAAGAACTAAAGAAAGCTGCGGCAAGGGCCGGAGCTCTGACCGCTCTAACCCGGGCAAAGGCGTGGGTGCCTGATCTTGATCCGGTGGACGTGGCTAAAGGCTTCCCAAGCTTAAAAGAAGACGGATCAGAATTTGGCCAGGAGGATCTCCGCGCCATAAATCGGGAAGTACGTCCACTGGCTTGTCAATTGGCTGAAGAAGCTGATCTCTCATACTATCAGGCAAGTTATGATGATAAGAACAAACGGGTTGCTGCACCAATTCCGGAAGCGCAAAATCTGATCCCTCCAATCCGTAAGCACACTTATGCCCCTGATATTGAACCATCAACCCTTATAAGCGATGAAGCTGTGTTCCAAGCTTTAACTGGGATCGACTGGACAACTATTGACTTCCAGCCGCTGGGTAGAGACGAAGAGGATGAACCGGTGCAAGATGATCCGCAGCCGTCAGGGCAAGCTGGTGATCAATCATAATTCGGAGGCCGGTTTAGCCTTCTACATGCTGCAACACGTATTTGAGAAAACCATTATCCTTTTGGGCACTGAAACGCCTTGTAATAGGCTAGTTAAAACACTTGGTCTGTTATGCCTTCGTGCATATTTAGCTGCAACTGATGTGTGTTAATCCGCCATGCTTAAGATATAATGTTCATAATCCATAGCTATTTATTCAAGTTGTTCCTGCAGATAAGAAGCTTAAAGCGCCCTGGCGGTTTACCACCGGGCGGGTCATGATACCCAAATATATATACGACCAAGGTTTATAACCAAGGTTGTAAAAGATAACCAAATATGGAAATATATGATACCTGTGACCTTTAGGCATAATGTTGGCTGACCAACTTTGTAGTGAGGGTCATAACCCTAATCTGGAGTATAAGTAACTCCTGTTATATGATATTGGTTGACAATAAAACTGTTCCGGGTTATGATAAACACCGGTTTATTCTATACTGGTGACTTTGAGTCAAAACCAGACCAGGCTGATAGTCCCCGGATTATAACTTGATCATGTACTGACAACTTGTAGTTGACAGCCTAACCGGGTTGATAAACACCGGTTTGAAAACATCACAAATCTTATCAAAAGAAAGAAAAACTTAGCAAAAGGCAAATAAAACCGTTGTAGTCGAGGCTTTTCACGGGCTGCCAGGCCCCAAATTCGAGGCTTTTCATGGGCTGCCAGGCCACTGAGTTAAACCATTTTTGCAAAGCCTTTTAAGATGGTCATCAATCTTTAACCAATCATCGTTTTAACTTGACAAATTCAGGGTCTTCATTTTAGAGTAACTTGTCAAAGTTCGAAGGGTCATACCAGGTTTACCTGGGTGGAGTGACTTACTTAAATAGGCAGGTTAACCCGGGGTTTTAGGTGTATACACCAGGCTTCCAAGCCATGGCTTGATAGCCTGTTACAAGTGTAGATTCTTAGTTCATTTCGACAGCAAAGAATCCCCAAGCAACATTGTGAGCTGTGCTTAGTGGGTGCCTATGTTTGAGCTGTTGTTTTACAACACTCTCTTTGGCCCCGGATTGATGTGGCTTTGAGCCGATCAAGAGGTGTGACTGTGGTTCGGATACGACCAAGCCCCCAAGTGATGTTGTGGCATTGCACCGATCAAGAGGTGTAGCTATGGTTCGGATAAGACCAAGCCCCCAAGTGATGCTGTGGCATTGCGCCGATCAAGAGGTGTAGCTATGGTTCGGATACGACCAAGCCCCAAGTGATGCTGTGGCATTGCGCCGATCAAGAGGTGTAGCTATGGTTCGGATACGACCAAGCCCCAAGTGATGCTGTGGCATTGCGCCGATCAAGAGGTGTAGCTATGGTTCGGATACGACCAAGCCCCAAGTGATGCTGTGGCATTGCGCCGATCAAGAGGTGTAGCTATGGTTCGGATACGACCAAGCCCCCAAGTGATGCTGTGGCATTGCGCCGATCAAGAGGTGTAGCTATGGTTCGGATACGATCAAGCCCCCAAGTGATGTAACATAAAGCTTTGAAAAGCTGAATCAAGGGGTAAACCGGATGCTGCTTTATAAACAGAAGCTCCATGTAACCACACATGATGTAAGAAAATCAACAGATACCCCGCTTTAGCTGAGGTTCCGGTTTATTATATTGATCATAATATACACATTGTCATAATATGTACATAAGCAGAGCCTATGGCTCAAGTATAGTAAGGCCGAAGATGAGCAATATTCCACGGCCGGTTGGTCTCCTCCTCCGATTTACGTGAGTCTTTGCGCTCTCGAACATCGATTAGATAGTATGACCCGTTGTGTAGATTCTTGTTGACCACAAAGGGTCCTTCCCAAGGGGGGGATAGCTTGTGCATGTCCGTCTGATCCTGGATGAGTCGAAGCACCAAATCGCCTTCTTGAAAGGTTCTGGTTCTAACCCGGCGGCTATGATAACGACGCAAATCTTGCTAATAAATCGCCGAACGGGCTGCCGCCATGTCACGCTCCTCATCTAACAGGTCAAGAGATTCTTGCCGTGCCTTCTCGTTGTCAGCTTCAACATATGCCGCTACACGAGGTGAGTCATGACGGATGTCACTAGGAAGAACCGCTTTCGCTCCATAAACCATGTAGAACGGTGTGTATTCTGTCGATCTGTTGGGTGTGGTATTGATGCTCCATAACAAAGAAGGTAACTCCTCAACCCAACAATCCGGTGTCCGTTGCAAAGGAACCATAAGCCGGGGTTTGATGCCTCTCAAGATCTCTTGATTGGCCCTCTCCGCTTGACCATTGGACTGGGGGTGAGCCACTGATGACACGTCAAGCCGGATGTGCTCACGTTGACAGAACTCCTTCATGGCACCCTTTGACAGATTGGTACCATTGTCCGTTATAATGCTGTGTGGAAAGCCAAACCGGAAGATCACCTTTTTGATGAATTGAACCGCCGTAGCTGCATCACACTTACTAACTGGCTCTGCCTCCACCCACTTCGTGAACTTATCAACCGCCACCAAAAGGTGGGTCTTCTTATCCTTGGATCTCTTGAAAGATCTCGCACGCTGAGCTGTTTCGACGAGGTCGGTGCAGATGTCCGGCTCAGGGCCCGGTTCGCCGATCTTACCAATAAAAACGTGTATGCCACCAAAGGGGACCCGGTACCCGTACTCGATTGAGCCGGCCTTGGGGCCCCAGCCTGCATCGTCGATGTAGAGCTTGCCGCGATGACTCTTGGTCATCCGGCCCACAACGTAACCCTTGAGTCCTTCGAAGTTGCCCTCCAAGAACTTGAAACCATCGTGCGATAGCCCCAAAGTGGGCGCCAACTGTCGTGGTTTTGTCACGACAGATGTCCTAGAGAAAGGACTTAGTCATGGAGCCATCGCTACGGGTTAACTTAAAGGGGTTAAAGCGGACAAGGGACGCAAGAGAGTTTTATACTAGTTCGGCCCCTTACGATGAAGGTAAAAGCCTACGTCTAGTTGTGATGGAATTACTGGGGTTTCGATGACCAGGGAGCAAATACGCTTTGCCTGAGTCTCGAGTTGTTGTCTGTTCTCCTTGAACCGCCGCCGGGTCGTCCCCTTATATACATGGGTTGACGCCCGTCGGTTTACAGAATCCCGAGGCCGGCTCATAATCGTGTCCGGCTCGGTCTCTGCTACTTCTATCTTACAACACAAGTTTACATATCAATGCCGGTTTATGTCTACGGGCCTTAAACCGGCTTTGGGCCCTGGGCCTTCATAAAGCGTCACCGTCTGTCTTCATGGACTTCAGATACACATGAACTACTTATGGGGTTAACCCGGCCTCTCCTGGCCGGTTTACGCCCAGTGGTAATATCCCCAACATGTACCTTACCAGAGCTCGCAGTAGCACCTGGGTATTTGATACTGGTTCTGTTGCTAATATTTGCAACTCAAAACAGGGACTACAGATTAAGCGAACACTGGCCAAGGACGAGGTGACGATGCGCGTGGGAAACGGTTCCAAAGTCGATGTGATCACCGTCGGCACGCTACCTCTACATCTACCTTCGGGATTAGTATTAGACCTAAATAATTGTTATTTGGTGCCAGCGTTGAGCATGAACATCATATCTGGATCTTGTTTGATGCGAGACGGTTATTCATTTAAATCAGAGAATAATGGTTGTTCTATTTATATGAGTAATATCTTTTATGGTCATGCACCCTTAAAGAGTGGTCTATTTTTGATGAATCTCGATAGTAGTAATACACATATTCATAATGTTGAAACCAAAAGATGCAGAGTTGATAATGATAGTGCAACTTATTTGTGGCACTGCCGTTTGGGTCATATTGGTGTAAAGCGCATGAAGAAACTCCATACTGATGGACTTTTGGAATCACTTGATTATGAATCACTTGGTACTTGCGAACCATGCCTCATGGGCAAGATGACTAAAACGCCGTTCTCCGGAACTATGGAGCGAGCAACAGATTTGTTGGAAATCATACATACAGATGTATGTGGTCCGATGAATGTTGAGGCTCGCGGCGGGTATCGTTATTTTCTCACCTTCACAGATGATTTAAGCATATATGGGTATATCTACTTAATGAAACATAAGTCTAAAACATTTGAAAAGTTCAAAGAATTTCAGAGTGAAGTTGAAAACCATCGTAACAAGAAAATAAAGTTTCTACGATCTGATCGTGGAGGAGAATATTTGAGTTACGCGTTTGGTCTACATTTGAAACAATGCGGAATAGTTTCGCAACTCACGCCACCCGGAACACCACAGCGTAATGGTGTGTCCGAATGTCGTAATCATACTTTACTAGATATGGTGCGATCTATGATGTCTCTTACTGATTTACCGCTATCATTTTGGGGTTATGCTTTAGAGATGGTTGCATTCACGTTAAATAGGGCACCATCGAAATCCGTTGAGACGACGCCTTATGAGCTGTGGTTTGGCAAGAAACCAAAGTTGTCGTTTCTTAAAGTTTGGGGCTGCGATGCTTATGTGAAAAAGCTTCAACCTGATAAGCTCGAACCCAAATCGGAGAAATGTGTCTTCATAGGATACCCAAAGGAGACTGTTGGGTACACCTTCTATCACAGATCCGAAGGCAAGACATTCGTTGCTAAGAATGGATCCTTTCTAGAGAAGGAGTTTCTCTCGAAAGAAGTGAGTGGGAGGAAAGTAGAACTTGATGAGGTAACTGTACCTGCTCCCTTATTGGAAAGTAGTTCATCACAGAAACCGGTTCCTGTGACGTCTATACCAATTAGTGAGGAAGTTAATGATGATGATCATGGAACTTCAGATCAAGTTGTTACTGAACCTCGTAGGTCAACCAGAGTAAGATCCGCACCAGAGTGGTACGGTAATCCTGTTCTGGAGGTTATGTTACTAGACCATGACGAACCTACGAACTATGAAGAAGCGATGGTGAGCCCAGATTCCGCAAAATGGCTTGAAGCCATGAAATCTGAGATGGGATCCATGTGTGAGAACAAAGTATGGACTTTGGTTGACTTGCCCAATGATCGGCAAGCCATTGAGAATAAATGGATCTTCAAGAAGAAGACTGATGCTGACGGTAATGTTACTGTCTATAAAGCTCGAGTTGTTGCAAAAGGTTTTCGACAAGTTCAAGGGATTGACTACGATGAGACTTTCTCACCCGTAGCGATGCTTAAGTCTGTCCGAATCATGTTAGCAATTGCCGCATTTTATGATTATGAAATTTGGCAAATGGATGTCAAAACTGCATTCCTGAATGGAAGAGTTGTATATGATGCAACCAGAAGGTCTTGTCGATCCAAAAGGAGCTAACAAAGTGTGCAAGCTCCAGCGATCCATTTATGGACTGGTGCAAGCCTCTCGAAGTTGGAATAAACGCTTTGATAGTGTGATCAAAGCATTTGGTTTTATACAGACTTTTGGAGGAGCCTGTATTTACAAGAAAGTGAGTGGGAGCTCTGTAGCATTTCTGATATTATATGTGGATGACATATTGTTGATTGGAAATGATATAGAATTTCTGGATAGCATAAAGGGATACTTGAATAAGAGTTTTTGAATGAAGGACCTCGGTGAAGCTGCTTATATATTGGGCATCAAGATCTATAGAGATAGATCAAGACGCTTAATTGGACTTTCACAAAGCACATACCTTGACAAAGTTTTGAAGAAGTTCAAAATGGATCAAGCAAAGAAAGGGTTCTTGCCTGTGTTACAAGGTGTGAAGTTGAGTAAGACTCAATGCCCGACCAGCAGAAGATAGAGAGAAGATGAAAGATGTTCCCTATGCTTCAGCCATAGGCTCTATCATGTATGCAATGCCGTGTACCAGACCTGATGTGTGCCTTGCTATAAGTTTGGCAGGGAGGTACCAAAGTAATCCAGGAGTGAATCATTGGACAGCGGTCAAGAACATCCTGAAATACCTGAAAAGGACTAAGGATATGTTTCTCGTTTATGGAGGTGACAAAGAGCTCGTCGCAATTGGTTACGTCGATGCAAGCTTTGACATTGATCCGGACGATTCTAAATCGCAAACCGGATACGTGCTTACATTGAACGGTGGAGCTGTCAGTTGGTGCAGTTCTAAACAAAGCGTCATGGCGGGATCTACGTGTGAAGCGGAGTACATAGCTGCTTCGGAAGCAGCAAATGAAGGAGTCTGGATGAAGGAGTTCATATCCGATCTAGGTGTCATACCTAGTGCATCGGGTCCAATGAAAATCTTTTGTGACAATACTGGTGCAATTGCCTTGGCGAAGGAATCCAGATTTCACCAGAGAACCAAGCACATCAAGAGACGCTTCAATTCCATCCGGGATTTAGTCCAGGTGGGAGACATAGAAATTTGCAAGATACATACGGATCTGAATATTGCAGACCCGATGACTAAGCCTCTTCCACGAGCAAAACATGATCAGCACCAAGGCTCCATGGGTGTTAGAATCATTACTGTGTAATCTAGATTATTGACTCTAGTGCAAGTGGGAGACTGAAGGAAATATGCCCTAGAGGCAATAATAAAGTTATTATTTATTTCCTTATATCATGATAAATGTTTATTATTCATGCTAGAATTGTATTAACCGGAAACATAATACTTGTTGAATACATAGACAAACAGAGTGTCACTAGTATGCCTCTACTTGACTAGCTCGTTGATCAAAGATGGTTATGTTTCCTAGCCATTGACATGAGTTTTCATTTGATTAAGGGGATCACATCATTAGGAGAATGATGTGATTGACTTGACCCATTCCGTTAGCTTAGCACTCGATCGTTTAGTATGTTGCTATTGCTTTCTTCATGACTTATACATGTTCCTATGACTACGAGATTATGCAACTCCCATTTCCGGAGGAACACTTTGTGTGCTACCAAACGTCACAACGTAACTGGGTGATTATAAAGGTGCTCTACAGGTGTCTCCGAAGGTACTTGTTGGGTTGGCGTATTTCGAGATTAGGATTTGTCACTCCGATTGTCGGAGAGGTATCTCTGGGCCCACTCGGTAATGCACATCACTTAAGCCTTGCAAGCATTGCAACTAATGAGTTAGTTGCGGGATGATGTATTACGGAACGAGTAAAGAGACTTGCCGGTAACGAGATTGAACTAGGTATTGAGATACCGACGATCGAATCTCGGGCAAGTAACATACCGATGACAAAGGGAACAACATATGTTGTTATGCGGTCTGACCGATAAAGATCTTCGTAGAATATGTGGGAGCCAATATGAGAATCCAGGTTCCGCTATTGGTTATTGACCGGAGACATGTCTCGGTCATGTCTACATAGTTCTCGAACCCGTAGGGTCCGCACGCTTAAAGTTTCGATGACGGTTATATTATGAGTTTATGTGTTTTGATGTACCGAAGGTTATTCGGAGTCCCGGATGTGATCACGGACATGATGAGGAGTCTCAAAATGGTCGAGACATGAAGATTGATATATTGGAAGCCTATATTTGGATATTGGAAGTGTTCCGGGTGAAATCGGGATTTTACCGGAGTACCGGGGGTTACCGAAACCCCCCGAGGGTTTAATGGGCCATAGTGGGCCTTAGTGGAGAAGAGGAGAGGCGGCTAGGGCAGGGCCGCGCGCCCCTCCCCCTCTAGTCCGAATAGGACAAGGAGAGGGGGGCGGCGCCCCCCCTTTCCTTCCTCTCTCCCTCCTCTTTCCCCCCTTCTCCTAATCCAACAAGGAAGGGAGGGAGTCCTACTCCCGGTGGGAGTAGGACTCCTCCTGGCCGGCCGCACATCCCCCCTTGCTCCTTTATATACGGGGCAGGGGGCACCCTAGAGACACAACAATTGATTTGATCTTTTAGCCGTGTGCGGTGCCCCCCTCCACCATAGTCCACCTCGATAATACTGTAGTGGTGCTTAGGCGAAGCCCTGCGTCGGTAGAACATCATCATCGTCACCACGCCGTCGTGCTGACGAAACTCTCCCTCAACACTCAGCTGGATCGGAGTTTGAGGGACGTCATTGGGCTGAACGTGTGCTGAACTCGGAGGTGCCGTGCGTTCGGTACTTGATCGGTCGCATCGTGAAGACGTACGACTACATCAACCGCGTTGTGCTAACGCTTCCGCTTTCGGTCTACGAGGGTACGTGGACAACACTCTCCCCTCTCGTTGCTATGCATCACCATGATCTTGCGTGTGCGTAGGAATTTTTTTGAAATTACTACGTTCCCCAACAAGTAGGACTCCCCACACTTGGCACGCCCCTAGGGGGCCGGCTTCCTCCTCCTCCCTCCTTTATATACAGGGGCAGGGGGCACCCCAAAGCACAACAAGTCTTCTTTTAGCCGTGTGCGGTGCCCCCCTCCACAGTTTACCACCTCGGTCATATCGTCGTAGTGCTTAGCCAAAGCCCTGCGCCGGTAACTTCATCATCACCGTCACCACGCCGTCGTGCTGATAGAACTCTCCCTCGTCCTCAACTGGATCAAGAGATCGAGGGACGTCATCGTGCTGAACGTGTGCAGAACACGGAGGTGCCGTACGTTCGGTACTTGGATCGGTTGGACTTCCGCTTTCGGTCTACGAGGGTACGTGGACACACTCTGCCCTCTCATTGCTATGCATCTCCTAGATAGATCTTGCGTTATCGTAGGAATTTTTTTGAATTACTACGTTTCCCAACAGTGGCATCCGAGCCAGGTCTATGCGTAGATGTTATATGCACGAGTAGAACACAAAGAGTTGTGGGCGATAATAGTCATACTGCTTACCACCAACGTCTTACTTTGATTCGGCGATATTGTTGGATGAAGCGACCCGGACCGACATTACATGACCGTGTTCATGAGACTGGTTCTACCGACGTGCTTCGCACACAGGTGGCTAGCAGGTGTCTGTTTCTCCAACTTTAGTTGAATCGAGTTTGACTACGGCCGGTCCTTGTTGAAGGTTAAAACAGCACACTTGACGGAAAATTGTTGTGGTTTTGATGCGTAGGTAAGAACGGTTCTTGCTAGAAGTGTTGGGGAACGTAGTAATTTCAAAAAAATCCTACGCACACGCAAGATCATGGTGATGCATAGCAACGAGAGGGGAGAGTGTTGTCTACGTACCCTTGTAGACCGTAAGCGGAAGCGTTATATCAACGCAGTTGATGTAGTCGTACGTCTTCACGATCCGACCGATCCAAGTACCGAAAGCACGGCACCTCCGAGTTATGCACACGTTCAGCTCGATGATGTCCCCGCCTTCTCGATCCAGCAAGAGGGGCAATGTAGTAGATGAGTTCCGGCAGCACGACGGCGTGGTGACGGTGTTGGTGAAGAACAATCTCCGCAGGGCTTCGCCTAAGCACTACGAAAACTATGACGGAGGATAAACTAGAGGGGACGGGGTTGCCGGCACACGGCTTGGTGTTTCTTGATCTGTCTTGGGTGCTAGCCCTACCCCTCTATTTATATGTTGAGCCTTGGGGTCGAAACTTGGAGTAAAAGCCTCCACAAAGTTGGTTTCACCCGAAAGGCAAGAGTCCTTCTCGGACTCCAGGGCCAGACGCCAGGGTTCCCGGCGTCTGGACCCTGGCGTCTGGCCCCTGGACTCCGCAAAACTTCCTTTTGCGCTTTCCAAAAACCTCGTGGGCTTTCCCCTTTGGCCCATATAAAGTGTTCTCGTGCCCAAACATTTCGGGAAACATCCGGAACCCCTTCCGATGGATTCCGGAACCTTTCCGGAGATCAAACACTACTATCCACATATCAATCTTTACTTCCGGACCATTCCGGAGTTCCTCGTCATATCCATGATCTCATCCAAAACTCCGAACAACATTCGGTCACCAACATACATAACTCATAGTACTATATCGTCAACGAACGTTAAGCGTGCGGACCCTACGGGTTCGAGAACTATGTAGACATGACCGAGACACCTCTCTGGTCAATAACCAATAGCGGGACCTGGATGCCCATATTGGCTCCTACATATTCTACGAAGATCTTTATCGGTCAGACCGCATAACAACATACGTTGTTCCCTTTGTCATCGGTATGTTACTTGCCCGAGATTCGATCGTCGGTATCTCAATACCTACTTCAGTCTTGTTACCGGCAAGTCTCTTTACTCGTTCCGTAATACATCATCCCGCAACTAACTCATTAGTTACAATGCTTGCAAGGCTTATAATGATTTGCATTACTGAGTGGGCCTAGAGATACCTCTCCGACAATCGGAGTGACAAATCCTAATCTCGAAATACGCCAACCCAACAAGTACCTTCGGAGACACCTGTAGAGCACCTTTATAATCACCCAGTTACGTTGTGACGTTTGGTAGCACACAAAGTGTTCCTCCGGTAAACGGGAGTTGCATAATCTCATAGTCATAGGAACATGTATAAGTCATGAAGAAAGCAATAGCAACATACTAAATGATCGAGTGCTAAGCTAACGGAATGGGTCAAGTCAATCACGTCATTCTCCTAATGATGTGATCCCGTTAATCAAATGACAACTCATGTCAATGGCTAGGAAACATAACCATCTTTGATCAACGAGCTAGTCAAGTAGAGGCATACTAGTGACACTCTGTTTGTCTATGTATTCACACAAGTATTATGTTTCCGGTTAATACAATTCTAGCATGAATGATAAACATTTATCATGAAATAAGGAAATAAATAATAACTTTATTATTGCCTCTAGGGCATATTTCCTTCAGTATCCCACTTGCACTAGAGTCAATAATCTAGATCACATCGCCATATGATTTAACATCAATAGTTCACATCACCATGTGATTAACACCCATAGTTCACATCGTCATGTGACCAACACCCAAATGGTTTACTAGAGTCAATAATCACCCAAAGAGTACCAAGGTGTGATCATGTTTTGCTTGTGAGAGAAGTTTAGTCAACGGGTCTGCCATATTCAGATCCGTATGTATTTTGCAAATTTCTATGTCTACAATGCTCTGCACGGAGCTACTTTAGCTAATTGCTCCCACTTTCAATATGTATCCAGATGAAGACTTAGAGTCATCTGGATCAGTGCCAAAACTTGTATCGACGTAACCCTTTTACGACGATCCTTTTGTCACCTCCATAATCGAGAAACATATCCTTTATCCCACTAAGGATAATTTTGACCGTTGTCCAGTGATCTACTCCTAGATCACTATTGTACTTCCTTGCCAAAATCAGTGTAGGGTATACAATAGATCTGGTACATAGCATGGCATACTTTATAGAACCTATGGCTGAGGCATAGGGAATGACTTTCATTTTCTTTCTATCTTCTGCCGTGGTCGGGCTTTGAGTCTTACTCAATTTCACACCTTGTAACACAGGCAAGAACTCTTTCTTTGAATGTTCCATTTTGAACTACTTCAAAATCTTGTCAAGGTATGTACTCATTGAAAAAACTTATCAAGCGTTTTGATCTATCTCTATAGATCTTGATGCTCAATATGTAAGCAGCTTCACCGAGGTCTTTCTTTGAAAAACTCCTTTCAAACACTCCTTTATGCTTTGCAGAATAATTCTACATTATTTCCGATCAACAATATGTTATTCACATATACTTATCAGAAATGTTGTAGTGCTCCCACTCACTTTCTTGTAAATACCGGCTTCACCGCAAGTCTATATAAAACTATATGCTTTGATCAACTCATCAAAGCGTATATTCCAACTCCGAGATGCTTGCACCAGTCCATAGATGGATCGCTGGAGCTTGCACATTTTGTTAGCACCTTTAGGATTGACAAAACCTTCTGGTTGCATCATATACAACTCTTCTTTAAGTAATCCATTAAGGAATGTAGTTTTGACATCCATTTGCCAGATTTCATAAAATGTGACAATTTGCTAACATGATTCGGACAGACTTAAGCATCGCTGCGAGTGAGAAAATCTCATCGTAGTCAACACCTTGAACTTTGTCAAAAACCTTTTTCGACAAGTTTAGCTTTGTAGATAGTAACACTACTATCAGCGTCCGTCTTCCTCTTGAAGATCCATTTATTTTCTATGGCTTGCAGATCATTGGGCAAGTCAATCAAAGTCCATACTTTGTTCTCATACATGGATCTCATCTCAGATTTCACGGCCTCAAGCCATTTTGCGGAATCTGGGCTCATCATCGCTTCCTCATAGTTCGTAGGTTCGTCATGGTCAAGTAACATGACCTCCAGAACAGGATTACCGTACCACTCTGGTGCGGATCTCACTCTGGTTTACCTACGAGGTTCGGTAGTAACTTGATCTGAAGTTACATGATCATCATCATTAGCTTCCTCACTAATTGGTGTAGTAGTCACAGGAACAGATTTCTGCGATGAACTACTTTCCAATAAGGGAGCAGGTACAGTTACCTCATCAAGTTCTACTTTCCTCCCACTCACTTCTTTCGAGAGAAACTCCTTTTCTAGAAAGGATCCATTCTTAGCAACGAATGTCTTGCCTTCGGATCTGTGATAGAAGGTGTACCCAACAGTAACTTTTGGGTATCCTATGAAGACACACTTTTCTGATTTGGGTTTGAGCTTATCAGGATGAAACTTTTCACATAAGCATCGCAACCCCAAACTTTAAGAAACGACAGCTTAGGTTTCTTGCTAAACCACAGTTCATACGGTGTTGTCTCAACGGATTTAGATGGTGCCCTTTTTAATGTGAATGCAGCTGTCTCTAATGCATAACCCCAAAACGATAGTGGTAAATCGGTAAGAAACATCATAGATTGCACTATATCCAATAAAGTACGGTTATAACGTTCGGACACACCATTATGCTGTGGTGTTCCAGGTGGCATGAGTTTGTGAAACTATTCCACATTGTTTTAATTGAAGGCCAAACTCGTAACTCAAATATTTTTCCTCTGCGATCATATCGTAGAAACTTTTATTTTCTTGTTTACGATGATTCTCCACTTCACTCTAAAATTCTTTGAACTTTTCAAATGTTTCAGACTTGTGTTTTATCAAGTAGATATACTCATATCTGCTCAAATCATCTGTGAAGGTCAGAAAATAATGATACTTGCCGTGAGCCTCAACACTCATCGGATTGTATACATCAGTATGTATTATTTCCAATAAGTCAGTTGCTTGCTCCATTGTTCCGGAGAACGGAGTTTTTAGTCATCTTGCCCATAAGGCATGGTTCGCAGGCATCAAGTGATTCATAATCAATTGATTCCAAAATCCCATCAGCGTGGAGTTTCTTCATGCGCTTTACACCAATATGACCTAAATGGCAGTGCCACAAATAAGTTGCACTATCATTATTAACTTTGCATCTTTTGGCTTCAATATTATGAATATGTGTATCATTACAATCGAGATCCAACAAACCATTTTCGTTGGTGTGTATGACCATAGAAGGTTTTTATTCATGTAAACAGAACAACAATTGTTCTCTAACTTAAATGGATAACCGGATTGCAATAAACATGATCAAATCATATTCATGCTCAACGCAAACACCAAATAACACTTATTTAGGTTCAATACTAATCCCGAAAGTATAGGGAGTCTGCGATGATGATCATATCAATCTTGGAACCACTTCCAACACACATCGTCACTTCACCCTTAACTAGTCTATGTTTATTCTGCAACTCCCGTCGAGTTACTAATCTTAGCAACTGAACTAGTATTAAATACTGAGGGTTGCTATAAACACTAGTAAAGTACACATCAATATCATGTATATCAAATATACCTTTGTTCACTTTGCCATCCTTCTTATCCGCCAAATACTTGGGGCAGTTCCGCTTCCAGTGACCAGTTCCTTTGCAGTAGAAGCACTCAGTCTCAGGCTTAGGTCCAGACTTGGGCTTCTTCACTTGAGCAACAACTCGCTTGCCGTTCTTCTTGAAGTTCCCCTTCTTCCCTTTGCCCTTTTCTTGAAACTAGTTGTCTTGTCAACCATCAACACTTGATGTTTTTCTTGATTTCTTCGTCGATTTCAGCATCATGAAGAGCTTGGGAATCATTTCCGTTATCCCTTGCATATTATAGTTCATCACGAAGTTCTAGTAACTTGGTGATAGTGACTAGAGAACTCTGTCAATTACTATCTTATCTGGAAGACTAACTCCCACTTGATTCAAGTGATTGTAGTACTCAGACATCCTGAGCACATGCTCACTGATTGAGCTATTCTCCTCCATCTTTTAGGCAAAGTACTGTCAGGTGTCAGAGGTCTCATACCTCTCAACACGGGCATGAGTATGAAATACCAATTTCAACTCTTGGAACATCTTATATGTTCCGTGGCGTTTCAAAACATTTTTGAAGTCCCGGTTCTAAGCCGTAAAGCATGGTGCACTAAACTATCAAGTAGTCATCATACCGAGCTTTTGTCAAACGTTCGTAACGTCTGCATCTGCTCCTGCAATAGTTCTGTCACCTAGCGGTGCATCAAGGACATAATTCTTCTGTGCAGCAACGAGGATAATCCTCAGATCACGGATCCAATCCGCATCATTGCTACTAACATTTTTCAACTTAGTTTTCTCTAGGAACATATCAAAAAATAAAACAGGGGAGCTAAACGCGAGCTATTGATCTACAACATAGATATGCTAATACTACAAGGACTAAGTTCATGATAAATTAAAGTTCAATTAATCATATTACTTAAGAACTCCCACTTAAATAGACATCCCTCTAATCCTCTAAGTGATCACGTGATCCAAATCAACTAAACCATAACCGATCATCACGTGAAATGGAGTAGCTTTTCAATGGTGAACATCATTATGTTGATCATATCTACTATATGATTCACGCTCGACCTTTCGGTCTCAGTGTTCCGAGGCCATATCTGCATATGCTAGGCTCGTCAAGTTTAACATGAGTATTCTGCGTGTGCAAAACTGGCTTGCATCCGTTGTAGATGGACGTAGAGCTTATCACGCCCGATCATCACGTGGTATCTGGGCACGACGAACTTTGGCAATGGTGCATACTCAGGGAGAACACTTTTATCTTGAAATTTAGTGAGAGATCATCTTATAATGCTACCGTCAATCAAAGCAAGATAAGATGCATAAAGGATAAACATCACATGCAATCAATATAAGTGAAATGATATGGCCACCATCATCTTGTGCTTGTGATCTCCATCTCCGAAGCACCGTCATGATCACCATCGTCACCGGCGCGACACCTTGATCTTCATCGTAGCATCGTTGTCGTCTCGCCAATCTTATGCTTCTACGACTATCGCTACCGCTTAGTGATAAAGTAAAGCATTACAGGACGATTGCATTGCATACAATAAAGCGACAACCATATGGCTCCTGCCAGTTGCCGATAACTCGGTTACAAAACATGATCACCTCATACAATAAAATATAGCATCATGTCTTGACCATATCACATCACAACATGCCCTGCAAAAACAAGTTAGACGTCCTCTACTTTGTTGTTGCAAGTTTTACGTGGCTGCTACGGGCTGAGCAAGAACCGTTCTTACCTACGCATCAAAACCACAACGATAGTTCGTCAAGTTAGTGTTGTTTTAACCTTCTCAAGGACCGGGAGTAGCCACACTCGGTTCAACTAAAGTTGGAGAAACTGACACCCGCCAGCCACCTGTGTGCAAAGCACGTCGGTAGAACCAGTCTCGCGTAAGCGTACGCGTAATGTCGGCCCAGGCCGCTCATCCAACAATACCGCCGAACCAAAGTATGACATGCTAGTAAGCAGTATGACTTATATCGCCCACAACTCACTTGTGTTCTACTCGTGCATATGACATCTACGCATAAAACCAAGCTCTGATACCACTGTTGGGGAACGTAGTAATTTCAAAAAATTTCCTACGCACACGCAAGATCATGGTGATGCATAGCAACGAGAGGGGAGAGTGTTGTCTGCGTACCCTCGTAGACCGTAAGCGGAAGCGTTATATCAACGCAGTTGATGTAGTCGTACACGATCCGACCGATCCAAGTACCGAAAGCACGGCACCTCCGAGTTCTGCACACGTTCAGCTCGATGACGTCCCCGCCTTCTCGATCCAGCAAGAGGGGCGAAGTAGTAGATGAGTTCCGGCAGCACGACGGCGTGGTGACGGTGTTGGTGAAGAACAATCTCCGCAGGGCTTCGCCTAAGCACTACGAAAACTATGACGGAGGATAAACTAGAGGGGACGGGGTTGCCGGCACACGGCTTGGTGTTTCTTGATCTGTCTTGGGTGCTAGCCCTACCCCTCTATTTATATGTTGAGCCTTGGGGTCGAAACTTGGAGTAAAGGCCTCCACAAAGTCGGTTTCACCCGAAAGGCAAGAGTCCTTCTCGGACTCCAGGGCCAGACGCCAGGGTTCCCGGCGTCTGGACCCAGACGCCAGGGACCCTGGCGTCTGGCCCCTGGACTCCGCAAAACTTCCTTTTGCGCTTTCCAAAAACCTCGTGGGCTTTCCCCTTTGGCCCAGATAAAGTGTTCTTGTGCCCAAACATTTCGGGAAACATCCGGAACCCCTTCCAATGGATTCCGGAACCTTTCCAGAGATCAAACACTACTATCCACATATCAATCTTTACTTCCGGACCATTCCGGAGTTCCTCGTCATATCCGTGATCTCATCCAAAACTCCGAACAACATTCGGTCACCAACATACATAACTCATAGTACTATATCGTCAACGAACGTTAAGCGTGCGGACCCTACGGGTTCGAGAACTATGTAGACATGACCGAGACACCTCTCTGGTCAATAACCAATAGCGGGACCTGGATGCCCATATTGGTTCCTACATATTCTATGAAGATCTTTATCGGTCAGACCGCATAACAACATACGTTGTTCCCTTTGTCATCAGCATGTTACTTGCCCGAGATTCGATCGTCGGTATCTCAATACCTAGTTCAATCTCGTTACCGGCAAGTCTCGTTACTCGTTCCGTAATACATCATCCCGCAACTAACTCATTAGTTACAATGCTTGCAAGGCTTATAGTGATTTGCATTACTGAGTGGGCCCAGAGATACCTCTCCGACAATCGGAGTGACAAATCCTAATCTCGAAATACGCCAACCCAACAAGTACCTTCGGAGACACCTGTAGAGCACCTTTATAATCACCTAGTTACGTTGTGACGTTTGGTAGCACACAAAGTGTTCCTACGGTAAACGGGAGTTGCATAATCTCATAGTCATAGGAACATGTATAAGTCATGAAGAAAGCAATAGCAACATACTAAACGATCAAGTGCTAAGCTAACGGAATGGGCGTTTAGTTTTACTGCTATTGCTTTCTTCATGACTTGTACATGTTCCTCTGACTATGAGATTATGCAACTCCCGAATACCAGAGGAACACCTTGTGTGCTATCAAACGTCACAACGTAACTGGGTGATTATAAAGATGCTCTACAGGTGTCTCCGATGGTGTTTGTTGAGTTGGCATAGATCAAGATTAGGATTTGTCACTCCGAGTATCGGAGAGGTATCTCTGGGCCCTCTCAGTAATGCACATCACTATAAGCCTTGCAAGCAATGTGACTAATGAGTTAGTTCGGGATAATGCATTACGGAATGAGTAAAGAGACTTGCCGGTAACGAGATTGAACTAGGTATGATGATACCAACGATCGAATCTCGGGCAAGTAACATACCGATGACAAAGGGAATGACGTATGTTGTTATGCGGTTTGACCGATAAAGAGTTTCGTAGAATACGTAGGAACCAATATGAGCATCCAGGTTCCGCTATTGGTTATTAACCGGAGATGTGTCTCGGTCATGTCTACATAGTTCTCGAACCCATAGGGTCCGCATGCTTAATGTTCGATGATGATTTGTATTATGAGTTATGTGATTTTGATGACCGAAGTTTGTTCGGAGTCCCGGATGAGATCACGGACATGAGAGGAGTCTCGAAATGGTCGAGAGGTAAAAATCGATATATTGGAAGGTTACATTCAGACACCGGAATGGTTTCAGGGAGTTTCGGAGTACCGGGGGTTACCGGAACACCCCCCCCCCCCGAGAAAGTAATGGGCCAACATGGGCCTTTGTGGAGGAGAGAGGGCCGGCCATAGGAGGTGGCGCGCACCCCCCCCCCCCCCCCCCCTCAGTGGCGGAGGACGAATTTTTTTTGAGGTGGGGCGAACTCTTAAGCATATACTCCATCCGTTCACAAATATTAGATGTTGTAGTAGATTTTTTCTGAACTGGATGTATATAGACATATTTTAGTGTGTTTGTTCACACATTTCAGTCCCTATATACTACTCCCTTCGTCCCAAAATATAAGAACGTTTTTTATATTGTGCTAGTGTAAAAAACGTTCTTATATTTTGAGACAGAGGGAGTATGTATTAAAAAAAAAATCCAAATCTCTTATATTTAAGAACAGAGGGAGTATATTTTTTGATGCGGCTAACAACTACCAGAAAATTTTATTTTCAAATATGCAATTCATCACAAAAAATGCCACTAATCACTATATGTAGATTGTCAAACCATTATCTAGAAAGATGACACTAAAATGCAAAACCAAATTACCTATGTCCATCATATTTGCTAGTCCTATTCCCGTCCCGTTCATGGTCTTCTACTGGCCACATGCCTCACGCGTACAGCCGGAAACGTGAGTACACGACCACTTCTGCGTGCGCGCTCCTGCTGGGCCGTTGGCCTCACGCGCGCGCTTGGTTGGAGGCCGTGCACGTGCGAGCTCGCCCCTTTTTTTCTGCTAGGGGTTCGTGGAAGCGAGACCTCGGGACCTGCTTACGGAGTTTTTACTCCTACACGCCCGAGCGCTACAACGCTCGATCCTAATCTTTTCAGCCCCCCTGATTTCAACGGGTAGGGGACCGGTGTGCCAAACCTTCTCCCCTCAATTACTTAAACAGAAAAGTTTTGACGCTGTCTGAAACCGGCCGCTCCAACGCGCGCGGGTCAGATAGCCAAGCCCGCTACGGCCCAGTTGGTTGGGTAATCACGTCCCAACAAAACGTTTCACGCTGAATTTTAAGCCGTTCTATTTTTTAGCGATCGATCACGTTGTATATACGTATATACACAAAACAAAAACGCTAAAAATCAAGGTAGGGCGAGCGCCCAACCTCGCCCTACCGGGAGCTCCGCCTGTGCCCCCCTTGCCAATCCGAATTAGACAAGGGGTGGGGTCGGCGCCCCCCTTTTCCTCTCCTACTCCTTCTCTCTTCCCCCCTTTGCTACTCCGGAAAAGGGAAAAAGAGAGGGGAATCCTACTAGGACTAGGGAGTCTTAGTAGGACTCCCCACACTTGGCGTCCCTAGGGGGGCGGCCTCCTCCTCTCCCTCCTTTATATACAGGGGCAAGGGGCACCCCAAAGCACAACAAGTCTTCTCTTAGCCGTGTGCGGTGCCCCCCTCCACAGTTTACCACCTCGGTCATATCGTCGTAGTGCTTAGGCGAAGCCCTGCGCCGGTAACTTCATCATCACCGTCACCACGCCGTCGTGCTGACGGAACTCTCCCTCGTCCTCAACTGGATCAAGAGCTCGAGGGACATCATCGTGCTGAACGTGTGCAGAACACGGAGGTGCCGTACGTTCGGTACTTGGATCGGTTGGATCGTGAAGACGTTCGACTACATCAACCACGTTACTAAACGCTTCCGCTTTTGGTCTACGGGGTACATGGACACACTCTCCCCTCTCGTTGCTATGCATCTCCTAGATAGATCTTGCGTAATCGTAGGATTTTTTTTGAATTACTACGTTTCCCAACAGAGGGCTCCCACGGCAATGTTGTGTAGGGTCGACAGCCCCATCACCTACAGCGAGAAAGACTACTTAACAAGTTTTCCCTATCCTGGACAGTTACCACTGGTGATCTTACCCGTCACCGGAAGCATGAAGGTCCATAGGGTGCTCATCGACCACAGGGAGCTCTCTAAGCGTCATCAGCACAAAGACGCTAGATCAAATGCAAAGCCTGAGGGAGGAGACGAGAAAAGTTTGAAAACATTCCATGGGATCAACCCAGGGCTGACATATGCACGACTGACATAGATCACACTACTAGTGGTGTTCGTATAAGGGGGGGACTTCAGACGAGAAGTTTGCACTTTCGAAGTTCTACAACGCCCTCCTAGAATGACTTCTCCTGGCGCAGTTCATGCTGATCCCAAACTATAATTACATGATGATAAAACTACCGGGACCATGGGGCGTGATCACAACGAAAGCCTCCCTGGAGCACGCGTTGGAATGTGACTGCCTCAGCCCCGAGCTAGGTGATGACAGCATAAATTAGAATAAATACCAACTAGACGCCCACAACCATCAAACGAGATTCAGAAGAAGGCGAGCCACCTAAGCCTCCTGCAGCGCAGGAGGAATGAAAATAGGAACCAAGGTAAAATACAAGTCGAGCAACTACGTGAGTCCATGACCTAAGAAGCAGCTCGACCCCGGGGCTTAACTCTCACATTCCTACCTCACCTACCATTAGAACTTTTTGATGTTTCCTTCCGAAATAGGATAAACTATTTCTTGCAACGATTTCTATGCCTCTACATTTTACCTTGCACACAAAAAAATGTTGTCGCCCAAATCTACGACCTCCTCAGAGCAAATAGATACCCCTTAAAGAAAGAGGGCAGACCTGATAGCTTGGGCCCACACGTAAGTGGCAACTTGGATGTTCATATGGTTGAGCATGCTCATGTGGACATGGGAACCCCACCCAAGCATCCTCATCTTATTCCCCTTTCTCTTCTTCTTCCTCGTTTCGTCCTTCCTCTCTCGCTTCAACCCTTGATATTAGAGAGCATCACATCGCGCTGAGTAGAAGCGCTCGCGAAGATCTCTAGTGTAAGATGATTTCTAGTCCAAATATTTCGTGTGGATGCACCACCGATACTTATTCAATCTCACCATCAATACCCTAGTATGTGGCAGAGCACGCGCAGAGAGGGAGAGGCCATAGGAGGACAAAATAATGAACAGAGAGGGAAGAATAGGAGGGTGACATATGGGCCCATGGCCATCTCTGCCTGCCCGTGTGGGTTCAGCTTGTTGGGATTACCTAAATTTCATAGTTTGGGTGCACTATGAATAACTAGACTATAAGTTTCTTATTGTGTAAGAATAAATCCAGAAGCTGAGGTAAAATGTTATATGTTCCTGTGATGTGGTTTTGAGTAATCAATCTACAATAACATGCTTATATGTGTTGCATTTCGAATCCAAACAGACTATGGTAATCTGATTTTTACAACTAGCTTTTATATTTTACTTGTTTGATAAGACAATCTTTTCGGGTCTTCATATCTGTTTTTTTGAAAGCAACTCATAATAAGAATAAGTGAAGCAGAACCAAGACAATTCGTCAACCAAAATCATAGCATTTAAATATAAACTTTCCATGTATGCTTTTTGTAGAACTTGATATTTTCTACCTTTCAAGTGAGTGTGCTAGCAAATTTGAGTGGAATATTAGACCATGTACCGAGATATATCCGTTTAAACGTCAACTAATTTCCGACGGAGGCAGTATTATTTCTCACAATTCCATTTACTACTATAGCTGCATCAATTAGATTTTTTCTCGTGAAGCGCATATGTGCATACACTTACCCGCCAACCTTTTTCATTTCATAATGTAGTGCGCAAAGTGTTTTTTTCTTTCAGAAGTCATACCTTGTAAAGTTTGAGCAATGTTACTGAGAAAGTTATCATCTTTAAAAATATCAAATAAATGTAATATAAACGTATGTCTCATGATGTATCTAATGATATTTATTTGGTATCATAGATGTAGATAATTGTTTCTATAAATTTGGTCAAAGTTGATGAAGCTTGACTTTTGAGAAAATATATACCAGCAAGTACATGGTATAGACTCTAGATGGGTGTTCATGCATTATTTTTATCCAACTAAAAACTTGTCCTGCACATAGCCATTTTTGCTACAAAAGCATGAGCTTTCATCGCTGTTTCATGCCAGGACCTGAATCTCTTTTGGCCGTGTGAATCTTGTATATATAAACCACTGCTGATATTATTTCTTGACCTCCCGAAGAATAATTTCGCTTCGACCGTAGCCCAACCTTACATGAATCCACACACACACACACACACACACACACACACACACACACACACACACACACACGAAAACGACTCCAATTTCGAGGCACGGCCAAGAAGAGCTGCACCATGAATTAATCACTCACTGCTCAACATGAAATTCGTACTCACGCAGTACTCCGGATGATCAGAGTCCGGACACCAAGCCGCCCGGCGCAATGGATTAATCCTCGATGGATCGCCATGGATATCGTGGTTCATATGCTCCTGGCGATCATCTCCTGGTACCTCCGGTACGACTCCTGCTTCTCCAGCAAGAACTTTGCGTGGAACCTCGCGATGAACTTCTCCGCCAGTTTGTCGATCTCGTTCACCGCCGGACTAGCCTCGGCGTCGTCCTCGCCCGCCGGCGTGCCACCCGACGACCTTTCCTCCTCCAGCCAACACAGGTACCCGCACTCCGCCGTGTCGTCGCACACCTCCACCACCTCCTCCTCCACGGCCGCCGCCGTCGCTGGAACCACAGCGTTCCACGCCGCCGAGTACTCGTAGTACGAGTACGACGAATAGGAGGGCGCGCGGCTGGCCTCCAGCCGATCCCTCGCCCGAGCCGGGCCGGAGGAGCCGACGAAATGCATCTTCACGAAGCCGGCGATCTTGCTCGTCCGCTTCTTGCCGCGGCTCCTCTTCGCCGTCGAGCGGCCGCGGTAGCCGTACCCGCCGCTGGCGGCTCTCATGGCCGCCGTCCTCTTCTTGCTGAGTATCACGTCGACGAGCAGGGCCCTGAACCTGGCGACGGCGCGGAAGACGTGACCTACCTGCGGGTAGATGTGGGAGTGGAGGATGGAGTCGATCTTGGGTGAGATCGAGCTCGGGAGCAGAGCCTCCACGTGGAACAGTGGAGCCATGGTGAACGAGGTGGTGAGCTCGCCTGCACGACTCCCATGGGTTTATATACACAAGGCCCCTGCGTGTCCTGTGGCGAAATGTGTCAAGCCATCCGTACTGTCAGTTAGCCCGATGCTAAGCTGGCTTACTCACTCTGACTTCCATTATCTGTACTTCTTTTTTTATACAACAAGAGTATTTTACTAATTAAAAATAACAGTTACATCATCAGTAGGAGTGGTACAGTAACATTGAGAGGCTACTCAAATCAATCATTTGTCGTAGAAAACCTAGCTAATCTCGCATGATCATGGGCTACCTTATTAGCTTATCTATTACAATGTTCAAAACTAGTGAAGGAAAAATCACAGGCCAAATGGTAAGTAGCAATCATCACTGTGCTCTTCTTTTGGGCGAAAGCTCTAGTTCCCCTTGTGGGCGACGGCGTCGTACCCTCGTCGTGCTCCTTCTTGAAGGCGTCGCCTCGGGTTTCCGAAAGCACGGTGGGCGCTTTGCGGTGCGTGTGAGGTGTTTGGCGGCGGCAATGTGTGCAACGTTTCATCTATTCTACTGCCGGTCTTCATCTTGTGGTAGCGCTCCTTCGGCTTGGAGATGGACTGGCATAGGTGGTGGTCGTCATTTGGCGTCATGGTGGCGTCGATGGCGGAGGAACCTGCCAAGGTTGGTACCTCAATCTGCTCTGAAGATGGACAAGTGGAAGATGGTGGCGACGACACATGTGAGTGCGTCGGACTGGATTGTGCCCCGGACCCGGTATGTGGCTCGGTCGGGGCTTCCAGCTTTAGATGTTAGGCTTAGGTGAGAGGCCTGGGTATATGGCCCGGCTTGCACCCCTTCATCATATGGATAGGAGTAGCGGCATATGTTGCCAAGATGGCGGATTCAGGCATATTATTGTACTACTTTGTAAGGTCCTCGAGAATAATCAATAAAATGGCCGCATGCATCTCCCAGATGCAGAGGCCGGGGGTCATCCTCCTTTTCTAAAAAAAAAGTAGCAATCATCAAAAATCACAGCTGCTGCTCCCGCATAGGTTCCTCCGCTCTTCATGATTTCAATGACATCCAAATTATCCGAGTTGATAACAAGTCGACTGCACCCAGTCCTTTGCGCTCGGGATAATCCAAATCGTAGCGCCAATACCTCATCTGTTAGAGCATATGTACACCAATCAAGTCTCCATTTCCTCTCGGCAATAAAATTTCCTTTATAATCTCTCAAAGCAGCCCAAGTCGTACCCCTTAACAAGTCCTGATCGAAAGAAGCATCCGTAATTCTCCAATTCCATTGTCTGTACTCTGTACTTTGTTTTGTTGATCCCACACATTACTTTCCTAGAAAGAGTCGAAGCTCTTTATGAATCAAATACCAGCAATACAAGAAGGACCGTAAAAGAAAGGAAGATACAACAAAGTAGAATCCTCAATCCTCTTCATGCTACACATGCGAATGCTACACCGATGCCGCACTGCAGTTCCGCGTCGTCGTTGGAACAACAAATATTACCCATACAGGCAACTGGAAAGTCACTGATGGTTGTTGGGAAGTGCTGACGGAGTCGAACCTGAACGATCATCCACGACACGGAGATAAAGACGACGACAGGATGGATGGACAATCATACCTAGATGTCCTCCCAAAACAACGGAATAACCAATGCCGTTACTGCCGAAGTAGCACTGACCCTGATGAAGAAACAACCAACTGCAAACTTGTGCACTCAATCTCGTCACTAGGTCTGACATCGCATACACCATAGAAGTCGAGGAAACCTTATTGAATCCTGCTGCCGCCACCACCGAAAGGTCCAAATTAAGCCGCAGACAACGAAGACCTACCCATGTCCGCCCAATCTCATCTTTGGATCTGATGGTGCACACATCGCCATTGCCGGATAAGAAGCTGGAGGAATCATTAGACACCGCCTTCGCCGCCGCTGAAAGGGCCAAAGTGACGGACAAGCAAATATCTCCCTAATGACCCCATGACGAGAAAACGACGGCTCCCACAGGTAAACTAGGGCCTCCTCGCACGCCCGCACCAGCTAAGGTAGTGGCAGTGGAGGGGGTCGACGATCTACCGTTGGAGGAATGTGACGGCATGGGAGGAACCCTGGATTGCTTTGGCTATGGATAGCCAAATTACACATTAATTTCTTTATGCATGTTAGTTGATTCTCGGTCAATTGAAAACAAAATACAAACAACGGTCATATTTCTGTTCGTGTGATTATGTTCATGATTCTCTAGCCACTGGTAAGATGAGGCATAGCACGATGATGTGGAGATGGCGCATGCAGGTTAGGGTTAGACAGTTAATGTTTTAGGTTCACGGTGCAAGATGGTAGGGTTACGTGAGGGGCATAGGCGCCAGAGCAAAATTTACATTCCCTACAAGGCTAGAGGGATAGATATGCGGGGTTACACATCGGTGTGGCACTAGCACCGAGGAAGAAAAGATGCCCCCCCCCCCCCTCCCCAAGGGGTAGTGGGATGGTGGGGGGCGACAATCATACCGACAACTAGTGAAATGTGTATTATGTCACCTCTCCCCGTGACCTCAGGCTTTTGAGCGGGTTGGTTGGTGCATATAAGTATTTTTGACTGTTGGTGCACATAATTTTAAAATGGGATCACAAAAGGAGATCTTGGATTCAAGCCCTTTGTGCATATAAATGTTTTTGACTGTTGGTGCATATAATTTAGCTAGAAATGAGTGCGAGTGTATGGAAAACATGAGAGACCTCGAAGAAGAGCGTGGGCGGAACGGAGGGATAGGATCTACGTTTGTGATCAAAGAGAAGAGAAGATTCTTTTTTTGCTGGGATGCTACTTGCAAGTGCATGGTGATCTGGACGTGCGTGCGCCCTTGCCGGACGTCACCCAAGGTGGAGCCAGCTGGAGAGGTGGAGGACAGCTGGAGACCGAGGCTCGAGCCCCGTTTTAGGGCAACAAAACGAGGGCATTCAGGCGGGGTCGTTCATACCCCGTTCTTGCACGGAATGTTGCGTGCTGTCTTAACCTTGTCAGTTTCAGTCCGGTCTCGTTGAAACCCCCCGAGTGGGCAGTCGATCCGAGTTGGCTCCCCCTCCTCTTCTTCCCGTTTTTGTTGGCCATGCGTGTGGGTCGCCATTGCTGCTCGGCTGGATAACAACCATGAGAGAGAGAGAGAGAGAGAGAGAGAGAGAGAGAGAGAGAGAGAGAGAGATGAGGATGAAGGATGATGAAGTGTACGTATCCCCGTGATGCATGCATGCATCTGGATGGTCACGCGTTCCGTGTGCCCGATCGCGGGCATCTAGTTGTTGGGATACTACTACCACTCCTACTCCTACTCGCACGTACGGGTTGCAGAGAGGTAGAGCGATCGACGACTGACCGCACGCATCCACGGAAAAGCAGAGCAATGATTTGTTGGCTCCGTCGGTTGGGTGTTCGCATACATGACAGATGACACGCACATGCAGTGATGCACGCACTACATCGTACCGAATCAATCCGTCGCGATATATACGTATGATCATGGAACCATCATGCGTCGTTCGTTGGCTGGGGCCGGCCGGAGAGCTAGCATATGGTTACTAGGATGGTTCATGTGACGGGAAGCTTTTCCGACTAGTGCACGTCTTTCTTTCCCTTCTCACAAGGTAACTACGGTAAAGCCTTTGTTGTAAAAAAAAAAAAAAAGAGTAAAACCTTCCCTTTTTCTATCTCGGTCGGCGATGACGTGGATTCACCTCCCCTCTACTTGCTGCTCCGGCGGCTGATGGCGGGGAGGAAAATCATGGTGCCTCGGCTTCGCTTGGTAGATAAATTAGGGCTTTAGTCCTAGCCAGCGGCAGTGCTCAGATGGATGGCGACGCTTCTTCCTCAAGTCTGTCTTTCGGGCTCCGATCTTCCCCAAGTTCATCCCTTGAGATGGATTAGATGGAGCTCCAGCGTAGATTCCTGCCAGTTTCTCGGGCAGCAAAGTTACGAGTTATCATCATGCGTACGCGACGGTGAAAACTGATGCCATGTTCTTCAGATTGATTCAAGGGTTTAACGATGGCGAGTATCACTTTGGGGCACTGGTCCTTAGGAACACTTGCACGAAGACTTTTCGGCCGTCATCGATAAGGGTCAGGCTGGCTCTAGTATGATAGTAGCGATAGTGGTGTGTTGGTGGCTCGTTCAGCAGCGACAGTGGTTGCTCGGTGGTCCAGGGACCTTGAGGTACTTTTTTATTTTGTTTGGAGTGCTATGTGCTTTCACCGGAATTTTATAATACATGTGAGTTGTTTAAAAAATACAATTTGTAATTTTAAAAATTTGGCCAGCATAATATAGGTGGTATTTTTTGGTCTAGGCGTAATACTCCCAGGAGCACACCCCCCGTCCCTTCCTACTACCACCCACAACCACACATTCACAAAGCCTAGGTTGCAAATCCGGCCAGAACAACGTGGTCCGTGGTGCGGGGAGCTCCTACTATTTCATTTGTTTTTTTTAGAAAAGCTCCTCCTATTCCAGGGCGCGTCTATATGACCGCAAACCCTATATCTTGCATAGCGCGAGTGCCACTTCTGTCCCCACGCTTTAGCTACTAGGCCGGCCCTTTTTCATCTGTTTTTTCCCTTCCCTGCGTTTCTTTGTTGGTTATCTTTTGTTTTCTTTTTCTTTTTCGCTTTCTTTATTTCTCCACGGTTTTCTTTGGGGTTTTTCTTCCACCTGTTTTTTTGGGTTTTTTCACAGTTTTTTCTAGTTTTTCTAATATATTTCTTTTTCATTTGTCTGTTTCTCGGTTTTCATTGGTTTTTGCATTTCTTTTTTTATTTCTTTTTTGTGTTCTCAATTTTCTGTGTTTGTCATTTTCTGTTTCTATTGGTTTTCTTTGTTTGTGTTGTGCATTTTTCGTATGCATCAGGAAAATTTTGGAAATACATGATTAGGATTTATTGAAAAATATTTTTTTATCTCCACTTTTTCCGTACACATACTTTTTTAATATACATCAAAAATATTTTTATACACACGTTTATCATTTATATCATTTTTCTACAATAATAATTATGTATTTGGAAAAATGATAAACGTGTTATAAAAATATTTTATGTCTATTTTTTCCATACACATTGTACATTGTCATATACATATATATACATTGTACATTGTTATAGGGATTGACTATTCATCACCCTGGGTGAGGAATAGTTATTCTTCACCCCCTCTATTTTAACGTCAATGCGTCGTAATTTTACGTTCCGTAAATTTTGTCTTATTTCAGACATAAAAAGAGAACGTAAGAAAATATATAATCACCGTAAAAAATATTCTATGTTTCATAAATGTAAAAACATAGTGTAAAATGTACATAAAATGTAATTTTTCTGGTCTTATGACCTATATTTTTTTCTTATGTCAAATTTTATGCAGTGAATCAATATGAATGTACTCCCCTTTGTCCCAAAATAAGTGTCTCAACCTTAGTATAAATTTGTACTAGAGTTAGTACAAAGTTGAGACACTTATTTTGGGACGCAGGGAGTAACGCAGGGAGTAATTAAATTACGTTTGGAGTTCAAATAGTTACATGTCTATTGATTCACGTAAAATTTGGCATAAGAAAATAAAAATATAGATCACAAGACAAGAAAAATTTGCAGTTTATGTGTATTTTACACTATGTTTTTACGTTTGTAATTTTACATAACAGAAAATATTTTTTACAACGATTATATATTTTCTTACGGTCTCTTTTTACGTCGGAAATAAGACAAAACTTACGGAACGTAAAATTACAGTGCATTGATGGTAAAATATAGGGGGGGGGGGGGGGGGGGATGAAGAATAACTATTCCTCACCCAGGGTGACGAATAGTCAATCCTTATATATATAGTATAAACAAAGTAAAAAAGCTAAAAATGAAGGCAAAAAAGTAAAAGAAAAACAGTGAAAAAGACGAGCGCTTTTGAGGCATGTGGCCTCCCCCGCGCTGGGCCAGCCTAGTACAACGCTCCCTTCACGCAAGGCTACCCTACGTCTCACTATAAAAATGAGACATAGCGGCACCCCGATAATGAAGTCCTCCTATTCTGCGCTGTTAGCGCCGTTTTGTCCTGTTGGCGGTCGCACGCAACACATAGGTGGGTCGGTCCGACAACCTGCCCAAAAAGCAAACACGAAGGAAAAAAAATGACATGTTGCTCCGCTCGTTATGCTGGGAAAAGTGGGACTCCCGCATGCAAACGTCCATGACCATAGGCATATCTTCACAAATAACCACTAGGGTGTGCTGACTTTGCTGTCTACTATTAGGAAACAGTGTTATTTGACCCTTCTTTTAATATAATATTGACATATATTATATACCCAATATAGTTGAAAAGGAAAACAGAAATTTGGAAAGGAATTCACAAAAAAATCAATAATATGAAAAATTCACGAAATTTAAAAGGTTTGTACGAGGGAGCTCCTATACGATGCGCCGGTACAGGCAACTGGCGTCTGCTGCCGCTATTTGGTGGGCCGGCCCAGGAACACGCAGAGAAAAAACTACAGGATTTGAACTCACGCCGTTTAGATACAATGCAGCGTGCCTAACCACTACAGCTATTAGAATAAGGTGATTTTTTACTGCGCGAGATGCTTAAGAACAACACTAACCGCGCTATTTCTGGCACAAACATTTTAGAAAGACGTGATTTTTAAAAAATGGAAAAATGTGGAAGTATAAAAAATCGTGAATTAGAAAAAAGTTCATGTATTCAAAAACTTTCATCAAATATAAAAAAGTTCACAAATTTTAAAAATGTTCATTGATCTTGCAAAAAGTTCACCGATTGTCAAAAAAGTTCACAAAATTGAAAAAAAGTTCATCGATTTAAAACAAAAGCTACAAATCCGGAAAAGTGTTCATCGATTTGGAAAAAAAGTTCATCAATTTTCAAAACAAAGTTCACAAATCCACAAAAGTTCATCGATTTTCAAAAAGAGTTCACAAATTTGAATGAAAGTTCATCGATTTTGAAAAAAAATTCATTGATTTGGAAAAAATTCATTGATTTTCAAAAAAGTTCACAAATTCTGAAAAAGAGTTTATCGATTTTAAGAAAAGTTCATCGATTTTCAAAAAGAGTTCATGAAATAGAATAAAGGTTCATCAATCTCGAAAAAAATTCATCAATTTGGAATAAAGTCACGGATTCTGAGAAAGTTCACGAAATTAGGAAAAAGGAAAAAGGAAAAAATAAAAAGAAATCAAAAGGGATGTGAAAATAGAAAAATAAAAATAAAAAAGGAAAATAAGAGATAGAAGAAAAACAAAGAAAGGGAGAAGAAACCACAACAAACACGGTGACCCGGGTGGTCAAGGCCATTTATCAAGTACTTCGAGATCGCGGTGACCTGGGTGGTCAAGGCCATTTATCAAGTACTTTGAGATCCGAAGTTCGAGTCACCGCAAACTTACTTGCGCCCGTTTATTTTTGCGGTTTGTAACGGGAAAAAAAGACCTAAACGGCCCGGGCCAGATTCGTGCGGCGGTGTGCGCCGGTTTGCATTTGACACGTTAACGGGTGCGTCGGGCGCTTTTTAGGAATGCTGCACTGCCTAATACAGCGGCTCCTCCGCATACGGACCACACCGCGTGCGGTACAGACGTCAACATTCATACTCATGCAATTGTATCCTCTTTTATTTTATTTTATTATGCTTCATTTTTTCGCTTCTTTTTCCTTAATTATTTTAGGTAAAATACACGACATTACACACACACACACATGTGTGTGTGTGTGAATAATTATTTTCACATATTTTAAAATGTGTACATTTATTTTTGAAATATATTGATTTAATTAGCAAATTATTTTAGTATTTAAAATGGTATTCATATATATTTTAAAAAGGGTTTTCATGTTTAATCAAATATTCAAATAACTTTTAAAAAGTGCCCAAACTTTTCAAAATATGTTCATGTAACTAAAAGTGTTCAAGCATTAAAAATATTCGAATAGGTAAGAAACATGGTCCATAATTTTTAAATTTCATGTAATCAATTACTTCCTTATTTCGCTTTAGTTAATTTTTCGTTGAAGTTTTACTTCGTTTGAATAAAGGTAGACAACATGCTTCCTTTGATGGAGGAAGGGATCTTATATCCAATGAGTCATGGATGTTTAGATGAATGCTCTATTATTGTGTTCCTGAAATTGCGTTGGATGTGAAATTTTACTGTATGCTAAATATTTTTACTGGAGAGAGATGATTATAGGTCTTCCACACCTTTAGTATCGATTGGATAGAAGAGGTTGACAAGTAGATGAGATAGATCACGCTTATTTCAGTAATTCTAAAAAAACCTTGGTGATGCTGGATAGCTAATGATCCAAGTGAATAATAATAGAACAAGTTACTTTTCCGGAAAAATGTTTTCTGAAAAAAATTAAATTACTTGTGAAAACCCCCCATTATCGATATAAAGAACCATGCATATATTTGCATGTCACGCTCGAAAAAGGGATAAGCAATTTGCAGTGACATGGGCATAGGCTTGGCTCTTAAAGAAAAGAAGGGGAAGAAAGATAAACAATGATATGAATCTAAAAACTGGGATAACTTGTTCGTCTGAAAGACAGATGAATTATCACGTAGATTCGGAACATGTCTCCTAACCGATAGATAGTAAGGACATCTCCAAGGCGGACCCGTAAACCTCCCGCAACTGTTCGGACCATGTTGTACGGACCACGGAAGCCATCCAATGCAGCCCTGTATCGGTCTACCGGGCGGTCCGGATGCGATTTCTCCCGCAAAACGAAGACAAAAGCGGGGGAGGTTTGCGGGAGTCCGAACACGCGAAACATACGAGCCCGACACCCCAGGCCCACCCAAAACCCTTCTAATACGTCTCCAAAGTATCTATAATTTCTGATTGTTTCATGCTATTATATTATCTTTTTTGGATGTTTTATATGCATTAATATGTTATTTTATATTATTTTTGGGACTAACCTTTTAATCTAGAGCCCAGTGCCAGTTTCTGTTTTTCCTTGTTTTTGAGTTTTACAGAAAAGGGATATCAAACGGAGTCTAAACAAGCTGAAACTCTACGATGAATTTTTATGGACCAGAAGAGAACCCACGGGGCATCGGAGATGGACCAGAGGAGTCCCGAGGCAACCACAAGGGTGGAGGGCGCTCCCCCAAGGGCACGCCCCTGCCTTGTGGGTCCCTCAGGAACCCCCCTGACGTGAGACCGACGCAAAAAATTCCTATAAATCACGAAACCCCCAGAAAGAAATCTAAATCGGGAGTTCCGCCGCCGCAAGCCTCTGTAGCCATGAAAAACCAATCGGGAGCCCGTTCCGGCACCCTGCCGGAGGGGGAAACCATCACCGATGGCCATCTTCCTCATCCCGGTGGTCTCCATGACGAGGAGGGAGTAGTTCACCCTTGGGGCTGAGGGTATGTACCAGTAGCTATGTGTTCGATCTCTCTCTGTCTCTCTCTCTCGCGTGTTCTTGATTTGGCACAATCTTTCTGTGCCGCGAGCTTTGTTAATATAGTTGGGTCATATGGTGTTTATCCCCCTCTACCTTCTTGTGATGAATTGAGTCTTGCTCTTTGAGATTTCATTATGTTGGATTGAGTATTGGATTTGAGAACACTTGATGTATGTCTTGCGATGGGATTTCTGTGGTGACAATGGGATGTTCTATCGATTCACTTGATGTATGTTTTGGCACTCAACTCGCGGATTCCCGAGGTGACATTGGGGTAATCTATGCATAGGGGTTGATGCACGTTTTCGTCATACGTTCTCCGATAGAAACTTTGGAGTGATTCTTTGTTGCACGTTGAGGGATTGTTATGTGATTCAATTATGTTATCATTGTTGAGAGAATTTGCACTAGTGAAAGTATGAACCCTAGGCCTTGTTTTCAAGCATTGCAATACCGTTTTTGCTCACTTTTGTTACTAGTTACCTTGCTGTTTAAATATTTTCAGATTACAAAGAACCATATCTACCACCCGTATTACACTTGTATCACCATCTCTTCGCCGAACTAGTGCACCTATACAATTTACCATTGTATTGGGTGTGTTGGGGACACAAGAGACTCTTTGTTATTTGGTTGCAGGGTTGTTTGAGAGAGACGATCTTCATCCTACGCCTCCCACGGATTGATAAACCTTAGGTCATCCACTTGAGGGAAAATTGCTACTGTCCTACAAAACTCTGTGCTTGGAGGCCCAACACGAGTCTACAATAAGAAGGTTGCGTAGTAGACATCAAGCTCTTTTCTGGCGCCGTTGTCGGGGAGGTAAGTGGTTGAAAGTATATCTTTAGATCTTGCAATTGAATCTTTTAGTTTGTTGTTTTATCACTAGTTTAGTTTATAAAAGAAAACTACAAAAAAATGGAATTGAGGTTGCCTCATATGCTTCATCATTTTAATGTCTTTCGTGAAAATGATGGAAAGGAAAATTGTGCTCAAGTGCTAGAAGAAGAATTCAATAAAATTTGGCACTAAATCTTTGAATGATGAGCATGATTGCAGTGTTGTTAGTATGAATTTGTAGGATCGAAAGTGTGTCCAGAGGGGAGGGGGGTGATTAGACTACTTGACCAAATAAAAATCTAGCCTTTTCCCAGTTTTAAGTCTTGGCAGATTTTAGCAACTTAGCACAAGTCAAGCAATCAACCTACACATACAAGTCTAAGAGTATAGCAACGGAATGTAAAACATTGCACATGAAGGTAAAGGGAGGAGTTTGGAGGGTTGCACATGAAGGTAAAGGGAGGAGTTTGGAGGGAGCAAATGCAATGTAGACACGGAGATTTTTGGCGTGGTTCTGATAGGTGGTGCTATCGTAGATCCACGTTGATGGAGACTTCAACCCATGAAGGGTAACGGTTGCACGAGTCCACGGAGGGCTCCACCCACGAAGGGTCCACGAAGAAGCAACCTTGTCTATCCCACCATGGCCATCGCCCACGAAGGACTTGCCTCACTAGGTTAGATCTTCACGAAGTAGGCTATCTCCTTGCCCGTACAAACTCCTTGATTCAACTCCACAATCTTGACGGAGGCTCCCAAGTGACACCTAACCAATCTAGGAGACACCACTCTCCAAAAGGTAATAGATGGTGTGTTGATGATGAACTCCTTGCTCTCGTGCCTCAAATGATAGTCTCCCCAACACTCAACTCTCTTTCATAGATTTGGATTTGGTGGAAAGATGATTTTAGTGGAAAGCAACTTGGGGAAGGCTAGAGAACAAGATTCATATGGTTGGAATGGAATATCTTGGTCTCAACACATGAGTAGATGGTTCTCTCTCAGAAAATGTATGCTGGAAGTGTAGGCATGTTCTGATGGCTCTCCTCACGAGTGAAGTGTGGGTGGAGGGGTATATATAGCCTCCACACAAAATCTAACCGTTACACACAAATCACCAAACTCGGTGGGACCGAATAATGAAACCCGGTCAGACTAATTTAGTTCAAAATGTGAACGTTAGGATATTCGGTGGGACCGACATGTCAACTCGGTGCGACTGATTTCATTAGGGTTAGGGCATAACGTAATCTCGGTGAGACCAATTACACAAACTCGGTGGGACCGATTTTGGTAATAAGCTAACCAGAGAGTTGGTCAGGCAAACTTGGTGGGACCGATTCGCTCATCTCGGTGAGACCGAAACATTATGAAGGGGAAACAGAGAGTTTGCATTGCAAACTCGGTGGGACCGATCGCTCATCTCGGTTGGACCGAAATGTTACGAAGGGAAACAGAGAGTTTGCAATCCCATCTCAGTGAGACCGAGATCCCTATCGGTGAGACCGAAGTGACTAGGGTTTGCGGCAGTGGCTATGTCAAGTGAACTCGGTGGCGCCGGATAGAATGTTTCAGTGGGGCCAAGGTTGACTTTTGGTTTGGGACATATGTGGACATGAGAAAGTAGTTGAGGGTTTTTGGAGCATATCACTAAGCATTTTGAGCAAGCAAGCCATTAAGCAACACCTCATCCCCTTTTAATAGTATTGGCTTTCCCTATGGACTCAATGTGATCTTGGATCACTAAAAGTAAAATGTAGAGTCTTGAGCTTTAGAGCTTGAGCCAATCTTTTGTCCTTAGCATTTTGAGGGGTCCACATTCCTGATCCATGCCATGCCAATCATTGAATTTTCCTGAAATGTTTATCTCGAAATAGCATTAGCTCAATGAGCTATATGTTGTTAAAAATTATCAATACCACCCAGGGATAGTTGCACTTTCAATCTCCCCCTTTTTGGTAATTGATGACAACATATAGATCAAAGCTTCGACAAATGACCATAAGATTGAAATACATCGTCGCTTTGAGAAGTATGTGATAAGCAAGAGCTCCCCCTAAATTTGTGCGTTATTTAAAATTTGCTTTTGAATGCAAATTCACAATCGATTAGGATCATGGGTTACTCTTCCATGTCACATACATCTTGGTGGAGCGCTCAAAATGATGGAAATTAAAAGCATGCACTCATCACCAAGCAAAGTGAATGAACATATATGGGATATAAGAGATAATATCATCCAAGTAAGCATTAAAGTAGCATATGATCAAACACATGATCAAACAAGTATCTCACACAGACATAGAGTATCAACCAAGCACACAAAAAAGTTCAACCAAAAGCAAGAGAGACAAATAAGCAAAACACTCTCTCTCGAAGCCTATGATCTATACATTTCTCCCCCTTTGGCAACAAGTTACCAAAAAGTTCAAAAATGCATAGTGCTATGCGTCTCTCAGGCTTGGTCTTCGGGAGGTGGTGTAGAGAGAACTCCAAGGACGAAGGCATCAGTTGATGTAGTTGGAGCTGGTGGAGTAGCTGCTGGAGGTGGCACTGAAGCTGTAGCTACTGGTGCTGACGATGTAGCTCTAGTATTTGGTACTGGCACTGCAGCAGACCTCTGACTCCTTGGCACTCACTGAAAAGCATCCATAGTACCTTGTCCTCTCTTCTCCTCTGCTTCCTCCTGGAGCTGCTCAACTGCTGTCTGAATCTCAGTGACCTTCAGATCAAGATCATAAAACTTGGTCTCTATGATCCTCTCCAAGCTTTCCTGATTCTGAGTCAGGGTGGCCAAGCCCTTCTCAATCCTCAAAGTCGATTGGATCAGATATGCTAGATGATCTTGTTTGCTCTTCAAGAACACTTGAGATGCCTCTTCAACACTTGGCATCTTTGCAGCTTTCTCTGCCTTTGCCTTAGCTCTCTTTTCTTTTGCTTGTGCTGATGAAGGTTCATTCTCATTCATTACAACTTCATTATCTTCAAAATCTAGATACATGGGTAAATGCTCTTTGTCTAATAAGTAAGTGCCTGTGCCCATGTTTGAGTTGATGAGCACCTGAATGTGTGGAGCATACCCACAAGATCTCTTCTGATCAACATATGTCCTCTTGATTGTTTCCACAATCAGACTCATGACCTTGAATTTTTGAGGAACATCAAAGATTTGCAGCAAGTTGATGGAATGTCCTCTAATCATCTTGTGATCTCCAGATTTGGGTAATAGAGTATGCCTTAAGATGTTGTTGATAGTGGGCAGACCAGACAACAAATAGTGCACAGATCCAAGCTTGTGTGTCTCCAAAGCTTTATCAGGGATCTGTTTGTACATATTTGCCATATAGTTGTGGTCTTTCTTCTTCTTGGCATACACATCCAAATCATCCTCATGCTCTTCTGGGGCTTTGATCAACTTGGCCCATTCTTCAACAGTTGATTGGTACCTTGTACCTTCAGACATCCACACTATCCTCCCATCTGGATAGAAATGAGCAGTAGAGTAAAATTGCATGATTAGCTCATCATTCCATTTTGTGAGCTTCTGTCCAACAAACTTGTCAACTCCACAAGCTTTGAAGCTGTCATGTACTCCTGGGAAGTGATCTTCATTCTCTTTAATGTATTCCCAATCGACCCATCTCATGTCGCAGACAATTGGCTTCTTGTCAAGCAGAATAGTCTCATAGAAGTCTTGTTGTTCTTTGGTGTGGAACCTGTAGTCCACTGCAGTTCTCCTTCTCACAGCATAAGGACCAGATTGTCTCTAAAGTCTCAATCCTGCATCTTTCCTGATGTGCATGTCCTCAGCCACTGGATGAGTATCATTGTGGTCTGGAATCTCGGGTTTCAGTTTTCTCAATACATGGGCTTCATCATCCTCTTCTTCAACCTCAGGCACTGGGGCCTTGTTCTTCTCTTTAGTAGGAATGTTTCTGGTGCTTCTCTTTGGCTTAGAGGGTTTCTGAGTTTGAGCTGTTTCTTTGGGAGCAGTCTTGGGCTTTGATGTTGCAGCCCCTGACTTGATGGCATCTCCCATAAGCTTCTGAGATTTGGGTGCTGGTGCAACATCCTCTTCCTCTTCCTTTTCTTCTGAATCTCTTACCGTAGTTGATTTTCCAAGAACTTTTGCAGATGTGGTTCTTCCCTCTTCTTCTTCTTGCCATCTCCAACTGCCTCACCATCATCTGATTCTATTGTGAATTTCATGGTTTCTCCTGTTGGAACTTTCCTTGGCTTTGACATTGGGACTCTCTTTGCTGGTGCCTTCTTATGCAACCCTGGCTTAGTTGCAGCAGCCGTGCCATACTATTTCTTCAGCACTTTCTTCCTTGAGGTGGCCTCATCCTCAACAGCCACATAGTCCTCATCCTCAGAGTCTGAGGTTCTCTTCTTCCTTGTTCTAGTGGCTGCCTTGGGCAAGTTACTTGGAGTGCTCCTGCTGCCTTCATCATAGCTGCTTGAGGGACTAGTGCCCTCACTCAATTTCACTTGCTCTTCGGATTTTTTGGCTATCACTTTGATAGGACATCTTAGCAATCACACTGACAACAAACCCTGTGAATAGATGTAGATGAGGTAGAGTAGATGAGCATCACAAAGTGCAGAGTTTTGCAAAACAGATGAGTCAAAAACTTAGTTTTAATTCTCCATAGAAAGCATTTCGGAGCTACCGATTTGTTAAACTCGGTGATACCGAAGCAACTTTTGGAACCTAAACTAGTGAACTCGGTCAGACCGAGTCACAGTTCGGTGGCACCGAGATTGCTAAGGTTTCACAGAGAGTCGAACTCGGTCGAACCGATTTGCAGTTTTCGGCCAGACCGAAAATGCATGTGCAATGGCCTAAGCCAAATCGGTGAGACCGATTTCTACAACTCGGTCGGTCCGAGATGAGTTCGGTGGAGACCTAACCCTAAATTTTAGAATCAAATCTAACCTAAAGGATGTTTTCTCTGGATAGATTGTTTTCCTACGTGGTAAAGATCATGGCAAAGCAATGTGCTAGGAATCGGAGTAAGGAAATAGCACAAAGTATCGAACCCATACCCTAGTTCGGCGGGAGTTCGCTACGGCGGCAACGGCGGAGCAGAATTCCATTGACGGCGATGGAAACCAGCGGCGGGAGGTCGCTGGCGGCGAGGAGACAATCCAGAGACCCGAGGAGGCAGAGCAGGATACGCGCAGGCTGAGGAGTTTGAAGAAATTTCCAAAATCTCACCCGTGGGTTTATATATCCCGACCCTGTCGGTGTGACCGAGTGGAACAACTCGGTGGCACCGAGATGCAGAATCGCAAGCGGTTACTGCAACTCGGTGTGATCGAAAGGTTCAAATCGGTTGCACCGAGATGGAAAACCTTGATCAACTTAGTGAACTCAGTGTGACCGGAGTGGATGACTCGGTCATACCGAAATGCACAAAGAGGTTTTGGAAGTTTAAGCCTATGACGAATCGGGGACTCCGAGTGCTCCTCACACAGAGTGGTTCGAATCTGACTTGATAAAACTTTGTGATGTAGCATGAATAGAGTTTGAGAAGAGAAAAGCATAGATAGCTAGAGGGTGTTCTTAGGCATTATTGTCCATCCATTTGGAAAAAGGGAAAAAGCCAAACAATCAAAGCAACAAATGGATGTCCTCGAATGAGTAAAATATGCAATCAACATGCTCACACAATAAAATGGCAAATGAAATATGTGACAAAGCATGCACAAACACTCTAGCATATATCAAGCAATTGGCGATGACTAGGTCATCTATATATGAGTATATTGACTTAGGAGTCAAATGAGAACATTTGATCATAGGTCATACTCATCATTTAAGCATAAGTGGGGTTACCACTTTCACATTAAGCATTGTTGTGTTCACACCATTAGAGTTGCTTTAGCTCAATTTATTTGAGTAAAGCTCCCCCTAGATGTGATATCCCCCTTAAGAGGGATGAACTAACCTTGGGTTTTGTCGATGATGACTTCATGTAGGTGTTGAAGATGTGGACGCTCAAAGTTGATGTAGATCATTCAGAGCAATCCATTAGAGTGAGTTGCACTTTCAATACCTACACGGGTTAGTCCCACAAGGAACAAACAAGGATATCCATAGACATAGAGTGATGTACACATAGATGATGTCCATGGAAGCATTAGGTTACCTTGTACCTTGTCTTACCAACAAGAGGGTTTGTGACTCCTTGAACTAGTGCAATATGTGGAAGTTGTTTGCACATGTCCTTGCCAAAGGATATGAGTGAAGTATGTTGGCGGAGTTACCCTCAAGAACTCTCTAGTTCCTTTTATTTGGGATCCACATCATCTTAATGGGAATCCTTGGAGTTGTAGTCGTACTTGATGAAGTAGAACTTGATGTAGTCTTGGGAACCCACTTGACCAAGGCCTTGGGAGCTTCTTCAAATGCATCAATCTCCTCTTGAAGCTTGTCCTTGCCTTTTTTCTTGTGGTCTTGTGGTGGAAGATCATCTTGAGCTTGTGTCCCCTTGAAAGAAGTAGGATCATACTTATCTTGTTGAGGAACAAACTTCGTCTTGGGGTATTGATCTTCTTCCCACTCAACTCCATTGGCATTGAACTTTCGTTCAAAACCAACACCTTGATTCTTCCAGTGCCTTCCTTGCTTGCATACAATTTCCTCAAATTGCTTACTTCCGGCAAGGCTCTTGTAAACACCTTTCTCTATAATTCCCTTCAATAAGCTATTTTCTTGCTCAAGTGTAACTTGGCTAAGAGAATCATTAGTGGAATCAAGAGAACTACTAGAAGCAACAACATTGGATTTAGCATGATTATTGTTACTACTAGATGAAGAATCTTTCTTACTCTTGTTGCTAGATTTTACTTGTGGCATGTAAGTAGACAAGAGTAAACGCTTGGCAATGTAAGAAGAACTTTTCTTGCGAAGATCATCATTGATTGCTTTTAAGAACCCATGCTCTTGCTCAAGGTTGAGCTTTTCAAAGCGTAGCTTCATGAGTCTTTAAAAGTTCTCGATGATCTTCTTCTTATCATCATCATTCGTTTTATCTTGATTATCATGATTAATAGCAAGTTCATCATAATTTTCATCATTAGAGTTGTCAGGAAGTAAATCATCATCACCTAGCAAATCATCTTCATCACTATTGAAATCAACATACTCGGGGTGTGATACCTTTGGGCCTTTAGCCATGAAGCATCTTCCAATTCCTTCATTTGGTGAGTCAAATATGTCGTAGGAGTTGGTTGACACAAGTGCTAGACCGGCAACACCTTCATCTTGAGTATATTCGGAGTCGGAGTGGTAACTTCTTTCGGAGTGATGGTCGGAGTCGGAGCCGGATACCCATTCACCAACGTGAGCTTGATGTATTTGTTTTGTGTAGCTCTTTGATGATTTGTCCTTCCTTTCCGAATCCTTGCTTCTCCGAGAGGTTCTTCGTTCATAATGATCATCTGTACTCCTTCTCTCTCTTGGTGGTGATTCTTCTCTTCTACTTCTTCTTTTGGGAGAATCTTCTCTTCTTTTGTAGGGAGCTGTACACTCATTGGAGTAGTGTCCGGGTCTTCCACAATTGTAGCAATTACGTTCTCGACTCGAAGATCTTTTGTCATTGTAGGACCTTGACTTGGAACTTCTTTCCTTGCTTCTACTATTGTAGAACTTGTTGAAAATTTTCACCATTAGGCTCAATTCCTCATTGAAGGTTTGTTTCTCACTTGAAGATGTGGGAGCATCACATGAGGCTTTGTATGCACCACTTGACTTGTTGTGAAGCTCTTACTTATCCTTAAGTGACATCTCATGAGCAACAATTCTTCCAATGACTTCCGTTTGCTTGAGATCTTTGTAATTGGGCATCATTTGGATCAATGTGCACACGGTATCATATTTTCCATCCAAGGCTCTTAGGATCTTCTTGATGATGAATCTATCAGTCATCTCTTCACTTCCTAAGCTGGCAATCTCATTTGTGATGAGAGCAAGCCTAGAGTACATTTCAGCAACACCTTCACCATCCTTCATTTTGAACTTGTCAAGTTGACTTTGAAGCACATCCAATTTGCATTCCTTGACGGAGTCGGTACCTTCATGCATATCAATCAAAGTATCCCAAATTTCCTTTGCATTCTCAAGACGGCTGATTTTGTTGAATTCTTCGGGGGCACAATCCTTTGAAGAGAATATCACAAGCTTGAGCATTGTATTGCAGCATCTTCAACTCTTCCGCGGTAGCTTCATGGTTCGGTTCTCTTCCATCAAAGAATTCACCTTACAAGCCAATACACACAATAGCCCAAACGGCAGGGTTATGTCCAAGAATATGCATTTTCATCTTATGCTTCCAACTAGCAAAATTAGTACCATCAAAGTAAGGACCTCTACGGTGGTAATTTCCCTCGCTAGACGACATACTCTCCTAGGTTGTGAAACCAAGGCTATGATCACCAAAAGCTATGGAAATCAAGGCAAATGGAGACCGTAGCTCTGATACCACTTGTAGGATCGGAAGTATGTCTAGAGGGGGGGGGTGATTAGATTACTTGACCAAATAAAAATCTAGCCTTTTCCGAATTTAAGTCTTGGCAGATTTTAGCAACGTAGCACAAGTCAAGCAATCAACCTACACATGCAAGTCTAAGAGTATAGCAGCAGAATGTAAAACATTGCACATGAAGGTAAAGGGAGGAGTTTGGAGGGAGCAAACGCAATGTAGACACAGAGATTTTTTGCGTGGTTCTGATAGGTGGTGCTATCGTACATCCACGTTGATGGAGACTTCAACCCACGAAGGGTAACGGTTGCGCGAGTCCACGGAGGGCTCCACGCACGAGGGGTCCATGAAGAAGCAACCTTGTCTATCCCACCATGGCCATCGCCCACGAAGGACTTGCCTCACTAGGGTAGATCTTCACGAAGTAGGCGATCTCCTTGCCTGTACAAACTCCTTGGTTCAACTCCACAATCTTGACGGAGGCTCCCAAGTGACACCTAACCAATCTAGGAGACACCACTCTCCAAAAGGTAATAGATGGTGTGTTGATGATGAACTCCTTGCTCTTGTGCTTCAAATGATAGTCTCCCCAACACTCAACTCTCTTTCACAGATTTGGATTTGGTGGAACGATGATTTGAGTGGAAAGCAACTTGGGGAAGGCTAGAGATCAAGATTCATAGGGTTGGAATGGAATATCTTGGTCTCAACACATGAGTAGGTGGTTCTCTCTCAAAAAATGTATGCTGGAAGTGTAGGCATGTTCTGATGGCTCTCCTCACGAATGAAGAGTGGGTGGAGGGGTATATATAGCCTCCACACAAAATCTAATCGTTACGCACAAATCACCAAACTCAGTGGGACCGAATAATGGAACTCGGTCAGACCGATTTAGTTCAAAATGTGAACGTTAGGATATTCGGTGGGACCGACATGTCAACTCGGTGGGACCGACATGTCAACTCGGTGGGACCGATTTCTTTAGGGTTAGGGCATAACGTAATCTCGGTGAGACCGACTACACAAACTCGGTGGGACCGATTTTTGTAATAAGCTAACCAGAGAGTTGGTCAGGCAAACTCGGTGGGACCAATTCGCTCATCTCGGTGAGACCGAAACGTTACGAAGGGGAAACAGAGAGTTTGCATTGCGAGCTCGGTGGGACCGATCGCTCATCTCGGTTGGACCGAAACATTACGAAGGGAAACAGAGAGTTTGCAATCCCATCTCGGCGAGACCGAGATCCCTATCGGTGAGACCGAAGTGACTAGGGTCTGTGGCAGTGTGTGACACCCAAAATTTTATTTGGCCTTTTCAAAAAATTTGATTTGACTTGAGGGAGGTGTTTTAAATTTTTCTTCAAAAGAACCCCCCCCCTTTCAAAATATTTTTTTATGGCAAGAGTTTTATTTGGATTCACCCAAGACTTGATTTTGGTCTTGGAGGTTCTTTCTTTTTATTTGGACTCAAACCAAAATGCTTTTCACTTGGGAAAAATGCCTTTTGAAAATTTCTTTGAAAATGCACTATGACTTTTGGAATGATCCTTTGCCACTTTCAACAAATCTCTCTTGCCATGACCTTAGTGCAAATCCACTCTCATAAACCTTTCCTCATCTTTGAAACATGATTTACTTCAAGTCCAGCAAGATGGACCTCTCCCTATATTTATTTCCACTTTTTTCTTATCAAAAACAATTTCTGCCTTCTATTCTAGCTCTTGGAGATTTACAAAGGAGCTACCCTTTCTGTTTTGATTTTTGCCCTCAAACCAATTTCCCTTCCTAGTCCTTTGAACCCTCAACCAAGATCCATGAAGATCCACTGGTCTTCAGTTCAAATTTTTCAAACTATACTTGCTGCAAGTTTGGACCAGATTTGCCAAATTTGATAAAATCCATTCAAATCTTTCTCCAAAAATTCTGAGAAAAATCAGGCAGCCTCTGGGTGCATTGAGAGGTCACCTCACCAAGTCCCATCTCCAGGAAAAATTTTCTTCACACCTTATCATTTCATCGAACACCTTCAGAGCACTGTCAATATCATGTCCAGTCAAATTCAGTTAACAGTGTCTGAACCACTGTCGTTTCTTCAGTGTCCGTTGCCGATCTCACCAGTACCCCGGCATCGCCGTGTTTCCTGTCCCCTCCCCCTTGTCCTCTGCACCGCACGAGCGCCTGGATGCTTGCGGGCGTCGGCGACGAGCAGGAGGAGGTGCGCCGCCCCGTGACTGAAGCCAGCGGCGGCTTTGCGGCCGCCAGGAAGAAGCACAGTGAAGACGCCGCTGGCCAGCGCTGCCCAAGCCACCAGAGGCCGCCGCGTGGTCTTCCACTCCCGCATGCGCGCTGCCACCCTCGTCGTGAACCGCTAGGCGCGGAGCGCGCTCTCTGCCGCCGCCGTGCCAGTACGGCGACCCCGACGAAGACCGGCGCCATTACGCCATGCCCGACCGAGTTTAGCAGTGAAACGGGACCAGTAACTCCCACTGGTGCTGCCTGGCCACCTAAACCCCCTGCCAATCCACTGCATCGCCGTAATTGCTCGCCAGAGATTCTCCGTTCAAGGCCACCCCCTCGAGCCGCCTATAAATAGAGGCCCCGAGCTCCAGCTAGTACCCACACCACCTCTGCACTCCACCAAGACCCTGCCTAGCCACTGGAAGAGCCCCGAGGGAGTCTCCTTCCTCAACTTCGGCCGCCGCGACCCGCCACGGGATCCAGCTCGATTCGCCCCCGTACGTGCACCTCTGCCTCCTATCTCTTGCCAGTAGCTCTCTAGTGCATCCCTCCTTCTGACCCGCGCTTCAATTCGAAGTTTGCAGCACACCACCGGAGTTCCCCACCATTGCCCGAGCCGCCGTCCGCCGGAGAAAGTGTCGCCGTCGACGTGGTGCTCCCCGACGCCCAAGTCCACCACCCACCGACGCGGAAGGATACGCTGATACTCTTGGTACACTCCGATCTCCCTGACTCGCCGTGGTTCGACGCCGGCGACCACCGCAGCCTTCGGGCGCCGGCGAGGTTTTTCAAACCTGACATGTGGACCCCCCATGTCAGCCTCTCTTCTTTCACCCCGAAGCGTTTTCTGTTGGCGCCTTCGGGCAGAGTACGTTTTCTCTGTGGGATGGCGCGTTTCTATTCGAACCATTTTCTGTTTTCTCAGTTTAGCCCCTCGAACTTTTCTGTTTCATTACAGATGAGTCCCTGGACAGAAACCCTTATAACTTTTTAATAAAAAGTGATTTTTGAGTGATTCTTTTTCTGACAGTCTTATAATTTTGTCTAGTTTTTTATGGGATTTATTTGAAATTTTTTTGGAACAACTTTTATGCACGCGTTGGTTTTCACGTTAGTATGCATTTTCGCTATACCGTAGGTTCCGGGAGAGGTGACGGAGCCGCGAACTTCGCCGAGCTAGACTCCGACTTCTCCGAACCAGGCAAGCATGTTTGAACCTTTGATATGATAGGTGTTTTGGATGCTTGCGTGAAAGGTTGTGCATGGCATATGAGTATCGGTGAGTATCTCGTTGCATGTGAGGCAACTACCCGTGTGTTCCAAAGTTACTGTGATCTCTGATGAGAGATGGCCTAGTCATGTGGTGACATGAAGGGCAGTAAGGTGGTACTGTTGTAGCATGCCAGCCTTACGTCATCCGATACTCTCCGACGTTAACGTGGACGGAGTCACGTTATCGTTCTTCCCCCTTCCGTGCTACCACTTGTCTTCTGCCAGAATGCGGTTTAGTAAGTTGGTAACCTCTTTCCGTGTACACACCAAACAGAGGGGCCGGGATGAGGGTTCCATGGCCCTGGATTAAAGCCAGTCATCCGGTCAGGGGGCATGGGTGTTTCCGGTTGGGACCGAGAGGGGGGCACCCCTTAGAGCGCGCATATAGAAATTCGATCCCATGCTACGCGAGGTTGTAGCCTCCCCGTCTCAAGGTTTTTCTTGAACGTTGCTGAGGGTGATTCCTGGCTTCGGAATGTTGAATGGGTGTGTACTGGTTAGATGTGTTTCTTCCAAAACACCGTAAACGGAACTAGTCCCCGTGAGTACTGAAATCCGTTGGCTGTGGTTAAAGTGCAAACTCTGCAGAGTCAAATCCTTCCGAGTCATCGTATCCATGGTCAAGTGACGTGTTCAGCGTGTCCATGTATATGTCAAAACCTCGTGGTATATTTCCTTCCGGTAAGCGAGCGTGAGTAGCAAACTTGGCTGAACATTATTCCTGTGGATGGACTAACCCTGTTGGTTATCTTATGCCTGATTATTCGGTTGATATGATTTAAAAATTCATGAGCTACTAAGTTATGATATAAGCCCTTTACGTGATGTCGCTCAGACGTCCGACTGTGGCATGTTGTCTTTTACTTTCAATATAAGCCCTTTATGTGATTTCGCTCAGACGTCCGACTGTGGCATATTTGTTATTTACCTTTGATATAATCCCTTTATGTGATGTCGCTCAGACGTCCGACTGTGGCACGCACTGTCTTTTATTTTCTATTATAAGCCCTTTATGTGGTGTCGCCCCGACACCCGACTGCGGCATTATTGTTCCTGCATTTTCCTCTCGAGGAGTCATTCAGACCCTCGTTTGGCACCCAGTATTTATTTTTGGGATTTCGGGAGGACTACTGCCCGATTTCTCTTTTATTTCCCATACATTATTGTCTCTATGTCTAAATGCACTTGTTAATCTATTCATATGCTTCTTGTTTACATTTATTATATCTTATGTCCAAACTGTCTTGCGAGTACTTTCATAGTACTCACCTGGCTTGTTGATTTGGCCAGATGTTGACGAAGGCGATCTCATGGATGAAGAGTTTGATAGTGAGTCCGACGCCTAGAGAAATCCCAGTCAGTCCCGTGCGATCCTGGATATTGGTCACTTGTATTATATACGCTTCCGCCACCCGCAATAAGCCTCCTCGAGCCTCACTCCGACGCTCGAAGAGCTGTAGTTTTCAGGAGTCATATCACCCACTTCGCGGTGATATTTCTACCACCGTTGTTATCGTGAGTTAGTAGTTATGCCACCCTATCCGCCGTTATGTTTTATCGGCATATATGTAATAAATTGTTGAGCAGTCTCCGCTCAACTTTGTATTATTTTCAATACTCCTGGTATTTTTCTTCTGTGACCAAGATATTGTCTACCAGTGAGAAGGAATACTTCCTTACTGGTCCGTAAAAGGGATTGGTCTCTCAATAAATATTTTTATGAAAAACCGGTCGTGACACAGTGGCTATGTCAAGTGAACTCGGTGGCGCCGGATAGAATGTTTCGGTGGGGCCGAGTTTGACTTTTGGTTTGGGACATATGTGGATATGAGAAAGTAGTTGAGGGTTTTTGGAGCATATCACTAAGCATTTTGAGCAAGCAAGCCATTAAGCAACACCTCATCCCCTTTTAATAGTATTGGCTTTTCCTATGGACTCAATGTGATCTTGGATCACTAAAAGTAAAATGTAGAGTCTTGAGCTTTAGAGCTTGAGCCAATCTTTTGTCCTTAGCATTTTGAGGGGTCCACATTCCTGATCCATGCCATGCCAATCATTGAACTTTCCTGAAATGTTTATCTTGAAGTAGCATTAGCTCAATGAGCTATATGTTGTTAAGAATTACCAAAACCACCCAGGGATAGTTGCACTTTCAGAATTATTTGAATATCCATGATGCTAATGATATGCAAAGCCATAAGCTTGGGGATGCTATGTTTGATGAAGATGATATTTTTTGTCCCCCAAGTTTTGATGAGAAAATTTATTATGATGAAAGCATGATGAAAGTGGGTTTGGAAGAGTGTCAACTTTAGACAATAATTGACCCACTATTTTGGAGGGAGTTGAATCTTATTGTAATAATTATGAAAGTGGATTTGTAGAGGTCATGACTTTACTTAGTAATGATTCGACTATTTTGGAAGAGGTTCCAATTGATTATGAGAACAAAGTTGCTATCTATGATGATTATTGTGATGACATGTATGCTATAAAGAGTAATGACAACAATGAAACTTGTCATCATGATTTTAATTTTCTATTGGCTTATGCCTCACATGATAGTTATTTTGTTAAGTTTGCTCCCACTACTATTCATGAGAAGAAATTTTCTTATGTGGAGAGTAGTAAATTTTCTATGCTTGTGGATCATGAAAATAATGCTTTATTGTTGGGGAACGTAGTTTTTCAAAATTTTCCTATGATCACGCAAGATCTATCTAGGAGAAGCATAGCAACGAGCGGGGAGAGTGTGTCCACGTACCCTCGTAGGCTGAAAGCGGAAGCGTTTATCAATGCGGTTGATGTAGTCGTATGTCTTCACGATCCGACCGATCCTAGCACCGAACGTACGGCACCTCCGTGTTCAACACACGTTCAGCTCGATGACGTCCCTCGTACTCTTCATCCAGTTGAGGCTGAAGGAGAGTTCCGTCAGCACGACGGCGTGGCGACGGTGATGATGAAGTTACCGGCACAGGGCTTCTCCTAAGCACTACGACGATATGACCGAGGTGTGTTTCTGTGGAGGGGGGCACCGCACACGGCTAAAAGATAAACTTGTGTGTTCTAGGGTGCCCCCCTCCCCACGTATATAAAGGAGGGAGGGAGGAGGAGGCCGGCCAAGGGTGGCATGCCCAAGGGGGGGGAGTCCCCTTTCCTATTCCTACAAGGAGAAGGGGGAAAAAGGAGGAGGAGAGAAAGGAAAGGGGGGCCGCCCCCAACTCCTAGTCCAATTCGGTTTGGGCTTGGGGGGGGGGGGGGCGCCTCCACCTGGCTGGTGCCTCCTCTCTTCCACTAGGGCCCATGAAGGCCCATTAACCCCCCGGGGGGTTCCAGTAACCCCCCGGTACTCCGGAAAATACTCGATACACTTCGGAACCATTCCGGTGTCCGAATATAACCTTCCAATATATCAATCTTTATGTCTCGACCATTTCGAGACTCCTCGTCATGTCCGTGATCTCATCTGGGACTCCGAACAACCTTCGGTACATCAAATCACATAAACTCATAATACGAATCGTCATCGAACGTTAAGCGTGCGGACCCTACGGGTTCGAGAACTATGTAGACATGACCAAGGCACATCTCCGGTCAATAACCAATAGCGGAGCCTGGATGCCCATATTGGCTCCTACATATTCTACGAAGATCTTTATCGGTCAAACCGCATAACAACATATGTTGTTCCCTTTGTCATCGGTATGTTACTTGCGCGAGATTCGATCGTCGGTATCACCATACCTAGTTCAATCTCATTACCGGCAAGTCTCTTTACTCGTTCCGTAATGTATCATCCCGCAACTAACTCATTAGTCACATTGCTTGCAAGGCTTATAGTGATGTGCATTACCGAGAGGGCCCAGAGATACCTCTCCGACAATCGGAGTGACAAATCCTAATCTCGATCTATGCCAACTCAACAAACACCATCGGAGACACCTGTAGAGCATCTTTATAATCACCCAGTTATGTTGTGACGTTTGATAGCACACTAAGTGTTCCTCCGGTATTCGGGAGTTGCATAATCTCATAGTCATAGGAACATGTATAAGTCATGAAGAAAGCAATAGCAATAAACTAAACGATCATAGTGCTAAGCTAACAGATGGGTAATGATGTGATCCCGTTCATAAATGACAACACATGTCTATGGCTAGAAAACTTAACCATCTTTGATTAACGAGCTAGTCTAGTAGAGGCATAGTAGGGACACTCTGTTTGTCTATGTATTCACACATGTACTAAGTTTCCGGTTAATACAATTTTAGCATGAATAATAAACATTTATCAGGATATAAGGAAATATAAATAACAACTTTATTATTGCCTCTAGGGCATATTTCCTTCATTTATGTGATAGTTATATTGTTGAATTCATTCATGATGCTACTTAAAATTATTATGAGAGAGGAACATATGCTTCTACATTTTGCAATAATATCAAGTTTCATTTCTATGTATTGAAAATCTTGAAGTTTTGCTTGGTTTGCCTTCCTATGCAAGTTGATTCTTGTTCCCATAAGTTGTTTGCTCACAAAGTCCCTATGCATAGGAAGTGGGTTAGGCTTAAATGTGCTAGCCATATGCTTCATGATGCTCTCTTTGTGTTTCAATTCTTATCTTTTATGTGAGCATCATTGAAATCTTCATGCCTAGCTAAAAAGGCATTAAAGAAAAGCGCTTGTTGGGAGACAACCCAATATTTACCCCTACTATTTTTGTGTGTTCACATGACTAAGTTACTGTATTAATCATGCTTTATAGCTTTTGTTTGAATAAAGTGCCAATTAAAGCCTTTGGGATAGTGTGGTTGGTAGTTGATTTGATTATATGCAAAAATAGAAACTTTTGCGTCCAGTAACAGAATTGTTAAACTTCACTGGAATGTGGAAAAACTCTGAATTTTTTTACAGAGCATTTATATACAAATTTTCTATGTTGTGCTAATTTTTCAGAATTTTTGGAGTTACAGAAGTATGATTTCAATTCAGATCTTCATGGACTGTTCTATTTTTGACAGATTCTGTTTTCGATGCATAATTTGCCTGTTCTATAGTATCCGTGGCTTATATTGCTTAATATAAATTGTAGAAATGATAGGGTATAGTAGGCATCATGTGAGAAAAATTATGAATCTTGTCTTGACAGTACCAAAGTAAATGATTTGTTTTATTATACTAACGGATCTTACGAGTTTTCTGTTGAGTTTTGTGTTGTGAAGTTTTCATGTTTTGGGTAAATATTTGATGGACTATGGAATAAGGAGTGGTAAGAGTCTAAGCTTGGGGATCACCAAGGCACCCCAAGGTAATATTCAAGGACAACCAAGCATATAATATTGGGTATGCCCCGGATGGCATCCCCTCTTTCGTCTTCAATCCATCGGTAAATTTACTTGAGGCTATATTTGTATTCACCACATGATATGTGTTTTTCTTGGAGTGTCTTGTATGATATGAGTCTTTGCTTTTTAGTTTGCCAAAATCATCCTTGCTGGACAAACCTTTCGAGAGGGACACGCATGGATCATGAATTTATTAGAATACTCTATGTGGTTCATTTATATCTTTTGAGCTAGGTAGTTGCTCTAGTGCTTCACTTATATCTTTTTAGAGTACGGCGGTGGTTTTATTTTATAGAAATTGATGAACTCTCATGCTTCACTTATATTATTTTGAGAGTCTCTAAACAACATGGTAATTTTCTTAGGTTATGAATTTAGTCCTAATATGATGGGCATCCAAGAGGGATATTATAGAACTTTCATATAAAGAGCATTGAATACTATGAGAAGTTTGATTCCTTATGATTGTTTTGAGGTATAAAGATGGTGATATTAGAGTCATACTAGAGTAATTGTGGATTGGTAGAAATAGTTTGTGATTCTCGTAGCATGCACGTATGGTGAACCGTTATGTGCTGAATTCGGAGCATTATTTATTTTTTGATTGTCTTCCTTATGAGTGGCGGTCGGGGATGAGCGATGGTATTTTCCTACCAATCTATCCCCCTAGGAGCATGTGTGTAGTACTTTGTTTCGATAGCTAGTAGACTTTTGCAATAAGTATGTGAGTTCTTTATGACTAATGTTGAGTCCATGGATTATACGCACTCTCACCCTTCCACCATTGCTAGCCTCTCTAGTACCGTGCAACTTTCGTCGGTGCATTACACCCACCATATACCTTCCTCAAAACAGCCACCATACCTACCTATTATGGCAGTTCCATAGCCATTCTGAGATATATTGCCATGCAACTTCCACCGTTCTATTTATTATGACAAGCTTCGTCATTGTCATATTGCTTTGCATGATCATGTAGATGACATCGTATTTGTGGCAAAGCCACCATTCATTTTTTTATACATGTCTCTCTTGATCATTGCACATCCCGGTACACCGCCGGAGGCATTCATATAGAGTCATATATTTGTTCTAGTATCGAGTTGTAATTCTTGAGTTGTAAGTAAATAAAAGTGTGATGATCATCATTATTAGAGCATTGTTCCATGTGAGGGAAGGATGACGGAGACTATGATTCCCCCACAAGTCGGGATGAGACTCTGGACGAAAAATTTAAAAAAGAGATAAAAGAAAAAAAAAGAAAAAAGAGGCCAAAGAGCCCAAACTAAAAAATGAGAGAAAAGAGAGAAGGGGAAATGCTACTATCCTTTTTCCACACGTGTGCTTCAAAGTAGCACCATGATCTTCATGATAGAGAGTCTCCTATTTTGTCACTTTCATATCTCGTGGGAAATTTTCATTATAGAACAAGTTTCTTTTTGAGCTAGGTCTTTGTGAGCAAGAGAGTTAGATGCACACCCGCTTAGTTTCTTTTTGAGCATTCGTAAACTTATAGCTCTAGTGCATCCGTTGCATGGCAATCCCTACTCACTCACATTGATATCTATTGACGGGCATCTCCATAGCCCGTTGATACGCCTAGTTGATGTGAGACTATCTCCTTCTTTTGTCTTCTCCACAATCTCCATAGCTCATGTATTGCATGAAAGTTGAAAAAGTTTGCGAACATCAAAAGTATGAAACAATTGCTTGGCTTGTCATCAGGGTTGTGCATGATTTAATACTTTGTGTGATGAAGATGGAGCATAGCCAGACTATATGATTTTGTAGGGATAACTTTCTTTGGCCATGTTATTTTGAGAAGACACGATTGCTTTATTAGTATGCTTGAAGTATTATTGTTTTTATGTCAATATTAAACTTTTGTTTTGAATCTTATGGATCTGAACATCATGCCACAATAAATAAAATTACATGGATAAGTATGTTAGGTAGCATTCCACATCAAAAATTCTATTTTTATCACTTACCTACTCGAGGACGAGCAGGAATTAAGCTTGGGGATACTTGATACGTCTCCAATGTATCTATAATGTTTTATTGTTCCATGCTATTGTATTATCTGCTTTGGATGTTTTATATGCATTATATGCTATTTTATATTATTTTTGGGACTAACCTATTAACCTACAGCCCAGTGCCAGTTTCTGTTTTTTCCTTGTTTTTGAGTTTTATAGAAAAGGAATATCAAACAGAGTCCAAACAAGCTGAAACTTTACGATGAATTTTTATGGACCAGAAGAGACCCACGGGGCATCAGAGATGGACCAGAGGAGTCCCGAGGCAACCACAAGGGTGGAGGGCGCGCCCCCTAGGGTGCGCCCCTGCCTTGTGGGTCCCTCGGGAATCCCCCTGATACGTCTCTAATGTATCTATAATTTATGAAGTATTCATGTTGTTATTTTATCATTCTTGGATGTTTTACAATCATTTTATAGCAACTTTATATCATTTTTTGGGACTAATCTATCGACCCAGTGCCAGTTACTGTTTTTTGCTTGTTTTTTTACATCGCAGGAAATCAATACCAAACGGAGTCCAAATGCAACGAAACTTCACGGAGATTTTTATGGACCAGAAGACCAACAGTTAACCAAAGAAGCACATGGGGGGGGGGGTGCCCGAGGGGGCACAAGCCACCAGGGCGCGCCTGGGGCCCCAGGTGGGTTGTGCCCACCTCGGTGGCCTCCCGCACCCCCTCTTTACCCTATAAATTCAAAAATATTCCAAAACCCATGGGGGTTAACTTAGATCAGAAGTTCCGCCGCTGCAAGGCTCTGTATCCACGAGAAACCAATCTAGACCCTTTCCGGCACCCTGCCGGAGGGAGGAATCATCTCCGGTGGCCATCTTCATCATCCCGACGGCTACCACGATGAGGAGGGAGTAGTCCACCCTCGGGGCTGAGGGTTTGTATGATTAGCTATGTGTTATTCTCTCTCTCTCTCGCGCGATCTATATCATGCGCTTTGTTAACATAGATGGATCATATGATGTTTCTCCCCTCTATACTCTTGTAGTGATGAATTGAGTCTTCACCCTTTGAAGTTTTGTCTTGTCGGATTGAATATTCAGATATTAGAACACATGAAGTATGTCTTGCGGTATGAATACTTGAGGTGACAATGGGGTATCATATTGATTCACTTGATGTATGTTATGACACTCAACTTGCGGATTCCCGAGGTGATATTGGGGTAATCTATGCATAGGGGTTGATGCATGTTTTTATTATCTTTTCTCCGATAGAAACTTTGGGGTCTCTTTGTAGTTCTTTGTGTGGATTGAGTATTATGAATATGAATTTGCTTTGGTGTTATTTTAGTACAAACTCTAGGATAGATCGAACGGAAACAATAGCTTTGTGTTATTTTAGTACGAACTCTTGAATAGATCGAACAGAAAGAATAGCTTTGAGGTGGTTTCGTACCCTACAAACAATTTCTATCTTTTGTTCTCCGCTAATAGGAACTTGGGAGTGATTCTTTATTGCACTTTGAGGGATAATCATATGATCCAACTATGTTAGCATTGTTGAGAGGTTGCACTAGCGAAAGTACGGACCCTAGGCCTTGCTTTTAAGCATTGCAATACCGTTTTTGTGCCCGTTTACTATTTGTTACCTTGCTGTTTTTATTTATTCAGATTATAAAAATATATTTCTGCCATCAATATTACACTTGTATCATCATCTCTTCGCCGAACCAGTGCACCTATACAATCTGCCATTGTATTGGGTGTGTTGGGGAGACAAGAGATTTCTTGTATTTGGTTGTAGGGTCGCTTGAGAGAGACCATCTTCATCCTACACCTCTCACGGATTGATAAACCTTAGGTCATCTACTTGAGGGAAAATTGCTACTGTCCTACAAAACTCTGCTCTTGGAGGCCCAACACGAGTCTACAAGAATAAAGTTGCGTAGTAGACATCACCCCCAGACGTGAGACCGACGCCAAAAAATCCTATAAATCACGAAACCCCCAGAAAGAAACCTAGATCGGGAGTTCCACCGCCGCAAGACTTTGTAGCCACGAAAGACCAATCGGGAGCCCGTTCCGGCACCCAGACGGAGGGGGAAACCATCACCGGTGACCATCTTCATCATCCCGACGGTCTCCATGACGAGGAGGGAGTAGTTCACCCTCAGGGCTGAGGGTATATACCAGTAGCTATGTGTTTGATATCTCTCTCACTCTCTCTCCCTCTCTCTCGTGTTCTTGATTTGGCACGATCTTGATGTACCACGAGCTTTGTTACTATAGTTGGATCATATGGTGTTTCTCCCACTCTACCTTCTTGCGATGAATTGAGTCTTGCTTTTGAGGTTTCATTATGTTGATTTGAGTATTGGATTTGAGAACACTTGATGTATGTCTTGTGATGGGATATCTGTGGTGACAATGGGATGTTCTATTGATTCACTTGATGTATGTTTTGGCACTCAACTCGCGGATTCCCGAGGTGACATTGGGGTAATCTATGCATAGGGGTTGATGCATGTTTTCGTCCTACGTTCTCCGATAGAAACTTTGGAGTGATTCTTTGTTGCACGTTGAGGGATTGTTATGTGATTCAATTATGTTATCATTGTTGAGAGAATTTGCACTAGTGAAAGTATGAACCCTAGGCCTTATTTTCAAGCATTGCAATACCATTTTTGCTCACTTTTTTTACTAGTTACCTTGCTATTTTAACATTTTCAGATTACAAAAACCCATATCTGCCATCCGTATTACACTTGTATCACCATCTCTTCGCCGAACTAGTGCACCTATACAATTTACCATTGTATTGGGTGTGTTGGGGACACAAGAGACTCTTTGTTATTTAGTTGCAGGGTTGTTTGAGAGAGACCATCTTCATCCTACGCCTCCCACGGATTGATAAACCTTAGGTCATCCACTTGAGGGAAAATTGCTACTGTCCTTCAAAACTCTGCGCTTGGAGGCCCAACACGAGTCAACAAGAAGAAGGTTGCGTAGTAGACATCACCTTCCAGGACCCTGATACGTCTCCAACGTATCTATAATTTATGAAGTATTCATGCTATTATATTATCATTCTTGGATGTTTTACAATCATTTTATAGCAACTTTATATCATTTTTGGGACTAACCTATTGACCCAGTGCCCAGTGCCAGTTGCTATTTTTTTGCTTGTTTTTTACATCGCAGGAAATCAATATCAAACAGAGTCCAAACACCGTGAAACTTTTTGTGGATTTTTTATGGACTAGAAGACATCCAATGGGCCAGAGCAGCACCTAGGGGGCGGGGGGTGCCCCGAGGGGGCTCAACCCACCAGGGCGCGCCTGGTGGACCAGGCGCGCCCAGGTGGGTTGTGTCCACCTCGAAGGCCTCCCGCACCACCTATTCGCCCAATAAATTCCCAATTATTCCAAAACCCCCGTATGTAACCCTAGATGAGAAGTTCCGCCGCTGCAAGCCTCTGTAGCCACCGAAAACCAATCTAGACCCCGTTCCGGCACTCCGCCGAAGGGGGAAATCATCACCGGTGGCCATCTTCATCATCCCGGCGGCCACTATGATGAAGAGGGAGTAGTCCACCCTCGGGGCTGAGGGTTTGTACCAGTAGCTATGTGTTTAATCTCTCTCTCTCTCTCGTGTTCTTGAGATGTCACGATCTTGATGTATCGCGGGCTTTGTTAATATAGTCGGATCATATGGTGTTTTCCCCTCTTTATCTTGTTGTGATGAATTGAGTTTTCCCTTTGAGATTTCGTTTTATCGGATTGAATACTTTTATGGATTTGAGAGCACTTGATATATGTCTTGCAAATGAATACTCCTGGTGACAATGGGGTATCATATTGATCCACGTGATGTATGTTTTGGCACTCAACTCGCGGATTCCCGAGGTGACATTGGGGTAATCTATGCATAGGAGTTGACGCACGTTCTTGTCTTTGTTTCTCCGGTAGAAATCTTGGGGCAGTCTTTGAGGTTTTTTTTGTGTTGGATTGAGTATTATGAATCTGAAATTATTTGGTGTTATTTTAGTATGAACTCTTGGATAGATTGATCGGAAATAATAGCTTCGAGGTGGTTTCGTACCCTACAAACAATTTCTTCTTATGTTCTCCGCTAGATAGGAACTTTGGAGTGATTCTTCATCTCACTTTGAGGGTTGGTTATATGATCCAATTATATTAGCATTGTTGAGAGATAGCACTAGCGAAAGTATGGACCCTAGGCCTCATTTTCAAGCATTGCAATACCGTTTGTGCTCCGTTTTATCAATTGCTACCTTGCTATTTTTATTGTTCTTATTACAAAAACCAATATCTACTATCCATATTACACTTGTATCACCATCTCTTCGCCGAACTAGTGCACCTATACAAATTTCCATTGTATTTGGTGTGTTGGGGACACAAGAGACTTATTATTATTTTGTTGCAGGGTTGTTTGAGAGAGACCATCTTCATCCTATGCCTCCCACAGATTGATAAACCTTAGGTCATCCACTTGAGGAAAAATTGCTACTGTCCTACAAAACTCTACACTTGGAGGCCCAACACGTGTCTAAAAGAATAAAGTTTTGTAGTAGACATCCGACCCCGCGACTCCATCCTCCCCATTTTCTCTCCTTCCTTCTTTCTCTTTTGCCGTCGTCGCCGCTCAACCACCCCGGCCACCACGCCACACCCCTGCCGGAAGTCTGCGTCTTCGTCACCTCTGGCGATCCACCAGGGCTCCCCCCGCTTCTCCTCCATCTCCGTTCAACCCCCTGTCCTCTGACCGCCCCGCCAGGTACCATCCTCTACCATGCCTGACAACTGTTCGATGAATCACCGGAGCTGAAAACAGTTGTCCCTTCTTGTTTGTAGCAATGGATTTTGATTTGGAGTACATATACGAGTAGTATGTTGAGTCCTCCGACGGCTCGTCGGACGAGGAGGAGTACTCCGATGAGACGATAATGATGCAGGTGATCCTTGAAGACGCGGAGCGTGCGGAGGAGCATGTTCTCTATTTCAAGGGCTCGATCAAGGGTCATCGAGTGCTCAACCACAACATGGTGCGCGGGCATTTGACACTGATGGTTCACTACTTTGGCCCCGATGAACTCTTCACTGACCATTTTAGCCGGTGTTTTCAAATGCGCAAGACTGTCTTTGATCGTTTGTACCATGACGTCCGGTCCATGATGACTACTTCATCTCGAAGAAGGACGTCGTGGGAACGATTGGCTTCTCTGGTAACCAGAAGTGCACGACCGCACTCTGGGTGCTTACATATGGCACGACCGCTGATTTGTGGGACCAGTACCTACGGATGTCTGAGAGCACATGTGGAGATGCCATGGTCAGGTTTGCAACTGCCGTGGTCGAGGTGTTCAGACCTCAGTACCTGAGAGAACCAACTGTGGCAGACACCAAGAGCCTACTTGCAATCTCAGAAGCAAGAGGATGGCCAGGTTTGCTTGGATCTCTTGACTGTGTGCATTGGAAATGAAAGAACTGCCCGAAGACTTTAAAAGGGAAATATCAGGGTCATGTTAAGAAGCCCACCATCATTCTTGAAGCAGTTTCATCACATGATCTTTGGATTTGGCACGCTTTCTTTGGCATGCCCGGGTCTCACAATGACAACAATGTGTTGCAATGATCGTTGTTGTTTGCGAGGCTGACTGAAGGAAAAGCTCCTCCTTGCTACTATACTATCAATGTACATGAGTACAACATGGGCTACTATCTCATTGATGATATCTATCCTCCATGGGCTACCTTTGTCAGCACCATCTCAAACCCAGTTGGCCAGAAAAAGGCTCACTTTGCCCGAAGACAAGAAGCAGCTGGAAAGGATGTCGAGAGGGCATTTGGAGTTCTTCAGGCCCGTTTGCAGTTGTTCGTGGACCTGCGAAACAATGGGATCCAGAGACCTTGTGGGAGGTGATGACATGTTGTGTGAGCATGCACAACATGATCGTAGAGTATGAGGGTGACGATGCTGCCACAACTTCAGAAATTGAGAACATGGGTGATCCTATCAAACGGGTGCTTGTTCCTGTTTTTTGTATCGCGGAATATCCATATCAAACGAACTCCAAATGCAATAAAACTTTACGGAGAATTATTTTGGAATATATGTGATTTTGGGAGTTGGAATCACCGCAAACGGAGGCCCACACAGCCCACAAGACACCAGGGCACGCCAGAGGAGCCAGGCGCGTGGTGGTGGGTTGTGCTCACCTCGTACGTCGGTTGGAGCTCTACTTCGGGCACAAGGAAGCTTATATCCAGAAAAAATCGTGTTAAAATCTCAGCGCAATCGGAGTTACGGATCTGCCGGAATATAAGAAATGGTTTTCGGCCAGATCTGGGGAACGCGAAGCAGAAGAGAACAGAGAGGGAGATCCAATCTCGGAGGGGCTCCCGCCCCTCCCCCGCCATGGAGGCCATGGACCAGAGGGGGGAACTCTCCTCCCATCTAGGGGGGATTCCAAGGAAGAAGAAGAAGGAGGGGGGCTCTCTCCCCCTCTCTCCCGGTGGCGCCGAGTGCCGCCGGGGCAAGGATCGTGACGGCGATCTACATAAAAAATATTGCTACCATCAACACCAACTCTCTCCCCCTCTATGCAGCAGTGTAACACCTGTAGGATCGAAAGTATGTCTAGAAGGGGGTGATTAGACCACTTGACCAAATAAAAATCTAGCCTTTTCCCAATTTTAAGTCTTGGCAGATTTTAGCAACTTAGCACAAGTCAAGCAATCAACCTACACATGCAATTCTAAGAGTATAGCAGCGGAATGTAAATCATTGCATATGAAGGTAAAGGGGAGGAGTTTGAAGGGAGCAAACACAATGTAGACACGGAGATTTTTGGCGTGGTTCCGATAGGTGGTGCTATCGTACATCCACGTTGATGGAGACTTCAAACCACGAAGGGTAATAGCTGCGCGAGGTCACGGAGGGCTCCACCCACGAAGGGTCCACGAAGAAGCAACCTTGTCTATCCCACCATGGCCATCGCCCACGAAGGACTTGCCTCACTAGGGTAGATCTTCACGAAGTAGGCGATCTCATTGCCCGTACAAACTCCTTGGTTCAACTCCACAATCTTGACGGAGGCTCCCGAGTGACACCTAACCAATCTAGGAAACACCACTCTCCAAAAGGTAATAGATGGTGTGTTGATGATGAACTCCTTGCTCTTGTGCTTCAAATGATAGTCTCCCCAACACTCAACTCTCTCTCACAGATTTGGATATGGTGGAAAGATGATTTGAGTGGAAATCAACTTGGGGAAGGCTAGAGATCAAGATTCTTGTGGTTGGATTGGAAAGTCTTGGTCTCAACACATGAGTAGGTGGTTCTCTCTCAGAAAATGAGTAGTGGAAGTGTAGGCACGTTCTGATGGCTCTCTCCATGAATGGAGGAAGGGCGGAGGGGGTATATATAGCCTTCACACAAAATCTAACCGTTACACACACTTTACCAAACTCGGTGGGACCGAATAGTGAAACTCGGTCAGACCGATTCAGTTCAAAATGTGAACGTTAGGCTTTTCGGTGGGACCGACATGATCAACTCGGTGAGACCGATGTGCTAGGGTTAGGGCATAACTTGATCTCGGTGAGACCGATCACATGAACTCAGTGAGACCGATTTCAGTAATAGCCAAACACAGAGTTGGTCAGGCAAACTCGGTGGGACCGATCGCTCATTTCGGTGAGACCGAAACGTTACAAAAAGGAAACAGAGAGTTTGCAATCCCATCTCGGTGAGATCGAGATCCCTATCAGTGAGACCGAACTGATTAGGGTTTGTGGCTATGGCTATGTCAAATGAACTCGGTGGCGCCGGATAGATCAAATCGGTGGGGCCGAGTTTGACTTTAGGTTTAGGACATATGTGGATTTGAGAAAGTGGTTGAGGGCTTTTGGAGCATATCACTAAGCATTTTGAGCAAGCAAGCCATTAAGCAACACCTCATCCCCTTTTAATAGTATTGGCATTTCCTATGGACTCAATGTGATCTTGGATCACTAAAATGAAAATGTAGAGTCTTGAGCTTTTGCTTATATGTGTCCTTAGCATTTTGAGGGGTCCACATCTCTAGTCCATGCCATGCCAATCATTGAACTTTCTGAAATGATCATCTTGAAAGAGTGTTAGTTCAATGAGCTATATGTCATTAAGAATTACCAAAACCACCCAGGGATTAGTTCACTTTCAATCTCCCCCTTTTTGGTAATTGATGACAACATATAGATCAAAGCTCTAGCAAATGATAATAAGAATGAAATACATCGTCGCTTTGAGAAGTATGTGATAAGCAAGAGCTCCCCCCTAAATTTGTGCATTATTTAAAATTTGCTTTTGAATGCAAATGCACAATCGATTAGGAACATGGGTTACTCTTCCATGTCACATACATCTTGGTGGAGCGCTCAAAATTATAGCATATGAAATATACACTCGTCACCAAGACAAAGTGAATGATCATACATGAGAGGTAGAAAATATTATCATCCAAGCACACACATTAAAGGATGATATGATCAACCACATGATCATACAAGTATCTCACACTCACAACCATAGTGTATCATCCAAGGAAGCAAACAAACAAGTAGCAAATAAGTAGCAAAAGAGGAAAAAAGAAGCAAAGCTCTCTCTCTCTCTCGAAGCCTATGATCTATACACTTTCTCTCCCTTTGGCAACAAGTTACCAAAAAGCTTGAAAGTGCATAGTGCTATGTGCCTCTCTAAGCTTGATCTTCGGGAGGTGGCATGGAGAGGAGTCCTGCAACAAATGCATCTGAAGAGGTTGTAGGAGCTAGTGGAGTTACAACTGGAGGGGCAACTGAAGCTATGGCTGCAGGAGCTGAAGTTGTAGCTCTAGCGTCTGTCACTGGCACTGCTGCCGAACTCTGTCTTCTGGGCACCCTTTCATAAGCATCAGTGGTGGTGTTGTCACTCCTATCCTCAAGCTCTTCTTGGATCTTCTCCGCAGAAGTCTGAATCTCTGTCACCTTGACATCCATGTCATGAAGTTTTGTCTCAAAAATTCTCTCAAGACTCTCTTGATTCTGAGTCAGGGTGGCCAATCCTTTCTTAATCCTCAAAGTAGCCTGAATAAGATAGCCAAGTTGGTCTTGTTTTGAATTGAGAAAAACTTGAGATGCCTCTTCAACACTTGGCATCTTGGCTACCTTCTCTGCTTTTGCTTTTGATCTCTTCTCCCGAGCCTCTACTGAAGTAGGATCTGTAGCATCCATTATCGTGGTACTAAGACTGACAGTAGAATAGGGGGGGGGGGGGTAGTATGGAGAGGAAGATCCTAGCTATGGCGAAGTTGTACACATGAGTTTTACGAGTTCGGGCCCTTCTCAGAAGAAGTAACAACCCTACGTCTCGGAGCCCGGAGGCGGTCGACTGAATTATGCGTATGTGTGTTTACAGGGGTGCGAACTCTTGTGCATGTGGAGGGGGGTGGCTTATATAGAGTGCGCCAGGACCCCAGCCAGCCCACGTTACAAAGGGTTTAAGGTACATCAAGAGGGGGGGCGATACTGGTAACGCTAGTAATAAAGAGTCATAATGATCATTAAAGCTATGGAGTAATGTCCGACCGTTGCAGTGCGGAGTGGCTTTAGATCTTCTGGCGGTCGAGTGACTGTCTCCACGGTCGAGTGACTTCGAGTCTTTCGAGTGGAATGCTTCGTGGTCGAGTGGATGGTGACTCCTCTTCGAATGCTTCTGGTCTTAGGGTGATGACCTTGGGAAGGGTATCTAGGTCAGGCCTAGGACCCTACCCTAGGTACATAGCTTCATCATTAGCCCCCGAATGGATCAGGGTTTGAGTGGAGAAGGAGTTGGAAATACTTCCGATTCGCTTTTCGTGCTTCAGATGTGTCTTGTTTGGATCGACGGACCAGCATGATGACACCAACTTCTTTTTCAGTCGCCTTGGTCCATTCCTAGTTTTGTCGAGTGAACTTTTGCCGAAAAGAGCTGAGTGTTAATATGGAGAAGATCTTCCGTCTGACAGGTTGTTCTGCTATCCGCGGATCTTGCGGGATTCAAATTTTGGGAAGCGCGTGGGGCGGAGGAGGCCGCAGTAACCGGGCTGGATAAGGCAGGGTCGCCTCGATTTTTGCGCCACCTTTTTCACCACGTATCGCACGCGCGATTGTTGCGGGATTTGATAAGATCGTCCAGGCCTACAGGTCAGTCACTCGGAAGCAACCTCATATAAGGCGCCAGACCGGGGTTTTTTGAACAGTGCGCTCCCATTCTTCTTCCTTCCTCTCAGTTTTCCCCACTGCGTCCGCTCCTGCTCCAGCACCGCCGCTCCGTTTGAGCTCTGTCCGCCGCGATGGGGAAAGAGAAGACGGAGGCCCTGGAACGCGCGAAGAAGACGACGGCGAAGGCGAAGGGGAAGAAGACCAGCCGGGGCGGATCCTCGTCAAGGTCTTGTCTGCCGCGCGGCTGGATCCAGGGCGACTGGATCCGGTCGACGATCCGCCAGGACGACATCGACGATCTGGCGGAGGAGGGACTGATTCCCCACGGATCTGCGCGGCTCCCGGGTAATGAGACCGAGCCTCGACCACAGGAGGGTGAGTGTGTCCTCCTCGCCACCGACATCGACCGCGGTTTTTCTTTGCCTCCACACCCTTTTTCCGAGCTTTTTTGAACTTCTTTGGGGCACAACTCCACCACTTTTCTCCCAACACCATCGTGTATCTTGCTGCTTTCGTGTCTCTGTGCGAAAACTTCTTGGGTTGTCGACCACACTGGGGCCTTTTCAAGCACATCCTCACGTGCCGCTCCCAGTCGGTCAAAAAGGCCAATCCGAGTGACGAGAGGATGAAAGTAATTCAGATGTGTGGAGGTCTTGGAATTCAAATGAGGGGTAAGAGCTCTTTCCCAGCCATAATCCTTCCCGAGTCGGTCCGAGGGTGGCAGTCGACCTGGTTTTACTGCAAAGACTAGCCGACTCCAGGGCAGTCGACTGGACTTCCTCCCTTTTCCATGGTTCGCGTGGAGAAGCCCTCCGCCTTGAAAGTGACCCCGGGGAGAAAGCAGCGGTGAAGGTGCTGGTTGAGCGAGTGGTCTACCTCATCCGTGAGGGCGTCACCGGTATGGGTCTGCTGGAAGTCTTCCTCAGACGACGTATTCAGCCGCTTCAGGCCCGTGACCATCCGATGTGGATGTATTCGGGCATTGAAGATTCCACTCGGGTGCATCCATAGGAAGTCGACGAGGACACGGTGGAGAAGTGGTTGAGGGGTATCACTGGCAACAAAGATAACCCCAGAGGGGCCATGAGAATTCCTCCACTCGACCAATCCTATGAACCAGACAAGGTCCATCTCTGAATTACCGAGTGTTATCTTAATTTATCATGCAATTGTTTATGAACCGCCGACTGATTTTGTCCTGCTTGTTTTCTTCTAGGCCCTTACTGAGATGTACGCGATGCCCAACGGAGAGCAGGAGCAGGACCCGGAAGGGAAGGCAAGCGGAGGCGACAGTGGCGAATGGCATTCTGACGGCGAAGGTGTAACACCCCGGATGTATCTTGCCATATTTGTAACTCCGACTCTTGCCATTTTCGGCTATGTGCTATGTTATTTCCTCCGTGGTCGGGTTTTGTCTTTCGTTTTGTATTTTGTCATGTCATGCATTTCATATCATGTCATCATGTGCATTGCATTTGCATACGTGTTCGTCTCTTGCATCCGAGCATTTTCCCCGTTGTCCGTTTTGCAATCCGGCGCTCCTATCTCCTCCGGTGCACCCCTTTCGTTTTCTTTCGTGTGCGGGTGTCAAACTTTCTCGGAATGGACCGAGGCTTGTCAAGTGGCCTTAATATACCACCCGGAGACCACCGGTCAAGTTTCGTTCCATTTGGAGGTCGATTGGTACTCCAACGGTTAACCGGGCATCCGTCATGTCCATTTGAGTGTCCAGCAAAAACCCCTCTAAAAACCAGCCCAAAACCCACCAAACTCTCTTCCATGCTCTAGGTCGTTCGATCCCGAACGTGTGGGCGAAAACCGCACCTCATTTGGAGCCTCCTAGCTCCCTCTACCTATAAATATGTGAGACTCCCGAAATACAATCGCAGTCCAAACCCTAGCCCTCGTCCCACTCCGCCGCCGGACACGTCCGGGCGGAGCCGGACGCGTCCACCGCCGCCCTCCGACGAATCCCACGCCGACACGTCATCAGCCCCGCCACCGCCGCCGCGCCGGCCCGCAGGCCCGCCGCGGGCCCGCCGACCCGAACCGCCGCCGCCCTCGCCTCCGGCCACCACCGCCGCCATCGCCACCGGCCGCCGCCGCCGCCGCCGCCGCGGCCACCGCCGCCTCGGGCCGCGCCCCCCCTCCACCGGAGCCCCGGCCGGCCTCCCTCTCCTCCTCCGGCGCCGGCCCCGCCGACCTCGCCGCCTCCTCTTCCTCCTGTCGCCGGCGAGCAGTGCCACCGGAGCACGAGCCGAGCCCGAGCTCGAGGAGCTCCCGATCTGGATCCAGTTTCGGTGAGCGTTGACTTTTTCCCGAGCCTCCAAAATCTTCCAAGTCCTCAAATCTTTACAGCATCTTGCCATGTTCGTGATGCCATAACTCCTTACAGGTAGCTCCGATTTGCGCGTGTGATATGTCAAATTGTTCGTCTCGTGATGCTCTTCATTTTATTCAATTGCACCATGTTCTTTAGAGGTCATCTTGATGCCCAAACCTCTGTTGGAAGAGGGCTAGTTGCTGTTATTCTCTGGTTCTTATCAGAACTTGGAGATTTGTCATTTTTGTATCTTTAATTCTGTTCATCTTATGGGCATGAGCTCTACATGTGTTTTGAAGTATGCCATGCCATATTTCCAGTGGTGTAGTCCATGTATTTTTGTGATCTCTGTGGTGACTAGCACAAGCATGCAAAGTAGGCCCCGTAATGTTTCTGATTTCAGGGACTTAGTGATTTCTCTAAGTCCTTGTCTGCTGTTATTTTGTTGCCTTGTAAACTTGATGCTACAGAGAGATCCATGCACATTTTGGAGATGTTCAGTAAGGATGTTTTGTAGCTATTGTTGTAATTGATCTATTCCTGCCCTTGTTTGCAATTATGGAGTGCCATAGCATGACTCAATCTTGCTCTACTTTTGCTATAAAATATTTCTGGCAGATTCTTAACATGATATTCATTTTTGCCAAGCTTATTGTAGTTGATCCATACATGCTATGCTTTTGTTCTTGCCATGGTTAGCTTCATAAACATGCCATCTTGCTGTAGGTGTGCTTGGTTTGTCATGCGTTGCTCTGTAGTGAGTGCATCAAGCTCACAAAGAGGCCTACATATTATTATTTCTGCCATGCTCTGTTTTCTGCTAAGTCTGAAACCTGATAACGGAACTTGCTATGTTTACATGCTTGCCATCATATCTTCTGGTCCTTTTTGGCTTATGGTCAGTAAGAGACTTTTGTCATGTGAATTTAGTAGAACACTACCATGCCTTGTTTTGCTATGTTAAGTTCCTGTAGCATGTTGATTTCATGCTCCGAACATTGCTACCTGATGCTGTTTTCTGCCATGTCCAGTTTTTCACCAAGTCTGTGATCCTGTTATCTTTTGCACTTTTGTCATGCTTGTTTGAGCTTGATATGTTGTGATCTAGCCGTAGCTCAGTGTTCATCTTTTGTCAAGCATCTCCTGTAGATTACTGTCATATGCTTTGTTGCTATGTTGGAGTGCTGTAGCATTGTTGTTTGTTGCATTTTAAGTGTTATCATGCTGTTAATCGCAGATTCGTGTCATTCTTGTTTTGCTTGCCATTTGCAAACCGTGCATCCGATTCCGGTGATCTTTATATCGATTTCGACCGAAATCATCTCATCTTTCCAGTGGCATGCTTGGTTTGCCAAGTTACTGCCATGTTCATCATTTTCCTTCCGGAGCACGCATATGCATCGCATATCATATCTTGCATATCATACATGTTTTGCATCATGTTGCTTGTGCATTCCTCGTGATTGATTGTGGTTCCGTTGCTTGTGTTCTTGTCTTGGGTAGAGACGGGAGACGAGTTCGTGAACGAGGAATGTTGAGGATATAGACCTTAGAGTCACCCGCCAGAAGGGGCCGGGTTACTCGTAATGGTCATCGCCGGAAGCCCGACGCCAAGCTTGAAGACGGTGGGCCAGAGATGGGCTTAAGACCCGGATACGGCTTAAGGCCCGTAGTTGCAATCATTATCCTGGTAGAACTTGTAGTGTAAGGCAAGAATAGTTGAGAGTCCGAGCCGGACACTCTTATGAGCCGGCCGGGACTCTGAGAGCTGCTGGGCGTCAGCCTCCCTATATAGAGGGACGACCCGGCAGCGGTTTAGGGACAAGAAAGATCTCGTCGAGAGCCAGGCATAGCAGTTAAGCTCCCTGGTCATCGAAACCCTAATCAATACCACCTCAAACTGGACGTAGGCTTTTACCTTCATCGTAAGGGGCCGAACCAGTATAAACCCTCGTGTTCCTTGTCCCACTTAACCCCTTCAAGCTTCCTAGTCGCGATGGCTCCACGACTAAGTCCTAGCTCGAGGACATCTGCCGTGACAATTCCACGATAGTTGGCGCCCACCGTGGGGCCAGCGCATGGTGGATTTGAGTTCTTGAAGGGCAGCTTCGAATGGCTCAAGGGATACGCTGTGGGCCGGATGACCAAGAGTCGTCGCGGCAAGCTCTACATCGACGATGCAAACTGGGGCCCCGACGCCGGCTCAATTGAGTACGGGTACCGGGTCCCCTTTGGCGGATTTCATGTTTTCATTGGCAAGATTGGTGAGCCGGGCGCTGAGCCGGATCTCTGCGCCGATCTCGTCGAGACGGCTCAGCGGGTACGACCCGCCCGGGCCCGGCCTGCCGTAAGGCATGTTTTTGTGGGATGTATCCATGGAGGGCTCTCTGATCAATCTGGATCTGGTGATGAGACGAAAGCCGGCTCTGACGGCGAGTCGTCCACCGATGAGTCAAACTCGTTGTATCAACTTCAAGATGGCAGGCTCATGGGTTATTCCGATGGTGACAGTATTCCGGACCCGTTTGAGCCGCCAAGTCAGGTTGGAGTCTTTATGGCCGGTGCACAGCCTGTTCAGAACCCTGCTGCTGGAGCGGGAAACCCAGTGCCTTCGCCGGCTCAGGTGCTAATGGATCTCACGGACAAGATGACGGCCCTGTTAACCGCCATGGTTGACCCAGCGGATCAAGCTCAGCATGATGCGGAGGTGGCACAGTTAAAGTTGGATCTAGTGAAAGCTAAGGAGGATCTGGCAGCAGAAGGGATCAGGATGGCTGCGGAGAGGGCGGCTCTCGATGCCCAAACCCAGTTGATTCAAGCGCAGTCCTTCCGGCTCACGATGGATCAAAACGCGTCCAATGAGGTCCTGAGGAGGAGGCATCAAAAGGCCCAATCTCGACTCCCTCCGGTTTACGATCCACGCAACCTCTTCAACACGCCAGGTGCAGGGTCTAGTAACCCGCCAGGGGTCATAGTGCCCGGGTCTGGGACCCCTATTCAGCCGCAGGTGATGGGGTCTCCCCAGATGCCCCCTGCCCCGCCTCAGTACGTGCCAATACCACCGGGTCATTATAATAACCCGCTGGAGAACATGGTCGCCGCGGCAGCACGGCTGGCGGCTCTCCCAGTCGACGGCGACTCTCCGAAGGCTATTGAAACCCGCCGGGTCCGGGAACTCCTTCAGACAGCACTGGCGCAACAAGAGGCGTACTCCTACAGCCGGGACAGGATCCACTCGACCCCTCGTCCAGGCCGGAGCCCGAGTTACAGCAGACACATGGTCTCAGCGACAGGCTCAAGTAATGTCCAACGCCATGACCCGCCCCCTGGCCATGGCCCGGCTCATAATGGAGCCTTTCACGCAGCAGACCAAGACAGAGCACGGCAAGAGGCGGAGCAGGTGCCTCAGTTGACGCCGAGTGAAATGGCCATACGTAACCCGTATAAGAGTGCTTCATATTCAGCTTCGTTATTGGAGGAATCAAAGTGAATCTGGAGAACATATCCGAGCTTGTCTCCTCTGGGGGATACCAGCACCACCCCAGCACCGAAACCATTCAGCATCTTGGAGCCATCAAAGAACATGGTCCAGTGCTCCAAGTGGACTTGAGTCGGCAGCTTCTGTTCAATCCACTCGGCAAGGAAATCTGCTATTGCTTGGGACTTGATAGCTTTCTTTGCCTCAAACTTGATATCCAAGGGAAGGAGTTCAATCGCCCACTTTGCCACTCGACCAGTTGCATCTCTGTTGTTCAAAATCTCTAATAATGGAGCGTCGCTGACGACTTTAATGGAGTGGTCAGAGAAATAGTGTGCAACCTTCTTCGTGGTCATATAAATACCATAGACAAGCTTCTGATAATGTGGATATCTTTGCTTGGATGGAGTCAAAACTTCAGAAACATAATATACTGGGCGCTGAACTTTATAAGCTTTTCCTTCTTCTTCCCGCTCGACCGTAAGTACTGTACTGACAACTTGTCTAGTGGCTGCAATGTAAAGTAGTAAAGGCTCTTTGCTGATTGGGGCAGCAAGCACCGGCTGGGTGGAAAGCAGGGCTTTGAGCTCTTCAAACGCTGCATCAGCTTCGGGAGTCCACTAGAACCTATCAGACTTCTTCATCAGTCGGTAAAGAGGCAATGCCTTTTCACCGAGGCGAGAAATGAATCGACTTGAGGCAGCCAAACAACCAGTAAGCTTTTGTACATCGTGTACACGCACATGGCGTTTCATCCGGAGTATAGTACCAACCTTTTCTGGGTTAGCGTCGATTCCTCGTTCGGAAACGAGGAAACCGAGTAATTTTCCACCCAGAACTCCGAATGTGCACTTTGATGGATTAAGCTTGATATCATACCTTCTGAGGTTGGCAAAGGTTTCAGCAAGGTCAGCCAACAGGTCAGAACCCTTACGTGACTTGACCACAATGTCATCCATGTACGCTTCCACATTCCAACTGATTTGAGTAAGCAAGCACTCTTGAATCATCCTCATGAATGTGGCTCCAGCGTTCTTCAGGCCGAATGGCATGGAGACATAACAGAAGCACCCGAATGGAGTGATGAAAGCTGTTTTTACCTCATCGGGTCCATACAGTCGGATCTGATGATACCCGGAATAGGTGTCCAAAAAGGACAAGCGCTCACACCCCGCAGTTGAGTCGACTATTTGGTCGATGCGGGGGAGAGGAGAATGATCTTTCGGGCAGGCCCGATTTATATGCTTGAAATCAATGCACATGCGAAGTGAGTTGTCCTTCTTGGGGACCATGACAACATTGGCGAGCCACTCGGAGTGGTAAATTTCTTGGATAAACTCAGCTGCCAGGAGCCGAGCTACTTCTTCACCAATTGCTTTTCTCTTCTGTATGGCAGACCGTCGAAGATGTTCCTTGACTGGTTTCACTTTTGGGTCGACTCGCAAACGGTGCTCAGCCAGCTCCCTGGGAACGCCCCGCATGTCAGGAGGTTTCCATGCGAAGATGTCCCAGTTCTCATGGAGGAACTGGATGAGCGCTTCTTCCTATTTGGAGTCAAGTGTTGTCGAAATGTGAGTCGGAGCAGCATTGGGATTGGTCGAGTGAATATGAATCGACTTCCTTTCACCAGACGACTGAAATGCAGATTCTGTGGCAGGCTTCTTGGCTCGTAGCAAATCACTCAGATCTGCATTTTTCTGATACTCTTGCAATTCTACTACTGCCATTTGTCCATTGGCGATCTTTGAGCTCTTCTGGAAGCACTCTTCCGCCTTCTGCCAATTGGCAGTGATAGTGATCACCCCTTTGGGACCAGGCATCTTCACTTTGAGGTACACATAACATGGTCGAGCCATAAAATGTGCATAAGCAGGCCTACCCAGAATAGCATGATAAGCACTCTGGAAATCCACGACTCAAACGTCAACTTTTCCTTTCGGTAATTTTTGGAATCACCGAAAACCACGTCAAGGGCGATCTGGCCGAGTGATTCAGCCTTCTTGCCAGGTATGGCACCATTTAAACTCATATTGCTTTCACTGAGCTTGGACATCGGAATGCCCATTCCCTTCAAAGTCTCCGCATACAGGATATTTAGTCCACTACCACCATCCATCAGCACTTTAGTCAATCGAGTGCCTTCAACAACTGGGTCGACCACCAGCGCTTGCCTCCCAGGGGTGGCTATACGTGCTGGGTGGTCAGACTGGTCGAATGTGATGGTAGTCCGGGACCACTTCAGATAACTGGGTGTCGCCGGAGCAACCATATTCACCTCTCTGTTTATAACTTGCAATCGACTTTTGCTTTCAACATCAGCAAAAATCATCAGAGCGGAATTAACGTTGGGAAAACCATCATCATCTTCTTCTTTATCTTCACCCTTGTCCGACTCCTTTTCCTTTTCCTTGGGCTGTTTCTCTCGGAACTGTTGAATCAGGAGCCGGCATTGTCGGGTGGTGTGTTTGGGGTAAATCAGGTTACCCTCCTCATCTTTCTTGGTATGGATGTGACAGGGTAAATCCAACACATCATTTCCATCTTGATCTTTCACTTTCTTGGGATTCCACGACCCTTTGGGCTTCCCCTTGAACTTTCCTTGAGTCACGGCTAAGGCTTCACCAGGAGCAGCTGGCTCGGCTTTGCGCTTCTGCTTCCGACTGGAGTTCCCTCCTCCGGTTTCATGGGCGACTGTTTTGTGCTTCCCACTCCGGAGCCGATCCTCCTCTTCACCGTTAGCATACTTGGTGGAAATTTCCATCATTCGACTCAGAGACATATCTCCAGTCCGACCAAACTTCAGATTCAATTCTCGATACTTGACACCTTCCTTGAAGGCACAAACTGCTTGGTGATCTGACACGTTCTCCACCGTGTGGCGCAACGTGATCCACCTCTGGATATAATCTCTCAAGGTTTCGTTCGGTTTCTGCACACAAGACTGCAACTCTGTGAACCCTGCTGGTCGTTTGCATGTGCCTTCAAAGGTCCTAACAAACACTCAGGCGAGTTCCTCCCAACTATAAATGCTGCCTGGCACCAACTGATTCAACCATGCTCTGGCCGAGCCCTCCAACATCAAAGGAAGGTGCTTCATGGCCACTTCATCATTGCCACCACCAATCTGAACAGCCACTCGGTAGTCCTCAAGCCAAGTGTCAGGCTTGGACTCACCAGTGAACTTGCTGACTCCAGTCGCCAACCTGAAGTTGGGAGGAATCACTGCAGCCCTGATGGCCCTGCTGAAACACCCGGGACCTGAAACATGCACTCTACTGCCAGTCGGGTAATCTCTATCATGGCCTTCTTTGTGCGCTCTGTTCCTGTCAACCAGACCTTGAACGAGAGTAGATCTCGCATCAAAGCCCGGCTCCCGGGGGTCGACTGGAATCCTTCGCCCTCCACTGTGAGGGCGTCTGTCATCGTGCTGCTGAGGCATGTACGACCCACTCCTTGGGGGAGGTGTGGGCACTCGACGACGATCATCGTGGTCGAGTCGGTGATCATACTGCTCACGATTTTTGTACTGATCTCGTCGGTCTCCACGTCCCTCATGCCTCGGGGGCGATCTTGGGTTGTGAGCCGACTGGACTGTGTCTGCTACAACGGATCTGCTATGGATCCCATTCCGCGACTGTGACACTGCTATATTTTGTTCTCCCGCTGCCCGGAGTAAAGCCCTGATCTGCATCAAACCTCTGCCAGCTTCTGACTGGGAAGGCTGAATCGACTCTGCTATTCGGGCTGCAGCTGTGAGATTCTGAATCGGAGTTCGATATACCTGAGTTGGAGGCGGAAAAAGCTGTCGTCGACTGGACTCAGGAATCCGCTGCCGAGCACGCTCGTCGAGTGCGTGCTGGAGGTTCTCCAGTCGAGTGCGGTCAGCCAAGTTGGCCAGGCGCGCTTCCTCCAAGGCCTGGGCCTCGGGGGTTTCTCCGACGATAGGAGTGTGAAGTGCATCCATGTTACGGCGACGAAGCTCTTCCCTCTGCTGCGAAGATAGGGGCTCGGGGCGATACTCGTCATGGACGCGTGACGGATCACCACCGCCATCACCACCGTCGCCGCGGGGGAAGCCAGGAGGACTACGCGGTCCGTTGACCATCAGGACTTCCGCCGCGGGGTCACTGCTGTCGCACTCGGATGTAGTCTCGACGGAGCCAGTCGACAAATCGAACAGGCTGTAGAGAGTTTCGTTGGGCTCAATTGCCGCGACTTGTGGGGTGGCCGACTGGCGAGCCACCGCATGCCTCACCCACCGCTAGAGCCGCGACCGACCGGAACGCTTGTGCCGGCGAGCAGCAGGGAGTGAGGACGCCACGGGAGCCGAGCGATATTGAGTCGACGGCTGCCGCAGAAGGACACCGCGGACGCACGCGCGAAAGTGCGTTGCCCCGCGGACGGGGAGCGCCTCGACGTCGAGTGGAGCCTCTTGGAGCCAAGCGGAGTCGTCGGCGACAAACACGAGCGCGCCGAGACGGATCTCGCGGCCCTCGTCCAATCCTCCGCCAGAAACCATGATGATGGGGATCGGAAAAATTGGAACTTCTCCAACAAGTCGCTAAGACACCTGCCCCACGGTGGGCGCCAACTGTCGTGGTACTAAGTGTCACGACCGGTTTTTCAATAAAATATTTATTGAGAGACCAATCCCTTTTACGGACCAGTAAAGAAGAATTCCTTCTCACTGGTAGACAATATCTTGGTCACAGAAGAAAAAAATACCAGGAGTACTGAATATAATACAAGGTTGAGCGGAGACTGCTCAACAATTTATTACATGAACGCCGATAAAACATAATGGCGGATAGGGTGGCATAACTACTACCTCACGATAACAACGGTGGTGGAAATATCACCGCGAAGTGGGTGATATGACTCCTGAAAACTACAGCTCTTCGAGCGTCGGAGTGAGGCTCGAGGAGACTTATTGCGGGTGGCGGAAGCGTATATAATACAAGTGACCAATATCCAGGATCGCACGGGACTGACTGGGACTCCTCTAGGCGTCGGACGCACTATCAAACTCTTCATCCAAGAGATCGCCTTCGTCAACATCTGGCCAAATCAACAAGCCAGGTGAGTACTATGAAAGTACTCGCAAGACAGTTCGGACATAAGATATAACAAATGTAAACATGAAGCATATGAACAGATTAACAAGTGCATTCAGACATAGAGACAATAATGCATGGGGAATAAAAGAGAAGTCGGGCGGTAGTCCTCCCGAAATCCCAAATTAAATACTGGGTGCCAAACGAGGGCCTGAATGACTCCTCGAGAGGAAAATGCAAGAATAACAATGCCGCAGTCGGGCGTCAGGGCGACACCACATAAAGGGCTTATAATAAAAAATAAAAGATAGTGCGTGCCACAGTCGGACGTCTGAGCGACATCGCAGAAAGGGCTTATATCAAAAGTAAATAACCAATCATGCCACAGTCGGACGTCTGAGCGACATCACATAAAGGGCTTATACGAAAGTAAATAACAAACATGCCACAGTCGGACGTCTGAGCGACATCACATAAAGGGCTTATATGAAAGTAAATAACAAACATGCCACAGTCGGACGTCTGAGCGACATCACATAAAGGGCTTATACGAAAGTAAATAACAAACATGCCATAGTCGGACGTCTGAGCGACATCACATAAAGGGCTTATACGAAAGTAAATATCAAACATGCCACAGTCGGACGTCTGAGCGACATCACATAAAGGGCTTCATAACTTAACATCTTAGTAGCTCAAGAATTTAAATTATATCCAGGGAATAATCAGGCATGAGATAAACAACAGGGTTAGTCCATCCACAGGAGTAACGTTCAGCCCAGTTTACTACTCATGCTCGCTTACCGGAAAGAAGAATAAACCACGAGGGCTTGACGTAGATAAGGATACACTGATCACTACACTTGATCATGGATACGATGACTCGGAAGGATTTGACTCTGCAGAGTTTGTACTTTAACCACAGCCAACGGATTTCTGTAGTCACGGGGACTAGTTCCGTTTACGGTGTTTTGGAAGAAACACATCTAACCAGTACACACCCATTCAACATTCCGAAGCCAGGAATCACCCTCGGCAACGTTCAAGACAAACCTTGAGACGGGGAGGCTACAACCTCGCGTAGCATGGGATCAAATTTATATACCCGCGCTCTAAGGGGTGCCCCCCTCTCGGTCCCAACCGGAAACACCCATGCCCCCTGACCGGATGACTGGCTTTAATCCAGGGCCATGGAACCCTCATCCCGGCCCCTCTATTTGGTGTGTACACGGAAAGAGGTTACCAACTTACTAAACCGCATTCTGGCAGAAAACATGTGGCGGCACGGAAAGGGGACGAACGATAACGGGACTCCGTCCACGTTAACGTCGGAATTTATCGGATGACGTAAGGCTGGCATGCTACAACAGTACCACCTTACTGCCCTTCATGTCACCACATGACAAGGCCGTCTCTCAACAGAAATTACAGTACTTAGGAACACCCGGGTAGTTGCCTCACATGCAACTAGGTACTCACCGATGCTCATATGTCATGCACAACCTTTCACGAAATCATGCAAAACATCCATCATATCAAAGGTTCAAACATGCTTGCCTGGTTCGGAGAAGTCGGAGTCTAGCTCGGCGAAGTTCGCGGCTCCGTCACCTCTCCCGGAACCTACGGTATAGCGAAAAATGCATACTAACGTGAAAACCAACGCGTGCATAAAAGTTGTCTCAAAGTTTTTTCAAATAAATCCCATAAAAAACTAGACAAAATTATAAGACTGTCAGAAAAAGAATCACTCAAAAATCACTCTTTATTAAAAAGTTATAAGGGTTTCTGTCCAGGGACTCATCTGTAATGAAACAGAAAAGTTCCAGGGGTTTAACTGAGAAAACAGAAAACGGTTCGAATAGAAACGCGCCAGCCCGCAGAGAAAACGTACTCTGCCCGAAGGCGCCAACAGAAAACGGTTCGCGGGGAAAGAAAGAGAGGTTGACGTGGGGGGTCCACATGTCAGGTTTGAAAAACCTCGCCGGCGCCCGAAGGCTGCGGTGGTCGCCGGCGTCGAACCACGACGAGTCAGGGAGATCGGAGTGTACCAAGAGTATCAGCGTGTCCTTCCGCGTCGGTGGGTGGTGGACTTGGGCGTCGGGGAGGACAACGTCGACGGCGACACTTTCTCCGGCGGACGGCGGCTCGGGCGATGGTGGGGAACTCCGGTGGTGTGCTGCAAACCTCGAATTGAAGCGCGGGTCAGAAGGAGGGATGCACTAGAGAGTTACTGGCAAGAGATGGGAGGCAGAGGTGCACGCACGGGAGCGAATCGAGCTGGATCCCGTGGCGGGTCGCGGCGGCCGGAGTTGAGGAAGAAGACTTCCTCGGGGCTCTCCCAGTGGCTAGGCAGGGTCTTGGTGGGGTGTAGAGGTGGTGTGGGTACTAGCTGGAGCTCGGGGCCTCTATTTATAGGCGGCTCGAGGGGGTGGCCGTGAACGGAGAATCTCCGGCGAGCAATTACGGCGAGGCAGTGGATTGGCAGGGGTATTAGGTGGCCAGGCAACATCAGTGGGAGTTACTGGTCCCGTTTCACTGCTAAACTCGGTCGGGCATGGCGTAATGGCGCCGGTCCTCGTCGGGGTCGCCGTACTGGCACGACGGCGGCAGAGAGCGCGCTCCGCGCCCAGCGGTTCACGACGAGGGTGGCAGCGCGCACTGGGGAGTGGAAGGCCATGCGGCGACCTCCGGTGGATTGGGCGGCGCCGGATGGCGTCGTTTGCGCTGCGCCACTCTTCTGACGGCCGCAAAGCCGCCGCTGGCGTCGGTCACGGGGCGGCGCACCTTCTTCTGCTTGTCGCCGACGTCCGCAAGCTTCCAGGTGCTCGTGCGGTGTAGAGGACAAGGGGGAGGAGACAAGAAACACGGCGACGCCGGGGCACTGGTGTGATCGACAACAGACACTAAAGAAACGACAGTGGTTCAAACACTGTTAACTGAATTTGACTGAACCTGATATTGACAGTGCTCTGAAGGTGTTCGATGAAATGATTAGGTATGAAGAAATTTTTTCCTGGAGCTGGGGCTTGGTGAGGTGACCACTCAATGCACCCAGAGGCTGCCTGATTTTACTCAGAATTTTTGGAGAAGGATTGGACTGAATTTCATCAAATTTGGCAAATCTGGTCCAAACTTGTAGCAAGTATAGTTTGAAAATTTTGAACTGGAGACCAGTGGATCTTCATGGATCTTGGTTGAGGGTTCAAAGGACTAGGAAGGGAAAAAGGTTTGGGAGCAAAAATCAAAGCAGAAGGAGTAGTTCCTTTGTAAATGTCCAAGGACCAAGATATATGGCAGAAATTGTTTTTGATAAGAAGTAAAGGAAAATAAATATATGGAGAGGTTCAACTTGCTGGATTTGAAGTAAAACATGATCCAAAGATGAGGAAAGGTTTATGAGAGTGGATTTGCACTAAGGTCATGGCAAGAGAGATTTGTTGAAAGTGGGAAAAGATCATTCCAAAAGCTATAGGGCATTTTCAAAGAAATTTTCAAAAGACATTTTCCCCAAGTGAAAAGCATTTTGGCTTGAGTCCAAAATAAAAAGCAAGAACCTCCAAGACCAAAAACAAGTCTTGGGTGAATCCAAATAAAACTCTTGCCAAAATTTTTTTTGAAAGGGAGGGTTCTTTTGAAGAAATTTTTTAAATCACCTCCCTCAAGTCAGGTAAATTTTTTGAAAAATCCAAATGAAATTTTGGGTGTCACAACACCTACCCCCTTAGGAAAAATCTCGTCCTCGAGATTTCAGCTGATCCTCAAATAGATATGGATACTCTGCCTGGAGAAAATCTTCCCTTTCCCATGTGGCTTCGTCCTCAGTGTGGTTGCTCCACTGAACTCTGAAATTTTTTGTCGTTTTCTGACGGGTCCTCCGTTCAGACTCTTCCAGTATCTTTACTGGCCTCGCTCTATAGGTGAGGTCTGGTTGTATATCAATGCTTTCATGAGATACATGCTACTCCGGGTTACTTACACATTATCTCAATTGTGAGACATGGAACACGTCATGGACGTCTGACAGCTCCTTGGGTAAGTCTAGTTTGTAGGCCACTGTGCCTCTTCGTGCCTCTATACAGAATGGTCCGATAAATCTCGGGGCTAGCTTCCCCTTAATTTTGAATCGTTGCAGGCCCCTCATAGGAGACACTCGTAGGTATACGGAATCACCGGGTTCAAAGCTGACCTCACGATGCTTCTGATCATAGTAGCTCTTTTGTCGGCTCTGCACTGTCTTGAGTCTGTCCCTGATCTGCTTAACTTTCTCCTCGGCCTCTTTAAGCATGTCTGGGCCGAAGATACGGCTGTCACCTGTTTCTGACCAATTCAGTGGGGTACGACACCTCTGTCCGTACAATGCTTCAAAAGGGTGCCATTTGCAAGCTGGATTGGTAACTGTTGTTGTAAGCAAACTCGGCATACGGCAAACTCTCTTCCCAACTGGATCCATAGGTGAGCACACAGGCTCTTAGCATATCCTCTAGGATTTGGTTCACACGTTCCGTTTGTCCATCAGTCTGAGGATGGTATGCTGTACTGAAAGCTAGTTGCGTGCCCAGAGCTTGTTGCAGGTGATCCCAAAATTTGGAGACAAATTGGGTGCCTCGGTCGGATATTATAGTTTTTGGGACTCCATGCAAACAAACTATACGGGAGAGATAAAGCTTGGCCAGCCTTTGTGTGGAGTAGGTAGTCTTCACGGGAATGAAATGAGCAACCTTGGTTAGTCGGTCTGTGATGACCCATATGGCGTCATTTCCGCGTTGTGATCGTGGTAGTCCGATGATGAAGTCCATTCCTATTTCATCCCATTTCCACTCCGGTATCCTGTTTGGCTGGAGTAGCCCTGCTGGCTTTTGATGCTCGGCCTTGATGCGCTGACATGAATCGCAACAAGCAATAAATGCGGCTATATCCCTTTTCATACCGTGCCACCAAAATCTTTCCTGAATGTCTTTGTACATTTTGGTTCCCCCAGGGTGGATCGAGTATGGAGCGGTGTGGCTTTCGGTTAGGATTTGTTGCTTGAGTTCCTCAATGTTAGGTACGCAAAGTCTGTCTCCGTACCATAGTATTCCTTCACTGTCTGTGACGAACTCTGAAGTCTTACCCAAGTTCATTTTCTTCTTTATTCCTTCGATGCTGGGATGTCCCTGTTGAGCCTTCTTAATTTGTTCCACTAGGGTGGGTTGTATTTCCAGGTTTGATACGGTGCCCTCAGAGACTAACACCATGTTGAGCCTAGCGAACTCTTGCTGAAACTCAGGCCTCAAGTTTTGCGGACCGTCGTTGTCCGGGCTGGGGTTTCGACTAAGGGCATCAGCCACTACATTTGCTTTTCCTGGATGGTAGTGAATGCCGACATCATAGTCCTTGACCAATTCCAACCAGCGTCGTTGGCGTAAATTTAGCTCTGGTTGTGTGAAAATATATTTAAGGCTCTTATGGTCCGTATATACTTCACAACGATTTCCCAACGGAAAGTGCCTCCACTCCTTGAGTGCATGTATGACTGCTGCTAGCTCCAAGTCATGTGTTGGGTAATTTTCTCATGTTTTCGCAGCTGCCTGGAGGCATACGCGACAACTTTGCCATCCTGCATTAGTACACATCCGAGGCCCTTTCGGGACACGTCACAATATACTTCAAAACTCTTGTGTATGTCTGGCACGGTTAATACCGGTGCGGTTGTTAGCTTCTTCTTAAGCTCTTGGAAGCTTCTCTCGCATGCTTCCGTCCATACAAACTTCTTGTCTTTCTTGAGCAACTGTGTTATAGGTTTTGACACAGTGGAGAATCCTTCAATAAATCTTCTGTAATATCCGGCCATTCCCAGGAAACTCCGCACATCTGTCACGTTGGCGGGTGGCTTCCAGTCAAGTATGGCTTTGACCTTCTCTGGGTCTACGGCCACGCCTTCTTGGTTTAATATGTGGCCTAGGAAACAAACTTGCCTTAGCCAAAACTCACACTTGCTAAATTTGGCGTACAACTGATGTTTCCTTAATTCTCCCAAAACAATTTTGAGATGCTCAGCATGCTCTTCTAGTGTCATTGAATATACCAGAATATCGTCGATGAACACCACAACAAATTTGTCCAGGAATTTCATGAACACTTTGTTCATGAGGTGGACGAAATATGCGGGGGCGTTTGTTAGACCAAAAGGCATCACTGTGAACTCATATAATCCGTATCTGGAGGTGAATGCTGTTTTAGGGATATCTTCTGTCCGTACTTTCAATTGATGATATCCCGATCTCAAATCAATTTTTGAGAACACCTTGGCTTGTGCGAGCTGGTCAAACAAATCATTTATCCGTGGCATCGGATATTTGTTTTTGATGGTGACCATATTGAGAGCTCGATAGTCTATACACAGTCTCAGTATCCCATCCTTTTTCTTGGCGAATAATACTGGCGAACCCCATGGTGAGGAGCTGGCTCGAATAAAACCTTTGTCGAATAATTCCTTTATCTGCTTCTTCAACTCCACCAATTCTGAGGGTGCCATTCTATAAGGTTTCTTATAGATGGGAGCGGTGCCAGGCGCTAGTTCGATGCTGAATTCTATCTCTCGGTCTGGTGGCATGCCTGGTAGTTCTTCAGGAAATACGTCAGGAAACTCGCATATCACTGGAACTTTTCTCAGTTCTGACATGTCCACTTTGTTCAGCTTTGGTTGCCGTGACCGTGGCCTTTCTTGAGCTGTAACCTTTATTGTCTTGCCGCGATGGTGAGTGAGAATCACAGTCCGATTGAAACAGTCAACGAATCCTTTGTTGGTGGTCAACCAGTCCATCCCTAAAATGACATCTAGTCCTTTATTTTCCAACACGATGAGATTATCTTGAAACTGTAGTCCTTCAAACTCAATGATCACTCCTTGGCAGTAACTTTGAGCGATTTGTTTATTTCCGGGGGACTTGATGATCATAGATTTTTCCAAGGGAAGTATCGGAAAACCATGTTGCAAAACAAAATTCTTCGAAAGGAACGAATGGGAAGCTCCAGAATCAAACAAAACCGTGGCAGGTACTGTGTTGACAGGGAACGTACCGAGCACGATGTCTGGGGCATTCTGCGCTTCTTCCCTGGTCACATGGTTTAGGTGACCCTTCCTGTGGTTGTTGTTGGGATTGAAATTGTTGTGCTTGGGGGCTGGATTGTTTCCACCATTGTTCGGCTTGGGGGCCGAGTTCCTCGGCTTTGGGCATTGTTTAGCATAGTGCCCTTCTTCACCACAAGCATAGCATGTGACCCCTGGATGATATGAGAAGTCCTTGTCCCTGGAATGAAATTGTCTGGTTGGTCTTACAGCAGTAGTTGTGGATTTCCTTGCTTCAGTCCTCTGAACATCTGTCTTGCTTCGGTTGTTGCGAGCGAGGGTCGTCTTATCCCTTTTTCGCTTACGGATATCTTCCAGACTACGGCGCTCATTCTCCAAGGTAATGGCCTTGTCAACCAGAGTTTTAAAATCTGGGAAAGTGTGTACAACCAGTTGGCATCTTAGTGCCGGTGCCAGACCGTCCAAGAACTTTTCCATCCTCTTGTTCTCTGTCATGTGCTCGTCGTAGGCATAACGAGATAGCTGGGTAAACTGACCGTTGTATTCGGTCACTGACATGCCTCTTTGCTTGAGGTCATCAAATTCTCTCTTCTTGATTTTTATGATGCTCCTGGGGATGTGTGCCCCACGAAAGCCTTCCTTGAATTCTTCCCAGGTGATGTTGTGTTCACTGGGATGCATGTGTAAGAAGTTCTCCCACCATGCTACAGCTGCTCCAGTAAGGTAGTGTGGTGCATAAAGCACCTTCTCATGGTCTGAGCACTGAGCGATAATCAGCTTTCTCTCGATGTCACGAAGCCAATCATCGGCTTCCAGCGGCCTATCAGTGTGAGCAAAAGTTGAAGGGCGAGTCTTCTGTAACTCAGATAACTTGGAATGTGGTTGATAGGGTTCACAGTGGTTTCCCATATTGATGACGTGATTCATCATCTCTTGGTGCTGTTGCTGGCTTTGTTCGAAGAGACGGCATACTTGAGACAGGGCTGCTTCGCTGTCCTGTTAACCGGACTGTCCCTGAGTGAAGTTGTTGCTAGTCTGTGTCCCATAAACTTCTTCTGGCTGACTGGGCATGGAGTGAGTCCACGGACGAGACATTTTTCCAGTCTGGGGTATTATTTTGTAAAACTCATGAGAAGAACTGTGTGGCACAAGGAAAATCTTGCAAAGGCAACAATTTAAAAGACCTCAAGATTTTTCAAGAAAACATAAACGATTTCGCACGGAGAAGAACCGCTTAGCATATATCTTACACGCGAAAAGCAAACACACGATACAGCACTCAGGATGTGCGTACACATTCCTGACATGTTATTTAGACTAGCATACTCCTCCGGAAAGCAGCGAACACACTAATACAAACTAGCGTACAGATAAAACACACCATACAAGCAGACATAACGCACGACTACTCGGCGCTATCAGTCGGAGATGGTGACGATGTCCTTTCCCTTGCCGAGGGCAAGACTCAGCGGTGCAGGAGATTCAACCTCCACCTCCTCTCTAGCTGGCTCCTGGCGCGTAACACTGCGCTGCGGTGATGGCGCGGGGGCGACAGGTGGTAGTGCGGGTGTGGCAGGCGGTGCAACTCTGACTGGAGTAGGAGCGATGACTCGGTCGAACTCCTCAGTGGTAGGCAGACGGCGAGCAGTGGCCAAAATGGCCGGTGCATAAGAGGCTGAAGACGAGACGAATGTCAGAGGCGGTGCCGTGAGGAGAAGCTCCTTCCTGCTGGCAGGACCGCCCCGGACTAAGTCCATGTGGGCAGCCACAAGATCATCCACGAGGTTGTCGAAGGATTCCTCCAGAGCCTTGAGGTACTCCACGACCATCTTGATGGCTTCATCTCGCTCTCCCCGATGGCAGGCAAATGCATAGTGACAGGTATATGGCACATGGCATGGGAGGTAGCGGTAGCGACGAGTCTTCATCATAGGAAGGATGTCCCGAAGACGAGCTATCGCCTCACGGGCAGCCATCTGCATGGCATGCCTCTCCGTAGGCATGGCCCTTCCCACAAAACGGAAGTGGCGAGATGCAGAACGTCCTCCCTTGAATTGCACCACAGCTTGGTGCATAGACACGTCGTCACTGAGCTTGTGCTGGTAAAGCGTGAACTCCGGACGAGTTGCTGGCCCGATCGCGAGCTTGGTGATGGAGACGAGGAGTTTGACAAACCCCTCGGGCACGTTCGTGAACACTCGAGTCTCGCAGTTGCTGCCAGCCATTTACAAAAGTAGGCAAAAATTCTGAGTAGTCAAGTCATAAATTTATGATGACCAACAGAAAATAGCTACAATTGCAAAATGCTGAAAAAGCACAAAAGACGCTAATAACCGATTAGAGATCGCACCTAGTGGCTTCCTACAGTCAGCCTGGCTCTGGTACCAAGCTTGTCACGACCGGTTTTTCAATAAAATATTTATTGAGAGACCAATCCCTTTTACGGACCAGTAAAGAAGAATTCCTTCTCACTGGTAGACAATATCTTGGTCACAGAAGAAAAACTACCAGGAGTACTGAATATAATACAAGGTTGAGCGGAGACTACTCAACAATTTATTACATGAACGCCGATAAAACATAACGGCGGATAGGGTGGCATAACTACTAACTCACGATAACAACGGTGGTGGAAATATCACCGCGAAGTGGGTGATATGACTCCTGAAAACTACAGCTCTTCGAGCGTCGGAGTGAGGCTCGAGGAGACTTATTGCGGGTGGCGGAAGCGTATATAATACAAGTGACCAATATCCAGGATCGCATGGGACTGACTGGGACTCCTCTAGGCGTCGGACGCACTATCAAACTCTTCATCCAAGAGATCGCCTTCGTCAACATCTGGCCAAATCAACAAGCCAGGTGAGTACTGTGAAAGTACTCGCAAGACAGTTCGGACATAAGATATAACAAATGTAAACATGAAGCATATGAACAGATTAACAAGTGCATTCAGACATAGAGACAATAATGCATGGGGAATAAAAGAGAAGTCGGGCGGTAGTCCTCCCGAAATCCCAAATTAAATACTGGGTGCCAAACGAGGGTCTGAATGACTCCTCAAGAGGAAAATGCAAGAATAACAATGCCGCAGTCGGGCGTCAGGGCGACACCACATAAAGGGCTTATAATAGAAAATAAAAGATAGTGCGTGGCATAGTCGGACGTCTGAGCGACATCGCAGAAAGGGCTTATATCAAAAGTAAATAACCAATCATGCCACAGTCGGACGTCTGAGCGACATCACATAAAGGGCTTATACGAAAGTAAATAACAAACATGCCACAGTCGGACGTCTGAGCGACATCACATAAAGGGCTTATACGAAAGTAAATAACAAACGTGCCACAGTCGGACGTCTGAGCGACATCACATAAAGGGCTTATACGAAAGTAAATAACAAACATGCCATAGTCGGACGTCTGAGCGACATCACATAAAGGGCTTATACGAAAGTTAATATCAAACATGCCACAGTCGGACGTCTGAGCGACATCACATAAAGGGCTTCATAACTTAACATCTTAGTAGCTCAAGAATTTAAATTATATCTAGGGAATAATCAGGCATGAGATAAACAACAGGGTTAGTCCATCCACAGGAGTAACGTTCAGCCCAGTTTACTACTCATGCTCGCTTACCGGAAAGAAGAATAAACCACGAGGGCTTGACGTAGATAAGGATACACTGATCACTATACTTGATAATGGATACGATGACTCGGAAGGATTTGACTCTGCAGAGTTTGTACTTTAACCACAGCCAACGGATTTCTGTAGTCACGGGGACTAGTTTCGTTTACGGTGTTTTGGAAGAAACACATCTAACCAGTACACACCCATTCAACATTTTGAAGCCAGGAATCACCCTCGGCAACGTTCAAGAAAAACCTTGAGACGGGGAGGCTACAACCTCGCGTAGCATGGGATCAAATTTATATACGCGCGCTCTAAGGGGTGCCCCCCTCTCGGTCCCAACCGGAAACACCCATGCCCCCTGACCGGATGACTGGCTTTAATCCAGGGCCATGGAACCCTCATCCCGGCCCCTCTATTTGGTGTGTACACGGAAAGAGGTTACCAACTTACTAAACCGCATTCTGGCAGAAAACATGTGGCGGCACGGAAAGGGGAAGAACGATAACGGGACTCCGTCCACGTTAACGTCGGAATTTATCGGATGACGTAAGGCTGGCATGCTACAACAGTACCACCTTACTGCCCTTCATGTCACCACATGACAAGGCCGTCTCTCAACAGAAATTACAGTACTTAGGAACACCCGGGTAGTTGCCTCACATGCAACTAGGTACTCACCGATGCTCATATGTCATGCACAACCTTTCACGAAATCATGCAAAAACATCCATCATATCGAAGGTTCAAACATGCTTGCCTGGTTCGGAGAAGTCGGAGTCTAGCTCGGCGAAGTTCGCGGCTCCGTCACCTCTCCCGGAACCTACGGTATAGCAAAAACTGCATACTAACGTGAAAGCCAACGCGTGCATAAAAGTTGTCTCAATTTTTTTTAAAATAAATCCCATAAAAAACTAGATAAAATTATAAGACTGTCAGAAAAAGAATCACTCAAAAATCACTCTTTATTAAAAAGTTATAAGGGTTTCTGTCCAGGGACTCATCTGTAATGAAACAGAAAAGTTCCAGGGGTTTAACTGAGAAAACAGAGAACAGTTCGAATAGAAACGCGCCAGCCCGCAGAGAAAACGTACTCTGCCCGAAGGCGCCAACAGAAAACGGTTCGCGGGGAAAGAAAGAGAGGCTGACGTGGGGGGTCCACATGTCAGGTTTGAAAAACCTCGCCGGCGCCCGAAGGTTGCGGTGGTCGCCGGCGTCAAACCACGGCGAGTCAGGGAGATCGGAGTGTACCAAGAGTATCAGCGTGTCCTTCCGCATCGGTGGGTGGTGGACTTGGGCGTCGGGGAGCACCACGTCGACGGCGACACTTTCTCCGGCGGACGGCGGCTCGGGCGATGGTGGGGAACTCCGGTGGTGTGCTGCAAACCTCGAATTGAAGCGCGGGTCAGAAGGAGGGATGCACTAGAGAGTTACTGGCAAGAGATGGGAGGCAGAGGTGCACGCACGGGAGCGAATCGAGCTGGATCCCGTGGCGGGTCGCGGCGGCCGGAGTTGAGGAAGAAGACTTCCTCGGGGCTCTCCCAGTGGCTAGGCAGGGTCTTGGTGGGGTGTAGAGGTGGTGTGGGTACTAGCTGGAGCTCGGGGCCTCTATTTATAGGCGGCTCGAGGGGGTGGCCGTGAACGGAGAATCTCCGGTGAGCAATTACGGCGAGGCAGTGGATTGGCAGGGGTATTAGGTGGCCAGGCAGCATCAGTGGGAGTTACTGGTCCCGTTTCACTGCTAAACTCGGTCGGGCATGGCGTAATGGCGCCGGTCCTCGTCGGGGTCGCCGTACTGGCACGACGGCGGCAGAGAGCGCGCTCCGCGCCCAGCGGTTCACGACGAGGGTGGCAGCGTGCACTGGGGAGTGGAAGGCCACGCGGCGACCTCCGGTGGATTGGGTGGCACCGAACGGCGTCGTCTGCGCTGCGCCACTCTTCTGACGGCCGCAAAGCCGCCGCTGGCGTCGGTCACGGGGCGGCGCACCTTCTGCTGCTCGTCGCCGACGTCCGCAAGCTTCCAGGTGCTCGTGCGGTGCAGAGGACAAGGGGGAGGAGACAGGAAACATGGCGACGCCGGGGCACTGGTGTGATCGACAACAGACACTGAAGAAACGACAGTGGTTCAGACACTGTTAACTGAATTTGACTGAACCTGATATTGACAGTGCTCTGAAGGTGTTCGATGAAATGATTAGGTATGAAGAGAAATTTTCCTGGAGCTGGGGCTTGGTGAGGTGACCACTCAATGCACCCAGAGGCTGCCTGATTTTACTCAGAATTTTTGGAGAAGGATTGGAATGAATTTCATCAAATTTGGCAAATCTGGTCCAAACTTGTAGCAAGTATAGTTTGAAAATTTTGAACTGGAGACCAGTGGATCTTCATGGATCTTGGTTGAGGGTTCAAAGGACTAGGAAGGGAAAAAGGTTTGGGAGCAAAAATCAAAGCAGAAGGAGTAGTTCCTTTGTAAATCTCCAAGGACCAAGATATATGGCAGAAATTGTTTTTGATAAGAAGTAAAGGAAAATAAATATATGGAGAGGTTCAACTTGCTGGATTTGAAGTAAAACATGATCCAAAGATGAGGAAAGGTTTATGAGAGTGGATTTGCACTAAGGTCATGGCAAGAGAGATTTGTTGAAAGTGGGAAAAGATCATTCCAAAAGCTATAGGGCATTTTCAAAAGACATTTTTCCCAAGTGAAAAGCATTTTGGCTTGAGTCCAAAATAAAAAGCAAGAACCTCCAAGACCAAAAACAAGTCTTGGGTGAATCCAAATAAAACTCTTGCCAAAAAAAATATTTTGAAAGGGAGGGTTCTTTTGAAGAAAAATTTTAAATCACCTCCCTCAAGTCAAGTAAAATTTTTGAAAAATCCAAATGAAATTTTGGGTGTCACACTAAGACTGACAGTAGAATAGGGGGTAGTATGGAGAGGCAAGATCCTAGCTATGGCGAAGTTGTACACACGAGTTTTACGAGTTCGGGCCCTTCTCAGAAGAAGTAACAACCCTACGTCTCGGAGCCTGAAGGCGGTCGACTGAATTATGCGTATGTGTGTTTACAGGGGTGCGAACCCTTGTGCATGTGGAGGGGGGTGGCTTATATAGAGTGCGCTAGGACCCCAGCCAGCCCACGTTACAAAGGGTTTAAGGTACATCAAGAGGGGGGGCGTTACTGGTAACGCTAGTAATAAAGAGTCATAATGATCATTAAAGCTATGGAGTAATGTCCGACCGTTGCAGTGCGGAGTGGCTTTAGATCTTCTGGCGGTCGAATGACTGTCTCCACGGTCGAGTGACTTCGAGTCTTTCGAGTGGAATGCTTCGTGGTCGAGTGGATGGTGACTCCTCTTCGAATGCTTCTGGTCTTAGGGTGATGACCTTGGGAAGGGTATCTAGGTCAGGCCTATGACCCTACCCTAGGTACATAGCTTCATCATCCATGACAACTGTGTTGTCCTCAAAATCAGGCCTCAAGGGAAGGTGCTCTTTGTCCAACAGGTATATGCCTTTGCCCATCTTGGAGTTGATGAGCATCTGAATGTGTGGAGCATACCCACATGATCTCTTCTGATCAGTAGCAGTCCTCTTGATTGTCTCTACAATCAATGTCATCACTTTGAACTTTTCTCACACATCAAACATATGCATCAAATTGATGGAATGCCCTCTTATCATTATGTCATCTCCAGAATTCGGCACCAATGTGTGCCTGAGGACAGTATTGATTGTGGGCAGTCCTGACAGAAGATAATAGACAAATCCAAACTTGTGATGTTCCAAGGCTGCATCTGGAATCTCCTTGTACATATGTGCCATGGAGTTGTGTCCTTTCCTTGGCTTGGAATACACATCTGTATCATCATCATGCTCTTCAGGGGCATTGATAAGCTTGGTCCACTCAGCAACAGTAGACTGGTACCTTGTACCTTCAGACATCCAAACAATTCTTCCATCTGGGTAGAAGTGAGCTGTTGAATAAAACTGCATCATAAGCTCATCATTCCACTTGGTCAATTTTTGACCCACAAAGGCATCAACTCCATTCATTCTGAAGCTCTCATGAACTCCAGCAAAGTGGTCTTCATTTTCATCAATGTATTCCCAATCAACCCATTTCATGTCACTGACTATGGGCTTCTTATCCAAGAGGACAGTCTCATAGAAGTCCTGTTGTTCCTTAGTTTGGAACTTGTAGTCTACAACAGTTCTCCTTATTGCAGCATAGGGATCTGACTATCTCCAGAATCTGAGACCTGCATCCTTCCTTATCTTCATGTTTTCAGCCACTGGATGTGTATCATCATGATCTGGGATCTTGGGCTTCAATTTCCTCAGCACTTGGGCTTCCTCTTCTTCTTCCATTTCAGGCACTGGGGCCTTGTTCTTTTCTGTAGCAGGTATGTTTCTGGTGCTTCTCTTTGGTGCAGTCTTAGAGCCTTGCGCAGTAGCTTTGGGGGCAGTCTTGGGCTTTGATGGAGCAGCCCCAGACTTGACGGCATCCCCCATCAGCTTCTGAGCTTTGGGTGCTGGTGCAGCATCCTCTTCTTCATCTTCTTCCTCATCAGATGAGTGCTTTTCAAATTCAGCCATGGGATCAACACGCTTGCACCATCTCCCTCTCTTCCTTTCCTTCTTTTTCTTGCCCTCACCAACAGCCTCTCCAACAGTTGATTTGGAGGCTTCAAGAGTTGAGGCTCTTACTTTGGACATTGGCATTCTCTTGGCAGGAGCCTTCTTGTTCAGACCAGGCTTAGTTGAAGCTGCTGTGCCAAATTCTTTCTTGACAACCTTCTTCCTTGAGCTGAGTTCCTCCTCAACAGCAACATAATCTTCATCCTCAGAGTCTGAGTTTCTCTTCTTCCTTGTCCTTGTTGCTGCCTTGGGCAAGTTGCTTGGGGTGCTTCTGCTACCCTCATCATTGCTGCCAGAGGGACTAGTGCCCTCACTCAAGTTAACTTGCTCCTCAGACTTGTTCTGGCTATCACTTTGATCTGACACAGCTTATACTGCAAACTAAAAGCTGACCCTATGAATAGATGTAGTTGAGATAGAGTGGATGAGCATCACAAAGTGCAGAGATTTTGCAAAACAATTGAGTCAAAAACTTAGTTTTAGTTTTCTACAGAAAGCATTTCGGAGCTATCGATTTGTTAAACTCGGTGACACCAAAGCAATATTTGAGTCTGAACTAGTGATATCGGTCAGACTGAGACACAGTTCAGTGACTCCAAGATTGCTAGGGTTTCACTGAGAATTGAACTCGGTCACACCGATTTGCAAGTTTCGGTCAGACCGAAAGTTACAAGTGCAATGGCCTAGGCCAAATCGGTGAGACTGATTTCTACAACTCGGTCGGTCCGGGATGAGTTCGGCAGAAACCTAACCCTAAATTTTTGAATCAAAACTAATCTAACGGAAGTTTTTGCTGGATATAGAAGTATCTCAAACATAGCAGGAATCATGGCATTGTCTTTGTGCTAAGAATCGGCGTGAGAAAGCACAAAGGATCGAACTCATACCCTAACTTGGCGATGAGCTCGCTACAGCGACAACGGCGGTGAAGATTCACGTTGACAGCGGCGGAGACCAGTGGCAGGAGGTCGCTGGCGATGAGGAGACGATCCGGAGACTCGAGTCGGCAGAGCAGGATACGCGCGGGCGAAGGGTTTCAGAGGAATTTCCAGAATTTGACCCATGGGTATGTATATCCTGACCCTGTCGGTGTGACCGAGTGGAACGACTCGGTGGCGCCAAGATGCAGAATCGCAAGCAGTTGCTGCAACTCGGTGTGACCGAACTGTTCAAATCGGTTGCACCGAGATTGAAAACCTAGATCAACTCAATGAACTCGGTATGACCGAAAGGGATGAATCAGTCAGACCGAAATAAACAGAGAGGTTTTGGAAGTTTAAGTCTATGACGAATCGGTGGCTCTGGGTGCTCCTCACCCTGAGTGTTTGAATCTGACTTGATCAAACTTTGTGATGTAGCATGAATAAATTTTGAGACGAGAAAAGCATAGATAGCTAGAGGAAGTTCTTAGGCATTCTTGTCCATCCATTTGGCAAAAGAAAAAGACCAAACAATCAAAGCAACAAATGGATGTCCTCGAATGAGAAAAATATGCAATCAACATGCTCACACAATAAGATGGCAAATGAAATATGTGGCAAAGCATGCACAAACACTCTAGCATCTATCAATCAATTGGCGATGACTAGGTCATCTATATATGAGTATATTGACTGAGGAGTCAAATGAGAACATTTGATCGTAGGTCATACTCATCGTTTAAGCACAAGTGGGGTTACCACTTTTACATAAAGCATTGTTGTGTTCAAACCATTAGAGTTGCTTTAGCTCAATTCTTAGAGTAAAGCTCCCCCTAGATGTGATATCCCCCTAAGAGGGATGAAGTAACCTTGGGTTTTGTCGATGATGACTTCATGTAGATGTTGAAGATGTGGATGCTCAATGTTGTTGTAGATTATTTGGAGCTATCCGTTGGAGTGAGTTGCACTTTCAATACCTACATGGGTTAGTCCCACAAGGAACAAACAAGGATATCCATAGACATAGAGTGAAGTACACACAAGATGATGTCCATGAAAGCATTAGAGTACCTTGTCCCTTATCTTACCAACAAGAGGGTTTGTGACTCCTTGAACTAGTGCAAGATGTGGAAGTTGATTGCACTTGTCATTGCCAAAATAAATATGAGTGAAGTATGTTGGCGGAGTCACCCTCAAGAACTCTCTAGTTCTTATTCTTCGGGATCCACATCAACTTGATGGGAATCCTTGGAGTTGTTGTTGTACTTGATGAAGTAGAACTTGACATAGTCTTGGGAACCCACTTGACCAAGGCCTTAGGAGCTTCTTCAAATACATCAATCTCCTCTTGAAGCTTGTCCTTGCCTTTTTGCTTGTGGTGGAAGATCATCTTAAGCTTGTGTCCCCTTGAACGAAGTAGGATCATACTTCTCTTGTTGAGGAACAAACTTTGTCTTGGGGTATTGATCTTCTTCCCACTCAACTCCATTGGCATTGAACTTTCATTCAAGACCAACACCTTGATTCTTCCGGTGCCTTCCTTGCTTGCGTACAATTTCCTCAAATTGCTTACTTCCGGCAAGGATCTTGTAAACACCTTTCTCTATAATTCCCTTCAATAAGCTATTTTCTTGCTCAAGTGTAACTTGGCTAATAGAATAATTAGTGGAATCAAGAGAACTACTAGAAGCAGCAATATTGGATTTAGCATGATTATTGTTACTACTAGATGAAGAATCTTTCTTATTCTTGTTGCTAGATTTTACTTGTGGCATGTAAGTAGACAAGAGTAAATGCTTAGCAATGTAAGAAGAACTTTTCTTACAAAGATCATCATTGATTGCTTTTTTGAACCCATGCTCTTGCTCTAGGTTGAGCTTTTCAAAGCGTAGCTTCTCATGAGTCTTTAAAAGCTCTTGATGATCTTCTAAGGTAGTTTCATGAGCTAACTTAAGAGTGTTTAGTTCTTTAGTTAGATGCTCAATCTCCTTCTTATCATCGTCATTTGCTTTATCTTGATTAGCATGAGTAATAACAAATTCATCATAGTTTTCATCACTAGAGTTTTCAACAAGTAAATCATCATCACCTAGCAAATCATCTTCATCACTATTGAAATCAACATACTCGGGGTGTGATACCTTTGGGCCTTTAGCCATGAAGAATCTTCCAGGTCCTTCATTTGGTGAATCAAAAATGTCATAGGAGTTGGTTGACACAAGTGCTAGACCGGCAACACCTTCATCTTGAGTATATTCAGAGTCGGAGTGATGGTCGGAGTCGGAGCCGGATACCCATTCACCAACATGAGCTTGATGTCTTCGTTTTGTATAGCTCCTCGATGACTTGTCCTTCCTTTCCGAAACCTTGCTTCTGCGAGAGGTTCTTCGTTCATTACGATCATCTCTACTCCTTCTCTCCCTTGGAGGTGATTCTTCTCTTTTGCTTCTCCTTTTAGGTGATTCTTCTCTTCTTTTGTAGGTAGTTGTACACTCATTGGAGTAGTGTCCGGGTCTTCCACAATTGTAGCAATTATGCTCACGACTAGAAGATCTTTTGTCATTGTAGGACCTTGACTTGGAACTTCTTTCTTTGCTTCTACTCTTGTAGAACTTGTTGAAGTTCTTCACCATTAGGCTCAATTCTTCATTGAAGGCTTGTTTCTCACTTGATGATGTAGGATCATCACATGAGGCTTGGTAAGCACCACTAGACTTGTTGTGAAGCTCTTCTTTATCTTTGAGTGACATCTCATGAGCAACAATTCTTCCAATGACTTCAGTTGGCTTGAGATCTTTGTACTTGGGCATCATTTGGATCAAAGTGCACACAGTATCATATTTTCCATCCAAGGCTCTTAGGATCTTCTTGATGATGAATCTGTCGGTCATTTCTTCACTTCCTAAGCCGGCAATCTCATTTGTGATGAGTGCAAGCCTAGAGTACATTTCAGCGACACCTTCACCATCCTTCATTTTTAACTTGTCAAGCTGACTTTGAAGCACATCCAATTTGGATTCCTTGACGGAGTCGGTACCTTCATACATATCAATCAAAGTATCCCAAATTTCCTTTCCATTTTCAAGACGGCTGATTTTGTTTAATTCTTCGGGGCATAATCCGTTGAAGAGGATATCGTAGGCTTGAGCATTGTATTGCAACATCTTCAATTCTTCCGCGGTCGCTTCACGATTTGGTTCTCTCCCATCAAAGATTTCACCTAGCAAGCCAATACACACAATAGCCCAAACGGCGGGGTTATGTCCAAGAATATGCATTTTCATCTTATGCTTCCAACTAGCAAAATTATTACCATCAAAGTAAGGACCTCTATGGTGGTAATTTCCCTCGCTTGACGCCATACTCTCCTAGGTTGTGAAACCAAGGCTATGATCACCAAAGCTATGGAAATCAAGGAAAATGGAGACCAAAGCTCTGATACCACTTGTAGGATCGAAATTATGTCTAGAGGGGGGTGATTAGACTACCTGACCAAATAAAAATCTATCCTTTTCCCAATTTTAAGTCTTGGCAGATTTTAGCAACTTAGCACAAGTCAAGCAATCAACCTACACATGCAATTCTAAGAGTATAACAGCGGAATGTAAATCATTGCATATGAAGGTAAAGGGGAGGAGTTTGAAGGGAGCAATCGCAAAGTAGACACGGAGATTTTTGGCGTGGTTCTGATAGGTGGTGCTATCATACATCCACGTTGATGAAGACTTCAACCCACAAAGGGTAACAGCTGCGCGAGTCCACGGAGGGCTCCACCCACGAAGGGTCCATGAAGAAGCAACCTTGTCTATCCCACCATGGTCATCGCCCATGAAGGACTTGACTCACTAGGGCAGATCTTCACGAAGTAGGCGACCTCCTTGCCCGTACAAACTCCTTGGTTCAACTCCACAATCTTTACGGAGGCTCCCAAGGACACCTAACCAATCTAGGACACACCACTCTCCAAAAGGTAATAGATGGTGTGTTGATGATGAACTCCTTGCTCTTGTGCTTCAAATGATAGTCTCCCCAACACTCAACTCTCTCTCCCAGATTTGGATATGGTGGAAAGATGATTTGAGTGGAAAGCAACTAGGGGAAGGCTAGAGATCAAGATTCTTGTGGTTGGATTGGAAATTCTTGGTCTCAACACATGAGTAGGTGGTTCTCTCTCAGAAAACGAGTAGTGGAAGTGTAGGCACGTTATTATGTCTCTCTCCATGAATGGAGGAAGGGTGGAGGGGTATATATAGCCTCTACGCAATAATCTAACCGTTACACACAATTTACCAAACTCGGTGGGACCAAATAGTGGAAGTCGGTCAGACTAATTCCGTTCAAAATGTGAACGATAGGCTTTTTGGTGGGACCGACATGATCAACTCGGTGAGACCGATGTGCTAGGGTTAGGGCATAACTTGATCTCGGTGAGATCCATTTCAGTAATAGGCAAACAGAGAGTTGGTCAGGCAAACTCGGTGGGACCGATCGCTCATTTCGGTGAGACCGTTAAGAAAAGGAAACAGAGAGTTTGCATTGCGAACTCACTGGGACCGATCGCTCATTTCGGTTAGACCAAAATGCTGTGAAAAGGAAACATAGAGTTTGCAATCCCATCTTGGTGAGATCGAACCGATTAGGGTTTCTGGCTGTGGCTATGTCAAATGAACTCGGTGGCGCCGGATAGATCAAATCGGTGGGGCCGAGTTTGACTTTAGGTTTAGGACATATGTGGATTTGAGAAAGTGGTTGAGGGCTTTTGGAGCATATCACTAAGCACTTTGTGCAAGCAAGCCATTAAGCAACACCTCATCCCCTTTTAATAGTATTGGCTTTTCCTATGGACTCAATGTGATCTTGGATCACTAAAATGAAAATTTAGAGTCTTGAGCTTTTGCCAATATGTGTCCTTAGCATTTTGAGGGGTCCACATCTCTAGTCCATGCCATGCCAATCATTGAACTTTCTGAAATGATCATCTTGAAAGAGTGTTAGTTCAATGAGCTATATGTTGTTAAGAATTGCCAAAACCACCCAGGGATTAGTTGCACTTTCAATCTCCCCCTTTTTGGTAATTGATGACAACATATAGATCAAAGCTTCGACAAATGATAATAGATTTAAATAAATCGTTGCTTTGAGAAGTATGTGATAAGCAAGAGCCCCCCTAAATTTGTGCATTATTTAAAATTTTCTTTTTAATGCAAATGCACAATTGATTAGGAACATGGGTTACTCTTCCATGTCACATACATCTTGGTGGAGCGCTCAAAATTATAGCATATGAAATATACACTCATCACCAAGACAAAGTGAATGATCATACATGAGAGATAGAAAATATTATCATGCAAGCACACACATTAAAGGAAGATATAATCAACCACATGACCATACAAGTATCTCACACTCACAACCATAGTGTATCATCCAAGCAAGCAAACAAACAAGTAGCAAATAAGTAGCAAAAGAGGCAAAAAGAATCAAAGCTCTCTCTCTCTCTCTCAGCCTATGATCTATACACTTTCTCCCCCTTTGGAAACAAGTTACCAAAAAGCTTGAAAATGCATAGTGTTATGCGGCTCTCTAAGCTTGATCTTCGGGAGGTGGCGTGGAGAGGAGTCCTGCAAAAAATGCATCTGAAGAGGTTGTAGGAGCTGGTGGAGTTGCAACTGGAGGGGCAACTAAAGCTGTGGCTGTAGGAGCTGAAGTTGTAGCTCTAGTGTCTGTCACTAGCACTGCTGCAGACCTCTGTCTTCTGGGCACCCTTTGATAAGCATCAGTGGTGGTCTTGTCACTCCTATCCTCAAGCTCTTCTTGGATCTTCTCCACAGAAGTCTGAATCTCTGTCACCTTGACATCCAAGTCATGAAGTTTTGTCTCAAAAATTCTCTCAAGTCTCTCTTGATTCTGAGTCAGGGTGGCCAATCCTTTCTCAATCCTCAAAGTATCCTGAATAAGATAGCCAAGTTGGTCTTGTTTTGACTTGAGAAAAACTTGAGATGCCTCTTCAACACTTGGCATCTTGGCTGCCTTCTCTGCTTTTGCTTTTGCTCTCTTCTCCTGAACCTCTACTGAAGTAGGATCTGTAGCATCCATGACAACTGTGTTGTCCTCAAAATCATGCCTCAAGGGAAGGTTCTCTTTGTCCAATAGGTATATGCATTTGCCCATCTTGGAGTTGATGAGCATTTGAACGTGTGGAGCATACCCACATGATCTCTTCTGATCAGCAGCAGTCCTCTTGATTGTCTCTACAATCAGTGTCATCACTTAGAACTTTTCGGGCACATCAAACATATGCAGCAAATTGATGGAATGCCCTCTTATCATTCTGTGATCTCCAGACTTGGGAAACAACGTGTGCCTGAGGATAGTATTGATTGTGGGCAGTCCTGCCAGAAGGTAATAGACAGATCCAAACTTGTGATGTTCCAAGGCTGCATCAGGAATCTCCTTGTACATATGTGCCATGGAGTTGTGTCCTTTCCTTGGCTTGGCATACACATATGTATCAGGATCATGCTCTTCAAAGGCATTGATAAGCTTGGCCCACTCAGCAACAGTATACTGGTACCTTGTACCTTCAGACATCCAAACAATTCTTCCATCTGGGTAGAAGTGAGCTGTTGAATAAAACTGCATCATAAGCTCATCATTCCACTTGGTCAATTTTTGACCCACAAAGGCATCAACTCCATTCATTCTGAAGCTCTCATGAACTCCAACAAAGTGATCTACATTTTCATCAATGTATTCCCAATCAACCCATTTCAAATCACTGACTATGGGCTTCTTATCCAGGAGCACAGTCTCATAGAAGTCCTGTTGTTCCTTAGTGTGGAACCTGTAGTTGATACGTCTCCGTCGTATCTACTTTTCCAAACACTTTTGCCCTTGTTTTGGACTCTAACTTGCATGATTTGAATGGAACTAACCCAGACTGGCGCTGTTTTCAGCAGAATTGCCATGGTGTTATTTATGTGCAGAAACAAAAGTTCTCGGAATGGCTTGGAACTCCACGGAACTTATTTTTGGAAAATATTAAAAATACTGGAAGAAGAATCCACGTCAGGGGACCACCACCTGTCCACGAGGGTGGGGGCGCGCCCCTGCCTCGTGGGCCCCCTGTTGCTCCACCGACCTCAACTCCAACTCCATATATTCGTGTTCGGGGAGAAAAAATCAGAGAGAAGGATTCAACGCGTTTTACGATACGGAGCCGCCGCCAAGCCCTAAAACCTCTCGGGAGGGCTGATCTGGAGTCCGTTCGGGGCTCCGGAGAGGGGAATCCGTCGCCGTCGTCATCATCAACCATCCTCCATCACCAATTTCATGATGCTCACCGCCGTGCGTGACTAATTTCATCGTAGGCTTGCTGGACGGTGATGGGTTGGATGAGATTCATCATGTAATCGAGTTAGTTTTGTTAGGGTTTGATCCCTAGTATCCACTATGTTCTGAGATTGATGTTGCTATGACTTTGCTATGCTTAATGCTTGTCACTAGGGCCCGAGTGCCATGATTTCAGATCTGAACCTATTATGTTTTCATGAATATATGTGAGTTCTTGATCCTATCTTGCAATTCTATAGTCACCTACTATGTGTTATGATCCGGCAACCCCAAAGTGACAATAATCGGGACCACTCCCGGTGAGGACCGTAGTTTGAGGAGTTCATGTATTCACTATGTGTTAATGCTTTGGTCTGGTATTCTATTAAAAGGAGGCCTTAATATCCCTTAGTTTCCATTAGGACCCCGCTGCCACGGGAGGGTAGGACAAAAGATGTCATGCAAGTTCTTTTCCATAAGCACGTATGACTATATTCGGAATACATGCCTACATTACATTGATGAATTGGAGCTAGTTCTGTGTCACCCTATGTTATGATTGTTACATGATGAACCACATCCGGCATAATTCTCCATCACCGATCCAATGCCTACAAGCTTTTCACATATTGTTCTCCGCTTATTTACTTTTCCGTTGCTACTATTACAATCACTACAAAACCCAAAAATATTACTTTTGCTATCGTTACCGTTACTTCCATATTACTTTGCTACTAAATATTTTGCTGCAATTACTAAGTTATCCAGGTGTGGTTGAATTGACAACTCAACTGCTAATACTTGAGAATATTCTTTGGCTCCCCTTGTGTCGAATCAATAAATTTGGGTTGAATACTCTACCCTCGAAAACTGTTGCGATCCCCTATACTTATGGGTTATCAAGACTATTTTCTGGCGCCGTTGCCGGGGAGCATAGCTCTATTCTTTGAGTCACTTGGGATTTATATCTGCTGGTCACTATGAAGAACTTGAAAGACAAGAAAACAAAAATTTATCCCTCCACTACGAGGGGAGGTATGGAACTGCCATCTAGCTCTGCACTTGATTCACCTTCTGTTTTGAGTAAGCTTGCGACACCTAAACCTGCTTCTGCTATTAATTCTGATATGTCGCATGTTATTGATGATGCCACTTCTGCTATGGATGATACTTATGATGAAACTACTTCTATGCTTGATACTACTGTGCCACTTGGTGAATTTCTTGATGAACAACTTCCTAGGGCTAGAGAGAATGAAATTATTGAAACTGATAATTTTGATGATAGTGATGATGAACACTCTCCCCCTAATAAATATGAATTGCCTGTTGTGCCTGAGGGCTATGTTATGGATGAAGAAACTAAAAGAGACTTTCTTGCTTGCAATGATAGGAGTGATCTTAACAAATTATTAGCTAAGCTTAAACAAAAAACTCTGAATGCTGGAATGAAATATGATCCTGCTTATGCTACTTCACCTATCTTTGTTACTGATAAGGATTATCAATTCTCCGTTGATCCTGATATAATTACTTTGGTTGAATCTGATCCTTTCTATGGCTATGAATCTGAAACTGTTGTGGCACATCTTACTAAATTAAATGATATAGCCACCCTGTTCACTAATGATGAGAGAACTCGTTACTTTATATCCTTAAAATATTTCCGTTCTCATTAAAGGGTGATGCTAAGATATGGTATAATTCTCTTGATCCTGGTTGTGTGCATAGTCCCCAGGATATGATTTATTACTTCTCTGCTAAATATTTCCCTGCTCATAAGAAAGAAGCTACTTTAAGGGATATATATAATTTTGTGCAAATTTAAGAAGAGAGTCTCCCACAAGCTTGGGGGAGGCTTCTCCAATTACTTAATGCTTTGCCTGATCATCCTCTTAAGAAAAATGAAATACTTGACATCTTTTATAATGGACTAACCGATGCTTCCAGAGATTACCTGGATAGTTGTGCTGGTTCTGTTTTCAGGGAAAGAACACCGGATGAAGCTGAAATTCTATTGAATAATATGTTGACAAATCAAAATAATTGGACACTTCCTGAGCCAGATCCTGAGCCTATTCCTAAACCAACTCCGAAGAAAAGAGGTGTTCTATTTCTCAGTCCTGAAGATATGCAAGAGGCAAAGAAATCTATGAAAGAAAAGGGTATAAAAGCTGAAGATGTTAAGAATTTACCTCCTATTGAAGAAATACATGGTCTTAATTTACCGCCTGTTGAAGAAATGTATGATCTTAATCCATTACCTATTGAAGAAACTCATGGTCTTGATAACCCGACACAGGTAGTAAAGGTAAATTCTCTCTATAGATTTGATGAAGGTGATATTCCTCACTATAAGTCTGCTAGACAATGCTTAGATGAGTTTGACAATTTTATTGTTAAACAAGAAAATTTCAATGCTAATTTTGGTAGACAATTAACACAAAATGCCTATATGATTGAACACTTGGGTGATTATATGTCTAGACTTAAAGGTGAACTTAAACTCATTAGTAAACATGCTTCTATGGTTATCACTCAAGTAGAACAAGTACTTAAAGCTCAAAATGATTTGCTCAATGAATTGAATAGTAAGAATAATGATTATGCTGTTAGAGTGGCTACTAGAACTGGTAAAATGACTCAGGAACCCTTGTATCCTGAAGGCCATCCTAAGAGAATTGAGCAGGATTCTCAGAGAAATAATATTGATGCACCTAGTTCTTCTAAAAAGAAGAAAAATAAAAATGATAGGACTTTGCATGCTTCTAGTGAACCTATTGCTGAAGCACCTGAGAATCCAAATGATATTTCCATTTCTGATGCTGAAACTAATGAACATGAAACTAGTGAAAATGTTAATGATAATCTTCATGATGATGCTCAAGCTAGCGATGATAATGATGTAGAAATCGAACCTGTTGTTGATCTTGATAACCCACAATCAAAGAATCAACGTTATGATAAGAGAGACTTTGTTGCTAGGAAGCACGGTAAAGAAAGAGAACCATGGGTTCAGAAACCCATGCCTTTTCCTCCTAAACCATCCAAGAAAAAGGATGATGAGGATTTTGAGCGCTTTGCTGAAATGATTAGACCTATCTTTTTGCGTATGCGATTAACTGATATACTCAAAATGAATCCTTATGATAAGTATATGAAAGAATTTGTTACTACTAAAAGAAAGATACCGGAAGCTGAAATTTCCACCATGCTTGCTAATTATACTTTCAAGGGTGGAATACCTAAGAAACTTGGAGATCCAGAAGTACCCACTATACCATGCTCCATTAAAAGAAACTATGTTAAAACTGCTTTATGTGATCTTGGAGCCGGTGTTAGTGTTATGCCTCTCTCTTTATATAGTAGACTTGACTTGAATAAGTTGACACCTACTGAAATATCTTTGCAAATGGCTGATAAATCAACTGCTATACCTGTCGGTATTTGTGAGGATGTGCCTGTTGTGGTTGCAAACGTTACTATTTTAACGGACTTTGTTATTCTTGATATTCCTGAGGACGATAGTATGTCTATTATTCTTGGAAGACCTTTTTTGAATACTGCAGGGGCTGTTATTAATTGCAACAAAGGCAATGTCACTTTTCATATTAATGGTAATGAGCATACGGTACACTTTCCGAGGTAACAACCTCAAGTCCACAGTATCAATTCTATTGGAAAAATTCCATCGATTATTTTTGGAGGTTTTGAATTTCCTCTGCCTATTGTCAAGAAGAAATATGATATTCTTATTATTGAGGATGTGCATATCCCCGTTGAGGTAACATAGTGCTATTCGAAATTTCTCCGGTTCCATGTTATTCGGAATGAGTTTGTTAACAAGACCTGATCAACCTTGTTAGTGGATTCCTTTTGATGAGCATGAGATGGATGAAGTTAGAAAGCACAACCTTCTCTGCCCTCTTTTTACTTTCTGTTATTTAGTTGAAATAAAGCAAAACTAGTATTTTCTGTCAGTTTTCTGAATTATCCGTGCAATATAAAAATACCCTCAAAATAAAAGTTCTCCAAATGCCCTGCCAATTTAATATGATTTTTCTGGAATAGTTGAGAATATCTGGCACTGAGAACACAACAGGGGGAGCAAGCACCTGGCCACGAGAGGCCAGGGCGCGCCCCCTGCCTCATGGGCCCATGGTGGCTCCCCTCCACCTATTCCTGCATCCACACACTTCTTCTTCCCCCCCAAAAAAATCACCATCCAGCTCAAGCACGAGTTCTAGCTCATTTTTCTGCGATTTTCGATCTCCTTGCTCAAAGAACCTCTCACAAAACTACTTTGGGAGATTGTTCCTTGGTATGTGACTCCTCCATTGGTCCAATTAGTTTTTGTTCTAGTGCTTTATTCATTGCAAATTTGTGCTGCCTAGGTGACCATGTTCTTGAGCTTGCACGTCAAATTTATATGGTTCCAAGTAGTTCTAATGCATGATATAGGCTCTAGGCACTTGTAGGAGTAGTTGCTATCAATTTCGTTGAGCTTGGTTCACTTTTATTTGAAGTTACTAAAAATTTCAGAAATTTTGCAGAGGAAGAAATATGTTTAGGAAAATGTACCAAGGTGGTCCTTCAAGGAAGCAAGGACCCAGGCTTGCAATGCGTGATGCTGATGATGAACCACCAAGGGACGCCCCAGTGCGGCCTTGTGAATGGCCTTCAGAAGACTTTATGGATCGAGCAGAAATCAAGGAAGAATTTAACGCATATTTGCGTAACGCCGATCTTGTGAGCTTCGAGGCAGAAAAATGCCGTCAGTACCACTATCACACTAGTTCCTTTGTGAGGAGGTTTGAATATTCATCTTCACGCAATTCTCAAACTGTCCTGTTTGATCTTTATGAGAATTCTTATACTATGGACATAGAGGATTTTACGACTGCTTGCAAACTTCCACAATGGGGTAGTCCTCGTGAACCTCGCAAATCTGAATTTAGAGATTTTCTTGCTGGTATAACTGTGGGTGAATCTAGAGACATAACACAAGCTACAATAGGGAGTATTCATTTTCCTGCTATACATTATTTTGCTCTCTTCATAGGTAGGTGCATAAATGGTAAGGATGAAGCATGTCACATGTGTGTCCCTGACCTCAGTATTCTTAGGAGTGCTGTGTTAGGAGATAAATCTTATAATTTGGGAGCTATTGTTGCACGTAGGTTGCATAATAATAAAATTAATGGAGATTTCTTTGGAGGAATTTATGCAACCTGTCTAGCTAATTTTCTTGAGGTACCTATACGTGAGTATGATGTTGAGCTACCTAATGTTTATTTAGATTATAATGCCATGGTTCATCATCGTTTTGTTGAGAGGAACGAGCAGTCCCTCCAGTATCGCTTAATCTTTGACACACGTCGTGCTGTCCATATTACTCTCCCTGCTCCTACCTTCTTTGATTATCAGGCAAAAGGAAGACATGTTATTACCAGAGAGGAGGCAAATGAGTACGAAAGGAGGACGAGGGCAACTCGCCTCCAAGCTGCAGCCCACGATGCAATATCCGCTGCATCTCAGTACGACCCCAACTACAACTTTGGATATCCGCCAGGCCATCCGTGGCAATAAATCAACTTAGGCCAAAAGCCTAAGCTTGGGGGAGTACGTATTTCTCACCGACATTACATTCATGTTCACACACTCATTGCTAGTTGTCGGTGCTCATACTTTTTCACTGTATTATCCATGCTAGTTTATTTTCCTTTTTCCTGCTTTCTTCTTGTGTGTCTGATAAACTTTGAGAAAAATCAAAAAAATTAGTAGTGGCTTTTAGTTAGTTTACTTTCTTGCTGTAGTAGTAATAATTAAAAGAAAACCCAAAAAGATTTCCTGTTCTTCTTTTGCTTGTTGGGAGCTTTCCCGTGTAAATAGTTTTTATTTCTTTTCCTTTCTTTGGGGGTCGATAGGAGAAGACCATAATTAAAATGTTAAAGTGGCTCTTATATGCATTATTGTTGATTTAACCAAGAACCCATATTGCCTTGTCTTCTCCTGTTTATTGAATGCTTGCAGATTCCAGCTTAGTCCAATGCACGTGCACTGTTATTATTACTCACATCGTTCAGTCGTGCAAGTGAAAGCCAATTATGACGATATATGATGGACTGACTGAGATGAGAGAAGCTGGTATGAACTCGACCTCTCTTGTTTTTGTAAATATGATTAGTTCATCATTCCTGATTCAGCCTATTATGAATAAACATGTTTGCAATGACAATTAGAGATTATAGTTGCTTATGCCATGCTTGACTAGCTATGAGTTATAATGGTTTACCTTGCGTCCCAACATGCTATTAAAATGGTTGTGATGTGGTATAGTGGGGTGGTATCCTCCTTTGAATGATTTAAGTGACTCGACTTGGCACATTTTCACACATGTAGTTGAAACAAATCAACATAGCCTTCACGATATTTATGTTCATGGTGGATTATATCCTACTAATGCTTGTACTCAATGTTTATTAATTTTAATGCATGTTCATGACTGTTGTCGCTCTCTAGTTGGTCGCTTCCTGATGACCCACAAGTATAGGGGATCTATTATAGTCCTTTCGATAAGTAAGAGTGTCGAACCCAACGAGGAGCAGAAGGAAATGATAAGCGGTTTTCAGCAAGGTATTCTCTGCAAGCACTGAAATTGTAGGTAACAGATAGTTTTCTGATAAGATAATTTGTAACGAGCAACAAGTAGCAAAAGTAAATAAAGTGCAGCAAGGTGGCCCAATCCTTTTTGTAGCAAAGGACAAGCCTGGACAAACTCTTATATAGAGAAAAGTGCTCCCAAGGACACATGGGAATTATCGTCAAGCTAGTTTTCATCACGTTCATATGATTCGCGTTCGGTACTTTGATAATATGATATGTGGGTGGACCGGTGCTTGGGTGCTGTCCTTACTTGCACAAGCATCCCACTTATGATGAACCCATATTGCAAGCATCCGCAACTACAAAAGAAGTATTAAGGTAAACGTAACCATAGCATGAAACATGTGGATCCAAATCAGCCCCTTACGAAGCAACGCATAAACTAGGGTTTAAGCTTCTGTCACTCTAGCAACCCATCATCTACTTATTACTTCCCAATGCCTTCCTCTAGGCCCAAATAATTGTGAAGCGTCATGTAGTTGACGTTCACATAACACCACTAGAGGATAGACAACATACATCTCATCAAAATATCGAACGAATACCAAATTCACATGACTACTAATAGCAAGACTTCTCCCATGTCCTCAGGAACAAACATAACTACTCACAAAGCATATTCATGTTCATAATCAGAGGAGTATTAATATGCATAAAGGATCAGAACATATGATCTTCCACCAAATAAACCAACTAGCATCAACTACAAGGAGTAATCAACACTCCTAGCAACCTACAGGTACCAATCCCAGACTTAGAGACAAGAATTGGATACAAGAGATGAACTAGGGTTTGAGAGGAGATGGTGCCGGTGAAGATGTTGATGGAGATTGCCCTCTCCCGATGAGAGGAGCGTTGGTGATGACGATGGAGATGATTTCCCCCTCCCGGAGGGAAGTGTCCCAGGCAGAACAGCTCTGCCGGAGCCCTAGATTGGTTCCGCCAAGGTTCCGCCTCGTGGCGGCGGAGTCTCGTCTCAAAAGCTTGCTTATGATTTTTCTTCGGATGAAAGACTTCATATAGCAGAAGATGGGCACCGGAGGGCCAACAGGGGGCCCACGAGGCAGGGGGGCGCGCCCAGTGGGGTAGGGCGCGCCCCCACCCTTGTGGCCAGGGTGTGGGCCCCCTCTGGTATTTCTTCCACTCAGTATTTTTTATTATTTCCAAAAATAACTTTCGTGGAGTTTCAGGACTTTTGGAGCTGTGCAGAATAGGTCTCTAATATTTGCTCCTTTTCCAGCTGCCGGCATTCTCCCTCCTTATGTAAACCTTGTAAAATAAGAGAGAATAGGCATAAGTATTGTGACATAATGTGTAATAACAGCCCATAATGCAATAAATATTGATATAAAAGCATGATGCAAAATGGACGTATCACTTCCCAGTCTTTTGCTAGCCTTCACTTGTACTAAGCGGGAATACTGTTTGTGCATCCAATCCCTTAAACCCCAAAGTTATTCCATATGAGTCCACTATACCTTCCTATATGCGGTATCTACCGGCCGTTCCAAGTAAATTTGTATGTGCCAAACTCTAAACCTTCAAATGAAATTCTGTTTTGTATGGTCGAATAGCTCATGTATAAACCAGGGCTGTCCGTATCTTCCATGCTAGGCGGGTTATTCTCAAGAGGAGTGGACTCCGCTCCTCACTCACGAGAAAATGGCTGGTCACCGGGATGCCCAGTCCCATGCTTTATGCAAATCAAATCAAAATAATTGCAAATAAAACTCCCCTAGGACTGTTGTTAGTTGGAGGCACTCGTTGTTTCGAGCAAGCCATGGATTGATGCTTGTTGGTGGAGGGGGAGTATAAACTTTACCATTCTGTTTGGGAACCGCCTATAATGTGTGTAGCATGGAAGATATCGCCATCTCTTGGTTGTTATGTTGACAATGAAAGTATGCCGCTGAAAATATTATTTATCTCTATTTCAAAATCGAGCTTTGGCACCTCTACAAATCCCTTCTTCCCTCTGCGAAGGGCCTATCTAATTACTTTTATGTTTAGTCATCACCCTCTTATCATAAGCACCAACTGGAGAGCACCGCTGTCATTTGCATCCATTACTATTAATTTATATTGGGTATGACTGGATCTCTTTTACCATGAATTACAATGTTTAGTCAGTCCTTGATCTTTAAAGGTGCTCTGCATTTATGTTTTGCGGTCTCAGAAAGGGCTAGCGAGATACCATCTTGTTATATCATATCATGATTGTTTTGAGAAAGTGTTGTCATCCGAGATTTATTATTATTGCTCGCTAGTTGATTATCCCATTGATATGAGTAAACATGAGACCTAAGAGTTATTGCGAATATGGTTAGTTAAAATCTTTCCTGGAAACTTGAATGCTGGCTTTACATACAACAACAAGAGCAAACAGAGTTTGTAAAAGTTTTTCTTTATCACTTTCAGTTTATCAACTGAATTGCCTGAGGACAAGAAAAGGTTTAAGCTTGGGGGAGTTGATACGTCTCCGTCGTATCTACTTTCCCAAACACTTTTGCCCTTGTTTTGGACTCTAACTTGCATGATTTGAATGGAACCAACCCGGACTGACGCTGTTTTCAGCAGAATTGCCACGGTGTTATTTATGTGCAGAAACAAAAGTTCTCGGAATGACCTAAAACTCCACGGAACTTATTTTTGGAAAATATTAAAAATACTGGAAGAAGAATCCACGTCAGGGGGCCACCACCTGTCCACGAGGTTGGGGGGGCGCCTGCCCCCTGGGCGCGCCACCTGCCTTGTGGGCCCCATGTTGCTCCACCGACCTCAACTCCAACTCCATATATTCGTGTTCGGGGGGAAAAAATCAGGGAGAAGGATTCATCGCGTTTTACGATATGGAGCCCCCGCCAAGCCCTAAAACCTCTCGAGAGGGCTGATTTGGAGTCCGTTCGGGGCTCCGGAGAGGGGAATCCATCGCCGTCGTCATCATCAACCATCCTCCATCACCAATTTCATGATGCTCACCGCCGTGCGTGAGTAATTCCATCGTAGGCTTGCTGGACGGTGATGGGTTGGATGAGATTCATCATGTAATCGAGTTAGTTTTGTTAGGGTTTGATCCTAGTATCCACTATGTTCTGAGATTGATGTTGCTATGACTTTGCTATGCTTAATGCTTGTCACTAGGGCCCGAGTGCCATGATTTCAGATCTGAACCTATTATGTTTTCATGAATATATGGGAGTTCTTGATCCTATCTTGCAAGTCTATAGTCACCTACTATGTGTTATGATCCGGCAACCCCGAAGTGACAATAATCGGGACCACTCCCGGTGTTGACCGTAGTTTGAGGAGTTCATGTATTCACTATGTGTTAATGCTTTGGTCCGATACTCTATTAAAAGGAGGCCTTAATATCCCTTAGTTTCCATTAGGACCCCGCTGCCACGGGAGGGTAGGACAAAAGATGTCATGCAAGTTCTTTTCCATAAGCACATATGACTATATTCGGAATACATGCCTACATTACATTGATGAATTGGATCTAGTTCTGTGTCACCCTATGTTATGATTGTTACATGATGAACCGCATCCGGCATAATTCTCCATCACCGATCCAATGCCTACGAGCTTTTCACATATTGTTCTCCACTTATTTACTTTTCTGTTGCTACTGTTACAATCACTACAAAACCCAAAAATATTACTTTTGCTATCGTTACCGTTACTTCCATATTACTTTGCTACTGAATATTTTGCTGCACATACTAAGTTATCCAGGTGTGGTTGAATTGACAACTCAACTGCTAATACTTGAGAATATTCTTTGGCTCCCCTTGTGTCGAATCAATAAATTTGGGTTGAATACTCTATCCTCGAAAACTGTTGCGATCCCTTATACTTGTGGGTTATCAGTAGTCTACATCAGTTCTCCTTCTTGCAGCATATGGATCTAACTGTCTCCAAAATCTGAGACCTGCATCCTTCCTTATCTTCATGTTTTCGGCCACTGGATGTGTATCATCATGATCCGGGATCTTGGGCTTCAATTTCCTGAGCACTCGGGCTTCCCCTTCTTCCATTTCAGGCACTGGGCCTTATTCTTTTCTGCAGCAGGTATGTTTCTGGTGCTTCTCTTTGGTGCAGTCTTAGAGCCTTGAGGAGTAGGCATAAGTATTTGCTCCTTTTCCAGCCCAGAATTCCAGCTGCTGGCATTCTCCCTCCTTATGTAAACCTTGTAAAATAAGAGAGAATATACATAAGTATTGTGACATAATGTGTAATAACAGCCCATAATGCAATAAATATTGATATAAAAGCATGATGCAAAATGGACGTATCAACTCCCCTAAGCTTAGACCTCGCCTGTCCTCAAGCGGAAGCCGATAACGATAAATATGTCCACATGTTTAGAGGTAGAGGTGTCGATAAAATAAAATGCGGAAATGAGGGCATCATGATTATTTTCATAACAGTAACTTATATGGATATTGTCATATGATCTCTTATGCATAAGTAATAATCTATTCACAATGCAAAGTATGAATCAGAAACTTTATTGAGAACCAACAAACTATAATCTCAGTCATTGAAGCAATTGCAATTTACCATAACATCATAAAGAGTCTATGTCAGAGCTTTTCAGCAAGTCCACATACTCAACTATCATTTAGTCTTTCACACTTGCTAACACTCACGCAATACTTGTGGTTACGGAATTTTAATCGGACACAGAGAAGGATAGGGGCTTACAGTTTCGCCTCCCAACCTTTTACCTCAAGGGTAATGTCAACAATAATAGTTCATGCTAACTTACATCCAATTAGATATATATATATCAGGATCTTTCCAACATACTGTGCTTGCCAAAGGATAAAATGTAAAAAGGGAAAGGTGAAGATCACCATGACTCTTGCATAAGGTAGAAGATAAACATAAAAGATAGGCCCTTCGCAGAGGGAAGCAGAGGTTGCCATGCGCTTTCAGGGTTGGATGCACAAAATCTTAATGCGAAAGAACGTCACTTTATATTGCCACTTGTGATATGAACCTTTATTATGCAGTCTGTCGCTTTTATTTCTTCCACATCACAAGATCGTATAAAGCTTATTTCCTCCACACCAATCAATCATACATATTTAGAGAGCAGTTTTTATTGCTTGCACCGATGACAACTTACTTGAAGGATCTTACTCAATCCATAGGTAGATATGGTGGACTCAAATGGCAAGACTGGGTTTAGGGGTATTTGGAAGCGCATGTAGTATCTCTACTTGGTGCAAAGAATTTGGCTAGCATGAGGGGGAAAGGCAAGCTCAACATGTTGGATGATCCATGACAACATACTTTATCTCAGATATAAGAAAACATAACCCATTACGTTGTCTTCCTTGTCCAACATCTTAGCATGTCATATTTTAATGAGTGCTCCCAATCATAAAAGATGTCCAAGATAGTATATTTATATGTGAAACCTCTCTTTCTTTATTACTTCCTATTAATTGCAACGATGACCAAAGCTATGTCTGTCACCTCCCAACAACTTTTAATCATCATACTCTTTCTATGTGAAGTCATTAGTCTCCATAAAATCAATATGATCTCTTTGTTTCTTTTTATTCTTTTCTCTTTCTTTTATTCCCTCAAGATCATAGCAAGATAATCAAGCCCTTGACTCAACACTAATATTTATTATATATAGCTCACGGACTCGATTACATAGAGGGATCATAAAGCAAAACTTAGAACTAAATCATAATAAAACGGTATTCTACTAGATCAAGATACTACTAATAAGATCGAACTAAGAAAAACGGAAAGAAAGAGATGTGGTGGTGATCCGATACCGGGGCACCTCCCCCAAGCTTGGCAGTTGCCAAGGGGAGTGCCCATACCCATGTGATTATATCTCCTTCCTCATAAGTGGTGGTGATGGGGTTGTTGATGAAGTAGGCTTGTCGTCCATCTTCCAAGGCATGGGCTCACCATCATAGAAGGATGATCGAGTCTCCGGGATCCTCAAATCTGCAGCCAAACTCATTCTCTTGAATCTATATTCATACTCACAGTTTTGGTTTTGCAGGTCATAGATTTGGGCTTGGAGGTGCTCGATTTTCTCGTGGAGCTTGAAGATGGCCTCCCCAATGTCCTTGGCATCCAGCTTGTGGTTGTTGGTGAACTCCGCGATCATCATGTGATTGGAGTCAAGTCCACGCTCCACCATCTCCTGGCACTTGAAAACTTGTTGCTCCATTGCCTCGAGCCTTGTCTCCACGCTTCCGGTCTTCCTCGGTCCCACAACATCGCAGATGTGCAGCACCCCCTCATACATCTCAATGGTTTGAGGGTGTTGCAGCACCTCTGCGAGGTAGGGATTGATGACCTTCTCGAAGAACTTGTCCTTGGGGGCATTTGGAGACGTCATGATGATCTAGATCTGTCAGAAAAACAGCTCGAAACGAAAACAGAGGATAATTGCGTGATACTGGAGTCAAAACTTTCGGGAGATTACATAATGAATTTTTACCGACCAAAATACGTATTGTGCAAGAAAACGGAGTCCGAAGAGCGCACGAGGTGCCCACGAGGCAGGGGGCGCACCCAGGGGGGTAGGGCGTGCCCTCCACCCTCGTGGAGGCCTCGTGTCCTTCCCGGACTGCTTCTTATTTTTCTATTTTTCTAAATATTCCAAAACGGAGAAAAATTGCCTTTAGAACTGTTTTGGAGTCGGTTTATTTACCGTACCACATACCTATTCCTTTTCGGAGTCTGAAGCGTTCCGGAAAGTGTCCCTTATGTATTCTTCCGGGGTTACGGTTTCAATAACATTGGTTTCAACATTTATGGGATTACCTAAGATATAATGTTTAATTATTTGACCATTCACCACCTTCGGAATTGTGCCTTCGAAGTTTTTGATTTTTATGGCACCGGAACGATAGACCTCCTCGATAACGTAAGGGCCTTTCCATTTAGAGAGAAGTTTTCCTGCAAAAAATCTTGAACGAGAGTTGTATAGCAATACATAATCACCTACATTAAACTCACGCTTTTGTATCCTTTTGTCATGCCATCTTTTAACTTTTTCTTTAAACAATTTGGCATTCTCATAAGCTTGGGTTCTCCATTCATCAAGTGAGCTAATGTCAAATAACCTCTTCTCACCAGCAAGTTTGAAATCATAATTGAGCTCTTTAATAGCCCAATAAGCCTTATGTTCTAGTTCGAGAGGTAAGTGACATGCTTTACCATAAACCATTTTATACAGAGACATACCCATAGGATTTTTATATGCAGTTCTGTAGGCCCATAATGCATCGTCAAGTTTCTTGGACCAATTCTTTCTAGATCTATTAACAGTCTTCTGCAAAATTAATTTGAGCTCTCTATTTCTCAATTCTACTTGACCACTAGACTGTGGGTGATAAGGAGATGCAATTCTATGATTGACATCATACTTAGCAAGCATTTTACGAAAAGCACCATGAATAAAATGTGAACCACCATCAGTCATTAAATATCTAGGGACTCCAAACCTCGGAAAAATAACTTCTTTAAGCATCTTAATAGAAGTGTTATGATCAGCACTACTAGTTGGAATAGCTTCTACCCACTTAGTAATGTAATCAACAACAACTAAAATATGTGTGTATCCATTGGAGGCAGGAAAAGGTCCCATATAATCAAAGCCCCAAACATCAAATGGTTCAATAACAAGTGAATAATTCATAGGCATTTCTTGACGTCTACTAATATTACCAATTCTTTGACATTCATCACAAGATAAAACAAACTTACGGGCATCCTTGAAGGGAGTAGGCCAATAAAAACCGGATTGCAATACCTTATGTGCAGTTCTATCTCCAGCGTGGTGTCCTCCATAAGCCTCGGAGTGACACTTGCATAGGATCTGTTCCTGTTCATGCTCAGGTACACAACGTCTAATAACACCATCTACTCCTTCTTTATAAAGATGTGGGTCATCCCAAAAGTAATATCTCAAATCATAGAACTTTTTCTTTTGCTGGTATGTGAAACTAGGTGGTATAAATTTAGCAACAATGTAATTAGCATAATCAGCATACCAAGGAGTAGTACGAGAAGCATTTATGACATTTAATTGTTCATCGGGAAAGCTATCATCAATAGGTAGTGGGTCATCAAGAACATTCTCTAACCTAGACAAGTTGTCTGCAACAGGGTTCTCAGCTCCCTTTCTATCAATAATATGCAAATCAAATTCTTGTAACAAGAGAACCCATCTAATAAGTCTAGGTTTAGCATCTTTCTTTTCCATAAGATATTTAATAGTAGCATGATCAGTGTGAATAGTTACTTTAGAATCAACAATATAAGGTCTGAACTTATCACAAGCAAATACAACTGCTAAGAATTCTTTTTCAGTAGTAGCATAATTTCTCTGAGCATTGTCTAGAGTTTTACTAGCATATTAAATAACATTTAATTTCTTATCAACTCTTTGCCCTAGAACAGCACCTACATCATAATCACTAGCATCACACATGATTTCAAAGGGTAAATTCCAATCAGGTGGTTGAACAATGGGTGCAGAGATCAATGCTTTCTTAAGTATTTCAAATGCTTCTACACAATCATCATCAAAGACAAATGGTATATCCTTTTGTAATAAATTAGTCAGAGGCCGAGAAATTTTTGAGAAGTCCTTAATGAACCTCCTATAAAAACTGGCATGACCAAGGAAACTTCTTATACCTTTAATGTCCTTGGGACATGGCATCTTTTCAATAGCATCAACCTTGGCTTTATCAACTTCAATGCCTGTTTCAGAAATTTTATGCCCCAAGACAATACCTTCATTAACCATAAAGTGGCACTTCTCCCAATTCAAGACATGGTTAGTTTCTTCACATCTCTGCAAAACTCGATCAAGGTTGCTCAAGCAATCATCAAAAGAGGATCCATAAATGGAGAAGTCGTCCATGAAAACCTCACAAATCTTTTCACAAAAGTCAGAGAATATAGCCATCATGCATCTTTGAAAGGTAGTAGGTGCATTACATAAACCAAAAGGCATACGTTTATAAGCAAAAGTACCGAAAGGGCAAGTAAAAGTGGTCTTTGATTGATCATCAGCTGGCACAGGTATTTGAGAGAAACCAGAATAACCATCTAGAAAGCAAAAATGTGTATGTTTGGATAATCTTTCTAGCATTTGATCAATAAAAGGTAAGGGGGTAATGATCTTTTTTAGTAGCCTTATCTAATTTGCGGAAATCAATTACCATCCTATAACCTGTAATAATTGTTTGCGGAATCAATTCATCTTTACCATTAGGAACGACAGTAATACCTCCCTTCTTAGGGACACAATGGACAGGACTTACCCACTGACTATCAGCAACGGGATAAATTATACCTGCCTCAAGGAGCTTTAGTATTTCCTTTCTTACCACTTCTTTCATCTTAGGATTCAGCCGTCGTTGGTGATCACGAACTGGTTTGGCATCTTTCTCCAAATTTATTTTGTGTTGACATAGAGTGGGACTAATGCCCTTAAGATCATCAAGAGTATATCCAATAGCAGCACGGTGCTTCTTCAGAGTTTTCAATAATCTCTCTTCTTCATGCTCTGAAAGGTTAGCACTAATAATAACTGGATATATCTTTTTCTCATAAAGATAAGCATATTTAAGAGTATCAGGTAACGGTTTAAGCTCAAACACGGGATCACCCTTGGGTTGAGGAGGATCCCCTAGGATTTCAACAGGCAAATTGTGTTTCAGGATGGGTTCCTGTTTAAAGAATACTTCATCTATTTCCCTTCTTTCATTCATAAACATATCATTTTCATGGTCTAGCAAATATTGTTCTAAAGGATCACTAGGAGGTATGGCAATAGAAGCAAGACCAATAATTTCATCCTTACTAGGCAATTCCTCTTCACGGTGTTGTCTACGAAATTTAGAGAAATTAAACTCATGAGACATATCATCCAAACCAATAGTAACAATATCCTTTTCGCAGTCTATCCTAGCATTAACAGTGTTCAAGAAGGGTCTACCAAATATAATGGGACAAAAGCTATCTTGTGTGGAACCAAGAACAAGAAAATCAGCAGGATATTTAGTTTTCCCACACAAGACTTCAACATCTCTAACAATTCCCATGGTTGAAATAGTATCTCTATTGGCAAGTTTAATTGTGACATCAATATCTTCTAACTCAGTAGGTGCAATATCATGCATAATTTCTTTGTACTCCCTCCGTCCGGAAATACTCGTCGGAGGAATGGGTGTATCTAGATGTATTTTAGTTTTAGATACATTCATTTTTATGCATTTCTCCGACAAGTATTTCCGGACGGAGGGAGTATAAGTCAATAGCTATTGCACTAGCACTAGCACCCATATCACATAAGCCATGATAATAATGATCTCCTATTTTAACAGAAATAACAGGCATGCCTACCACAGGTCTATGTTTATCTTTAGCACAAGGTTTGGCAATTCTAGCAGTTTCATCACAGAAATGAATAACATGCCCGTCAATATTATCAGACAAGAGATCTTTAACAATAGCAATATTAGGTTCAACTTTAACTTTCTCAGGAGGTGTATAGGTTCTAATATTGCTTTTACGAACCACAGTTGAAGCTTTAGCATGATCCTTTATTCTAACAGGGAAAGGTGGTTTCTCAACATAAGCAGTAGGAACAATAGGATCATTATAAGTGATAGTCTTTTCTTCAACTTTAATAGGTGCAGCTACTTTTACTTCTATGGGAGGATGATATTTAAACCACTTCTACTTAGGGAGATCAACATGAGTAGCAAAGGATTCACAGAAAGAAGCTACTATCTCAGAGTCAAGTCCATATTTAGTGCTAAATTTACGGAAAACATCGGTATCCATAAAAGATTTAACACAATCAAACTTAGGTGTCATACTGACTCCTTACCTTCGTCGAGATCCCAATCTTCACAGTTGCGTTTAATTCTTTCCAATAAATCCCATTTGAATTCAATAGTCTTCATCATAAAAGAGCCAGCACAAGAAGTATCGAGCATGGTGCAATTGTTATCAGAAAGCCGAGCATAAAATGTTTGAATAATTATTTCTCTTGGGAGCTCATGATTGGGGCATGAATATAACATTGATTTAAGCCTCCCCCAAGCTTGAGTGATGCTTTCTCCTTCGCGAGGCCAAAAATTATATATATAATTGCGATGCCGATGAACAAGGTGCATAGGATAAAACTTCTGATGAAATTCCAATTTCAATCGTTTGTAGTTCCATGATCCCATATCATCACATAGCCTATACCATGTCAATGCATCTCCCTTCAAAGATAAAGGGAAGAACTTCTTCTTAATAACATCATCGGGCACACCTGCAAGCTTAAATAATCCACAAACTTCATCCACATATATTAGGTGCTCATCAGGATGCATTGTTCCGTCTCCTGCAAAAGGATTAGCTAGCAGTTTTTCTATCATACCCGAAGGAATCTCAAAGTAGACATTTTCATCTTCAGTAGGTTGAGAAGCAACTCTTTGCTCTACTGGTCGGGGTGAAGATACCCCGAACAAGCCCCTCAGAGGATTAATTTCCATAGTAACAAGTGACAGTAAATTTCAGCACACTATATAAAATTTTCCTTACCAAATTCCACCTACCAAAGGCGCTTCACTCCCCGGCAACGGCGCCAGAAAAGAGTCTTGATGACCCACAAGTATAGGGGATCTATCGTAGTCCTTTCCGTAAGTAAGAGTGTCGAACCCAACGAGGAGCAGAAGGAAATGATAAGCGGTTTTCAGCAAGGTATTCTCTGCAAGCACTGAAATTGTAGGTAACAGATAGTTTTGTGATAAGATAATTTGTAACGAGCAACAAGTAGCAAAAGTAAATAAAGTGCAGCAAGGTGGCCCAATCCTTTTTGTAGCAAAGGACAAGCCTGGACAAACTCTTATATAGAGAAAAGCGCTCCCGAGGACACATGGGAATTATCGTCAAGCTAGTTTTCATCATGTTCATATGATTCGCGTTCGATACTTTGATAATTTGATATGTGGGTGGACCAGTGCTTGGGTGCTGTCCTTACTTGAACAAGCATCCCACTTATGACTAACCCCTATTGCAAGCATCCGCAACTACAAAAGAAGTATTAAGGTAAACCTAACCATAGCATGAAACATGTGGATCCAAATCAGCCCCTTACGAAGCAACACATAAACTAGGGTTTAACCTTCTATCACTCTAGCAACCCATCATCTACTTATTACTTCCCAATGCCTTCATCTAGGCCCAAATAATGGTGAAGTGTCATGTAGTCGACGTTCACATAACACCACTAGAGGATAGACAACATACATCTCATCAAAATATCAAACGAATACCAAATTCACATGACTACTAATAGCAAGACTTCTCCCATGTCCTCAGGAACAAACGTAACTACTCACAAAGCATATTCATGTTCATAATCAGAGGAGTATTAATATGCATCAAGGATCTGAACATATAATCTTCCACCAAATAAACCAACTAGCATCAACTACAAGGAGTAATCAACACTACTAGCAACCTATAGGTACCAATCTCAGACTTAGAGACAAGAATTGGATACAAGAGATGAACTAGGGTTTGATAGGAGATGGTGCTGGTGAAGATGTTGATGGAGATTGCCCTCTCCCGATGAGAGGAGCGTTGGTGATGACGATGGCGATGATTTCCCCCTCCCGAAGGGAAGTGTCCCCGGCAGAACAGCTCTGCCGGAGCCCTAGATTGGTTCCGCCTCATGGCGGCAGAGTCTCGTCTCGAAAGCTTGCTTATGATTTTTCTTCGGACGAAAGACTTCATATAGCAGAAGATGGGCACCGGAGGGCCAACAGGGGGCCCACGAGGCAGGGGGCGCGCCCAGTGGGGTAGGGCGCGCCCCCACCCTCCTGGCCAGGGTGTGGGCCCCCACTGGTATTTCTTCCGCTTAGTATTTTTTATTATTTCCAAAAATAAATTTCATGGAGTTTCAGGACTTTTGGAGCTGTGCAGAATAGGTCTCTAATATTTTCTCCTTTTCCAGCCCAGAATTCCAGCTGCCGGCATTCTCCCTCCTTATGTAAACCTTGTAAAATAAGAGAGAATAGGCATAAGTATTGTGACATAATGTGTAATAACAGCCCATAATGCAATAAATATTGATATAAAAGCATGATGCAAAATGGATGTATCACTTCCCAGTCTTTTGCTAGCCTTCACTTGTACTAAGCGGGAATACTGCTTGTGCATCCAATCCCTTAAACCCCAAAGTTATTCCATATGAGTCCACTATACCTTCCTATATGCGGTATCTACCTACCGTTCCAAGTAAATTTGTATGTGCCAAACTCTAAACCTTCAAATGAAATTCTATTTTGTATGCTCGAATAGCTCATGTATCAACTAGGGCTGTCCGTATCTTCCATGCTAGGCGGGTTATTCTCAAGAGGAGTGGACTCCGCTCCTCACTCACGAGAAAATGGCTGGTCACCGGGATGCCCAGTCCCATGCTTTATGCAAATCAAATCAAAATAATTGCAAACAAAACTCCCCTGGGACTGTTGTTAGTTGGAGGCACTCGTTGTTTCGAGCAAGCCATGGATTGATGCTTGTTGGTGGAGGGGGAGTATAAACTTTAACATTCTGTTTGCGAACCGCCTATAATGTGTGTAGCATGGAAGATATCGCCATCTCTTGATTGTTATGTTGACAATGAAAGTATGCCGCTGAAAATATTATTTATCTATATTTCAAAATCGAGCTCTGGCACCTCTGCAAATCCCTGCTTCCCTCTGCGAAGGGCCTATCTAATTACTTTTATGTTGAGTCATCACCCTCTTATCATAAGCACCAACTGGAGAGCACTGCTGTCATTTGCATCCATTACTATTAATTTATATTGGGTATGACTATGACTGGATCTCTTTTACCATGAATTACAATGTTTAGTCAGTCCTTGATCTTTAAAGGTGCTCTGCATTTATGTTTTGAGGTCTCAGAAGGGGCTAGCGAGATACCATCTTGTTATATCATATCATGATTGTTTTGAGAAAGTGTTGTCATCCGAGATATTTTATTATTGCTCGCTAGTTGATTATGCCATTGATATGAGTAAACATGAGACCTAAGAGTTATTGCGAATATGGTTAGTTATAATCTTTGCTGAAAACTTGAATGCTGGCTTTACATATTTACAACAACAAGAGGAAACAGAGTTTGTAAAAGTTTTTCTTTATCACTTTCAGTTTATCAACTGAATTGCTTGAGGACAAGCAAAGGTTTAAGCTTGGGGGAGTTGATACGTCTCCGTCGTATCTACTTTTCCAAACACTTTTGCCCTTGTTTTGGACTCTAACTTGCATGATTTGAATGGAACTAACCCGGACTGACGCTGCTTTCAGCAGAATTGCCATGGTGTTATTTATGTGCAGAAACAAAAGTTCTTGGAATGACCTGAAACTCCACGGAACTTATTTTTGGAAAATATTAAAAATACTGGAAGAAGAATCCACGTCAGGGGGCCACCACCTGTCCACGAGGGTGGGGGGCGCGCCTGCCCCCCTGGGCGCGCCCCCCTGCCTCGTGGGCCCCATGTTGCTCCACCGACCTCAACTCCAACTCCATATATTCGTGTTCGGGGAGAGAAAAATCAGAGAGAAGGTTTCATCGTGTTTTACGATACGGAGCCGCCGCCAAGCCCTAAAACCTCTCGGGAGGGCTGATCTGGAGTCCGTTCGGGGCTCCGGAGAGGGGAATCCATCGCCGTTGTCATCATCAACCATCCTCCATCACCAATTTCATGATGCTCACTGCCGTGCGTGAGTAATATTATCGTAGGCTTGCTGGGCGGTGATGGGTTGGATGAGATTCATCATGTAATCGAGTTAGTTTTGTTAGGGTTTGATCCCTAGTATCCACTATGTTCTGAGATTGATGTTGCTATGACTTTGCTATGCTTAATGCTTGTCACTAGGGCCCGAGTGCCATGATTTCAGATCTGAACCTATTATGTTTTCATGAATATATGTGAGTTCTTGATCCTATCTTGCAAGTCTATAGTCACCTACTATGTGTTATGATCCGGCAACCCCGAAGTGACAATAATCGGGACCACTCCCGGTGATGACCGTAGTTTGAGGAGTTCATGTATTCACTATGTGTTAATGCTTTGGTCCGATACTCTATTAAAAGGAGGCCTTAATATCCCTTAGTTTTCATTAGGACCCCGCTGCCACGGGAGGGTAGGACAAAAGATGTCATGCAAGTTCTTTTCCATAAGCACGTATGACTATATTCGGAATACATGCCTACATTACATTGATGAATTGGAGCTAGTTCTGTGTCACCCTATGTTATGATTGTTACATGATGAACCGCATCCGGCATAATTCTCCATCACCGATCCAATGCCTACGAGCTTTTCACATATTGTTCTCCGCTTATTTACTTTTCTGTTGCTACTGTTACAATCACTACAAAACCCAAAAATATTACTTTTGCTATCATTACCGTTACTTCCATATTAATTTGCTACTAAATATTTTGCTGCACATACTAAGTTATCCAGGTGTGGTTGAATTGACAACTCAATTGCTAATACTTGAGAATATTCTTTGGCTGCCCTTGTGTCGAATCAATAAATTTGGGTTGAATACTCTACCCTCGAAAACTGTTGCGATCCCCTATACTTGTGGGTTATCAGTAGTCTACATCAGTTCTCCTTCTTGCAGCATATGGATCTAACTGTCTCCAAAATCTGAGACCTGCATCCTTCCTTATCTTCATGTTTTCAGCCACTGGATGTGTATCATCATGATCCGGGATCTTGGGCTTCAATTTCCGGAGCACTCGGGCTTCCTCTTCTTCCATTTCAGGCACCGGGCCTTGTTTTTTTCTGCAGCAGGTATGTTTCTGGTGCTTCTCTTTGGTGCAGTCTTAGAGCCTTGAGCATTAGCTTTGGGGGCAGTCTTGGGCTTTGATGGAGCAGCCCCAGACTTGACGACATCCCCCATCAGCTTCTGAGCTTTGGGTGCTAGTGTAACATGCCAAATTTTCATTTTGTAATGTTATACATTAGATCATCATTGCATATCATATTTTATTGCATTTTGGCTTGATCCTAGAAATTCTACGCAAATCAAGGACCCACGGAGAGAGTTGGGAATTCCGTTATTTTCATATTTGGGTTTTTCTCAAATTTTGAAAAGAGGATCGTTTGATTTTAATTATTTCCTCTTCGAACATTTTTTTATAAAAATAAAAATAGAGAGGATAAAATGACTTCCTCAAAATAAAGAAATATTGGAGATTTAATATTAAAATCAAATAAGATTTTTATTCGGAGTTTTATCGCTATTTTATTTGAATTAGGAAAATATGCGTTTCTCAAAATTGCATTAGAGTCCCAAATAAATGTTTACCTTGTCCGGTAGATTTTTAGAGGACGGGGAAAATTTATTTCAGGATTTTTGGAGTCCATTTAGTATTTCTTTTATTCGTTTTTCTGTGCGAAATAATTTTTTTTTAAAGAGGAAACCGACATTGGGCCCAGCCGCCGCGGCAGCCCACCCGCAAACCCTAGCCCCGCCCCGATCCGCCGCCGCCGCGAGCCGCCGCCGCCTCGCCACGCTGCCGCCCACGACACCGTTGCCGCACGCCGCCGCCTCGCAGCCGCCGCCCGTCCCGAGCCCCGCCGCCGCCGGAGGAGCCGCCCGCCGCCGCTGCCGTTCCGCCCGACCCCGCCGGAGGTAGCCGCCGCTGCCTCGGTTTTCGTGAGAAAACCGATCAGTTTTTTAAACCCTAGATCCGTTTTTTTAGTTTCGGTTCGTTTTTTTGGTTTAGTTATTTAGCGGGCGTTCGTCCGTACGTTCGTTTTAAATAACGGTTTCCCCCCGTTAGCCGCAGATAACGAACGTTCGTTCGTTAGTCTGTTCGTCAGTATTTCTTTCTTCTCGGATTTTTCCGCGATTATTTCGATCGCGATTTCTGATCCGATTTTCGTTTTAGTTTAACTTTCCGCTCGTTTATCGGAATCGGGCGATTCAGTGCCTAGAGTTTCATCTCCAAACCCTCTTTCTGTTTAACCTACTTAAACAAGTTTTTGCCACTATAAAAATTTACTTTAGTCCAGATTAGCAAACGAAGCTTGTTTCTTTCGCAGTTTGAGTCTTGTTGTTTCGTTTGATTTGATTCTTTTTGCAAACTGGAGTTCTTAAGTTGAACTTTCTGGTTAGATCTCATATTTGAGTTTTACCCGTGCATTGTTGCTTGATTGCTTATTGTATGCTTGTTTGTTTGCGATAAAGTACCCGGAGTGCGAAGCGTGCTACTACGAGTCTCTAGGTTTCACGGATCATCAGCAAGACAAGTAACACTTTGATCATACCTCTTTACTACCCAGTTTTATTGGATTAGATCAATCCATAAACAATTGCATGGTTAGGGTCTAATTTAATTTGTGGGTTTGGGAAGTAGATGAGGTAGTACCTATTCACCTGTTTATTATCAAACCTATGGGAGTTACTTCTACGTTGCTTATATTTCTGTGCTATGCTCGTAGACATGGTTTGGGTTTGAGAGTATTCATGATAGATGTGAGTATTGTTAATTATTGGTTAACTTAAGGTGGCAACTTTAATACACATCTGGGTGGATTGAGGCACCTGGGGAACCCAGTGATTGCCTGTATTTTTTTGGAAATCCCGGGGTACCGTGTGATTCTCCTATGGACTGCCACCCAGGCTCAAAGGGATCATGAGATTATTCATGCTAGAAACTTCCGTGTGCAACCACAAGCCATTATGGGCTCTGGCATAGTTGAGTATGTTGTGTGACCTCTTTCAGTGGTAGGCTAGCAGATGTAGGGGATGTAGGTGGTACTGTCTACCCAGAGTAAAGAGTTAACGCTTCTGAAAGACTGTGTCTCGGTCATCTGTTTCTCAAACACCATGTATTGCGAGAAATCCAATGGAGGATATCGAGTCTTGTGGGGAAAAGTGCGCAAACCTCTGCAGAGTGTAAAAACTAATCATGGTTAGCCGTGTCCCCGGTTATGGACATCTTGAGTATCTGTTTCTTGGCTTATCATGTGGATCTCATCACTCTTAATTATAAAATTTTATTGGGTTATTAATTACTTTTAATTGGGATTGAGATGGGGTTTACCATTCTCAATGTTTAACAACAACCATGATAGTTAATTAAAATTTATTCCTTTGTTGTAGGGAAAAATTGGCTTTTCACAAAACATATTAACCATACAGCCTCCATCAGCCATATATGCATGTAGTGATAACTTTATTCTGTTTATTACTCTTTGGTGTTATATTGGCAGCATATTCCATGTGCTGACCCATTTTCGGGCTGCAACGTATCACGTTGCAGACTTTTCAAACGACGAGTAAGGTGCCTTAGGTCATGGTCTTTCACTCAGTGATGCCATTGGAGTTGATGGACTCACTTTATCTTCCAAGCCTTCCGCTGTTATCGTATTTAGATGGCCTTAAGCCAAATTATTTGTAATAAGTTCTCTTTGAGACATTCGATGTAATAAGTGTTTGATTGCTACTCTGTTATAAATCCTTCAAGTACTGTGTGTGTCAGCATTACCGATCTAGGGATGACACTTATGCACAGAGATCAAACTGTTTGAGGTCTAGTCGCTTCAAGATGGTATCAGAACACACGCTGACTGTAGGACACGACCACTAAGCTAAAGCCCTAGATCACTACTCTCTTCTCATTTCTAACTTCTCCCCATTTTCTACTCTTTAGGATGGCGGATGCAAGGATCAAGTTCACGCAACCGGATGAAGACACCCCTTTTGGACGTCACTTGAAGGAAGTCACTAGATACCTGAACATTGGAATACCAAGCTTCATAGGGACTTAAAACGCCACCTTACCAGAAGAGGAGCGCTGGATGATTCAAGTTCAAGTTCCAGGAAGGACGTTTACGCCAGTCACTGAGCCCATAGAGTTTTCCTTTGATGCACCAACCTGGAGTCTAGGAAAGAGTATGACAGCCCACATTACCATGGGGCGCATTGGAGAAGTTTACCACAATGATCTCAAGGATACTATCTACCAGATTTGTGGGCGCCGAGATGAGCAATGGGAGATGATCAGCACCAGGAAGGGTAGATCGATTGCAGCTTTCATCCAGGAGTTAAACCAACACATTCGACGCCAGGAGAACCAGATGTGCGCAGGCATGACAGATTTGAAGCAGGTAATGACAAGGATCACGGAACTGGAGGAAGAACTCAAGGCTACTCGCGAGGATTATATGGAGGAAATCATCGTACTAGTGGAGAAGAATGACGACCTGACAAGGAAGCTGGGAGTATTCATGGGAGACCCCGCTCCAGGAGGAGAAGACGACAATTCCACTTGCCCGGAGAACTACGTCATCATCGACGACACCGGCTCGGATCCCGACAATAGCGATGATGACTATGTTGATGAAGCGGGAGCAGATATCATGGAGTCTTCGACCGATAATTTTTTCTAGTTGACCACCAAATCCGTAGTAGAATTCCACCACGTATATAGTATAGTCCGAGCACTTTTGTAACAATAGTTTTTAGACCGATTATATGCCCTTGCTTGATTGACTGAGTGGCATGTTTGCGTTTGTCTCATGTGCATATGGGTAGTGTTTTCCCCCTAGACCTCATTCTACTCTGTTTTCTCACCTTTTCTAAACCCAGCAGATGCCTCCGAGACGCGACAATGGATTTGCTTGCCCACCCGAGCTCACTCAGTTGATCCAGCAGCAGAATGCATTGATGCAGATACTAGTCCAGAATCGGAACCAGGGGAACAATAACAACAACAACAACCCACCCCCACCACCACCAGTTGATCACTTAGCCTGTTTTCTTAGGATGAATCTGCCGGTGTTCTCCAGTAGCACCGAGCCGATTGTTGCAGATGATTGGCTCTGCAAGATTGAAAGGGAGTTGACTACTGCAGGATGCACAGATGCGGAGAGAGTGCATTTTGCCGCATATCAGCTTGATGGACCCGCAGCATCATGGTGGGAGAATTTCATAGTCACTTACCCCATCGACACTGTGACATGGGATCAGTTTCAGCAGGCTTTTCGCACTGCCCATGTATCAACAGGAGCTATGGCCATGAAGAAGCGCGAGTTTCGCAACTGACGCCAAGGAGGACGCACCGTTGGCCAGTATGTGGATGACTTTAGTAAGCTAGCACGTTATGCCCCAGATGACGTCGCTACAGATGCAGCTAAGCAGGAGAAGTTTCTGGAAAGACTGAATGATGAGCTGAGCATGCAGTTGATGGTGGCAAATTTCAATAACTACCAGGAGTTGGTAGACAGAGCTCTCATGATTGAAGGGAAGCAACAACAGATTGACAACCGCAAGAGGAAGTATTGACAAGGGAAGTATAATTCTGGAGCTCATCAGAGGCCCCGTTTCACCCCGAACTCGGGAGGACTTGTCCATAACCATGGAAGTCACAATCACACTGGAGGGAGTTCGCATAACCATAGTGGCACCAAGAACGGGAATGGTAATGGGGGAAGCAACGGACAGAACCGTTCCAACCCGGCAACACCCGCCAAGAAAAATCTAAGCCACGTGACTTGCTACAAGTGCCAGAAGACTGGACATTACGCCAATGAATGTCCTGAAGCAAAGAATGGAAACAGCAATGGAAGCTCTGGGAAGAAGCCCAACCCTTTCACCAGGGGACAAGTGAACCACGTTAGCGTGGAGGAGGTTGAAGCCCAACCAGATGCAGTAATAGGTAAGTTTTTGGTTAAGTCATTTACTGCAGTCGTACTTTTTGATACTCGTGCATCACATTCATACATATCAAGGGGATTTGTGGATAAGTTTAAACTGACAACCCAAGCCCTTAGGTCACCCATGTTAGTAACCTCACCAGGAGCAGAGTATATGGCTAGCCTATGGTGTGATCGGTTACCATTAAGGATTGGTAACTACCTGTTTCCCTCAGACCTAATAGTATTGGATTCACAAGGACTGGATGTGATATTAGGCATGGATTGGTTATTGAAGTATGGAGGGAACATTGACTGTGCCAGTAAGTCGATTTTTCTCACCACCCCAGAAGGAAGAAGGATGAAGTATGTATCCCGGCATATGCCGAATAGGACTCAAGTGAATTCCTTATCAGGAGTTGTACAGGAGGAAGTACCAGTGGTGAAGGATTTTCCGGATGTATTTCCAGAAGAGTTGCCAGGCATGCCACCGGATAGAGACATTGAGTTTTGATTGAGATTTTGCCAGGCACAGGGCCAATATCTAAGAGACCGTACAGAATGCCCGCAAAGGATTTGGAGGAAATTAAGAAGCAGATTATGGAGTTACTGGATAAAGGTTATATTCGCCCAAGTTCGTCACCTTGGGGATCCCCAGTACTTCTAGTGGAGAAGAAGGATGGTTGTTGATTATCGAGGATTGAATGAGGTGACGATCAAGAACAAATACCCACTGCCGATGATCAATGATTTGTTTGACCAGCTGCAAGGAGCTAAGGTGTTTTCCAAGATCGATCTGCAATCATGGTACCACCAGCTGAAGATTCGAGAGCAGGATATACCTAAGACAGCTTTTACCACGAGGTACGGGCTATATGAGTATACCGTTATGTCGTTTGGCCTGACTAACGCACCTACCTATTTTACGAACATGATGAACAAGGTGTTTATGGAGTTTTTGGATAAGTTTGTTGTGGTGTTCATTGATGATATTCTGGTCTACTCGAAGAATGAAGAAGAACATAAAGAGCATTTGCGTTTGGTACTTGGGAAGCTCAGGGAACATCAGCTATACGCCAAGTTCAGCAAGTGTGAGTTTTGGTTGAAGGAAGTTGGATTCCTTGGACATGTTATATCCGGAGAAGGAATAGCAGTAGACCCCACCAAAGTTGTCACTGTGACAAATTGGGAGTCACCCACGTCAGTCAGAGAGATTCGGAGTTTTCTTGGACTCGCAGGATACTACCGGAGGTTCATTGAAAATTTCTCAAAGATTGCGAAGCCCATGACGGAGTTGATGAAGAAGGACACCAAGTTCAAATGGACTGAGGAATGTGAGGCCAGTTTTCAGGAGTTGAAGAAACGCTTGGTTACATCACCAGTGTTGATTCTGCCAGATCAACGCAAGGATTACGAAGTGTATTGCGACGCTTCTCGTCGAGGACTTGGAGCCGTACTTATGCAGGAGGGAAGAGTTGTTTCATATGCCTCACGACAGCTTAAACCCCATGAGTTAAATTATGCTACCCATGATTTGGAGTTAGCAGCCGTAGTGCATGCGTTGAAGACTTGGAGACATTTTCTCATCGGAAACCATTGTGAGGTATACACCGATCACAAGAGTTTGAAGTATATTTTCATGCAGAAGGAGTTGAATCTCAGGCAGAGGAGATGGTTAGAACTCATTAAGGATTATGATATGAGGTTGCATTATCATCCCGGAAAGGCTAACGTAGTAGCCGATGCGTTGAGCCACAAAAGTCATGTCAATACACTCATGACCGGAGAATTACCCAAGGAGTTGGCAGATGACCTTCGCGAGCTATGTTTGGAAATTGTTCCGAGAGGTTATGTAGCAGCTTTGGAGATTCAATCTACTTTGATGGATAAGATCAGAGAAGCTCAAAAGACGGACAAGGAGATAGCCAAAATAAAGGAAAGGATGAGTAAAGGAAAGGCTAAAGGATTTCGTGAGGATGAGCACGATACCTTATGGTTTGAGGACCGCGTATATGTGCCAAATGATCAGGAGATCAGGAAGCTGATTTTGCAGGAGGCCCATGATTCGCCGTATTCGATTCACCCAGGAAATACGAAGTTGTACCTAGATTTGAAGGATAGTTTCTGGTGGACTGGAATGAAGAAGGATGTAGCGGAGTATGTAGCAGTTTGTGATGTATGTCAGAGAGTGAAGGCAGAACATCAGAAGCCAGCAGGATTGCTACAGCCATTGCCGATACCCGAATGGAAGTGGGATAAACTAGGCATGGACTTTATGACGGGATTACCCAGGACTCGTTCAGGCTATGACTCGATATGGGTTGTAGTCGATCGTTTGACGAAGGTAGCTCATTTCATCCCAGTGAAGACCACTTACACCAGTGCAAAATTGGCAAAGATATACATGACCAGGATCGTGTGTCTGCATGGAGTACCGAGGACCATTGTATCAGATAGAGGAACCCAGTTCACCTCAAAATTTTGGAATCAGTTGCATGAAACTTTGGGAACCAGGCTAGAGTTCAGTACAGCTTTTCACCCGCAGACAGATGGACAAACTAAGAGAGTCAACCAGATTCTGGAGGACATGTTGAGAGCTTGTGCGCTAGACTATGGGTCTAGTTGGGACGATAATTTGCCGTATGCAGAGTTCTCCTACAACAACATCTATCAAGACAGTTTGAAGATGGCCCCTTTCGAAGCACTGTACGGAAGGAGGTGCAGAACACCGTTGTTGTGGGACGAAGTTGGAGACCGACAGTTGTTTGGACCAGATTTGATTAAAGAATCTGAAGAGAAGGTTAAGCTGATTCGTGATAGACTCAAGGTAGCCCAGTCCAGGCAGAAGAGTTATGCGGATTCTAAACGCAAGGAGACAGTTAGCACCACGTTTTGTGGGACCATACCAAGTTTTGGGACGTATGGGAGAAGTTGCTTACAAGTTGGAATTGCCTGAAGGATTGTCAGGAGTTCACGACGTGTTCCATGTTTCTCAGTTGAAGAAGTGCCACGCAGAGATGGCTGATATCCCTCTGAGAGATACAGTACCACTGGAAGCGATGGAGTTGGATAGTGACTTGACATATGAGGAGAAACCAGTCAAGATACTCGAGTTTGCCAGCCGAGTTACACGCAGCAAAGTAATCAAGTTCTGCAAAGTTCAGTGGAGTCACCATACCGAAGATGAAGCCACCTGGGAACGAGAGGAAGGCCTACGGAAGGATCACCCTCACCTATTTTCTAGCCAACCTGAATCTCGAGGGCGAGATTCATCTTAAGGGGGTAGGTTTGTAACATCCCAAATTTTCAATTTGGAATGTTATACATTAGCTCATCATTGCATATCATATTTTATTGCATTTTGGCTTGATCCTAGAAATTCTACGCAACTCAAGGACCCACAGAGAGAGTTGGGAATTCCGTTATTTTCATATTTGAGTTTTTCTCAAATTTTGAAAAGAGGATCATTTGATTTTAATTATTTCCTCTTCGAATATTTCTTTTATAAAAATAAAAAGAGAGAGGATCAAATGACTTCCTCAAAATAAAGAAATATTGGAGATTTAATATTAAAATCAAATACGATTTTTATTCGGAGTTTTATCGCTATTTTATATGAATTAGGAAAAATATGCATTTTTCAAAATTTCATTAGAGTCCCAAATAAATGTTCACCTTCTCCAGTAGATTTTTAGAGGACGGGGAAAATTTATTTCAGGATTTGTGGAGTCCGTTTAGTATTTTTTTTATTCGTTTTTGTGCGAAATAATTTAAAAAAAGAAGAAGAGGAAACCGACCTTGGGCCGTATCCGCTCGGGACTCCGCCCGGGGGGGGGGGGGGGGGCTTTATAAGCCGCGAGGCCGAGCCGCCGCGACAGCCCACCCGCAAACCCTAGCCCCGCCCCAATCCGCCGCCGCTGCGAGCCGCCGCCGCCTCGCCACGCTGCCGCCCGCGACGCCGTTGCCGCACGCCGCTGCCGCCTGTCCCAAGCCCCGCCACCGCCGTTCCGCCCGACCCCGCCGGGGGTAGCCGCCGCCGCCTCGGTTTTCGCGAGAAAACCGATCGTTTTTTTGAAAACCCTAGATCCGTTTTTTTTGTTTCGGTTCGGTTTTTTCGGTTTAGTTATTTAGCGGACGTTCGTCCATACGTTCGTTTTAACGAATGGTTTTCGCCCGTTAGCCGCAGATAACGAACGTTCGTTCGTTAGTCTGTTCGTCAGTTTTTTTTTCTCGGATTTTCCGCGATTATTTCGATCGCGATTTCTGATCCGATTTTCGTTTTAGTTTAACTTTTCGCTCGTTTATCGGAATCAGGCGATTCAAGCGCCTAGAGTTTCGTCTCGAAACCCTCTTTCTGTTTAACCTACTTAAACAAGTTTTTGCCACTATAAAAATTGAATTTAGTCCAGATTAGCAAACGAAGCTTGTTTCTTTCGCAGTTTGAGTCTCGTTGTTTCGTTTGATTTGATTCTTTTTGCAAACCAGAGTTCTTAAGTTGAACTTTCTGGTTAGATCTCTTATTTGAGTTTTACCCGTGCATTTTTGCTTGATTGCTTATTGTATGCTTGTTTGTTTGCGATAGAGTACCCGGAGTGCGAAGCGTGCTACTACGAGTCTCTAGGTTTCACGGATCATCAGCAAGGCAAGTAACACTTTGATCATACCTCTTTACTACCCAGTTTTCTTGCATTAGATCAATCCACAAACAATTCCATGGTTAGGGTATAATTTAATTTGTGGGTTTGGGAAGTAGATGAGGTAGTAGCTATTCACCTGTTTATTATCAAACCTATGGGAGTTACTTCCACGTTGCTTATATTGCTATGCTATGCTCGTAGACGTGGTTTGGGTTTGAGAGTATTCATGACAGATGTGAGTATTGTTAATTATTGGTTAACTTAAGGTGGCAACTTTAATACACATCTGGGTGGATTGAGGCACCTGGGGAACCCAGTGATTGCCTGTCTTTTTTTGGAAATCCCGGGGTACCGTGTGATTCTCCTATGGACTGCCACCCAGGCTCAAAGGGATCATGAGATTATTCATGCTAGAAACTTCTGTGTGCAGCCACAAGCCATTATGGGCTCTGGCATAGTTGAGTATGTTGTGTGACCTCTTTCAGTGGTAGGCTAGCAGATGTAGGGGATGTAGGTGGTACTGTCTACCCAGAGTAAAGAGTTAACGCTTCTGAAAGACTGCGTCTCGGTCATCCGTTTCTCAAACACCATGTAGTGCGAGAAATCCAATGGAGGAGATCGAGTCTTGTGGGGAAAAGTGCGCAAACCTCTACAGAGTGTACAAACTAATCATGGTTAGCCGTGTCCCCGGTTATGGACGTCTTGAGTATCTGGTTCTTGGATTATCATGTGGATCTCATCACTCTTAATTATAAAATTTGAGGGTTATTAATTACTTTTAATTGCGATTGAGATGGGGTTTACCATTCTCAATGTTTAACAACCACCATGATAGTTAAATAAAATTTATTCCTTTGTTGTACGGAAAAATTGGCTTTTCGCAAAACATATTAACCATACAGCCTCCATCAGCCATATATGCATGTAGTGATAGCTTTATTCTGTTTATTACTCTTTGGTGTTATATTGCCAGCATATTCCATGTGCTGACCCATTTTCGGGCTGCAACGTATCATGTTGCAGACTTTTCAGACGACGAGTAAGGTGCCTTAGGTCGTGGTCTTTCACTCAGTGATGCCGTTGGAGTTGATGGACTCACTTTATTTTCCAAGCCTTCCGCTGTTATCGTATTTAGATGGCCTTAAGCCATATTATTTGTAATAAGTTCTCTTTGAGACATTCGATGTAATAAGTGTGTGATTGCTACTCTGTTATAAATCCTTCATGTACTGTGCGTGTCAGCTTTACCGATCCAGGGATGACTGATGCATAGAGATCAGACTGTTTGAGGTCTGGTCGCTACAGCTGGTGCAGCATCCTCTTCTTCATCTTCTTCCTCATCAGATGAGTGCTTTTCAAATTCAGCCATGGGATCAACACGCTTGCACCATCTCCCTCTCTTCCTTTCCTTCTTTTTCTTGCCCTCACCAGTAGCCTCCCTAATAGTTGATTTGGAGGCTTCAAGAGTTGAGGCTCTGGCTTTGGACATTTGTCGGCTCTCGGGTTCCGGCAAAACCCTTAAGGTTCGAACACTGGGGTGCGCGCGGAGATTTCCTCCCTACCGATCTACGCCCTAGCTCGCTAAGATCTCGCGGACGAACTCGACGAACTCACAACACAAACACACAAGATTTATACTGGTTCGGGCCACCGATGTGGTGTAATACCCTACTCCAGTGTGGTGGTTGTGGATTGCCTCTTGGGCTGATGATGAACAGTACAAGGGGAAGAATAGCCTCCTGAGGTCGAGGTGTTCTTGTGCTCGGTGTGTGGCTAAGGATTGGCTCAGGGTCAGATTCGTCGCCTCTACTGTGGTGGCTAGTTCTACTTATATAGGCCCTGGTCCTCTCCCCAAATATTGAGTGAGAAGGGAGCCAACAACGGCCAATTTGAAAGGGGACAACTAGTACAGTTTATCCTAACAAAATCGGTCTTCGCCTGCAAAAGGCTCTGGTGGTGACGCCGTCTTGGGCTCCATGGTGACCTCCGTCCTGCCGTCCCGCTGGTATTGGTCTCATTGCACTGATATGGAAACCTTTGCTTGATGCCTCGGTACTCCGCACCTGCGCTTGCCTCCTTAGCACCGAAGAGGAAACAAGGACGCTACGCGCGCTGGCGCCCGCCTGGCGCCCGCCTGATCCTGATCGTCACGACTTACGTCACGAGAGCCTCACGAGGTTTTCCCTGCCTTGATATCTCCGCTCCTCACGAGGCAGCCTGGTGAGGCCGCTCCTGAGGAGGTCTTGCGTCGTCCGCCTCGCGAGGCTTGGCCCCTTGCGAGGGTCCTGAATGTCTCGCTGATGAAGATGGGCTGTACAGGCCTGCTAACAAAGCCACGCCGTGGGCCGCAGGCAGGCAAGTCTGGGGACCCCCTTTCCCAGAACGCCGACAGTAGCCCCCGGGCCCAAGGTGCGCTCGGGCTTGGCTTCGCGGCGAAGCCAAAGGTCAAGCGCAGAGCGCCGCGGGCCCCAAAAGCCTGCGGCCTTGGTCGCCGCGTGGCGGTTGATTGGACGTGGGCGTCTCCGCTTCCCCACGCTGCCTCGGCAACTGCTTGACTTGACAAGTCCCTGCGACATGCAAGGAAAACCATCATTACCTGTGATTGTGGGAGGCGCCGGTTGGCCTTCTTCCGCTATAAATGGGGAGGGGGCAGAGCCCCCGTCGCCCATCTCTCCACGGTTCGCCTGCTTCCTCCTCCTTGCTCGTCTCCTTAGCAGCAATAGCGCCGTCGAAGAAGTTCTCCGCCGCAGAGAAGGCCAAGGCCCCTCGGGAGGGGCCCAGCTCCCCGGCGCCCAAGCGTGGACGTGGCCGTCCCCGCAAGCATGCCGCGACTCCCGCCGTCGCCCTCGGCTCCCGGGGTGGCGCCGCTGCGCGTGGCAGGAGTCGCTCTGGTCGCGGCAGCCCCGTCGACGAAAGGAGACGCGCCGTGGTTGCGCGGCCTCCCCGGCCGCGGTTCCATGCGTCAGAGGTGCTGCCAGAGTTCGTTGTTTGGTCGGAGGATCCAGCCGGCAGCTGGCTCCAGCTTCCTCGCTTCTTTGCCGACGAGCGACCGGCCTCCGGTCCGGGCGGGCTCTGGCTGCAGGCAGACGGTTGCTGCAGCCGGGCTTCTTGGGTCGCAGTCGAGGTCTCCGTCGCGGGCAACATAGCTCTGGCCCGCGATTGGCAGACGTTTGCCCGCGCGCGCGGCCTCGGCAGGCAGTGCACCCTCCACTTCAAGTTTGACGGCGACGCGACCCTCTACGTGAGGGTGTTCGGGGAAGACAGTCGCCGCGCCGGATGCTGCCCCGAGGTGAACGACAGCGAGGAGGTGCTCGGCCTTGGCGATGGTCGTGGTGAGGAGGAGGGTGAACCCGCCGGCCGCGCCTCGTCCGGCTACGGTGGCTCCTCTCTCGGCGACAGCTCTAGCAGTGGCGGCTACGACCAGCCGCTGCGTCGCCGCGCTCGCTTCGCAGGTGGTAGCGGGTTGTTTCGTCGCCGCGCATCCGTGAAGCGCGAGGAGGGGTCCGACTAAGCCCGGGACGTCGCCAAGGGCCTGCCCCCGCGGACTGCTGTAGGGGTGAGCACCGCTTTTGTTTTTCCTCTTTTTCTTCCTGCATCAAAACGAAACCAGTATGGGCCCGGAGGGGCGTGTATCGAACCATGACTCCTTAACCATTATGCTATGTTTGTTGCTCTCGCGTTGTATCATTATTCTGTGCAGAGATAACTTAGCTTGGCGTGTCTGGGGCAACCTCCCCTTCACGAGGCACTTGTTTCCTCGTGCTCGTCTTGACTTAGAGGTCGCTCAGGAACTGCAAAAAAATCGTTAGGAAGCTCGCTAGGAAACTTATCGTTCGTGCAAGCCTTGACCCAGCGCTTCATATCGCGGTACCCGAGGGGCACGGATTAAGAGAGATGCACCAAATTGTGGGCTCGAACGAGGGCGCCTTGCGAGAAAGCAGACGGAAGGCAGAGAGAAGGAAAAAAGCTCGCGAGGGCTCCTGCCTAGCCCCCTCGCAAGGTGTGCGAGAGGGAACACATGCCAACTAGAGCCGGAAATAGCGACAAAAGGCGATAGAACCAAATCAGCGATGGACGCCAGAAGCAAACTTTGATTAAAAAAAGGGCGAGCCAACTACGGAAAGCAAATGAAAAGCCGCGTCCGGCACCTAGTCTAGTCTTCAAATCTTCTCACCAGTGCGGAGCTAAGTGCTGCCACTAGGCATGGGAGGGAGCCCCAGGGCCTGAGGCCGGCACCCCTGAGACTCCGGGGCGTGTACAGCCCCACTCATTATTACGTGAGAGTGCACGGGCGGCGATCTTCACAGGCACTGGGCCTTCTTCACAGGTACTGGGCCTTTCTTCACGGGCACTGGGCCTTGCTTCACAGGCACTGGGCTTTGTTTTATGGGTAGAACTTCCGGAGGTGCTCGATGTTCCAGGCGTTCTGGATGGGTACCCCATCCTGCGTCTCCAGGCGCGCGGCGCCAGGCCTGGAGACATGGACGACCCTGAACGGGCCCTCCCACATAGGTGAGAGCTTGTGCAGCCCTTCCCTGGAGAGGACCCGCCTCAGGACGAGGTCGCCCGTCTCGAGCGTCCTGGAGCAGATGTTGCGGCAGTGATATCGCCACAGCGCCTACTGGTACCTCGCCGCACTCAGTACAGCTTCGCGACGACGTTCCTCCCCCAGCACGAGGTCCATCCCCCGCGTGGCATCCTGCTGCGCTTCATCAAACGCCAAGACCCGTGCGGAGCAATGCTTGACCTCGTGAGGAAGGACTGCTTCGGCTCCGTAGACAAGGAAGAATGGGGTCTCGCTCGTTGGCTTGGTGGCGGTGGTGCGGATGGACCACATCACAGACTGGAGCTCGTCGTGCCAGCCCCTGCCGCAGGCCTCGAGCTTCTTCTTGAAGGTCCTGGTCTTGAGGCCCCTCAAGACCTCTGCATTGGCGCGTTCGTCCTGGCCATTGCTCCTAGGGTGTGCCACTGAAGCATTGCAAATATGCGTTCCAAGGTTAGCGCAGTAGGTTTTGAAGAGGTTACTACTGAACTGCGAGCCGTTATCTGTGATGATGCAGTAGGGAACCCCGAAACGGCTCACGAGGCCCTTGATGAACTTGACAGTGGAGCCGGCTGGGATGGTGCGGACGGCTTCCACTTCCGCCCACCTGGTGAACTTGTCGATGACGACGTAGAGGTAGCGGTAGCCCCCAGGCGCTCGAGGGAACGGGCCCAAGATGTCCAGCCCCCAGACTGCGAACGGCCACGTGAGTGGGATGGTCTGGAGGCCCTGAGCCGGCTGATGAATCTGCTTGGCGTGGAACTGGCAGGCTTCGCATGACTTCACCAGCTCAGCTGCGTCGTTGAGCGCAGTGGGCCAGTAGAACCCACTGCAGAATACCTTGCCGACGAGGGTCCGTGATGACGAGTGGTGCCCGTAGTCCCCATCATGTATGTCAATTAGCAGCTCCTTCCCCTGGTCCCTAGAAATGCAGCACAGAGTAACGTCATTTGGCCGCTTCCTGTACAACTCACCGTCCTGGATGCAGTACGCCGTGGCTTGCCGGGCCACACGCTCTGCGTCCTCGTCCTTCTCCGACAGGGCCCCTTGCATCAGATACTCCTTGAATTCCTTGGTCCAGCATCCCTCCTGGGGCTCGAGCGCCAAGAGTAGGCGAGCTCTTGAGGTCGGGCCACAGGCTGGGGCTCCCGTGGCAGGCGGCTGCGGGAGCTACTCCCGGGGCTGAGCTGTGCTTGAAAGTGGTGGTGTCGCCGATGGCTTGAAGAGCCGTTCCTCAAAGACGCCGGGCTCTTGTGGCTGCCGCTTGGATGCCCTCTTGGCGATGTCGTCAGCTTCCTTGTTGGTGCCCCGGGGCACATGCTGTAACTCCAGGCCCAAGAACTGCTTCTCCATCTTGCGCACCTCCGCGAGGTATGCCTCCATATGCTCGTCCCTCGGCTCGTATACTTTGTTGGAGAAGTTGACGAGGAGCTGCGAGTCGCCCTTAACGGTAAGGCGCTTCACCCCCAGAGCTTCCGCGGCTTTCAGGCAAGCTATCAGGCCCTCGTATTCCGCGATGTTGTTGGAGACCTTCTCGCCCTGCTGAAAGCAGAGCTGCAGGCGTAGTAGAGCTTGTCCTGAGTGGGCGAGATGAGTACTACTCCAGCCCCTGCGCCCTGATGCGCGAAGGCGCCATCGAAATACATGACCCAACTGTCTGGCGCCTCACTTCCTGGTGAGGTGGACCAGTCTTCGCCTACTTCAAGTGTCGGGGCATCCGTCCATTCCGCCACAAAATCAGCGAGCGTGGCTCCCTTGATGACCCTGGTAGTGCTGAACTCCAACTGGAATGCTTGCAGCTCGATGTTCCACTCAGCGACCCTTCCGGCGGAATTAGGGCTCCTGAGCACCCTCTCCAATGGGTAGGCTGAGACGACCTTGATGGGGTGGCCCTCGAAGTAGTGCCGCAGCTTGCATGAGGCCACCAAGAGCGCGAGCAGGAGCTTCTGGGGCATGGGATATCGCGCCCTCGCGTCCCACAACACCGTGCTGACAAAATACACCGGGTGTTCGATGAGGGCTGGCGCGCTGTTGAGGCTCGTGTCTTGCGTAGGTTGGGACGTCTCCTGAGATGGAGGGACTCCTGATGCCTGATTGCTTGTGGGAATCTCGGTGACGTTGTCCTGCCGAGCTTGGTCTTCTGTTGACGCTGCTAAGGCTCTTGCGGCGCCTTCCTGATCTTGCATTGCTTCATCTGTAGCTTGGCGCGACACGCCCTTGGCTTGGTTCTCCTCCCGAACTGCCACCAGAGCTACGCTGGCGGAGTATGGGGTAGCGGCAAGGTAGAGTACTAGGGGCTCGAGAGGTCGTGGTGCCACCATCACCGGAGGGCTGGTCAGGTATCTCTTGAGGTCTTGAAAAGCTCGGTCGGCCTCCTGGGTCCACTCGAATGGGCCCTTCTTCTTCATCAGCTTGAAGAAGGGTTGGGCGCGCTTTCCTAGCTTGGAGATGAAGCGTCCCAACGCAATTACCCGACCAGCTAGCTTCTGCATTTCCTTAAGGGTCTGTGGTGGGCTCATGTCCTCAATGGCCTTGATCTTCTCTGGGTTCGCCTCAATCCCTCTGTGGGACACGAGCAAGCCCAACAGCTTGCCGGATGGGACACCGAACACGCACTTCTCCGGGTTAAGCCGCAAGTTCACCTGGCGCAGGCTCGCGAAGGTCTCCTCCAGGTCTTGAATCAAGGTCCTTGCCTCCCGATACTTCACCACAATGTCGTCGACGTAGGCCTCCGTGTTTCTCCCGAGCTGCCGCCCCAAGGCGATATGCATCAGCCGCTGAAAGGTTGCGCCCGCGTTGCGCAGTCGGAAGGGCATGCAGGTGTAGTAGTACACCCCACACAGGGTCAGGAAGGCTGTCTTCTCCACATCCTCTACCGCCATCTTGATCTGGTGATACCCTGAGAACGCATCCAGGAAGCACAGCAGGTCGCACTCGGCGGTGGAGTCGACGATCTGATCGATGCGTGGGAGCGGGAACGGATCTTGGGGGCAGACCTTGTTGAGGTTGGTGAAGTCGACGCACATTCGCTCCTTTCCCGCCTTTCTTCGGCACTACGATGGGGTTCGCCAGCCATTCGGGATATCGAACCTCGTGAATGGCACCCGCCGCCTCCAGCTTGCGGGTCTCTTGGACGATGAAGGCCTGCTTCTCAGTGGACTGCCGTCTCGCCCGCTGCTTCACAGGGCGTAAATTGGGGCATACCCTTAAATGATGCTGAATCACCTCTCTCGGGACTCCCACTAGCTGATTGGGCTCCCACGCGAATATATCCTTGTTCGCGCGCAAGAACTTCACGAACGCTTCCTCTTGGCTTGGGTCGAGGCTGGCACCTATGGTAAAGGTGGCTCTTGAGGGCCCGTCCTCGTCGACTGGCACCTGCTTGGTTTCCGCCTTGTCTTGTGTGAACAACTGCTTCTTCTTGGTCGGTGCGGCTCCCTTGGGCTCGGAGGTGCCTGCATCGGCGGGCTGCACTGCCGCAGCGGACTTGAGGGCGAGCTTGAGCGCCGCCAGGGCCTCCTTGGCGTCCCCCTGGACAGTGAGGACGCCTTTGCTTCCGGGCATCTTCATGAGGTTGTAGGCCGGATGAGTCACCGCCATGAACTGGGTCAGAGCTGGGTACCCGAGAATGGCGTTGTACGGGAGGCCGATGCGAGCGATGTCGAAGTCGACCAGCTCGGTGCGGTAGTTGTCGCGCGTGCCGAAGGTGACGGGGAGGCGGATCTGCCCAAGGGAGCGGGCAGTGCCACCACCAACTCCTGAGAAAGGCTTGCTGAAGCTGAGCCGCTCGAGTGGCACATGAAGAAGGCTGAAGGCCTCCACGGAGAGCAAGTTGAGGCTGTCGCCGCCGTCGATGAGGCTCTTGGTAACAGCCACGTTGCAGATGGTGGGCGTGCAGAGCATTGGGAGCATGCCCGAGCCGGCGGTGGAGTCGGGGTGGTCTTCTGAGCCGAAGGTGAGGTCGGCCTCTGGCGCAGCCCAACCCGGCGGAGCACCGAGCGCTTGGAAGCGGCACCAATCCGAAGGTGGTGCTTGAGAGCCGCCCAGTAGGGCCGCGACTGCGTGGTGCGCCGGTACCGCGTAGCGCGCGGAGTTCCTCCCAGGATGCCACCGTGGATCCAGGGAGGTTGAGCAGCCAGGCGCGCGGCTCGCCGCCGAGGGCCATGGGGAGCTAGTTGGCCATGACCTTGTCATCGCCCCGGCCTCGAGGACGGCCTCCTCGTATGCCAGCAGGAAAGCCGACGGGTCCGCCGCGCTGTCGTAGCGCGGCGGCATCTCCGGCCTGAACTTGGGTGGCCATCGCACCTGCTGCAGGGCGGGGGCCAGGGCTCGGAGCCCCCTAGCCCCGTCGTCAGCGCCGGCCGTTGGAGTCGGTAGCTGGGCGACTGCCATGAGGGCAAAGTGCGGTGGCGGCGGAGCGTAGGTCGGTGGAGAGGAGCTACGGCGCACCCCTACCTGGAGCGCCAAATGTCGGATCTCGGGTTCCTGCAAAACCCTTAAGGTTCAAACACTGGGGTGCGCGCGGAGATTTCCTCCCTACCGATCTACGCCCTAGCTCGCTAAGATCTCGCGGACGAACTCGACGAACTCGCAACACAAAGACACGAGATTTATACTGGTTCGGGCCATCGATGTGGTGTAATACCCTACTCCAGTGTGGTGGTTGTGGATTGCCTCTTGGGCTGATGATGAACAGTACAAGGGGAAGAACAGCCTCCTGAGGTCGAGGTGTTCTTGTGCTCGGTGTGTGGCTAAGGATTGGCTCTGGGTCAGATTCGTTGGCTCTACTGTGGTGGCTAGTTCTACTTATATAGGCCCTGGTCCTCTCCCCAAATATTGAGTGAGAAGGGATCCAACAACGGCCAATTTGAAAGGGGACAACTAGTACAGTTTGTCCTAACAAAATCGGTCTTCGCCTGCAAAAGGCTCTGGTGGTGACGCCGTCTTGGGCTCCATGGTGACCTCCGTCCTGCCGTCCCGCTGGTATTGGTCTCGTTGCACTGATATGGAAACCTTTGCTTGATGCCTCGGTACTCCGCGCCTGCGCTTGCCTCCTTAGCACCGAAGAGGAAACAAGGACGCTGCGCCCGCTGGCGCCCGCCTGGCGGCCGCCTGATCTTGATCGTCACGGCTTACGTCACGAGAGCCTCGTGAGGTTTGCCCTGCCTTGATATCTCCACTCCTCGCGAGGCAGCCTGGTGAGGCCGCTCCTGAGGAGGTCTTGTGTCGTTCGCCTCGCGAGGCTTGGCCCCTCGCGAGGGTCCTGAATGTCTCGCTGATGAAGATGGGCCATACAGGCCTGCTAGCAAAGCCACGCCATGGGCGCAGGCACGCAAGTCTGGGGACCCCCGTTCCCAGAACGCCGACAACATTGGCACTCTCTTGGCAGGAGCCTTCTTGTTCAGACCAGGCTTAGTTGAAGCTGTTGTGCCAGATTCTTTCTTGACAACCTTCTTCTTTGAGTTGACTTCCGCCTCAACAGCAACATAATCTTCATCCTCAGAGTCTGAGTTTCTCTTCTTCCTTGTCCTTGTTGCTGCCTTGGGAAAGTTGCTTGGGGTGCTTCTACTACCCTCATCATAGCTGTCAGAGGGACTAGTGCCCTCAGTCAAGTTAACTTGCTCCTCAGACTTGTTCTGGTTGTCACTTTGATCTGACATAGCTTACACTACAAACTAAAAGCTGACCCTGTGAACAGATGTAGTTGAGATAGAGTGGATGAGCATCAAAAAGTGCAGAGATTTTGCAAAACAATTGAGTCAAAAACTTAGTGTTAGTTTTCTACTGAAAGCATTTCGGAGCTACCGATTTGTTAAACTCGGTGACACCGAAGCAATATTAGAGTCTGAACTAGTGGTATCGGTCGGACCGAGACACAGTTCGGTGACTCCGAGATTGCTAGGGTTGCACTGAGAATTGAACTCGGTCACACCGATTTGCAAGTTTCGGTCAGACCGAAAGTTACAAGTGCAATGGCCTAGGCCAAATCGGTGAGACTGATTTCTACAACTCGGTCGGTCCGAGATGAGTTCGGCGGAAACCTAACCCTAAATTTTTGAATCAAAACTGATCTCAAAAGTAGCAAGAATCATGGCATTGTCTTTGTGCTAAGAATCGGAGTGAGAAAGCACAAAGGATCGAACTCATACCCTAACTTGGTGATGAGCTCGCTAAAGCGACAAGGACGGTGAAGATTCCCGTTGACGGTGGCGGAGACCAGCGGCAGGAGGTTGCTGGCGATGAGGAGACGATCCGGAGACTCGAGTCGACAGATCAGGATATGCGCGGGCGAAGGGTTTCGGAGGAATTTCCAAAATTTGACCCATGGGTATATATATCCTGACCCTGTCGGTGTGACCGAGTGGAATGACTCGGTGGCACCAAGATGCAGAATCGCAAACGGTTACTGCAACTCTGTGTGACCGAACTGTTCAAATCGGTTGCACCGAGATTGAAAACCTAGATCAACTCAATGAACTCGGTATGACCGAAAGGGATGAATCGGTCAGACCAAAATACACAGAGAGGTTTTGGAAGTTTAATTCTATGACGAATCGGTGGCTCTAAGTGCTCCTCACCCAGAGTGTTCGAATCTGACTTGATCAAACTTTGTGATGTAGCATGAATAGATTTTGAGAAGAGAAAAGCACAGATAGCTAGAGGAAGTTCTTAGGCATTCTTGTCCATCCATTTGGCAAAAGAAAAAGACTAGACAATCAAAGCAACAAAATGGATGTCCTCGAATGAGAAAAATATGCAATCAACATGCTCACACAATAAGATGGAAATGAAATATGTGGCAAATCATGCACAAACACTCTAGCATCTATCAATCAACTGGCGATGACTAGGTCATCTATATATGAGTATATTGACTGAGGAGTCAAATGAGAACATTTGATCGTAGGTCATACTCATCGTTTAAGCATAAGTGGGGTTACCACTTTTACATAAAGCATTGTTCTGTTCACACCATTAGAGTTGCTTTAGCTCAATTCTTAGAGTAAAGCTCCCCCTAGATGTGTGATCCCCCCCCCCCCCTAAGAGGGATGAACTAACCTTGGGTTTTTTCGATGATGACTTCATGTAGATGTTGAAGATGTGGATACTCAATGTTGTTGTAGATTATTTGGAGCAATCCGTTGGAGTGAGTTGCACTTTCAATACCTACATGGGTTAGTCCCACAAGGGACAAACAACGATATCCATAGACATAGAGTGAAGTACACACAAGATGACTATAGAGTGAAGTACAAACAAGGATATCCATAGACATAGAGTGAAGTACACACAAGGATATCCATATACATGGGTTAGTCCCACAAGAGTCAAACCCCTCGATGGCAAGTACGGCCTTGCCCTTGCGTTTCCTATTGCGACGCCGACCCTTCTTCGTCGGGGTGGCGGCGTCTTCTTTGGTAGAGTCGGTTTCCGCACCGGCGTCTTCACCGGGGTACCTCCTTCCCTCTTCAGCCCGGGCGCATGTATCGGCCAGAACGTAGAGCTCGGCCACATCCTTAACCTTGGTCATCGCCAGCACTTCGTGCATCTTGCGGTTGCGCACTTTCTGATGGAACGCGCTGATCACAGCGGCGAGATGAACGTTGGGGATGTTGTACTGCACCCGGCTGAATCTCTGGATGTACTTGCGCAGGCTTTCCCGTTCCTTCTGGGGAATGATATGCAGATCACTGGCCTGGCCATGAGCTTGGTGGCCTCCTGTGAAGGCGCCAACGAACTCATGGCACAGATCCAACCAAGAAGAAATGGAATCTGCCGGCAAGTGCATCAACCAAGACATAACATTGGGCTTCAGTGCCAGCGGGAAATAATTGGCAAGCACCTTGTCGTCGCGAGCTCCGGCAGCCTGCATCGCGATGGTGTAGATGCTGGGGAACTCGGACGGATGGGTCTTGCCAGTGTACTTCTCGCCGACGTCGGGCTTGAATGTGCGGTGGGACGGCCAGTGGAACTGCCGCAGCTCGCGGGTAAAGGTCGGGCAGCCCACCTCGTAAGGTAGGCCGCCGGAGCCCCCCGGTGCTGGGTGGTCCATAGCGGGTCCCGCCCGCTTGTCCGACTGGTGGCGTGTATCGCGCCGGCGCTTGATGGTGGTCCGAGCGTCTTCGTGAGCACGTTCCCGAAGAACTTGGTGCTGGTCGCGGAGGGTCCGCGGGTCGGACGACGCTATGGAGATGTTATCACAAGCGTCGTCACGACGGGCCGACGCCCGTGGCGGCTGGCGAGGAGGAGGAGAGTGCACCGCGGCCGCAGCTCCACCGGTCCTCCCAGCGCCAGCATGTGGTGGCTCGGTGGAGCGCCGACCCGAGGGCCCCGCCGGTCACAGATCATCTTTGTTGGCGACGAGGCTCCGGATGGTGGCCCTCCACTCATCGAGCTTCTCTGTAGCAGGAGGGAAGTCGAGGAGCAGCTGCGCGCGCGCCAAAGCTTCTGCTGGCGTGGGCGGTGGCGACAGCTACGTGGATCGCGGCGCGCTTCGACTTCTAACCACGTTAGAAGGAGCTCTGTTACGACCCAGCGGCTGCGTGCCATTTTCGCCAACACTTCGGCGGGCATGCTGAACTCCTTCATCCCGCGGACGACGCACAGGGCTCTTCCCACGGCCGTGCCCAGGGTCACCGGCGTGGTGACACTGCTCGTCGCGCACACCATGGGAAGAGAGCACAGTGGTCACCAGCGTGGGCGTCTTGGAGGTCGCTGCGCCGCCCGAGGGTGGCACAACGACACTCCTGGAGGGCCCCGCGCCGCCTGCTAGGGGCCCAGCTCCGTCTTTGGATCTGGCGACGTGCGGCCGGTCGTCTGGTGCGCGAACGACGCCGCTCGCCAGGCTCTCACTGCCAGGGCGATGCTGGTGCTCGCGGACCGCGGCCCGGGTCTTGTCCGCGACCGGCCCACTGCCCCCCGCACTGGCATGGGCCGTTCGGCTCCCAACGAGCCGATCGCCGTGGCCGTCTTCTTCTTGGGAGCCATAGCGACGAAGAACTGCTAGGCTAACTACTAGACCAGATTCTCACAATTGCGCCCCCTACCTGGCGCGCCAAAGATGTCGGTGTGGAACGACACCTATGGGATCACAAGAATCCCTACTACGGTTGCCGGGGCGCAGGGTTGCAAGAAGAGCAGGATTAGTAATCAGCACAAGGATTGTTTACCCAGGTTCGGGCCGCGAGGATGCGTAAAACCCTAGTCCTGCTTTGGTGGGTGTATTTCACAGAGTTCTCAAGCTCACGAACTAGCTATGGTGGGGTGCGTGGTCCCAAAGAGCCGAATCCTTCTCCAATATGCCATGGGCCTCCTTTTATAGTCGAAAGGGGCTGCCACAGTGGCATACATGAGGTGGAAAGGCGTACAGTATTGTGAGCTTATCGCTCGTATTACAGGACAAGACGCATTTAATGCGCCGCTGAGGTGTCCCCTAGCTTTATCGGGGACGGGGGCGAGGCCCGTCCCGTCCGTCGCCGCTCTTCCTCGCTTCGACACGTGCCCCGGCCAGTGATGCATGCGGCGCCATGTAGGTAGGCTGGCAGCTGAGGTGGCGCGGTGGTGGAGCCTCTACGAAGATCTGGATGCCGCCACGCAGGCGCTTGATGAGTTGGCCTGGGAGCTGCATGTTGCCATGCAGGTGCCTGCCCAGCTGGTTGGGCTGGTAGCTGCATGCGAACGGCGGTGGAAACTTGGTTGGTGTGGGCCTGGCAGTGGCCCCACTGGCGTCCTCGGTGAGGGCCTTGCCGGGTGGCCCGGGAAGGGTCTTGCCCTGGCGCGCTGTCGTCCCCGGCAAGACCTTGCCGGGGGTCTGGTGGCCTTCCTCGGCAAGGATCTTGCCGAGGATCGTCGTCTCCTAATCCTCATCTGATCTTGAGAGTTCCTTGTCTTCACAAAGATATGCATACCACCACAGAGGTGCCTCCCGAGCCCTGGCCCAACGTGGTTGATGGTGTTGGGGACGTGGGCTCAAGGGTGGCTCGCTCTGTTGGTGTTTGGGCATGCTGCCCCGGCAAGGCTCTTGCCGGGGCTGCTGAGGCCGTCCCCGGCTAGGGTCTTGCCGGGGGAAACTGCTCCGCCCCTCTGCTTCTTTGCGTCCTTGGTCTTGGCATTGCTCTGGCTGTCTTGGGCTTCGGTTTTACCTCGGTTCACCTCCCCTGTTCTGCTTGGTGTGACCGTGGGCGCGGCTCCCACTGCCCGTGCACAGGTAAAGGGGTACAAAGGTGCGCCCGTTCTTTTGTACACCGACAACGACATACGAATTATTGCCGAGCATGGCAAGCTATATTTAAATGGTTTGAAGCAGCATCAGCCGAAAAGAAATTAAAATGCTAAGATGAAACTAGGGATGTAAGTGGCAAATAAATGACATCCGCCAGTCCCATCTAGTTAGTTTTTGCTAGCTCCCTGGTTCATTTTCCTCAAAAAACAAAAACTCTTTTGAACTATCATACCACTAGTGGACTTTAATCGGGATTAACCAGGACCCAGTTGACATCCCTAGTTGAAAGGGAGTGTACCACCGCTATATTTAAGTTGCCAAGGAATCTAAGCAGTTGAAATAATCTGAGAAAGCACTTAACAGTGTGGCCTCATATAAACTACGAAGACAGTCTTGTGATGAAGTTCAGAGGAAAAGTTAAGGACTCAAATGAACTAGGCATGCATTTCTTTACGATAGTACAGCAGGCACTGCTGACATATTGGCCAACTCAAGTATAGCGTAACAAGTAACAAACAAGCATTCGAATCAAGCAATACAGCAAAGCAGACAACTGAACTATTTATTATTCTGTAGGATTACAGGTTGAGGGCACAAGCCAAGAAAGCAGCCAACACGCATTACATTTCACATGTACTAAAACACACTGGCTTACCATATGTTGCTGTGAAGCCTCGCTGCTGTTGCAATGTTCTTTCAAGATATCGTCAGCATCCCGTGGTTGCAAATCTACTTGTTGTAGTTTATTCTGCACCCTCTATTTAGGTAAAATTAATTTTAATCGCATGCACTGGTTCGAATGATCATCAATGGTTCATCTAAACTAATGAAAGAAGGGTGTGTGCATACACGACAATATATCTGCTTCCCTCTATTTTTATGCTTGTTCGAGGTGCCAGCCCCAAAAGAACAAATATTTTGCTTGACGGGGTTGGCAGCTCCATAATTAATAGAAGCATCAAATTAGTCATGCAACTTGGGAAGATCAAGAACACACAAAAAAGTAATGAATAGAGGCTCGTAGCAGTGATGTAATAGCTAGCATCAGAAAATGTAGGGTAAAACGAACAAAAACCAGGGGAACCACATGCTAGTTTGCTGATGTGTAATTAAGCATAGAGAACATGAAGCAGTCTGATGGAACCAACAGGTGGCATCAGAACAACACCATTATCATAAATATAGCATGCAAGAAGTAAAATAGTAGGCAGTGATATCTAGGAAGTACAGTAATACTTAGGACAAAACTAAAGCATATTAACTATATGTGCACTGGTATGTAATTTAGCACATGTAACATGTTCACTGCCAGAAGTATGGCCCTACAGGTGCAAGCAGAATAACGCGTCTCATGAAAAACTGAATGATGCCCTGAAGAAATTCAAAGGTGCGGTGCTTATGCTAAGAAAGTGAACGTAGGCGCCGACCGTTGGATAATAGTACCTGATTCTCGGCGGCGTATGGGTATCGTTGGCATACTTGATAGCTAAGGATCGTCGATGGTGCTCGTGTTGCGGGTTAGTTTGGGCCGGCTGTCGCCGTTGCTGAAGCGGCTCCGGTGCTACGGTTGCGCCTGTCGACATACAAGAAAGCTCATCTGTGGTAACTGAACAGTTGCACGATAAAGAGAAAAACCGAAGGAGTACAGATTGAAATAATCTGATGAGGCTGCGGCGTCGGTAAAGCAGGGCCGGTGGAGTTGAAAATGGCGTCCGTGGAGCGGGTCCGGTAAAGTGGACGAAGGCTTCGGCGGGCACGTTGTACAGTGCTTTCGGTGAGGCGGATCTGTTGCGGCGGACGAGGGCTTGTATGAAGGGCCAGCGAAGGGACGGACGAGGGAGTCAGTGAAGGGCCTACACTGTGGTGGACGAGGGCGCCGGTTAAGCAAATCCGGTGCGGTGGACCATGATGGCGGTTAGGGAGATCTGGAGCGGTGTACAAGCCAGTCGCTGAAGCGGCTCCGGTGAAGTGGTGAGTTGGCAGTTGGGGGTTCCAAGGTGCGGAAGGTAGATCCGTCGGGGTGTGAGGTCCACCGCTGCAGCGGAGGACTAGATTCAGCGGCTGCCGTAGTTGGGGGGTCGGGGAGGGGAAGGGGAGGGGCTCTGGGGAAGAATGTTGGGGGCAAAGAGGGGAAAACAATGGAGTTACCAAAGCATCCCTTTTCCATTCATGTGGCAGGGGTAAAACAGGAATATCGCAGGGCTAAACTTTCGGGCGCGAGATATTTCGATGTGAGCGGGAAGTTTGAAAGCTTTTGGTGCCTGAAATTATATTCTGCTCTTGTACGGACAACTATGATATCATGGCCGAGAATTTGTTTGTTTTGAACGCAAAAAAAGTGCAAGTTTTGAAAATCAATGTCTCCAATTCAAAACTTAGATTGTCCATTCAATTCAAATATGGATCATTGAGCTACTACAAGCAAATACCATCATATCGTCCAATTCAAATGAAATTCCAAATGTGTTTATCCTCAATATGATGACAAAAGAAAAAATGTGTATGTGTATGAATAAAGTGGATGATTATAAAGTTTGAGCATGCCCGTATGTGTATATCTCTAGGTTTGATATATGAATTTGAAATCACGAAATCCCGGCTTAAAAATGTACCTCCGTTTAAATGAATTACAAAAGCTAATGATGGAGTCGAATTCCAAAATTCCAATCTTAGGTTTGTAATTCTGGTACATCAAAGTATATCGCGCATGTTCAAAAGTATCGTTATCTCATAGTCCAAACTGTGAAACAAATTGATCAACCTTGAGTGCACACACTATTGACCATGTATATCTCAATTACGCTAAAGTCCCTCAAATATAGACACCTCACTCTTTATCTGAAGCCAACCCCCCCCCCTCGTCGCCCACCCCCCCCCCCCCCACACAGAAGTCGTTCTGTCCCCCCAAACACCAACACACGAGCACATTAACACCCCTCTCTCTTCTAAAGTCCGGACCCCCAATATAGGTCTCTATCACTTTGTCTCTTGGGCATGCACACATCTCTTCCCCCACTCTCTAGCTAGGTCTCCCGACATCTCTCTTTCCCAAGCACACGCACTATGTTGAGTGTATCTTTCCCATACGCACAAAACGTCGCCCCCAAACGTCTATCTCCCTAGTTATGTGGTTCTCGCACACTCACCTCACACACCACCCCACTGCAAACAAGCACACTTTGTCTCCTTGTTCACCACTCTCCTCTTTCTATCTCTCCCACATGCGGACCCGCCCCAGCTCCTCCCTGTATACATATATGTTGTGACTCTTTCCATAGCTCCCTAATGTATCATCGTTCTCGATCTCGCACATTGTGTTCTCTACACCATCTATTCTAGATCTCTCATGAAGTTCCTATCACACACACGATGACTCGCTTCCCTTGCGTCTCCGTACATAGGCCAATTTCAAACAACATCAACATTGTCTCCCTATCTATACGCCATTTATGGACACAAACGCCCCCGCTCTCGCCCCCTCTCTTCCTCTCTCTCTCTCTCTCCGTCGCTATCTCTCTCTCTCTCTCGCTCTCACACCCCTCTCCCACACACAATCGATGTCTCTTCCAAATAGTCTGCTGCCCCCGCCCGCACCCATGCTATCCCGCTACTACACATGTCACACCATTCCCCCTTCCCTTATACTAGGTTTACATCATTAGTGGTCTCTCTACTCCACATACACACACTCCCTCTCACACACAAACGCGCGCAAAAACACACACAGACACGCACAAACACCCATTAATCTGGATCCTCATCTCTCCCCATGTCCGCATGTGTATCTCGCACACTCACTACCTAATTATGTATATGTGTCTCCACGTTACACAACACAAAGCCCCATGTACATGTCTCTCTCTATCCTCCACACACATAGACACAAAGAATCTGTTATCATTGCCTCAGTCTCTAGACATATCACATACGCACACTCTCTCTCTCTCTCTCTCTCTCTCTCTCTCGCGCGCGCGAACACGCTCAACAAGGGTCTCCCCGTGAATAACTTACCGTCTATTCATCAACAGTCGTGGCAGTACGGCGAACATGAGACGTGAAAAAGAATAAATCTACATGTGCTTAGACCACCTAGTATGACTACTAGGACTAGATCAGGCCAAAAAGTGCGCCGCTGTCACCCCCTCCTTATCGGCGACGGGAAAACCTTTGTTTTACACAGTCGAGAAGTCATTGTGCTAAGGCCTCCCATGCTGAGGCGTTGAATAGAATGTAGATGCTAGTTTACGGAAACAAGTATCGATAATACGTTTGTATCTCCATACTTATATTTGTTCTCTTATAAAAAACCGAGTTGGTGATGATGGTACGCGTGCCATCTTGCAATATAGACTGTCTGATCTATATCTGACTGATGGAAATTAAACTAAAATATACCCGCACCCCTCTCCACATTTGCAGACAAGGCCTTCCCTCGTTCATCCTTATCTCCAACAACCTCATTGTTGAGCAATTAAGAAAGGAAGCCTCTGGAACAAACTGTCCTGGTGGCCGCTGTCGGTGTCGTCAATCCCCATGCATCCGCTCAGTCCGACCACCAATCACCACCACGCCCCACTCCTCTTCACCTTATCTCCTATTTCTCGAGATATCATTAGTTTTTTACACATGGGATTACTCCCGCATGGGTCAATCACAACGAGTGTTTTTATAAAAAAATGCATCTTGATGTTCCGTGCAATGCACGGATCTTCCTAGTACTCCTACAGAAGACTAAGTTGGTGATGATGGTGTGTCTGCCATCCGTCGTTTGTGACCATTAGATCTACATCTAACGACTGTGAGGTAAGTTGTTGCCTTTTCTCACAAACATCTCACTTGTCTACCAATTTGCAGAAAAACCCATAATTAGTATCTTAAAACCAACCACATCCCTCCTTGACCTCACCAAAACAGCCCAAGGAATATATTCTAATTGAAACATAATATATCTCCTGTGATATATGTATATCAAAATTAGGGTGTTTTGTATCAAGTTTGTGAATAAGTATTATTCTAATTATGATTCGTTGCAACGCACATGAACATTGCTAGTATTTCCAACCATGCAAAAAAATTTCCCTAGTATTCCATAGTTTCGAGTTTTCCATCAAGATATTAGTCACTCATGGTTGATATTTACTTTCAATCATGTACACATATGCACTATGTAACTAGCCTTGCTTATTGGGTTCCAAATCTTAACTTTCACTCCTACTTACAATATGTAGAGTATTTAAAATAAAACTACCACTTTCAACCAGCCCTAGGAACAATCTATTATACAAAAAATAGCAAGACATACCCAAAATTTCTTGATCCACGCCAAAAACTACTACCTACCGATTAGGTTAGTTTAATCCCATTTATGCCAGGGTTGGCCCACACGTCCGTGCTAACGAGGCAGCTTAAACCAACACATTTTGTTTGACCGTTGACACGAGGGACCCACATCTCACCTTCTATCTTGTTATTCCCCCTCAAATCATTATTTTTTCCTGAACATTACTTCAAACAGTGCTGATGCGTGTTCGTCGGTGGCGCCGGTGATGAGCGAGTTGGCCGCTGCTCCGCCGGACGGGCCTAACGCCGCGTTGGCCTCCGCACGGGTTGGCAGGCTGGCCCGAGCATGACTCACGAGCGAGCAAGCCGCCGCACTGGCCTTTGCTCGAGCGTGACTCACGAGCGAGCAAGCCGTCGCGCCGCCGTGCCAATCTAGCTAGCAAACCTTGCAGACAAGCATCTGGACAGAGCTATCTTGGCTAGCTAGCGGCCGCGAGCGCCGGACGGAGCTGGCATTCGGGCTGCCGCAAGATGGGCTCCGCACCGCCGGCGGTTTTGACCTCGCCTTCTGCCGGCGGCGTTAGCTACGTCCCATGGCCGAGGATGACTAGGTGGACGGGCCGGAGGTAGGAGGTCACTCGGGGATTTTTGTGCAGACTGACATGTAGGTCCCACAAGTCATAACACCCGGTCGAATAGAAGGCGTTGACTTAATGGGCGACACGGGCCCTGTTTGGATACTCTAAGTCAGAGGTTAGATTCTAACCCTGAACTAACTCTAACCAAAGTGGTGTTTGGATGACAGGGTTAGATTGACAACAAATGTATCCAAACAGGGCCATGGGTTGAAACGTGCCTATAACGGCACTTTGTAGAGTAGTCGTTTCTTGGTAGGGCTGGTTGGTAAGAGCATGTACAATGGTTGATAAGGTAGTCTTATCTTAAGTCTGCCAAGTATGCAAGTGGTAGTAGTTTCTTGGCATTATTAGTGGTTTCTTGCATTATTAGGGGTTTCTTGTAAGGAATAATGTACTACTAGCGACAAAAGGTGATTCTAGGTTGCGTTGTACTCCAACGAGTACTACTAGTGGTCGCGGGAGTGTATACCTCGTTTTGTGGGTTTGATCCCGGCCGAACGCACGGCGGCTTTTTTTTAAATAGTAACTTCGCTGCGAGCCAATATTTTACACTGGTAGTTTGAGTTTTGAAGTCAAACGGACGTGCGGCACCACAATCTAGGTGCACTGGATAGCCTAGCCACGTGAACGAGTTTTCCTTCCCAGCATCTCATGGCTCACGTGCTCGCCCTAGCCGCACCTCGCTTGCAGCTTCCTCATCAGCTAGTAGCATATTTAAACTAGTGCCTCCCAATTAAGCCCGAGGAGCCGAAAAAGCCTGGCGGGGCATTGGGAACTATGCAATATGGCTCTGTACGTAAAGTGCTCTACTACTACTCTGTAGCTTGTGGCGTTGCACGCATGGACTTCACTCCATTATCGGCTCTACTATAAAAGAAATTCCTCTTGACGTGTTTTTTTTAAACGCAGGCAAAAGCTTTGCTTCATCTCATTCATAAAGAAGGAACTACTAACACAGTTTGACGAGATCCATTACACCTCCACAAATGGAAGCGAAAAGCCTAGTCTCGCTGTATCAAATAACTCAAATGTTCTGCCCCCGCAGTAACTGTCGCTGATAAACAGGCTGCTAGTGTGTGCGTGAGAGGAGTGGCTGAGTAGGCCAGCTACATGAGAGGAGCGGCTGAATAGAGCACCGAGAGTACCCACTAGGCCACTACGCAGGTGTACTTTCCCTGCATTGATAGTACAGTGATGGTTCTAGAGAACAATAGTACCCTCCACTTCCAACTGTAGCTCCTTGGCCCTGAGATTCAAGAGTTCAAAACTAGTTGAGAAAGTAGTACTAGTACATAGCACTAGTAGTACCCTCGCTCCTTGGCCCTGTAGCTCCATGACCCTGCACTACACTAGAAGTACAGTACATAGCACTAGTAGTACCCTCGCACTACTAGTTGAGAAAGTAGTACTAGTACTGCTACAGTATGAGTACGTACTCCTCCGTCACATAATGTAAGACGTTTTTTGATACTAGTTGGCGTGTACAAAAAATAGCAAAAACATACCCAAAATTTCTTAATCCACGCAAAAAACTACTAGCTAGTGCCAAATTTTTTTACTAGTGCTATTATTTACAGTATAATGCAATCCCATAACGTCCCATAATGCTAGTACTAGTAGTAAATAATAGCCTCACCCCTTCGCTACAGTTGGAAGGAACGATCTACAGTTGGAAGGGACGAGGCCCTGCGGTTACTACGCTCTTATCTCCTCCTCGCCAGTTCCCCTCCCCCCGAAGAGAAGGCAGTTCGTCGCTGCTCCCATGGATTCGCCAGGCGGTTCTCCTCCTCGTCGGGGCTGGGAGACCTTGGACGACGATCCTCTAGGAGAAATTGCACGCCGCTCCGACGTCCTCACCGTCGCAAGACTCGGTGCTTCCTGCACCAACTATTTCAAGACGGTGCTTAAAATGGCTTGGGAAAAGGCCATGCTTGTTGGTCTTCCATGCGTCCTCGAGGAGAAGGTTCTTCTATGGGACAATCCTTCGAACAGTCCACCGCTCCCTGGCCATGGTTGCACGTTGACTCCGCTAGAGTTGCCGATGTTGAGAGGTAGTCGGATTTTGTCCGATGAGCAGGTCAGTAATGGAGTTTGATCATGTAGTACTTAGTTATTCCATTTCCATCCCGTAATTTCTCCGCTGCCCACCGTCTTATATATAGGTCTGGGTCGGTGCCAACGAACATTGGCTTGCATACCTCCGGCTAGATACCACCATCATTTTGCACAACATCCACAGCAGTGCGGCCGTTCCGGTAGACCCCTTCTCCACCATTGGGATCGGCCTTCTGGACTGGCTGGGCTTGAATACGTATGATGATGCCTACATGAGATTGAAGAAGATAGCAATTGCGGACCCTTTGACAAAGCGACGCGGCTACGACAATTACTATCTCATCGCGGTGTTCGACATAAGAATTGCCATCAATGCAAGAGGCAGTAACGGCAGAGGCTGGCGCATGTTGGCGGCGGCAGATTTGTACCCCTACACGTTCGAACACGCCGTGCGCCATCTAGGCCGCATATTCGCGGTGACATGCCAGGGGACTTGTTTCATCTGGTTGCCATCCTACGGTATGGGAGATTACAAACGGAATGCACAAACCATCATTTGCATCCCTAAAGGTACTCCATTATTTTGTAGGGACCAGTCATCCCGCAATCAAAATAAGATCGGCGATCCTGGATGTACATTTGCATCCGCGATTCGGTCTAACCTGGAACCTTGTAGCTAACTTTGGCATATTGGGATCAACTATCTTAGCAGTCGTTACCCATGGTACCACTAATGTGCAACATGGTCACACAATCTACCATGATCGGACCGTCACCATCTACCCAGGTATTCCATTTTTTAACCCTCTCGCCTTCTCTTTCATTGTTGTACTAGTACACTACTTACATACTAGTAGTAGGAGCACTTTTTACCTTGGAGGCTAGCTAGGCCCTTGAAGACTTGAACCCACTAGCTGCCACCATTTTTGTTTTTCCATGTCTTACTATCTCATCCATGTAGCCAAGAGTGGCTATATATAATAAGCCGGTTATTTTACTTCCTCTATACCGGAGTAGTACTATTTGCTGCACAGTATTACTGACCGCCATATTTGAGCACAACATTATTATGCATGGACCTTGACTATGTATGTCACCATGTGTCCAGATATGAGATGCCGCGTGTACAGATGAACGGCGCCGAGTTCGACCCCCGTGATGCTACGTGGGTGCCGAGGAACACTCTTGGAGAGTACTCGCTTTTCATTAGGGACATCTACCCCATTGTGAAGCGGATGCCACCTTCCGTGCACGACACGGAAGGCCTGCCGTTCATGAAGCATGGTTGTGTCTTCCGTGCGCACCGCCGGATGAACGACATGCTGGGACACGCTACCCCTGATTTATGCCGCTTCAGCTTGGATGAGTCTCCATCGTGTGGAACCGGACTAGAAAGCTGCGACAATGTTTCCCGTTGCCCACCGCTATGGATCGTGCCATCCATGAAGAACACCTGGGACTGGAACCTGGAGGAGGACATGTATCCCATCTATAACATGTAAGTGGAGTATGGTAAATTATGAACGGTAGCGCTGTGAATATATGTAGACTAGTCGTGCACAAATTTATCACATGAATTGGAGATGAACTTGTGTGGCATACTAGCATTTGTCCTTTAGAATTTATTACTAGTAAATGTGTTATGCGTACGTGCAACTTGTGTGGTTGTTGCACGGGCTCCAACACGCTCTTTGAGAAAAAAAGGTGGCACAGCTTTGGATATACGTGACGTGGCGGCATCATACAGTAGCATCGTTCGCTATAGTTGTAGTACGCTCCTACTAGGACGACAACTCCTATAAAACCTTGCGCTTGGCTCTTTGCCACTTCAGGAGGTTCAACAGTTCGTACTCATGTGAACCTTGCACTTGGCTCTTCGCCTCTTCGGAAGGTCCAACAATGATGATACTACAGTACACATTATGCTTCTGGTAATCTGACACCAATTGAACTGCTGCACGTCCACCGCGAGGGCGAGGGCGAGGGAGAGGGCGTGCTGTAGTCAAAACCCTCTCCTCGTCCTGCGAACCACCGCGCACGTGGGCGAGGGAGAGGCATAGTAAGCAAGCTTCTCCTCGTTCGGCGAGTTGACGGGACACATCGAAGCAGTACTAGTACTAGTCCATATTGCGCCCTTTCCGGAATATGGCTTAATTTGAAACGAGAAAAATACACTGGCGGTCAACGTATGTAACAATACGCTCTTTACGGTCACTATATATAGTTTTGCGGTGATTATACGATCACTAGCTCATCGTAGAGCACCGTATTGCACCCTACTGACCGGCCACATAGTCGACGTGGCACTTTGTTGACTGGTTAAATTGTCACCTGGTTTCTGGGTCCCACCTGTCAGTTGGTAGAGCAAAGAAATCAGCTAAAAAACAAAGAGTGTAGTACATCTACACTTCCAATGCATTTAGCCTTTAATCTAAATTGATATTGACTGACTAATGCACCAACTTGTACTCTAGGTATAGGCTACATGTCTATCCTTAATAACAGCATGCAACGACCTTCTTCTCTCAATGGTCGCATGCACACATAACTTTTGGGCGTTAATTATGCCCTGGTCAATGTGTAAATCTCTAAATGTACAGTCTTTCACGGACGTAGGGAGTAGGTTGAGCACTTGAGCGTGAGCTTGTGTGTTGCGCCGTGTGATGTGTGCCGCATGGGTGCGTGAGTGTTGCGTGCGTCCATGTGTACGTGTAAGTGTTGCATGTTGCATGCATGCATGCATGGGGCTTACTCCCTCCCATTGAAATGTTCATATTTCAAGCTTCCTCTGTTCCCTTCATATGGTGATACTCCCTCTGTTCCCAAATACGGAGTAAAATCCTCCCTCTGTTCCCACATATGGAGTAAAATCCTCCCTCTGTTCCCAAATACGGAGTATTTGTCTTTCTAGAGATTTCAACAAGTGACCACGTACGGAGCAAAATGAGTGAAGAGAGCGTAGAGGCATAGGGATAATGTAGAAAGGAAGTCTTCGCGATCCATTATTCCCCATCTCGGTCAGAGAGAACTATTCAACTAGTGTTCACAGTGAAGTGACAATACACGCTGCAGCAGATGGGACACTTAATTAATAAGCTGAACCAGTGTGTTGGTGTTACTAAATCAGCCTTACCCAGTACTGCCATCATGTTTGCCAGTAGAGCACGCTTCTGTCCTCCATTAACTGACATATGGGCCCTCTTGTGGTAGACCCACATGTCATCGGTGTAACTATTTACACTCCGAAGGATGGTATATCCTGGTAGTAGTAGTAGAATTGAGATTTAATGCACTTTCTTCCCCTTCTTCCACTCTTCTTCCTCCTCTCTTTTTCTTCCTCCTCTCTTCCCCATCGTCGGCCGCACACCATTCCCCCCCGCTCACTGCTCGCTCGCCCGCGCTATCTTCCTTGGTAGCTTGCGCGTACCATATCCTCCCGCTCACTGCTCGGCCACATGAGGAGAAGCTTCTTCGATCGCCCGCCCGAATCCACTTCCCCGCTGGCTCGCAGGCACCGAAAACCCCAATGGCAGAACCGACTGACACGCAGATCCGCGATTGGAATTCCCTCCCCGATGTTCTCTTGGAGCAGATCTGTAATCGTATGGACCTACTCACCACCGTCCGTCTGGCCGCATGCTCGGTGTCTTTGTACCGTCTACTCGTCTGCAACCGGCCGGCTCTTTTCAAGACAACCTGCTTGCTGATGCCCGATCCTCACAGGTGGCCCAGACACCGACTTGACGATCCTACGGAGGCTGCCGTGGTGCCCCTCGACATGCTACCACTACCCGTCCACCTGCCCTTCATGCGCAGCCACTACTGGGCGGGCATGAAGGCCAACTGGATCGTCTTCATCCACCAATCCGGTAGTCCGTGGCGTCTCGTGGATATCTACACCCAGCGAGAGATCACCCTTCCATCTTTGGATACCGCCGCCATCGAGCCTCGTGGCCCGCCGGACACTCCTGCCTACTACGCACGAGACGTGTCGAGCTTTTGGCTTCACCTCTGTTTGCTGAAGGTTGTTGTCGGTGTTCTGGGAACGGGGGTCCCCAGACTTGCCTGCCTGTGGCCCACGGCGTGCCTAAGCCGGCAGGCCGTACGGCCCATCTTCATCAACAAGGCATCCAAGACCCTCGCGAGGGGGACGACGCAAGACCTCCTCAGGAGTGGCCTAGTCAGGCAGGCTCACGAGGAGAGGAGATATCAAGGCGGGGCAAACCTCACGAGGCTCTCGTGACGTGAGCCATGACGATCGGCGCCAGGCGGGCGCCAGCGCGTGCAGCGTCCTTGTTTCCTCTTTGGTGCTAAGGAGGCCAGCGCAGGCGAGGAGTACCAAGGCATCAGGCAAAGGTTGCTATATCGGTGCAACGAGACCAAGACCAGGAGGACGGCAAGACGGAGGTCATCGTGGAGCCCAACACGGCATCACCACCAGAGCCTTTCGTAGGCGAAGACCACTTTTGTCAGGATAGCTTGTACTAGTTGTCCTCCTTCAAATTTGCCCGCCGTTGTTGGCTCCCTTCCCGCTCAATATTTGGGAAGAGGACCAGGGCCTATATAAGTAGAGCTGGCCACCACAGTAGGGGCATCGAGCAGTTCATCCAGCTCTCACCTGCTAGGTCACCAAGCACAAGAACACCTCAACCTCAGGAGGCTGTTCTTCCCTTTGTACTGTTCTTCATCAGCCCAAGAGGCAATCCACCACCACACTGGAGTAGGGTATTACACCACAACAGTGGCCTGAACGAGTATAAATCTCGTGTCTCTTTGTGTTGAGAGTTCGTCGAGTTCGTCCGCGAGATCCTAGCGAGCTAGGGCGTAGATTGGTAGGAGGGAAAGACTTCACGCGCACCCCAGTGTTCGAACCTTAAGGGTTTGCCGGAACCCCACATATGACATTTGGCGCGCCAGGTAGGGGTGCGCCGTAGCTTCCCTTCCATCAGTTCATCGCTCCGTCGCTCCGTCGTCTCCATGGCAGACGCTCGCCGTGCTCGAGCTGAGCGTCGGGCTGCCCTCACCGCCCGCGTTGCTCAGACGGCTCCCGTCGGCAGGCCACCTCGTTGTTCTCCGTCTCCCGCCACCAACGCTGCCACCGGCCCGGCGGGGAACGAGCAGCAGGCGTCCTCGCTGCATCCTTCGGTGCGGCAGGACGGCCGCACCGCCACTCCATTGCTGACCCCGGCCGGTTCCTCGTCTCACGCACGCCGTGCTCCCATGGAGGCGCGGGCTGCGCTCCTCGCCGCAAACGAACTCCTGCGCTACCGCCCAGTCAACGACCTCTACGAGGAGTGGCTCGACCGTGTCGCCGAGCTCGTCCGCGCCGCAGGGGGCTCCCCGGCGCCATCCCTCTCTCTGCCTCACCCTCAGCCGGCCACGGGCGATGAGGCTCATGGCGAGCCTCCACCACCTCTGCCCCAAGATGGTGCCTTGGCACCAAGATGGTGCCTTGGCACCAAGACGCGCGGCCCCGCGGCGTGATCCGCCACGCCCGATGCCCGCGCGCGAAGAGAGAAGCTCCCTAGAAATCCCTCGGCCGCGAGAAGCTGCACCCGCGCTTCCCGCGCCGCCTCGTCAAGACCGTGCACCGCCCGCGGCGGCGCCGCGCGGACCTCATCAAGACCAAGCTCCACCTCTGAAGCGGGCCCCAGCAACCACGGCCGGCTGCCGCGCCTTCACCCCCGAGCTGCGTAGCGTCGCCTGGCCAGGCAAGTTCAAGCCGGATCTGCCTCCTCGCTACGATGGCACCGCCAACCCCGTGGAGTTCCTGCAGCTCTATGAGCTGAGCATCGAAGTGGCCAATGGCGATGAGAAAGTCATGGCGAACTGGTTTCCCATGGCTCTCAAGGATGGAGCCCGCTCCTGGCTCCTGAACCTGCAGCACGGCTCGATCTCCTCCTGGGACGAGAAGCGCGACCGCTTCGTCGCCAACTTCCAGGGCACTCGCGACCGCCCGCCGGCCGCGGGCGAGCTGTGCCGCATCAAGCAACAACCAGGAGAGACCCTCCAGAAGTACATCCAGCGCTTCAACAACACCCGCCTCAAGATCCCCAAGGTCACGGACGAGGCCATCATCTCCGCGTTCTCAGACGGTGTCCGTGACGTCAAGATGAAGGAAGAGCTCGCTATCCACGAGGAGCTCTGCACATCTCAGGAGTTGTTCAACCTGGCAACCAAGTGCGCAAGTGCCGAGGAGGGACGCCTCTCCCTCCTCGAGCTGCCAGCTGCAGGAGCGGAGGAGAAGAAGGCCAAGGCCAAGGACGTGAAGCGCAAGGAAGCAGCAGTGCTCGCAGCGGAGCCCGACACCAAGCGGGGCAGAGATCAGCCTGAGTCATTCAAAAACAGCCGATCGTTCCGCGCCTTCCACAACCTGAACACCCACAACACCAGCGACTGTCAAGAGCTCAGAGCCATACGAGAAGGACGCTTCGGTCGACTCCCCGAGCGCAGCGACCGGGGCTACGGCCGTGGAGGAGGACGTGGAGGCGGACGCTGGGACGACCGTGGCCCGCGCCAGGAATGGCGCGACATGCCTCGTGAGGACCGCTGACAGGACCATCCCCGCGAGGGGGCCTGGAGGGACCAACCTCGTGAGGATCGCCCCCAAAGCAACGCCGGTCTTCCCCCACTGCCGCCACCAAGAAGGAACGACGACCGCCATCAGGATGAGGGGGCTGGGGGCTTCTAGGAGCCGCGTGCAATCGCATGCATCTTGGGCGGCGCCCAGGCCCCAGACTCTCAGCGCATCTTCAAACAGTTCGCTCGCGAGGTGAACGCAGTGCTCCCCAAGCTCGAGGCCACGCGCCCGCTCAAGTGGTCCCAATGCGCCATCACTTTCAACTCGGCAGATCAGCTCAAGTGCGCAGCCACCGCCGGCGCCCTCCCGATGTTGTGTTCATCAGCAATGTGTAGGTTACCGAGACCCTCATCGACGGCGGCGCAGGGCTCAACGTCCTGTCCGTCGACACGTTCGACAACCTCCAAGTGCCATATGAGCAGCTCCAGCCTACCAAACCCTTCTCAGGAGTGACCGACGATTCCACCACACCGATAGGGCAGGTCCGCCTGCCTGTCACCTTTGGAGAGCGCAAGAACTACCGCACCGAGCTCATCGATTTCGACGTCGCGCACATCCGCCTGCCATACAACGCCATCCTCGGGTATCCGGCCCTGGCCAAGTTCATGGTAGTTACCCATCACGGCTACAACGTCCTCAAGATGCCAGGAAGCGGAGGAATCATCACGGTCCCATGTGAAGAAAGAGAGGCGGTGTGCTCCCTTGAGCGCGCCTTCCAGGCTGCAGCAATCAACGATCCCAATAGCAGAAGTGAGGGCCCTTCGGAGGCGACCCTCCAGAAGAAGCAGCTGCGCCGCGCAGGACCTCAGGAGGATGGCGTCGCGGCAGGAGCCTCATCAGGATCACCGTCCGTCCCAGGGGTGCCTCCCTCCATCGCATAGGAAGGCGCGCCCGGCGCCCTCCTCGGGCAGGGCTCGGGGGCTCTCTTCTGGAGGGCCTCAGACCTTGTGAACCTCACGAGGGAGGCGCTTGGGCACCACTTGGAGGCATATTTCACGGCACGTTTCCCTCAGGAGAACAGAGGGCAAGGAGTGCCCACCACTCAGGAGTTCATCGCCAAGACCACACAGGAACTGCAAGACGCAAGAGCCATGCGCGGCGACAGCCGCTCACAAGGCGCAACTCCCCATCCAGGTGAGGATACCGGGCTGCAAGTTTGCATCGACGTCCCAGGGCTCAACAGGGCCGCATCTTAGGAGCGCTTCTGGCCTTCGCGTGTGGGCCGCTGCGAGGGCCCGCCACATAGCTACGTTCGCATGCCCTTCAGCTTGCCAAGCGTGGCGTCAACGTATCAGCGCAACATGCGGCGTGTCCTGGCGGCTCAGGAGGCCAGGTACCACGCCGTCTTGGAGGAAATGGAGACCGTCTTCAGGGAACCTCCCGAGCCCCCAGAGCCTCCCGAGGCTCAGGGATCCGGTGGCTCATGAAGGGTCACTCCTTCGACGCACGCCTTCAGCTGCACCAACTCTACTTCGTCTACAGAACCAGGTGACATCTTCCAAGCTCGTTTAGCTAGGAGCGCCCCACGAGCTGCATCATTCCCAGGCCACATGGGTCCATCCCTGTGGCATGTATCCCTTTGTCTTTAGCTTACCTTGCGGGGGCGCCCCTCGAGCTGCATCATCCCCAAGCCGCTCGGGCCGGACCCAGTGGCATGTATCTTCCTGCATTTACCCAAGCTGATCTGCTTTCCATGCTTAACCTGCCTACGGCTATCACCTGCTCGATCATCGCCTCCCACGGGGCCTTCTCACAGGCACGGCGCTGGTGCATGGGTCCGTCCCTGCCACGTCGACAAATCTGGGCGGCCGAGCTCTGGCTCGCGGCACACCCCGCGCATGTCACCTCACCAGGCCCTCGGTGCCTTCACTTTATCTAGAGCAACCAGCGGCAGGCTGGCAGCTGTAACGGCAAACCATGTTCTTCTTGTGCATGTTCACAGGGACCCCGTGGGGAGGATAGCAGGCGGCACCACGAGTCTCCTTTTCTCTCGTGCGATTCGCTTGCGCGTTAAAAGGGGGCTCCTGAGCATCTCGACTCAGGAGCTCTTACTGGCTCTCCATCCCTCAACCCCTGGCCATGACCACGGCATCGCGACCTGGCATACCAGCGGTGGCTGAGCTCGCTCGAGGGCTGGGACCTGAGGACGCAGAGCACTAAGGAGAGCATGGGGGAGGGAAACTCGTATGGGCCGACCTAGCTATGCCGCACAAGTTGGCGCGCAGTCCTAGCGCAACGTGAGGAATTGCCACGAAGTCAACAAGATAAGTCCCGCCCTCGGATCGGCTAAATGTTTGGGCCTAATGGTCACTCACGCCTTGCCGCAACCCCGTTGCGGCCACGTCAACTCCCTTTCTCGCCTTACCATGGCTGCTTGAGCGCTAAGGGGGACCTCCTGAGCATCACGCCTCAGGGGCTCTTACTGGACATCGGGCCGCACACCTCCTGGCCTTGACCACGGCACGCGACCTGGCATACCAGCGACGGCTGTAGCCTGCCTGGGGACCGGGACCTGTCAGCGTAGTGCAACAAGCTATCGCGAGGAAAGAAAGGGGGGACCGAGCCTTAACGGGACATGTGTTCACCAAATTATCATAACAGGGAAGATAAGCACAAAAGACATTACAGACCCTTACATGCCCCCACGGGGTAATTAATGATTCTTCGCAGGGAACAAAAGCTAAAACTAAGGGGAATCCTATCTACACCCTCCCATGGCGGACGCCATCATCAACAGTGGGCCACGGGAGGCCGGCGCCAACCCCATCCTGATCAGCGGCGGCGACGGCCGGACGCCGCAGCTCTGCTCCGAGCGCGGCGAGAGCTCGGGGGAACGTAGCTGTCATCGCTCGTCTCCGGGGTCTCATAGAGCTCAAGAGAGCTGCTAGACTCCCAAGGGCTGCTGCTGCTGGAGTGGCCGCGAGCGGAGCGCGCGTCAGCTTGACTCCCCTCTCCGGAGCAACATTCCAGGCGGCGGCCCTCCGCATCGAAGACCTTGAAGAAGAGCATGGAGGCGCCGTCGTACTCAAAGTGGATCGCGAGGGTGCCCCTCGCACGGCAGACCCGCGCGATCTCGCCCCAGCCGCGAGTCATGAAGATCTTGCTGGTGGGGACCGCTTCGATCTCTGCTCCGGTCGCTGGAGCGCTGCAGTCGGCGTGCGGCAACCAGAGCTCGAGAGGCCCCCTCGGCGGCATAACGTTGGAGAAGAACCGCGGGAAGCGGATCCAGGAGCTTGGAGGCATCGGCGCCCACAGCACCAGCTCGCGCGAGGAGTCCGCGGCATGGATTCCGGGGGCGACGGCGCACGTCGCTGTGGCGCGGTGACCCCGGACGCGGCGTGGGCAACGCTGCTCGTCGCTCCGTCCTCCTGAGCCCTCGGCTCGGGTGTACAAGGGTAGCGGATACCCCGGAGGAGGCCGCTCGCACCAAGGCCTCGTCACCACCTGCATCACCACTTCATCACGGCGGTGGACCGACCTCTTCTTTGGCGGAAGTGGCCCCGGGTCATCTCGGGGGGCCTTTCCCTTCTCTTCGGAAGAAAACCTTCTGATAGGCGCCATTGTTGTTAGCAGTGGAGCAAGGAAGAAGAAGCAATGAAGGCAAGTGCTGCCTGCGCTAGCCTTTTGTCAGGTCAAGCAGTTAACGAGGCAGCGTGGGGAAGCGGAGACGCCCATGACCAATCAACCGCCACGCGTCAAACAAGGCTGCAGGCTTTTGGGGCCCGCGGTGCTCCGTAATTGACCCATGGCTTCGCCGCGAAGCCAAGCCCGAGCACACCTTGGGCCCGGGGGCTACTGTCGGTGTTCTGGGAACGGGGGTCCCCAGACTTGCCTGCCTGCGGCCCACGGCGTGGCTAAGCCGGCAGGCCGTACGGCCCATCTTCATCAACAAGGCATCCAAGACCCTCCCGAGGGGCCAAGCCTCGCGTGGGGGACGACACAAGACCTCCTCAGGAGTGGCCTAGTCAGGCAGGCTCACGAGGAGCGGAGATATCAAGGCGGGGCAAACCTCACGAGGCTCTCGTGACGTGAGCCATGACGATCGGCGCCAGCGCGCACAGCGTCCTTGTTTCCTCTTTGGTGCTAAGGAGGCCAGCGCAGGCGAGGAGTACCGAGGCATCAGGCAAAGGTTGCTATATCGGTGCAACGAGACCAAGACCAGGAGGACGGCAAGACGGAGGTCATCGTGGAGCCCAAGATGGCGTCACCACCAGAGCCTTTCGTAGGCGAAGACCACTTTTGTCAGGATAGCTTGTACTAGCTGCCCCCCTTCAAATTTGCCCGCCGTTGTTGGCTCCCTTCCTGCTCAATATTTGGGAAGAGGACCAGGGCCTATATAAGTAGAGCTGGCCACCACAGTAGGGGGCATCAAGCAGTTCATCCAGCTCTCACCCACTAGGTCACCAAGCACAAGAACACCTCAACCTCAGGAGGCTGTTCTTCCCTTTGTACTGTTCTTCATCAGCCCAAGAGGCAATCCACCACCACACTGGAGTAGGGTATTACACCACAACGGTGACCCGAACCAGTATAAATCTCGTGTCTCTTTGTGTTGAGAGTTCGTCGAGTTCGTCCGCGAGATCTTAGCGAGCTAGGGCATAGATCGGTAGGAGGGAAAGACTTAGCACGCACCCCAGTGTTCGAACCTTAAGGGTTTGCCGGAACCCCACATCCGACAGTTGGCGCGCCAGGTAGGGGTACATCGGTAGGAGGGATGTACTGATAATGATGATGGAGATGTTAGGCTTCAAGTGCGTACTTGTTAGTTAAACTTATGGTTAAAATGTGACACTAAATACGACTAGTAAGTAGTACAGTACCAGTACTAGTATACGTCGGTCAAATTATTCATCATGTCCACACATTGAATTGACGTGACAACACACTGCGCTTGAGGTGACACAAGAATCCCGGCGGCGTGTTCGGGTATTCTGGACTTCAGATTTGGAGTAGCACTTATCTGTCGAAATCTTTCATCATTCACTTAAAACAATCGATTGATCATACATTGAGTACCATATAACTGGAATTAACCCATGCAAGTCGAAGAAGGATTGGTCGGTGCTACCGGCTGGCGTCTAGTTCGATCCCACAGATCAGGAGCTGATTGAGCACCTTGAGGCCAAAGTGAGTGCTGACAGCGCGAGATCTCACCCTCTCATCGATTTGTTCATACCAACCATCGACAGCGAGCACGGCATATGCTACACCCATCCTGAGAAACTTCCAGGTAACACACCGATCGGTCGTCTACTTGCACAAACATATTCCTTTGTTTATAGCTCTATTTTTCTTTTTAGACGCAGACCTGGTGAAGCAATTACAATTTGGCAGTTAATAAAAAGTGAAACAAGTGACTGCAACATGCCAAAGATGTTATGAAAATGCCAACTACGTACACTAAAACCTGTATTCGACAATACTGCAGGTATCACACTGAGTGGCCTAAGCAAGCATTTCTTCCAGCGCAATTCCAGGGCGTTCAAAAGGGGCACGTGGACGCGTCGCAAGATACAGTCGGAGTGCGGCATGCACGCGATGTGGCACAACACCGGCAATACCTTGCCGGTGATGGTCAACGGCTGGCAGACGAGCAGCAAAAAGGTTCTGGTGCTGCACACCAACAAGAACTTCGACCGGCAGAGGACCAACTGGGTGATGCACCAGTACCACCTCGGGGACCTGGAGCAAGAGAAGGAGCGGGATCTGGTCCTTTGCAAGATTTTCTACCAGACGAACACTAGGGCCAGGAGTAAAAAGATTATAAGTTAGTTTGGTATTGGTACTTGCACTACCTTGTCGTCCGCAAGGTTGTATTGTTGTTAACGATCTTTTGGTATGAACTTGGCATTTGCTTCCAACCATCATGCCGAGCGTCGACGTGGATATAAAGCTGAATCATTTGTTTCGAAACGAATTTTCAGGCACCTGATTTTTATTTGATGGGTAGCATAAGCACCTGCCGTTCGAATTCCCAGTTCTCCAAATTTTTCGAAACAAGTGCATGTTCTTATTATCACGATGAAAAAACAATATCCCTGCTGCATCACAGTTGTCAGTCTGTACTTGCAGAATTCTCTCGTTTATTTAGCACGTATATTGTTTTTTCAGGTCGAGCAAGTTTCAACTGGGCTGTAGACTGCCCAGGCTTGGTTTTGTTTTTAACAGGCCCAGCCCATGACGACAATTGGGCACAAAGATCCAGCAGGTGTCTACTGGCCTCTGGCCCGCCAGCGTTAGTTATATTTTGTCTTACAACATCCGCAGGCACTTTTTTTACTGAATCAAACACACAACCCAGTTCTATTTTCCTCTTGAAACGCATGCCCTACATCCGTTTTCTAATCTCTACCTATAGTTTTACTAGTTCATATACAATTATCATTATATTGAAAATACATAAAATTCACTTTTCATATTTACATTCTTATTTTTGTTGTTGTTTTCCCTCCAGCGCTGTTTTTTACCACTGGTTTTCCCTTAATCCAACTCAATTGTCCACGTCTTATTTGCTTACAAAAATAAAATGATTTTTTTGGCAAATCATTAAGTTCTTAAAAAATGTTTATCATTTCGGGATTACAAAAGTTCGGACTCCACCGAAATATGCAAAATAAGGTTGAACTTTTTGACCGTGGTCCTGGGCAGAAAATGGGCTGTAATAAATTACTTAAGAATTAGCAAATGGGCTGCAAATTATTAAAAAATAGCAAATGGGCTCTATGTTGTCTGCCACAGATTTGGAGGCTGACTTGTGGGCCTACTAAGTTCATGCGTACACGAGGTTTATCAAAAAAGAAACTTAGTGAACAATCGACTCAACCATCGTCAGACCGTTAGATGTCAATCTAACGGCAATTGTGCTTCTTCAGTCTCTGATCTTCCTGCCCCAGCCGCCCAAACCAGCGCCGTCTGAACCGCCTGCTCCCGCCTCCCATGGCCGGCTGTGCTGCCGGGCAGGCCTCATGGCCCCATCATATACTCGCATCCCTGGCCTGTCTATCCCTCTACTCACCCACACCTCCTGTTATTTTCCGGCGACGGCAGCCGAACCAGTCAACCCTCGTACTCTCCACCGCGTGGGCAGCCACTGTCGTGTCTTCCCCGGCTCTGTGTCGTTCCCTGCGTAGGCCTCACCGTCATCCACCGCCCTGGTGCTCTCGGCGCGGCGTGGTCAACGAACGACATCCATCAGAAGTGGACTGTACGTGGAGAGGCTGACAGTTGGGTCCACGGCCGTACACAAGGAAATGCCTCCTTATTACACGCAAAATAATGATTACTCCACCTGACATCTGGGACCCGCCGGAAGAGCCTCTGTATTTCGTGAAAAAAATGTTCCCTATGCTGACAGGTCGGACCCACCAACTATATCTTCGCACACAAGGAAGTGCCTCCTTATTGCGCACAAAAATGAGTACCCCTCTGCCAGCTGGGACCCACCATAGTGGGAGGCTGACTTGTGGGCCTACTAAGTTGACGGGGACGGAGGGCCTTGTCAACTTAGTCAATATGAACGATTCTAGCTCAAGTGACCGTACGATGTCCATCCAACGGCCTTAGTGCTTCTTCAACCTCTGGTCTTCTGGCTCTAGCCGCCCAAAGCAGCGCCGGTCGTGCCGCCTGCTCCTGCCTCTCGTGGCCGGCTATGTTGCCGCGGAGGCCTCACCGACCCCATACTACTCCCACCGCTGGCCAGGCCATCCCTCCACTCACCCACACCCCCTGTTATTCTACGGCGATGACAGCCTCACACCGCAGCCGAACCAATGAACCCTCGTACTCCTCTCCACGTGGGCATCCACTGCCGCGTCTTCCCCGGCTCCGTGTCGTCCCCTTCCTAGGTCTGGCCGTCGTCCACCGCCTTGGTGCTCTCGGCGCGGCGTGGTCAATGTGGTCAATGACCGACTTCCATCGGAAGAGTACTGTACGTGGAGAGGCTGACAGCTGGGTCCACGGCCACAGCCCAGTTTTTTTGTGATTTGCCAAGTAAGTCGCTTTGTGAGGCCTATTGGGCTGCAAATCTTTCCAGACGAGGAGAGCTTCATTCGGCTGGCCGAGAAAATGGCCTATCAGTAATGAGAAATGGGCTGTACATTTTTAAAACACATCAAACCGGCAATTAGTTTCAAATTTCTTTTTTTCATTTCGAGATTTTAAATTGTATTGATTTTTATGCGTGGACAATTTGATGGATTTTATATTGATATACATTTATTTTTAAAATCAGTTTGAATGTCACTCGAAATTTCGGGATTAAAAACAGTTCGGACCGCACCGAAATATGCAAAATTCCGTATAATTTTTTAACCGTGGCCACAATATGGGCTGTAATGCTAACAAAAAGAATATGGGCTCCAAAAAAACCTTAAGAATTAGCAAATGGGCTGTAAATTATTAGAAATAATGGCAGATGGGTTGTATGATGTTTTCCACATATTTGAGGCTTTCCTAAAAAAAAGGTTCACGCACAAGCTGTGACTGTTGGATGTCCATCCAACGGCCGTCGTGCTTCTTCAATCTCTGCTCTTCCTGCTCCAACCGCTCAAACAAGCGCCGGTGGGACTGCCTGCTCTCTCCTCCCCGCGGCCGGCTGTGCTGCCGCGCAGGCCTCACCGCCCCACCGTACTCCCATCGCTGCCCTAGACATCCCTCTACTCACTGATACGTCTCCGTCGTATCTACTTTTCCAAACACTTTTGCCCTTGTTTTGGACTCTAACTTGCATGATTTGAATGGAACTAACCCAGACTGACACTGTTTTCAGCAGAATGGCCATGGTGTTATTTATGTGCAGAAACAAAAGTTCTCGGAATGACCTGAAACTCCACGGAACTTATTTTTGGAAAATATTAAAAATATTGGCAAAAGAATCAAGGCCAGGGGGCCCACCACCTGTCCACGAGGGTGGGGGGCACGCCTGCCCCCTGGGCGCGCCCCCTGCCTCATGGGCCCCCTGGAGCTCCACCGACCTCAACTCCAACTCCATATATTCGTGTTCGGGGAGAAAAAATCAGAGAGAAGGATTCATCGCGTTTTACGATATGGAGCCGCCGCCAAGCCCAAAAACCTCTCGGGAGGGCTGATCGGGAGTCCGTTCGGGGCTCCGGAGAGGGGAATCCGTCGTCATCGTCATCATTAACCATACTCCATCACCAATTTTATGATGCTCACCGCCGTGCGTGAGTAATCCCATCGTAGGCTTGCTGGACGGTGATGGGTTGGATGAGATTTATCATGTAATCGAGTTAGTTTTGTTTGGGTTTGATCCCTAGTATCCACTACGTTCTAAGATTGATGTTGCTATGACTTTGCTATGCTTAATGCTTGTCACTAGGGCCCGAGTGCCATGATTTCAGATCTGAACCTATTATATTTTCATGAATATATGTGAGTTCTTGATCCTATCTTGCAAGTCTATAGTCACCTACTATGTGTTATGATCCGGCAACCCTGAAGTGACAATAATCGGGACCACTCCCGGTGATGACCATAGTTTGAGGAGTTCATGTATTCACTATGTATTAATGCTTTGGTCCGGTACTCTATTAAAAGGAGGCCTTAATATCCCTTAGTTTCCATTAGGACCCCGCTGCCACGGGAGGGTAAGACAAAAGAGTTCATGCAAGTTCTTTTCCATAAGCATGTATGACTATATTCGGAATACATGCCTACATTACATTGATGAATTGGAGCTAGTTCTGTGTCACCCTATGTTATGATTGTAACATGATGAACCGCATCCGGCATAATTCTCGATCACCGATCCAATGCCTACGAGCTTTTCACCTATTGTTCTTCGCTTATTTACTTTACCGTTGCTACTGTTACAATCACTACAAAACCCAAAAATATTACTTTTGCTACTGTTGCCGTTACTTCCATATTACTTTGCTACTAAATACTTTGCTGCAGATATTAAGTTATCCAGGTGTGGTTGAATTGACAACTCAACTGCTAATACTTGAGAATATTCTTTGGCTCCCCTTGTGTCGAATCAATAAATTTGGGTTGAATACTCTACCCTCGAAAACTGTTGCGATCCCCTATACTTGTGGGTTATCAAGACTATTTCCTGGCGCCGTTGCCGGGGAGCATAGCTCTATTCTTTGAGTCACTTGGGATTTATATATGCTGGTCACTATGAGGAACTTGAAAGACGAGAAAACAAAAAATTATCCCTCAACTACGAGGGGAGGTAAGGAACTGCCATTTAGCTCTGCACTTGATTCACTTTTTGTTTTGAGTAAGCTTGCGACACCTAAACCTGCTTCTGCTATTAATTCTGATATGTCGCATGTTATTGATGATGCCACTTCTGCTATGCATGATACTTATGATGAAACTACTTCTATGCTTTATACTACTGTGCCACTTGGTGAATTTCCTTATGAACAACTTGCTAGGGCTAGAGAGAATAAAATTATTGAAACTAATAATATTGATGATAGTGATGATGAAGACTCTCCCCCTAATAAATATGAATTGCATGTTGTGCCTGAGGGCTATGTTATGGATGAAGAAACTAAAAGAGACTTTCTTGCTTGCAATGATAGAAGTGATCTTAAGAAATTATTAGCTAAGCTTAAACAAAAAAAATTTGAATGCTAGAATGAAATACGATCCTGCTTATGCTACTTCACCTATCTTTGTTACTGATAAGGATTATGAATTCTCTATTGATCCTGATATAATTACTTTGGTTGAATCTGATCCTTTCTATGGCTATGAATTTGAAACTGTTGTGGCACATCTTACTAAATTAAATGATATAGCCACCCTGTTCACTAATGATGAGAGAACTCGCTACTTTTATATCCTTCAAATATTTCCATTCTCATTAAAGGGTGATGCTAAGATATGGTTTAATTCTCTTGATCCTGGTTGTGTGCATAGTCCCCAGGATATGATTTATTACTTCTCTGCTAAATATTTCCCTGCTCATAAGAAACAAGCTGCTTTAAGGGAAATATATAATTTTGTGCAAATTGAAGAAGAGAGTCTCCCACAAGCTTTGGGGAGGCTTCTCCAATTACTTAATGCTTTGCCTGATCATCCTCTTAAGAAAAATGAAATACTTGATATCTTTTATAATGGACTAACTGATGCTTCCAGAGATTACCTGGATAGTTGTGCTGGTTCTGTTTTCAGGGAAAGAACACCGGATGAAGCTGAAATTCTATTGAATAATATGTTGACAAATGAAAATAATTGGACACTTCCTGAGCTAGCTCCTGAGCCTATTCCTAAACCAACTCCAAAGAAAAGAGGTGTTCTATTTCTCAGTCCTGAAGATATGCAAGAGGTAAAGAAATCTATGAAAGAAAAAGATATAAAAGTTGAAGATGTTAAGAATTTACCTCCTATTGAAGAAATACATGGTCTTAATTTACCGCATGTTGAAGAAATATATGATCTTAATCCATCACCTATTGAAGAAACTCATGGTCTTGATAACCCGACACAGGTAGTAAAGGTAAATTCTCTCTATAGATATGATAAAGCTGAAATTCCTCCTACTAAGTTTGCTAGCCAATGTTTGGATGAGTTTGATAACTTTATGGTTGAGCAAGAAGACTTTAATGCTTATTTTGGTAGACAATTGAAACAAAATGCTTATATGATTGAACACTTGGGTGATTATATCTCTAGAGTTAAAGGTGAACTGAAAATCATTAGTAAACATACCTCTATGGTTACCACTCAAGTAGAACAAGTACTTAAAGCTCAAAATGATTTGCTCAATGAATTGAATACTAAGAATAATGACTATGTTGTTAGAGTGGCTACTAGAACTGGTAAGATGACTCAAGAACCTTTGTATCCTGAAGGCCACCCTAAGAGAATTGAGCAGGACTCTCAGAGAAATAATATAGATGCACCTAGTCCTTCCAAAAGGAAGAAAAAGAAAAATGCTAGGACTTTGCATGCTTCTAGTGAACCTATTGCTGAACCACCTGAGAATCCTAATGATATTTCTATTTCTGATGCTGAAACACAATCTGGTAATGAACATGAACCTAGTGATAATGTTAATGATGATGTTCATGTTGATGCTCAACCTAGTAATGATAATGATGTAGAAATTGAACCTGCTAATCATCTTGATAACCCACAATCAAAGAATCAACATTATGATAAAAGAGACTTTGTTGCTAGGAAACACGGTAAGGAAAGAGAACCATGGGTTCAGAAACCCATGACTTTTCCTCCTAAACCATCCAATAAAAAGGATGATGAGGATTTTGAGCGCTTTGCTGAAATGATTAGACCTATCTTTTTGCGTATGCGTTTAACTGATATGCTCAAAATGAATCATTATGCTAAATATATGAAAGAAATTGTTACAAATAAAAGAAAGATACCGGAAGCTGAAATTTCCACCATGCTTGCTAATTATACTTTTAAGGGTGGAATACCTAAGAAACTTGGAGATCCAGGAGTACCCACTATACCATGCTCCATTAAAAGAAATTATGTTAAAACTGCTTTATGTGATCTTGGAGCCGGTGTTAGTGTTATGCCTCTCTCTTTATATCGTAGACTTGATTTGAATAAGTTGACACCTACTGAAATATCTTTGCAAATGGCTGATAAATCAACTGCTATACCTGTCGGTATTTGTGAGGATGTGCCTGTTGTGGTTGCAAACGTTACTATTTTAACGGACTTTGTTATCCTTGATATTCCCGAGGACGATAGTATGTCTATTATTCTTGGAAGACCTTTTTTGAATACTGCAGGGGCTGTTATTGATTGCAACAAAGGAAATGTCACTTTTCATGTTAATGGTAATGAGCATCGGTACACTTTCCGAGGAAACAACCTCAAGTTCATAGTATCAATTCTATTGGAAAAATTCCATCAATTATTTTTGGAGGTTTTGAATTTCCTCTTCCTACTGTCAAGAAGAAATATGATATTCTTATTATTGGGGATGTGCATATCCCCGCTGAGGTAACTTAGTGTTATTCGAAATTTCTCCGGTTTCATGCAATTCGGAATGAGTTTGTTAACAAGACTTGATCAACCTTGTTAGTGGATTCCTTTTGATGAGCATGAGATGGATCAAGTTAGAAAGCACAACCTTCTGTACCCTTCTTTTACTTTCTATTATTTAGTTGAAATAAAGTAAAAATAGTATTTTCTGTCTATTTTCTGAATTATCGGTGCAATATAAAAATACCCCGAAAATAAAAGTTCTCCAAATGCCCCGCCAATTTAATATGATTTTTATGGAATATTTGAGAATATCTGGCACTGAGAACACAGCAGGGGGAGCAAGCACCTGGCCACGAAGGTCCAGGGCGTGCCCACCCCTACAGGGTGCGCCCCCTGCCTCGTGGGCCCACGGTGGCTCCCCTCCACTTATTCCTGCATCCACACACTTCTTCTTCCTCCCAAAAAAATCACCATCCAGCTCAAGCACGAGTTCTATCTCATTTTGCTGCGATTTTCGATCTCCTTGCTCAAAGCACCTCTCTCAAAACTACTTTGGGGGATTGTTCCTTGGTATGTGACTCCTCCATTGGTCCAAGTAGTTTTTGTTCTAGTGCTTTATTCATTGCAAATTTGTGCTGTCTAGGTGACCATGTTCTTGAGCTTGCATGTCAAATTTATATGGTTCCAAGTAGTTCTAATGCATGATACAGTCTCTAGGCACTTGTAGGAGTAGTTGCTATGAATTTTGTTGAGTTTGGTTCACTTTTATTTGAAGATACTAAAAATTTCAGAAATTTTTCAGAGGAAGAAATATGTTTAGGAAAATGTACCAAGGTGGCCCTTCAAGGAAGCAAGGACCCAGGCTCGCAATGCGCGATGCCGATGATGAGCCACCAAGGAACGCTCCAGTGCAGCCTTGTGAATGTCCTTCAGAAGACTTTATGGATCGAGCAGGAATCAAGGAAGAATTTAACGCATATTTGCGTAACGCTGATCTTGTGAGCTTCGAGGCAGAAAAGTGCCGCCAGTACCACTATCTCACTAGTTCACTTGTGAGGAGGTTTGAATATTCATCTTCACGCAATTCTCAAACTGTCCTGTTTGATCTCTATTTTACCACTGCTTGCAAACTTCCACAATGGGGTAGTACTAGTGAACCTCGCAAATCTGAATTTAGAGAATTTCTTGCTAGTATAATTGTGGGGGAATCTAGAGATATAACACAAGCTACCATAGGGAGCATTCATTTTCCTACTATACATTATTTTGCTCTCTTTATAGGTAGGTGCATAAATGGTAAAGATGAAGCATGTCACATGTGTGTCCCTGACCTCAGTGTTCTTAGGAGTGCTGTGTTAGGAGATAAATCTTATAATTTGGGAGCCATTGTTGCACGTAGGTTGCATCATAATAGATTTAATGGAGATTTCTTTGGCGGAATTTATGCAACCCGCTTAGCTGATTTTCTTGGTGTAACCATACGTGATGATGATATTGAGTTGCCTCCTACTTATCTAGACTTTAATGCTATGGTTCACCATCAGGTTGTCGAGAGGAATGAACCACGTCTCCAGTACCGACTAATCTTTGACAGGCGTCACGCCGTCAATATTGTTCTCCCTGCCCCTACTCTCTTTGACTTTCAGGCAAAGGGGAGAAATTTTATAACCAGGGAGGAGGCAAATGAGTACGAAAGGAGGACGAGGGCAGCTCGCCTCCAAGCTGCAGCCCACGATGCAATAACCGTTGATACGTCTCCAACGTATCTATAATTTTTTATTGTTCCTTGCTATATTATATTCTGTTTTGGACATTATTGGGCTTTATTATACACTTTTATATTACTTTTGGGACTAACCTATTAACCCAGAGCCCAGTGCCAGTTCCTGTTTTTCCCTTGTTTCAGTGTTTCACGGAAAAGGAATATCAAACGGAGTCCAAACGGAATGAAACCTTCGGGAAAGTTATTTTTGGATCGGGAGCAATCCAGAGGAATTGGATTCCACGTCAAGAAAGCAACGAGGAAGGCACGAGGCAGGGGGGCGCGCCCACCCCCCCCCCCCCGGGCGTGCCCTCCACCCTCGTGGGCCCCTCGTGGCTCCCCTGACGTATTTCTTCCTCCTATATATACCAATATACACTAAAACCTTCGGGGAACAGAAGAGATCGGGAGTTCCGCCGCCGCAAGCCTCTGTAGCCACCAAAACCAATAGGGACCCTGTTCCGGCACCCTGCCGGAGGGGGGAACCCTCACCGGTGGCCATCTTCATCATCCCGACGCTCTCCATGACGAGGAGGGAGTAGTTCACCCTCTGGGCTGAGGGTATGTACCAGTAGCTATGTGTTTGATCTCTCTCTCGTGTTCTTGATTTGGCACGATCTTGATGTATCGCGAGCTTTGCTATTATAGTTGGATCTTATGATGTTTCTCCCCCTCTACTCTCTTGTAATGGATTCAGTTTCCCCTTCGAAGTTATCTTATCGGATTGAGTCTTTTAATGATTTGAGAACACTTGATGTATGTCCTGCGTGGGATACCCATGGTGACAATGGGGTATTCTATTGATCCACTTGATGTATGTTTTGGTGATCAACTTCCGGGTTCTGCCCATGAACCTATGCATAGGGGTTGGCACACGTTTTCGTCTTGACTCTCCGGTAGAAACTTTGCGGCACTCTTTGAGGTTCTATGTGTTGGTTGAATAGATGAATCAGAGATTGTGTGATGCATTATCGTATACTTGAGGTGACATTGGATTATCTAGGTGACATTAGGGTTTTGGTTGATTTGTGTCTTAAGGTGTTATTCTAGTACGAACTCTATGATAGATTGAACGGAAAGAATAGCTTCGTGTTATTTTACTACGGATTCTTGAATAGATCGATCCAAAAGAATAACTTTGAGGTGGTTTCGTACCCTACAATAATCTCTTCGTTTGTTCTCCCCTGTTAGTGACTTTGGAGTGACTCTTTGTTGCATTTTGAGGGATAGTTATATGATCCAATTATGTTGTTATTGTTGAGAGAACTTGCACTAGTGAAAGTATGAACCCTAGGCCTTGTTTCCTAGCATTGCAATACCGTTTGTGCTCACTTTTACCACTTGATACCTTGCTGTTTTTATATTTTCAGATTACAAAAACCTATATATACCATCCATATTGCACTTGTATCACCATCTCTTCGCCGAACTAGTGCACCTATACAATTTACCATTGTATTGGGTGTGTTGGGGACACAAGAGACTCTTTGTTATTTGGTTGCAGGGTTGCTTGAGAGAGACCATCTTCATCCTACGCCTCCCACGGATTGATAAACCTTAGGTCATCCACTTGAGGGAAATTTGCTACTGTCCTACAAACCTCTACACTTGGAGGCCCAACAACGTCTACAAGAAGAAGGTTGCGTAGTAGACATCAAGCAGTTTCTGGTGCCGTTGCCAGGGAGGTGAGTGCTTGAAGGTATATCTTTAGATCTTGCAATCGAGTCTTTTAGTTTCTTGTTTTATCACTAGTTTAGTCTATAAAAGAAAACTACAAAAAATGGAATTGAGTTTACCTCATACGCTTCATCTTTTTAATATCTTTCGTGAGTATGATGGGAAGGAAAATTGTGCCAAAGTGTTAGAAGAAGAATGCATTAAAATGTTTGGCACGAAATCTTTGAATGATGAGCATGATTGCAATGTTGTTAGTATGAACTCCTTGAATATCCCTAGTACTAATGATGATTGCACTAGTTATGATGAAAATGTCTCCTATAAACATGTCAATTTTTGTGGAGTGCATTGGGTTTGCAAGTACACACCAAATAGGGAAGATAGATATTGCAAGAGGCATAAGCATTTAGAAACTAAATGGTTGCAAGAAAGGCTAAATGTGAGTGCTAAAAATTTAAAATATCTTTACCATACTTGTGAACTTTGCAATGAACATGGTCATTTAAATCTCCGATGCAAATTGTTTCATGATCGAACCATGTCCAAAAATTGTGATGACTTGATTTCCCTTGCACATCATAATGAACTTAGTCTGCTTTTGGGTTATGAAGAATTGAAACGTGCAACTAAGCATATTCCAGAATATAACCTTGAGAAATTCCTCGATATTGATCTAGAAGAATTTATATGTATTGTGCAGTGAATTGCATTGAAAATCCTTGTATTGCCAATTACATAAAGAAAAGAAAACAAATAGAAAATGAAGAGAATACTAACGAAAGGGAAGAGACTTCCCAATATCCTCCTATTATTTCTTATGATGAATCAGGTAACGAGGAGGAGCCTTCTATTCAACCAATCTCATTAATAAGGAGCTCCAAAAAGAGGATTGAACCCACACATGGTGTGGTGAAGAAGAAGAAAAGAAAAGGTAAGAGAGGTAAAAAGATATCTCTCCCAAATAATGTTGCTCCTATTATTGTTGTGCCTCATGAAAATGAAGATGATGCACTTGATGATGATCTCGTTATGCCTATTGCTTGTTGTAATGATTATGATTGGGAAGGTAATGATACTTCTTATGATCTTGAAAATCTTTTTGGCACTTGCTTGGAATATGACAATTGCTATACTATTGGTGCTATCCATACTATTAATGATGAGAGTGATTATGCTTATGATGTGAAAAGGCCCAAGCTTGGGGATGCTATGTTTGAAGAAGATGATGTTTTTGAGAATATATTTGCTGCAATTAATGTTTGTCCCAAGCTTGGGGATGCTATGTCTAACGAAGATGATATTTTTAGCCTCTCAAGTTTCGATATGCAAATTTATAATGATGATAGCATGCCTCCTACTTATGATGATTATATTGATGAAAGTGGGTTTGGAAGAGTGTCAACTTTAGGAAGTAATGATCCCACTATTTTGGAGGATGTTGAATCTTATAATATTTATGAAAGTGGATTTGGAGAGGTCATGACTTTATTTAGTGATGTATCCACTATTTCGGAAGAGGTTTCAATTGATTATGATGAGAACAAAGTTGCTACTTATGATGATTATTGTGATGAAACTTATGCTATAAAAAGTAGTGATGATTATATTTATAAAACTTGTCATGATTATGATTACCCTTTTTCTGAACATTACTCTTTTAATATGGAAATAATTTATAGTATTCAAGTCTCTTATGATACTCCCACTATTCCGAATGAGAAGAATTTTGCTTATGTGGAGAGTAGTAAATTTTCTATGCTTGTAGATCATGAAAAGAATGCTTTAGGTGTTGGTTATATTGTTGAATTCATTCATGATGCTACTGAAAATTATTATGAGGGAGGAATATATGCTTGTAGGAGTTGCAATGATATCAAGTTTCCTCTCTATGTGCTTAAAGTTTTGAAGTTATGCTTGTTTTGCCTTCCTATGCTAGTTGATTATTGTTCCCATAAGTTGTTTACTCACAAAATCCCTATGAATAGGAAGTGGGCTAGACTTAAATGTGATAGTCATATTCTTCATGTTGCTCTCTTTATGTTTCAATTCTTATCTTTTATGTGAGCATCATTGAAATCATCATGCCCAGCTAGGGGCGTTAAACGTTAGCGCTTGTTGGGAGGCAACCCAACTTTATTTTAGTTTCTTGCTTTTTGGTTCTGTTTAGTAATAAATAATCCATCTAGATTCTGTTTAGATGTGGTTTTATGTTTTAATTAGTGTTTGTGCCAAGTAAGACCTATAGGATCTTCTTGGATGATAGTTATTTGATCTTGCTGAAAATTCCAGAAACTTTCTGTTCAGGAAAACAATTGTTAAAAATCACCAGAACATGATAAAATACTGATTCCAATTGCAGTAGATCAATAATAAAATTATCTAGGTCTTCCTATTTTGGTAGATTTTTCTGAATTCCAGAAGTTTGCGTTAGTTACAGATTACTACAGACTGTTCTGTTTTTGACAGATTCTGTTTTTCGTGTGTTGTTTGCTTATTTTGATGACTCTATGGCTAGTAAAATAGTTTATAAACCATAGAGAAGTTGGAATACAGTAGGTTTAACACCAATATAAATAAATAATGAGTTAATTACAGTACCTTGAAGTGGTGTTTTGTTTTCTTTCGCTAACGGAGCTCACGAGATTTTCTGTTAAGTTTTGTGTTGTGAAGTTTTCAAGTTTTGGGTAAAGATTCGATGGACTACGGAATAAGGAGTGGCAAGAGCCTAAGCTTGGGGATGCCCAAGGCACCCCAAGGTAATATTCAAGGAAAACCAAGAGCCTAAGATTGGGGATGCCCCGGATGGCATCCCCTCTTTCGTCTTCGTTCATCGGTAACTTTACTTGGAGCTATATTTTTATTCACCACATGATATGTGTTTTGCTTGGAGCGTCATTTTATTTTCTTTTGTTTTGCTTGCTGTTTGAATAAAATGCCAACATCTGAAATTATTAAATGGGAGAATCTTCACATAGTTACATATTTATTCAACTACTCATTGATCTTCACTTATATCTTTCGGAGTAGTTTGTCATTTGCTCTAGTGCTTCACTTATATCCTTTTAGAGCACGGCGGTGGTTTTACTTTGAAGAAATAGATGAACTCTCATGCTTCACTTATATTATTTTGAGAGTCTTTAGAACAGCATGGTAGTTTGCTTTGGTTATGAAACTAGTCCTAATATGATGGGCATCCAAGATGGGTATAATAAAAACTTTCATATAAGTGTATTGAATACTAAGAGATGTTTGATACTTGATGATTGTTTTGAGATATGGAGATAGTGATATTGAAGTTGTGCTAGTTGAGTAGTTGTGAATTTGAGAAATACTTGTGTTTAAGTTTGCAAGTCGCGTAGCATGCACGTATGGTAAACTTTGTGTAACAAATTTGAAACATGAGGTGTTACTTGATTGTCTTCCTTATGAGTGGCGGTCGGGGACGAGCGATGGTCTTTTCCTACCAATCTATCCCCCTAGGAGCATGCGCGTAATGCTTGGTTTTTGATGACTTGTAGATTTTTGCAATAAGTATGCGAGTTCTTTATGACTAATGTTGAGTCCATGGATTATACGCACTCTCACCCTTCCATCATTGCTAGCCTCTTCGCTACCGTGCATTGCCCTTTCTCACCTTGAGAGTTGGTGCAAACTTCGCCGGTGCATCCAAACCCCGTGATATGATACGCTCTATCACACATAAACCTCCTTATATCTTCCTCAAAACAGCCACCATACCTACCTATTATGGCATTTCCATAGCCATTCCGAGATATATTGCCATGCAACTTTCCACCGTTCCGTTTATTATGACACACTTCATCATTGTCATATTGCCTTGCATGACCATGTAGTTGACATCGTATTTGTGGCAAAGCCACCATGCATAATTATCATACATGTCACTCTTGATTCATTGCCCATCCCGGTACACCGCCGGAGGCATTCATATAGAGCCATGTCTTGTTCTAGTAAATACATAGAAGTGTGATAATCATCATTAATAGAGCATTGTTCCAAAAAAGAGAGAGAGAGAAAGGCCAAATAAAAAAAAGGAAGGCCCAAAAAAAGAGAAAAAAAAAGAAAATAAAAAGGGTCAATGCTACTATCCTTTTTCCACACTTGTGCTTCAAAGTAGCACCATGATCTTTATGATAGAGAGTCTCTTGTTTTGTCACTTTCATATACTAGTGGGAATTTTTCATTATAGAACTTGGCTTGTATATTCCAACAATGGGCCTCCTCAAGTGCCCTAGGTCTTCGTGAGCAAGCAAGTTGGATGCACACCCACTTAGTTTCTTTTGTTGAGCTTTCATACATTTATAGCTCTAGTGCATCTGTTGCATGGCAATCCCTACTCCTTGCATTGACATCAATTGATGGGCATCTCCCTAGCCCATTGATTAGCCGCGTCGATGTGAGACTTTCTCCTTTTTGTCTTCTCCACATAACCCCCATCATCATATTCTATTCCACCCATAGTGCTATATCCATGGCTCACGCTCATGTATTGCGTGAAGGTTGAAAAAGTTTGAGATTACTAAAGTATGAAACAATTGCTTGGCTTGTCATCGGGGTTGTGCATGACGAGAGCATTCTTGTGTGACGAAAATGGAGCATGACCAAACTATATGATTTTGTAGGGATGAACTTTCTTTGGCCATGTTATTTTGAGAAGACATGATTGCTTAGTTAGTATGCTTGAAGTATTATTATTTTTATGTCAATATTAAACTTTTGTCTTGAATCTTATGGTTCTGAATATTCTTGCCACATTAAAGAAGATTACGTTGATAAATATGTTAGGTAGCATTCCACATCAAAAATTCTGTTTTTATCATTTACCTACTCGAGGACGAGCAGGAATTAAGCTTGGGGATGCTTGATACGTCTCCAACGTATCTATAATTTTTTATTGTTCCATGCTATATTATATTCTGTTTTGGACATTATTGGGCTTTATTATACACTTTTATATTACTTTTGGGACTAACCTATTAACCCAGAGCCCAGTGCCAGTTCCTATTTTTCCCTTGTTTCAGTGTTTCGCGGAAAAGGAATATCAAACGGAGTCCAAACGGAATGAAACCTTCGGGAAAGTTATTTTTGGATCGGGAGCAATCCAGAGGACTTGGAGTCCACGTCAAGAAAGCAACGAGGAAGGCACGAGGCAGGGGGCGCGCCCTCCACCCTCGTGGGCCCCTCGTGGCTCCCTTGACGTATTTCTTCCTCCTATATATACCAATATACCCTAAAACCTTCGGGGAACAGAAGAGATCGGGAGTTCCGCCGCCGCAAGCCTCTGTAGCCACCAAAAACCAATCGGGACCCTGTTCCGGCACCTTGTCGGAGGGGGGGAACCCTCACCGGTGGCCATCTTCATCATCCCGGCGCTCTCCATGACGAGGAGGGAGTAGTTCACCCTCGGGGCTGAGGGTATGTACCAGTAGCTATGTGTTTGATCTCTCTCTCGTGTTCTTGATTTGGCACGATCTTGATGTATCGTGAGCTTTGCTATTATAGTTGGATCTTATGATGTTTCTCCCCCTCTACTCTCTTGTAATGGATTCAGTTTCCCCTTTGAAGTTATCTTATCGGATTGAGTCTGTTAATGATTTGAGAACACTTGATGTATGTCTTGCGTGGGATACCCGTGGTGACAATGGGGTATTCTATTGATCCACTTGATGTATGTTTTGGTGATCAACTTGCGGGTTCCGCCCATGAACCTATGCATAGGGGTTGGCACACGTTTTCGTCTTGACTCTCCGGTAGAAACTTTGGGGCGCTCTTTGAGGTTCTATGTGTTGGTTGAATAGATGAATCTGAGATTGTGTGATGCATTATCGTATAATCATACCCACGGATACTTGAGGTGACATTGGAGTATCTAGGTGACATTAGGGTTTTGGTTGATTTGTGTCTTAAGGTGTTATTCTAGTACGAACTCTATGATAGATTGAACGGAAAGAATAGCTTCATGTTATTTTACTACGGACTCTTGAATAGATCGATCCAAAAGAATAACTTTGAGGTGGTTTCGTACCCTACAATAATCTCTTCGTTTGTTCTTCCCTGTTAGTGACTTTGGAGTGACTCTTTGTTGCATGTTGAGGGATAGTTATATGATCCAATTATTTTATTATTGTTGAGAGAACTTGCACTAGTGAAAGTATGAACCCTATGCCTTGTTTCCTAGCATTGCAATACCGTTTGTGCTCACTTTTACCACTTGTTACCTTGCTGTTTTTATATTTTCAGATTACAAAAACCTATATCTACCATGCATATTGCACTTATATCACCATCTCTTCGCCGAACTAGTGCACCTATACAATTTACCATTGTATTGGGTGTGTTGGGGACACAAGAGACTCTTTGTTATTTGGTTGCAGGGTTGCTTGAGAGAGACCATCTTCATCCTATGCCGCCCACGGATTGATAAACCTTAGGTCATCCACTTGAGGGAAATTTGCTACTGTCCTACAAACCACTGCACTTGGAGGCCCAACAACGTCTACAAGAAGAAGGTTGCGTAGTAGACATCAACCGCTGCATCGCAGTACGACCCCAACTACAACTATGGATATCCTCCAGGCCATCCGTGGCAATAAACCTACTTAGGACAAAAGCCTAAGCTTGGGGGAGTACGTATTTCCCACCGACATTACATTTATGTTCACACACTCATTGCTAGAGGTCGGTGTTCATACTCTTTCACTGTAATATCCATGCTAGTTTATTTTCTTTTCCTGCTTTCTTCTTGTGTGTTTGAAAAACCTTAAGAAAAACAAAAAATTTAGTTTTAGCTTTTAGCTAGTTTATTACTTTCTTGCTGTAGTAGTAATAATTAAAAAGGAAAACCCAAAAAGATTTCCCGTTCTTCTTTTGCTTGTTGGGAGCTTTCCCGTGTAAATAGTTTTATTTCCTTTCTTTTCTTTGGGGGTCGATAGGAGAAGACCATAATTATAAAATTGTTGAAGTGGCTCTTATATGCATTATTGTCGATTTAACCAAGAGCCCATATTGCCTTGTCTTCTCCTGTTTATTGAGTGCTCGCAGATTCTAGCTTAGTCCAATGCACGTGCACTATTATTATTATTCACATCGTTCGGTCGTGCAAGTGAAAGGCAATTATGACGATATATGATGGACTGACTGGGATGAGAGAAGCTGGTATGAACTCGACCTCTCTTGTTTTTGTAAATATGATTAGTTCATCGTTCCTGATCCAGCCTATTATGAATAAACATATTTGCAATGATAATTAGAGACTATAGTTGCTTATGCCATGCTTAATTAGCTAGGAGTTTATAATGGTTTACCTTGCATGCCAACATGCTATTAAAATGGTTGTGATGTGGTATGATGGGGTGGTATCCTCCTTTGAATGATTTAAGTGACTCGACTTGGCACATGTTCACACATGTAGTTGAATCAAATCAACATAGCCTTCATGATATTTATGTTCATGGTGGATTATATCCTACTCATGCTTGTACTCAATTTTTATTAATTTTAATGCATGTTCATGACTGTTGTCGCTCAGTTGGTCGCTTCCCAGTCTTTTTCTAGCCTTCACTTGTACTAAGCCGGAATACTGCTTGTGCATCCAATTCCTTAAACCCCAGAGTTATTCCATATGATTCCACTTTACCTTCCTATATGCGGTATCTACCTGCCGTTCCAAGTAAATTTGTATGTGCCAAACTCTAAACCTTCAAATGAAATTCTGTTTTGTATGCTCGAATAGCTCATGTATCAACTAGGGTTGTCCGTATCTTCCATGTTAGGCGGGTTATTCTCAAGAGGAGTGGACTCCGCTCCTCACTCACGAGAAAATGGCTGGACACCGGGATGCCCAGTCCCATGCTTTATGCAAATTAAATCAAAATAATTGCAAACAAAACTCCCCCTGGGACTATTGTTAGTTGGAGGCACTCGTTGTTTCGATCAAGCCATGGATTGATGCTTGTTAGTGGAGGGGGAGTATAAACTTTACCATTCTATTTGGGAACCGCCTATAATGTGTGTAGCATGGAAGATATCACCATCTCTTGGTTGTTATGTTGACAATGAAAGTATGCCGCTCAGAATATTATTTATCTCTATTTCAAAATCGAGCTCTGGCACCTCTACAAATCCATGCTTCCCTCTGCGAAGGGCATATCTGTTTACTTTTATGTTGAGTCATCACCCTCTTATCAAAAGCACTACCTAGAGAGCACTGCTGTCATTTGCATCCATTACATTTAATTTATATTGGGTATGACTATGACTGGATCTCTTTTACCATGAATTACAATGTTTAGTCAGTCCTTGATCTTTAAAGGTGCTCTGCATTTATGTTTTGCGGTCTCAGAAAGGGCTAGCGAGATACCATCTTGTTATATCATATCATGATTGTTTTGAGAAAGTGTTGTCATCCGAGATTTATTATTATTGCTTGCTAGTTGATTATGCCATTGACATGAGTAAACATAAGACCTAAATGTTATTGTGAATATGGTTAGTCATAATCTTTGCTGAAAACTTGAATGCTGGCTTTACATATTTACAACAACAAGAGCAAACAGAGTTTGTAAAAGTTTTTCTTTTTCACTTTCAGTTTGTCAACTGAATTGCTTGAGGACAAGCAAAGGTTTAAGCTTGGGGGAGTTGATACGTCTCCGTCGTATATACTTTTCCAAACATTTTTGCCCTTGTTTGGGACTCTAACTTGCATGATTTGAATGGAACTAACCCGGACTGACGCTGTTTTTAGCAGAATTGCCATGGTGTTATTTATGTGCAGAAACAAAAGTTCTCGGAATGCCTGAAACTCCACGGAACTTATTTTTGGAAAATATTAAAAATACTGGCGAAAGAATCAAGGCCAGGGGGCCCACCACCTGTCCACGAGGGTGGGGGCGCGCCTGCCCCCTGGGCGAGCCCCCCTGCCTCGTGGGCCCCTGGAGCTCCACCGACCTCAACTCCAACTCCATATATTCGTGTTCGGGGAGAAAAAAATCAGAGAGAAGGATTCATCGCGTTTTACGATACGGAGCCACCGCCAAGCCCAAAAACCTCTCGGGAGGGCTGATCGGGAGTCCGTTCGGGGCTCCGGAGAGGGGAATCCGTCGTCATCGTCATCATCAACCATACTCCATCACCAATTTTATGATGCTCACCACCGTGCGTGAGTAATCCCATCGTAGGCTTGCTGGATGGTGATGGGTTGGATGAGATTTATCATGTAATCGAGTTAGTTTTGTTAGGTTTTGATCCCTAGTATCCACTATGTTCTGAGATTGATGTTGCTATGACTTTGCTATGCTTAATGCTTGTCACTAGGGCCCGAGTGCCATGATTTCAGATCTGAACCTATTATGTTTTCATGAATATATGTGAGTTCTTGATCCTATCTTGCAAGTCTATAGTCACCTACTATGTGTTATGATCCGGCAACCCCGAAGTGACAATAATCGGGACCACTCCCGGAGATGACCATAGTTTGAGGAGTTCATGAATTCACTATGTGTTAATGCTTTGGTCTGGTACTCTATTAAAAGGAGGCCTTAATATCCCTCAGTTTCCATTAGGACCCCGCTGCCATGGGAGGGTAGGACAAAAGATGTCATGCAAGTTCTTTTCCATAAGCACGTATGACTATATTCGGAATACATGCCTACATTACATTGATGAATTGGAGCTAGTTCTGTGTCACGCTATGTTATGATTGTTACATGATGAACCGCATCCGGCATAATTCTCCATCACCGATCCAATGCCTACGAGCTTTTCACATATTGTTCTTCGCTTATTTACTTTACCGTTGCTACTGTTACAATCACTACAAAACCCAAAAATATTACTTTTGCTACTGTTGCCGTTACTTCCATATTACTTTGCTACTAAATACTTTGCTGCAGATATTAAGTTATCCAGGTGTGGTTGAACTGACAACTCAACTGCTAATACTTGAGAATATTCTTTGGCTCCCCTTGTGTCGAATCAATAAATTTGGGTTGAATACTCTACCCTCGAAAACTGTTGCGATCCCCTATACTTGTGGGTTATCACTCACCCACACCTGCTGTTATTCTCCGGCGACGGCAAACGAACCAGTAAACCCTCGTACAGTCGTACTCCCCTTCGCAGGGGAAAGAACTGCCGAGTCTTCCCTATCTCTGTGTCGTTCCCTTCGTAGGCCTCGCCGTCGTCCACCGCCCTGGTGCTCTCGGCGCGGCCTGGTCAACGTTGTCAACGACCGACATGCATCTGAAGTCGACTGTACGTGGAGAGGCTGACAGCTGGGTCCACGGCCGCACGCAAGGAGATGCCTCCTTAATACACGCAAAATAATGATTCCTCCACCTGACATCTGGGACCCATCGAAAGGGCCTCTGTATTTCGTGAAAAAAACGTTACCGCCGCTGACAGATTGGACCCACCAGCTATATCTTCGCACGCAAGGAAGTGCCTCCTTATTACGCACAAAAAAATGAATACTCCCCCTGCTAGCTGGGACCCAGTATAGTGGCAGGCTGACTTGTGGGCCTACTAAGTTGACGGGGACGGAGAGCTTTGTCAACTTAGTCAATATGCACGATTCTAGCTCCAGTGACCGTACGATGTCCATCCAACGGCCGTAGCGCTTCTTCAACCTCTCGTCTTCTTGCTCTAGCCGCCCAAACCAGAGGCGGTCGTGCCTCGTGCTCCTGCCTCCCGTGGCCGGCTGCGATGCGGCGGAGGCCTCACCGCCCCATACTACTCCCACCGCTAAGCAGGCCATCCCTCTACTCACCCACACCCCCTGTTATTCTGCGACGACGGCAGCCTCACACCGCAGCGAACCAGTGAACCCTCATACTCCTCTACGCGTGGGCATCCACTGCCGTGTCTTCCCCGGCTCCGCGTCGTCCCCTTCCTAGGCCTCGCCGTCGTCCACCGCCCTGGTGCTCTCGGCGCGGCGTGGTCAATGTGGTCAAGGAACGGCTTCCATTGGACATGGACTGTACGTGGAGAGGCTGACAGCTGGGTCCACGGCTGCAGCAAGGAAGTGCCTCCTTATTACGCGCAAAATAATTATTCCTCCACCTAACAGCGGGGACCCACCAGACGGGCCACCGTATTTCATGAAAAACACGTTTCCCCCTGACTGCTGGGACCCACCAGCTACATCTTCGCACGCAAGGAAGTGTGTCCGGGCAAAAAAAATGATTCGCCCCCCCTGACTTTCGCACGCAAGGAAGTGCCTGATATTCGGGACCCACCTGGTCGAAGCGTACGTAGCGCTGTCATTCTGGTCACAAACGTGTACGTACATACTGGTCGATGTAGAGGCGCGCACGTGTCGTAGTAGAGGCGCGCACGTAGCATGTACATGTACGTACAGCGGCCAGTGTGCAAGAAAGAAAATACGGCCACATACGTACATACGGGCAGGGTCTCGAACGCCTACTCGCGCATACGTGCGGCCAGGTCTCCTGTACATGGTTGGGTCGGAACGGAGAAATAGTGTCGTCATCATGTTCATGGGGAGCCAACCGGCTGGGTCGGAACGGAATGCGTCGTCGTGTTCATCGGGAGGGCTTGGACGGAACAGCCGATGGAAACGAGGCCTGGCGTACCGCAGAACGGAGGAAACGGCCTTGTGTTCGACCGGCCATGTTCGAAACAGGATCCTGTTCATCGGGAGGGGTGTGGCGTACCGCAAAACGGAGGAAACGGACCTCCTACGGTCGAAACAGGGGTCATGTTGATCGGGAGGGGTGTGGCGTACCGCAAAACGGAGGAAACGGACCTGTGTTGGAGCGCTACGGTCGAAACGGGGGTCCTGTTCATCAGGAGGGGTGTGGCGTACCGCAAAACGGGACTCCACGAGATACTGTTCATCTCCACCGTCGACCCCCTCCAGCCTCCACGGGCTACTGTTCATCCACCGTCGACCTTCTCCAGCCTCCACCTGCGACTGTTCATCCACGAGCTCCTGTTCATCCAGCCTCCACCGCGCGCTACTCCACCGGCTAATGTTCAACCAGCCCTCTCCACGGGCTCCTATTCAACCACCCCTCCATGGGCTACTGTTCATCCAGCCCTCCACCGTCTACTGTTCATCCTGCCCTCCACGGGGTGGTCCTGTTCATCCTGCCCTCCACGGGGTCCTGTTCATCCAGCCCCAACCGGCTCGATCGATCGGGGAACTGTTCATCCAGAGGCAACACCACGGGGTCCTGTTCATCCACCCCCACCGGGAACTATTCATCCAAACCCCCCCGCAACGCTCACTGTTCATCCAGAGGCAGCATCGATCGGCTTCAGTTAGCAGCAGTAGCGAAGGAATCGCTCGATCGGGTTTAGTTAACAGCCATTGATCGATCGCTCGGGTTTAGTAACGCGTAGCCTGCAGTGAAATCGCTCGGGTTCAGTTAGAGCCCAACGCCTCACTCGGGTTCAGTTAGAGCCCAACGCCTCGCACACACGCACGTATGTACGAGAGAAACGCGCATCGCTCGGCCCCCGACCACCCACGGTAACCGGGGACTCCCCGATATTTTTCGCGCCCTTGCTTCTACCATGGTTTTTTCCGTCATGGACGGCCCAAAGAATGTCATGCAGCTGCGTCTCCGGCCCGCCCAGGACAAAAAGTCCATTTTCTGTCATAATTTTTTGTCATAGAAGTAGGACCCCACCACATCTATGATGATACCGGGTTTTGTCACAATTATCATCATAGAAGTGTCATAAGTATGACAGAAAAAAATTTCGTTCGGCCCAAAATGTCACGGATGTGTCTTTTTTTGTAGTGTTACCACCAGCTTCTTATTTTAATTCGGCGGTATTGTTGGATGAAGTGGCCTGGACCAACCTTACATGACCACGTTCATGAGACCGGTTCCACCGACAGACATGCAACTTGTTTTGCATAAAGTTGGCTGGCGGGTGTCTGTTTCTCCAACTTTAGTTGAATCGAATTTGACTATGGTCGGTCCTTGTTGAAGGTTAAAACAACACACTTGACGAAAAATCGTTGTGGTTTTGATGCGTAGGTAAGAACGGTTCTTGCTAGAACCCGTAGCAGCCACGTAAAACTTGCAACAACAAAGTAGAGGACGTCTAACTTGTTTTTGCAGGGCGTGTGGTGACATGATATGGTCAAGACATGATGTGATATAAGTTATTGTATGAGATGATCATGTTTTGTAAAAGTTATCGACAACTAGTAGGAGCCTTATGGTTGTCGCTTTATTCTATGAAATGCAATCGCCATGTAATTGCTTTACTTTATCACTATGCGGTAGCGATAGTTGTAGAAGCAATAGTTGGGAAGATGACAACGACTCTACAATGGAGATCAAGGTGTCAAGCCGGTGATGACGGAGATCATGACGGTGCTTTGGAGATGGACATCAAAGGCACAAGATGATGATGGCCATATCATGTCACATATTTTGATTGCATGTGATGTTTATCTTTTATGCATCTTATTTTGCTTAGTACGGTGGTAGCATTATAAGATGATCTCTCACTAAATTTCAAGGTATAAGTGTTCTCCCTGAGTATGCACCGTTGCGACAGTTCGTCGTGCCGAGACACCACGTGATGATCGGGTGTGATAAGCTCTACGTTCACATGCAATGGGTGTAAGACAGTTTTGCACGTGCAGAATACTCGGGTTAAACTTGACGAGCCTAGCATGTACAGACATGGCCTGGGAACACTGAGACCGAAAGGTCGAACGTGAATCATACAGTAGATATGATCAACATAGAGATGTTCACCATTGAAAACTACTCCATCTCACGTGATGATCGGACCTGGTTTAGTTGATGTGGATCACGTGATCATTTAGATGACTAGAGGGATGTCTATCTAAGTGGAAGTTCTTTAGTAATATGATTAATTGAACTTAAATTTATCAAGAACTTAGTCCTGATAGTTTTTGCATATCTATGTTGTTGTAGATCAATGGCCCGTACTACCGTTCCCTTGAATTTTAATGTGTTCCTAGAGAAAGCTAAGTTGAAAGATGATGGTGGCAACTACACGGACTGGGTCCCTAACTTCAGGATTATCCTCATTGCTGCACAGAAGAATTATGTCCTGGAAGCACCACTAGGTGCAAGGCCTGCTGGAGGAGCAACTCCGGACGTTATGAACGTCTCGCAAGCTAAATCTGATGACTACGCCATAGTTTAGTGTGCCATGCTTTACGGCTTAGAATTGGGACTTCAAAGACGTTTTGGACGTCATGGAGCATATGAGATGTTCTAGGAGTAGAAGTTGAAATTTCAAGCTGAAAGTGCTAGTTATCGACTAGACGGGGGTGAATAAGCGATTTTTATGAAAGTCTTCAAAACACGGGGGCTTTGAATACAAACAATAGAAATGAATCTATTGATATGCAGCGGAAGGTAGACTACACTAGACAAGTCATAGTCAAGTAAGCAATGAAGTGAAAGCACGAAGACTATTAGCAGCTAGGTAGTATGGATTAGGATGGAAGATAGTATGAAGCCAAACAACAACAGTCTTCACACACCGAAGTCAATCAGATTATGCAAGCAGGCAATGACTTCATGAAGACAAACTGTAAGTAAAGAGAGGGAGGAGATGTAACCAGTTGTTTGGTGAGGACAAGGATTTGTTGGACCAGTTCCAGTTGCTGTGACAACTGTACGTCTGGTTAGGGAGGCTGAGATTCAACTCAGAAGACCACATCTTCACCTTATTCCCCTTTAGCTAAGGACACTTAGTCCTCGCCCAATCACTCTGGTAAGTCTTCAAGGTAGACTTCCAAACCTTCATAGACTTCGTTCACCGGGAATCCACAATGACTCTTGGATGCTCCGAACGTGACGCCTAACCGGCTGGAGGATACACAGTCCTCAAGTGTAATATGTCTTCAGATCACGCGGAAAGAAAGACTTCAGTGATGCCGAACACTCTTTGGCTATGGGTGTTTTGGGCTTTGTCCTCGCAAGGATCTCTCTCTCAAATGCTTCGGAGGTGGGTTGCTCTCAAACGACAAAAGCCGTGCACTACTCTGAGCAGCCACCAATTTATGGTGTAGGGGGTGGGCTATTTATTGCCAGGAGGCAACCCGACCTGATTTGCCCAAAATGACCCTGGGTCACTAAGGAACTGACACGTGTCCAACGGTTAGATTTCAAACACACGCAGCAGCTTGACTTGGGCTACAAGTAAAGCTGACTCATCCAGCTCTGGATAAGATTTGCTCTCATTGTCTTCGCTCGAAGACATAGGATTTGGTTGAGCATCACTTCAGTCACTCTGACTTTGTTCACTTGGACCCCACTTAACAGTGCGGTGGTTCCTATGACTCAATAAAGAAGAAAAGGAAACTACGAAACAACTATATCTTCGCACTCCATAGTCTTCACGTGAATGTCTTCTTGAGTCATAATCTTCGTTGTGAATATCTTCACATACCACCATTGTCTTCAATGTCTTCACACATTTTTCGGGGTCATCTCTGGTAGGTAAACCGAATCAATGAGGGACTACTACCTGTGTTATCCTGCAATTCTCACAAACACATTAGTCCCTCAACCAAGTTTGTCGTCAATACTCCAAAACCAACTAGGCATGGCACCAGATGCACTTACACAAGCAAATGCCCGAGTTGAGAGATATGAAGTCTCCAACAAGTTCTATAGCTGCAAGATGGGGGAGAACAGTTCTGTCAGTGAACAAATAGTCAGAATGTCTGGGTACCATAACCACTTGACTCAGCTGGGATTTAATCTTCCGGATGATAGTGTCATTGACAGAGTTCTTCAATCACTGTCACCAAGCTATAAAGGCTTTGTGATGAACTATAATATGCAAGGGATGGAAAAGACAATTCCCGAGCTCTTCGCTATGCTAAAGGCTGCGGAGGTAGAAATCAAGAAGGAGCATCAAGTGTTGATGGTTAACAAGACCACTAGTTTCAAGAAAAAGGGCAAAGGGAAGAAGGGGAACTTCAGAATAATAGCAAGCAAGTTGCTGCTCCCGGGAAGAAGCCCAAGTCTGGACCTAAGCCTGAAACTCAGTGCTTCTACTGCAAAGGGACTGGTCACTGGAAGCGGAACTGCCCCAAGTATTTGGTGGATAAGAAGGATGGCAAAGTGAAAGGTATATTTGATATACATGTTATTGATGTGTACCTTACTAATGCTCGTAGTAGCGCCAGGGTATTTGATACTGGTTCTGTTGCTCATATTTGCAACTCGGAACAGGGGCTACAGATTAAACAAAGATTGGCTAAGGACAAGGTGACGATGCGCGTCGGAAATGGTTCCAAGGTCAATGTGATCGTCGTCGGCATGCTACCTCTACATCTACCCTCAGGATTAGTATTAGACCTGAATAATTGTTATTTGGTGCCAGCGTTGAGCATGAACATTATATCGAGATAGTTATTCATTTAAATTAGAGAATAATGGTTGTTCTATTTATATGAATAATATATTTTAAGGTCATGCACCCTCGATGAGTGGTCTATTTTTATTGAATCTCGATCGTCGTGATACACATATTCATAATATTGAAGCCAAAAGATGCAAATTTAATAATGATAGTGCAACTTATTTGTGGCACTGCCATTTAGGTCATATTGGTGTAAAGCACATGAAGAAACTCCATGCTGATGGGCTTTTGGAATCACTTGATTGTGAATCAATTGATGCTTGCGAACCATGCCTCATGGGCAAGATGACTAAGACTCCGTTCTTCGGAACAATGGAGCGAGCCACTGACTTATTGGAAATAATACATACCGATGTATGCGGTCCGATGAGTGTTGAGGCTCGCGGCGGGTATCATTATTTTCTGACCTTCACAGATGATTTGAGCGGATATGGGTATATCTACTTAATGAAACATAAGTCTGAAACATTTGAAAAGTTGAAAGAATTTCAGAGTGAAGTGGAAAATCATCATAACAAGAAAATAAAGTTTCTATGATCTGATCGAGGAGGCCAATATTTGAGTTACGAGTTTGGTCTTCATTTGAAACAATGTGGAAAAGTTTTGCAACTCACGCCACCTGGAACACCAAAGCGTAATGGTGTGTCCGAACGTCGTAATCGTACTTTATTAGATATGATGCGATCTATGATGTCTCTTACCGATTTACCACTATCGTTTTGGGGTTATGCTTTAGAGACGGCTGCATTCACGTTAAATAGGGCACCATGTAAATCCGTTGAGATGACACCATATGAACTGTGGTTTAGCAAGAAACCTAAGTTGTCGTTTCTTAAAGTTTGGAGTTGCGATGCTTATGTGAAAAAGCTTCAGCCTGATAAGCTCAAACCCAAATCAGAGAAATGCGTCTTCATAGGATACCCAAAAGGAAATGTTGGGTACACCTTCTATCACAGATCCGAAGGTAAGATATTCGTTGCTAAAAATGGATCCTTTCTAGAGAAGGAGTTTCACTCGAAAGAAGTGAGTGGGAGGAAAGTAGAACTTGATGAGGTAGTTGTACCTTCTCTTGAATTGGAAAGTAGTTCATCACAGAAATCAGTTCTAGTCATGCCTACACCAATTAGTGAGGAAGTTAATGATGATGATCATGAAACTTCAGATCAAGTTACTACCGAGCCATCATGTTCTGGAAGTCATGTTACTAGACCATGACGAACCTACGAACTATGAGGAAACGATGATGAGCCCAGATTCCACAAAATGGCTTGAGGCCATGAAATCTGAGATGGGATCCAGGTATGAGAACAAAGTGTGGACTTTGGTTGACTTGCCCGATGATTGGCAAGCTATAGAAAATAAATGGATCTTCAAGAAGAAGACTGGCGCTGATGGTAATGTTACTGTCTACAAACCTCGACTTGTTGCGAAAGGTTTTCGACAAGTTCAAGGAGTTGACTATGATGAGACCTTCTCACCCATAGCGATGCTTAAGTCTGTCCGAATCATGTTAGCAATTACCACATTTTTATGATTATGAAATTTGGCAAATGGATGTCAAAACTGCATTCCTTAATGGATTTCTTAAAGAAGAGTTGTATATGATGCAACCAGAAGGTTTTGTCGATCCAAAAGGTGCTAACAAAGTGTGCAAGCTCCAGCGATCCATTTATGGACTGGTGCAAGCCTCTCGGAGTTGGAATATACGCTTTGATAGTGTGATCAAAGCATATGGTTTATACAGACTTTTGGAGAAGCCTGTGTTTACAAGAAAGTGAGTGGGAGCTCTGTAGCATTTCTAATATTATATGTGGATGACATATTGTTGATTGCAAATGATATAGAATTTCTGGATAGCATAAAAGGATACTTGAATAAGAATTTTTCAATGAAAGACCTCGGTGAAGCTACTTATATATTGGGCATCAAGATCTATAGAGATAGATCAAGATGCTTAATTGGACTTTCAAAAACAACATACCTTGATAAAGTTTTGAAGAAGTTCAAAATGGATCAGTCAAAGAAAGGGTTCTTGCGTGTGTTACAAGGTGTGAAGTTGAGTCAGACTCAATGCCCGACCACTGCAGAAGATAGAGAGAAAATGAAAGTCATTTCCTATGCCTCAGCCACAGGTTCTATCATGTATGCAATATTGTGCACCAGACCTGATGTGTACCTTGCTATAAGTTTAGCAGGGAGGTACCAAAGTAATCCAGGAGTGGATCACTGGACAGCGATCAAGAACATCCTGAAATACCTGAAAAGGACTAAGGATATGTTTCTTGTTTATGGAGGTGACAAAGAGCTTGTCGTAAATGGTTACGTCGATGCTAGCTTTGACACTGATCCGGATGACTCTAAGTCACAAACCGGATAAATATTAATATTGAATGGTGGAGCTGCCAGTTGGTGCAGTTCCAAGCAAAACGTCGTGGCGGGATCTACGTGTGAAGTGGAGTACATAGCTGCTTCGGAAGCAGCAAATGAAGGAGTCTGGATGAAGGAGTTCATATCCGATCTAGGTGTAATACCTAGTGCATCGGGTCCAATGAAAAATCTTTTGTGACAATACTGGAGCAATTGCCTTAGCGAAGAATCCAGATTTCACAAGAGAACCAAACACATCAAAGAGACGCTTCAACTCCATCTGTGATCAAGTCAAGGAGGGAGACATAGAGATTTGCAAAATACATACGGATCTCAATGTTGCAGATCCGTCGACTAAGCCTCTTCCGCGAGCAAAACATGATCAACACCAAGACTCAATGGGTGTTAGAATCATTACAATGTAATCTAGATTATTGACTCTAGTGCAAGTGGGAGACTGAAGGAAATATGCCCTAGAGGCAATAATAAAGTTGTTATTTATATTTCCTTATATCATGATAAATGTTTATTATTCATGCTAGAATTGTATTAACTGGAAGCTTGATACATGTGTGAATACATAGACAAAACAAAGTGTCCCTGGTATGCCTCTAGTTGACTAGCTCGTTAATCAAAGATGGTTAAGTTTCCTGACAATAAACATGTTTTGTCATTTGATGAACGGGATCACATCATTAGGAGAATGATGTGATGGACAAGACCCATCTGTTAGCTTAGCATAATGATCATTAAGTTTTATTGCTATTGCTTTCTTCATGACTTATACATATTCCTTTGACTATGAGATTATGCAACTCCGGAATACCGGAGGAACACCTTGTGTGCTATCAAACTTCACAATGTAACTGGGTGATTATAAAGATGCTCTACAGGTGTCTCCGAAGGTGTTTGTTAGGTTGGCATAGATCGAGTAGGATTTTTCACTCCGAGTATCGGAGAGGTATCTCTAGGCCCTCTCGGTAATGCACTTCACTATAAGCCTTGCAAGCAATGTGACTAATGAGTTAGTTGCGAGATGATACATTATGGAACGAGTAAAGAGACTTGCAGGTAATGAGATTGAACTAGGTATGAGGATACCGACGATCGAATCTCGGGCAAGTAACATACCAATGACAAAGGGAATAACGTATGTTGTTATTGCGGTTTGACCGATAAAGATCTTCGTAGAATATGTAGGAACCAATATGACCATCCAGGTTCCGCTGTTGGTTATTGATCGGAGATGTGTCTCGGTCATGTCTACATAGTTCTCGAACCCGTAGGGTCCGCACACTTAACGTCCGATGACGATTTGTAGTATGAGTTATGTGTTTTGGTGACCAAAGATTGTTCAGAGTCCCGGATGAGATCACAAACATGACAAGGAGTCTCGAAATAGTTGAGAGGTAAAGATTGATATATTGGACGATAGTGTTTGGACACTGGAATGGTTTCGGGACGTTTCGGATATTTATCGGAGTACCGATGGGTTACGGAACCCCCCGGGGAAAGTAATGGGCCTACATGGGCCATAGGGGAGAGGGGACACAGCCCATAAGGGGGGACCGCGCTTCCCTCCCATAGGGAGTCCGAATTGGACTAGGGGAGGGGGCGCCCCCCCTTTCCTTCTCCTCTTCCATCTCCCTTCCCTCTTTACCCCTCCATGAGAAGGAAAAAAGGGGGGCCAATCCTAGTAGGACTGGAGTCCTAGTAGGACTCCCCTCTCCTTGGCGCGCCCCTGGTGGCCGGCCTCCTCCTCCCCTCCTTTATATACGGGGGCAGGGGGCACCCCAAAGCACAATTGTTATTCTCTTAGCTGTGTGCGGTGCCCCCTCCACGGTTTACTCCTCCGGTCATAGCGTCGTAGTGCTTAGGCGAAGCCCTGCTCGGATCACATGACCATCACCGTCACCACGCCGTCGTGCTAACGAAACTCTCCCTCGACCCTCTGCTGGATCAAGAGTTCGAGGGACGTCATCGAGCTGAACATGTGCTGAACTCGGAGGTGCCGTACGTTCGGTACTAGATCGGTTAGATCGCGAAGATGTTCGACTACATCAACCGCGTTATACTAACGCTTCCGCTTTCGGTCTACAGGGTACGTGGATATACTCTTCCCCTCTCGTTGTTATGCATCTCCTAGATAGATCTTGTGTGATCGTAGGAAAATCTTACGCTAGATCATTGCACATCCTGGTACATGCCAGAGGCATTCATATAGAGTCATACTTTGTCATAGGTATTGAGTTGTAATTTTTATTTCTTTTGAGTTATAAGTAAATAGAAGTGTGATGATCATCATTATTTATTTTTAGAGCAGTTCCCCAGTGAGGAAAGGATGATGGAGACTATGATTCCCCCGCAAGTCGGGATGAGACTCCGGACAATGAGAGAGAAAAAAGAAAAAGAAAAAGAAAAGAAAAAAAGAGAGAAGGGGCATTGTTAGTATCCTTTACCACACTTGTGCTTCAAAGTAGCACCATGTTTTTCACATGGAGAGTCTCCTATGTTGTCACTTTCATATACAAGTGGGAAATTTTCATTATAGGATTAGATGCACACCCACTTAGTTTTCATATTGAGCTTTCATACACTTATAGCTCTTAGTGCATTCGTTGCATGGCAATCCCTACTCCTCGCATTGATATCAATTGATGGGCATCTCCATAGCCCGTTGGTTAGCCGCATGGTACGTCTCCAATGTATCTATAATTTATGAAGTATTCATGTTGTTATTTTATCATTCTTGGGTGTTTTACAACCATTTTATAGCAACTTTATACCATTTGTTGGGACTAACCTATTGACCCAGTGCACAGTGCCAGTTGCTGTTTTTTTGCTTGTTTTTTACATCGCGGGAAATCAATATCAAACAGAGTCCAAACACCGCGAAACTCCACAGAGATTTTTTTATGGGCCAGAAGACTCCCGATGGGCCAAAGAAACACCTGGGGGTGACCGAAGGGGGGCACAACCCACCAGGGCGCGCCAGGCCCCCCTGGCGCGCCCAGGTGGGTTGTGCCCACCTCGGTGGCCTCCCGTACCCCTTCTTTGCACTATAAATTCCCAAATATTCCGAAACCCTTCGGGGTTAACCTAGATCAAAAGTTATACCGTCGGAAGGTCTCTGTATCCGCGAAAACCAATCTAGACCCCGTTCCAGCACCCTGCCGGAGGGGGAATCATCTCAGGTGGCCATCTTCATCATCCCGGCGGCCACCATGATGAGGAGGGAGTAGTCCACCCTCGGGGCTGAGGGTTTGTACCAGTAGCTATGTGTTTAACCTCTCTCTCTCTCTCATGTTCTTGAGATGTCACGATCTTGATGTATCGCGGGCTTTGTTAATATAGTCGGACCATATGGTGTTTTCCCCTCTCTATCTTGTTGTGATGAATTGAGTTTCTCCCTTTGAGATTTCGTTGTTATCGGATTGAATACTTTTATGGATTTGAGAACACTTGATATATGTCTTGCAATTGAATACTCGTGGTGACAATGGGGTATCGTATTGATTCACTTGATATATGTTTTGTCACTCAACTCGCGGATTCCCGAGGTGACATTGGGGTAATCTATGCATAGGGGTTGATGCACGTTCTTATCTTTGTTTCTCCGGTAGAAATCTTTGGGCTCTCTTTGTAGTTCTTTGTGTGGATCGAGTATTATGATTATGAATTTTCTTTGGTGTTATTCTAGTACGAACTCTAGGATAGATAAAACGGAAAAAATAGCTTTGTGTTATTCTAGTACGAACTCTTGAATAGATCGAATAGAAAGAATAGCTTTGAGGTATTCTCGTAACCTACAAGCAATATCTATCCTTTGTTCTCCGCTAATAGGAATTCGGAAGTGATTCTTTATTACACTTTGAGGGATAATCATATGATCCAACTATGTTAGCATTGTTGAGATGCACTAGCGAAAGTACGGACCCTAGGCCTTGTTTTCAAGCATTGCAACACCATTTTTGTGCCCGTTTACTATTTGCTACCTTGCTGTTTTTATTTATTCAGATTATAAAAATACATTTCTACCATCAATATTACACTTTTATCACCATCTCTTCGCCGAACTAGTGCACCTATACATTTTGCCATTGTATTGGGTGTGTTGGGGACACACGAGATTTCTTGTATTTGGTTGCAGGGTCATTTGAGAGAGATCATCTTCATCCTACACCTCCCACGGATTGATAAACCTTAGGTCATCCACTTGACGGAAAATTGCTACTGTCCTACAAAACACTGCGCTTGGAGGCCCAACACGAGTCTACAAGAATAAAGTTGCGTAGTAGACATCAAGCTCTTTTCTAGCACCGTTGCCGGGGCGGTGAGTGCTTGAAGGTATATCTTTAGATCTTGCAATTGAATCTTTTAGTTTCTTGTTTTATCACTAGTTTGGTTTATAAAAGAAAAATAGATAAAAAGTTGGAATTGAGGTTGCATCATATTATTGATCGTCTTTATAATATCTTTCTTGAAAATGATGGAAAGAAAAATTGTGCTCAATTGATAGAAGAAGAATTCAATAAAATGATTGGCATAAATGATGAGCATGATTGCAATGTTATTAGTATGAATTCTTTGAATATCCATGATGCTAATGATATGCCAAGCTACAAGCTTGGGGATGCTATGTTTGATGAAGATGATATTTTTAGTTCCCCAAGTTTTGATAAGAAAAAATATTATGATGAAAGCATGCCTCCTATTTATGATGATTATATTGATGAAAGTGGATTTGGAGAGGTCATGACTTTATTTAATGATGATTCCACTATGTTGGAAGAGGTTTCAATTGATTATGACAACAAAATCCCTATCTATGATGATTATGGTGATGACATATATGTCATAGAGAATAATGATAACCATGAAACTTCTCATCATGCTTTTAATTTTCAATCACATGATAGTTATTTTGTTGAGTTTGCTCCCACTACTATTGATGAGAATAAATTTGCTTATGTGGAGAGTAACAAAATTTCTATGCTTATGCATCATGAAAAGAGTGCCTTATGTGATAGTTATATTGTTGAATTCATTCATGATGCTACTGAAAATTATTATGAGGGAGGAACTTATGCTTGTAGGAATTGCAATAATATCAAGTTTCCTCTCTATGTGTTGAAAGTCTTGATTGTGCTTGTTTTGCCTTCCTATGCTAGTTGATCCTTGTTCGCATAAATTGTTTTCTCACAAAATCCCTATGCATAGGAAGTGAGTTAGACTTAAATGTACTTTCCATGTGATTCATGATGCTCTTGTTATGTTTCAATTCTTATGTTTTATGCGAGCATCATGAAACCATCATGCCTAGCTTAAAAGGCATTAAAGAAAAGCGCTTGTTGGGAGACAACCCAACACTTTTACTTACTGTTTTTGTGTGTTCACATGATTTTGCTACTGTATTTGATCATGTTTTATTGCTTTTATTTCAATAAAGTGCCAAGTAAAGCCTTTGGGATCATGTTGGGTGATAGTTGATTTGACCCTGCTGAAAAACAGAAACTTTTGCGCTCACGAAAATAAGTCCCATTTTTAACAGAAGAGTTCATTTGAGTTGATTCTTTTTGAAAAAGTTTAATATGCAAATTTCTCACGTGGTAAAATTTGTTTCACCATTTTTGGAGTAGCATAAGTATGGTAGTTATCCAGATCATTACAGACTGTTCTGTTTTTTACAGATTCTGTTTTCAATGCATAGTTTGCTTGCTTTCTAGTTTCTATGGCTTATATTGCTCAATATAAGTTGTGGAAATGATATGATACAGTAGGCATTGTTTGAGAAAAAATATGGATCTTGTCTTTGACAGTACCAAAGTGAAATGGTTTGCTCTTTATCATACTAACCTATCTCACAAAGTTCCGTTAAGTTTTGTGTGATTGAAGTTTTCAAGTTTTGGGTGAGATGACGATATGAGGAGAATAAGGAGTGACAATACCCTAAGCTTGGGGATGCCCAAGGCACCCAAAGTTAATATCCAAGGAATATCCAAGCAACTAAGCTTGGGGATGCCTCGGAAGGCATCCCCTCTTTCGTCTTCAACATTATCGGTAACCTCACTTGGAACTATTTTTTCATTCGCCACATGATATGAGTTTTGCTTGGAGCGTCAATTTATTTTGTTAGGATTTTCTTACTGTTATTTAGAATAATGTTTTGCATCTTTAATTTCAATAAAAATGTCAAGGATAGCCTTTACCATGCTTATTTTACAAGTCTACATGTTGTTGTTTGAAAACAGAAAGTTTATCGGTGTTGCAAAAATTCCCTAGAAAAGTCAGAATGTCATAAAATGTTGAAACTTTTTGCAAAATAAGCTATGATAAATTTTCTACAGTGTTTTAGAATTTCATAATGTTTGGAGTTGAATAAGTATTGATAATCTTGCATTCTTTACAGACTGTACTGGTTTGGCATATTGCTGTTATGTTTGCATTGTTTGCATGTGTTTGCTTGTTTAATAATTCTATTTGAGGATAGGAGTATTAAATATGCAGAGGCATTTAGTATGCAATGTTGAATAATATTTTTTGTGATTTGCTACAGTAGATAATGATAAGGTTTTTGCATTGACTTATACTAACTTATCTCACGAGTTCTTGTTGAGTTTTGTGTGGATGAAGCTTTCGAGATTTAGGAAAACTGTGATATGAGAGGAATTAAGGAGACACAAAAGCTCAAGCTTGGGGATGCCCAAGGCACCCCAAGATAATATTTCAAGAAGTCTCAAGCATCTAAGCTTGGGGATGCCCCGGTAGGCATCCCACCTTTCTTCTTCAACATTTATCGGTTAGTATCGGTTGAGCCTAAGTTTTTGCTTCTTCACATGATGTGTGCTATCCTTGAAATGTCATTTTATTTTGTTTTTGCTTGCTGTTTTAATAAAATACTTAGATCTAAAAGTTTTAAATAAGAGAGAGTTGTTGGGGAACATAGTAATTTCAAAAAAAATCCAACGCGCACGCAAGATCATGGTGATGCATAGCAACCAGAGGGGAGAGTGTTGTCCACGTACCCTCGTAGACCGTAAGCGAAAGCGTTATGACAACGCGGTTGATGTAGTCGTACGTCTTCATGATCGACCGATCCTAGTACCGAACGTACGGCACCTCCGCGATCTGCACACGTTCGGCTCGGTGACGTCCCACGAACTCACGATCCAGTAGAGCTTCGAGGGAGAGCTGCGTCAGCACGACGGCGTGATGACGGTGTTGATGAAGCTACCGGCGCAGGGCTTCCCCTAAGCACTACAACAAAATGACCGAGGTGGAATATGGTGGAGGGGGGCACCGCACACAGCTTGGAACAATCAACTTGTGTGTTCTAGGGTGCCCCCTGCCCCCGTATATAAAGGAGCAAGGGGGAGGCCGGCCGGCCTTGGGGCGCGCTAAGGAGAGGGAGGAATCCTCCTCCTAGTAGGAGTAGGACTCCCCTTTTCCTAGTCCAACTAGGAGGAGGAAGGGGGAAGGAAAGAGAGGGAGAGGGAGAGGGAAAGAGGGGCCGTGACCCCCTCCCCTAGTCCTATTCGGAGTCCCCTTGGGGGGGCGCGCCACCTCCTAGGCTGCTGCCCTCTCTCTCCCCTAAGGCCCACTAAGGCCCAATACTTCCCCAGGGGTTCCGGTAACCCTTCCGGCACTCCGGTTTTCTCCGAAATCACCCGGAACACTTCCGGTGTCCGAATATAGCCGACCAATATATCAATATTTATGTCTCGACCATTTTGAGACTCCTCGACATGTCCGTGATCACATCTGGGACTCCGAACTATCTTCGGTACATCAAAACATATAAACTCATAATATCGATCGTCACCGAACGTTAAGCGTGCGGACCCTACGGGTTCGAGAACTATGTAGACATGACCGAGACTCATCTCCGGTCAATAACCAATAGCGGAACCTGGATGCTCATATTGGTTCCTACATATTCTACGAAGATCTTTATCGATCAAACCACATAACAACATACGTTGTTCCCTTTGTCATCGATATGTTACTTGCCCGAGATTCGATCGTCGGTATCTCAATACCTAGTTCAATCTCGTTACCGGCAAGTCTCTTTACTTGTTCCGTAATGCATCATCCCGCAACTAACTCATTAGTCACATTGCTTGCAAGGCTTATAGTGATGTGCATTACCGAGAGGGCCCAGAGATACCGCTCTGACAATCGGAGTGACAAATCCTAATCTCAATCTATGCCAACTCAACAAGTACCATCGGAGACACCTGTAGAGCACCTTTATGATCACCCAGTTACGTTGTGACGTTTGGTAGCACACAAAGTGTTCCTCCGGTATTCGGGAGTTGCATAATCTCATAGTCATAGGAACATGTATAAGTCATGAAGAAAGCAATAGCAACATACTAAACGATCAAGTTCTAAGCTAACGGAATGGGTCAAGTCAATCACATCATTCTCTAATGATGTTATCCCGTTAATCAAACGACAACTCATGTCTATGGTTAGGAAACTTGACCATCTTTGATTCAACGAGCTAGTCAAGTAGAGGCATACTAGTGACACTCTGTTTGTCTATGTATTCACACATGTACAAAGTTTCTGGTTAATACAATTCTAGCATGAATAATAAACATTTATCATGATATAAGGAAATATAAATAACAACTTTATTATTGCCTCTAGGGCATATTTCCTTCAGTCTCCCACTTGCACTAGAGCCAATAATCTAGATTACACAATAATGATTCTAACACCCATGGAGTCTTGGTGCTGGTCATGTTTTGCTCGTGAGAGAGGCTTAGTCAACGGGTCTGCAACATTTAGATCCGTATGTATCTTGCAAATCTCTATGTCTCCCTCCTTGACTTGATCGCGGATGGAATTGAAGCGTCTCTTGATGTGCTTGGTTCTCTTGTGAAATCTGGATTCCTTTGCCAAGGCACTTGCACCAGTATTGTCACAAAAGATTTTCATTGGACCTGATGCACTAGGTATGACACCTAGATCGGATATGAACTCCTTCATCCAGACTCCTTCATTTGCTGCTTCCGAAGCAGCTATGTACTCCGCTTCACACGTAGATCCCTGCCACGATGCTTTGCTTAGAACTGCACCAACTGACAGCTCCACCGTTCAATATAAACACGTATCCGGTTTGTGAGTTAGAGTCATCCGGATCAGTGTCAAAGCTTGCATCAATGTAACCATTTACGATGAGCCCTTTGTCACCTTCATAAACGAGAAACATATCCTTAGTCCTTTTCAGGTATTTCAGGATGTTCTTGACCGCTGTCCAGTGATCCACTCCTGGATTACTTTGGTACCTCCCTGCTAAACTAATAGCAAGGCACACATCAGGTCTGGTACACAGCATTGCATACTTGATAGAGCCTGTGGCTGAAGCATAGGGAACACCTTTCATTTTCTCTCTATCTTCTGCAGTGGTCGGGCATTGAGTCTGACTCAATTTCACACCTTGTAACACAGGCAAGAACCCTTTCTTTGCTTGATCCATTTTGAATTTCTTCAAAACTTTATCAAGGTATGTGCTTTGTGAAAGTCCAATTAAGCGTCTTGATCTATCTCTATAGATCTTGATGCCTAATATATAAGCAGCTTCACCGAGGTCTTCATTGAAAAACCCTTATTCAAGTATCCTTTTATGCTATCCAGAAATTCTATATCATTTCCAATCAATAATATGTCATCCACATATAATATTAGAAATGCTACCGAGCTCCCACTCACTTTCTTGTAAATACAGGCTTCTCTAAAAGTCTGTATAAAACCATATGCTTTGATCACACTATCAAAACGTTTATTCCAACTCCGAGATGCTTGCACCAGTCCATAAATGGATCGCTGGAGCTTGCACACTTTGTTAGCATCCTTTGGATCGATAAAACCTTCAGATTGCATCATATACAACTCTTCTTCCAGAAATCCATTCAGGAATGCGGTCTTTACATCCATTTGCCAAATTTCATAATCATAAAATGCGGCAATTGCTAACATGATTCAGACGGACTTAAGCTTTGCTACGGGTGAGAAGGTCTCATCGTAGTCAACTCCTTGAACTTGTCGAAAACCTTTCGCAACAAGTCGAGCTTTGTAGACAGTAACATTACCGTCACCGTCAGTCTTCTTCTTGAAGATCCATTTATTCTCGATGGCTTGCCGATCATCGGGCAGGTCAACCGAAGTCCACACTTTATTCTCATACATGGATCCCGTCTTAGATTTCATGGCCTCAAGCCATTTCGTGGATTCTGGGCTCGGCATCGCTTCCTCATAGTTCGTAGGTTCGTCATGGTCAAGTAACATGACCTCCAGAACAGGATTACCGTACCACTCTGGTGCGGATCTTACTCTGATTGACCTACGAGGTTCAGTAATAACTTGATCTGAAGTTACATGATCATCATCATTAGCTTCCTCACTAATTGGTGTAGGAGTCACAGGAACAGATTTCTGTGATGAACCACTTTCCAATAAGGGAGCAGGTACATTTACCTCATCAAGTTCTACTTTCCTCCCACTCACTTCTTGCGAGAGAAACACCTTCTCTAGAAAGGATCCATTCTTAGCAACGAATTTCTTGCCTTCGGATCTATGATAGAAGGTGTACCCAACAGTCTCCTTTGGGTATCCTATGAAGACACATTTCTCCGATTTGGGTTCGAGCTTATCAGGTTGAAGCTTTTTCAAATAAGCATCGCAACCCCAAACTTTAAGAAACGACAACTTTGGTGTAACATCCCAAATTTTCAATTTGGAATGTTCTACTTAGGTCATTCTTGCATATCATATTTTATCGCATTTCGTTTTGCGATCCTCGAAATCCGAAGCAACTCAAGGACCCACGGAGAGAGTTGGGGATTTCTCATTCTTCATATTTGAATTTTATCAAATATTGAGACAAGGATCATTTTGGTTTTAATAATTTTTCTCTCCGAAAATATTTCGTATTAAAATATATGAGAGGGGATAATATGACTTCTCCAAAATAAATGAAATATTGGAGGAAAAGTATTAAAATCAATAAATAAATTTTTATTTGGATTTTATTGCAATTCTATTTGAATTAGGAAAATATGCGTTTTTTCAAATTTGCATTAGAGGCCTAAATAAATTTTCACTTTGTTCGGAATATTTTTAGAGGACGTGAAAATTTATTTCAGGATTTTTGGAATCCGTTCAGTATTTCTTTTATTCGTTTTTCTGCATCAGGATTTATTTAAAAAAAAGCACCGACCTAACGGGCCGTGCCCGACTAGGACACCGCCCGGCCGGCCTTATAAGGCGAAGCCCGAGGCCTGCATCGCCGCCAGCCCCGCCCAAAACCCGAGCCCTGCCTCGATCCCCGCGCCGCCGCCGCCTCGCGCCCCGCCACCGCCTTGCGCCGCGCCGCCGCCCCGCCCCGCACCGCACCGCCGCCGTCCCGCCGGAGCCGCCACCCGCCGCCGCCGACCCCGCCCGCCGCCGTCGATCCCGTCGACGGCAAGGTAGCCACCACCGCCGTCCGGTTTTCTCGGGAAAACCGTTGTTTTTTAGAAAACCCTAGATCTAGTTTTTTTAAAAGGTTCGGTTCGTTCGGTTTTTTGTCGGTTTATTTATTTAGCGGACGTTCGTCCGTACGTTCGATTTAACGAACGCTGTTCATCCATTAGCCGCAGACAGCGAACGTTCGTTCGTTAGCCTGTTCGTCAGTTTTTCTTTTTCCAAGGTATTTCCGCGATTATTTTCGATCGTGATTTCTGCCCTAATCTTCGATCTAGTATAACTTTTCGCTCGTTTATCCAAATCAGGTGAAACAAGCACCTAGATCTTTGTCTCGAAGCCCTCTTTCTGTTTAACCAACTTGAACAAGATTTTGGTACTGTAAAATTTGACTTTAGTTCAGATTAGTAATCGGATTTTGTTTCTTTCGTGGTTTGAGTTTCATTGCTCCGTTTGATTTGATTCTTTTTGCAAACCGGAGTTCTTCAGTTGAACTTTCTGGTTAGATCTTCTTATTTGAGTTTTACCCGTGCATCTTTGCTTGATTGCTTATGTATGCTATTGTTTGTTTGCGATAGAATTCCCGGAGTGCGAAGCGTGCTACTACGAGTCTCTAGGTTTTGCGGATCGTCAGCAAGGCAAGTAAGACATTGATCATACCCCTTTCATACCCAGTTTTTATGCATTAGTTACAACGCTCAAACACTGCATGATTAGGATCTATTTAACATGTGGGTCTGGGAAGTAGTTGATGAGGTAGAACCTATTACCTGTTTATTATCAAACCCTTGGGAGTTACTTCTACGTTATGCTTATATTGCTATGCTATGCTCGTAGACGTGGATTGGGTTTGAGTGAATTCATGACAGATGTGAGTTGTTAATTAATGGTTCAACTTAAGGTGGCAACTTTAATACACATCTGGGTGGATTGCTTGTGGGCACCTGGAGAATCCAGTGTTGTCCTAGGATATCCCGGAGTACCCGTGTGATCATCCTATGGTCCGCCACCCAGGCTCAAAGGGATCATAAGATTGTTCATGCTAGAAACTTCCGTGTGCAGCCACAAGCCATTATGGGCTCTGGCATAGTTGAGTACGTTGCATGACCTCTTTCAGTGGTGGGCTAGGAGATGTAGAGGGAAAGTAGGTGTAACTGTCCACCCAGAGTAAAGAGTTAATGCTTCTGAAAGACTGTGTCTCGGTCATCCGTATCTCAAACATCATGTAGTGCGAGGAATCCAACGGAGGAGATCGAGTCTTGTGGGGAAAACTGCACAAACCTCTGCAGATTGTATAAACTAATCATGGTTAGCCGTGTCCCCGGTTATGGACATCTTGAGTATCTGGTACTTGAATTATTGATTTGATCTCATCACTCTAAATTAATTTTGGGATGTTAATGATTACCTTAATTGGGATTGAGTTGGAGGAACCTTCTCAATGATGTTTCAACCACCATGATAGTTAAATAAAATCTATTCCTTTGTTGTAGGGAAAAATTGGCTTTTCGCAAAACAATATAACCTTAGAGCCTCCACCAGCCATATATGCATGTAGTGATAGCATTTATCTGTTCATTGTTGTACTGTGTTATATTGCCAGCATATTCCATGTGCTGACCCGTTTTCGGGTTGCAACCTATCATGTTGCGGACTTTTCAGACGACGAGTAAGGTGCCATAGGTCGTTTTTCATGCACTCAGCTATGCCGTTGGAGTTGATGGACTCACTTTATCTTCCAAGCCTTCCGCTGTTATCTTATTAGATGGCCTTAAGCCATATTTATTGTAATAAGTTCTCTTTTGAGACATTCGATGTAATAAGTGTGTGATTGCTACTCTGTTATAAATCCTTCGAGTACTGTGTGTGTCAGCATTACCGATCCAGGGATGACACTGAACACAGAGACTTGACCGTCTGAGGTCAGGTCGCTACAAGATGGTATCAGAGCACACACTGAATGTAGGACACGACCACTAAGATGAGCCATAGGTCACTCTTCTCTACTCATTTCTGACTCCTCTCCATTTTCTACTCTTTAGGATGGCGGACTCGAGGAACAAGTTTGCACAACCGGATGAAGACACACCCTTTGGACGTCACTTGAAGGAAGTCACTAGATCCTGAGCATCGAAATACCAAGCTTCACCGGAACCTACACCGCCACTTTACCAGAAGAGGAGCGCTGGATGATCCGAGTTCAAGTTCCAGGAAGGACATTCACGCCAGTCACTTTGCCCATAGAGTTTTCCTTCGATGCACCAACCTGGAGTTTAGGCAAGAGCATGGCAGCCCACATCGCCATGGGACGCATCGGCGAAGTTTATCACAAGGGTATTAAGGACACTATCTACCAGATATGTGGGCGCCGAGACGAGCAATGGGAGATGATCAGCACCAGGAAGGATAGGTCCATTGCAGCTTTCATCCAGGAGTTAAACCAACACATTCGATGCTAGGAGAACCAGATGTGCGCAGGCATGATAGATTTGAAGAAGGCAATGACCAGGATCACGGAGCTAGAAGAGGAACTCAAGTCTACACATGATGGATATGAGGAGGAAATGACGATGCTCATGGAGAAGAATGACGACCTGATAAGAAAGATAGGAGTATTCCTGGGAGACCCCGCGCCAGGAGGAGAAGACAACGAACCCAAGGAAATACGTTCTGAAGACTACATCATCATCGACGACACCGACTCCGACCCTAATGGTAGTGATGATGATTATGAAGACGAAGCTGGAGTGGACATCATGGAGTCTTCCATTGATCAAAATTTCTAGAGGACCACTATATTTAGTAGTATTCCCCCTGTATATAGTAGTAGTCCGTGCACTTTTGTAATGATAGTTCTAGACCGATTGTATGCCCTTGCTTGATTGAGTGATATGATATGATTGTGTTTGTCTCATGTGCATATGGGTAGTGCTTTCTCACTAGACCTCATTCTATTCTAATCTCTCCCCTATAAACCCATCAGATGCCTCCGAGACGCGACACGGGATTTTTCTTCCCACCTGAGATCACCCAGTTGATCCAGCAGCAGAATGCCTTGATGCAGATATTATCCAGAACCAAGGCAATAACAACAACAACAACAACAACAACAACAACAACCCGCCTCCAGTTGACAACTTAGCCCAGTTTCTGAGGTTGCAGCCGCCGGTGTTTTCTAGTAGCACCGAGCCCATAGTTGCGGATGACTGGCTACGCAGGATAGGAAGGGAGTTGACCACCGCAGGCTGCACAGGTGCAGAGAAGGTGCGTTTTGCCGCACATCAGTTGGATGGACCAGCAGCATCATCGTGGGAGAATTACATAGCCACTTTCCCTATAGCCAATGTCACTTGGGATCAGTTCCAGCAAGCATTCCGCACAGCCCATGTCTCAACTGGAGCTATGAGCATGAAGAAGCGTGAGTTTCGCAACTTGCGCCAGGGAAATCGTACTGTGGCTCAGTACGTAGATGAGTTTAGTAAGCTATCTCGTTATGCCCCTGATGATGTGGCCATGGATGCCGCAAAGCAAGAGAAGTTTATGGAAGGGCTGAACGATGAGATGAGCATGCAGTTGATGGTGGCAACATTTAACAACTACCAGGAGTTGGTAGACAAGGCTCATATGATTGAAGGGAAGCAGCAGCAGATTGAGAGCCACAAGAGGAAGTATGGACAAGGGAAGTACAATTCTGGAGCTCAGTAGAAGCCCCGTTTTACCCCGAACTCGGGAGGACACACCCATAACCATGGAGGCCATACCCACAATGGAGGAAGTTCCCATAACCACAATGGCCCCAAGAATGGGAACGGGAATGGAGCAAGCAACAACCAGAACCACTCCAATCCAGCCACACCCGCCAAGAAGGACCTAAGTCGAATTACTTGTTTCAAGTGCGGGAACACTGGACACTATGCCACTGAGTGCCCTGAAGCGAAGAATGGGAATGGCAATGGAAGCTCTGGGAAGAAGCCCAACCCTTTCAACAGGGGACAAGTGAACCACGTGGACGTGGAGGAGGTTGAAGAGCAGCCTGATGCAGTTATCAGTAAGTTTTTGGTTAAGTCATTTACTACTATTGTTCTTTTTGATACTGGTGCATCGCATTCATACATATCAAGGGGATTTGTGGATAAGTATAAGTTGCCCACTAAAGTACTTAGGACACCTATGTTAGTAAAGCTCACCAGGAGCGGAGTATATGGCAAGTCAAGGATGTTTTCAGATGCCATGACCATTGGAAGCCATGCTTTCCCCTCAGACCTGATAATTTTGGAGTCACAAGGATTGGATGTGATACTAGGCATGGATTGGCTATCGATGTATGGGGAAAACATCGATTGCGCCAGTAAGTCGATTTTGCTCACTACCCCGGAGGGAAAAAGGATCAAGTATGTATCCAGGCATGCGCCAAGGAGGACCCAAGTAAATTCTCTCATGGGAGTTGTTCAGGAGGAAGTGCATGTAGTGAAGGATTACCCGGATATATTTCCAGAGGAGCTACCAGGAATGCCGCCGGACCGAGACATCGAGTTTTTGATAGAGCTATTGCCAGGCACCGGACCAATATCGAAGAGACCATACCGGATGCCCGCGAACGATCTAGAGGAGATTAAGAAGCAGATTAAGGAGTTACTGGAGAAAGGTTACATTCGACGAAGTTCATCACCATGGGGAGCCCCAGTGCTCTTGGTCGAGAAGAAGGATGGATCATTAAGAATGGTTGTTGATTATCGTGTGTTGAATGAAGTGACGATCAAGAACAAGTACCCACTGCCGATGATCAATGATTTGTTTAACCAGCTGCAAGGAGCTAAAGTTGAAAGTGCTAGTTATCGACTAGAGGGGGGTGAATAGGTGATTTTTATGAAAGTCTTCAAAACATGGAAGTTTCAAAGACAAACGATAGAAATGAACCTATTAACATGCAGCGGAAGGTAGACTACACTAGGCAAGCCATAGTCAAGTATTCAATGAAGTGAAAGTACGAAGACTAATAGCATCTAGGTAGTAATAATCAGGATGGAAGACAGTGTGAAGCCAAACAACAATAGTAGTCACACAGTGAAGTCAAACAGGAAACGCAAGCAGGCAATGACTTCACGAAGACAGACTGTAAGTAAGGAGAGGGAGAAGATAGAACCAGTCGCTTGGTGAGGACAAGGATTTGTTGGACCAGTTCCAGTTGTTGTGACAACTGTACGTCTGGTTAGGGAGGCTGAGATTTAACTCAGAAGACCGTGTCTTCACCTTATTCACCTTGAGCTAAGGACACCCAGTCCTCGCCCAATCACTCTGGTAAGTCTTCAAGGTAGACTTCCAAACCTTCACAGACTTCCTTCACCGGCAATCCACAATAACTCTTGGATGCTCAGAACGCGACGCCTAACTGGCTGGAGGATTCACAGTCCTCAAGTGTAACAAGTCTTCAGGTCACGCGGACAGAAAGACTTCACTGATGCCTAACACTCTTTGACTCTGGGTGTTTTGGGATTTGTCCTCGCAAGGATTTCTCTCTCTCAAAAGCTTCGAAGGTGGGTTGCTCTCAAACGACAAAAGTCGTGCACTAACTCTGAGTAGCCACCAATTTATGGTGTAGGGGTGGGCTATTTATAGCCACTAGGCAACCCGACCTGATTTGTCCGAAATGACCCTGGGTCACTAAGGAACTGACACGTGTTCCAATGGTCAGATTTCAAACACACGCGGCAGCTTGACTTGGGCTACAAGTAAAGCTGACTCATCCAGCTGTGGATAAAATTTGCACTCATTATCTTCACTCGAAGACATAGGATTTGGTTGAGCATCACTTCAGTCACTCTGACTTTGTTCACTTGGACCCCACTTAACAGTACGGTGGTTCCTATGACTCAACAAAGAAGAAAAGGAAACAACGAAACAACTAAGTCTTCGCGCTCCATAGTCTTCATGCGATGTATTCTCATGTCATAGTCTTCAATGTGAATATCTTCACAGACCACCAATGTCTTCACACATTTTTAGGGGTCATCTCCGGTAGGTAAACCGAATCTATCAGGGACTACTACCTGTGTTATCCTGCAGTTCTCACAAACACATTAGTCCCTCAACCAGGTTTGTCATCAATACTCCAAAACCAACTAGGGGTGGCACTAGATGCACTTACAACTCTCGCTTTTGATACATTTGGTTCTTTGAGTTGTAATACTTCAACTTATGAAGGCAATTCATCATGCATGATTAGTTATAACGAAGATGATATACTGTTGCCAAGTGCTTACAACTCTCGCTTTTGATACATTTGGTTCTTTGAGTTGTAACACTTCAACTTACGAAGGCAATTCATCATGCATGATTAGTTATAACGAAGATAATGACATGCATAATGAAAAATGGACGTCTGCAATATGACTTCGTGCGGGATTTATCATCGCACATGCGGAATTTATCATCACATCACAGAATAGCAGAAAAGGTAGCAGACGACCATCAAGTTTAAGTGTTACAACTCAAAGAACCAAATGTATCAAAAGCGTGTAGCAACCACCCATAAGGACCCGCTTGAAGACTATCAACTTATATGCTTCTCCCCCTTTTGTCAGTAAGGACCAAAAAGGTTTGAAGACATAGAGCCTCTACTCATTCCCATGAGGAGTAGGTGAAGCAGCAGGGTCGTCGTTGAGGTTTGGTGGTGCAGAAGAACTTGGTGTAGTGTCGATACGCGCCGAAGTTGGAGGTGGGGAAGTAGCATCATCTTGGTCATCAATGACTCTGGCATCAATAGTTGCAGCTGAGGAAGAATAGTCAGAGTCTTCAAGTGAGGGAGTCTGACGCAAGATAGCATTCCTGGGAGGAGTGGAATCAAACTTGAATCTTTTGGTGAAGCCATCGTCTTGAAGATCAGCTTCAGCACTGAGCAATGTCAAACTCTTCCACGACCTCTGACAGGTTTCATGAGTGACAAACGCATTTTGGTGGCAAGGTTGCGAATGCGATTGACATCCACCAAGAGGCTTTGCATCTGTCGCTTCAGCCAGTAGTGATGCTTATCCTGTTTTTTATGCAGGGCGACGAGAAGCTCTCAGTCGTTGAGAACACGAGATCGCTTCCAAGGCCTTTGGGAAATTGTGCTTTCAGTGGCTTCAGTATGGGCACGATGAGGTGCACGTGTATTGCCAGCCAAAGGATAAACACGAGTGGCAGCCAGAACTCCTTCAATGGGCTGAGTGAAGCTTTGATGATCAGCATTGTGAAGATAAATAGGCTCCTTTGCAGGCTCTGGGTAGATGGCTTCGACAGATAGATCAACCTCTGGCAAGAATATCAGATGGTTGCGTGCAGACGGCTGATAGTTGACCGCAGAGTGAAGCTTGATAAGGCGCATAACCCATGGAGCGTAGAACTTCAGACCAAAGAGATCAGAGCCAGATGCAGCCAATTGCCTGATGAAGAAGTCTTGAGCATTGAAACTGATGCCATTGAAGATATAAAAGACCAATGGCTTCATTGCTCCTTCAAGCCTCGCTGCAGGTGAATGTCCCTTGATGGGCCATAGAGTTCGCCTTATGATATGATAGATCATGCGGGGCAGATACTCTAGGTCTTCAACAAAGAATTCCCGTGGATATTCAGCGTCGCGTGGCAATGGCTTCATCATGCTCAGCATTTGGCTCATGTTGGGCTCAGGCTTCTGAAAAATGCTCTCCAAAGCATTGCGGTGAAGCTGACAACCAGGTTCATATAGTTCACCTGGAGTGGGCAGACCAGTAAGCTCAATAATGTCAAGAGCTTTGGCTTCGTGATGAACATTTCCTGTCATCCACTCAAGGATCCATGTCTTTGGATCCCTGTTGTAGCCGCGAATGTGGAGGGTGGCATAGAATTGTAGCAGAAGCTCTTCGTTCCAGTGCTCTTTATCAGTCACAAATTGTAGCAGACCAGCATCTCGGAAACAGTCGAGGGCTTCTTCTAAGCAGGGCAGTCCAGCAATAGCTTCACAGTCTAGACGCATATGGGGAAAGATGCGCCCTTGATCATAGAGAACACAGGAATAGTAACTGCGCTGATGATAGCTCCAGAACCGATCAGAGGAAATTCTTGGCTTGGAGTAGGGGTTCTTGGCACTATCAAAGAAGGTGTTGTGTGCAATGAAGCCATTTGCATTAAAAGATCCTGGTGAAGTTGCAGTTTCTGGAAACCTTGGCAAACTTGGCTTAGGCTTCTGGACCTGAGGCCTGTGCTCTACATGATAGTCAAATTGTGGAAGGGAGCAGGTGGAGGAACCAGAATGGGCCTGACAGTAACCAGCTGACCACGATCAAATGCTTGCTCAATGGTGTGTGGCCTTGGAGGCGGTACAGGAGCAGTGGTATTGGCATTAATTTCAGGCTGCAGATTTGCATCAGGTGCAGCATTGGCTTCAGGTGCATTTACTTCAGGCACCACATTAACTTCAGGCGCCACATTAGCTTCAGCCATGACAACGTCATCGGCTTCAGTAGTGTTGTTTGTGGCCGCCTCAGTATTGTTAACCTCCACTTGAGTAGCTGGAGGGTCGGACACGTTCTCCTCGAGAACAACTTCTTGGTTGAATGGGGGTGTAGCAACACGTTCTTCTTCTTGACTTGGTTCTTCTTGTTCATCGGCTGATGCAGCCGGAATGTCTTCAGCAGCTTTGGCTTCAGACACTGAGACGTTCGCAGTTGGAGTGGCATCAGGAAACACTTGGCGTGATACTGAGTGGTGGCTCTTCTCCTTCTGGAACACTCGAAAGAGTGATTTGTGGCCTTGGTCCTTTGCGAAGCCTGCGAAACGCTGGCGACGCTTGTGGAGATGGAGTTGTCGGGGCCACAAAGTCTTCATCATCAAGCACCGGAGTGGTGACTTGAGTTGGGGGAGTACTGGGTGATTCTTCTTGACGGGGGGAGACTTGAGGGTGATCAGCCCATGAATCATCCTGAGCAATTGGCATCAAAGGACGACCAACGCTGATGAGTTCGCTGTTCTGAGGAAGGACTTCATCATCTTCTACCTTGTCTTGGGGACCAATGTCTTCAGCTGCGGTGTGGTCAACAGCTGGATTCTCTTGAGCTTCAGGGGCCTCTATGGTAGCAAGCTCGTGAACTATCAATCGACGCTCTTGGTGTGTGGACGCAGGACGAGCAACTGAGATTGGCTCGACTACTAGGGGCTCTGAGGGAGCAGCCCGATCTTTCTTCTTGGTTGGCGGAGCTTCATCAGTGGTGTTCTTGGACTTGCGCTTTCTGGCTTCGGCTTCGGCTGTCCTTGTTTTCTTGAGTTCTGAAGCCACTGTGGGGACCTTTGGCGTCACGCCTATCATGCTGGCGGGGAAGACAATGCGAGGTTCTTCCTGCCTGGATGCTTAAGCTGAGGCCACAGTAGGCTTCTTCTTCTTGGCAGCCATCTTGGGGTCGATGCCAGGATGCCCAAGTGCCTTGCGCTTCTCGGCTTCATTGTAAGCTTGAACACATTTGGCAGTGAGGAGTTTCATGCGCTCACGTGAACCTTTAGCTTCGTCATGTTTCTTGTGAAACGCCTCCTTGAGCTCATGCATCATTTGCTTGAAGTTTTGGACATCAGTCACACTGAGCTTGGCCATATGCTTCTTGAACTGGGCCTTTTCATAGTCAATTTTGTTCTTCAGTTCAACAATTCTCTGAGCTAGAGCCAGCTCAGGAGCAATGGCTCCGTGGAAGGAGACGCTGAGGCCAATTGGGAGCTGAAGATCATCAAAACTGAGGTTTGGGCTGTCAAACCACTCATCAATGAACTTGTTCATGATGTCCACATTGAAAAGGGGAAGATCGTTGAAGATTTCCGCCTCTTGCTTGCTCTTTATAAGCAGCTCTAGAGCATCATCGCCAAGATCGTCATCACTAGACAGATCAATGGCTTCATTCTCATTCCTCAGAACGGCAGCTGGGGTCAGTGCTTGACCAGTGGTCTGAATGGGCTTCTTCTTCTTCTCAGACTTGGAGATGCGAGAGAGATCTTCAGAATGCACACTTGGTGCAGGAGGAGCAGTGGCCAGAGGCTTCGCACGCGAAGCTCTTGGTGCAGTGGAGGGCTTTGAAGTCTTGGGTTTCTTCTGCTTTTGAGGCTTCGGTGGAGCAGGAGCTTCATCAGAATTAGCTTCATCTCCAGTCTGATCCACTGTGGCCCTCTGAGCAGCGTTGTAGGAGAGGAGACCATCAAAGTTGTCGAAGGGGCCGATGACATTTGGATTGGCATCACGTGTGCCATTAGCCCGCGGAGCAGAAGGTCCTGGGTTGAAATCGCATCCAAGACTCTTCTTGTTCTCTTTGGCCGATGCCTTTGCATGCTAAAAGTTTTGCTTGAAAAGATTATCGTCACGACACCACAGCAATGATGATGGGTCGGCATTGGCAGGCTGTGGTCCACGGACCATACAGGGGTAGAAACCCTGAGCAATAGCTTCAGCTCTGTTCTTGGGTTGAAGATTTTGAAAGAGAATATCACCCCAAGGACTCTTGATGGCATTCTTCTCAACATACTCCTAGGTCACGAATCGATATTTGAACCATTGCTCGGCCCAATATCTTCGAATCCACTGGATTCGTGTTTTGCGCTGATTGTAATCCTCTTCTGGATCAGTCTTGTATAGCTCATAGAGATTTGGTGGCAAATCCCTCGATGTCCCCCCACGGCGCTGCCTGCCGCCCTTCCTTGCAGACTTTTTTGTTGCCATGAAGTTCAGACTGAAAGGCTTCAAAACTGGCAAAGGCTTCCGTCTGTTGGTCAGACAGGAACTAGCTTCGGGAGAATTGATGTGATGCTGTAAGAATTCTGCAAATGAATGCAGACTATGAGAACCAAGGGATTCTCCCACGGACATGTACCTGTGAAAGCATTAGAGATGCGAGGGAAGGGGAAGAGGTCATATGCATTCTCAGAAGATTTTCAAGATAAATCAGTTTAGAAGACATTGACCTCATAGTGCGAAGACATTCACTTTATGTTGGGAGTTGGTTCCAGATTTGTACGAATCCAAGAATAGGTACAAGTGAGGAATCTAACTACGTGTGAAGCATAAGTGAATATACTAGGCATAATATGAGATGAAGAATAGGATAGATCCAAATTTGTAGCCATAGAAACCACTATTGGTGAGGAAGGATGAATCCATCAGATCAAAAAGACAGTAAAAAGTGAGTTTTAATTACCACACGATGAACTGCTAGACGGAGTAGAGAGGAGGCCTAGTAGTTCGATCTTCCGTGCCCTAACTTGGCGACGGAGGACACCTACGGCGGCGGTGGAGAAGACGAGGTCCGCGGCCGGCGTGAGGACGGCGTCGGTGAGGTCGCGGCAGCTAAGCGCTTCGTCGCCGTCGTCGTCGAGTGCTAGCGGTGGCGCTAGGGTTTGTCGAGGTGGAGAGGTGGAGGAAAGATTTTGACCGTGATGAGTTGTGTATTTATAGGGAGAGGGACAGCACAGCGCAATTACGCAGGTGCCCCAGGCGGTTCACATCTGAGGGACACGTGGCGAACATGCAACACATAGGAAGTTATTCCATGTTCCCACGTACGCCTGGACTGTCGGGTGGTCGTTCCGGCTTCTCCGGGTTTCCGGCAATAAGGACTGAGCATTTAAAATAGATTTAAAGTTTGTCTCTGTATCTTCTGCTGACAAGGACGCAGAGAAGACATTCGACAGTTTCAACAGAATGCATATGATTTGGATAGATAGAGTTTGAGGTAGAAGCATAGAGAGGTTAGGGTCCGATCACATTCACTTAGTCCAAAAGATTCAATCGAGAAGACATAGCTATAAGTGAATGTTGTAGAGGACAGAACACAAGTATATGTATATATCTGAGTAAAACTAAATCAACAAGGTGATAATCATCAGGAAGACAAATCAATGTTGAAGATAAATCAAATGCGAAGACTTAGCAAGTGTAACGCCAGAAGAAAAACACTCCAAATAAGAATTTGGTGGTGGCGTTACCCACCGTATAGGAAGTATTAGACCCAGACACGGCGCACAATTATCGTGGCGCTCCGAAGTCAATTTCCGCGTTAATGTATTCACACTCAGAGTGTAAGTCTTCATTGATTGAGGACATACATCACATCGTGTGTTGCACATCTATGTCATCAACATGCATAAGTGTTAGGATGTGTGCCTAATCACAGGACATTCGAGGATTCCAAGATATTTAGCTCACACCGCAACTTGCAAAACCTTTTCTCATCCAAGGGCTTTGTGAAGATATCTGTCAATTGCTCTTCAGTGTTGACGTGAATGATATCAATATCTTCCTTCATGACATGATCTCTGAGAAACTGATGATGAATCTCAATGTGCTTTGTCTTCGAGTGCTGAACTGGGTTGTTGGCAATCTTGATGGCATTTTCATTGTCGCAGTAGAGTGGTACTTGTTTCAGATGGATACCATAGTCCTTGAGTGTTTGCTTCATCCACAGAAGCTGAGCGCAGCAAGATCCAGCAGCAATGTATTCGGATTCAGCAGTGGAGAGGGATACACAGTTCTGCTTCTTTGAAGACCAACAGACAAGTGATCGTCCCAAAAAGTGACATGTGCCTGATGTAGACTTGCGATCCACCTTGTCACCAGCATAATTAGCATCCGAGAATCCAACTAGATCAAACTCTGAGCCCTTGGGATACCATAATCCAAGTGTTGGGGCGTAAGCCAAGTATCGAAGAATTCGCTTCACAGCTAAGTGATGCGATTCCTTTGGTGCCGCTTGAAATCGGGCACACATGCAAACACTAAGCATGATATCTGGCCTAGATGCACATAAATAGAGTAAAGAACCAATCATGGAGCGGTATACCTTTTGATCCAACTCTTTACCTTTGGCGTCAGGACCCAGATGACTTTTGGTTGGCATTGGCATCGTGTAACCTTTGTAGTCTTGCATTCTGAACTTCTTCAGGCTGTCTTTGAGGTATTTCTCTTGAGATATGAAGATGTTGTTGCTCTGCTGATGAATTTGAAGACCAAGGAAGAACTTCAGCTCACCCATCATGGACATTTGATATTACTCTTGCATCATGTGTCCAAACTCATCACTGTATTTCTGGTTAGTGTAGCCGAAGATAATGTCATCCACATATATTTGGCACACAAACAGTTCACCATCATATGTCTTCGTGAAGAGTGTGGGATCTAGGGAACCAGGTTTGAAGCGCGAGGGGCTTGTTTGAGGCCATACAATGCCTTGTTGAGCTTGTATACCATGTCAGGATGTTTTGGATCTTCAAAGCCAGGTGGTTGTGCAACATACGCTTCTTCTTCAATCTTGCCATTGAGAAACGCACTCTTCACATCGATTTGATACAGAAGGTGTAGGAGATATGCCCTAGAGGCAATAATAAATGATATTATTTATCTCCGAGTTCATAATTATGTTTATGTTCCATGCTATAACTGCAATGATTCTCGAGTCTGCAATATCCACGAGGCTCGGAGGAAGACTCATATGCACGTGTGGAATAATAAACGGTAAGAAGTATTCCTAGTCTGGCCTCTAAGACTAGCTCAAGTGTTGCATGATGGTTCTGTTTTCCTGATCATGGGCATGTCTATGCCAGCAATTTTGAGGGCACAATGTTAAGAGAACATTTGTGTTGAATCGACCCGGATTGATGTTATGCTAAGAGATTCATTCGTCACAAGTTAATGGTTTATAACACAGAGATAGTTAATGTTTGCATAATTCCTTAGACCATGAGAGTATCGAGTTTCTTCATGCTTGCTTCATGAACTTTGGGGTTTGTTAAACGTCATCCGTAACTGGATGGCTATTACGGCGGCTTACGGGTTCATGGGAAAGTATGTTATGTAACTTGATAGCTCGAGATTGGGATTTGCTCCTCCAATGATGGAGAGATATACTCGGGCCCTCTCGGTGTTACGGTATCCATCATCGTCTGGCCAGACACTTTGTGATTTGATCATGGGGATGCCGGAACACGATAACGAGAAAAGAGAACAATACCGGTAACGAGGTAACTAGCATAGTGGACAAGTTGTTGATCCACGGGAATGCCAACATGTCTCACCTCAGGTATTTGTAACATATCGCGAAGCAACAGCAATAGCACACGGCAACTGGAGGTTCACTCGAATATTTATTCGTGTGGGTATAGGGGTCAATATGGGTGTCCACGGCTCCGATGTTGATCATTGATCGGAAGGGGTTCCGGGTCATGTCTATACTTCACCGAACCTATAGGGTCACACGCTTAAGGGTCATCTATCTGCTGAATACTAGACAGGGAGTCTGAGAGAAAATCACCAAAAAAGTTTCGGACACCAAAAAGTTTCGGACAGCGGAATCGTACCGCAGAGAGAGGTCACCGGATGAGTTTCGGTGAAACCGAAAAAGTTGTTTCGGGGTATGCCATTAAGTCAAAATGGTTTCGGCACATGCCTGATAATTCTTGGAGGGTGCCAGAATCATTCTGGAAACTTTTTGGAATTTTCAGAAATAAAAACCGAAAATGTTTCGGAGCTGCCGGTACCGCCTTGGCTGTTTTTCGCAGATGAAATTCACTAATTTGAAATTTTCAGAACGAATCCAAAATCGTTTTAGTGGGTACTGGAATTATTCTAAGACCCACAGAAATATTTTCGGATTTAGTGGACGCGAAAAATTGTCTTCATGAATAGTGAAAATGCATTCTTGTTTGCTTTTCGCAGATGAAAATCACTAAACCGAAATTGTTTCGGAACGCGTTGAAAATTATTTTAGTGGGTACTGGAAATGTTCTGAGCCCACATAAATACTTTCAGTTCGAACGGACGTTGAAAAGTGTCATCATGAATAGTGAAAGTGCTTTTTGCTTGGCTTCTTGGAGAAGCCACCTTGAGGGCCTTTTTGGTATTTCCCCCCTTGGCTTCTTGGAGAAGCCACCCTTGGGCTTGGCCTATATATAGGGGTGGAGGGGGCTGCCTAAAGGATCATCCCTTCTCACATACAAGTGCCATGCATGATCTGGCTTCTCTCTCCCTCCCAGCGAAACAGTTTCGTAGAGCCGAAAGGCTGTCTGGGTTCCGGTGGGAACTAGTTCTGGACGGCGAAGCCCTGCCGGATAGATGACACCGTATGTGTGCAACTCTGTAGAGAGATCGTAGTTTTGGTCTTAGTTCGTAAGTGCCTCCCGAAGGGCTGTCCATGTGACCGTCCGAGTTTCGAAGGTCCTCCCGAAGGGCTGTCCGAGTGACTGTTCGAGTTTCGAAGGTCCTTCCGAAGGGCTGTCCGCGACACAGTCCGGGGGGCTGTTCGACCGCCTCCCGGAGGGCTGTCTGAGGAGCAGATGAGGGTATACATCCTCGCGGTTGGGAGGTTGTAAATCCTAGCTGCGGGGATCTGCACCGCCGATCATCATCGACTCTACTTCCCGTTGCGCTACGAGTCGGTAACGAAAAAGATCAAACCATGTATGCAGTCTCCATAGTGGTCCTGGGCTGGTGCGTAGGTCGGAAAATTTTTGTTTTCTGTCGCGTTACCCTACAGTGGCATCATGAGCCGTGCTATGCGTAGATGCAGGTTTCGATCTAGAATACATGGAGATGTATGGGTATTGCATAATATAATTAGGTAGTAGATGAGATCTATTGCTGAAAATTATTTATGCGGGTGACAGATGAAATCTGTTACCCGAGGTTCTTGTTGCTTCCCTAGAATTTGCGTTTGCTCAATCTCGAGACAGCATGGTGGAATTTGACAAAGTTCTGGCAATCCGTGATCCTGATTGATCATGGAAGTGCTATCAGTTCTTTGGGTTCTGCCGTAGTCAAAAGAAAGATGAAATTCGCAGATGAAAGGGCATTGCAGATATGATTTGCACGGGGGTCATGCGTATGACGAAGTTTAGTACGGGGCTCGAGATTTAATTATCCCGTGTTTCATACACCCCGAGATGTTAATCTAGCAACCTGAATAATCATACTTGATGATAAAATGTTGGTAGCTGCGGTTTAAGTCAAAACCTTAGAAGCCACGTAAAATAAATTTTGCATAAACCGATTAGAGGCGTCTAACTTGGTTTTGCAGGATGTGCATGTGATGTGGTATCGCAGTGCTCATACTAATTCGATTATGTATGAGATGACTATATGATGTAATTTGATTAACATGACATGTGTGTCATGATTCGGCATGATGGCTGGAGCCATATGATTGCACTTTAATGACCTGCGTGTCAACCTTGTTGTAATGCATTATTTTGTTAGCTATAGAGATAGCAATATTATCTGGTGCATCGACAAGGTGGTGGCAATCTTCGCGAAGGTGAACACCGACGCGAATGCCGAAGACGAAGAAATGAAATACTTCTCCGTCAGAAAGGGCTATACCATATCATGCTATTATGAATTGCCTGAGATGTTTATCCCTTATGATGCACCCTTCTTGATTGCGCGGTAGTCGCTTTTTATTAGGGTGATCTCTCACTTAAAATATCAAAGTAGTTAGTGTTCACCCAAGTGTAGCACCGTCTGAAATTCGTATCTTTTCGGGGTGCGCCATGTACACATGAGCACGAACGAATCGAGAGGAATGAGGCGGGTGAGGTCAGACCTCGCAGCAAGATCACTTGGTTGTCTTTGACGTTCAGGTAGGAGAGTCCTGAGCTCGGAACACGCCCATCGAAAGATGAACAAGAATCACATAGAGATGTGATCGGCAAGTTGGCCTACCGATTGAAATTCGTGTCATCAGTGATGAACCCGTCAATGGCATCGAATAGAAATATGGATCTTGAATCACTCTAAATCAATTATGAGAGATATTGATTTGAGTGGGAGCGCACTGTTGAATTAACATGTTTAATTCTCAGTGCAATTAATTATGAACACTGTCTAAGTGTTTCTTGCATAATAGTTGTAGAATAATGGCTCGCATTTCCACCTTCCCTATTAAAATTGAATAGCTGTTAAATATCTGGTTAAACCTTTACGATTGGTAACGTAATATGAGGATTGTCCTCAAAAGTGTCGAGAAGGACTTTGTCCTATCGCATGCTTTCCGTATCGTCCCGCTAATGCTATGGTTCATGTGACCCTCGTCCTTCGATCCAAAAGCTAGAATTCTGTTACGGTCAAGTGGAATATGTTTGCTTCCATGAAACCCAAACTTCGAAAGTTGGGATAGTTATATGATATTCATGGAATTGAAAATTATTTTCAGATACAAACAAAGCAATGTTTGTTTGCAAGTATTAGTAAAAGTGTTTACTATGCATTTAACTGTTGGGAAAGGGATCCAGAAGAACGCCTGTCATATAATGAAAGGTGAATAAAACAACAACTTAAAGAGAAAGGAAGTGTCCAAAGGGTGTTAGTATGACTTACACGCCTAGGAAGTCCGGGGCTAATGCCACTCTGAAGTTGGGTGCTTCATCTGAGAGTAGGAGAAATACTAAAAGTTAAACTGTTAGAAGTATAAAGGCAAAAGGAAAGAAGACTGGAATATCCAGCTCGTGTATGAATGTCATACAAGTTTTTGATGTATAGAAGGCTGGTCAAAGATATAGTTCTTGCGAATTATGGTTAAACATGTTAATCACTAATTCTTGGGTATTGTGAGTTCATCACAAAATTGCCCGCTCGATTGCATTCTGTTGCAACTCAATGTAAGAACTACTATGGCCTGAAAGACTAGCTAGAAATGAGGTTAAGGTATACACAGGGAACATAGTAAATGTTACTATACCTTCCATCGGTGTATTGCCGTCTGTATTTATTTTCATAATTCATTTAGAGTTTTACAAACTCTATCCCATTGCATAAGGTATCTTGCAAGAAGGTTGTTCATAAGAGAACTTTTTATGTTCGATGTTATGAATAACACAAGGGCCATACTTTCATTATGAATGAGATGTATGTTATGAATATTGATAATAATACAATGCCTCTGGGTTTACTTTCGTAATTCATTTTAGAGTTTCATACACTCTAGCCCATTGCACAATGTTTGTTGCAAAAGAGTTGTTCATAAAAACAACAATTGTTGTTAAGTATTATGAATAACATGAAGGGCCATGCTTCCATACAAGATGGCATGTATGTTATGAATATTGATGGTAATATGATACATCCATAACACTGACGCTAAATGTCGCAAGACTAAAAGAATACCACACAAGTGTGGCACTACATTTGGTCACATTGGAGAAACCCGCATGGAAAATTCCATTATGATGGATTTTGAAGTCTTTTTGATTTTGAATCATTTGACACTTGCTACATTCCTCCGAAAAGTGAAGTGACTAAAATACCGTTCATAGGCCATAAGGAACGAACAACAAACTTATTAGTGATCATACATTTGATGTGTGTAGTCCGATAAGTGATGTTAGTGGTGGATTTATTTATCTTCAGAAATGACTCAAGTAGATATATGGATATTTACTTGATGAGACGTAAGTCTGGATCTTTTGAAATCATTCGAAAGGTTCTCAAAAATGAAGTAGAAGTTATTGTAACAAGAAAATTATGTTTCTGCAATTTGATTGCACAAAGGAATATTTGAGTTACATGTTTAGCGAATGTCTGATGAGTTGTGAAAGGGGTTTCATAAACTTGCACCTCCCGGAACACCACTGCAAGTGGAAAGTCCGTGGAGATGTAATCAAACCATTTATGACATGGTAAGGTCAAAGATGACATAAATAAATTTGCCATTATCCCTTTTAAAGTGATGCTTTAGAGACTGCAGCTTTTACACTGAAAAGAGCTACATCGGGTCTGTTGAAATGAAGCCATGGTATGGTACGCCCAACCATGTTATATCTTTTCTTAACATTTGGAATATGGGGCTTGTGTAAAAGGTTACAAACCTATTCCAAATCAGACAAGTGCTACTTTGTAGGTTATACCAAAATGTTGGGTATTCCTCCCTCACTATACCGAGGCAAATAGTTTTGCCGCGAAACGGTGTGCTTTTAAAGAGAATGGTTCTTTCAAAAAGGTGAGTGGGAGAATAGTGCAACTCGACGAGATAAACAGTATCTACGTCATCAGATCAAAGGAAAGAGACCTTGGAAGTAATTCCAGAGTTTCCTACTGCGACTGATACGGAAGTCTCTACAATAAAATGTATGAACTTCGGTCGAACTTGCAGCTGAACCACGTAGGCAAGGCTCGTGCAAACCTCTCAGGTGCGCAAATGAGACATTGTTGTTAGACAACATTATACCTACGATACACAAGGAAGCGTTGATGGGCCCTGACTCCGGAATTGGCTAAATGCCAATACAACCCGAGTTAGTTTCCATATAAGTGATTCAAGATTAAAACCATGATACACCTTTTCGAAAGACTTAGAGTCTAACGAATATTTATGGAACTTAAAACTGATACGGATAAAATGTTTTATCCATAAAGCTCGACTTGTTGAAATAACAAGTTCAAGAGTTGACTACGATGAGGTTGTTTTCATCGTAGCGATGCTTAAAGTCGGTTCGGGTTGAACTAGCAATTAATACATATTTCAATCATGAGATATGAAACATGGATGATAAAAGGATTTCCATCTGATGGAAATGAAAGCTAGGACTTGTATATGATACAGTCCAAAGTAATTTGTCGATCCAGAGGATGCTAGTAGGTATGCAAAGTTCAGAGTTCCAGCAATGGACAAAAGAGAGCAAAATGGAGTTGGAATCTTCGTGTTTTGATGAAATGGTCAAAGGGGTTTTGACTTCATCAATGGGTAACGAAGATGCTTGTAATTCAAGAAAGTAAGTGGGAGCGTAATAATATTTATAAAAACCTTATGTGCTTGGCACATTGGTAATTGGAAATAAATTTCTTGACACAAATTAGGACTTCATTTGAAAATAGTTTTTCGATGAAGTGCCTAGGCTAAATAGCCTCAATATTAGGCATGATGATCTATGGAGATAGATTTACCTAATGGGGCTAAGCAATGAATACATATTGACAAGATGCTAAAACCTTTTAGCATTTAAAACGCCAAGGAGTGATTCTTGCCAAAGTCACATGGAAAGAGTTTTTGCAAGACTCGGTGTCCCAAAACACTGATGAGTAAAATACATGATGCAGATTCCACACAATTTTGTGTTTGGATTAATCATGTATTCCATGGTATGTAAAACAACCAGATATGTCTGATACTCCCAAGGTGTTGCGAGTATGGATACCAAAGTGATCAAATTACTGATCATGGGACAATAGTGAAAGATGTCACAGAGTACTAGAGTAAGTACTGATGACATGGTTTTCTCGCAAGCAGAGATCATGAAGAGTTCGTTGTAAAATGTTACATCGATACAGTCTTCATCTTTTCTCCATGCGATTTTCGATTTAAATTAAGGGTTTTGTGTAACACACAATGTGGTGGCACAGTTAGTTGGAATTTGTTCAAACTAGTTACTGTGGCGAATTCTATAACAAGGGCTAAGTATGTTGACGCTTTAGAAGCGATAAAGAAGATGTTGAATCATATACTTCATTCATGAACTTAGTATAGTTCCAAGATGGCTTTTGACAATGGGACACTACTGCAGGTAGTTGCTCCATAACTCAGTCTGAGGAATCCAGGTTCGACCTGTGATTCACATACATACAAAGCCAAGTCCACACAAAATATGAATTTTGTGAAAACGTGAAAACGCAAGGACATGCAAAGATACACACGGAACTGAAGTCGTCAGATCCGTTGGACATCAGGCTATACCACAAGCGAAGCATATTTACACCGGTGTGCCACAGGTGTGAAGTGCATTAGCATAAGCTAGATTATTGACTCTAGTGCAAGTGGGAGTCTGTAGGAGATATGCCCTAGAGGCAATAATAAATGATATTATTTATCTTCGAGTTCATAATTATGTTTATGTTCCATGCTATAACTGCAATGATTCTCGAGTCTGCAATATCCACGAGGCTCGGAGGAAGACTCATATGCACGTGTGGAATAATAAACGGTAAGAAGTATTCCTAGTCTGGCCTCTAAGACTAGCTCAAGTGTTGCATGATGGTTCTGTTTTCCTGATCATGGGCATGTCTATGCCAGCAATTTTGAGGGCACAATGTTAAGAGAACATTTGTGTTGAATCGACCCGGATTGATGTTATGCTAAGAGATTCATTCGTCACAAGTTAATGGTTTATAACACAGAGATAGTTAATGTTTGCATAATTCCTTAGTCCATGAGAGTATCGAGTTTCTTCATGCTTGCTTCATGAACTTTGGGGTTTGTTAAACGTCATCCGTAACTGGATGGCTATTACGGCGGCTTACGGGTTCATGGGAAAGTATGTTATGTAACTTGATAGCTCGAGATTGGGATTTGCTCCTCCGACGATGGAGAGATATACTCGGGCCCTCTCGGTGTTACGGTATCCATCATCGTCTGGCCAGACACTTTGTGATTTGATCATGGGGATACCGGAACACGATAACGAGAAATGAGAACAATACCGGTAACGAGGTAACTAGCATAGTGGACAAGTTGTTGATCCACGGGAATGCCAACATGTCTCACCTCGGGTATTTGTAACATATCGCGAAGCAACAGGAATAGCACACGGCAACTGGAGGTTCACTCGAATATTTATTCGTGTGGGTATACGGGTCAATATGGGTGTCCACGGCTCCGATGTTGATCATTGATCGGAAGGGGTTCCGGGTCATGTCTATACTTCACCGAACCTATAGGGTCACACGCTTAAGGGTCATCTATCTGCTGAATACTAGACAGGTAGTCTAAGAGAAAATCACCGAAAAAGTTTCGGACACCAAAAAGTTTCGGACAGCGGAATCGTACCGCAGAGAGAGGTCACCGGATGAGTTTCGGTGAAACCGAAAAAGTTGTTTCGGGGTATGCCATTAAGTCAAAATGGTTTCGGCACATGCCTGATAATTCTTGGAGGGTGCCAGAATCATTCTGGAAACTTTTTGGAATTTTCAGAAATAAAAACCGAAAATGTTTCGGAGCTGCCGGTACCGCCTTGGCTGTTTTTCGCAGATGAAATTCACTAATCTGAAATTGTTTCAGAACGAATCCAAAATCGTTTTAGTGGGTACTGGAATTATTCTAAGACCCACAGAAATATTTTCGGATTTAGTGGACGCGAAAAATTGTCTTCATGAATAGTGAAAATGCATTCTTGTTTGCTTTTCGCAGATGAAAATCACTAAACCAAAATTGTTTCGGAACGCGTTGAAAATTATTTTAGTGGGTACTGGAAATGTTCTGAGCCCACATAAATATTTTCAGTTCGAACGGACGCTGAAAAATGTCGTCATGAATAGTGAAAGTGCTTTTTGCTTGGCTTCTTGGAGAAGCCACCTTGAGGGCCTTTTTGGTATTTCCCCCCTTGGCTTCTTGGAGAAGCCACCCTTGGGCTTGGCCTATATATAGGGGTGGAGGGGGCTGCCTAAAGGATCATCCCTTCTCACATACAAGTGCCATGCATGATCTGGCTTCTCTCTCCCTCCCAGCGAAACAGTTTCGTAGAGCCGAAAGGCTGTCTGTATTCCGGTGGGAACTAGTTCTGGACGGCGAAGCCCTGCCGGATAGATGACACCGTATGTGTGCAACTCTGTAGAGAGATCGTAGTTTCGGTCTTAGTTCGTAAGTACCTCCCGAAGGGCTGTCCGTGTGACCGTCCGAGTTTCGAAGGTCCTCCCGAAGGACTGTCCGAGTGACCGTTCGAGTTTCGAAGGTCCTTCCGAAGGGCTGTCCGCGACACCGTCCGGGGGGCTGTTCGACCGCCTCCCGGAGGGCTGTCTGAGGAGCAGATGAGGGTATACATCCTCGCGGTTGGGAAGTTGTAAATCCTAGCTGCGGGGATCTGCACCGCCGATCGTCATCGACTCTACTTCCCGCTGCGCTACGAGTCGGTAATGAAAAAGATCAAACCATGTATGCAGTCTCCATAGTGGTCCTGGGCTGGTGCGTAGGTCGGAAAATTTTTGTTTTCTGTCGCGTTACCCTACAGAAGGATGTTGTGATGATTTGCGTAGGCTAGCGGTATACGAATGGCTTCAAGCCTAGTCACAGGAGCAAATGTTTCATCGAAGTCAATCCCTTCAACTTGAGTGTATCCTTGGGCAACGAGATGAGCCTTGTTTCTGACAACTTGACCATGCTCATCTTGCTTGTTGCGATAAATCCATTTGGTGCCTATTATGTTGTGCTTGCGAGGGTTAGGACGCTTGACTAGTTCCCACACATTGTTCAGCTTGAACTGTTGAAGCTCTTCTTGCATAGCTTGAATCCATTCAAGTTCCATGAAGGCTTCAGCAACTTTCTTGGGTTCTGATATTGAGACAAATGCAAAGTGTCCACAGAAATTTGCTAGCTGTGTTGTTCTTGAACGAGTGAGTGGACCAGGTGCATTGATGCTATCAATTATCTTCTCAATCTGTACTTCATTTGCAACACGAGGATGAATTGGACGAAGATTTTGCTCTTGCTGATCATTGTCATCATTAGGAGGATTGTCTTTAGGCTGAGCATTGTCTTCAGGTTGATTAGGTGCAGAAATGATAAGTTCATCTTCAGCCTGAGCTAGACGGTATGATTTCTCCAGTTCCCATGAGCTTGATGGATTCACTAGGTGGAACTTCATCTATCACATTTGGCAGGTGCTCTCTTTGCGAGTCGTTAGTTTCATCAAACCGCACATCTACAGTTTCAACCACTTTATAGTGAAAGAGGTTGAAGACTCTGTAGGGGTGCGAATCCTTTCCGTAACCAAGCATAAAACCTTCATGTGCTTTCGGTGCAAATTTTGAAGTGTGATGTGGATCCTTGATCCAGCACCTTGCACCAAATACTCTGAAGTAACTGACATTTGGCTTCTTACTAGTCAAAAGTTCATAGGATGTCTTCTTCAGAAGCTTGTGAAGATAAACACGGTTGATGACATGGCATGCAGTATCAATAGCTTCAGGCCAGAACTTTCTTGGAGTCTTGTATTCATCAAGCATCGCCCGAGCCATCTCAATGAGTGTTCTGTTCTTGCGCTCGACGATGCCATTCTGCTGAGGTGTGTATGGAGTGTAGAACTCATGAGTGATGCCTAATGTATCCAGGTAAAGGTCGAGGCCAGTGTTCTTGAACTCAGTGCCGTTGTCACTTCTGATATGCTTGATCTTGACGCCATAGTTATTCATGGCACGGTTGGTGAAGCGTCTGAAGACATCCTGCACTTCAATCTTGTACAGAATTATATGCACCCACGTATATCTTGAATAATCATCAACAATGACGAAGCCATAGAGACAAGCAGTAGTAGTGAGAGTAGAGTAGTGAGTGGGGCCAAATAAGTCCATGTGTAGCAGCTCGAAGGGTTGAGATGTCGTCATGATTGTCTTCGAGGGATGCTTGGCCCTCGTCATCTTTCCAGCTTCGCAGGCACCGCACAGATGATCCTTCTTGAACTTGACTCCCTCAATGCCTATGATGTGCTTCTTCTTTGCGAGAGTGTGCAAGTTCCTCATGCCAGCATGCCCTAGCCTTCGATGCCAGAGCCAGCACTCTAAAGCCTTTGCTAGAATACATGCGGCAAACTGTGGTCCTGCTGAGAAACCTACCATGTACAAATCATCTTTTTGATACCCTTCAAAGACTAGAGACTTGTTGGATTCCAATAGTACAAGGCAACGATATTTTCCAAATATCACAATCATGTTCAAGTCACAAAGCATTGAGACGGACATTAAGTTGAAACCAAGGGATTCAACAAGCATCACTTTATCCATGTGCTGATCCTTTGAGATTGCAACTCTACCTAGACCCAATACCTTGCTTTTACTAGTGTCAGCAAATGTGATGTGACTCTTGTCAGATGGGCGTAAGGTTGAGTCCATGAGAAGACTTCGATCACCAGTCATATGATTAGTGCATCCGCTGTCCATAATCCATTCTGAAGACTTTGGTGTCATACCCTGTAGTACAGTTAGGGGGATAGGCTTCACCAAGAGTATTGTGAAGCATAAACATTTGACGAACAAGAGGATTATCAAAGCTCAGATCAAGGTTAGTACTGATAGGATGTTTGGCAAGTGATTCAGGAACAAAATACATAGTGAGACCATTTGGGCATTTTATCTTGCGTCCTACAAGATGTTTTAGGTCCCCAGCAATAGCATCGGACGCCTTTGATTTCTGGCTGGAGACCTTTCCCTGCAAAAGAAAGTTAATTCTTCTTAACCACCCACATCTTCAGGGGTGGCTTAGAAGCAATGAGTCTAAGTGTAGCATCTGAGAACTTCGGCTTTGGAGCCCTATCAAATAGCCTTGCAGGAGATGAATGATACTCATAAGAATAAGCAGAAAAGTTCTTAGTTTTATGAACATAGCGGTTTGAAGAAACACGCTCATATTCATACGTTCGAGTATGATTTCCCTGCAAAACATTGGCGTTAGGGTGACTCAGGTGAGTCCTGTGTCTGTATGAAGCCTTCGGTACATATGAAGCCTTTGCTCTGGGGTTTGTCTTCTTCCTTGTGGTGTCATGATGACATTCACAGGAAGATTCTCAAGACAACTTTTGGGTACCCATATCTTCTTCATAGGTGGCCCATTCCTGCAGTTAGTACCAATATACCTGGCAAACACTTCACCATTCTGATTCTTAAACAATTTATAGTTTGCATCAAAGGATTCATCAATGATAATTGGGTTAGCACAAGTGAAGCCAGATAAGGTGGATGGATCCACTGAAGGTCCCTTTGCAGCAACCCATGTGGTTTTGGGGTACTGCTCAGGCTTCCAGTAAGAACCATCAACATTCATTTTCCTCTCGAACCCAACACCCTCTTTCCTAGGGTTTCGGTTCAGAATCTTCTTTTTGAGGACATCGCAGAGTGTCTGATGCCCTTTGAGACTTTTGTGCATCCCTGTTTCAAGAAATGTCTTCAACCTAGCATTTTCATCAGCAATAGTGGTGGCATCCTCAGCAGAGGGGTTAGTTACCACATCAACAGTTGAAGATATTGCAATAGTAGTAGCAGTAGAACTTTCAGCAACAGAAGTAGCGTTATCACGCTCAAGGAATTTTAGACATGGTGGTTCAAATCCTTCCTGAGCGGGACTGATCTGTTGCGCGCGAAGTGACTCATTCTCCTTTTGAAGATCTCCATGAGCCGCTCTCAATTTCTCAAGTTCTTGCTTTCTTTGAAGATAATCGTAGGGAAGCTTTTCATGAGTTGTTGAGAGCGTTTCATGACGACTTTCAAGTTTCTCGTACTTAACATGTAGATTTTTTATGTCTTCAATTAAGGACTGAGATCAGGTCATTTCCGCGTCCAACAGGTCATCGCTTTTGTCTAACAGTTTTTGAATATGTTCCATAGCTTCCTGTTGTTCAGTTGCAATTTTAGCAAGTGTTTTGTAGCTGGGTTTGGATTCACAATCAGAGCCATCTTCACTTGATGTTTGAAAGTAAGCATCGCGTGAGTTTACCTTGGCACCACGTGCCATGAAGCAGTAGGTGGGAGCGGAGTCGTCCTTGTCATTAGCATCAGCGTTGGTGATGGAGCCATTGTCTTCAGTGTTGAAGATGGACTTGGCAACATAAGCTATAGCTAGAGCCAGACTTGCAACGTCAGAATCGGACTCCTCCTCAGACTCCACCTCCGCCTCCTCAGAAGCAGACTCCTCCTTTGAATCCATCTCCTTGCCAACAAAAGCACGAGCCTTGCCAGATGAGCTCTTCTTGTGTGATGAAAACTTCGATGAACATTTGGAAGAAGATTTTGAGGATTTCTTCTTCTTCTTGTCATCAAAATCATATTCCTTGCTCTTCTTCTTCTTGTTGTTGTTCTCATTGTCCCACTGTGGACACTCAGAGATGTAGTATCCAGGTTTCTTGCACTTGTGACATGTTCTCTTCTTGTGGTCATGGGTGGAAGCTTCATCATTTCTTGAGCTAGATCGTGAAGACTTTCTGAAGCCTTTCTTCCTAGTGAACTTCTGGAACTTCTTCACAAGCATAGCAAGCTCCTTTCCAATGTCTTCAGGATCACCAGAACTGCAGTCAGATTCTTCTTCAGATGAGGAAAAAACCTTTGCCTTCAAAGCGCGAGTTCGGCCATAGTTGGGACCATAGATATCTCTTTTCTCAGATAGCTGAAACTCATGTGTGTTGAGCCTCTCAAGTATGTCAGACGGATCGAGTGTCTTGAAGTCAGGGCGTTCTTGAATCATCAGGGCAAGGGTGTCGAACGAGCTGTCAAGTGATCTCAGGAGTGTCTTGACGATTTCATGCTTGGTGATTTCAGTGGCGCCGAGAGCACGAAGCTCATTTGTGATGTCAGTGAGGCGATCAAACGTGAGCTGGACATTCTCATTGTCGTTTCTCTTGAAGCGGTTGAAGAGGTTGCGAAGAACACTGATCCTTTGATCTCTCTGGGTTGAGACGCCTTCGTTGACCTTGGAGAGCCAGTCCCAGACTAGCTTCGACGTTTCCAAAGCACTCACACGGCCATACTGTCCATTGGTCAGATGACCACAGATGATGTTCTTGGCGGTAGAATCCAGTTGAACGAACTTCTTGACATCAGCGGGGGTGACACCTTCACCGGTCTTGGGAACGCGGTTCTTGACGACATACCAGAGGTCGACATCAATGGCTTCAAGATGCATGCGCATCTTATTCTTCCAGTAGGGATATTCAGTGCCATCGAAGACAGGGCACGCAGCGTAGACTTTGATTATCCCTGTAGTCGACATAGCTAAAACTCCAGGTGGTTAAACCGAATCACACAGAACAAGGGAGTACCTTGCTCTGATACCAATTGAAAGTGCTAGTTATCGACTAGAGGGGGGGTAAATAGGTGATTTTTATGGAAGTCTTCAAAGCATGGAAGTTTCAAAGACAAACGATAGAAATGAACCTATTAACATGCAGCGGAAAGTAGACTACACTAGGCAAGACATAGTCAAGTATTCAATGAAGTGAAAGTACGAAGACTAATAGTAGCTAGGTAGTAATGATCAGGATGGAAGACAGTGTGAAGCCAAACAACAATAGTAGTCACAAAGTGAAGTCAAACAGGAAATGCAAGCAAGCAATGACTTCACGAAGCCAAACTGTAAGTAAGGAGAGCGAGAAGATAGAACCAGTCGCTTGGTGAGGATAAGGATTTGTTGGACCAGTTCCAGTTGCTGTGACAACTGTACGTCTGGTTAGGGAGGCTGAGATTTAACTCAGAAGACCGTGTCTTCACCTTATTCCCCTTGAGCTAAGGACACCCAGTCCTCGCCCAATCACTCTGGTAAGTCTTCAAGGTAGACTTCCAAACCTTCACAGACTTCGTTCACCGGCAATCCACAATGACTCTTGGATGCTCAGAACGCGACGCCTAACCGGCTGGAGGATTCACAGTCCTCAAGTGTAACAAGTATTCAGGTCACGCGGACAAAAAGACTTTAGTGATGCCTAACACTCTTTGGCTCTGGGTGTTTTGGGCTTTGTCCTCGCAAGGATTTCTCTCTCTCAAAAGCTTCGGAGGTGGGTTGCTCTCAAACGACAAAAGCCGTGCACTAACTCTGAGCAGCCACCAATTTATGGTGTAGGGGTGGGCTATTTATAGCCACTAGGCAACCCGACCTGATTTGTCCGAAATGACCCTGGGTCACTAAGGAACTGACACGTGTTCCAACGGTCAGATTTCAAACACACGCGGCAGCTTGACTTGGGCTACAGGTAAAGCTGACTCATCCAGCTGTGGATAAGATTTGCTCTCATTGTCTTCACTCGAAGACATAGGATTTGGTTGGGCATCACTTCAGTCACTCTGACTTTGTTCACTTGGACCCCACATAACAGTACGGTGGTTCCTATGGCTCAACAAAGAAGAAAAGGAAACAGCAAAACAACTAAGTCTTCGCGCTCCATAGTCTTCATGCGATGTCTTCTCATGTCATAGTCTTCAATGTGCATATCTTCACAGACCACCAATGTCTTCACACATTTTTAGGGGTCATCTCCGGTAGGTAAACCGAATCTATGAGGGACTACTACCTGTGTTACCCTGCAATTCTCACAAACACATTAGTCCCTCAACCAGGTTTGTCGTCAATACTCCAAAACCAACTAGTGGTGCCACTAGATGCACTTACAACTCTTGCTTTTGATACATTTGGTTTTTTGAGTTGTAACACTTCAACTTATGAAGGCAATTCATCATGCATGATTAGTTATAATGAAGATGCTATATTGTTGCCAAGTGCTTACAACTCTCGCTTTTGATACATTTGGTTCTTTGAGTTGTAACACTTCAACTTATGAAGGCAATTCATCATGCATGATTAGTTATAACAAAGATAATGACATGCATAATGAAAAATGGACGTCTGCAATATGACTTCGTGCGGGATTTATCATCGCACATGCGGAATTTATCATCGCATCACAGAATAGCAGAAAATGTAGCACACGACCATCAAGTTTAAGTGTTACAACTCAAAGAACCAAATGTATCAAAAGCGAGAGTTGTAAGCACTTGGCAACAGTATAGCAACCACCCATAAGGACCCGCTTGAAGACTATCAACTTATATGCTTCTCCCCCTTTTGTCAGTAAGGACCAAAAAGGTTTGAAGACATCTTCGACGAAGTTCATCACCATGGGGAGCCCCAGTGCTCTTGGTCGAGAAGAAGGATGGATCGTTAAGAATGGTTGTTGATTATCGTGCGTTGAATGAAGTGACGATCAAGAACAAGTACCCACTGCCGATGATCAATGATTTGTTTGACCAGCTGCAAGGAGCTAAAGTGTTTTCGAAGATCGATCTGCGATCGGGATATCACCAGCTGAAGATTAGGGAAAATGATATACCTAAAACAGCTTTCACCACAAGGTATGGGTTGTATGAGTATACGGTTATGTCATTTGGACTGACTAACGCCCCTGCCTATTTCATGAGTATGATGAACAAGGTGTTCATGGAGTTTTTGGATAAGTTTGTCGTGGTGTTCATTGATGATATCTTGGTATACTCGAAGAATGAAGAGGAACACAAGGAGCATTTGCGTTTAGTTCTCGAGAAACTCAGGGAACATTAGTTATATGCCAAGTTCAGCAAATGTGAGTTTTGGTTGAAGGAAGTTGGATTTGTTGGACACGTTATATCAGGAGAAGGTATAGCAGTGGATCCTACCAAGGTTCAGTCAGTCACTGAGTGGTTGGCACCCACCTCAGTTGGAGAGATCCGCAGTTTTCTTGGACTCGCGGGACACTATCGGAGATTCATTGAGAATTTTTCTAAGATTGCGAAGCCTATGATGGCATTGCTGAAGAAGGACACCAAGTTCCATTGGACTGAAGAGTGTTAAGCAAGTTTCCAGGAGTTGAAGAAACGATTGACTACAGCCCCAGTGCTGATTTTGCCGGATATACGCAAGGATTTCCAAGTGTATTGCGACGCCGACGCCTCTCGCTTAGGACTTGGAGGAGTACTTATGCAAGATGGAAGAGTTGTTTCATATGCCTCACGACAGCTTCGACCGCATGAGTTGAATTATGCCATGCATGATTTGGAGTTAGCAGCTGTAGTGCATGCCCTCAAGACCTGGAGACATTTTCTTATTGGAAACCGTTGTGATGTGTACACGGATCACAAGAGTTTGAAGTACATTTTCACCCAGAAGGAGTTGAACCTTAGGCAGAGGAGATGGTTGGAACTCATAAAGGATTACGATATGAAGTTGCACTATCATCCAGGAAAGGCCAATGTCGTAGCAGACGCATTGAGTCGGAAGAGTTATGCCAATACCCTCGTAAGCGGAGGATTGCCAAGGGAGTTAGCAGAAGATCTTAGGGAGCTTCGCTTGGAGATAGTCCCTAGAGGTTTTGTTGCAGCATTGGAGGTTCAGTCAACATTGTTGGAAAAGATTAGAGAAGCTTAGAAGGATGACAAAGAAATTGTCGAGATAAAGGAGAAGATGAGTGAAGGAAAAGCCAAAGGTTTTCGTGAAGATGAACACGACACCTTGTGGTTTGAGGACCGTGTATACGTGCCCAATAATGCAGAGATCAGGAAGCTAATACTACAGGAAGCTCATGACTCGCCATACTCGATACACCCCAGAAACACTAAGATGTATTTGGATTTGAAGGAGCATTTCTGGTGGACTGGAATGAAGAAGGATATTGCCGAGTATGTAGCCGTATGTGATGTATGTCAAAGAGTGAAGGCAGAACATCAGAAGCCAGCAGGACTACTGCAGCCTATGCCAAGACCCGAATGGAAGTGGGACAAACTTGGCATGGACTTTATCACCGGATTACCCAGGAACCGATCGGGATATGATTCTATGTAGGTAGTAGTGGATCGTTTGACCAAAGTAGCTCACTTTATCCCAGTGAAAACCACTTATACAAGTGTGAAGTTGGCCAAGATATACATGACCAGGATCGTATGTCTGCATGGAGTTCCGAGGACCATCGTATCAGATAGAGGAACACAGTTCACTTCAAAGTTTTGGCACCAGCTGCACCAGACTTTGGGAACCAGACTAGAGTTAAGTACAGCTTTTCATCCACAGACAGATGGACAGACTGAGAGAGTCAATCAGATTCTAGAAGACATGCTGAGAGCTTGTGCGCTAGATTATGGATCTAGTTGGGACGATAATTTGCCCTATGCGGAGTTCTCATACAACAACAGCTACCAGGCCAGTTTAAAGATGGCACCGTTTGAAGCCTTGTATGGAAGAAGATGCCGAACACCGTTGATGTGGGATGAAGTTGAAGACCGCCAGTTGTTTGGACCAGATTTGATCAAAGAGTCCGAAGAGAAGGTTAAGATGATTCGAGATAGATTGAAGGTAGCTCAGTCCCGACAGAAGAGTTATGCGGATTCAAAATGCAAGGAGGTATCTATGAAATCAGAGACAGAGCATATCTGCGAGTGTCACCTCTACGAGGAGTTAAACGTTTTGGAGTTAAGGGAAAGTTATCCCCGAGATTTGTGGGACCGTACCGTGTTTTGGAACGCATGGGAGAGGTTGCCTACAAGTTGGAGTTACCCGAAGGACTGTCAGGAGTTCATGATGTGTTTCACGTTTCCCAGTTGAAGAAGTGCCATGCAGAGATGGCCGATATTCCTCGGAGAGATACAGTGCCCCTGGAAGCAATTCAGTTGGGCAGTGACTTGACATATGAGGAGAAACCTGTCAAGATTCTTGAATTTTCCAGCCGAGTTACACGCAGTAAGGTTATCAAGTTTTGCAAAATTCAGTGGAGCCACCATACCAAGGATGAAGCCACCTGGGAACGAGAGGATGATCTACGCAAAGACCACCCACACCTATTTTAGAGCCAACCCGAATCTTGAGGACGGGATTCATCTTAAGGGGGGTAGGTTTGTAACATCCCAACTTTTCAATTTGGAATATTATACTTAGGTCATTCATGCATATCATATTTTATCGCATTTCGTTTTGCTATCCTCGAAATCCTAAGAACCTCAAGGACCCACGGAGAGAGTTGGGGATTTCACGTTCTTCATATTTGAATTTTATCAAATATTGAGACAAGGATCATTTTGGTTTTAATAATTTTTCTCTCCAAAAATATTTCGTATTAAAATATATGAGAGGGGATAATATGACTTCTCCAAAATAAATTAAATATTGGAGGAAAATATTAAAATCAATAAATAAATTTTTATTTGGATTTTATTACAATTCTATTTGAATTAGGAAAAATATGCGTTTTTAAAAATTGCATTAGAGGCCTAAATAAATGTTCACTTTGTCCGGAATATTTTTAGAGGACCGTGAAAATTTATTTCAGGATTTTTAGAGTCCGTTTAGTATTTCTTTTATTCGTTTTTCTGCGTCAGGATTTATTTAAAAAAAGAGCACCGACCTAACGGGCCGTGCCCGACTAGGACACCGCCCGGCCGGCCTTATAAGGCGAAGCCCGAGGCCCGCATCACCGCCAGCCCCGCCCGAAACCCTAGCCCCGCCTCGATCCCCGCGCCGCCGCCGCCCCGTCCCGCCGGAGCCACCACCCGCCGCCGCCGACCCTACCCGCCGCCGCCGGAGTCCCCACCGCCGGAGCCGCCGCCCGCCGCCGCCGTTCCGTCGACGCCAAGGTAGCCGCCGCCGCTATCCGGTTTTCTCGGGAAAACCGTTGGTTTTTTTTTTAGAAAACCCTAGATATAGTTTTTTTAAGGTTCGGTTCGTTAGGTTTTTCGTCGGTTTATTTATTTAGGGGACGTTCGTCCGTACGTTCGATTTAACGAATGTTGTTCATCCGTTAGCCGCAGACAGCGAACGTTCGTTCGTTAGCCTGTTCGTCAGTTTTTCTTTTTCCAGGGCTTTTCCGCGATTATTTTCGATCGCAATTTCTGCCCTAATCTTCGATCTAGTATAACTTTTCGCTCGTTTATCCAAATCAGGTGAAACAAGCGCCTAGATCTTCGTCTCGAAGCCCTCTTTCTGTTTAACCAACTTGAACAAGATTTTGGTACTGTAAATTTGACTTTAGTTCAGATTAGTAATCGGATTTTGTTTCTTTCGTGGTTTGAGTTTCGTTGCTCCGTTTGATTTGATTCTTTTTGCAAACCGGAGTTCTTCAGTTGAACTTTCTGGTTAGATCTTCTTATTTGAGTTTTACCCGTGCATCTTTGCTTGATTGCTTATGTATGCTATGTTTGTTTGCGATAGAATTCCCGGAGTGCGAAGCGTGCTACTACGAGTCTCTAGGTTTTGCGGATCGTCAGCAAGGCAAGTAACACATTGATCATACCCCTTTCATACCCAGTTTTTATGCATTAGTTACAACCCTCAAACACTGCATGATTAGGATCCGTTTAACATGTGGGTCTGGGAAGTAGTTGATGAGGTAGAACCTATTACCTATTTATTATCAAACCCTTGGGAGTTACTTCTACGTTATGCTTATATTGCTATGCTATGCTTGTAGACGTGGATTGGGTTTGAGTGAATTCATGACAGATGTGAGTTGTTAATTAATGGTTCAACTTAAGGTGGCAACTTTAATACACATCTGGGTGGATTGCTTGTGGGCACCTGGAGAATCCAGTGTTGTCCTAGGATATCCCGGAGTACCCGTGTGATCATCCTACGGTCTGCCACCCAGGCTCAAAGGGATCATAAGATTGTTCATGCTAGAAACTTCCGTGTGCAGCCACAAGCCATTATGGGCTCTGGCATAGTTGAGTATGTTGCCTGACCTCTTTCAGTGGTGGGCTAGGAGATGTAGAGGGAAAGTAGGTGTAACTGTCCACCCAGAGTAAAGAGTTAATGCTTCTGAAAGACTGTGTCTCGGTCATCCGTATCTCAAACATCATGTAGTGCGAGAAATCCAGCGGAGGAGATCGAGTCTTGTGGGGAAAAGTGCGCAAACCTCTGCAGAGTGTATAAACTAATCATGGTTAGCCGTGTCCCCGGTTATGGACATCTTGAGTATCTGGTACTTGAATTATTGATTTGATCTCATCACTCTAAATTAATTTGTTGGGATGTTAATGATTACCTTAATTGGGATTGAGTTGGAGGAACCTTCTCAATGATGTTTCAACCACCATGATAGTTAAATAAAATCTATTTTTCCTTTGTTGTAGGGAAAAATTGGCTTTTCGCAAAACAATATAACCTTAGAGCCTCCACCAGCCATATATGCATGTAGTGATAGCATTTATCTGTTCATTGCTCTACTATGTTATATTGCCAGCATATTCCATGTGCTGACCCGTTTTCGGGCTGCAACGTATCATGTTGCAGGCTTTTTCAGACGATGAGTAAGGTGCCATAGGTCGTTTGTCATGCACTCAGCTATGCCGTTGGAGTTGATGGACTCTTTTTATCTTCCAAGCCTTCCGTTGTTATCTTATTAGATGGCCTTAAGCCATATTTATTGTAATAAGTTCTCTTTTGAGACATTCGATGTAATAAGTGTGTGATTGCTACTCTGTTATAAATCCTTCGAGTACTGTGTGTGTCAGCATTACCGATCCAGGGATGACACTGAACACAGAGACTTGTCCGTCTGAGGTCGGGTCGCTAGATTTGGTTTCTTGCCAAACCACAGTTCATAAAGTGTCGTCTCAACGGATTTAGATGGTGCTCTATTTAACGTGAATGCAGCCGTCTCTAAAGCATAACCCCAAAATGATAGCGGTAAATAAGTAAGAGACATCATAGATTGCACCATATCTAGTAAAGTACGATTACGACGTCCGGACACACCATTACGCTGTGGTGTTCCGGGTGGCGTGAGTTGCGAAACTATTCCGCATTGTTTCAAATGAAGACCAAACTCGTAACTCAAATATTCTCCTCCACGATCAGATCGTAGAAACTTTAGTTACGATGATTTTCCACTTCACTCTGAAATTCTTTGAACTTTTCAAATGTTTCAGACTTATGTTTCATTAAGTAGATATACCCATATCTGCTCAAATCATCTGTGGAGGTGAGAAAATAACGATACCCGCCGCGAGCCTCAACATTCATCGGACCACATACATCAGTATGTATGATTTCCAACAAATCTGTTGCTCGCTCCATTGTTCCGGAGAACGGAGTTTTAGTCATCTTGCCCATGAGGCATGGTTCGCAAGTACCAAGTGATTCATAATCAAGTGATTCCAAAAGTCCATCGGAATGGAGTTTCTTCATGCGCTTTACACAAATATGACCTAAACGGCAGTGCCGCAAATAAGTTGCACTATCATTATCAACTCTGCATCTTTTGGCTTCAACATTATGAATATGTGTATCATACTTTCGAGATTCAATATAAATATACCACTCTTCAAGGGCGCATGACCATAAAAGATATTACTCATATAAATAGAACAACCATTATTCTCTGATTTAAATGAATAACCATCTTGCATTAAACAAGATCCAGATATAATGTTCATGCTCAACGCTGGCACCAAATAACAATTATTTAGGTCTAAAACTAATCCCGAAGGTAGATGTAGAGGTAGTGTGCCGACCGCGATCACATCGTCTTTGGAACTATTTCCCACGCGCATGATCACCTCGTCCTTAGCCAATCTTCGCTTAATCCGTAGTCCCTATTTCGAGTTACAAATATTAGCAACAGAACCAGTATCAAATACCCAGGTGCTACTGCGAGCATTAGTAAGGTACACATCAATAACATGTATATCACATATACCTTTGTTCACCTTGCCATCCTTCTTATCCGCCAAATACTTGGGGCAGTTCCGCTTCCAGTGACCAGTCCCTTTGGAGTAGAAGCACTCAGTCTTAGGCTTAGGTCTAGACTTGGGCTTCTTCACTTGAGCAGCAACTTGCTTGTCGTTCTTCTTTGAGTTCCCCTTCTTCCCTTTACCCTTTTTCTTGAAACTGGTGGTCTTGTTGACCATCAACACTTGATGCTCCTTCTTGATTTCTACCTCCGCAGCTTTTAGCATCGCGAAGAGTTCGGGAATTATCTTATCCATCCCTTGCATATTATAGTTCATCACGAAGCTCTTGTAGCTTGGTGGTAGTGATTGAAGAATTCTGTCAATGAAACTATCATCCGGAAGATTAACTCCCAGTTGAATCAAGTGATTGTTATACCCAGACATTTTGAGTATATGCTCACTGACAGAACTATTCTCCTCCATCTTGCAGCTATAGAACTTATTGGAGACTTCATATCTCTCAATCCGGGCATTTTCTTGAAATATTAACTTCAACTCCTGGAACATCTCATATGCTCCATGACGTTCAAAACGTCGTTGAAGTCCCGGTTCTAAGCCGTAAAGCATGGCACACTGAACTATCGAGTAGTCATCAGCATTGCTCTGCCAGACGTTCATAACATCTGGCGTTGCTCCTGCAGCGGGTTTGGCACCCAGCGGTGCTTCCAGGACGTAATTCTTCTGTGCAGCAATGAGGATAATCCTCAAGTTACGGACCCAGTCCGTGTAGTTGCTACCATCATCTTTCAACTTAGCTTTCTCTAGGAACGCATTAAAATTCAACGGAACAACAGCACTGGCCATCTATCTACAACAACATAGACATGCAAAATACTATCATGTACTAAGTTCATGATAAATTAAAGTTCAATTAATCAAATTACTTAAGAACTCCCACTTAGATAGACATCCCTCTAATCATCTAAGTGATCACATGATCCATATCAACTAAACCATGTCCGATCATCACGTGAGATGCTGTAGTTTTCACTGGTGAACATCACTATGTTGATCATATCTACTATATGATTCGTGCTCGACCTTTGGGTCTCAGTGTTCTGAGGCCATATCTGCATATGCTAGGCTCGTCAAGTTTAACCCGAGTATTCTGCGTGTGCAAAACTGGCTTGCACCCGTTGTATGTGAATGTAGAGCTTATCACACCCGATCATCACGTGGTGTCTCGGCATGACGAACTTTCGCAACGGTGCATACTCAGGGAGAACACTTGTACCTTGAAATTTAGTGAGAGATCATCTTATACTGCTACCGCCGAACTAAGCAAAATAAGATGCATAAAAGATAAACATCACATGCAATCAATATAAGTGATATGATATGGCCATCATCATCTTGTGCCTTTGATCTCCATCTCCAAAGCACCATCATGATCACCATCGTCACTGGCGCAACACTTTGATCTCCATCGTAGCATCGTTGTCGTCTCGCCAACTATTGCTTCTACGACTATCGCTACCGCTTAGTGATAAAGTAAAGCAATTACATGGCGATTGCATTTCATACAATAAAGCGACAACCATATGGCTCCTGCCAGTTGCTGATAACTCCGTTACAAAACATGATCATCTCATACAATAAAATTTAGCATCATGTCTTGACCATATCACATCACAACATGCCCTGCAAAAACAAGTTAGACGTCCTCTACTTTGTTGTTGCAAGTTTTACGTGGTTGCTACGGGCTGAGCAAGAACCGTTCTTACCTACGCATCAAAACCACAACGATAGTTCGTCAAGTTAGTGATGTTTTAACCTTCTCAAGGACCGGGCGTAGCCACACTCGGTTCAACTAAAGTTGGAGAAACTGACACCCGCCAGCCACCTGTGTGTGAAGCACTTCGGTAGAACCAGTCTCGTGTAAGCGTACGCGTAATGTCGGTCCGGGCCGCTTCATCCAACAATACCGCCGTATCAAAGTATGACATGGTGGTAAGCAGTATGACTAGTATCGCCCACAACTCACTTGTGTTCTACTCATGCATATGACATCTACGCATAAACCTGGCTCGGATGCCACTGTTGGGGAACGTAGTAATTTCAAAAAAAAATCCTACGCACACGCAAGATCATGGTGATGCATAGCAATGAGAGGGGAGAGTGTTGTCCAGTACCCTCGTAGACCGTAAGCGGAAGCGTTATGACAACATGGTTGATGTAGTCGTACGTCTTCACGATCGACCGATCCTAGTACCGAACGTACGGCACCTCCGCGATCTGCACACGTTCGGCTCGGTGACGTCCCACGAACTCACGATCCAGTAGAGCTTCGAGGGAGAGCTTCGTCAGCACGATGGCGTGATGATGGTGTTGATGAAGCTACCAGCGCAGGGCTTCGCCTAAGCACTGCAACGATATGACCGAGGTGGAATATGGTGGAGGGGGGCACCGCACACGGCTTGGAACAGTCAACTTGTGTGTTCTAGGGTTCCCCCTGCCCCCGTATATAAAGGAGCAAGGGGGAGGCCGGCCAGCCTTGGGGCGCGCCAAGGAGAGGGAGGATTTCTCCTCCTAGTAGGAGTAGGACTCCCCTTTTCCTAGTCCAACTAGGAGGAGGAAGGGGGAAGGAAAGAGAGGGAGAGGGAGAGGGAAAGAGGGGTCGTGCCCCCTCCACTAGTCCTATTCGGACTCCCCTTGGGGGCGCGCCACCTCCTGGGCTGCTGCCCTCTCTCTCCCCTAAGGCCCACTAAGGCCCAATACTTCCCCGGGGGGTTCCGGTAACCCTTCCGGCACTCCGGTTTTCTCCGAAATCACCCGGAACACTTCCGGTGTCCGAATATAGCCGTCCAATATATCAATCTTAATGTCTCAACCATTTCGAGACTCCTCGTCATGTCCGTGATCACAGCCGGGACTCCAAACTATCTCCGGCACACGGCTAAGATCAACTTGTGTGTCTATGGGGTTCCCCCTCCCCCGTATATAAAGGAGTGGAGGAGGGGGAGGGCCGGCCCTCTACTATGGCGCGCCCTGGGGAGTCCTACTCCCACCGGGAGTAGGATTCCCCCGTTCCAAGTAGTAGGAGTAGGAGAGAAGGAAGGGGAGGGGAGAGGGAAGGAGGGGGGGCGGCCCCCACCCAATTCGGATTGGGCTAGGGGGGCGCACCCTCCACCTTTTCCCTTCCTCTCCTCTATTCCACTAAGGCCCATATACTCCCCGGGGGGTTTCGGTAACCTCCCGGTACTCCGGTAAATGCCCGAACTCATTCGGAACCATTCTGATGTCCAAACATAGGCTTCCAATATATCGATCTTTATGTCTCGACCATTTCGAGACTCCTCGTCATGTCCGTGATCATATCCGGGACTCCGAACTACCTTCGGTACATCAAAACACATAAACTCATAATACCGATCGTCACCGAACGTTAAGCGTGCGGACCCTACGGGTTCGAGAACTATGTAGACATGACCGAGACTCATCTCCGGTCAATAACCAATAGCGGAACCTGGATGCTCATATTGGTTCCTACATATTCTACGAAGATCTTTATCGGTCAAACTGCATAACAACATACATTGTTCCCTTTGTCATCGGTATGTTACTTGCCCGAGATTCAATCGTGGTATCTCAATACCTAGTTCAATCTCGTTACCGGCAAGTCTCTTTACTCGTTCCGTAATGCATCATCCCGTAACTAACTCATTAGTCACATTGCTTGCAAGGCTTATAGTGATGTGCATTACCGAGAGGGCCCAGAGATACCTCTCTAACAATCGGAGTGACAAATCCTAATCTCGATCTATGCCAACTCAACAAGTACCATCGGAGACACCTGTATAGCACCTTTATGATCACCTAGTTACGTTGTGACGTTTGGTAGCACACAAAGTGTTCCTCCGGTATTCGGGAGTTGCATAATCTCATAGTCATAGGAGCATGTATAAGTCATGAAGAAAGCAATAGCAACATACTAAACGATCAAGTGCTAAGCTAACGGAATGGGTCAAGTCAATCACATCATTCTCTAATGATGTGATCCCGTTAATCAAACAACAACTCATGTCTATGGTTAGGAAACTTAACCATCTTTGATTCAACGAGCTAGTCAAGTAGAGGCGTACTAGTGACACTCTGTTTGTCTATGTATTCACACATGTACTAAGTTTCCGGTTAATACAATTCTAGCATGAATAATAAACATTTATCATGATATAAGGAAATATAAATAACAACTTTATTATTGCCTCTAGGGCATATTTCCTTCAAGAGTCCACACATAGCTATCTATTCATTTAACTACTCACATGATCTTCACTTATATCTTTTTGGAGTAGTTTGTCATTTACTCTTGTGCTTCACTTATATCCTATGAATAAATTGTTGAATAAATTGAATGTCATGAAGTTGAAATCATATCATGCCTAGTGGTAGCTTCACATTGGCTTTAGAAAGTGAAACCTTTTGAGGCTTGACAATCACAATATTGGCCATACAAGCAATTCACGAATAATTAGTATAAGGAAGAGAACTTTCACATGCAAATACACTATCCTAGAAATCTTTTGTGATTGTGAGCCCCCATCAAAATATTATATGCCAAAATTGTTGACGTTGGACAAGGAAGACAACGTAATGATTTATGTTTGCTCATATTCACATAGAAGTCATATTGTCATAGATCCTTCAACATGTGGTGCTTGCCCCTAATCTTTGCTAGCCAAAAAATCCGCACCAAGTAGAGATACTACTTGTGCATCCAAAAACCCTTAAACCAAAATCTTATTTTCAATAGTCCACCATACCTACCTAAGAATCGAATAAGATTCTTCAAGTAAGTTGTCATCGGTGCAATAAGGCAATAAAAATTGCTTCTAAAAGTGTTAAATCATTTAGTGTAAGAGAAAATTGAGCGTTGTACGAACTTATGATGGCAAAGCAATAAAAGCAACGGACTACATAATAAAGGTTGCTATCATAAGGGGCAATACAACGTGACGTTCTCTTGCACTAAGGGATTGAGCATACAAACAAATAAGCGCATGGCAACCTATGCTTCCCTCTGCAAGGGGCCTATCTTTTACTTTTTCAGTTAGGGATGAAAACGGAGCGGAAACGGACGGAACTGAGTGCTACCATATTTGTTTTCATATTTTTTTGCAGAAGCGGAAACGAATACAGAAATCCCGGAAATGAATACGGAAATAGATACTACCGGAAACGGACATGGAGCGAATACAAAGAGGATACGAAAACATATGTGGGCTTTGATCGGAACTTGAAAACCCCTTGAATCATAGAGAAATACACACACACAAAATTAATGAGTTGTTAACATGGCTATAAAATAATATCATTATGTTAGCAACTTAGCGTAGTATTTTAGTAGCACTGGACAATTGTGCATATGGTCAAGCTGAGTACATGTGTGGTAGTAGAAGTTGGGCCTCAGATCCATTCTACTAATTATGTCATTGTGTTCTCTTTGATGGTTGGGCTACAAAGCAGCCATAGGTCTATAGTAAAAACAGAAATTCCATATTCACAGAAACAGAAAGTTTCGTTTCCATGCACGTTCCACCGGAAAACGCCGTTCCATTTTCGTTTCCATTTCCGCATAAAAAATTCCACTTCCACTTCCGTTTTGCAAATTTCCGTTTTTGTTTTCATATTTCCTCTCCGTTTCCATTTTTTTCTCCGGAAAAACGGAAAGTTTCCACTCCATTTTCATGCAAAGAGTCAAAGTTATTCTCTCTATTCCTTTTTATTTTTCTCTTTTGGCAACGTCATGTGGTGAGGAAAGATCTAGACACATATGTCCAGTTGAATATGGGTAGCATGAGTTATTATTGTTGACATCACCCTTGAGATGAATACGTTGGGAGCCAAAACAATAAGCCCCTACCTTTCTATGTGTCCGGTTGAAATGTTTTGCTCATGTGTATGCGGTGAGTGTTAGCAATCATAGAAGACTATATGATAGTTGAGTATGTGGAGCTCTTACTTAAACTTCGTTGAATATGTTGAATTGCAATTGCTTGGTGACTAAGAACATAGGTTGTTGAGTTTCAAGAGAGTTCATTGTTTAAACCTTAACATGTGAACTGGTTGCCACTACAACATGAGAAATTTTATGAAAAAGAATTGTTGTTATGATGCTAGGAAAAGTGATTGAAACTGTCATTGATCAAACTTATGCACTTTGCTAGCATTCACACTTCATAAATTATTTCTTTTATCATTTACCTACTCGAGGACGAGTAGGAATTAAGCTTGGGGATGCTGATACGTCTCCAACGTATCTATAATTTATGAAGTATTCATGCTGCTATTTTATCATTCTTGGGTGTTTTACAATCATTTTATAGCAACTTTATACCATTGTTTGGGACTAACCTATTGACCCAGTGCCCAGTGCTGGTTGCTGTTTTTTGCTTGTTTTTTACATCGCAGGAAATCAATATCAAACGAAGTCCAAACACCGCGAAAATCCACGAAGATTTTTTTATGGGCCAGAAGACTCCCGATGGGCCAAAGAAGCACCTGGGGGGTGCCCCGACGGGGCACAACCCACCAGGGCGCGCCAGGCCCCCCAGGCGCGCACAGGTGGGTTGTGCCCACCTCGGTGGCCTCCCGTACCCCTTCTTTGCACTATAAATTCCCAAATATTCTGAAACCCTTCGGGGTTAACCTACATCAGAAGTTCCGCCACCGTAAGGTCTCTGTATCCGCGAAAACCAATCTAGACCCCGTTCCGGCACCCTGCCGGAGGGGGGAATCATCTCCGATGGCCATCTTCATCATCCCGGCGGCCACCAAGATGAGGAGGGAGTAGTCCACCCTCGGGGATGAGGGTTTGTACCAGTAGCTATGTGTTTAATCTCTCTCTCTCGTGTTCTTGAGATGTCACAATCTTGATGTATCGCGGGCTTTGTTAATATAGTCAGACCATATGGTGTTTTCCCCTCTCTATCTTGTTGTGATGAATTGAGTTTTTCCCTTTGAGATTTCGTTGTTATCGGATTGAATACTTTTATGGATTTGAGAACACTTGATATATGTCTTGCAATTGAATACTCGTGGTGACAACGGGGTATCGTATTGATTCACTTGATATATGTTTTGGCACTCAACTCGCGGATTCCCGAGGTGACAATGGGGTAATCTATGCATAGGGTTGATGCACATTCTTATCTTTGTTTCTCCGGTAGAAATCTTGGGGCTCTCTTTGTAGTTCTTTGTGTGGATCGAGTATTATGAATATGAATTTGCTTTGGTGTTATTCTAGTACGAACTCTAGGATAGATCGAACGGAAAAAATAGCTTTGTGTTATTCTAGTACGAACTCTTGAATAGATCGAATGGAAAGAATAGCTTTGAGGTAGTCTCGTAACCTACAAGCAATATCTATCTTTTGTTCTCTGCTAATAGGAACTCGGGAGTGATTCTTTATTAGACTTTGAGGGATAATCATATGATCCAACTATGTTAGCATTGTTGAGAGATTGCACTAGCGAAAGTACGGACCCTAGGCCTTGATTTCAAGTATTGCAACACCGTTTTTGTGTCCGTTTACTATTTGCTACCTTGCTGTTTTTATTTATTCAGATTATAAAAATATATTTCTACCATCAATATTACACTTTTATCACCATCTCTTCGCCGAACTAGTGCACCTATACATTTTGCCATTGTATTGGGTGTGTTGGGGACACAAGAGATTTCTTGTATTTGGTTGCAGGGTCGTTTGAGAGAGACCATCTTCATCCTACACCTTCCACGGATTGATAAACCTTAGGTCATCCACTTGACGGAAAATTGCTACTGTCCTACAAAACTCTGCGCTTGGAGGCCCAACACGAGTCTACAAGAATAAAGTTGCGTAGTAGACATCACCGCATCGATGTGAGACTTTCTTACTTTTTTGTCTTCTCTATATTTACCCCTATCGTCATACTCTATTCCACCCGTAGTGCTATATCCATGGCTTGTGCTCATGTATTGCGTGAGGGTTGAAAAAGCTGAAGCGTGTTAAAAAGTATGAACCAATTGCTCGGCTTGTCATCGGTGTTGTGCATTATAAATAATTTGTGTTAAGAAGACAGAGCATGACAAGACTATATGATTTTGTAGGGATAGCTTTCTTTATCGTTGATATTTTGAAAGACATGATTGTTTGTTGGGATGCCTGAGTATTGATGTCTTTATGTCAAATTATAGACTATTGCTTTGAATCACTTATGTCTTAATATTCATGCCATGATTAGATATATGATCAAGTTTACGCTAGGTAGCATTCCACATCAGAAATCATTTACCTACTCAAGGACGAGCAGGAATTAAGCTTGGGGATGCTGATACATCTCCGTCGTATCTATAATTTTTGATTATTTCATGGCAGTATTATACAACTTTTATACACTTTTGGCAACTTTTTATATGATTTGTTGGACTAACTTATTGATCCAGTGCCCAGTGTTAGTTCCTGTTTTTTGCATGTTTTTGTATCGCAGAATATCCATATCAAACGAAGTCCAAATGCAATAAAAATTTACAGAGAAATATTTTGGAATATATGTGATTTTTCGGAGTTGGAATCACCGCAAACGGAGGCCCACACAGCCCACAAGACACCAGGGCGCACCAGAGGAGCCAGGCACGTGGTGGTGGGTTGTGCTCACCTCGTACGTCGGTTGGAGCTCTAATTCAGGCGCAAGGAAGCTTATATCCGGAAAAAAATTGTGTTAAAATCTCAGCGCAATCGGAGTTACGGATCTCCCGGAATATAAGAAACGGTTTTCGGCCAGATCTGGGGAACGCGAAACAGAAGAGAACAGAGAGGGAGATCCAATCTCGGAGGGGCTCCCGCCCCTCCGCCGGCATGGAGTCCATGGACCAGAGGGGGAACTCTCCTCCCATCTAGAGGGGAGGCCAAGGAAGAAGAAGAAGGAGGGGGGCTCTCTACCCCTCTCTCCCGGTGGCGCCGAGTGCCGCCAGGGCAAGGATCGTGACGGCGATCTACATCAACAATCTTGCTACCGTCAACACCAACTCTCTCCCCCTCTATGCAGCGGTGTAACACCCCTTCTCCCCGCTGTAATCTCTACTTAAACATGGTGCTCAACTCCATATATTATTTCCCAATGATATTTGGCTATCTTATGATGTTTGAGTAGATCCGTTTTGTCGTGTGGGTTAATAGTGATCTTGGTTGGTATGATTGTATATTTTATTTATGGTGCTGTCCTACGGTGCCCTCCGTCTTACGCAAACGTGAGGGGCCCTCGCTGTAGGGTGTTGCAATACGTTCATGATTTGCTTATGGTGGGTTGCGAGAGTGACAGAAGCTTAAACCCGAGTAGGTGGGTTGTTGCGTATGGGATAAAGAGGACTTGATACGTAATGCTATGGTTGGGTTTCACGACCTTAATGATCTTTAGTAGTTGCGGATGCTTGCTAGGGGTCCAATCGTAAGTGCATATGATCCAAATAGAGCAAGTATGTTAGCTCATGCCTCTACCTCATATAAAATTGCAAGAATGATTACGGGTACTTGTTATGAATTACCTAGGGACAAATGACTTTTTTGTTGACAAAAGCTATCCACTTCTATTGTCTCGCAATTTATGCGTAATTTTATTCTCGCAAAGTACTCGTAGTTTTATTTTTGCAAAATACTTTCATACTTGTTCTAGGTAAAGCAAACGTCAAGTGTTGTATCAGTGGTCGATAGAACTTGAGGGAATATTTGTTCTACTTTTAGCTCCTCGTTGGGTTCGACACTCTTATTTATCGAAGAAGGCTACAAACGATCCCCTATACTTGTGGGTTATCATTGATCATTCAACATATGCCAACTTTGGATGGAAGGTTATTACTGCTGGCAAACCGACTGGTCGCAGAGGTAGGTACGTGAGAGGGCATATTTCCCTTCGTCCCGGATCGATGTAGCAGGGTGTAAAACAGACCATCTTTAGGCTGCGTCCACGGGGACCTTTTCCCCCTTAATCACCATTTGATAACCGGAGTGGGGAAGAACGACGGTGGCATATGTGATATGAGGTAACTGCGAGTATGCACGTATCTGAACGTGTTCTGCCCACAAATAAAAATATGCAAAGTGACTTAGGAATCCGAAGTAGCATTGTGTTTAGGCACCGTTATAGGTGCACACTAGAGGGGAATACAGACTCCCTGGGAACACCCTAGTCCTATTGATTTTGACGTTCTACTTTAAATCCTTTGTGGGAACACCTAGTCCTATTGATGGGAACACCTTTACGCTCGCTACACCGTTTCCATGATATCACTATTGCTTTGGATTTCTTACAACTTGCAGGCATTGCTATTTAGACTCGAGAGACAAAAGGCCGATTCATGCGCTCCCTGTGGGATCGATACTTTTACTTAAAAAAGGCTACAACTAAACTCTATGCATTTGCATGACATCATTCCCAAATGGAGCGGATCCATCTAAAAGTAGGATGTCAATTTATGCGATGGTAGGACGCTTCTACGCGTCGGGCACAAAAGGACAAGACAACCACACACGATCGGTTAGGCAGTAAAGAGGCAGAACAATTTCAGGGAAACAGACCGTGAATACATAACCGACCGGGTAATGGGTGGGACATGCAGTCGTGCTACCATAAGTGCAGGCGACGACAAAGGGTGTCGAGACTCAACCGACTAGAAAGCGTTGGCGGGTGGGCGCTCAACTTATGACGTGTCGATTTGTCGTCGGAGCGCAACGTTGAACCCGGTGTGTACCGTGTGGTGCTCGTTACCCCACTCGTCTGGCACTGTCGATTTCTTTTTTCTGGTCCCACAAATCAGTGGGCTCGTGGGTTGCCCTGACTGTTCCTGCCGCCCTTGTTGTTCAGCGTTGCCGGGCATGCCTCCATGTTGATACAACCCTTCGTATGCATACTCATTCTGTTTCATGTGAAAAATCTGATGAAAAGTAGTTCTGTCGTGTCGTTGTACTTCATATTCACGCTCGACCACTCCTGGTCATGATATGAGATACTTTTGGTAATGACATGTTGATGTACCAAATGTTTGTTGTATGTGTGAACTTTTAATGGTATATTATATTCTTTGTGATCATATTTTCCCATCCATGCTTTATTACAGAATTAATTTATCATTTCGTAGTTCAGTATAATGAAAGCCGTATGGGAAAAAATCAATGAATTTTGATATGAGCATCTCAACTCATAGCAACTATAAATTTGATTCTAATATGTTTAAAACTATGCCATGTGCAGAAAAACCCGAAACTACGTTTTGAACCTTACCACACCATTTTCTTATCCTTTCTACAACTCACCGAACATTTTCTATCACACTAAAAGTCACCACATAATATGCATATGCCTAGTGGCGGCCAAATGTATTGTTTAAAATCAGGCCAGAACGAGTCACTAAAGGTGTCGAGGGTGCCGCTCTAAGAGTAAATCAGCTGATGACGGTTTCCGTCACAGAAAATGATCTTAGACGATGTTTTTTCGTCACAAGGATTTTTGTCGAAATATAACACACATTTTGTAGTGGGGGAAAACTGTTGGTCGATGTAAAGGTCACACAGGAAAAAACTAAGGGCATCTCCAAACCGGTACCCCAAAACCCGTAAAGGTCTAAACCACGTGGTCCAGGCACTTTTTTTCCAACGTGGTCTCCTAAACATCCGCGGACAGGTCGGTATGTCGGTTTCCCTATAAACCGAAAGCAAATTTGGAGGAGTTTTGCGGGAGTCCGGACGGAGTCCACTTGGCCCACTGTCAGCTTAACAACATGCCCTCATAGCTTATGTGTTTTGTTCTCTAGGTCAGCCCATCTCCGCTTTCCGGATTTGATGCGTGTTCAACGGACATGGTTGGATGGCCAATTCCTGTAACATGTCCGCGGGCACATCCAGACGTGGTCCGTAGACCAATAGTGTCTCTGTTTTAGGGGATAGCGTTGGAGCTGCCCTAATTACTGTATTTTTGTGACAACGTTCATCTACCCTCCAAAACTCGGTTATTTTGGGGCAGCTCGCAAAATGGAAAACCCGTGCGGCTTTGCGCTGGGCAGAGGTGTTGCCGGCGGGTGGAGCTCCGTGGAGCCGTCGACCAGTAGTCATCATGACGTCGTGTACTGTATGGCCGGTTGATGCCGACGATGACGAGAAGCGCGCGCGCGCGCACACACAAATCTGTCGCCACCCAATTTATAAAGCGGAACCAATCAACCAAGGCCAACTAGCTGACGGCGACGGCCGAGATGCCATGCCCCCAAGAAGCACTAGGGAAACATGGCCCCTGCCAAATCCGGCAAGCAGATAATCATGCAGAACTAACCCAGGGTTGACACTTGACAACCCATCCGACACATGTAAGCTGTGAACCGCACTACCACTAGTAGACTACCCTCTTGCTTAAGGTGGATCGATCGAGGCAACGACGGCAGATCCAAAGAAGCAATAAAGAGAGAGCAGGGTTTCGGGGGGCCAATGAGCCGCGATCAGGGCCGCGCCATGGCCCTTGAGGCCTTGAGGAGCTGGGCATCTCTTCTCCTACCTCTTGCGCCCCCGCAGGCACCAACCAGGAAACGCCATATACATATACATACATATCCGGATGAGATTCTTCTCCCTTTCTCTAATCCATTCCACGTTGGACACGGGCAGGTCCACATCTGAGCTCGCATAGACATCGTCGCCCGTCGACCGGTCGATCGATCGGGCCTGACGAATCTTCTCATTTTTTACCATTTCTGGCCTGTGGAGATCTTCAACCATTTGGCGCACGCGACCGAAGATAGTATTAGCGCGTTCATACTTTGCCAAATGCAGCGGCCTTGACATGTGTGTGTGCTGTGTGTGTGCTCATCCAAGAAAATCGGGGTGGCGTTTGGGCGTAGAGAATTGCATGGTGATTGTAAGAACGATGTTTCCCCTGTTAATTAATACTCCCTCTGTAAAGAAATATAAAAGCGTTTAAATCACTAAAGTAATAATCTAAACGCTTTTATATTTCTTTACGGAGGAAGTACAACTCTCTATTTTCAAAAAGCAATCGGGATGGCGTTTGATTTGAGCGTTTTTTCCATCCAAGAGCGATGGCATTAGTTTGAGCTTCGTTTGGTAGTTTCAGTGCCTCACACTCTGGCAAGCTGTGTGTTTGTTGGGTGTGACCGGGACAAACAACTTAGACCTTGGTTTCTCATTCTGATGTCTCGTCAGGAAGATTCCAAGGGTGGAAAGCTGGCGGCTGGCCGGTGCTCAACAAACACTTGCAATCCCTTTTGAACGGCTGAGTGGCCAGCCCCAGTGGATTCCTCAATGGTACTTTGTCTTTATCATGGTTACTTTGTCTTGATCAACTAAATTTTTGTGTGCCAAAAAAAGTTTGTCTTCACAATGCAGTTTAGAGATATCCTTTTCTTTGTGAACGTAGAGATCTCTTTCATTTCAAACAAGGTTGAGAATACTTTCTGTTTGCGTGAAATAAAGCGGATAATCATTTCTTTTTGCGGGAAGGTCGAAGGTCATATATTAGATAAAATCAACCCTTACAACAACTTCATCACAAGAATAAGCTTGAAGAAATCAGCACCGTTTCCGATTCTGCATCCACTGGCGATGCGCCGTGAGCAAAACTCGTTGCCGCCTCTGGGCCTCCTTCTCAACGGAGCAATCTTGAAGAAGTATCGGCCAGGAAGTCATCGATGTAGACCAGAAAACGCCGGCGATCATTATCTGGACAGATTGTCGTCCCGTAGAAACTGGCATTGAGGAGAACTAGAAGGTCATCCCAACTCCTGCAAGACGAAAGGGGGTCATAAACCTCGCTATTTCCCCGACGGAGCCCATTTGGCTGAACTTCATTGGATGGAGAAGGAACCGAAGAAAAAAATGCAACGATGTCATCCCCTCTGTAGGGCGCCGCCGATCACCTAGACAGAAAGAAGATAAAAACGAGGCCCAATATCTAGGTCTGATTGAAGATCCACACACCCTCTGCCGATGCCAAATGGCACCGCCAGAACAAGTGCATGACGGGAAGAATTTAAACCTCACCACCCATGGCGCCATCACCTCACCACTAACAGCCAGACATTTAGACCTAAGCCTAGCTAAAAGCTAGGGAGACCAAGGACTATAGACACAGTCCAAATTGGAGTTCCCCCCACCCGGCCAGCGCTGGAAGGCACCTGGAGGCGAGGGGAACCGACGGCATAGGACTAAGGAGGAACGCTTGTCACCTTTGTTCCTGTGTGAGGAGGAGTACATGTTCGTTTCGTTGTAGAGGAAGTGCTCATCTATTTAATACAGAGAATAATCATGTTAATGAGAATTATCAACACTGGATCATCATCTTATATTGGGTCCAAGCACTCTATTTTTTGGAAGGAAAAAATAATTGAGAAAAATCATGGATGCAGGCAATCCTATGACATAACATGCAAAAAAATATCCAATAACCATTTGTGTCTTGTATAAAACAACAAAAGATAATTGTATATTGTTGTGGTATTATTTTTTATCTACTGCCATTTTCGTGTAAACCATAGATGGAATTTTATGTGTTGCCATTAAATAGCATGAGCTACATCCATACAATACACATTTCTCTAGAACTTCTAAGTTTCTTAGCAAACAAAAAAATAAGTTCAATAATCAACCACGAAGTTAAGTGCACAGTTAATCGGTCTTGATTGTAAACCTTGTTTCTATGAAAACATAAAGCAACCGTGGGCTCCATGGAGTCAGGGAGTTTTTAACTTTAAATAGCCTAAAAAATATGTATATCTAGATGTAACAAATGTGCATATAAGTTCCACGAATATATATTTTTAAGTTGGGGATTAAGCCAAAAAAAGAGACAAATATGTGGACACAAAATAGATTTACTATTTTGCCTATGATAGGATTCATATATTTGTCTTTTGGCATAGCTAACAATTTAGTTTGTTTTTTGAAAAGGCAAATAAATGCATTTGAAATAAAACTTTACATATATATAGAACACGTCTATATGTATGTGTTGAAAAGTTCATTTATTTACTTTTTAAAATGCATTTCATTTTAATTTTTAGATATACACTAAGTAAGTACAATTATGCTAGCAAGGGCTGCACTCTACTATTACAAATATACTTAGACCAATTAAAATGAAGCATCACTTAACTATGTGGTAACCATGCCAGACCTTGCACTCCCATCTTAACGGTTGAGCTATGAGCTTCACCTTTCAAATTCCTCCACTCATGACTGAATTTCACCTCCTTGAACTGGATTCCTCTCATATCAATCTCCTTGGTTAACACACTATGGCCCAAGATATGTTTTCGAGATAGCTTTGGTTTGGTTTGGAAAGTGCACAGTTGGTATGTGTTTATTTTGAGCATGAAAACTCCATATATGTCCATGTTACTTCATGACAACACATAGAACTCCACGAATGTTCATTTTGGAACCTCAAAAATCTGAAAAATAGATGCATATACAAACATGAATATGCACATACAATTTTGAATGAGTGTATATTTTAAGTTGTGGGCTATGCAAAAAAACAAAATTATGTGGACCACAAACAGATTTACTATTTACTATTATGGATCCATAAAATTGTTTTTTGTGCAGGTTAAAAATTAATGTATTTTTTTAATAAAACTTTACAGAGGCGTAAACGTCTATATGTGTGTGTTGAAAGGGGAAAATATCATATGTTTTTTTTCCTTTTAAAACATTTTGATATTTTAATATTGGACCCCCTGGAGCCTAGGAGCAAATTGCACTCTACTATGCCAAACTTCTAGATATGCACTATGCTTGTACAGCTATGCCGGCAAGATTTTACACTCTTGTACGATAAAGATATTTTGGACCAACTAGAATCAAGCATCACTTAAGTATGTGGTGTCCAATTAGCTATAGTATGTTTCCTAAAGGCTACTACAGTAAACCAAATGAGAAACAAAAAAGGCGTCTTCTTCGACGGTGACTGGAATGAAGGAGACGAAAGCATGGGTCGATCGATCTCACCGCATCAGTAAGAACAAAACACATGTAGTTTTGGCTACGCGATTCGCCGTGTTAATTATTTCGGTGCGTAATAATTATGTCCCTTTCAATATATCGCGCGGCTCTCGTAATTTACATGTATGATTCAGATGCGTACGACACGGGTGCACATCACATCCAAGAAAAGGTTCCTAGTCTTGCTGTCCATTCGTCCCTTGTTGGGATTTCAAAAGGCAAAAGCAGCACTAAGAAGGGTTCAACATAGGGAAATTTGGAGGTGGATGGATGAGATAGACGCTGATGTGTGGAGACCGTGAGGGGAGGGCCAAAGCTAGCAATGCAAGGAGAGATGGAATGTGGGGAGGGCGAAACCTCCAAAGTGGCCAATTGTCCCCTACTCCCTTGTCTGGCATGCCACACCGCAATACATATCTCTCCCTCTTTGCATCTTTATATTCCTGTCAGGGTTGCCCCCGTTAGGAACCCCCCACCGAGAGAGCAGCTAGCTCATCATATTCCATTTGGGATGAGAAAAAGGAGCCACCTCCGCACCCACTCCTCCTTCCCAATTCTCCTCCAGATTCCAATCCTTCCCCCGGATACACCGTGAACTTGGACATATATTTTCGTATATAGAGAGAGGGGTAGATAGATAGTTTTTAGCTTGCAGGAGGAAGTTTCCATGGCTCGTGGCGGTGTGAATATGTGCTCAAATTGCAATTAGCTGGTGACCATATGCGTACGGGTAAGGAAACTATTCCCTTGTTCCAACTTGCATTGCTTCATTCCTTTCTCGGGCTGCTTGCTCCTCGATCGATCGTCGTCGTCCGCGGCGGCGGCGACGGCTGGGACGTTGGCGATTCCGGAGATTTTGGGTGTGCCCGTCGGCGAATTATTCCCGTCGTGTTGCGTGCCACGCCTTCGGGGCATCTAGGCCGGTGGTGCTATGCCTATGCTGCTGTGCATCGATTCCGGTCGAACCTAGCTTGCACTTGTTGCGGCAGCTAGCGCCATATTTAAGCGCCCGCGGCCGCGATAATCTTCCTTCCCCCCTCCAAATCTCGTCTTCGCGAAACAAGTCTTGATGTTTTCAGGTCGACATCGTATAATGTTCGAGGCATCGTGCATGCATGTTGTATGTGCAATCCTGAGCTGTTAAGCTCGTGGTGAAATTAGGCCATGGATTAATGGTGCTGTTTTTGGTATTGATTGTGTTTGTTCAGTTAACACTCCAACTTCGAAGAATCAGGCCAAGAAGATTAGGCTGCACGACCGCTACTGCGACGGGATGATGCCGCTGTGCAACCCGAGCTCCGAGGCGAGGCAGCTTTCCGCGTCCTCCACCGGGCTCCCGACGTCGCACCAGGAACTGTTCATGAGCGCCGGGTTTCAACAGCAGCAGCAGCCGCAGCACCGCGACGCCGCCGCCGGGTGGGCGCGCCAGGAGTACTACGCGCCGCCGCAGAGGTCGGCGGCGTTCGCGCAGAGATGCGTCGGCTCCAGCACGGCGGCGTTCTACGCGGCCGAGCACCTGCTCGGCATCGGGCAGTTCGACGGCGCTCCCCTCGGGATGCTCCCGCCGGCGGCGACGATGATGCCAGCGGTGCCGGCCAGGACGCGGCCGGAGAGCGGCGACATGTACATGTCGCACGAGCTCGAGCCGGTGATGCTCCGCGCGGACCAGTCGCCGTCAGTGAGGACGTACTACGTGCGGCCGCAGCAGCGGCGGGACCCGGTGGAGCTCGAGCTGCCACTGCCACTGCCGCCAACGCAGGAGCAAGAGAGCGCGCACCATAACCTGTTCGGCAACCCTCCGACCATCCAACCGCACTCGTTCTCACCCCATGTAAGTGAGCTACAGCACACGCAGGCAGCCATGGATGGATAGACAAGCTCTCTTGATGGTGACTGACGTTCCATCCGAAATCTCTGAAGGTCCCGTCGATGGAGGCGCCGAGCAGCAGCAGCAGCCTGCTGAGCCAGATGGAGAGCCACCTGTCCGCCAGGAGCAGCGCCGGCGCGCCAGCGACCTCCACCGGCACCGGCAGCGTGTCAGCGCCTCCGCCGAGCAAGACGCGGATCCGGTGGACGCCGGAGCTGCACGAGCGGTTCGTGGACTGCGTGAGCAAGCTCGGCGGCGCGGACAGTGCGTACTGTTCTTGATCCGAAAACAACTATGCTTGTTGATTCTTGTCTCGTTCACTAATAAATTCCTCGTTGCAGGGGCGACCCCGAAGGGGATCCTGAAGCTGATGAACTCGGACGGCCTCACCATCTACCACATCAAGAGCCACCTCCAGGTACAACGACTGGCTTGTGTCCATGCAGTAATAATTCCCAACTTGTTACTCCTGTTGATAGCTAGTAGGAAGTTTTATTTCGATCCAAGTCACAGTAGTTAATCTTCTTCTCCGTCTGTCGACCACAGAAATACCGGATGGCCAAGTACATGCCGGCACCATCTTCATCGTCGTCGTCGGAAGGTAATTCATCTACCGATCATGCACGTCGCCGTTCGTTTGTTGCCAACAGCCTCCAAGCATGCATGCATCCTACCGGGCAGCGACACCTGTGCTCACTGGTGACTCATCCATCCATGTCTGTTGCCGAATCGCAGGGAGGCAGCACGAGAAGAGGGCCGCCGGAAGCGACACCCAGCATGAACTGGACCCCAAAACGTATCTTTCTTTCTGCTAATCTCTACTAGCTTTTTCCCCTCCGTCTTAGCGGAACCCATGTGCATGCTCCTGATGTGTCATGCATAACATACACACACTAGCAGTACATATATTGCCACTGAGTACTGCTGACGACGACGATGCCGATTCTTTGTGCAGTGGGATGCACATCACGGAAGCACTCCGCGTCCAGCTCGACGTGCAGCGCCGCCTCCACGAGCAGCTCGAGGTGTGCTTGCCAAGTTGCCATATACATACATATAGTACCAAAGAGAAAATTAGGCTCTAGTCTAGCTAGGCCCTGATGTATAATGTTTGTCAGTGAAAAGTATATGTGATTTGTCTAACTTGGTTGCTCCTTTTGGTGTTGCGTCGGCAGATACAGCGGAAGCTGCAGGTGAGGATCGAGGAGCAGGGCAAGAGGCTGCAGAAGATGTTCGAGGACCAGCTCAAGGCCAGCGGCAACACCGCGCCGGCCGCGGGCCCGGACGTCGTCCTCTTCCCGGCCGCGGCGGAGACGCCGAGCGAGCAAGAGGAGGATACCGTGTTCGTCGATGTCATCGACGATGACGACGAGGTGCAGATAATCTCCGTCGCCAGCGGCAGCTATGACGACGACTTAGCCTTGTAAAAACTGCGGATGCTCTGTAGTGACCTAGGCCTTTGATTCGGCAAATGTTGTTTGTTACTAGTTTTCTCTTTCTTTCTTTTTTCTTTCTTACGGTGGTGATGTTGTAGGTTTCGATGTCTATAACAACGATGGCTGTGTGCATTGATCGATGCAGAGGTCAGGGTCTTGCTTATTTTCGAGAGATAAAAAGGGGCATCATTCTAGCTGAGAAGCTAGAGAAGTGTCTCCATCTATTTTTCATGAGTTCATCGAAATTTCTCACGAGTTCATGGAATGTTACATTTCTCTTTTTTTTTCTCAAATACGCACGAGTGTGCGTATTATATATTAAAAAAAGGGATGGGGTAGAGAGTCCCTCCGCGTTGGTGTTACATGTTTTATGTTACATGGATCCAACTCCACCTGGACCTACAACGATATTCGTCTAACTCCTCTTCACAGCCCGCGTTGTCAACCCTCCTAGGAAGGAGGTTACGTCCCCTTTGATTAGTACGGCTTGTTTCCATGTCGGCCATTCCCCTTCTATCCTAACGATTACATGGTTTACCGATGGTGCTATCCCATCAAATACAATTGTGTTTCGGTGTTTCCACACTTCCCATAGTACATGGATGAGAATAGCCCCGACGTCCTTCCCGCCATGTCTGGTGCTAGTCTTGCTTTGGCACCACTCTTGGAGTCCATCGGCCCTCGAAGGTATCCAGTCCCGCTTGCCCAGAGCCTGGCATACGACCGTCCATACATGTCGTGTGAACACACAACCAAGTAATAGGTGGTTAATTGTTTCCTCTTCCTGGCCGCAGAAAGGGCACGCGTCCTGGTGATCCAGTCCCCTTCGAGCCAGGCGGTCGGACGTCCAACATCTATTTCGGAGCAAGCCAAGCGAAGAAGTGACATTGCAGGGGGCACTGGACTCCCACGTAAACGTGGTGGGAATGACCTCTCGGCTCCAGAACTAGGCCACGTAAGCTGATTTGGCCGAGAAGCAACCGTTCGTCTCCCAAGCCCATGCAACTGAGTCTTGCAGATCATCATGTAGCGTTTCCCTAGCGACAGCTGTCTAGAGGTCCGGGTATTCTTGTATCAAGGCCGGTGTGAGCTCAGGTCCAATGTCACGTGCCCAACTGCCCTCGCTTAGTGCCTGGTGCACAGTCCGTAGTCTGTATCCTATTTCGCACTCTGCCATAGAGGTTCGGAGCTATCTCTTGTATTCTTTGTCCTTTCCATTCCCCGCTTTAAATATAGTTGCGGCTCTGCAGAGCTGCAGCGACTCCTTCGGCACGTTGATGTTGAATTCCGCCCATCGTATAGAGGGATCAGACCGCTGCAGCCATAGCCACCTTGACTGCATCGCTATATTCAGCCACCCGAGGTTGGGGATGCCAAGGCCTCCTGCCCACATGGGTGTACAGACTGAGACCCAGGCGACAGAGCACTGCCCACCATTCGTCGCAGCCTTTGCACACCAAAGAAAGCCGCGGCAGATCTTGTTCATTGCCGAGATCGTCTTCTGTGGAATATTGAGCGCGAGCATTGTGTCGGGGTTTTGGTGCGACATATGCCAACGGGTGGCTTATCATGGTGGGGTAGTAAGACGTCGCCGGTGCCAGGAAGCGGGATGAGGCGTAGACACGTACGCCGGCGAACTTTACCCAGGTTCGGGGCTCTCCTAGGAGATAACACCCCTAGTCCTGCTCTGCGGGGTCTCCACATGCTCACTATATCAACAAGTAGCTACAAGATGCTCCTTGAGCTGTTTGCTAGAGGAAGAAGAAGGGCTAGGCTAGCTCTCTCCTCTCTCTATGTGTGTGGTTGTGTAGTTTAAGGATCTGAACCCTTTGCATGGGTGCCCTGGGGGGTTTATATAGGCCTAACCCCAGGGGTACAATGGTAAACTAGCCGGGTGTAGGCCCAGGCCGTCAGTGTCTCTTGTGGTCGGCTTCTCCGCTGGCTGCTGGGGCCCGCTGACTGGTGGGCCCCGCCGGCTGTCTTGTACTCGGCCGACAGGCCGCGCCCGCTACTCGCGGGTCTTGTCGGTTGCTCATCACTGTAGCCGTGCTTCTAATGACGCTTGCTTTGTCGGGGAGGGCGTGGCTACAGTCCCGCCGCCTGGCGGGCGATCACTGTAGCCACTCCCCATCTCTTCTGGTTAATGGAGCACAAACTCCTCGGGAGGGGAGGGCCACCTTCTGGGTGCCGGCCTCCCCCTTGGCCGATTGGCCGAGACTAGCCGCCTTCTGGTTACTCGCGGGCAGGTAGGGCCGGCCGCCTGCAGGCCGTACCGACAGCCGTCATGGGAGCATGGTCCCTTCTGACTTCGGTGATGTCACGGGTGGAGGGGCCACAGTGCCGCGCCGCGCAGGAGATCTTCGGCTGGTACAGCGCACTGTGGCCACAACCCGTCCTGGATTCGGGGGTGGCAAGCTTCGTTGTAGCCACGCCCCGTCTCATCGCATTCATAAGGGTGCAGACTTTGAGGGCGCCTGGGGCCGCCCGCTAGGAGCCGGCCTCTCTGGAGGCCGCCTGCTAGCTAGGAGTCGGCCCGCTTCGTGGCCGTCTTCTGGGGTCCTTAGCCTTCCGGCAGCCGGCCGCTTGGACTAGCCGGCCACGAGAAGGCGGCGACCAAGCTTTGAGGTTTGAGGGGCGCAGTCGGCCCCGATGTCTTGAAATGTCATGGGGGGCAGATGAAGCTATCCATGGCCAATAACTCCAACAGTAGTCCCCGAAGCTGGTGGGTCGCCGCGGCTGACAAGGCGGGGTGCCCCTACAGCTTCCTACTCTGATTAGTCTTGTTTGCTCGTCTCGTCCGTCTTCTGGTATGCCAACTGCTAGGAGTCGGATGCGGCAGATGGCCGCTTGATGAATTTTGAACCGCCAAGGCGGGAACCAGGTGGTGCGCTAGCCAAGCATCTAGGTCTGCCGCCCACCGCTCGCACGCCACGCGGCGTCAGCTAGCCAGGCCGGCCTACCAGCCCACGAGCGTGACGGGACATGCTGCAGGCCGGGCCCGCCACTACCAGGCCTCGGCGCGCGCGCGGATCCGCTGCTGCCGAGGCGGGGCGGTTGGGATCCCACGCGCCATTACCACGCGTCTTTACCGCGCGGTAAATGCGGGGTCGTGGGGACGTGGGCGCAGTTAATCCCACGACCCCACGCCCCGCCCCCTCGGCTTTGCAGCTAGGGGCTATAAATTGGGGGAGGAGGGGAGCGGCAGAGGCACGCGCGCTCTCCTCTCCCTTGCCTCCTCTTGCTTCTTCCTCTTCTTCGCCGCCGCCGCACTCGTGCTCCGTTGAAGTGCTGCCGCGGCTCACCGTCGCCTTCGAGCTTCTCCTCTCCAGGTCCTCTCTCTGCTCCGCAGGGAGCTCGCGCGCTCGTCACCGCCATTCGTCTTTGTCGAGATCGAGCCGTCATGGAGCGCTCCGGCGACTGGGACGGCTCCAACGTCCATGAAGACCAGCTCACATTCCTCCGCGACACGCGGCGGCTGCTCGGCGCAGGCTACATCAAGACACGTGTGCCGCCCGCCGACGAGATCTCGCCGGCGCCGAAGGAAGACGAGCGCGTCATCTTCCGCTCGCACTTCCTCCGTGGCTTCGGCCTGCCGGCGAGCGGCTTCCTTCGCTCGTTTATGACCTTCTACCGACTCCAGCCGCACCACCTCACACCGAACATGGTGGTGCTGCTGTCGGCCTTCGTCACCCTCTGTGAGGGGTATCTTGGCATCCTCCCCACCATCGAGCTCTGGGGGGCTTTGCTACCTCTTGAGCACTGTGTTGGTTTTCCCTTGAAGAGGAAAGGGTGATGCAGCAAAGTAGCGTAAGTATTTCCCTCATTTTTTGAGAACCAAGGTATCAATCCAGTAGGAGGCAACGCACGAGTCCCTCGCACCTACACAAACAAATAAATCCTCGCAACCAACGCGATAAGGGGTTGTCAATCCCTACACGGTCACTTACGAGAGTGAGATCTGATAGATATGATAAGATAATATTTTTGGTATTTTTATGATAAAGATGCAAAGTAAAATAGAAAGCAATAAAAATAACTAAGTGTTGGAAGATTAATATGATGGAAAATAGACCCGGGGGCCATAGGTTTCACTAGTGGCTTCTCTCAAGAGCATAAGTATTTACGGTGGGTGAACAAATTACTGTTGAGCAATTGACAGAATTGAGCATAGTTATGAGAATATCTAGGTATGATCATGTATATAGGCATCACGTCCGGGACAAGTAGACCGACTCCTGCCTGCATCTACTACTATTACTCCACACATCGACCGCTATCCAGCATGCATCTAGAGTATTAAGTTCATAAGAACAGAGTAACGCTTTAAGCAAGATGACATGATGTAGAGGGATAAACTCATGCAATATGATATAAACCCCATCTTGTTATCCTCGATGGCAACAATACTATACGTGCCTTGCTGCCCCTACTGTCACTGGGAAAGGACACCGCAAGATTGAACCCAAAGCTAAGCACTTCTCCCATTGCAAGAAAGATCAATCTAGTAGGCCAAACCAAACTGATAATTCGAAGAGACTTGCAAAGATAACCAATCATACATAAAAGAATTCAGTAGATTCAAATATTGTTCATACATAAACTTGATCATAAACCCACAATTCATCGGTCTCAACAAACACACCGCAAAAGAAGATTACATCGAATAGATCTCCACGAGAGAGGGGGAGAACATTGTATTGAGATCCAAAAAGAGAGAAGGAGCCATCTAGCTAATAACTATGGACCCGAAGGTCTGAGGTAAACTACTCACACATCATCGGAGAGGCTATGGTGTTGATGTAGAAGCCCTCCGTGATCGATGCCCCCTCCGGCGGAGCTCCAGAACAGGCCCAAGATGGGATATCACGGGTACAGAAGGTTGCGGCAGTGGAATTAGGTTCTTGGCTCCGTATCTGGTAGTTTGGGGGTATGTAGGTATATATAGGAGGAAGGAGTACGTCGGTGGAGCAACAGGGGGCCCACGAGGGTGGAGGGCGCGCCCAGGGGGGTAGGCGCGCCCCCTACCTCGTGCCCTCCTGGCTGATGTCTTGACGTAGGGTCCAAGTCCTCTGGATCACGTTCGTTCCGAAAATCACGTTCCCGAAGGTTTCAGTCCGTTTGGACTCCGTTTGATATTCTTTTTCTGCGAAACTCTGAAATAGGCAAAAAACAGCAATTCTGGGCTCGGCCTCCGGTTAATAGGTTAGTCCCAAAAATAATATAAAAGTGTATAATAAAGCCCAATAATGTCCAAAACAGAATATAATATAGCATGGAACAATCAAAAATTATAGATACATTGGAGACGTATCAGGCTTTCTTCTACACCAAGCTCGGCACCGCCGTCAAGGAGGAGGCGGCTCAGTGTGGAGCTTTCATTGCCGTGCGGCGCCCGGGTCGTAAAAACGCCTTCACAGCCATCAAGTTGATACAGTCGGTCAAGCTGTGGCAGAAGTCGTACTTCTACGTGAAGAACGTCAACCCGGCGATCTGAAGGAAATATGCCCTAGAGGCAATAATAAAGTTGTTATTTATATTTCCTGCTATCATGATAAATGTTTATTATTCATGCTAAAATTATATTAACCGGAAACTTAGTACATGTGTGAATACATAGAGAAACATAGTGTCACTAGTATGCCTCTACTTGACTAGCTCGTTGAATCAAAGATGGTTAAGTTTCCTAGCCATAGACATGAGTTGTCATTTGATTAATGAGATCACATCATTAGAGAATGATGTGATTGACTTGACCCATTCCGTTAGCTTAGCATTTGATCGTTTAGTATATTGCTATTGCTTTCTTCATGACTTATACATGTTCCTATGACTATGAGATTATGCAACTCCCAAATACCGGAGGAACACTTTGTGTGCTACCAAATGTCACAACATAACTGGGTGATTATAAAGGTGCTCTACAGGTGTCTCCGATGGTACTTGTTGAGTTGGCATAGATCAAGATTAGGATTTGTCACTCCGATTGTCGGAGAGGTATCTCTGGGCCCTCTCGGTAATGCACATCACTATAAGCCTTGCAAGAAATGCAACTACTGATTTAGTTGCGGGATGATGTATTAGGAACGAGTAAAGAGACTTGCCGGTAACGAGATTGAACTAGGTATTGAGATACCGACGATCGAATCTCGGGCAAGTAACGTACCGATGACAAAGGGAACAATGTATGTTGTAATGCGGTTTGACCAATAAAGATCTTCGTAGAATATGTAGGAGCCAATATGAGCATCCAGGTTCCGCTATTGGTTATTGACCTGAAACGTGTATCGGTCATGTCTACATAGTTCTCGAACCCGTAGGGTCCGCACGCTTAACGTTCGGTGACGATCGGTATTATGAGTTTATGTGTTTTGATGTACCGAAGGTAGTTCGGAGTCCCGGATGTGATCACGGACATGACGAGGAGTCTCGAAATGGTCGAGACATAAAGATTGATATATTGGACGGCTATATTCGAACACCGGAAGTGTTCCGAGTGATTTCGAAGAAAACCGGAGTGCCGGAGGGGTTACCGGAACCCCCCGGGGAAGTATTGGGCCTTAGTGGGCTTTAGGGGAGAGAGAGGGCAGCAGCCCAGGAGGTGGCGCGCCCCCTCCCATGGGGAGTCCGAATTGGACTAGGGGAGGGGGCGCGGCCCCTCTTTCCCTCTCCCTCTCCCTCTCTTTCCTTCCCCATTCCCCCTTCCTAGTAGGACTAGGAAAGGATGAATCCTACTCCTACTAGGAGAAGGATTCCTCCTCTCCTTGGGGCGCACCAAGGCCGGCCGGCCTCCCCCCTTGCTCCTTCATATACGGAGGCGGGGGCACTCATAGACACACAAGTTGATTGTTCCAAACCGTGTGCGGTGCCCCCCTCCACCATAATCCACCTCGGTCATATCGTAGCGGTGCTTAGGCAAATCCCTGCGTCGGGGTAGCATCATCATCACCGTCATCACGCCGTCGTGCTGACGAAACTCTCCCTCGAAGCTCTGCTGGATCGTGAGTTCGTGAGACGTCACCGAGCTGAACGTGTGCTGAACTCAGAGGTGCCGTGTGTTCGGTACTTGGATCGGTCGGATCGTGAAGACGTACAACTACATCAACCGCGTTGTCATAACGCTTCCACTTTCGGTCTACGAGGGTACATGGACAACACTCTCCCCTCTCGTTGCTATGCATCACCATGATCTTGCGTGTACGTAGGAATTTTTTTGAAATTACTACGGTCCCCAACAGTGGCATCCGATCCAGGTTTATGCGTAGATGTTATATGCACGAGTAGAACACAAGTGAGTTGTGGGCGATACAAGTCATACTGCTTACCAGCATGTCATACTTTGATTCGGCGGTATTGTTGGATGAAGCGGCCTGGACCGACATTACGCGTACGCTTACGCGAGACTTGTTCTACCAACGTGCTTCGCACACAGGTGGCTGGCAGGTGTCAGTTTCTCCAACTTTAGTTGAATCGAGTGTGGCTACGCCCGGTCCTTGTGAAGGTTAAAACAGCACATACTTGACGAAATATCGTTGTGGTTTTGATGCGTAGGTAAGAACGGTTCTTGCTCGGCTCATAGCAGCCACGTAAAACTTGCAACAACAAAGTAGAGGACGTCTAACTTGTTTTTGCAGGGCATGTTGTGATGTGATATGGTCAAGACATGATGCTAAATTTTATTGTATGAGATGATCATGTTTTGTAACAGAGTTATCGAGAACTGGCAGGAGCCATATGGTTGTCGCTTTATTGTATGAAATGCAATCGCCATGTAATTGCTTTACTTTATCACTAAGCGGTAGCGATAGTCGTAGAAGCAATAGTTGGCGAGACGACACGATGCTACGATGGAGATCAAGGTGTCGCGCCGGTGATGATGGTGATTATGACGGTGCTTTGGAGATGGAGATCAAAGGCACAAGATGATGATGGCCATATCATATCACTTATATTGATTGCATGTGATGTATATCTTTTATGCATCTTATTTTGCTTAGATCGACGGTAGCATTATAAGATGATCTCTCACTAAATTTCAAGGTATAAGTGTTCTCCCTGAGTATGCACCGTTGCTAAAGTTCTTCGTGCTGAGACACCACGTGATGATCGGGTGTGATAAGCTCTACATTCACATACAACGGGTGCAAGCCAGTTTTGCACACGCAGAATACTCGGGTTAAACTTGACGAGCCTAGCATATGCAGATATGGCCTCGGAACACTGGAGACCGAAAGGTCGAGCGTGAATCATATAGAAGATATGATCAACATAGTGATGTTCATCATTGAAAACTACTCCATCTCACATGATGACCGGACATGGTTTAGTTGATATGGATCACGTGATCACTTAGATGATTAGAGGGATGTCTATCTAAGTGGGAGTTCTTAAGTAATATGATTAATTGAACTTTCATTTATCATGAACTTAGTCCTGGTAGTATTAGCATATCTATGTTGTAGATCAATAGCTCGCGTTTAGCTCCCCTGTTTTATTTTTGATATGTTCCTAGAGAAAACTAAGTTGAAAGATATTAGTAGCAATAATGCGGATTGGATCCGTGATCTGAGGATTATCCTCATTGTTGCACAGAAGAATTATGTCCTTGATGCACCGCTAGGTGACAGACCGATTGCAGGAGCAAATGCAGACGTTATGAACGTTTGGCAAGCTTGATATGATGACTACTTGATAGTTTAGTGCACCATGCTTTACGGCTTCGAATCGGGGCTTCAAAGACGTTTTCGAAATGCCACGGAGCATATGAGATGTTCCAAGAGTTGAAATTAGTATTTCAGACGCATGCCCATGTCGGAAGTTATGAGACCTTTGACAAGTACTTTGCCTACAAGATGGAGGAGAATAGCTCGGCTAGTGAGCATGTGCTCAGAATGTCTGAGTACTACAATCACTTGAATCAAGTGGGAGTTAATCTTCCAGATAAGATAGTGATTGACAGAGTTCTCTAGTCACTATCACCAAGTTACTAGAACTTCATGATGAACTATAATATGCAAGGGATAACGGAAACGATTCCCAAGCTCTTCATGATGCTGAAATCGACGAAGGTAGAAATCAAGAAAAGCATCAAGTGTTGATGGTTGACAAGACCACTAGTTTCAAGAAAAGGGCAAAGGAAAGAAGGGGAACTTCGAAAAGAACGGCAAGCAAGTTGCTACTTCCGTGAAGAAGCCCAAAGCTAGATCCAAGCCTGAAACTGAGTGCTTCTACTGCAAAGGAAATGGTCACTGGAAGTGGAACTCCCCTAGATACTTGGCGGATAAGAAGGATGGCAAAGTGAACAAAGGTATATTGGATATACATGTTATTGATGTGTACTTTACTAGTGTTTATAGCAACCCCTCGGCATTTGATACTGGTTTAGTTGCTAAGAGTAGTAACTCGAAACGGGAGTTGCAGAATGAACAGAAAGTAGATAAGGGCAAGGTGACAATGTGTGTTGGAAGTAGTTCCAAGATTGATATGATCATCATCGCACACTCCCTATACTTTCGGGATTAGTGTTGAACCTAAATAAGTGTTATTTGGTGTTTGCGTTGAGCGTGAATATGATTTGATCATGTTTATTGCAATACGGTTATTCATTTAAGTTAGAGAATAATTGTTGTTCTGTTTACATGAATAAAACCTTCTATGGTCATACACCCAATGAAAATGGTTTGTTGCATCTCGATCGTAGTGATACACATATTCATAATATTGAAGCCAAAAGATGCAAAGTTAATAATGATAGTGCAACTTATTTGTGGCACTGCCGTTTAGGTCATATTGGTGTAAAGCGCATGAAGAAACTCCATGCTGATGGGATTTTGGAATCACTTGATTATGAATCATTTGATGCTTGCAAACCATGCCTTATGGGCAAGATGACTAAGACTCCGTTCTCCGGAACAATGGAGCGAGCAACTGACTTATTGGAAATAATACATACTGATGTATGCGATCCGATGAGTGTTGAGGCTCGTTGCGGGTATCATTATTTTCTGACCTTCACAGATGATTTGAGCAGATATGGGTATATCGACTTAATGAAACACAAGTCTGAAATATTTGAGAAGTTCAAAGAATTTATGAGTGAAGTGGAGAATCATCGTAACAAGAAAATAAAGTTTCTACGATCTGATTGCGGAGGCGAATATTTGAGTTACGAGTTTGGCCTTCATTTAAAACAATGTGGAATAGTTCCACAACTCACCCACCTGGAACACCACAGCGTAATGGTGTGTCCGAATGTCGTAACCATACTTTATTAGATATGGTGCGATCTATGATGTCTCTTACCGATTTACCACTATCGTTTTGGGGTTTTGCATTAGAGACAGCTGCATTCACTTTAAATAGGGCACCGTCTAAATCCGTTGAGACGACACCGTATGAACTATGGTTTGGAAAGAAACCTAAGCTGTCGTTTCTTAAAGTTTGGGGTTGCGATGCTTATGTGAAAAAGCTTCAGCCTGATAAGCTCGAACCCAAATCGGAGAAGTGCATCTTCATAGGATACCCAAAAGAGACTGTTGGGTACACCTTCTATCACAGATCCGAAGGCAAGATATTTGTTGCTAAGAATGGATCCTTTCTAGAGAAGGAGTTTCTCTCAAAATAAGTGAGTGGGAGGAAAGTAGAACTTGATGAGGCAATTTTACCTTCTCTTGAATTGGAAAATATCCCATCACAGAAATATATCTACTTGATGAAACAAAAGTCTGAAACATTTGAAAAGTTCATATAATTTCAGAGTGAAGTGGAAAATCATCGTAACAAGAAAATAAAGTTTCTACGATCTGATCGTGGAGGAGAATATTTGAGTTACGAGTTTGGTCTTCATTTGAAACAATGTGGAATAGTTTCGCAACTCACACCACCTAGAACACCATAGCGTAATGGTGTGACCGAACATCGTAACCGTACTTTATTAGATATGGTGCAATCTATGATGTCTCTTACCGATTTACCACTATCGTTTTGGGATTATGCATTAGAGATAGCTGCATTCACGTTAAATAGGGCACCATCTAAATCCCTTTAGACGACACCATATGAACTGTGTTTTGGCAAGAAACCAAAGTTGTCGTTTCTTAAAGTTTGGGGTTGCGATGCTTATGTGAAAAAGTTTCATCCTGATAAGCTCAAACCCAAATTGGAGAAATGTGTCTTCATAGGATACCCAAAGCAGACAGTTGGGTACACCTTCTATCACAGATCCGAAGGCAAGACATTCGTTGCTAAGAATGGATCCTTTCTAGAGAAGGAGTTTCTCTCGAAAGAAGTGAGTGGGAGGAAAGTAGAACTTGATGAGGTAACTGTACCTGCTCCCTTATTGGAAAGTATTCCATCACAGAAATATGTTCCTGTGACTCCTACACCAATTAGTGAGGAAGCTAATGATGATGATCATGTAACTTCAGATCAAGTTATTACCGAACCTTGTAGGTCAACCAGATTGAGATCCGCACCAGAGTGGTGCGGTAATCCTGTTCTGGAGGTCATGTTACTTGACCATGACGAACCTACGAACTATGAGGAAGCGATGATGAGCCCAGATTCCACGAAATGGCTTGAGGCCATGAAATCTAAGATGGGATCCATGTATGAGAACAAAGTGTGGACTTTGGTTGACTTGCCCGATGATCGGCAAGCCATAGAAAATAAATGGATCTTCAAGAGGAAGACAAACGCTGATAGTAGTGTTACTATCTACAAAGCTAGACTTGTCAAAAAGGTTTTGGAAAAGTTCAAGGTGTTGACTATGATGAGATTTTCTCACTCGTAGCGATGCTTAAGTCTGTCCGAATCATGTTAGCAAATTGCCACATTTTATGAAATCTGGCAAATGGATGTCAAACCTACATTCCTAAATGGATTTCTTAAAGAAGAGTTGTATATGATGCAACCAGAAGATTTTGTCGATCCTAAAGGTGCTAACAAAATGTGCAAGCTCCGGGGATCCATCTATGGACTGGTGCAAGCATCTCGGAGTTGGAATATACGCTTTGATGAGTTGATCAAAGCATATAGTTTTATACAGACTTGCGGTGAAGCCTGTATTTACAAGAAAGTGAGTGGGAGCACTACAGGATTTCTGATAAATATATGTGAATGACATATTGTTGATCGGAAATAATGTAGAATTTTCTGGAAAGCATAAAGGAGTATTTGAAAGGAGTTTTTCAAAGAAAGACCTCGGTGAAGCTGCTTACATATTGAGCATCAAGAACTATAGAGATAGATCAAGACGCTTGATAAGTTTTTTCAATGAGTACATACCATGACAAGATTTTGAAGTAGTTCAAAATGGAACAGTCAAAGAAAGAGTTCTTGCCTGTGTTACAAGGTGTGAAATTGAGTAAGACTCAAAGCCCGACCACGGCAGAAGATAGAAAGAGAATGAAAGGCATTCCCTATGCCTCAGCCATAGGTTCTATAAAGTATGCCATGCTGTGTACCAGATCTATTGTATACCCTACACTAAGTTTGGCGAGGGAGTACAATAGTGATCTAGGAGTAGATCACTGAACAGCGGTCAAAATTATCCTTAGTGGAATAAGGATATGTTTCTCGATTATGGAGATGACAAAAGGTTCGTCGTAAAGGGTGACGTCGATTCAAGTTTTGACACTGATCCAGATGACTCTAAGTCTCAATCTGGATACATATTGAAAGTGGGAGCAATTAGCTAAAGTAGCTCCGTGTAGAGCATTATAGACATAGAAATTTGCAAAATACATACGGATCTGAATTTGGCAGACCCGTTGACTAAACTTCTCTCACAAGCAAAACATGATCACACCTTAGTACTCTTTGGGTGTTAATCACATGGCAATGTGAACTAGATTACTGACTCTAGTAGACCCTTTGAGTGTTGGCCACATGGCGTTGTGAACTATGGATATTAATCACATGGTGATGTGAACTATTGGTGTTAAATCACATGGCGATGTGAACTAGATTATTGACTCTATTGCAAGTGGGAGACTGAAGGAAATATGCCCTAGAGGCAATAATAAAGTTGTTATTTATATTTCCTTATATCATGATAAATGTTTATTATTCATGCTAGAATTGTATTAACCGGAAACTTAGTACATGTGTGAATACATAGACAAACATAGTGTCACTAGTATGCCTCTACTTGACTAGCTCGTTGAATCAAAGATGGTTAAGTTTCCTCGCCATAGACATGAGTTGTCATTTGATTAACGAGATCACATCATTAGAGAATGATGTGATTGACTTGACCCATTCTGTTAGCTTAGCATTTGATCGTTTAGTATATTGCTATTAATTTCTTCATGACTTATACATGTTCCTATGACTATGAGATTATGAAACTCCCAAATACCGGAGGAACACTTTGTGTGCTACCAAACATCACAACGTAACTGGGTGATTATAAAGGTGCTCTAAAGGTGTCTCCGATGGTACTTGTTGAGTTGGCATAGATCAAGATTAGGATTTGTCACTCCGATTGTCGGAGAGGTATCTCTGGGCCCTCTCGGTAATGCACATCACTATAAGCCTTCCAAGCAATGCAACTAATGAGTTAGTTGCGTGATGATGTATTACAGAACGAGTAAAGATACTTGCCGGTAACGAGATTGAACTAGGTATTGAGATACCGACAATCGAATCTCGGGCAAGTAACGTACCGATGACAAAGGGGACAAAGTATGTTGTTATGCGGTTTGACCGATAAAGATCTTCGTAGAATATGTAGGAGCCAATATGAGCATCCAGGTTCCGCTATTGGTTATTGACCGAAAACGTGTCTCTGTCATGTCTACATAGTTCTCGAACCCGTAGGGTCCGCACGCTTAACGTTCGGTGATGATCGGTATTATGAGTTTATGTATTTTGATGTACCGAAGGTAGTTCGGAGTCCTGGATGTGATCTCGGACATGACGAGGAGTCTCTAAATGGTCGAGACATAAAGATTGATATATTGGACGGCTATATTCGGACACCGGAAGTGTTCCGAGTGATTTCGGAGAAAACCGGAGTGCCGAGGGGTTACTGGAAACCCCCGGGGAAGTATTGGGCCTTAGTGGGCTTTAGGGGAGAGAGAGAGGGTGATGTCTACTACGCAACCTTCTTCTTGTAGACGTTGTTGGGCCTCCAAGTGCAAAGGTTTGTAGGACAGTAGCAAATTTCCCTCAAGTGGATGACCTAAGGTTTATCAATCTGTGGGAGGCGTAGGATGAAGATGGTCTCTCTCAAGCAACCCTGCAACCAAATAACAAAGAGTCTCTTGTGTCCCCAACACACCCAATACAATGGTAAATTGTATAGGTGCACTAGTTCGGAGAAGAGATGGTGATACAAGTGCAATATGGATGGTAGATAAAGGTTTTTGTAATCTAAAAATATAAAAACAGCAAGGTAACTAATGATAAAAGTGAGCACAAACGGTATTGGAATGCGTTGAAACAAGGCCTAGGGTTCATACTTTCACTAGTGCAAGTTCTCTCAACAATAATAACATAATTGGATCACATAACTATCCCTCAACATGCAACAAAGAATCACTCCAAAGCCACTAATAGCGGAGAACAAACGAAGAGATTATGGTAGGGTACGAAACCACCTCAAAGTTATTCTTTCGGATCAATCTATTCAAGAGTTCGTGCTAGAATAACACCTTAAGACACATATCAACCAAAACACTAATGTCACCTAGATACTCCAATGTCACCTCAAGTATCCGTGGGCATGATTATACGATATGCATCACACAATCTCATATTCATCTATTCAACCAACACAAAGTACTTCAAAGAGTGACCCAAAGTTTCTACCGGAGAGTCAAGACGAAAACGTGTGCCAACCCCTATGCATAGGTTCATGGGCGGAACCCGCAAGTTGATCACCAAAACATACATCAAGTGGATCACGTGATATCCCATTGTCACCACAGATAAGCACGACAAGAGATACATCAAGTGTTCTCAAATCCTTAAAGACTCAATCCGATAAGATAACTTCAAAGGGAAAACTCAATCCATTACAAGAGAGTAGAGGGGGAGAAACATCATAAGATCCAACTATAATAGCAAAGCTCGTGATACATCAAGATCGTGCCGAATCAAGAACGAGAGAGAGAGTGAGAAAGAGAGATCAAACACATAGCTACTGGTACATACCCTCAGCCCCGAGGGTGAACTACTCCCTCCTCGTCATGGAGAGCGCCGGGATGATGAAGATGGCCACCGGTGAGGGTTCCCCCCTCCGGCAGGGTGCCTGAACAGGGTCCCGATTGGTTTTTGGTGGCTACAGAGGCTTGCGGCGGCGGAACTCCCGATCTATTCTGTTCCCCGAAGTTTTTAGGGTATATGGATATATATATATAGGCGAAAGAAGTCGGTCAGGGGAGCCACGAGGGGCCCACGAGGGTGGAGGGCGCGCCCAGGGGGTGGGCCCGCCCCCTGCCTCGTGCCTTCCTCGTTGCTTCCCTTACGTACACTCCAAGTCTTCTGGATTGCTTCCGTTCCAAAAATAACTCTCCCGAAGGTTTCATTCCGTTTGGACTCCGTTTGATATTCCTTTTCTGCGAAACACTGAAATAGGCAAAAAAACAGAAACTGGCACTGGGCTCTAGGTTAATAGGTTAGTCCCAAAAATAATATAAAAGTGTTTAATAAAGCCCATAAACATCCAAAACAGATAATATAATAGCATGGAACAATCAAAAACTATAGATACGTTGGAGACGTATCAGCATCCCCAAGCTTAATTCCTGCTCGTCCTCGAGTAGGTAAATGATAAAAATAGAATTTTTGATGTGGAATGCTAGCTAGCATATTTATCAATGTAAACTTCTTTATTGTGACAAGAATATTCAGATCCATAAGATTCAAAACGAAAGTTTAATATTGGCATGAAAACAATAATACTTCAAGCATACTAACAAAGCAATCATGTCTTCTCAAAATAACATGGCCAAAGAAAGTTATCCCTACAAAATCATATAGTCTGGCTATGCTCTATCTTCACCACACAAAGTATTTAAATCATGCACAACCCCGATGACAAGCCAAGCAATTGTTTCATGCTTTTGGTGTTCTCAAACTTTTTCAACTTTCACGCAATACATGAGCGTGAGCCATGGACATAGCATTATAGGTGGTATAGAATGGTGGTTGTGGAGAAGACAAAAAGGAGAAGATAGTCTCACATCAACTAGGCGTATCAACAGGCTATGGAGATGCCCATCAATAGGTATCAATGTGAGTGAGTAGGGATTGCCATGCAACGGATGCACTAGAGCTATGAGTGTATGAAAGCTCAACAAAAGAAACTAAGTGGGTGTACATCCAACTCGCTTGCTCACGAAGACCTAGGGCATTTTGAGGAAGCCCATCATTGGAATATACAAGCCAAGTTCTATAATGAAAGATTCCCACTAGTATATGAAAGTGACAACATAGGAGATTCTCTATCATGAAGATCATGGTGCTACTTTGAAGCACAAGTGTGGTAAAAGGATAGTAGCATTGCCCCTTCTCTCTTTTTCTCTCATTTTTTTATTTGGGCATTTTCTCCTTTTTTTATGGGATAATTGCATTTTTACCCCTAGTTGGTTCCTACCCACGGGTTTTGCCCTTACTTTTCGAGCTTGCTCAGTTTTGCCCTTACTTTTTCCATCGTAGTCCCTCGAATGCCCTTTGACCGTTTGACCAAACTTTGAAAATTCATAAATAATTCATATGAACTCAGAAAAATGAAAATAAGATATCAAAATGTTCAGATAAACATTACCTTTATGTGCATATCATTTGCATTCAGGACAAAAGCACCCTTTAAACTACCTTAGGTAATTGATGTTATTAACATTATTAAAAATAAAAAGGTATAAACAATATATATTTTTCATGAATAAAAATTACATGCAAACGTAGGTGATGTTTTCTGAACATCCAGATATCTTATTTGCATTTTTCTGAGTTCGTATCATCTTGTTCAGAATGTTCTAACGACTTTGACCATTATTTGGAAACTTCATAACAAGTTGATACAAACTCAGAAAAATGCAAATAAGATATCAGGATGTTCAGAAAACATCACCTACATTTGCATGTAATTTTTATTCATGAAAACATATTGTTTATACCTTTTTATTTTTAATCATGTTAATAACATTAATTAGCTCAGGTAGTTTAAAGGGTGCTTCCTGAATGCAAATGATATGCACATAAAGGTAATGTTTATCTGAACATTTTGATATCTTATTTGCATTTTTTTGAGTTCATATGAATTAGTTATGAATTTTCAAAGTTTTGGTCAAACGGTCAAAGGGCATTCGAGGGACCTTGACGGAAAAAGTAAGTGCAAAACTGAGCAGGCTCGAAAAGTAAGGGCAAAACCCGTGGGTAGGAACCAACTAGGGGTAAAAATGCAATTGTCCCCTTTTTTATGGCCTTTTTTTTCTTCTTTTTTTCTCTTTTTTTTATTTTTCGTCCGGAGTCTCATCCCGACTTGTGGGGGAATCATAGTCTCCATCATCCTTTCCTCACTGGGACAATGCTCTAATAATGATGATCATCACACTTTTATTTACTTACAACTCAAGAATTACAACTCAATACTTAGAACAAGATATGACTCTATATGAATGCCTCCGGCGGTGTACCGGGATGTGCAATGACTCATGAGTGACATGTATGAAAGAATTATGAACGGTGGCTTTGCCGCCAATACGATGTCAACTACATGATCATGCAAAGCAATATGACAATGATGGAGCGTGTCATAATAAACGGAACGGTGGAAAGTTGCATGGCAATATATCTCGGAATGGCTATGGAAATGCCATGATAGGTAGGTATGGTGGCTGTTTTGAGGAAGGTATATGGTGGGTGTATGATACCGGCGAAAGGTGCGCGGCATTAGAGAGGCTAGCAATGGTGGAAGGATGAGAGTGCGTATAATCCATGGACTCAACATTAGTCATAAAGAACTCACATACTTATTGCAAAAATCTATTAGTTATCGAAAGAAAGTACTACGCGCATGCTCCTAGGGGGATAGATTGGTATGAAAAGACCATCACTCATCCCCGACCGCCACTCATAAGGAAGACAATCAATAAATAAATCATGCTCCGACTTCATCACATAACGGTTCACCATACGTGCATGCTATGGGAATCACAAACTTTAGAACAAGTATTTCTCAAATTCACAACTACTCAACTAGCATGACTCTAATATCACCATCTTCATATCTCAAAACAATCATAATGAATCAAACTTCTCTTAGTATTCAATGCACTTTATATGAAAGTTTTTATTATATCCCTCTTGGATGCCCATCATATTAGGACTAAATTCATAACCAAAGAAAATTACCATGCTGTTCTAAAGACTCTCAAAATGATATAAGTGAAGCATGAGAGTTCATATATTTCTTCAAAATAAAGCCACCGCCGTGCTCTAAAAGGATATAAGTGAAGCACTAGAACAAACAACAAACTACTCCAAAAGATATAAGTGAAGATCAATGAGTAGTTTAATAATTATGCAACTATGTGAAGACTCTCCAACATTTAAGAATTTTAGATCTTGGTATTTTATTCAAACAGCAAGCAAAACAAAAGAAAATAAAATGACGCTCCAAGCAAAACACATATCATGTGGTGAATAAAAATATAGCTCCAAGTAAAGTTACCGATGAACGAAGACGAAAGAGGGGATGCCATCCGGGGCATCCCCAAGCTTAGGCTCTTGGTTGTCCTTGAATATTACCTTGGGGTGCCTTGGGCATCCCCAAGCTTAGGCTCTTGCCACTCCTTATTCCATAGTCCATCGAATCTTTACCCAAAACTTGAAAACTTCACAACACAAAACTTAACAGAAGATCTCGTGAGCTCCGTTAGCGAAAGAAAACAAAACACCACTTAAAGGTACTGTAATGAACTCATTCTTTATTTTTATTGGTGTTAAATCTACTGTATTCCAACTTCTCTATGGTTTATAAACTATTTTACTAGCCATAGATTCATCTAAATAAGCAAACAACACACGAAAAACAGAATCTGTCAAAAACAGAACAGTCTGTAGTAATCTGTAACTAACGCAAACTTCTGGAACTCAAAAAATTCTACCAAAATAGGACGACCTAGATAATTTGATTGTTGATCTTCTGCAATTGGAATCAGTATTTTATCACGCTCTGGTGATTTTAAACAATTGTTTTCGTGAACAGAAAGTATCTGGAATTTTCAGCAAGATCAAATAACTATCATCCAAGAAGATCCTATAGGTCTTACTTGGCACAAACACTAATTAAAACATAAAACCACATCTAACCAGAGGCTAGATGATTTATTTATTACTAAACATAACCAAAAAGAAAGTACAAAAATAAAAATTGGGTTGCCTCCCAACAAGCGCTAACGTTTAACGCCCCTAGCTAGGCATGATGATTTCAATGATGCTCGCATAAAAGATAAGAATTGAAACATAAAGAGAGCATCATGAAGAATATGACTAGCACATTTAAGTCTAACCCACTTCCTATGCATAGGGATTTTGTGAGCAAACAACTTATGGGAACAATAATCAACTAGCATAGGAAGGCAAAACAAGCAAATCTTCAAGATTTTCAACACATAGAGAGGAAACTTGATATTATTGAATATGTAGAAGCATATGATCCTCTCTCATAATAATTTTCAGTAGCATCATGAATAAATTCAAAAATATAACCAGCACCTAAAGCATTCTTTTCATGATGCATAAGCATAGAATTTTTATTACTCTCCACATAAGCAAATCTATTCTCATCAATATTAGTGGGAGCAAACTCAACAAAATAACTATCATGTGATTGAAAATTAAGATCAAGATGACAAGTTTCATGGTTATCATTATTATTTATAGCATACGTGTCATCACAATAATCATCATAGATAGGAGGCATGCTTTCATCATAATAAATTTGCACATCAAAACTTGGAGGACTAAAAATATCATATTCATCAAACATAGCATCCCCAAGCTTGTGGCTTTGCATATCATTAGCATGATGGATATTCAAAGAATTCATACTAACAACATTGCAATCATGCTCATCATTCACATATTTTATGCCAAGCATTCTATGTAATTCTTCTTCTAGTACTTGAGCACAATTTTCCTTTCCATCATTTTCACGAAAGATATTAAAAAGATGAAGCATATGAGGCACTCTCAATTCCATTTTTTTGTAGTTTTCTTTTATAAACTAAACTAGTGATAAAACAAGAAACTAAAAGATTCGATTGCAAGATCTAAAGATATACCTTCAAGCACTCACCTCCACGGCAACGGCGCCAGAAAAGAGCTTGATGTCTACTATGCAACCTTCTTCTTGTAGACGTTGTTGGGCCTCCAAGTGCAAAGGTTTGTAGGACAGTAGCAAATTTCCCTCAAGTGGATGACCTAAGGTTTATCAATCCGTGGGAGGTGTAGGATGAAGATGGTCTCTCTCAAGCAACCCTGCAACCAAATAACAAAGAGTCTTGTGTCCCCAACACATCCAATACAATAGTAAATTGTATAGGTGCACTAGTTCGGCGAAGAGATGGTGATACAAGTGCAATATGGATGGTAGATAAAGGTTTTTGTAATCTGAAAATATAAAAATAGCAAGGTAACTAATGATAAAAGTGAGCACAAACGGTATTGCAATGCATTGAAACAAGGCCTAGGGTTCATACTTTCACTAGTGCAAGTTCTCTCAACAATAATAACATAATTGGATCACATAACTATCCCTCAACATGCAACAAAGAGTCACTCCAAAGCCACTAATAACGGAGAACAAACGAAGAGATTATGGTAGGGTACGAAACCACCTCAAAGTTATTCTTTCGGATCGATCTATTCAAGAGTTCGTGCTAGAATAACACCTTAAGACACATATCAACCAAAACCCTAATGTCACCTAGATACTCCAATGTCACCTCAAGTATCCGTGGGCATGATTATACGATATGCATCACACAATCTCATATTCATCTATTCAACCAACACAAAGTACTTCAAAGAGTGCCCCAAAGTTTCTACCGGAGAGTCAAGACGAAAACGTGTGCCAACCCCTATGCATAGGTTCATGGGCGGAACCCGCAAGTTGATCACCAAATCATACATCAAGTGGATCACGTGATATCCCATTGTCACCACAGATAAGCACGGCAAGACATACATCAAGTGTTCTCAAATCCTTAAAGACTCAATCCGATAAGATAATTTCAAAGGGAAAACTCAATCCATTACAAGAGAGTAGAGGGGGAGAAACATCATAAGATCCAACTATAATAGCAAAGCTCACGATACATCAAGATCGTGCCGAATCAAGAACACGAGAGAGAGAGAGAGATCAAACACATAGCTACTGGTACATACGCTCAGCCCCGAGGGTGAACTACTCCCTCCTCGTCATGGAGAGCGCTGGGATGATGAAGATGGCCACCGGTGAGGGTTCCCCCCTCCGGCAGGGTGCCGGAACAGGGTCCCGGTTGGTTTTTGGTGGCTACAAAGGCTTGCGGCGGTGGAACTCCCGATCTATTCTGTTCCCCGAAGTTTTTAGGGTATATGGATATATATAGGCGAAAGAAGTCGGTTAGGGGAGCCACGAGGGTGGAGGGCGCGCCCAGGGGGTGGGCGCGCCCCCCTGCTTCGTGCCTTCCTCGTTGCTTCCCTTACATACACTCCAAGTCTTCTGGATTGCTTCCGTTCCAAAAATAACTCTCCCGAAGGTTTCATTCCGTTTGGACTCCGTTTGATATTCCTTTTCTGCGAAACACTGAAATAGGCAAAAAACAGAAACTAGCACTGGGCTCTAGGTTAATATGTTAGTCCCAAAAATAATATAAAAGTGTTTAATAAAGCCCATAAACATCCAAAACAGATAATATAATAGCATGGAACAATCAAAATTATAGATACGTTGGAGACGTATCAGAGGGTAGCAGCCCAGGAGGTGGCACGCCCCCTCCCATGGGGAGTTCGAATTGGACTAGGGGAGGGGGGCGCGGCCCCTCTTTCCCTCTCCCTCTCCCTCTCTTTCCTTCCCCCTTCCCCCTTCCTAGTAGGACTAGGAAAGGATGAATCCTACTCCTACTAGGAGAAGGATCCCTCCTCTCCTTGGGGCGCACCAAGGCCAGCCGGCCTCCCCCCTTGCTCCTTTATATACGGGGCGGGGGCACCCATAGACAGACAAGTTGATTGTTCCAAGCCGTGTGCGGTGCCCCCTACACCATAATCCACCTCAGTCATACCGTAGCGGTGCTTAGGCGAAGCCCTGCGTCGGTAGCATCATCATCACCGTCATCATGTCGTCGTGCTGACGGAACTCTCCCTCGAAGCTCTGCTGGATCATAAGTTTGTGGGACGTCACCGAGCTGAACGTGTGCTGAACTCGGAGGTGCCGTGTGTTCGGTACTTGGATCGGTCGGATCGTGAAGACGTACGACTACATCAACCGTGTTGTCATAACGCTTCCGCTTTCGGTCTACGAGGGTACGTGGACAACACTCTCCCCTCTCGTTGCTATGCATCACCATGATCTTGCGTGTACATAGGAAATTTTTTGAAATTACTACGTTCCCCAACACGATCGACTTCATCAACTTGCCGGCTTACGTGGCCGGTCTGCCTGCCGAGCCCCGCACCAATTGGGGCTTCAAGTCGAAGCCGCTGTCGTTCGACGCCTCTGCCGCCATCGCCCGCCTCAAGGTGTTGACGGAGTCAGAGGGCCTCAAGGCGTCCGACTTGCTAGTCGCCTTCGTGGTGCGCCGAGTCCTCCCGCTTCAAGGCCGGCCTCACATCATAAGCCAGATGAATGGGCACCGCAACCCATGCCGGATGTGCACCAAGGAGATGTCGACTGCAGAGGTGGCCTATCTGGTGAATGAGATTGCCGACCTCACGCTCGAGCCGGAGGAGTGGCAGTTCGGCAAGCGGCCGTACTCCCGCGCAGATCCGCCGCCTATGGTAAGCTCTTTATTCTTTTCTTTCCCTCTTGTCGGGTTCTCTCTTGCCGGCTGACCAGCTCGGCCATGATGCAGGTCCTCCCCTCCCAGCTGGAGGCCACTATCGACTTCATGCCAGACCGGGAAGCAAGCGACGTGGCGGACCCCAACTTGGGGGCGGCCGCCCTGGAAGACGACCCTACAGGCGGCGGAGGTGGATCAGGCGGCTCCGTAGGAGGAGGCGGCGTGGAGGACTGGTCAGATGATGACGAGGAGGAGGTGCCGCGCCGTCCACCGCCTGCCGACAGGGCGGGCCCGAGCTCCTCGGCCCCGCCGACCGCACCAGGCGGTGGGTCGAAACGTCGAGGCGTGCTGCTATTCGGCAGTCATCCCAAGAAGCCCAAGCACTCGGCCGCCGCGGCCAAGAACACGGCCGCCGCGAGCAAGCGACGTGAGGCCGCCGCGAAGGCGGCCAAGTTCCAGAAGGCCCCCAAGCAACCTCCGATGGTGTTGGCGTAAGTCCTCAACCTTTCTTGTGTCTTCTTTTATTCTTTTATCTTGTCGATTCCTTCTGAATCTCCTTTTCACCCTTCTTTTGAGCAGGGCCCCGCTCTCTCTCGAGCGGTTGACCTCAGCCTCCGTAGTCAGGGCGGCGGAGGGCTCCACTAACAACCGCCGTATAGACCCGGCCGCCGATCTCCGGGAGGTGCAGGAAAGGAACGCACGGGAGGTGCGGGAGGAGAAGGAAGCCGCCGCCAAGAAGGCGGAGGCCAACAAGGCGGCCGCGGCCAAGGCGGCGCAAGCGGACGCAGACGCCGCGACCAAGGTCCAAGCCGACGCCGCGGCGAAGAAGCGGGCAGGGGATGCCGCGCACCAGCAGACCCCGCTGCTCATCACCCCCTGCGTCTGCACCACCAGCGCCAGAGATCTTGGCGCCAGCTGGAGGAGTCGGCGATGAGCAGCCGGTCATGGAGATGGAAGGCGGCGATGCCGTCTTGCCAGAGGTGGAGGTGCCTCCGCGACCGCCGATTGCGGACGCGTAGGGCAGCTGGCCGGCCGACCCATTGGTGACGCCAGCTGGAGGCGAGCTGGTGGTGGGCTCGGCTCCCATGGCCCGCACTTTGGTGCGTCGCCGTGTGGAAAAAGCTGCATCGGCGCCGAGGCCAATGGAGGTCGGGAGCGCCAGTTCGTCAGCTCCTGAAGCCGAAGCCACCAGCGTCGCGCCGGCCGAGTGGGTGCACAGGGGCGGGACGAGTGCCTTGATCAAGGTGGCACAAGATGTCTAGGCCGATTTCAAGGCCGAAGCCGCCGCCCTCTCGCAATGCATGAAGGCGTTCATGAAGACGCGGGCCACCGTTCGGGTACGTGACTTGCTTCTTGCTTTCGATTCCTGTAATCTTTGGTGGGGGTGCGCCAGCGCACCCACTGGGTGTAGTCCCCGAGTTCTGGGCCGGCTGCTGAGCAGGTGGCTTGGAACTTCATAGTGGGTTCTGAGCTCTGGCTCACTTCTCTTTCTGTTGCTTTGTTGCAGGACTACCACAACATCCGCGCGGCCACCTTCAACGCCCATGTCCGGGAGCTGGACCGTCGGACCGCCGATTTGACGGAAAGACAGAGTAAGCACTCCATCTTCTTTTCTCCACGGGGGCGCATCAGCGCACCCGCGGGCTGTAGTCCCCGAGATGCGAGCCGACTGCTGAGCAGTCGGGTCGGATCTCCCGGTAATTGTTTTTATTCCTTCTTGATTGCTGATATCTTTTCTTTCTTGTTTCTGCAGAGGCCAACGCCGCCTTGCAGCAGCAACTGGGCGAAGCTAACACTGCGCTGCGTGCCAAGGAGGACGAATGCAACAAGGCGGCCTAGGAGCGCGACCGCCTGGCCAAGGAACTGAAGAACCAGGCGGAACTTCACAAGGCGGCCATGAAGCAGGCGGCAGACAACGAAGCCAGGCTCCTGGCTGAGTTTGAGACCGAGCACACAGGTTGGGCTGAGACGAAGGTGGCGCTGACTGCCGGCTATGGCAGGATCGAAGACATAGTCGACGGTGAGCTTTCTTCTCTTTCTCTCAGCTGTCGGCTGTTAAGTGAGCCGGCCTCTAGCTTCTGATTTCTGACTTATTGCTTTGCTTGCAAAGACTTCTTCCCCGGCAATTCCGTTGCCGCCAACCAGGCCATTGAGGCTCGCCGCGAGGAGCGAAGGGCAGACCGACTGTGGTAGCGGCGTAGACTCTGCTGGTAGATGGCGGACCGACTGAGTGCCAACAGCCGGCCCTCTTCCAGCAGATCGATGTCGTCTTCTCGTGCTTCCTTTGCTTCCGCCTCGGTGTACATGATGACGCGAGGTGAGTCAAACTCGATGTCAGTTGGGATGACGGCCTCGGCACCGTACACGAGGAAGAAGGGTGTGAAGCCGGTTGACTTGTTCGGCGTAGTGCGCAGACTCCAGAGGACAGCCGGCAGCTCGTTGAGCCAACAGCCGGCCGATCGCTCCAGAGGCTCGACCAGTCCGGGCTTGATTCCGGACAAAATGAGGTCGTTTGCTCGCTCAACTTGGCCGTTTGACTGTGGGTGGGCAACGGACGCTAAGTCCAGTCCGATGCCCTGCGTTGCACAAAAACGGGCCAAGGCGCCTTTGGCAAAATTTGTGCCATTGTCGGTAATGATACTGTGAGGTACGCCGTACCGAGTGGTGATGTCTGCGATGAAAGTCACAGCAGTCGGACCGTTTAACTTCTTGATTGGCTTTGCTTCTATCCACTTGGTGAATTTGTCCACGGCGACGAGCAGATGAGTCAGCAGTCGGACCGTTTAACTTCTTGATTGGCTTTGCTTCTATCCACTTGGTGAATTTGTCCACGGCGATGAGCAGATGAGTCATGCCGCCGCATGCTGTCTTGAACGGTCCCACTATATGCAGTCCCCAGACGGCGAAAGGCCAGGCAAGGGGAATGGTCTTGAGTGCAGAAGCCGGCAAATGTTGTTTGGAGCTGAATTTCTGGCATCCCTTAGATTTCTTGACCAAGTCTTTGGCGTCTTCTAGAGCAGTCGGCCAGAAGAAACCATGACGAAGAGCTTTGGCGACAAGTGATCTTGAGGCCGCGTGGTGGCCACACTCGCCTTGATGGATATCTTTGAGGATTGCTTGGCCCTTCTCCGGCTCCACGCAGCGCTGGTACACTCCAGTGACGCTGCGCCTGACGAGTTCCGTGTTGACAATGGTGTATGCTGCTGCCCGACGTTGCACATGTCGGGCCGAGATCTCATCGGTTGGCAGCTCTTTGTTCACCAGAAACTTAAGGATAGGCTCTGCCCGTGATGGTGCTTGAATTTCTTCTACCGCCACTATGGCCACTTGTACGAGGGCGGTTGGGTTGGGAGGTGGCGGGTTGGAGTCGGCCGCCGCTTGCTGTGTCGTTGAAGTCCCCGAGCCGACTGCTAAAGTCCCCGAGCCGACTGCTGCAGTCCCCGGGCCGGGATCTGAAGTCCCCGGGCCTGGTGCGACTGCTGCAGTCCCCGAGCCGACTGCTGCAGCCTTTGAGTCGGATCCGACTGTTTCAGGAGCAGCCGGCATGACGATAGATTCTGATTCTGGAGAAGGCTTGATCGACGGCTTGCGGAGGCACTGGAGGGAGACGCCGGCTGGTATTGCTTGACGGGTAGAGCTGATCTGTGCCAAGGCATCTGCTTGCTCGCTGTCGTTTCATGGCACGTGAAGGAACTCGCACCCTTCAAAATATCCGCTGAGTTGCTGGACGAGGAAGCGGTAGCTTGCCATGTTTGCATCCTTGGCGTCCCAGTCACCAGACGACTGTTGGACCACCAAGTCAGAGTCACCGTAGCACAGAATCCGGCGAATGCTGAGTTCTTTGGCAAGACGGAGTCCATGTACTAGTGTCTCATACTCGGCCACATTGTTGGAGGCGGCAAAATGGATTTGCAATGTGTATCTGAGCTTGTCGCCTTTGGGAGAGGTGAGGACGATGCCGGCTCCCAAACCAGTGCGCATCTTCGAACCATGTAAGTGCATCCGCCAATGGGTGGAGTCCGGCGCTGGCGGCAGCTACTAGGTCTCGGCCCAGTCAACGAGGAAGTCGGCCAGCTCTTGGGACTTGATGGTGGTGCGAGGCTGGTATAAGATGGTGTAGGGGGCCAAATCGATGGCCCATTTGGCCACTCGGCCTGAAGCATCTCGGCTTCCTATGATCTCAGCAAGCGGGGCAGTGCAAACAACCATGATGGGGTGCTCTTGAAAATATGGCTTTAACTTCTTGGCGGTAAAGTGCACGCCGTAGCACATCTTCTGGTAGTGGGGGTAGTTTTGCTTGGAAGCCGATAGTACTTCACTTAGATAATACACCGGTCTCTGGACCGGCAGAACCTTGTCGTCTTCCTTGCGCTCAACTACTATGACTATGCTGACCACCCGGCTGGTGGCGGTGATGTAGAGGAGCATCGGCTCCTTGGCAGCCGGCACGGCCAGGACAGGCGGCGTGGTCAACATCTTCTTGAGCTAGAGAAAAGTCTCATCTGCCTTGTCATTCCACTCGAAGTGAGTGGTTTTCTTCAGGAGTTGGTACAGGGGAAGGGCCTTCTCGCCTAGCCGACTGATGAAGCGGCTGATGGATGCTAAGCAGCCGGTGAATTTCTGGACATCTCGCAGTCGGGTGGGTTTCTCCATTCTCTCAATTGCTTTGATCTTCACATGGTTGCACTCAATGCCGCGCTCTGAGACCAGGAAGCAAAGGAGTTGGCCGGCTGGTACTCCGAACACGCACTTCTCTGGGTTAAGCTTGATCTGAAATCGGCGCAGATTTTCAAAAGTCTCCTTGAGATCTTCTAGGAGGGTCCCGTGCTTCTCCGTCTTCACCACAACATCGTCCACATAGACGTGGGCGTTTCTGCCAAGCTGCTTGAGGAGGCACTTCTGCATGCAACGCTGAAAAGTGGCGCCGGCATTCCTCAAGCCGAACGTCATCGTCAGGTAGCAGAAGGCTCCGAATGGTGTGATGAAAGAGGTCTTCAGCCTATCAGCCGGGTTCAACTTGATCTGGTGGTACCCTGAATATGCATCCAAAAAACTCAACAGCTCGCATCTGACTGTGGAGTCTATCACTTGGTCAATCCTTGGCAAGGCAAATGGATCTTTGGGGCAAGCTTTGTTGAGGCTGGTATAATCAATACACATGCACCATTTGTTGTTCTTCTTCAGTACAAGGACTGGGTTGGCCAGCCAATCCGGATAGAATACTTCCATAATGAAGCCGGCTGCTAGGAGCTGGGCTATCTATTCACCGACAATTCTTCTCTTCTCTTCCGACAGGTGGCGGAGGGGTTGCTTGACCGGTTTGGCGTCAGGTCGGACGTGTAGCTTGTGCTCGGCGAGATCTGTCGGAACACCCGGCATGTCCTTAGGAGACCATGCAAAGATGTCCAGGTTCTCACGGAGGAAATCGACGAGCTCGCTTTCCTATTTGCTATCGAGGTTTGCACCTACGACAGCGTACCTCTCTAGGTGCTCCGGGTCCAATGGTATCTTCTTTGTTTCCTTGGCCGGCTTGAAGGAGCCTTCAGCTTCCGACTCCTTGGGATTAGGGGACATGTCCGGCTGCTTGCCGGCCATGGCCACAACCCAGTCAAGGAGTCGCTTCTCGACAGCAATCACAAGAGACTCGGTCAGCCGACTGCTGGCAGCTGCACAGGCGGACGACTTCTTGTAATCTTCGGAGACGGTGATAATCCCTTTGGTGCTTGGCATCTTCATCTTGAGGTAGGCATAGTGAGGTACGGCCATGAATTTGGCCAAGGCAGGTCGGCCAAGCAGTGCATGATAGGGACTTTCAAGGTCAACTACTTCAAACCAGACGGGCGATCTTTGTCTCCAAAGAGGACATCTATCTTGATCTTGCCGATTGGTGAGTGCGAGAGGCCAGGCACTATGCCATGGAAGACGGTCCGACTGGGCTGGAGTTGTTTCTGTTTGATGCCCAACTTCTCCATGGTATCGCGGTACAGGATGTTGATGCTGCTACCGCCATCTATCACAACTCAGGGGAAGCGAGCAGTTCGCCTTTCCGTGGCGAAGGTGGCATCCAACACCAGAGCGTAAGAACCGGGAGAAGGCATTACTTCCGAGTGATCGGCTCTGCTCCAACTGATTGGCTTTTCTGACCAGTGCATGAACTCTGGGGCTTCAGAGGTTATAGCATCCGCCTCTTGAGAGTGCTGGCGTCGGCTGCGCCTGTCGTCGGCCACACTGGTGAAGACGACGTAGGCTTCTTGTTCTTCTGGGTACTCATCTTGGATGGCAGCAACTGGCCGGGCCGCCGGCTGCGGGGGAGGAGGCGGCGGCGGCGGGCCAGCCGATGGAGGGGGCAGCAACCCTTCGCCCCTGGAGATTCGGGTGAGCCAATGACACTTCCGAGTGGTGTGGTTGGATGGCTTCGCGCCGCTGTGGAACTTGCAGGGTGCATCAAGGGTTTGCTCATAGGAGAAGGCGGGTAACCAATTTGGCTTGCCGCCCCTTTGACGCTTGGGAGCAGGCTGCCCCTCCGGCTACTGGTCTTCGACCGTCACCACTTGCCGGCTGGCGGAAGCCGGCTGTAGTGCCTTGCGCTTGTTGTCGTTCTGCTGTTGTCGCCAATTGTTGTCACCAGCCGGAGTCCGAGGGGCCTGAGGAGCCACTTTGCCGGATGCATCAACTTGAATCTCCGTCTTCATGGAGGAGTCGGCCGTGGCGTACTTGTCGGCTATGATCAGCAGCTCGTCAAGGGTTGCCGGCTCGTCGCAGAGAAGTCGGTGCTTGAGCAGGGTGCCTTCTCTGCACCCGGTTGTGAAGTACTCGATAGCCTGCACCTCATGCACGCCTTTGCAAGAGTTGCGCATCTCGGCCCAACGCGTGAGGTAGTCTCGAGTCGATTTGGCGGGGCCCTGGACGCACAAAGAGAGCTGGCGGGGCTTGGGCGGCCGCTTGTACGTGTTGGTGAAGTTGCGGACGAAGGCTTCAGTGAAATCTACCCGGCTGTTGATGCTGCGGGGCTTCAGGCTGTTCAGCCATGTCCGGGCGGTGCCCTGGAGCATGAGCGGAACGTATTCCACGGCAACACGCCTGTTGCCGTTTGCTATGTTGACGACTGTGGAGTAGTCCACCAACCAGTCTTCTGGCTTCACGGAGCCGGTGTACTCAGGAGTGTCTCTCGGGAGCGTGAACCCTTTGGGGAAGGGTTCATCGCGGATTCGGGGGCCGAAGCAAGGCAGGCCCAGCGCGTCTTCTTCTTCTAGCGCCAGGGATCGGTTGAGCTGGTCGATCCGGTGGTGGGCATCATTCTCTTTGATTCCTTCTCGGGGGCCAAACCGGCCGCCGAGACTCGGATGATCAACCGGCGGCGGGGAGACGCGCCTTTCTCTGCGCTGAGGAGGCTGATAGTCGCCTGGTCGTTCCACCGCTCGCGGGCGGCCGTCTTGGTCGCGCTCGATGGTGATGTGCGTCGGCTGCGGCTTGCAGCCGTCTCCTTGTCTCGTCGCCCGCGGGCACCGCCAGTCGGCGTCCGGGATGTTGCACCTTGATCTCGGCGAGGAGGCGGATCGTCGTTCCGTCGGTTGGGTGCTTCGGCGCGGCAGCCGGCTTCTTGCTGCTCGGCGGCCGCGTCAATGAGCCGCTGGACGCGCTCTGTCATGCGGCGACGCTCGTCGCCCTCGAGGTTGTCCAGCTCGTCTGCTGCCGCCTGGGCAGCTCGTATGTTTTCCATGGGCGTGGCGTAGACAGGGCGGTCTGCCCCGAACATGCTGGCAATGGCCGCGCCATGCTGCCGGACCATGCCGATGCGGCTGGGCCCGCTAGGAGCCGGCGTGCCGCCAACAGCGCGGTCCATCTGCGCTGGTAAGCCTCCGAGGGGCGTGTGATGCTGACTAGCTTCTGGGCGCTCTCGACGAGCAAGATGCGACGGGCTTCCAGCGTCCCGGCGTCAGCGTCTTCCGCAACGGGTGCGGACAGGTCTCGTAACATCGCCTCGAGCGGATCTCGGGCGCCGCCACCGGAAGCTCCATCATGGCTGATGACAAGCACCTCCGTGACGGTGATGCCGCCGCTGTCGGCGCAGGGGAGAGGGTCATCGATGACCACCACGTTGGTGGGGAACGCGTCGACTGACGTCGTGTTAGAGTCGACGAGCATCGGGTCGGTGGAGCCGATCGACTCCAGGTCGGAAGCCGGCTCGTTGGCGATGCGGAGCTGGTCGAGGAGGCTGACGAGGCGGCTCTCGGGGCCGTCGGTGCCGGCGTCGGACGCAGGCTCGTCGGAGAGGCGGATCTCGCCAACAAGGTCAGCGAGGCAGCTCGCCGCGCAGGCGACCTTCGCGCCATGCAGCGCGTCGGCGCAAACGCCGTCTGGCGTGCCAGGCTGGCTGCGCTCGGAAGGAAGGAGAGGGTTCCCGTCCAGAACAGATCTCCGGACGACGGTGCACCTAGCCCCATGGTGGGCGCCAAATGTCGGGGTTTTGGTGCGACATATGCCAACGGGTGGCTTATCATGGTGGGGATAGTAAGACGTCGCCGGTGCCAGGAAGCGGGATGAGGCGTACACACGTACGCCGGCGAACTTTACCCAGGTTCGGGGCTCTCCTAGGAGATAACACCCCTAGTCCTGCTCTGTGGGGTCTCCGCATGCTCACTATATCAACAAGTAGCTACAAGATGCTCCTTGAGTTGTTTGCTAGAGGAAGAAGAAGGGCTAAGCTAGCTCTCTCCTCTCTTTATGTGTGTGGTTATGTAGTTTAAGGATCTGAACCATTTGCATGGGTGCCTGGGGGTTTATATAGGCCTACCCCCAAGGGTACAATGGTAAACTGGTCGGGTGTAGGCCCAGGCCGTCAGTGTCTCTGGTGGCCGGCTTCTCTGCTGGCTGCTGGGGCCCGCTGACTGATGGGCCCCGCCGGCTGTCTTGTACTCAGCCGACAGGCCGCGCCCGCCGCTCGCGGGTCTTGCCGGCTGCTCGTCACTGTAGTCGTGCTTCTAATGACGCTTGCTTTGTCGGAGAGGGCGTGGCTACAGTCCCGCCGCCTGGCGGACGATCACTGTAGCCAGTCCCCATCTCTTCTGGTTAATGGCGCACAAACTCCTAGGGAGGGGGGAGGGCCGCCTTCTGGGTGCCGGCCTCCTCCTTGGCCGACTGGCCGAGACTAGCCGCCTTCTGGTTACTCGTGGGCAGGTAGGGCCCGCCGCCTGCAGGCCGTACCGACAGCCCGTCGTGGGAGCATGGTCCCTTCTGACTTGGGTGATGTCACGGGTGGAGGGGCCACAGTGTCGCGCCGCGCAGGAGATCTCTGGCTGGTACGGCGCACTGTGACCACGACCCGTCCTGGATTCGGGGGTGGCAGGCTTCGTTGTAGCCACGCTCCGTCTCATCGCATTCATGATGGTGCAGACTTTGAGGGCGCCTGGTGCCGCCCGCTAAGAGCCGGCCTCTCTGGAGGCCGCCTGCTAGGAGTTGGCCCGCTTCGTAGCCGTCTTCTGGGGTCCTTAGCCTTCCGGCAGCCGGCCGCTTGGACCAGCCGGCCACGAGAAGGCGACGACCAAGCTTTGAGGTTTGAGGGGCGCAGTCGGCCTCGATGTCTTGAAATGGCATGGGGGGCAGATAAAGCTACCATGACCAATAACTCCGACACGTCGCAGGTAATGGGATGGCGCATAGAATTGATTTGACTAGGAGGAGACGCCCACTCTTGGGCATGCTTGCGGTCTTCCACTTTGGCAGAGCCGCGGCCAGTTGGTCCACCAATCCCGATAGCTGAGCGGCCGATTGCTTGTGAATAGTGAGGGGCAAGCTGAGGTATTTGCAGGGAAAAGCGCCACTCGGGCAGCCAATTGCCGCAAGCACCCTCTCCGAAGTGTCCGTAGGGCAACGGATTGGGTATGTTGCACTCTTATTTATGTTGTCAATTACCTCTCTCATGAACGCGCAAAGATGCGCATCATTTCATTGGTAGGTTAGGTATAGAAGAGAACAGTAGCAGCATAGAGGGGGAGGGGCACCATACTAGGTGTTGGTAAGAGCAGAGCATAGAAAAACAACACGTCGTCTCTATCGAAGGCTACCACCTGGGACCCATGCGTGTTCTGAATGTTTCTCAGTTGCTGTTTCGTCAGAGTTTTACAACTTTCTCAAACTGGAAAGTACGACCAGTTTTATAGAGGCTTTGGTTTAGTCAGCTCGTCTCAGCTCCATTAACAGATAGCACCTCGAGAGCAAATGACAATACTATACAGTACAAGGGAAATGCAGAGCAGATGAACCTCCAGTACAACTTGTAAAACTGGATTGTCTACTTGACGTCTCCAATTCAATTCTTGTGTTTGTTTCTGATGTGGTAGGTAGCTAGGGAGTCGACAGAGGACACAAACCTAATAGAGAATGAAGTAGCTTGAGTTGGGGATTATCTCTCCTTTAGAAAACAAAATTAAAAAAGAGGTTCGTTTTGACTTTACTACTTTCCTGCACTCGACTCTAATTTCAAATTGAAGTGAACCGTTGAAAAACAGTAAAATATAAACGAGATGCCCCTGCTTTTCCATCACATTATTTTCATCTGATGTATAGCAGTTGACCAAGAAATATCAACACAAGTTTGTCCGCGCACATCGCACATCCAGTAAGCGCGTCTCTAACACGAACTCTCAAACCGTCCAGATACGTCTGGATAGCGCGGTCCAGACATATTGTGCGATTCAACGCGGGCATGTATCAGTACACCGAGCGGTCCGGACGTTATTTTTTCCCTAAGACAAAGACAAACGAAGTTGCCGGCGTACGGACCACTGCCACGCCCGCGTCTAACCGCCCTGGCCCACCGAAAACTCCCCACCTGCCTCTCTCGCGCTTTTCTTCCGATGTGCACGCCGCTTCTTGTGCCGCATCAATGCCAGTCCAGAGCACTGAGCATGTAACGGACGGCAATGATGCCGCGATGCGACCGGGCGGGAGGGCAGCGCTGGCTGACGCGGCCTTCCGAGAACCGCCGCTTCATTGCGGACGCAACTTCACGAGGAACCAACTCCGGTAGCTGTGTCGCATTGAAGCGGCTGACCGTCCGTTCGAATTGCCTGGCCGAGGCTTTATAAGCCGTGCTCTCCGACGTCGTTCACATCAATCTCTCCGCTCTTCCTCCTCCTCCTCTCCTCCTCGACAACTCCGGCGATGGGCAAGTTGTGGGCTTCGAGGCCGGCGGTTGGTGGCTCCGGGATGGGCTCCGGAGGATCGGGGCGACGCCGCACTCGAACTCTGGGGTCGTCGTCCTCGTCGGCGGACGGCTCCTCGACGAAGGTGGAGATCGTCATCTCCTCCGGTGACGAGGAGTGTCGTGGAATTGTCACGGCAGATGTCCTAGTGTCAGGACTTAGTCGTGGAGCCATCGCAACTAGGAAGCTTAAAGGGGTTAAAGCGGGACAAAGGACACGAGGGTTATACTGGTTCGGCCCCTTACGGTGAAGGTAAAAGCCTACTCTAGTTGAGGTGGAATTACTAGGGTTTCGATGACCAGGGAGCGAATCCGCTATGCCTGGCTACCGATTTGATGTTACTTGTCCTGAACCGCCACTGGGTCGTCCCTTTATATAGAGAGGTTAACGCCCAGCGGCTCTCAGAGTCCCGGCCGGCTCATAAACAGTGTCCGGCTCGGACTCTTAACTATTCTTGCCTTATAATACAAGTCATGCCATAACGGCGGTTTATCACTACGGGCCTCAAGTCACCTATGGGCCTTAGGCCCTTACTGAACCGCCATCTTCAACCTGTCCTTGGGCTTCTTAATGAAGAGTCGTCGCAACGTAACCCGGCCCATCCTGGGCGGGTTACACCAGTAGCTGTATCCCCAACATTAGGCCCCAGATTGATTTGAATCGGTTCATGTCAATCTTCAATACCTTAAGAAAAAATCTTCTGGCTTCTATTTGCGCAAAGGTTATAACCCGCCATGACGTCATCTCCTGGATTCTTGGTAACCCGTCGTGACGTCATCCGCCATTAATGCACGTTCTGCCCAACGTATCTCAACGGATCCTTATCTTAATAACCGTCCCGAAAACCGAGGCGCCTCTGTAGCTGGATAATCATGCTTTCAGCCTCCTCGTTTCTCGTGCCCACTTATCAGCCTTCCCTTATAAATAGGCCCGACCGGGTCCTTTCTCATTCTTCCCTTTCCATCGTCTTCCTCCTCTCCACTACTAGAAATCCATATTTTACCTAGGGCCAAGTTCTTTACCTAGAGCTTATTGACCTGCTCAAGGGATAGTAAAGCAAAGGAACAGTACACCCTAGGGGAAGAGATTTTCAGTCAAATGGCCCACTTAGAAACGGCGCGCAGCGTGAAAGGCGCGGGCAGGATGCAAAATTTGGGCCTAGTTAGGTCTCTTCCCTCTTGAAGTGCCGCCAAAAGCCCAAACATTTCCCTCTTTCCCCCTGAAACATCCATCAGGCACCGAGCCATGCCCCATCGCCACGCCGCCGTGCTCAGCCCCATCCAGATCCCCAATCCATGGCCTCTGACTGCTGTCCTCCTACCCCGGCCGCCTCCCCCCCTCACCGCCGGTGACTCCCTGCTCTTTCTCTCATCGCCCCCTGCTCCCCGGTGTCGCCCCTGTTTGCTCCCCACGCTTGGCTGCTCCAGATCCAGATCCACGGCCCCATTCGCCACTTCTTGGTCGGGAGCATTTTATCTTGTGCTCTAGAACCTGAATCTCATGGCATACCCCTTTTTGTGTGTGATGCAGCTTCCAGGGAGGGATGTTGAATGGAGGGATCGAGGCCGTGGGGGACAGGCTACTGGTGCTGGCCGTGGAGGACGAGCTGCCGATGGCAGCGCCGCTCAACGGCCGTCACTGCTGGCCGCTCGGCTCAGACGACTACACCGTCATCCACTCATCCAGATGACCTCCCGCCTCCACCTCCACTCCACACCGGTCATGACGCCGTGACGCCCAACTGCCTAGGTGATGCTGCACTTGTCTCGTACTTTCTGGCATTTTTGTTTGATGCATGACCAGTAAAGTGTATCAGATTCAGTATAATGTTACACTTCTGCACAAATCGTTGTTGCCTTTGCTGCAAATTGGTGTGTGCATTGCATTGCCTTGACTGTGAGTTAGTTATTTTGCCAAATGAGGCATTCAGCTAGATGTTGGATTCAGATGATAGTGTAGATTTATAGGAACTAATTAGAAGCAGTAGAAACACATGAGAGGTTCATTCAAAGTTTGTAGCTACATACTAGCTGTGAACTGTTTGAGAGCTCCCTCGCTCTACAACTTTAGTATTTTATAGGCTTTTGCAGTTTCTTCTTTCATGTAGAGCTCAGGACATGAAGTGTAATGTTTTTAAATTCTCGTGACCTCTGTTTTTTTGTAGAATCTTATATTTAAGGCCATCATGTCAACTTCCTATATATAATGATGACATTGTTTTCTTTTTGGGGATAGTTATAACTAAAGAATACTTTCTGGTTTCCCAACCTTGGGCATAGGAGTGATTTCCTTTAGAACTGTATACATTCCAAGAGATACAAAAGTAAGGTCAGGATCCCAGAACATTTGTAAGTACAATTTTAGAACCTTCAGGTAGTAGCGCTCCTTTTATTTTTGAATGGAAAAACATTATATATTATTACCTTATTAGATAATGCAATGTTCAGTTGCATTTTTCTAATCTATGTTGGTGATTGTTCTAGTAGAAAATGTTGTTGGTTAAAGGATAGTTTTATATTTGTCTTGCACTATGTGATTCTTTTTTTTTGAACTGGGCGTACCCCTTTCCATTTGCATTAAACGGAAATACAATAGTGCCAGACATAACCAGGAAGAAGGAAAAGAGGGTAGTGAGTTCAACGCACTGCCAGGAAACCCACTGTGCTCGCCCGCCATCGAAACGAGCAATATGGGGCGAAAACCTGACATCACCAACTAGTTCAATCTCATTACAAAACCGGACACAAAAGAGCAACTAGCTAACACTCCAGCAGAGGCGCCCGCTAAAAGTGCCTCGACGTAGACCCTATGGGATTCTTATTGATGAAGCTATTTAGTATATACCCCCTGTTATCTTCATAATTGTTTCTATAGTCTTATCTATGTTTAATTTTCTTTAGATTATTAGCTCAATCACAGGGTTCTGCTGTTTATAGACTAAATACTTGAAAGCTGCTCTTCATCATCTTATTTTCGCTAAATCTGATAGTAGCCTTAGATTCTCTACAAGCTAGATATTGTATTATCCCTCTAGGTTCACACATTTAGGATGTAGAAATTTAATAGGTATTTGTGGGACACGATATCCTTATCATCTACACCAATTGTTAGAAAGTATATAATAATACAATCTATATCCTGAAACTTTGGATTTTAGGGAGATATCCATGTTTTTCAATTTTATACACTGATGCACATGCCCATGCACTTGTCTTAAATATTGTATTTCTCCTATTACTCCCAAAACTATTAGGAATTTCATACGTTTTTACACATGTTATAAGCATAGCAACATATGGTTTGTTCCATTGCCGATACATATTTATTTCTTCTGTCTTATGTGAGAAGTAATCAATCAATTGTCGTTTTCCCTTGGAAAGACAAATTTTTGAATCTAACTCTTCTTTTGCAAATTCTCGAAAATAGCCAAGAAATCCAGCTATCTTCATGTTTGAAGCTAAATGGAGAGTCAGACATCAAACTTCAATGTTCGCGGGAACAATGCTCAATTGTGTCTGTGCCATTAAGTACAGATTGACAGGAACAGGTTGTTTCTAACATGATCTATTAAGTCATGTATAGGTTGTCTCTTGGACGCCATAGTGATCAAAGAATTTGAGTTGCAGCAAAATCTATCAACGAAAGTACTTGTTGCCAACCGATAGCTTATTACTCTGATAAAACCTGATTTTGGGTTTGATCAGTTCAGATTTTTGTAAATGTAGTGTGCTTCCTTTTCATTTATCAATCCTATTTGTGTGAGGCATGTCAGACTTTAATTCTTTAGTATTAACGTTACATGATCTTAAGCATAAATGTATAGAACATCTAATTATCATATGAGGGCAGGATCTTACTGTCATTGGGAGTAGCTTTTGCTTAGGTGGAGCGAGGTTCCACGCATGTTTGATGTAGGATTGATGAGTAGGGGATCACTGCTGGTACAAGCAGTGAAACCCATGCGTGACATTACTGCATTATCTGTATACATCCTTTTTCTGTTTTAATAACGAGATAACTTTTATTTGGTTGTCAGTTCCATGTTTATTTTTCTTTTAAGTATTGAGACTTGTTGATATGTTGTACGTCATGTTATTTGTTCTACTGTAAGTATTACTGAAATACGTTATGTATAAGTAAGAGAGAAGATGATGCAAAGGCGATAAAACGTTTCCAACGTTAAAAGGAAAAAGGACAGGAGCCTGGTTTAAGGTAACTGCTCATGTTAGTATTTGGCGCGAGATCAGTCTTTCTTACTCAGCTTGATGGTTCTGTTTCTTTTGGTGCTCTAATTTACATCCAACGCAGGGCATCTTTGGTTTGGCCTCATCATCAAATGTATGTTGTGAGCTACTGGAGTTTATGTTGAGTCGCTGAAGCACACACGTGAAGATAATGTTGAGTTTGACCACAAGAGATCGAAAACTATAGTGATAGAGGGTGACGATGACATGCAAATGGACAGCAGGCTAGTTCTGTGTATCAAACACAGTGAGCATAGTTTAGCAGAATGTGAACAACTTCTAAGTTGTAGTTCTTGTAATATGTTTTTGTTGTGAGGAATTCAGGCTCAAAATTGACCATAAGTGTGATTGCATGTGTTCGCTGATAATCTGATTTGTATGATGAATTTTGAATGCAATTTATAAATTTGAATAATGGCTCTAAATTTGATTATTTTAATTCTACTGGATATAGATTTAAATTCAAATTGCATATTTGTATATGGAGATATGTATATGATGTATCCCTAGGGTATTATTGAAACGTATGGTAGGGAAAGAATTGTAGGGAAAGTTGTGGGGTGGCATAATTTTGATGGACCCCACAATATTTCCCTAGGGCATGTTCCCCTAGGTAAAGAGAGTTTCCCTAGAGCTTGCCACATGCACCCTAGGGAAAGAGCTCTTTCCCGACTATACTATACCTAGGGTTCTTTACCTAGGGCAAGCTCTAGGTAAAGACTTTCCCTATGGTTTTTTGCCTTTCACCTAGGGTATATGGCTCTAGGTAAAACGTGAATTTCTAGTAGCGACGCCTCAGAACCCGAGCTCCGCCGCTGCCGCCGCGCATCTCGTCTTCCTCAGCCTCAGCCCCTGCATCAACCTGAGCTAGTCCAGAGAACGGCGGCGACTCTCCGCAGTGAATCTGCAACTGTAAGTCTTCCTCTTCTCGAACATCAGATCCGCATTAGGGTTCCGCGTTTCTTCCGTGTTCTTCGTAGTTCATCTCGGTTTCTTCATAGTTCTTCCACCGCGGTTTCTTTTGATCCGAAAAGCAGTACAGAACTCCTGCAGTAGCTGTTTCGCGTCCTTTTTCAATACTAGCAGATCCCTTTCGCTTGCAAAAAGACCTCATTGGAGCTTATGAACTCATCTGTACCAGTTTTTTAGTTCTAGAAAATTTTCTTTTCTGCACGACCGTTTGATCCAAAATAATAGCTCCAGTTTGTGAAACTTGTTTGTGCAACACTTAGGCAAAAACTGCATCTGTTAGCCATGACGGCTCTTACCGCCGGCTTAACGAGGCAATGCTCAATGAATGATCCTGATCACTCATAGCGGATTTAAATAATCTAATTGCTACTGTTTCCCATGGCGGCTTAAACAATCTGACACAATTAGGCATATATCATTAGGCCCCTTCGTAAGCCGTCATCTTGAATATGAATTGAAGTATTTTCTCCGGCTTAAATTTGAACCGGAAATTTTTATTTTGTCATAGGCTTCCATCCTTCATAATGCCGCCCAAGGCTCCCAAAGCACCCATCACATGTAACTAGGTTAAATCCACCGTCACTGATAGCATCTTAGCTGATTTTGTAAAGACTGGTTATCTGCCGAAGAAAGAGGTCATGTCCTATCGTGCTCCTGATCCGTCAGAAGAAAAACCTCAACCCAAGGATGGGGAAGTTGTCATCTTTACTGATCACATGAACCGGGGCTTTGCTCCACCCGGCTCAAAAAATTTCAGAGACGTCCTGCACTTTTTTGACCTGCGACCTCAAGACATCGGACCCAATTCCGTGTCAAATATCTGCAGTTTCCAAGTGTTCTGTGAGGTGTACCTTGGAGAAGAACCCAGCTTATTACTCTTTAGAGAGTTATTTTATCTGAACCGCCAAAACGAATGTGCCAATGGGCCCAGCTTGGAACTCGGCGGAATCTCAATCCAACGACGAAGAGATTGTCTCTTCCCTTATGCTGAGCCGCCAAGTCACCCTAAAGATTGGAACCAGACATGGTTCTACTGTCAAGACACTTCTCCGGCTGATGAGAACCCTCTGCCCGGCTTTTGCGCCCTGCGACTGGAGTCAAATCACCCATTGCCAGATAAATTATCTCCAGCTGAACGTCAACCACTTGCTCCCACCATCAACAAGATCAAAGCTCTTCTGGGGAACGGCCTAAATGGCATTGATCTGGTCCGGGTTTGGATTGCCTGGCGGGTTATCCCCTTAAGCCGCCGCCCCGGCTTGATGTGCGATTACACTGGCCTGAACAATGATCCTCTACGGCACAGTCCCGACGACTTACCCGAAGACGTTGTTGATGACATGACCAAGTCTCTTCTGAACGAAAGCCTGGCTGATTGCGGGAAAGTGGGCTTAAGCCCTTTCTGCAAAGCTAACCCAGCTCCAGCGGTAAGCCATTGACTTGAGCATTTTACTTCCCACCTTGATAATGTTGTCTTTACTCAAAAACCTTTGTTGCAATTTGCAGGTTGATGACAAATTTTGGAAGGTCAAGTATGACCATGAGGCTGCAAAGAGAGCCAGAAAAGCTAAGAAAGCCGCCAGGAAAGCCGCTCCCCGTAAGAAGGGAAGCAAGCCTAGCGCCTCGGATATGTTTCATCTGGACGATACCTCCGAGTCAGAGGTAGCTCTTGACTCTTTAGGTTCCTTTTTAACCATCTTATTGACACTGATTATCAGCAGGAGGATACAGGAGCGAGTACTGCAGTGATTGAAGAGGTAACTATAATTTCCTCCGACTCCGAGCCTTTGCCGAGACAGAAAGTCCGAAGAGTAACCCGGAAAGTAAGATTTTCACATCCTTTAGCTTATCAAGATCCTCAATTTCTTTTGAAGCAACAGATTCACGAAAGTCGGAGGCAGACCCGGACCAGCAAAGATGCAGACCTCTCCTCCGGCTTACCTGATGCAACAAGAAAACGCCGGACTGAGGTTACCTCCGATTTACATTCTTTGTATCCTTTAGCGGGTTTCACTCGTCAATCACTCAATTTTTCTGACTCAAACTATCAGGGGACTTCACCTTCTTCCGGCGACTCAATGCAATCTAACATGCCGGCTTTCAAAACCGCCCCAGGGTAATGATAATCTGTTTATCTTGTGTTTATCTTACTCATGTTTTTGTACTAACCCTTTGATTCCCAGTGTGCAAGTGAAGCCCAGCAAGAAGGCAAGGAGAAGTAAGCCGGCCGACGAGCCGATCTTGGCTGAATCGGAGCTCAGAGCGGCTGCTGCCGATACTTCCGTTCCTGAGCCGCCGCCTGAACCAGCTCATGACGCTCCAACTTCCACCACTGATCCATCTGTCGAACAAACTATGGAAGGCTCTGAAAACCCGGAGATCCCCAGCTCGGCCATGATGGATGACCCGGAGGTCGAAATCACCCGGACGGACTTTGTTGAACCGGGGAGACCTACCGCGCTAGCCAAATGTTCTGCCAAAGAAGAACTTCTGGAACGCCGCAAAGCCAAACTGAACGTTACTAATTATGCTCATCTGAGTATTGGAGACATCGTCACTGGCTATCTGAATCAAGTGCACAACAGCCGTGACTTGGAAATTGACATGGTGAAGCAGATTCACCAAAAATCTGAGGTATAATTCTCATTGCTTATTCCTTAGTTATCTTAACTCTACCAGCCCCCAAGTCTACTGCTTATGATCAAATATGTTGTAGACTTAACACCAGCTTAGTAATTACTGCAAGAAAACCGGCTTATCCGGTAGCGCCCAAGGTCCGGCTTAGATAGCAGATTTGATCCAGCCCTCACCGTGTTTTAACCAAGTATTTGAACAGCAATATGCATTAGCCCCCAAGTGCCAAGTACCTTTGCCTGCAAAGTGCTTGGGACTTACTTTCATAAACCGCCACTGTAAATAGAGCTCTTCAGCATACATTAGCCCCCAAGTGCCAAGTGTCTTTGCTTGCAAAGTGCTTGGGACTTAATATTGCATTATGATCACCCTAACTGTGACCCAGAATTTATACAGGCCGCCATTAATCAATTTGAGTCGGAGATCTCTGAACTGAAGACTCGATTGAAAACTCAAGAGAATGAGACCCAAAAGGCAAATTCCAAGTTTGAATTCAGTGTATCTGCTCAAGAGAAACTGAAAAAGAAGTTTGAAGCAGAAAGAAAGGCCTGGGCTGATGAAAAGGCCGCTTTTCTCAACCGGGCTGAACAAGCGGAGGCTACTCTTGCAGAAACAACCGCCGAATTATTCGGCTTAAAACGCCATGTATCTCAGATGGTCTCAGCAATCTTTGGTAAGTTACTCTGCAAGTGTTAGCTATTTTAAATCTTTTTCAACAAGTATCTCAATTGTCATTAGCTCACCTGACTTTGCAATGCAGGCCCCAGGAGTTCCAATCTCAACCAGAGCATGCTGACAAAACTGAAGGCCGTTTATACCCTGGGTCACAACGTGCTTTAGCTGTCGTGGCTTTGTCAAATGAAGTTCCCACTCATCTGGCGGACGTGCTAAGGCGGCTTGCCGTGCTACCTCAACGATTCCAAGAACTGAGACGAGCTTCTGCAAGAGCCGGAGCCATAGCTGCATTAAGCCGGGCCAAGGCGTGGCTACCGGAGCTAGACCCGGCCGACATCGCCCTTGGGTATCCCAGCTTGAAGGAGGACGGCACTCCATTTGATCAGAAGGACTTCGCCGCTTGCGTGAAGGACATACGCCCTGTGACCACTCTGATTGGCAACGATACAGATCTCACCAAGTATCAACCGGGTTATGACGCCGAGAATCAGAGAATTCCAACCCCGCGTTATGAAGCAATCAGCCTGATCCCTCTAACTCGTAAGCATACCTTCGCCCCTGAAGTTGACCCAGCCGAGTTAATTGATGATGAAGCTGAATTTGAAGCCTTGAGTGGCATTGACTGGAAATCATCAACCTTCCAGGACAGGGAAACAGCCGGAGGAGCGGAAAGGGATGAACCGGAAGCTTCAGCCCAACAACACATTTGATCCCTCAGGCGGCTCATGGTTGTCTTAATAAAAAACAATGCCTCACTTTTTGGACTCGGGGAGTCATGTAATAGAGTAGGAAAATACTTAATTTTATCGTGCCATTGCGCATTTGTGTGGCGCTCAACACTTCTTAAGCCGCCATCTTATATTCACCCGTATTATACTGATCCTCTGCTTTCCTTGCTTTAATTGTCCTGCATATAGAACAAATCACAAGTATCTTGGCGGCTTACCGCCTGGAGGGTCATATATTTTACATATAACCCGGAGTAAGTAACAATCATAAAAACCGGTTCGCAATCATATCTTTGAGACATAATCATAACAGCATACCTGTGATCCTTCGATTATGCTGCCGGTTTATGCGATCCGAACAATGAGGTTGAGAACCCAACCCCAGTTTACCAGCACATATGATATTTATTATGTGCTATCAACGATATGATCAAAAAGAACGTCAAGTAAAATCCAAAAAATGTTTGCAAGAAGAAATTTCAAAAAACCTTACGGCCTCTGGTTCGAATACGACCGGAAAACCATCCCAAAGGGGTTAAGCTAAGATTCGAATACGATCATATAGCCCCCAGTGGCTTTGGCGTTGCTGATCAAGAGGGTACCGACAGCTATGTTCTCTTTGGTTCGAATACGACCTATGTTTGAACGGGAAGCCCCCAAATGACCTTGAGAGTTGTTTAACGACGCTGATTCGAATACGATCCACGTCGGTTCTCAAAAGGGGGTTGAGCTATGGTTCAAATATGACCAAGAAAACTCCCCAATGAGCTCGGCAGTGTGCCGATCAAGAGGGTGTCGACAGCTATGTTCTCTTTGGTTCGAATACGACCTATGTTTGAACAGAAAGCCCCCTAGTGATCATAATTTTTAACGGCTAGATTCGAATACGATCGTAAGCCGGATCAGCCCCCAAGTGACCATGTGAGATCATAACAGAAATAACAATGACACCTGTTACCTTTGAGGGGAAAAAGGACAGAGGTCCTGCTTTATTATTTATCATAATATATACATTGTCACGGAAGTATGTACATTATGAGAGCCGGTGGCTCAAGTGTAATAAGGCCGAAGTTGAGCTATATTCCACGGCCGGCGGGTCTCCTCCTCCGACTTACGTGAATCTTTGTGCTCTCGAACATCGATGAGGTAGTATGACCCGTTGTACAAGTTCTTGCTGGCCACAAAGGGCCCTTCCCAAGGTGGGGATAACTTGTGTGCATCTGTTTGATCCTGGATGAGCCGGAGCACCAAGTCACCTTCCTGAAGGGTTCTGGACTTAATCCGGCGGCTGTGATAGCGGCGCAGGTCTTGTTGGTAAATCGCCGAGCGAGCTGCTGCTATATCACGCTGTTCATCCAACAAGTCAAGAGCATTCTGACGCGCTTGTTCATTGTCCGTCTCAACATAAGCCATGATGTCGCTAGGGAGAACCGCCTCGGCTCCGTAAACCATGAAGAAAGGCGTATAACCCGTAGACCTATTAGGAGTAGTGTTGATGCTCCATATCACAGAGGGTAACTCCTCCACCCAACAACCCGGCGTCCGCTGCAAAGGGACCAAAAGCCGGGGCTTGATGCCTTTCAAGATTTCCTAATTGGCTCTCTCAGCTTGACCATTGGATTGGGGGCTAATGACAATTTTGCTCCAACATCAAGACCGCAGAGCCGGCATCCATCTTATCAGACGAATGTATTATTTCTTTGACCCGGCGTACCCAATGGGTTGTAGACTCGCCCTCTTGCTGCTTGCAATTAGTCAAATCCACAATTGACATAGATTGCCTACATGTATCTTTGAAGTTTTGGATGAACCGGGCTTTCAGCTCTGCCCATGACCCGATGGAATTAGGTGGCAGTCCCTTCAACCAAGTGCGGGCAGTCCCACAGCAGCAGTCCGTGCCGGCGACACAAGGCCAGTTGTACGCCGCCACGGACGTGGAGTATGAGCAAGAGATGGAGTTGATGCTTCGCCGCTCCGTCCTCCGCCTGAATAGCTCGGTGGCGCCACCAGGGACACTCCTCCCCGCGAAGCCGGAGCCTGCACGCCCTCCATGCTCTCCTAGCCGCAGCGTCCAAATTGGGGACCGCGTGAAGGAGGAGCGGCTCTCTCGGCCGCCCCGGCACGTGAAGGAGGAGCGGCGCTCTCTGTCGCTCGTGCCCATTGTGATCGTCGCGAAGGTGCAAGGTCGCATTCGCCACTACCTCGGCGGCGGCGGTGGCAACTATTCGTCCTCCTGAAGCGTCGTAACGACACAGGGGTGCGCCGACAGGGAGCGGCGCCGGCGGGATAGGCGCAAGGCGTGTCGGTTGGAGTTCGTGGACTCCGGTGTCCCGCCGCCACACATCGCGGCGGACCCGGAGCTGGAGTACGGCTGGGCCCTGGACCGCTCCGTCACGACGGCAGAGACTTTTTTTTTGAATTTTCACCGGGGAAGGAGGGAGAGCCCCTACGACGGCAGAGACTAGCAAGTGTCGTCTCCGCCTCCTCGACGGGGAAATGGCCAAGTGCGGCGAGGAGTGGTCTCTCAGCAAGATCGTCGCCAGCAACGCCGCCTACTCCAAGGCCCGCCGCCCTCTCCCCCCGACCATGTCGTCGGTGGTCGCGGACGCATTACGCACGGCGTAGGAGGAAGCGAAAAGGATCATCCGCGAGTGTCAGGCGGCTGCTGGGAAGCCCCGCTGCGACGCCGCCCCCTTCCGCCGCCCAAAGCCTGACGACGATGACTCCGACGCTGGATGCGACGACGATGACGAGAGAGCCACCGGCCAGCCCAGCAATGGCCTACGAGGCCCCCGTGAAGTATAGGGTAGTGTAGGATTAGGTTTTTTTTAGATTTTTAGTTCACCAGATGAAATATTATCCGATTTTATGTAAAAAGTATCTAAGTTTAAATGAATATCGTGAGGTTTGTTTGAGTTTGCATCAAATTTTGTCCGTTTTCGTTGAAATTCGTTTGAAATGTAAGCGGACATATGCGGGCACCATTGGATGGCGATCTCGTCTGCGGACTGATTCCTCTATCCAAAGACAAATGCCGAAGCAAATTTATTTTGAAATGTATGCTAGCACGGTTGAATGGTCGGCTCTCACATCACTTTCCACAGACTGGTCCGGACCAGTCCGCGGATGGATACTGTGTCCATTTTGAGGTTAGTCTTGGAGATGCCTTGAACTAAAGATTCGGTAGGGAGTTGCACAAAAACATTGGGCAGTAGTCATTAAAGGTTACCAGGAATAATCCAATTTTTCAAGCATTTCGTAATTTTTTAATGCAGTATAAATATAGACGCTCACGTATACACACATACACTTATTTCTATGAATGCACGTACTTACGTCCTATTTATGAGCACCTCCATGGCTTGTTACAGGAGAGACGTGCGAGAAAACTCTGGAAAGATACATCATAAGGGCAACTTCAATGCGGTTCGCCAAAACGAACACACTAAATATTTGTGAACATGTTCGAATGTATCGGCAGACAACAAATAGAGGGAGTGCCATCCAACTTTATGAACGAGATGTCCGTCCCTTTTCTCACCAAAAAAAATACAATAAAATAGAACCAAATGTTGGCCCCTTTCCAAAATAAAAGAAAACCAAAGCAAATGTCCACCATGCAGCGTCACTTTGAATCATCGAGCAATAACAATTCAATCCTTAAATCGTAATAAAAGCGTCAAATGTTTAACAAATTTTAAAAATTTATCGATCCCAAATTCAACCATACTCCTTAAAAGCGGCCTTCGTCTCAAGCCTTCTCTCCACGAGCTTGAACTTCTTCATCGACACATGTCGTTCACCCAGATGTTGGGCCTCTTGAGCTTCATCTAAAAATGCATCAATGTGAAGGATTTGCCCTCCGTCCTTTGGTACAGCTCGGTAGTGCGTCCTGCCCATACAATGACGTGATCATTAAGTTGTAACATTGAGCGAATCAATGACTTGATCAACATGTAGAGCAACAAGCAGCAAAATTTACGAACCCCATGATTAACGTGCCTGGTGGGCCACCTTGTTTTCACTTGCGCAATCGCATTGCAATATTCATGGGGGGCTTTAAAATGGTGTATACTCGAGTTGTCTGCGTGCCACCCAGAGGAAATTAGGCTTATTTCACATGTCAATGACAAAGTCCATATGGTTTGTCTACTGTCGTTGTTGCTCTTTTGATGTGTGATGCAGATACAGAGGAAACTGCAGGTGAGGATCGAGGAGCAGGGCAAGAGGCTACAGAAGATGTTCGAGGACCAGCTCAAGACCAGCGGCAGCACCGCGCCGGCCGCGGACCCTGACGTCGTCCTCTTCCCGGCGGCGGCGGAGGCGCCAAGCGAGCAAGAGGAGGATACCGTGTTCGTCAACGTCATCGATGACGGTGGTAATGACGTGCAGATCGTCTCCGTCGCCAGCACCAGCTACGACGACGAGTTAGCCTTGTGAAACATTGTAGTGATCTAGGGCTTTTGATTTGATCCGACAAGTGTTGATGCTGTAGTTCTCGATGTATATTATGCATCAACGATGCAGAGTCTTTCTTTTTTTCAAGATCGATAAAGTAATAACAGTTTGTCTAATTCACATCTAGATGTTTTTTAGGATGTCACATCTAAGCTTCCATAAATATATAATGCAGTAACAAGAAACAAAAAAAACTAAAAAAAATAAACCACAAACAAAGTGGACATCAGTTTAGATGTGTCCTAAACAGCCCAAGTAATAAATCATGTCAGTTTTTCACTAGTTCATCGAAGGCTCTTTGTCAGAGGAAACCCACGCGTTTCTGAACGATTCTCCTTTGCTGTCTCGTCAGAGTTATAAATTAAAACTCAAACAGGAATGCACGACCTGATTTAGCAAGGGCTTATTTTGGGTTCAGTTCAGTTAGGTGAGGTGTCAGTTCAGTTAACAAACACAAGCAGCACCTCCAGGTCAAGTGACAGTATTGTAAACTGTGAGGATCCGTGGAAACTCCGCCTGGCGTCAGTGAGGAGGATTCTAATGGGGAAAAAATGCATAGCAGAGAACTCAAAAAAAAAAATTTGGATTGTCTGCTTGACGTCCCCCATTCAGTTCCATTTTTATGGTGAACCGGCTTTGTCAACATGTACTAATTTAGTTAGCTCATCACAGTACTGCTAGTACTATTCACTCCCTCCGTAAAGAAATATAAAAGCGTTTATTGATCTAGACGCTCTTATATTCCTTTATAAAGGGACGAGCCGCTGCTAGATCGAGGCTTTCTGCAGGGAAAAGAAGATGCCCTGACTTTTCCATCTTATTTTGGGGAACTACAGCTTACAGGTGCCTTTCCAAAAAAAATAAGTGTAGAGGTTATCTGTGCAGCAATTCCCCAAGAAATGCAAAATTAACGTGCGAATGCAGTGACCATGTAAGGACCAACGAGAACCTCAGCATAAACCTTTCACCAGAAAACTAAAATTCAATTCAATCTGGCACTCAGATATAAAGCATAACTTTACATAGTCAGTAAAGACACTTTGACACTTCAGAAACTAAAGCTAACAACAACTCAGTACGAGTTACACCAACCAAATACTGGGCAGTAGCCAATACACACATGGCAAGTCACAGGCTACCACAAATAATCTGACTTTGTCTGACGCAGTCCATAATCCGGAACGCCGGGGAGATACACAAGCTACGCTGTCCATTTTGTAAGAACACCATTTCTGTAAAGTTAGGCCTATCTGGCACCGCTGCGATCCTACATCTGCATGGACGGCGAGCAGAGCAGGGCAAAAACAAGGTTAATCAGTGCATCGGTAGGAGGCATATCCATGTATCAGCGGAAAAACTGGATGCAATCCTAGATCTACTTGCAGTGAATTCAGTAGCTGATGTACACTGGATAGAGGGAAAAAACAGTGAATGTTCTAACCAGTTAATGAGGATATGCTATGTCCTTTGGATGAAATGGTGAGCAAGCAAGTCTGATAATCCTGAAGCTGGAATGCTCTCGCAGCCGAACAGCTCTTGAAGACTGGAATCACATAGTATTGATGCACTCGCAGGATCCTGTGCACGATCAAACAGAACATGAATGGATCTCATGCGTCTCAATGGAGCTGGACAGCATGTCCCAGTTAACAATAATTAAAATTCTCAGGAATGGCATCAGGAGGTGAAAGGACATGGAGGTATCATTGGCAAACATTTTCTGACACTACTTTACAGAGAAGTGCATGCTCAAAATCAATGTAGAAATTCTGCTGCTATTCTGAAACGGGCCTCTTAATGCAACAATTGTTTTCTGTATTTGAAAACTGCTAGCATTATAAATGTGTGTATCTTTTAAACTTTGAGATGGATACAGTTCCAACCACAATCCACTCTAGGATAGAACAATCGCTACAATATATCATGAAGCATTCAAGAGTCTTCCTGTAGGAAGAACACATCCAAGATGGTCTTCAAAAGACAATGCGGCTTGAAAATTTTCCAAAGATGTAAACATGACACACAGCTACTGCAGCATAACAGACACCTATATCTCAATGATTCTCTACCAAATAGAGCAAAGATGTGAGTTTAGATTATTCATCAGTCTTACTAGTGTTACTCCTGCCAGTAGTGTTTCAACGCATTGGATTTTTCAGCAATCATTCAGTACGTATCCGCAAGCAAAAAACAAACTGGAATCCTGCAAGTAAAGGAAAGGTTAAGGCACATCCATACCTCAAGCTGATTTGCTTTTATGTAATCCCAAAGATACTTGAGGGCATCATCATGAGGCACTGTTCCTTCTACACCAAGGAATTTGGCTAGCGCATCAGAAACTACCACGTAGGGCTGATTTTGATTTATAGTAGGCATTTGTTGAGGAGCTGCAGTGGCAGCCTTAACCTTTTTTGCTTCCGAAGGTTGATCTTCTGCAGTATCAAAATAATGTATTTGAGGATTCTTAATAGTAAATTCAGATGTATATTAGCAGGCAGATATAGATAAAAGGAAACAAAAGCACGTACTTGGGTCAAGAGGAGTTATGTGCTTGGCCAACAATTTGTTCATCTTAAACATGTCAGTGGAGTCAGTTCCAAAAACGATACGAAGTTCATCATTGCATATAATCTTCCTTTTGTCATCAGGATCCTGAAGATTATTCTGCCTGATATATGCCCATAACTGCTTCACAATCTGAATGAAGAGTAGAGTTCAGAAGTGAACCATTTGAGTTAATCAAGGGAAAGAAATCTGATCTAGTGAATGAAGATATTGAAAGTACCTGAGTTCTTGACATGGCAGTCTCGCCAACAACAGTCTGAAGTTCAGGTGAAATTGCACAAACTTTGTTTAAGCCACCAGGCCCGCCTCTCTTTCTCTTAGAGGCACTGGAAGAAATTATAAACATATCACAACGATTGGTTTACATAGATGACTTAATTCCATAATTAGTACTATGCATTGACCCGTATAACGTAACAAAATTTAAGTGTTGAACATGGGTGCATGAATTACATGAAAATACGACAGTTCAGTGTTGAGGCAAAATATACTCTTGAAGGCCGATGAACTAAAGAAGGTCCATTAGCACAATACTATAACTCAAAAGGTATAATTAACAACTACCTATGTACCAAATCAGCCAGAAAATGATAATCCGGCATACAAATCCAAAGAATAAATTTAGAGGACACTAGTCGACTGGTTGGGACTATTTCCTCAAAAGCAGGGTAGGCAGAAAACAAGAGCCAACACAGACAAAGAAACAGGTTGCTCACAAAAGCTGAAGGAGGTTACGATTCCTCACGTACGGCATGTACAGCTTAATCTCTAGTTTGTACATTCTGGCATAACAGCTGTCCTGAACTTCATTGCGTATCAAATAAATCCATAACGGATATGTGCGCATTTTAAAATTAAAAAGGTTAGCTTTTATGACGCTCAACGTATAGGATGCAACCAATGAAGCTAACCATGCCAAACTTCCTTCCTGGTTGACCAGTCTAGTTAATGTGGCAGAAATGGACAACGAACAAAACTATAAACGAACGGTCACTAAGCGAATCAGCCGTTACGAGTGGCGAAAAAACGGTAATGACATCCTAAGCATACATACATCCTAGACACCACACCGCTAGAGTCCATAAAAAACGACGTCTACAGAGTTGGGCCCAACAAAGTTGCCATATTGAACCCCTAAACCTACCGCCGCTGTTAGGTGCCATTTCATGAATCCAGATGAACACAATCAGCTCAACCTTCAATCCACACAATTAGCAACAGTAATCACATGAATCGACCAGCTAAGTGTCCAACCACCTAAATTTCAGTGCCAAAAGGTAGGTAGTTGCAGTGTATCAAAGCAACTCAATATGGGGAACAAAACCCTAATTGTTATCCCTGGCTCACCTCTCCTTGTTGTCACCGACGGCCTGTGGTGCGGCTGTGGGGGAAGTGATGGCCCCGACCCCAGGGGCCGGCTGCTGGAAGGAGACGGTCCCACCAGTGGCGACCCCGCCGAGGGCGTTGGCGTAGCGGAAGGCGAGCGGCGGCGGCGGGTAGAAGGCCATGGCCGGCACGGCGGGCGGCGGCGCGGAGACCGCGACGGCGTTGTTGGCGGCGGCGGCGCCTCCTGAGACGACGGGCGGGAGCTGGGGCATGGTCTGGAAGACGAACTGCGGCTGAATCGCCGCGAACTGCTGCTGCATCTGCAGCATCTGCTGCTGCTGCTGCTGCACCTCTAGCGGGAGCTGTGGCTGGGGCATGGCCTGCGTCATGGCAGGCGCGGACGCGGGCGCGGGCGCGGAGGCGGGGAGCGGGGGCGGGTTCTGGTTCTGGTTCTGGGCCTTGGGCGGCGGAGGCGGAGGCGGCGGCGGCTGGAGGCGGGGCCCGAAGAAGAGGTCCATCTGGTCGCGGATGTAGGGCGCCTTGTGGGAGAGGTCGACGCCGAGCCGCGCCTGCGCCTGCTGGAGCACGGCGGCGAGCGAGGCCGCCTCCCCGGCGCCGCCGCCGCCGGCCTCGAGCGCGCCCCGGAGGAGCGACTCCACGCAGGCGGCGATCTCCTGGTCCGACACCATGGCCGCCGCGCGAAAAAAAACTCAAATCTCGCCCCGCCAAAACCCACCGCGATTCCCCTCCCCCTCCCTCTCTCCCTCTCCCTCTCCCTCTCTCTCTCTCTCTCTCTCTCTCTCTCTTTACCCCTCTCTGTCTCTGCAGCTTGGTCTCCCCCCCTTTGTCGCCCCCCTCTCTCTCTCTCTCTCTAGCTCCGCCCCTTTCTCTCTCCTGATTTCCCCTCGCCTAATCTATTTGTTAAGTAGGGTTTCGTCGCGAGGGGGACGGCGGAAAGGGACGGGCCCCTGTGCGCACCGCGCAGTCGGCCACGCACCCGCTGGCCGTTGGGGGCCGGGTCTGTGCGGGCCCACGCGTCATCGGGGGGCTGGCCGAGCGAGCCGCGTGTGGAACGGAGGGGCTGCGGTGGGGCGCGGTGCGTAATGGCGAGAGTGCCCTCCGGTTTTGGATATGCGGTTGTTGCGGAGGCGTGGGATGCGTTTCTGCGCTTGTGGGCCCCGCCGCCCACCCGCCCGCCGGGGACGTGTCCGGTCTACGGTTGCGGCAGGGGGGGAGGGGAGAAGGAGGAAACCCCTGCGACGGGGAGAGGGACGTGGGCTGAGCCGAAGCTATGGATGGCCTAATGAGTGAGACCTCCCCCCTCCTCATTGGACGTATATTGGCAAATAGGCCAGCCCACTCCGGCGCGAGCGGTTTTTTTTTTACTATTTTTCGGATTTTCTATAAAATAAACAGGGATTGTTTTTTACAGAGCTAAATATTTAAAACTATATTATAAATAAAAATAAATATTTTATCAAATTGTTCAGCATCTGTTTACAAAAATCAGTATGTACAAAGAAAATGCTCGCACTGAATTGAAAAAAGTTCAGTGTGTACTAAAAAAAGGAGTCCATTGTATAATTACAAAAGTTTAGTGTATATTAAAAATGCTCACTATATACTAAAGAATTGTTGATCATGCACTGAAAAAAGGGGTCACCGTGTATTAAAAAAGAACAAAAGAAAAGGAAAAGGAAAAAAGCAGAAATAAGATAAGCAAAATAAAATCATGACACAAAAGCTGCAGTAAAGCAGCGAACAAGAAAAAACCCGGACTGCACCGGTCTAGCTCGTCTAGGTAGTGGGTGGCGCGGTGCTGCGGGCTGTGAATAGGATCCACTTCAATGAGTTTGCTCGGAGATTGCCGTATCACCTCCCTTGTTTGCCCTTGAAAGTTCGGGTTGTGGGCTGCATAGAGAGTGCCCCGCGCATGTTTTACGAAAGTGCGTGTGTTTAAAAAAAAGGAGTGCGAGTGAGCGGGTTTGCCCCAAAACATTTCTCTTAAATAAATGCCCTATGTAAGGGCATAAATGTACACCCCCAAATGTCTGCGGGCGTTGTTCGGACGTGCCCGTACCCACATACATCATCCAACCCTATACCTCAAATAAGGCGGACACCGAGTCATTTCACTAGGTCATAGAATTTTTTAACAATGCAAAAGATCGCTAATAAACAAATAAAAATTATTCTAATAAATCCTACTCCTCGCTGTCGGAGCTGAGGTCGATGACCCCGCATCAGAGGAGTCGGCCCCATCGTCATTGGCCATTGGCGCGAACTCACGAAGTTGTCGATGTGTGACTCTTTTGGCATGGTCATCATGTTGCTTCGTCTCCACGTCATCCTCAACCCCAAGCTCCTCGAAGAGGAAGGCACGCAACGCCTCGTTGATGCGGAGCTCGCGGTTGACCGTGAGGGCCCTCTGCACGGAAGCGAGCACTACCTGTTTCTCGTTGACAAATTATAAGTCCGCGGGAGCGCCACGAGGGCAACGGCATCTGCACTCCACCTCCAGTTGCTCCATGACTGCGCGGGGCTCGTCTAGGAGTGTGGTCGAACTTGTTGTCTCTTGCACTAAGAAGTGGTCGACCGCCCCATCAGCCGGAGCCGCGACCTCGACGGTCATCGCCTCCTCCTCCACGGGCGTCTCGTCATCCTTCGGGACATCCGCTAGCGCCATGGGGTAACCTTCCTAGTCCTTCTACGAGCTCGGCTCCGGAGAGCCTGTATGTTGGCTCGCCTCAATGCGAGCCTGCCACCAGGCGTCCACAACATGGACCCCCACTACGATTTCAACGCAACACATCGGCGTCAACTGCTTATATCGCATTATCTTTATCCACAGCATGGTGACGACAAACGGCGGATGACAAACTAGGGGGCTTGGACCATGAATAGAGGTGATAAAATGTAGAGAGTGGGCTCGGAGGTAGAGTTTGGGGTGCCCAGCCGACTTTTTAATAGCCCATTATGCTCCTCGGTGCGCCTCGTCGGTTGCCATACCATGAACGTGGTATGCGTGGAACAGCGAAGGTTCGTCGCGGGATGGTGGGAGTCGGTGAGATGGTCTAAATGTGGCGATGCTTCTATAACCGACCAAAGTTTTAGGTGGGATCGGGTTGTAGGACTCCAATGAGGCGGACGTTTGGAATCCCCCATACCTCCCACCAATTTTTGGGCGGATTGTGGGGGTTCGGACGTCCAAATGGGTCCAGCCCAAGACGAGAATCTATGTTGGAGGCCTAAAAGTGTCCATACAGTTCGGTCTAGACATATAGAAGAGATTTGGTGAGCCGCTTTGGAGATGTCTTAAGGCAATCCATGAGGAAATCCTCCACCCCCCATGTCCACCCACCTATTTATGGAAAACTTTATCTGTGATTTGGAGGTAACGATGGAGAGGTAGCACGGGGGAGGTCGAAGGTTTCTAGTACGGCATCGATGTTGGCTCCTCGATAGATCCTACCTCCGATTAGGAGCTCAAAGATTAATGTTAATGTAGTTGTCTCGGAGATACAACTGAGATGTGTGGTTCATGTGGTATGCATATGTGAGGATGACACTTACAAGGGCGCATCAGCCATTGTCTTCAATGGCATCACTCATCTCGAGTAGTCTCACAACTATGGCATGCAGAGAGGCTCTCAATCTCATGGGTGACCTTCATTTTGGCTAGTATTGTGTGTGGCCTCTGACTATCCGGAGGTTACACATGGTATCCAAGGGTCGACAAAATGCTTATACGGTCAAATCCTTGAGGATATCAAGACCGGTGCAACGACTACCCATTTAGTCGAACATCATGTTTGGTTCACGAGCGGGGATGAAAATGGAGCAAAAGCGGACGAAACTAAGTGTTGCCACATGTGTTTTCACATTTCTTTTCGAAAGTGGGAACGAATATAGAAACCCCGGAAACAAATACTAACGGGAACAAATGGATAGCAAATATGGTGTAAACTCGGATACAAATTTGGATGTGTGTAATAACTAAAAGATCCCTTGAACCATTGAGAGAGACACAAGCAAACCGACAAAAATTTAGATTGATATCACTACAATATCTATCGATGTTTTCCTAAGCCATTGCCATACCACCTAAAGCAGCCGCACCACATGGTCGCGCCTGGACAATGCAACAAGGATGAGTGGGTGGAACGTGGAATGGTTTACCATGGATAGGTGTATGGCGCATATCATGTCAGTGGTGGCATGGATTTGTAAAACATAGAAGGGAATTAGGTTAGGTATTAGCGTTCTGGTTGTTGGACCACAATATGGGTTTTATTGGGTGTCGACTTGAGCTACATAATGGATATAGATAAACGGAAAGTTCCGCTGACGGGCTCCTGTACTCGGGGTACATAACATAAAGGGGCTCGACCTTGCCAGATACACAAGCCCCGCTAGGACCAGACTAGGAGGAAGCCCTAAGAGGTGGGGGCGACCTTCGTGCTCTCCAAGACTAGAGGGCGGCGGCGCCGTAGATGACATGTACCCCCATGTAAACCCTAGACCTCTCTTGTCTATAAAGGGAGATCTAGGTCCTCATTCATCATCTAATCTTAGATCCAAACTCTCGATAGTAATTCGTACACCATTGTAATCCTCTACATGAGGTATCCCCTCGCCATGAATAACAAGAAGAAGAAGATGTAGGGGGTGACTCTTCGGAGGCCCAAACCTGGGTAAATAGTGTGTGCAGACCCTGTCTCGGTACTTCTGATCTCGTCCTGAACCCTACCGCCAGGCCAATCCCTCACGTTAGTTGGCGCGCCAGGTAATGGCGACGTTGATTGGAGACCTAACCCGGTGCGGAGAATCAGAAGAGGACGGCAAGCTCCCGCCATGCCAATCCCTCACGTTCGACTCTTTTGAGCTGGTCTCTGATGGATCAGGTCAACTTTTCGACATCTCGCCCTCACACCCCGTCAACCACATGTACGATGAGAAAGGGAAGGCCTTGGGGGTCTAACCTAACCACCTCGCGTGGAAACGCGAGCGAGGCGTTGTACAGGCTCCACAAAGCCGTCAGCCCGCTCGCGAGACATCCGTGAATATGATATTCACGATGGCGGATACACACCGAAACCAGAAACTTGGGCGACATGTGATCTACGCAGTAGAAAACGCAACCAACGAGCGGCTTGCGTGGACCTAGGAAATGTTGAACTTCGATGTCGGGGATCACCTCGAGGACGTCGTCCATCCAGGCAAGCATGCCCTGGTGCTAGATCCAATCATGGGGGGTTGCTGCCTCTCACGCGTCCTAATGGATGGAGGCAACGACCTCAATATTATCTTCACTAACACCCTAGAGAAGATGAAGATCTCAATGTCTAGTCTACATAGGTCGGACGTGTGGTTTCATGGGGTGGTGTCGGGACGCCCAGTGTGTCCCCTGCCGTAGATTGAGATCGAGGTCATCTTCAGAGACGAGCACAACTACCGAAGCAAAACCGTACAGTTTGAGGTCGCTCCCTTTCAGACCGGCTAGCACGTGATCTTTGGCAGGCCCACATATGTGAATTTCATGGCGGTCCCATCCTACGCCTATCTACAGCTGAAGATGTCGGTCTCGAATGGCACAAATACCTTACGGGGGAGCTCAAAAAGGCCTACAAAGCTGAGGTTGCCAACGTGGAACTCGATGAGGCCGCCTTGGCCTCCGCCGAGCTCGCGAAGATAAGAAAACGGATAGGGTCATCAGAGGCCGAGCTCCCATAGAAACCAAGGTCAGGGCCCGTGTTCTAGCCAGCCAAACAAATAAAGAAATTCTAGAAACCGACCTCATGTCATAGGATTTTGCCTTAATCCCTTCAAAACATGCAATCAAGTGTTAGTTGCCAAAAGAAGTAACACAAGTGTTGTAAGTTATGAATCTCATAAGAAGACGCCCACTAGTCAATAATATTGTCTAATCAGTCAAACAAAACACTGGTCATGGCTACCATTATTTGTGTTGCTTGCTTATCCAAGTAGTCATCCTTTCTTCTTCGGATTTTATTGGGTCGTGCACGCGTGTTGATGAAGCGAAGATTCATGCGTGCCTTGTCGGGCTCTATGTCGGTATCAGTCTCAATAAATCTATTATTATAAAATCTGATAGCTCTTTTGTGGTCTGCTTTCCTGCAAATGATTTTCTTGACAGGTCCCCTTTTGTTGATCTTAAGAGGAAAGCACAAAGCATTATGAAGCTTACAAATAATTTCAAGATCGTCAAGATCAATCGCCATGCAAACATGGCGGCTTATGAGATTGCCAAGTTTAGTTTTGACAATAGGTCGGGCGGTCTTCTTTACTATAGTATTCTGCCCTACGTGATGTATTCTGTAATGAATGATTGAAAGCATGATCTAAGCTGACCATAGGCTCACAAATGCATAATCCGTGTATCCAAAAGACCCTCGAAGCTTGGGGAGCAACCTACATTTGCACGTACATATAATGCATGAAAATTTGACAAAATAACACGTCTTTGTTTGTTCTTGACACAAACGACACGATAAAAATGTGTTATCTTGTCAATTTCACCATTGTACATGGCACGCTTAGACTTGGCGTATCAAACATACCGATGTACTACTAACTGTCTTTTGATTAAATAAAGTCACCGAAGTTTCAAAAAGTATCATCTCACATTTTCATGTTTTGCTGAACCGTTTCCTTTTTTTACAGATATTTTGCAGAAGAAAGAAATGACAACCCCCCCCCCCCCCCCCACACACACACACAAAAAGACCTACCCGACCGCAGCCGGGAAGGTACTGTAGACACGACAGGGGATATTTGGTCGATTCCGAAAAACCAGCCAAGCAAAAACCTCCAAAATCTCCCCAAAACCCTAGAGTATTGCACGCCAGATCCCCTCTCCTCTCCTCCCGGCCACCTCTCCCCACCCCCATTCCCCGCACGGCCAAGGGAAAATGGCGCCGTCCACCTCGTCGGCCTCCGCCCTCCTCCACCTCCCGGGTCTGCCTCCCCGGGGACCCCATAGAGGCGGGTGGCGGAACCACCCGCGGCGGCCGCGCCATGCGGCCGTGCGGTGCTCCTTCGCGTTCGCGCCCGTGGAGACGGCGAGGATAAAGGTCGTGGGCGTAGGTGGCGGCGGCAACAACGCCGTCAACCGCATGATCGGCAGCGGCCTCCAGGTAGCGCGGCGCCCCTTGCTTGGACCTCCTCCCCTCCTCCCGCGGAACTGGGGTTCCTTTCTGCCCCGTGCTCGGCGTGTAGATCCATTTCCTAGTCTGATTTGAAATTCGAACCTAGCAAGCGAGCGAGTTAATCAGCGGCATTGTTTCCTTCCTCCCCATCCGTTCCAGGCCACCACCCGTGGTGTGCTTTAGTTCAGCATACGAGTCTATGTAGGCTGGTGTGACGAATGCTCATGTATGCTTACTACATTGTTTCCTAAACAATAAAATGTGTGCTTATAGATTGAAAATTATTCCTTGCCTTCACAGAAGCATCTAGGGAAGTCTAATGCAGTATAATTGTACAGTGACGATGACTGCACATTCATTGTCTGTTTTCTCAAATACTGATGAATGCATTATACAATTTCAGGGAATCGAGTTTTATGCTATAAACACAGACTCCCAGGCTCTTGTGAATTCCCAGGCGCAACATCCGCTACAAATTGGAGAACAATTGACTCGTGGGCTGGGTAATACTTCCTATCTTCTTATGAAAGAAGGATGTCTTTATGGGCGTTTTCGCCCCTAATGCAAACTTTGTGTTGGTGCGCTGAAAAATAGAACAGAAATCAAACAGTATACCAGATGACACATGGTTGCGGACTGCAAATTCCACTGTAAATAGCGCATATTGTTAACGAGACTAAGTATGTCTGTGCAAACAGGTACTGGTGGAAATCCTAATTTGGGAGAACAAGCTGCCGAGGAATCAAAGGAAGTGATAGCTAATGCCCTCCGAGATTCTGACCTTGTCTTCATAACAGCTGGGATGGGAGGTGGTACTGGCTCCGGTGCTGCTCCAGTTGTTGCCCAGATAGCAAAGGAGGCCGGTTATCTTACTGTCGGTGTTGTCACCTACCCATTCAGCTTCGAAGGACGCAAGCGCTCTCTACAGGTATATTTTTGGTGCCTCGTTGAGCAATATTTGGTAATTTTGGTTAAGGTTGGCACTTTTTATTTATTTATCATATAGACTGTTATGCAAACGCTAGCTACAAGAGTTAGCCCTACCTCCAGCAATGTCATTTTCAGTCCTTACAGTAGTCTTAGCGTCAGTCCCCTAATGCTGTTGTATACAGTTTGTTGCTATTTGTTTTGTGAAAATACCCCTAAAATACATTCGATTATTAACTACCATCATTTGTCTGATATGAATTCATTTGATTGCTAGTCATTGGAATTTCTGTTTGCGGTGTTACTCTTTCTTTTTGGACCACTCCTGCTTAAGTAGACTTTGTTTTTCTCTAGTTATTTTAATTTCTTGTCACCACTTCAGGCACTCGAAGCATTGGAGAAGCTTGAAAGAAGTGTTGACACTCTGATTGTGATTCCAAATGATCGGTTGTTAGATATTGCTGATGAGAATATGCCCTTGCAAGACGCATTTCTCCTGGCAGATGATGTCCTTCGACAGGGTGTCCAAGGAATATCAGACATTATCACGGTGGGTTTTCCCCTTCTCTATGCTGCAGTTACTTAGTTGTGACTAGCACAATGTTGTGTGTTTTTGCTATGGTTAAAAACAATACTATATGCTTAAAAAGGTTGTTCTTGCTATTGTTAAAAACAAAACTGTATGCTTAAAAAGATTTTTAGTTCTAAGTTTGCCCTCAATTCCATCCATTTGTGACAAATTCAATATGTGGTGTAAGCCAAATGTGAACAGATCGGCACTACCAATTGACATCTTTATAGCAGTATAAAGATGACATAATACTTATCTGAAATTCTGCAGATACCTGGGCTCGTGAATGTTGATTTTGCTGATGTGAAAGCTGTGATGAAAAATTCTGGAACTGCCATGCTTGGAGTTGGTGTTTCTTCCAGCAAAAACCGTGCCCAAGAAGCTGCTGAGCAGGCAACTCTTGCCCCTTTGATAGGGTCATCCATTGAGGCAGCTACTGGTGTCGTGTACAACATCACTGGTGGGAAGGACATCACTTTACAAGAAGTGAACAAGGTCTCTCAGGTGCGTGAACAACATCACTGACTCCTTACCGTTATCTTTGATGGTCTTTGAAGAATTGATGAAGGCCATTAGAACATCGAAACAGCTGGCAGTAGAACCAATACATGCATATTTAGGTCATTGACATGGAAGTGATGTACTGTTGACTGTTTTGAGAGTAACCACCACTCATTCACTTTCTGCAGATCGTGACAAGCTTGGCTGATCCCTCGGCAAACATAATTTTCGGAGCTGTGGTCGACGACCGTTATAACGGCGAGATCCACGTGACCATCATCGCAACAGGATTTCCGCAGTCCTTCCAGAAGTCCCTTCTGGCTGACCCGAAGGGAGCACGGATACTGGAGGCGAAAGAAAAAGCGGCTAGCCTCGCAACGGCTGCTGCGGCGCAACAACCGGCGGTGGCCGTCCCGACATGGTCCCGGAGGCTCTTCTCCTGAACACTGTTCAGCAGGCAAACAACCTTGCAATTGTGAGGCTGTGGTTCACACTTTCTCGAGGCAGTAGAGATTTTTAGCCGGTGTTATTCTTTTTGGCTGTGTAAACACTCTTAAAACTAGTTTTGCGTAGTGATTAGGTTCCCGCCTAGTGTATGTATTGTTCAGACACTTGACTCGGTTGGTTTAGAAAGTGTTCTGTTCGTTGACAGCTTTGGCAACCCCAGGTCTCGCCTGTTGCATTTTGTGGGTGTGTATGAGCTTGTGTGCGATTGTTGAATCCGGCTAGATTCTGCGTGTTAGTGTATCCACTTTCTTGCTCGAAAACGAGGGGACTACGGAAATTGTCAAACTCTTTCAAATTTCATCCGTCTTTTCTAGTAAGGAAGCTACAAATAATGCAAACTATGAATTCTCATGGAGAGTTTGATCCAGTGTCATATGGTGCGCGTACCCGCCTGCCTATTTATATTGCCAAAATAGAAATGCTAAAATGTTGTCGACATACATGAGATTTGTCAAGTAGTAGATCAAGAAAAACCAGTCATGTCCAAGCAATATACATCCGTCCATGCATGTCTGCAACACAACTTCTTTTTTTTGAGGGAATGCAACACAACATTTTTTTAAAAAAATTTCAGGGGGTTTTGTCGATGAGAATATATGCAGCACAAGTGCACAACACCGGACAAGAAAGCATCTCGTATTGCGTCGTGTAGCCTTTGGTAGTAAGTATCACCGGGCCAAGAAGCCCACAGGGTTGCCCGGCCGTGAGCCCTTTGCCTCGGCCTTTTCCACCTACTTGCGGCTGCGCGGAGTGGAGGCTCTCATTTCCCAGAGCGATTAGTCCCACATCGCTGCTCGGAGTCGCAGCGCTACCATGCAGCAGTATATAAGGAGGGCCACGGCTTCCATTCAAAGGCACGCAGCTGCGCAGCGGGCACAAAGCGCACTATTCTTTCGCCTTTTACTAAAGAATACCGTGTGCACACTGCAATTAGCAGCATACGCTAATTTTTGAAGGGGATCCTCCTTAACTGGAGGGCCCAACAATTCAATTTTAAATTTTGCAATTCGAACTTTGGATGATTGGATGCGGAACTCTGCTTCGTGCCTGTAATAGCCCTCTACCTTAGCTTTAGAAAATTTGCCCCCTTAAATTATGGGGAACGTTTGCTGCTAGGTGCTGGACGTACGCTCCTTACCCATTAATGCATAGCTTCATGTCCGAGACACCGGCAGGAGCCTCACGCTGCGGCCGGCGTACTTATGAATTTTACATCGGATGTGAGGCTTACTGAATTTTACTAGTACTAGCTGAATTCTACAGCCTGATCGTTTTTTTACTACTATACCTGCTGGCTGAATTTTTACACACGTGAAGCTCCTTGCTGAAATATCTTCTAGTAAGCATGCACGTGCAACGCACATCTCAAACAAAATGAATTGATATAATATAATATTAAAATATATTTTCAAAAGAGTGACATATTTTGTGATCCAACGCACGGACCATAATCAGTAATAAAAACATTTATTATGAATCTATTTTTTATGTTAGTGAGTTTTTATTACCGAGCCAACTGTCTTTATCATGGTGTCTTATGCCAACGATATGAGCGCGCGTGTAACACATGATCCAGAAACATGTCTTCACATAAAATGCACGATGACATAATAATTGTATTATAATTTATTACAAAAAGATATTTTAGAAACCACAACTATGCATCTCTTGAAGGTCCATCATTTGAAGCAATGAAGGTCCATCTATTGATGCGATCTATGATGCTTCGTTCAATTGATGGGATATTGTTTTGAGCTTCATTCTCTTCATACTTTAAAATATGCACCAAAGATTGCTTTCTCAGTTCAAAATAATCCTACATATGCATTATGCAACATTGTTATAACAAAATAATGTGCAATGTGTATACAAATAAGCATGGTGTAAATACTAACCTGGGGTATGGGAAAATATAGCTGTCCATCGCACAATGAGTGCATGAAATTAAACACCAAATAACCCGACAAGGCACTGCATTTATAAAAATATTACATTGCCTATTGAATAAATCAATTAATCTTGTAATGCATTGAAAAGATTCATACCCATGTGAGTTTGTTGGAACAACAGGAACTTTGCATTCCCATTTAGAGATGTCGTCTTTGAATGCAGGGTTTGCAACTTGGAGCGCACGGTTTAGGTTGTTGACCACAGTTTTAAGTACAATTTTTCCCAAAATAGGTATTGGTATCGGATCCATAATTGAGACAACTTTTTTATTTTCATCAAGAACAAACAATAGAAATGTCCCACAAATATCCCATGGCAATAAAATCTGCAACGATGCATACGCTTTAAAAATTTAGAAAACATTAGTTAAGGCATGACAAACCATTGTTATAAATTAAAATTGTAAAACTTACTATATCACACCGTGAAATATGATACTCATTACTGTCTGGCCAGCTATCAAACATCGATTTCAACATAGCAATGTCCATATTGTCACGATGACGCGAGTCTCGTGCATAGTAGGACATGGACTAAAATAAGAAAAAGAAAATAATAGTTCCATGAGGCAAAAATGTAATACATGATTATAATGACTTACACAAAGATTTAGATCGATGTAGTGACATGGAATGTCTCTGAAAAGCTGGACTTCATGGTGCGCTAGTATCCGTACAGCCATATTGAAGCAATCAACATCCATGCATTCATCATTATTTAATATGTTTTTTATTTGTCTCAAATTCAAACTAATGGGATAAGGATCAGAGCTTTTCACCCATTCGCTTATGTAAAATTGAAATTCTGTCAATTATAATAAAATCAGAGTAATTTATTAAAATACAAAATGAACTAAAAAATATATGGCTTACTCTAGTAGAGCGACATCATCAACCATACCGATGAACAAACAAAGTTCATCTATTAAGTTATCATTTGTTGGAGTGAGAGAGGGCGAAAGGATAAATGATTGCGAGATGAGCTCAACTTCTGACAATGTACTCAATGGTTTGAGGTTCTCAGGGGGTGTTTCCAGAATCATACAATCCGTGGGATCTGTGTTGTTTTTGTCATCTTCAATGTCTCGATTTCTTATATTATCATCATAATTTCGAGTCCACTAAAATGACTGCTAGTTTCGTTCTAAAATCTGTGATATGATCCTATTAAAATAGAACTCATAGTTAAATAGTGATACACCATAGAATGTAAGTATAATGATACACATCGAAAAATACCTGTGTAGGAGAGTCAGACAAAATTTCTCCTGTGAAGTACTCCATAAAATTTACCATCCACAAACCACAAAATGACCTGCATGATTACAAAATTTAAATATATTCAATAGTTTTTTTTATCAATTTTATAGATATTTATATAAGAAGACTTTTAAAATCATCAAATGAGCATGACTGTAACAAAGAAGTGATGATAAAAAAAAATCCCGCGCTCACTCATAATCCCTCTCCGGAATGTATGAAAAATAATGTAAGAAGTTAATATATTTTGGTTTGGACAACCCCGCACTCACTCATAATCCCTCTCCGAAACGTGCTTAACAGTGGAGGTTAGTAAAGTAGTAGAGTATTAAATAAAAAACTCAGTTAGTGAACCTTCCACTACCCCCTCACTCCCTCCTCCTTCACAGGCACACGCCAGATTCCCCATTCTTCCCTCCCTCCTCCTTCACTGGCACACGCCAGATTCCCCATCCACAGCCGGCGATCTGTGGTGGCCGTCCCTCCCCTTCGTCACCACTGCCAGCCGCCGCGGAGGCCCCTGATGCGCCCCGCCCCTTCCCTTCGTCACCACTGCCGGCCGCCGTGGAGGCCCGTGATGTGCCCCGCCCCTCCCCTTCGTCACCATTGCCAGCGGGCGCATAGGCCCTTGATCTGCCCCGCCCCTTCTTCGTATAAGGTCGCCGAGGTGCTCGAGCTCGGCATGCGCGTCGGCGACGCCGGGGCCCTCCCTCCTCCTGACGCACTCACCGTCGCCGCCATGAGCGTCTCCACCTTCTCCCGCGTGCCATGAACTTCCCTTCTCCCCCTGCTCGGGACGCCAGCAAGGTCCGGTTTCAACTCTTATCCCCTCGATCCGGATGCTCTGCTCTCCGACCACAACTTTATTTGGCTGTTCGATTCAGTCCGAAGCAAGAGCTCGCGATCTGCAGTTCCTTCCTTCCATGGATGACCACGAAGACCTCTGCGTGCTGTGCTGCTGCTCGGGACCCTCCCTATGCTTCTCATCGCTCGTCCGGGTCCAGGTTAGTCTCTCCGACCCCTGCTTGTCCCCGTCAAATCGGTGCATAGCCTCATTTTATTCTGCAGTCTGTATCCTTTCAGCTTGTATACTTTATTCTTATTGTGGAGAAATTTCTTTTGTGATGCAACTAATGGGGACATACAAAAAACACATAATGTCGATTGCTTTGAGTTAGAAGGTATACCCATCTGTCTGCAGTCTGCTCTTAATACACTCTTCCCTTGGCCATGCACTGATGTTTAAGTCTTTCCACTTATCAGATTTTAGTTCCATTTGAAGCTTAGCATATTGGAATACATTTTCCAGTCCTTTCAGCTGTTGCATGAGTAAATGACAAAGTATTAGCATCACAACCAAAGAATAACAGAAAATTGTCTTATCAAAAGATGGTGCAGTGGGACTAATAACTAACCATAGTAGTGAAGTCTTTGCGGTTCATTCCTGGGCCTACCGAGTCGAGCACCTGGATACATCGCTTCCCGGTATTTATAACTGCTAGGTACCAATGAAACTCTTCAATAACTGGAACGAATATCTGAAAATAGGTTTTTTGTTAGTTTAGGTCCCGTGTATACAAACATTTGTCCTCTATTGTATTCATAGTAATATGTACGGAACTGAGACTCACCATATCATGTTCCAAATAAGTTTTAGCTCTCTGTAATACCCATCTTGGTGCGTCATCCTGTATAGAGCTAAATTCCTTTATCATCTTAGAGATGCATGCATTCTCTAAGAACACACTTCCACCTGACCTCATCTGTAGATGCTCTCTAGCACTTATGCAATGTATGTATGCGTCTATGATCTACAATATCAAGTGCACACCTTGGTTAGGAGATAACAGGAACTCATGTTAATAACATCCTCTTATCATATAAAGCTACATATACTTACTTCGTCGCCAACAAATTCTCCTTCAGTTAAAAGGCGTACTAATTGTAATTTTTTGAGATATGAGTAGTTGATGCTCACTAAATTTTTTTTATCGCTTGGTTCAGTCATGATATTTTCAATCACGGACCAATCATCGCCGGTGCAGGCATAATCTATCATGATGTAAGTCAAAACATTTATTAATAACGAAGAAAATAAATGTAGCAAAAGCAAGGCATAGAAGGACTTGTCCGTGCCTTCTGGAGCCACCACATAGTCTGGTTCCTTCTTGGGTTTGTTATATAGTCGGATAGGCTTCCCTGTTTGTGGCCCTTCCATGCCGGAAGTTTGTGCTAAATCTTCATCCTCATCTGCCACCATTTGTTCACTTGTTTCATCAAAGGATAATTCCTGAAAGCCACAGTACAAAGAATAATTGGTATGCAGGATGTAACATAATTAGAATTAGAACTATTTGGGACATAGTTGAAAAAGAGAAGATGCCTCTGTCACTTCGGAGACTTCGGAATCAGTGGACTGCGTGCTCTGCTTTTTCTCCACTTCTTCTGTGTTGGCTATTCCATTTGATTCTGCCAGAGTGTCCCCTATAGTTTCCGCCCCTTCGTTGCCCAATGTTTGTGGTAATTCCCCATCCTGAGCTAGCCCCATTCATTCACTTGTTTCGTCGAAGTTTAGTTCCTGAGAGCAACATTACAAAGAATATTTTGTATGCAGGATATAATATAATTAGAATTCGAACTATTTGAGACATAGTTGGAAAAGAAAATATGCCTCTATCACCTCGGAACCAGTGACCCGCGTGCTTTTCTTTTTCTCCACTTCTCCTTTGTCGGCCATTTCATTTGATTCTGCCAGCTTCTCCCCTATAGGTTCTGCCTCTTTGGTGTTGAATGTTTGTGCTAATTTATCGCCTTGAGGTGGCTGCATTGTTCGCTTGTCTCCTTGAAGTTTATTCCTGAGAGCAATATTACAAAGAATAATTCCATATTGCGCGCGAGGCGTATCTTCCGGGTCTTCTCCCACAGATAGGATCTCAGAAGTGTAGCATCCGTGATCTGTGCTCTTGTCCCACGTGTCACAATGGGAAGGACCTGCCTGAAATCCCCACCAAAGACGACAACCTTTCCCCCAAATGGCAAAGAACAGTCCATTATGTCCTGCAGGGATCTATCAAGCGTCTCAACTACTTGACGTTTTTTCATAGCGACCTCATCCCAAATTATCAAGGACGCTTGTTTAAGCAACTCCGCTGTACCACTCTCCTTTGTGAAACTACACATGCTGTTGTCAGTGAGTTTGATTGGAATTTTGAACCTGGAGTGCGCAGTCCGTCCTCCGGGCATTATCGACGCCGCTATACCTGATGTAGCAGTTGCGATCGCTATCTGGCCCATCGAACGCACCTTTGCAAGCAATGCCTTGTACAAGTATGTCTTCCCAGTGCCTCCTGGACCATCAACAAAGAATATCTGGCTTTTTTGTTTCATCACATGATCCATTATCTCATTGAAACCAGCCGGCTGCTCATTGTTCAAACTGCTAAATAAATCTATGTGTTCTTTGTCCACGCTGATTTGACTCTCCTCTGTTACCTCTTTGTACTCACCGTCATAAGAACCATCGTTCTCAAGTAAATCCGGAAGTCCATAGCTTGTAATATCTTTTCCCATGGATTGCAACATATCCCTGATATCTCTGAGGACCATCTGCTCAAGGTTGCCTCATTGGATTGATTACGACGGTAATCCTCAGACATTGATGCCAGGTGTTTGTCCCACAACTGCCGGATTTCTGTTGCCTCGCAAAACATGAGTATAGCTGCAAATAACCGTCTTAGGGCAGAAGGCATCTGAAATGTGGCTGTCTCCGTCATGCAGTCATCAAGAGTCCTGTCGTGCTCAATGAGGCCTAAGTGCTCACATGCCTCCCTGACGGAACTGCACGGCTTGCCATTTACTGTTTTTAAATCATCGAATGAAGTGGCACCTCAGACATGACTTAGGAGCACACGCAAGTAGTATCTCTCTCCTTCAGCAGGGTGTGCATGCACAAGTCTTCCAATCTGTGATATTTTATTTCTTCTATTCCGCCACCTCTTATTTCCAGGTATCCATCTATAATGTTCTGGAAACTCTCTGTACAACCATTTTCGTGCTGTTGGAAACTTCCGGTTCATCTCAAAGTATTCTGTAAGCATGGACTTGGAAGAAGATGGTCGAGCTACAACATTTGCAAGATTTTCACATGCTTTAAATGCAATTGTATGCATATTTGGCAAATGAAGCTGGAGTTGTAGCACAGATGGACTGACACCAAACATTTTAAAACCAAAAATCCTGTAAATAGCCTCTGAAGGAGATACATAGCGTGCATCCCTATATTGTCGGATTTCATTGATGATTCCACCATCATTGATGATATCCTGCTCGAATGCAAAGGATGTACGATCATGCCCTTTATAGATGTACTTGAACAAGTACTTGACTGCCTTGATGCTCGAGCATGCTTCGACATTAATGTGGCAGTTGTATCGCATAAGTAGTGAAGGGTTGTAAGGGACCACCCACCTATTGTCCAAATCTGCTCCTCTGATCCTAATTCGACGCCCATCGTCCCTCCGCCTATAGATGGGATATGAGTCTTTCCCTTGTTGTGTGGCATCACAAAAATCTCGCGGGTAATGAAACCGACACTGCCCATCAATCATGCAAGGGCAACTTTTTTTCAACTCGCCACATGGTCCATGCAGCATGTGTTTGACGACCAGATCATGTAGAACGGGGTGTTTCTCTTTGTCCGGTATCTTTGCACATATCACTCGATCATAGTCATCTGGTGTCGCTAACTTGCTTTTTGCCTTCATGATTAGAAGTATATGCTCATGAGGGAGACCTCGCTTCTGAAACTCAGTTACATGTACATAGGCTGCGACTTCTCCGAAATGCTTACCCTTAGTTAGTAAGTCCATCATATCTCGCTGTTTAGCCTTGTATACTCTTGCCACCAGGTCTGGATGGTCCTGCGGCAGTTGTCCAGGCAACAGTTTCTCGGTTATCTCCTCCCAATAGGGGTTGCAAGTCATGGTGATAAAATAATCCGGTTTACCCCACCGCTGCACTATTGCCATAGCATCCAAGAACCTCCGCTGCATGTCGCGATCACCACCAGGAAATGTACGTGGAAGCACAATTCTTTTGCCAATTCGATCTCTGCGTGACTCGCCGACAACGACGGTGTCAACATTTCTTTTGCATTATGATGTATTAGAATAAACACAAGCACACTACCTAGTAGAGGTCAGCGCGTATAACCTTCTGATTTTCCGGCTTTGAGTACCAATCAAGCCGCATAGTCTCAATCTTGATATACATGTCAACAGCCCACTGTTGGAAAAGGCGCCCCCCGAACAAGACGATGTTAAAAAGCTTCCTCCTGACTTGCAGCTTGAAACAGTAGTACTCCCTTGCACTAACAAATTTTCTGGATTGTGTTGCATTGACCTCATTGTCACCAAAATCGTCATCTGGGTTATCCTCATTGTCATCTACAAGATTGAGAACATCAATATCAATATGGTGGGTGGACTTGTAATGATCGACAACATTCATAATGATCGACAACATAATATTTGAAGAATAAGCAATGATGATTAATACCCGAAGGTAAATCAGTGCCATGGGCTTCATGCGGTGTAAAATTCCCATCTTGTTCTCTTTCCCTAATGAAGTTCCCATCTGATAGATATGACAGATGTAGATGAAAACACAAGTTTTGACCAAGCCCCTGAAAAATAGAAAGTATATAAATTAATAGTTCACATCATACCTGTATATAATTCAGGGGCTTGGTTTCCTTGTGGTGCAGGATTATCGGCTTCATGCGCTGCAAAATCACCATCTTCTTCTCTTTCTCTAATCAAGTCTTCAACTGATACATAAAAGCTCTCATCATCATTCACAAATAGCTTGTATATAAAATAACAGTGAACATCATACCTATGTGTAAATCAGAGGCTTGGTTTCCTTGCAGTGCAGACATATGTACTGAATTTTGGGTCATGTCATCTGGGGCCCAAATATATGGCATGCAACGATTCCAGCCAGTCTCTCCACGTGGGAAGAATAGTGGATATGACAATGGGCCGTAGCACCCATAGTATGCTCTAATATACAGGGGCCGGTTTCTTGTTTTTCCATGCACAACAACACCCCTGTCAAAGCAATTTTGTGGGTCACTCCCTTCAACGCATATGGCTGCCATTTGGGAACTCGTTGGGGGCATTGTACCTTCGTTGATCCAGCTTGATATCTGTGTTTAGCGAGATTCTATACTCATGTAGATTCGGAACAGACCCAAGGCTCTTCAAAACTTGCGCATGAGGGTTACGCTGTATTATTCTCAGAATATGCCGTATGAGGTCTATATTAAGATCTGGAGACCTATTAGCCCTGTGAATCAAGTTTTGATCTGTATCATAAATATAGAGTTGCAAATGCCGAGGGCCATTATCAGTCGGCACCAGATTGTCAAGAGCGTGGTACAGCCCACCACACGCACGAAATGTATATATGCCAGTTCCTACCGCAGTGCTTACTCGGCGATCAAGGGTGACGCCTAGACTTGTGAATGAGAAGTGCGAGTTGAAATACCATATATGTTCTCTGAAATACTTAGCGTCCTCATCATCTTGACTTGTAAACAACCGTTTCAACTCTTCTGGAACATCTGGAGTAAACAAATCGACTTTTCCTTTTCTGCAACAAAATGCTGGCCCCTCGAATGGAAACCGCAACGCCCCACAGTGGCGACAGTCCGCAACATTTCTTAGGACATGGTGCTTTGTAGGTAGGTTTCGGTATATGAAGTCATCAGTATTTGCTACAGGCACTGCTCGTGTAGCATGGTGTCCAATTTGGTACGATTCAAAAGCAACATCTAGCACAGGACAACACATGTATTATCAGTAAATACTACTAATATGTGCATTTTAGATTTCTAAATTAGAAAATACGCAATGCACATACCCTGATCCATAAAAATTCTAGCTTCTTCATCAGGCTCATGGTATGCAGCTTCTCCATTATGCAATGGCTCCAAGCAGTCTAGTAGGGAATATATTGGTCATACAGAAATGATTCTAAATTATGTACGATGACCTTTATGTGTGTATGATAGTATATACAAAATACCTTGTAAATTGTTTTGTTCAACAACAGGCTCAAAAATTCCATATGGATCATCTTTCTGGTCATTGCCCACTATGAAAAATCATAAGATCAGTTGAGCATGAGCATGCTGGATCGTCAAAATCCCATATCAGATTATTAGTGTTTTGAGTACCTAGTGGAGCCGGTTGCGCAGGCCCGCTCGTATCATATTCTGGCGTATTTTCAAGTTGGTTGGATCCCCTAAAAGGGTGTATACCTGAAGAAACAATCGAAAATCAGGGATTTATTATCAAATATACATTGTCGGCACCCCAACAACATAACTATACTGACGAACTAACCAGCATGCTCAGTTGTGCAATCTGGATCACGTATTATGCTCAGTTGTGGTACCTCAACTCCTGAAATTTGGGTGGGAGGTCCTGCATGTACAATTAATTTTCGTACAGAAGATGATTACAATCAGAATGGTGGCTGGACCGGAAGGCAAAGCCAGTTAAATATACCTCGGGCAATATCTCTGAGGGGGCTTTGCATTTTCTGTACTCGAGTCACAACAATAGCTCGTTTTGAGCTTCCAGCTATTAGTTGCCTCTGATACGCATCATTCTTGTGCAACCAATTGGATTCATCCTCGCATGTTAAATAATTTTCCTTGTCGTGAGGGATTTGTTCATGAGATGAACTTAGTATATTTGACAAGCCTGCCACAAAATTTCAGCAGCACACGAGTACCCATTTTTTTGGCATATTAGATGAGGTAAGAATATGCAATCAATATTTTATGGTACACCCCAACCTGTCAACTTTTGTAGTTGGGTAACACCGGATTGTCCTGTAGGTGGTGTGTGTGACACAGTGTTATCATCGTTGAGGCCAGTAGTAATCTTTCTCTTTTCACGGGATAGGCGTTGTCATTTTAATATCTCATCCATGTTTTGTGCATACCGCTCCCTGTCCCTTTGCCTCTCAACTCCTTAGGGTCTGCATATATGTGTAATAAAGTTAATTAGTATGAACACATAGGGCTGTATATAATTTGTTGATCACCATTACCTCCGTACATGGGCACCGGTGTTTGTGTTTCATTTTCTTGCTCATTGACATCGGCAACCACAACGGTCATTTCTATATCACTGTAGTCTTGATGTTGTCTCTTGAAGACACCATCCATGCTCTGTGAATACTGTTCCCCAACCAGTTGGCTCTGCATTTCGTTAGGATCCACATCTATGACATATTGTTGTTAGTTTGGTCCATGCATGTCATCAGTCTTGTGAACAATACACAAGAATGCTGTATAAGGGCAATTTTACCTCGGGACATGGCCAGGGGTGTATGAGGTACATTTTGATCGACATTAAGCAATGTAGTTGAAGCCTGTTTCTTCTCACGGGCCTCACGTCGTCTTTTAAGGATATCATCTTTATTGCGTGCATAATACTCTCTGTTCCTCTGCCTCTTCAATTCTTTGGGGTCTGCATAAGTACATATCGTAAGTTAGGATATAAGCACCAACAAATACAGTATCACAATTTAGGAAAAGGCTGACGACAATTACCCAATAATCGGTTGTTACTTAGATCCTGAAATGGGGTGCGCGCTCCCGCACTTTTGGGAGATGACATACCCTTGGCCTTCATGTGAATATTCATGTCATTAAAAATTGGGAAGTTGATAATGTGCTCCATCAGAGCTGTATTTACATTATTAATAGGAAGTTGTAATGACAGGTCCCCTTGCAGGACCAGACTCTGTGGTTGGCCCTGATGTTGACGTCCACGCAGCCAGAAGGCAGAAGATGATATTGGCTCTGCTGTTGAGCCGCAAACATAGAATGTTGCTTTGACATGTACATAATTTGTGATTTATTGGTGGGGAAATGAACTTCTATTATTTATCCCGACGTATCTGCTTGGGACAATGAAGTTATATTCTTTATCCTCACGTAACTTTAGATGTTATCTAAAATATGAATGGCAATTTTAGTTGACACCAGGTCTAGGAGATAGGATGCATGTATCAATTAGGTTGGAAATCAAAGTAGGCAAAAGACTAACCATTAGCTACAGATGTAAAACAAACGGCTTGTAGTATTGTGATGTGCACATGTTTATATTTTAGAACTATATTCTGAAAATTATAATTCCGAGTAATGCTGCAACAGGTCAAAGGAAGAAGTTGAGACTAAAGTAGAGGGAAGAATTACAGCTGCGTGTATCTGGCTGGCTGCTGGGACGGGCAGGGCGGGCTCCTAGCAGTGGGGATCTCGCGTAGGGATGCCACGCTGCGAGGGCAGGGTCCTGGGCGTTCCGTGGTCTGGAGCCCTGGACTCCCTGCCCTGGCGACCTCGCGGAAGGATGCAACGCTGCTCGCGGACGGACTCCACGTTGCTCGGCAACAATGGCGATGGTGCGACGTTACAGTGCAGTGCCGCGAGGTCGGCGTGCAGGCAGGATGCGGCGGTGGTGGCCAGAGTGGAGGTTAAGGGCGATGGGAGCCAAATTAATTTAGTTTCCTTATTTTCCCAGGAGAACGGCGTGATTGTAGGGGATGGACGCGGGGCTGGTGGAGGTGGAGCACGGTCAGTCAAGGGTATTTGCTAAGTCCACACCGTAGAGGCAGTAGATCAATGATGGCTGTTAGAGATGTGCGGGTATAATTGTGTGGTGCTGATTGTTCCGTGTGTTTTGTGGGACAAATTGTTGGGTGTACTTAACGAAGTTCTTGTTTGCTCGTTTATTAGTAGTAGAGATAGAGATAGAGATTCCTGCATACGTATTCATATATCTACGAGGGGAGGAAGGGGCGGCCCCGTCGGGCTCCGGCGCCGTCCCGCCAGATCTTTGCAACCTGGACATGTAGTTCTGGAGCCGTCCAATTCGACGGCGTGCTCAACGTGTTTGAGGAAATGAAGGCCGTTGGCGTCAAGCCAAACCCCGTCGTTATTAAGTGTAGTTATTAACTCCTAATTATATGCATGTATGCAATCAAACACCGGATAAAAATTGCTTCACGATGACAAGACCTCATATACAGGCAACCAAACTAGTGGAGAATGTTGTTTTTTGTCTCTTTTTTCTCCTTTTTTCCTCGCAGCCAGGCCCTGCAAAGAAACTAAGAAAGTAATCAGACGCATCCCTGACTTTATTTCTCATTTGCTTATAAACGATCTATCCATTATTTGAGGAATAAAAGTCTATTACTATAAAAAAAGAAGTAATCAGACGCATCCTACCTGTCTCAAGCGGCCGACTGAAGTGGACAGAAGAAAATACGTACAAACCCATCCAATCCAAAGACTTTTAATAAAGTACGGGGCATTTGGTGTTTTTTGATAAAAAAACGTGATTTAATCTGGTCGTTGGATGGAGAATGGACGGAGCGGAGCAGGGATGGGAGCATTGCCTACGGAGCAGGCAAACCCGTCCACGGGCAAGCAGCAGGTGACGCACACTGGACTGGGCTGGACCAGACCACCATGGAAATCTTCTCCACGACATTGGATCCCCATTCCGGCATCGTTCCATCCCCTCTCCCTCGCCGCCGCCGCCGCCGCCTTCCGGCGCGCCAACATCGCTGCCATGCTCCGCCTCCGGGGCTGCATCCTCCCCCGCCTCCTCCCACCTCCCTCCACCTCCCTCCACCGCCTCCTCTCCGCGGCCGCGCCTGCCGTTTCTCCGAGCCCTAGCTTCGCCGTGGAGGAGTACCTCGTCGCCACCTGCGGCCTCACCCCAGCGCAGGCCCGCAAGGCCTCCCCCAAGATCTCCCACCTCAAGTCCCCAGCCAACCCCGACGCCGTCCTCGCCTTCCTCGCCGGCCTCGGCCTCTCCGGCGCCGACGTCGCCACTGTCATCCGCAAGGACCCCAAGTTGCTCTGTGCGGGCGTGGAGAGAACCCTGGCCCCCAACGTCGCGGGGCTCATCAGCCTCGGCCTCTCGCGTTCTGACATCGCGCGCCTCGCATCGCTCATCGGCGTCACTTTCCGCTGCAGATCCATCATCGCCGGGCTGCACTACTGCTTGCCCCTCTTCGGGTCCTACGAGAACCTCCTTCGAGCCCTCAAGAGTGGCTCCGTTCTCTCCTCCGACCTCGAGCGGGTGGTCGAGCCCAATGTCACCTTCCTGCGGGAGTGCGGGCTAGGTGCTTGCGATATTGCCAAGCTCTACGCACATACGCCATCCCTGCTCGGCATCAGCACCCAACGCATCCGGACAGCAGTGGCGTGCGTCGAAGGTTTTGGTGTAGACCGTGAATCTCGGATGTTCAGACATGCGCTGCAAGTCGTTGCATTCCTCAGTGAGGAGAAAATCACCACCAAGGTAGAGCACTTGAAGAAAATGTTCAGGTGGTCGGATTCCGAGGTGGGCATTGCTTTTTCTTACGCTCCAACGTTGCTAATGAGGAGTAAGGAATCGCTGCAGCTCAGGTCCGAGTTCTTCATCTCCGAGGCGGGGTTTGAACCGGCATACATTGCTCATCGTCCGCCAATGCTCACGTACAGCTTGGAGGGCCGCGTCAGACCCCGGTACTACGTTGTAAAGTTTCTCAAGGAAAATGGATTGCTAAATCACGACCGGGACTGCTATAGAGCACTCACTATCAGTGAGAAATTTTTTGTGGAGAAGTTCATATGCCCTCACCTGGAAGCTGCACCACACCTTGCTGAAGACTATGCAACTGCTTGTAGAGAGGAAGTGCCCGCCAGGTTCATATTTGCATGAACCAACAATTCTGACTTCTATGTAGAATCCAGATCACTATGTAATTCTAACTTCTACATGTAGATTGCATAATCTTAATTGCTATGTAATTCTGAAGCCAATTATAATTCGGTAATTTTTTAATATGGAGTAGATTTATGTGGCTTTCTAAAATATATCTTTGATGATGCATTGTTTCTCCCTTTTACCGTTCTATCAGAGGATTACATTAGTATATTGAGCTTATACTTCATGTTCGTCATGGGAGAGTTGCTGCTTCATAAATATCCATAAATGTTTCATTATTTACCATTTTGCGAATTTCAGTTCCCATCACAGTTGTTTTGACTTTCTGGATCACTGACTGCAAAGTTGGGTGTGCGTAAACCACAAGCTGTGCCACTTCAAAGGTCAGATATGGGAGAGGCATGGCTGATTGAGAGGGGGCAGCTGGAAGAGCTGGCGATCCAACAGCCTGGAACAACAGCGCCTCAAGCTTTCACTGAAGGTATTTGTGTTTTTGTCAAGTCGTTCTTACAAAAATCAAAGAAGTTTTCGGAATATGAAGCAAGTTAGTTGCGATGATTACCGAGATCTTGTTCAGTTCCTTTCAAACTATGCCCATTTTTTTTTAGAAAAACCTTGCTATTGTACTTGCAGGTAGAGGATATTGTCTGTGCAATGGTATAGGCTTGCCTAAGGAAACTCATGTCAGGTACTCCCTCTGTAAAGAAATATAAGAGCGTTTAGATCACTACTTTAGTGATCGAAACGCTCTTATATTTGTTTACGGAGGGAGTACTTCATAATCTAGAGACCTTTAGTTTCTCCTTCTTTTTCATGTCTACCCATAAACACATGTACATTCTCACAAAAAAAAGGTGCCTGCATTTACCAAAACAAACTGTGAGCTGCATTAGCTTCAGTCTCATCACTGAATTCATTGGTGCCTCACTTCATTTCGTGAATTTTGCAGTCTGGTGAATTAGTGATTAATTCACATGGCCTGTTAGTACAGAACTAAATATCCGTAGAAAACATGTGAACTATCCGAAATAACTTACTCCAATGTTATAAATGAGGTGAACTTTGATAGCTGCAGCTGGGCAGGCAAAGAAAACGTGACTTGTCGATTTCTTTTTATTTACTCATGCACGGAATAGTTGGTATGGCCTGTCAGCTATCCTTTTGTAAAATATGCATGTTCTTTCAGGATTGCTAAACCCGTCCGCTAGCTATTGCTCAAAAATTTAGTATGCAGCAAATCTGAAATGTTGTTTAAAATTACAGGTCATTTTAAAGCAGTTAAAATGTTGCAGAATGTTTAGAGATTTTTTTATATTGATGTTTGGGTTGATACATTTTACTGAATAAACAACAAACATGACTGGTTGCTGCAAAGGTTGCACTGCCACTCCCTCCAACAAGTGCAGTAGTCTGCATTTGACAAACAATTCTAAACCTGTCACTATAAGTTTACAACTGTGGCAAACATAATAAACTCAATGAAATTCCATTCTTGTTCGTAGTAGTCTTCATATTTTCGGGAAATATCTTGGTTCCATTATTTTGGAATGAAACAACCGAAAGACAAAATCTTAGTGCATAGTAACTTCCTTGCCTTTTCTGATCTTCTTGTTTTCTAACTTTGTCTCTTTTGATTCTCTTTGTGTACATGCTGTTCAAAGTTGAAAGTTTGTGGAACGCCAAATCAAGTTGGTTTCGCATTGTATGTAATATTCTCGTGGAACTTATGCTTGGGCATTCTAACACTTGGAGTATCCAAAAAACTGTGTCTGCATTCTGTAGCACTTCATACTTCTCCTGTCAGTGATGTTGAAATAAAGCAGTTCAAGGTTGAGAGTTTTGATTTTTGGTTTGTGATTTTTTTTCGCCCGAGGCCGAGATGGCCAAATTTCGGCCATTTTAAAAAAATTTGGCTGAAATTAACCGAATTTTGGCTAAAAATTGCCAAATTTAACCAAAATCTATTTTTTCGGCCGGAAGGTACTTTCCGCCCCAGGCCGAGATGGCTGAAATTCGTCCGAAATCCGTTTTTTCGGCCGAAAATCAAAACATAGTGATGTACAAGCCTACAACCCTCTTGTTACACCAAAGCAAAATAAACCTGCAAACAACCAGGCGGATTTAATTAGTCATTAAATAAAATAACCTTACATGTCAAATGTGTATATCTTACTCTGAAAACATCTTTAAAGGTTGATTTGCCGTCATGTACAAACTGTGCACCAACATAGAAACAAAGAGCATATGTGAGATGCAACGTTTAAGTTTGAGAAGCTGAATCTGAGGCCCCCAACCATTCCACTTCTAATTCCCTGTTTCATTGAAGCCTGCCATTTCTTGCTATGCATTGTAATTATTCTCTTTTCTGCCCAGAAAGATGGTACAATTTGTATCCTGCTAATTGCTTCAGCTACAACTTGGCCTGCATCTTCATGCATCACCTGTAGCAATCCTTTGTTTTAGGCGAGATTATTTGTAAATCACTTCAGAAGAACCACATTATGTTGATGACAAGCTTCGAATATGTGACTAGTAAAATGATAACTGCATGGTCTCTGGAAAAGTGCACATCTTCATTTCCTTAATGTGAAAATTATGAGGAATTATTTTCTGTTTGTTTAATTAAAAAAATTATTCAAAACAGGGTTTACTCTGATATCACCTTAGCATCTTCACTGAACCTTTTCAAAGAACTTCACCTGAATATATAAATCTGCAAACCCAGAAAAGGAACCACACATATGAGGATCAGCATAAGTTTCGAGCCAGAAGCAAATGGCCAAGTTATCTCCTACAAGGCGTCGGATGTTCAAAGCACCAATAAACAGCCTTGCACCAAGTGCACCACTGTAAAAGTTAGAAGTGAAACATGATGTTCACACTGTCGCAGATAAAGATAAGTTGCAGGGCGAAGAACGAGTAACAAACCTGGAAATAGAAGGATCATCAAACCAAGAAACCTTTTGATGCATGATGCTCTGGAAGAGCATAGCAATGCCCAAAACGTAGAATGATGGGAAAATAATCCATGCAAAAAGGCAGCTATAACAGCTAATAGGAGAATTGGTGCTTCTCGATTATTAAGATTAAAAAGGCGTCCAGTTTGGTGTTTTCTTAGGAGCCTCACTGCCACCAAATTCCTTGTGTGGTGGCGTTAGCTTGCCCGTGCAAATCATCAGATCCAGACAGTCCAAGTGGTTGTGTAGAGTGTTGTCTTGTATTCCTGGGATAGTCACTTATGGATTGTTCCAAGATGAACTTTTACTTCTTCCTTTAAATACAATGAATGAGTCATGAAGCGTAGTGTGTAATAAATAAATCAATGTTGTCAAATTGGTGGTGCTGATTACTTGCTTTTATTTCATCGTCCAAAGTTGGTACACTCTTCGATCAGTTCATCATATACATACTACAAGTGGTAAACAGCCTCTCTCTCTGTCTCTCTCTCTCAGACAGAACATTATATTGCGTGCAAGAACAGCTGATGAGTTGAGCTTTCTCCATTCATTTCAAGGGAAAAAACAGCTTATAGCAGTATTGACTTTTTTTTGGTTGAGAAAAGCAGTATTGACTTTTTATATTGCCTGCACGTTGTAGTCGTCGCTAGGTGGTCTACGGATCTGATTGTAATTTCTATTATTTCTGGTATTCGTTGTACTGCCATGTTTGAAGATGAATAAATCGTAAATTTTCTCGAAAAAAGAACAGGACCTGCACGGCTTCGTTTTTTTAGAGTTGCCAACACTTTATTCATCTAGCTGGGCGTTAAGCGGGATACACGAAGGGTCATGGGGTTGAATAAGCCACAGATGGCGACCCTGATCAAGTAATAGAGTGTTTGGCAAGATTGTGTGCATCAGTATTTGATGCTCTACCTTCGAAAAAGAAGTTACAAGAATTAAAAGAGGATCTACGCCTACAAATCTCCTTGATGACTGTCATATATGCTCCGCCTTATCCTCCGTGTATGTCATCAACTACTGTTTTACAGTCACTTGCCACCACAAAATTCTGAAGTGAAAGGTCTTCTGCAAGCGCAAGTGCTTCTCGGCAAGCTATGGCTTCAACAACTGAAGGATCAGTAACTCCTGAAATCACCAAAGCCGACGAGCCCAAGTAAAAGCCCGTACTGTCTCGACATACTGCCGCAGCTGTTGTTGTTCCTGTGTTAGAGAGTCCCGCATCTACACTGAATTTCATGTGCCCGCTCGGAGGTGTCGTCCAAGTCGAAACTGGCCGGATTGGCACCCGAACTGATGGCCTCATCATCGTCCTACGAGACAGCTCATTAATGGTATCCAACTCTGTTATGAAGTGTTTCACAAACTTGTGCGTTGCCATCGGACTTTGATAGATTTCCTCATGAATCGCCTTGCGCCGAGCTGTCCAAATTGCCCATAAGGTGACTGCCATCTCCACAAACTGTGCATGTGATAATGTTTCCCGAGCGTGAAATAACCAATGTTTGGCAGTAGGTTCACTAATATCAGCCATCACTTCCACTGTCTCCTCATCAGCCAAAGCCCAAACACAACGTGCCATCGAACACTCCAGTAAAGAGTGCCTCCATGAATCAATGCTACCGCACAGTTGGCAATTATCAACAATACTCATATGCCTGTGCTTCCTCACATCCTCTGTCGACAAAGACTGCCTAGCGAGTCTCCACATGAACGTTTTAATTTTTGACGGGACCTTGATATTCCAGAGTGAACACCATCCCTTTTCCTCTTGTGTCGGATTTGAAACAGATGCCCGCCCTTCAAGCAAGTCCTCTCCTCTTCTCTTTGTTTCTGCTCGATTTCACTGAGAAAAGACCTTTCTTTTCATACTGCCATGCCCAAAAATCTGTCATAGGAGTGGTGCACAACGGTATGTTCTTGATTGCCTGAACATCAATTGGCAAAAAATACTGTTGTAGAAGATTGGCTCGCCATGACACAGTTGTGTTGTCGATCAGGTCGGCCACCAGAGATGGAGGATTCGGTGACAAGCATGCAATAGTTGTATTACCTGGCCCAGTAGCCCAGTGGGCTTCCCCCGGCTGTGAACGCCTCGGCCTTTTCGCCTACATCGGCCGCGCGGTGGTGAAGGTTCCCGTCCCGCAGCGATTAGTCCCACATCGCTCCTCGAGGTCACAGCGCACCCATGCAGCAGTATATAAGGAGGGCCAAGCCTTCCATTACAAAGCACGCAGCTGCGCAGCGGGCACAAAGCGAACTATTCTTTCGCCTTTTACTAAAGAATACCGTGTGCACACTGCAATTAGCAGCATACGCTAATTTTTGAAGGGGATCCTCCTTACCTGAAGGGCCCCACAATTCACTAGTAAACATTAGCTACTTAAGGGGTGTTTCGTTTCAGAGACTTTTTTATGTTGGGACTAGAAAAAGTCCCTAGCAAACCAAACAGGGACTTTTTTGGGGTTTTTTGCTATAAAACCAGTTAGAAGCACCTCCTTAAGTGAAAATCCATTTCTGCACCCGAGCTCACCTGCACCCGCGCTCGGCCGACGAAAAAATAAAACAAATCAATTCCAAATAAAAATTGCGTGGTAGACAATTTGATGCGTGAGGACCACTCCAAATTTCAAGTCAAATGGCCATATGAGCAGCTCTCAGCAAAAAAGACAAATTGGGGTTTGTAATAATGTTTACTGTTCTGTTTTGGTCCGATTTGTCTTTTTTGCTGAGAGCTGCTCATATGTTTAAATGACTTGAAATTTGAAGCGGGCCTCACGCATCAAATTATTTACCACACAATTTTATTTGGAATTTTTTGAATTTGTTTTGAATTTTTTACGATTTTTTTCTAACCGGGTGCAGATGAGCCTGGGCACCAAAACGCCCTACTCAAGAGAGTCTTTTTTAAAAAGTCCTAGGGACTAGAAAAAGTTTTAGGACTAGAGAATCAAACACCACCTTAGAGAATCAAACACCACCTTAGTCTGGACATTTTAGTCTTCTGAATGCCCAAAGTCATGCTGAACCCGGAAACCAAGAAAAACGTGAAAGCATTTTACTTGCACCTTCTTCCGTTTGATAGATGAACTTGCTCCAACAAGGCCCGTTGTCTGCACACAGTTTGTATGCAGCTGCTCTTCCTGTACTGCCCCTTCTTCAGGAATGAAAAGCAGATTTGGCATTTTCGTTCGAAAACCCGTGAAAGATCTCATCTTCTAGAACATCCCTCCTTCGGGTCATTACCTGGCGCTCCCATCTTTGAGAAGATCTGATCCTGATGACCCATAGGACCAAGCAAATGCATACACACAAACTGAAGGCATGGATTCTTCAAAAGCGTTGATCCCATGCTTCTTATCCCTTTTTAACTTACCCATGTAAATTGTACCTTTTACTTGCCCCTTAACTGTTGAACTTATGTACTAACCATACTAGTTTTTCTATATAAATTTCATAGTAGGATGTTTTCCTACTATTTCGGGTAAGAAACGATTTGGCATTCGATCACAAAAATTCATAGTCATCAAGTACCTTGATTTACTGTAATAAGCGTAACCCCAAAACCAAGAAGAAAACACATGAAAGATGAGCACTTTGGCTCATAAATGGAAATGGTACCATAGCAACAAAAAAAAATCCAAAATGTTGTGATGGCAACAAAAATAAATCTTTTCGCTCCATTGGCAATGCGATAATGTTTGTTTTTGTGAGAAAACTTCCGATCTATTTATCTTCAATCATGACAGTACAACAAAACACAAAAAATAAAAAAAAGTACAACAAAACACAAAAAAAAATTACATTCAGGTTCGTAGACCACCTAGCGACGACTATAAGCACTGAAGCATGCAAAATTTGTTGTAGTAGACAGTCGGAGAGTCGCTGTGCTAAGGCCCCATAGGACGAGCACACTAGAACAGCAACCGCCGCCGTTGAAGAGTAGCGTAGATCGGAAAGATCCACTGAAAACGCACGAACGTAGATGAACTATGACCAGATCCGAGCAAATTCACCAAGGATATATTCGCCGGAGACACATCTCCACAGAGATTCTAGTGAAGTTTAGTCTGTTTGATGACCTAATTGACCGGTGGGTCCCACTTTTCAGGCGCTGATGTGGCCAAAAAATGCCATTTGGGCACATAAAAAACTATATAATACAGACGACCGGGTAAGATTTCGGCCGGTTGCACGCAGATGCACATGTGACTGTGGCCCCCCACGCCACCGCTTCTCTCCTTAGCCTTATCTTTTTGGGACGCAGCGCAACCACTAGTTGTCGCCCCGTATTTCTCCTCCCAATCCCCTACCTCTGAACACATTTTCCAGGCCACTAGCAACTGCCGTGCGTGGTTTGTGATGGGCGGTGCGGCGAGTAGCAGCCTGCAACAGCGTAACAACAAGCTGCTGGTGGTGATGGAGACGGTGACCCCCGGTGCTACAACCGGTTAGTTGCTGGAACAGTATGGGTGAAAAGCCGCAACCAGCAGATGCCAGTGGTGGAGGCGGCGGACTCCGATGCTGGAACAGGTGATTTTGTTTTGCTGGAACTAGCCTGCGAAAAAACTGCATCCACACTTGACGGGTGCTACAACCGTTCGAGTCGTTTTACTGGCACCGACTTTTTGTTTGCTACAACCGACAAAAAAGTTATCTCGATCTGGCGAGGTTCTTTTGAAGCGACCGTCGGCGGCGACACATTTTTTGTTGGGACTGTTTTTGTTTTGGGTTTTTATCATTTATGCCATTAGTTGTGTTCCACTACTCAGTTTTGCCATCAACTGCTAAAAAATGCCATCTGAGGCGCATGCTCAAAAGTGCCACTAGACACAGTTACTATCAGCTCAAAGCCCGTTTACCATGTCATATGACCAAAATACACATGGACCCACATGCCAACTCTCGCTCTATATCACTACGGTAAAGTGTGGGTCCTACTCGATCTCCAACATCGTTCTTATTTTTCTCTAAAATTCTTCACTTGCTTACTCCCGTCAATTGGGCGCCACCCTTATCATTGCGAGATAGAGAAAGATGACATGTGGGTCTAGGGGTGTTTTGGTCATATAACATGGTCAATGGGTTTGACCTGATAGCAACAGTGTCTAGTGACATTTTTAGCAAACATCTAACAGAGCGATGGCATTTTGTAGGTTCCAATGACATTTTTGAGCAAGCATCTAACTAACGATGCCATTTTTGAGCAGTTGTAACTCCTAATGGCAACACTACTTAGTTTTGCTACCATTAGCGAACACCATTTTCGCGCTTTGTTTTTGTAGATGAACCTAGTGGTGGAGGACCACGAAGGCGTCGAGCCAGAGGCGGTGACGTCGGGAATGCTACAATCACGACGATCACGTGGTGGAACCAGCCGGTGGAGAGCTGCAAACGGCAGAAGCGGGAGCTTCACAGGCAGCCATACTGCAATTCCGACGTCCGTGGACGAGGGGCACAAGTCGGCAGTGCGGCGACGCATGCAACCGATCGAAGAGGAGGCGAGGGAGGGCGGACGTCGCGTTGGGGGTCGTCGGACGTGAGCAGGGAGAGAAATGGGAGGCCCCACGCGTTGACCTTGCGGGGGAAAGAAGACCCAATCTGGGCTGCATCCGATGGCTCATGGGAGGCTAATCCGACGGCAAGCGCGCGGCCGGCCGGCCCGCGCCTTAGGGTTGGCCTTGGGTACAATGACAGAGTCGTCGACGCCGTCGTTCAACGCAAATCTCTACTCCTATAAAAATACGAGTTGGTGATGATGGCGTGTCTGCCTTCACGTCATCTATGCCGTCCGATCGGCAATGTATGGCTGAGATTGAGACAAGCGATGGGCCACTTGCACTTTTGCAAAAACACCCTGTGCTTAGACAGAATTTTGAAGCAGGGACATCCCATACTGTCTGATGTTCTCATGTAAAAAAGCAAGCTGGAGTTCATTCTCCTTCTCTCGAAAAGGATACAGAGTCTTCTAGACCCCTCCCAAATTCCTCGCCAACGACCCCCCCTTTCTTTCGCAGCGACAACCGGAGTTGAATTGGGCGCGGATCCCTCCACACCCGAGCTCGGAGCTCCCGCAGCCATGGTCACCCGTAGACAGAGCTCGGAGCTCCCGCAGCCATGGCTGCCCGTAGACAGAGCTCCGCCACCTAGATCTCACGTCACCGCTCTCCTCCGCTGCCTCTCGGACTTCCCTCGCTCTGGATCCATCCACCAAGAGCCCAGCCTCGCCGCCAAGTCCATTGCCGCCGCCAAGTCCTATGTCCCGACGGCAGGCGCTGCCGCATCGGCCCCCCTCCTTGACTGCGTCGGCTCTCCTCCAGCGCGTGACCCTGGGTCGCATGGTGCGCTACGCCAGCCTGACAGCCTGCCCCGCAGCCCCCTCGCCGACATGGGCCCGAGGCCCACGAGGTGAGGTAACCGGCCCTCCTCGCCTGGCGAGGCAGCTAGAGAAGAAGCTAGAGGACCAGAGGCTGCCGCAGGACGAGATCCTGTGCTGCTGCTGTGTCTGGTGGTTGAACAAGGGGTGTGCTGGGAAGAGGAGGCAGTGTTGAGAGTCCTCGATCTGGAACAGGACAAGCTTGGGCTGCACCGGTGTGTTTGCTGCTGCTGAATTTTTCCGGGGCATTGCAGATGCAGAGGAGTTTTTCCAGGGCGATCTGCTTGTTCCCGGCCGCGCTGGTGTCAACTACCTCGAGCCACTATGACCATCCGTTCATGATCTGGAATAGGACAAGCTTGGGCTGCACCCGTGTCTCTCCTACCAGATCAAAAAACTTATCAATTTTTGGAGTACAGCTGTGTTTCAGATCCGTTCATGATCAACGAATTGTTTGTTGATCTACAAAGGGGGATTCAATCAATTTTCAGTTGTAGAAGAAGTGAGAAGGGGGATTCAATTAATTTTCCTCCTCATGATCAAAAGAAAAAGAAACAAAATCTTTGTGGTGATGATAGACGGGGTTCACGTTAATACGCAGACTACTGGTAAGGGCATTAAAACTTATATCTGCTGTGTAATGGTTGTACATGCTTGATTAGGATATTTTCAAGTGTTGTAGGTGTAAGGCTGTGGGAAAACGTTTTCATGGTCTAATTTCTAATTAATGTATGGTACTCCCTCCGTAAACTAATATAAGAACGTTTAGAATACTAAAGTAGTGATCTAAACGCTCTTATATTGAAACACCAAGAATAAAACTTAGTAGGGATAAACATGACTTAAAACAAACTAAAATAGAAAAAGAAATTTGTATTTATCAGGCAAGTCATACTTTGGCAATGTATAGCTTGTAAGCTATAGATTATATCCACTACAGCTTGAGTCTGAAATTGTATCGATACATGAAAATGTCATGTGTGCCAAGAAAAGTATGTTAGCTGTACACTCAATTTTGGTGTGCATTTCTTATTTATTGATTGTTTAGTCGGACGTGTGCATTTCTAATTAGAAGTAGAAGAAGAAAGATGTGACATGGACTTCCTAAGATCACATACACATAGTTGAATAGTATACTTAGAAAAATACTAATAAAATTCAAATATCTTATTTATTTTGGCAACAAATATGCTGGAGTGTCATAGCTGTGCGTAGCATTTCGTGAAGGAATAACATAAATGGTGGTCTGGATGAACGAAAATTGACTATTTTTTAAAGCCTCTTGGAGCATTGATTTTCTTTAATCTTGTACAAAGCATCACAAATATTTTTTCTTCATGAAATTTTGCACACAACTAAAAGAAAAATGTAATTTTGTTGGAGAGCAGGATTGCACATCCGGCGGAAGACAAAAGATATCAATATGGTTAGACATGAGACCTACTCCCGCACAAGTCAATCTCAACATGCATCTTTTTTATTCCGTGCAACGCACGGGTATCTTACTAGTTTCATCTAAAAAATCAAGAGATAACACACAAGCACAAATTAGTTGACCACGCCCCACATGCTCGCTCAAGGGCCAAGGCTAGCTCGTCCGTCGCGCACATGACGTGCGGCAATCACCGCGGCCAGTGCGCACGGCCAAAAGTCCACATCCGTACGTGTACCCGGTTGTTTCCATTTGTACTGAGTATTTTGTTAAACAATGTTTCATTATTGAATAATATAGTATATAGGATAAATCACCACAAACTCTCACTCAAGGCTCCAAATGCATCAACTCAATCGCGCATGCAGCAATGCACCAGCACACCCTGCAATCGAAGCTTCATGCGTCGCGACGTCCGGCGCAACCGAGCTACATATCGCCTCCGCCGTTCACGGCGGCCGTCGCCAGCTCCCACGCCTCCAGCTTCGACACCTTCACGGCCCCGGCGCCGTAGTTGAACGCGTACAGCCGGCTGCTGCCCGTCGCCGCGTGCTCCGGGTACACCCGGGCCGTCATGCACGTCCTCCCGCCGTCGCCGAAGCTCTCCACCACCGTGTGGTCGATCTGCATTTGTCCGTAACATGATTAGCTAACGCGGCCCGGATCGCCTTGTGATGTGCCGCATAGAAAAGAACTCACCAGTGTTCTGAGCGAGATGCTCCTCTCCTTCTCCACGTCCATGTCCAGAAATGCCCCGTAGGATGGCTTGTTTATCCCCTCCTTCCTCGATGATCTGCGCATTTTCCATGTTCGCCAAGAACAATTACAGCATGTACCAGAAGTATCTTTTTCATGTTCGGATCAGATTTTGGCAGGGAAAATTACCTTGTCAGATCGGTGCACATGAGGACCTTGTACTTGCCATCGTGCTTGAACACCCTGAAGAAGACGGCGGTGTGCTCCTCCAGGTCGCCGGAAGCCAAGGCCAGCAGCCCGAACGGCCCGACTCCGCCGCGCCCGGACGCGCCCATCTCGGCGGACAGCCCCTTGGGATCCTGCAGCCACTTCGGGTCCAGCGTCTCCGCCTCCTCCAGGTTCGGGATCTCGAAGATCGCCTCCACGTCCGCCTGCGAGCTCACGATGCCGGCGATCTCCTTCCTGCCGCCGGCCTCCACCTCCGTCGCCCACTGCAGGCCCACCCGCTTCCTCCTCAGCGTCTCGATCTCCTCGATCGGCCACTGCACCAGCCGCTTCCCGTCGGCGTCCAGCCAGATCGCCCTCGGGAACGCCTGGATGCCCGCCCAGCCCCTGGCGACGCCGCCGCCGTCGTTCTCGTCGACCCACGCCCACAGCACGCGCCGCTTGTTGCGGGCGTCGTAGAAGGACTTGGACGCGTACACGTGGCCGTGGTCGAGCCGGCGCCAGTTGCCGGGATCGTCGCCGCGCTCGGGCTCCGCCGGCACGAAGGTGTCCGCCTCGTCGTCGTACCGGCCGACCATGTAGTGGTCCTCCTTGGCGAAGTCCGTGAGCTTCAGCACGTGCAACACCCCGGCGCCGCTCGCCGACACCTCGAGCCCCTCCGCCGCGCCGGGCGGCGCCATGGGGAACAGGTCCGGGCACTCCAGCACGGGCACGTCCCGCGAGCTGGCGTGCAGAGGCGCGGCGTTGCGCTCCCAGCGGAGGAAGTCCGCGCTCCGGTACACGAGCAGGGACCCCACGCCGCCGACCTCCGCGACGACGCCGACCCTCCACAGGCCGTCGCGGCCGCGCCACGCCTCAGTGGGGTCGCGGAAGTTGTTGCCGGTGACGTCCGCCGGCATGGGCATGACCGGGTTACAGTCGGGCTTCTCCCACTCGCGGAGGAGCGGGTCGGCGGGGTTCTTGGCGAAGGCCACGTTCTGTACCTGCACCCGGTTGGCGTCGATGCCGGTGTAGAGGATGGCCGGGCGGCCGCCTGGGAGCACGGTGGCGGAGCCCGACCAGCAGCCGTTGGCGTCGAACGGGGAGGTGGGGTCGAGCGCATTGCCGACGTCGGCCCAGTTCACGAGGTCGCCGGAGACGGAGTGGCCCCATGAGAGCGTGCCGTCGCCCCAGGTGGCGCCCTTGGGGTTGTACTGGTAGAAGAAGTGGTACATGCCGTTGTGGTACAGTGGCCCTGCGCGTACGACGGAAGATTACTGTCAGTCCGTCACTCCGCCATTAATCTTGCAGCAAACCAAGATCCATCATTCGCTAACTAACTAACAGCACTTGCGCGTAGCAACAATTTCGTCTGAGAAAAGGGGATTCGCTTGGGGATCTAAATGCAAGATTCAAATTCATCCCAATGATACAGGATACATGTATGAATGACTCAGCACAACCAAATTGATTCGACAATATCTAAGAAGCGGAACATAAAATGCGGGAGAAATCACACATACCGTTGGGATCTGTTTCGTTTCCGTCGATCCATGGCGTGTTCGTCCAAATCCAGGGACGCAAACGAGGATCGCAAAATGGTTAGAATGACTCCCACAAAATCAAAGTGGATGAAGAGAATGATAACACGATCCACATACCATTCTGCCAGAACTTGGCCGGCTGGAAGTGGTAGGCGGTCCGGCCATTGCGCGGGTGCTCGAGTCCATTCATGGTGCGGACCGGAGAAGAAGACAGAGAGAAGACAAAGCTATTGCCGATTGGTTCGCTTGCCAATCAGAGGGGAAGATAGAGAGGAGACAGAGCTTACTGTTGGTTTGCAGGATCGCAGATGCGAACTTTATAGCCGTTGGGATCTCCCTCAAAGTTTAGTGCAAGTCAATAAGACCTGGCCCAGTGGACAGCGACGTCTAATTTTAAAATTTGGTTTGCTAAAGATATCAAGCAAAGCGTTCTACTAATTGCCATCCCCAAGTCCTCAAGTTTAGCCCAAGTCAATAGGATTACCGCCCAATGGACAATGTTTAAGTGTATTATATTCCAGCCTGACGCGCTTACCACTAGCTGGTGCCACAAATATAATGGTTGCTGATCGGATGAGATGCTTGGTTCAGAAGTTGCTTCTTGCTTGACACAGGAGAGAACAACCCCACCATCCGGCGAAACTTCGCAATCACAAAGACTTCTGCCCGGCAATTTGTATATAAATCTCTTACACGTCTTTCAGAATTCATTATTCCGTCGAAACAACATACTATTACATCATTGGAATACGAAAGCATCCCACGTCGTCAAGACGACGCGGTTTCAGGCGTTTCCGGGAGCACCATTTTACTAAGGAAACTCTCTAGTGACATCTTGTCCTTACATCTCTCTAAACCCAGAGTGCTCTACTACTCCCACTGTAAAGAAATATAAGGGCGTTTAGATCACTAACGCTCTTATATTTCTGCACAGAGGGAGTACTTTCTAACTTCAACCGCTTAAATTAACATCAGGGAATCAAATAACTCATGGTTTCACTAGCGTTGGCACTCCTCAGATAACCGCACGGCGGTCCTCGGATTGCTTACCCGAACAAGGTGTTTGCTCTGGTTCAAGTTCAACACTAACTTAACCGTGCCCCTTATATTTGAAGGGCCTCTGTTGTCTCTTTCATACCAACAGACATGTCTCTGTCACTTTGTCCAAAGCACAAAGCAAAGAACAACGAGAAAGATCACGACGAGCTTTTTGTTCATATTTTTCTTCTAACAAATGAATTATTTTAAGCTTGCCATTTTCACCAGCCTTTTTGATAAAGAAAATATATATCTATCGCGAAGATACCAATTACACCCGGCCTCTGCAACAACACAATACCCTAATGGCATTATGGATGCACACAACCAAAAAAAGAAGCTAAAAAAGAAAAGCCCCGCTACAGAATTGCAGTCCATGCAGCAACAGTATAATCACCACCAAAACAACTCCTGAAGTCCAAGTTCTTCAAAAGTGACACCTCAAAGAAGGAAACAGTGCACAAACGCCATCGTCACCCGATCACAGATCTTGGGATTTCACCCCGAAGATAGTCCTCGCTCTCAAAACAATGCCTTCAACAAGACCATTGCCAGGCACAACCAATTAACGTCAGACCTTGGATTTTCACCTTGAGAGGTAAGACTTTGAACTGCGCCTGTGCTGCCGCCCCCACTTACATACCGCTGCTACAAAATCCGAAACTCCAAGCAAGTTCCTCATCGCCAGAAAGGCTCCAATCACCATTACTAGTCCTCCGATCTTGGCTTCCATGACATTCTCCACCTCTGACTTCACCATGGAACTAAACATATCCCATGATGGCAACAGATATCAGAGCTTCGCACCGCTCCCTCCTTAACGGAGAACCAGTGGGCACGACCGAATCCCACCCGATCCAGCAATCTCCAGGCATAACACGCCCATGGGAGTTCGCCGGCGGAGCCTTCCGGAACCTGACACTCCGACCAGATCCTTCGTCTTGTCACTTGAGGAACCCTAGGATCGCCCCCTTAAATCAGGCCGAGCCTGCAGCCTCCACGCCGCCGCGGCACCCCGGATCAGATCGGGGCGGTGTGCGGATCTGGCGCCGCATTGGGAGCAGCAAGGGCGCCGGGAAAGGGCGCCTCGCTGGTAGCCGACGACGCGTTGCCGCACATGGAGGAGCAGGCTGCGCAAACGCCATGGCCGGCTGCCGCCTCGGCCTTGAATCTGAGGGGAAAACGCCTCGCTGCGAGAGAGAGCTCGCCCCGCCACCGCCGTCCACGGCACGGGCTTAGCCCGGTCGCCTCCTCCGGCGACGGCGAGGGGGGGATGGTGGGGAGGGGCTTGAGGTGGGCGGCGGCTGGGTCTCCCCTCGTGTCGCCCGTGAGAGCGATGCGGGGGTAGGGCTGGGAAGGTAACGTGACATCTAATGCTATTTAGGCCAACCCTAGCCGATTCAATAAAAAATAGAAGAGGATCCGGCCGAGTAAAACTAGGGGAGTAAACTTCTACTCCACTTTCTTTTTCTTTTTTTGGGTGGGTGGGTGGCTGTGTGTGTGTGTGGGGGGGGGGGGATTCAATACTCAAGGAGGCCTCTCAGTCCTAACCAAGTTTACAAGAAAGCCTGCGAACCAGACTGCCATACGAGGGGTACTATGGCCATATGCGGCTAGCTCATGACTAGCGTTATTCTGCCATCGGCTACAATGCACGAATACAATCTCTCTAGCATGTAGGGCTACTAAGCTGCTAATCTCTTCAACGAGAGACCGGTGCTGCGATTTATGTGTCGTTGGTGCTTTGAGCATTGCCACTGCCTACTAAACTTTTAATCCTCTATAGGTGGCCGCACCTAACCGATCCCCTAAATCTAATGGAGTAAAACAAATTGCATATGTTTTGTGTCCTAGCTGCATGAACTTCAAACACTTCACAATATATATTATAAAAACACATGCATAACATAACCGTTAACAAGCATATAATTTCATCATCGCGATTTTTAAATTGAAACATGCATAGTTCATCCGAACACAAAGTTTGATCCAAAATCACCACAAACATAACATGTGTATGTTGTGGATCGAGCCAACCAATGTCATGCACGAACACAAACAAACTCCTCGTCGAAGAAATCATCACCGCCATCATCACCACCATCCTCTCAGCCACCATCACCACCACCATCATGTAACAGCCCCAAAATTGGGTTATCAACTTTTGTGCTGTTATTCCTTCCTGGCACTCATTTTCAAAATCTTTCTCCTGAGTTTGCTGGATGACCCTGATGATTCTTGTCATTTTCAACCTTTCAAACCCTTGCTCATGTCTTTGTCAGTGGGCAAGACCTCATTTGCATCAGCTCAAATCCTCTCAAACCCTAATTCCAAATTTTTGGAATTTGGATATGTCCTTTGTGCTTACAAATGAGCCATCATTTTCCTTGATCTATTTATCCTCCCAATTGTTCCTAGAGATCCTCCTATCTTTCTGAACCTTGGATATGCAAAAGTACTGCTGAGTCCCATGCAATATTTTTGAATTGTGATTTATTCCTTTTCTTGCCTTTCTGAGGAATAAAATCCAAAGGCATAGTTAACCATCTCCTAAATTCATGTGAATTGGTGGAGTTGATATTTATGCCTAATCCAAGCTCTGACAAACATATTGGACATAATTAAATAAGGAAAATTGCATTTTCTTATTTTATGCCAATATTTCTATTCTGCCATTTTCTAAAGGAACTACTATTTTTATAGCAGAGAAAATTCCCACATAAATTGTGGAGCTTGTCCTTGCTATATAATCACTAGTTCCATCCTAATCTCATGTTCCTCAGTTCAAAAATTGGGCACATGATCCAATGCAAGTTTCTGCCTTCTCTGAAACTTTGCAAAGGAAGTGCTTTATTCCTAATTCCAATGGAGCTGCAATTTGGCAGGGTGATTAACATGGATAAATAACACATGGATGCCAAATATGAGCTCAACCCATTCATCCTAGCTCCCTGTGCAAGTTTTCAAAGTTTTTGACCAGAATGCAACTTTGTGAAGGAATTACCTTCATAGAGTTTACAAATGGGATGAAACTTTTCCATCTTCTCAAGTATCTCAAATCATTAGCCTCCACCTAAATTCAGTTAATTTCATTGAACTATGTGAGCACAGGAGCGATTCTTGGTTTCTGTCCAATTTTTTAGTTTGTGACGCAACTGCATTTTATCTTGCTCCATTATGGCTGAAAATATTCCCAGGTCTTCTCCTACTCATATAACCTAGCTCCAACAAATTTTGGCTCATTTGAGTTTGCCATTTGCCCTGAGGATTTTTCTCAAGTTTCTGGGAAAAACTGATAGCTGTGAAGGAAGTACCATTTTGGCAAGTCAATTTGGTATGATATTTTTGCAGCATCTACCTATGATCAAATCATCAAGATTTGCCAAGTATTAGCCCAATCCATCGCTCCTAGTGAGTGCTTCTTCATCATTTGATTTCTGGGTCAGATTTGGCATTTGTACTGCAACTATGCTAAATCATTGTCCTAATGACTTCATAATTCCCAAGACCGTAGTCCTTGCTACCCTAAGCTTCCCAGACATCAAATTTACCTTTTAACTCCTCTGGTTTATCTCTAGGATGCGGTCAAGTTTGCAACAACAAACTTGTGGAGCTCAGTTTTCTCAGCTCAATTTGTCTCTGCTCGTTTCTTTACCGTAGTAACACTCTATCTTCGAAGGACTACGCAGTAGACATGAGCTGGTCTCAGTAAAAACTCCAGAGCGCGCCTTGTCCGTGGTGATCACGAGTGTAGCCAACCCAAAACGGTGGTCTAGCCACTGTTCTCATTGGCAACGCTGCTCCGACCCGCTCTGGTCTCGCCATTAATGCCCAACAGTTCCCCCTCGGCGTCCTCTTCCCTCTGGACCGCTCGCCCCCTCTGTTTTCTTCTCCGGCGAGCCGTGCCAACGACCAAACAGTGTGCAACTGTGGCCATCGTCTTCTTCCGCGCCCCTGTCCTCTTCCTCCGTTCGTCTCCGAGCGCTTCCCGTCTTCGTGAGCCTCTGGCACTCGTCCACACCCTCCTCGTCGCCTTCCCGTGCGCCCCCGTGACTACTGCGGCCGGCAGAGCCGTGGCCGGACGCGCTCGGCGGTGCCCGGCTCAAGTGCCCTTGCCCGACTATAAATAGCCCGTCCGCGACCCTCCCCGAGCAAGCCAGCTCTCTCAAACCCCTTCCCCTCCCTCCAGAGCACTCCAGTGCCCGAGCCCGACCGAATCCCTCGCCAGAGCGCTCGGATTTCCGGCAAGCCCACCTATCTGCTCCGCCGCCCAACCCCTCACCCGAGCACCCCCGCACCCCGTGCACATCATGGATGGATGCGCCACATCCCGGCGACCCTCCCTAGCCCGCCGCCCGTCCGTTTCCCCCACCAGAACCCCGTGTCCACCCGAGCCCGAAGACCCTCTCCGCCGCGTGCCTTGCTGCTTCCGCTACAACGCTCGTCGGCGGCTGCGGCTACCATCCCGAGATGCGTCTCTCCTCCCTGAGCATCTGGGTAGGTCGGCCGTCGCGAGCGGTGGCCGGAGTCGCCGGCGATCGCCGTCGGGGCAACCCCCTCCCTCTGCCCCGCTCGATCCCGAGCGGGAGGAAGAAGAAGCCAGGCCAGACGGGCCCCCCTTCCCGCGCGACCCCACGTGTCGGCGAGAGAAGGGCGTGGCCCAGTCTGCCACGTCGGATAAGTGGACGCGCCCGAAGCCGAAGCCGTTTCCCTGCGCTGAAAACGTATTCTTCCCTGAGTACATTTCCCAGGTTAGAAAACACATTCTTTTGTTCTTTTAGATGAAAATATGTTTTCACTTCTCTGAAGGCGTATTCTAAGAAAGGCGTTCTCTCTTTTTCGGCTCAGCCGGCCGAAGTGCTTATTTTGTGAACGTTCACTGCTTTAGTTGCTTTTCTGCCTTAAAAAGTGAACGGCCACAACTTTGCGCTCGTAACTCCGATTGAGGTGATTCCAGCGCTCACTTTCTCTGTTCATCGAGCTCTTTCCGTTGGTATCATTTTCATAATGTTTTCACATAGTGAAAATGACCATTTTGCCCTTGCCCGTAAACAGCCCCCTCCGAGAGAGAACTATTTCCGGCAAATCTTTCCGCGATCGTTTCACACTTCTTCCCGAAGTATTTGTCAACCCCAGGCAAGCCAACCTCTTATCATGAGCCCCGAACTTGCATGTTGACTTTGCTTGCACCTTGTGTGTGTGTAGTTGCAGTTGTTTCTTATCGTTTTCGTCTGAACTTATTCCGTTATGCTTATCATGCATGCTTGTGTATTGATGATATCTTTTGCCATGCTAATTAGAATGTTATTATTGATAATGCCATGTCACTGCTCTACTTTATTTTCATGTCATCGTTATAAAATGCTATGATGATTGTAATGCACCGTTGATATGCTAGTACTTGGTATTGTCATGTTCTTTATGCTATAGTTGTTCACTTGAGAAGTTCGGTATTGTATTAAAGCATTTGTATGACGCATGCTCATTGTTGCATTCATGTTCATGATGATGGAGAAGGTAATAAAATGACTTAATAATAACAAACCTCCTCCGTCATCGATGAGGTCGAGTCATAGTGCCACCAAATCGAACTTTTTCAGTGCAGCCACATTTTGCCTTTATGGGAAGGCCTTAATGCGATCTATTGTCGTGCCTCTCGCCGGTGCCTCCAACGAGGGAAGGTTATGGGCGCGCGCTACCCTGATCAGGTAGGCGGACATAAGCCTTGTGTGCCCGGGAGTGTTTTTGAGCTCATGTCCCCGTTTGGGACCGTTTATGTTTGGCCACGACGGTGGCCGTTGGTGTCTTTGGTAGACACGGGGCCACCCAAGACTAGCCCAGTGGGGAGTGAGTCGGAGTGGCCGGGAGAGTGTCATGACAGTAGGTCGGTTTCGTCGGAATGCCGTTGGTCCACCCGAATGGGATGACGAGGCCATGGGTTCCGTGGTGTGGGTACAGTGCGCTACCTCTCCAGAGTGTTTATTAAGTCTATCGATAGCAACACAGTTCGTAGTAGGTCACACTATCGGGTCTTGGTCGAAATGGAGGATAAACCTGAAATAATTAAGTTAATTAATGTGGTAACAAGAATGTGGTGACTTGGACTATGAGATAGTCGTGAGAAGTCATGGTGATGTGTTGATATGATCATGAGACGAGGTCTCGGTGAGTGTTGAACCAAGTGTGGTTCCGTTTGTGATCACCGTTGGGTTACAGGGTAACCCGTTGAACCGAGTATGGTTCCGTTTGTGATCCGTGAGCGATCACCGTTCGGTTGCGAGGCAACCCGTTGGTAAGAGAGTCCGAGGGACTCAGTGCTCAAGTTTGGTTGCATTGCATGAGTATCATGTTTGCATTTAAAGAACAATGGCAGAACAAGAGATATTTGCATAAAGTTAACCTGCTATGTCTGCATTGGATATGACCGGTAGTTTATATTCAGCATAGTTTCATGTTCCATGCCATGCTTTGAGTGATATGTTAAATTATGCCATGATTGAGATGATATGCTATGTTTTGCTATTGCTATGTTATAAGCATGTTTTGATATGCCATGTTATTACCATGTTAGTAGATGCTATGATGTTGTTCATGCTTGGTTGACCTATATCATGCCATGTTTAGTAATTGATATGAGATAGGTTGTTGCATGCACTTGGTTCTTGCTTTGTCTTCTGCTTGTTTGGATGCTATGTATTTGGTTGTCTTGCAAGTACATTCAATGTACTGACCTGGTGTGTCATGCCAGTTTTGTAGGCCCTGCCTGGATTGTTCGCTTGTTCCGTCGCACTAGGCCGTAACCTTGCCAGTCCTGTGAGTTGTGGAGCCCAGCCAGAGTTGGTATGCTGTCAAACCAAGACTTCCGCCGCCATTTAAATAGACTTCCGTCGCCATTTAAATAGCCTTAGGGCTATGCCAGATGATTGTATTCATCAATGATGTACTCTTCTATACATGTATTTGATGAATATTCTTGTACCTGGAATGATGTATCTTGGACCTGTCATGCGTCAGGTGTTATCCTGGGCTGACGTGCGAAGGCCCCCTGCTCCATGCGGATCGGGGTACCACAGGACATGGTATCAGAGCAGCCAGGCTGGCATAGGTTATCCTAGCATTAGATCACCGCTACCATTAACCCATAATGACCCTAAGGGATTTGACCCATCCCTCGCATCCGGCATGGCCACTGTTAATCCACAGGTGGCGCAGTCGAGACCGACACGTCCTCACCCCGCTGTCCCCGCCTAGTTATCCGTGGATCGAATAGCAACCATATCCTTTCTGGTCGGCCGCATCGCTTGCCCTTCACCATTAAGGGAAAGGGGCCACACCATGCGGGCATGTCCCGCATAGCTGCCTATAAAAGCCCCCTTTCTGCTCGCCGTATCGCTCACCCCGCTGTTAGCCATGTCCCTGCAGAGAAGCCTAGCTAGTAACACCCCGGCCATGGCTAGCACCTTCAAAGCTCCCAAGTTTTACACCCGCACCTTTGCCGTCAACCATACAGGCTTTCTACCCCTTCTTACTGAGATGCTCACCAAAGCCTTTGGCTGTAATGCTAGGCCCGATTACCTGGTGTTCCAATCGGCACCCGTCCCTCACCTTCACCGCTATGATGCAAGAGTACACATCGTCCCAGGTCCCGAAGTGGATGGCCATCCTTTGATTTTTCAGGGTAGAGCCATGCCTACCACTAATTTAGCCATTCAGGCCGCTGCTGTGGAGGCTATCCTACACCTCCGAACCAAGTTCCCGCATGTGGCAACAAGGCGGGAGTTCTGCTTTTTCCCCATTGTGGCAGAAGCAGGAATGCAGCCTTCTCCCGCTATCCAAGGAGATGACCCCACAATCGCTCGCCTAGTGCAGTATATCACTGCCCAGGGGATGATGATTTCAAAGATGCTTGCCGAGTTTAGAACCCTGGACAATGATGTGGTACGAGTCGTCAAGGAAGCTTACCGTGAGGCTCGTAAATTCGCATCTCAAGTCGTTTGCCCAACGCCATCTGAACCAGTGCTATCCTCTCAGCCTGTGTTGTGGCCCAAGCCAAACATCATCACCCTCGACAAGGCTCTTTTACGGATCCACCAGTAGCATTTGCTCGGATCAATTTCAACCACACCCCCAGTAGTCGAACCCCAACCCACAGTAGTGCCAGACGATGAAGATGGAGATTGGCTCAGTCTTCGTCCTCCAGGAGAGCCCCAGCAAGGCCAGTCCTCTGCATGACCTCAGTCACGCAGTGAGATGATTCTGCGAGTAGGTCCGTCAGTCTGTTCATCCTCGATATGAGGATAGAACTATGTATCCCGGAATGAGTAGTTTCGTTTAGCGCGTAGCGCCTCCGTGCTTTGTTGTATGCTTGCACTGTTGTAACCCATATGATGTGTTTTATATATGCTTTCTTGCTTTTTGGTTTTGTTTTTGACTGTCTCTCTGTCAAGCAGAAATGTTTGACAGGGTCGGCAATATGTTGCTAAAAAGATTTTAATCAGTAGATCATATACACTAAAAACAACATTGACTCGTCCCGAGTCTCTAATAAAATGCGTGCTGGTGTAGGTATATGTATACCAGGATTACATATACCCACTAGCATTAAAACACTTTAGTATGATTTGTCTGGTGTGTTTTTCCGATGCATGTTTATTGCCTCTGTCTGTTTGCTAGTTTAGATTATACTGCATACTGCATGCATACTCGGTTCACCCACGAGTACCTTCGGGCAGTACTTGGGGAAATGCAAAGTCACATATCCCTCTCTATCTGTGCATGCTCCGTGTGCCGGATTTCTAAACCCAGAGCCTCGCAGAGGCATTTCCGTCTGGAAATTCCTCGCCTCTAATTCTTTTTCCTGATTTCATTTCCGGAGGAACACCGCCAACTTTATTTCACCCGATCCAGTACATCTACCCCGATACAGATTTCACCCCCGATTCCACCTCGACACCTACATTTCGTGGAGCTATCCGCGAAATTTTCCCGTACCCCAGTGTGCTTCCTGGGCTGGTACAACCACCTCATCTGCATCCGGTCCCCACCACCACCATCGTCTCTGCCTTGCGTAGGGCAGGCAAGTCGCCACCCACTCCACCGTAGCACGCGATTACTCCGCCGGTGCAAAGCGACAGAGAATCAAGCGTGGCGGAGGACCACCCCGTGCACCATCTTCTTCCGCATCTCGAGCCACCACACCTGGCCGCGCATTGTCTCGAGCTCGGTCATTCCTGATGAGCACCACCAAGAGGATCGACGATCCGATCAAAGTGCCCAGCAGAGCAACCAGGAACCACCGCAGCGCCACCAGGAACACAGCCTCGCTGAAGGAGCTCGACTCGATTTCGTCCAAACCGAAGAGGTAGTAGAGCGGCATGGTGTTTGTGCGTTGGAGGAGAACCGAGCTGCCGTCTTTTATAGCCCAACCCCGGTGTACGGTGAGCGAGGTCCAGGAGAACCGCTCGTCGCTCGATCACCGGCGTCCAGGAGGCGAATCCGCGAGCAGTGCCGACAAGGTGCTGGCCCGCGACATGGGTGCTCGCTGCACCAGCGTCATGCACGCCGCGCACTAAGGCACTAGGGTCCTCATCGCCCTAGGAGCTAGATGCGCACTGCGCCAAGCCGCACGCGGAGCAGTAGCGTAGGAGAAGCAGCAAGCCGGAGGTAGAAGAAGGAGGCTGCCAGTGGGCCCTGGACCCACGTGTCAGCAAGTGAAACCACTGTTCATTGGGTGCATCTAGCAATATTTTTTGAGAGTTTGATCTCGAGTGCCCCTAGCAATGGATATATCTAGGTTTGCCATATCCCTCCCCGGGTGTACCAATTATCGGTGCCCCCAACTCGTTTGAATTTAACCAAAGGGTTAAAAAATTAACCCCGAGGTTTTTCCCCGGAGTGGTTATCGTTTCAGTTGTGCTGTAACCCTAGGAATCTCGAGGACGAGATTCTTTTTAAGGGGGGAAGGTTTGTAACAGCCCCAAAATTGGGTTATCAACTTTTGTGCTGTTATTCCTTCCTGGCACTCATTTTCAAAATCTTTCTCCTAAGTTTGCTGGATGACCCTGATGATTCTTGTCATTTTCAACCTTTCAAAACCTTGCTCATGTCTTTGTCAGTGGGCAAGACCTCATTTGCATCAGCTCAAATCCTCTCAAACCCTAATTCCAAATTTTTGGAATTTGGATATGTCCTTTGTGCTTACAAAGGAGCCATCATTTTCCTTGATCTGTTGATCCTCCCAATTGTTCCTAGAGATCCTCCTATCTTTCTAAACCTTGGATATGCAAAAGTATTGCTGAGTCCCATGCAATATTTTTGAATTGTGATTTATTCCTTTTCTTGCCTTTCTGAGGAATAAAATCCAAAGGCATAGCTAGCCATCTCCTAAATTCATGTGAATTGGTGGAGTTGATATTTATGCCTAATCAAAGCTCTGGCAAACATATTGGACATAATTAAATAAGGAAAATTGCCTTTTCTTATTTTATGCCAATATTTCTATTCTGCCATTTTCTAAAGGAACTACTATTTTTATAGCAGAGAAAATTCCCACATAAATTGTGGAGCTTGTCCTTGCTACATAATCACTAGTTACATCCTAATCTCATGTTCCTCAGTTCAAAAATTGGGCACATGATGCAATGCAAGTTTCTACCTTCTCTGAAATTTTGCAAAGGAAGTGCTTTATTCCTAATTCCAATGGAGCTGCAATTTGGCAGGGTGATTAACATGGATAAATAACCCATGGATGCCAAATATGAGATCAACCCATTCATCCTAGCTCCCTGTGCAATTTCTCAAAGTTTCTGACCAGAATGCAACTTTGTGAAGGAATTACCTTCATAGAGTTTCCAAATGGGATGAAACTTTTCCATATTCTCAAGTATCTCAAATCATTAGCCTCCACCTAAATTCAGTTCATTTCATTGAACTATGTGAGCACAGGAGCGATTCTTGGTTTCTGTCCAATTTTTCAGTTTGTGAAGCAAGTGCATTTTATCTTGCTCCATTATGGCTGAAAATATTCCCAGGTCTTCTCCTACTCCTATAACCTAGCTCCAACATTTTTTGGCTCATTTGAGTTTGCCATTTGCCCTGAGGATTTTTCTCAAGTTTCTGGGAAAAACTGATAGCTGTGAAGGAAGTACCATTTTGGCAAGTCCATTTGGTATGATATTTTTGCAGCGTCTACCTATGATCAAATCATCAAGCTTAGCCAAGTATTAGCCCAATACATCACTCCTAGTGAGTGCTTCTTCATCATTTGATTTCTGGGTCAGATTTGGCATTTGTATTGCAACTATGCTAAATCATTGTCCTAATGACTTCATAATTCCCAGGACCGTAGTCCTTGCTACCCTAAGCTTCCCAGACATCAAATTTACCTTTTAACTCCTCTGGTTTTATCTCTAGGATGCGGTCAAGTTTGCAACAGCAAACTTGTGGAGCTCAGTTTACTCAGCTCAATTTGTCTCTGCTCGTTTCTTTACCGTAGTAACACTCTATCTTCGAAGGACTACGCGGTAGACATGAGCTGGCCTCAGTAAAAACTCCAGAGCGCGCCTTGCCCGTGGTGATCACGAGTGTAGCCAACCCAAAACGGTGGTCTAGCCACTGTTCTCGTTGGCAACGCTGCTCCGACCGGCTCTAGCCTCGCCATTAATGCCCAACAGTTCCCCCTCGGCGTCCTCTTCCCTCTGGACCGCTCGCCCCCTCTGTTTTCTTCTCCAGCGAGCCGTGCCAACGACCAAACAACGCCCATGTCCTCCTCCTCCGTTCGTCTCCGAGCGCTTCTCGTCTCCGTGAGCCTCTGTCGCTCGTCCGCACCCTCCTCGTCGCCTTCCCGTCCACTCCCGTGACTGCTGCGGCCGGCAGAGCCGTGGCCGGACGCGCTCGGCGGTGCCCGGCTTGAGTGCCCTTGTCCGTCTATAAATAGCCCGTCCACAACCCTCCCCGAGCAAGCCAGCTCTTTCAAACCCCTTCCCCCTCCCTCCAGAGCACTCCAGCGCCCGAGCCCGACCGAATCCCTCGCCGGAGCGCTCGGATTTCCGGCGAGCCCACCTCTCTGCTCCGCCGCCCAACCCCTCACCCGAGCACCCCCGCACCCCATGCGCTTCGTGGATGGATGCGCCACATCCCGGCGACCCTCCCTAGCCCGCCGCCCGTCCGTTTCCCCCACCAGAACCTCGTGTCCACCCGAGCCCGAAGCCCCTCTCCGCCGCGTGCCTTGCTGCTTCCGCTACAACGCTCGTCGGCGGCAGCGGCTACCACCCCGAGATGCGTCTCTCCTCCCTGAGCATCTGGGCAGGTCGGCCGTTGCGAGTGGTGGCCGGAGTCGCCGGCGATCGCCCTCGGGGCAACCCCCTCCCTCTGCCTCGCTCGATCCCGAGCGGGAGGAAGAAGAAGCCAGGCCAGGCGGGCCCCCTTCCCGCACGACCCCACCTGTCGGCGAGAGAAGGGCGTGGCCTAGTCTGCCACGTCGGATAAGTGGACGCACCCGAAGCCGAAGCCGTTTCCCTGCGCTGAAAACGTATTCTTCCCTGAGTACGTTTCCCAGGTTAGAAAGTGCATTCTTTTGTTCTTTTAGATGAAAAATATGTTTTTACTTCTCTAGAGGCGTATTCTAAGAAAGGCGTTTTCTCTTTTTCGGCTCAGCCGGCCGAAGTGCTTATTTTGTGAACGTTCACTGCTTTAGTTTGTTTTCTGCCTAAAAAAGTGAATGGCCACAACTTTGCGCTCGTAACTCCGATTGAGGTGATTCCAGCGCTCACTTTCTCTGTTCGTCGAGCTCTTTCCATTGGTATCATTTTCATAATGTTTTCACACAGTGAAAATGACCATTTTGCCCTTGCCCGTAAACAGCCCCCTCCGAGAGAGAACTGTTTCCGGCAAATCTTTCCGCGATCGTTTCACACTTCTTCCTGAAGTATTTGTCAACCCCAGGCAAGCCAACCTCTTATCATGAGACCCGAACTTGCATGTTGACTTTGCTTGCACCTTGTGTGTGTGTAGTTGCAGTTGTTTCTTATCGTTTTCGCCTGCAGTTATTCCGTTATGCTTATCATGCATGCTTGTGTATTGATGATATCTTTTGCCATGCTAATTAGAATGTTATTATTGATAATGCCATGTCACTGCTCTACTTTATTTTCATGTCCTCTTTATAAAATGCTATGATGATTGTAATGCACCGTTGATATGCTAGTACTTGGTATTGTCATGTTCTTTATGCTATAGTTGTTCACTTGAGAAGTTCGGTATTGTATTAAAGCATTTGTATGACGCATGCTCATTGTTGCATTCATGTACATGATGATGGAGAAGGTAATAAAATGACTTAATAATAACAAACCTCCTCCGTCATCGATGGGATCGAGTCATAGTGCCACCAAATCGAACTTTTTCAGTGCAGCCACATTTTGCCTTTATGGGAAGGCCTTAATGCGATCTATTGTCGTGCCTCTCGCCGGTGCCTCCAACGAGGGAAGGTTATGGGCGCGCGCTACCCTGATCAGGTAGGCGGACATAAGCCTTGTGTGCCCGGGAGTGTTTTTGAGCTCATGTCCCCGTTTGGGACCGTTTATGTTTGGCCACGACGGTGGCCGTTGGTGTCTTTGGTAGACATGGGGCCACCCAGGACTAGCCCAATGGGAAGTGAGTCGGAGTGGCCGGGAGAGTGTCATGATAGTAGGTCGGTTTCGTCGGAATGCCGTTGGTCCACCCGAATGGGATGACGAGGCCATGGGTTCCGTGGTGTGGGTACAATGTGCTACCTCTGCAGAGTGTTTATTAAGTCTATCGATAGCAACGCAGTTCGTAGTAGGTCACACTATCGGGTCTTGGTCGAAATGGAGGATAAACCTGAAATAATTAAGTTAATTAATGTGGTAACAAGAATGTGGTGACTTGGACTATGAGATAGTCGTGAGAAGTCATGGTGATGTGTTGATATGATCACGAGACGAGGTCTCGGTGAGTGTTGAACCAAGTGTGGTTCCGTTTGTGATCCGTGAGTGATCACCGTTTGGTTACAAGGTAACCCGTTGAACCGAGAACGGTTCCGTTTGTGATCTGTGAGCGATCACCGTTCGGTTGCGAGGCAACCCGTTGGTAAGAGAGTCCGAGGGACTCAGTGCTCAAGTTTGGTTGCATTGCATGAGTATCATGTTTGCATTTAAAGAACAATGGCAGAACAAGAGATAGTTGCATAAAGTTAACCTGCTATGTCTGCATTGGATATGACCGGTAGTTTATATTCAGCATAGTTTCATGATGCCATGCCATGCTTTGAGTGATATGTTAAATTATGCCATGATTGAGATGATATGCTATGTTTTGCTATTGCTATGTTATAAGCATGTTTTGATATGCCATGTTATTACCATGTTAGTAGATGCTATGATGTTATTCATGCTTGGTTGACCTATATCATGCCATGTTTAGTAATTGATATGAGATAGGTTGTTGCATGCGCTTGGTTCTTGCTTTGTCTTCTGCTTGTTTGGATGCTATGTATTTGGTTGTCTTGCAAGTACATTCAATGTACTGACCTGGCGTGTCATGCTAGTTTTGTAGGTCCTGCCTGGATTGTTCGCTTGTTCCGTCGCGCTAGGCCGTAACCTTGCCAGTCCTGTGAGTTGTGGAGCCCAGCCAGAGTTGTTATGCTGTCAAACCAAGACTTTCGCCGCCATTTAAATAGACTTCCGCCGCCATTTAAATAGCCTTAGGGCTATGCCAGATGATTGTATTCATCAATGATGTACTCTTCTATACATGTATTTGATGAATATTCTTGTACTTGGAATGCTGTATCTTGGACCTGTCGTGCGTCAGGTGTTATCCTGGGCTGACGTGCGAAGGACCCCTGCTCCATGCGGATCGGGGTGCCACACATCACCACTGCCACCAGCACCACCATCCTCTCGTCGGCCGCCACCACCACCATCCTCTCGGCCACCACCACCACCACCACCATCCTCTCGGTGGCCTCACCGGAGTCCGCTATTTAAAGGCGGCCACACCAGCTAACTTCACACCACAACACAAGCCCCTTCCCATCCTCCTCCTTTGCACCGCATCCGCCATGACTACATGTGGTGAAGCTCTGTGGGAGAGCCTTTCCACGGCGATGAAGCACGCCGTGGCCGCCCTTGCTATCGCTTGGCAGAGCCGCCGTGCTAGGAGGATCGAGGTCAGCTTGCCCGAGGACTCCGTCGACACCATGATGGAGACGGGCTCCGATGACACCGCCCCGGCTCTCGTGCCTCATGTGCATGCCGGCTTCACCATGGAGCAGGCGCAGGCACACTACAATGCCACCATGACGGAGGTGCAGCCTACGCTGGCGCCTTTGTCGGTGTTCCAAGAGGCGCAGGAGGAAGAGCGGTACAACATGTTCCTCCTAGAGCAGCACCGGCTGGCGGAGGGTCAGATCTACGGCAAGCGGGTAAGTAAGGAGACGTGGCGGCAATGGCCGCGATGAACCGCAACTTCGTCACGGAGCAACATGCCATCTACGATGTTGTCCGGGCTCAAGCTGCCACTTGCCAGGAAGCAGCCGTTGCGGAGGTGCAGTTGCAGGCGACCACATAGGAGAACAACGCCTGGAAGGATCAGTATGGTTGACTAGAGGGGGCGGGGGTGAATAGGCAACTAACAATTTTTAGCTTTTCTTCACAAATTAGGTTTAGCAACAAATAGGTTGTCTAGATGTGCAACTAGGTGAGCAACCTATATGATGCTAATAACAACAACAACAAGCGCAAGCAAAGGTGACAACACAACAATAGCTTGCACAAAGTAAAGGGAAGAGATAACCACAAGTGGAGCCGGTGGAGACGAGGATGTGTTACCGAAGTTCCTTCCCTTTGAAGGGAAGTACGTCTCCGTTGGAGTGGTGTGTAGGCACAATGCTCCCCAAGAAGCCACTAGGGCTACTGTATTCTCCTCACACCCTCACACAATGCGAGATGTCGTGATTCCACTAGTGGTGCCCTTGAAGGCGGCGATCGAACCTTTACAAACAAGGTTGAGGCAATCTCCACAACTTGATTGGAGGCTCCCAACAACACCACCGAGCTTCACCACAATGGAATGTGGCTCCAAGGTGACCTCAACCATCTAGAGTGCTCAAACACCCAAGAGTAGAAAGATCCGCAAGGGATTAGTGGGGGGAATCAAATTTCTCTTGGTGGAAGTGTAGATCTGGGCCTTCTCAACCAATCCCTAGAAAATCAACAAGTTTGATTGGCTAGGGAGAGAGATTGGGCGAAAATGAGCTTTGGAGCAACAATGGAGTTTGGGAAGGAAGAGGTAAATCTTCTAGAGGAAGAAGACCCTCTTTTATAGTGGGGGGGGGGGGACAAATACAACCGTTATGCGACTCTCATCCCGCAGACGAGCGGTACTACCGCACCAGGGGCGGTACTACCGCTCCAGGGGCAGTACTACCGCTCCTTACATGATGTATAGGAGAAATGAAGAACATGGGAGAAAATAGAGAACGGGCGGTGGCGGCCGCGGTAGTAGGAGCGGTACTACCTCCTATAGGCGGTACTACTGCTACTACTGCCGCTGCCACAACCGTCAGCTTTCCAGGGGCAAACGAATAGCACGGTAGAGGCCCTGAGTTACTACCATAACATCCGACACGAAAAAGCCAAGGCCCCAACTAGGAGCGGTAGTACGGGCGGTGGTAACAGCGGTACTACCGCTTATAGGCGGTACTACCGTTGTGCCCAGCGGTACTACCACTTGTAGCTCTTCTTCCCTACTTCAAAGCAAACGGAGGACAACTCCAAAGAAACGGAAGGGGTCGATGGGTGCAATATGAGTGTGTATGTGTTGATTTCACCCAAACCTTTCCGACGTGGACCCCCTCTTGATAGTACGGTTTTCCCTACGACTCAAGTCCACCAGAAAAGAAATGCGGGAAAGAAAATTGTCTTCGCTTGACACTCAGAGGGGCACAAATCGTCTTGTGCCATATGCTTGATCGTCTGAAATACTCAATGCACACGATCAGTCCACAAACACATTGCCATCAATCACCAAAACCACTTAGGGAGAAATATGCCCTAATAATCTTCCCCTTTTTGGTGGATTGATGACAACGTGAGATTTGCACAAGAATATAGCAAAAGGAGGTGTGCAACCCCACTATCTACAAAATATAGACGGGCTCCCCCTAGATGTGTGCACTATTTTAGATATGCTTTTGGAATGCAAAATACACACATATAGGATCCACACCCCCTATATTTTATAGACCAAACCATACTTGCATAGATAGTAAGATGAAGGCAGACAAGTGAAACTATGTGAGCATATGAATAAGAGCATAAATATAAGATAAAACTCACAAGCGATTACTAACATAAAGTACTTGACATAGATAGATAGAGATAGGATAGCTCATATGTCTCACACCATATGGTCTCGAACACACGGGACAGATACAAACTAAAGCAAATGAAAGAGATCGAGCGAGGAAAGCAACGACAAGGAGAGAAACACACTCGACACTCGACTCACAACACACAGCAAATCCCTACACTCTCTCCCCCTTTGGCATCAAGACACCAAAAGAGTAGAGAGGACACCTAAGCACGACGGTGGTAGAAACACTCCAGGACATCACTCATCATGCTCCTCCTCCCCGTCAGACTCCTCTGCAGCATATGTAGGGCCTCCAATGTCATCATCAGAATCAGTCCACGGGCAGTGCACATGGACCCAAGCCTCCTCATCAGTGAACCTGTCCTCAGAGCCATCAGAAACGGTGAGGCCAACCTGTCTCATAATGGCCTTTTCATGACAACGGGCCTTCTTCTTAGCAACGTGAGCCTTATACTGTCCCTTGGCCTGAAGGCAAAACAACTTCTTCATCTTCTGCTTGAGCTTCTTGGCCCAAGATGGCTCCTCAGACGGCTCATAGTCCTGCTCATCATCCTCAGACTGCACTGGCTCTTATGTGGCTGGAGTAGTCGTTCCCCACTTCTCCTTCTGCCTCAACTGAATAACATAATGAGACACTAGGTCCCTAGTGAGAAGCTCCTCATCTGGAAACATAGAAGCCCATGTCTCCTCAATGAGCCGCATCAGGTAAGGGCCATAGATGATGCACTTGCGCTCCAAGATCGCACATCAGAGTTCTGACCACATGACATTAGAAACATCCAACACTTCTTGAGAGCCCTGCTCCTTCTGGCAAAAGAGAAGAAGGTCCACCAGATAGGAGTGCACCATGTCCTGATTGCCAACACAAGGGAACAGAGTGTTTTGAAGATCCTATGCATGATATCCAGAAAGGGCCAAAGCTCGTAGGAGACATGTCCAGTATCAGACACCTTCCTGGTAGAGAACTGCCACAGAGCCTCCTTGTGGGTAGCATTGGCCTCACGGTGAGGGCGAAACCCAATTGGGGTTTGGGCGCCCTTATCCTCATACGACATCAACTCCATAAAGTTCTTCCAAGAAGCAGACAAACGCTGACCATTGGTCATCCAGGAGAGGGTCCTGTCCTCATCATGCCCAAAGTGAACTGTGGCATAGAATTGGGCCACAAGCTCCGCATCAAAATCCTTGTTGAAAGAGATGATCCTCTTGATGTCCAGCTCCTCGCACCTCTAAAGAGCAGCCCCAAAGTACGGCAAGTCCCTCTCCATGTGAGAGAGATCAATAGACTTCACTTTCACATATAGATTCTTCTTTGCCTTCAACACATCATGGAAGATGGACTGCTGAAACTGGTTCCAGAACGGGCGATGAACAAGTGGAGGATCCTGAGGCTCCCGGTACGGGTTGCGCTTACGTGCCGTAACAAACTCCATAGCAGACATCTGATGAGCTCCCTTGGGCCCCTTGTTCTTGGACACAATCACTTTGACTTCCTGTCTTGACTGCTCATCGGAGCCACTCAGAGGCACCAAGGCACTCTCTAGCACGGTGCTGCCCATTGACACATCGGCAGAACGGTAGTGCTTGGAGCCACTGGTATGGGCGGGGTTCTTGCAACGAGCCTGATGCCCGGAGCTACTACCACCTAGAACACACACACAAGAACACGAAAGAGACAAAATGCATAAGCCAAGGAAGAAGAAAGCCCCAAGAGTGAAGGTGGAGCGGGGAAAAGTTGAAGTTGGTAGCTTTGAGCGGTAGTACCGCATCTCCCAGCGGTAGTGCCACCTTCAAGTGGTAGTACCGCTCGAGGCAGATGTCAGAGGGGCCGACAACTTCCGCGGGGAGATCCAGTAGTACCGGAGATGCCAAATTCAAATTTTCGCGGTTCAAACTTCAATCTACCTACTCTAGCAGTCTTCTACGTCCTACTCATGCCCCAATTTAGCAAAAAATCAAAGAATGCAACGGATATTGCCCTAAATCCTAGATACAAAAACTAGAACCAACGAGGAGAAGAACGGGGGCAATACCGACATCCATGGCAAGATGAAGAGGTGGGGATCGATCCCACTGGACGAAAACGCGGAAGACGGCCCAGAGACGGTGGCCCGACGGCAGCCCTCCGCTGCCTGTTCGTCGCATGAGAGAGAAGAGAGGGGGCGAGTGAATGGGTATGGGGAGAGAAACCTCCCCCTGCCTTCGCTCAACTCCCCGCGCGGTAGTACCGTGGGTCCGGGCAGTAGTACCGCTAATAAGCGGTAGTACCGCGCATGCTCAACGGTAGTACCGCTCAGGCAAAAACAGGCAGGAGCAAAAATAAAAGAGGCTTATGCAAACAGGAAAACCAGAAGAAAAAGAATGAGAGGAACAAGACAAGGAACAACAACACGGGAAGAGACACCTCAAGTACAAAATCAAGAAAAAGAACCACACAAGAAGTGTCTCAAACACACACAATGACCTCAAGACCAACAACAATCGTCTATCACGAGGGGAGGGAGGTGGACGAAGCCACCTATGTTTGAGTTAATAGGTATGGTACCACGAATATTTTAACCTTGGGCCCATGACCAATACTCATCTTTGAAGCACAAGTACCATAAAAAATGGCTAATGTGAAAGACTTGATCGATTTATGCATAATGGGGGGAGGGAGAGCTCATTGAGAGAACAACACCCCCCCCGCAATGTCCATGCCTACATCTAGAACAAGATAAAATGATGAGAGCGGTAGGGTGTGCCTAGAATCAAGCCACATTGCTCGAATCAATGATATTTAGCTCATGCCTTAACTCGCGAAATCTTGCTTCATCTAGAGGCTTGTGAAAATATCCACTAGTTGCTCTTGGGTGTTGATGTAGATGATCTCAAATATCTCCGCGCTTTATGTGATCCGAATGAAATGATGAAGAATCTCAATATGCTTCGTCTTGCTATGTTGCACCGGATTGAGAGAAATCTTGACAGCACTTTCATTGTCACATAGAAGAGGCACTTTGCCACAAGTGACACCGTAATCCTTTAAAGTTTGCCTCATCCATTGCAATTGTGCACAACAACTTGCGGTGGCAACATACTCGGCCTCGGTGGAAGGGAGACGCACACAATTTTGTTTCTTTGAAGACCAACTCACGAAAGAGCGACCAAGGAATTGGCACCCTCCGGAAGTTGACTTCCTTTCCACACAATCTCCCACCCAATCTGAGTGGCCAAGTAGCCCATGAGATCAAAGCTTGATCCTTTGGGGTACCATAAGCCAGAGTTTGGGGTATGAGCCAAATATCGAAAGATTCGCTTGACCGCCACATAGTGGCTTTCCTTAGGTGCGGCTTGAAACCATGCACAAATTCTCATACTCAACATTATATCCGGTCTAGATGCGCAAAGGTAAAGCAAGGATCCAATCATGGAGCGATATACCTTTTGATCCACCGCTTTACCATTGGGACCACTGTCAAGCTTGCATTTGGTGGGCATGGGAAACTTGACCGGCTTGACATCTTCTAGATTGAATCTCTTGAGCATGTCGTGGGTATACTTGGCTTGGTTGATGAATGTTCCTTCCCTTCTTTTCTTGACTTCAAATCCAAGAAAGAACTTCAACTATCCCATCATAGACATCTCAAACTTCTCGGTCATTAGTGCGGCAAACTCATCATTGAAAGATTTGTTAGGAGAACCAAAAATAATATCATCAACATATAGTTGGCATATGAACAAGTCCCCTTTGACCCTCTTAGTAAAAAGAGTGGGATCATTTTCCCAATTTCAAACCCACGATCTTGCAACAACTCAGTGAGATGCTCATATCATGCACGTGGGGCTTGTTTAAGGCCATAGAGCGCTTTCTTGAGTTTGTATACATGATTGGGGAGCTTGGGATCCTCGAATCCCGGAGGTTGTTTGACATATACCAACTCATTCAATGGACCATTAAGAAATGCACTTTTCACATCCATTTGTTGCAACTTAAAACCATGATGAGATGCATATGCAAGCAACATGCGCATAGATTCAAGACATGCAACGGGGGCAAAGGTTTCACTGTAGTCGATACCCTCGACTTGGGAGTAGCCTTGTGCCACCAATCTTGCCTTGTTTCGAACAACCACACCATTCACATCTTGCTTGTTCTTGAAGATCCATTTGGTCCCAGTGACATTATGTTCCTTCGTTGGCCTCGGCAGTAATTCCCAAACTTGATTGCGCTCAAAGTTGTTGAGTTCATCATGCATGGCTTCAAGCCAATCCTCATCATCGAGCGCCTCATGTACCTTTTGGGGTTCAACACATGAAACAAACACGTGATGCTCACAAAAGTTTGACAATTGTTTATGAGTGGTTACCCCTTTTCTCAAGCTTACAAGCACATTCTCCTTGACATGTTGTTGACGCTCGAGCTTGGAAGCCACCTTGGCGGCACGACGCTCCAAGAGTTCCTCAAGAGGCAGTTGAGGATCTTCATCTTGATTATCTTGAGCACCGTCTTGAGCTTGCTCTTGATCATGGACTTGTGCTTGATCTTGAGCTTGCTCAGAGTCATGAACTTGATCTTGGGCATAATTTGGTGCATCACCATCTCCATGAGGTTGATCTTGCCCATGATCTTGTTCATCAAGATGAGGGACTTCACTTTGTTCTTCGGAAGCGTGTGGGTCAAGCGTTGGTGATGGCTCAACTTGAGTAGAGCATTTTCCTTCTCCTTCGACCACAAGGGGTTCCTCAATGGGGAGTATTTGACCGATCCCCATTCTTCTTATGGCTTGAGGAGGAATTTCATCACCTACATCACAAAGACCACTGTTCTCCACTTGGGAGCCATTATTCTCATCAAACTGTACGTTACACGTCTCCTCAATGAGCCCGGTGGACTTGTTGAGAACACGGTAAGCATGAGAGTTTGTAGCATAACCAACAAATATTCCCTCTTGAGCTCTAGGTTCAAATTTAGACAAGCGAACACCTTTCTTGAGAATGAAACACTTACGTCCGAACACCTGAAAGTACTTGACATTGGGCTTGTTACCGATAAGTATCTCATAAGGAGTCTTGTTCAAGCCTTTGCAGAGATAGAGCCGATTGGATGCATGAAATGCGGTGTTGATGGCTTCGGCCCAAAAGTTGTACGGAGATTTGAATTCTGCCATCATGGTTCTTGCCGCATCCATCAATGTCCGGTTCTTCCTCTCCGCTACACCATTTTGTTCAGGGGTATAGGGTGCGGAATATTGGTGCTTGATCCCCTCACCACTAAGAAACTCATCCAAGGTGTAGTTCTTGAACTCGGTGCCGTTGTCACTTCTGATCATCAAAATCTTCGCTTCATGTTAACGTTGAGCTTCATTAGCAAAGTCAATGATGGTTTGTTGGGTCCCACTCTTCCTCTTGAAGAAATATACCCAAGTGTATCTTGAGTAGTCATCCACAATCACCAAACAATACTTTCTTCCCCCAAGACTATCAAAAGATGGAGGACCAAAGGGCCTCTTTGAGTAGATGACAGTCGTGGGTCGGTGAGCCGTTTCATGAAGCTTTCCTTCGATACAAGCACTGCAAGCATGGCCTTTGGCAAAACTCACATTTGTTAGTCCACAGACGTGATTCCCTTTGAGGAGACTTTGCAAAGATCTCATATTGATATGGGCTAGTCGGCGATGCCAAAGCCAAACCACATCAACTTTAGCCATTAGGCAAGTCACGGTCTTAGTGGGTCGCTCTGAAAAGTTCACCACATAGAGACCGTTCTCGAAATGCCCAACAAAGGCTACTTTAAGAGTCTTGCTCCACAAAAGGGCCACGGTATCAAGATCAAAGAATGTTGCAAAGCCCATAATGCAAGTTGACGAACAGAAAGCAAATTGTATGCAAGGGACTCAACAAGCATGACCTTCTCAATAGAAAAAACTTGAGAGATGACCACTTTGCCAAGTCCCAATACCTTAGATGTTGATGCATCAATAAATTGGACATGGGTGGGCATAGATGGAATTGGATGCACATCCACCACCAAGTCCTTGCTCCCGGTCATATGATTTGTTGCTCCACTATCAAGCAACTATGACACTCCACCGGAAGCAAACTCCTACAAGATATCAATGCTTGGATTTAGGTAGACATTTTTGAATGGGTCCTTTGAGGTTAATAACAAGGGTCTTAGGAACCCAAATAGACCATTCAATGTAATTATAATAAGAACCAACGAATTTAGCATAAACATGTCCATCACTAGCACGACATAAAACATAAGAGGGGTTAAAGTCACCGGCTTTGTTGGTAGGGGAGGTTTTGCCCTTCTTGGCATTACCACCCACTTCCTTATTCTTCTTCTTCTCATGAGTACCCTCACCCGCCTTGACAAAAGTCTCCTTGAGTGGGAGAGGTTGCTTGGTCTTGTTCTTTCTTGTTCTTCTTTGACTTGGGCACAAACCCAAGTCCTTCCTTCCTCACCGCTTCCTTTTGGTTACTCAAAAGGTCATTGGGATTCTTTTCGCCTTGTATGCATGTCCCAAGGCCTTTCTCAAGTTGCTCTTTCAACTTGGCATTTTTCTCCACAAGACGCACATGCTCACAACAAGGATTAGTAGCATGGGAATTATCAATTAGAACAAAAGGAGGACATGTGGAAATCTCCCTAGTTAGCTTCACTTGGAGTTGATCATGAGACTCTTTGAGAGAGGCATGAACACCCTTCAAGACCTTGTGAGCCTTGTCAAGTGTATCAAACTCTTCCTTGAGTCTATCATGGCCAACCCCAAGTGCAACTTTCTCGGATTTAAGCACACGAGTAGGAACGATAGCATGATCAAGATCTTTTTGCAATTTAGCATGATCAACGTTGTGTAACTCCTCAAGAGTCAAACAAAGACATCGCTCTTCCTCAAGAGCAATGGAGAGATCCGCAATCTCATCGGCGTAGTCACGACTATGCCCCTCCAACTTGGAGATAGTATCCTCATGGGATTCAATGATATCATTTGCCTCACCAAGTTGTTCCAAGAGAGCAACAAAGTGCTTCTTGGATTCACCCTTGAGGTTACTCACGAACATGGTAAACTCATTCTCATCAACATACGTCGCCTCACTAACATCCACACAATCTAACAATGAAGGAGTAGTAGTGATGGTGGTTTTTATGTTTGAGGTTACCTTGTTGATACCTTTGTCCATGAGGCACTTGGCAATGTGGTTCTCGTTGGGGGCACCTAAGAGAGACACCTTGGAGGGAGAAGAGGTAGCAATGGCCAAGGTTGCTGTTGCCATCCCTTCACCGCGTGTATCTTCTTCATCATCATCAGAGGGGTAATCTTCAAGTGTCACCAAGCCCTTTGGAGGTATCTTCTTGGTGAAGTTGTTCTTGCTTTGGAAGGACTTGGCTTTGTCTTTGCCAATGAGTTTGCCACCATTGTCTTCCCTCTTCTCAGAAGGACAATCCACCACAAAGTGACTCACATTTCTGCAATTGTAGCAAGTCCTCACTCGTTGCTTGTTCTTTGACCCACTTGAGTTGTTCTTGGTGAAGTTGGGCCTTGAGTTCCTCTTGTTGCCCCAAAATTGCCTTGACGCAAGAGCCATGTGCTCGTGATAAGCATATTTGGTGTCTTTGGGGCAACTCTCCTCTTCATCATCATCATCATCATCATCATCATCATCTTCTTCTTCTCCAGGAATGGCCTTGGCCTTCAAAGCAAGGGTGGGTGAGCTTTTTTTTGACGGAACACGGGCAATGGCATTGTCGGCGGTCTTGTTCATGATGTTCATGGCAATAAACTCATCCAACACTTCGCTTGAGGACAAGGTGTGGAAGTCTGGCCTTTGACGGATCACGGAGGACATGGCCTTGTTGAAAGGCATGATGGCCTTGATAAACTTGTGCTTGATCCAAGTGTCCTCAGTATCCTTGCTCCCATGGTCTTGGAGAGGAACCGCAAGAGTTGTCACTCTTCTGTAGAGTTCACATGAATCCTCATCCTCTAGCATCATAAATTCATCGGCCTCATCAAGGACCACTTCAAATTTGGACTGTTGGATGGTTGAACTCCCCTTGTACAACGAAGTGATATGTTCCCAACAATCCTATGCACGAGTGAAAGGGCGCAAGTGTGATAGATCTTCGGGAGGAACCGCGGCTTGAAGAATCCACAAAGTGAAATGATTGTATTGATTGTCCACCTCTTCTCTTGGGGTGAAGTTGTTTGGATCATGTGGATAGAACCCTTGCTCGATGATTCTCTAAAGATTTGTTGAGCTGTGATTCAAATGTGACTTGATGCGAAAAACCCAATTAGCAAAATCACCCTTAATAAGCTTAGGAGGAGGACCAAGGTTATTAATATGAGGTGTAGGGACCGGTCCTCCATAGACCGAGGGAGGGGGAACCAAGGCAAAGGTTACCGTCCCATTCTTTTCATGAGGGGAAGAAGTTTGAGTGCCTTTAGACGCTTCCGTCCCGGAATTGGCCTCCGACTCTGATGCCGTGGGATTAACCATAAGCAAAGGAACGGTAGTGGATTTCAATCCCTCAAGCAATTCTTTAAGCATGGACTTGACTTCGGTCGTCATAGACGTCTTAAGTGAAGCCATAGCTTTGTTTAAGTCGTCTCGAGTGATCGAAGTCAACTCCACGGCCTCGGGCACTTCATCCCCAATACCACCGTCATCAACCATACTCTTCGGGTGGTGAAACCCTTAATAAAGAGATGAGGCTCTGATACCAATTGAAAGGATCGATATGGTTGACTAGAGGGGGGGGGGGTGAATAGGCAACTAACAATTTTTAGATTTTCTTCACAAATTAGGTTTAGCAACAAATAGGTTGTCTAGCTTTACAACTAGATGAGCAACCTATATGATGCTAATAACAATAACAATAAGTGCAAGCAAATGATACAACACAACAATAGCTTGCACAAAGTAAAGGGAAGAGATAACCACAAGTGGAGCCGGTGGAGACGAGGATGTGTTACCGAAGTTCCTTCCCTTTGAATGGAAGTACGCCTCCGTTGGAGCGGTGCGGTGGCACAATGCTCCCCAAGAAGCCACTAGGGCCACCGTATTCTTCTCACGCCCTCACACAATGTGAGATGACGTGATTCCACTAGTGGTGCCCTTGAAGGCGGCGACCGAACCTTTAGAAACAAGGTTGGGGCAATCTCCACAACTTGATTGGAGGCTCCCAACAACACCACGGAGCTTCACCACAATGGAATGTGGCTCCGAGGTGACCTCAATCGTCTAGGGTACTCAAACACCCAAGAGTAACAAGGTCCGCAAGGGATTAGTGGGGGGAATCAAATTTCTCTTGGTGGAAGTGTAGATCCGGGCCTTCTCAACCAACCCCTAGAAAATCAACAAGTTTGATTGGATAGGGAGAGAGATCGGGCGAAAATGAGCTTTGGAGCAACAATGGAGTTTGGGAAGGAAGAGGTAAATCTTCTAGAGGAAGAAGACCCTCTTTTATAGTGGGGGGGGGACAAATACAACCGTTATGCGACTCTCAGCCCGCAGACGAGCGGTACTACCGCACCAGGGGCGGTACTACCGCTCCAGGGGCGGTACTACCGCTCCTTACAGGATGCATAGGAGAAATGAAGAACACGGGAGAAAACAGAGAACAGGCGGTGGTGGCCGCGGTAGTAGGAGCGGTACTAGCGCTACTACTGCCGCTGCCACAACCATCAGCTTTCCAGGGGCAAACGAATAGCACGGTAGAGGCTCTGAGGTACTACCGTAACATCTGACATGAAAAAGCTGAGGCCCCAACTAGGAGCGGTAGTACGGGCGGTACTACCACCTATAGGCGGCACTACCGCCTATAGGGGATACTACCGCTTGTAGCTCTTCTCCCCTACTTCGAAGCAAACAGAGGACAACTCCAAAGAAACGGAAGGGGTCGATGGGTGCAATATGAGTGTGTACGTGTTGATTCCACCAAAACCTTTCCGACGTGGACCCCCTCTTGATAGTACGATTTTCCCTACGACTCAAGTCCACCAGAAAAGAAACGTGGGAAAGAAAACCGTCTTCACTTGACACTCCGAGGGGCACGAATCGTCTTGTGCCATATGCTTGACCGTCTTAAATACTCAATGCACATGATTAGTCCACAAACACATTGTCATCAATCACCAGAACCACTTAGGGAGAAATATGCCAGAACAACGCCAATTGCGCCTCCTACACGCCGCCGACGAACCATCAAGCCGCCTAGTGGGACGACAACAACGTCGGCGCGACCATTTCCATCGTTGACCTCACGTCCACCGGCGACGGACAGGTCGCAGACTCCTCCGGGGATGAGTAGGCCATGGGAGGCGGCAAGGCCTTGTGTCCCATGTGGGCCGGTCCGTCTCCCGTGTTCTACTCTTCCCCGTCGGAGACCGCACCTTCACTTCACCGGTCTTATCGCCGGTGCTCATGAAGACGCCAAACGGAGGACGACACGAGCTTAGACATCGGACGCCGTCGCCGTAGGATAGGTTTAGTGTCAGGTCGTTTTTTTCTTCTAAATGTTTGAAATGTAATAAAATTCCGTCGTGTTTGTATGAAATTCGTCATGTTTATACGAAATTCTGCCTTATTTGCACAAATTTCATCTGGTTTGTTGAAAAAGAGTTTGAAATGTATGCAGTTACGGTTGGATGGCGGCCCGCATCTGTGTCCGCGGACTGGTCGCCCTGTCCACGGACGGATGCGGCAGGAAATCTACGGGTTGCAGTTGGAGATGCTCTTAGGTGCAAATTTGCAATTGTATGCGGTGAGGTTGATTTGTAAGAAGGAACCGTTTACGATCTTTTTTTTTATCAAAAGAGGGGGTTTCCCTTCGATTTCATTAAAGAAACCACAACCAAAGAGAACCATTATGTGACCACATCTCAGTCTTAGAGCGGATAGTTATGAAACCGCTACTAGAAAGGATTACTACTACTAGGGAGACAGATCGCCACATAAGGCAGATAGTGAAGGAAATATGCCCTAGAGGCAATAATAAAGTTGTTATTTTATATTTACTTATTCATGATAAAGGTTTATTATTCATGCTAGAATTGTATTGATCGGAAACCTTAATACATGTGTGAATACATAAACAAACACCGTGTCCCTAGTAAGCCTTTACTAGACTAGCTCGTTGATCAAAGATGATTAAGGTTTCCTAACCATGGACATGAGTTGTCATTTGATAACGGGATCACATCATTAGGAGAATGACGTGATGGACAAGACCCATCCGTTAGCTTAGCATAATGATCGTTCAGTTTTGTTGCTATTGCTTTCTTCATGTCAAATACATATCCCTTCGACTATGATATTATGCAACTGCCGGATACCGGAGGAATGCCTTGTGTGCTATCAAACGTCACAACGTAACTGGGTTATTATAAAGATGCTCTACAGGTATCTCCAAAGGTGTTTGTTGAGTTGGCATAGGTCGAGATTAGGATTTGTCACTCCAAGTATCGGAGAGATATCTCTGGGCCCTCTCGGTAATACACATCATAAGCTTGCAAGCAAACGACTAAGGAGTTAGTCACGAGGTGATGTATTACGGAACGAGTAAAGAGACTTGCCGGTAACGAGATTGAACTAGGTATGAAGATACCGACGATCGAATCTCGGGCAAGTAACATACCGATGGACAAAGGGAATTACGTATGTTGTCATAACGGTTCGACCGATAAAGATCTTCATAGAATATGTAGGAGCCAATATGAGCATCTAGGTTCTGCTATTGGTTATTGACCGGAGAGGTGTCTCGGTCATGTCTACATAGTTCTTGAACCCGTAGGGTCCGCACGCTTAACGTTTGATGATGATATTGTATTATATGAGTTATGTGATTTGGTGACCGAATGTTGTTCGGAGTCCCGAATGAGATCGCGGACATGATGAGGACTCTCGAAATGGTCGAGAGGTAAAGATTGATATATAGGACGATAGTATTCAGACACCGAAAGTGGTCAAGAGTGTATCAGGTATTTATCAGAGTACCGGAGGGGTAATCGGAACCCCCGGGGGGAATATATGGGCCATATGGGCCATGAGAGGGGAGCACACCATCCCACAAGGGGTGGCATGCCCCCCTATGGCAGGAGGCCGAATTGGGAGAAGGAAAAAGTGGGTTCGCCCCCCCCCTTTCCTTTCTCTCTTCCCCCTTCCCTTTCTTCTCCGGTGAAATAAGGCAGGGGGCGCCACTTGGGGACACCCCAAGTAGGATTCGGATCCTACTTGGGGCGCACCCTGGCTGCCTCCCCTCTCCCTCCCACCAATATATATGTGGGGGGGCGCCCCTAGCACACCCAAGACAATTGTTAGCCATGTGCGGCGCCCCCCTTCCACCGTTTACTCCCACGGTCATATTTTCGTAGTGCTTAGGCGAACACTTCACCATCACCGTCACCACGCCGTCGTGCTGACGGAACTCATCTACTACCTCGATGTCTTGCTGGATTAAGAAGGCGAGGGACGTCACCGAGCTGAACGTGGAGGTGCCGTGCGTTCGGCTTGATCGGTTGAAGCGCAAAGAAGTTCGACTACATCAACCGCGTTGTGAAACGCTTTCGCTTACAGTCTACGAGGGTACGTAGACACACTCCCCCTCTCGTTGCTATGCATCTCCATGATAGATCATTGCGTGTGCGTTTTTTTTGTTTTCCATGCAACGATTCCCAACAGATAGGGGGACGCAGCTCCAACTCGAACAAGTTTGAATTACAACCCAAAAGCTACCACAGAAACATCAGGGGAGGGGCGGAGATGGGGACTGAAAGAGCCAGCTTCAGCATCCTAGTCTAAGCACCCCCGGTCTCCATCCTTGCGACGCCCCGTACACCCCACTTGTCACATGCTCGATCAGTTTTGCCCCCAACGTCAGAAGATTTTGCTCTGGATTTTTTTCCTGCAAAATAGACCAATCCATAATCCAATTGCACATTAGTTTCACCAAAATCATTGGATCATTAATCTTTTTTGCACGAAAGATATATCATTCCTGCATTTCCAGATGGACCAAAACAAGGCAGAAAGCCCAACTAAAATTAGTTTTTTCTCCGGTTTTCGAAACACTTTAAGCCAAACATTGAGACAATCATCTAATCCCGCAGTGGTAGACCTTAAACCAAATGAGCATTTCACCAGGCTCCATAGTAGCCTAGCAGCAGAACAAGAAAAGAACAGATGGTCAATACTTTCATTCTGCCCACAGTACTCACATCCCTGCTTCCCTTTCCAACCTTTTTTAATTAGGTTGTCCTTAGTTAAAATGCTTTTCTTTTAGCAATGAGCCAAAAATAATAATTTTCGCTGGAACTTTGATTTTTCAAAGGAATTTGTGAGGAAAACCCACATCAGTTCTAACAAGGAAAAGATATAATGATTTGACAGAGAATTTTCTGTCAGCTGTCCATTGGGGTTTATCTTTTCCCTCATACATCATAACCTCGAACCTAGTAGTCCATCTTTTCATCTAGTGCTACAACTACAACTACAAGATATTCATGGACGATTTCTTGGTTGCTTTGACGTATCATCAGCCGTTCCTATCCAACTTGGTCAAGTTATTGACCAATTGTTTCAGTGAGTCGTCAGATCTTCTCCATGAGCGGGGTCAGCTCTAGTTCTTCTTCCTCAGCCTCAACGACTTCACCATTTTCATCTCCACGGAGGACAGAAAACTCGATGACACCTGACGACCCTTGTCCCACATCTCCCGCGGAACCTCCATCCCCAGGCAGCATCTCCGCGGGAAGGATGGTCGAGTTCTGGTCGCTCCGAGGCACCAGGAACAGGAACGCCAGCGGGAGCAGCCGCATGGCGTTCCTCGCCAGCACGGCCACCCAGAGGTTCCCGAACTCGGTCCGCGTCACGCCCAGCGCGTGCAGCAGGAGGCCGCCCCACCAGGCGGACATGAGCAGGCCGAGGTTCTGGATGGACATGAGCAGCGCGAAGAAGGTGCCCTCGATGCCCACGGGGCAGAGCTTGGAGCAGAGCACGAGTAGCGGCAGCCATTTCAGCTGGCCGATCAGCTGGGACACGCTGTTGTCCATCACGGCGAAGAGGTAGTCCGGCATGCCGAGCCTCAGGTTCAGCCTGGTGACCAGCACCAGGTCGATCATCCCGGACAGGCAGGCCAGCAGCTGGCCCCATAGGAGCAGGCCGCGGAACGGGTAGTCCTTGAGCATGTTCTGGTAGAGCAGGACGCCGAGCAGCGAGCCGACTGAGCCTATCGAATAGATGAGACCGATGAACCCCTGCAGATTATGGAAGGCCCCATCAGTTTTTGTCGATCTTTGCCATGCATCTGAAGAACTTTTGTAGCAGAAAGAAACTGAGTACCTCGGAAAATGCGAGTCCGGTGCTCGAATCTGTGTACCAGTAGAACAGCCCTCCTTGGATGTCCGGGCTTAGCACGAACATTAAGAACATGTAAACGCACGGCCTCCAGACTTGCGGGCACTTCAATGTTGCCCACATTGACTCAACTGCTTCGTAGAACTTCTTATGAACCTGAATGTATCACAGTTAACAACCTTGAAAGTGTCATGTTTGTAACTGTATTTAATTAGCAGCTTCTGAAGCTTCAGCTCACCTGGTTGTACTCGAAATCCTTGGCCCGCTCCTCCTTGACAAGAATCCCGGCCGAAAATACGAGCACGGAGGGGATGCTCAGCAAGCCAAGAGCCCCCTGAAAAGATCAAATGAACATGGCAAGAACATTGGAATCTACCAATACCATCCATCTTCTCTCAGGAAATGTTCAGTTCAGACTTCAGACCTGGGAACCTATTGCGTGGACGACGAGGCCGCTGATGGAGTACCCCACCAATGCGCCGGCGGAGGAGCAATACCCGCACAGGCTCTGCATGTCGGCGGCGAGCGGAGGGTGGCTTATGCTGTTCTGCGCGACCATGGCGTCCACCACCACGTCGGCTATGGCGGCGCCCGCGGCCTGCGTCGTGAACGCCACCAATGCCGGCACGATCGCCGGCGTGCGGCGCAGAGCAAGCGTGAGCATGGACGACACGCCCATGACGCCTTTACAAAGTTGGTTACAATACATGGATCAGGACAGTTTAAGAAGGCGAGCAGATTCAGAACGACGTTGACCATGGCAAAGCATTGGCTTGGCTCACCTGCGAGGAGGAGGTACGGGCGGCGGCGGTAGCCGGCGACGGGGACGACGTCGGTGAATAGGCCCCAGAGGGGCTTGACGACCCAGGGCACGTTGACGACGCCCTGGTAGAACTGTGAGGCGGCCGGCTGCACGCGCTGCACGTCCTTCCAGTAGTACCCCGCGGCGACGCTGCCGAATGAGGAGCCGACGCCCTGGCAGGCGCCGTAGACGGCGACGACGGCGAGCACGAAGCTCCAATGCAGCTCGCGGGACAGGCGGCCGAGCCAGCCGCAGGGGAGGGTGCCATTGGGGGCGATGCAGCCGCCATTGCCGCCTCCGTATCCGGGATCTGGGGCGGCCTTGAGATTTCCATCTCCGTGGGGTGTTTCTTGGAGCTGCTCCTGCTCCATCTGAACAGAGTGATTCTTTTCCTGTGTGGTTTCTTGGAATCTATTGAGAAACCACCATGATTTGCACCGAAAGAATGAAGGTCCCCGCCATTGCTTGCTCTGAGAGGATGCTCAGGTACAATGCACGGATCAGGAGGATGGCGTTTCTTGATCTGTGCTCAGTGTTTGACTTCATTTGTCTTAATTTAAAAGCTTTAGGTGGTGGAGTGTAGAATATGCGTTCAGGCTTCGACGTCGTCACGTGTACTACTGTTTTTTTAGAGAAAGATCACGTGTACTGTTACAGTTGTCTTCATCACCTACAGAGCATAAATTTTGTTTTCAAACCGTTGCATGCGATTTATAATTAGGAGAGAATATGATGAGTTAATTGCAAGGCACTACCACACTTCGGCACGTTGTGACAAATCAATACCACTAGTCACTTTTTTTGCCATGCAGTGCCAACTCTAAGCCTAAGTGTTGCAAAACGGTCTGACAGGCGTATAAGCTCGTATTGACCACGTATCTGACCGACCGGCCATACGTGTCAGCTGCCACGGTGGCTTACCCGCGCGCACCCGCTCGGTAACTCTTGCACCCGTCTCGGTAACTCTCGCACCCGTCTCGGTCGCTCCATGTAGCCGGGTCCGGTCGAACCCAACCGGAGCCAGCCGCACTCTGTCCCTCTCCTCGCCTCATCGCCCTCGTCTCTCCAGCCGCCGCCGCTCGCCGCGCAGACCGCCGCGTCCGCCACCGCCGCCGCGCCATGGTCTTTGGGGATGAGAGCAGCGACGACTTGTCCGGCCTGCAGATCTCCTCCTCCTCCGACGGGATGCATTATCAGGTCAGTGGTGGAGCTAGGGTTAGGGTTAGGTGATTTGGGGATTTGGGGATTTGATGATCTGATTTTCTGATTTGAGGATTTGCTCCCTGTAGATTCCTGCTAGCATTGAAGACCAAGACTACAATGGCTTGGAGGAGGCACCAGAGGGGCTCTGCGTGGAGCATCGGCTGCCAACTGAGCGTCGTGTAGCTTTTGAATCATTTGAGACGGGCAGGAGGTTTCTCGTTTGTGCTCAGCCTGTAAGATTGATGCTCTCTCTCTATGTTCACTGTAATATAGTTACTAGTACTGATGATGAAGCACATTGTTTACCACTTAGTAGTTTTGATGCTTCTAGTACTGATGCTCACTGCAATAGCTTAGTTGGCTATGTTCACTGTAATATATTTATGGTTTAGTTATTTATTAGTAGTTCTGATGATTATGGTTTTGATGCTTATGTTCACTGTAATATGTATATGGGCAGCAACTTAGTTGGCTATGTTCACTAGTACTAATGATGAAGCAAATTGTTAGTTGATTGAGGCAGTGTAGTTGCTAATTTTTAATTGAGGCAGTATAGGTTGCAGTTGAAGTAGCATTGTTTAGTTGGCCACATGGATAGGTTGTAGTTCTGCAGTTGTTAGTTCATTTTTTAAAAGTGCCCTTTCATAATGGTAATTCTTCAGAGAGTAACAATATAAGTGTTTGCTATATTGCAGGAAGCTGTAAATTGTGGTTTCCTTGCTTGGGTTGACCCAGAGTGGCCTCCCACAATGCAAAACGCATTGTTGAAGCTTTGGGAAATGTTTGAAGACAGCAGGACTGCTAGGAGGAAGGATAGCCTGGAAAGTTCACTTACTATCCACCACCTTAAAGAAGAGAAAAGGAATCTGGATGCCAACTATGACAAACTAGTTGAAGATGTCCATCAACTTCTCAGTGCCCAGGAGGATAGGGTGTTGGATTTCAGCTCTCTCAAAGCTAAGGAGAAGAGAGATGAGAGAGCTAGTGCATCAGTTGTGGCTGCCATGAAGAATGAGATGGAGAAGAAAAGGCAGAGAACTTCAAGATGAAAGAGAAGTACAAAGTGCTGATGAACCTGGTAGAAGCTCAAGGCACTGTCATTAGGAACCTGAAGATGAATCATTTGAAAGAGAAGGAAAAGCTAGCTGAAGGCAACAACAATTTAAAGATTCAGGTTGATGAGCTCACCAAGTCTTTGGAAAAAGTCACAGAAGAGAATGTGCAGCTGAACCTTCACATGTCTGATCTCAAGAGGGGACATGAGAATCTGATAAAACGCAGGGATGAGGTAAAGCTCTGTTGGAAATATGCCCTAGAGGCAATAATAAATGGTTATTATTATATTTCGTTGTTCATGATAATTGTCTATTATTCATGCTATAATTGTATTGTCCGGAAATCGTAATACATGTGTGAATAGATAGACCACAACGTGTCCCTAGTAAGCCTCTAGTTGACTAGCTCGTTGATCAACAGATAGTCATGGTTTCCTGACTATGGACATTGGATGTCATTGATAACGGGATCACATCATTAGGAGAATGATGTGATGGACAAGACCCAATCCTAAGCATAGCATAAAAGATCGTGTAGTTTCGTTTGCTAGAGCTTTTCCAATGTCAAGTATCTTTTCCTTAGACCATGAGATCGTGCAACTCCCGGATACCGTAGGAGTGCTTTGGGTGTGCCAAACGTCACAACGTAACTGGGTGACTATAAAGGTGCACTACGGGTATCTCCGAAAGTGTCTGTTGGGTTGGCACGGATCGAGACTGGAATTTGTCACTCCGTGTGACGGAGAGGTATCTCTGGGCCCACTCGGTAATGCATCATCATAATGAGCTCAATGTGACTAAGGCGTTAGTCACGGGATCATGCATTGCGGTACGAGTAAAGAGACTTGCCGGTAACGAGATTGAACAAGGTATTGGGATACCGACGATCGAATCTCGGGCAAGTAACATACCGATTGACAAAGGGAATTGCATGCGGATTGATTGAATCCTCGACACCGTGGTTCATCCGATGAGATCATCGTGGAACATGTGGGAGCCAACATGGGTATCCAGATCCCGCTGTTGGTTATTGACCGGAGAGGCGTCTCGGTCATGTCTGCATGTCTCCCAAACCCGTAGGGTCTACACACTTAAGGTTCGGTGACGCTAGGGTTGTAGAGATATATGTATGCGGAAACCCGAAAGTTGTTCGGAGTCCCGGATGAGATCCCGGACGTCACGAGAGGTTCCGGAATGGTCCGGAGGTGAAGAATTATATATAGGAAGTCAAGTTTCGGCCACCTGGAAAGTTTCGGGGGTTACCGGTATTGTACCGGGACCACCGGAAGGGTCCCGGGGATCCACCGGGTGGGGCCACCTATCTCGGAGGGCCCCATGGGCTGAAAGTGGAAGGGAACCAGCCCCTAGTGGGCTGGGGCGCCCCCTTGGGCCTCCCCCCATGCGCCTAGGGTTGGGAACCCTAGGGGGGGAGTTCCCCCTTGCCTTGGGGGGCAAGGCAACCCTTTCCCCCCCTTGTGGCCGCCGCCCCCCTTGAGATCCCATCTCTTGGGGCCGGCGCCCCCCAGGGGGCCTATATAAAGGGGGGGGAGGGAGGGCAGCAACCTACAGCCTTGGGCGCCTCCCTCCTCCCCTGCAACACTTCTCTCTCTCTCGCAGAAGCTCGGCGAAGCCCTGCAGGAGACCCGCTACATCCACCACCACGCCGTCGTGCTGCTGGATCTCCATCAACCTCTCCTTCCCCCTTGCTGGATCAAGAAGGAGGAGATGTCGCTGCACCGTACGTGTGTTGAACGCGGAGGTGCCGTCCGTTCGGCACTCGGTCATCGGTGATTTGGATCACGACGAGTACGACTCCGTCATCCACGTTCATTGGAACGCTTCCGCTCACGATCTACAAGGGTATGTAGATGCACTCCTATCCCCTCGTTGCTAGTAGACTCCATAGATGCATCTTGGTGAGCGTAGGAAAATTTTAAATTATGCTACGATTCCCAACAGTGGTATCAGAGCCAGGCCTATGCGTAGTTACTATGTACGAGTAGAACACAAAGCAGTTGTGGGCGTTGAGTTTGCCAATTCTTCTTGCCGCTACTAGTCGTTTCTTGTTTCGGCGGCATTGTAGGATGAAGCGGCCCGGACCGACCTTACACGTACGCTTACGTGAGACAGGTTCCACCGACTGACATGCACTAGTTGCATAAGGTGGCTAGCGGGTGTCTGTCTCTCCTACTTTAGTCGGAACGGATTCGATGAAAAGGGTCCTTATGAAGGGTAAATAGAAATTGGCAAATCACGTTGTGGTCATACGTAGGTAAGAAAACGTTCTTGCTAGAAACCTACAAACCACGTAAAAACTTGCAACAACAATTAGAGGACGTCTAACTTGTTTTTGCAGCAAGTGCTATGTGATGTGATATGGCCAGAAGATGTGATGAATGATATATGTGATGTATGAGATTGATCATATTCTTGCAATAGGAATCACGACTTGCATGTCGATGAGTATGACAACCGGCAGGAGCCATAGGAGTTGTCTTTATTATTTTGAATGACCTGCGTGTCATTGAATAACGCCATGTAAATTACTTTACTTTGTTGCTAAACGCGTTAGCCATAGAAGTAGAAGTAATCGTTGGCGTGACGACTTCATGAAGACACAATGATGGAGATCATGATGATGGAGATCATGGTGTCATGCCGGTGACGAAGATGATTATGGTGCCCCGAAGATGGAGATCAAAGGAGCATGATGATATTGGCCATATCATGTCACTATTTGATTGCATGTGATGTTTATCATGTTTTTGCATCTTATTTGCTTAGAACGACGGTAGTAAGTAAGATGATCCCTTATAATAATTTCAAGAAAGTGTTCACCCTAACTGTGCACCGTTGCGAAGGTTCGTTGTTTCGAAGCACCACGTGATGATCGGGTGTGATAGATTCTAACGTTCGAATACAACGGGTGTTGACGAGCCTAGCATGTACAGACATGGCCTCGGAACACACGCAATACACTTAGGTTGACTTGACGAGCCTAGCATGTACAGACATGGCCTCGGAACACGGAGGACCGAAAGGTCGAGCATGAGTCGTATAGAAGATACGATCAACATGGAGATGTTCACCGATCTTGACTAGTCCGTCTCACATGATGATCGGACACGGCCTAGTTGAATTCGGATCATGTTTCACTTAGATGACTAGAGGGATGTCTATCTGAGTGGGAGTTCACTAAATAATTTGATTATATGAACTTAATTATCATGAACTTAGTCTAAAATCTTTACACTATGTATTGTGGATCAAATGGCCCACGTTGTCCTCAATTTCAATGCGTTCCTAGAGAAAACCAAGCTGAAAGATGATGGCAGCAACTATACGGACTGGGTCCGGAACCTGAGGATCATCCTCATAGCAGCCAAGAAAGATTATGTCTTAGAAGCACCGCTAGGTGAAGCACCAATCCCTCAGAACCAAGACGTTATGAATGCTTGGCAGCAGCGTGCTGATGATTACTCCCTCGTTCAGTGTGGCATGCTTTACAGCTTAGAACCGGGGCTCCAAAAGCGTTTTGAGAAACATGGAGCATATGAGATGTTCGAGGAGCTGAAACTGGTTTTTCAAGCTCATGCCCGGGTCGAGAGATATGATGTCTCCGACAAGTTCTTCAGCTGTAAAATGGAGGAGAACAGTTCTGTTAGTGAGCACATACTCAGAATGTCTGGGTTGCACAAACCGCTTATCTCAGCTGGGAGTTAATCTCCCGGATGACGCGGTCATTGACAGAATCCTCCAGTCGCTTCCACCAAGCTACAAGAGCTTTGTGATGAACTACAATATGCAGGGGATGGAAAAGACCATTCCCGAGGTATATTCAATGCTGAAATCAGCTGAGGTAGAGATCAGAAAAGAACACCAAGTGTTGATGGTGAATAAAACCACTAAGTTCAAGAAGGGCAAGGGTAAGAAGAACTTCAAGAAGGACGGCAAGGGAGTTGCCGCGCCCGGTAAGCCAGTTACCGGGAAGAAGTCAAAGAATGGACCCAAGCCCGAGACTGAGTGCTTTTATTGCAAGGGAAGTGGTCACTGGAAGCGGAACTGCCCCAAATATTTAGCGGACAAGAAGAAGGCCGGCAACACCCAAGGTATATGTGATATACAAGTAATTGATGTGTACCTTACCAGTACTCGTAGTAGCTCCTGGGTATTTGATACCGGTGCAGTTGCTCATATTTGTAACTCAAAGCAGGAACTACGGAATAAACGGAGACTGGCAAAGGACGAGGTGACGATGCGCGTCGGGAATGGTTCCAAGGTCGATGTGATCGCCGTTGGCACGCTACCTCTGCATCTACCCACGGGATTAGTTTTAAACATCAATAATTGTTATTTAGTGCCAGCTTTGAGCATGAACATTGTATCTGGATCTCGTTTAATTCGAGATGGCTACTCATTTAAATCTGAGAATAATGGTTGTTCTATTTATTTGAGAGATATGTTTTATGGTCATGCCCCGCTGGTCAATGGTTTATTTTTGATGAATCTCGAACGTGATGTTACACATGTTCATAGTGTGAATACCAAAAGATGTAAAGTTGATAACGATAGTCCCACATACTTGTGGCACTGCCGCCTTGGTCACATTGGTGTCAAGCGCATGAAGAAGCTCCATGCAGATGGACTTTTGGAGTCTCTTGATTACGAATCATTTGACACGTGCGAACCATGCCTCATGGGTAAGATGACCAAGACTCCGTTCTCCGGAACAATGGAGCGAGCAACCAACTTATTGGAAATCATACATACCGATGTGTGTGGTCCAATGAGTGTTGAGGCTCGCGGAGGATATCGTTATGTTCTCACTCTCACTGATGATTTAAGTAGATATGGGTATGTCTACCTGATGAAACACAAGTCTGAAACCTTTGAAAAGTTCAAGGAATTTCAGAGTGAAGTAGAGAATCAACGTGACAGGAGAATAAAATTCCTACGATTAGATCGTGGTGGAGAATATTTAAGTCACGAGTTTGGTGCACACTTAAGGAAATGTGGAATAGTTTCACAACTCACGCCGCCTGGAACACCTCAGAGAAATGGTGTGTCCGAACGTCGTAATCGCACTCTATTGGATATGGTGCGATCTATGATGTCTCTTACCGATTTACCGCTCTCATTTTGGGGCTATGCTTTAGAGACTGCCGCATTCACTTTAAATAGGGCTTCGTCGAAATCCGTTGAGACGACACCGTATGAATTATGGTTTGGGAAGAAACCTAAGCTGTCGTTTCTAAAAGTTTGGGGATGCGATGCTTACGTCAAGAAACTTCAACCTGAAAAGCTCGAACCCAAATCGGAAAATTGCGTCTTCATAGGATACCCTAAGGAAACTATTGGGTATACCTTCTACCTCAGATCCGAGGGCAAGATCTTCGTTGCCAAGAACGGGTCCTTTCTAGAGAAGGAGTTTCTCTCGAAAGAATTGAGTGGGAGGAAAGTGGAACTTGATGAGGTGATAGTCACCCTTTCCGAACCGGAAAGTAGCGCAGCACGGGAAAATGTTCCTGTGGTGCCTACACTGACTGGGGAGGAAGTTAATGATGATGATCATGAAGCTTCAGATCAAGTTACTGAACTTCGTAGGTCCACAAGGACACGTTCCGCACCAGAGTGGTACGGCAACCCTGTCCTGGAAATCATGTTGTTAGACAACGGTGAACCTTCGAACTATGAAGAAGCGATGGCGGGCCCGGATTCCGACAAATGGCTAGAAGCCATGAAATCCGAGATAGGATCCATGTATGAAAACGAAGTATGGACTTTGACTGACTTGCCCGATGATCGGCGAGCCATAGAAAACAAATGGATCTTTAAGAAGAAGACGGACGCGGATGGTAATGTGACCATCTACAAAGCTCGACTTGTCGCTAAGGGTTATCGACAAGTTCAAGGGGTTGACTACGATGAGACTTTCTCACCCGTAGCGAAGCTGAAGTCCGTCCGAATCATGTTAGCAATTGCCGCATACTATGATTATGAGATATGGCAGATGGACGTCAAAACGGCATTCCTTAACGGCTTCCTTAAGGAAGAGTTGTATATGATGTAGCCGGAAGGTTTTGTCGATCCTAAGAATGCTAACAAAGTATGCAAGCTCCAACGCTCAATCTATGGGCTGGTGCAAGCATCTCGGAGTTGGAACATTCACTTTGATGAGATGATCAAAGCGTTTGGGTTTACACAGACTTATGGAGAAGCCTGTGTTTACAAGAAAGTGAGTGGGAGCTCTGTAGCATTTCTCATATTATATGTGGATGACATACTATTGATGGGAAATGATATAGAATTCTTGGAAAGTATAAAGGCCTATTTGAATAAGTGTTTTTCAATGAAGGACCTTGGAGAAGCTGCTTATATATTAGGCATCAAGATCTATAGGGATAGATCAAGACGCCTCATTGGTCTTTCACAGAGTACATACCTTGACAAGATATTGAAGAAGTTCAATATGGATCAGTCCAAGAAGGGGTTCTTGCCTGTATTGCAAGGTGTGCAGTTGAGCACGGCTCAATGCCCGACCGCGGCAGAAGATATAGAAGAGATGAGTGTCATCCCCTATGCCTCGGCCATAGGGTCTATTATGTATGCCATGCTGTGTACCAGACCTGATGTAAACCTTGCCGTAAGTTTGGTAGGAAGGTACCAAAGTAATCCCGGCAAGGAACACTGGACAGCGGTCAAGAATATCCTGAAGTACCTGAAGAGGACTAAGGATATGTTTCTCGTTTATGGAGGTGACGAAGAGCTCGTCGTAAAGGGTTACGTCGACGCTAGCTTCGACACAGATCTGGATGACTCGAAGTCACAAACTGGATACGTGTATATTTTGAATGGAGGAGCAGTAAGCTGGTGCAGTTGCAAGCAAAGCGTCGTGGCGGGATCTACATGTGAAGCGGAGTACATGGCAGCCTCGGAGGCAGCACAGGAAGCAGTCTGGATGAAGGAGTTCATTACCGACCTAGGGGTGATTCCCAATGCGTCGGGTCCGATGACTCTCTTCTGTGACAACACTGGAGCTATTGCCCTTGCGAAGGAGCCCAGGTTTCACAGGAAGACCAGGCATATCAAGCGTCGCTTCAACTCCATTCGTGAAAGTGTTCAAAATGGAGACATAGATATTTGTAAAGTACATACGGACCTGAATGTAGCAGATCCGTTGACTAAACCTCTCCCTAGGGCAAAACATGATCAACACCAGGACGCAATGGGTGTTCGATTCATCACAATGTAACTAGATTATTGACTCTAGTGCAAGTGGGAGACTGTTGGAAATATGCCCTAGAGGCAATAATAAATGGTTATTATTATATTTCTTTGTTCATGATAATTGTCTATTATTCATGCTATAATTGTATTGTCCGGAAATCGTAATACATGTGTGAATACATAGACCACAACGTGTCCCTAGTAAGCCTCTAGTTGACTAGCTCGTTGATCAACAGATAGTCATGGTTTCCTGACTATGGACATTGGATGTCATTGATAACGCGATCACATCATTAGGAGAATGATGTGATGGACAAGACCCAATCCTAAGCATAGCATAAAAGATCGTGTAGTTTCGTTTGCTAGAGCTTTTCCAATGTCAAGTATCTTTTCCTTAGACCATGAGATCGTGCAACTCCCGGATACCGTAGGAGTGCTTTGGGTGTGCCAAACGTCACAACGTAACTGGGTGACTATAAAGGTGCACTACGGTTATCTCCGAAAGTGTCTGTTGGGTTGGCGCGGATCGAGACTGGAATTTGTCACTCCGTGTGACGGAGAGGTATCTCTGGGCCCACTCGGTAATGCATCATCATAATGAGCTCAATGTGACTAAGGCGTTAGTCACGGGATCATGCATTGCGGTACGAGTAAAGAGACTTGCCGGTAACGAGATTGAACAAGGTATTGGGATACCGACGATCGAATCTCGGGCAAGTAACATACCGATTGACAAAGGGAATTGCATGCGGATTGATTGAATCCTCGACACCGTGGTTCATCCGATGAGATCATCGTGGAACATGTGGGAGCCAACATGGGTATCCAGATCCCGCTGTTGGTTATTGACCGGAGAGGCGTCTCGGTCATGTCTGCATGTCTCCCGAACCCGTAGGGTCTACACACTTAAGGTTCGGTGACGCTAGGGTTGTAGAGATATATGTATGCGGAAACCCGAAAGTTGTTCGGAGTCCCGGATGAGATCCCGGACGTCACGAGAGGTTCCGGAATGGTCCGGAGGTGAAGAATTATATATAGGAAGTCAAGTTTCGGCCACCTGGAAAGTTTCGGGGGTTACCGGTATTGTACCGGGACCACCGGAAGGGTCCCGGGGATCCACCGGGTGGGGCCACCTATCTCGGAGGGCCCCATGGGCTGAAAGTGGAAGGGAACCAGCCCCTAGTGGGCTGGGGCGCCCCCTTGGGCCTCCCCCCATGCGCCTAGGGTTGGGAACCCTAGGGGGGAGTTCCCCCTTGCCTTGGGGGGCAAGGCAACCCCTTCCCCCCCCTTGTGGCCGCCGCCCCCCTTGAGATCCCATCTCTTGGGGCCGGCGCCCCCCAGGGGGCCTATATAAAGGGGGGGAGGGAGGGCAGCAACCTACAGCCTTGGGCGCCTCCCTCCTCCCCTGCAACACTTCTCTCTCTCTCGCAGAAGCTCGGCGAAGCCCTGCAGGAGACCCGCTACATCCACCACCACGCCGTCGTGCTGCTGGATCTCCATCAACCTCTCCTCCCCCTTGCTGGATCAAGAAGGAGGAGACGTCGCTGCACCGTACGTGTGTTGAACGCGGAGGTGCCGTCCGTTCGGCACTCGGTCATCGGTGATTTGGATCACGGCGAGTACGACTCCGTCATCCACGTTCATTGGAACGCTTCCGCTCGCGATCTACAAGGGTATGTAGATGCACTCCTATCCCCTCGTTGCTAGTAGACTCCATAGATGCATCTTGGTGAGCGTAGGAAAATTTTAAATTATGCTACGATTCCCAACAAGCTCCAGCTTGCTGTTCAGTTGAAGTCACTGGAGAAGAGCAAAGAGAAGTTGAAGTTGATCCATGACATCCTGAAGGAATGAGGTAGATGAAGATGATCTGGGTAGATGAAGCAGAGCATACCTATCATGATATAAGTTGCTTTGGTAGAAGGCTTTGCTAATCTTTTGTGAAGGGTGGTTTAGTTAAGTCTAATGTATGGATGTAGTAGTTGTGAACAATGTTGAACTCCACTATGGTATGGTCTTTAGGTAATGTTGTAAGAATCTAGTAATTATGGCTGTAAGAATCTATGGTTATGTTGAACTCCAGTATGCTATGTTATTTAGCTAATGCTCAAGTTATATCTCCTCTTGAACCTCGGATGAAATATTTAGCTAATGCTCAAGTTAGATGGCTCAAGTTCTACCTATAAACTAACGAATCCCTGGCCAAATCAAACACTAGAGCAAAAAAAACGCTGACGTGGCCATTGTCAACAGGGGTTGCCTTGAGTGGTGGCCCTGGTTATTAAAGCAATGCGCGAGGGCGAATAGGAAACAATTTGTGCATTTGGGGGAAAACTAGGGTTAGGCGACGGCGGAGGCGATCTCGCAGGCGGCGGCGGCGGCTGCGTCCAAGTCAATGTCAATGTCGTGGTCTTCGGGTCGTTCTGAGGCTCCCAGCTTCCGTCGAGCCTCTGGAAGGAGAGGGGACGAATCGAGGTCGCTGGTGCCCTACCGTGAGAGCCCGATGGCGTATGAGCCAGAGAAGCTATGCTGGTGCAGGCCGCGTAGGAAGGCGCCGAGATGGATCTCATGGAGCCGTCAGAACCCAGGCAGGAGGTACTACGCCTGCATGGATGCCATGGTAAGTTTCATTTTTGTTCTACTTTTCTGTTCATTAGATCTTCTCCCTTCTCAAACCCTGATTTCTGTTGGTACAGCATGGTGGTTGTGGCTTCCTTAAATGGCATGATGATCCTTTGCCGAAGTTTTTGAGTGATTTGATTGGAGATTTGCGAGATGAAGTGTGTAGGATGAGAGGTGAATCAAGTGTTGGTGTGTTTGAAGATGATAGTGCAGTTGTGGCTCTGCCTGAAGCTCAAAGAGGAAGAGAGGTGGTGGCTTTGGAAGAACAACTCAAGGAGAAAAATGTAGAGATAGATGCACTGAAGGACAAATATCACAATGTTGTCTTTCTTTTTCTTGTCTTTGTGGTAGGTTTAGTGACAGCCAAGATGCTGCTGCAGTAAGCCTGTTTAGTACTGAAGATGCAAGTTGTGGTCAGGTTGATCCTTGCTAAGGAGAGATGCAAGTTAGTGTCAGTTGTGGTCAGGTTGATCCTACTGTGTTGTTGATCCTACTGTGTTGTTGATCCTACTGTTGTTAAGTTAGTGTCAGGTGTTGCAATTTAGTGTCAGGTTAGATCCTACTGTGTTGTTGATCCTACTGTTGTTAAGTTAGTGTCAGGTGTTGCAAGTTAGTGCCACTACTGTTGTTGATCCTAGTAATGTGTCAGGTGTCTTTGTAAAAAAGATTTGGTGTAATCAAGTATGTGGCCATTGTGGCATTGTCATCCAGTTTGTGCATGGTTTCTTGACACATGTGCATTGAGTTGTTTCACAAAAGCCAAATGAACAAATATCTTGACAGGAGCATCATAGGTCCACAAATGACCAAATATTTCAGATATTGCAGGCCTAATATGTTCACAGGAGCATCATAGGTCCACAAATGACCAAATATTTCAGATATTGCAGGCCTAATATGTTCACAAGTGCCAAATGGCCAAATATTTCAGATATTGCAGGCCTAATATGTTCACAGGAGCATCAGGTCCACAAATGACCAGAAAATACATGGTTTGTAGCACAAATAACTTAGTTCACATCAGACTCAACTTAGTACTTCATTAGGACATACATCAGTTTTGTAGCACAAATAACTTAGTTCACATCTTCTCTCACTCAAGTAGCAACATTCTCTCACTCAAGTGTTACCACTGGCAGTAAAGAATGACATCAAGCGAGTATAATTCCCTGGGACACTTGAAGGAGCACCAGAAGTAGAATGACCAAAAGATGAAGCTCCTGCAGCAAATCTTGGGGCAGTGAAAGGCCTTGCAAATCTTGCACTTGCACTAGCTGACACTCTAGCAGATCTTGAAGTAGATCTTGCAGTAGCAGATCTTGCACTAGCAGATCTTGTACTAGCAGTTCTTGCAGATGCAGACCTTGCTGGTGGCTGCTGTGATCCTGATGGAGTATCTTCATTCCTTGATCTCGCAGATGCCTTGCAAACATTTACAAGGAAACATGCTAGTTAGTCACAAAGGTTTAGCACAAAAAACATAGAAGGAAAGAAGACCAATTAGTAAGTAAAATTCACAAGGGTTTACCACATGCTTGTTTTTCCTCAAAGCTAACTCTGGTCTCAACTGTTGCTTGCAGTTGGTGTACCTATGGCCTTGGAGCCCACAGTTGCTGCAAGTTATAGTGGCCATTCTTGAACTGTCCTTTGGTTTTGGAACCTCAAATCTGCCCTTTATTCTCTTCTCTTTCCTTCTCCCTTTCTTCACATGAAATTTGGGTGGCTCTATGTCTGGTCCACTTGTCCTTGTCCAATCATGTTCACTAGGAACTGGATATATCATTGGTTCATATGCAGCAAGGTAAAAAGGTTTTTTGAAGAAATTGCAGACATAGTCCTCTGGAAATCTTTTTGCCTTGTTAATTGCTGATATTGCATGGTTGCATGGTATGCCACTCAGGTCCCACTTTCTGTAGCCACATGTATAAGCTTCCAAGTTTACAACATGTGTTTGCTGCCCACTGGTCACTTCCCAAAGATTTACACCAGCTTGAATTGGTTTGCAAAATCTGGCCCTTTCCTTTTCCTCCTCAAGCTTCTCAGCATAATGTGGTGTGATCTCCCACAGAGATGCCTTTCCTCTCTCTCTGTTTCTATGCCACCTCACCATCTGCTTGTCCTTAATACCATCAATCATGGTCCTAATAGGTTTTTTTCCTAAAATCTAGGATGTACTTGTTGAACACCTCAGACAGGTTGTTAACAACCAAGTCTGTCTTACAGTTAGTGTCAAAAGCATGCCTAGCCCATGTGTGCTTAGGTATTCCACTTAGCCACTTCCAAGCTTCCTCACTCTCATTTTTCAAGTCATTCATGGCAATGTTAAACTTGTGCTGGTTATAAGCATAGCTGGCATTATCCATGCATTTCTTAAGATCTTCCCCCCTAAACCCAGCATTCTGGAAATTTGCATAGAGGTGTCTAAGGCAAAATCTTTGATGACAGTTTGGAAAAACTTGGTTTATTGCATTTAGTAGCCCCTGTTCACATAGCATGCTAGACTTAGCTGTTGTACTACTACATCTAGAACATAATATGCTAATGCAGAAGAACATAATAGCAATAACATAACAGAAAGATGCATGGATACCTTCTGTCTATCAGACATGATAGTATAAGGCCCAAATTTGCCAACTTCTCCTCTTAGGCATATCTTCAGTTGGTGTAGAAACCAACACCAGTTAGTTGTGTCCTCTTGTCCAACAACAACAAATGCAAGTGGGAAAATATTATTATTCCCATCTCTTCCAGTGGCAGCTACGATTTGAGCACCAGTGGTGAGCTTAATAAAGCATCCATCAACACCTGTTGTTGCAACCAGAGAACAATTTAAACTTCTACAAAGCATTACTAAACTATATATTTAAGTATAAATAACTATAAAGAACCACTGCATCAATTGAGAAAGAACTATAAAGCATTACTAACCAATGAATGGTCTGCATGCATTGAGAAATCCCTCCCTTGCTCCATTTATGCAGAAGAACATAGCATGAAACCTTGGTCCTGGATGTGGTATTTTTGTAGTTGGTCTTGGAGTAACTGTTGCAACTAAAACTCTACTACCAGGGTTTGTATCCATGATGGTCTGAGCATAATCCCTTAGCCTGGGATACTGCTTCTTGTGCTCTCCTAGCACAGCTTCCACAGCTAGGTTTTTGGCCCTATAGGCCATGTGCCTTGGCACATCAACACCATACTTCTCATTGCAGTTGTCAATCAGAGTGTGTATGCTGGTGGTTGGATCAGACCTGAACAATGACTCATAGGTCTTTGCAAGCCACTTGACACTAATCCTAGATGTCTCAGTGCTGCTAGGGCAAGTGTGCTCCAGCCTTATTTTTTTAATAGCAAAAGTCTTCTCCCCTTTGATAACTGCAGCAACTATGCAAAACTGGCAGTGCTCTTGCTTACAACAGGCAATGATCCTTTGGTCTGAATTTCTATGATACCTGAAGTCTCTGGCCTGTGTGATGTGCAAGCTCAACAAAGCATCTCTGAATTCCTGTTGATTCTTGAAGCACATGTACAGACATAACTGCTGATGTGGTTGCTATGTTTGTCATTGTACCAGATCCTTGGTTTCCTTTTCTTGGCCCTACTCTTCCTCCCTTTAGGTAGAACAAATGACAGTGGCTCATGTCCATCATCTTCATCCTCAAACAGCAACACATCATCTTCTTCATCTGATGAAGGAATGAAATCAGGTTGCACCTCCTCCAACACACTTGAATGTGTCCTAGTAGTATGGCCTCTCCTAACTACCAACTTCTTCCTCTTTTTTGCAGGTTTTTGCATTGGTGCCTCTTCTGTTGCAACAACATTGATCTCATCCTCCTTCTCCTGCTCCTCCTCCTCCTCCATCTCAAACAAGTCCTCAACCTCAGTGTCACCCTCATAATGTAATTGTTCCGCTTCTGAATCCTCATCTGAATCTTCATATTCAACTTCTTTCTCTGCTAGTTTATTCCCCTCAATTATCTCTGTGTCTTTAATTATCCTGTACTTCTCCATGCAGAAAGGATTGTTATCACTATCATATGCAGCAGCCTCAGAGTCATCACTGTTATTATGTCCCTCCTCTAGCACTGCCTCTTCCTCCATTACAGCTTTGAGCTTCTCCTTACTGAAATTTCTGCTCTCTTGTGTGCACTGACTATGAAAAACAACACCTTGTTGATCAAATGCAAGAACTGCAGGCTCACTGAGATCATACACAACAGGTGGTCTATACAATATAGTTGCTAAATTTTCTTCTCTCCTCTGACATACATTGCTGTAGTTTGGTCTCACTAAATCTTCTTCTATCTGACATACAAAAGGTGATGTTGCCCTCACTAGCAAATTCAGAACTAAACTATGCTCATATTCCTTCTTAAGTTGTTGCAGTTTGATGTTTGTGTCAATTAACTCTAACCCTTGCTCTCTTTCCTCTCCTCTGCCTAAATTCTTCATGTGGTACAGTTCATCAGAGAAGGAATAACCTTGTGTGTGCATCAGTGCATATAAGTTAAGAAATGTCACATCTGAGCTGCATATCTTCCTATCCAGATTGTGTTGTGCATCGAAATGAATCCGGACATCCCAAACAGCATCATCCAAACTACAATTGACAGCACAAATTTAGACTGACATGAGCAACACTAACCCTAGCCCCCTGTTTTGCAATATACAGAAAGAAGCTGAGAAGAGAACGACTTACAGCACGCCGCCAGCAACTCCACTGGTCCACTGATGGCTACTGCTAGGGTGGGCCACCCATATCTCTGCCAGCTTCAGCCTGTCCTCCTGCATGGACAGTGCGGCCTCCTCCTCCCAATCCTCGTCTGCGCTGGAGTAGTATGAACTGGAGCCGTCGACGTCGTCCAGACCTAAGTGGTCATCGGGGCCGAGGCCAGGAAGGTCTCCGTACCCGCCCGCGCCGTCGGCGCCGCCGGGAGTCACCGCCGCCATTGCCTGAGAGGGGAGAGGGAGACGAGGGAGGGGGAGAGGAAACTAGGGTTCGTCCGGTCCGATTCGACCCGACCCAGCTACTTGGTGCGACCGACCCGGGCTGGATCGAGTGACCGAGCGGGTGCGCGCAGGTAGGCCACCGTGGCACCTGACAATTGGGCTCGGTCGGTCAGATACGTGGTCAATACGAGCTTATATGCCTGTCAGACCGTTTTGCAACACTTAGGCTTAGAGTTGGCACTGCATGGCAAAAAAAGTGACTACTGGTACTAATTCGTCACAACGTGCCGAAGTGTGGTAGTGCCTTGCAATTAACTCGAAAGGACTACACAAACATAGTCGGGCGGAAACAACATACTATCAATTTCTACCCCGATTGCACAGGCCACGCCAGGGCGACTCCCTCAAACCCTAGGCACCGCCGCCCTTCACCCCTTTCCCACCTGCCGCCGCCGCCAAGCGAAGCCCATGTGGCCGACAGCGGCAATGGGGCTCTCTCTAGCAGTCCCCCGTTCTCTGCGGACGGTAGGGACTGGCAGCCGGCGATGTGGCGGGCCATGCACATCTGGGCGTCCGATGGCGGGGATTGGCGAATGGCGGTGGGCTGCGGGGGTCAGGCTTCGTCTTGCAGCGGTGTTCTCTGGCTAGTTAGTGGAGACTTAGTAGTAGCAGGCCTAATCTTCTTGCCTTGGCCCTCCAAGGCAAGGGCGGCAGCAACATAGATCGCATCTACCTCTCGGTAAACCCTATCCTCCACCATCTATATAAGGGGAGGCTAGGGGGCTCGCATAGATTATCTATTCTTAGATGGAAACTCTATGTAACAATCTCATACACCATTGTAACAACTCGAGGTATTCATCGACCACAAATAACCAAAACAAGTAGGATGTAGGTGTGATAGCATGGCTTATTAGGGATGATAGACTACTCATATTAATAAGGAATTCCTTTTTTCGGGAGCCCATTTGAAAAGAACTCCAAAGTTAAGCATGCCCAGCTTGGAGTAATTTCAGGATGGGTGACCGACCGGGAAGTTGCTCCCGGGTGCGCACGAGTGAGGACAAAGTGCGCAGAAAAGACTAGTATTGATCTGTGGGGCCAGTCTAGATCCCGCCAGGAGTAACGACCACCGGCGGATGTGTCCGGGGCATTACAGTAGGGTATTACTCTCCGGAGGCCCGAACCTGGGCAAGCCCCTCGTGTGATCTCCGATCTAAGACTTCCAACTGTGCTCGGACCCCCACCGAGAGATCTAACGGTATTTTGCACCGTCATCGATGGCGGAGGGAGTACAGTTTGAGGAGGGGTGTTACGGGACAGTTGACGGAACATTAAATGATGGGGTATACACAATATGTTGTGACTATGTGCCTGCTCGGAAAAAATCCAACATTATACAATGCTAGCCAAGTTCGCGAAAATGATACAGTAGTAAAAGGGTTAATTTGAGAGACATAAAACACAAACCTAGAGAAAAATAGTCGCAGAAGATCCTCGAGGAGGACCTTGACGTCAGTCATGACGCAGTCAAGGGCTGATTCCCCGATCAGATGGGACACACGTCGGCCCGAGAAGCTAGCCTTATAGCGCACTCTACCGACCAGGCATTAAATGCCTGGTCAGTCTACCCAGTATAGCCCGACGCAGGGCTACGTAGAGGGTCATCATCACAAGTTCACAACAACCCGAGGGGTGTATGACAAGATGGAATGCTGGAGCTGTGTAAAGCAGGAGAAGGGCGGTGCGGCGCGTCACGTTGGGGAAGGCACTTGAGCACCTGACACTGAGCAGTGTCAGCTCATCTACTGTCGTTCGTCAAGAGCAAGTGGACTAATTGAGGCGACTATAATTTTGTATATTGCCTTGTATTTATTTACAGACCAAGTGTGGTACCCCCCCCCCCCCCCGCGCGCCCCCCAGTCCTATATAAGGGGAGGACCGTGGTCGAAAGGAAGACAAGCAGGAATAGGGAGACACATATCACTACACTCATCTTCAGTAGGACTAGAAGAAAGCATGAGAGAGGAGAGAGTTAGGAGTGATCTGGCACTCTAGTTAGTACCCCGACCACCTCTTTCGTAACACTTGAGCACTTGTACTCTCCCGATTATATCAAATACCAACAGGACGCAGGGTTTTACGTCAAGATGGCGACCTGAACCTGTATAAAATCCCTTGCGTCCTTGTCTTTCTGTGTGCCTTTGAGAGTTGATTGACTAGGGGTTTTAGCCCCTGGTCGAACTCACAAATACATGGTATCCTCAATCCCTAGTGTCTAGAGAACGCACTCTGACAACAACAGCGTTGGGTTCCCTAGGAGGCCGCGTGTCGGGGGAGAGATCAGAGGGGGTTCGAGGCGAACGAGATGCGGTGGCCGGTGGGTTACCTAGGCGGTGGGGCGGCAGGAGCATGATGAGCGAGAAGAGAGGGCGTCGGGGGCGAGCTAATTTGGGAAATGACAGCTTGTTGGACGGGATTTGGTTTACATACGGTTTCAATCATCTGGAATTGTGGAATGATTTCCGACACCCAATTGGGACATCCAAACATGTAGGTGTCGGAATTCACGAATGAATTCAGCGAATTCTGGCCCAAATGATGGATGCCAAAACAACCTCTAAATGGCATTAGAGTGCAAAACTACATTCAACATTTTAACCTGACAACAAGATTGCATGAACCTGATTTTTATTGGCCAACCTTATTCATGCATAATAGGCTCCATCAATCAAATGAAGGTGACAGTGTGGGGTGGGTAGCAGAGTTTGATCGAAAATCACTTCTGGTTATATTTTTCTGTTGTAATTTCGGCAAATAAACCATGAACCCATAGCAAAGACCCGTTTCATGTAAAAGCCCGACCAGAACAAGGATTGGTTTTACAACAAAAGACCAAAAATGGAATGAAGAACTCACTTTCTCCAACTCTTGTAGTAGCTCTTAATTCTACCTCTAGTTTGTTGTTCCCTATACATCAAAATCCCATAAAAAGATGTCTATGAAGTATAAACTCAATAGTCGTGTTCATTAAAGTTTATCCTATCTAGTTACTCAAATCAATACAAATATTGTTCCCATCTAGAAGCAGATAAAACCTACATGGTGTGTACACATTGACTCCCACACTGCAGGCCAGAAAATAAATTAATCTCCCTGCGAGGGGCAATGGTCACCCAAGTACTGAAGCACCTTCCTGCCCAAGAAGTAAGTGTACGCCACATAGTCTCGAACCAGGCTTTCGTCCCGCTTTTTATATAAAGCAACAACCGAACAAGGAACACGGCCGGAGCGATACAAGGTGGTGAGGTGACCCTCTTACAAAGCCGATCCCAGGATAAGCGGCATATGCAAAACACTACAAATGGATCTGAAATCAAAACCTTTTTCTGTTCGGGCCAAATAAATAAACATACAGATTTTTATGGGAGTGTGTGCTGTGAAGTGTTGGTTAATTTGTACAAAGTGCAAGGTTGTCTCTGCAAAGAAGATATAGTCCAACTTTTAACCCAAAACTGGCTCATTACCTTTTCACTAGTAAAACGCCCGTGCGTTGCCACGGGCCTTTGAGAAAAAAGATAAGGTGCTACTCACTGAGTTAATATTACCGAGAACAATGTCGTTTAAGCTAACTCACATTTTTTTCGACAGTCGGCTAACACACATCATATTATTAAACACAATAATCTTAGAGCACATACAGCTGGTCCCCTCAAATCTACGGACACGCCCGATCGTTAACTGCACAGGAGAGAGAAGGAAAATGGTAACCCAACCCGACCCTTATATCATCCCCGGTCCAGGCTATCCGCAAACTCTCACATTGACACCAAATATGGGGAGTATATGAGGCTCATAGACGCGCATGGTCGATCCGCCACGTAGGATGTGGCCCACCATGGACTACCTTTTCTTTCTTTTCTTTCTCTCTCTTCATCTCCACCAAGCAAATGCACGTCACCGGATATATAAGGGACAAAATGAGGAGTATGGTTGCATGAACGGACAAATAGAGGCTCAAAACGGACACTGACTGGGCGCTTCTGTGGACTTTTAGGGTGCGTGGATTTGCTAAATCCGGCTATAGATGCTCCTATTGACAACTCAAACAGTCATGTTTTTTTAGTTGAAATGAGTTTTGTTTTATTCATTCATTTCAGCACGATCCGAGACCAAAAACATCACAAATACGATCTGATATGTACCTGGCCCAAGTTTCACATAACTTATTTGCACAATCCTCTTTAGTTAGCCAAAGAGAAGCTCCATTAGTCAAGCATCTCACCCATACCACCCTCAAACTCCTCTCTTGATGGCATGCACTCCTTTACCTCCTCGGCAATAGGCCATAGATTGATCTATCAATTTCCGAGCTTCTTAATTTAGCCGCCACTGTTTTTGAGTCTGCTCCAAGATAAGCTTTGCCACGTCCAATTCACGTGCAAGCTGAGCTGCCCATCGAATACACCGGACGACATTCCATTATGGAAATCTGGCAGAGAGGTGAACATCTACAAGGCTATAAATCAAAACGAACAAATCAACTATTCATAGATACCAAATTTAAGAAGCTTGCAAAATGTTACTGCTATAAAACTGTATAGTGCTACCCATCTTCATGTTGTTCCCTCCGTTCGTTCAAACTGAAAATAAGTAGAAGAAAATGAAAAAGAAGAAAAAAAAAGATTACAAAATACTCCCTCCGTTCCTAAATATAAGTCTTTTGGAGATTTCACTATAGACTACATACAGAGCAAAATGAGCGAACATATACTCTAAAAGGCGTCTATATACATCTGAATCTAGTCTCTATAGTGGAATCTCTAAAAGGAATTATATTTAGGAACAGAGGGAGTACATGTCTCATGCAGTCAGGAACTTCAGATTTTGAATAAGCTTATGCTTGTACTCATCTTCCAGTACTCTATCAGGAGCCAAAGTAACTAAACATCCTCCATCACCTCTTGCAAATCTCGGAACCTCCAATCCTTGATGCACTAAACTGACTTTCACCACAACCAGTTCTTTCCCTCATCGCCCCGCTCGAATGAAAAGGAGACTGAAAAGAAAGCGATATAAGTACATCAAGGAATCAGATGAGGGCTATTGACAATCCATAAATCCCATGAGTCCTACTGGTGGTATACATGAATAACCAGATGCCATTTACAATTCTCCTGAAGGTGGGTAAATAGAATGTTTAACCAAAGCACATCTTACAACCACATATTAGAGGTTCGATATCTTTCAGGCCAATTGCAAAAAATGATGAACACTCTGACTACACTAAGAGAATGGATGCGACATGATGTGAAACATATATTGACATTGCATCATGTAAAGGGTTAGTGGTGGTACTGATTATTTATTGTTATTAGCAAATCCTTTTAGAGACCATGGATGACTAACACGATGTTGCAATCAATTTGTAATTAAAGAGACCAAAAGTTGTTTTTTTTAACCAGAAAGTCCTTGCGCTGGAGTTCGGACAAACCCCTCAATAACATGACCAAATTTGTTTTGGCTCTGGTTATCACATATCAAGTACGAACCAGCAAACATACAGACTTGAGAAGCTGATAAGAAATCATCAAAGTTATGTGAACTTGAAACTAAAAGTCCAACAGAGGAGCGAGGAACTAACCTTGTTATCATTTCTCTGAAGTCTGAACCTCGCCTAGTTCTTGGTCCAATGTGAGTATGCTTCAGAGATAATGATTTCTTATGTAACATGCGCTTTCACATCTGAAAAAGCACATAAATATATATAATAGGAATAGTAATCAGATGCTCAAAAACGATAACCTGAACATATCAGTGCTTAAACCAAATTATCTATACACAACCATAGAAACTAAAAGAACCATCTAACAGAACCATGGAAGGCTTAGGTTGCATGTCCTCAACTGAAATGGGTGAGTTCTGGGCATCCTTCTAAGCTACTCTGTTTAACATAGCTCATGATCAATACTTCATGCATTTACCAAGCCTGCTAATGCTTTTTTGAAGTTGACGTCCCTATTTAAAATTCAAATATCAATTTGCACCAATAAAATATTTCTTGATATGTAGGTGCATCCGACAAACTGTAGACACGAAATATTCATTGCATGAACCAAAAGTAGATGAGCTACCTGTAGATGCAAGGAAAAAGTGACAAACCGCAACCAGTTCTCCTATCAGTATGTAACTGTGTGCCATTAATCTCAATATACCTCACTCTTGGGCGAAGTCAAGATCCATTCTAGATCAGTGCAAGAAGCTTCAATACTACACCTTCCATAAAATACAGGAACTTGTCCATATTTTACTGCATCTCCCAATAGCAGCAATATCATAATCTTCTCCCGCTTTCTCCCTTCTTCTAGTTTCAGCAAGAAAAAATTATTCAGTAAACTGAAATAAAATCTTTTGGGAAGTAGGTCGGCTCGGTGTGAAGCAATGGTTTTAGGTAACTGTCTCTGGTTCAAACTTTGCCAATGGGTGTGTATCGTCAACCATATTTCTACCTTCCAGTAAGCACGAAAGATAATTATTCCAAAACTACCTACGTGAACATCGTTGTCTGCATATATCGAGAAATAAAGATAAATTCCTATAACTACTGGCTTGTTCCTGCAGGATAAAGAAAATGTTCTTTTTTCGCTATTTTACCTTGGCAGACATCAAGGGCATTCAGTGATAACACCATTCTTAAATATGTCTCCACCAAAGTAATCATAGCATGCCCTGTTGGTAAAACATGAACAATTCTTATTTATCTGCATTCTCATAGTTCTGCTGTTTCAGATTTAAATACACAAATTTGATGACAAAGCATACTGGAGAGCAGGAAACAGCTATAGGTTTCTGAAGTTAGAAAAAAAATCAATGCTTAAATGGCATATAGGCTTCAGGTCAGATCATTTTTTTATAAAATTGTCCTGTCGTGCTCACACAATATTATGCATCTAATCCTAGTCATTTAAGTAACCAAATTACTGTGAATAATCTGTGGACACATATTTATCTATTCTGAGCCAACTTCTTTGGATTCCTAACTTGTATAGCTGAATCAAACTCACTGAATCAAGCGGATGCTATGAGCTGCAAGGCTAAAGAGAATATGTTACAACTATTCGTACTACAGTCAAAAAAAATTGCACACATGATAAATTTTGACATTCGCCGGTGAGGAAAGGACATCAAAAGCTGCTACTATATACTGGGTTAAGTGGACGGAACAAAAATCACAAATCTATACCAAAATAATTTGTATATAGCCATAAAACAAAATCCATTGCAAGAAGATGCTACGTACATACCTTGACCTACAGTAGCAGCAGCAGCCAAACATCAACAGAGAGCACCTTCAATGAGCAGACTAAGCAGCGTGTGGCGAGGGGAAGTGGCACCACTTGACCACCATACAACACTCATCATCAGGTCAATGTCCACACTACCCAAGCCTCAAACTCTAGGTTCATCTCTTTTGTCAATCTGTTGAGTTGAATTGATGCTCTTGGGTAGTGAGAGACACGATCCATGGAGGTAGATTGGGTACAGGGGTCAGAACTTGGTCTTGAACTTGGTGTCGGGACGATGTGGGCGCAGCCGGGGCGTAAACCATCAATAACCATATTCCTTGTGCTGAAAACATAGTCATGTACCCTTGTAAATACAATCATAATAAACCTGCTCTAATGTCGGTCACTACCCGTCTCAATTCCCCTAACTCGAGGTTGCAACTTGCAACTTCAAGAATCATTCTAATAAAATCATACCGCGAGTGTTTTCCCATCAGGGGCGATGTCCCTGTCATGGAAGCACCACCTGTCAACTCCAAGCTTCTTCATGAACTCGAATTGAGATATCACCGAAACAGAAATCGAAGCATAAGTTGTTGATTCCAGCCATGGACCTAAGACACAAGATCAGGTAATTCCCATACTTCTTCTCTTAGCCATGGCCAGGGAATTTGTGCCATCCTCCCAAGGCCAGTTCTTTGTAGGTGCACCAAAAGGATCTCCTCCAGTACCCCGAGACATATGCCAGAATGCCACACTGAACCGCAACCTAACCTGTAGCACAAAACAAATATATAATCCTAGTGCAGCACATAATGTACAAGTAAATTAAAAGGATAATCCTAGTGAGCAAATGAATCAACCCTCTGTAAAATTTAATATATATCAGGCACGCAAATATCAAAGGAATATAAGAAATGTAGGTGGAGAATATGTACAGGACACCGTTCATAACATGGAATTAACTAAGAAATTTCTAGCCAGTCTTACAATCCTTGTTTCTTGAGTTTGCCTAGATCATGAAGGTGAGAAAGAGCATCAACTGTAGTGAGCAAATGTCAACCCTCTGTACTCAGTAGAATGGTTTGTGATTTAGGAATATGTGGCCTGGGTAAGGAAAGTTAAGATTTGCAAGGAAAGATTAGTACGGGGATGGATCGGGCTGGGTGGGGCTCTCATGATCATCCATTTGGGTATGCTAGAAAAAAACCAGAGGAAAATCGGTGGGCTTTTCTTTCTTTGGAAAAAAAATCAGACGGGAGGTGGGCTAGCATTGAGAAAATCGGTGGAGGGGGCTAGCAATTGAATTTCAGTTTCAGTACTATTAAGTACTTTCTCAACAGTACTAAATGCTCCTTTACTCGGTGGTCAAACGCATGCCATTGTTCTGCAGTATGCAGGTGTGTTATCAAGTAATCATAACTCGAGCGTCTAAAATAAAGCATGAAAATTACGAAACACACCTTGCCCATTTTGTTGTGTAATAGGAACGACATCCAATTCCAATACTGATGGTAAATGAGACCGGAGGAGAAGTGTTAGCTCAAGTAAAATCATTTACATCGACCTTCACCTTAGAATTAATATGAATTAGTATGTAATCATCAACATCAAAAGCAGTATTTCCTATGGACTGAGACAATTCTCAGATGTGTCCATAAAAGGGCTACTAAGCAGGAACCGAAATCATGATTATCTTACCAAAATTATGCACTTCCGATGGGCTTGAACATGAGATCTCCGCGGTGTGGCAAATAACATCTAAACTACCAGTATCTGCATGATGGCAAGACGAGAAAGGTAGCGTCACCTCCACCGTGTCTCTGACATTCATGATCTGCCCCGCTGTTGTATCAATGGCCGTGGCAACTGAATATTTGTATCAACGACATGCTTTCATGCTCTGCTCGGCTGCTGTGTCAATGATGTAGTTGGAGTCCCTTCTTTGCTTCTCGAGGCATAGAACATGGACGCCCTCCTGGGAGCGACTTTCAGTAGAACAGACGCCTAACGCACGACCGACGGCAACACCCTCCAGTGCGCGACATCATTTCTTCATCCTACTACGGCAGTCGTCCTTCGAGTTTCAAACTTTGTCCAAAAACTTTGAATCGTAGGAATTATCATTTTCGGAAATACGCTACACAATGAAACGAGTACACATGTGGCAGCTGGAATGTTTTTGACAGAAATAATGTTGTAGCTAAAAGCATTTCTAGCAACCTAAAGGAACAACCACTGCTGCTGATTTTATAGACACATACTTATGCAGATTATTGTATGAACAACCCCTAAACTATGTGTGTGTAGTTTCAGAATTTTAATATCACTTGACACCAAAGATGGCTATGATCAGAAGGATAGAAAGACATGCATACTTAGTGTTTATTCCCCATCAGTTTGTGATAAATGAAAGGTGTTAACCAAGCATAATGTGCACAGGATCTGTCCTGGTAATTCATTTCCAATAAAGCCAGGTGATTTTTCAGCAAAAAGAATGGCATGTGATCCCATGATAGTTATTTTTTAATTTTTTTTGCGAAAACCATGATACAGTTATTAGATATATCTAGTGTCGATCGGTCCTACTGTGGCCTTAAGAGAATAAGTAGACATGCGGCCAGAAACATATATATAGGTACATATCATAAGGTCCAGGTTCTGTCCAGAACAATCGTCTCTAGCAAGTCACCAAATCAAAATATATCCATTTGTACAATTGTACTGAGTTTGAACATGCTTAAATACATAGAAATTAGAAAGTAAATAGCAGATTATATTGTCTGAAACTGATCTTCCTAGAGAGGATTATATTAGCAGCAACTGGTTAGTTCTAACAAAATATGATTCGTCTATTTACTTAAATAATGGTTCACTTATTCACCTTCAATGTTTTGGCGTGATGGTGTTGATTCCCTTTCTGCCCTGCTTGTAATCTCATCAGGGCTTGAAATTTCCAATTTGTTGATGCTTGAAGGGCAACCATCTGCTACGTTCAACACGGACACCCTGCCATTACATATAAGTTAATTGACAGATTCTTGCTAATGGTCAACGACTAACAATCAAACTATGAAATGCATCGCGGTTAATTCTCACTAAAACTAATAATTCATATATTTCAGTGAATTTTACGTTAATCAAATAATCGAACTAATTAATTACCAGCATATGGCTGAAGAGGCAGTTGGTTGTGGTGCCTTGGACCTCTGGACCCGAGGCATGCGAGGTTGCAGTTGCCCTCCGGCCGCCAATCATCGGGTACGGACTGAAGCACGCCCTAATGGCCGCCTCCGCCTCCTGAAATGTAACAGCATCAAACAGGGCATAGCATCAACTAACGGGACTGAATTAAGCAAGAAAATTAACTACTGAAGATCAGTCGATGACGAGGGGAAGAGAGATTTGTTTGGGTGGGTACTCACGAATCCGCCGCCATTGGATCTGCCAGTGCCCTTGTCTGTGATGATGACGACCTCGAGGATCTCGCCGCGCTCGAAGTGACGATGACCTCGAGGTTGCCCACTATGAACATGTGCAAAACGAACACCTGAATCACAAAAAGAACATGGAGCAACATCATCACAAAAAATCTCGCACGGCTGAATCCCGATTCGCTCACCTGTTTTTGGCCTGCAAAATAAACGCAAAAGTAAACAGAGGTGAAAATAATCCCCGCGCGCGGAGCAACTGGATGTCGCCTCGGGAGCCCCTGTAACAGTGTGACGTGGTCCATGTTTCCACCGGAGCCACCTCAAATCGACCCCAACCGCAAGGGGCCTGACGTTGCCGCTGGGACCTCACGCCATCCGGGAGGTCGACGTCGTGCGGTCGCCATTGGATCGGACCGGGAGGAGGAGTGGAGAGGGCCGGATCAAGCAGCAAGGACCGGATCAGCACCATGGCGGCTGCAGCCACCTCTCATGGACACCATAAAGGGAATCCCCGCCGTGGAGGCAGAGCTGTGCGGGGCTGGCAGTGAGGAGTGGCGAGGAGAGGAGTGGTCAACGGACCTGAGGCAGTGCGTGACGGCGGCGACCTGGAGGCGGCGGTGTGGCACAACGACGACCTGGAGGCGGCGGCTCCTCTCGTTCCTCAGCGGAGGCGGCTCATCTCCGATCTCGGATCTCGGTGGCTGCCTGTCTCGGGGCTGGGGCGGTCTCGAGAGATCTTAGGAAACAGATCGAGGGAGGCTCGTTGGCCAGGGCGGCGGCGAAGGGATGGAGCGGTGGCGGTGAAGGGACGAAGGGCGGCGGCGGGCGAAGGAGGGCACAGAGTCGGGCGACTGTTTCTCGCTCGAGGGCACGAGACCTCGCTCGTACGTGCGGGCGATTGGTTTGCGATTTTTTTCCGCTGGTTAATTTTCGCCGGTTTGTTTTCGCTAGTTTATTTTCGTTCGTGTCAGTTGGATACGACGGGAGGTTTGGCGCGTGGGGCGCGTGGGGGACTCGACCGGAGGGTTTTTCTTGGTTCATCGCGGCTGAGCGGGAGGTGGGAGCAAGTACCAAAAAAGACCATATTAGGTGGGACGAAAATAAAACCCGGAACGCGGACTACCAACTGAGACATTAGGAGTAGAGATTTACGAAAATACTAACGCCCACACGTGTGGCAACATTACAACTCGCCCACACGCCTGGATCACCGTCCAGTTAAGTTTGCACGAATCTTGACACACCAAGACAGTTTTCGCGTGCCACGTAGGACAAGGCCGGTGTGTGGGCGTTGGAGAGGTCGCCCACACGCCTCACAGCACGCGGTTGCCAGCTGCGCTGTGTGGGCGAACTAGTTTCTGCCCACACAGCCACCACCTAGTCCACGCGCGTGTGGGTGAACTGCTTTTCGCCCACATGACATTCGTACGTTGTTGGATGGCAACTGCAGTTGTGCGTACATGGTAACTAGGTAAACACACATGGCAACTATGATTCGTTTGCTGGACGGCAACTGCAATTGCGTGTACGTGGCAATCAGGTAAACATACATGGCAACCGTAATTAACCACACGTGGAAACTAGGTAAACACACATGGCAACTATTGTTTGACCATATGTGACAAGTAGTTAATCACACACGACAACTATGTTTTGATTACATGTGGTAACTACCATAAATTAGACATGGCAACTATAGTTAACCAAAACAGAGAGAGTTGCCATGCTTTTACAACTATATTTGTCATCCCGGATGGCAAATAAATCGTCAACCCGCGGCTACCTAATGTAGCTGCGCCAGGACGTGTGGGCATATTTGCTTCGTGGCACACGCGCGGGGTGAGGATGGGTAGTACTTGTTGATCGTGTGGCACGAAGTAGCTGCGCCCACACGTGTGGACAGTTCTATTATTCACCCACACACAGCCTGTGTGGGCTGCCCCTTGCTCATGCCATACACGATGTGTGCGCGAATACCTATTATGCCACACGTGTGGTGGATATTGACGTCCTTCATTTAAGGATCCAGAATCCACTTCTGGCTCATTACTTACTGTTTCATCTTTTTTTTAGAAACACTTTTTTTCAACTAATATAGGCAGCAGAGTTTGATCCAAATTCGTTCGCTGTCGCAAGCTGGCAGCCAAACTTGCATGCCAAGTAAACCTTTTGACACATAGCCCGGAAGGAGGCCCGTTCTGTGGAAGCCCAGTAGGCCCTGCCCAACGGCCCGGCTCTCAGTCCGCTTACGCTGCCCATATACCCCATCCTTCCTTGTGATCCGGCCATCTCCCTGCTGTTCTACTCTTGCTGCCTACCCTCTCTCGCCGCCTCTGCTGTGAGCGAGCGAGCGCGAGGGAATGGAGGCGAGGCGGGAGATCGCCAAGCGGGCGCGCACGGCCGGCACGGTGAGAGCACCTTACGGCCGACCCCCTACCCCCCCCCCCCCCCCCCCCCCCTCCTGCTTGTTAGATTCGTGTTCCCGGGCGCGTCCGCCGATTTGGGGTGCGTCGGCGCGTGTCTCGCTCGCCGCGAGCAGTTTTTGCGCGAGGGTTTCGGGGCCGCGACGCGGACCGTGGCTGTTCCCCCTCCGTGCTGTCTCACGTGAGCTTGATCTGCTCTGCTCGCGCTCGTGCGTGCGTTGGTCTGGCTATTGGGCTCTGACGAGTTGTTCGTCTGTTCCCTGGCGGTGGTGAGCGACTGGGGATTTTTTTTGTTTGGCTTGGGGAGATTTCGAATTCGACCCCGATCGACCTCGGCATTTTGGGCGGGGCATGTGATGTAGAGCAGAGCATTCGAGTCGGATTGGGGACGGGGTTTCCGGTTCGTGTTCGAATTTCGACACTGATCGAACCTGATCTGATGGGATGTGGGTGTGCCTCGCTGTGTTTTGTTCCCTCGCTGATGAGGAACTACTCGTCGATTTTTGGAGTTTAATTCGAGTTTTTACCAGCTTATATTCAACTTGAAGCTCCTCGCGTTTGTGCAGAGCAACGACGACGACGCCGGGAGCCAGGGGAGCGCGGGAGGGGCAGCGGCGGTGTCCTCCGGGGTCGCCGTGAGGACCGGCGCGGCGGAGATGGACGGGGAGGAGTTGGCCGTCGTGGCGGCGGCGGAGGCTGAGGTGGTGGGCTCGGCGGAGACGGAGGAGCACGTCCAGCGCATCCTCCTCGCCATCGACAACTTCACCCGCAAGGTCCACCCCCGCCTCTTCACGCTCTCCTCCTCCTCCATCGATCCCGTCATGATCGGCCCGCGATGGCCTGGCCGGAGACATGAACGGTTGGCGGGTGGCATTGCATTGCAGGTGTCGGAGATGCTGGACTCCGGGCGCGCCATGTTCAAGGACCTCGCCGCCGACTTCGAGGACCGCCTGTGCACGTAAGAAACTCGCCGCAGCAAGCGGCATCGCACCGCCGTGCTTCGCTCCTCGGTTGCCCATCACCTGTTTGCTGTATTGCCTTCCCAGGATCCACAAGGAGAGGGTGGAGAAGTGGGAGGAGGAGATCCGGGAGCTGCGCGCCCGCGACGCCGCCAACGAGCGGACCCGCGCCATCCTCCACAACGCCCAGCTCCAGCTCTTCCACATCCGCGAATAGCCAGCCGAGTTCAATCTGCTTCGATCAGCTAGCTGTTCCACACATCTTCAGCGAAGGCAAGACATCCAACAGCACTGTCTAACTGCATGCAACAGCAGCAGCTCCCTGTTTCTTCTGCATGCTTTCTACTATCTTTCTGAACTTATCAGCACAGCAACATTAACAAGTCCAGTTTGATGTAGTACTACCATTACTGTATGCTCGTATGAATCTGCCACCAACAGTGAGTTGCCACTTCTGAATCTGAACATGAATGCTTTGCACTTTAGTTGAATACGCACCTGTCTTCAGGAACTCTTTCGTGTTTGCGATGCGTTTCACCTGTTCCAATGCATGGTGGAACCTTGATCTGTGACGCTTTCTTGTCGAACCGCGTCAGCACATTCTCAACCTTACTACATGTTTCAATCTGGGAACATAAATCATGTGACTAGTTGACAGACAGTGGGACTTTGTTATGTTTGATTTTTTATTTTTTGAGCAAGTTATATTTGGTATTGATGAATAATGATATATACAGAGATAAACAGGGGAGAGGACCTAGTACCGTATTGCAGAAAATAATTGTTTTTCGAACTGGAGATTCCCCAATAATCTTTAGAAGTGTTGTTCTCTTGTTCGAAAAGGCATTTTCCGGATACTTATCATCATTTCCACTGCAGTCCACAAGTATCTGTAGTGTAACAGTACCAATGTAAATTGTAATCACTCTAGGAGAACAATACCACATGATACCAATACCATTGTTTTATGCAATTACATATCTGAGTCGTTTGTATCTTATGCAAAAAATCTAAAATTGTAAACGATATCAGTAGCAACAAGGGATATGTCACTTGAGGAGTATATTTCCTAGAAGCATTTTCAGAAAGTATACGCAGCATAGTACTCCCTCCGTTCCTAAATATTTGTCTTTCTAGAGATTTCAAATGGTCACCACATACGGATGTATATAGACATATTTTAGAGTGTAGATTCACTCATTTTGCTCCGTATGTAGTCACCATTTGAAACCTCTAGAAAGACAACTATTTAGGAACGGAGGGAGTACAAGGTTACAGAAATTAAGAAGGTGAGCAATCAACTGATGCAACAGTAATCAACTGATGAAACACTTGTTCAAGGCCTTCTTCACTAAATGAAATATCTGTTAGGAATGGGCAACTACATTCACAGGAGGGCCAAGGGCCAGTACATATACATGTGTATGGTAAAGTGCAAGAGAGACTATACACATCTAACACCCCCTCAAACTCATGGTGGATCAACAACACTGAGTTTGGAGAGAAGAAAACTATGCTGCGCTTGAGTCTGTGCCTTCGTGAAGAAGTCCGCCAACTGTAACTCAGAGGGCACATAGTGAAGAGCGAGAGTCTGATCCTGCATAGCAGCACGCACAAAGTGGGCATCCACACCGATGTGCTTGGTGAGCTCATGCTTCACCGGGTCACGCGCAATACTGATAGCACCAGTACTGTCTGACAATAAGGGAGTCGAGGTAGTAGCAGACACACCAAAGTCCTCAAGTAACCATCGTAACCAGATCACCTCAGCCGTCGGCATAGCCATGGCTCGCAACTCAGCCTCTGTACTCGAGCGAGAAACGGCAGTCTGTTTCTTTGTCTTCCAGACAATAAGAGAGCCACCAAGAGGACACAATAAGCAGACAGCGAGCGTCGATCAGAGGGATCACTAGCCCAGGTAGCATCAGAGTAGGCCTGGAGCTCAAGAGAGCTGGAGCGGGGAAAGAAAAGGCGCTGAGAGAGCGTGCCACGAAGATATCGTAGAACACGGAGGAGATGACTATAGTGGACAGAGGTGGGGGCTGAAACGAACTGACTCAGGATATGAACAGGATAGGAGATATCAGGACGCGTAACAGCAAGATAGACAAGACTGCCAACAAGGTGACAATAGCGAGTGGGGTTAGGGAGAGGGTCACCATCAGAAGCACGAAGCTGAACGTTGAGTTCCATAGGAGTCACAACTGTGCGCTCATCACCGAGAGCAGCGCGAGCAAGAAAATCCTGAATATATTTTCTTGGGAGATGTAGAAGCCATCAGAGGTCGAGGAGATCTCAATCCCAAGAAAATAGCGAAGTGGACCAAGATCAGTCATGAGGAACTGGTCGCGAAGGCGAGCCTTAACAAAGGCTATGTAGTCAGAGTCGTCACCAGTGATGATCATGTCATCAACATAGAGAAGGAGCAGAGTCCGACCACGAGGAGACGTGTGAACAAACAACGCGGGATCATGATCACTGGGTAAGAAGCCAGCGGCAGTCACCACAGAGGCGAAGCACTCAAACCAGGCGCGAGGGGCCTGTTTAAGACCATAGAGGGAGCGGCGAAGTCGACAGACCAAACCATCAGGAGCATAGTACCCCGATGGTGGCTGCATATAAACCTCCTCACGCAACTCGCCATTAAGAAAAGCGTTCTGAACATCAAGTTGAGAGATAGACCAATGACGAACAGAAGCAACAGCAAGAAGAGTGCGAACAGTGGTCATGTGGGCCACAGGAGCGAATGTCTCATCATAATCGCGTCCCTGCTCCTGCTGAAAACCACGGGCCACAAGGCGCGCTTTGTAGCGCTCAAGAGAACCATCAGAGCGAGTCTTAATCTTGTAGACCCACTTGCAGGTGATGGGACGGACACCGGAAGGGAGGGAAACCAGATCCCATGTGCCAGAGCGCTCAAGGGCAGCAAGCTCTTCGGCCATCGCAAGCTGCCATTCAGGCTGAGTCATGGCAATCCGATAGGAAGTGGGCTCAGCAATAACAGAGAGACCGTACCGATCAGGAGAGTAGCAATCAGGCGGGGGGCGAGGCCGAGCACGGAGGTTATGAACCGGGGGAGGCGTGAAAGGAGGTGCACCAGAGGTGGAAGGCGCATCAGGGGAAACATCCTCAGAACGAGGGCGACGAGTATAGTGAAGAGGAAATGGTGAGAGAGGGCGACGGACTGGAGATGATGGTGGAGAGTTGGAGGAGGAGGATGGGGAAGATGGTGTCGGTGGTGAAGGAGAAGGAAGGAGAGGTGCAGGCGGAGGAGGAAAAACATGAGGAGGCACATAGCAGGGTGTATCAGGGAGAAGAAGAAAAGAAAGATCGTCCACGGAGAAGCTCGAGGTAGAAGGACGTGGGTAGTAAGAGCGAGACTCGTCAAAGGTCACATCACGCGAGATGCGCAAACGACGACCAACAGGATCCCAGCAGCGATAGCCCTTGTGCTCATCACTGTAGCCAAGAAAAACACACTCAACCGACTGAGCAGTCAGTTTGGTGCGTTCTCGCGGGGAAAGAAGGACATAGCACACACATCCAAACATACGAAGAGCTGAGTAGTCAGGAGAGCGACCAATGAGACACTCCATAGGAATACCACCCTGCAGAGCAGTCGATGGCTGTATGTTGATGAGATAGGTGGATGCAGAAACAGCCTCTGCCCAAAAATGAGGTGGAGAGAAGCGGCAATCATCAGAGCACGAGCCGTCTCAAGTAGATGACGATGCTTACGTTCGGCAACGCCATTCTGAGCATGTGCACCAGGACATGAGAACTGGGCAAGAGTACCCTGTTCCGCAAGAAAACCACGCAACAGCTGGGAGATAAACTCACCAGCGGAGTCAGCACGAAAAGTACGAATGGGCGTGGAAAACTGGGTGTGAACCATGGCAGCAAAACGTTTGTATATAGAGAGAACCTCGCTACGAGATTTCATAAAGTAGAGCCAAGTGTAGCGAGAGAAATCATCAATAAACAAGATATAGTAGCGGTGACCACCTTTCGAATCAAAGGGAGCAGGACCCCATACATCAGAATGAACTAAGTCAAAAGGACGCTTAGATACCGACTCACTGGTAGGATAAGGTAACTGGGTCTGTTTGCCAAGTCTGCAGCCATTACAATGTAAAGAAACATCTCCAGATACAGACCCTAAGAGGCCCTGACGAACTAAAGAAGACAAGCGAGAGCCACATATGTGACCAAGGCGATGATGCCACTGCTGGAAGGACGCAGACGAAGGGGCAGCAAGAGCATGGGAGCTGGCTGAAGTGGTGGCAGCGGAAGGAACACAAAGCCAGTCAACCTCCCAAAGGCCCTCTGACTCACGGCGCCAGGGGCCAGCACCAACCAAAGCCTTGGTGCGACGATCCTGAATGGAGCAAGAGTCGGTATCAAGAATGACACGACAACCAGAATCAGTAAGTTGGGCAGCGGAAAAAAGATTCATGGTGAGGCGAGGAACATGTGAAACACTAGGAACAGAAAAAGATGGAGTGAAAAGAAGACCACGGCTAGCAACAGGAAGAGGTGTGCCATCAGTGGTAAGAACATTAACAGGCGAATCAAGAGGTCCGAGAGAAGACAGCACGAAAGAATCAGAAGACATATGAAAAGAGGCTCCAGAATCCAGAACCCACGAAGATGTACCTGACTATGTAGATGCCTGCGGTGGTGGAGCAGTGGCTGCAGTCACAGCAGCAGCGGAACCGGTCGACGAAGAGCCTGAGAAAGCTAAGAGACGCTTGAGCCTCATAATGTCCTGGTCAGTGAGTGACGGGGTCGAGGAGGATCCAGGAGTCCCACTAGAAGAGGAGCGCCTCTGGTCTCGCTTCTTCTCACGGCAATCAGACTCTGGGTGACCTGGCCGGAGCATTAGCCACAGAAGGTGTCACGGCGCGACCGGCCCCTCTCAGCATAAGAAGGACGACCCACCCACCCTAAAGGAGTAGGCAAGAGCGGTGGAGCGGTGAGGCGAGCAGGTGGCATAGGAGCTCGGGCGGCCAACACTGATGGAACCACAAGTAACCCAACAGAGCGTAGGCGGGTCTCTTCAGCACGAAGCTCAGCAAGTACCTCCGAGATAGGAACACGACCACGAGCGAGCAGGTGAGCACGGCGAGGCTCGAACTCAGAGCGAAGACGAGATAAGAACTCGTGAACCCGCTGAAACTCCAAATCGGACCGTGTAGTCTGACAGCAACGACAAGTTCCACAAACGACGGTCCGAAGAGAGTCAAGCTGACGCCAGATGGCAGAGCATTGTGAATAGAACTCATCAACAGAGGAATCACCTTATTGGAGTGCATGCTCCTGACGCACCACAGATAGGTAGAGAGCATCACCAGAGGGCTGATAGCGCTGACAGAGATAAGACCACATCGCTGCAACTGTGCCAAGTCCCATGAACTCCGAGGCGAACTGAGGAAGGACACTCGCAGTAAGAACAGCAGCAGCACGAGCATCATCATTGCACCACTGAGTGTAAGCAGACAGATCATCACGATAGGCAGAAAGGGCATCCGAATAGGCTGACATGTGCTGATCATAGGCATCAACTGCAGTATCATCGAGAGCCTTGGCGGCATCACGATCAGCCTGAGAAGCATCAGCAGCAAGAACCGGCGGTGCTGGCGGGGTAGGAGCCACTGGAGCAACATGGCAAGGCGGACAGGGGACCTCGCCAGAGAGAACACCCCACAGAAGGAGACCACGCATATGGATACGCATAAAGCCCGCAAACTCGGCATAGTTGGTGCCATCGAAGATCACCGAGCACCGAGGAACGGCGACATAGCCCAAAGAAGACATGAGGAGCTCTTTTTTTTGTCAACTGCTACAGTAGACTGCTACAGGAGACCCCGATCCAGATCGGGATCGGGCTCGCGCTGGCTCGATCCAGCCCCGATGGAGGAAGGGGGGGGAGGGCGAGCGTGGGAGGGGCCGGCCCTGGGCAGCACCGGCTGCAGCAGGAGGCGGCCGGGCGCGGGGAGGTAGCTGCCGGGCGCGGCCGAGCACGGGAAGGCGCGGGGCAGCGACGGCAGGCCGCGGCCGAGCTCGGGGCGAGACGGCGTGGTGGCGGGGAGGGAGAGAGGCGGGGGCGAGGGAGGAGGTGGCCGGCGCCGGCGACGAGGTAGAGGGAGGCCGGTGACGGGGGAGCTAGGCACGGAGCTGCGAGCGTGCGGGACGGGAGCGGGAGAGGAACCTAAGCATCTGATACCATGTTAGGAATGGGCAACTACATTGACAGGAGGGCCAAAAGCCAGTACATATACATGTGTATGGTAAAGTGCAAGAGAAACTATACACATCTAACAATATCCACTTCATCGAATCGAACACAGCACTGCAATTAGGGGGAACAACGTATTAACTTAGGTCTTAGGCTATCTAGCTAGTGCATCCACTTATTTTTCTCTCTTCAACTTAAAAAATGACTGGATATAGGAGCAGCCATACCATCTGAGGTTATTTAGCTGCATGAAAGCCTTCCTGAAGCAGATACAAGAAACGATCAGGTGTTGCTATAGTACATCTAGGTCTTCATCAAGGCTTTCTAGCTGCGTCTTATGTCGAAATCCACCGTTTCACCGTTTGCAACCATAGACCTGAAGGGAACCCCAGATTTTGATATTGAGCGGCAATTCTGAAGGACCGGTATTTGCAGAAATGACTCAGCAGGTTATCATAAAGCCTCATAACCATCACATTCAGCAAGTAGTATAGTATACCTGAGAAGAAAGTTCAGCAGTAGGTGCCGATATTATGACCCGTGGGTTCCTGGGAGATGATTTGTGGATCCCCATAGCTTCTTCCTTCCTTCAATTTTGAACTATGCAACATTTATGGACACTAAGCTAACAATTCAATATGTTTTTCAGTGCAGTAAACAAAACGAAAAGAAAAGAAAAATGTGTTTACCTGAATATGTGATGATTGAGGAAACCCAAATGTCTGCAACTGAAAAATCCAGTATCTAAAGGGACCTTCTGCTTCTGATCTTCTCTTCTATAAGACGTAACATCACGGCTTTACCTCAAACTTTGGGGCCAGATAGCCTCTTCATCGCGAAAATATGAATCATCGTCGGCTTTGTATTGCCTCATGACAGAATTCTGAGAACACATGGCCCTGGTCCTCTCGTCCCTAGAGTTACCATTCGGTTTTGCGCGGCGCGCTGGTGTCTGAGACAAAGTTTCTTCTTCCAGAATTGCTTCCCTCTTCATCAAAGTCAGCAGAAGATGGCTCATTAGGCTGGGCGATGCTTGTGCGGCCACAAGTGCCCTCCCTCTTGAAGCTGGGCTGCTGATCTCCTAACTAAAGCTTGCATTTTCTGCGTCTCCAGTCTTATGAAGCTCCAGAACACCTGCGGTACTAAAGCCATTCTATGCACGTGTAGTGACAAAAATTGTGTTATCTTCAGGAAAAGTACAGGATGTCACTCTACAAACGTCATGGAATTTCAGCTAAATTTATCTCTGACATGGACACACTTCTCTAAGATTCGCCTAACGAATTTGAATTCCCAAATTGACGGCATAGTTCAGCGAACCTTTGGATGCGGAGCAGTGGGCAGTGATCCTGGAGAGGACCGCCGCCCCCACACAATGATGCTCTTCCGGTGTTTAAGTTTAATTTTGGTTTTGAGATGGCTGAAGATATCAAGCAAATCACTTGACATCCTCAAGTCCCCAAGTTCAATCCAAGTATACAAGGAAAAATTCCTATTTAAAACACTTGACATCAGGCACAGCACTTGACATCAAAGTGTTCTGCCTGGCACAGGAGAGAACAACCCCAATATCCTCTTTGTTCCGACGAAACTTCGCAATCACAAGACTTCTTCCAACTATTTGTTTATAAACCTCTTACAGTCTTTCAGAATTCAATAGGACGTCAAAACAACATAAATTACTGAAATACAAAAACATCCCACATCGGCTTGACGCGGTTTCAAGCGTTTCCGGGGGGGGTACAATTTTATTAAACTCTCTAGTGACATCTTGTCCTTACATCTCTCTGAACCCAGAGTGCTCTACTGTTTTCTAACTTCAACAGCTTAAATTAACATCAGGAAATCAACTGAGTCATGGTTTCACTAGCATTAACTCTTCCAGTTGCACAGTGCTCCTCCAATTTCTCACCCGAACAATGTCCGGCTCCGGTTCCGTTCCAGCCGAGCCTCCCTCTGTGAACAATGAAGTGCAAGCGTAATGTGAGATACAACTCTCAGAAAAAGGAAGCAATATGAAGCAGCGACCTAGCATATGTACATAGAACTGTTCAGTATCATTTACATACAAGGAAAATTTCATATTTAAAAGTGAAATTCGGATAAACATTAGTTCAGGTAACCTGAAATATATGTGTGGTATTTGAATGAAGTGTATGTCATGCAGACTTGCTAAGAAACCCAGAAATTTATATGCAGACCTAATTGAAATGATGATATCATTTTGGGTCTTATTTATATCCTTATCCACACAAACACTTTCCAGGTTTCAGATCTTATGAGATCTGCTAAAGATGTATGAGAGGGATGTAAGGAGATGTGTATCCCTAGATGTTTCGTCAAATATATAAGACATCACACAGGTTGGGGTCAGAGTGCTACCCTGTACAAGTGACACCACTGTATATGATGACGCACTGATGCTTTGAGATCGGAAAGTGAGCTCAGCAAGGTAAAGAAGCACCATGGAAGGTTCCAGTGAGTAGCTAGAAGATTAGTTGTACAATAAATGACCACAAGATGACTAAATATAGATCAGGAATGTAAAGAATTTAGATTTCAGAGAAGCCCATGGTAATGGATTTCATATATTTAAGGACTATATACCTTTTATTTATGTGGTTTGACCAAAAGTTAGTTCCCATGGAGCAAGAAGGAATGAATGATAAAATATGAACAATAAACCCCTTCTATCGTGTCCTATTTCTATGGACATGTTCTAAAATAAAGAACTGTGATAGCAATATCAAAGAGTGAACAAATTAATACAGCATCAACACGGTGGGAAGACTGATCACATCAGCAAATGGGAGTTCTGGCGGACCAGGACAGGGCTCATGCAGGCAACCAAACACGACCTTATAAATTCTCAATAGAGCATCCAAAGGTAGCTACTTGGCTCACCCTGGAGGCTTGTTTCTGTAATCAGAAGAGATCGTATGCACATAACTGGACTGCAGTGCAGGAGGGAAGTTGGTGACTGAGAACAGAATGTAAGCACATTCCCAAGCCTAGACTTGTACAGGATAGTGGATACTGCACCCTCTGTTTCTAAATATAATACTCACTCCGATGGGAGTACGTTTTGGTAGTTTAATTTGAACTGCCAAAACGTCTTATATTTAAGAACAGAGGTAGTATATACCAGCTCACTACAAAGAAAGGAAGTATCAAAAGGAGGAGGTACTATCAAGTTTCAATATATTTCGGCATGTGCATGTCTGCACTCGTAGTTATGAACTCAGTAAAGTCAGTACTGTAGATTGCAGTTTGCATTTCATTGGCGATTTGACATTCCATGCCACAATGAACTTTCTGCACGTGGATGTTAACGTTAATGCTTATGCACTTGTTACTTACCCGACAATAAACATGACTTGTATACACACTCAATCATGTTAGAGCAAAGCATTTTGCAAGAAAATTATTTCCTGGATATCATTGAGTATTAACAGCACACAGTCACTGATTCCTTCGCAAGAAGTCCAGTTCATGTTGTACCAACAGTGCTTAAAGCAGTTGCGCAAGCAATTTTTTTTAACAATGAGGTGCATTAATTTTTGCTTTAAAAGGTTATACTTGAAGAACTAAGCTCCAGGTCCAGTACAGCAAGTTTCTAAGAGCACTAAACAAACACATGTTACTTTACCTACTACTCCCTCCGTTTCAAAATAGATGACTCAACTTTGTACAGTTAGTACAAAGTATTTTGGAGCGGAGGGAGTAATAAACAGATGCGCGCATCAATTGGAAGCCATCCATCATACACCATCAGAAAAGGCTAGAGAGGAATTGGGGAAACAAAAACGAACCTCCCTCTTCTTGCACTCCTTGTAGTCGTCGAACTGCTGCTGGCACTTGCTCTTGTCCTGGTGGTTGGTCTCCAGACCTGGGGACACGGCACATCATCAGAGATTTCATCAAATACACACGAAATTTTCCAGAAATCATGGCCAGAGAGTGAACCGGGGGTGATTTGGGTTAGAAATTTAGGATTAGGGGCGGTAGATGCGTACACTTGAGGGAGGCGGTGTACTGGGGGAAGCAGGAGGAGTCGGCGATCCGGGCCGCGCTGGGGTACGGCGGGGTCGACGTCGCCTGGATGGACGCGCGGTGGGTGGGGGACGCCTCTGCCGCATGAGCCGCCGCCATGATGCCGCGTCTTCTTCTTCCTCCTCTCGCCTTCCACTGCGCTCTCTTCCTGGGCTTCGCCTTGGTGTCCTACTTTCCTTTTCTTTCTTTCTGTGCACGGCTTCACACGGGCCGCGAGTGGGCCTTGCTCTGCTCAACTGCAAATGTTGCTGGGCCGTTTACGCGGGCCTTTTTTCTAGCTGAAGGACCCAAAGTGCAACACGCCAAGAATATGCGACAATTGTTTTTGAGAAATTAGCCTTTTTTTTGTTGCTGGGAAATGTGGCAATTGTTTTTTTCCTCCCAAAAAAAATACGCCAATTTATTTTTTTCCCTACACCGGAACACAAATGGGGAACTTTTTTTGCTAAAAGAATGTGACATGATTTCTTCCCCCATATAAAGGGGAAAAAAGGAGAAAGGTTGTGTGACATGATTTTGTCTGAATTATTCAGTGTCACAATCTCATGGTCTTCATATCATATAATGAACAACTAGGACAGATTCTTCTTTGGATCCGACTGCCCGTGCGTAGGGAAAAAAATAAATGCTACTGGTGACTTCCGGATAAACAAGTTAATTTGTAATCTTGTAAAATACAAGTGAGTTCACTTTTTTTTGAAAAGGAGGATCACATCCGGCCTCTGCATTAGAATGATGCATGCAGCCATACAAGTGAGTTCATAGGGTGAGTGTATTTACATATATGTGAGCATCTGCGAATGTACTTTGTTAAAAAACATCTTGTAAAATACATGAACTCTGACAAGTTCAGCTATAGGACATGCATGATCAAGTGATACCCAAGTGTCATTTGTGAATAAAAGCGGGCTATGCCGAAAGTCAAAAAACTCACAAAAAAATCAGGAGCATCCTAGTTGGCTAGCTGCAGAAGCAAACCTATTGACATTTTTTAGCGTGACATTATTGGACTACACTTTCTTTTGGAGTTATTGGTCTAGACTTGATCATATCCCCAGGCAATTGGCTAGTTTCATGTTGGGCTTAAGAAACCTTAATCTCAAAAGACCAAGCCTGAGCCTGGGCTGAAAGACACTAGCACTGCCTTTTTAAATCGGTTTAATCATTTTAGAATAAAAATATAATTATAGATGGTTTCAAAATAAAATTCACCTTTTAGTCATTTTGGGATTTTGTCCTTAATTTTGAACCATGCTTTTTAGGCACTAGGCGTTGAGTTAGGGTGCCAATTCTGGCAAAAATAAAAAGAATTAGGCTGCCCATGATCAGGTCCATTTTACTCACATGTTGTAAAATAGGCCACAAAAGGAAAAAATGACTAGGCACACGTTAATGACCAAGAAGCGAACTGAGCGTAGGGGAGAATATCCAGTGATACCACACCCTAAATTGTCCTATGATACCATTTCAAAAAAAATCAAGTTTAAACATTTCAAAAATTTCTGAAAAAAACATGAATGTTCACAAGGAATGTGTCTACATCCCCTAAAATTTTCAGCTTCAAATTCCAAACGTACATTGAGAAACAAAAAAGAAAAATCCTGATGTGAATAGTGTCAATTTTGCTTTTGATTTGTCATTTTTTTTCTCAATTGTATTTCGAATTTGGATCTTATTTTTTTTTAGGGATTGTAGTCACGTACACTGTCAACATTCACAAAAAAAATCAGAATTTTTTAAACATCTAAAATTGATTTTTTGAAGTTAGTATCATGAGAGCATTTCAGGTGTGGTATTCCCCTTAACGTAGTTAGGTTTCTTGTGATGGAACCGGCCTACAAGAGTTCAAGTCTCGCATTTTGCTGGATTTATTTCTAGTTGTCTGGAATGTTCCTTCAGTAGAACAAGACATTCTCTTGATTACGAGACGTCCGTGATGACTTCGTCAATCGAAGATGTGATGTCGTCTCAGTATTTCAAATGTACTTATAGGGATAGGGTGTGCGTGCATGCATTCATAGGGGTGAGTGTATGTGGGCATCTATGATTATACAGTGTTAAAAAAAGGCCAAGAAACTGTTTTGCCAAACATGGATGTTGATTCCTTGTAAATGATCTGTGAACGAAGTATGTCCCAGTCTGTGATAAAGCTACAATTTTTCTTTCCGGGATGCGATTAAGTTACGCTTTATCTTGCTTCGCGGGAGAAGGCATCGCTTGCAGCGAAGTAGATCCCATTTTCCATACCCCTTCTCCTTCGTCCGGTGTTTTTTTGACCAAAAAACAAATACACAGCAGGCCGGGTTTTTTAAACCAAAAGTCAGAGGCCAAGCTGGAGGTGACTTGGAATCTTGATCCCTCAAGCGGGAGGCCATCACTCCATCATTTGCATATCAAATTGGCGCCTCTCGTACGAGCGAATACTTGCGATAAGCGTAAACTTAGAGACCCGGTGAAGACTCGGACGGGCCATGCATAAATCCAGGATCCTTCCGTGGACTCGGAACAAAGCAACCACCACACCATCGCCATAGGAACCAGTCGTTGGTTGGCTTGGTTCTAGCCTCACAGGACGAATGGGCATGGCCGGGCTCCCTCTCGCCGTCGCCTTCTTCCACCTCTGCCTCCTCCTCTCGTCGTCGTCCTCTCTCCGGGTGCTGCCGGTAGCCCCCGACGCGGCGGCGGAGGAGAGCACGGGCCGCAATGGCAGTGGCAGGACCGCCTACCACTTCCAGCCCGCCAAGAACTGGATGAACGGTACGTAGGAACGCTAGCTACGTACTCAGTTTGCTCCGCTATTACTTGACCCGGTTAAAGCTAATCTGAATCTTCTCTGTGTGTGTCCGATCGATCGTGGATTCGTGGTCCGGCTGGGTTCATGGTGACTTCCGGATGGCGCTCAACAGATCCCAATGGTACGCGCTACTTTTCCTTTCTTCATGTCTCTCTTTCCGTGCATGTGTTTCCTCCATTTCTTTCTTTCTGTGCATGTGACATGAGTGGGGTTTTAATCGTCTCAATTACAGATTTGGGCCGTCTAGAATGGCCTTTCTATCTAGACAAAGGGCCCAAACTGTAACACGGACTGTGACACACAATTGTCCCTCTAGAATTTCGTTCCAAAAATTAGAAAGAAACGCGCGCGCGCACTTGCGTTCCCTAGAACATGTCCACTAGAATTTTGTTGAACTCTGAAATGTCTTGACCAATTTAGATGTTACATGAAAATTTTCTCACCGAGAAAAACGCGCGTATGATGCACAGGAGGAAGGAAGAGATACAGAGACGGAAACGAGAAATACCGTGTTACAAGTAATTTGTTTGAAATACGTATTTCTGTCATTAGTTCGTCTCATGGACAATTAGAAAACATTCTCCTTCTTGTTCTATATGATCACCAGAAAGCTTGTCCCTTGAGATGGCAACAACATCTCCACCATTGGCTGCACAGTGCTTGTCAAGTCCGTCCTTTTTTCCCAAATAATTTATTTCATCACTTCCCTCATCGGTCCGGCAAGCACGCTTCAATATGCCAATAAGCTTGAGAGAGCTTTCCTTTGGTCCAGATCGGATACTACGGGAGCGAAGTGTAAGGTGAACTAGGAGGATGTCTGTCGGCCATTTGAGTTTGGGGACCTCGGTGTGCTTAACACTTGTATCTATAACCGAAGTCGGCGCGATTTTCACTGGAAGTCACGTCTCCCTGAACTCGCAGTTGGGTGGAACCGAACGGAGCCTCGCCGTGGAGACGAGGGCCACCGTCGGCACGCCGGCAGGGAGCCTTCAGCTGCCCATCATCGGTCCTTCTCGCGCCACCGGCCAGACAAGGCCGTACTGAGACGGATCTGGATAGGATGCCAGATCCGCAGCCATCAAAGCCATCCATCTGCCCGCAGCCGCCACACCATCGGCCATGGAGGCTCCAATCGCCGCCGCGCAGCAGGGGAGCCGCCCTGACTGCCGCCCGCGTCGTCCGCAACCCGCTGGATCCAGATCAGCAGAGGTGCAGACACGCCCCACCATCGCGAGGAATTCCAGGCCGCTGCCCACTCGCGCCCCGCCACGGCAGGGAACTGAGCACCGCCATCCTCGACGCGCCCCACGCCGGCGCGGCGCCCTGGCCAAGGATGCCGCCCCGCCGCAGCACCCCCGAGCAAGGAGGAGATGGGCCTCGCCGCCGCCGACGCGAGCCAGGTGCTGCCAGGCCACGCCCTCTGGCGGCGGCGAGGAAGGAGTGCGTGGGGGAGGGCGACCGGCGGGTGCGACGGGGGGCCCTCCCTGTCGCCTACGGGTGCGACGAGGGAGAGGACTGAGGGACCGGTGATAGCTCTTCGAATAGAAAAACATGGCCTCTCTCACAATGCTTGTCACTAGGACAATATGATAGCTCTCCGAATAGAAAAGCATGGCCTCCCTCACAATTCTTGTCACTAGGACAATTTGGAACGAGCGCAATGCTAGGGTCTTTCGTCGAAAAAGCGCTCCTCCGACAATATTGCTCAACCTTATAAAGGAGGCAAGGCTTTGGGTGATAGCGGGAGGAAAAAAGCTTGGGGCTCTAATTTTGGGAGAGTAATCTTTTATGTTGTGTTAGGGTCGTATGTAACAAACTCTCTTCCCTTCTTAATCAACAGACAAGGTAAATCTTTTGCTTCGGTTTCGATAAAAGAAAGTTGCCAGCCAACTACAAACATAGAAGTTCCAGCGAACAAGCCTCGTCAAAGATGCCGCATCTAGTGCTAACAACCGACCACAGGGAAGCATCTAATGCTAGCCCGTATCTAGATAAATATGAGTCCGGTAGTAATTCAAGATGGAGGATGTACTCCCTCCGTTCCTAAATATAAGTCTTTTTAGACATTTCAAATGAAATATAAGATACGGATGTATGTAGACATATTTTAAAGTGTAGATTCATTCATTTTGCTTCGTATGTAGTCATTTGTTGGAATATCTAGAAAGACTACATTTGGGAACGGAAGGAGTATATTGTATGGGGTTGGGGGGAGGTCGAGTCGTCGCCTCTCAAAAGCACCCGACACTGAAGAAACAAAGCTTGAGGCATAAACGTGGAACTCGAGCAATTCTTCAATCTTCGTCCATAGCATTGCTGTCATCATTCGTTTGCAATTTCGCCGTCCCCAGTAGCACCTATCTCCGGCGGCAAGAGTCTTCCTCCTCCTTCCCCATGTCAATCCCCATGAACTGCGATGGGCCTCCCTTTGAAGTACGCATTTGAGCTCCATGCATGCTCAGCACCAAACGATCATCTTCACGCGCTAGCTCGTCGACCTAGCAAATACTATTGCCGATGGTCCGATACGAGTACACTCTCACGTACAGGTGTCCTATCCTGTAAGAACTGGCTGGATGTAGCACCGCGACCAGTCCAGTGAAACGGAGTCCGGAAGTTTCGCTTGACCTTTTCTCCGGGGTGGCGGTGCCGGTGATCTTGGAATCATCTTCAGGCGATCCACGCACGGCTAGAGATCATTCCGTCCGCGCCTTGCCGGCCCAACGTGTTCTCGGTGGATCTTTCCACGTGTATCCGAGGCGGCATGTCAATATCTAACCACCAAATTACCTGTCGGTGCCAAACAATGGCGACAAGCGGCCGACACAGCAATAAACACGCGGCGATCGACCGGAGAAGAGGGCTGATCCACGAGTCCGACGACGGTGCGAGCTCGAAGAAGCAGAGCAACGGACATGCGAACCACGTCCGAATGGTCCAAAGCTTTTTTGTACCCTTGCGTGCACGTACGTCTTCGCGGTTCACACGGACGACGGGGCTTCAGGATGATTCCTCAATGCTGGGCCGTCGTCTAGGCTGGTCTGGACTTTTCTGGAAACGGCCCGGACCGTAGCACGCGGTGTGACGCCCGTTTCTTCCATTGAAAAATGTTTTACTACTCGTACCAAATTTTGTGTCCAAAATGGTGTGATATGAATTACTCCCTTCGTTCTTAAATACAGTCTTTCAATACAGACTACGTACGGATGCATACATACATACTTCCTCTGTCGCAGAATATAAGAACATTTTTGACACTATGCTAGTGTTAAAAACGTTCTTATATTTGGGATGCAGGGAGTAGTTTAGAACGTAGATTCACTCATTTTGTTTCGTATGTAGTTTACATTAAAATATCTAAAAAAACTTATATTTAAAAATGGAGGGAGTAATAGAGAACACTCTTCTTTCCCGGCCACATGTTTTCATCAGAATTATAAAGGGACAAGACATGAACGTGCCCGTGGACGGCAGGCTACCGGTTCTGCTCTGGTCAATCTTACTCTTCCAAGCACGTCTCTAGGGGCCTAAAATTAGTTGCTTGCACACCTAACGAGTACTCCCAATGCTTTCGGTGGGAGTAGTATAATAGCAGCTATGGAAGTACACTCTTTAAAAGACGGAGGGAGTAGTATAATAGCAGCCAGCATGGAGTACAATTCTTGAGCGGGACTATATGTAATCTCTAATCTAATCTACCCTTACAAGTCACAGACGAAAAGTCTGCCCAATGCTTTCGGTGGAACTTCCTTTCACGCTACTCTCTGCACCCTGTTTCTCAGCAGGACTGCATGTAATCTCTCTTGCATTACTAGTAACAACGCAATTCTTCCTCTAGAATGTCTTGACAAATTTATTCATTTCGAAACGGAATGTCTTGCCAAAATTCGCGTGCAAAGACGTGGCATGAATCCTGTCGATCAACATAAAAACGCGTGCACGCAAACGGAAGAGGGAGAGGGAGAGGGAGAGGGAGACAGAGACCGTGTAACGTGAGTTCATCTGAATTATTCACTGTCACGGCGGGGCTCGTCAGTTAGAAGAAACCATTCTTCTTTTGCAGCCGTAAGAACAAGCCTTCTTATGGCGATTTTTGTGCCGGGTGTTGAACGATAATAACGCGTCGACGGACGTGCATGTGAAGAGACATGAATCACACGGGTGATTAATGTGACAAGGCATGAACTATCAGGGAGTGCAATTCTCACCAGGACAGTAATAAGTAGTGTAATCTCAACTGTATCCATCGATAGCAGTCGTCGTAGACCAAAAGTCTGCCGAATGCCGGCCGCGAGGCGAATCTGCCTTCCACGCTACTTACTCTCTACACGCAGTTTTTCTCATCAGCATGCACTGTCTACTGTATCAGTAGCAATCATGCTTCTTGAGGAGCCTCGGAGACCTCATCGCGCTTCCTTACACGCCTCTCTCTTCTGCACTCAGTTTCCAAGCTTCTCCAAGCAGGGCCAGACAGCGCAGGCAGGACATGGTGGCCAAGTGGGCGTGCGGCTCCGACGTGGCCGTTAGTTAGCAAAGCCCATTAGCACGCACCAACTGACCAAAGATCCCACGGTGGCCGGTTAACATACTAAACAAAGCATTCAGTGCCCATCCGTCAACTGGCCGGAGAGATCCATGATGCATGCATTCCCGGCCACCGTATGGCGGCCATTTCTTTGGCGCGTCACCCCTGAGGCCATGACACCTTCCATCTCGCAAAGAACGCAGAGCCGGCAACGTCGGCGGTTGGCCGCCCGCCGGTGAGCTGCATGATCTGCCCTGCCTTGTGGCTCCACCTAACACCACCCGTGTTGGATAAGAAGGCGTCCGACTCGGCAACGCGTGGATGATGGAACCATTTTCGATCGATAAACGGTTGGTTAATATTAACATTTAGAATCAAAAGAATGCGTCACATCGCTAGCGGCGGACTAGATCCCGGTCCCATCGCCGGACGTTTGATTTGTCATCTCGCCTGTAACCTTCGACGAAAAGAATGACCGGCCTGCCAGCCGGTCAGACGTCCACCGAGACGCAAAGTCCGAAACTAGAAACCTAAGCCCTGTTTGATCCCTAAGTTAGAGTTTGTTTTAGTTAGTTGGGGCTCAAATAACCCAAAAGTATTCAAACATGATGGATTAGTTTGGGTTAGTAGGATCTAACCCACCTCAAAAAACTAGCCCACACTAGAGGAGCTTATTTGGGTAACCCACTAAAAAAAATAGTAAAAAAAGTTGCCCCTCCCATCTAAACATGGTACAAAGTAATCAAATGATTGAGAAAGAATATTTATTGTCAAAACCCTACCATCCAAACAGCTCTTTGGTTAGAGTTAGTTTAGGGTTAGTTCAGGGTTAGAATCTAACTCTAACCTCTAACTGAGTTAGAGTATCCAAACAGGGCCCTACTAAAATCAAAGCCAACTCTCTTAAAACGTGTACTACCACTAGTACTACTAGTCTAGTCCTGGTATAAAATTTCTCTAGCGATTGCGTGGAAGCGGTTAGAATGGTGACAAGAAATGACAGGAACCGCAAGCGCTATTATTCTTTTTCCTGATTGATGAAATTCATCAACACGTGAAGAGTCCCGGTAGAAGTATTGCCCCTCATGTTAGACATCCTTAAAACTCTGCTATCCAAATTTTATTTTTGGCAAACTTTGGTAGATTAAAGGTCCCAACTGCAGTTTTGCCGGCCGAGGGGCGGTATAAGGGAGTTCAGATGGTTTGTCTGACCCAATGTCAGTCAAACCACCTCTCCCCGACTCAACTCATTATTCTTTTGTTTTTCAGTTTAGCTAGATTTCAGTCGACTGGTTTTTTGAGTTTGCGTCAGTCAATTTTTGAATCATGGAAGGAGAAGGAAGGGCCTCGCCGGAGAGAAGGAATGGGCTCGTCGTCATCACCCATTATCTATCTTAGGGTTCAGAGTGGGGGTGGTGGTGGTGGGGCGGTGGCCGGAGAAAAAGCTCGGTGTTGGGGGTCCTAGAGGGATGGCCGGGGCGGCGGAAGACCGGCGGTGGAGGGTGGTTTAGGGGAAGGCGGGGCGGCGAGGCGGTCGCGGGAGGCGGGGGCCGGCGGTTAGGGCTGGGCTGGATCGGCGGGTGCGCGAGAGGAAGAAGAGGCAGGAGGTTGAAGACGAACGGCGTTCATTGGATCTTGATCAAACGGTTGAGATAGAAGAAACAGAATTGACTGTCCCTTTTCAAATTTCAGTCGACTGTCGCCTAGCCGCTCCCTTTGTTTTTTCCATCCCACTGTTAGCCAGACTAGCCCACAACGCACAAGCTGAAGATAAAAGGATGGACGTGTCCACGGATATTTGAGGACGGTTGTCTAAGGAATTGCGACGATTTATGTCGCCATGATTGTAACTACGTGTCGGCAGACATTAAAAGACGTCTAATTGAGATACACTTACATTTTGAGACGGAGGGAGTAGAATTGAAGATGACTCGTGGATTTATGTCGCCATGATTGTGGCACTTAGTATCTGAGCAACACAAGTGCTTGATTCGCCAAAATAAAAATCCTGAAGTAATTCGAAGTATGGCCCATTTGTTGGCGCGTCCGCAGGACACAGGGGCCACGACAGACACCGGCTTCCTAGTGCTCCCCGCTGGCCTCTTGGACGATCTGATCTGATCTGCTCACTGTAGCCCCACGTTGCTCCTCCGTGTTGGATAAGAAGGCATCCCCGAGCACACGTGGACGACGTAAGCCATTTCGGTTAACAAAAGGCCGCTTAGCGTTATTATTAGGAAGGCGTCACATCGGTTAGCGGCGGCATGTAGATCCCGATCCCGTCGCCGGACCTGGATCTTGATTAGTCGTCCGGCCGGTAGCCTTCCGGGAAAAGAATGACCGACCAAACCACCCAAAATGAAAAAGAAAACCCTGTTAAATCGAAGCCAAGTCTCCTCCTAAAACATGTCATACTAGTACAATTTTGACCGAAATGGCAGAAAATGTAAAACTAAAAAGAAGCCAAGTCAGCTAAACACATGGTAGTACGACTGCACCGGTGTAAATTTGGCCACAAACGTTAGTGTTTTTTTTCGGAGCGCGACTATGGTTTGGCCATAGATGACACGTGTCATTTACAAATCATAAAGCATCTACCCACCCCTCACTTAAAATCAGGAGGAAGAGATTAGATGCTTTATGATTTGTGAATGCCACCTGTCATCATCCGTGTTATAATTTTTTTTTCCCATGGTTTGGCCGTCCGATATGCCCACCCTGCTGCGCCCACGCAGAGTATTACGGGAGCCGGAGAGCAGAGCATGGCCGGCTATCGTCGCACTGTGGCCGTGGCCGTGGCCGGGCTCCGCCTCGCCGGCGTGCCCGTGGGCCAAGACGGCCTCTCGTGTTTGCCAGAAGGGGAAGAGAACATGGCATGTAACATGATTATTAATCTATAAGGCTGGGACCTGAGTGCTGATCTGCCACGTCGGTCTCTGGTGGATAAGAAGGAAGGACCGTCCACCGTGGCACCGCGGCGGCGTAGATCCCGTTCGCCATCACCAACCACTGCTGATCCCAACCCGTTTGTCGCCCGGCCGGTGGCCGGTCGAGGAAGGAAATAATTGACCGGCGGTTCGGGTCCCCGCGCCAAAAGGTCCGAAAAGAGAAGGAGAAACTGCTGGTAAATGGGAGGGCCGAAGCCAAGTGTCCTGCCCATGTGCTCCACGTCGGCACGTCGGAGCGCTATAAATACGGAGGCTCCGAGGCCGATTCCTTCATTCCAGCGAGCTGGGGAGCATAGCAAGTAGCCAGCTACCACCACCAGCCTAGCAAGGACATTCGGCCATGGCCCGGCTATCTCTCGCGGCGTGCGCCGTCGTCTTCCACCTCTGCCTCCTCATCTCCTCCTCCGCCTCCCTCCGCTGGCTCTCGGACAAATCGGCGGCGGTGACCACGGCCGGCGGTGTCAGGACCAGGTCCGCCTACCACTTCCAGCCCGCCAAGAACTGGCAGAACGGTATACATAGGAACTGACGCCTCTCCTCTCGTTTCCGCCGCTGTTGATTATGAACGTTGGCTAACCTGAATCTTGTATTCGTGTCCGGCTGGTTCGGATGGATCCATTCATGGTGGCTTCTCTTCTTGGTGGTGTGCTGAGCAGATCCCAATGGTACGCCACAGCTACTTTCTTCCTTGCCTCTTTGCTAATCCATTCACGGGCTCCTTCACTGAGCAGATCGCAATGATATAATCTTCTAAAAACAGGAAAAATACACTGGAACGTATGTTCAGAATTTGGATAGTTTCGTTAAAAGAAAGAATTTAGGTAGATAGATGGATTCCCGTGTGAACTGGCACGACGACCTGGAATGAAACGTCGCCGTCGGTGAACACCGGACGAGCGCTCGTGCTTATCCATCCATGGATTGGTGAGCAGGAGTGGGAAGGGGACATCCTGAACATGCACGCCGGTGGTAGGTTGTGTGGCCCGCCGAGATACGGCGTCCATGTCCAAGTGTTTCTGCCGCTTGCGCGTGCGCGTGCTCGCCTCTGCTCGCATGGCCACGTACGCATAGGCAGGCCCCCCACAACTACCGTTCGTGGGCAAAATGGTAAAGTTTCATGTTTAGGTTCGCTACAAGGGCACGACAAGCAGGAGTATATTGTTTCTATCTCCCGCTCCCGATTCGTCGAGAGAGTTGAGCTTTGGTTGTTCAGCCGTCAGACAGAAAACACGTTCTGTCAAACAAACAAAATTATACTCACTCATTAAACAAATGTAAGACGTTTCAGATCATCTATATCAATATAAGAAGACCCAAAGGGCCAGATCCAACTGATCTCGACCATCAAACTAGGTCAATCCAACGACCTACACTGCTCCAATGATGAGTGTTCAACATGTTTAACGTGCAATTAATATCATACTACCAAATATTGCACTAATTACAGAATTATCACACAAATAATAGCGTACTACCTGATATCCATGTGCAATTAATATATTGCTTAAATAAATATTAACGTGCGTTGCACGTGCGCATTTACTAGTAGTTACTTTAATGATCTAAAACAAGCAAGCCGTTCGGTGGGACAAAAGCATGGCAAAAAATTGATTTGGAAGCCATTAGTTAGACGATGAAAGAACATGGCAACAATTTTTTTGTGGGCAAGCAGGAGTATATTGTTTCTATCTCCCGCTCCCGATTCGTTGAGCTTTGGTTGTTCAGCCGTCAGACAGAAAACACGTTTTTTTTTAGACAAAAAACACGTTCTGTCAAACAAACAAAAGTATATTTACTCTGTAAACAAATGTAAGACGTTTGCGGTCATTACTTTAATAATGATCTAAAACAAGCAAGCCATGCGGTGGGATGAAAAGTTCCTTTCCCGAAAAAAAAAATGGCCATGCGGTGAGACAAAAGCATGGCAAAAAGTTGTTGATTTGGAAGCCATTAATTAGATGAAAGAACATAGCAACAATTTTTTTGATTTTGTGGGCAAGCCACGTTTTCCGCAAGATTAGTAGTACCTTCGAGATGTGATTAGGCTTTCGTCGTTGGTTTTTCAAGCATGTGCGTGGAATTATGGTGGTCGTAGGAACATCGCCATCAGTGATGGTTGAACTTGTCCATAGACCGACCGACCACAGTAGGTAACAGGAAAAGGAAGAAGAGGTCCTTCATAAGCCGGTGCTTGTGTGACATGACATGGCATGGCCACCCACCCACACGTAACGTAAAGCTCCCTCCTCCTCACCGGCCTGCATCCTTTGGTCATTACCGTTGGCAAGTGTATTAATTGTTTCTGCCTCCTGGTCTTGACCAAAGTTTAAAATTTGGTTGTCCAGTAAGATAAGATAAGATAAAAAAAACATGGCGATGCACACAAATAAAGAAGATAAAGAACATGGCACTTTTTTTTCGAGAGTACAAAAAACATGGCAATTTTGATTTTTGCACCGGACTAGTAGTTCCTTTTCCGGAGGTGTGTTTAGAGTCTTGAGCGACTTCCATCGGTACTTGATTCTGCTAGTTTCCCGTCTGAACACCTTTTGCTTCTACGTTGGAACATCGCCGTCAGTGAACACTCAACTTATCCATAGCCCATATGCACAGTAGACGATGGGACGAGGAGATCCGGAACAAGGTGATGCGTGTGTGGTCCGCGGCGAAAGGCAGCTCGGTCCGGCCGGTGTTGGTGTCCGGGTAACGTGGAGTTATCCTGGCTGGCGCAACATCGCCGTCAGTGAACACCACTCAACTTATCCACACACCGGCCAGTTTCTAGACCGACCATAGTAGATAACACGAAAAGGGATGAGCTATCCTAAACAAGCCGAGGCTTCTGTGGCCTGCACTTTGGGGTTTTCTGTCCAAGTGTTCATTTTGTGATGGACAAAATGGCAAAGTTTCTTGCTAAAGTTAAAAAGACATGGCATCCTGATATGTTGACAAATTGAATCAAACTTTGCTTATTCAGTCAGGCAAGGACCAGTGACGGAGCAGTAGCTTTTTTCTTTTAGAAATCTGGAATTATTTACCTGCTGACTGCTTAGTAGTAGCTCCAGTTCTGGAACAGAGCACTGTAATTTTACCTGACGGCGGTTGTTTTGTGCTGTGCTTTGCAGGTCCCATGTACCACAACGGCCTGTACCACTTCTTCTACCAGTACAACCCCGACGGCGTGACGTGGGGCAACGGCAACCTCTCGTGGGGCCACTCCGTGTCCGTGGACCTGGTGAACTGGTTCGCGCTCGACGCCGCGCTCCAGCCCAGCCGCTCCTTCGACGCCAACGGCTGCTGGTCGGGCTCCGCCACCATCCTCCCCGACGGCAGCCCCGTCATGCTCTACACCGGCATCGACGCCCGCGGCGACCAGGTCCAGAACGTCGCCTTCCCCAAGAACGCCTCCGACCCGCTCCTCGTCGAGTGGGTCAAGCCCGAGTACAACCCCGTCATCCCCGTCCCCGCCGACATCAAGCGCGACGACTTCCGCGACCCCTCCACGGCGTGGCTCGGCGCCGACGGCCTGTGGCGCATCGCCGTCGCGGCCCGTGTACACGATGTTGGGGGTGCCACGCTCATCTACCGGAGCAAGGACTTCCTGCGATGGGAGAGGAACGCCGACCCGCTTTACTTGGCCCACGCCGCCGGCATGGTGGAGTGCCCGGACCTGTTCCCGGTGTCTGAGCCCGGAGTGGAGGTTGGGCTCCCGGCGAGCGGCGCCGGGGCGAGGCACGTGCTCAAGATGAGCGTGATGGACACCGTCCAGGACTACTACGTCGTCGGGCGCTACGACGACACGGCGGACACCTTCGTGCCGGAGGACGACGACGACTGCCGGAGCTGGCGCCGCCTCGACTACGGCCACGTGTACGCGTCCAAGTCCTTCTTCGACCCCAGCAAGAACCGGCGCGTGCTCTGGGGCTGGGCCAACGAGTCCGACAGCGTGTCCGACGACCTCGTCAGGGGATGGTCCGGTGTTCAGGTGCGCAGCCGCCGCCGTGCGCACACAGTGCATCAATAATTTTCCGATCAGCTGATCATACTAATTAATTGGCTCGTGTGATGTGATGTGCGCAGACTGTTCCGAGGAAGATATGGCTGGACGAAGACGGCAAGCAGCTGCGGCAGTGGCCGGTGGAGGAGATCGAGACGCTGAGGAGCAAGCGAGTGAACCTGCTGATACCGGAGGTGAACGCCGGCGGCGTGAACGAGATCATCGGCGTGATGGGCACGCAGGCGGACGTGGAGGTCGTGTTCGAGGTCCCGGCCCTGGAGCACGCCGACGTCCTGGAGCCCAACTGGCTGCTGGACCCGCAGAGCCTGTGCGGCGAGAAGGGCGCGTCCGTGCCGGGCAGTGTCGGCCCGTTCGGGCTGCTCGTCATGGCCTCCGGCGACATGCAGGAGCACACCGCCGTCTTCTTCAGGGTGTTCAGGCAGAACGACAAGTACAAGGTCCTCATGTGCACCGACCTCTCAAGGTCGAGCACTAGAGACGGCGTGTACAAGCCGCCGTACGGGGCCTTCGTGGACATGGACATCGAGGCGCACGGCGGGATCATCTCCCTCAGAACACTGGTGAGTTCCTCGTCGCCGGCTCGCCGCAGCCTGAATCTTCTTGCTCTGTTTCATAGTATAACACTTGTGATTTCGACGGACAGGTTGACCACTCGGTTGTGGAGAGCTTCGGCGGCGGGGGCCGGACGTGCATCACGGCGCGGGTGTACCCGGACCACGTCGTGAACGGGAACAGCCACCTGTACGTGTTCAACAACGGCACCGGCGCCGTCAAGGTGTCCAGCCTCGACGCGTGGGAGATGGCCACGGCGACCGTGAACGTGCTCCCCGACGGGCTGATCGCCGCGAGCTCGGTGGGCAGAGCTCAGGCCTATTAGGATCCGGGACCTGGGTTTTCGGTCGGTGGACGGATGGATGGATGGATGGCCATTGTGAATTTCTACGGCCGATTGGATTTGCCTGCCCGATTGTGGCTCAGGTGTACAAATGGAGGCTCCCTCATTGTTTCTCGGAACAGCACGGAAGAAGGATTCTAGGATGCTGCAAAGGAAAAAGATTCTAGGAAGATTTGTGTCTAGGTGTTGAAGTTTTTGATAGTGTTAATAATAGTAGTAGTAAGTAGTACTAGCACGCATGCCCTGCATGTTGGGTATTTGGCATCAAATTAAGAGTGTATTTCCAAGGTGAAAGCGGCTGTCATGTAAAAGTATGATATCCGCTGAGTTGTAAAAAATAATATTCAGATATACAAGTTTTATTATTATGAAATCGATGTGCGTCCTGTTCAATCTTTTCTCATACGCCTCCTAGACTTGGGAGCCGGGTTCCATTATTATCCAGAGCAGAGGTTCTATCCTCGAAAAAAAGTTTGACAGGAAAATATATACAATCAAAGTACTTTTTACATAAAAGGGAGATTTATTCTGGAAAGTGTGGTTATGACCCATGAGGTGATCCATGAGATTCATAGAACAGGGGCTAGTGGGTTGGTTTTGAAGCTTGATTATGAGAAAGCCTATGACAAGGTGAATTGGGATTTTCTCGTGGAAATGCTTAGATCTAGAGGTTTTGGGGATAAATGGATTGGATGGGTGTGTAGTTGCTTACACCAAGGGACTTTTTCTGTTAGGATTAACGATACCAATGGCCCTCATTTTGTGGGTGGAAAAGGTCTTATACAAGGAGACCCTTCATCACCTTTACTCTTTAATCTGGTAGCTGATGTCTTTTCTAAGATGCTTAAGAAAGCTGCTAGTCAGGATTTGATCAAGGGGCTTTTACCTCATGTAATACTAGATGGTGTGGCCATCCTGCAGTATGCTGATGATACCCTGCTCTTCTTAGAAGCCTCTGTTGATCATGCTAGGAACCTCAAGTGGATCTTGGCCTGTTTTGAAAAACTTTCTGGTTTGTGTATTAATTTCCATAAGAGTGATCTTCATACTATCCATATAGATGAGGCGACTTCTAAGAACTTTGCTCAAATCTTTTGTTGTCAAATTGGGGATTTCCCCTTCAAGTATTTGGGTGTTCCCTTGCATTATATGAAGCTCAGAAGGGAGGACTGTTGGAAATATGCCCTAGAGGCATTTGTTGTCAAATTGGGGATTTCCCCTTCAAGTATTTGGGTGTTCCTTTGCATTATAAGAAGCTCAGAAGGGAGGACTGTTGGAAATATGCCCTAGAGGCAATAATAAAATGGTTGTTATTATATTTCCTTGTTCATGGTAATTGTCTATTGTTCATGCTATAATTGTATTAACCGAAAACCGTAATACATGTGTGAATACATAGACCACAACATGTCCCTAGTGAGCCTCTAGTTGACTAGCTCGTTGATCAATAGATGGTTGTGGTTTCCTGACCATGGACATTGGATGTCGTTGATAATGGGATCAGATCATTAGGAGAATGATGTGATGGACAAGACCCAATCCTAAGCATGGCACAAGATCATGTAGTTCGTTTGCTAGAGCTTTTCTAATGTCAAGTATCATTTCCTTAGACCATGAGATTGTGCAACTCCCGGATGACGTAGGAATTCTTTGGGTGTATCAAACGTCACAACGTAACTGGGTGACTATAAGGTGCACTACAGGTATCTCCGAAAGTGTCTGTTGGGTTGGCACAAATTGAGACTGAGATTTGTCACTCAGTATGACAGAGAGGTATCTCTGGGCCACTCGGTAATGCATCATCCTAATGAGCTCAATGTGACTAAGGAGTTAGCCACGGGATCATGTGTTACGGAACGAGTAAAGAGACTTGCCGGTAACGAGATTGAACAAGGTATGGGGATACCGACGATCAAATCTCGGGCAAGTAACATACCGATGGACAAAGGGAATTGTATACGGGATTGATTGAATCCCTGACATTGTGGTTCATCCGATGAGATCATCGTGGAACATGTGGGAGCCAATATGGGTATCCAGATCCCGCTATTGGTTATTGGCTGGAGAGGTGTCCCGGTCATGTCTGCATGGTTCCCGAACCCGTAGGGTCTACACACTCAAGGTTCGGTGACGCTAGAGTTGTAATGGGAATTGTATGTGGTTACCGAAAGTTGTTCGGAGTCCTGGATGAGATCCCGGACGTCACGAGGAGTTCCGTAATGGTGCGGAGGTGAAGATTTATATATGGGAAGTCCAGTTTCAGTCGCCGGAAAAGTTTCGGGGGTTATCGGTATTGTACCGGGACCACCAAATGGGTTCCGGGGGTCCACCGGGAGGGGCCACATGCCCCGGGGGGCCAAGTGGGCTGAATATGGGTGGGAACCAGCCCCCCTAGTGGGCTGGTGCGCCCCCCAAGGGGCCCAAGGCGCCTAGGGTTAAAACCCTAAGGGTGGGCGCGCCCCCACCAACTTGGGGGGCAAGCACCCCCCTTGGCCGCCGCCCCCCTCTAGATGCATCTAGGGGGACCGGCCCCTCTCCCCTTCACCCTATAAATAGAGAGGGGGGGGGGGTGGGAGGGCAGCCTCACCTCAGCCCCTGGCGCAGCCCTCCCCCTCCTACACCTCCTCCTCCGTTGAGCTTGGCGAAGCTCTGCCGGAGAACCACAAGCTCCATCGCCACTATGCCGTCGTGCTGCCGGAGTTCTGCCTCAACTTCTCCCCCCTTGCTGGATCAAGAAGGAGGAGACGTCCCCGGGCTGTACATGTGTTGAACGAGAGGCGCCGTCCGTTCGGTGCTAGATCGGATCTTCCGTGATTTGAATCGCCGCGAGTACGACTCCATCAACTGCGTTCCTTGCAACGCTTCCGCTTAGCGATCTTCAAGGGTATGAAGATGCACTCCTTCTCTCTCGTTGCTAGCATCTCCTAGATTGATCTTGGTGACACGTAGGATTTTTTTTGAATTATTACTACGTTACCCAACAAGGACATCCAACCTATTATTTATAGGATCATTAGGAACATTGCTAGTTGGCTGGGGAGAAATTTATCTTACACATGTAAGCTTATTCTCCTTACCACCTGTATTGCCAGCATCCCTACCTACTTGATGTCTGTTGGGAAACGTAGTAATTCAAAAAAATTCCTACGATCACGCAAGATCTATCTAGGAGAAGCATAGCAACGAGCGGGGAGAGTGTGTCCACGTACCCTCGTAGACCGAAAGCGGAAGCGTTTAGTAACGCGGTTGATGTAGTCGAACGTCTTCATGATCCAACCGATCCAATTACCGAACGTATGGCACCTCCGTGTTCTGCACACATTCAACACGATGACGTCCCTCGAACTCTTGATCCAGTTGAGGGCGAGGGAGAGTTCCGTCAGCACGACGGCGTGGCGACGGTGACGATGAAGTTACCGGCGCAGGGCTTCGCCTAAGCACTACGACGATATGACCGAGGTGGTAAACTGTGGAGGGGGGCACCGCACACGGCTAAGAGAAACTTGTGTGTCTTTGGGGTGCCCCCTTCCTCCATATATAAAGGAGGAGAGGAGGGGGCGGCCGGCCTAGAGGGGGCGCGCCAAGGGGGAGTCCTACTAGGACTCCCTAGTCCTAGTAGGATTCCCCTTTCCTTTTCAGAGAAGGGGGGAAAGGGAAAGAGGTGGAGGAGAAGAAGGAAAAGGGGGGCCACTCCCAACCCTAGTCCAATTCGGTTTGGGCTTGGGGGGGCGCGCGCCTCCACCTGGCCGCTGCCTCCTCTCTCCACTAGGGCCCATGAAGGCCCATTAACCCCCCGGGGTTCCGGTAACCTCCCGGTACTCCGGAAAATGTCCAAACCTTCCTGAAACCATTCTGGTGTCCAAACATAACCTTCCAATATATCAATCTTTATGTCTCGACCATTTCGAGACTCCTCGTCATGTCCGTGATCTCATCCGGGACTCCGAACAAACTTCAGTTCATCAAATCACATCACTCATAATACAAATCGTCATTGAACGTTAAGCGTGCGGACCCTACGGGTTCGAAAACTATGTAGACATGACTGAGACACATCTCCGGTCAATAACCAATAGCGGAACCTGGATGCTCATATTGGCTCCTACATATTCTACGAAGATCTTTATCGGTCAAACCGCATAACTACATACGTTGTTCCGTTTGTCATCGGTATGTTACTTGCCCGAGATTCGATCGTCGGTATCACCATACCTAGTTCAATCTCGTTACTGGCAAGTCTCTTTACTCGTTCCGTAATGCATCATCCCGCAACTAACTCATTAGTCACATTGCTTGCAAGGCTTATAGTGATGTGCATTACCGAGAGGGCCCAGAGATACCTCTCCGATACACGGAGTGACAAATCCTAATCTTGATCTATGCCAACCCAACAAACACCTTTGGAGACATCTGCAGAGCATCTTTATAATCACCCAGTTACGTTGTGACGTTTGATAGCACACAAGGTGTTCCTCCGGTATTCGGGAGTTGCATAATCTCATAGTCAGAGGAACATGTATAAGTCATGAAGAAAGCAATGGCAATAAAACTAAACGATCATCATGCTAAGCTAACGGATGGGTCTTGTCCATCACGTCATTCTCTAATGATGTGATCCCGTTCATCAAATGACAACACATGTCTATGGCTAGGAAACTTAACCATTTTTTATTAACGAGCTAGTCAACTAGAGGCATACTAGGGACACTCTGTTTGTCTATGTTTTCACACATGTACTAAGTTTCCGGTTAATACAATTCTAGCATGAATAATAAACATTTATCATGAAGTAAGGAAATATAAATACAACTTTATTATTGCCTCTAGGGCATATTTCCTTCAGTCTCCCACTTGCACTAGAGTCAATAATCTAGTTCACATCGTCATGTGATTTAACACCAATAGTTCACATCTTTATGTGATTTGTTCACATCGTCATGTGACTAATACCCAAAGGGTTTACTAGAGTCAATAATCTAGTTCACATCGCTATGTGATTAACACCCAAAGATTACTAAGGTGTGATCATGTTTTGCTTGTGAGAGAAGTTTAGTCAACAGGTCTGTCACATTCAGAGTCGTATGTATTTTGCAAATTTTCTATGTCTACAATGCTCTGCATGGAGCTACTCTAGCTAATTGCTCCCACTTTCAATATGTATCCAGATTAAGACTCAGAGTCATCCGGATCAGTGTAAAAGCTTGCATCGACGTAACTCTTTACGACGAACTCTTTATCACCTCCATAACCGAGAAATATTTCCTTAGTCCTCTAAGGATAATTTTGACCGATGTCTAGTGATCCACTCCTGGATCTTTATTGTACCCACTTGCTAAACTCATTGTGAGGTACACAATAGGCCTGGTACACAACATAGCATAGTTTTTAGAACCTATGACTGAGGCATAGGGAATGACTTTTCATTCTCTTTCTATTTTCTGCCGTGGTCGGGTTTTGAGTCTTTACTCAACTTCACACCTTTCAACACAGGCAAGAACTCCTTCTTTGACTGTTCCATTTTGAACTACTTCAAAATCTTGTCAAGGTATGTACTCATTGAAAAACCTTATCAAGCGTCTTGATTTATCTCTATAGATCTCGATGCTCAATATGTAAGCAGTTTTACTGAGGTCTTTCTTTGAAAAATTCCTTTCAAACACTTCTTTATGCTTTCCAGAAAATTTTACATCATTTCCGATCAACGATATGTCTTTCACATATACTTATCAGAAAGACTGTAGTGCTCCCACTCACTTTCTTGTAAATACAGGCTTCACCATAAGTCTGTATAAAACCACATGCTTTGATCATCTTATCAAAGCATATATTCCAACTCCGAGATGCTTGCACTAGTCCATAGATGGATCGCTGGAGTTTGCACACTTTGTTAGCACCTTTAGGATCGACAAAACCTTCTGGTTGCATCATATACAACTTTTCTTTAAGAAATCCATTAAGGAATGTAGTTTTGACATCCATTTGCCAAATTGCATAATCATAAAATGCGGCAATTGCTAACATGATTCGGACAGACTTAAGCATCGCTACGGGTGAGAAGGTCTCATTGTAGTCAATTCCTTGAACTTGTCGAAAACCTTTCGCGACAAGTCGAGCTTGGTAGACAGTAACATTACCGTTAGCGTCAGTCTTCTTCTTGAAGATCCATTTATTCTCGATGGCTTGCCGATCATCGGGCAAGTCAACCAAAGTCCACACTTTGTTCTCATACATGGATCCCATCTCAGGTTTCATGGCCTCAAGCCATTTCGCGGAATCTGGGCTCATCATCGCATCCTCATAATTCGTAGGTTCATCATGGTCTAGTAACATGACTTCCAGAACAGGATTACCATACCACTCTGGTGCGGATCGTACTCTGGTTGACCTACGAGGTTCGGTAGTAACTTGATCTGAAGTTTCATGATCATCATCATTAATTTCCTCACTAATTGGTGTAGGAATCACTGGAACTGATTTCTGTGATGAACTACTTTCCAATTCGGGAGAAGGTACAATTACCTCATCAAGTTCTACTTTCCTCCCACTCACTTCTTTCGAGAGAAACTCCTTCTATAGAAAGGATCCATTCTTAGCAATGAATATCTTGCCTTCGAATCTGTGATAGAAGGTGTACCCAATAGTTTCCTTTGGGTATTCTACAAAGACGCACTCTTCGATTTGGGTTCGAGCTTATCAGGCTGAAGCTTTTTCATATAAGCATCGCATCCCCAAACTTTAAGAAACGACAGCTTAGGTTTCTTGCCGAACCATAGTTCATACGGTGTCGTCTCAACGGATTTAGATGGTGCCCTTATTTAACGTGAATGCAGCTGTCTCTAATGCATAACCCCAAAACGATAGTGGTAAATTGGTAAGAGACATCATAGATTGCACCATATCTAATAAAGTACGGTTACGACGTTCGGACACACCATTACGCTGTGGTGTTCCAGGCGGCGTGAGTTGTGAAACTATTCCACATTGTTTTAAATGAAGGCCAAACTCGTAACTCAAATATTTGCTTCCTACGATCAAATCGTAGAAACTTTATTTTGTTGTTAAGATGATTCTCTACTTCACTCTGCAATTCTTTGAACTTTTCAACTGTTTCAGACTTGTGTTTCATTAAGTAGATATACCCATATCTGCTCAAATCATCTGTGAAGGTTAGAAAATAACGATACCCGCCGCGAGCCTCAACACTCATCGGACCGCATACATTGGTATGTATTATTTTCAATAAGTCAGTGGCTCGCTCCATTGTTTCGAAGAACGGAGTCTTAGTCATCTTGCCCATGAGGCATGCTTTGCAAGCATCAAGTGATTCCAAAAGTTCACCTGCATGGAGTTTCTTCATGCGCTTTACACCAATATGACCTAAACGGCAGTGCCACAAATATGTTGCACTATCATTATCAACTTTGCATCTTTTGGCATCAATATTATGTGCATCACTGCGATCGAGATTCAGTAAACCAATTATATTGGATGTAAGACCATAGTAGGTTTTATTCATGTAAATAGAACAACAATAATTCTCTGACTTAAATGAATAACCGTATTGCAATAAACATGATCCAATCATATTCATGCTCAATGCAAACACTAAATAACATTTATTTAGTTCCAATACTAATCCCGAAGGTAGAGGGAGTATGCGATGGTGATCTTATCAACCTTGGAATCATTTCCAACACACATCGTCACCTCGCCCTCAACTAGTCTCTGTTCATTTTGTAACTCTTGTTTCGAGTTACTAATTTTAGTAACTGAACCGGTATCTAATACCCAGGGGTTACAATGAACACTAGTAAAGTACACATCAATAACATGTATATCAAATATACCTTTTGTCGGGGATATACCCCGCGGTATGACCCGGCCGGACTTGGCGCTTCACCGATGACCCGCCGGAGGACTGACGACTCACGAGCCTGGCGACTCATGGATGGCCCCGATGGTGGGTCAGATAGAAGACAAGGCCCAAGGCCCAGAGAGCCGGCTCACGTTTATGATGGGCCGGCTTAAGAACAAAGGGATGACGAATATTTCCTTTACGAGGAAGCAAGACCCGGACTTGTATTCAACTTGTAAGAAAAGATAGACTAGTCCTAGTGCTACTAGGACTCCACATGTAACCCGCCCCTCTAACTTATATAAGGAGGGGCAGGGCGCCCCAAGAGGGACAAAAAACAATCTTTAGGGCTAGACACAAAGAGCCGGCCGAGCCGGCGATTCACTCATGATCATAATGAGACCTAGCCTCAAACAACATGTAGGGTTATTACCGGATGATGTTTCCCGGGGCCCGAAGCTGTCTAAATCCCTGTCTTGTGTTGTGTCTCTCGATTCCGCCCAACCCCTCTCAAGCTACCACATAGATGCGTTGGCCTCGCGACTAAGTCCTGACACTAAGGACATCTGCCGTGACAATTCCACGACAGTTGGCGCCCACCGTGGGGCCTGCGCACGGTGGTGTTGAGTTCTTGGAGGGATCTTTTTAAGGATCGAGAAGCCATGACCCGCCGGTTGAGCAATAGCCGGCGAGGAAAAATTTCATCATCAACGTAAATCAGATCAGAATCAACATGAAAAGGCAGCAGCCAGTGCATCGTAAATAAGACCGGATCCATATTGCTAATTCTACAGATTGATCCGGTCAGAAAAGTCGTCGGGAAAGAAGCCAAGTCCCGTTCAGACGCAAGTTTCCAAACTACCTAAAAGCAATCATGAGCGTACTCCAATCGTATGCTCAAGGGTCCCATGGAGTGATGGAGATTCCCTTCAATCCAAGTCAAGTTACGGGAGTGCTAAAGAGCTCTTGCCTGCACAAACTACCAGATAAAGTCGCCGCCGCTTGTTTGAGCAAGTGGGCCAATCCGAGCACATATCGTTTTCCCGCTGCAGATGGACCGGACAAGATATATTGCAGTATCCGGCCGAGATCCAAGGAATAAACAATTGTTGCATGGCGGGACTCCCGAGGATTGATGGAAACTATTCTCGTTTAGGAATCAGGAAGGGGCCTCACCGAGCCGTCTATGCCCCAGGCTGCCGCTGAGCCGCCAGGCTATTACAGACTTACTAAAACAATTGTGGCTTCGCCTTAAGCCGCCATCACGGAGCCTTGTTCTAAGTCATCGGCCGCTGACATCACCTCCAAGCTGGTCGCCTCCGCCGCCGTTGCCTCTGCTGTCACACGCCTGAGTCGCTTTCGCCATGCTGCTGTGGCCAAGTCGCCCGGCCGCCTCTGAAGCTGCTTGGCCTTGCTCCTCCTCGAGTCGCCGATCGACTCTCTTCTGCAAGCCACCCCGCCCTTCGCTTTGTGCCACTGCTGCGCCACGTGCGCCCTCTGCCGGTTTGCGCCACTGTGCGTCCTGTCCGTGCGATTCGTGCCAAGCTCCAGCCAGGTCTCTGCTGAGTCACCAAGCTTCTGTCGGTCTGCCGTTGTGGACTCCGCCTCCTCTGCCAAGAACTGCCCAGAGCGGTCACCTATAATGCCACGGTCCATCATCAAGTCGGTTGTTCAGTAAAACACGGCGCTGGTGCCGCCCGGGTCGTGCTGGCATTGGACATGCAACGGTCTGCAGTTTCAAGACTGCTGGTGGAAACAAACAAAAGATCAAAGAAAAATACTATGCTGTTGTGGTGGTCAAGTCAGCCAAAAGAATCAGAAAAAGAAAGCAGTATTGCAGGGCGTTTGCTAGGTACTGCCATCTCCACCTTCTTGCAAGAGGCCAGAGGAGACGTATTTCTCCATTGCAAGCATCTGCGTCCATCCGACAAAAAATGAGGGGCTGTCCTTCCTATATGTTTTGTTAGTACCTGTTGATTTCCTTTGACAAACAACTACCTCCACCCTATTGTATTTTTTTACGCAGGACAATTATTCACTACAAACGTGGTTTATACCACGGGTACGGAACATGCACTAGCAACATTGTGTCCGACGTTTCGTCCGTGCCACACCACCCGATGAACGGACGTGCACAAGTGGCCGTTCTTGTGGCCCAGTTTACATCAACTCGCCCGTCCGCACGGTTTACCACGCCTGCGGTTGACTTGCCGTCCGCGCGGCTTACCGCACCGGCAATTAACTCGTCTGTCCGCACCGGCTTACAAGACCGCGGCCGACTCATCTACCTGCACCCGCGGCCGACTCGCCCGTGAGTGATTTTAACATCACCTAGTGACCATCAAATTCATGGCGGATTATTTCCGGCCTGGCACATCAGGTGATATCCATCTAAGATATATTTTATTGGCACATATTATTTTTGTCAAAGAACAGTTTATCTTTGCCTTGGTCTGCACTATTGTTGATGCAGGACAATTGTTCACTACATGAAAACAAACATGGTTGACTCGCTCGCACCGGTTTACAGCACCGCGGCCGATTCATCGGTTTGAGCCGCCTCTGATGCAGCGGTCGTCTTTTTCATCCGTCTCTCGCGGCCTGGTCTACATCAACATACGGCCGACTCACCCGTCCGCGCCGGTTTACAACGCCGCAGCCGACTCTCTCGTCCGCACTGACTTACAACACCGGGGCCGACTCTCTCGTCCGCACTGGCTTACAAACGCCTCGATTGACTCGCCCGACCGCACCGGCTTACAACGCCGCGGCCGGCTCACCTGTGATGCTGAGGTCATCTTTTTCGTCCGTCTCTCGCGGCCTGGTCTATATCAGCATACTGGGCCATACCCGTCTGCGTGAGCTGATTATTGAGTATGAGCAAGTCACGGCTTGGGAAGCCCGGTTTTTTCTTCCAACAAAATTGGAGGCAAATTATCATGTATTATCAGCCGCCGTCCGCACTGGATGGTTCAAATGGGCAGGCGCACAAGTCGCCGCCACTACAGTTTGGTTAACTTCAAACAGCCAGTTGGAAGGGACCATTGGCCGAGTTGCTGACACAGCTCACACAGGATCATTTATAACCCGCCGCAGTTACCTCAACCTTCTGTGGATTCACATCGCGCTATCAACACCAATGATATACACCTTATGCTATGGTCAATATGGAGAATCTCAAAGCTAACAACTCGAGTCGTCTTGAGACTCGGGGGCTACAATGATATGACTCGGCAGCATTGGTCGGTTTCAATGCATTCAAGAACTCCGGGTCATTGGAGGGAAAAATAATTTGGTCCCGGAGGCTACCGCCATACTGGTGAAAAGTTTAAAGGCCATCAGAAAATTTCCGGCTTAAAAAGAAGGATTCCGGTTTAGATCCAGCTCAAGAGACTTGACATCTCCCACAAAGCACTAAAGCTCTTAGTATCCGGTTTAAAATCTGGTTCAAGGGAAATTTATCTGCCACAATGTTTTGAAGCTCTCAAATCCGGTTCAAAATCTGGTTCAAGGTAAATTTGTCTATCACAAAGCTTTGAAACTCTCAATATCCGGTTTTTCTGGTTCAAAAAGAATTTATCTCTCGCAAAGTTCGAGTTCTCAGGAAAAATTAAAGGGACCAAAAAGAGTCTTTTACAAAGCACAACCCAAACATAGGTACCCTGCTTTAATGACCATTGGGAGCTGATCGTATTCGAATTTAGCTTGAACCCTTTTGGTGTGACCCTGATCGTATTCGAATCAGAGTCGTTAAATATTCTCATGATCACTTGGGGGCTTCCTGTTCAAACATAGGTCGTATTCGAACCAAAGAGAACATAGCTGTCGGTACCCTCTTGATCGGCACACTGCCGAGCTCACTAGGGGGCTTCTTGATCGTATTCAAATCATAGCTCAACCACTTTTGGGAACCGACGTGGATCGTATTCGAATCAGCGTCGTTAAACAACTCTCAAGGTCATTTGGGGGCTTCCTGTTCAAACATAGGTCGTATTCGAACCAAAGAGAACATAGCTGTCGGTACCCTCTTGATCGGCAACGCCAAAGCCACTAGGGGCTATATGATCGTATTCGAATCTTAGCCTAACCCCTTTGGGACGGTTTTCTGATCGTATTCGAATCAGAAGCCTCAAAATTTTTGAAGTCTCTTTTTGCAAACAGTTTTTGGATTTTATTTGAAGCTCTTTTGATCATATCTAAAGTGTATATGAGTGGTTGCTATTTAACCCGGTTTGACTTTGGATGATAAGTCGCCATCATATGACAATCATAAACATTTGGAAGTCTTGATTTCTAAAGATTGGGTTATCACCCTTACTGCACAAGTCATGTAAACCGGCAGTACAAATTCAATATCACAATGGTTATATGTGAGATATTATGACCCGCCCTGCGGTAAACCGTCAAGGGATTTTGTGATCTACTTGTGTGCAGGATAAGACTACATTTGGGTGGTTACCCGTCCTGGCTTTTGACGTTAAGTCGCCAGGGCATATGTTGTTTAATCTCTGTGCAGGATTTACAGAGCTATGACTTACATAAATGATTAAGTTCAAGCCCATCATTAAAGATTGAAATTGGTGTCTCAAAAGGGTTATCAATTCTTGATTTTCTCAAAGGCTATAAGCCGCCGGGTTATAAAAGTTCCGGCTTACAATGGAGGCATATTAAATTGCCATCGGCCAAGAGCCGCTGGGTATTTAAACTCCGGATTTACTTATCAACAGATGAGGTATTCAAAGTCGCTTTGGCGCACTGGCTATTATTTTATCAATGGATATGATTTATTATACAATGGAAGGAATAGTCCCGAGTCGTTGCAGGCTTACGACCCGGCACTTGGGGGCTACACTATTCAAATTGATATTATATCGAATATGCAAGTCCCATATTACTGCCAGCATATACCATGGCACTTGGGGGCTAATGCAAAGTCATTTTTGCTCAACTTATTGAAGACCCGACTCATCACATTCTAAATGAGTCGGCCCTTGGGGGCTACCAATTGCTCCTGTCGAAAATTCAAGGTACACAAGCCTTAATCCGTTATATTGAAAGATCCACTACTCAGTTGGTAGGGTACAAAGCTGTTAACCTTGTGGACGTGGGTTCAAGCCCCATGGTGGAGATTAGATCATATGCTGTTATTATCAATGAATCATATACAAGGTCCCAGCTCGGTAATATCTTACTGACCCGGCCCTTGGGGGCTACATGTTGCTGGTCAAGTTTACATGATCATATTTACAAAGTCCCTCCTCATTATTGCATAATGACCCGGCCCTTGGGGGCTACACTGGTTGAAGTTTTCAAGAATATAAGGCAATTACAAGTCCCAGGTTGCTGCAAGCATGACAACCCGACACTTGGGGGCTACAGGTGATATGCATATAAGAGGGAAAAAATTTCAAATTCTCGGTTTGGAGCAGACCAGATTAACCCGGTGTCTGCAACAATCATGACCCGGCATCATTTATTTATAACCCGGCAACTTTGGCAATCATAAATCGAGCCAATGTCAGCAAATGGATTATGAAGCTGACCTATTGACTCGGATTTTCCAGGAGAAAATGTCAAGGACTTAAGGATGATCAGGTGCCGGCTTACAAGAATATTTAACCCGGAGCACAACCTGTCAAATTTGTTCTTGTGTTTGTTTTACAGGATCAATTTAACATGGATAAATCCAAAATTAAACTGGGGGCTAATGTCGGGGATATACCCCGCGGTACGACCCGGCCGGACTTGGCGCTTCACCGATGACCCGCCGGAGGACTGACGACTCACGGGCCTGACGACTCACGAGCCTGACGACTCATGGATGGCCCCGATGGCGGGTCAGATAGAAGACAAGGCCCAAGGCCCAGAGAGCCGGCTCACGTTTATGATGGGCCGGCTTAAGAACAAAGGGATGACGAATATTTCCTTTACGAGGAAGCAAGACCCGGACTTGTATTCAACTTGTAAGAAAAGATAGACTAGTCCTAGTCCTACTAGGACTCCACATGTAACCCGCCCCTCTAACTTATATAAGGAGGGGCAGGGCGCCCCAAGAGGGACAAAAAAACAATCTTTAGGGCTAGACACAAAGAGCCGGCCGAGCCGGCGATTCACTCATGATCATAATGAGATCTAGCCTCAAACAGCATGTAGGGTTATTACCGGATGATGTTTCCCGGGGCCCGAAGCTGTCTAAATCCCTGTCTTGTGTTGTGTCTCTCAATTCCGCCCAACCCCTCTCAAGCTACCGCATAGATGCGTTGGCCTCGCGACTAAGTCCTGACACTAAGGACATCTGCCATGACAATTCCACGACACCTTTGTTCACATTGCCATCCTTCTTATTCACCAATTATTTGGGGTAGTACCGCTTCTAGTGACCTTTCCCTTTGCAGTAGAAGCACTCAGTTTCAGGCTTAGGTCTAGCTTTGGGCTTATTCACGGGAGTGACAACTTGCTTGCCGTTCTTCTTGAAGTTCCCTTTCTTTCCCTTTGCCCTTTTTCTTGAAACTAGTGGTCTTGTTAACCATCAACACTTGATGCTATTTTCTTGATTTCTACCTTCATCTATTTTAGCATCACGAAGAGCTCGGGAATCGTTTTCGTCATCCCTTGCATATTATAGTTCATCACGAAGTTCCAGTAACTTGGTGATAGTGACTAGAGAACTTTGTCAATCACTATCTTATTTGGAAGATCAACTCCCACTTGATTCAAGCGATTGTAGTACTCAGACATTCTGAGCACATGCTCACTGGTTGAGCTATTCTCCTCCATCTTGTAGGCAAATTACTTGTCACATGTCTCATACCTCTCGACTCGGGCATGAGTCTGAAATACCAATTTTAGCTCTTAGAACATCTAATATGTTCTGTGGCGTTCAAAGTGTTTTTGAAGTCCTGGTTCTAAGCCATAAAGCATGGCGCCCTAAACTATCAAGTAGTCATCATACCGAGCTTGCCAAACGTTCATAATGTCTGCATCTGCTCCTGCAATAGGTCCGTCACCTAGCGGTGCATTAAGGACATAATTCTTCTGTGCAGCAATGAGGATAATCCTAAGATCACGGACCCAGTCCGCATCATTGCTATTATCATCTTTCAACTTAGTTTTCTCTAGGAACATATCAAAAATAAAACAGGGGAGCTATACGCGAGCTATTGATCTACAACATAGTTATGCAAATACTATCAGGACTAAGTTCATGATAAATTAAAGTTCAATTAATCATATTACTTAAGAACTCCCACTTAGATAGACATCCCTCTAGTCATCTAAATGATCACGTGATCCATATGAACTAAACATGTCCGATCATCACGTGAGATGGAGTAGTTTTCAATGGTGAACATCACTATGTTGATCATATCTACTATATGATTCACGTTCAACCTTTCGGTCTCAGTGTTAGGAGGCCATATTTGGATATGCTAGGCTCATCAAGTTAAACCCGAGTATTCTGCGTGTGCAAAACTGGTTTGCACCCGTTGTAAGTGAACGTAGAGCTTACCACACCCGATCATCATGTGGTGTCTCGGCACGACGAACTGTAGCAACGGTGCATACTCAGGGAGAACACTTATACCTTGAAATTTTAGTGAGGGATTATCTTATAATGCTACCGCCGAACTAAGCAAAATAAGATGCATAAAAGATAAACATCACATGCAATCAAAATATGTGACATGATATGGCCATCATCATCTTGTGCCTTTGATCCTTGCTCCTCCTTCCTCCTCCGGCCGCCCCCTCCTCGCTCCTCCTTCCTCCTCCGGCCACCCTAATACGTCTCCAACGTATCTATAATTTTTGATTGTTCCATGCTATTATATTATCTGTTTTGGATGTTTATAATGGGCTTTAATATACTCTTTTATATGATTTTTGGGACTAACCTATTAACCTAGATCCCAGTGCCAGTTTCTGTTTTTTGCTTGTTTTTGAGTATCACAGAAAAGGAAAATCAAACGGAGTCCAATTGACCTGAAATTTCACGGAGCTTATTTTTGGACCAGAAGAAGGCCATGGAGTAAAAGAGTTGGGCCAGAAGAGTCCCGTGCTGCCCACGAGGGTGGGGGGCGCGCCCACCCCCCTGGGCGCGCCTCCCTACCTCGTGGACAGCCCGGAGACCCCCTTGACTTGTTCTCGACAACAAAACCTCTTATATATACAGAAACCTCCAGAAAATAACCTAGATCGGGAGTTCCGCCGCCGCAAACCTCCAGAGCCACTGAAAACCAATCTAGACCCGTTCCGGCATCCTGCCGGAGGGGGAATCCCTCTCCGGTGGCCATCTTCATCATCCAGGCGCTCTCCATGACGAGGAGGGAGTATTTCACCCTCGGGGCTGAGGGTATGTACCAGTAGCTATGTGTTTGATCTCTCTCTCTGTCTCGTGTTCTTGATATGGCACGATCTTGATGTATCGCGAGCTTTGCTATTATAGTTGGATCTTATGATGTTTCTCCCCCTCTACTCTCTTGTAATGGATTGAGTTTTCCCTTTGAAGTTATCTTATCGGATTGAGTCTTTAAGGATTTCAGAACACTTGATGTATGTCTCGCATGTGCTTATCTATGGTGACAATGGGATATTCACGTGATCTACTTGATGTATGTTTTTGTGATCAACTTGCGGGTTCAATGACCTTGTGAACTTATGCATAGGGGTTGGCACACGTTTTCGTCTTGACTCTCCGGTAGAAACTTTGGGGCACTCTTTGAAGTTCTCTGTGTTGGTTGAATAGGTGAATCTGAGATTTTGTGATGCATATCGTATAACCATACCCACGGATACTTGAGGTGACATTGGAGTATCTAGGTGACATTAGGGTTTTAGTTGATTTGTGTCTTAAGGTGTTATTCTAGTACGAACTCTAGGATAGATCGAACGGAAAGAATAGCTTCGTGTTATTTTACGACGGACTCTTGAATAGATCGATTAGAAGGAATAACTTTGAGGTGGATTCGTACCCTACAACAATCTCTTCGTTTGTTATCCGCTATTAGTGACTTTGGAGTGACTCTTTGTTGCATGTTGAGGGATAGTTATATGATCCAATTATGTTATTATTGTTGAGAGAACTTGCACTAGTGAAAGTATGAACCTTAGGCCTTGTTTCCTAGCATTGAAATACTGTTTTCGCTCACTTTTATCATTAGTTACCTTGCTGTTTTTATATTTTCAGATTACAAAAACTTATATCTATCATCCATATTGCACTCGTATCACCATCTCTTCGCCGAACTAGTGCACCTATACAATTTACCATTGTATTGGGTGTGTTGGGGACACAAGAGACTCTTTGTTATTTGGTTGCAGGGTTGTTTGAGAGAGACCATCTTCATCCTACACCGCCCATGGATTGATAAACCTTAGGTTATCCACTTGAGGGAAATTTGCTAGTGTCCTACAAACCTCTGCACTTGGAGGCCCAACAACGTCTACAAGGAGAAGGTTGCGTAGTAGACATCAAGCTCTTTTCTGGCGCCGTTGCCGGGGAGGTTAGCGCTTGAAGGTATATCTTTAGATCTTGCAATCGAATCTTTTTGTTTCTTGTTTTATCACTAGTTTAGTCTATAAACGAAAATTGCAAAAAATGGAATTGAGGGTGCCTCATTTGCTTCATCTTTTTAATGTCTTCCGTGAAAATAAGGATTCCGATAATTGTGCTCAATTGCTAGAGGAAGAATGCATTAAAATGTTTGGCACTAAATCTTTGAATGATGAGTATGATTGCAATGTTGTTAGTATGAATTCCTTGAATATCCATGATGCTAATGATATGCAAAGCCACAAGCTTGGGGATGCTATATTTGATGAAGATGATATGTTTAGTCCCCCAAGTTTTGGTGAGCAAATTTATTATGATGAAAGCATGCCTCCTATTTATGATGATTATTGTGATGACACGTATGCTATAAAGAATAAAGATAACCATGAAACTTGTCATCATGATTTTAATTTTCAATTGGATTATGCTTCACATGATAGTTATTTCGTTGAGTTTGCTCCCACTACTATTCATGAGAATAAATTTGCTTATGTGGAGAGTAGTAAACTTTCTATGCTTGTAGATCATGAAAAGAATGCTTTATGTGATGGTTATATTGTTGAATTCATTGATGATGCTACTGAAAATTATTATGAGGGAGGAACATATGCTTGTAGGAATTGCAACAATATCAAGTTTCCTCTCTATGTGCTTAAAGTTTTGAAGTTATGCTTGTTTTGCCTTCCTATGCTAGTTGATTATTGTTCCCATAAGTTGTTTTATCACAAAATCCCTATGCATAGGAAGTGGGTTAGACTTAAATGTGCTAGTCATATTCTTCATGATGCTCTCTTTATGTTTCAATTCTTATCTTTTATGTGAGCATCATTGAAATCATCATGCCTAGCTAGGGGCGTTAAACGATAGCGCTTGTTGGGAGGCAACCAAATTTTATTTTTGTTCCTTGATATTTGTTCCAGTTTAGTAATTAATAATTCATCTAGCCTCTTTTTAGATGTGGTTTTATGTTTTAATTAGTGTTTGTGCCAAGTAGAACCTTTGGGAAGACTTGGGTGAAGTCTATGTGATCTTGCTGTAAAAAACAGAAACTTTAGCGCTCACGAGATTAGCTGCCATTTTTTACTGGAGAGTGATTTTAGGTTGATTCTTTTTGCAGAAGATTAATAGATAAATTCCTCAGGTCCACCAATTTATTTCAGAATTTTTGGAGTTCCATAAGTATACGTTTGATACAGATTACTACAGACTGTTCTGTTTTTGACAGATTCTGTTTTCATTATGTTGTTTGCTTATTTTGATAAATCTCTGAGTAGTATCGGAGGTTATGAACCATAGAGAAGTTGGAATACAGTAGATATTACACCAATATGAATTTAGAATGAGTTCACAACAGTACCAGAAGTGGTGATTTATTTTCTTATACTAACGGAGCTTATGAGTTTTCTGTTGAGTTTTGTGTTGTGAAGTTTTCAAGTTTTGGGTAAAGATTCGATGGACTATGGAATAAGGAGTGGCAAGAGCCTAATCTTGGGGATTCCCAAGGCACCCCAAGGTAATATTCAAGGACAACCAAGAGCCTAAGCTTGGGGATGCCCCGGATGGCATCCCCTCTTTCGTCTTCATTCCTCGGTAACTTTACTTGGAGCTATATTTTTATTCACCACATGATATGTGTTTTGCTTGGAGCGTCATCTTGTTTTCTTTTGTTTTTGCTTGATGTTTGAATAAAATACTAACATCTTAAATTTTTAAAAGTTAGAGAGTCTTCACATAGTTACATAATTATTCAACTACTCATTGATCTTCATTTATATCTTTTGGAGTAGTTTGTCGTTTGCTCTAGTGCTTCACTTATATCTTTTTAGAGCACGGCGGTGGTTTTATTTTGGAGAAATATTTGATCTATCATTCTTCACTTATATTATTTTGAGAGTCTTTAGAACAGCATGGTAATTTGCTTTGGTTATGAATTTAGTCCTAATATGATGGGCATTCAAGATGGGTATAATAAAAACTTTCATATAAAGTGCATTGAATACTATGAGAAGTTTGATGCTTGATGATCGTTTTGAGACATGACGATGGTGATATTAGAGTCATGCTAGTAGAGTAGTTGTGAATTTGAGAAATACTTGTGTTGAGGTTTGCAAGTCCCGTAGCATGCACATATGGTAACCGTTGTGTGACAAATTTGAAGCATGAGGTATTTCTTTGATTGCCTTCCTTTGTGTGGAGGTCGAGACCGCGTGATGGTTAACTCCTACCAACCCTTCCCCTAGGGCCATGCGTATAGTACTTTGTTTTGATGACTTGTAGATTTTTGCAATAAGTATGTGAGTTCTTTATGACTAATGTTGAGTCCATGGATTATACGCACTCTCACCCTTCCATCATTGCTAGCCTCTTCGGTACCGTGCAGTGCCTTTCTCACCTTGAGAGTTGGTGCAAACTTCGCCGGTGCATCCAAACCCCGTGATATGATACGCTCTATCACACATAATCCTCCTTATATCTTCCTCAAAACAACCACCATACCTACCTATTATGGCATTTCCATGGCCATTACGAGATATATTGCCATGCAACTTTCCACCGTTTCATTTATTATGACACGCTTCATCATTGTCATATAGCCTTGCATGATCATGTAGTTGACATCGTATTTGTGGCAAAGCCACCGTTCATAATTTTTTCATACATGTCACTCTTGATTCATTACCTATCCCGGTACACCGCCGGAGGCATTCATATAGAGTCATACTTTGTTCTAGTATCGAGTTGTAATCATTGAGTTGTAAATAAATAGAAGTGTGATGATCATCATTCATAGAGCATTGTCCCAAAAAAAGAGAAAGGCCAAAAAAAAGAAAAAAAAAGAAAGGCCCAAAAAAAAAGAAAAAGAAAAAAAAGAAAAGAAATAAAAAGGGACAATGCTACTATCCTTTTTTTCCACACTTGTGCTTCAAAGTAGCACCATGATCCATATGATAGAGTTTCTTGTTTTGTCACTTTCATATAGTAGTGGGAATTTTTCATTATAGAACTTGGCTTGTATATTCCAACGATGGGCTTCCTCAAATGCCCTAGGTCTTCGTGAGAAAGAAAGTTGGATGCACACTCACTTAGTTTCTTTTGATGAGCTTTCATACATTTATAGCTCTAGTGCATCCGTTGCATGGCAATCCCTACTCCTTGCATTGACATCAATTGATGGGCATCTCCCTAGCCCGTTGATTAGCCGCGTCAATGTGAGACTTTCTCCTTTTTTGTCTTCTCCACATAACCCCCATCATTATATTCTATTCCACCCATAGTGCTATGTCCATGGCTCACGCTCATGTATTGCGTGAAAGTTGAAAAAGTTTGAAAAGGCTAAAGTATGAAACAATTGCTTGGCTGAAACCGAGGTTGTGCATGATTTGGATATTTTGTGTGACGAAGATGGAGCATAGCCAAACTATATGATTTTGTAGGGATGAACTTTCTTTGGCCATGTTATTTTGAGAAGACATGATTGCTTTGTTAGTGTGCTTGAAGTATTAGTGTTTTTATGTCAATATTAAACTTTTGTCTTGAATCTTATGGATCTGAATATTCTTGCCACAATAAAGAAGATTACATTGATAAATATATTAGGTAGCATTCCACATCAAATATTCTGTTTTTATCATTTGCCTACTCGAGGACGAGCAGGAATTAAGCTTGGGGATGCTTGATACATCTCCAACGTATCTATAATTTTTGATTGTTCCATGCTATTATATTATCTGTTTTCGATGTTTAATGGGCTTTAATATACTCTTGTATATGATTTTTGGGACTAACCTATTAACCTAGAGCCCAGTGCTAGTTTCTGTTTTTTCCTTGTTTTTGAGTATTGCAGAAACGGAAAATCAAACGGAGTCCAATTGACCTGAAATTTCACGGAGCTTATTTTTTGGGACCAGAAGAAGGCCATGGAGTAAAAGAGTTGGGCCAGAAGAGTCCCTGGCTGCCCACGAGGGTGGGGGGCGCGCCCACCCCCTGGGCACACCTCCCTACCTCGTGGACAGCCCGGAGACCCCCCTGACTTGTTCTCGACGCCAAAACCTCTTATATATACAGAAACCTCCAGAAAATAACCTAGATCGGGAGTTCCGCCGCCGCAAACCTCCAGAGCCACCGAAAACCAATCTAGACCCATTTCGGCACCCTGCTGGAGGGGGAATCCCTCTCCGGTGGCCATCTTCATCATCCAGGCACTCTCCATGATGAGGAGGGAGTAGTTCACCCTCGGGGCTGAGGGTATGTACCTGTAGCTATGTGTTTGATCTTTCTCTCTCGTGTTCTTGATATGGCACGATCTTGATGTATCGCGAGCTTTGCTATTATAGTTGGCTCTTATGATGTTTCTCCCCCTCTACTCTCTTGTAATGGATTGAGTTTTCCCTTTGAAGTTATCTTATCGGATTGAGTCTTTAAGGATTTGAGAACACTTGATGTATGTCTCGCATGTGCTTATCTATGGTGACAATGGGATATTCACGTGATCTACTTGATGTATGTTTTTGTGATGAACTTGCGGGTTCAATGACCTTGTGAACTTATGCATAGGGGTTGGCACACATTTTTGTATTGACTCTCCGGTAGAAACTTTGGGGCACTCTTTGAAGTTCTTTGTGTTGGTTGAATAGGTGAATCTGAGATTGTGTGATGCATATCATATAACCATACCCACGGATACTTGAGGTGACATTGGAGTATCTAGGTGACATTAGGGTTTTGGTTGATTTGTGTCTTAAGGTGTTATTCTAGTATGAACTCTAGGATAGATCGAACGGAAAGAATACCTTCGTGTTATTTTACGACGGACTCTTGAATAGATCGATCAGAAGGAATAACTTTGAGGTGGTTTCGTACCCTACAATAATCTCTTCGTTTGTTCTCCGCTATTAGTGACTTTGGAGTGACTCTTTGTTGCATGTTGTGGGATAGTTATATGATCCAGTTATGTTATTATTGTTGAGAGAACTTGCACTAGTGAAAGTATGAACCTTAGGCCTTGTTTCCTAGCATTGCAATACTGTTTTCGCTCACTTTTATCATTAGTTACCTTGCTTTTTTTATATTTTCAGATTACAAAAACTTATATCTATCATCCATATTGCACTCGTATCACCATCTCTTCGCCGAACTAGTGCACCTATACAATTTACCATTGTATTGGGGACACAAGAGACTCTTTGTTATTTGGTTGCAGGGTTGTTTGAGAGAGACCATCTTCATCCTACACCTCCCACGGATTGATAAACCTTAGGTCATCCACTTGAGGGAAATTTGCTACTGTCCTACAAACCTCTACACGCCCCTCCTCCTCCGGCCGCCCCCTCCTCCCCCTCCCTCCTCCTCCTCATCCTCCCCCCTCCACTCCTCCTCCGGCCGCCCCCTCCTCCCTCCCCTCCCTCCTCCTCCTCTCTACTCCCTCCTCCTCCTCCCTCCTCCCTCCATCTCTCCTAAACCCTAAACCTTTTTTGTACTGTTCTTGTATAATGTAGTTTTTTTTACTGTTTTTAGTAAGAAAATTAATTATTTTTATTTATAGTAAGTTCTTAGTTGAACTAGTTGAATTAATAGAACTGTTTTATTTTTAGTAAGTAAATTTAGGTATATGAGATTTGATGAACTAATTAAAATTTTACTATAGAAGTAGTTTATTTTTGGCAAGTGCTTAGTTGAACTAGTTGAATTAATAGAACTAGTTGAATTAATAGAACTAGTTGAATTTATGTCATTATCACTTTGTCATCAAAGAATGCTATATGAGATTTGATGATCTAATTAAAATTTTACTCGGTGGAATATGCAGGCTTTGTACGGTCGTGTCTCATTGGAGTGATCATCATCCGAGCTACCTCTACTTCCTCTACACCCGAGTCGGTGAGCTAAAAGTCCACCTCCTCTTTATCCACTTCTCGGTGTGTTGAATAAAGTAGAACTAGGGTGTTTAGTCGGTGAGCTCATGTGCGAATGCTTATGATAATTGATCCGGATGGAATTGCAAGTTTAAGCATGCATCATTGTATGTTTATGAACATATTTGTATCGCTGGGAAAATCCGAGTGGCCTATGTTTTGCCGGAGTGTTGATTCATTTCCGTTCCGACAAATTTCAGGCGCTCGATATGTCCTATTTTTAGCAAAGGTCATGCCGGATTTTTTCGTGAATTTAAGGATGACTTGTGCTAGAATATGTAGGAAATATCGAGTGCCCCGGATTTGTGTGTTGAGTTTCCTACTAGTTGCCTTCGATCGATTTTCAATTAATGTTTCAACTATGAACATAGGAAATGTCTGACGACGAAAAGGATTTCGGTATTTGCGAGTACTGCGAAGACGAGCGCGGCCTGTGCGACAGAATCTTCCTAGTTGATGGTAGGCGCTTCAACATCAAGCTGGACGAGACCTTCGAAGTGGATACAGTAAGTCACAACGAGAAGTCTTTTTCGTAATTAAGCATGATTCTGCTTCATTTGCTTCAACTTATACTTTTTTTTACTATTCTACTAGCGTATCCCCTGCGATGCAAGAGTTTTTGTCTTGGATAAGATAGGTTTCAGTCCTATGAAAATTATGGAGGTAAAGAGAGTTTACTTGAAGACCGAGCATGGTTATACTTTCGACGCAAAATTATACAATGCAGACACCTACACCTATTTTGAATGCAAAACTTGGCAAGCACTACGCAAGGCTTATGCATTTGAGCCTGATATGGTTATCACCTTTGATATTCATCCAGAAGATGATATTGAAGGTAATAGAGACATCTGGGTCGATGTGTAGACGCCTCCAGTTCTACCACTATGTGAGTTTCTCAACCATATTTATGTCACAGATATTGTTTATTCAAAAATAGTTGACAACTAATTTCATTGACAGCTTATTTCCATTCAAGCAAACATGTCCGGCGCTTGGTAGACATGACCGTCCACTGTCCCAGGGCTGAACTAAACTGCGAGGAGATAGGTCATTAGGTTTCATGGCTTCAGGATCTTGATGCTGTCAAGACAAATTATTTTCCTGGACTTAAAAATCTTAGTACTCAAAACGTGCGACCAATAGTGTTCGTATTGAACTACGGTCACATCTATTTAGGAAAGATGGTAAGATTTTTACTATTTGTCCTCAGTGCATCTTTTGCATATATTATTTTTTAACGTAAACTTCATTGCTAAGTATGTTACTACGATGTTCTTCAATAGGGACTCCCGATGAATGTTGTGCCTCATTGGATCGAGACTAAAGGTCGCATGAGAATGGTTAGTTTACGGCCAAGACATCCTACATTGCACTTTAGTGCATTCAGGATTTCTAACACCGAGGAATGCTTAATAGTCAAAGACTGGAGCAAAATTGTGAAGGATCGCAGAGAAGTACTAGGGGGCAGCAATAAGAAGCGCAACCCACAATTAGGAGACAGGTTCATCTGCATGCTCCAATATGATGAAGCAGGAGTGCTACACATGTTTTATGCTATTTTACCTGTGAGAGAGCAGCAGGAGTGATTAGCTATCTAGAATGAGTTTGAAGATGATGATGTGCTACACTATGACTATGATGATTAAATAGCTAGTGTTGGTGGTGATTAGATAGCTACCGTAACTAGTGTTGGTAGTGATTAGCTAGCTAGAATGAGTTTGAAGATGATAATGTGCTACACTATGACTATGATGATTAAATAGCTAGTGTTGGTGGTAATGACTATGATGATGATTAAATAGCTTGTGTTGGCGGATTAGATTCAAGTGGAGGCAACATGTGGTGCACATCGAAAGTACTACTAATCCAAACTAGATCAAGTTTGGATTAGTAGTATAGATTCGAGATGCACCACATGCTGCCTCCACTTGAACCTAATCCACCTTTATTTTACACACTGTTATAACAACCTCGGAGACATCTGTAGAGCATCTTTATAATCACCCAGTTATGTTGTGACGTTTGATAGCACACAAGGTGTTCCTCCGGTATTCGGGAGTTGCATAATCTCATAGTCAGAGGAACATGTATAAGTCATGAAGAAAGCAATAGCAATAAAACTAAACGATCATCATGCTAAGCTAACGGATGGGTCTTGTCCATCAAATCATTCTCTAAGGATGTGATCCTGTTCATCAAATGACAACACATGTCTATGGCTAGGAAACTTAACCATCTTTGATTAACGAGCTAGTCAAGTAGAGGCATACTAGGGACACTCTGCTTGTCTATGTATTCACACATGTACTAAGTTTCCGGTTAATACAATTCTAGCATGAATAATAAGCATTTATCATGATATAAGGAAATATATAAATAATAACTTTATTATTGCCTCTAGGGCATATTTCCTTCAGTGTCCATGATGAAATTTCCTAAGTGGGCAATTGATGCTATTACATCTCAGATGTCTCACTTATTTTGGGGTAATGTAGGTGATAATCATAAATACCATTTGGCAAATTGGGGAATGATTTCCCAGAAAAAAGAACGGGGTGGTATGGGTGTCCCTAATCTTAGGGAATTCAATATGTCATTGTTAGCTGCTTGGAGTAAGCGTTTTTGATAATAGAGACAGTGATTGGAAAAAACTATTTATGTTTAAGTATAATGTGGACAAACCTAACATTCTCTGGTCAAGGACTGGGGTGGGATCCCCTTTTTGGAAGAGCATCACCTGGGCTTTTTCAGCTGCATTTTTTTATAAGTGGGTTCCTGGGAATGGTAGGAATGTGTCATTTTGGCATGACACTTGGATTGGTGATTATTCACTCAAAACTAGGTTCTGGGACTTGTACATATTTGTCAGCAACAGGATGCTTCTATGGCCCAAGTTTGGGATGGTGTGAACTTGCAGTTGACCTTTAGGAGATGTGTAGATGAACGTACTTTAAGTATGTGGGAAGAAATGCTAGATCTGGTTAGGGGTTTTTCCCCTTCTAATGGTGTGAATAAACCTGTTGGTCCTAGAAAGTATGGGTATATACTCTGTGAAATCTCTTTATAAGATGATCAATTTGGGGGGGGGGGTGACTTCTATTTGGAAGGATTACATCTGGAGAATCAAAGTTCCCCCAAATATACATGTGTTTCTTTGGTTAATGGTGCACAACAAAAGTTTAACTAGATATAACTTGTCAAAACGGTAGTATGTTGAGGATTTGACGTGTATTTTCTATAATGAGCTAGAAAGTATACAACATTTGTTCTTTGACTGTGTGGTTGCCCGACAAATCTGGGGAGTGATATCCGATTGTGTTGATATGCCTATCCCTGACTCTTTTAGTTCATTTATCTCCTTCTGGAAGAAGAAAAAAGTGTTATGATGCTGTTAATTTAGTTTCTGCTGCTACCTTATGGAGCTTATGGTTGCTTCGGAATGATTTGTTTTCTAGGGAAGAAAGTGGCGAAATATCAAGCGTGTGCTGGATTTGGTGGGGAAACATATTCATCAATGGAAGGTTCTATGTACGGACTCCCAAGATGTGCTACTCCTCCGATGCTTGAGGCTGCTCGACCATCATCGCGGGGAACTGCTTAGGATCGCTTGGCATGTAGATGACGCTGGGGTAGTTAGATAATGGAGCTGGTGTTTTGGTGTGCATGGAGGTTCTCATATAGCTCTGTTGTCTACTCTTCCCTTTCGATTCAGGCTTGATAAGCTTCGTTGAGAGAGATGTTTAACTTTCAGTTCTGTAATGATTCTGCTGCAGCTACTGTCTGGCTGGAGTCGAGAGCTGTTAACAGTCGGTTGTGGTCTCGCCTTTGCTTTTTAATAAAAGTTGGGGCAGGGGGGCAACCCCTACCATTTCAAAAAAGTACTTTTTGTTGGGAAACGTAGTATGCAATTTCAAAAAAATTCCTACGCTCACGCAAGATCTATCTAGGAGATGCATAGCAACGAGAGGGGGAGAGTGTGTCCACATACCCTCGTAGACCGAAAGCGGAAGCGTTGGACAACGCGGTTGATGTAGCCGAACTTCTTTTCGTTCCGACCGATCAAGCACTGAACGTACGACACCTCCGAGTTCTACACACGTTCAACTCGATGACGTCCCACGAACTCTTGATCCAGCAAAGTGTCGAGGGAGAGTTCCGTCAGCACGACGGCGTGGTGATGGTGATGGTGAAGTGATACGTGCAGGGCTTCGCCTAAGCACTACGTGAATATGACCGGAGGCGTAAATTGTGGAGGGGGGCACCGCACATGGCCAGGAATCAATGTTGTATGTTCTAGCGGTGCCCCTCCCACATATATATAGGTGGGAGAGGGAGGGGAGCAGCAAGGGGCGCCCCAAGTAGGAGGGATCCTACTTGGGCGCCTCCTCCAAGTCGGCCTCCCCCTTCCATAAGTATCGGAGGGGGAAGGAAAGAGAGGGGGGAGAGAAGGAAAGGGCTCCTATTCGGCCTATATGGGGGCGCACCAGCCCCTTGTGGGATGGTCTGTCCCTCTCTTGGCCCAATAAGGCCCATATCTTTGCTGGGGTTGCCCGGAACCCCTTCCGGTGACCCGATATGTACCCGGTACCCTCCGGAACACTTCCGGTGTCCGAATACTATCGTCATATATATTAATATTTACCTCTCGACCATTTTGAGACTCCTTGTCATGTCCGTGATCTCATCCGGGACTCCGAACAACATTCAGTCACCAAATCACATAACTCATATAATACAAAATCGTCATCGAACGTTAAGCGTGCAGACCCTACATGTTCGAGAACTATGTCGACATGACCGAGACACCTCTCTGGTCAATAACCAACAGCGGAACCTGGATGCTCATATTGGCTCCTACATATTCTACGAAGATCTTTATCGGTCGCACCGTAATGACAACATACGTTATTCCCTTTGTCATTGGTATGTTACTTGCCCGAGATTCGATCGTCGGTATCTTCATACCTAGTTCAATCTCGTTACCGGCAAGTCTCTTTACTCATTTCATAATGCATCATCCCACAACTAACTCATTAGTCACATTGCTTGCAAGGCTTCTAATGATGTGCATTACCGAGAGGGCCCAGAGATACCTCTCCGATACTCGGAGTGAGAAATCCTAATCTCGATCTATGCCAACCCAACAAACACCTTTGGAGATACCTGTAGAGCATCTTTATAATCACCCAGTTACGTTGTGACGTTTGATAGCACACAAGGAATTCCTACGGTATCCGAGAGTTGCATAATCTCATAGTCGAAGGAATATGTATTTGACATGAAGAAAGCAATATCAATAAAACTGAATGATCAATATGCTAAGCTAACAGATGGGTCATGTCCATCACATCATTCTCCTAATGATGTGATCCCATTCATCAAATGACAAGACATGTCTATGGCTAGGAAACTTAACCATCTTTGATTAACGAGCTAATCTAGTAGAGGCTTACTAGGGACACAATGTTTTGTCTATGTACCCACACATGTATCAAGTTTCCGGTTAATACAATTGTAGCATGAATAATAAACATTTATCATGATATAAGGAAATATAAAATAACAACTTTATTATTGCCTCTAGGGCATATTTCCTTGAGTCTCCCAGTTGCACTAGAGTCAATAATCTAGATTACATTGTAATGATTCTAACACACATGGAGTCTTGGTGTTGATCATGTTTTGCTCGTGGAAGAGGCTTAGTCAACGGGTCTGTAACATTCAGATCCGTATGTATTTTGCAAATCTCTATGTATCCCTGCTTGACTTGATCACGGATGGAGTTGAAGCGTCTCTTGATGTGTTTGGTTCTTTTGTGAAATCTGGATTCCTCCGCCAAGGCAATTGCTCCAGTATTGTCACAAAAGATTTTCATTGGACCCGATGCACTAGGTATTACACCTAGATAGGATATGAACTCCTTCATCCAGACTCCTTCATTTGCTGCTTCCGAAGCAGCTATGTACTCCGCTTCACATGTAGATCCCTCCACGACACTTTGCTTGGAACTGCACCAACTGATAGCTCCACCATTCAATATAAATACGTATCCAGTTTGTGACTTAGAGTCATCTGGATCAGTGTCAAAGCTAGCATCGATGTAACCATTTATGACGAGCTCTTTGTCACCTCCATAAACGAGAAACATATCCTTAGTTCTTTTCAGATACTTCAGGATGTTCTTGACCGCTGTCCAGTGATCCACTCCTGGATTACTTTGGTACCTCCCTGCTAAACTTATAGCAAGGCACACATCAGGTCTGGTACACAGCATAGCATACATGATAAACCTATGGCTGAAGCATAGGGAATGACTTTCATTTTCTCTCTATCTTCTGCAGTGGTCGGGCATGGAGTCTGACTCAACTTCACACCTTGTAACACAGGCAAGAACCCTTTCTTTGACTGATCCATTTTGAACTTCTACATAACTCTATCAAGGTATGTGCTTTGCGAAAGTCCAATTAAGCATCTTGATCTATCTATATAGATCTTGATGCCCAATATATAAGCAGCTTCACCGAGGTCTTTCATTGAAAAACTTTTATTCAAGTATCCTTTTATTCTATCCAGAAATTCAACGTCATTTCCAATCAACAATATGTCATCCACATATAATATTAGAAATGCTATAGAGCTCCCACTCACTTTCATGCAAATAGATGCTTCTCCGAAAGTCTGTATAAAACCATATGCTTTGATCACCTCATCAAAGCGTATATTCTAACTCCGAGATGCTTGCACCAATCCATAGATGGATCGCTGGAGCTTGCACACTTTGTTAGCACCTTTAGGATCGACAAAGCATTCTAGTTGCATCATATACAACTCTTCTTTGAGAAATCCATTAAGGAATGCAGTTTTGACGTCCATTTGCCAGATTTCATAATCATAAAATGCGGCAATTGCTAACATGATTCAGACAGACTTAAGCATCGCTTCGAGTGAGAAGGTCTCATCGTAGTCAACTCCTTAAACTTGTCAAAAACCTTATGCGACAAGTCGAGCTTTGTAGACAGTAACATTACCATCAGCGTCAGTCTTCTTCCTGAAGATCCATTTATTCTCTTTGGCTTGCCGATCATCGGGCAAGTCCACCAAAGTCCATACTTTGTTCTCATGCATGGATCCTATCTCGGATTTTATGGCCTCAAGCCATTTATCGGAATCTGGGCTCATCATCGCTTCCTCATAGTCCGTAGGTTCGTCATGGTCTAGTAACATGACTTCCAGAACAGGATTACCGTACCACTCTGGTGCGGAACGTGCTCTGGTTGACCTATGATGTTCAGTAGTAACTTGATCTGAAATTTCATGATCATTATCATTAGCTTCCTCTCTAGTTGGTGTAGGCATCACGGGAACAGTTTTCTATGATGAGCTACTTTCTAACTCGAGAGAAGGTACAATTACCTCATCAAGTTCTACTTTCCTCCCACTCACTTCTTTCGAGACTAGCTAACTCCTTCTCTAGAAAGGATCCATTCTTAGCAACAAAGATCTTGCCTTCGGATCTGTGATAGAAGGTGTACCCAACAGTTTCTTTTGAGTATCCTATGAAGACACACTTCTCCGATTTGCGTTCGAGCTTATCAGGCTGTAGCTTTTTCACATTAGCATCACAACCCCAAATTTAAGAAACGACAGCTTAGGTTTCTTGCCAAACCATAGTTCATACGGTGTCATCTCAACAGATTTAGACGGTGCCCTATTTAAAGTGAATGCAGCTGTCTCTAATGCATAACCCCAAAACGATAGTGGTAAATCGGTGAGAGACATCATAGATCGCACCATGTCTAATAAAGTACGGTTACGACGTTCGGACACACCATTACGTTTGATACGTCTCCAACGTATCTATAATTTATGAAGTATTCATGCTGTTATTTTATCATTCTTGGGTGTTTTACAATACTTTTATGGCAACTTTATATCATTTTTTGGGACTAACCTATTGACCAAGTGCCCAGTGCCAGTTGCTGTTTTTTGCTTGGTTTTTATATCACAGGAAATCAATATCAAACGGAGTCCAAATGCAACGAAACTTTACGGAGATTTTTTTGGACCAGGAGGAACCCAATGGGCCAGAGCTGCACCTAGGGGGTGCCTCGAGCGGGGCACAACCCACCAGGGCGCGCTAGGCCCCCCTGGCGCGCCCAGGTGGGTTGTGCCCACCTCGGTGGCCTCCCGCACCCCCTCTTTGCACTATAAATTCCAAAATATTTCGAAACCCTTCGGGGTAGACCTAGATCAGAAGTTCCGCTGCCGCAAGGCTCTATAGCCACCGAAAACCAATCTAGACCCCGTTTCGGCACCCTGCTGGAGGGGGGAATCATCTCCGGTGGCCATCTTCATCATCCCGACGGCCACCACGATGAGAAGGGAGTGGTCCACCCTCGGGGCTGAGGGTTTGTACCAGTAGTTATGTGTTTGATCTCTCTCTCTCTCTCTCTCGTGATCTATATCATGGGCTTTGTTAATATAGTCGGATCATATGATGTTTCTCCCCTCTATACTCTTGTTATGATGAATTGAATCTTTACCCTTCAAAGTTTTGTCTTGTCAGACTGAATATTCAGAGATGAGAACACATGATATATGTCTTGCAATATGAATACTTGAGGTGACAATGAGGTATCCTATTGATTCACTTGATATGTGTTATGGCATTCAACTCGCGGATTCCCGCGGTGATATTGGGGTAATCTATGCATAGGGGTTGATGCACGTTTTTCTTCGACGGAAACTTTGGGGTCTCTTTATAGTTCTTTGTGTGGATTGAGTATTATGAATAGGAATTTGCTTTGGTGTTATTCTAGTACGAACTCTAGGATAGATCGAACGGAAAAATAGCTTTGTGTTATTTTAGTACGAACTCTTGAATAGATGGAACAGAAAGAATAGCTTTGAGGTAGTTTCATGCCCTACAAGCAATTCCTATCTTTTGTTCTCCCCTAATAGGAACTCGGGAGTGATTTTCTATTGCATTTTGAGGGATAATCATATGATCCAACTATGTTAGCATTGTTGAGAGGTTGCACTAGCGAAAGTACAGACTCTGGGCCTCATTTTTAAGCATTGCAACACCGTTTTTGTGCCCGTTTACTATTTGCTACCTTGCTATTTTTATTTATTTAGATTATAAAAATATATTTCTATCATCAATATTACACTTTTATCACATTCTCTTCGCCGAACTAGTGCACCTATACAATTTTCCATTGTATTGGGTGTGTTGGGGACACAAGAGATTTCTTGTATTTGGTTGCAGGGTTGTTCGAGAGAGACCATCTTCATCCTACACCTCCCATGGATTGATAAACCTTAGGTCATCCACTTGAGTGAAAATTGCTACTGTCCTACAAAACTCTGCACTTGGAGGCCCAACATGAGTCTACAAGAATAAAGTTGCATAGTAGACATCAAGCTCTTTTCTGGCGCCGTTGCCGGGGAGGTTAGGTAAGCAGCACTCACACCCCGTCAACGAAGCTCTTTTCTGGCGCCGTTGCCGGGGAGGTGTGTGCTTGAAGGTATATCTTTAGATCTTGCAATTCAATCTTTTAGTTTCTTGTTTTATCACCAGTTTGGTTTATAAAAGAAAACTACATAAAAAATGGAATTGAGGTTGCATCATATTATTGATCATCTTTATAATATCTTTCTTGAAAATGATGGATCGGAAAATTGTGCTCAATTGTTAGAAGAAGAAGTCAATAAAATGTTTGGCACAAAATATTTGAATGATGAGCATGATTGCAATGTTGTTAGTATCAATTCTTTGAATATCCATGATGCTAGTGATATGCAAAGCCATAAGCTTGGGGATGCTATGTTTGATGAAGATGATATTTTTACTCCCCCAAGTTTTGATGAGAGAATTTATTATGATGATTGCAAGCCTCCTATTTATGATGATTATATTGATGAAAGTGGATTTGGAGAGGTCATGCCTTTATTTAATGATGAGTCCACTATTTTGGAAGAGGTTTTGATTGATTTTGACAATGAAGTTGCTATCTATGATGATTATGGTGATGACATGTATGCTATAAAGAATAATGATTACCATGAAACTTGTCATCATGATTTTAATTTTCAATCACATGATAGTTATTTTGTTGAGTTTGCTCCCACTACTATTGATGAGAATAAATTTGCTTATGTGGAGAGTAATAAATTCTCTATGCTTGTGGATCATGAAAAGAATGCTTTATGTGATAGTTATATTGTTGAATTCATTCACGATGCCTCTGAAAATTATTATGAGAGATGAACTTATGCTCTTACATATCTCAGTAATATCAAGTTTCTTCTCTATGTGTTGATTGTTTTGAAGTTACACTTGTTTTGCCTTCCTATGCTACTTGATTCTTGTTCCCATAAGTTGTTTGCTCACCAATTCCCTATGCATAGGAAGTGGGTTAGACCTAAATGTGCTAGTTATATGCTTCATTATGCTCTTGTTATGTTTCAATTCATATCTTTTATGCGAGCATCATTGAAATCACCATGACTAGCTTAAAAGGCATTAAAGAAAAGCGCTTCTTGGGAGACAACCCAACACTTTTACCTACTGCTTTTATGTGTTCACATGATTATGCTACTGTAGTAATCATGTTTTATTGCTTTTGTTTCAATAAAGTGCCAAGTAAAGCCTTTAGGATCTTCTTGGGTGATAGTTGTTTGATCTTGCTGAAAAACAGAAACTTATGCACTCACGACAATAATTTTCATAAGTCACAGAAACGTGCTTTTGCCCTGACTCTTTTTGCAGAAGATTCATATACAAATTTCTCAGGTTGTCCTAAGTTTTCCAAATTTTTGGAGTAGAAGAAGTATGGTTGGAGTACAGATTACTACAGACTGTTTTGTTTTTGACAGATTCTGCTTTCAATGCATAGTTTGCTTGTTTTCTAGTATCTATGGCTTATATTACTCAATATAAATTGTGGAAATGATATGCTACAGTAGGAATTGTGTGGAAACAATTATGAATCTTGTCTTTGACAATATCAAAGTGAAATGGTTTGCTCTTTATCATACTAACCTATCTCACAAAGTTTTGTTAAGTTTTGTGTGATTGAAGTTTTCTAGTTTTGGGCGAGATATCAATATGAGGAGAATAAGGAGTGACAAGACCCTAAGCTTGGGGGTGCCCAAGGCACCCCAAGTTAATATTCAAGGAATATCCAAGCAACTAAGCTTGGGGATGCCCCGGAAGGCATCCCCTCTTTCGTCTCCAACATTATCGGTAACCTCACTTGGAGCTATGTTTTCATTCGTCACATGATATGTGATTTGCTTGGAGCATCACTTTCTTTTGTTAGGATTTGCTTGCTGTTATTTATAATAATGTTTTGCATCTTTCTTTTCAATAAAAATGTCAAGGATAGCCTTTACCATGCTTATTTTGCAAGTCTACTTGTTGCTGTTTGAAAACGGAAAGTTTATCGGTGTTGCAAAAATTCCCTAGAAAAGTCATAATATGATAAAATGTTGAAACTTTTTGCACAGTAAGCTCTGATAAATTTTCTAAAGTGTGGTAAATTTTCAGAATTTTTGGAGTTAGGGAAGTATGATGAATCTTGCATTCTTTACAGACTGTACTGTTTTGGCAGATTGCTGTTATGTTTGCATTGTTTGCATATGTTTGCTTGTTTAATGATTCTATTCGAGGATAGAAGTATTAAATATGCGGAGGCATTTAGTATGCAATGTTGAATAATAATTTTAGTGATTTGCTACAGTAGAGAATGATAAGGTTTTTGCATTGATTTATACTAACTTATCTCATGAGTTCTTGTTGAGTTTTGTGTGGATGAAGTTTTTGAGATTTAGGAGAACTGTGATATGAGAGGAACTAAGGAGACACAAAATGTCAAGCTTGGGGATTCCCAAGGCATCCCAAGCTAATATTCCAAGAAGTTTCAAGCATCTAAGCTTGGGGATGCCCGGGTAGGCATCCCACCTTTCTTCTTCAACGATTATCGGTTAGTATAGGTTGAGCCTAAGTTTTTGTTTCTTCACATAATGTGTGCTATCCTTGGAATGTCATTTTATTTTGTTTTTGCTTGCTGTTTTAATAAAATACTTAGATCTTAAACTTTTAAATAAGAGAGAGCCCTTACATAGCTATCTACTTACTTAACTACTCGCATGATCTTCACTTATATCTTTTTGGAGTAGTTTGTCTCTTGTGCTTCACTTATATCCTATGAGTAAATTGTTGAATAAACTGAATGTCATGAAGTTGAAATCATATCATGCCTAGTGGTAGCTTCACATTGGGTTTAGAAAGTGAAATCTTTTGAGGCTTGACAATCACAATATTGGTCATACAAGCAATTCACAAACAATTAGTATCAGGAAGAGAACTTTCTCATGCAAATACACTATCATGGAAATCTTTTGTGATTGTGAGCCCCCATCAAAATATTATATGCCAAAATTGTTGACATTGGACAAGGAAGACAACGGAATGATTTATGTTTGTTCATATTCACACAGAAGTTATATTATCATAGATCCTTCAACATGTGGTGCTTGCCCCCCATCTTTGCTAGCCAAAAATTCCGCACCAAGTAGAGATACTACTTGTGCATCCAAAAACCCTTAAACCCATTTCTTATCTTCAAGAGTCCACCATACCTACCTAAGGATTGAGCAAGATCCTTCAAGTAAGTTGTCATCGGTGCAATAAGGCAATAAAAATTGCTTCTAAAAGTGTTAGATCATTTAGTGTAAGAGAAAATTGAGCGTTGTACGAACTTATGATGGCAAAGCAATAAAAGCGACGGACTGCATAATAAAGGTTGCTATCATAAGGGGCAATATAATGTGACATTTTTTGCACTAAAGGATTGAGCATACAAACAATTAAGCGCATGGCAACCTCTGCTTCCCTCTGCGAAGGGCCTATCTTTTACTTTTCAGTATTTACTTTTATGCAAAGAGTCAAAGTTTTTCTCTCTATTCCTTTTTATTTTTTCTTTTGGCAAGCATCATGTGGTGAGGAAAGATCTAGGCACATATGTCCAGTTGAATATGGGTAGCATGAGTTATTATTGTTGACATCACCCTTGAGGTGAATACGTTGGGAGGCAAAACAATAAGCCCCTATCTTTCTATGTGTCCGGTTGAAACGTTTTGCTCATGTGTATGCGGCGAGTGTTAGCAATCATAGAAGACTATATGATGGTTGAGTATGTGGAGCTCTTACTTAAACTCTGTTGAATAAGTTGAATTGCAATTGCTTGGTGACTGAGAACATAGGTTGTTGAGTTTCAAGAGAGTTCATTGTTTGAACCTTAACATGTGAATTGGTTGCTACTATAACATGAGAAGTTTTATAAGAAAGAATTGCTGTTATGATGCTAGGAAAAGTGATTGGAATTATCATTGATCAAACTTATGCACTTTGCCAGCATTCACACTTCATAAATTATTTCTTTTATCATTTACCTACTCGAGAACGAGTAGGAATTAAGCTTGGGGATGCTGATACGTCTCCAACATATCTATGTTATGAAGTATTCATGCTGTTATTTTATCATTCTTGGGTGTTTTACAATCATTTTATGGCAACTTTATATCATTTTTTGGGACTAACCTATTGACCCAGTGCCCAGTGCCAGTTGCTATTTTTTTGCTTGTTTTTTACATCGCAGGAAATCAATATCAAATGGAGTCCAAACGCAACGAAACTTTACAGAGATTTTTTTTGGACCAGGAGGAACCCAATGGGCCAGAGCTTCACCTGAGGGGTGCCCCGAGGGGAGCACAACCCACCAGGGCGCGTCAGGGCCCCCTGGCGCGCGCAGGTGGGTTGTGCCCACGTCGGTGGCCTCCCGCACCGCCTCTTTGCACTATAAATTCCCAAATATTCCGAAACCCTTCGGGGTAGACCTAGATCAGAAGTTCCGCCGCCGCAAGGCTCTGTAGCCGCCGAAAAACAATCTAGACCCAATTCTGGCACCCTCCCGAAAGGGGGAATCATCTCCGGTGGCCATCTTCATCATCCCGGCGGCCACCATGATGAGAAGGGAGTAGTCCACCCTCGGGGCTGAGGGTTTGTACCAATAGCTATGTGTTTGATCTCTGTCTCTCTCTCGTGATCTATATCACGGGCTTTGTTAATATAATCGGATCATATGATGTTTCTCCCCTCTATACTCTTGTTATGATGAATTGAATCTTTACCCTTCAAAGTTTTGTCTTGTCGGATTGAATATTCAGAGATGAGAACACATGATATATGTCTTGCAATATGAATACTTGAGGTGACAATGAGGTATCCTATTGATTCACTTGATATGTGTTATGGCATTCAACTCGCGGATTCCCGCAATGATATTGGGGTAATCTATGCATAGGGGTTGATGCACGTTTTTCTTCGATGGAAACTTTGGGGTCTCTTTATAGTTCTTTGTGTGGATTGAGTATTATGAATAGGAATTTGCTTTGGTGTTATTCTAGTACGAACTCTAGGATAGATCGAACGGAAAAAATAGCTTTGTGTTATTTTAGTACAAACTCTTGAATAGATGGAACAGAAAGAATAGCTTTGAGGTAGTTTCGTGCCCTACAAGGAATTCCTATCTTTTGTTCTCCGCTAATAGGAACTCGGGAGTGATTCTATATTGCACTTTGAGGGATAATCATATGATCCAACTATGTTAGCATTGTTGAGAGGTTGCACTAGCGAAATTACGAACCCTGGGCCTCATTTTTAAGCATTGCAACACCATTTTTGTGCCCGTTTACTATTTGCTACCTTGCTGTTTTTATTTATTCAGATTATAAAAATATATTTCTACCATCAATATTACACTTTTATCACATTCTCTTCGCCGAACTAGTGCACCTATACAATTTGCCATTGTATTGGGTGTGTTGGGGACACAAGAGATTTCTTGTATTTGGTTGCAGGGTTGTTCGAGAGAGACCATCTTCATCCTACACCTCCCACGGATTGATAAACCTTAGGTCATCCACTTGAGGGAAAATTGCTACTGTCCTACAAAACTCTGCGCTTGGAGGCCCAACACGAGTCTACAAGAATAAAGTTGCGTAGTAGACATCAACACTGTGGTGTTTCAGGTGGCGTGAGTTGTGAAACTATTCCACATTGTTTTAAATGAAGGACAAAGTCGTAACTCGAATATTCGCCTCTGCGATCAGATCGTAGAAACTTCATTTTCTTGTTACGATGATTCTCCACTTCGCTCTGAAATTCTTTGAACTTTTCAAATGTTTTAGACTTGTGTTTCATCAAGTAGATATACCCATATCTGCTCAAATCATCTGTGAAGGTCATAAAATAACGATACCCGCCGCGAGCCTCAACACTCATCGGACCGCATACATCGGTATGTATTATTTCCAATAAGTCAGTTGCTCGCTCCATTGTTCCGGAGAATAGAGTTTTAGTCATCTTGCCCATGAGGCATGGTTCGCAAGCATCAAATGATTCATAATCAAGTGATTCCAAAAGTCCATCCGCATGGACTTTCTTCATGTGCTTTACAACAATATGACCTAAACGGCAGTGCCACAAATATGTTGCACTATCATTATCAACTTTGCATCTTTTGGCATCAATATTATGAATATGTGTATCACCATGATCGAAATTCAACAAAAATAGACCACTCTTCAAGGGTGCATGACCATAATATATATTACTCATATAAATAGAACAACCATTATTCTCTGATTTAAATGAATAACCGTCTCGCATTAAACAAGATCCAAATATAATGTTCATGCTCAACGCTGGCACCAAATAACAATTATTCAGGTCTAAAACTAATCCCGAAGGTAGATGTAGTGGTAGCATGCTGACGGCGATCACATCGACCTTGGAACCATTCCCGATGCGCATCGTCACCTCATCCTTAGCCAATCTTCGTTTAATCCGTAGCCCCTGTTTTGAGTTACAAATATGAGCAACCAAACCGGTATCAAATACCCAGGCACTACTACGAGCATTAGTAAGGTACACATCAATAACATGTATATCAAATTTACCTTTGTTCACTTTGCCATCCTTCTTAACCGCCAAATACTTGGGACAGTTCCGCTTCCAGTGACCAATCCCTTTGCAGTAGAAGCACTCAGTTTCAGTCTTAGGTCCAGATTTGGGCTTCTTCCGGGGAGTGGAAACTTGCTTGCCATTGTTCTTGAAGTTCCCCTTCTTTCCTTTGCCCTTTTCTTGAAACTAGTGGTCTTGTTAACCATCAACACCTGATGCTCCTTCTTGATTTCTACCTCCGCAGCTTTGAGCATAGCGAAGAGCTCGGGAATAGTCTTCTCCATCCCTTGCATATTATAGTTCATCACGAAGCCTTTATAGCTTGGTGGCAGTGATTGAAGAACTCTGTCAATAACACTATCATCTGGAAGATTAACTCCCAGCTGAGTCAAGTGGTTATGATACCCAGACATTTTGAGTATGTGTTCACTGACATAACTGTTCTCCTCCATCTTGCAGCTATAGAACTTGTTGGAGACTTCATATCTCTCAACTCGGGCATTTGCTTGAAATATTTACTTCAACTCTTGGAACATCTCATATAGTCCATGACGTTCAAAACGTCTTTGATGTCCCGATTCTAAGCCGTAAAGCATGGCACACTGAACTATCGAGTAGTCATCAGATCGAGCTTGCCAGATGTTCATAACATCAGCATCTGCTCCTGCAGCAGGCCTTTCACCCAGCGGTGCATGAAGGACATAATTCTTATGTGCGGCAATGAGGATAATCCTCAAGTTACGGACCCAGTCCGTGTAGTTGCTACCATCATCTTTCAACTTAGCTTTCTCTAGGAACGCATTAAAATTCAAGGGAATGGTAGCATGGGCCATTGATCTACAACATAGATATGCAAAAACTATCAGGACTAAGTTGATGATAAATTAAGTTCAATTAATCATATTACTTAAGAACTCCCACTTTGATAGACATCCCTCGAGTCATCTAAATGATCACGTGATCCAAATCAACTAAACCATGTCCGATCATCACATGAGATGGAGTAGTTTTCAATGGTGAACATCTCTATGTTGATCATATCTACTATATGATTCACGTTCGACCTTTCGGTCTCCAGTGTTCCGAGGCCATGTCTGTACATGCTAGGCTCGTCAAGTTTAACCCGAGTATTCCGCATGTGCAAAATTGTCTTGCACCCGTTGTATGTGAAAGTAGAGCCTATCACATCATATCATCACGTGGTTTCTCAGCACGATGAACTGTCTCAACGATGCATACTCAGGGAGAACACATATACCTTGAAATATTAGCAAGGGATCATCTTATAATGCTGCGGCCGTACTAAGAAAAATAAGATGCATAAAAGATAAACATCACATGCAATCAAAATATGTGACATGATATGGCCATCATCATCTTGTGCTTTTGATCTTCATCTCCAAAGCACCGTCATGATCTCCATTGTCACCGGCTTGACACCTTGATCTCCATCGTAGCGTCGTGGGCGTGTCGCCAACTATTGCTTCTACAACTATCGCTAACGCATAGTGATAAAGTAAAGCAATTACATGGCATTTGCATTTCATACAATAAAGCGACAACCATAAGGCTCCCGCCAGTTGCTGATAACTTTTACAAAACATAATCGTCTCATACAACAACGTATATCACATCATGTCTTGACCATATCACATCACAACATGCCCTGCAAAAACAAGTTAGACGTCCTCTACTTTGTTGTTGCAAGTTTCACGTGGCTGCTATGGGCTACTAGCAAGAACCGTTCTTACCTATGCATCAAAACCACAACGGCCTTTGTCAAGTTTGCTGTTTAACCTTCAACAAGGACCAGCCGTAGTCAAATTCGATTCAACTAAAGTTGGAGAAACAGACACCCGCCAGCCACCTTTATGCAAAACTAGTTGCATGTCTGTCGGTGGAACCGGTCTCATGAACGTGGGCATGTAAGGTTGGTCCGGGCTGCTTCATCCAACAATACCGCCAAATCAAAATAAGACGTTGGTGTTGGTGTCAAAACCGGCAGATCTCGGGTAGGGGGTCCCGAACTGTGCGTCTAAGGATCGAAGGTAACAGAAGGCAGGGGACACGATGTTTAGCCAGGTTCGGGCCCTCTTGATGGAGGTAATACCCTACTTCTTGCTTGATTGACTTTGATGAGTATAGGGGTTACAAGAGTTGATCTACCTCGATATCGTAATGGCTAAACCCTAGATGTCTAGCCTGTATGATTATGATTGCCTCTACGGACTAAACCCTTCGGTTTATATAGACACCAGAGGGGGCTAGGGTTGTACAAGGTCGGTTTACAAAGGAAGGGAACTACACATCCGGACGCCAAGCTTGCCATCCATGCAAAGGAGAGTCCCATCCGGATACGGGGGAAGGTCTTCGATCTTGTATCTTCACGGCCCATTAGTCCAGCCCATATCACATAGCCAGAACACCCGAGGGCCCCCTATTCCAGGACTCCCTCAATAGCCCCCGAACTTGCCTTCAATGACGACGTTGTGTCCGGCTTTATGTCTTCGGCTTTGCAAGGCGGGTTCTTTATTATACTTCGGGTTAACAACAATTTGGCTCTGACCTCGAGGCGCCGCCTTTATGATTCCTTTTTGTGGTCGCCTCGATTCCCTTCAACGAATGAATGTGAACAACCCGTGATCTTTTGCAAATAGGCCCGTAACTACACTCGAACGACATCTATATAAGGAGATTTAGATCCCCAAATGCCATCTCACATCGTGCAGAGGGAAAACCGCCAAGGTTAGCCACAAATAAAATCTTTCGACATGGACAGTGCTCCAGGCTCCTCTTCCCGCCCCATGGCCCATGGCGATTGGCAAAGCTGCTCTGTGCCTCATCTCCAACTGAGCCGACTCCAGACGCAGGGCTACCTCCCCCCGGATCTAGTCTCCGTTCGAGCGGGTTTGTATTCAACCGGCCGCGATGCGATGGCCGAGAACTTCCCCAACCCCAATGAGGAGGAGAGAGTGTGCTTTGTCCCGTTCTTGTTATGGGGCCTGGGATTCCCGATCCATCCCTTCCTCCGGGGGTTATTGGAATTTTACGGCATCCAACTACACAACCTCACCCCTGGTTCGATTCTGCACATCTTAGGTTTTGTTGCCCTCTGCGAACTGTTCCTAGGCATCGAGGCCCATTTTCAACTATGGAGGAAATTCTTTTGCCTCGTCGCCCGCCATCATGGCGGCTCCATATTTGAAGTGGGCGGTGCCGAAGTATGGCGCATAGCCGAATCCAGATACCTCATTGGAATTCCCAAAGAGGTATACCCACAATGGTCTTCGGAATGGTTTTACATGGATGATGTCCCACTGCCAGATCCAGTCCGGCGCGGCCTTCCCTAATTTTCTAGTGCCCCTTTAAAGAAGCGCCTCAACTGGCGTCCCCGAAGTCCCAAGGAAGAGGACAGTGCGGAGATAAAGACGTTGGTCAGCAAGGTCTGGCTGCTCGCCCATTCCGAACTCTCGATAGTCGAAGTCATGGGGATCACAATGAAGAGGTGTGTCCAACCTCTCCAATCCAGAGTAACTCCTTTATGGTGTTACAAAGGAGAAGACGACGCGTCCCGCTGCGGACGGACGGGTCCGGATACCCCAGCCGAGATGGCCACAAGGTTGGCCGAGCTGTATAAGGGAGAGGAAGAAGATTTTCTCTGACTAAACTGCCGGGAGGCTTACTCTATGCAAACTCCTGTCGAATGGGTAATATTTCGACTGTCTGTGCCTATTTTCTTGCATTTATAGACACTAATCCAATTTTCCCTTTATCGCTCTCAACAGTCATGGAGGAAGATGACCGAGGACGTTCACAGTCCCGCTCTGCAGCCAGAGGATCACAATTGTGAGGAGGACCCCGGCCTTTGCGAGGATCCGAACATATATATAGAGTTTGATGACGGGGTATTCTATCAGGCGAGCCTTGACGGCTCAGAAGTGGCTATAACTGTCGACTACCCTCGCCTCTATTCCTTCTGCATCATGAGTGTCCGGAGGCTTCTTACAAGGAGATCCTTATCTGCATCCTTTACTCAATGTATTGATCCCGATTTTAACAGGATCGGCGCTCTAGGGACCATATTTCCTCAAGGGCGGCCCCCACACAAGGCCGTCATTCGGAACGAGAGAGGACCGGAAACAACACAGAGCTCCCTCAACCTTCAATGAGGTACGTACGCATAACATATGCCAAGGCGTTAGTTCGGAGTGCTCAAGACTGCCTTTTCCCTTGGTTCAGGAGGAGGACGCGGCAGACGATGGAAAAACGCCTTGCTAGCAGGATGCCTGCTAATCCGGCACCGGACTCGTCAACTAGGATAAGGGATGATACGGCGCCAGTACCACCACCTCATGAGGATTCAGACGATGTATCCATCACGAATCCTGAGGTGGAGAGCGTAATGAACCATCGTCATTTGAGGGAATCCTTACGTTCCCCCGCCTTTTCCGAACAAGAGTTCGCCGCATTGAATTCGATGGACGCATATATTAGCCGCTCGAGACGGACTCGTTGGAGTTACAGAATTATTCTCCAAAAATATTCAGTTATAAATTTTTGCGCAATCTTGAGTATGCATATACTAGTAGCCCCCGAGACTTGAAGCGGTGCAGCCAACCGATTTAAGGATTGATATGACTTGTAGGTACTCAAAGAGAAGAACGCTATACTGTCCCAGGAGCTGGGATCAAGCCGAGCGCAGCTGCATGTCGCGATGCCGAATTAGCGGACATGAAGAAGGCATCCCAGGAGCAAAAACGCGATGATGGAAAAGACAACCGCTCCGAAGAGATAGAGATTTTAAAAGATCAACTACTGGCCGCTCAAAAAGAAAATGAGAAGTTGAAGAGCGACATACTCAGTATGTCTTTATTTAAAACCATCATACAAGCAAGTGTTTGGTCCACAACTTGGAATGTCATGTATCTCTGGCTGCAGGTTTAATAACTGGTCAGCCGGGAGAAGAAGTATCCGGAATTCAGTTTGATATTCTGGAAGAGCTGACTGTGGTACATGAGCGGGCCCGGAAGGCTATGAGGAGCATGATTAAGGCTTTATGGTCGTCCGAGACACCTCCAGAAAACATGGAGGGACTAGCAAACCTGTTTAAAGGTGCCAGGCGCCGCTTCGAGCCGTGGAAAACATTGGCCTGCCGTGAAGGCGCACGAGAAGCTTAGGCTATGGTGAAAACACACTTTACCAAGCTAGTCCGAATCATATGCCCCGAGTGGGACCAAAGGGACCGGATGGAAAGGAGATTCCACTAAACTTGGTGTATGACCAAGTAGCAGTGGCTACGAAGTATTCGCAGCAAGACTGTAAATTAGATAGTCTTATGGATGGTATAGATGAAGAGTAGGCGTTTGATTCCATGTAACAATGTACTTTATCACCAAACTTATCTCCGGCCGAATTTGAAAATATTGTCATGGCAGACCTTCCGCTTCAACCTCCGAAACCCAAGGGTTGGAGTGTTTCTGAATACTATACATGCGGAAACGCCAAGTATGTTCGGAAACCAGGCAATCTAGTCATGGTGCTTGAACAAACAAACTGTATTCTAGGAGCTATGTTATATTACTTTTTAACGTAAGAAGCATCTTCCATAGAGAATACTTCCTTTAAGGGTTCCTCTCCCTGGGTCGGCATGCTAATTTGTGCACGCCTAAGCTTTGTAGAAAGCGCAGAAACTTTGTCCTTTGGGGGTTTATATTGGCACGATGGCAATTCGTCGTCTGTCTGCCGACCTCTTATTTTCTTAAGAACGCTAGCTTTCGGCTTCACCCGTCTGAGGTACATACCCGGATAAGCCGGTTGTAGCAATCGCAGAGGTGCTCCCTTTATGCCCTAGCCGAACAATCGGGAACGTAGGGCATAAGCATAGGAGCCAGGCAACCTAGCTTGGCAAAAACATAAGTCATAGAGGTGCTATGGCGAAGAAAGACGTATACGAGCAAACGGCACATATATATGGTGAGCTCTATGCTTAGTAGAATAATAAGCTTCTATTTGAAGAAGCCCCCAGTCATAGTGGGGTGTATACATTTAAAGATGTGTACCCCTCAAGTGTGTGGCGTACCCGAACACACGCTAGAAGTCGTGAAAGAAATGAAAAATGGAAAAATTTGAAAAAACAAGGGAAAAGAGATAACGAACAATGTGTCCGGACTTAGGCATAGAATCTTCAGAGTCTAGCAGCGTTCCATGGGTTCGGTTCTAAGCGATTGTCCGATGCATTGCGAAGGCGGTAGGCTCCTCTAGTGAGAACTTCATTAGTAATGAAGGGACCCTCCCATTTGGGCTTGAGCTTGTCCTTTTTCTTCTCTAGCAGGCGTAGAGCGAGTTCACCGACATTATAAGTCTTTGCCCGCACTTCTCTGCTTTGGTATCTCCGAGCCTGCTGTTGGTAGAATGCGGAATGGGCTTTCGCAACATCACGCTCCTCCTCTAGGCCGTCCAGATCGTCCTGCCGATCGAGCTCAGCTTCCTTCTCTTCATACATGCGCACTCGAGGTGAGTCATGAATAATGTCGCAAGGCAAGACCGGCTCTGCGCCGTACACCATGAAAAAAGGTGTGTATCCGGTCGTGCGATTGGGCGTGGTCCGCAGCCCCCAGAGTACGGAATCGAGTTCCTCAACCCAGTGCTTATGTGATTCTTGCAGGGATCGCACTAGTCTGGGTTTAATGCTGCTCATTATCAAACTGTTAGCTCGCTCGACCTGACCGTTTGTCTGAGGGAGATAAACGGAGGCATAATCAAGCTTAATGCCCAAATTAGCGCACCAAGTTTTTGCCTCGTCGGCCGTAAAGTTAGAGCCGTTGTCAGTAATAATACTGTGCGGAACACCATAACGGTGTACGACACCGGATATAAAGTCTATCACCGGTCCGGCTTCAACCGTTTTTACTGGTTTGGCCTCTATCCACTTAGTGAATTCATCCACCATAACCAGCAGATATTTCTTCTTATGGCTTCCCCCTTTAAGGGGTCCGACCATGTCTAGCCCCCAGAACGCAAAAGGCCAAGTAATGGGGATTGTTCGCAGGGTGGTGGGCAGCATATGGCTTTGATTGGAAAAAGCTGGCATCCAACGCAGCGCTGTACGAGGTCCTGTGCATCTGCTCGGGCCATGGGCCAAAAGAAACCTGTACGGAAGGCCTTACTTACAAGGGCCCGAGCTGCAGCGTGATGGCCTCCCAGACCAGCGTGTATTTCAGCCAAGAGCTGCCGTCCCTCCTCTTCGGAGATACATCTTTGAAGGACTCCGGTAGTACTTTTCTTGTAGAGTTCTCCTTCATGAATCTTGTAGGCTTTTGAGCGTCGAACAATACGACAGGCCTCAGTCTGATCACCAGGGAGCTCGTTCCTAGTAAGGTAGGTGAGGAAAGGTTCAGTCCACGGGGCAATTACAACCATGATTTCATGGGCCGAGGGTGTTATTTCGGTGCCTGAGCCCCCGATGATATCGGAACTGTGTTCGGAATCTGGGGGTATGATCGGCTCTGGACCAGTGTTGCCACTCTCGTCCTGCCACACCATGGATGGCTTGAAGAGCCTTTCCACAAAGGTGTTAGGTGGGACGGGGTCGCATTTAGCGCCCATGCGAGCAAGGATGTCCGCAGCTTGATTACTCTCTCGAGCCACGTGATGAAACTCGAGCCCCTCGAACCGAACTGATATTTTGAGTACGGTGTTGCGGTAAGCTGCCATCTTTGGATCTTTTGTGTCGAATTATCCGTTTATTTGGGATATTGCGAGGTTTGAAGCCCCGCGCACCTCGAGGCGTTGTATGCCCATGGAGACGGCCATCCAGAGACCGTGCAATAGGGCCTCGTATTCGGCTGCATTGTTAGAGTCTGTATACAGTATTTGGAGCACATAACAAACTGTGTCTCCTGTGGGGGATGTCAAGACGACACCAGCCCCAAGTACGGCTAGCATTTTAGAGCCATCGAAGTGCATCACCCAGTTGGAATATGTGTCGTACTCTTTAGGGAGTTCGGCCTCTGTCCATTCGGCGACGAAGTTAGCCAACACTTGAGATTTAATGGCTCAGCGTGGCTTGTACGTTATTTCAAATGGTAAGAGCTGAATGGCCCATTTAGCAATCCGGTCGATGGTGTCCCGGTTGTTTATAATATCATTGAGTGGTACTTCGGAAGCCACCGTGATCGAGCACTCTTGAAAGTAGTGCCGCAGCTAGAGAGATGCCATAAAGACTGCATATGCTATCTTTTGATAATGCGGGTATCGGGATTTGCATGGTGTAAGGACCGTCGATACGTAGTATACTGGTTTTTGGAGTGGGAATTTATGTCCCTCTTCCTCTCGTTCGATGACGAGCACCGCACTCACCACCTGGTGAGTTGCAGATATGTAGAGCAACATCGGTTCACCGACGTTTGGGGCGGCTAGGATTGGGTAGCTCGCTAACAAAGTTTTTATTTCTTCCATTCTGGCTATTGCAGCGTCCGTCCATGCAAAGTGGTCGGTACATCGGAGCAGGCGATACAATGGCAATGCCTTTTCTCCTAATCTGGAGATAAAACGGCTTAAAGCTGCCACGGACCCGACTAGTTTTTGGACCTGCTTGAGGTCTGTTGGAGTTGCCAATTGTGACAGGGCTCGGATTTTTGCTAGGTTTGCTTTGATTCCTCTATCGGAGACAATGAACCCAAGCAGTTTTCCAGCGGGGACGCCAAAAACGCACTTTTCCGGATTGAGCCGTACGTCATATGCTCGGAGGTTGCGAATGTAAGGCGTAAGTCATCCACCAATGATTCAACATGCTTGGTTTTGATGACTATGTCATCGACATATGCTTCCACAGTCTTGCCAATTTGCTTTTCTAGGCATGTTTGAATCATGCGCTGGTAAGTGGCGTGATACGTCTCCAACGTATCTACCTTTTCTCACGCTTTTCCTCTTGTTTTGGACTGTAATTTGCATGTTTTGAATGAAACTAACCTCGGACTGACGCTGTTTTCAGCAGAACTACCATGGTGTTGTTTTTGTGTAGAAATAAAAGTTCTCGGAATGGAACAAAACTTTGCGAGGAGTTTTTATATCAATAATAAGAATTTCTGGAGCCAAGACCCACCAGAGAGGGGCCCCTGGTTAGGCACAACCCACCAGGGTGCGCCCCCCTCTCCTGGCGCGCCTAGGTGGGTTGTACCCACCTGGTGGCCCCGCTGATGACCCCCTGATACTATAAATTCACATTATGCTAGAAAAAAATCAGGGAGAAAGAATTATCGCGATCCATGAGACGGAGCCGCCGCCAAGGCTCGTTCTTCCTTGGGAGGGCAGATCTGGAGTCCGTTTGGGGCTCCGGAGAGGGGGATCTTCGTTCTTCGTCATCACCAACCCTTCTCCATCGCCAATTCCATGATGCTCCCCGCCGGGAGTGAGTAATTCCTTCGTAGGCTCGCTGGTCGGTGAGGAGTTGGATGAGATTCATCATGTAATCGAGTTAGTTTTGTTAGGGCCTGATCCCTAGTATCCACTATGTTCTTAGATTGATGTTGCTATGACTTTGCTATGCTTAATGCTTGTCACTTTGGGCCTGGGTGCCATGATTTCAGATCTGAACCGTTTATGAATTCATCATTATATCCATGATTTAGACCCGATCTTGCAAGTTATAGTCACCTACTACTTTTATGATCCGACAACCCCGGAGTGACAACAACCAGGCCCACTCTCGGTGATGATCGTAGTTTGAGGAGTTCATGTATTCACTATGTGTTAATGCTTTGTTCTGGTTCTCTATTAAAAGGAGGCCTTAATATCCCTTAGTTTCCATTATGGACCCCGCTGCCACAGGAGGGTAGGACAAAAGATGTCATGCAAGTTCTTTTAATAAAGCACATATGACTACTTACGGAATACATGCCTACATTATATCGATGAACTGGAGCTAGTGCCGTATCGCCCTAGGTTATAACTGTCTCATGATGAATATCATCCAACAAGTCACCCATCCAATGCCTATGAATTTTGTCGGATCACGGGTTCCGGCAAAACCCTCAAGGTTCGAACACTTGGGTGCACGCGGAGATTTCCTCCCTACCGATCTACGCCCTAGCTCGCTAATATCTCACAGACGAACTCGACGAACTCACAACACAAAGACACAAGATTTATACTGGTTCCGGCCACCATTGTGGTGTAATACCCTACTCCTGTGTGGTGGTGGTGGATTGCCTCTTGGGCTGATGATGAACAATACAAGGGGAAGAACAGCCTCCTGAGGCGAGCTTGTGTGCGTGAGATGCCTCTCAATGGGTTATCAGATGCCTCTATTGTGGTGGCTAGTTCTACTTATATAGGCCCTGGTCCTCTCCCCAAATATTGAGCGGGAAGGGAGCCAACAGCGGCCAATTTGAAAGGGGACAACTAGTACAGCTTATCCTGACAAAAGCGGTCTTCGCCTGCGAAAGGCTCTGGTGGTGACGCCGTCTTGGGCTCCACGGTGACCTCCGTCCTATCGTCCTGCTGGTCTTGGTCTCGTTGCACTGGTATGGAAACCATTGCTTGATGCCTCGGTACTCTACGCCTGCGCTTGCCTCCTTAGAACCAAAGAGGAAACAAGGACGCTGCGCGCGCTGGTGCCCGCTTGGCGACCGCCTGATCTTGATCGTCATGGCTCACGTCACGAGAGCCTCACGAGGTTTGCCCTGCCTTGATTTCTCCGGTCCTCGCGAGTCAGCCTGGTGAGGCCGTTCCTGAGGAAGTCTTGCGTCGTCCGCCTCGCAAGGCTTGGCCCCTCGCGAGGGTCTTGAATGCCTTGTTGATGATGATGGGCCGTATAGGCCTGCTAGCACAGCCACGCCGTGGGCCGCAGGCAGGCAAGTCTGGGGACCCCCGTTCCCAGAACGCCGACAGTAGCCCCCGGGCCCAAGGCGCGCTCAGGCTTGGCTTCGAGGCGAAGCCAAAGGTCAAGCACGGAGCGCCGCGGGCCCCAAAAGCCTGCGGCCTTGGTCGACACGTGGCGGTTGATTGTACGTGGGCGCCTCCGCTTTCCCACGCTGCCTCGGCAACTGCTCGACTTGACAAGTCCCTATGACATGCAAGGAAAACCATCATTACCTGTGATCGTGGGAGGTGCCGGTTGGCCTTCTTCCGCTATAAATGGGAGGGGGGCAGAGCCCCCGTCGCCCATCTCTTCCTTGTTCGCTTGCTTGTTTACTCCTCTGCTCCATTGCTAGTAGCAGCTCCGATGGCGCCGATCTGAAGGTTCTCCGCTGATGAGAAAGGAAAGCCCCCGAGATGATCCAGGGCCGCTCCCGCCGAAGAAGAGGTCGGTTCATCGTCGTGACAAAGCGTCGATGCAGGTGGTGACGAGGCCTTGGTGCGAGCGGCCTCCTCCAGGGTATCCGCTACCCTTGTATGCCCAAGCCGAGGGCTCAGGAGGGCGGAGTGACGAGCGGCGCTGCTCGTGCCGCGTCCGTGCTTGCCGTGCGATGGTGACACGCGTCGTTGCCCCTGGAATCCACGCCACAGATTCCTCGCGCGAGCTTGTGCTATGGGTGCCGATGCCTCAAAGCTCTTGGATCCGCTTCCCGCAATTCTTCTCTGACGTGATGCCGCCGAGGGAGCCCCTCGAGCTCTGGTTGCAGCATGCTGACTGCGATGCTCCGGCGACCGGAGCAGAGGTCGAAGCGGTCCCCACCGACAAGATCTTCATGACCCGTGGCTGGGGCGAGGTCGCACGGGCCTACCATGCGAAGGGCGCCCTTGCGATCCACTTCGAGTATGACGGCGCCTCCACGCTTTTCTTCAAGGACTTCGACGCGGAGGGCCGCTACTTGGAGTGTTGCCCTGGAGGGGAGCGCCGGGATGACGCGAGCCCCGCTCGTGGCTACTCCAGCAGCAGCAACCCATGGGAGTCCAGCGATTCTCCTGAGCTCTACAAGACTCCGGAGACGAGCGACGACAGCTACATGCCCCCGAGCTCTCGCCGGGCTCGGAGCAGGGCTGCGGCGTCCAGCCGCCGCCGCTGATCTGGATGGGGTTGGCGCCGGCCTCCCGCGGCCAACTGTTGATGATGGCTTCAGCCACGGGAGGGTGTAGATAGGATTCCCCTAGGTTCGCATCTCCTGTTCCCTGCGAGGAACCAAGAAGTGCCCCGTGGGGGCGTGTAAGGGTCTGTGATGTCTTTTGTGTATATCTTTCTTATTATGAAAACCTGCGAACGCATGTCCTGTTAAGGCTCGGTCTCCCCTTTCCAACCTCGCGATAGCTTGTTGCTCTATGCTGACAGGTCCTGGTCCCCAGGCAGGCTGCAGCCGTCGCTGGTATGCCAGGTCGCGTGCCGTGGTCAAGGCCAAGAGGTGAGTGGCCCGAGGTCCAGTAAGAGCCCCTGAGGCGCGATGCTCAGGAGGTCCCCTTTAGCGCTCAAGCAGCTATGGTAAGGCAAGAAAGGATGGCGACGTGGCCGCAACAGGGCCGCGGCGAGCATCAACCCTAGGCTCCAACAATTATCCAATCTGAGCGCGATACTTATCTTGGTGGTTTGGGGTCGATGCCTTGTGATGCGCCAGGTTGGTGCGCAAGATTCCGTAGCGTAGCTAGGTTGGGCCCGTACAAGTCTCCCTTCTCCCATGTTCTCCTTAGTGCTCTACATCCTCAGGTCCCGGCCCTCGAGTGAGCTCAGCCGCCGCTGGTATGCCAGGTCGCGTGCCATGGTCAAGGCCAGGGGGTGAGGGCTGGAGAGCCAGTAAGAGCTCCCGAGTCATGATGCTCAGGAGCCCCCCTTTTAATGCGCAAGCGGATTGCACGGGAGAAGAGGAAGCTTGCGGTGCCGCCTGCTATCCTCCTCGTGAGATCCCTGCGAACCAGCACAAGGAGAAGCATGGTTTGCCATTATGGTTGTTAGTCCGCCCGGTTGCTTCGTGAGGAGGCGACGGCACTAAGGTCCTGGTGAGGTGATGTGCGCGGGGCGTGCCGCGAGCCAGAGCTCGGCCGCTTAGATTTGTCGACGTTGCAGGGACGGACCCATGCATAAGCGCCGTGCCGGCGTGAGCGGCCCCCGTGGGAGGTGAGAGTCAGGCAGGTGACGGTGTAGATAAGGTTAGACATAAAAGCAGCTAGCTTAAGGGAATGCCTGGGAGATATATGCCACTGGGACGGACCCTTGTGGCCTGGGAATGATGCAGCCCGAGGGGCGCTCCCAGCTGAATGAACTTGGAAAATGTCACCTGGTTCTGTTGATGAAGAGATATCGGGGCAGCTGAAGGTACGCGGCGAAGGGGCCGCTCCTCACGAGCCACCGGGGCCCTGAGCCTCGGTAGGCTCTAGGGGCTCAGGTGGTTCCCTGAGGACCGTCTCCATCTCTGCCAGGACGGCGTGGTGCCTGGCCTCCTGAGCCGCCAGGACACGCCGCAGGTTGCGCTGATAGGCTGACGACACGCTCGGCAGGCCGAAAGGCATGCGAATGTAGCTGTGCGGTGGACCCTCGCAGTGTCCCATGCGCGAAGGCCAGAAAAGCTCCTGAGAAGCGGCCCTGTTGAGCCCTGGGACGTTGATGCAGATGCGCAGCTCGGCATTCTCATCTGGATGGGGAGCTGCGCCTCGTGAGCGGCGGTCGCCGCGCATGGCCCTTGCGTCTTGCAGCTCCTGAGTGGTCTTGGTGATGAATTCCTGAGCGGTGGGCACTCCTCGTCCTATGTCCTCCTGAGGGAAACGTGCCGTGAAGCACGTCTCCAAGTGGTGCCCGAGCACCTCCCTCGTGATGTTGGCAATGTCTGAGGCCCTCCAGAAGAGAGCCCCCGAGCCCTGCCCGAGGAGGGCGCTGGGCGCGCCTACCTATGCGACGGAAGGAGGCGCCCCTGGAGCTGGTGCTGATCCTGACGAGGTTCCAGCTGCGATGCCACCCTCCTGAGGTCCGGCACGGCGCAACTGCTTCTTCTTCTTGGGGATGGCCTCCGGAGGGCCCCCGCCCTGGCTGTCGGGGTCGTCGATTGCTGCAGCTTGAAAGGCACGCTCGAGGGAGCACACCGCGTCTCTTTCTTCGCATGGGACCGTGATGATTCCGCCGCTTCCCGGCATCCTGAGGACGTTGTAGCCGTGGTGGGTCACCGCCATGAACTTGGCCAGGGCTGGATACCCAAGGATGGCGTTGTATGGCAGACGGATGTGCGCGACGTCGAAGTCGATGAGCTCGGTGCGCTAGTTCTTGCGTTCTCCGAAGGTGACAGGGAGGCGGACCTGCCCTATCGGTGTGGTGGAACCGTCGGTCACTCCTGAGAAAGGCTTGGTAGGCTGAAGCTGGTTATATGGCACTTGGAGGTTGTCAAACGTGTTGACGGACAGGACATTGAGCCCTGCACCGCCGTCGATGAGGGTCTTGGTAACTTGCACGTTGCTGATGACTGGTGAACAAAGCATCGGGAGGGCGCCAGCGGTGGCTGCGCACTTGAGCTGATCTGCCGAGTTGAAGGTGATGGCGCACTGGGACAACCTGAGCTGGCGCGTGGCCTCAAGCTTGGGGAGGACTACATTCACTTCACGATCAAACTGTTTGAAGATGCGCTGCGAGGCTGGGGCCTGAGCTCCGCCCAAGATGCAGGCGATAGCGCGCGGCTCCTGGAAGCCCCCAACCCCCTCGTCCTGATGGTGGTCGTCATTCCTTCTTGGTGGTGGCGGTAGCGGGGGAAGACTGGCGTTGCCCTGAGGGTGATCCTCACGAGGCTGGTCCCTCCAGGCACCCTCGCGAGGATGATCCTGCCAGCGGTCCTCACGAGACCTATCGCGCCACTCCTGGCACGGGCCACGGTCGTCCCAGCGCCCGCCTCCACGTCCTCCTCCCCGGCCGTAGCCCCGGTCGCTGCGCTCGGGGCGTCGACCGAAGCGTCCTTCGCGAATGGCTCTGAGCTCTTGACAGTCGCTGGTGTTGTGGGTATTCAGGTTGTGGAAGGCGCAGAACGGTCGGCTGCTCTTGGATGACTCGGGCTGGTCTCTGCCTCGCTTGGTGTTCGGCTCCGCTGCGAGCACGGCTGCTCCCTTGCGCTTCACGTCCTTGGCCTTGGCTTTCTTCTCCTCCGGGTCCGCAGCCGGCAGCTCGAGGAGGGAGAGGCGCCCTTCCTCAGCTCTTGCGCACTTGGTCGCCAGGTTGAACAACTCTTGAGATGTGCACAGCTCCTCGTGGATAGCGAGCTCTTCCTTCATCTTGACGTCGCGGACGTCATCAGAGAACGCGGAGATGATGGCCTCATCCGTCACCTTGGGGATCTTGAGACGAATGTTGTTGAAGCGCTGGATGAACTTCTGGAGGGTCTCCCCTGGTTGTTGCTTGACGCGGCGCACGTCACCCGCGGCCGGCGGGCTGTCGCGAGTGCCCTGGAAGTTGGCGACGAAACGGTCGCGCATCTCGTCCTAGGAGGAGATCGAGCCTGGAGGCAGGTTCAGGAGCCACGAACGGGCGCCGTCTTTGAGTGCCTTAGGGAACCAGTTCGCCATGACTTTCTCGTCGCTGTTTGCCGCCTCCATACTCAGCTCGTAGAGCTGCAGGAACTCCGCGGGGTCGGGGGTGCCGTCGTAGTGAGGAGGCAGATCCGGCTTGAACTTGCCCGGCCAGGCGACGCTACGCAGCTCGGGGGTGAAGGCGCGACAGCCGGCCGTGGTCGCCGGGGCCCGTCTTGGAGGTGGAGCTTGGTCTTGACGCCCACGTGCCGCCACAAAAAGCGGCGCAGGGTCCTGGCGCGGCGGTGCGAGGAGCGGCGGAGGGTTCTCTTGCGGCAGAGGGACTTCTTCACAGCTTCTTTCTTCGCGTGCGGGCACGGGACGCGGCAGGTCGCGTCTTGGGGCCGCGCGCCTTGGCGCCAGGGCGCCGTCTTGGGGCAGAGGTGGTGGAGGTGCTCCGTGAGCTACGTCGCCCGTAGCTGGCGGAGGGTGAGGCGGAGAGAGGGACGGCGCAGGGGAGCCCCCTATGGAGCGGACGAGCTCGGCGATGCAGTTGAGCCAGTCCTTGTAGAGGTCGTCGACCGTGCGGTAGCGCAGGAGCTCGTGCGCCATGAGGAGAGCGGCCCGTACGTCCATGGGAGCGTGACGAGCGTGGGACGAGGAGCCGGCCGGGGTCAGTGATGGAGTGGCGGTGTGGCCGTCCCACCGCACCGAGGGGTGCAGCGAGGACGCTTGCTGCTCGTTCCCCGTCGGGCCGGTGGCGGCGTTGGCGGCAGGAGACGGGGAATGACGAGGTGGCCCACCGACGGGAGCCGTCTGAGTGACGCGGCTGGCTAGGGCAGCTCGGCGCTCAGCACGAGCACAGCGAGCGTCCGCCATGGAGGCGATGGAGCAACTGGACGCGAGACGACGGAAAGGAAGCTCCAGCGCACCCCTACCTGGCGCGCCAAATGTCGGATCACGGGTTCTGGCAAAACCCTCAAGGTTCGAACACTGGGGTGCGCGCGGAGATTTCCTCCCTACCGATCTACGCCCTAGCTCGCTAAGATCTCACGGACGAACTCGACGAACTCACAACACAAAGACACAAGATTTATACTAGTTCGGGCCACCGTTGTGGTGTAATACCCTACTCCAGTGTGGTGGTGGTGGATTGCCTCTTGGGCTGATGATGAACAATACAAGGGGAAGAACAGCCTCCTGAGGTTGAGGTATTCTTGTGCTCTGCGAGCTTGTGTGCGTGAGATGCCTCTCAATGGTTTATCAGATGCCTCTACTATGGTGGCTAGTTCTACTTATATAGGCCCTGGTCCTCTCCCCAAATATTGAGCAGGAAGGGAGCCAACAACGGCCAATTTGAAAGGGGACAGCTAGTACAGCTTATCCTGACAAAAGCGGTCTTCGCCTGCGAAAGGCTCTGGTGGTGACGCCGTCTTGGGCTCCACGGTGACCTCCGTCCTGCCGTCCTGCTGGTCTTAGTCTCGTTGCACTGATATGGAAACCTTTGCTTGATGCCTCGGTACTCTGCACCTGTGCTTGCCTCCTTAGCACCGAAGAGGAAACAAGGACGCTGCGCGCGCTGGCGCCCGCCTGATCTTTATCGTCATGGCTCAAGTCACGAGAGCCTTGCGAGGTTTGCCCTGCCTTGATTTCTCCGCTCCTCGCGAGGTACCCTGGTGAGGCCGTTCCTGAGGAAGTCTTGCGTCTACCGCCTCGCGAGGCTTGGCCCCTCGTGAGGGTCTTGAATGCCTTGTTGATGAAGATGGGCCGTACAGGATTGCTAGCACATGTTGGGGAACGTAGTAATTTCAAAAAAATTCCTACGCACACACAAGATCATGGTGATGCATAGCAACGAGAGGGGAGAGTGTTGTCCACGTATCCTCGTAGACCGAAAGCGGAAGCGTTATCACAACGCGGTTGATGTAGTCGTACGTCTTCACGATCCGACCGATCAAGTACCGAACGCACGGCACCTCCGAGTTCTACACACGTTCAGCTCGATGACGTCCCTCGAACTCCGATCCAGCCGAGTGTTGAGGGAGAGTTTCGTCAGCACGACGGCGTGATGACGATGATGATGTTCCACCGACGCAGGGCTTCGCCTAAGCTCCGCAACGGTATTATCGAGGTGTAATATGGTGGAGGGGGGCACCGCACATGGCTAAGAGATCTCAAGGATCAATTGTTGTGTTTCTGGGGTGCCCCCTGCCCCCGTATATAAAGGAGCAAGGGGGAGGCAGCCGGCCAAGGGGAGAGGCGCGCCATAGGGGGTAGTCCTACTCCCACCGGGAGTAGGACTCCTCCTTTCCTTGTGGGAGTAGGAGAAGGGAAGGGGGAAGGAGAAAGAAGGAAGGGTGTGCCCCCCTTCCCTAGTCCAATTCGGACCAGACCATGGGGAGGGGTGCGGCCACCTTTTGAGGCCTTTCTCTCCTTTCCCGTATGGCCCATTAAGGCCCAATACGAATTCCCGTAACTCTCCGGTACTCCGAAAAATACCCGAATCACTCGGAACCTTTCCGAATTCCGAATATATTCGTCGAATATATCGATCTTTACGTCTTGACCATTTCAAGACTCCTCGTCATGTCCCCGATCTCATCCGGGACTCCGAACTCCTTCGGTACATCAACATACATAAACTCATAATAAAACTGTCATCGTAACGTTAAGCGTGCGGACCCTACGGGTTCGAGAACTATGTAGAAATGACCGAGACACGTCTCCAGTCAATAACCAATAACGGGACCTGGATGCCCATATTGGCTCCCACATATTCTACGAAGATCTTTATCGGTCAGACCGCATAACAACATACGTTGTTCCCTTTGTCATCGGTATGTTACTTGCCCGAGATTCGATCGTCGGTATCTCGATACCTAGTTCAATCTCGTTACCGGCAAGTCTCTTTACTCGTTCCGTAACACATCATCCCGCAACTAACTTATTAGTCACAATGCTTGCAAGGCTTATAGTGATGTGCATTACCGAGTGGGCCCAGAGATACCTCTCCGACAATCGGAGTGACAAATCCTAATCTCGAAATACGCCAACCCAACAAGTACCTTTGGAGACACCTGTAGAGCACCTTTATAATCACCCATTTACGTTGTGACGTTTGGTAGCACACAAAGTGTTCCTCCGGTAAACGGGAGTTGCATAATCTCATAGTCATAGGAACATGTATAAGTCATGAAGAAAGCAATAGCAACATACTAAACGATCGGGTGCTAAGCTAACGGAATGGGTCAAGTCAATCACGTCATTCTCCTAATGAGGTGATCCCGTTAATCAAATGACAACTCATGTCTATGGCTAGGAAACATAACCATCTTTGATTAACGAGCTAGTCAAGTAGAGGCATACTAGTGACACTCTGTTTGTCTATGTATTCACACATGTATTATGTTTCCGGTTAATACAATTCTAGCATGAATAATAAACATTTATCATGATGTAAGGAACTAAATAATAACTTTATTATTGCCTCTAGGGCATATTTCCTTCAGTCTCCCACTTGCACTAGAGTCAATAATCTAGTTCACATCGCCATGTGATTTAACATGAATAGTTCACATCACCATGTGATTAACACCCATAGTTCACATCGTCATGTGACCATCACCCAAAGGGTTTACTAGAGTCAGTAATCTAGTTCACATCGCTATGTGATTAACACCCAAAGAGTACTAAGGTGTGATCATGTTTTGCTTGTGAGATAATTTTAGTCAACGGGTTTGTCATATTCAGATCCGTAAGTATTTTGCAAATTTCTATGTCTACAATGCTCTGCATGGAGCTACTCTAGCTAATTGCTCCCACTTTCAATATGTATCTAGACCGAGACTTAGAGTTATCTAGATTAGTGTCAAAACTTGCATTGACGTAACCTTTTACGACGAGCCTTTTGGCACTTCCATAATCGAGAAACATATCCTTATTCCAGTAAGGATAATTTTGACCGCTGTCTAGTGATCTACTCCTAGATTACTATTGTACTCCCTTGCCAAAATCAGTGTAGGGTATACAATAGATCTGGTACACAGCATGGCATACTTTATAGAACCTATGGCCGAGGCATAGGGAATGACTTTCATTCTTTTTCTATCTTCTGCCGTGGTCGGGTTTTGAGTCTTACTCAATTTCACACCTTGTAACACAGGCAAGAACTCTTTCATTGACTGTTCTATTTTGAACTACTTCAAAATCTTGTTAAGGTATGTACTCATTGAAAACTTTATCAAGCGTCTTGATCTATCTCTATAGATCTTGATGCTCAATATGTAAGCAGCTTCACCGAAGTCTTTCTTTGAAAAACTCCTTTCAAACACTCCTTTACGCTTTGTAGAATAATTCCACATTATTTCCGATCAACAATATGTCATTCACATATACTTATCAGAAATGCTGTAGTGCTCCCACTTACTTTCTTGTAAATACAGGCTTCACCGCAAGTCTGTATAAAACTATATCCTTTGATCAACTTATCAAAGCGTATATTCCAACTCCGAGATGCTTGCACCAGTCCATAGATGGATCGCTGGAGCTTGCATATTTTTTAGCACCTTTAGGATTGACAAAACCTTCTGGTTGCATCATATACAACTCTTCTTTAATAAATCCATTAAGGAATGCAGTTTTGTTTATCCATTTGCCAGATTTCATAAAATGCGGCAATTGCTAACATGATTCAGACAGACTTAAGCATAGATACAAGTGAGAAACTCTCATCGTAGTCAACACCTTGAACTTGTCGAAAAACCTTTTTGCGACAATTCTAGCTTTGTAGATAGTAACACTACTATCAGCGTCCGTCTTCCTCTTGACGATCCATTTATTCTCAATTGCTTGCCGATCATCGGGCAAGTCAACCAAAGTCCATACTTTGTTCTTCATACATGGATCTCATCTCAGATTTCATGGCCTCAAGCCATTTTGCGGAATCTGGGCTCATCATCGCTTCCTCATAGTTCGTCGGTTCGTCATGGTCAAGTAACATGACCTCCAGAACTGAATTACCCTACCACTCTGGTGCGGATCTCACTCTGGTTGACCTACGAGGTTCAGTAATAACTTGATCTGAAGTTCCATGATCATCATCATTAACTTCCGCACTAATTGGTATAGGTGTCACAGAAACTGGTTTTTGCGATGAACTACTTTCCAATAAGGGAGCAGGTACAATTACCTCATCAAGTTCTACTTTCCTCCCACTCACTTCTTTCGAGAGAAACTCCTTCTCTAGAAAGGATCCATACTAAGCAACGAATGTCTTGCCTTCGGATCTGTGATAGAAGGTGTACCCAACTGTCTCCTTTGGGTATCCTATGAAGACACATTTCTCCGATTTGGGTTTGAGCTTATCAGGATGAAACTTTTTCACATAAGCATCGCAACCCCAAACTTTAAGAAACGACAACTTTTGTTTCTTGCCAAACCACAGTTCATAAGGTGTCGTCTCAACGGATTTTAGATGGTGCCCTTATTTAACGTGAATGCAGCTGTCTCTAATGCATAACCCCAAAACAATAGTGGTAGATCGGTAAGAGACATGATATATCGCACCATATCTAATAAAGTACGGTTACGATGTTCGGACACACCATTACACTGTGGTGTTCCAGGTGGCGTGAGTAGTGAAACTATTTCACATTGTTTTAACTGAAGGCCAAACTCGTAACTCAAATACTTTTCTCCATGATCAGATCGTAGAAACTTTATTTTCTTGTTACGATGATTTCCCGCTTCACTCTGAAATTATATGAACTTTTCAAATGTTTCAGACTTCTGTTTCATTAAGTAGATATACCCATATCTGCTCAAATCATCTGTGAAGGTCAGAAAATAATGATACCTGCTACGAGCCTCAATATTCATCGGACCACATACATCTGTATGTATGATTTCCAACAAATATGTTTCTCTCTCCATAGTTCCGGAGAACAACGTTTTAGTCATCTTGCCCATGAGGCACGGTTCGCAAGCATCAAGTGATTCATAATCAAGTGATTCCAAAAAACCCATCAGTATGGAGTTTCTTCATGCGCTTTACACTAATATGACCTAAACGGCAGTGCCACAAATAAGTTGCACTATCATTATTAACTTTGCATCTTTTGGCTTCATTATTATGATTATGTGTATCACTACGATCGAGATCCAACAAACCATTTTCGTTGGTGTGTATGACCATAGAAGGTTTTTATTCATGTAAACAGAACAACAATTGTTCTCTAACTTAAATGAATAACCGTATTGCAATAAATATGATCAAATCATATTCATGCTCAACGCAAACATCAAATAACACTTATTTAGTTTCAACACTAATCCGAAAGTATAGGGAGTGTGCGATGATGATCATATCAATCTTGGAACTACTTCCAACACACATCGTCACCTCTCCTTTTACTAGTCTCTGTTTATTCTGCAACTCCCGTTTTCGAGTTAGTACTCTTTATCAACTGAACCAGTATCAAATACTGAGGGGTTGCTATAAACACTAGTAAGTACACATCAATAACATGTATATCCAATATACCTTTGTTCACTTTGCCATCCTTCTTATCCACCAAATACTTGGGGCAGTTCCGCCTCCAGTGACCAGTTCCTTTGCAGTAGAAACACTTAGTCTCAGGCTTAGGTACAGACTTGGGCTTCTTCACTTGAGTAGCAACTGGCTTGCCGTTCTTTTTGAAGTTCCCCTTCTTCCCTTTGCCCTTTTCTTGAAACTAGTGGTCTCGTCAACCATCAACACTTGAAGTGGTCTCGTCGACCATCAACACTTGATGTTTTTCTTGATTTCTACCTTCGTCGATTTCAGCATCATGAAGAGCTCGGGAATTACTTTCGTCATCCCTTGCATATTATAGTTCATCACAAAGTTCTACTAACTTGGTGATGGTGACTAGAGAATTCTGTCAATCACTATTTTATCTGGAAGATTAACTCCCACTTGATTCAAGCGATTGTAGTACCCAGACAATCTGAGCACATGCTCACTAGTTGAGCGATTCTCCTCCATCTTTTAGCTATAGAACTTGTTGGAGACTTCATATCTCTCAACTCGGGTATTTGCTTGAAATATTAACTTCAACTCCTGGAACATCTCATATGGTCCATGACGTTCAAAACGTCTTTGAAGTCCCGATTCTAAGCCGTTAAGCATGGTGCACTAAACTATGTAGTCATCATATTGAGCTAGCCAAACGTTCATAACGTCTGCATCTGCTCCTGCAATAGGTCTGTCACCTAGCGGTGCATCAAGGACATAATTTTTCTGTGCAGCAATGAGGATAATCCTCAGATCACGGATCCAATCCGCATCTTTGCTACTAACATCTTTCAACATAATTTTACTCTAGGAACATATCAAAAATAAACACAGGGAAGCAACAACGCGAGTTATTGATTTACAACATAATTTGCAAAAATACTATCAGGACTAAGTTCATGATAAATTTAAGTTCAATTAATCATATTACTTAAGAACTCCCACTTAGATAGACATCCCTCTAATCCTCTAAGTGATCACGTGATCCATATCAACTAAACCATGTCCGATCATCACGTGAGATGGAGTAGTTTCAACGGTGAACATCACTATGTTGATCATATCTACTATATGATTCACGCTCGACCTTTCGATCTCCGTGTTCCGAGGCCATATCTGTTATATGCTAGGCTTGTCAAGTTTAACCTGAGTATTCCGTGTGTGCAACTGTTTTGCACCCGTTGTATTTGAACGTAGAGCCTATCACACCCGATCATCACGTGGTGTCTCAGCACGAAGAACTTTCGCAACGGTGCATACTCAGGGAGAACACTTATACTTTGATAATTTAGTGAAGGATCATCTTATAATGCTACCGTCAATCAAAGCAAGATAAGATGCATAAAGGATTAACATCACATGCAATCAATATAAGTGATATGATATGGCCATCATCATCTTGTGCTTGTGATCTCCATCTCTGAAGCACCGTGCTCGTGATCTCCATCTCCGAAGCACCGTCATGATCACCATCGTCACCGGCGCGACACCTTGATCTCCATCATAGTATCGTTGTCGTCTTGCCAAATAATTGCTTTTACGACTATCGCTACCGCTTAGTGATAAAGTAAAACTATTACATGGTGATAGCATCTCATACAATAAAGCGACAACCATATGGCTCCTGCCAGTTGCCGATAACTCGGTTACAAAACATGATCATCTCATACAACAAATTATATCACATCATGTCTTGACCATATCACATCATAACATGCCCTGCAAAAAACAAGTTAGACGTCCTCTACTTTGTTGTTGCAAGTTTTACGTGGCCGCTACGGGCTTAGCAAGAACCGTTCTTACCTACGCATCAAAACCACAACGATAGTTTGTCAAGTTGGTTCTGTTTTAACCTTCGCAAGGACCGGGCGTAGCCACACTCGGTTCAACTAAAGTGAGAGAGACAGACACCCGCCGGTCACCTTTAAGCAACGAGTGCTCGCAACGGTGAAACCAGTCTCGCGTAAGCGTACGCGTAATGTCGGTCCGGGCCGCTTCATCTCACAATACCGCTGAACCAAAGTATGACATGCTGGTAAGCAGTATGACTTATATCGCCCACAACTCACTTGTGTTCTACTCGTGCATAGCATCAACGCATAAAACCAGGCACGGATGCCACTGTTGGGGAACGTAGTAATTTCAAAAAATTTCCTACGCACACACAAGATCATGGTGATGCATAGCAACGAGAGGGGAGAGTGTTGTCCACGTACCCTCGTAGACCGAAAGCGGAAGCGTTATCACAACGCGGTTGATGTAGTCGTACGTCTTCACGATCCGACCGATCAAGTACCGAACGCACGGCACCTCCGAGTTCTACACACGTTCAGCTCGATGACGTCCCTCGAACTCCGATCCAGCCGAGTGTTGAGGGAGAGTTTCGTCAGCACGACGGCGTGATGACGATGATGATGTTCCACCGACGCAGGGCTTCGCCTAAGCTCCGCAACGGTATTATCGAGGTGTAATATGGTGGAGGGGGGCACCGCACACGGCTAAGAGATCTCAAGGATCAATTGTTGTGTTTCTGGGGTGCCCCCTGCCCCCGTATATAAAGGAGCAAGGGGGAGGCAGCCGGCCAAGGGGAGAGGTGCGCCATAGGGGGGAGTCCTACTCCCACCGGGAGTAGGACTCCTCCTTTCCTTGTGGGAGTAGGAGAAGGGAAGGGGGAAGGAGAAAGAAGGAAGGGTGCGCCCCCCTTCCCTAGTCCAATTCGGACCAGACCATGGGGAGGGGTGCGGCCACATTTTGAGGCCTTTCTCTCCTTTCCCGTATGGCCCATTAAGGCCCAATACGAATTCCCGTAACTCTCCGGTACTCCGAAAAATACCCGAATCACTCGGAACCTTTCCGAAGTCCGAAAATAGTCGTCCAATATATCGATCTTTACGTCTCGACCATTTCGAGACTCCTCGTCATGTCCCCGATCTCATCCGGGACTCCGAACTCCTTCGGTACATCAACATACATAAACTCATAATAAAACTGTCATCGTAACGTTAAGCGTGCGGACCCTACGGGTTCAAGAACTATGTAGACATGACCGAGACACGTCTCCGGTCAATAACCAATAGCGGGACCTGGATGCCCATATTGGCTCCCACATATTCTACGAAGATCTTTATCGGTCAGACCGCATAACAACATACGTTGTTCCCTTTGTCATCGGTATGTTACTTGCCCGAGATTCGATCGTCCGTATCTCGATACCTAGTTCAATCTCGTTACCGGCAAGTCTCTTTACTCGTTCCGTAACACATCATCCCGCAACTAACTTATTAGTCACAATGCTTGCAAGGCTTATAGTGATGTGCATTACCGAGTGGGCCCAGAGATACCTCTCCGACAATCGGAGTGACAAATCCTAATCTCGAAATACGCCAACCCAACAAGTACCTTTGGAGACACCTGTAGAGCACCTTTATAATCACCCATTTACGTTGTGACGTTTGGTAGCACACAAAGTGTTCCTCCGGTAAACAGGAGTTGCATAATCTCATAGTCATAGGAACATGTATAAGTCATGAAGAAAGCAATAACAACATACTAAACGATCGGGTGCTAAGCTAACGGAATGGGTCAAGTCAATCACGTCATTCTCCTAATGAGGTGATCCCGTTAATCAAATGACAACTCATGTCTATGGCTAGGAAACATAACCATCTTTGATTAACGAGCTAGTCAAGTAGAGGCATACTAGTGACACTCTGTTTGTCTATGTATTCACACATGTATTATGTTTCCGGTTAATACAATTCTAGCATGAATAATAAACATTTATCATGATATAAGGAAATAAATAATAACTTTATTATTGCCTCTAGGGCATATTTCCTTCAGCACAGCCACGCCGTGGGCCGCAGGCAGGCAACTCTGGGGACCCCCGTTCCCAGAACGCCGACAAATTTATCCCATATTGATCTTGCTAAGTTACTACTGCTGCTGCTACTATTACACTTGCTACAAAATACTGCTATCACTATTACTGATACCGTTGCTGCTGCTACTACTATCAAAACTGTCAAACTACTTTGCTACTGATCGCTTTGCTGCAGATAATTAATCTCCATGAGTGGTTGAATTGACAACTCAGCTGCTAATACCTTCAAATATTGTTTGGCTCCCCTTGTGTCGAATCTATAAATTTGGGTTGAATACTCTACCCTCGAAAACGGTTGCGGTCCCCTATACTTGTGGGTTATCAAGACCTTTTTCTGCCGCCGTTGCCGGGGAGCATAGCAATATTTGTTGAGTCACTTGGGATTATTATCATATTATCACTATGAAGAATCTGAAGGATCCAAAGACTAAGATATTTCCCTCAAAGACGAGGGGAGGTAAGGAATTGCCATCCAGTTCTGCTTTAGATTCACCTTCTGTTATGAGTAAACTTGCAACACCACCACCACATGCTATTACTTCTGATATGTCGCAAGTTATTGATGATGCTACTTCTACTATGGATAATGCTTATGATGATGCTAGTACCTTGCTTGATAATGATGATGTGCCACTTGGTGAATTTCTTGATAAACAAATTGCTAGAGTTATACAACATGATGTTGTTGAATCTAATGATGAACTTGAAACTGAAACTCTTGAAACACCTGCTAGAACTAGCCTTCCTAGGTATGAATTGCCTAAGGTAATGGAAGGCTATGTTATGAGTGAAGAAGCAACTAGAGATATTCTTGCTTGTAAGGATAGAGATGATCTAGAGAAATTACTATGCAAGTATAAAGAAAAATCTCTAAATGCTAGAATGAAATGTGATCCTAAGTTTGCTACTTCACCTATCTGTATTGCTGATAAGGATTATGAATTCTCTGTCGACCCAGAGTTAATTACTTTGGTTGAATCTGATCCTTTCGATGGTTATCAAACTGAAACTGTTGTGGCACATCTTACTAAGTTGAATGATATAGCCACCCTTTTTTACTCATGATGAGAAAAGTCGATACTACTTTATTCTCAAATTATTTCCGTTCTCATTAAAGGGTGATGCTAAAGCTTGGTACAATACTCTTGCTCCTGGTTGTGTGCGTAGTCCCCAGGATATGATTTATTACTTTCCTGCAAAATATTTTCCTGTTCATAAGAAACAAGCTGCCTTACAGGAAATATTTAACTTTGTGCAAACTAAAGAAGAGAGTCTCCCACAAGCTTGGGGGAGGCTTTGCCAGTTACTTAATGCTTTGACTGATCATCCTCTTAAGAAAAATGAAATACTTGATATCTTCTATAATGGACTAACCGATGCCTCTAGGGACTTCCTAGATAGTTGTGCTGGTTGTGTTTTCAGGGAACGAACTATTGCTCAAGCTGAAGGACTATTGAATAACATATTGAAAAATTATGATGATTGGACTATTCCTGAACCACCGCCTAAACCCACTCCGAAGAAGAGGGGTATATTATATCTCAGTCCTGAAGATATGCAAGAGGCAAAGAAATCTATGAAGGAAAAAGGTATTAAAGCTGAGGATGTTAAAAATTCACCTCCTATTGAAGAAATACATGGGCTTAATACACCACCAGTGCCTAAGGTGGTAGAGGTAAATTCTCTTATGAAATTCAATGGTAATGACAATCCTCACAATATGCATCCTAGTCAATGCCTTTATGAGTTTGAAAACTACATTAGAAAACAAGATCACTTCAATGCAAATGTTATGAAACAGTTGAAATATAATTCTGATATGATTGCTCGCTTGAGTGACTTGTTATTTAGAATCTCAAATGATGTTAGAGGTGTTGGAAAACATGCTCCTATGGTACAAACCTACCTAGAACAAGTTGCTAAATCACAAAGAGAGTTACTTGATGAAATGAATCATAATATGCATGACTTTGCTGTTAGAGTTGCAACTAGAGGAGGTAAAATGACTCAGGAACCAATTTATCCTGAGGGACACCCAAAAAGAATTGAACAGGATTCACAAAGAGCTAATGCTAATGTACCTAGTCCTTCTAAAAAGAAAAAGAAAAATGATAGGGCTTTGCATGCTTCTAGTGAACCTGAAATAGAGAAACCTCCTGATAATGAAAATGAAATTTCTATCTCTGATGCTGAAACTCAATCTGGTAATGAACATCCACCTAGTGATAATGAAAAAGATATAGATGATGTTCATGAAGATGCTCAACCAAATAATGAAAGAGAACCAGATAATGATGTTGAGATAGAACCACTTGTTGATCTTGATAACCCACAACCTAAGAATAAAAGGTATGATAAAAGTGAGTTCATTGCTAGAAAACACGGTAAAGAAAGATAACCATGGATTCAAAAACCTATGCCTTTTCCACCCAAGTCAGCTAAAAAGAAAGATGACGAAGATTTTGAAGGCTTTGCTGAAATGCTGAGGCCAGTCTTTTTGCGTACTCGCTTGACTAATATCCTTAAAATGCCTCCTTATGCAAAGTATATGAAAGACATCATCACAAATAAAAGAAAAATATCGAAAGCTGAAATCTCCACTATGCTTGCTAATTATACTTTCAAAGATGGAGTACCTAAAAAACTTGGAGATCCGTGTATACCAACTATACCTTGCTCTATCAAAAAGAATTATGTGAAAACTACTTTGTGTGACTTAGGAGCTGGTGTTAGTGTTATGCCTTTCTCTTTATATAAAAGACTTGACTTGAATAAACTCACACCTACTTAAATATCTTTGCAAATGGCTGACAAATCAACTGCCATACCCATCGGTATCTATTGGGATGTGCCCGTTGTTGTTGCTAATGTTACTATTTTGACTGACTTTGTTATACTTGAGATGCCCGAGGACGACAACATGTCGATTATCCTTGGTAGACCCTTCTTGAATACTGCAGGGGCTATTATTGATCGCAATAAAAGCAAGTTCACTTTTCATATCAATGGTAATGAGCATACGGTGCACTTTCCGAAGAAACAATTCCAAGTGAATGGTATTAATGTTATTGAAAAATCTCCAACAATCACTATTGGAAGTTTTCAAATACCTCTACCTACTGTCAAAAAGAAATATGAAATGCTTATTGTTGGGGAAATGCATATCCCCATTGAGGTAACTTAGTGATTTACGAAAGTTCTTCAGTTTCATGCTAATCGAAAGTGGTTGTTAATAAGACTTGATCAACCTTATTAATGAATCATTTTTGAGCAGTATGAAGTTGATGAATTTAGTAAGCACTACCTTCTGTCCCTACTTTTTATTCTCTATTTTTATTAGTAAAATAAAATAAAATGCCATGTTATGTCCGTTTTCTGAATTTCCCGTACAATAAAAAAATGACCCAAAAAAAGTTCTCAGAATGCCCTGAAAATTATATGATTTTTTCCTGAATATTTAAGGATTTTTGGTGCAAAAATAACCAGAGGGGGGGGGGTGCACCAGGTGGGCACAACCCACCTGGGCGCGCCAGCACCCCCTGGTGTGCCCTGGGGGGTTGTGGTCCCCACGTGGGCCCCCTCACTTATCTCTTTAGCCCACATTGTCACCTACCTCCAGAAAAAATCACCCTTGCTCTCTCTCCCGTGTTCTTGAGCTCAAACCCGCGGATTTCGATCTCTTTGCTCGAAGCTCCATTTTCGAAACTGTTACGGGGGATTGTTGCTTGGTATGTGACTCCACCATTTGTCCAATTAGTTTTTGTTTTAGTGGTCTATACTTTGAAAAAATAGTTACTCTTGGTGCTGCTGTAGATGTTCTTGCATGTTCAATTCTTAGTGTTCTAAGTAGTTTGAATGCTTGCTATGGCCTCTATGTATCCCTATGAGTAGTTGCTATTAGTTTGGTGAAGTTCTGTTGGAAAAAAATTTGTGAACTAAAAATTCAGATTTTTGTTCATAGGAAAAAATTGTATGCGGACATGAATATCTTCAGGAAATATGGCTCTAAGAAGAACCCTAAGGGTGTTATTGGGGAGTCTTTTGACAGTGATCTCCGCCCTCTGAGGTTGGCGGAGGTACGGCCGTGTGAATGGCCGCACACCCCGTTCCTGCAAGCGGCTGGAATTCATGAGGAGTTCATGCAATTTATCGCCAATGCCGGTCTCACCGACTTCATCGCAGATGAGTGTGACCAACACCAACTCCTCACAAACATGTTTGTTCAAATTTTTACATTCCTACCTAGGAATAATCCTCCTGAAGTGAGTTTTGATTTATATGCTGAAAACCATCAGATACCACTTACTGAGTTTTGCAACATATGCATGATCCCGTCTGATGGGAGCCTGGCTGAGCCTAGGCCGGCTGAGTTTGAGGGCTTCTGTCGCACTTTGACAGTGGGTGATGAGAGGAGAGTGTCAGCCATCACTGCCGGTGGCTTACATTTTCCTGCGGTTCGTTACTTTGCATATTTCATTACCAAATGCTTGCTTGCTAGGGAGAAGGTGGGCGCACTGAGTTCACCAGACCTTACTGTTTTACGTCGTGCAATAGAGGGCGACAACACTTATAGCTTGGGAGCTATTGTGGCTCGTCGCCTCCATCTTAATAAATCTCAAGGTAAAATACATGGTGGGATTTTTGCTACTCATTTGCCGGCTCACTTCGAGGTTGAGATACACCCTCATAATTACCCTCTAACCAAGGTTTACCTAGACCAGGCAGCCATGCATCACCATCACTTTCTTGCACATGATCGCACTGATGTTTCCATTCCTTATAACATAGTCTATAGCGTTGACACTCGTGATGTTATTCCCTTGCCTGCACCTTCTTTGTTTGATTCTTTTGCCAGGGCGGATACCGGATTATGCTTGCAGACATCCTCGCCTAGTGGAACGCTCACGCTGCTGTAGAGGCTGCACAGACACCTCAGAAGTGGGATGTGTGGATGCCCGCTCCTCAGGATCCCTACTACCCTCCAGGCTACTGATCGATTACCAACTTAGGCCAAAAGACTAAGCTTGGGGGAGTACGTGTTCTCACCGACATTATATTCATGTTCATTCATATCATTCTACTTGTCGGTGTTCACACTTTTTCATTGTATCATCCATGCTAGATTTATTTTCTTGCTTTCTTTTTGTGTGTTTGGAAAAACTTTAGAAAAAAAAATTAGTTGTAGTAATTTACTTTCCATGCATGCTTAGTAGTAGTATTAAAAAGAAAACCCAAAAAGATTTCCTCGTTCTTCTTTTGCTTGTTGGGAGCTTTCCCGTGTAAATAGTTTTTCTCGTTTTTGCTTTTTATTTTCTTGTTGAAGAAAACCAAAAACTCCAAAAATATTTCGGTGTGTTTCTCTGAATTTCTTTTCTTTTTATTCGAGTTGTACCGAGGAGAAGACCACGATGAAAATGTTGAGTGGCTCTCATATGAATAACTGTTGAACTAATAAGAGCCCATTTACCTTGTGTTCTCCTATTGAATAAAATGTTTGCAGATTCCGGCTTAGTCCATGGCACTCTTGCACTATTATTATTTTCATATCGTTCGTTCGTGCAAGTGAAAGGCAATAATGACGATATTCGACGAACTGGCTGTGGCAAAGAGAAACTGGTATGAACTCGACTTGTTCTATTTGTGTAAATATGTTTAACCTAGTATCCATGATTCAGCCCATTATGATTAAACATGTTTGCAATGACAATTAGAGATTATAGTTTCTCGTGCCATGGATAAGTAGCTGGGAGTGAATAATGATTTATCTTGGATATCAACATAGCGTTAACATGATTGTGATGTACTATGATGATATGGTATCCTCCTCTGAATGGTCGCGTGGCTTGACTTGGCACATGTTCATGCATGTAGTTGAATCAAAACCAACATAGCCTCTATGTTATTTATGTTCATGGCGTTCATATCCTACTCATGCTAGTGTCCAATGTTACTTATGCATAATGCCTGGTTATGATCGTTGCTCTCTAGCTGGCCGCCTCTCAATCTTAATTGCTAGCCTTCGCCTGTACTAAGTGGGAACTCTGCTTGTACATCAAAAACCTTGAACCCAAAGTTATTCCAGATGAGTCCACCATACCTTCCTATATACGGTATTACCCTGCCGTCCTAAGTAAATTTGCATGTGCCACCTCTAAAAACTTCTAAAAAATTATCCTTTTGTGTGCCTGGATCGTTCATGGAACGACAGGAGGTGGTCGATATCTTCCGTGCTAAGCATGTTATCCTCAGGTCGAGTGTTTATTCACTCGCCATTGCACGAGGAAATGGGCGGTAATAGGGATTCCCAGTCCCGAACTAAAAAATGCAATTAATTAAACAAAACTCCCCTGGGACTGATGTTGGTATGGATGACACCCGTTGTTTCGGACAACCCATGGAGTGTGATTGATGGTGGAGGGGGAGTAAACCTTTACTTTTATCGCTTCTGAACCGCCACTAGCGTGATTGGCATGGAAGATGTTGATAACTGATAGTCGTGAAGTGAATAAGACGGGTGCATGTCTCAAAATATCATTTATCTCTGTTTTCAAAATTGAGCTCTGGCACCTCTGCAAATCACTGCTTCCCTCTGCGAAGGGACTATCTATTTACTTTTATGTTGTGTCATCACCTTATGTAAACAAGCGCCAGAAACTGAGTAGAGCACAACTGTCATGATTTATGCATTGTGTATAGCTAACGTTGGGTGCATCATGACTGGATCTTTTCTACCATGAATTACAATGTTTAGTCGCTGCTTGAACTTTGGAGGTGCTCTGCATTTATGTTTTGCGGTCTCAGAAAGCGCTAGCAAGATACCATTATTGTCATATTATATCATGGTTGTCTTGACAACGTGTTGCTATTTGAAATATCTTATTATTGCTCGCTAGCTGATTATGTCATTGATATGAGTCAATATAATCTTTAAGTGTTATTGTTGACATGGTTAGTTATAATGTTGGCTGAAAACCTGGGTGCTGTTTAAGCTTATTTATGCAAACAAGAGCAAAAGAGTTCGTAAAAGTTTTTCTTTCTCACTTTCAGTTTATCAACTAAATTGCTTGAGGACAAGCAAAGGTTTAAGCTTGGGGGAGTTGATACGTCTCCAACGTATCAACTTTTTCTCACGCATTTCCTCTTGTTTTGGACTCTAATTTGCATGATTTGAATGAAACTAACCCCGGACTGACGAAGTTTTCAGCAGAACTACCATGGTGTTGTTTTTGTGCAGAAATAAAAGTTCTCGGAATGGAACGAAACTTTGCGAGGATTTTTTATATCAATAATAAGAATTTCTGGAGCCAAGACCCACCAGAGAGGGGCCCCTGGTTGGGCACAACCCACCAGGGTGCGCCCCGTCTCCTGGCAAAGTTTCATTCCAGAGAGGGGCCTCTGGGTTGTACCCACCTGGTGGCCCCACTGATGACCCCCCTGATACTGTAAATTCACATTATTCTAGAAAAAAAATCAGGGAGAAAGAATTATCGCAATCCACGAGATGGAGCCGCCACCAAGCCCTGTTCTTCCTCGGGAGGGCAGATCTGGAGTCCGTTTGGGGCCCCTGAGAGGGGGATCTTCATTCTTCGTCATCACCAACCCTTCTCCATCGCCAATTCCATGATGCTCCCCACCGGGAGTGAGTAATTCCTTCATAGGCTCGCTGGTCGGTGAGGAGTTGGATGAGATTCATCATGTAATCGTGTTAGTTTTGTTAGGGCCTGATCCCTAGTATCCACTATGTTCTTAGATTGATGTTGCTATGACTTTGCTATGCTTAATGCTTGTCACTTTGGGCCCGGGTGCCATGATTTCAGATCTGAACCGTTTATGATCATCATTATATCCATGTTTTAGATCCGATCTTGCAAGTTATAGTCACCTACTACTTTTATGATCCGACAACCCCGGAGTGACAACAACCGGGCCCACTCTCGGTGATGATCGTAGTTTGAGGAGTTCATGTATTCACTATGTGTTAATGCTTTGTTCCGGTTCTCTATTAAAAGGAGGCCTTAATATCGCTTAGTTTCCAATATTGACCCCCTGCCACGGGAGGGTAGGACAAAAGATGTCATGCAAGTTCTTTTAATAAAGGAAGTATGACTATTTACGGAACACATGCCTACATTATATCGATGAACTGGAGCTAGTGCCGCATCGCCCTAGGTTATAACTGTCTCATGATATATATCATCCAACAAGTCACCGATCCAATGCCTACGAATTTGTCCCATATTGATCTTGCTAAGTTACTACTACTGCTGCTACTATTACACTTGCTACAAAATACTGCTATTACTGTTACTGATACCGTTGCTCCCGCTACTACTATCAAAACTATCCAACTACTGTGCTACTGATCACTTTGCTGCAGATAATTAATCTCCAGGTGTGGTTGAATTGACAACTCAGCTGCTAATACCTTCCAATATTCTTTGGCTCCCCTTGTGTCGAATCTATAAATTTGGGTTGAATACTCTACCCTCAAAAACTGTTGCGATCCCCTATACTTGTGGGTTATCATGGCGCCGGCGTTCTTGAGCCTGAAAGGCATAGTGTGAAGCAGAAGGGCCAATACGGGGTGATGAATGCCGTTGCGGCCTGGTCGGATTCCTTCATCTTAATTTAATGGTATCCGGAGTATGCGTCGAGGAAACACAGTGAATCGTGTCCCGCGGTTGTGTCAATAATCTGGTCAATGCGAGGTAGTGGGAAGGGATCCTTAGGGTAGGCCTTATTAAGGTCTTTGAAATCGACACACGGGCGCTAGGATTTATCCTTCATCGGTACCATGACCAGGTTTGCTAACAAGTCTGGATGTTTGATCTCTCTAATAAACCCGGCTTCGAGTAGATTGGCTAGCTCCTCCCCCATAGCCCGTCGTTTGGGTTCGGAAAATCGTCGTAGCGTTTGCTTGACTAGTTTGTATCCCTTCAATATATTGAGACTATGTTCGGCTAGTCCGCGTGGGATTCCTAGCATATCCGAATGGTGCCAGGCAAAGACGTCCCAATTCTCGCGCAGGAACACGCGTAATGCAAGTCGACCGTTGGATCCAGCTATGCCCCAATGGAAGCTGTCTTCTTGGGGTCCGTCGAGTGAACTTGAAATTTGACTATTTCGTCTGCTGGTTTGAAGGAAGTGGACTTAGGTCTCTTATCGAGGATTACGTCGTCCCTATCCACTGTGGAATGTAGGGTGGTTAATTCTTCGGCCGCAAGGGCCTCAGATAGTGCCTCGAGGGCCAGAGAGGCGGTTTTATTTTTGGTGCGGAGTGCTATGTCCGGGTCATTGGTGATAGTGATAACTCCGTTGGGCCCGGGCATTTTGAGCTTCATATACCTGTAATGGGGTATGGCTTGAAAGCGTGTGAATGCGTCTCGCCCCAGCAGGGCGTGATACCCGCTGTTGAAAGGTGCCACATGGAAGAGTAACTCTTCGGACCTATAGTTCTTCGGCGTGCCGAATACCATGTCAAGTTTGATTTTCCCCGAGCATCTTGCTTCCCGACTGGGGATAATGCCTCGAAAGGTTGTATTACTTTGCTCAATGCGACTCCTGTCCATTTGCATTTTATTGAGCATGTCTTCATAGATGAGGTTCAGTCCGCTTCCGCCGTCCATGAGCACTTTAGTGAGCCAAGAGCCATCCACGATTGGGTTTAGGACCAAAGCGGCTGGTGCCCGAACTGATCGGGATCTTGGTTCATCGTCGGCATTGAAAGTTATTGCCTTATCGTTCCAAGGATTTATTGCTGCTACTTGGCAGACCTCGGCGAGGTCGCGGAGCGCCCTTTTACGCCGATTATTTGAACAAAAGGTCTCGAAGACCGTAAAAACTTTGAGATCATCGTCCTCTGAAGAGTACTTCTCTGGGGTAGTGTTGGTGAGGATACCCTCGCCACTCTTGGCCACTTGCCGGAGTATCCAACATGCTCGGAGGCTGTGCGTTGGTTCGTTATTCGGCGTCATGTGTATTTGACAGGGCCTATCGAGCCATTCCTCGAAGACAGTTCTATGTCCCGTAAAGGGCTTAATTTTCATGTCCACGGGATGATGATCAGGTGCCCCGCGAGGGTGCATCTTTTTTGCCCGTTCGAGAGATGGCTTAAAGGCCTGCGGTTCCCAGCGGGCTGTCTGAGTTTTCCAAGCACTTTCCATTGTGCAGTACTTCTGTATTATGTGTGCCAAATCTGCAAAGTGCAGTACGCGACGACGGTTGAGGGCATTAAGGATTCCCTCATCCGTACAGTTGTTGCAAAATACTGAAATCGCGTCGTCGTCGCAGCAATCTTTGATCTTGTTTTTAACAAGGAGGAATCTGGCCCAAAAGTGATGGACTGTTTCCTGAGGCTGTTGCCGCACATACATTAGGTCGCATATGTCCGGAGGACCGAAATTGCTTGGGGAATATTTCTTGTGGTGGGTGGGCGGGCTTAAATTCGCACCCTGACCCACTGTGGAATCCGAAGTTTGACGAATTTCTGAGGTAACCAGCCCGGGCTCCGGAGTGTCCGGCGATTTCTCAGGCTCAACGTCCGATTCTATGTTCGGAGGACAGGGAGTGTCCTCCCGAAGATGGGTATCCGGCTCTCCGGGCTCGGGAATCCGAACATAGTTTGTTCTCAACGTAGGAGAAGAGTTATTGTCGGCTTGTTCCTCCACAACCGTTACCAGATGGGTGATCGGCGGATATTTGATTTCTCTCTGATCAGGTTTAAGCCCAATCCGATCATAGTCAGCGCGATCCCCAGGGCGGCGATGTGATCTAGCAGCTCATTCAAAGACGCTACATCTGCCGGATCCATCTTGTCGGAGTATTCTGGGCCGATGCGGAGATGATTTTTGGCAACTTGGGGGGCCGCCTTCGGCTTAACGGCCGAACGGGCACCCATGCTGAAGCTGCCAAGCCGGAGGGTCTGCCCTGAAACTAGGGCTCCTTCAGAAGTGATACTGTCATTGATGACAAGGCGAGCTATCAATCCCTCTATCAACGACACAGAGGAACTCTCAATGAAAGCAGCAATGTCGGTGTCAAAACTGCCAGATCTCGGGTAGAGGGTCCCGAACTGTGCATCTAAGGATCGAAGGTAACAGGAGGCAGGGGACACAATGTTTACCCAGGTTCTGGCCCTCTTGATGGAGGTAATACCCTACTTCCTGCTTGATTGACTTTGATGAGTATAGGGGTTACAAGAGTTGATCTACCTCGAGATCGTAATGGCTAAACCCTAGATGTCTAGCCTGTATGATTATGATTGCCTCTACGGACTAAACCCTCCCGTTTATAGACACCGGAGGGGGCTAGGGTTGTACAAGGTCGGTTTACAGAGGAAGGGAACTACACATCCGGACGCGAAGCTTGCCATCCACGCAAAGGAGAGTCCCATCCGGATACGGGGGACGGTCTTCGATCTTGTATCTTCATGGCCCATCAGTCCGGCCCATATCATATATCCCGGACACCCGAGGGCCCCCTATTCTAGGACTCCCTCAGTTGGTGGTAAGCAGTATGACTATCACTACCCACAACTCTTTGTGTTCTACTCGTGCATATCATCTAAGCATAGACCTGGCTCGGATGCCACTGTTGGGAAACGTAGCATGCAATTTCAAAAAAATTCCTACGCTCATGCAAGATCTATCTAGGAGATGCATAGCAACGAGAGGGGGAGAGTGTGTCCACGTACCCTCGTAGACCGAAAGCGGAAGTGTTTGACAACGCGGTTGATGTAGTCGAACTTCTTCTCGTTCTGGCTGATCAAGCACCAAACGTACGACACCTCCGAGTTCTGCACACGTTCAACTCGATGACGTCCCTCGAACTCTTGATCCAGCAAAGTGTCGAGGGAGAGTTCCGTCAGCACGATGGCATGGTGATGGTGATGGTGAAGTGATCCGCGCAAGGCTTCGCCTAAGCACTACATGAATATGACCGGATGCGTAAACTGTGGAGGGGGCGCCGCACACGGCTAGGAATCAATGTTGTGTGTTCTAGTAGTGCCCCCCACATATATATAGGTGGGAGAGGGAGGGGAGCAGAAAGGGGCACCCCAAGTAGGAGGGATCCTACTTGGGCGCCTCCTCCAAGTCGGCCTCGCCCCTTCCATAAGTATCGGAGGGGGGAGGAAAGAGAGGGGGGAGGGAAGGAAAGGGGGAGGCCGAATCCTCCCCCTTCCTTCTCCCTTCCCTCCTTTCCTTCTCCTCGTGTTTCCGCCTATATGGGGGCGCACCAGCCCCTTGTGGGCTGGTCTGTCCTTCTCTTGGCCCAATAAGGCCCATATCTTTGCTGGGGTTGCCCTGAACCCCTTCCGCTGACCCGATATGTACCCGGTGTCCGAATACTATCGTCCTATGTATATCAATCTTTACCTCTCGACCATTTCCAGACTCCTCGCCATGTCTGTGATCTCATCCGGTACTCCGAACAACATTCGGTCTCCAAATCACATAACTCATATAATACACAATCGTCATCGAATGTTAAGCGTGCGGACCCTACGGGTTCGAGAACTATGTAGACATGACCGAGACACCTCTCCAGTCAATAACCAACAGCGGAACATGGATGCTCATATTGGCTCCTACATATTCTACGAATATGTTTATCGGTCGTATCGTAATGACAACATACGTTATTCCCTTTGTCATTGGTATGTTACTTGCCCGAAATTCGATCGTCGGTATCTTCATACCTAGTTCAATCTCGTTACCGGCAAGTCTCTTTACTCGTTCTATAATGCATCATCCCGCAACTAACTCATTAGTCACATTGCTTGCAAGGCTTCTTATGATGTGCATTATCGAGAGGGCCCAGAGATACCTCTCCGATACTCAGAGTGACAAATCCTAATCTCTATCTATGCCAACCCAACAAACACCTTCGGAGATACCTGTAGAGCATCTTTATAATCACCCAGTTACGTTGTGACGTTTGATAACACACAAGGCATTCCTCCGGTATCCGGGAGTTGCATAATCTCATAGTCGAAGGAATATGTATTTGACATGAAGAAACCAATAGCAATAAAACTGAACTCAATATGCTAAGCTAACGGATGGGTCATGTCCATCACATCATTCCTCCGGTTATCGATCTTCGAGTTCAGCGCCGCTGACGTTTTCCAGCACTCACCTTTTGGTGACATGCTAAATTCTTTAAAGAACTTATCCTTGGAGGAGGACTCACAGCCGAACTATGTTCGGGTTGAGCTAGAGACGGATGACGAGGAATTTTTCTTCCCACCCGCCACCCACTTCATAGCCACTGTCGATGACTTAACCGACGTGCTTGACTATGGCTCCGAAGACATCGACGGTATGGACAACGATGCCAATCAGGAGCAAGGCCAAGACCCGTCATTCACTGGACGTTGGACGGCTACCTCTTCGTATGATGTGTACATGGTTGACACACCCAAAGGATCTGGCGACGACAAAGAAGAGCAGATGCGAATAAAACCTCTGAGACGTAGTCCAAACGCCGACGCCCTAAGCACCGTTCTAAGCCTCGTCACTCAAAGGACGGCAACACTGGCACTGGAGAGAATATTACTGCAGGCGACGCAGAAAACAATGAAGACCCTGTCGGAGCCACATCCGAACAGGAGGAACATGACAACAGGCAAGACAACCCTGATGAACAGGCCATAGAAGATGACTCGGAGGACGATAGTTACCGTCTACCCTCCGAGGAGGAGACAAGCCTCGGCAACGAAGATTTCATCGTGCCGGAAGATCCTCTGGAGCAGGAGCGCTTTAAGCTTCAGCTCATAGCCATTGCAAAGAGCCTGAAAAAGAAACAGCAGCAGCTTCAAGCCGAATAAGATCCGCTCGTTGACCGATGGACTGATGTCCTGACAGCCGAAGAATACGGCCCCAGGCGCCCAGCCAAGAGCTACCCGAAGCGCAGACTGCTACCTCAATTCGATGAGGAAGCACCAGAGCGCACATCTCCCTCGCGTAATGCGGAACGACCACCACGTGGTCGAGACAAGGTAGCCGACCGGCCACCCCGCGGCCGGGATAAAGCGGCAACACAGGCCGAACAGCAGCCTGCCCCACCGCCTTGTAAAAACAGAGACGGAAGAGTTCGGGGTCACACATACGACCTCCGGCAGATCCTGGACGATAGAACAGGACACACAAGATCGATCTACGGATTGCAAGGGCGTGCCTCGAGGCACGACGACGGCTACCTGTTCGGACGTGATAAATCTAACCATGCCCGGGCCGAACACCGCAGACGGACTCCATCAGAGCTACGCCATGACGCGGCCCGATATAGAGGCGCCGCACACCCTCTCTGCTTCACAGATGAAGTACTGGATCACGAATTCCCCGAGGGGTTCAAGCCTATCAACATTGAATCATATGACAGCACAACCGATCCCGCAGTATGGATCGAGGATTTCATTCTCCATATCCATATGGCTCGAGGAGATGACCTCCACGCCATTAAATACCTCCCACTAAAGCTCAAAGGGCCAGCTCGGCACTGGCTTAACAGCCTGCCTGAAAATTCCATCGGCACCTGGGAGGACTTGTAAGAAGCTTTCCTGGACAACTTCCAAGGAACCTATGTCCAGCCACCAGACGCGGATGACTTAAGCCACATAGTTCAACAACCTGGAGAATCAGCCAGAAAATTCTGGACTAGGTTCCTAACCAAAAAGAACCAGATCGTTGACTGTCCGGATGCCGAGGCCTTAGCAGCCTTCAAACTCAGCATCCGTGACGAATGGCTAGCATGCCACCTCGGCCAAGAAAAGCCGAAGTCCATGGCAGCCCTCATGGCACTCATGACCCACTTTTGCGCGGGAGAGGACAGTTGGCTGGCCCGTAGTAACAACACAGCCAACGAGACAGGCCCCTCCGAGGCCAAGAATAGCACTAGCAAGCTCCGGCGCAATAGACACAAACGCCGAAGCATTGGCAACAACACCGATGACACCACGGTCAACGCCGGATTCACTGGCTCCAAGTCCGGCCAATGGAAGAAGCCCTACAAAAGGAACAACGAAGGACCTTCCAGCCTGGACCGCATACTCGACCGTCCGTGCCAGATACACGGCACCCCGGATAAGCAAGCTAAGCATACCAACAGAGATTGTTGGGTTTTCAAGCAGGCCGGCAAATTAAATGCCGAAAACAAGGAAAAGGGATCACAAAGTGAGGACGAGGACGAAGAGCCCCGGCAGCCGAACACTGGGGGTAGAAGAAATTTCCCCCTCAAATCAAAACGGTGAACATGATATACGCTACGCACATCCCCAAAAGGGAGCGTAAGCGAGCACTTAGGGACGTCTATGCGGTAGAGCCAGTCGCCCCAAAATTCAATCCGTGGTCATCATTCCCGATCACCTTCGATCGTCGGGATCACCCAACTAGTATCCGCCATGGCGGTTCAGCCGCACTAAACCTCGACCCAATTGTTGACGGGTTTCACCTACACGAGTCCTAATGGACGGTGGTAGCATCCTCAACCTGCTTTATCAGGACACAGTGCGGAAGATGGGCATTAACCCCTCGCGAATCAAACCAACAAAGACTACCTTTAAAGGAGTCATACCAGGCGTAGAGGCCCGCTGTACGGGCTCAATCACGCTGGAGGTGGTCTTCGGTTCTCCGGATAACTTCCGAAGCGAAGAGTTAATCTTCGATATCGTCCCCTTCCGCAGCGGCTATCATGCACTGCTCGGACGAACCGCGTTTGCTAGATTCAACGCAGTGCCACACTATGCTTATCTCAAGCTCAAGATGTCCGGTCCATGCGGCATCATAACAGTCAATGGCAATACGGAATGCTCCCTCCGAATAGAGGAGCACACCGCCGCCCTAGCAGCAGAAGTACAGAGCGGCCTTCTCAAGCAGCACCATAGTACGGCTGCCGAGCCCTCGGACATCATTAAGAGGTCCCGGACTACATTGCAACAGGACGGCATGGCTCGTCAAGAGCTCGACTAGCAATCCGGCCTCCGTCCCAGTACCAATGAGGTAGTGCAATTCGTACCACGCGTACACAATTACGCACTCAAAGTTCCATGGACATTGACGGAGGCACAAGATAACCCGGGGTCTACAGTTCGGCCAGACAGATCCCGGACACACATACTTTTACCTTTTTCTTGTTTCAGGTTCCTTTTTCCGCGGGCCTGATCACAAGTCCTTCAGAAGGATTGGCATACAACGGAGGCAAGCAGCACAGGTGTGTAGGGTAACCTTTATACGTTCTTCTTGACGATATTCAAACTTATTTCTCAGGACCCGCACGCTGCACCCTACTAATCCCGACATGTTAAATAGCCCGGATACTTCTCGCACCATCTGTACAAGATACGCCTTGACGTATCCATCCAGTTATAATAAAAATGGTTCGTGGCCCAGTTTCTGTGGTTTTCGCTTCTTACTTCGTTTTATTTCGATCCACTTATTTGCGGCATCGATACTCTTCTGCACGTTTCATATTCGCCAGGGGCTACTTGTCGCCCCACAATACGGCAGCAAAGTCCGAACACTTCTTATATATAAGTTCGGCACCCCGAATTTAGCGCTGTATGCATTGGCTCCGAATCATGTCTTTGGTCAATAGTTGGGTTGCCCGGCTCCTGTGCTTGCTACCCTACGTTCCGCTCTATCGGCTAGGGTAGTAAAGGGAGAACTACTGTGATTGTGCCCTGGCCTTGACCGGATGAGCACCTCAGTAGAGAAAGCTGAAAACTGACTGTCATGATACGGCGAGAGCCGGTCAGCTGCTCAAGGGTTACAAAAATCGTTGGAGATTTTTTCCGCGTCATGCGAAGGATCGGCACTTCCCGATCAGACGCTGACAGCACCCTGGCTTGGACCAGGGGCTGCGCACTTGCTTAATTATAGAACTCCTATGGCTAAGTGAGGGCCTTTAAGCCGTACAGTCCGATTGCCTTGTTCGTTGCGCTAAACAACTCCTCCAAAGGACCATATAATTGGATCGAGATTGTTTAGAATCCATCCCGAACACCTCCGTACTATCTACGCGAGGGCAGAAGCCGACGACTGGTCAACCCTTAGATTACAAATAACACGGCCGCACAGGAGGAAACAATTTAAAGCATAATAAAATTATTTTACAAATACCGGCTTTGTTCCCATAATACAAGGCAAGGGTAACATAAATACATTTATTCAAATAAAATGGCCTGCGAACATTACGCCACCGCAAGTCGAGACCCCTCTACGACATCCGCGAAATATCGCTCGGGTGTGCGGTGCTCCTTGCCCTCCGGCGGCCCGCTGGCAACTTCAACAGCATTCATCTTCGCCCACCACATCTTGCAGTGAGCGAAGGCCATACGGGCACCTTCAATACAGGCGGAGCGCTTGATGACGTCCAGCCGAGGACAGGCGTTCACCAGCCGCCTCACGAGTCCGAAGTAGCTGCCGGGCATAGCTTCGGCTGGACACAGCCGGATTGTCAAATCCTTCATGGCTAGTTCGGCCACCCTGTGCAGCTCCACCAGCTGCTTCAGCTGATCGGTGAAGGACACGGGATGCTCTGGTGTCACGTACTGCGACCAGAATAGCTTCTCCGTAGAACCTCCTCCTTCGGCTTGGTAGAACTCTGCAGCGTCGGATACGCTGCGTGGTAGATCCGCAAAAGCCCCTGGGGAACTCCGAACCCGGGTTAGTAAAAGGTATTGCTTCTCCGCATACTTGCTTTGCATCTTAAATGCCTTACCCGCCGTGATCTTCTTGGCCTCCTTGATCTCCTGGAGGACGGCCTGGGCCTCATTCCGTGCGGTCTCCGTGCTCTGACGAGCCTTGGTGAGTTCGGCCTCTTTAGCCGACGCATCATTCTCCAAGGTCTCACATTTTTTGACCGCATCTTGGAGCTCCTGCTGAACTTCTTTGACCCGGGCCTTGAGCTTTTTTCGAGCGGCCTGCTGCTGGACAACTTTCTCCTCGGCCTCGTCCAGGGCCTTCCTCAGGGCCTCGACCTCGGTCGCGGCTCCTGCACATATTACGACACTACAGTCAATATACATCGCCTACGCTTTCCGAACACACAGCAAGTCGTTATTCACCTTGCTTCTCCTAGAGCCGAACCCTAACCTCGCCGAGCTCGTTCTCGGTCTGCTCCAGCCTCTGCCTCAATTCAGAGACTTCGGCAGCATGCGAGGTTGCGGCCAACAGTGACACCTGCTTATGCATACATGCTAAGTTAGTCTCCTACAGTACATCCTCTGTCCGGTTCTTCTTGCCGAACACCGGACAGTGTCTTAGGGGCTACTGACTACAGGTTTTTTTCTCTTTCTATGTCACTTACCTCGAAACCTGTCAACAGGTTGCTGTAGGCGTCGTTCAGTCCACTCTTGGCGGACTGAACCTTCTCAATCACCGCACCCATAAGGACGCGGTGCTCGTCCATAACGGAGGCGCCTCGTACCGCCTCCATCAGGTTGTCCGGTGCCCCTGGATGGACAGGGACCACCGGCGGAAGCGGCATACCCCCTCCTTCAAAGGGGGCTGCTCGCCCGACCCCGGAGCCCTATGGGTCTCCGGAATCGTATCCGGCTAAGGGCCAAACTGGATACGGCCCTCTTCGCCAGTCTTCATGGGGATCGTCTCCTCCATGTGTCCGGCAGTGGAGGCTTCGCCTCGTGGCGCCTCCCGGACAGCGTCCTGGGCTCCTCCCCGGTTCAGGTCGGCCCTCCGGGACACCACTTCGGTGTCGTCCCTGGCCCCAGGGGAGTAAGCGGGCGGTGGCGACTGGCTCGCCATCTCCGACGGAGCCAACGAACCTTCAGATGAGGATCGCTGGACAAGGTCATGGGCCGGACTGCAATAGTACAGTTAAACTATGTCAAAGATAAATGGAGAGAAAGGGCTGATGCACGCACGAGCAAGCCATGTCACTTACGATGCGACCTGGGGCTTAGTACGGGGGCGTCGTTCCGGACTACTGTCGACATCCCATGCGGTGTTGACCGCTGGGGCGCCTTTCCCCTTCTTGGGCATCTCCGCCTCCAGACGCGCTGAAGCCGCCCTCTTCTTGTTCTTCTCCTCAAGGGGAGGGTTGTTCTCCTCCTCCTCCTCGTCATTGTCCTCAGGGACAGAGGAATGAGCTCCGTCGTATTCAGACGTCACGTCCGGAGTGCCCTTGTGACGGGGGTCACTCTTGGCCCCCTTGGCCTTCTTCTTGGCCTTCTTCTCCGGCGCCATATATGGCGCCGACCCCAGCATCTTCGCCAGGCACGGGATGACAGGTTCTTCGGGCAGCGGGATCGGACACTGGATCCTCCTCGCCCTCTCTATCCAGTCCTGAAAGAGCAATAATAAAAACTTAGATATCATCCTCGAAACATTTAAGTCGGGGATACGTCAGAAAAAATATACCTCGCTGGCGGGGTGTTTACAATCGTGACGACGGTCTGAGTCCGTGGTCGGTGGCTTCTCGTTACCCTTAAAGAGCAACTTCCATGCCCCTTCGTGAGAAGTCTCAAAGAGCCTTCTCAAGGTCTGGTGCTTCTTTGAATTGAACTCCCACAAAGGGCGGCTTCGGCGCTGGCACGGAAGAATCCGGCGGACCAGCATCACCTGGAAGACGTCAACGAGCTTGACGTTCTCGGTCACCATGCTTTGAACGCGCGTTTGCAGCGCTATCAGCTCGTCAGGTGAACACCAGTCTGGACTCTTCTCGACCCCGGAGGTGAGTCGCATGGGAGCACCGGAGCGGAATTCGGCAGCCCCGGCCCAGGTGGTGCCGCGAGGTTCTGTGATGTAGAACCACTGCTTTTGCCATTCCTTTACTGTCTCCACAAAAGTGCCTTTGGGCCAGGAGACGTTGGAGAGCTTGCTCACCATGGCTCCTCCGCACTCCGCGTGCTGGCCATCCACCACCTTCGGCTTCATGTTGAAGACTTTGAGCCACAGCCCGAAATGGGGATGGATGCAGAGGAAGGCCTCACACATGATGATAAACGCCGAGATGTTGACGAAGGAATTCGGGGACATATCATGGAAATCTATCCCATAATAATACTAGCCCGCGGATGAAAGGGTGGAGTGGAAACCCTAGCCCGCGGAAGAAATGAGGGATGAATACTACCCTCTCTGTAGGCTCCGGCGTGGGAACGACTTGTCCCTCGGCTGGCAGACGATGGGCGATCTCCTTCGCCCAATATCCAGCCGCCTGGAGCTCAGTAATGTCCTCCTCCTTGACGGAGGAGACCATCCACTTGCCCTGACCACCGGATCCAGGCATGGTTGCTTGAGTGGAAAGGAGATGAGAACTTGGGCGCTGGAGCTTGAGATCGGAAGGGTGGAGATAGAGAGAGAGAGCGTGAGAAGAGGAAGGGGGAATCCTTATCCCCTTATAAAGGCAGCAAATATTAATAGCCTCCTCACTCGCCTTAGGATTCGCCTGTTCCCAAGGGCTGTGTAAACGGCAAGGTTGAGTTACCCATGCCCGCATTGATGAGAATCCCGCAATAAGGGGACACGATCTCTGTTTCGACAAGACGTGCCAATAGCGACCGCGTCTCGTAACATGGGATGGCAGAAGAAAAATGGTTCGAAATTATGACCGGACAAACGCGATGTCGTGTTGTAAAGAAGCTGTGAACAGATTAGATTCGTGCAAATATTATATTCTCTCTGCGGTTGTGTATGGTGTGTGTAACAGGTCCGGATACAATCATCGCATCCGGAGACTATCTTGGAGTTCGGAGAAAGGGGAACCCGCCTTGCAATGCCGAAGATAATCTGCGCGCCGAACTCCTCGTCATTGAAAGCCAGGTTTAGGGGCTACTGAGGGAGTCCTGGACTAAGGGGTCCTCAGGCGTCCGGCCTTTTATCCATGGGCCGGACTGATGGGCTACGAAGACATGAAGGCCGAAGATTATACCCGTGTCCAGATTGGACTTTCCTTGGCGTGGAAGGCAAGGTAGGCGACCAGCTGTGAAGATTCCTTCTTATGTAACCGACTCCATGTAACCCTAGATCTCTCCGGTGTCTATATAAACCAGGGAGCATATTCCGGATAGGGGACATTCATTACCATATACACATAGGCTAGACTTCTAGGGTTTAGCCTTTACGATCTCGTGGTAGATCAACTCTTGTAACACTCATATTCATCAAGATCAATCAAGCAGGAAGTAGGGTATTACCTGCATAGAGAGGGCCCGAACCTGGGTAAACATCGTGTCCCCCGTCTCCTGTTACCATCGATCCTAGACGCACAGTTCGGGACCCCCTACCCGAGATCCGCCGGTTTTGACACCGACAACGGTGGTGATGCAACTATCTCTGCAGGGCTTCACCGAGCACTACGAAAATATGACCGAGGACGAACTAGAGGGAGAGGGCCACCGCACACGACTTCGGGATCGTGTTATGTGTTGCCCCTCTCCCTCCACACATATATATAAGTGGGGGGAGGTAGCCTAGGGTTCCCCCAAGGGGCCGGCGGCCACCTTGGGCGCCTGCCCTAGCCGTGCCCCCCTTCCTTCTTGGGCGCGCGAGGGGAAGGTAGGAGGGGGTGGCGCCCCCCTTTCCTTTCTCTTAGGTGGAGGGGAAGGCAGGAGGGGCTAGCCCTCCCCCTTTCCTTCCCTAGGGCCGATGCCCAGGGAGAGGGCGTGCCAGCCCCCTTGTGGGCAGGTGTGTGCCTCCCCTTGGCCCATTAGGCCCATATACCTCCAGGGGCCTCCCGGTGTCGGAGTTATTGGCCATGGGTAGCGTCATCTGCCCCCCATGACATTTGAAGACATCGGGGTCGACTGCGCCCCTCAAGCCTCAAAGCTCGACCGCCGCCTTCTTTTGGCCGGCTAGTCCAAGCGGCCGGCTGCCGGAAGGCGGACGACCCCAGAAGACGGCCACAAAGCGGGCTGCCTCCTAGCAGGCGACCTCCAGAGAGGCCGGCTCCTAGCAGGCGGCTCCAGGCGCCCTCAAAGTCTGCACCCCCATAAATGCGATGAGATGGGGCGTGGCTACAGCGAGGCCTGCCACCCCCGAATTTTGGACGGGTCGTGGCCACAGTGTGCGGTACCAGCCGAAGATCTCCAGCGCTGCGCGGCACTGTGGCCTCTCCACCTGTGACATCACCCACGTCAGAAGGGACCCTGCTCCCACGACGGGCTGTCGGTACGGCCTGCAGGCGGCGGGCCCTACCTGCCTGTGAGAAACCCGAAGGCGGCAAGCCTTGGCAAGTCGGCCACGGAGGAGGCAGACACCGAGAAGGTGGCCCCCCCCTCCCTAGGAGATCGTGCGCCATTAACCAGAGGAGATGGGGAATGGCTACAGTGAACGCCTGCCAGGCGACGGAACTGTAGCCATGCCATCCTCGACAAAGCAAGCGTCATTAGAAGCACAGCTACAATGACGAGCAGCCAGCAAGACCCGCAAGCGGCGGGCGCGGCCTGTCGGCCAAGTACAAGATAGCCGGCGGGGCCCCCAGTCGGCGGGCCCCAGTAGCCAGCGGAGAAGCCGGCCACTAGAGACACTGACGGCCTGGGCCTATACCCGGCCAGTTTACCATTGTCCTCCTGGGGGGTAGGCCTATATAAACCCCCCAGGGCACCCTTGCAAAGGGTTCAGACTCTTAGATCACACAACCACACACATAGAGAGAGGAGAGAGCTAGCCTTGCCATTCTTCCTCCTCTAGCAAACAGCTTAAGGAGCATCTTGTAGCTACTTGTTGATATAGTGAGCATGCGGAGACCCCGCAGAGCAGGACTAGGGGTGTTATCTCCTAGGAGAGCCCCGAACCTGGGTAAAGTTCGCCGGCGTACATGTCTACGCCTCATCCCGCTTCCTCGCACCGGCGACATCTTATTAGCCCCCACCATGATAAGCCATCACTTGGCATATGTCGCACCAAAACCCCGACATTTGGCGCCCACAGTGGGGCTAGGTGCACCGTCATCCGGAGATCTGTTCTGGACGGGAACCCTCTTCCTTCCTGCCGAGCACAGCCAACCTGGCACGCCAGACGGCGTTTGCGCCGACGCGCTGCATGGCGCAGAGGTCGCCTGCGCAGTGAGCTGCCTCGCTGACCATGTTGGCGAGATCCGCCTCTCCGACGAGCCTGCGTCCGGCACCGGCACCGATGGCCCCAAGAACTGCCTCGTCAGCCTCCTCGACCAGCTCCACATCGCCAACGAGCCGGCCTCCGACCTAGAGTCGATCGGCTCCACCGACCCGATGCTCGTCGACTCCGACACGGCGTCACTTGACGCGTTCCCCACCAACGTGGTGGTCATCGATGACCCTCTCCCTCGCGCCGACAGCAGCGCTAGCACCGTCATGGAGGTGCTCATCATCAGCCACGATGGAGCCTCTGGTGGCGGCGCCCAAGACCAGCTCGAAGTGACGCTACGAGACCTGTCTGCGCCCATCGCAGATGATGCCGACGCCGAGACGCTGGAAGCACGCCGCGTCGAGCTCGTCGAGAGCGCCAAGAAGTTGGCGAGCATGAGATGCCTTTCAGAGGCTTATCAGCGCGAGATGGACTGCGCTGTGGGCGGCACGCCGGCTCCTGGCGGGCCCAGTCGCATCGGCACGGTCCGGCAACATGGCGCGGCCATTGCCAGCATGTTCGGGGCAGACCGCCCTGTCTACTGCACGCCTGCAGGGAACATACGAGCTGCCCAGGAGGCAGCAGACGAGCTGGACAAGCTCGAGGGTGACGAGCGTCGCCACATGACGGAGCGTGTTCAGCGACTCATCAACGCGGCTGCTGAGCAGCAAGATACCGCCGCCCGCCGCCAGGCGGGGCCCGGCGCACCCGCCGCGGACCCGCCTCCTCTCCGAGATCAAGGCATGACACCCCGGACGCCAGCTGGTGGCGTCCGCGACAGAAGAGACAAGGAACTGGCTGCCAGCCGTAGTCGGACATGCATCACCATCGAGCGCGACCAAGACGGCCGCCCAAGGGTAGTGGAACGACGGGACGACTGTCCGCCTCCCCCTCCTTCCCGCAGGGAGAGGCGCATCTCCCCACCACCTATTGACCACCCGACACTCGGCGACCTCCTTGTCCGCCGAGAAGGAGTCGGAGAGAACGATGCCCGCCACCGGATCGACTGCCTCAACAAATCCCTGGCGCTAGAAGAAGAAGATGCGCTGGGCCCGCCTTGCTTCGGCCCCCGTATCCGCGATGAGCCCTTCTCCAAAGGGTTCAGGCTCCCAAGAGACACGCCCAAGTACAACGGGTCTATGAAGCCGGAGGACTGGCTGGTCGACTACTCCGCGGCCGTGAGCATAGCAAATGGAAACAAGCGCGTTGCCATGAAATATGTTCCGCTCATGCTCCAGGGCACCTCCCGGACATGGCTGAACAGTCTGAAGCCCCGCAGCATCAACAGCTGGGTAGATTTCATAGGTGCCTTCGTCCGCAACTTCACCAGCACATACAAGCGGCCGCCCAAGCCTCACCAGCTCTCCCTATGCGTCCAAGGCCCCAGCGAATCGACTCACGACTATCTCACGCGTTGGGCCGAGCTACACAACCCTTGCGAAGGCGTGCACAAGGTGCAGGCTATAGAGTACTTCACTGCCGGATGCAGAGAAGGCACCCTGCTCAAGCACCGACTCCTCTGCGATGAACCAACAACCCTCGACGAGCTGCTGATTATAGCCGACAAGTATGCCACGGCCGACTCCTCCATGAAGACGGAGATTCAAGTTGATGCTTCCGGCAAAGTGGCCCCTCAAGCTCCTCGGACTCCAGCTGGTGACACCAGTCGGTGGCAGCAACAGAGCGACAACAAGCACAAGGCGCCACCGCCGGCTTCCACCAGCCGGCAGGTGGCGACAGTCGAAGACCAGCAGCCAGAAGGGCAGCCTGCTGCCAAGCATCAGAAGGGTGGCAAGCCGAATTGGTTGCCGATCTTCTCCTATGAGCAAACCCTTGATGCACCCTGCAAGTTTCACAGCGGCGCGAAGCCATCCAACCATACCACTCAGAAGTGTCACTGGCTCATCCGAATCGCCAAGGGTGAAGGATTGCTGCCCCCTCCACCAGCCGGCCCACCGCCGCCTCCTCCCCCGCAGCAGGCGGCCCGACCAGTCACCGCTATTCAAGATGAGTACCGAGAAGAGCAAGGAGCCGAATTCGTCTTCACCAGTGTGGCTGACGACAGGCGCAGCCGACGACAACAGTCTTGAGAAGTGAATGTCGTAGCCTCTGAAGCCCTAGAGTTCATGCATTGGTCAGAGAAGCCGATGAGTTGGAGCCGAGCGGACCACCCAGAAGCGATGACTTCCCGGGTTCCTACGCTCTGGTGTTGGATGCTACCTTTGCTACAGAGAGAAGAGCAGCTCGTTTTTCCCGAGTCCTGATAGATGGCGGTAGCAACATCAACATCTTGTAACGCAATACCATGGAGAAGCTGGGCATCAAACAGAAGCAGCTCCAGCCCAGTCGAACCGACTTCCATGGCATAGTTCCCGGCCTTTCACACTCACCAATCGGCAAGATCAAGATAGATGTCCTCTTTGGAGATGAAGATCATTTCCGCCGGGAGCCCGTCTGGTTGGAGGTAGTTGACCTTGAGAGCCCTTACCATGCACTACTTGGCCGGCCTGCCTTGGCCAAGTTCATGGCGGTACCGCATTATGCTTACCTCAAGATGAAGATGCCAAGCACCAAAGGGATTGTCGCCGTCTCCAGAGATTACAAGAAATCGTCTGCCTGTGTAGCTGCCAGCAGTCGCTGGCCGAGTCCCTTGTGATTTCTGCTGAGAAGCGACTCCTTGACCGGGTTGTGGCCATGGCCGGCAAGCAGCCGGACATGTCTCCTGATCCCAAGGAGTCGGAATCTGAAGGCTCCTTCAAGCCGGCCAAGGAAACAAAGAAGATACCGCTGGATCCAGAGCACCCGGAGAGGTACGCTGTCATAGGTACAAACCTCGACAGCAAATAGGAAAGCGAGTCATCAATTTCCTCCGTGAGAATCGGGACATCTTTGCATGGTCTCCTAAGTACATGCCGGGTGTTCCGACGGATCTCGCCGAGCACAAGCTACACGTCCGACCTGACGCCAAGCCGGTCAAGCAACCCCTCCACCTCCTGTCGGAAGAGAAGAGAAGAATTTTTAGTGAAGAGATAGCCCGACTCCTAGCAGCCGGCTTCATTATGGAAGTATTCTATCGAGATTGGCTAGCCAACCCGGTCCTTGTACTGAAGAAGAACAACAAGTGGCGCATGTGTATCGATTATACCAGCCTCAACAAAACTTGCCCCAAAGATCCATTTGCCCTGCCACGGATCGATCAAGTGATAGACTCCACAGCCGGATGCGAGCTGTTGAGTTTTTTGGATGCATATTCAGGGTACCACCAGATCAAGTTGAACCCGGCTGATAGGCTGAAGACCTCTTTCATCACGCCATTCGGAGCCTTCTGCTACTTGACGATGACGTTCGGCTTGAGGAATGTCGGGGCCACGTTTCAGCGTTGCATGCAGAAGGGCCTCCTCAAGCAACTCGGACGAAACGCCCCCATGTCTATGTGGACGATGTTGTGGTGAAGACAGAGAAGCGTGGGACCCTCCTAGAAGATCTCAAGGAGACTTTTGAAAATCTGCGCCGATTTCAGACCAAGCTCAACCCAGAGAAGTGCGTGTTCGGAGTACCAGCCGGCCAGCACCTTGGCTTCCTGGTCTCAGAACGCGGCATTGGGTGCAACCATGTGAACATCGAGGCCATCGAGAGGATGGAGAAGCCTACCCGACTGAGAGACATCCAGAAGTTCACCGGCTGCTTGGCATCCATCAGTCGCTTCATCAGCTGGCTAGGCGAGAAGGCCCTTCCCCTGTACCAGCTCCTGAAGAAAACCACTCACTTTGAGTGGAATGACAAGGCAGATGAGGCTTTTCTCCAGCTCAAGAAGATGTTGACCACGCCACCTGTCCTGGCTGCGCAGGCTGCTAAGGAACCAATGCTCCTCTACATCGCCGCCACCAGCCGGGTGTTCAGCACCGTCATAGTAGTTGAACGCAAGCAAGACGACAAGGTTCTGCCGGTCCAAAAACCGATGTATTACTTGAGCGAAGTGCCGTCAGCTTCCAAGCAGAACTACCCCCACTACTAGAAGATGTGCTATTGCGTGCACTTTACCGCCAAGAAGTTGAAGCCCTATTTCCAAGAGCACCCCATCACGGTTGTTTGCACTGCTCTGCTTGCCGAGATCATAGGCAGCCAAGATGCTTCAGGCCGAGTGGCCAAATGGGCCATCGAGTTGGCCCCCTACACCATCTTCTACCAGCCTCGCACCACCATCAAATCCCAAGCGCTGGCCGACTTCCTCGTTGACTGGGCCGAGACCCAGTACCTGCCGCCAGCGTCGGACTCCACCCATTGGTGGATGCACTTTGATGGTTCGAAGATGCGCACCGGTTTGGGAGCCGGCATCGTCCTCACCTCTCCCAAAGGCGACAAGCTCAGACACATTGCAAATTCATTTTGCCGCCTCCAACAATGTGGCCGAGTATGAGGCACTAGTACACGGACTCCGGCTTGCCAAAGAGCTCGGCATTCGCCGGATTCTGTGCTACGGTGACTCTGACTTGGTGGTCCAACAATCGTCTGGTGACTGGGACGCCAAGGATGCAAACATGGCCAGCTACCGCTTCCTCGTCCAGCAACTCAGTGGATATTTTGAAGGGTGCGAGTTCCTTCACGTGCCACGAAACAACAACGAGCAAGCAGATGCCTTGGCACGGATTGGCTCCACCCGGCAAGCCATACCAGCCGGCGTGTCTCTTCAACGCCTCCTCAAGCCGTCCATTAAGCCTTCGCCAGAATCAGATTCTATCTTCGTGCCGGCTACTCCTGAAACAGTCGGATCCGACTCAAAGGCTGCAACAGTCGGCTTGGGGACTTTGGCAGGCGGCTCGGGGACTGCAGCAGTCGCACCCGGCTCGGGGACTTCAGATCCTGGCCCGGGGACTGCAGCAGTCGCACCTGGCCCAGGGACTGCAGCAGTCGGCTCGGGGACTTCAACGACACAACAAGCGGCGGCCGACTCCAACCCGCCACCGCCCAACCCAACCACCCCAATACAATTGGCAATACTGATAGTGGAGGAAATCACAGCACCATCATGGGCTCAGCCCATCCTCAACTTTTTGGTGAACAAAGAGCTGCCAACCGATGAGATCTCGGATAGACAGGTGCAACGTCGGGCAGCAGCATACACCATCGTCAACAGAGAACTCGTGAGGCGCAGTGTCAGTGGTGTATACCAGCGCTGCGTGGAGCCGGAGAAGGGGCAAACAATCCTCAAAGATATCCATCAAGGCAAGTGTGGCCACCACGCGGCCTCAAGGTCACTTGTTGCCAAAGCTTTTCACCATGGTTTCTTCTGGCCGACTGCCTTGGAAGATGCCATGGAGCTAGTCAAGCATTGTAAAGGGTGTTAGAAATTCAGCTCACAGCAACATCTACCGGCTTCTGCACTCAAGACCATTCCCCAGGCGTGGCCTTTGTCGTCTGGGGTCTGGACATGGTGGGACCATTCAAGACAACACGCGGCGGCATGACTCATCTGCTTGTCGCCGTGGATAAATTCACCAAATGGATTGAAGCAAAGCCAATCAAGAAGTTAAACGATCCGACTACTGTGACTTTCATCACAGACATCACCACTCGGTACGGAGTACCGCACAACATTATCACTGACAATGGCACAAATTTTGCCAAAGGAGCCTCGGCCCATTTCTGCGCAACGTAGGGAATCCGACTGGACTTAGCGTCCGCTGCCCATCCGCAGTCAAACGGCCAAGTTGAGCGAGCGAACGGCCTCATCCTCTCCGGCATCGAGCCCCGACTGGTCGAGCCTCTAAAGCGGTCGGCCGGTTGCTGGATCGACGAGCTGCCGGCTGTCCTCTGGAGTCTGCGCACCACACCGAACAAGTCAACCGACTTCACACCCTTCTTCCTTGTGTATGGTGCCGAGGCCGTCATCCCAACTGACATCGAGTTTGACTCACCTCACGTCACCATGTACACCGAGGCGGAAGCAAAGGAAGCACGAGAAGACGACATCGATCTGCTGGAAGAGGGCCGGCTGTTGGCACTCAGTCGGTCCGCCATCTACCAGCAGAGTCTACGCCGCTACCACAGTCGGAAGGTCAAGCCAAGATCCTTCCAAGAGGGAGACCTTGTGCTCCGGCTGATCTAGCGAACAGCCGGCCAGCACAAGCTCTCGGCCCCTTGGGAAGGCCCTTTCATCATTAGCAAAGCCTTGGGCAACGACTCCTACTACCTGATCTATGCCCAGAAGCCCAGGGCGCGCAAGAGAGACGACTCCGGCATGGAAACGGAGCGCCCATGGAATGCAAATCTTGTTCGAAGATTTTACAGTTGATGCAGTATGTACCACGCTACCTTTTGTATTAAGTACGAAGACTTCGGGTCCCTCGAGGAGCACTCGAGGGCTACCCCTCTTTTATCTATATGATAAGTATTACGCCTACGAATGTGTTATTTCTTTCTTCCGCCTAAAACCGGGTTCGACCAGTCGGCCCGGGGGCTTGTCGCCTTGTACTATGCCAAGTGTTTCCTGCAGTCGGACAAGTAATGTGCCGACACCTAAGCCCCCTCTTGCCACAAGCCGCAGCTCGTAGAGCGACTGTTCACTTGGCAAGAGTTAAAGGCAAGAAACAGGTGTTCACATGAAAAATGACTAAGGACCAAAACATTGGCATAGGGCAAGCCGGCCCCAAGCCTCGCCGACTGGCCGGCTTCCCACTTAGGTTGCAACGTTCTAATGGGCCAAAGTACTTGTCCTCCCAACATGGTAAAATACTTGTCCAGGCCGCAGTCCGCAGAGCAGCTGTCCGGTTGGCAAGTAGATAACCAAGGGAGGGCGGCAAAGTAAAAAGCCAAGGAACAAAAAAGCAAGAAAAGTCGGAGCTCGGCAAAAGCACTGCTTGTGCAGGAAATAATTTGCAAACCAAAAGGACCTCAGCCAACATTCAACTTAGTTTGAATACACCCCGCGGGTGGAATTGTGCAAATTTAACAAAATTTTGTTGAGAAAACTACTAAGCAGGAAAATCTACGATAAGTTGGCGGCCTAGGCCAAAGGAGCGGCAGGCGAGTCCGGCAGGTTGGTGGAGTCAGGGGCGCCGGCTGGTGGAGTGGCCGGCTGGCGAGTCTCGGCTTGGTTGCCTTCAACAACAGTCAGCGTGCTTGCATGCGACTCGTTGCTGGAGGTGCGGTCGAGCTGAGGCTGGCCGTGGGCTCCGACCTCCGGCGTGCCGTCTTCATCATCCTCGTCTTCCCCCTCGTCGCTGGAGGCGATGAACTCTGCTGAATCTTCGCCGTCATCCGGGTTCAGTCTGAACCATTCCGGCGGTGCCTCGGCGCCGTTTTCGTTCAGCTCAGGGACGAAGACACCGGTGTTGGTGTACTCAGCAATCGCGGCTGCGCGAAGCGTGAGGTCGCGCTCCACCGCCACCAATTCGGCACTGGCTTCCTGCCGAAACGTGGCCAACTGGGCTAGATCTAGCCTAGGATACCATGCCTTGGCAAACTCCAAGGCCCGCGGAGCTCCCGCTCGGGCTGCAGAGCCCTTCCACGGCTCAAGCCGGCCAGCGGCCACTTCCAACCAGTCGGCGGTTCGACCGTGGGTGCGGGGGGCTTTCCTGTCCGGCCAGAGGGCGGAGGTCGCTTGAGCCCCAGCATGTTGCAGCCGGCGGAGCATCCGGTGGGCCGGCTGGAGACGAGCCTGAATACTAAGGAGCTGCTCGCCAAGGGTCTGAGGGGTGTCGGCAGCGATCTTTGCTCCTTCCGCCCTTCGCTCCTCACGGCGAGCCTCGATGGCCTAGTTGGCGGCATTGGATTTGCTGGGGAAGAAGTCTGCGCAAGCAAAGCAATAAGTCAGATATCAGAAGCTAGAGGTCGGCTCACTTCACAGCCGACAACCGAGAGAAGGAGAAGAAAAGCTCACCATCGACTATGTCTTCGATCCTGCCATAACCGGCAGCCAGTGCCGCCTTCGTCTCAGCCCAACCTGTGCGCACGGTCTTGAACTCAGCCAGGAGCCTAGCTTCGTTGTCTGCCGCCTGCTTTAGGGCCACCTTGTGAAGTTATGCTTGGTCCTTCAGTTCCTTGGCCAGGCGGTCACGCTCCTGGGCCGCCTTGTTGCGCTCGTCCTCCTTGGCACGCAGCGCGGTGTTGGCTTCGCCCAGTTGCTATTGCAAGGCAGCATTGGCCCCTGCAGGGACAACAAATAAAAGATATCAACAATCAGGAAGGAAGAAAAACAATTATTGGAAGATCCGCCCCGACTGCTCAGCAGTTGGCTCGCATCTCGAGGACTACAGCCCACGGGTGCGCTGACGTGCCCTCGCGGAGAGAGAAGATGGAGTGCTTACTCCGGCTTTCCGTCAAGTCGGCGGTCCGTTGGTCCAGCTCCGGGATATGGGCGTTGAATGTGGTCGTGCGGGTGTTGTGGTAATCCTACAACAAAGCAATAGAAAGAGAAGTAATTCAGAAGCCCGGAACCCACTATGAAGTTCCAGGCCGCCTGCTCAGCAGGCGGCCCAAAACACGGGGACTACACCCAGTGGGTGCACTGACGCGCCCCCACCGAAGATTGCAAGAATCAAAAGCAAGAAGCAAGCCACGTACCCGAACGGTGGCCCGCGTCTTCACAAACGCCTTCATGCACTGCGAAAGGGCGGCGGCTTCGGCTCTTGCGCCGCCTTGATCGAGGCACTCGTCCCGCCGCCGTGCACCCATTCTGTTGGCGCAACACTTGTGGCTTCGGCTTCAGGGGCCGACGAGCTGGCGCTCCCGACCTGCACCGGCCTCAGCACTGACGCCGCTTTCTCCCTACGGCGGCGCACTGGAGTGCGGGCCATAGGAGCCAACCCCACCACCAGCTCGCCTCAGGCTGGTGGCGCCAGTGGGGCAGTCGGCTGGCTACCCTGCGCATCTGCAGTCGGTGGTTGCGGAGGCACCCCCGTCTCCGGCAAGACGACATCGACGCCTTCCCTCTCCATAACCGGCTGCTCGTCACCGACTCCCCCAATTGGCGCCAAGAACTCTGGCGCTAGTGGCGCGGAGCGCAAGGGGTGATGAGCAGCGGGATCTGCTGGTACGCGGTGCCCGCTGCCCGTTTCTTCGTCGTGGCGTCGGCTTGGGCCTGGGCAGCGGCGTCCGCGTCCGCTTGCGCCACCTTGGCTGCGGCCGCCTTGTCGGCCTCCGCCTCCTTGGCGGCGGCTTCTTTCTCCTCCCACACCTCTCGTGCGTTCCTTTCCAGCGCCTCCCGGAGGTCGGCGGCCGGGTCAATACGGCGGGTATTTGTGGAGCCTTGCGCCATCCTGACGACGGAGGCCGAAGTCGACCGCTCAAGAGAGACCGGGGCCCTGCTCAAAAGAAGGGTGAAAAGGAGATTCAGAAGGAATCGACAAGACAAAAGAATAAAAGAAGACACAAGGAAAGTTGAGAGCATACGCCGACACCATCGGAGGCTGCTTGGGGGCCTTATGGAACTTGGCCGCCTTCGTGGCAGCCTTGCATCGCTTGGTCGCGGCGGCCGTGTTCTTGGCCGCGGTGGCCGAGTGCTTGGGCTTCTTGGGGTGACTGCCGAATAGTAGCACGCCTCGGCGTTTCGGCCCGCCGCTTGGTGCGGTCGGCGCGACCGAGGTGATCGGACCCGTCCTGTCGGCAGGAGGCGGATGGCGCGGCGCCTCCTCCTCCTCCTCCTCGTCATCCAACCAGTCGTCCACGCCGCCTCCTCCTCCTCTGAAGCCGCCTGATCCACCACCCCCGCCTGTTGCGTCATCCTCTAGGGCGGCCGCCCCCAAGTCGGGGTCCGCCACGTCGCTCACGTCCCGGTCCGGCATGAAGTCGACGTTGGCCTCCAGCTGGGAGGGGAGTACCTGCATCACCGATGAGCTGGTCAGCCAGCAAGAGAGAGCCCGGCAAGAGAGGAGCCGGCGAGAGAGAGCCCGGCAAGAGGGAAAGAAAAGAATCAAGAGCTTACCATAGGCGGCGGATCTGCGCGGGAGTACGGTCACTTGCCAAACTGCCACTCCTCCGGCTCGAGCTTGAGGTCGGCAATCTCATTCACCAGATAGGCTACCTCCGTGGTCGGCATCTCCTTGGTGCACATTCGGCATAGGTCACAATGCCCACTCATCTGGCCTATGATGTGAGGCCAGCCTTGGAGCGGGAGGACTCGGCGCACCATGAAGGCAACTAGCAAGTCGGACGCCTTGAGGCCCTCCGACTCCGTCATCACCTTGAGGCGGGCGATGGCGACGGAGGCGGCGGGGGACAGCGGCTTCGGCTTGAAGCCCCAATTGGTGCGGGGCTCGGCAGGCGGACCGGCCATGTAGGCCGGCAAGTTGATGATCTCCGGGTTGACGTTCTTCACGTAGAAGTACGACTTCTGCCACAGCTTGACCAATTGAATCAGCTTGATGGCCGGGAAGGCGTTTTTACGACCCGGGCGCTGCAAAGCAATGAAGGCCCCGCACTGAGCCGCCTCCTCCTTGACGGCGGTGCCGAGCTTGGTGTAGAAGAGAGCCCCCCAGAGCTCGATGGTGGGGAGGATGCCGAGATACCCCTCGCAGTGGGTGACAAAGGCCGACAGCAGCACGTGTGAGGTGGTGCGGCCGAATTCGGTAGAAGGTCAGGAACGAGCGAAGGAAGCCGTTCGCAGGCAGGCCGAAGCCATGGAGGAAGTGCGAGCGGAAGATGACGCGCTCGCCTTCCTCCGGCGCCGACGAGATCTCGTCGGCGGGCGGCACGTGCGTCTCGACATAGCCCGCGCCGGGCAGCCGCCGCGTGTCGCGGAGGAATGTGAGATGGTCTTCATGGACGTTGGAGCCGTCCCAGTCTCCGGAGCGCTCCATGACGGCTCGAGCTCGACGAAGACGAATGGTGGTGATGAGCGCGCGAACTCTCCGCGGAGCAGAGAGAGGGCTTAGAGAGGAGAAGCTCGGAGGCAACGGCGAGCCGCAACGGCACTTCGACGGAGCTCGAATGCGGCAGAGGTGAAGAAGAGGAAGAAGCAAGAGGAGGCGAGGAAGGGGAGAGCGCGCGCGTGCCTTGGCCACCCCCTCCTCCCCTGATTTATAGCCCCTGGCTGCGAAGCCGAGGGGGCGGGGCGTGGGGCGTGGGATTAACTACGCCCATGTCCCAACGACCCCGCATTTACCGTGCGGTAAAACTGCATGGTAATGGCGCGTGGGATCCCAACCGCCCCGCCTCGGCCGCAGCGGATCCGCACGCGCGCCGAGGCCTGGTAGTGGCGGGCCAGGCCTTCAGCATGTCCCGTCGCGCTCGTGGGCTGGCAGGCCAGCCTGGCCAGCTGACACCGCGTGGCGTGCGAGCGGTGGGCGGCAGGCCTAGATGCTTGGCTAGCGCTCCACCTAGTTCCCGCCTTGGCGGTTCAAAATTCATCAAGAGGCCATCTGCCGCACCCGACTCCTAGCAGTCGGAATACCAAAAGACGGACGAGACGAGCAAACAAGACTACTCAGAGTAGGAAGCTGTAGGGGCACCCCGCCTTATCAGCCACGGCGACCCACCAGCTTCGGGGACTACTGTCGGAGTTTTTGGCCATGGGTAGCCTCATCTTCCCCCCATGACATTTCAAGACATCGGGGCTGACTGCGCCGCTCAAGCCTCAAAGCTCGACTGCCGCCTTCTTTCGGCCGGCTAGTCCAAGCGGCCGGCTGCCGGAAGGCGGACGAGCCCGGAAGACGGCCACAAAGCGGGCTGCCTCCTAGCAGGCGATCTCTAGAGAGACCGGCTCCTAGCAGGCGGCGCCAGGCGCCCTCAAAGTCTGCACCCCCATAAATGCGATGAGATGGGGCGTGGCTACAGCGAGGCCTGCTACCCCCGAATTTAGGACGGGTCGTGGCCACAGTGTGCGGTACCAGCCGAAGATCTCCAGCGCTGCGCGGCACTGTGGCCTCTCCACCTATGACATCACCCACGTCAGAAGGGACCCTGCTCCCACGACGGGCTGTCGGTATGGCCTGCAGGCGGCAGGCCCTACCTGCCTGTGAGAAACCCGAAGGCGGAAAGCCTTGGCAAGTCGGCCACGGAGGAGGCAGACACCGAGAAGGTGGCCCTCCCCCTCCCTAGGAGATCGTGCGCCATTAACCAGAGGAGATGGGGAATGGCTACAGTGAACGCCCGCTAGGCGACGGAACTGTAGCCATGTCATCCTCGACAAAGCAAGCGTCATTAGAAGCACAGCTACAGTGACGAGCAGCCAGCAAGACCCGCAAGCGGCGGGCGCGGCCTGTCGGCCAAGTACAAGATAGTCGGCGGGGCCCCCAGTCGGCGGGCCCCAGTAGCCAGCGGAGAAGCCGGCCACTAGAGACACTGACGGCCTGGGCCTATACCCGGCCAGTTTACCATTGTCCTCCTGGGGGGTAGGCCTATATAAACCCCCCCAGGGCACCCTTGCAAAGGGTTCAGACTCTTAGATCACACAACCACACACATAGAGAGAGGAGAGAGCTAGCCTTGCCCTTCTTCCTCCTCTAGCAAACAGCTTAAGGAGCATCTTGTAGCTACTTGTTGATATAGTGAGCATGCGGAGACCCCGCAGAGCAGGACTAGGGGTGTTATCTCCTAGGAGAGCCCCGAACCTGGGTAAAGTTTGCCGGCGTACGTGTCTACGCCTCATCCCGCTTCCTGGCACCGGCGACGTCTTATTAGCCCCCATCATGATAAGCCATCCCATGGCATATGTCGCACCAAAACCCCGACACCCAGAACCCCTTCCGTTGATCCGATGAATACCCGATACATACCGAAACCTTTCCGGTGACCAAATAGCATCGCCCTATATATCAATCTTTATCTCCGGACCATTCCGGAGCTCCTCGTCATGTCTGTGATCTCATCCGGGACTCCGAATAACATTCGGTCACCAATTCACATAACTCATATAATACTATATCGTCAACGAACATTAAGCGTGCGGACCCTACGGGTTCGAGAATGATGTAGACATGACCGAGACGAGTCTCCAGTCAATAACCAATGGTGGAACCTGGATGCCCATATTGGTTCCTACATATTCTACGAAGGTCTTTATCGGTCGAACCTTTATGACAACATACGTAATTACCTTTGTCTGTCGGTATGTTACTTGCCCGAGATTCAATAGTCAGTATCTCGATACCTAGTTCAATCTCGTTACTGGCAAGTCTCTTTACTCATTTCGTAATACATCATCTCGTAACTAACTCCTTAGTCACTTTGCTTGCAAGCTCCTTATGATGTGTATTACCGAGAGGGCCCAGAGATGCCTCTCCGATACACAGAGTGACAAATCCCAATCTCGATCCATGCCAACTCAACAAACACCTTTGGAGATACCTGTAGAGCATCTTTATAATCACCCAGTTACATTGTGACGTTTGATAGCACACAAGGCATTCCTCCGGTACCCAAGAGTTGCATGATCTCATGGTCGAAGGACATGTATTTGACATTAAGAAAGCAGTAGCAATAAATTGAACGCTCATATGCTAAGCTAACGGATGGGTCTTGTCCATCACAGCATTCTCCTAATGATGTGAATCCATTATCAAATGACAACTCATGGCTATGGTTAGGAAACCTTAACCATCTTTTAATCAACGAGCTAGTCTAGTAGAGGCTCACCAGGGACATGGTATTTGTTTATGTATCCACACATGTATTTAAGTTTCCGGTCAATACAAATCTAGCATGAATAATAAACCTTTATCATGAATAAGGAAATATAATAATAACAACTTTATTATTGCCTCTAGGGCATATTTCCATCAGTCTCCCACTTGCACTAGAGTCAATAATCTAGATTACATAGTAATAAATCTAACACCCATGGTGTCTTGGTGCTGATCATGTTTTTCTCGCAGAAGAGGTTTAGTCAATGGGTCTGCTACATTCAGATCCGTATGTATTTTACAAATTTCTATGTCTCCATCCTTGACCTTTTCACGAATGGAGTTGAAGCGTCTCTTGGTGTGTTTGGTCCTCTTGTGAAACCTGGATTCCTTCGCCAAGGCAATTGCTCCAGTGTTGTCACAAAAGATTTTGTTGGACCCGATGCACAGGGTATTCACTACAAAAAAAAGACACATCTGTGACATTTTGCGCCGAACGATTTTTTTTGTCATACTTATGACACTTCTATGACGATAATTGCGACAAAACCTGGTATCACCATAGATCTGGTGGGCTCCTATTTCTATGACAAAAAATCATGACAAAAAATGGGCTTTTCGTCCTGGGCGGGCCGGAGACGCAATTGCATGACATTCTTTGGGCCGTCCATGACGGAGAAAACCGTGGTAGAAGCTAGGGCGAGGAAAATATCGGGGGAGTTCCCGGTTACGGTGGGTGGTCGGCGGCCGAGTGATGCGCGTTTCTCTTATACGTACACGTGTGTGTGCGAGGCGTTGTGCTCTAACTGAACCCGAGCGAGGCGTTGGGCTCTAACTGAACCCGAGCGATTGCACTGCAGGCTACGCGTTACTGAACCCGAGCGAGCGATCCATGGCTGTTAACTGAACCCGATCGAGCGATTCCTTCGCTACTGCTGCTAACCGAAGCCGATTGATGCTACCTCTGGATGAACAGTGAGCGTTGTTGGGGGGTTTGAATGAACAGTTTCCGGTGGGGGTTGGATGAACAGGAACCCATGGAAGTAGAGGCCGTTGCCGCTGGATGAACAGTACCCCGATCGATCGAGCCGGTGGATGAACAGGACCCCGTGGAGGGCTGGATGAATAGGACCCCGTGGAGGGCTGGTTGAACAGGAGCCGGTGGAGGGCTGGTTGAACAGTAGCCGGTGGAGGGCTGGATGAACAGTAGCCCGCGGAGGGGTGGTCGAACAGGACCCCCGTGGAGAGGGCTGGTTGAATAGTAGCCGGTGGAGGAGCGCGTGGTGGAGGCTGGATGAACAGGAGCCCGTGGATGAACAGTCACAGGTGGAGGCTGGAGGAGGTCGATGGTGGATGAACAGTAGCCCGTGGAGGCTGGAGGAGATCGACGGTGGAGATGAATAGTATCCCGTGGAGTCCCGTTTTGTGGTACGCCACACCCCTCCCCATGAACAGGACCCCTGTTTCGACCGTAGCGCTCCAACACAAGTTCGTTTCCTCTGTTTTGCGGTACGCCACACCCCTCCTGATCAACAGGACCCCGTTTCGACAGTAGGAGGTATGTTCCCTCTGTTTTGCGGTACGCCATACCCCTCCCGATGAACAGGATCCCGTTTCCACCGTGGCCGGTCGAAGACAAGGCCGTTTCTTCCGTTCTGCGGTACGCCAGGCCTCGTTTCCATCGCCTATTCCGCCCAAGACGGTTGGCTCCCGATGAACAGCACGCGTTCCGTTGCCTCCCGATGAACACGACGCATTCCGTTGCCTCGCCATGAACACGACAACGACGCAGTTTCTCCGTTCCGACCCAGCCACAACCATGTACACGAGCCCTGGTCGTACATACGCGACTAGGCGTTCGAGACCCCACCCATATGTACGTACGTGGCCATATTTACTTTCTTGCACCCTGGTCGCTGTACGTACGTGTACACGCTACGTGCGCGCCTCTACTACCACACGTGCGCGCCTCTAGTACGACACGTGCCCTTCCTTACACGGCCACAGTTCATCGCTGCAGCCTGCAGACAGACCGATCGACCAGTATGTACGTACACGTTCGCGACCAGAATGACAACGCTACGTACGCTTCGACCGGGTGGGTCCCGACTGTCAGGCACTTCCTTGCGTGCGAAGATGTAGCTGGTGGGTCCCACCAGTCAGGGGGGCGAATCATTTTTTTTCCCGTAATATGGACACACTTCCTTGCGTGCGAAGATGTAGCTTGTGGGTCCCAGCAGTCAGGGGGGAAACATTTTTCTTCATGAAATACGGTGGCCCGTCCGGTGGGTCCCTGCTATCAGGTGGAGGAATCATTATTTTCCGCGACATAAGGAGGCACTTCCTTGCTGCGCCCGTGGACCCAGCTATCAGCCTCTTCACGTACAGTACTCTTCTGATGGAAGTCGTTCCTTGACCATGTTGACCATGCCGCGGTGAGAGCACCAGGGCGGTGGACGACGGTGAGGCCTAGGAAGGGGATGACGCGGAGCCAGGGAAGACGCGGTAGTGGATGCCCACGCGGAGAGGAGTACGAGGGTTCACTGGTTCGGCTACGGTGTGAGGCTGCTGTCGCCGCAGGGCCTGGCCAGCGATGGGAGTAGTAGGGGGCGGTGAGGCCTCCGCGGCAGCACAGCCGGCCACGGGAAGTAGGAGCACGCGGCACGACCGGCGCTGGTTTGGGCGACTGGAGCAACAAGACCAGGGGTTGAAGAAGCACTACCACCGTTGGATGGACATCGTACGGTCACTGGAGCTAGAATCGTTCCTGTTGACTAAGTTGACAAAGCCCTCCGTGCCCGTGAATTTAGTACGCCCACAAGTCAGCCTCCCACTGTGGTGGGTCCCAGCTAGCAGGGGGTATTCATTTTTTATGCATAATAAGGAGGTACTTCCTTGTGTGCGAAGATATAGTTGGTGGGTCTGACCTGTCAGCGGGGGGAACTTTTTTTCGCGAAATACAAAGGCTCTTCCGGTGGGTCCCAGCTGTCAGGTGGAGGAATCATTATTCTGCGCGTAATAAGGAGGCATTTCCTTGCGTGCAGCCGTGGACCCAGTTGTCAGCCTCTCCACGCACAGTCTACTTCCGATGGATGTCGTTTGTTGACCACGTTTACTACTCCACGCCGAGCGCATCCAAGGTGGTGGACAACGGCGAGGCCCCAGACAGCAACGAGCCAGAGATGGAAAGACAAGGGAGTAGAGTCGCAGACGGAGAGGTGTACGAGGGTTAACTGGTCCTGGTGCGGTGTGGTTCGGCAGTCGGTGGAGAAGAACAGGAGGTGTGGAGGGGTGGAGGGATGGCCTGGCCAACGGTGGGGTAGCGCTTCACAGCGAAGCATGCTAAGCAGAGCTGCTAGCAGCAGGAGGTGGGAGCAGGTGGTCCCGGCGGTGCTGGATGAAGAAGACGAGAGATTGAAGATGGATGCCAGTCGTTGGATGTAAATCCAAGGGCTAACAATGTCAGAATCATTTGTTGACTAAGTTGACAACGACTTGCATTGGCGTCGACCTATTGGCCCATATTTCAGCCTCCAAAAATGTGGCACGTATTCAACCCATTTTTTCAGAATTTACAGTCAATTTGATCTTTTTTTTTAGAATTACAGTCCATTTGCTGGGCTGGGTGAACAAATAATGTAGTGTCCATGCGGCCCATTTATTTTTCTCCTAAAAAAATTACAGGCCATTTGCACTTTCTCGAAATACACGATTTTGCTGGGCTGATTCTAATTATAATGTTGGGTTGGGCACAGCAATGTTATCAAAAAATAAACAGGGGCTGAGCATTTTGTTATAAATGTATTTAAATAATAAGTGATTTATTATTACATTGGTCCTTAAATCTTACCAAGCTTTTGTACACAATCACCAGGATTTTCGTTGCCAAAAAAATCTAGTATTTTATTGTTAAGAAATTATTTTTGTAAGTTCATAAGATGTGGGATATTGTTTTTTTACATATGTAAGTATCTGTTAAATATATGATGACAATAAAAATAATATATAATAACATATAAAATAATTTAAATATATATAATATAGTTAGAAGGGAAACAAAAGTTGGACCAGGCGTTCCTATTCTTATATAGAAAAATAGAACAGACCTTTGCGTTTTCTTCAAAAAAATATACATAAATTGGGCTGCCGATGTTTCAGGAAAAATAAAACCTCGGATGGGAGGTCCATAGGCCGGTCGATACATGACGGCCCTCAAAAAAATACAAACCGGCATGTGTTGGGCTGCGCAAGTTAAAAAAGAAAGCCTAGACGAGGCACCCCAAAACCCAGCGGATACTTGCTGCCCGAGTGATAATAAATGATACTACCGCCAGCTCCACAGCTTCGTCGTGAATTTATCTCCTACGTTGAAGCACCTAAAAAAATGTAACTATGTTGACAAACCCATGGGCCCCAACGTCGGTATAGCATTAGGAGGAAGTTTTTTTCGATGAGGCACTTGCTTGCGTACGGCCATAAACCTGGTGGGTCCCGACTGTCTTCCTCTCCACGTACAGTCCTCTACAGATTCCTCTCGTTTGTTCAGCATGTTCACAACGGCAGACAGCGGCGCCGTGGCGAGCGCACAAAGGCGCAGGAGGTGATCGGACCACCCAAGGCAGTGCCTTATTTGTAACAAAAGTACTGAACTAGCCCAGTGGCCAAGTGACACTACCCGACAGTTGTTCCGCCCGCGTTCGATTCCACCTAATGCAGGGAAAATATCTCCAAATTTTTTGCCTATGCCATTATTGACATGTGGGTCCCCATTATCATCTACGCACACCATGTCCAACACTTGCCAAAACTTCGTCCCTCGTTTTCTCTATTTTTCGCACACTCGACATTGTGTGTGCATTTTGAAAATAGCATATCTTTTTGACTGTGCATCATATGAAGATGTGCTATGCATGAATGTTGATCAGCATGATGTTAACTGGCTGGTAGTTCCATTTTCGACCATGAATAAAACTTCCAACATGATGTTAACCCTGTTTGAAAAGGCCATGTTAATATAAATGCTCTGCCTCTGAAAGTTGCAATTTCTTATCTGAAACTGAACTTCAGTTTCTTATCTGAAACTGAAACTTGCAGTTTCTTCTGTGAAAATCACATTGTCTGCACTTTTATACTCCTATGAAACTACATTTTAAGTGCTAAAAATAGATCTCTAGAATTCATAAAATACTTCATATGCTCAATACTGCAAATCTGAAATTCAAAAGACATTCATATCTGAAAATACTCTCAAAATACACAACACAAAACACAATTCACAACCTGCAAATACTGACAACCCTAAGCTCCTCCTGACAATTCACAACCTGCCCGACTATTGGGTTGGGGGGCAGTCCCCTCCTATTCCTCGGTGGTAGACAGCCGCCCCGTGAGACGATGTGAACGGCGAGGGAGAGGATGGCGGGGAAGCGTCGTCGGGCCAACTGCTTTTCTCCTCTTGCAGCTGGGTTCGGTTGACGAAGACTCCACCGGCTCGCTCTGGCACGACACCCACATAAACGGCACCCTGTAGGTGCTCGATCCTTCAATCTCTGGTGGATGCTCCATCTAGGATCGATACTCCCACCATCGCTCCCTCACGATCGGATTCGGTGAATCTGTTTGCTCCATGGCCCAGAGGAGCAGCTCTGTGTACTCCCGTGCGACTCCCTTCGGGAGTATCGCCGCCTTTTCGCTCTGTTGCAGATATTTGGCCATGGATGTCGCCGTTGCCGCTAGTTTGTCCTTGTTGTCATACCAAGACTGTATCTCCAACATCCTAGCTAGCTTCACAAGGTCGCCGTCTGCGATCCTCATGTATCAGTTGTACTCCTCCATCGATCTACTTCTCCACAACACCTTCACTCGCCGACGGTGGTTTTTGAATGGAAGAGGAGCGGAGCAGCGCTGGTTTTGGATTAGAACGGGAGAGGAGCGACGCTGGTTTTGGATTGGAATAGGAGAGGAGGGGCGGTGGTTTTGAAATGGAAGAGGAGAGGAGCAGCGCTGGATTTAGATTGGAACAGGAGAGGAGCGGCGGTGGTTTAAGAGGAGAGGAGCGGCGCTGGTCTTGGAAGTACTTTTTTTTGTTTTGCGTATTTTGGGTCAAAGTTTGACCACGTACTGTATTTGACAAGCAAAATGTGAATGCATGTCACCAAAAATTGTATTGTTTGGTTCGTATCTGAATGTACTTTCAAATTATATTATTTTTGCAACATATAACATATATTTTATTTGTGAAAATCATGGTCAATTATGACCGAGAATAAAACAGAGACTAGTTAATGTGGGGTCGCTTTCTTAATTGAAGGGTAAATTAATTTTAATTTTGATCCAGTCACAGCGCGCCGGCCCTCTCGTCCAATCCTAAATCGCTGCCGCACGCTCCTCTCCCTCTTCTCCATTGCAAAACCACCTCCTCTCCTCTCCATCATCTTCATTCCAAAACCACCGTCTCGCCTCTCCCTCTTCTCCATTGCAAAACCACCTCCTCTCTCCTCGGACGAGGATCCCCTGATATAGCCCATCCTGCCATTGAGACACTGACACATGGCTCCCACCAAGCGCGGGTGTCGGTGTCAAAACCGGCGGATCTCGGGTAGGGGGTCCCGAACTGTGCGTCTAGGAATGATGGTAACAGGAGACGGGGGACACGATGTTTACCCAGGTTCGGGCCCTCTCTATGGAGGTAATACCATACTTCCTGCTTGATTGATCTTGATGAATATGAGTGTTACAAGAGTTGATCTACCACGAAATCGTAACGGCTAAACCCTAGAAGTCTAGCCTATGAGTATATGGTGATGAATCTGTCCTATCCGGACTATGCTCTCCAGTTTATATAGACACCAGAGAGATCTAGGGTTACATGAGGTCGGTTACATAGGAGGAAATCTTCATAATAGGTCGCCTAGCTTGCCTTCCACGCCAAGTAGAGTCCAATCCGGAGACGGGTATTGTCTTCGGTCTTCATGTCTTCACAGCCCATCAGTCCAGCCCATGGATAACAGGCCGGACGCCCGAGGACCCCTTAGTCCAGGACTCCCTCAGTAGCCCCAGAACCTGGCTTCAATGACGAGGAATTCGGCGCGTAGATTGTCTTTGGCATTGCAAGGCGGGTTCCCTTCTTCCGAACTCCAGGATAGTCTCCGGATGCGATGATATTATCCGGACCGGTTACACACACCATGCACAACCGCAGAGAGAATATAATATTTGCATGAATCTAAGCTGTTGGCAGCTTCTTTACAACACGACATCACGTTTGTCCGGTTATAATTTTGAACCGTTTTTCTTCTGCCATCCCACGTTACGAGACGCGGTCACTATTGGCACGTCTTGTCGAAACAGAGGTCGTGTCCCCTTATTGCGGGATTCTCATCAATGCGGGCATGGGTAACTCAACCGTGCCGTTTACATAGCCCTTGGGAACAGGCGAATCCTAAGGCGAGGGAGGAGGCGTTTAATATTTGTTGCCTTTATAAGGGGATAAGGATTTGCCCTTCCTCTTCTCATGCTCTGTCTCTGTCTCCGCCCTTCCGATCTCAAGCTCCAGCGCCCAAGTTCTCATCTCATTTTCACTCAAGCAACCATGTCCGGATCCGGTGGTCAGGGCAAGTGGACGGTCTCCTCCGTCAAGGAGGATGACATTACTGAGCTCCGGGCGGCCGGATATTTGGCGAAGGAGATCGCCCATCGTCTGCCGACCGAGGGACAAGTCGTTCCCACGCCGGAGCCCACAGAGAGGGTAGTATTCATCCCTCATTTCTTCTACGGGCTAGGGTTTCCACTCCACCCTTTCGTCCGCGGGCTGATGTATTATTACGGGATAGATTTCCATGATTTGTCCCTGAATTCCTTCCTCAACATCTCGGCGTTTATCGTCGTGTGTGAGGCTTTCCTCCGCATCCATCCCCACTTCAGGCTATGGCTCAAAGTCTTCAATGTGAAGCCGAAGGTGGTGGATGGCCAGCACGCGCAGTGCGGAGGAGCCATGGTGAGCAAGCTCTCCAACGTCTCCTGGCCCAAAGGTACTTTCGTGGAGATGGTAAAGGGATGGCAGAAGCAGTGGTTCTACATCACAGAACCTCGCGGCACCACTTGGGCCGCGACTGCCAACTTCCGCTCCGGTGCTCCCTTGCGACTCACCTCCTGGGTCGAGAAGAGTCCGGACTAGTGTTCACCTGACGAGCTGATAGCGCTGCAGACGCGCGTTCAAAGCATGGTGACCAAGAACGTCAAGCTTGTTGACGTCATCCAGGTGATGCTGGTCCGCCAGATTCTTCCGTGCCAGCGCCGAAGCCGCCCTTTGTTGGAGTTCAATTCGAAGAAGCACCAGACCTTGAGAAGGCTCTTTGAGACTTCTCACGAAGGGGCCTGGAAGTTGCTCTTTAAGGGCAACGAGAAGCCACCGGCCACAGACTCAGACCGTGGTCACGATTGTAAACACCCCACCAGCGAGGTATATTTTTTTCTGACGTATCCCCGACTTAAATGTTTCGAGGATGATATCTAAGTTTTTATTATTGCTCTTTCAGGACTGGATGGAGATGGCGAGGCGGATCCAGTGTCCGGCCCAGCTGCCCGAAGAACCTGTCATCCCGCGCGTGGCGAAGATGCTGGTGCCGGCGCCATATAAGGCGCCGGAGAAGAAGGCCAAGAAGAAGGCCGAGGGGGCCAAGAGTGCCCCCCGTCGCAAGGGCACTCCGGACGTGACGTCCAAAAACGATGAAGCTCATTCCTCTGTCCCTGAGGATAATAACGAGGAAGAGGAGGAGGAGAACAACCCTTCCCCCGAGGAGAAGAAGAAGAGGGCGGCTTCGGCGCGTCTGGAGGCGGAGACGCCCAAGAAGGGGAAAGGCACCCCAACGGTCAACAGCGCATGGGATGTCGACAGTAGTCCGGAACGACGCCCCCGTACTAAGCCCCAGGTCGCATCATAAGTGACGTGGTTTGCTCGTGCGCGCATCCAGCCCTTTCTCTCCATTTATCTTTGACATAGTTTACCTGTACTATTGCTGTCCGGCCCATGACCTTGTCCTGCGATCCTCATCTGAAGGTTCGCTGGCTCCGTCGGAGATGGCGAGCCAGTCGCCACCGCCCGCCTACTCCCCTGGGGCCAGGTGTCGGTGTCAAAACCGGCGGATCTCGGGTAGGGGGTCCCGAACTGTGCATCTAAGGCGGATGGTAACAGGAGGCGGGGGACACAATGTTTACCCAGGTTCGGGCCCTCTCGATGGAGGTAATACCGTACTTCCTGCTTGATTGATCTTGATGATATGAGTATTACAAGAGTTGATCTACCACGAGATCGTGGAGGCTAAACCCTAGAAGCTAGTCTATGGTATGATTGTTGTTGTCCTACGGACTAAACCCTCCAGTTTATATAGACACCGGAGGGGGCTAGGGTTACATAGAGTCAGTTACAAGGGAGGAGATCTACATATCCGCATCGCCAGGCTTGCCTTCCACGCCAAGGAGATTCCCATCCGGACACGGGTCGAAGTCTTGAGTCTTGTATCTTCATAGTCCAACAGTCCGACCAAAGGATATAGTCTGGTTGTCCGAGGACCCCCCTAATCCAGGACTCCCTTAGTAGCCCTGAACCAGGCTTCAATGACGATGAGTCCGGCGCGCAGATTGTCTTCGGCATTGCAAGGCGGGTTCCTCCTCCGAATACTCCATAGAAGATTTTGAACACAAGAATAGTGCCCGGCTCTGCAAAACAAATTCCACATACCATCATAGAGAGAATAATATTTCCACAAATCTAATCTGCTGACAGATTTTCATAACGTGACGTACTACCGTGGTCTGGTCATGACGAACCGTTTTCCCGAGCCTGCCACTGCACGTGTCGCGAGGCGGTTTTATTGGCACGTCCTGTCGAAGCAGAGATCGTGTCCCTTTTTTCATGGGATTCCCATCAATACGGGCGTGGGTAACCCCATCGTGCCTGCTGGTATGACTCCTCGATTTTAGGCGAGTTCCAAACAGCCACGCGGAGGACGCTCGATATTCACCTTCTATATAAAGGGGCCAAGGCCTGTCCTTTTCCTCTCGCACTCAATCGAATCCTTCCCCCACCTCAAGTTCCAACACCCAAGGCTCAGGCTAGGCTCTTCGGACCTTCAGTCATGTCCGGATCCAACCTTCAAGGTCGGTGGATGCCCTCCTCTATCACGGAGGAGGACATCAAGAAGCTGAGAGAAGCCACGTATCTGACCACCGAAACCTCGCACAGGCTGCCTGCTCGAGGGCAGGTCATCCCCACTCCCGAACCCAACGAGAGTATCGTATTTATTTCCCACTTCCTCTGAGGGCTAGGTTTTAGTCTTGATCCCTTTGTCAGAGGGCTTATGTTCTACTACGGGCTCGATTTCCATGATCTGGCCCCGGATTCCATCCTTCACATCTCGTCGTTCATCGTCGTGTGTGAGGCCTTCCTCCACGTCACCCCACACTTCAGCTTGTGGCTCAAGACCTTTAATGTGAAGCCGAAGATGATTAATGGGCGACACGCAGAATGCGAAGGTGCCATAATAAGCAAAGGCGCCGATGCTCCATGGCCAAAGGGTTCCTTCCTGGAGGTGTCCAGCTTAAGGCAACGGGAGTGGTTTTACATCATAGCTACCCGTGGTACCAAGTGGGTTGCCGCTCCTGCTTTCCGCTCGGGCCCCCCCCGCCACAACTGGCGTCATGGGTCAACAAGGGGCTGGACTGGGGACTAGCAAATGATGTGCCGACGTTGCAGAGCCGCATCCGAGATCTCCTCGAGAGAGATGTCAGCCTTATCAAGGTAATGCAAGTCATGCTAGTTGTCGAGTCCTGCCTTGCAAACGTCGACCTCTCCGTATGTGGGAGTTCAACCCGGAAGGACCGCAAACTATTCAGCACTTCTTCGGCATGGCGCACGAAGAGATGTACGGATTGTTCTTCAGATCACAAATAAAGTGTCCGGACACCACCGAGGATGCGGGTCTGAGCTGCAATCGTCCAGATACCCAAGTAAGTAATTATTCGGCCGAACATGTTGTCTTTTTATTTATCACAACATCATTCTGAAAAGTCGCTCTTTGACCAGGACTGGGTAAAAAAGGTGAAGATGATCAGGTGTTCGGCCCCCCTTCCCGAAGGCCCAACAGATCCAGTACTGGCTAGGATGCTTGAGCTCGCGCCTTATCAAGCGCCATCAGGGGAAGATAAAGGGGGGAATAAAGAAGCCGAAAGCGAGCCTCACTCATTATTCATCCAAACCGGGGGAATTAGTGCCTCCGTGAAGGAGGATAACCAGGACGAAGAATCTAAAATTCCTTCTCCCCAAGGAAGGAAGAGGGCCGCCTCTGAAGACTTGGAAACAATGGTTTCCAAATGAGGGAAGAAACTTTCGTTAGGGGGCCCTACCCCAGAGGGTATCCTTACCGCACAGTACCCGCAAGGGGACCAGCCCTCCACCGAGCTGTAAGTAAACAAAAGTACTTCATAGTAAATATACCCTGCTTCCTTTCTGAGAACAATAACCGAGACGTATGTCCTGTAGTTCGGATCGTAGCCCTTCTCAACAGAGTTCGTCTTCGGGGGATCTTCTTCCGGAGATGATGGAGAGCGAAACGCCTCCCCGTGCCTCCCCGCCTCATGAAGCGGACGACCCCGAGGAGTCGTCAAGGAGGATTTCTCCTGATCCGCCAAGGCCAGAGGGTAACCCTTCGGCCACCCGAAGCCCGGAGTATTCGGCTCCTAGGGAGAGCAACAAAAAGAGTCTGGAACTGTCCGATGAGCGACCAAACTCACTGCGGAATCTTCTGGAGCAAGCGGCTATCTCAGAAGCGCACCGTACGTTAATGGGTACGGTAGTTGAGAAGATTTCATCCGCCGAAAGCAGGTTGCATGAAGCTTTTATGAGCCTGCTGAGAGGCTTTGAGGTATGCAAAGTAATATATGTATTTTTGACGGTACCGCACACGCCAGGTGTGCTCTATGTAGATAGTAGCCCTTGAGACTCTGGTTGCCGTTGAAAAAGATGGCAAATAGAGGATCATAGTCCCAGGTAATAACCATGCTGCTTTCACGTGCAGGCTGCAGAGGGTCCGGTGGCTAGCCGGACCGGTGAGTTTGCCGAACTGAAGCGGCAACTTGATGCGGCAGATGCCGACATCGTGCTTGTAAACAAGCAGCTTGATGAGGCACAGGGTACGTATTCTCCTATGATCAACACATATTAGGAGGAGCATGATGCCAGTATCTATAACATGTTGTGACTGCAGATGGAGCTGCCACCGTGGAGACCCTTCGGGCGGAACTTGCCCGAGGCAAGGAACAAGCCAGGAGGAGTGATGCGGCCGCCCTAAAGGCGGTCGAAGAGCTAAGAGCCGAACAGGCTGCCCATTGTCAGAGCAAAGAGAAAATAGCCAAGATGGCTGTTGAGCTGAAAGATGCCGCCGACCGTTATAAGCTTCTTAAAATGAAAAACCGAACGAAGACGGCGGACCTGGAGAAAGCCACGGTAGCTGCCAAGGAAGCCCGCTCTAAGATAAGAGCGGCGAAGGAGGAGCTACGTCAAGCCGGAAATATCACGGCTGGGAAGCCCTTTTTGTTGCGGACAAAGTTCGGAGATCCTGAGTATGCCCTTCTGGATCAATTATGGAGTTCTGCGGACGCGTACCTGGATTTGGCGGCAAGTGCTGCTGATGCGACCAAGTTTTTCTAAGATGAAAGAGATCACGAAGTGGAAAAGTTGTTCTGGTCGCAGTTAAATGCTCCGGCGCGTCCGCTGCTGTTAAATAAGCAAATGGCCGAGTGGGCTGAGCTCCATAGGTTGTCCGGGCTTGCCATGAGGTCTGTTGTGGATCATCTTTGGCCGGAAGGACCAAAGCCGAATAGTTATTTTGGCTTAGTGCAACAATTCCTTGGTGTTGTGCCGCATATCGACGCTGTGAAGAGGTCGGCGTGCATAGAGGGTGCGCGGATGGCTCTTTCCCGTGTCAAGACATACTGGGCAGAGATGGAGGCCACCGCTATTGCATCCCAGAGCTCGGCGGTAGGCCGGGTATCGGCCGAGCACTATTTTGAAGAAGTCCTAGAAGGCGCTCGTTTAATAGAGGCTCAGTGCTCGAAGAGTATCATGTTCTAGTGACATGTATCCCAATTGTAAGAACAATGTTATTTGAATTATAAAGGTTGTGTTTATACTTTTGCATGAAAGTATGATTATGCCTCCTGTCCGGTCGTTTATGTATGTATATATATATATATCCTGAAAGTTTGCAGTCGTCGGCTTCAGCCCCCACGCATATAATGCGGGGGTATTCGCAAAAGCGCGTCTTCACACTTGATCCAACGTCTTGGTCCATGAAGGAGGTGGTAGCCCGGCGAACGAGGCAATCAGACTATATTGCTTTAACACTTTCACTTAACCATAGGAGTTTGACAGTGGGGCTAAGATATAGCCCCTGGTATTTCCGCGGCTATCCGAATACAGTGCGCGTACGTACGTGACCGGGGAAACCGGTCCTTCGTTAATGCGGAGGAATCCCGATTATCATCTGTAAAAGAGAAAAACTTGGGTGAAAGTTGTCGTGCGAAAAATTGCTTATTCTCAATAGACCATTAAAATTCAAGATAAGTAAGGTCGAGCCGAACTGTAGTCCTTTTTACATGCGGGAAGCCCCTGGTACCGCCTATGGGGGTATATCCATCAAACCAATCTCATGTTTAACTAGGCTATTACAGCTAGTGATGCGCCGGACTCGTCTAACCGTGTCCGCGGTCTTGACGACCGATCATTTGTTCTGGTTGGAGAGGTCGTTTAGTGTTCGGCTGCTAAAGCCGCCACACGTTCTTCCCGCGCAAGGAACGCTCAATATTTCCGCTAATTGTGATGATGCCACGTGGATCGGGCATCTTAAGCTTAACAGAAGCATAATGTGGTACTGCATTAAAACGAGCGAAAGCTGTTCTTCCGAGTAGTGCTTGATAGCCGCTTCGGAATGGAGCGATGTCGAAGGTTAACTTTTCACTTCGGAAGTTGTCGGGAGAACCGAATACAACCTCTAGTACTATAGAGCCCGTACAGTGGGCCTCTGGGCCTGGTATTACTCCTTTAAAGGTAGTATTACTATGGCTGATTCTTGTTGGGTCTATCCCCATTTTGCGGACTGTGTCCTGATATATCAGATTAAGACTACTGCCGCCGTCCATGAGGACTTGGGTGAGATGGTATCCGTCGATAATTGGGTCTAGCACCAAGGCAGCCAATCCTCCGTGCCGGATACTTGTCCGGTGATCCCAGTGATCAAATGTGATCGGGCAGGCCGACCAAGGGTTGAATTTAGGGGTGACGGGCTCTGCGGCACGTATGTCTCGGAGTGCATGTTTGCTTCTCTCTTTGTCACGTGAATCACGTTCACTGTTTTGACCTCTGGTGGGAATTTTTTCTGTCCCCCAGTGCTTTGCTGGCAAGGCTCATCCTCGTCTTCGCTTGGTGTATCCCTCTCCTTGTGTTCGGCGTTTAACTTGTCGGCCTGCTTGAAGACCCAGCATTCTCTGTGGGTGTGATTTGCAGGTTTATCGGAGGTGCCATGAATCTGACATAATTTGTCTAGAATCTTGTTTAGGCTGGACGGTCCATCTCTGTTGCCTTTGAAAGGCTTTTTCTGCTGACCGGGTCGAGAGCCCCTAAATCCGGCGTTTACCGTCGTGTTGTCTGGGATGTCTTCGTTATTCCGACGCTTGCTTTTACTACGTCGTGGTTTTCCATTACCATCCCTGACTTCAGATGTGCCTGGGTCGCTGGTGCTACTACGGGCCAGCCAGCTATCTTCGCCCGCGCAAAAGCGAGTCATAAGGCTTGTTAGTGCTTCCATTGTCCTTGGTTTTTCTTGGCCGAGGTGTCTGGCGAGCCATTCGTCTTGAACTCTGTGTTTGAAAGCAGTTAAGGCTTCGGCGTCCGGGCAGTCGATGATTTGGTTTTTCTTAGTGAGAAATCTGTTCCAAAGCTTTCGGGCTGACTCTCCTGGCTGTTGAATTATATGACTTAAATCGTCTGCATCCGGAGGTCGGCCATAGGTTCCTTCAAAGTTAGCCCTAAAAGCATCCTCAAGCTCCTCCCAACTTCCAATTGAATTTTCGGGGAGGCTCTTCAGCCAGTGCCGAGCTGGTCCTTTCAACTTGAGGGGCAAGTATTTGATGGCGTGGAGATCGTCTCCGTGAGCCATATGAATATGAAGTCCTCAATCCAGACCCCAGGGTCTGTCGTTCCATCGTACGCCTCTATGTTCACGGGTTTGAATCCCTCTGGAAATTCGTGATCCAGCACCTCATCGGTGAAACATAGGGGGTGAGCGGCACCCCTGTATTTGGATGTGTCATGGCGTTCTGACGGTTGTAGTGTTCGGTTTTGATTATGCGCTGGAGCGCGCTTCCTAGATCCGTAGATGGATCTGGTCACGCCGGCCTTTTGATGCGAGTCCTCGCATGCATCGTGTGCTGGCTTATGTGCGGCCTCGTTAGCCGCCCTATCACGGCCACGAGGTAGTCGATCCGACCGGTCGGCCGTTTTATTTTTTGGTTGTGTGGGCTCTAAGGCCTCATCGTCGAATTCGGGCAGCAGCTTGCGCTTTGGATAGCTCTTTGTGTGGCGACTGCCACCATACTTTTCTTCAGTGTCAGGCACTTTGTTCCATCTACTGTTAGGCGTATTCTGCGCGGCCTTAAGCCTTTGCGTCTGCTTCTTCAGACTCCTCGCGGTGGCAATAAGCCTTCTACGGAGGTTCTCTTGTTCCAAGTGCTTTTCCAGGATGATGTGTGCATCCTCGTCCGGACTGTTTTCCTCTCCGGAGAGAGGCTCGTGAGTTTTATCCTCTACGTCGCCGTGTTCAGACTGTGGCTTCGTACTATGTTCGCCATCCGCTAGTTCATCCTGTTCTGTCGCTGGGTCAATATGGTCGTCGTTTCCCCTGGAGTCGACCGAGGTGTTATTTTTCCTTGCGCTGTTATCGCTGTTCTTGCCGAGGCGGGATTTGGAGCGGCGCCTACGCCATCGCTTTGGTTGCTTCTCGAGGGAGCTATCCTTCGCTGCATCCTTCCATTCCTCGTCATTGTTTTCTTTGGGTGTATCCACCATATATATATCGTGCGATGAATTGGCTGTCCAGCGCCCTGTGGGCGGTGGTTCCTGTTCCTCTCCTGCATCGTCGTCCATACCGTCGATGTCTTCGGAGTCGAAATCGAGCATGTCGGTTAAATCATCGATAGTGGCTATTAAGTGGGTGGTGGGTGGGGAGCGAATTTCTTCGTCGCCCGCATCCCATTCTAGCCGGATATAGTTCGGCCAAGGGTCTCCTGACAGGGAGAGAGACCTCAACGAGTTTAGCACGTCACCAAAGGGCGAGTGCTGAAAGATATCCGCGGAGCTAAACTCCATGATCGGTGCCCAATCGGATTCGATAGGCACGGACGCAGGCGGCTCGGAGCCCATGGCTGGGGACGAATGCAATGGTTCGGCAACATGGGTCTCGGAGGAGGTGAAGTCAGTATTCGGCTCTATCGCCGCTGAGTGTGCGGCCTCCGTGGCGGGGTCCATCCACCCGTCCTCAGATGGCGCAATTTGTTCCGGATTGAGGGCCGGAGTAGTTGCAGGTGTGATCTCCCGAACACTGTCGGATGGCAGAGCTAAATCATGCTCGTCGTGATTGTGCGGCGCACCTGACGTGGGCTCGAATCCATCGAAGATCAAATCTCCGCGGATGTTGGCAGTATAGTTCAAGTTTCCAGACCTGACCTGATGGCCAGGGGCGTAGCTCTCGATCTTCTCCAGATGGCCAAGCGAGTTGGCCCGCAGTACGAAGCCGCCAAATACGAAGATTTGTCCGGGGAGGAAAACCTCACCCTGGATCACATCGTTGCCGATGATCGAAGGAGCCATCAAGCCTTATGGTGACGGCACAGTGGAACTCTCAATGAAAGCACCAATGTCGGTGTCAAGACCGGTGGATCTCGGGTAGGGGGTCCCGAACTGTGCGTCTAAGGCGGATGGTAACTGGAGGCGGGGGACGCAATCTTTACCCAGATTCGGGCCCTCTCGATGGAGGTAATACCCTACTTCCTGCTTGATTGATTTTGATGATATGAGTATTACAAGAGTTGATCTACCACGAGATCGTAGAGGCTAGACCCTAGAAGCTAGCCTATGGTATGATTGTTGTTGTCCTACGGACTAAACCCTCCGGTTTATATAGACACCGGAGGGGGCTAGGGTTACACAGAGTCGGTTACAAGGGAGGAGATCTACATATCCGCATTGCCAAGCTTGCCTTCCACGCCAAGGAGATTCCCATCCGGACACGGGTCGAAGTCTTGAGTCTTGTATCTTCATAGTCCAACAGTCCGGCCAAAGGATATAGTCCGGCTGTCCGAGGACCCCCTAATCCAGGACTCCCTCACCAGGGACGACACCGAAGTGCTGTCCCGGAGGGCCGATCTGAACCGGAGAGGAGCCCAGGACGCTGTCCGGGAGGCGCCACGAGGCGAAGCCTCCACTTCCGGACACATGGAGGAGACGATCCCCGTGAAGACTGGCGAAGAGGGCCATATCCAGTTTGGCCCTCAGCCGGATACGATTCCGGAGACCCATATGGCTCCGGAGTCAGGGGAGCATCCCCGTTTGAGGGAGGGGGTGTGCGCCGCTTCCGCCGATTGTCCCTGTCCACCCAGGGGCGCCGGAAAACCTGATGGAGGCGCTACGAGGCGCCTCCGTTGTGGACGAGCACCGCGTGCTTATGGGCGTGGTGATTGAGAAGGTTCAGTCCGCAAAGAGTGGACTGAACGACACCTGCATCAACCTGTTGACAGGTTTCGAGGTAAGTGACATAGAAAGAGGAAAAACCCCCTGTAGTCAGTAGCCCATGAGACACAGTCCGGTGTTCGGCAAGAAGAACCGAACAGAGGATCTATTGAAGGAGACTAACGTAGCATGTATGCATAAGCAGGCGTCGCTGTTGGCCGCAACCTCGCATGCTGCCGAAGTCTCTGAATTGAGGCAGAGGCTGGAGCGGACCGAGAACGAGCTCGGCGAGGTTAGGGTTCGGCTCTAGGAGAAGCAAGGTGAATAACGACTTGCTGTGTGTTCGGAAAGCGTAGGCGATGTATATTGACTGTAGTGTCGTAATATGTGCAGGAGCCACGACCAAGGTCGAGGCCCTGAGGAAGGCCCTGGACGAGGCCGAGGAGAAAGTTGTGCAGCAGCAAGCCGCTTGAAAAAATCTCAAGGCCCGGGTCAAAGAAGTCCAGCAGGAGCTCCAAGATGCGGTCAAAAAATGTGAGACCTTGGAGAATGATGCGTCGGCTAAAGAGGCCGAACTCACCAAGGCTCGTCAGAGCGCGGAGACCGCACGGAATGAGGCCCAGGCCGTCCTCCAGGAGATCAAGGAGGCCAAGAAGATCACGGCGGGTAAGGCATTTAAGATGCAAAGCAAGTATGCAGAGAAGCAATACCTTTTACTAACCCGGGTTCGGAGTTCCGCAGGGGCTTTTGCGGATCTACCACGCAACGTATCAGACGCTGCAGAGTTCTACCGAGCCGAAGGAGGAGGTTCTATGGAGAAGCTATTCTAGTCGCAGTACGCGACACCAAAGCATCCCGTGTCCTTCACGATCAGCTGAAGCAGCTAGTGGAGCTGCACAGGGTGGCCGAACTAGCCATGAAGGATTTGACAATCCGGCTGTGGCCTGCCGAAGCTATGCCCGGCAGCTACTTCGAACTCATGAGGCGGTTGGTGAACGCCTGTCCTCGGCTGGACGTCATCAAGCGCTCCGCCTGTATTGAAGGTGCCCGTATGGCCTTCGCTCGCTGCAAGATGTGGTGGGTGCAGATGAACACTATTGAAGTTGCCAGCGGGCCGCCGGATGGCAAGGAGCTCCGCACACCCGAGCGATATTTCGCGGATGTCATAGAGGGGTCTCGACTTGTGGCGGCGCAATGTTCCCAGAACATTGTATTTGAATAAATGTATTCATGTTACCCTTGCCTTGTATTATGGGAACAAAGCCCATTTTTGTAAAATAATTTATTATGCTTTAAATTGTTTCCTCCTGTGCGGCCATGTTATTTGTAATCTGAGGGTTGGCCAGTTGTCGGCTTCTGCCCTCGCATAGATAGTACGGAGGTGTTCGGGATGGATTCTAAACAATCTTGATCCAATTATATGGTCCTTTCGAGGAGTTGTTTAGCGCAACGAACGAGGCAATCGGACTGTACGACTTAAACGCCCTCACTTAGCCATAGGAGTTTTATAATTAAGCAAGTGCGCAGCCCCTGGTCCAAGCCAGGGTGCTGTCAGCATCTGATCGGGAAGTGCCGATCCTTCGCATGACGTGGAAAAAATTTCCAACGATTTTGTAACCCTCGAACAGCTGACCGGCTCTTGCCGTATCATGACAGTCAGTTTTCGGCTTTCTCTACTGAGGTGCTCATCCGGTCAGAGCCAGGGCACAATAGCAGTAGTTCTCCCTTTACTACCCTAGCCGATAGGGCGGAACATAGGGTAGCAAGCACATGAGCCGGGCAACCCAACTATTGACCAAAGACATGATTCGGAGCCAATGCATATAATGCTAAATTCGGGGTGCCGAACTTTTATACAAAAAGTGTTTGGACTTTGTTGCCTTATTGTGGGGTGATAAGCAGCCCCTGGCGAATATGAAACGTACAAAAGAGTACCGATGTAGCTAATAAGCAGATCGAAATGAAATGAAGTAAGGGGCAAAAACCTAAAAAACTGGGCCGCAAATCATTATCATTATAACTGAGTGGATACGTTAAGGCGTATCTTGTACAAATAGTGCGATAAGCACCCGGGCTATGTAATATGTCGGAATCGAGAGGGGGCAGCGTACGGGTCCTGAGAAAGAAGTAAAAATACCATCAAGAAGAACGTATGGAGGTGACCCTACACACCTATGCTGCATGTCCCCTTTGTATGCCAATACTTCAAAGGGGCTTGTGATCAGGCTCGTGGGAAAAGGAACCTGAAACAAAAGAAAAAAAAGGTGTATCCGGGGTCGGTCTAGCCGAACTGTAAATCCCGGTTGAGCTTGTGCCTCCGTCGATGTCCTTGGAATCTCGAGTGCATAATTATGTACGCGTGGTACGAATGCCACTACTTCATCCGGACTGGGACGGAAGCCGAATTGCTAGTCGAGCTCTTGACGAACCTTGACATCCTGCTGCAGCGAAGTTCGGGACTTCTTGATGGTGTCCAGGGGCTCGGCAGCCGCACGATGGTGCTGCTTGAGAAGGCCGCTCTGTACCTCTGCTGCTAGGGCGGCGGTGTGCTACTGTGTTCGGAGAGAGCGTTCCGTATTGCCATTGACTGTTATGACGCCGCGTGGACCGGGCATCTTGAGTTTGAGGTAAGCGTAGTGTGGCACTGCGTTGAATCTAGCAAACGCTGTTCGTCCGAGTAATGCGTGGTAGCCGCTGCGGAAGGGGGCGATGTCGAAGATTAACTCCTCGCTTCGGAAATTGTCCGAAGAGCCGAAGACCACTTCCAGCGTGATTGAGCCCGTACAGCGGGCCTCGACGCTTGGTTTGACTCCTTTGAAGGTAGTCTTTGTTGGTTTGATTCGTGAGGGGTCAATGCCCAATCTTCCGAACTGTGTCTTGATAGAGCAGGTTGAGGCTGCTACCACCGTCCATTAGGACTCGTGTTAGGTGAAATCCGTCGATGATTGGGTCGAGGACCAATGCGGCCGAACCGCCATGACGGATACTGGTTGGGTGGTCTCGATGATCAAAGGTGATCGGAAATGACGACCATGGATTGAATTTGGGGGCGACTGGCTCTACCGCGTAGACGTCCCTGAGTGCACGCTTACGCTCCCTTTTGGGGATGTGTGTAGCGTATATCATGTTCACCGTTTTGACTTGAGGGGGAAATTTCTTCTGCCCCCCAATGTTCGGCTACCGGAGCTCTTCGTCCTCGTCCTCACTTTGTGATCCCTTTTCTTTGTTTTCGGCATTTAACTTGCCAGCCTGTTTGAAAACCCAACAATCCCTGTTGGTATGATTGGCTTGCTTGTTTGGGGTGCCGTGTATCTAGCACGGACGGTCGAGTATGTAGTCCAGGCTGGAAGGTCCTTCATTGTTTCTTTTATAGGGCTTCTTCCGCTGGCCGGACTTGGAGCCAGTGAATCTGGCGTTGACTATGGCGTCATCAGTGTTGTTGTCATTGCTTCGGCGTTTGTGTCTGTTGCACCGGAGCTTGCTAGTGCTATTCTTGGCCTCCGAGGGGCCTGCTCGCTGGTTGTGTTGTTACTACGAGCCAGCCAACTGTCCTCTCCCGCGCAAAAGCAGGTCATGAGTGCCGTGAGGGCTGCCATGGACATCGGCTTTTCTTGGCCGAGGTGGCGTGCTAGCCATTCGTCACGGATGCTGTATTTGAAGGCTACCAAGGCCTCGGCATCCGGACAGTCAATGATCTGGTTCTTTTTGGTTAGGAACCTAGTCCACAATTTTCTGGCTAATTCTCCAGGTTGTTGAACTGTGTGGCTTAGATCATTGGCGTCTGGTGGCCGGACATATGTTCCTTGGAAGTTGTCTAGGAAAGCTTCTTCCAAGTCCTCCCAGCTGCCGATAGAATTTTCAGGCAGGCTGTTAAGCCAGTGCCGAGCTGGCCCTTTGAGCTTGAGTGGGAGGTATTTGATGGCGTGGAGGTCATCTCCTCGAGCCATATGGATGTGGAGATTGAAATCCCCGATCCATACTTCGGGATCGGTTGTGCCGTCGTATGATTCGATATTGACGGGCTTGAACCCCTTGGGGAATTCGTGATCCAGTACTTCATCTGTGAAGCCGAGAGGGTGTGCGGCGCCTCTATATCGGGCCGCGTCGTGGCGTAGCTCTGATGGAGTCCTTCTGCGGTATTCGGCCCGGGCGTGGTTAGATTTATCATGTCCGAATAGGTAGCCGTCGTCGTGCCTCGAGGCACGCCCTCGCGGTCCGTAGATCAATCTTGTGTGTCCTGTTCTATCGTCCAGGATCTGCCGGAGGTCGTATGTGTGACCCCGAACTCTTCCGTCTCTATTTTTACGAGGCGGTGGGGCTGGCTGCCGTTCGGCCTGTGTTGCTGCTTTATCCTGGCCGCGGGGTGGCCGGTCGGCCACCCTGTCTCGACCACGTGGTGGTCGTTCCACATCACGTGACGGAGATGCGCGCTTCGGTGCTTCCTCATCGAATTGAGGTAGCAGTCTGCGTTTCGGGTAGCTCTTGGCTGGGTGCCTGGGGCCGTATTCTTCGGCTGTCATGACATCAGTCCATCTGTCGACGAGCAGGTCTTGTTCGGCTTGAAGCTGCTGCTGTTTCTTTTTCAGGCTCTTTGCAGTGGCTATGAGCTGAAGCTTAATGCGCTCCTGCTCCATAGGATCTTCCGGCATCATGAAGTCTTCGTTGTCGAGGCTTGTCTCCTCCTCGGAGGGTGGACGGTAACTATCGTCCTCCGAGTCATCTTCTATGGCCTGTTCATCAGGGTTGTCTTTCCTGTTGTCATGTTCCTCCTATTCGGATGTGGCTCCGACAGGGTCTTCATTGTTTTCGGCGTCGCCTGGAGTACTATTCTCTCCGGTGCCGGTGTTGCCGTCCTTTGAGCGACGAGGCTTAGAACGGCGCTTGGGGCGTCGGCGTTTGGACTGCGTCTCACTGGTTTTATTCGCATCTGGCTCTTTGTCGTCGCCAGATCCTTTGGGTGTGTCAGCCATGTACACATCGTACGAAGAGGTAGCCGTCCAACGTCCAGTGAATGGCGTGTCTTGGCCTTGCTCCTGATCGGCATCGTCGTCCAAACCGTCGATGTCTTCGGAGCCATAGTCAAGCACGTCGGTTAAGTCGTCGACGGTGGCTATGAAGTGGGTAGCGGGTGGGAAGCAAAATTCCTCGTCGTCTGCCTCAAGCTCAAACCGAGTATAGTTCGGCTGTGTGTCTTCCTCCAGGGTCAAGTTCTTCAAAGAATTTAGTACGTCACCCAAAGGTGAATGCTGGAAGATGTCTGCGGTGCTAAATTCGAAAATCGACAACCGATCCAGCTCGGTGTCCGTAGGTGTATCCGGTCCAGAACGTGTAGCCGGAGACGAGTCCGGGGTTCCGTTAACGCAAGCATTGCAGGATGTCGAGTCCGTGTGCGGCTCCAACGCCGCGGACTTTATGGCCTCGGAGGGCGCGAACTACTTTGGCTCTAAGGCCGTTGTAGCAACAGGATCCATCTCCTAGATGTGATCCGATGACAGATTTAAGTCAAGTTCATCGGAGAGAGGGGGAGTGATCGCCGCGGTCTCAAATCCATCGAAGATGAAGTTTCCACGGATATCCGCGACGCAATTCAAGCTTCCAAATCTGACCTGATGGCCAGGGGCGTAGCTATCGACCTGCTCCAGGCGGCCAAGCATGTTGGCCCGCAGTACGAAGCCGCCGAACACAAAGATTTGTCCGGGGAAAAAGATTTCTCCCTGAATGATGCCATTGCTGGCGATTGGAGGGGCCATCAAGCCTTACGTTGACGGTACAATGGAACTCTCAATGAAAGCACCAATGTCGGTGTCAAAACCAGTGGATCTCGGGTAGGGGGTCCCGAACTGTGCATCTAGGATCGATGGTAACAGGAGATGGGGGACACAATGTTTACCCAGGTTCGGGCCCTCTCTATGGAGGTAACACCCTACTTCCCGCTTGATTGATCTTGTTGAATATGAGTGTTACAGGAGTTCATCTACCACGAGATCGTAATGGCTAAACCCTAGAAGCCTAGCCTATGAGTATATGGTCATGAATCTGTCCTATCCGGACTATGCTCTCCGGTTTATATAGACACCGGAGAGATCTAGGGTTACATGAGGTCGGTTACATAGGAGGAAATCTTCATAATAGGTCGCCTAGCTTGCCTTCCACGCCAAGTAGAGTCCAATTCGGACACGGGTATTGTCTTCGGTCTTCATGTCTTCACAGCCCATCAGTCCGGCCCATGGATAACAGGCCGGACGCCCGAGGACCCCTTAGTCCAGGACTCCCTCAGCGGGCCCACCTATCAGCGACCGAAAGGCAGGGAAACCTCTCCTCTCCATCATCTCCATTCCAAAACCACTGTCTCGCCTCTCCCTCTTCTCCATTTCAAAACCACCCCTCTCCTCTCCATCATCTCCATTCCAAAACTACCGTCTCGCCTCTCCCTCTTCTCTATTGCAAGGCCACCGTCACTCCTCCCATCTTCCAAAGCTAGCACCGGACCACTCAAAAGGACATCTATGGAGAGGATGCAGCAGCGAATCAGGCAGATCACCGGCGGCGACTAGGCAAAGTTAGCCAGGTTGAAGGAGATCCTTACTTGGCTTGACAATGAGTGGGAGATTTCGAGGACTATGAGGGCCATGTGGCAATGTATGCGAAAGAGCGAGACAGCGGCGATGAGGGCGGCGATGTACTCCTCGACGGTAGTCTGCCGCAGTCCTTCGAGTTCACCGAGTATCTCCTTTGGGTGATGGAGCAGACAGATTCGCCCGAGGCGAAAGTCAGACGGAGGTGGTGGGCGTACAGGTCGAAGGTCGAGCACCCAGAGGATAACGAATCGATCGAGTACGGTGTGCCGTTCGTGAGGGTGCAGAGCCAGCCGGAGCCACAGGAGTATTCATTCTCCCACCGCAAGAGGAGGCCGGATGGCGCGACGTCGCTTCCCCGCCGTTCTCCACAGTTCCCTCGACGCTCGCCTCATTTCAACAGCGTCGGTAGGGTTTAAGGTAAGCTTCGCACTAACCTAATCTTCCATCTGCTCATGCTTACAATCAGTGTGACAGCTAATAAAAATCATGCTTACAATCAGTCTCCGAGTACTACGCCAATCACCCTAAAATAGCTCTGGACCTTTGGGTCAAAGTTATGACACTGTGTACAAATAAACAAAATAGATTGGTGCTTCTTTCAGAAAAGAGTACACCCTAGAAAACTGCCAATATAAGCTACTAGTATTTTTTTGAAGTCTAAGCTACTAGTATTTGGTTAGAGGATTTGCTGCCGAGAAAGATCCATCCACAGTGAGCGCCACACATCCCACTGATGGTGGTGGATGCAAATGCTTAGATGGAGCAGGGTTGGTGTCGGTAATTTTTACATGCCACCTCGCCCTCTGCATATATGCCGGTTCCATCCGTACATTTGTGCAGTTCTACCAAAATGCAGTTGAATAACCCTGTTTGCACAGATAATGAAAAGGCGTGATTACATTACAGTGGCACTAGTTGATGAAACATACACTAATAAATAGAAGAAAATATTGCGATAGTATCATAGTATGCCACACTACGAGGGCGAGATGGGCCCTGCAACGCCTCATACGGTACGCCTCATACTGGAAATCGACCCAAGTCTCCCCGATACACCTTCTGCCAATGATGAACATCAGTGTACAGCGGTAGTACAAGGAGGGGCCTTGAGACATTCCAATCTCTATTTTTGTGCAGATCAACTAAAATTAAGCACCCTAGTTTGTAGAAACGCTTAAACATTAACAATGGGACTAGTTGATGAAACATATACTTACAAAGAGAAGAACTTCCTTTATCTACATTGGAAATGAAATGATAGAGAGGACACTCGCTCTATTTTAACTGTATTATTACTTCATTTTATCAGTGGCACTAGGGTCGAGCAGGTGGCAAACGAGGTGTACCGTGCGTCGCAAGGATGGAGCACGGGGGTGCTTAGACTAGGATGCTGAAGCTGGCTCTTTCAATCCCTATCTTCCCCTCTGATGTTTCTATGGTAGCATTTGGGTTGTAACCCAAACTTGGTCGAGCTGGTGCTGCGTCCCCCTACCTGCCTAGCTTATGTGGTGAACTTGTCTCCTGCTAGTACTCAGTCCGTTCTAGTAGTAGTTGCATAACTGCCCGTTTACACTGAGATGTTGTTAGATAATGGTTCTCTATGGTTGGATTTCTTTAATGAAATCGGAGGAAACCCCCTCTTTCGATATATAAAAAAATCAGTTCCACTAGCAGTGCCAAAACATTGCCTCAAATTAATAGTGCCACTAGATTAAGGTGCAAAATAATAACATTACTGCTTTACCATGGCAGTGCCAAAACAGTAGCACAAGAGCAGACTCAACATGCAGGATCTTTGGCAAACGGTCAGACCAAAAAGGAACATACCTCGTGATGGGAACCATGTCTACAGTCAACGCCATCGTAGAAGGGATGACACCAACATGGATGATTCAATTCATGGGACCTTTTGGTGCAGTTCACCTAAAATGAAGCAATGTCCCATGAGCTAGCAGCTTCTTCTTCATTTTTTTATAAGAAAAGGGCTCCAGCCCCGGTTCCATTTCCATTAGAAAACGAAACCCACAGAGCTTCTTCTTCATTAGTTGCAATAAAATTGAGCAACATCAAGGTTGGTTGTGAAGCTCCTGGAATGTTCAACTATAATTTGGATATCATTTGTCCAGTTCAACTAAGATCAAGCGTGAAATGTATATCTCTGTTTGCACAAAAAAGGTGGAAAGGGGGGTGACAAACAATTGATGAAACATACATCAAATGAAAATAAGCATGTTCCTTATCTGAATGGCAATCCTATAAAGACAGTAGCAATTTCTAAAGCAGCAGCATTGCTAGATATTAGTGTGGGCATTAGGATTAACTATGACAACCGTTAAATACGACATTACTTTAATGGTGCCATTGCTTCATTTTACCAGCAACATTGGTTTAACGTGTCCTTACTTTTAGCAGTGCGACTGCTACATTTTACCTGTGGCATTACATAAGAGTGGCTCGGGGCAACAAACATCAGAACAGGATATCTGGGTTGGTCCCATTTTTGTTCGGTATAGCCACCTTATACTGTGTGAGGCTAGCAAATCTAGTGCTGGACTTACTCTATTGACTTGTCCTCCAGTCCCCACTTTCTTTCCCTTTTCAACCAATAGATCGGGTTTATATTGAGTTTGTACTACATTTCCCTTTATCTCCTATTAGACCTAGAGACCAGTTGGATAGCCAGTCTCTGCTACTTTTCGCCCCCATTATTTGCTATTTCGACCAAGTCCTAGATTCAGGTAACAAATCTTCCCCCACCCCCACCCACTTTCTTCCTTGTTTGAACCAAGTAGTACTAGATTCGAGTGCATGAACTAGTTTTACCTCTTAACAGTAAAAAATTAGGTGGCTTTCCAACAGCCGATCGATCCTATCTATGAGGGGGGCTGAGAAATAGTAAAAGATACAAATGCAGCGACGTCAGGAGCTCGGGAAGTAGAGCAAGGCCGGTTTCAAAGGAAGTTATACCTGAGGTTCGCCGGGATGTCGCTAGGTGGGCGGCGAGAGGCCGGATCTGCCCACACTAATGTAGCGAGGAACAAGGGGTCGGAGGCCCTCCCTAGCCAGCGGTGCTTGGGAAAGAACGACAAGGCACGCTGATCGAGACGCGCCGGTAGTGGGTAAGAGCCGTCGCCAAGGACGACCGCGTGAACGTTTCACCTTCTCACCTTCCCCGACGGAGAGGATCCGGCTGGATCTGTGACCAGCGGTGAGTAGAGAGAGAGAGTGTGTGTGTGGCCACCGCTGTCGTGTTTAGCTCTGGAGAGGACGAGACAGTGTGAAGAGAGCAACACTAGCAAGCAAGCGCGGAGGCTCCTGCCTATATAGTGGAGTACTACTAGTTTTCTTTTGTCTATCGGATTCGGCCTGACCTCGTTAATGACTGTCTTCATGCACGTGCCCCGGAGGCGCAGTTGTCCTCATTTTGATCTCAAGCACCAGATTATAACATATAACACGAAAAAAAGCCACATCACAAGAAACCATAACCTCGCTGCCCAAAGGAGACAACATGAATCCCGACGGACAAACTAGACGAGGATCAAAGCTCAAATTAAAGATAAACTCGTAGAAAAGGGGTCCATCGATAGATGCCCTAATTAACATAGCCAGCTTGACATAGATGGCAGCCGAGTAGTCTTCGTGCATGTGGCCCCCATGACTAGCGCCTTGGAGGAACTCAGTTGTCGCTGTTTAACACTCGCAGTGATCCGAAGCACATGACACCTAATTTTGCGAGATGACCAGAAACCTTTTTTTAGATTTCTCACCAGAACTACAGCCCTGTACAACACAGCCTGCACGATATGTAGACGATAGCCAATCCAGGCGTGTCTACTGGAGTCTGGTCACATGCATGGACGAACTGATCGTCTGTGTCATGCAGGGATCGTCCATGCACCAACGTCTATACAACACTTCTCTAGTACTGTCGCTCATCTCTCTCTTCTATTAACTCACACGACTTGCGGGACCGAGAAGTGTGCCTATGGTCGGTTCTCAATTGCGGTCCCACATGTGTGTGCAAACGCAATATGACGCGCGTTCCATTTGGAGAGCGGCGTGCCAGACCGACCGACCGTCTGGGGTACGACGCGAACGCGACGGGCGTGCTGTATACTGTACTCCGTAAATGTGTACCGCCGTTTCTTGAGGCTTTGCTCCATGGCGCAATCCATGGATACAAAATTAGTATACTGTACTATTTAAAAGTTGAGGGCGGAGCTTTTTCCGCGTGGTAGGCGGGGCAGTTCTGCGTAGTCGGTTCGACAGAGACGCGGGAAGATGAGGGAGTAGGCTGCTGCAAACGTAGGGCTGTGTGATTTGACAGCGATTTACTACTGGACAGGTGGGGCCCGGTGTTTGACTTGCCATTATCATTTTAACTGCGGCGCTACGACCGGCGCGAGTCTCCTGATTCCTGACCACCTCCATACAGGTGCCTCTCCCGATGCTCCACCATGTAGAGGCTGGCTCTTGCTTGAGAGCCCACTCCTCCACTTTTTCCTTGCCTCTTTCCCCCACATATGCAAAAATGCCATGTAAAGCGGGCTTATAGACCACTATTGTACTTGATCCTGCAGGTGCTAAGCCTGCCACATAGGCATAAAGTCTGATGTGGCAAGTTAATTAAGAAGAGAGAGACTAGCTTGGTGACCCCAGGAAGAAATGGTGCTAAGCGCATGTACCTAGATGAAGCAAACATAGCAACAAAAAACTAAGCACCTATGCATTGGGGACTTGAGTTGCTAAGCCATTTAGTGCCCATAGCACCTCATCTAAGCACCATTTCATTGGAAGAGGTCACTCCTTGGCAAATGCAATAAATACTACGAAGAAAGAGATAGAGAGAAGTAAACAAAAAATACTCTTATAGCCAACCTTATAGATAACCTTGTTGTAGTATGAGTGACTAAGTGATGACTATGTATGACATGCCAACATCAGATAGCCTAATGCACCGTGTTAAATCTCCAAGGGCATGACTGCGCGAGCGAGGCGACGGTCGTGGTAGGCGCAACCATGATACGGGCTGCTGGCAGCCCTTGGATCTGAGATCGAACGGTCGCATGCTAAGTTGCTGAAAATTTGCAGAATAACCCTCCAGGATAGGATATTTTCACCCATAGGTCTAGAATCATGCCATGCAACCATTCGATCTTAGATCCAAGGGCTCTCGGAAGCTTCGTATCACCTGTAATTTTCCCGACGCTTGACATGACATCGAAAGACATTTAATTGGGCGTCGAGTAGACATGACATCTAATTGGGCCCCCATAGTACTGTGCATGAATCCATTTATCCACCAAGCAAGCCACTACCCTGCCGTTCGCACGCGACCCCATTCGGCATTTTTACAATTGATAATCCGCTCCTAGTCATCATGTCCTTTCACATTACGGCAGTTCCACTAATCCTAACCCTCCTCCCAAATCCATGGCGTCCCAAATCTTCATGGTCGGCGGTGAGTACAAGGTTAGAACCATCACCGGCGATGATGAGTTCGACGTCATCTACACCCGTTCTTCCGCGACGGTGAAAGGATGCCTTGATCGCTTCATACGCATGTTCAAAAACTCAAATGATGAGTGGGTCGCTGGGCTAGATGTTGAGTACACCACAGTCCTGGGAAAAGAGAAAAATCTAAAGGAGGAAGAGAGGAAGAAGCCCGCCGTGATCCAGGTTTGCATGCATGACTTATGCTTGGTCTAACACATATGCCATGCCGACGTTGAGTGCGAGGAATTTAAGAAGTTCCTCAAGGGCGGCCGAGTCAAATTCGTTACTGTAGACTTTACGAATGACATAAGAGTCCTGGAATGGATAGGCCTCGTTGTATGCAAACCCTTCGACCTCCAGAATAATGGGCTGGTGTCCTCCCGTGATAAGCCTTCAATGCTGACTGTAGGTGTCAAAACCGGCAGATCTCGGGTAGGGGGTCCCAAGCTGTGCGTCTAAGGTCGATGGGTAACAGGAGACAGGGGACACAATGTTTACCCAGGTTCGGGCCCTCTTAATGGAGGTAATACCCTACTTCCTGCTTGATTGATCTTCATGAATATAGAGATTACAAGAGTTGATCTATCTCGAGATCATATGTTGTGGTCTAAACCCTAGAGGTATGATGAGTAATGTCATGATGATCTAGCCTCTAGCCTGGCCTCGGCTTATATAATGTACCAGAGGCCTAGGATAACAAGAGTCCTAGTTGAATACGCCAGTGGAGAGGAGTCCTTGTCTTGATCACCAATCTTGTGGAATCTTCCTTGTTTATACATCGGCTGTCCGAACTGGACCATGAGCAAACGGTCATGGGGGTCCTCGGCCCAATCAAACTGATCGGGAGACGACGTGGTGAGTACCCCCTAGTCCAGGACACCGTCAGTAGACCCCTGAACCGGTCTTCAAGTTGGGGACGCTCCTCGATTCTTCCGAACTGTTCTTCATCTTCGGTCGTCGGTCTTGAAAACTGGTTCACAAATCATTTCATCTTCGATCTTGAGGATCACCGAAGTGAATCCGAAGAGTTTACACGTCGGGTATCCGAGGAGCCCCTTTAAGTTCTCGGATTTTATTAATGCCTTGTTATTTTTTACGCCGCGCCTCGGGTTTGAAGTTGTTCCCGGGCGGCGGTGTCCTCTTGCATCCGAGCTCCAATGCTGGACTGCATTCGAGGTATCTTTTGCAGCCGAGCACCAACGTCGAACCGTATCCGAGCTCCAACGTCGGACTATATCCGTGGTGTCACAGATCACCTTGGCTTGAAGAAGTTTAAAGGAGGTTAGCCGAGCTTAATGCCGGAAATGCCCTCTATAGAGCCAGCCACTTGCATCGGAGCTTTATGCCGGACTGCTACCGAGGTGATGCACCACCTCGGGCTTGGGCTGATTGTTTACGGATGTTATTTCCGATGCGTGTAAATTTTTTTGCTGTCAATATGTATAACCAGTAGCCCTCAAGGTGTGTGTCGGTTTAAAACCCGAGATGCACCTAAATGAAAAGATGAAATCGCTGATCCCAGTAGCCCCTGAGACTTAGGTCGATGCGCGAAATCGCCCTGAGGATCAACTCCTAGCTCGGCAGCATACGTAGGAATAGAAACGCAGAGTAATGTATTAGAGATAATAGTGATCGGCGAACGGGTCCTTGAAAGAGGGTCTTGAGAAGTTGCCGTAATATATTAGCTTGATGCCGGATAGGTCCAGATGGTACCTATTGTTGCCGAAGACGCGTTTGTCCATAGTTCGGTCAAGCCGAACACTAAGCACTTTGTATTTTCTGCATTGAATAGGCAATACAGTAGCCCCCGAGACACTGGTCGGGTGGCAACACTAGATCAGGTGATCGACGTGCGCCTGTAATATTTGTAAATAATAAGCGCGAAGCCCAATAGCCCCCGAGCCTTAATGTGGGCACGGGTGGCCGAATTAAGGATCGATATCCATTTGACAGAAAATTTTGTTGTGTTTAACACAAACTTCTCGGAAAGAGAATAAAGATCTCAAAAGGAGTTAGAGCTAACGAAAGTTGAGCTCGCCAAGTTCGGCCTTAAGGGTTTAATAGATAGGAAATCAAAGCCAATACGGAACTATGAGAGCGTTATTTCAGCTGATCAGTTGTCTCGAAGAGACTGTGCCATGGACTCTTTAAAATATTGGCTGCGAAAAAATTGATTTTTGCTCGCAATTTATGTGTAATGACTCTATGTACCCAAGTACTTTACATCATTAATGCTCTGATCCGTATTGTACAAAACTTTGTTGACCGACCATCGGCTTCAACCTCTTCGGCCAGTAGCCGAGGAGTGTTTTCCTACTTTATAAAGATGTTATAAGGGCAAAGATTTATGGAAAACAAGGCAATCCCGCCATACGGTTTTATAAACAAAGGTACACAGAGAGATATGTTATATTACGTTTTAATGTAAGAAACATCTTCCAAAGAAAATAGTCCCACTATCGGTTCCTCTCTTTGGGTCATCATGCTTATCATGATCATGAAACCTCACCTCCAATCAATGTGGCAGGAAAATATTGAGGATTTAGTTTGGGGAAAGTTCCCGAACTCTATGGTATTAATGAACCAAAATTTTCACTTCTGTCGTTGCCAACCAATGTGATCCTTTAAGATTGCTAGCTTTCGGCTTCACCCAGTCTGAGGTACTAACTTGGAGGACCCGGTAGTAACAATCACAGAGGTGCTCCCTTTACCGCCTAGCCGAACAATCGGGAACGTAGGGGTAAGCACATGATCCAGGCAACCCAGCTTGGCCAAAATCTTAAGTCAAATTGATGCATACTTATGGCTTTATAACGATGATTGCGGAAGGCGGCCCTCGTATATTAAATACAAACGCTGATGATATGTTTATTTTGACTCCGTTGCGACCGTTTATCAGTTGAAAGTGGCCCATCGTCGGCTTCCACCCCCTTATAGATGCTACGCAGGGTGTTTTCGCAATTACAAAACAACGCTTAGCCGACGTCTCGGTGCCCGAAGGCGGTTGTGTTAGCAGAAATGAGGCAATCGGATATGCGGGCTTTATAACTTTCACCTAGTCATAGGATCTTAAAGTTGGGAGGCCAGTTACTAGCCCTCGGTTAGTGTTCGGCGAAAGTCGAGGTCAAGCTGTAAACACTTCAACCAATGTTATGAACGGCCCGTCATTTAACATAGTCATCGGATCGCTGACCAGCTCACGCTTATTGTGACAGTCAGTTTTCGGCTTTCTCCACTGAGGTGCTTAACCATGCGAGTTGGAAGCACAATCGCAGTGGTTCTCCCTTTGCACACCTAGCTGAACAAAGTGAAACGTAGGAGGCAAGCACAGGAGCCGGGCAACCCAACTATTGACCAAAGAGACAATTCGAAACCAATGCATATATAGCAACATCCGAGAATGTTTTTGCAGAATCTCTAAAGTTGTATGGCGCTGCACTACGAGACTTATGCTGGAAACACACAAATAGTTTAAAAGTCCCATAGGCTCGACAAGCCAAAAACTTATGTAAAAGCTTGACGTCTGGACTAAACCGAGATTTTTGTGCCAATCCGGAAATTGGTCTTTTTCAAAAAAATGTGCTTCTGTCGTGCTTTAACATGACACATCCGATCTCAAGACTTCAAGCGGGTCAGCCTACGGCTTCAAGCTCCTTATCCCGGAGGCGGAGTGCTTCTTCGAGGCCAGTTTAGCGAACTAAACTCGAGTGGCTTTAGAGAGAAGCTAGGCTATCTGGCTATTGACCATACACTCGAGTCGAAAAAAGGAGCGGTAGAAAAAAGACTTTGCAATGACCAAGAAGAAAACACATTATTATAGAACGGCTCATGTAAATTTTAAGATTCCCCAGTTAGCATGGGTAAGGGGAGTTTTGAACAACGTATGTGAGCATGGTCGAACCGAACACAAGTTAAAAATTTAAAACTTTGAGCATGAAAGCGACATAGCTGGTTAATGTATTCGGTATTGATGACGCGGGCCGAGCTTGATGCGGGACAAGGTTCCATCCCCCAAGCCGGTCCCGAGGTGGCGGAGCGAAGAGCTCGGCACTCCGAAGTGGTGACATAGCACGGCCAATGCAGGCCGGCAGAGTGACACCGAAGTCCCTGGCGTGGGTTAATGAAGTGTTGACGAAGCCCCCCCGTCTAGCCGAGGTGACGTGGTATGTCAGTACGCCGAGGTGACAACACTGCCCGACCCGAATCATTTACCTGTGCACAAAAAATAGTGCAAACCAGAGATAATAGTAATAATAATAAAATTGTTGCATAATAAATAATTTATGCAAAGTGAGTAATAAAAGAAATATGGCATGTGCGCCGAACACTCGATGAGGTAGAGCTCTCTCGACGATGCCGAAGTCCCCGAGGCAACCGAACACGTCGGTATGGGATCATGCGAGCCGATTTACGCCGATTAGGACGACGGCGCCGGCTTGCCGACGAGACCACGTGACGCAGTCGAAGTCCATTACCTGCACATGTAAAATAGTGCAGGCCAACAATAATAATATAAATATATAAAAACATCACATAATTAATTTATGCAAAATAATTTATTTAAAGATATGTGGCCTGACGCCGAAGTCAATGTCGATGTAGGGCGTCGGCGTGATGCGGTAAAGGCGTGGCCAAGCCTGAATTCACAGGTCGGTCTGAGTTCCGGATGCGGCGTTCGCCGAACTATGTACGGAAACTGACCGAACCAACACGAGACCGTCGTTAATGCGGCCACCATTTGATAAACCTGTGTACAGATAATGGAACAAACCAAAGTAATAATTCCTTGGGAAAAATAAACCCAAACAAGCCAACATCGCTAGGATTAATAGCACCTGGTTTATTTGTTGTAGCAGTTCGAAGAAAGGTGACTCCCAAAATTGGGACTCGATCCACACACTCATTGCCTGATGGGCGGTGAAGTGACAGCATGGCGATGCTGGTAAAGGTTGGCTCGCCGAGGCGAACCCTCGGGTCCAGCTAACGTGACGAAGCTGGTCGGCGGACGGTGCCGAAGTCTCCGGAGTAGGCTGATGAAGGGATGGCGAAACCCCCTGTCCAGACGAGGTGACGGAGCAGGTCGGTAAGGAGACATTGCAGCTGCCATGTCAGCCGAGGTGTTGAAGTAGTTCGGCGTGATGGACATCGGCTCGAAGAAGCAACGGTGTGGCCATGCCGATGCATGTCGTAGCTCGTGACGTGGTTAATGCCGGCTTGATGAGGTGACCGTGCGACGATGCCGGTGTGCCTGCTCCGTGTAATCCGTGGGGCGGTGATGTTGGTGATGATTTATCCTTCGCGATGCCGAACTCTTGTTTGGCTTGCCAAGATGATGATCCGAAGAGGTTGAGCTCGGCTCAACAAAGCGACGACGTGTCTAGCGCAGGTCGGCAGCCGTGGAGCAACGTTATCGGGCTGGTTTGACACCGGCGCGATGGTGAAGATCATATTGGAAAAGACTTTAAAATTAATGGGATGTGTTTGGGAACAAAACACAATACCCCATATAAAACTTCCTTAAAAAAGGATGTCCGAAATCCCGTTCATAAAAAAGATGAACTCGGGTCGGATTCGTTCTCGCGCAGAAAACAGATCTGAAAACTGATGCACGAATCGGAAGGTTCCCGGAGTTTGGACGGTCGGATCTAGCTGAAATTTTGAGGTGTGGTAGATATAGGAATTCCGTAGCCGATCAACGGTTGGATCTTCCGAAGGACGTCCGAGCTAGATGCTGGACACCACGCTCCAAACTCGTACAGATTCTCGTCCACATTCGACGGGTCTCCGGTATATTGGAGACCGGCGGAGATTGCTCCATCGGAAAGCGACGAAATTTTACAGTGTTGTTGTAGACTCAATTCCGCACAATTCCCCCAAAGGAATCATCAAAGCAATGCTCGAGGAGGTGGTGGTAGCGAATACAAGTTTGTTGTTAGGAAAAACAGCACGGTCGCCCGGGGGCAATGTTGACGTTGAGCCCTCGAGCTCCATGGATGATTCATCCATGATCTTGATAGAAATCGGAGTTGATGTTGATGAAGGCCCTCGTCCGAATATGATGATTGGAGGTAGGGCACAGTCCTCGGTCAAGCTAAGGTGACCAGTCGAGGCGGCGACGAAGACGCCGATGTCGCAGTTGATCTACACGCGAGCCATTGATCCTTTAGCCGACCACACAGCGAAACCTCTCAATGAAAGCACCATTGTCGGTGTCAAAACCGACAGATCTCGGGTAGGGGGTCCCAAGCTGTGCGTCTAAGGTCGATGGGTAATAGGAGACAGGGGACACGATGTTTACCCATGTTCGGGCCCTCTTAATGGAGGTAATACCCTACTTCCTGCTTGATTGATCTTGATGAATATAGAGATTACAAGAGTTGATCTACCTCGAGATCATATGTTGTGGTCTAAACCCTAGAGGTATGATGAGTAATGTCATGATGATCTAGCCTCTAGCCTGGCCTCGGCTTATATAATATACCAGAGGCCTAGGATAACAAGAGTCCTAGTCGAATACGCCGGTGGAGAGGAGTCCTTGTCTTGATCACCAAAGCTTGTGGAATCTTCCTTGTGTATACATCGGCTGTCCGAACTGGCCCATGAGCAAACGGTCATGGGGGTCCTCGGCCCAATCCAACTGATTGGGAGACGACGTGGTGGGTACCCCCTAGTCCAGGACACCATCACTGACCCTGGCAGGAGCCATGGTTCATCCTTCATACGGTAAACTGAAGAAACCTCCGCACATGTTTCATCGTGCATGGGAGTGGAATGTACTAGATATAGACCACATCCGCTACACTGCAATGGACGGCTACCTTTGTTTCAATATCTACAAGGGTTGGATGAAGAGCAAGAGCCAAGTGTGCGGTTCAACCAAAGAAGTATCGGCCAAGAGGAAGAGGGACAAGGACGAAGTCGAGGACATGGATGAGGACTCCGAGTTAGGTGGCAGTGTCGTTGCTCATGGTGGTTCTAATGCAGTGTCTACCGGAGTAGTTGCTTAGTTTAATTTCTGGTGTGCTTAGTTTTATTTGAGGGGTGTGTTGTGCTGGACACCATTATTGTGACTCAAATCTCTTTTGCCATGTTATAATGACATAAATACCGATGGACCAACATGCCAGCTCTCCCTCTATCTCACTACAGTAAAATAAAGTGTGGGGCCTACTTGATCCCAACAGCGTTCTTATTTTCCTATAAAATTGTTCGCTTGGTTACTCCTGACAAGCGGGACCACACTTATCATTGTGAGAATCGGCTTATTTTTGTCATGTAACATGGTCAATGGTTTTGACGTGAAAATGACAATGTCTAATGGCATTTTTGAGCAAACATCTAACTTAACGATGGCATTTTTGAGATATCTAATTGCATTTTTGAGCAGGCATCTCACGGATCGATGGCATTTTTGAGTAGTTGTAACTTCTAATGGCAAAACTAAGTAGTGATACACAAACTAGTGGCATAAATAATAAGAACCCAAGAATTAAATAGGTATGCTAATTTCTTTAATAGAATTTAGCACCCCATTTAAGCATGTACTAGCTTTTTTAATAGTACTATATGCATAATTTGGCGACGAGCGCTCTCTATATGTACCACCTTTTTCCTTTAATTTCATCTTGTTAGTTTTGCTCCATGGCACAATCCATCGATCCTACTACAGTACAAAAGTATACATTTTTTAAAAGGCTAGAGGGTGGGGCAGTCTAGCTAGGTCGGTTTCAAGAGAGGCGAGGGCCTTTGTGATTTGATGGCTCATTACTGCTGGAAGGCGGGGACTTGTGATTTGACTGCTCGTATAAATGTGCCAACGACATGAGGAGGAGCAAAGAACTGTGCGATATACTCAAGTTTTCCACTGGAGTACGACGGAGGAGCACGAAACACGGCAGCCCAGTGCCATATCCTCTACTCTCTACTCTTATTATATATTACTAGCAAGAGGCATTGTTCTATTGGCGATAAAGAATGATCTAATTTGCTAGTCATCTCATTTTTAGCATTGTTCTATTCATGCCGCGCCGAGAAGGTGACACGTGCAACGAAACACCCGAACCAAAAGAAGAAACACAGGAGTAAAAGAAGAAGGAAGATTATCACCCCCAAAAAAGAAGGAAGACGCACACACAAGCCTGGGGCGCTGCTCTCACTACATGAAGGGTTGCTGGCCGCGGAGTCGTAACTGCTTCTTCATCGCCTCCACGACCTCCATCTCCTTGCGCGTCTCCTCTGCCATCTTCTTCATTGTGTCCATGACGCGGGATTTATCGATGCGAGCCTTCATTATCTGTTCCACGGCCGCATTATGTACCTTGACAGCAACCGGATGCTCGATGCGGAGCTTCACCAACTCCTCCTTCTGTTCCATGACGAGGGCCTGCAACATCTTCATCAAGGAACTACTATTCTCATGCAGCTTCTTCCAGCCAGCGTTCTCCTCCTTCAGTAGGTCGAGCTCGTGGCAGAGCTTCGCCTTGTCCTCCTGAAGTTGTAGGATTTCGCTGGTCGCCTTCTTCTCCGAGCCAATGCTCTTCTTCAGCAGCATCACCAAGCCGGCGGTCAACTCCCCCTGCTCATTGAGCTCAGCAGGCATGTCGTCGAGGCTCTCCTTCAGCAGCTCCACCAAGCCGTGGATGAACTCCTTCTGCTTATTGAGGTGCTTATTGAGCTGATCGGGCATGCCGTCGAGGGATAACGACTCCAGCGCTGCCAGCTCGGCATGTTCGCCTCCGCAGCTAGGGCGCTCCTGGGAGCCATCGCCTGCCCGTGAGAGATCTTTCGAGGTCTCTGCGTGGCGGCGAGCCCTCTCTTTTTTCCGTAGCCTTGGTTGCGGCTCCCTTGTTACGAGTAGTTCTCAACCTAGAGCGTTGCACACCAGCCACGGAAAGGACGAACGGAGAAGGAGGACTTATGAGGAGGAAGGTAGAGTAATTTTCGGTTAGGTAGTTCCCCTTTTTATAACCTAAGTACTAGCACTAGTACTAAAACCTGCATAGTGGGAACACGTTCAGGTTTGGTACTTACTGGTAGGTGTGAGCAGGCTTGCACTTAATTGTAGCACTAGTACTTTGGAACGTGATGGGAACAAGGTAAAGATTAATTGATGGTTTTCGTTTCGAGGCCCAAAACGGCTCCCGATGAGTTTAGTGGAACATAAATTTCAAGTACTCCTGATGAGTTTAGTAGAACATAAATTGTTTAACATAAAAAATATATCATTAAAAAATAGAATATTTGAAGTTTGTAATGATATATTTTCGTAATGTATGCCTCTTATTAAGTTGGTTAAATTAACGACCTAGGTACACGTGCAAGACTTGTAAACTAAGATAGAGGGAGTACTGCACTGCTCAAATGCGGTTGCACAAGTCAGTGATGTAACTGGTCGTACATGTCAGACCAAGCCGATGCATGTCCCTTCGGTGAGACGCGGGTCCGACTGACCGTCTGTTGGTGCGACCGACCGTAAAGTACTTACGCGATGGAGACTTCTGGTTGTGGCTTCGGTTGATTGTCACGACCAAGCATTCTAAAACTAGTGATAAATCAATTACCATCTTTTTCCAAACGACCAAGTATTTTTACAGGAAAACAATACATATAGATGGAGTGATTGTCAAGGTTGCAAACTGACATAGCATTACAAGTTCACTGCAGCAGCAACCGACTAGGTCACTGCATCGCTGGCGGGGAAGGAGGGCAGCTCGCCTCGCCTACGATGCATGCCCAGCGGCGCCGCCGCAACTGGTCCCGGGATTTGGCTTCTCCTACCGCCCATTTGAACAGTTGCACTGGCTGCTCATGCCATTGCGCAGGCATGCGCGTTCTTTCCTCCGTAGTCGACTCCGTGAATATGATCTCTGCCATTAGCCCTAGCTCGAAATCAACGCGACGCTGCCAGATGCTGACATCCCTCAGCATCTCTCCCCTGAGATCGACTTGCGCCTCCGCCTTGTGCTGTGCCAGGCGCAGCTCCTTGGAACTTCTCTCCAATCGATGCGATGCTTCCTCGATCCGATATGCCCCTGCTGCCCACCACCTAAAACGCAGCCCTGGCATGTCCTCCGGCGCCACCGATCTGTGATTCTAGAGCAATGGATCCCCTCTAAAACACATGTGGGTTTCGCTCAAAGGCGGCAGTGCTGCGGGCCGCAGCGAGAGGGCAGCCCGCGGGATCCTGGGATCTAAGGGATTATCCATGGCGGGATCCTCCATGGTGGGATCCGGTGGGCGAGGCGGGGAGGCAAGCCTAGGCGCTGGGAGAGCCCTACGAGGCTAAGATAAAGATAGTACTACTCCACTCCGTCCATATTTAAATACAAAGGCCACCAACAGTAGCCCTGTCAAAAATTGATCATGCTGCCTGCGTCCTGGTTTATTGGCCCCCTTTTTTGTGCCACTTTTTATGTCATGCATAGATATTATGTTACTTACAAATATGGTAAAAATTGGCACAAAATACGAAGGTGACCAATGGAAGTACTGGCACCCCATGATTTAACTAGTCGCATGCGCGCAGTGGAGTAGTAATGTCTTTCTTCCGCCCTCACGTCCACTCAATTTGCATGCGCTGTATTAATTGACCATCAATGAAATGAAGGACTTTACACGCGTCAAATTATCACATGGAGTGGATCTTCGTACAAAAATGTGTCACCCCGTGTACCCACGTGTGCGTGTGAGGGAATGAGTGCGTGCGTGGCGTGCGTGCACATCTTTGCTTCGTGCATGTACCGCCAGTGTGGCTCAGAGAGGACGAGTACATTCTTCTGGAAGCAGCATCACGTCACTGTGATCAATCCACACAAGGAGGTCGCGACAACGCCTCCACATGTGCCACGTAGCTTCATGAACTGTAAGAGGGACACTGTGTAGCGTGCCATTGGAATTCTAATTTACGTGTTTGCACATACTCGAAGTACTAGTATGGTACACGTGCATTGCACGCATCAGATTTGGCAACCAAATTATGAGTAATACCACACTATAGCATGTAAGCTCTGAGTCATATATGCCTGATGTAGACCTTCGTTTAATTCTTATAGTTCATCTCATTCAAAATAAATTAGTTTGTATAAAAAGGCTAGGGCCTCTTTGATCCGTAGGATTTCCAAAACGCGGGAATAGGAAAAACATGGGATTAGAGTGGAATGTCGTCTTCAATCCTACAGGATTGTATGAGTGTTTGACTGTGCATAGAAAAAACGCAAGATTATTTCAAAGTGGTTTGAGTGGATGGGATGTTTCCTATGAAATTTAGTGCAAATGAATCCTATGGAAAAATTTCTATGGTTTGCAATCCTATGAATCAAACAACCAAGATAGGAAAAATTCCTAAGGATTAGAATCCTCCAAAATTCCTTTGAGAATCCTTTGAATCAAAGAAGCCCTTAATCTATTTTATGATTCATGGAATTGTGCGTTGTAAAGCATAAAGTAAAAACAAATAATGGCAATTCAACTAGAAAAAAAGTTTGGGCAGTTATGATACGGAAGATTCTAGAACAATGGAGAAGCACTTGTGTTTTGAGGTTTGTGCATTATGCTTAAGTTCAACCATGGAGTCTGCTAGATTGTACATGTGGAAAAATCCGGTGGGGGGCTAGAAGATGGTGCGATGGGCCAGGTGGAGGGAGACTATGAAGGAGGGCACAAGTGCGAGATCGATATTTGAGGAGAGGGGCGAGAACGTGCACTGTTGCACGCAGTGGTGGAGCCATGAAAAATAAATGAGCTAGGGGGCCAAGCATTGCTAATCCTTTATGAGGAGGGCCAATTCATCAACTTAAACCATTTTACCAGCAATTGTCCAATGATCACATTCATATTAGCCTCGATGTATAGTGATGTTAGGGGGGCAGGGCCCTTGCTGCCCCTGTCTTCGCCACTGTGCGCGCGTCTGAGAGATGAAGCGGAGGCATGGATGATGAGAGGGGGACGTTGGATATATAATTAATGTGGGTGTATTAGCTATGTAATCCTATATAGAGAGGTATAGATTGATCGATGTGGACGTGGGAAAGAGGGTGAGACCTCACTAGATATATAGATTTATCAGTTTGTGTGGAAAACTGTGAAAGACCTAGCTATATATGCACACACATAGAGGAACATCGATCGTTGCGCATGCACATGAGAGATAAAGAATGCCCGATATGATGGGGAGGGGGAGGTGTGTGTGTGTGCATGCATGGGAGACCGACCTGAAAAAAAGATTGCATCTGTGCGATGGATAATGCCGACTGGTAATGTGTGTGCATGCATGCACGAGAGAAAGTTAATGGTACAATTATAAAGAGAAGATGACTGTGTGGGTGTAAAAGACTAGGTGAAGTCATAATCAATGTAAAGTAGACTTAAAATATTTGAATAAGAGATCATGATGTTTGAAACCCATGCATGCATGAATATAACTGAGATATGCGTGGTGTGGTTTGGAAATGAGCATGTTGTACTGTATACACATTGAACAAGGTCATACTGATTTGTATTTGAGATATCGATGGCAGACATCGTTTGGCCACATTGCATCCGTGCATGGACACACTATTCTAATTGGAGATGATGGGTGGCTTTCGCATCACATATCTATATCTATACCCCTATATATATATATATATATTATTTTTTATATAGTGTGCGGATAACTTTAACTTTGAAAGATGGTCGTTGGATGAGGCCAATCCGATGGTGCAGAGATAGCAAATTTGAGCACAACTGGTCGTTGGATATCATCTAGATTCCACCAGATTCTGCCACATGTACAATCTAGAAGACTCCAATGTTGAACTTAAGCATAATGCACAAACCTCAAAACACAAGCCATTCTTCTTTGTTCTAGAATCTTCCGTATCAGAATTGCCCAAATGTTTTTCTACATGATTTGCCATTATTTGTTTTTAATTTATGCCTTATAACGCACAATTCCATGAATCTTAAAATAGATTAGTTTTCTTATAAAAACTACATGATTTTGAATGAAATGAACTATAAGAATTAAACGAACATCTACATCATGCATATATGACTCAAAGCTTACATGCTATAATGTGGTATTTATTCATAATTTGGTTGCCAAATCTCATGCATGCAATGCACGTGTACCTTACTAGTCTAAATGGTGTTTGTGTGTGTGTTGTGCTTGTTAAACACATTGTACGTAGTATATCATACATGGTTTAGATTCCGAACATCTAGCTAGAGCATACATGTACTATGATTTGAATGCAACATAAAATCTATACATATTATTTGAATTTGAGATCGTATGTACATGTAGTTCGTATTTATATACGAATTTACTTCTCCTATATTCATGTCATGTGTTATGAAGATAATATTTAGATGGTTGTATAACTAACCCGAGTACAATCCCATTCAAACAGGGAAAATGTACTCAAATTTAGTCCATATGCTAGACAACACACATTGTTCTTTTATTGTTGAGGGAAGTGCAAATTGTTTTGGTACTGTACACATTATGTTTGTTGTCCTGATTTTTTTAGTTTTTTGTTGTATTTGAATGCATTTCTAGTAATATAGTAAAACGGGACACAACTCTCTCTAGTGATGAGGTGCGAATTGTCTTTTTTTGGTACACGTTAAGCTTGTTCTCCCGAAATTACTAGTCGTGCCTTGTTATGCCGAAATTTCAAGCTAGCGTCTCTGTCTATCGTGCTGCGAAACTCCCGCCTCTTCAACTCGTGCCTTGTTACCCCGAAATATTTAAGATATATCTTTGTCTTGTTGTGCTCCGACAACTCCCTCCATCTCAACCCGCGCCTTGCTATTCCAAAATTACAACGCGCGCGAAAACTCCCACCTCCTGTGAAATCCCGACACGTGAAATGCCTGTGATACCCCTGAACTGAAAGAACCGCCTAGGTCAAATCGGTGGGGGTACTTTCGTAACTTACCCCACATTTCGGACAAGCGCGTCCCTAAGCCATGGTTCCCCACTCCCATCCCATCTGCCCACCCATTCGTACACCGAGGCCGCGAAAACCCATGAAGCCCCACACGCTCCTCCGTCCGCCACCCAGCCGGAGCCTCTTCCTCAATGACGTCATCCACAACAACACCTCGACGTCCCTCATCCACCGTACCGGATGAGGATCCATCGTCGATCTCGTCGTCCCGCCGGTTCAGCCACCCCGTCCTCCACCTCCAAGGAGTTGCCCCGACGTTCCCCTCGTCTTTCGCGCCACCTCCATTCACACACCGCCGTCTTCACCTGCACCACCGGAAGAGCATCATCATCACCATTTCCTCGGATGAAGCTGAGGCCTAATGGGCGCCACCAAAGAGGTTGTACACTAATCGCCGCATTTTCTTCTTGAATCGATCTCACGGTGCTGTCGGCGCTCGGTCACGAGCCGACACAGCGCGGCTCCATCCACGGCGGCATCGCTGGCCACTTCCTCCACGATGTCGCTCCCTTGGTGACGACGTCCACATCAATAGGAGCTGCTGCTGCTTTAGCTCTCGCTCGCGCTGCTGCTCTGCTCTTGCTCTCGGTCCCCTGCTTGGTCTGCTCTTGCTATTGCTCTTGCTCTTGCTCGCGCTGCTGCTCTCGCTCTTGCTCTTGCTTGCGATGCTACTCCGATTTAGCTACACTTCAGTCGACTGAATCGACTTTTGGGTCAGTCGATTTTCAGGGGGTGGGGGGCTCGCCGGAGTTAAGGAAGAACCAGCCGCAGCGGGGAGGGGGGCTCACCGGAGAGGTACCCCACTATCTATCTTAGGGTTCAGGGTGGGGGCGGTGGTCGCCGGTGGTGCTGGGGCAGTGGCGTGGGGATCGTCGGAGAAAAAAGCTCGGCACGGGGGGGGGGGGGCTAGAGGGATGGCCGAGGCGGCGGAGGATCGGCGATGGGGAGTGGTTTCGGGGCGGGCGGGGCGGCGCACCGCCGGCCGCGGGCGGCGGGGGGCGGCTGTTTGGCCGGTGGTGGCTGGCGGCTCAGGGTAGCCTCACCTGATGCTGCTACATGACCTGCTACTGCTTTTCTGCTACTAGTGCATTCAGTTTCGACAGAAAAATTCAGTTTCGACAGTTAAGTTCAGTTTCGACAGTTAAATTCAGTTTCGACAGTTAGGTTCAGAGATGAGCGGCCGATGTATTTTACATCTAGCACTTTGTGGTTATGTATTTTACGTCATCTATTGGAGATGCTATTAGAATTCCACTCAGGTTAACGTTGTCTCTCTTGTCCTGCTTCAGCCTCGGCGTCGTACAACTCACCGGAGCTGCTCCAACGACGAAACCCTCCATCATAGCAGAGCAGTGCCCCGAGCTCCATCTCCAAACGCCTAAGATCTTCTTCCCCTCCTCCGATAGCCAAGTCAGCCGGATCATCCTCACCGACCAACCCAATCACGCTGAGATCGACATGGCTTCGCCAAGGAGGTTGTACACTTGTTGCATCTCTTTTTTACTCTACATGTTATACATATTGTCCACAGAGCACACGCAGTAACGTGAAATACGATTAGTTTCTCTTACTATATGACAAGCAGTGAGGTACCAGGCAACTTAGCTATCCGTGATGGACTCTCTTGAATGCCATCATTATTAATCTCTGCGTGTTTGAGCTGTACATTTGTCGATGGGCCTGGGAGTTGAGCTAGTAGGGCAGTGGCCTGGGTCCAAAGTAATAGAAGTAGCACAAAAACATTTTTTGAGTGTAGGCTTTTCCTTGCTCAAGCCTGCCTACTAGAATCGCCAGTGCTTGAAAGGAAAATTGAAGGAAAAACATAGGAATTGGAAAGTTTCCTATGGTACTACTATTCATGAATTTGGTTCAAAGGAATGGAGCAAAGGAAAACTGTAGGATTTGTTCCTTTAGTGTCTCCTTGAAAGAAAAATCGTAGGAATTTTAATTTCCACTTGTCCTCCTTTTCAAATTCCTATTCATGAAGCACAAGACTAAGAGATTGTAGCATAATAGCATTATAACCGTACATTTTCTTGTGGTTTGACTTAATCTCACCTTGCTTCTTTGCATCCTGTGATCTTCCCATTCTTGTGAATCAAACACCCATATTGGCATAAATCCTGTGTTTTTAAATTCTCTGTGTTTGCACGTGCATTCCTATCCTATTCCTGTCTATTTCCTATCCATGCATTGTTAGAATCCTCAAATTCAAACAAGCCCTTACACAATTACTTCAGTTACAGATATGTGTCAAAGAAAACCTTGTGTGGTTTGTCCTGCTCCTGCTGCGTTGTGTTCCACTCCATCTCAACTGCTCCAACGACGGAAGGGTTCACCACAGCAGGGATCCGCTCTCCCGACTGTCTTTCGCCACCTCAGATCTTTTTCCCCGCCGCCGGCAGCCACGAGAACTGCATTACCATCATCAACTGAGCAGATGACCTTGAGGACTACATGGGTCCGGAAGAGAGGTCGCACTCTTCCGTGTCTGATTACGTTATGCATCGCTTAATATGATGGCATGCTACTTTATCGTTGTGTTCACCTATTAGACTCTGAGTCAGGTCCAAACTAATGCTGAAACTTGACTTTTTAAATGGTTGCGGGGTACATATTGGGGCAGCAATCAGTACTATCTATCTGCTATATGGTTAATCTCGGGTGTCTACTATGAGTTTCATGTTGGGTGCAAACAAACATTAAAGGAGCCATTATCTGTATTTTTTAACTAAAGCTATTATCTGCCTGCTATCATTGGTGTTGGGTCTATCCACAGTTTGCTACCATCACTCTGGATTTGTGTATGCACTCCTTACATAATCTCACTATGTTTTATTCCTATCCATGTCAGTTATTGTACACAATGGAACTGAACATGTAGAGAAAAAGAGACGAGCCTTGCGTGGCAATAAAATTTCATGCAGACGTCGCTCCACGGTGGGCGCAAAGGCAGCCCCCCCTCCACCCATTTCGGATCATAATCAAGAGGAAGATAACTGTTCTGAGGGGGATTCAGAAGGAGAAGACCACTCCTATTTACCCCCCGAGGTCTTCGCTCTAACTTGGCATGCTAATGTTGGTAATATCATGCATATGGTGCCTTGCATTGCCTACTGGATACATCAAATATGTCATCTGCTTAGTTTAGACATGCTTTGTGTCAATGTCATCTGTTTAGTTTCTTTATCGTATATGTGAGTCATGCAATGCCATCTTGTTTAGCCAGGCATCATATATGTAAATTTTGCAATGCCACCCTGGTTAGCGAGTCATCTTATATGTGAATTATATCATGCCATCATTTTTTATTACATGTTAAATTTGTCAAAAAATTTAGTACATTCAATTACTCTTCCTATGCATCAGCCATTCGGCACTGTCATGGTAAAATCTGAAGTGGAAACAAGGTCTTCAGAGCAGACAATGCTATCTGACGAAGCGCATGTCTTGCTAGTTACGGATAGCTCAGAGGAGGAGGATTCAGAGACAGATGACCAGTCCTATTCCCCCCCCCCCCGAGGTGCATGCTCTAACTCGGCTGGGTTATGTTGCTCATATCGTGCGTATGGTATCTTGCATTGCTATGTCATTTGCTTAGTTTAGACATGGTTTGTGCGAATGCCACCTGTTTAGTGTCTAATTACCATATATGAGAATTATGCGATGCCATCTTGTTGCAAGACATTATATATGTGAATTATGCAATGCTATATTGTTGCAAGGCATTATATATGTGAATTATGCAATGCCATACTGTTTAGCCAAGCGTCATATATGTGAATTATATCATGCCGTCTTTTTTTTATTTCTCATTGCTTTTGTCGACAATGTTTGTATATTCAACTGCTCTTCCTATGCATTAGCCATTTTAATTGGTGATGGAGAAATCTGGAGTGAAAACAAGGTCTTCAGAGCAGACAATGCTACCTGCTGAAGCAGATATCTTGCTGCTTATAGATAGCTCTTCAGAGGAGGATTCAGAGGCAGATGACTAGTCCTATTATCCCCCTGAGGTGTATGCTCAAACTTTGTAGGGTTATAGTACTCATATATATCATGCATATGTTGTATTGCAATGCTTAGTTTTTACATCATATGCACAATATTGAATGCCATCTCCTTAGTTGACACATCATATATGCGATTGCCCTCTGCTAACTTGCTTAGCATATAAATCATATATTTGAATTATATCATGCCAAGATGTTTACATAGACAGCATGTATCTGAATTATGGCATGCCAACCCATTTTCTAAAGACATAATATAGTTATATCATCTCATCCTGTTTACATAGTCATCATATTTTGAATTATGTCATTCTATCATGTTTAGTTAGCCATCATACATTTGAAATTGCGTCATGCTATCCCGTTTAATTAGCCATCATATATGTGAAATTATGTCCTGCTATTCTATTTGGTTAGACAACATAAATGTGAATTATTTCATGCCCTGTTTTCTTCCCTACTATCCATTGCACCTGTCTATCTTACAATGTCTGTACATTCAATTACTTTTCTTGTTTATCGGCCATTTCAATTGGAGGGGGTGATTGAGGGAGTCATGGATTAAGGGGTCCTCGGACGTCCGACCTGTTGACATGGGCCGGACTATTGGGTTGTGAAGATACAAGACCGAAGACTCTCACCCATGTCCGGATGGGACTCTCCTTGGCGTGGAAGGCAAGCTTGGTGTTCGGATATGAAGATTCCTTTCTCTGTAACCAACTATGTATAACCCTAGTCCCCTCCGGTGTCTATATAAACCGGAGGGCTTAGTCCGTAGAGGAATCATAATCATATAGGCTAGACTTCTAGGGTTTTAGCCATTACGATCTCGTGGTAGATCAACTCTTGTAGTACTCATATTCATCAAGATCAATCAAGCAGGAAGTAGGGTATTACCTCCATAGAGAGGGCCCGAACCTGGGTAAACATCGTGTCCCTCGACTCCTGTTACCATCAACCTTAGACGCATAGTTCGGGACCCCCTACCCGAGATCTGCCAGTTTTGACACCGACATTGGTGCTTTCATTGAGAGTTCCGCTGCATCGTCATCAAAAGGTTTGATGGCTCCGTCAATCATCTACAACAATGCAGTCCAGGGGGAGGTCTTCCTCCCCGGACAGATCTTCATATTCGGCGGCTTCGCACTGCAGGCCAACCCACTTGGCCATCTAGAGCAGATCAACAGCTACGCCCCTGGCCATCAGGTCAGGTTTGGAAGCTTGAATTACGTTGCCGATATCCGCGGAGACTTGATCTTCGACGGATTCGAGCCCATGGCGGCCGCTCCCTTCCACCATGGTGGACATGACCTAAATCTGTCATCAGACCATGCCCAGGAGATAGCGGATGTAACTGCTCTGGCCCTGGATCCGGAGCAGGATGCGTCGTCCGAGGACGGGAAGCTCAACCCCGTCACGGAGGCCGCATACTCAGCGGCGTTAGAGCCGCACACATAGTCAACCTCGAGCGGGGCCTGTGTCACCGGAACCTCGGATTCATCTCCGGCCATAGGCTTCGGACCGCGTACATCCACGCCCATCGAACCCGACCAGGCACCGATCGTCGAGTTCAGCTCCGCGGACATCTTCCGGCACTCACCTTTGGGCGATGTGCTAAACTCATTAAAAGCCCTCTCCTTATCAGGGGACTCTCATCCGAACCATATCCGGTTTGAATTGGAAGCTGATAACGGAGAATTCCGCTTCCCACCCACCACCCACTTCATAGCCACTGTCAAAGACTTAACCGAGAAGCTTCATTATGGCTCCGAAGACATCGACGGTATGGACGACGATGCCGGAGAGGAGCAAGCGCAAAAACCACCGCTTACAGGGCGCTGGACAGCCACCTCCTCGTATGATGTATACATGGTGGATACACCCCAAAGAGAACAACAGCGGCAATGAGAAGAATCCAGTCGAGGATAAACCTCCTGAGATACAGCCAAAGCGCCGATGTCAGGGGCGCCGCTCTAAACCACACCGTGGAAAAAACAGCAATACCGGCACAGGAGAAAATAATACTCCGGACGACGCCGAAGACAATGAAGACCCCGTTGAACTAACTTCCGAACAGGATGAACGGGAGGATGGGCGAGTCGGCCCTAATGAACAGGCTATTAATGAAGACTCGGAGGACAGCAACTATCTTCCACCCTCCGAGGACGAGGTGAGCCTCGGTGACGAAGACTTTATCGCGCTTGAGGAACCTGTCGAGCAGGAGCGCTTTAAGCGCCGGCTAATTGCCACTGCGAGGAGCCTGAAACAGAAGCAGCATCAGCTTCAAGCTGACCAAGATCTGCTCAATGACAGATGGACTGATGTCCTGGCAGGCGAGGAATACGGCCTTGAGCGCCAACCAAAAGTTACCCGAAGTGCAAATTGTTACCCCAATTCGACGACGAGGTGCTGGAGCCCGTCCTACCAGCGCGTAATGCAGCTGACCGACCACCACGCGGCCGGGACAAAGCGGCAACTCAGGCCGAACACCAGCCCGCACTACCGCGCCACAAAAACATAGACACAACAGCTCGAGGACACACATATGACCTGCGGCATGACCTTAAGAGCAGAGCAGGTCAGACCAGATCGATCTACGGATCGCGGGGGCGCGCCCCGACACGCGACAATGGCCATCCGGCCGGACGTGACAAACATAACCACGCCCGGGCCGAACACCGCAGACAAATTCCAGCCGAGCAAAGTCGCGACTTGGCCCGATACAGAGGCGCCGCACACCCCCTTTGCTTCACTAATGAAGTAATGGACCATGAATTCCCGGAAGGGTTTAAACCCGTGAACATCGAATCATATGACGGGACAACGGACTCCGCGGTATGGATTGAGGATTTTCTTCTCCATATCCATATGGCCCGTGGTGATGATCTTCATGCCATCAAATACCTCCCGCTAAAACTCAAGGGACCAGCTCGGTACTGGTTGAACAGTCTGCCCAAAAATTCAATTGGCAGCTGGGAGGACATGGAAGACGCCTTCCTCGACAACTTCCAAGGTACATATGTCCGACCTCCAGATGCCGACGACTTAAGTCACATAGTTCAATAGCCCGGAGAGTCAGCCAGGAAATTCTGGACTAGATTCTTAACTAAAAGGAACCAGATCATCGACTGCCCGGATGCTGAAGCCCTAGCGGCCTTTAAGCATAGCATCCACGACGAATGGCTCGCCAGTCACCTCAGCCAAGAAAAGCCGAAGTCCATAGCGGCCCTCACAGCACTCATGACCCATTTTTGCGCGGGCGAGGATAGTTGGCTGGCACGTAGCAATAACAATGCAAGCGACGCCGGCACCTCTGAAACCAGAAATAGCAATGGCAAGCCCCGACGCAACAGACACAAGCGTCGAAACAACAGTGACAACACCGATGATACGGCGGTTAACGCCGGATTCAGTGGCTCTAAGTACGGTCAGCGGAAGAAGCCATATAAAAGAAACAATCCGGGCTCGTCCAGCCTGGACCGCATACTCGATCGTCCATGCCAAATCCACGGCACTCCTGATAAACCAGCCAATCATACCAATAGACACTATTGGATTTTCAAACAGGCGAGCAAGTTAAATGCCGAGAACAAGGAGAAGGGGTCGCAAAGCGAGGACGATGACGAGGAGCCCCGGCCACCAAACACAGGGGGACAGAAGAAGTTTCCCCCCCCAAGTTAAAACGGTGAACATGATATACGCTACCCATTGTCGGTGTCAAAACCGGCGGATCTCGGGTAGGGGGTCCCGAACTGTGCGTCTAAGGCGGATGGTAATAGGAGGCGGGGGACACGATGTTTACCAAGGTTCGGGCCCTCTCGATGGAGGTAATACCCTACTTCCTGCTTGATTGATCTTGATGATATGAGTATTACAAGAGTTGATCTACCACGGGATCGTAGAGGCTAAACCCTAGAAGCTAGCCTATGGTATGATTGTTGTTGTCCTACGGACTAAACCCTCCAGTTTATATTGACACCGGAGGGGGCTAGGGTTACACAGAGTCGGTTACAAGGGAGGAGATCTACATATCCGTATTGCCAAGCTTGCCTTCCACGCCAAGGAGAGTCCCACCTGGACACGGGATAAAGTCTTCAATCTTGTATCTTCATAGTCCAACAGTCCGGCCAAAGGATATAGTCCGGCTGTCCGAGGACCCCCTAATCCAGGACTCCCTCAGTAGCCCCTGAACCAGGCTTCAATGATGATGAGTCCGGCGTGCAGATTGTCTTCGCCATTGCAAGGCGGGTTCCTCCTCCGAATACTCCATAGAAAATTTTGAACACGAGGATAGTGTCCGGCTCTGCAAAACAAATTCCACATACCACCGTAGAGAGAATAATATTTCCACAAATCCAATCTGCTGACACATTCTGCAGCATGACATCACGCTATGGCCCTGTCATTATTCGAACCGTTTTTCTCAACCAGCCGCTGCACATATCGCGAGGCGGTTTCCTTGGCACGTCTCGTCGAAGCAGAGATCGTGTCCCCTTATCACGGGATTCTCATCAATACGGGTGTGGGCAACCCAACCGCACCATCAATTACGGCGCTTGGGGAATAAGCGGTTTTACCACGCAAGTGGGGAGGCGCAGAATCCCTGCTGCCTTTATAAGGGGATAAGGACTCCCATTCGCAACCACGCTTTCTACTTCCTGATCCATTCCCCTCCGCCCAAGCGTTCATCTTCCCTGCCCAAAAAAGGCCTTCCGGAAATGTCCGGATCCGGAGCAGGAGACAAATGGATGGCCTCTACCGTCCGAGAGAAGGATATCAAAAAGCTTCGGGAGGCCGGGTACCTGGCCAAGAAAATCAGCCACCGTCTCCCAACGGCGGGACAGATCGTCCCTACTCCGGAACCCCACGAGAGGGTTGTATTCCTCCCTCACTTTGTCCGCGGGCTAGGGTTTCCCCTCCACCCGTTCGTTCGCGGCATCATGTATTACTATGGGATCGATCTTCACGATTTGTCCCCTAATTCCTTCCTCAACATCTCGACATTCATTGTCGTGTGCGAGGCTTTTCTCCGCATCTCACCACACTTTGGCCTATGGCTGAAGATTTTTAATGTGAAGCCCAAGGTAGTGGGCGGCGAGCACGCCGACTGTGGGGCGCTATGGGGAGCAAGATGCCCAATGTCATATGGCCAACAGGCACCTTTAACGATTTTGTCAAGGAGTGGCAACAACAGTGGTTTTATATCACTGAGCCGCGCGGCATAGAATGGGCCGCTACTCCCGAATTTCGATCCGGTGCCCCCTTGCGGCTTACATCCTGGGCCAAGAAGGGCCTGAACTGGTCCTTGTCCGACGAACTGTCGGTGCTCCAGACACGCGTTAAAGGTATGGGAGACAAGAACATTGAACTTTCAATGTGGTCCAGGTGATGCTAGTTCGCCGGATCCTGCCTTGTCAACACCGGACTTGCAATCTATGGGAATTCGATCCGGCCAAGCACCAAACCTTACGAGAGCTTTTCGGTTCCTCGCACAAGGACATCTGGAAGGTGCTTTTCAAGTCCAGCAAATCACGGACTCCGCCGAGGACCGCGGGTACCAACTGTCCTGCCCTGCAAGTTCGGTAAGTCATCATACTTTTTATCCGCATAACACAAATGAAGTGCTTAACGTGTTTTCTACAACTCTCCTAGGGCTGGACGAAGAAGGCGGCGCGGATCCATTGTCCGGCCCCATTGCCCGAAGAACCGGCTGTCCCACTTCTGACGAAGATGCTGGAACCGGCGCCTTACAAGGTGCCGAAGAAGACGGCCGAGAAGGGGGCCAAAAATACCTGGGGCGGCCTTCGTCGCCGCGGCACTTCGGACTCAATATCTGAAGGCTCTGATGCCCATTCTGCCTCCGAAGAGGACGAGGAGGAGGGGAAAGATGAATCCCCTACGGGGGAAAGAAAGAAGAGGACGGCCTCCGCACACTTGGAGGCCGAGTCGCCTAAAAGGGGAAAAGTTCCTCCTCCGGAGGAGTCCACTGCCGCCGCGGACAGCGGCCCGGCGTGGGATCCCAGGGCCCAGCCCCTGGTGAACTCGTGAGTATATACAGTCCGAATACGTTTATGCGTCCAGACTCATCATGGCATAGTATTTTAACCTGAGCCATACTTTTTGTAGTCCGGCGAGGTCCTGTACCAAACAATCCTCATCCGAGGATTCACTGAGCTCGGATGCTATGGAGAGCGGGACGCCCCCAAAGGCCCCTTCCTCCAAACAGGTGCATAAAACCGAGGCTTCGTCCCAGAAGGACCCCGACCAAGGAGGAGATGAAAAGACCGTGAAGGCGGTGCCTGGAGGTCAAACTTCGGGGGCCGGACACATGGGGGAGAATATTCCCATGGGAGCTGACGGCGGGGGCGATCTAGAATTCGGCTCCCAGCCGGATACAGTTCCGGAGACCAATACGGCTCCAAAATCAGGCAGGCAGCCTCTCTTAGCTGGAGGGGACATGCCTGTTACACCGGCAACCTCTGTCCAACCAGAGGTGTTGGATGCTTTGTTGGTGGCGCTGAAGAGCGCCTCCATCGTCGATGAACACCGTGCCCTTATGGGTGCGGTGATTGAGAAGATTCAGTCTGCTGAGAGTGGACTGAATGGAGCATGTATCAGCCTTATAAAATGTTTTGAGGTATGTTTTATGAGGTTTCGAAGAGTGTCATGGTATGGATAGTAGCCCCTGATACACTGTTCGGTGAAAGAAAGAACCGGACAGAGGATCCAATTTATGTTCGCAGGAAGACTCATTGAATGACATCTATTTCTCTTCTGTATAAGCAGGCATCTGTAGCGGCTGCTGCCACTCATACTGCGGAGATCTCCGGACTGAATCAAAATCTGGAGCGGGCCAAAGAAGAACTTGGCCAGTTGAGAATGCAGTTGAGAGATAAACAAGGTATGCACAAGTCTTGTCCGCGTTTATTGCGAATGAATTTTCAGTATGATGAAATAAGATGCATGATTTGCGCTAGGGATGGTGACCGAAGTCGAGGCTCTTAGGAAGGTTGTGGCCGAGGCCGAGAAAAAGGCAGCCACAGAGCAGGCTCTTCGTGAGAAGCACGAGGCCAGGGTTATTAAAGCTGAGTAGGCGCTGCAAGAGGCCGTGAGGAAATGCGAGACCTTGGAGCAGAGTTTAACGGAGAAAGAATCCGAACTCACCAAGGCACATCAGGCCACGAGCGATGCCTGGGGGGAAACCCAAAGGGCCCTGCAGGGGATCCAAGTGGCGAGGAAGATCGCGGCGGGTAAGGCTTTTTCCTTGCGTAGCAAGTATTTGAGGAGAAGATTATGTTTCGAATTTTGAATTCGGGTTTCTCCAGGGGTATTTGCGGAGCTGCCCCGCAGCATATCGGATGCCGCCCAATTCTACCGGGCCGAAGAAAGGAACACTGCGGATAAGCTCTTCTGGTCGCAGTATTTGACACCGAATTATCCGGTGCCTTTTGCCGATCAACTGAAACAGCTGATCGAACTGCATAAGGCGGCGGAACTAGCCATGAAAGATTTGGTTAACTGGCTATGGCCTGCCGAGCCGATTCCAAGCAGCTACTTCGGGCTCATGAAGCGGCTTGTAAGCGCTTGCCCTCGACTTGACGTCATCAAGCGTTCGGTCTGCATAGAAGGTGCGCGAATGGCTTTCGCCCGCGCAAAGGTGCACTCGGGGAAGATGGATGCTGAGAAGCTGATGACCGAAGGGCTGCCAGAGGGGAAGGAGCACCGCATGCCCGAATTATATTATGAAAGTGTCCTAAAAGGATCCTACCTTGCAGCGGAGCTATGCGCCAAGGACATTATATTTCCATGAATGCCAATTATGTTGTCCTTTGCAATGTTTGAACAAGGTCATTTATTTATTGCCTGTTATATAAAGTTTACCCTCCTGTGCGGCCGTTTTATATGTTAAACCTGAGAGTTGGCCAGTCGTCGGCTTCTGCCCCCACGTAAGAAGTACGGGGGTGTTCGGGGTAAACCTGAGCACTCTTTATCCCAGTTTTTGGTCCTTCGAAGGAGGTGCTCAGCACAACGAACCAGGCAATCGGACTATAGGGCTTTATCACTCTCACTTAGCCATAGGAGCTTTAGTAAGGTAGGCGCAGCCCCTGGTGTTCGGAAGACCGTACTAGGGGCTCTATAAGCACCTGATCGGAGGAAAACCGATCCATCGCACGCTGCATTGGTTATGGCATTATGCGGGAGAAATCCTTAAAGATTTTACGACCTCTCGAACAGCTGACCAACTCTTGCGGTATCATGACAGTCAGTTTTCGGCTTTCTCTACTGAGGTGCTCGTCCGGAAGAACCGGGACACAATCGCAGTAGTTCTCCCAGTGCTACCTTAGCCGATATAGCAGAACGTAAGGTACCAAAACATGGGAGCCGGGCAAACCCAACTATTGACCCAAGACATGATTCAGAGCTGATGCATATAGTGCTATAAGTTCGGGGTGCCAAACTTCCATGAAGGTGTTCGGACTTTGTTGCCGTGTTATGGGAAAACGAAGCCCCTGGCATATTTTAAGGCATATCACTGTGTACAGATGCCACTTGACAAAAGAATTTCAATAAGAAATAACAGCAGGTAAGCGTCATATAAATCCACATGTTGTGTTTGAATAGTACGTCTATGCGTATGAGTACAGGTAATGTGATAAAAAAAAAGGAATATGATTGCGGAACCTGCTGAGACCAGGGGGGAAGAAGCTGAGTGTGGATCCGTAATATAGCCGGATGGTCATTGCAGGGAATGTCTAAGGATTCCCTTGCGCGTTCAAGCTGCCTCCGCATCGCCCGTCCTGGTCGGCGTAAAGGTGAACCTGCGAAGGAAATGTAAGAAATGTATGCGTGCCGGAGAGCGGTTTAGCCGCTGAGTGCGGCCTGTCCTGGCCTTCGATGGAGTGTTTAATTGAGCTATGCACGAGCCGGGCTATGCTTCCGCGAAGTAGTTCAGAGTCCCTTGACGGTGTCCGGGAGCCTGGACGTTGACTCGAGGTTCGGCTGCAAGGTGCTGCTCGTTGCTTCTGCTGTTAAGGCAGTGGTGTACTTGTTGGTGCCGAGGGAAGGTTCGGCCTTGCCATTAACCGTGATGATGCCGCGTGGACCGGGCATCTTGAGCTTACGGTAGGCATAATGTGGCACCGCGTTGAATCGAGCGAACGCGGTTCGTCCGAGCAGTGCCTGATAATCACTGCGGAAAGGGACGATTTCGAAGATCAACTCTTCGGTACGGTAATTTTCTGGTGATCCAAGGACTACCTCAAGGGCAATGGAGCCTGTACAGCTGGCTTCCATACCTGGTATAATGCCTCTGAAAGTAGCTTTAGTGGGTTTGATCACCGAATGATCGATGCCCATCTTGCGCACTGTGTCCTGGTAAAGCAGATTTAGACTGCTGCCTCCGTCCATGAGGACTCGAGTGAGGTGGAACCCGTCAATTATTGGGTCGAGGACTAGTGCGGCTGGATTACCCTGATTGGCGTTAACCGGACGATCCATGCGGTTGAAGGTGACCGGCCCTAGTTTATATTGTGGGACGACTAGTTCCGTTAAGTCGGCATCCCTAAGGGTGCATATCCGGTCCGAGTTGGGAATTTGGATGGTATTTACCACATTCACTGATTGAATATGCGAGGGAAATTTCTTTTGCCCTCCTGTGTTCGGTGATCTGGGCTCTTCGTCGCCATCATCGCTTTGAGACCCCCCTTCTCTGTTTTGGGCGCCTGCCCTGCCGGCTTGTTTGAAGACCCAGCATTCTCTGTTGGTATGGGTGGCCAGCGTTCCTGGGGTGCCATGAATTTGGCATTGGCGATCGAGTATGCGGTCCAGACTAGATGGACCCGAATTATTATTTTTGGGTGGCCCTTTCCGCTGACCGGACTTTGAGCCCCTGAACCCAGCATTAACTGCCGTATTTTCGGCATTTTCACCATATTTGCGGCGCTTGTGTTTGCTGCATTGTGGTTTGCCGTTGCTATCCCTGGCCTCTGATGTGCCAGGTTTGCTTGTTGTGTTGTTGCTGCGAGCCAGCCAGCTATCCTCGCCCGCACAAAAGCGGGTCATGAGTGTCTTGAGGGCTGCCATAGACTTTGGCTTCTCCTGGCCGAGGTGCCGGGCAAGCCACTCGTCACAGATGTTATGCTTAAATGCCACTAAGGCCTCTGCATCCGGACAGTCGACAATTTGGTTTTTCTTAGTTAGGAACCGGGTCCAGAATTTCCTGGCCGATTCCCCTGGCTGCTAAGTTATATGGCTCAAGTCATCAGCATCCGGTGGTCGCACGTAAGTGCCCTGGAAGTTGTCAAGGAATGCATCTTCCAAATCCTCCCAACTGCCAATGGAGTCTGCTGGCAAGCTATTCAGCCAATGTTGAGCTGGTGCTTTGAGTTTTAGTGGGAGGTACTTGATGGCATGTAGATCATCACCGCGAGCCATGTGGATGTGGAGGAGGAAATCCTCAATCCATACCGCGGGATCTGTTGTACCATCATATGATTCAATGTTTACCGGTTTAAAACCCTCTGGGAATTCGTGATCCATTACTTCATCAGTGAAGCATAGGGGGTGTGCGGCGCCTCTGTGCCGGGCTATATCACGACGCAGTTCATACGAGTCTTGTCTGCTGTATTCGGCCCGGCCGGATTTGCTTTTGGTATATCCAGCGTGACGGTCATCGTCTCGCGTTGGGGCGCGCCCCCGTGATTCGTAGATCGATCTTGCATGTTTTGCTTTGTTTTCCAATACGTCTCGCAGGTCCCGCGTGTTGCCCCGGGCCTTGGTATTTTTGTTTGAACGGCGGCGGGGTGCGGGCTGGACGTCGGGCTGATATGCCACTCTGTCTCGGCCACGAGGTGGCCGATCAGCCGCATCATACGCTGGTGATGTAGATTTCAATGCTTCCTCCTCGAGTTGGGGTAGCAACCTGCGCTTTGGGTAACTCTTGGTTGGGCGTTCGAGTTTGTATTCCTCAGCCGCAAGGACTTCAGTCCATCTATCCGTTAGCAGATCTTGATCAGCTCGAAGCTGTTGTTGCTTTTTCTTCAGGCTGTTTGCTGTGGCTATAAGCCGGCGCTTGAAGCGCTCCTGCTCGACGGGATCCTCAGGCACGATAAATTCTTCATCGTTGAGGCTCACCTCGTCTTCGGAGAGAGGCATGTAATTGTCATCCTCTGATTCTCCGTCTACTGCCTGTTCCAAAGGGCTAGCTTGTTCATCCTCCCGCTCGAGGTTTGGCTGGAGGGGATTATCATCGTCTTCGGCACTATCCGGAGCGTTATTGTCTCTTGTGCCGGTATCGCTACTTTTGTTATGGCGGGACTTAGAGCGGCACCGAGGGGTTATCATCCGTCGTCTTATCTCCATCCCCTTCTTTGGGGGGTGTCCACCATGTATATGTCGTACGATGAGGTGGCGGTCCAGCGCCCTGTGGGCGGTGGTTCTTGTTTGTCTTCTGCATCGTCGTCCATACCGTCGATGTCTTCGAAGTGGAAGTCAAGCATGTCGGTTAAATTGTCGACAGTGGCTACTAAGTGGGTGGTGGGTGGGGGGCGAATTTCTTCGTCGTCCGTATCCCATTCTAGCCGGACATAGTTCGGCAGGAGAGAGACCTCAACGAGTTTAGCACGTCGCCGAAGGGCGAGTGCTGAAAGATATCCGCGGAGGTAAACTCCATGATCGGTGCCCAATCGAATTCGATAGGCACGGACGCAGGTGGCTCGCAGCCCATGGCCGGGGACGAATCCAATGGTTCGGCAACACGGGTCTCGTAGGTGGTGAAATCAGTATTCGGCTCTATCGCCACTGAGTGTGCGGCCTCCGTGGCGGGGTCCATCCACCCGTCCTCAGATGGCGCAATTTGTTCCGGACTGAGGGCCGGAGTAGTTGCATGTGCGATCTCCCAAACACTGTCCGACGGCAGAGCTAAGTCATGCTCGTCGTGATTGTGCGGCGCACCTGACATGGGCTCGAATCCGTCGAAGATCAAGTCTCCACTGATGTCGGCAGTATAGTTCAAGCTTCCGAACCTGACCTGATGGCCAGGGGCGTAGCTTTCGATCTGCTCCAGATGGCCAAGCGAGTTGGCCCGCAGTACGAAGCCGCCGAATACGAAGATCTGTCCGGGGAGGAAAACCTCACCCTGGATCGCATTGTTGTCGATGATCGAAGGAGCCATCTAGCCTTACAGTGACGACACAGTGGAACTCTCAATGAAAGCACCAATGTCGGTGTCAAAACCGGCGGATCTCGGGTAGGGGGTCCCGAACTGTGCGTCTAAGACGGATGGTAACAGGAGGCGGGGGACACGATGTTTACCCAGGTTCAGGCCCTCTCGATGGAGGTAATACCCTACTTCCTGCTTGATTGATCTTGATGATATGAGTATTACAAGAGTTGATCTACCACGAGATCGTAGAGGCTAAACCCTAGAAGCTAGCCTATGGTATGATTGTTGTTGTCCTACGAACTAAACCCTCCGGTTTATATAGACACCGGAGGGGGCTAGGGTTACACAGAGTCGGTTACAAGGGAGGAGATCTACATATCCATATTGCCAAGCTTGCCTTCCACGCCAAGGAGAGTCCCACCCGGACACGGGACGAAGTCTTCAATCTTGTATCTTCATAGTCCAACAGTCCGGCCAAAGGATATAGTCCGGCTGTCCGAGGACCCCCTAATCCAGGACTCCCTCACCCATATCCCCAAGAGGGAGCGCAAGCGCGCACTTAGGAACGTCTACGCGATGGAGCCAGTCGCCCCAAAGTTCAACCCTTGGTCGTCCTGTCCGATCACTTTCGATCGCAGGGACCATCCGACCAGTATCCGTCATGGCGGTTCAGCCGCACTGGTCCTCGACCTAATCATTGATGGATTCCATCTTACGCGAGTCCTCATGGACGGTGGTAGTAGCCTGAACCTGCTCTATCAGGATACAGTGGGCAAAATGGGTATCGGTCCCTCCAGGATCAAGCCCACAAAAACCACGTTTAAGGGAGTCATACCAGGTGTAGAGGCCCGCTGTACGGGCTCAATCACACTAGAGGTGGTCTTCGGATCCCTAGACAACTTCCGAAGCGAAGAATTGATCTTCGATATCGTCCCCTTCCGCAGCGGCTATCACGCACTGCTTGGATGAACCGCATTTGCTCGATTCAATGTGGTGCCACACTATGCTTATCTGAAGCTCAAGATGCCCAGACCATGCGGTGTCATAACAGTTAATGGAAATACGGAGCGTTCCCTCCGCACCGAGGAGCACACCGCGGCCCTAGCGGCAGAAGTACAGAGCGGCCTTTTCAAACAGAACCTTAATTCGGCGGCCAAGCACCCGCACACTGTCAAACGAGTCCGGACTACTCTGCAGCAGGACAGTCCAGCTCGCCAAGAGCTCGACTAGCAATTCGGCCTCCGTCCCAGTCCCGACCAAACGGCGGCGTTCGTACCGCGCGTACATAACTACGCACATAAAATACCATGGGCGTAGACGGAGGCATAACCAGATTGTGGTCCATAACATGGCTCAACCTTCCCTGGACCCACATACTTTCACTTTTTCTTTTTCATCTTTTTCAGGTTTCCTTTTTCCAGGCCTTTCCTGGTGGCCTGATTGTCGGACCTATCAAGGGACGGATACACCAAGATGGCAAGAAGCATTGACGTATAAGGGAATTTCCGGGTGGTCTTTTTAAACGATCGTTATGCCTGTTTTCAGGACCCACACGCAGCTCTCTCTTGGTCGTGGCATGTTAAATAGCCCTATTGCTTATCGCACTATTTGTACAAATACGCTTTGACGTATTAATTAAACTAAAATGGAAAAAGTTTCTGGCCAAATTTCTGCGGCATTGGCATGTTGCTTCATTCTTTCTTGATATTCTTATCAATTGCACCTGTACACTCTGGTACGCCTTAATTCGCCAGGGGCTTCATTACGCCCCATAACACGGCGACAAAAGTCCGAACACTTTTTTACAGTATAGTTCGGCACCCCGAACTTTAGCATTATACGCATCGGCTCCGAATCATGTCTTTGGTCAATAGTTGGGTTGCCCGCCTCCTATGCTTAGTACCTTACGTTCAGCTATATCAGCTAGGGTAGTAAAGGGAGAACTACTGCGATTGTGTCCTGGTTCATCCGGATGAGCACCTCAGTAGAGAATGCCGAAAACTGACTGTCATGATGTGGCGTGAGCCGGTCAGCTGTTCGAGAGGTTACAAATCTTTTGCGATTTTTTCTGCATTATGCGATGAATCGGTTTTTATCCGATCAGGTGTTTACAGCACCCCAAGTTCGGACTTAAGAACACTAGGGGTTGCGCCTAAAATTATATTGTCAAACTCCTATGCCTAAGTGAGGGTGATAAAGCCACATAGTCCGATTACCTGGTTCGTTGCGCTAAACACCTCCTTCAAGGACTAAACCTTTGGATCAAGAGTGTTTAGATTTCATCCCGAACACCCCCGTACTACCTACGTGGGGGCTGAAGCCGACGACTGGCCAACTCTCAGATTTGATAAAAACGGCCGCACAGGAGGTAAAAATTCAAATAATAAAACAAGCATTATATTACATAACGGCTTTGTTTCATAATACAGGACAGGATAGCATGAATGTATTCATTCAAAAATAATGTCCTTAGCACATTGCCCGCTACAATGCGGGATCCCTCCAGGACATCACCGAAATACCGCTCGGGCGTGTGGTCCCTCGGTCGCGAGCTTGACGGCATCCATCTTCACCCACTTCACCTTGACACGGGCGAAGGCCATCCGCGCACCTTCGATGCAGACCGACCGCTTGATGGCGTCAAGCCGGGGGCAGGCACTGACCAGCCGCTTCACGAGCCCGAAGTAGCTGCCGGGTATGGCTTCGGCAGGCCATAGCCAAACTATTAAATCCTTCATGGCTAGTTCGGCCACCCTATGCAGTTCGACCAGCTGTTTTAGCTGATCGCTAAAGGGCACTGGATGTTCTGGTGCAAGGTATTGCGACCAGAACAGCTTCTCCGTAGAGCTCCCCTCTTCGGCCCGGAAGAATTCCGCAGTGTCAGATACACTGCGCGGCAGATCTGCAAACGCCCATGGAGAACTCCAAATCCGGGTTAGTAAGAGATACCTCTTCTTCACATATTTGCTTTGCATAATGAATGCCTTACCCGCCGTGATTTTCTTGGCCTCTTGAATTTCCTGGAGGGCACCCTAATCTTCCACCCAGGCATCTTGTGCACTCTAGCGAGCCTTGGCGAGTTCGGACTCTTGATCCGCACTCTTGTGCTCCGAGGACTCGCATTTTTTAACGACGTCCTGGAGCTCCTGCTGGACCTCATCAATCCTAGCCTCGTTTTTTTTTCACGGGCGGCTTGCTGCTTTGCTGCTTTCTTCTTGGCCTCGGCCAGCGCCTTTTTAAGGGCCTCCACTTCGGTCGCCGCTCCTACAAATATCATGGCACTACGGTCATTACAAATCATCTATCCTTTCTGATATACAGAAGGTCATTGCATACCTTGTTTCTCCTCTAGCTGCTTTTTTACCCGGCCGAGGTCCTCCTCGGCCCGCTCCAGACTCTGCTTCAGTCCGGAAACCTCAGCAGTATGAGAGGTCGCAGCCAGTAACGACGCCTGCTTATTCACAAGACGCATTTGGTTAGTCTCCTGCAAAAATTATTTGATCCTCTGTCCGGCTTTTCTTTCCGAACACCGGACAGAGTCTCAAGGGCTACTGTCTATACAGTGACATTCTTTTTACACAATCGCGTTGCTTACTTCAAAGCCCGTTTGAAGGCTTGTGCAGGCTTCGGTCAGTCCGCTCTTCACGGACTGAATCTTCTCAATCACCGTACCCATAAGGGTACGGTGTTCCTCAACAATGGAAGCACTTTGCAGTGCTTCCAGTAGAGTATCCGGTGCCTCTGGCTAGACAGAGGTCACCGGCGGAATGGGCACACCTCCTTCTTTCAAGGGAGGCTGCCTACCGGATTCCGGAGCCGTACTGGTCTCCAGGACCGTATTCGGCTGGGGACCGAATTGGACATGGCCCCCACCGCCAGTATCCATGGGGATTTGCTCCCCCATGTGTCCGGTGGCCGAGGCTTCACCCTCTGGTGCCGCCCTGACGGCCTCCTGCGTATCTCCCTGGTATGGGATCCTTTGGGACAACACCTCGGTGTCATCCATGGCCCTAGGAGAGGAGGCCGCCGAAAGGGACCCGCTGTCCATCATCTGCGGGTCCAGCGAATTCCCCGAAGATGAGGATCGCTCAAGGACGGAACGAGCCGGACTGCAAGTGCATGATTCAACATGTTAAAACTATAAAGTAGAGAGGCTAGATATATGAATGCATCTGGGTCTTTGAGTACTCATGTTTCGGCCAGGGGCTTATCTCGGGGGCGCCGCTCTGGGCTGCTATCGATGTCCCACGTAGGGTTATCCGCGAGGGAGACCTTCCCCTTATTGGATGCCTCGGCCTCCAGACACGTGGAGGCCGCCCTCTTCTTCCTTCCCCCCTCAGGGGGGAGTTGCTTTCTTCCTCCTCTTCGTCGTCGTCCTCGGCGGCGAAGGAGTGGGTCTCGATGTCTTCGGACGTCACATCCGAAGCAACCTTGCGATGAAGACCGCTTCGGGTCTCCTTGGCCTTCTTCTTTGGCCTTCTTCTCCGGTGCCTTGTAGGGCGCCGGAACCAACATCTTTGTCAGAAGAGGGATTTCTGGGTCTTCTGGCAGTGGAGCCGGACACTGAATCCGCTCCACCTTCTTTGTCCAACCCTGAAAAAGTAAATTGGGGAAGCTCAGACATTCTCCTTAAGTATATGAGCAAAGGATATACCTTGAAAACATAAAAAACTTACTGGACTGGCGGGATGGGTCAGGTTGTACCCACGGTCTTCGGTTTCCTTCGGCCACGTCTCATTGGCCTTGAAGAGCACCTTCCAGATGCCTTCGTGCGTGACACTGAAGAAATGTTGCAGGGTCTGGTGCTCGGCCGGATCGAACTTCCACAAATTGCAGGTCCGGCTCTGGCATGGAAGGATCCGGCGAACTAGCATCACTGGATCACGTTGACGAGCTTGATGTTCTTGTCCACCATGCTCTGGACGCGCGTCTGTAATGCGGTCAGCTTGTCCGACGCAGCCCAACAGGCCCTTCTCTAGCCAGGAGGTGAGCCGCATTGGAGCTCCGGACTTGAATTCGGGCGCCGCGGCCCAGGTGGTGTCGCGAGGCTCTATGAAATAAAACCATAGTTGCTGCCACCCTTTGACGGTCTCCACGAACGAGCCTTCGGGCCATGTGACGTTGGGCATCTTGCTCACCATGGCACCTCCGCACTCTGTGTGTTGGCCACCCACCACCTTCGGCTTCACATTGAAGATTTTTAGCCACAATCCGAAGTGGGGTGGGATGCGGAGGAAAGCCTCGCACATGATAATAAATGCCGAGATGTTGAGGAAAGAATTTGGGGCTAGATCATGGAAATCTAGCCCATAGTAGAACATGAGTCTGCGGACGAATGGGTGGATAGGAAATCCCAGCCCGCGAACGAAGTGGGGAATCAACACCACCCTCTCATGGGGCTCCGGAGTGGGGACGATCTGCCCCTGGGCCGAAAGCCGGTGGGTGATTTCCTTGGCCAGATACCCGGCCTCCCGGATCTTCGTAATGTCCTTCTCCTTGACGGAGGAGACCATCCACTTGCCCTGCGCTCCGGATCCGGACATGGTGGGAGTGCTTTCTTGGGGCGGGAAAGATGAGAACTTGGGCACTGGAGGTCGAGAATGGGGGAGGCAGAGAGAGAAGGCGTGGGTGAAGGGGGGAATCCTTATCCCCTTATAAAGGTAGCAAATATCAAGCGCCTCCCCACTCGCCCTAAAAACTCGCCTATTCCCAAGGGCCGTGCAGACGACACAGTTGGATTACCCACGCCCGTATTGATTAGAATCCCGCAATAAGGGGACACGATCTCTGCTTTGACAAGACGTGCCAATGAAGCCGCATCTCGAAATATGGAACGGCGGGCTAAAAACGGTTCAAAATAATGGCCGGGCGGCGACGTGATGTCACGCTACAAAAAGTTGTCAGCGGATTGGACTCGTGAAATATTATACTCTCTGCGGTTGTGTGTGGAATTTGTTTTGCAGAGCCGGACACGATTCTTGTGTTCAAAAACTATTTTGGAGTATACGGAGGAGGAACCTGCCTTGCAATGCCGAAGACAATCAGCGCGCCGGACACCTCGTCATTGAAGCCTGGTTCAGGGGCTACTGAGGGAGTCCTGGATTAAGGGGTCCTCGGACGTCCGACCTGTTGACATGGGCCGGACATTTGGGTTGTGAAGATACAAGACCGAAGACTCTCACCCGTGTCCAGATGGGACTCTCCTTGGCGTGGAAGGCAAGCTTGGCGTTCGGATATGAAGATTCATTTCTCTGTAACCGACTCTGTATAACCCTAGTCCCCTACGGTGTCTATATAAACCGGAGGGCTTAGTCCGTAGAGGCAATCATAATCATATAGGCTAGACTTTTAGGGTTTTAGCCATTACGATCTCGTGGTAGATCAACTCTTGTAATACTCATATTCATCAAGATCAATCAAGCAGGAAGTAGGGTATTACCTCCATAGAGAGGGCCCGAACCTGGGTAAACATCGTGTCCCTCGCCTCCTGTTACCATCAACCTTAGACGCACAGTTCGGGACCCCCTACCCGAGATCCGACGGTGATGGCAGTATCTGTGGGAGTAAAAATACGGTCTTCAGAAAAGATTGTGCTACCTGTTGATGCAGATAGAACCACGGTTGTACTTGCCCAAGAACCAGCCCCACCACACATAACTGTGACTCACGCAGATTGTACCCCTACCCAGTTGGACAGAGAACCAGTTACACGCCTTCTAACCCCAGCAGATAGTAACCCAGTTCCAGTTGACACAGCACCGTCTCCACCACAGAGCACCCAAACATGAGCAGTTAGTAAGGCAACTGCAGTGCCCAAAGCACAAGGACCACCACTCTGAACCCCAAGTCAACGCTTAAAGCAAAAGAAGAATTGTTCTCAGGTCAGGTTCCGTAGCTATGGTTCATACTACTTTGCTCTTACATCACTGTATTTACTCATACCAACTAATTTCAAATTGAAGGATGCAATTGAAACTCCAATGGCGCAACAGGTATGTTTTAAACCTGTTTCTTTAACGTGTTTGATGTTGTAACTTGCTCTATGTTGATTTCAGTTTCAATTCAATAAACAGTTGTCAGCGTTCCGGGAACGGGGGTCCCCAGACTTGCATGCCTGCGGCCCATGGCGTGGCTATGCTGGCGGGCCTGTACGGCCCATCTTCATCAACAAGGCAATCAAGACCTTCGCGAGGGGCCAAGCCTCGCAAGGCTGACGATGCAAGACCTCTTCAGGAGCGGCCTAGCCAGGCAGGCTCATGAGGAGCGGAGATATCAAGGCGGGGCAAACCTCATGAGGCTCTCGTGACGTGAGCCATGACGATCAGCACCAGGCGGGTGCCAGGAGGGCGCCAGGGCGCGCGGCGTCCTTCTTTCCTCTTCGGTGCTAAGGCGGCAAGCGCAGGAGCGGAGTACCGAGGCATCAGGCAAAGGTTTCCATATCGGTGCAACGAGACCAAGACCAGCAAGACGGCAGGACGGAGGTCACCGTGGAGCCCAAGACGGCGTCACCGCCAGAGCCCTTTCGCAGGCGAAGACCGCTTTTGTCAGGATAGCTTGTACTAGTTGTCCCCTTTCAAATTGCCCGCCGTTGTTGGCTCCCTTCCCGCTCAATATTTGGGAAGAGGACCAGGGCCTATATAAGTAGAGCTAGGTACCACAGTAGAGACATCTGATCTGGTCTGGAGCCAACCCACGCTCGCACAAGAACACCTCAACCTCAGGAGGCAGTTCTTCCCCTTGTACTATTTCTCATCAGCCCAAGAGGCAATCCACCACCACACACTGGAGTAGGGTATTACACCACAACGGTGGCCCGAACCAGTATAAATCTCGTGTCTTTCTGTGTTGCGAGTTCGTCGAGTTCGTCCGTGGGATCTTAGCAAACTAGGGCGTGGATCGGTAGGAGGGAAAGAACTTCGCGTGCACTCCAGAGTTCAAACCTTAAGGGTTTTGCCGGAACCCGTGATCAGACATTTTGGCGCGCCAGGTAGGGGTGCGCCGTAGCTTCCTTTCCGTCGATCCGTCGCTTCGTCGTCTCCATGGCGGATGCTCGGGAGTCTAACTGGTCATGTAGCCCCTCACTCCTTGGTCCGTCCTGGTCTCCGGTCGGCCCAACGGCGGTTGAGGTATGCGCGGGGCCAGGCTCTGCCGACGTAGAACACAAAGTGGATAGGAAGAAAAACGCAAAATCTCGAAGCAAATATTACAAGACATATTGTTCTCGCAATATAAAACGCAAGTTTAACGCCTCCACGAGGCCTGATGCATGGTTGTAGGAATAAACAAGAGAACAGCAGCAGGTCACCCCCTGGACATCACCATCACCTGCAGAAGATGCTCCTTCCCGGGTAGCATCGTCTTCACCTGCACCGCTAGCCGCAAGATCGGCGGCATCGCCGGACAAGGGTGCGGAGACAAAGCCGCGGAACTTCTTCAGCAGGGCCTCCACTTGACCTTGTACGGCTGCGGCGGCGGCTGCACAGTGATCGTCAGCCACATGCTCCAGTAGCTCGTCAAGACAAGTGTTGGGGTCGCGGAGGTCCAGATTGTTGAAGACGCGAGTCAAGGCCGCTGAACACAGGACGCGAGCTTCTGCCTCCGCCATGGGACCGACACCATCAACGACTTCCTCGAGCGCTTTCACCAAGAGAGGAAGAAGCCGGGCGGGGCCGTCCTCATCGGTGGCCAGCGACTTCTCCAGGCCGTGCTCGTAGAGCGTCTTCAGTGCCTTGCGAGATCTCTTCTCGAGGTCGGAAAAGGCCACACGGTCCTCGGCCAAGACCCGCGCCTTGGCGTCAAGATCGGCCTCCCTCGCCTTCACCTTCCGCTCTAGCTCTTCCAACCGGATGCGCTCGGCGGCCTGCGTCTTCCCCAGCTCCTCCAGTTCAGCATCACGGTTCTTGATGGCGTCCTCCCGGGCCTTCATCTCCTCCTCCTTCGCCAGGCGGCCACGTGCTTCTGCGGCATGCTGGTCGCGCAGGTTCTTCAACTCGTCCTCCAGCTCTCGGCAGCGGTCGTGGGCGGCCTTGGCGTCTTTCAGCGCCGCCTCACAATCGGCTGCAGCATTGGCGGTGCTCTGCTTCTCCTTCTCGGAAGACGCCGTGGCCTGGCTCAGCGTTGCGGGAACCGCCAAGTCGGAGTGAAGCCATCCAGAGGCCAGATCCAGGCGCCCGGCCACCAGGCGCGGATCCGCGCTCAGGAGATCTGCCTGCAACTAGGTCATCTCCAAAAGAGCGCGCTCCAGAACAGCGGCAGAAGCAGAAGAACCTGGGATAGGAGGTGCAGCAGTGGGAGGAGGCGACGTCGTCACCAAGGCCTGGGAGACTGCGGGCTCCGGAGCAGCCGGGACCTCTTCAACCGGGCCAGACGCCGGCACTTCCGGAGCCAGCGGGGCCATGGGGGCTGACTCCTCCCGGCGATGTTCCTCCTGGCCTCATGAAGACGACCGGGCTAGGGAGGTGCGGCCGCTAGCGCCTCCTTTCTCAGCAGAAGAGGGCGCGGTCACCGTACCCTCTTTCCTCTTCTTCGCGGCGGGCAGCGGCCTGGACAGCCAAAGACGAAAGTCAGGAAGCAGCGACATGAGCGAAAACAAGATGGAGGTCGAACACTTACTGATCCACCGCGACATATTTCCGCTTGGGGAGCTTGAAGCCTGAAAGCCTCGGAGCCTGGGGAGTAGGCGCGCGGGCTCCAGGGGCAGAGGATGGCGCGGCAAAGGGGCCGGAGGCAGCTCTGGGCAGCGTCAAGGCGGAGGCAGCATCCCGAGGAACCAGCGACGACCTACCCTTTGTCGGGATGAGGGGCTGCTCCCTCTCCTCCTGGCGAGTGTCGGTATCGGCGTCATTCGGCAGGGTGCGGAGGATTTCAGCTTTCCTCAAGGGGGAGTTTTCCCCCATCTCTTTGAGGGTCGCCTCCGAGTCCCCCTCCTCTTCCTTCCCCCCGCCGGACTCGTCGGAGGACACCTCCACCGGTTTTGGTGCTGCTGGGGCTCCGGAGAGCGCAGGCGGCACCAGCCCGCGTGCGTCGAAGGTCGGCCTGGAAAGCACAAGCGGCTCCCAGTCCTTGCGGAGGAACAAAGGAGTGAAGGCGCTCGGCGGGTACTCCTGATTGTCCCCAACCAGGAGGCGCAGGACAGCAGCCAGTTCATCGCCAGGCAGGGCCCCTGGCCTCAGGCGGGTCTCGTCTTCTTCATCTCCGAGCTTCCACAAGGGGCGCGAACGCGCCTGGAGCGGGGCGACGCGTAGCATCAAGAATTCCCTCAGGAGCATGGCCCCTGTGACCTTCGCCGCCTTCGTGTTGCCTGGCTTCTGGTTGGTCTGCATCTGCCCTAGCACAGACGACGCCCGCTCATCAGTGAGCTTCTCGCAGGGCCACCCTTTGTTAAACTGGGGCACCTCCGTTGGCAAGGCGAAACGCGGATGGGCGCGCTCGGAGTCCATCATGACCCATTTGGCTCGGATATTGTCAGCCCTCTTCCCGGTGCTCGAAATTGAGTTGGCCTTGCCAGATGCGATGAAATTGGTGCACCCGGAGATGTGTCCCTCGCTGATGCGAAGGAAGAAGAAGTGGCATAGAAACGCCACGGATGGCATCACGCCCAGGTACGCCTCGCAGTAGTAGGCGAAGATGGACAGGAGGAGGATAGAGTTGGGGTGGAGGTGCAATGCCTGCAACCCGTAGTGGTCAAGGACCTCAAAACAGAAATCGGAGAAGGGGGGAACCAACCCGACGACGATGCTGCTCGAGAAGAAGGGGAAGAAGGTGCTTCCCTCAGGCTCCGGCACGTCAGAGGCAAGCCAGAGCTCTGTATTCTCCCCTTCGTTGCTCTCCCCCGCCGTCAGTAGGCGCACGGAGGCGAGGCTCTTTTCCGTGACGGTGGTTCAAGAGCTGGCTCATACCAAGCCGGTGCCGAGGAGGTCTTGGTCTTGCACGGCGCCATGGGTCGCAGAGGCTGAGCAAGATTGGAGCATATCTGGAGGTACCGGTGGCGGGGAGCGAGAAAGGGGATCTGGAGCAAGGCGAGGAAGAAACAATGAAGGCAAACACTGTTTGCGCCAACCTTTTGTCAGGTCGGGCAGTTGTCGAGGCAGCGTGGGAAGTGGAGACGCCCACGTCCAATCAACCGCCACGCGTCAACCGAGGCCGCAGGCTTTTGGGGCCCGCGGCGCTCCATACTTGACCCTTGGCTTCGCCTCGAAGCCAAGCCCGAGCGCGCCTTGGGCCCGAGGGCTACTGTCGGCGTTCTGGGAATGGGGATCCCCAGACTGCCTGCCTGCGGCCCATGGCGTGGCTATGCTGGCGGGCCTGTACGGCCCATCTTCATTAACAGGGAAATCAAGACCTTCGCGAGGGGCCAAGCCTCGCGAGGCTGACGACGCAAGACCTCTTCAGGAGCGGCCTAGCCAGGCAGGCTCACGAGGAGCGGAGATATCAAGGCGGGGCAAACCTCACGAGGCTCTCGTGACGTGAGCCATGACGATCAGCACCAGGCGGGCGCCAGGCGAGCGCCAGGGCGCGTGGCATCCTTGTTTCCTCTTCGGTGCTAAGGCGGCAAGCGCAGGCGCGGAGTACCGAGGCATCAGGCAAAGGTTTCCATATTAGTGCAACGAGACCAAGACCAGCAAGACGGCAGGACGGAGGTCACCGTGGAGCCCAAGACGACGTCACCGCCAGAGCCCTTTCGCAGGCGAAGACCGCTTTTGTCAGGATAGCTTGTACTAGTTGTCCCCTTTCAAATTGCCCACCGTTGTTGGCTCCCTTCCCGCTCAATATATGGGAAGAAGACCAGGGCCTATATAAGTAGAGCTAGGTACCACAGTAGAGACATCTGATCCGGTCTGGAGCCAACCCACGCTCGCACAAGAACAACTCAACCTCAGGAGGCAGTTCTTCCCCTTGTACTGTTTCTCATCAGCCCAAGAGGCAATCCACCACCACACACTGGAGTAGGGTATTACACCACAACGGTGGCCCGAACCAGTATAAATCTCGTGTCTTTCTGTGTTGCGAGTTTGTCGAGTTCGTCCGTGAGATCTTAGCAAACTAGGGCGTGGATCGGTAGGAGGGAAAGAACTTCGCGCGCACCCCAGAGTTCGAACCTTAAGGGTTTTGCCGGAACCCGTGATCCGACAACAGTTATGTTCTCATGCCATGCACATTACAAGTGTTGTTATTGCTGTGTAGTTTCCCACACTTATATTCTGTCTATGCTGCTTTGTCTTAAATAGATATGATTCAAATTGTATCTATCTTGATTTGGCAACATAAACTAGAATGATATAGACCATACAGTGACCATAGTACATAGATATATGTTTGTTTCATGCTGTTATCCTGTCCACCTTACTACTGAACTGGTTTACCAAAATGAGTTTCATAGGCTACATTGTAAACCTGTGATGTGTTTGTTTGTTTCTCTTTTAGAACGCGGATAAAATATTGGAGAAGAGTACCCCGTTATGCAATGGTAAAGGAAGTAATGCATATAAGGTTCAAGATAGTGAGACATCCCTATTGGTCTCCAAGAAAGCTGATAAAAACTATATTGAAGACATTGAGACAACCCCAAAGTCCTGTCTTGATGTAGTGTTCGAGTTACTGGCTACTACTGCTGGCACCAGCTCTTCGAACTCGCTGCCTGAATCAGTTCGGCTTCTTGAGTCTCAGCTTCAAGTTGAAAGACATCGATCAGATGTTATGCGACAGGAAGCCGAAGGACTGAGGAAGTCCCTGCAGAATTCAGATGCATACTTTCTGGTGCAACATCAAGTGCTGGAGGATTTAAGCGCCAAACAAGAGAAAGTTAATAAGCTTGCTAAGCATCTGGCCAGCATTATGGGTACCCAGGATATTGTTTCTTGAGCACTTCTGAAGTGGTTTCAGTTCTGGACTTGTTTTGCTGCGGCGTTTATTTGCACCGGTCGCCAACTTTGACAACCAATGTATATGATATGCTGCTTTGTTCCCTATATTTGCACTGGTGGTGAACTTTGATGCCCAGTGGATGTAATATGTGTAATAGCCGTGATAGCCTAGCGTAAGTTGCTTGCTCATTTATTTCCTTGTTGTCTTGTTTATTTGTTTGCTTGTAGCCAGTGCAGTTCTTTTTCCGCAGTTTGCTAGTGGCCGCAATAACCTATTTTTTAAAACTAGGCCACAATAACCATGGGCTACATATTTACTGTAGTTACCATGGGCCTTCTTAGGGCCATAGAAAGAATGGGCCTTCTACGGGTCGTAGCACCAATGGGCCTTCTACGGGCCGTAGCATCAATAGGCCTTCTACGGGCCGTAGCATCAATGGGCCAAACATGGGCCAATAACAAACCGCATTATGGGCCGTAAACGGGCTAGATTTGGAATCGACCGTTCATGGGCTGACAATAACAGGCCGTCGTCAATCGGTCGTATTTGATGACGTTATGAAAACGGCCCAACGGAGTAACGGGCCGCAAACGGGCCGATTGTAACCGCGGGCTGAATTTGGCCCACAGGCAGAAAAGGCCAATGATGGGCCGTAAGTAACCGAATGCTGGAAATGAGCCCAAGAATAAATAGGCCCTGAGAAGGCCGAAAGATAACACGGGTTGGAAACGGCCCAATGGAATAATGGGCCGTTAATGGGTATAAAGGGGTACATTGTTCATTGCGGGCCAGATTCACCACGGGCCGTTAATGGGCCAAGAGTTACAAATGGTCTCGTATGGGCCGAAAGACATCATGGGCCATACATGGGCCGGAAGTGACAACGGGCAGGAATCATATTGGAAGGCCCAGATGAAGCTACTGGGCTTAATTCGGATAGGCCGTAATGGGCCATGAGTTAGCGGGTCGTAAATGGGCTATATACGAACAGGCCGTTAACAGGCTTTCCGTGGGCCGGCCCGTTACCTTTCGACCAAGTCAAACGGGCCGGCCTTTTCACCGGAATGGGCCTTTGTTGGGTCGTGCCATGTGTCGATGTATCATAGGCGCCTCCTGTCCAATGAATGGATGACATCTGTCCCAACGGTGAGCCAACACGTGTTTCCTCCGGCCAATGAGAATTTTACACGTGGAAAATCCTCATTGGTCCGGGCTGTTAGCGGGTTATCGGATCCAAAACCGGACCCGATAGCTTAACGGCGTCCCGTTACAGTGGATGCCACATGTCGGTCACCCTTGACGAAAGCACTTCCATGACGCGCGATTTATCGTCATGGAAGTGGACATTTCCGTGATGATAATTTTGGTAATGTCATGGAACACTTCTACGACAGCACAGGTATGACTATCTTGATTCTGTCATAAATTTGTCATAGATGTACATGCATGACAGAAAACGTGACCTACTGTGACAAACACGTATCATCACGGAAGTGTATTTTTTGTAGTGATTACACCCAGATCGGATATGAACTCCTTCATCCAGACCTCTTCATGCGCTGCTTCTGAAGCATCTATGTACTCCGCTTCACATGTAGATACCGCCATGACGCTCTGCTTGGAACTGCACCCACTGACAGCTCCACCATTCAATATAAATATGTATCCGATTTGTGACTTAGAGTCATCCGGATCAGTGTTGAAGCTAGCATCGACGTAACCCTTTACGACGAGCTCTTCGTCACCTCCATAAACGGGAAACATATCCTTGGTCCTTTTCAGGTACTTCAGGATGTTCTTGACCGCTGTCCGGTGATCCACTCCTGGATTACTTTGGTACATCCCTGCCAAACTTATGGCAAGGCACACATCAAGTCTGGTACACAACGTAGCATACGTGATAGAACCTGTGGCTGAGGCATAGGGAATGACTTTCATTTTCTCTCTATCTTCTGTTGTGGTCGGGCTTTGAGTCTGATTCAATTTCACACCTTGCAAGACAGACAAGAACCCTTTCTTTGACTGGTCCATTTTGAACTTCTTCAGAACTTTGTCAAGGTATGTGCTTTGTGAAAGTCCTATTAGGCATCTTGATCTATCCCTATAAATCTTGATGCCCAATATATAAGCAACTTCACCGAGGTCTTTCATTGAAAATTTCTTATTCAAGTATCCTTTTATGCTATCCAGAAATTCTATATCATTTCCAATCAACAATATGTCATCCACATATAATATAAAAAATGCTACAGAGCTCCAACTCACTTTCTTGTAAATACAGGCTTCACCGTAAGTCTGTATAAAACCATATGCTTTGATCACCTCATCAAAGCGTATATTCCAACTCAGAGATGCTTGCACGAGTCCATAGATGGACCGATGGTGCTTGCACACTTTGTTAGCACCTTTAGGATCGACAAAACCTTCTGGTTGCATCATATACAACTCTTCTTTAAAAAAATCCATTAAGGAATGCAGTTTTGACGTCCATTTGCCAGATTTCATAATCATAAAATGCGGCAATTGCTAACATCATTCAGACAGACTTAAGCATCGCTACGGGTGACAAAGTCTCATCATAGTCAACCCCTTGAACTTGTCAAAAACCTTTTGCGACAAGTCGAGCTTTGTAGACAGTGATATTACCATCAGCGTTCGTCTTCTGAAGATCGATTTATTCTCAATGGTTTGCCGATCATCGGGCAAGTCCACCAAAGTCCACACTTTGTTCTCATGCATGGATCCTATCTCAGATTTCATGGCCTCAAGCCATTTATCAGAACCTGGGCTCATCATAGCTTCTTCATATTTCGTAGGTTCGCCGTGGTCTAATAACACGCCTTCCAGGACAGGATTACCGTACCACTCTGGTGCAGAACGGGTTCTGGTCGACCTACGAAATTCAGTAGTAACTTGATCTGAAGTTTCATGGTCATCATCATTAGCGTCCTCTCTAGTTGGTGTAGGCATCATGGAAACGTTTTTCCTTGGTGTACTACTTTCCAATTCGAGAGAAGGTACAACTACCTCATCAAGTTCTACTTTCCTCCCACTCACTTCTGTCGAGAGAAACTGCTTCTCTAGAAAGGACCCGTTCTTGGCAACAAAGATCTTGCCTTCGGATTTGTGGTAGAACAATGGTCTCTTTAGGGTATCCTATGAATACATACTTCTCCACTTTGGGTTCGAGATTATCAGGCTGAAGCTGTTTGACATAAGCATCGCATCCCGAAACTTTAATAAACGACAGCTTAGGTTTCTTGCCAAACCATAGTTCATACGGTGTCGTCTCATCGGATTTAGACGGTGCCCTATTTAACATGAATGCGGCTGTCTCTAATGCATAACCCCAAAATGATAAAGGAAAATCGGTAAGAGACATCATAGAACGCACCATCTCTAATAAAGTACGATTACGACGTTCGGACACACCATTATGCTGTGGTGTTCCAGGTGGCGTGAGTTGTGAAACAATTGCACATTGTTTTAAATGAAGGCCAAGCTGGTAACTCAAATATTCACCTCAGCGTAAAGAACGTAGAAACTTTATTTTCTTGTTACGATGATTCTCTACTCCACTATGAAATTCTTTGAACTTTTCAAATGTTTCAGATCTGTGTTTCATCAAGTAGCATATCTACTCAAATCATCTGTAAAGGTTAGAAAATAACGATACCCGCCGCGTGCCTCAACACTCATCGGACCGCATACATCGTTATGTATTATTTTCAATAAATCATTAGCTTGCTCCATTGTTCTGGAGAACAGAGTTTTAGTCATCTTACCAATGAGGCATGGTTCGCAAGTATCAAATGATTCATAATCAAGTAATTCCAAAAGTCCATCCACATGGAGTTTCTTCATGCGATTTTGTAACACCCCGGATGTAACTTTCCATATTTGTAACTCCAACTCTTGCCATTTTCGGCTATGTGTTATGATATTCCCTTCGTGGTCGGGTTTTGTTTTTCGTTTTGCATTTTGTTCATGTCATGCATCTCATATCATGTCATCATGTGCATCTCATTTGCATACGTGTTCGTCTCATGCATCCGAGCATTTTCCCCGTTCTTCGTTTTGCAATCCGGCACTCCCACATGCACCGGCGCACCCCTCTTGTTTATTTTCGTGAGCGGTTGTTAAACGTTCTCGGAATGGACCGAGTCTTGCCAAGTGGCCTTGGTATACCACCGGTAGACCACCTGTCAAGTTTCGTTCCATTTGGAGGTCGTTTGATGCTCCAACGGTTAACCGGGTAACCGCAAAGTCCTTTTGTGTGTTGCAGCAAAACCCCACTCCAAACAGCCCAATAACCCATCTAAGTCCACTCCATGCTCTCGGTCGTTCGATCACGATCATGTGGGCGAAAACCGCACTCCATTTGGAGTCTCCTAGCTCCATCTAGCTATAAATAAGTGAACCCCTCGGATTTTTCGCACAGATCAAACCCTAACCCGCTCCCTCTCCGCCGCCGGACGCGTCCGCCCCGCGCCGGACGTTTCCGCCGCCGCGCCCGCTCTAATCAGATCGCGCCACGTGGTCTCCGCCGACCGCGGCCCGCTCGGCCCGCACCCCCCCCCCCCGGCCCGGCTCCTCCCAGCCCGAGCCGTGCGCCGCCGCCCGCCTGTCTTCAGCGCCGCCTCGCCCGATCGCCGCCCTCGCCGGCCGCCGAGCTCCGCCGCGCCTGACGCCGCGGGCACCCGCACCCGCGCCCTGCCGCCCGCCGGACCCCGCGCCTCCTCGCCTCCCCCGAGCTCCACGCCGTCGGCCGCCGTCTCCCTCTCCTCTCCCGTCTCCGGCGAGCGCTCCGGCCAACTCAACCGCGCCAACGAACCCTAGATCTACCGAGGTTGACTTTTTCCCTCCCTCCGATTTTCTCCAAGTCCCGTAATATTTGCAATATGTGGCTCTGTTCATTGCATCATAACTTCGTGACTATAGCTCTGTTTCGTTCGTGTAATATATTGAAATGTTCGTCTCGAGATGCTCTTCATTGTTTTCCATTGTGCCATGCTCGTTTGAGTCCATCTTGATGCCCAAATCTCTGATGCAAGAGTGCTATGTGATGTTTACTGTTGTTACTTAACAGAACTTGGTGTTTTGTTATTTTTGTTGCATTTAATGTGTGCATCTTATGAGTAGGAGCTCTACATGTGTTTTGATCTATGCCATGCTATCTTTACAGAGGTGTATGCCATGTATTTTTGTGATCTATGTGGTGACTATCACAAGCATGCAAACTAGACTTCGTGATGTTTCTGTTTTCAGGGACTTAGAATTTTGCAGTCTGTGACTGCTGTTATTTTCTTGCCATATATCCATGTGTCTACAGAGAGATCCATGCTTCTTTTGGGCATGTTCAGTAAGGATATTTTGTAGATATAGTTGTTCTCTATCCATCCATGCCCTTTTTTGCAATTATGGAGTGCCATAGAATGTCTCAATCTTGCTATAAAATGTTCCTGGCAGAATGTTAACATGATATTCAATTTTGCCAAGGTTGTTGTAGTTGATCCATACATGCTATGTATTTTATCTTGCCATGGATAGCTTCATAAACATGCCATCTTGCTGTAAGTATGCTTGTTTTGTCATGCATTGCTTTGTGATGAGTGAGTCAAGCTCACCAAGATGCCTTCATAATGCTGTTAATGCCATGCTCTGTTTTCTGCTAAGTCTGAAACCTGTTAACGAAACTTGCTATGTTTACATAGGTGCCATCATATTTGCTGATCCTTTTTAGCTCATGGTCAGTAAGGGACTTATGTTCTATGCATTTAGTAGATTCATTCCATGCCTTGTTTTGCTATGTTAAATTCCTGTAGCATGTTCATTGCTTGCTCTGAACATTGCAACCTGATGCTGTTTATGCCATGTCCAGTAATTTCACCAAGTCTGTGAAGCTGATATCTTTTGCACTTTTGCCATGCTTGTTTGAACCTGTTATTGTGTGATCTAGCCGTAGCTCAGTGTTCATCTTTTGTCAAGCATCTTCTGTAGATCACTGACATATGCTTTTTTGCTATGTTGGGATGATGTCGCATAGTTACTTGATGTATTCTAAGTGCTATCATGCTGTTAATCGCAGAATCGTGTCATTCTTGTTTTGCTTGCCATTTGCAAACCGTGCATCCGTTTCCGGTGATCTTTATATCGATTTCAACCGAAATCATCTCATCTTTCCAGTGGCATACTTGGTTTGCCAAGTTACTGCCTCGTTCATTATTTTTCTTTCGGAGCACGCATACGCATCGCATATCATATCTCGCATATCATGCATGTATTGCATCATGTTGTTTGTGCATTTCCCGTGATTGATTATGGTTCCATTGCTTGTGTTCTTGCTGTGGGTAGAGATGGGAGACGAGTTCGTGAACGAGGAACCTGTTGAGTACGCTTACGAGGATCAAGCTTTCGACAACTCTGAGAACCTTGCAGGCAAGATGATCATACCCTCGAAATCACTTCTATCTTTGCTTTGCTAGTTGTTCGTTCTATTGCTATGCTGCGCTACCTACCACTTGCTATATCATGCCTCCCATATTGCCATGTCAAGCCTCTAATCATCCTTACCTAGCAAACCGTTGTTTGGCTAAATTACCGCTTTTGCTCAACCCTTCTTATAGCGTTGCTAGTTGCAGGTGAAGTTGAAGTTGGTTCCATGTTGGAACATGGATATTTTGGCATATCACAATATCTCTTATTTAATTAATGCATCTATATATTGGTAAAGGGTGGAAGGCTCGATCTTATGCCTGGTGTTTTGTTCCAGTCTTGCCGCCCTAGTTTCCGTCATACCGGTATTATGTTCCTTGAGTTTGCGTTCCTTACGCGGTTGGGTGATTTATGGGACCCCCTTGACAGTTCGCCTTGAATAAAACTCCTCCAGCAAGGCCCAACCTTGGTTTTACCATTTGCCACCTAAGCATTTTTCCCTTGGGTTTTCGCGAGCCCGAGGGTCATCTTTATTTTAACACCCCCCCCCCCCCGGGGCCAGTGCTCCTTTGAGTGTTGGTCCGAACCGAGTAGACTGCGGGGCCACCTCGAGGAAATTTGAGGCCTGGTTTTACTCGTAGGATGTCTCATCCGTTGTGCCCTGAGAACGAGATATGTGCAGCTCCTATCGGGATTTGTCGGCACATCGGGCGGCTTTGCTGGTCTTGTTTTACCATTGTCGAAATGTCTTGTAAACCGGGATTCCGAGACTGATCGGGTCTTCCCGGGAGAAGGTTTATCCTTTGTTGACCATGAGAGCTTATAATGGGCTAAGTTGGGACACCCCTGCAGGGTATTATCTTTTGAAAGCCGTGCCCGCGGTTATGAGGCGGATGGGAATTTGTTAATGTCTGGTTGTAGAGAACTTGACACTTGACTTAATTAAAATACATCAACCGTGTGTGTAGCCGTGATGGTCTCTTCTCGGCGGAGTCCGGGAAGTGAACACGGTTTGAGTTATGCATGAACGTAAGTAGTTTCAGGATCACTTCTTGATCATTTCTAGCTTCGCGACCGTTGCACTGCTTCTCTTCTCGCTCTCATTTGCGTATGTTAGCCACCATATATGCTTAGTGCCTGCTGCAGCTCCACCTCATTACACCATCCTTTCCTATAAGCCTAAATAGTCTTGATCTCGCGGGTGTGAGATTGCTGAGTCCTCGTGACTCACAGATTCTACCAAAACAGTTGCAGGTGCCGACGAGACCAGTGCAGATGACGCAACCGAGCTCAAGTGGGAGTTCGACGAGGAACGTGGTCGTTATTATGTTTCTTTTCCTGATGATCAGTAGTGGAGCCCAGTTGGGACGATCGAGGATCTAGCATTTGGGGTCATCTTATTTTCATTTGTATTTGACCGTAGTCGGTCTATGTGTGAATTTTGGATGATGTATGAATTAATTTATGTATTGTGTGAAGTGGCGATTGTAAGCCAACTCTCGTTATCCCATTCTTGTTCATTACATGGGATTGTGTGAAGATGACCCTTCTTGCGACAAAACCACAATGCGGTTATGCCTCTAAGTCGTGCCTCGACACGTGGGAGATATAGCCGCATCATGGGCGTGACAGATTTACACCAATATGACCTAAACGGCAATGCCACAAGTATGTTGCACTATCATTATCAACTTTGCATCTTTTGGCATCAATATTATGAATATGTGTATCACTACGATCGAGATTCAACAAGAACAGACTAATCATCAAAGGTGCATGACCATAAAAGATATTACTCATATAATAGAACAACCATTATTCTCTGACTTAAATGAATAATCGTCTCACAATAAACAAGATCCAGATATAATGTTCATGCTCAACGCTGGCACCAAATAACAATTATTGAGGTCTAAGACTAATCCCGAAGGTAGATGTAGAGGTAGTTTTCAGGTTTTGGGTAAAGTTTTGATGGACCACGGAATAAGGAGTGGCAAGAGCCTAAGCTTGGGGATGCCCAACGCACGCCAAGGTAATATTCAAGGACAACCAAGCATCTAAGTTAGGGGATGCCCCGGATAGCATCCCCTCTTTTGTCTCCAATCCATCAGTAAAATTACTTGAGGCTATATTTTTATTCACCACATGATATGTGTTTTGCTTGGAGCGTCTTGTATTATATGAGTATTTGCTTTTTTAGTTTTCTACAATCATCCTTGATGTACACATCTTTTGAGAGGGACGCACATTAATCGAGAATTTATTAGAATACTCTATGTGCTTCACTTATATCTTTTGAGCTAGGTAGTTGCTCTAGTGCTTCACTTATATCTTTTTAGAGCACGACGGTGGTTTTATTTTGTAGAAATTGATGAACTCTCATGTTTCACTTATATTATCTTGAGAGCCTTAAAAATAGTATGGCAGTTGTCTTAGGTTATTAATTTAGTCCTAATATGATGGGTATCCAAGAGGGATATAATAAAAAACTTTCATAAAGAGCATTGAATATATGAGAAGTTTGATTCCTTGCATTTGTTTTGAGATATAAAGATGGTGATATTAGAGTCATGCTAGTGAGTAATTGTGGATTAGTAGACATACTTGTGTTAAGGTTTGTGATTCCCGAAGCATGCACGTATGGTCTATCGTTATGTGATGAAGTTGGAGCATGATATATTTTTTATTGTTTTCCTTATGAGTGGCGGTCCGGGACGAGCGAGGGTCTTTTCCTACCAATCTATCCCCCTAGGAGCATGCGTATTAGTACTTTGTTTCGAGGGCTGATAATTTTTTGCAATAAGTATGTGAGTTCTTTATGACTAATGTTGAGTCCATGGATTATACGCACTCTCACCCTTCCACCATTGCTAGCCTCTCTAGTACCGCTCAACTTTCGTAGGTGCATTAAACCCACCATATACCCTTCCTCAAAACAGCCACCATACCTACTTATTATTGCATTTCCATAACCATTCCGAGATATATTGCCATGCAACTTCCACAGTTCTCTTTATTATGACACATACCATCATTGTCATATTGCTTTGCGTGATCATATAGTTGACATAGTATTTGTGGCATGGACACCGTTCATATTTTTTATACATGTCATGCTAGATCATTGCACATCCCCGGTACACTGCCGGAGGCATTCATATAGAGTCATATCTTTGTTCTAGTATCGAGTTATAATTCTTGAGTTGTAAGTAAATAAAAGTGTGATGATCATCATTATTAGAGCATTGTCCCATGTGAGGAAAGAATGATGGAGACTATGATTCCCCCACAAGTCAGGATGAGACTCCGGACTTAGAAAAAAAGAGGCCAAAGATCCCAAAAAAAAAAGGCCAAAGAGCCCAAAGAAAAAACTGAGAGAAAAAGAGATAAGGGACAATGTTATTATCCTTTTTCACACTTGTGCTTCAAAGTAGCACCATGTTCTTCATGATAGAGAGTCTCCTAAGTTGTCACTTTCATATATTACTAGTGGGAATTTTTCATTATAGAACTTGGCTTGTATATTCCAATGCTGGGCTTCCTCAAAATTTCCCTAGGTCTTCGTGAGCAAGCAAGTTGGATGCACACCAACTTAGTTTTCTTTTTGAGCTTTCATATGCTTATAGCTCTAGTGCATCTGTTGCATGGCAATCCGTACTCACTTGCATCGATATTAATTGATGGGCATCTTCATAGCCTATTAGTTTGCCTAGTTGATGTGAGACTTTCTCCTTTTTTGTCTTCTCCACACAACCTCCACCATACTCTATTCCACTTATAGTGCTATATCCATGGCTCACGCTCATGTATTGCGTGAAAGTTGAAAACGCTTTAGAACACCAAAAGTATGAACAATTGCTTGGCTTGTCATGGGGTTGTGCATGATAAATACTTTGTTTGATGAAGATAGAGCATGACAAGATTATATGATTTTTTTAGGGATAACTTTCTCTAGCCATGATATTTTGAGAAGACATGATTGCTTTATTAGTATGCTTGAAGTATTGTTGTTTTTATGCCATTATTAAACTTTTGTTTTGAATCTTATGGATCTGAACATTCATGGCACAATAAGAAAAATTACATTGCTAAATATGTTAGGTAGCATTTCACATCAAAATTTCTGTTATTATCATTTACCTACTCGAGGACGAGCAGGAATTAAGCTTGGGGATGCTTGATACGTCTCCAATGTATCTTGTTCCATGTTATTATATTATCTATCTTGGATGTTTTATATGCATTAATATGTTATTTTATATCATTTTTGGACTAACCTATTAACCTAGTGCCCAGTGCCAGTTTTTGTTTTTCCTTGTTTTTATCTTTTACAGAAAATCAGTATCAAACGGAGTCCAAACGAAATAAGACTTTACGATGATTTTTCTTGGACCAGAAGAAACACACGAAGCTTTGGGAAGAGGCCAGAAGACCCACGAGGGGGCCACAAGCCCTAGGGACGCCCCAGGGGGCGCCCCCTAGGCTTGTGGTCCCCTCGTAGACCTCCTAACCCTAATCTCAACTCTATAATACCCAAATATCCCCCCTGCGTCAGAGGGCACACCAAAAATACTTTTCCGCCGCCGCAAGCTTCTGTTCTCATGAGATCCCATCTTGGGGCCTTTGTCGGCACTCCGCCGGAGGGGGATTCGATCATAGAGGGCCTCTACACCAACCTTGCTTCCCTTCCGATGATGTGTGAGTAGTTTACCATAGACCTACGGGTCCATAGTTAGTAGCTAGATGGCTTCTTCTCTCTCTTTGATCTTCAGTACAATGTTCTCCTTGATGTTTTTGGAGTTATATTCGATGTAATCTTCTTTTGCGGTGCGTTTGTTGAGATCCGATGAATTGTGGATTTATGATCAGATTATCTACGAATATTATTTGAGTCTTTTCTAAACTCTTTTATGCATGATTAAGATAGCTTTATATTTCTCTCCGATCTATCAATTTGGTTTGCCCAACTAGATTGATTTTTCTTGCAATGGGAGAGGTGCTTTGTGATGGACTCAATCTTGCGGTGTCCTCACCCAGTGACAGAAAGGGTAGCGAGGCACGTATTTGTATTGTTGCCATTAAGGATAAAAATATGGGGTTTATATCATATTGCTTGAGTTTATCCCTCTACATCATGTTATGTTGCTTAAAGCGTTACTCCGTTCTTGTGAACTTAATTCACTAGATGCATGCTGGATAGTGGTCGATGTGTGGAGTAATAGTAGTAGATGCAGAATCGTTTCGGTCTACTTGTCACGGACGTGATGCCTATATTCATGATCATTGCCTTAGATATCGTCATAACTTTGCGCTTTTCTATCAATTGCTCAACAGTAATTTGTTTACCCACCTATGCTTTCTTCAAGAGAGAAGCCTCTAGTGAAACCTATGGCCCCAGGGTCTATTTTCCATCATATATTTTCAGATATATAAACCAAAAAATCCAAAAATATCTTGTTGCAATTTATTTATATTTACTTTATTTTTTCCTTTTACTTATCTTTTATATCTACCTATATTAGATCTCACTCTTGCAAGTGACCGTGAAGGGTTTGACAACTCCTTTTTCGCGTTGTGTGCAAGTGTTTGTTAGTTTGTGCAGGTGCATATATTGGGGACTTGCTTGTGCCTCCTACTAGATTGATACCTTCGTTCTTAACTGAGGGAAATACTTATCTCTACTTTGCTGCATCATCCTTTTCTCTTACAAGGGAAAAACAACGCAAGCTCAAGAAGTAGCACTAGCCCATTCCTTCACCCTTTTCACCCTCGTCTTCGCGCATAATTTTTGCTTGAGGTCCATGTTTTCCTCTCAACTAGGAAGGTGTTAGGCCATCAAGTGCAAGGGTACGCAGGAAACGACAGTTTCCCTCACGTGTCAAGGTTTAGTGAATCTGTGAGATCTACCAGATTCCAACCAGTGATGAGTACCTTCACACACAAAATAAAACGTCATTATGTCCCCAACTTAACTAGTGAGGTTGTCAATCTCACTAGCCTTGCTAGTTACAAAGAAATTAAAAGCATAAGTGTATGGAAGATTTGATTGCAACACAAAATTAAAAGAAAACATAAATTACGATTGAAAATTTGCAGGAAGAATATTGACTGGGATCCGTAGGTTCACTAGTGGTTTCTCTCCAAAAAGATAGCAACGGTCTAATGAACAAATTACAATTGGGCAATGATTAGATTGTAACACTTATGAGTTGAATAATTAGCATATGAGCATCACGTCCCAATATCTATAGACTGCCATCCGACTACATCTATAGCTAATATTCAACCCAAGACCTCTATCCAACATGCATCTCAAAGTATTAAGTAAAACAGAGTATTACATTAAGTAAAATAGAGTATTGCATTAAGTAGTGACATGAAGTCGATGATATATTGTCCTCACCCTGCGTTCAAATTACAACTACACAATCATCTTTTTATCCCTAGAGGCAACAACACAAGGCAAGCCTTTTCCACTTTCTGTCACTACAATAGCTTACTTGCAAGATTTAATCCAATTATCATACACAACTCCCTCTTGGAGATCCAACACCTAACTCGGCCAGAGAAACAAGAATAGAAATAAGAATTATGCTAAAAAGAATTCAAGAATAAACTGATTATAAAGTGATAATTCATCATATCCCAACAAACAGACCACAAGAATTACACCAGATGGATCACGATCATATACGACAGCTAACATGATCTTTTGAAAAATATGCAATTGAAAAATATATTTTTCAACAAGCTAGTGAAAAGTGAAATGTAGGTTCTGAATTGTGAAATAGTAACTAAAGAAAGTGAAATTGTAATGTATCGTTGTGAAACTGATTATTTCAAAATGTGAAATATACATTTGAATTTAAACATGGTTGGAAAGTAGTCAAGATTGATCTCGTTAAAAAGGTTTTGGGACAAGGAGTTCAAATATAAAAAAGTTACAAAAATGAATATATGGTTTAAAAGATATGGGTGTTTTAAATTAACCAAGGTGAAAGAAATAGTTGGATTTATTGTGTGGGAGAAGAGAGAGGGAGGTTCTGCCATATTATTGTCATGCATGTATGTGAAGTACAACGGTGAGGTCAGAGCTGCTGAAGGGAAAACAGAAATACAAGGTGAAAACTCAAGCAAAGAAGTGCAATACAAAAATACTTCGTCCACATAGTGCTAGATGGCAGCTCCCTATTGGAGGCCCCCTCGCTGATACCTAGCGTTATCGAGCAATTTTTCGCTTTGGAAGAACATATGCACCAGGAGAGGGGAAATACACTTCGGTTCCTGGTTGTATAGGCACCCTATATGAAAAAAAATTAAAGAAAAAGTCAAAATAGTTTATAAGTTTTTTAGAATAAATTTGACTTTCTTTTGTACTAGTATATAATTTTTCATGAAAAGACACTAACCTTGACTTCAGGGCAAAAAAGACAAATTCGTTTTTTTAAAGAAGTCAAAGCTGGATTTTCTTTTGTGGGTTTTTTCTCACAAGTACAACGGAAGGTCAAGTTTATTTCAAAAATATATTCAGATTTTTTTGACATTTTGTTTAATTGCACCCAGGAACTCGCGTCCCCAGGAGAGGCCTAACTTAGCCTCACCTCCAAAAGTAATTGTGGTTTCCCGGAGTACTTTTGAAGGTCAAAGTCTCTGATAACCCGGTGCCCGATTTGTCGTTTGGACGGTGGCATTTTGAGAAAAACAAGGTCCAGATCAGATCTTGAAACCAGAAGTAAGAAAACAAAACTGCAGGTGAGTAGAATAAGATCCTACAGCCTCGGTTCCATGAGCACCCGAGGCATATTTACATAGGAAATTGCCTTTCGTACTAACAATGACCGCAGAGAACATGGCGGCAAGTCCTAAACTTGCATTAAACTTGGAGACCTGGAGACTTGAGGGGCTACTAATAATAATCTGGAGCCCGAAGCAGAGCAACCGGCGGAGGAAGCAGCTTTTGGTCTCGTCCAACGGTGGCCATGGCTGTACTCTCTCTCGCCGCGTGCGTCGCCTTCCTCCATCTCCTCCTTCTCTTCTCTTCGTCTTCCTCTCTCCGGTTAGCCCCCAAAGCGGCGGAGAGCTCGGACTCGGCGCGCCATGGCAGTGGCAGGACAGCCTACCACTTCCAGCCCGCCAAGAACTGGCAGAACGGTAGGAATTGACGCTTTTTAATTTGCCGCATTGTTGCTAGACCCAATCTTGGGAGGAATGGATTTGGCTAATCTGATCACTGTGTGTGTCTGATCGTGGTGGAATTGCTGCTGCTTCGGGATGGTGCCGAGCAGATCCGAATGGTACGCTCTGCTTCCTTCCTTCTCTGCATTCTGCTGAGTTACTAGAGATCAGACGCCAATGGAACTGACGGTTGTTTTCTTTGTTACACCGGCAGGGCCAATGTACCATAACGGCATGTACCACTTGTTCTACCAGTACAACCCACACGGCGCCACCTGGGGCGTCGGCAACCTCTCCTGGGGCCACTCCGTCTCCGGCGACCTCGTGAACTGGGCTTCCCTCGACGCTGCCATCGAGCCCACCTCGCCGTTCGACGCCAACGGCTGCTGGTCGGGCTCCGCCACCATCCTCCCCGGCGGCGTCCCGGCCATCCTCTACACCGGCATCAGCGCCGACGGCGAGCAGGTCCAGAACGTGGCCTTCCCCAAGAATGCCTCGGACCCGCTCCTCCGCGAGTGGGTGAAGCCGAGCTACAACCCCGTCATCCCGCTCCCCGCTGACGTTCCTGGGGATTTCTTCCGCGACCCTTCCACGGCGTGGCTCGGCCGCGACGGTCTGTGGCGCCTCGCCGTATCGGCCAAGGTCGGTAACGCCGTGGGGTCTACGCTCATCTACCGAAGCAACGACTTCCGGCTGTGGGAGCGGAACGTCGCCCCGCTGCAAGAGTCACGCGCCGCCGGCATGGTGGAGTGCCCGGACCTGTTCCCGGTGGCGGAGCCCGGCGCGGAGGAGGGGCTCGACCACGCGCCGAGGACCGGCACCGGGGTGAGGCACGTGCTGAAGCTGAGCGCGACGGACACGTTCCAGGACTACTACGCGGTCGGGCGTTACAACGACACGACGGACACCTTTGAACCCGAGGACGACGGCGACGACTGCCAGAGCTGGCGCCGCCTCGACTACGGCCACGTGTACGCGTCCAAGTCCTTCTTCGACGCGCGCAAGAACCGGCGCGTGCTCTGGGCGTGGGCCAACGAGACCGACAGCCAGGCCGACGACGTCGCCAAGGGTTGGTCCGGCGTCCAGGTCCGTCGCCACCGCCACCACCCAACTAATTTTTGATCAACTATCATGCTGATATGTTATCTCCTACGCTGCAGATCTTCCCACGGAAGGTTTGGCTGGACAACGACGGGAAGCAGCTGAGGCAATGGCCAATCGAGGAGATCGAGACGCTGAGAAGCAGAAAGGTCGGGTTGCTGGGAACGGTGGTGAACTCCGGCGGCGTGAACGAGATCGTCGGCGTCGCGGGCACGCAGGCGGACGTGGAGGTGGTCTTTGAGATCCCGGCCCTGGAGGGAGCCGAGAGCTTCGAGCCCAACTGGCTGCTGGACCCGCAGAGGCTGTGCGGGGAGAAGGGCGCGTCCGTGCCCGGCGGGATCGGCCCGTTCGGGCTGCTCGTCATGGCCTCCGACGACCTGCAGGAGCACACCGCCGTCTTCTTCAGGGTGTTCAGGCACCATGACAAGTACAGAGTGCTCATGTGCACCGACCTGAGCAGGTCAACTACGAGAGCCGGGGTGTACAAGCCGCCGTACGGGGCTTTCGTGGACATGGACATCGAGGCGCACGGCGGGATCGTCTCGCTCAGAACACTGGTAAGTTCATCGCCGCCGTGGCCGCAGCCTGAATCTTTTGCTCTGGTTCAGATACCACCGACTGTAAATCGAGTACTTATTACAACTTGTGATCTCGACGAACAGGTTGACCACTCGGTGGTGGAGAGCTTCGGCGGCGGAGGCCGGACGTGCATCACGGCGAGGGTGTACCCGGAGCACGCCGAGAACGGCAACAGCCACCTGTACGTGTTCAACAACGGGACTGGTGCGGTGAAGGTGGCCAAGCTCGAGGCGTACGAGCTGGCGACGGCGACCGTGAACGTTGGGGACGACGGGTTGATTCAGCCGAGCTCCATGCGCAGAGGTGAAGCGTAGAAGGTGTGGGGACTGGTTTTGTTCGTGCCATGGCCCTCATGTCAAATTTCGGCTGGCTTAGGTCCCTTACAATGCAAGGTGCTTAGAGAAATAAACCGAGTTTTTATTTAAGCATCAGTGCTTATTTATAGAGGGTAGACGCTTAAGTAAGCGTCTGTCCTGTAGAAATAAGTACCGGTGCTTAAGAAAAACTCGGTTTATTTTACTAAGCATCTCTCTAAACACCTCCCATTATACAAGGCTTTAGAGCATTTACCGGAGCCTCAAACCGGTCTTAAACTCCACGAAGGCCGCCCGGTCACTCAATTGTAAAAAAAAAAAACAGCCCATCTGTACGCCTCAAACCAGTCTTAAAACCCCGGGTTGTTCGGAGCCCCTCATATCGAGCCCAAATGTAGGCGGATATGCGGCGGCCCGGGCGCGTCCGGCACGTCAGCCTGGTCCACCGCCGATCCTGTTGGGGATCGTAGCAGAATTTTAAAATTTTCCTACGCTCACCAAGATCCATCTATGGAGTATACTAGCAACGAGGGGAAAGGAGTGCATCTACATACCCTTGTAGATCGCGAGCGGAAGCGTTCCAATGAACGTGGTTGATGGAGTCGTACTCGCCGTGATCCAAATCACCGATGACCGAGTGCCGAACGGACGGCACCTCCGCGTTCAACACACGTACGGTGCAGCGACGTCTCCTCCTTCTTGATCCAGCAAGGGGGAAGGAGATGTTGATGGAGATCCAGCAGCACGACGGCGTGGTGGTGGATGTAGCGGGATCTCGGCAGGGCTTCGCCGAGCTTCTGCGAGAGGGAGAGGTGTTGCAGGGGAGGAGGGAGGCGCCCAAGACTGTTGTGTTGCTGCCCTCCCTCCCCCCCTTTATATAGGCCCCCTGGGAGGGGGGCGCCGGCCAAGACCCATCTAGATGGGGGGGGCGGCGGCCAAGGGGGGAGACTTGCCCCCCAAGGCAAGTGGGGCGCCCCCCCCCCCCACCCTAGGGTTTCCAACCCTAGGCGCAGGGGGAGGCCCATGGGGGGCGCCCCAGCCCACTAAGGGCTGGTTCCCTTCCCACTTCAGCCCATGGGGCCCTCCGGGATAGGTGGCCCCACCCGGTGGACCCCCGGGACCCTTCCGGTGGTCCCGGTACAATACCGGTGACCGCCGAAACTTTCCCGGTGGCCGAAACTTGACTTCATATATATAATTCTTTACCTCCGGACCATTCCGGAACTCCTCGTGACGTCCGGGATCTCATCCGGGACTCCGAACAACTTTCGGGTTTCCGCATACTCATATCTCTACAACCCTAGCGTCACCGAACCTTAAGTGTGTAGACCCTACGGGTTCGGGAGACATGCAGACATGACCGAGACGCCTCTCCGGTCAATAACCAACAGCGGGATCTGGATACCCATGTTGGCTCCCACATGTTCCACGATGATCTCATCGGATGAACCACGATGTCGAGGATTCAATCAATCCCGTATACAATTCCCTTTGTCAATCGGTATGTTACTTGCCCGAGATTCGATCGTCGGTATCCCAATACCTTGTTCAATCTCGTTACCGGCAAGTCTCTTTACTCGTACCGTAATGCATGATCCCGTGACTAACTCCTTAGCCACATTGAGCTCATTATGATGATGCATTACCGAGTGGGCCCAGAGATACCTCTCCGTCATACGGAGTGACAAATCCCAGTCTCGATCCGTGCCAACCCAACAAACACTTTCGGAGATACCCGTAGTATACCTTTATAGTCACCCAGTTACGTTGTGACGTTTGGCACACCCAAAGTACTCCTACGGTATCCGGGAGTTGCACGATCTCATGGTCTAAGGAAAAGATGCTTGACGTTGGAAAAGCTCTAGCAAACGAAACTACACGATCTTTTATGCTATGCTTAGGATTGGGTCTTGTCCATCACATCATTCTCCTAATGATGTGATCCCGTTATCAATGACATCCAATGTCCATAGTCAGGAAACCATGACTATCTGTTGATCAACGAGCTAGTCAACTAGAGGCTTACTAGGGACACGTTGTGGTCTATGTATTCACACATGTATTACGATTTCCGGATAACACAATTATAGCATGAACAATAGACAATTATCATGAACAAAGAAATATAATAATAACCATTTATTATTGCCTCTAGGGCATATTTCCAACAGTCTCCCACTTGCACTAGAGTCAATAATCTAGTTACATTGTGATGAATCGAACACCCATTGCGTCCTGGTGTTGATCATGTTTTGCCCTAGGGAGAGGTTTAGTCAACGGATCTGCTACATTCAGGTCCGTATGTACTTTACAAATATCTATGTCTCCATTTTGAACACTTTCACGAATGGAGTTGAAGCGACGCTTGATATGCCTGGTCTTCCTGTGAAACCTGGGCTCCTTCGCAAGGGCAATAGCTCCAGTGTTGTCACAGAAGAGAGTCATCGGGCCCGACGCATTGGGAATCACCCCTAGGTCGGTAATGAACTCCTTCATCCAGACTGCTTCCTGTGCTGCCTCCGAGGCTGCCATGTACTCCGCTTCACATGTAGATCCCGCCACGACGCTTTGCTTGCAACTGCACCAGCTTACTGCTCCTCCATTCAAAATATACACGTATCCGGTTTGTGACTTCGAGTCATCCAGATCTGTGTCGAAGCTAGCGTCGACGTAACCCTTTACGACGAGCTCTTCGTCACCTCCATAAACGAGAAACATATCCTTAGTCCTCTTCAGGTACTTCAGGATATTCTTGACCGCTGTCCAGTGTTCCATGCCGGGATTACTTTGGTACCTTCCTACCAAACTTACGGCAAGGTTTACATCAGGTCTGGTACACAGCATGGCATACATAATAGACCCTATGGCCGAGGCATAGGGGATGACACTCATCTTTTCTATATCTTCTGCCGTGGTCGGGCATTGAGCCGTGCTCAATTGCACACCTTGCAATACAGGCAAGAACCCCTTCTTGAACTGATCCATATTGAACTTCTTCAATATCTTGTCAAGGTATGTACTCTGTGAAAGACCAATGAGGCGTCTCGATCTATCTCTATAGATCTTGATGCCTAATATATAAGCAGCTTCTCCAAGGTCCTTCATTGAAAAACACTTATTCAAATAGGCCTTTATACTTTCCAAGAATTCTATATCATTTCCCATCAATAATATGTCATCCACATATAATATGAGAAATGCTACAGAGCTCCCACTCACTTTCTTGTAAACACAAGCTGCTCCATAAGTCTGTGTAAACCCAAACGCTTTGATCATCTCATCAAAGCGAATGTTCCAACTCCGAGATGCTTGCACCAGCCCATAGATTGAGCGCTGGAGCTTGCATACTTTGTTAGCATTCTTAGGATCGACAAAACCTTCCGGCTGCATCATATACAACTCTTCCTTAAGGAAGCCGTTAAGGAATGCCGTTTTGACGTCCATCTGCCATATCTCATAATCATAGTATGCGGCAATTGCTAACATGATTCGGACGGACTTCAGCTTCGCTACGGGTGAGAAAGTCTCATCGTAGTCAACCCCTTGAACTTGTCGATAACCCTTAGCGACAAGTCGAGCCTTATAGATGGTCACATTACCATCCGCGTCTGTCTTCTTCTTAAAGATCCATTTGTTTTCTATGGCTCGCCGATCATCGGGCAAGTCAGTCAAAGTCCATACTTCGTTTTCATACATGGATCATATCTCGGATTTCATGGCTTCTAGCCATTTGTCGGAATCCGGGCCCGCCATCGCTTCTTCATAGTTCGAAGGTTCACCGTTGTCTAACAACATGATTTCCAGGACAGGGTTGCCATACCACTCTGGTGCGGAACGTGTCCTTGTGGACCTACGAAGTTCAGTGGCAACTTGATCCGAAGCTTCATGATCATCATCATTAACTTCCTCCCCAGTCGGTGTAGGCACCACAGGAACATCTTCCCGCGCTGCGCTACTTTCCGGCACGGAAGGGGTGACTATCACCTCATCAAGTTCCACTTTCCTCCCACTCAATTCTTTCGAGAGAAACTCCTTCTCCAGAAAGGACCCGTTCTTGGCAACGAAGATCTTGCCTTCGGATCTGAGGTAGAAGGTATACCCAATAGTTTCCTTAGGGTATCCTATGAAGACGCATTTCTCCGACTTGGGTTCGAGCTTTTCAGGTTGAAGTTTCTTGACATAAGCATCGCATCCCCAAACTTTTAGAAACGACAGCTTAGGTTTCTTCCCAAACCATAATTCATACGGTGTCGTCTCAACGGATTTCGACGGAGCCCTATTTAAAGTGAATGCGGCAGTCTCTAAAGCATAGCCCCAAAATGAGAGCGGTAAATCGGTAAGAGACATCATAGATCGCACCATATCCAATAGAGTGCGATTACGACGTTCGGACACACCATTTCTCTGAGGTGTTCCAGGCGGCGTGAGTTGTGAAACTATTCCACATTTCCTTAAGTGCGTACCAAACTCGTGACTTAAATATTCTCCACCACGATCTGATCGTAAGAATTTTATTTTTCTGTCACGTTGATTCTCAACCTCACTCTGAAATTCCTTGAACTTTTCAAAGGTTTCAGACTTGTGTTTCATTAAGTAGACATACCCATATCTACTTAAGTCATCAGTGAGAGAGAGAACATAACGATATCCTCCGCGAGCCTCAACACTCATTGGACCGCACACATCGGTATGTATGATTTCCAATAAGTTGGTTGCTCGCTCCATTGTTCCGGAGAACGGAGTCTTGGTCATCTTACCCATGAGGCATGGTTCGCACGTGTCAAATGATTCGTAATCAAGAGATTCTAAAAGTCCATCTGCATGGAGCTTCTTCATGCGCTTGACACCAATGTGACCAAGGCGGCAGTGCCACAAATATGTGGGACTATCGTTATCAACTTTACATCTTTTGGTATTCACACTATGAACATGTGTAACATCACGTTCGAGATTCATCAAGAATAAACCATTGACCAGCCGGGCATGACCATAAAACATATCTCTCAAATAAATAGAACAACCATTATTTTCGGATTTAAATGAGTAGCCATCTCGAATTAAACGAGATCCAGATACAATGTTCATGCTCAAAGCTAGCACTAAATAACAATTATTGAGGTTTAAAACTAATCCCGTAGGGAGATGCAGAGGTAGCGTGCCGACGGCGATCACATCGACCTTGGAACCATTCCCGACGCGCATCGTCACCTCGTCCTTTGCCAGTCTCCGCTTATTCCGCAGTTCCTGTTTTGAGTTACAAATATGAGCAACCGCACCGGTATCAAATACCCAGGAGCTACTACGAGTACTGGTAAGGTACACATCAATTACATGTATATCACATATACCTTTGGTGTTGCCGGCCTTCTTGTCCGCTAAGTATTTGGGGCAGTTCCGCTTCCAGTGACCACTTCCCTTGCAATAAAAGCACTCAGTTTCAGGCTTGGGTCCATTCTTTGACTTCTTCCCGGCAACTGGCTTACCGGGCGCGGCAACTCCCTTGCTGTCCTTCTTGAAGTTCTTCTTACCCTTGCCCTTCTTGAACTTAGTGGTTTTATTCACCATCAACACTTGATGTTCTTTTCTAATCTCCACCTCCGCTGATTTCAGCATTGAATATACCTCCGGAATGGTCTTTTCCATCCCTTGCATATTGAAGTTCATCACAAAGCTCTTGTAGCTTGGTGGAAGCGACTGAAGGATTCTGTCAATGACCGCGTCATCCGGGAGATTAACTCCCAGCTGAGACAAGCGGTTGTGCAACCCAGACATTCTGAGTATGTGCTCACTAACAGAACTATTCTCCTCCATTTTACAGCTGAAGAACTTGTCGGAGACTTCATATCTCTCGACCCGGGCATGAGCTTGGAAAACCATTTTCAGCTCCTCGAACATATCATATGCTCCATGTTTCTCAAAACGCTTTTGGAGACCCGGTTCTAAGTTGTAAAGCATGCCGCATTGAACGAGGGAGTAATCATCAGCACGTGATTGCCAAGCGTTCATAACGTCTTGGTTTTCTGGGATTGGTGCTTCACCTAGTGGTGCTTCTAAGACATAATCTTTCTTGGCAGCTATGAGGATGATCCTCAGGTTCCGGACCCAGTCCGTATAGTTGCTGCCATCATCTTTCAGCTTGGTTTTCTCTAGGAACGCGTTGAAGTTGAGGACAACGTGGGCCATTTGATCTACAAGACATAGTGTAAAGATTTTAGACTAAGTTCATGATAATTAAGTTCATTTAATCAAATTACTCAATGAACTCCCACTCAGATAGACATCCCTCTAGTCATCTAAGTGAAACATGATCCGAGTTAACTAGGCCGTGTCCGATCATCACGTGAGACGGACTAGTCAAGATCGGTGAACATCTCCATGTTGATCGTATCTTCTATACGACTCATGCTCGACCTTTCGGTCCTCCGTGTTCCGAGGCCATGTCTGTACATGCTAGGCTCGTCAAGTCAACCTAAGTGTATTGCGTGTGTTCCGAGGCCATGTCTGTACATGCTAGGCTCGTCAACACCCGTTGTATGCGAACGTTAGAATCTATCACACCCGATCATCACGTGGTGCTTCGAAACAACGAACCTTCACAACGGTGCACAGTTAGGGTGAACACTTTCTTGAAATTATTATAAGGGATCATCTTACTTACTACCGTCGTTCTAAGCAAATAAGATGCAAAAACATGATCAACATCACATGCAATCAAATAGTGACATGATATGGCCAATATCATTATGCTCCTTTGATCTCCATCTTCGGGGCACCATGATCATCTTCGTCACCGGCATGACACCATGATCTCCATCATCATGATCTCCATCATTGTGTCTTCATGAAGTCGTCACGCCAACGATTACTTCTACTTCTATGGCTAACGCGTTTAGCAACAAAGTAAAGTAATTTACATGGCGTTATTCAGTGACACGCAGGTCATACAAAATAATAAAGACAACTCCTATGGCTCCTGCCGGTTGTCATACTCATCGACATGCAAGTCGTGATTCCTATTACAAGAATATGATCAATCTCATACATCACATATATCATTCATCACATCTTCTGGCCATATCACATCACATAGCACATGCTGCAAAAACAAGTTAGACGTCCTCTAATTGTTGTTGCAAGTTTTTACGTGGCTTGTAGGTTTCTAGCAAGAACGTTTCTTACCTACGTATGACCACAACGTGATTTGCCAATTTCTATTTACCCTTCATAAGGACCCTTTTCATCGAATCCGTTCCGACTAAAGTAGGAGAGACAGACACCCGCTAGCCACCTTATGCAACTAGTGCATGTCAGTCGGTGGAACCTGTCTCACATAAGCGTACGTGTAAGGTCGGTCCGGGCCGCTTCATCCCACAATACCGCCGAAACAAGATAAGACTAGTAGCGGCAAGAAGAATTGGCAACGTCAACGCCCACAACTACTTTGTGTTCTACTCGTGCATAGTAACTACGCATAGGCCTGGCTCATGATGCCACTGTTGGGGATCGTAGCAGAATTTTAAAATTTTCCTACGCTCACCAAGATCCATCTATGGAGTATACTAGCAACGAGGGGAAAGGAGTGCATCTACATACCCTTGTAGATCGCGAGCAGAAGCGTTCCAATGAACGTGGTTGATGGAGTCGTACTCGCCGTGATCCAAATCACCGATGGCCGAGTGCCGAACGGACGGCACCTCCGCGTTCAACACACGTACGGTGCAGCGAAGTCTCCTACTTCTTGATCCAACAAGGGGGGAGGAGAGGTTGATGGAGATCCAGCAGCACGATGGCGTGGTGGTGGATGTAGCGGGATCTCGGCAGGGCTTCGCCGAGCTTCTGCGAGAGGGAGAGGTGTTGCAGGGGAGGAGGGAGGCGCCCAAGGCTGTTGTGTTGCTGCCCTCCCTCCCCCCCCTTTATATAGGCCCCCAGGGAGGGGGCGCCGGCCAAGACCCATCTAGATGGGGGGCGGCGGCCAAGGGGGGAGACTTGCCCCCCAAGGCAAGTGGGGCGCCCCCCCCCCCACCCTAGGGTTTCCAACCCTAGGCGCAGGGGGGAGGCCGATGGGGGGCGCCCCAGCCCACTAAGGGCTGGTTCCCTTCCCACTTCAGCCCATGGGGCCCTCCGGGATAGGTGGCCCCACCCGGTGGACCCCCGGGACCCTTCCGGTGGTCCCGGTACAATACCGGTGACCCCCGAAACTTTCCCGGTGGCCGAAACTTGACTTCCTATATATAATTATTTACCTCCGGACCATTCCGGAACTCCTCGTGACGTCCGGGATCTCATCCGGGACTCCGAACAACTTTCGGGTTTCCGCATACTCATATCTCTACAACCCTAGCGTCACCGAACCTTAAGTGTGTAGACCCTACGGGTTCGGGAGACATGCAGACATGACCGAGACGCCTCTCCGGTCAATAACCAACAGCGGGATCTGGATACCCATGTTGGCTCCCACATGTTCCACGATGATCTCATCGGATGAACCACGATGTCGAGGATTCAATCAATCCCGTATACAATTCCCTTTGTCAATCGGTATGTTATTTGCCCGAGATTCGATCGTCGGTATCCCAATACCTTGTTCAATCTCGTTACCGGCAAGTCTCTTTACTCGTACCGTAATGCATGATCCCGTGACTAACTCCTTAGCCACATTGAGCTCATTATGATGATGCATTACCGAGTGGGCCCAGAGATACCTCAACGTCATACGGAGTGACAAATCCCAGTCTCGATCCGTGCCAACCCAACAGACACTTTCGGAGATACCCGTAGTATACCTTTATAGTCACCCAGTTACGTTGTGACGTTTGGCACACCCAAAGTACTCCTACGGTATCCGGGAGTTGCACGATCTCATGGTCTAAGGAAAAGATACTTGACGTTGGAAAAGCTCTAGCAAACGAAACTACACGATCTTTTATGCTATGCTTAGGATTGGGTCTTGTCCATCACATCATTCTCCTAATGATGTGATCCCGTTATCAATGACATCCAATGTCCATAGTCAGGAAACCATGACTATCTGTTGATCAACGAGCTAGTCAACTAGAGGCTTACTAGGGACACGTTGTGGTCTATGTATTCACACATGTATTGCGATTTCCGGATAACACAATTATAGCATGAACAATAGACAATTATCATGAACAAAGAAATATAATAATAACCATTTATTATTGCCTCTAGGGCATATTTCCAACAGATCCTACTTCGTCTCCACAAAAACCCCAATCCGGAACCCTACCTCACTTCACTCTCCTCTTTTGGTTCGTCTGTTCTTCTCCCCTCCTTCGATCCAATTCGACGACTCCGGCGAGCATGTCGAGCGCCGGCAGCTGCTCCGACTCTGACCTCAATGTAGACGAGGAGCTGGCTCTCTGCATTGCCCTGGGAGGTCGAAGGTGGACAGGGGGGTGTCGGTACTAAAACCGGCTGATCTCGGGTAGGGGGTCCCGAGCTGTGGATCTTGAAACGATGGTTAATAGGGGACAAGGGAGACGATGTATGACCCTTAAAACATGTGGTCGGTGGGCAATTCCGTTAAGGAGAAGCCCGAAAAAATTGCTTTGGATAAGAGAGATATTGGATCTAAATGAAAGCTAGCTAGAGAAAGACTCGTCTGTCAAGCCGAAGACTTCAAGCCGGAAACATTGGTCCGAGGAAGGAACTTCCGTCCTCGGCTTCGAAAACAAGTTCAAGGGCTAATAGCGGTGTCCTGAATTAGGGGGTGCCAACCTATGTGACCCACAGTCCATGGGCCGAGCTTACGGCCCGCCGATCTCCACAAGAAAGGACTCTAGAAGCTACGAATCCTGGCGTGATCAAGATGGACATCGAGAAGACTTGGCGTATACTTCAAGGACAACTTTGATAGTCGGCGTGTTTATTCCTAGTTAGCAACCAACCATATGTACCCCTACATACCCCGGTGCCTATATAAGCCGAGGGGTTTAGTCCGTAGAGATACAATTATAAGCCTTAGGGTTTAGAATAGAACATACGGTCTCGAGGTAGATCATCCTGTACTCAATACTCCATCACATCAATACAATCAAAGCAAGACGTATGGTTTTACCTCTTCGAGAGGGCCCAAACCTGGGTAAACATTGTCTCCCTTGTCTGCTCTTACCCATCGTTCCCAGATCCACAGCTCGGGACCCCCTAGCAGAGATCAGCGAATTTTAGTACTGACAGGGGGGGGGGAGTTCCGGATCTGCCCCCTCACCAGTTCCTGTCGACACAACGCGAATGTCGGAGCTGGCCCCTCCCGCACTGTGCGCAGTACGCGACACCCCTCCGTCATCCACCTTCCCCGCCGGCCGCTGACGGGGAAAGATTAATGGTTTTTGTGTTGGTGTTGGAAAATTTCTACCACATCTGGCAACCAGTGCGCGCATGCGGCAGGGACGTCAATTACATGGGCCAAACTGATCACTTGCACACAAAGTTCACGAATTGACAAAAAAGTTCATGAAATTGAAAAATGTTCATCCATTTGAAAAAGTTCACAAATTTGACAAAAAAAGTTTCACAAATTTGGCAATCAGGAATTTGTTAAAAGTTTGCAAAATTAAAAACATTAATTCATTTGAAAAAAGTTAATTGATTCAAAAAATAAGTTCACAGATTAGAAAAAATTCCACAAATTCAAGAAAATGTTCACAAATTTAAGAAAATGAAAAAGGAAATTGAAAAAGAAGAAGAAATAAAGAAAAATAAAAAACAAATAAAACCGAAGAAAAAAAGGCCAATTTTTTTTGCACTGAGAAGATGGACGACAAAAAGAATAAAAGAAGTAACTAGGCACAACAAGTGAGTTGTCCCAATTAGTTAATGTGAGTGGAAGTAAACGAAGAGGTTGGGAGTTCAAATAAGAGTCAATTACACCGGTGGTGCTAAAACTTGTCACGAACAGTCACTTTGGTGCTAGAACTTGCGGCATACATCGAACCGGTGTAACCCCGGGATTCGAACTTGCTACCATATAGGTGGGAAACAACCGGTCATAGCCACTGCACCAACAACATCATCACACCCATAGTTCATAAGTCCTTTGTAATATAGTAGAACAAAGTCACTCCTGGAGTTTCTCTTTTTTAGAAATATGTAAAGGTATGTAAATTCTAATCTCACTAATAAAATTAAAGTTTAATTATTCTTAAAGTTTGAAAATGTTCAGAGTTTTAGCAAAATATTGATTGATGTAGTATATAAAAGTGTTCATGCTTTAAGATTTTTTGTTTTTATATCCTTTTAAATATTATAATGTAATGCACTCCGTGCGGCCCATTTTGCACTATTACGTTTTATAAGTTTACATAATATATGTAAATTATAATCATATGTTATAAATAATATATATATATATACATATTTAAATTATAAAAGTATTCACTTATTAAATAAAAATTTATCCATATATTCAAATGATAATTACAAAAGTATTCACATGATAATTTGCATAATTAACAAAACATAAAATGAAATTTTTATTTTTATATATTTAATAAATGGTCATATCTTTACCTAATAATAAAGGAGGGAGCCTTTCATAGTTCTTCATACGTCACCTCTTTATATCCGTTGATTTTGTGTTAATCATAAATATTGACGGCTGAGATTTATTTACTTTTATATCTAATCTATGATTCCAAATTTTCGTCATCACGTGTGTTTCTTTCCTTGCTCAAACTCTGGTTCTCTGATACACAGTTCGACTCAAGTCCCTGGAACCTAGCCGATGCATACACGTATATCTCCCTGGGCCTGTTCTCTCAATCAATATAAAGCACGCATAGCCCACGTCTCCACTATTGATCGACAAGCGAGCACCGGCACCGATCGGAGGCGACTGCAGGCCGTTGCGGGTGTAAGGAGCGCCACGCCATGGAGGTCGTAATCGACGTGGGCAAGCATGGCAGCGCACACGACTGACCAAGTGCCATGCTTTCCTCGGTGCGCGGCGGCGCTAGCACAAGACTGCGGCGCGGTTGGTCGAGGCAGCGTGGGGGCGGCGCAAAGAGGCCGCGGCCGTCTGCAGAGACGACGGTAGGGCACTTTCCATCTGGTCCTCATCCAAGAGCGGCGCTCTTTTTTGTCCCGTGTGGATCGAACACAAGCATGTGGGAGGTAGAGAGCACGTCGAGGATGACGAGAGGACGGCGAGTAGCAGCCAGAGAGGGCGTCGGTGTAGTCGGCAACGGAGAGTAGCAGTCAGACCGCTGAAAAGAGCCAAAAGTCGAGGCCTGCCGTCCAGTGCTGCTGCTGCAGTAGGTCCACGCCCTCCACGGACTTGCAGTTCACTCGTACCGCGCTATGCCTACACCTTGACTGCTTGGATCAGAGGGAGACCTGCGGGATCGGATCGGCGGGCAGCAGTTGAGGCGCGGTCGTTCTTGCACCTCTGCAGCAGCGGTGGTGTTGTTGTGATCTGTTGGCTCGTCCTCTACCTCCTGGAGGCAGTGCTATAGCAGTTTTACAGTGCGGAATCTCACAAGCTACGGGATCTGAATTCTTGAGTGACTTTTGCTTACTCCTGTGTTTTCGTACTACTGCTCAATATAAAAGAGGGAGGCAGCCAGGCAAAGCTAAAGAGAAAGGTCTGATTTGGGAGTTGTGAGCAAGATTATACTACTCACTAAGCAAGGCCAGCATGCATTCTCGAAAAAAAAAAACAAGGTCAGCATGCATGCGAGCAGCTCCTGGCCGGTGCTCGGCTCGTCAGAAATGCCGCAATTCACCGATTAGTTCGTTGGCAGCCTGCAGGCGGCACGGCACCACGGCAGCAATAGTGGTCCACAGCAACAGCAGGAAGCACGAGAAGCAGAGAAGGGGCAACAGGCCAGCAGCAGGCAGCCGGCGCCCGTCACGACGGCCCGGAGGCGGAGGGCGGCGATGCTTGCCTAGGCCGGCGGCCGGCGGTTGGCAGCAGTGAGCAGCCATCGGCCGAGTCAAAGACCTAGAATTAGAAGGCCTCATCCATGGACCATGGCGATTTGGGGAAAGGGGTGAAGTTCCTGTTAATTTAGGGGAAAGGAGGAGAAAAGAGCGAGTGTGGGAGGTGTTGTCGCCTGTTGGAGCGTGGGATTCCAACTCTATATGCAGGATCGATGGTTCCAATTCTATATGCGTGCACGCATTGACTGCTCCAGGCTTGATCGCTCAAGTGTCGATTTCTAGGAAAAAAATTAGAATTATGTGCAGAAGACGTCGGCACAAACCATTGAGAATCGGGTAAGCTATTTTGTATCTCACGTTTCGCGCACATATGCTTCACCTTGTATCATCAGGACAGCCCTGTCGTTGCTCTAACTACCGTCATTGGCAGCGTCCCATGATGCTGTCCAGTGCACAAGGAGAGGTACTATGTATGTCAGGGTTCAGGTTTCAATTGACTGTAGATAAAAAAACTGGATCGATTGGCATGCATACATATACGAGCGAATGGTGGGTCGGCAAAAAACAGAAGGTGCATATTGATCACCTGATTAACAACTTGCTAATCCTCTGCTCGAGTTTTATTATTGGCAAGAAGCTGGATGGATATGTATGCGTACTTGACAAAATGGGATTCGGCAGAAACACAGAAGGTGCACAGTATTAACTAATTCTAGCGTAGATTTTTTAGATAGCTCAGAACAGAAGACATAGTTTTTTTTAGGGAGTACGTAGAACTCATCTAGATGAGACGTAATTTGGTCTTATTCACCTGGAAAACAAGAACGGATACAACCCACGTCAGCACACACGTATCTTATAGCCTCACATCTAGTGGCTATAAAAGGTGAATGAGACCAAATTAAATCTCATCTAGATGAGTTCTAGCAAAACTATTTCATAAAATATCATTCACATAAAATTACACGTCACTTACCTAACCTTGTAGTATTGAAAGTGCGTATTTCTTAAACTAGCTGCATTACATAGTTCAAAATTAAATATGAAACGAGGTTGAGGCAAGGATGGTTCATGGTTGGATGTTGATCCATATTAAGGCTGAGAAAGACGACATATATAGATGTGTAGGAAAATGACAGCTGACCTTTTCTCTTTCTGTATAGACTATACGAAGTAATTGATTGAATTCATATTGGTAGTTAACTTCTGTGAGGTAACTATCTTAATCAGTTTAGAGCACTGAGTGTGCACAAGATGTAGTACAATTTCAATTAGGCGGATATATTGTAGTTTTATCTATAGTTACAGGAGTTTATTTAGCTCAGTGTTTTTTATCCAAGATTAAGATGTGGGCATTATATGCATTGTCGAGTTAGCTCGAAAAATTTAACAAAATCTCTACGATTTTCACACTGGTATTTTGACCAAGTTTGCCGACAGAATAATGTCTATCTTTATTATCCCGTTGCAACGCACGGGCATATGTGCTAGTATGTTTATAAATGTTCACAGTTTTAATAAATTATTCGTGCATATAAAGTGTTCGTTTTTTAATTTAATTTATTTTACTAATATATATATTTTTGGTCACACATGGTTATAATATAAATAGATTTTATAAAAAATAACAATGCAAAATGGGTCCCACCAACTGCAGCCCATGTAGGACGTAAAGGATATATACATGACGTATCCTATTAAAACAAGAAAGTCTAGTGGTGGTTAACCATTGGCGGAAGCTAGCAAACCTACATGGTTCGATTCCCAGTTTTATTATTTTTTCTATAATTTATATGTCGCTGACATATGGAGCCCATATGGCCAACATTTTGGCACGTGTCAGGAGCTATTTCGTGAGGACAAAAAAATTCGAGTTTCTTTCTGGTAAAATAACATGCCACACGTCATCTGGTGGCTAACAGCGGAACCTGCACCATGCAAGTGAGCCTAGTCTGTGTCGCTTTCATATCCAAACGCGATTTGCACCGTATTTGCACGCCTAAGCCAAGTTTTTACACTAGTTCGATGTATGCCGCAAGTTCTAGCACCAAAGTGGCCGTTCACGACAAGTTCTAGCACCACCGGTGTAATTGACTCTTCAAATAATACCTCATGCGCCTATTTTTTGAAGGTTAAAAAAGAAAAAAAATGGGACAGGCCCAAGACGGAGGGGGTGTGCGCTGGTTTGTGTGACGGGCTGGCCGATCGGCTGTGTACGTCTACATACAGCTCATATGTGCCACATACGGAGGTGGGTATATCTTATGGTGAACATATTGTTCTTATACGGTTTGTGAGGGGTGTACCGAAGCAGGGCTCTTCTTTGTATTCCAATGACGTTTTCTGCTTGATGCCACATTGAACATACACGAGCTTATACAGAAATAAGCAGCGGATGCTGGGTTGTTCTATTAGTAAACAACTTCCTCAACTACTCCTGATCTCATCTCATTAGCGGGGCTCATTAGTCCTCATCCTAGTCACCTAGTACGTGGTAAGCAAAGCTCGCAGGAATCTAAAAGACTAGAAAACGTTTTTAAAGTCTTACCTGACATCTACTGCCATTCGCGAATCAAATTTAAATTTTAAAACTACATTATTGCCCACATGGTGGCAGGTCTTATTGACTCCCATTAAACTTGAAGACTTGGAAGGCTACTAGAAGTCATCAGCAATTTTCACAGCATCCCAATCAGAGCAGCAACAGCTTTATCTGTTCCTCTTCTTCTCCGACTGTGACCATGAACGGAGCTGAGAAGTTGAACCATGGCCGAACGGCCTACCACTTCCAGCCTGCCAAGTACTGGCAAAATGGTACGCACTTCAAATTTGCGCTTTGGCGCGCTATTATCTGATCAATTCACATGATTTCGTAAGTAATTTTTCACTACAACTTTGTTAATCCCTGTCTGCAATCCCTGAATTTGGACGATCACACTACGACGGTTCGATGAAAACTTGCAGATCCCAATGGTACGTGCTCTCTTCTTCCCTCTAGTCCGTCCAACAGATAAACTTATCATGGCAAAATATTGATAATCGGCTAGTTGATCTTGGTCAGTGACAGTTATTTTGCGTCATACCGGCAGGGCCAATGTACCACAACGGCATGTACCACTTCTTCTACCAGTACAACCCTCGCGGCCCGACCTGGGGCGACGGCAAGCTATCATGGGGCCACTCCGTCTCCGGCGATCTCGTGAACTGGGCCGACGTTGGCAATGCGTTGGACCCTACCTCCCCGTTCGACGTCAACGGCTGCTGGTCGGGCTCCGCCACCGTCCTCCCCGGCGGCCGCCCGGCGATCCTCTACACCGGCATGGACGACGCCGACAAGGCGCAGGTGCAGAACGTGGCCTTCGCCAAGAACCCCTCCGACCCGCTCCTCCGCGAGTGGGAGAAGCCCAGCTGCAACCCGGTCATCCCGATGCCGGCGGACGTCACCGGCAACAACTTCCGCGATCCCACGGAGGCGTGGCGTGGCCGCGACGGCCTATGGAGGGTCGCCGTCGCCGCCGAGGTCCGCGGTGTCGGCTCCTTGCTCGTGTACAGGAGCGCGGACTTCCTCCATTGGGAGCGCAACGCTGGCGCGCCTCTGCATGCCGCCAGCTCGCGCGACGGGGACGGCCCCGCCGTGCTGGAGTGCCCGGACCTGTTCCCGATGGCGGCACCCGGCGCGATGGAGGGGCTCGACGTGTCGGCGAGCCGCGCCGGGGTGCTGCACGTGCTCAAGCTCAGCGACTTCGCCAAGGAGGACCACTACATGGTCGGGCGGTACGACGACGAGGAGGACACCTTCAAGCCGGCAGAGCCCGAGCGCGGCGGCGACTGCGCCAACTGGCGCCGGCTCGACCACGGCCACCTGTACGCGTCCAAGTCCTTCTACGACGCCCGCAAGAAGCGGCGTGTGCTGTGGGCATGGGTGGACGAGACCGACGGCGGCGGCGAAGGCAGAGGGTGGGCCGGCATCCAGGCGTTCCCGAGGGCGATGTGGCTGGACACCGACGGGAAGCGGCTGGTGCAGTGGCCAGTCGAAGAGATCGAGACGCTGAGGAGGAAGCGGGTCGGCCTGCAGTGGGCGACGGAGGTGGACGCCGGCGGCACGAAGGAGATCGCCGGCATCGTCAGCTTGCAGGCGGACGTGCAGGCGGTCTTCGAGGTCCCGAACCTGGAGGATGCCGAGACGTTGGACCCGAAGTGGCTGCAGGATCCCAAGGGGCTGTGCGCCGAGAAGGGCGCGTCCGTGCCGGGCGGAGTCGGCCCGTTCGGGCTCCTCGTCATGGCTTCCGGCGACCTGAGGGAGCACACCTCGATCTTCTTCAGGGTGTTCAAGCACCTTGACACGTACAAGGTTCTCATGTGCACCGACCTCACAAAGTACGTGTCCTTGACATTTGCTTCAAGAAAACATGACAGTTTGTGAATCTAGAAAGAAAAGGCATGTAAATTTCTGGACATCTTTGCATGCACAGGTCATCTACGAAAGCAGAAGGGGTAAAAATCCCATCCTACGGGGCATTTCTGGACGTGGACGTGGAGAAGGACAAGAGCCTGTCGCTCAGAACACTGGTGAGTTTAGTCCATTTGCCTTGGAAAACTGGTACATGCATATGGCCGATATCATTAACACACGTCGTGTATACACAGATCGATCACACGGTGGTGGAGAGCTTCGGCGACGGCGGGAGGACGTGCATGACGGCTCGCATGTACCCGGAGCACGCGGCGACGAGCCGCAGCCGGCTGTACGCGTTCAACTATGGCGCCGGCGCCGTGAAGGTGTCCAAGCTGGAGGCGTGGGAGTTGGCAACGGCGGCCGTGAACGGTGGCGGCGTTATATAGCTCGGTTGCAACGGGCGGATGTGGAGCGGCGCGCCTTGCGTGATAATTTGTGATGATTTACCCTATATTTCTGTAATGAAACAACTGGAAACATGTTGGAGTGATTAAGGATTAAGGAGAATTTAGTGAATCAAACGTAGGATTTTTTTTCCAAGAGTATGTCTAGGCGTACCATAGCTTTATAGAAGGCAGAAATACAATTACAAGTAACTACAACTCGCTGCGAACAGCGAGCATAGCATGAACATCACAACCGGGTAAGACCCAAAAACACCCTTCGACCACACACTACAAGCAACCCGGCTGATAACCCACAAGTATAGGGGATCGCAACAGTTTTCGAGGGTAGAGTATTCAACCCAAATTTATTGATTCGACACAAGGGGAGCCAAAGAATATTCTCAAGTATTAGCAGTTGAGTTGTCAATTCAACCACACCTGGAAGACTTAATATCTGCAACAAAGTATTTTGTAGCAAAGTAGTATGGAAGTAACGGTAACGGTGGCAAAAGCAACAGTAGCAGTTTTGTAGTAATCGTAACAGTGGCAACGGAAAAGTAACTAAGCAAAGATCAATATGTGAAAAGCTTGTAGGCAATGGATCAATGATGGATAATTATGTCGGATGCGATTTCTCATGCAATAGTTATAACATAGGGTGGCACAGAACTAACTCCAGTTCATCAATGTAATGTATCCATGTATTCCGAATATAGTCATACGTGCTTATGAAAAAGAACTTGCATGACATCTTTTGTTCTATCCTCCCGTGGCAGCGGGGTCCTATTGGAAACTAAGGGATATTAAGGCCTCCTTTTAATAGAGTACTGGACCAAAGCATTAACACTTAGTGAATACATGAACTCCTCAAACTACGGTCATCACCGGGAGTGGTCCCGATTATTGTCACTTCGGGATTGCCGGATCATAACACATAGTAGGTGACTATTGACTTGCAAGATAGGATCAAGAACTCACATATATTCATGAAAACAGAATAGGTTCGGATTTAAAATCATGGCACTCGGGCCCTAGTGACAAGCATTAAGCATAGCAAAGTCATAGCAACATCAATCTTAGAACATAATGGATACTAGGGATCAAACCCTAACAAAACTAACTCGATTACATGGTAAATCTCATCCAACCCATCACCGTCCAGCTAGCCTACGATGGAATTACTCACGCACGGCGGTGAGCATTATGAAATTGGTGATGGAGGATGGTTGATGATGACGACGGCAACGGATTCCCCTCTCCGGAGCCCCGAACGGACTCCAGATTAGCCCTCCCGAGAGAGATTAGGGCTTGGCGGCGGCTCCGTATCATAAAACGCGCTGAATCCTTCTCTCTGATTTTTTTCTCCCCGAACGTGAATATATGGAGTTGGAGTTGAGGTCGGTGGAGCCTCAGGGGGCCCACGAGACAGGGGCGCACCCAGGGGGCAGGCGTGCCCCCCACCCTCGTGGACAGGGTGTGGGCCCCCTCGTGGATAGGGTATTTTTTATAAATTTCAAAAATATTCTCCGTGAAGTTTCAGGTCATTCCGAGAACTTTTATTTCTGCATAAAAATAACACCATGGCAATTCTGCTAAAAACAGCGTCAGTCCGGGTTAGTTCCATTCAAATCATGCAAGTTAGAGTCCAAAACAAGGGCAAAAGTGTTTGGAAAAGTAGATATGTTGGAGACGTATCAACTCCCCCAAGCTTAAACCTTTGCTTGTCCTCAAGCAATTTAGTTGATAAACTGAAAGTAATAAAGAAAAAAATTTACAAACTCTGTTTGCTCTTGTTGTTGTAAATATGTAAAGCCAACATTCAAGTTTCCAGCAAAGATTATGAACTAACCATATTCACGATAACACTTAGGTCTCATGTTTACTCATATCAATGACATAATCAACTAGCGAACAATAATAATAAATCTCGGATGACAACACTTTCTCAAAACAATCATAATATGATATGACAAGATGGTATCTCGCTAGCCCTTTCTGAAACCGCAAAACATAAATGCAGAGCACCTCTGAAGATCAAGGACTGACTAAACATTGTAATTCATGGTAAAAGAGATCCAGTCACAGTCATACTCAATGTAAATTAATAGCAATGCATACAAATGACAGTGGTGCTCTCCAACTGGTGCTTTTTAATAAGAGGATGATGACTCAACATAAAAGTAAATAGATAGGCCCTTCGCAGAGGGAAGCAGGGATTTGTAGAGGTGCCAGAGCTCGAGTTTTGAAATAGAGATAAATAATATTTTGAGTGGCATACTTTCATTGTCAACATAACAACCAAGAGATCTCGATATCTTCCATGCTACACACATTATAGGCGGTTCCCAAACAGAATGGTAAAGTTTATACTCCCCCTCCACCAACAAACATCAATCAATGGCTTGTCCGAAACAACGGGTGCCTCCAACTAACAACAATCCTGGAGGAGTTTTGTTTGCAATTATTTTGATTTGATTTGAGCATGGGACTGGGCATCCCGGTTACCGGCCATGTTCTCGTGAATGATGAGCGGAGTCCACTCATCTTGAGAATAACCCACCTAACATGGAAGATATAGACAGCCCTAGTTGATACATGAGCTATTTGAGTATACAAAATAGAATTTCATTTGAAGGTTTAGAGTTTGGCACATACAAATTTACTTGGAACGGCAGGTAAATACCGCATATAGGAAGGTATGATGGACTCATATGGAATAACTTTGGGGTTTATGGAAGTGGATGCACAAGCAGTATTCCCTCTTAGTACAAGTGAAGGCTAGAAAGAGACTGGGAAGCGACCAAACATTATAAACTCCTAGCTAATTAAGCATGGCATGAGCAACTATAATCTCTAGTTGTCATTGTAAACATGTTTCCTTCATAATAGGCTGAATCAGGAACGATGAACTAATCATATTTACAAAATCAAGATAGGTCGAGTTCATACCAGCTTCTCTCATCTCAATCAGTCCAACATATATCGTCATTATTACCTTTCACTCGCACGACCGAACGGTGTGTATAATAATAATAGTGCACGTGCATTGGACTAAGTCGGAATCTGCAAGCATTTAATACAAGGGAGAAGACAAGGTAATATGGGCTCTTAGTTAAATCAACAATAATGCATATGCGAGCCACTCAACATTTTCATCATGGTCTTCTCCTCTCGACCCCCAAAGAAAAGAAAAGAAATAAAACTATTTACACGGGAAAGCTCCCAACAAGCAAAAGAAGAACGAGAAATCTTTTTGGGTTTTCTTTTAATTACTACTACAAGCATGGAAAGTAAACTAGCTGAAAGCTATAACTATTTTTTTTTGGTTTTTCTTAAGGTTTTTCAAACACACAAGAAGAAGGCCAAGAAAAGAAAATAAACTAGCATGGATAGTACAGTGAAAAAGTATGAGCACCGACAACTAGAATGAGTGTGTGAACATGAATGTAATGTCGGTGAGAAATACGTACTCCCCCAAGCTTAGGCTTTTGGCCAAAGTTGGTCTATGCCCACTGCTGGCCTGGCGGATATCCAAAGTCATAGCTGGGATCGTACTAAGATGCAGCAGCTACTGCCTGACGGGATGCAGCTCGGAGGCGAGCTGCCTCCGTCCTCCTTTCATACTCGTTCGCCTCCTCCCTAGTTATAACATATCTCCTTTTTGCCTAAAAGTCAAAGAAAGTAGGAGCAGGGAGAGCAACATGGACAGTGCGACGTCTGTCAAAGATTAGTCGGTACTGGAGAGGCTGTTCGTTTCTCTCAACAAATTGATGGCGAACCATAGCATTATAATCTAGATAAGCAGGAGGTAATTCCATATCATTTACATGTATGGGTACATTAAGATAACTAGCTACACGAGTTACATAAATTCCACCAAACAAATCTCCACTTATACTGTTAAGATGCAACCTTCGTGCAACAATGGCCCCCAAGTTATATTGTTTGTCACCTAATACTGCACTCTTGAGGACACTAAGATCTGGAACGCACATGTGATAAGCCTCATCTTTACCGTTAATGCATCTACCTATAAAGAGAGAAAAATAATGTATGGAAGGGAAATGAATGCTCCCTATGGTAGCTTGTGTAATTTCTCTAGATTCCCCCACGGTGATACTAGCAAGAAAGTCTTTATATTCAGATTTGCGAGGTTCACTAACATTGCCCCACTGCGGGAGTTTACAAGCAGTATTAAAATCTTCTAGGTCCATGGTATATGATTTATCATATAGGTCAAATAAAACATTGTGAGAATTGCGCGAGGATGTAAATTTAAACCTTCTTACAAAGGAATTAGTTAGGCAGTAGTGTTGCGGGCACTTATCTGACACGAAGCCCTCAAGATCAGCGTTACGCACATACGCGTCAAAATTCATCCTTGATGCCTGCTTGGACCATAAACTCCTCTGACGGCCATTCACAAGGCCGCACTTGAGCTTCCCTCGGTGGTTCATCGTCTGGCTCACGTATCGCTAGCCTTGGTCCTTGCTTCCTTAAGGAACCACCTTGGTATATTTTCCTAAACATTTTTCTTTCTCTGAAAAATTTCTGAAATTTTTAGTGACGCATATAAAAGTGAACCAAACTCAACAAAATTGATAGCAACTACTCTCACAAGTGCCTAGAGACTTTATCATGCATTAGAACTACTTGAAACCATATAAATTTGACATGCAAGCTCAAGAACAGGGTCACCTTAGCAGCAAAAATTTGCAATAAATAAAGCACTAGAACAAAAACTATTTGGACCATTGGAGGATTCACATACCGAAGAACAATCCCCCAAAACAGTTTTGTGAATGGAGCTTGAGCAAAGAGATCGAAAATCGCAGCAAGATGAGCTAGAACATGGGTTTGAGCTATGGGAGGATTTTTTTTCTAGAGGAAGATGAAGTGTGTGGGTGCTGGAATAAGTGGAGGGGGGGCACGTGGGGTCCAAGAGGTAGGGGGCACGCCAGGGGGTGGGCGCGCCCTGCACCCTCGTGGCCAATTGGTGGAGCCCCCTGGTGTGTTCTCAGTGCCAGATATTCTTAAATATTCTACAAAAAATCATATTTCATTTTCAGGACATTTGGAGAACTTTTATTTTTGGGGTATTTTCTATTGCAAGGATAATTCAGAAAACTGACAGAAAATACTATTTTTGCTTTATTTAATCTAAATAACAGAAAGTAAAAGGAGGGTACAGAGGGTTGTGCTTTCTAACTTCATCCATCTCATGCTTATCAAAAGGAATCCACTAACAAGGTTGATCAAGTCTTGTTAACAAACTCTTTCCAAATAACATGAAACCAGAGAAATTTCGAATAACACTAGGTTACCTCAACGAGGATATGCACGTCCCCAACAATAAAAATATCATAGTTCTTCTTGACAGTAGGGAGAGGAAATTCGAAACCTCCAATAGTAATTGTTGAAATTTTTCCAATAGAATTGATACTGTGGGCTTGAGGTTGTTTCGTCGGAAAGTGTACCGTATGCTCATTACCATTAACATGAAAAGTGACATTGCCTTTGTTGCAATCAATAACAGCCCCTGCAGTATTCAAAAAGGGTCTACCAAGAATAATAGACATACTATCGTCCTCGGGAATATCAAAAATAACAAAGTCCGTTAAAATAGTAACATTTGCAACCACAACAGGCACATCCTCACAAATACCGACAGGTATAGCAGTTGATTTATCGGCCATTTGCAAAGATATTTCAGTAGGTGTCAACTTATTCAAATCAAATCTACGATATAAAGAGAGAGGCATAACACTAACACCGGCTCCAAGATCACATAAAGTAGTTTTAACATAGTTTCTTTTAATGGAACATAGTATAGTTGGTACTCCTGGATCTCGTAGTTTCTTTGGTATTCCACCTTTAAAAGTATAATTGGCAAGCATGGTGGAAATTTCAGCTTCCGGTATCTTTCTTTTATTTGTAACAATATCTTTCATATACTTAACATAAGGATTCATTTTAAGCATATCAGTCAAACGCATACGCAAAAAGATAGGTCTAATCATTTCAGCAAAGCACTCAAAATCCTCATCATCCTTTTTCCTGGATGGTTTAGGAGGAAAAGGCATGGGTTTCTGAACCATGGTTCTCTTTCTTTACCGTGCTTCCTAGCAACGAAGTCTCTCTTATCATAACGTTGATTCTTTGATTGTGGGTTATCAAGATCAACAGCAGGTTCAATCTCTACATCATTGTTATTGCTAGGTTGAGCATCAACATGAGCATCATCACTAACATTATCCCTAGGTTCATGTTCATTACCAGATTGTGTTTCAGCATCAGAAATAGAAATATCATTGGGATTCTCAGGTGTGTCAAAAACAGGTTCACTAGAAGCATGCAAAGTCCTATCATTTTTCTTTTTCTTCTTCTTAGAAGGACTAGGTGCATCAACATTAGTTCTCTGAGAATCTTGCTCAACTCTCTTAGGGTGGCCTTCAGGATACAAAGGTTCCTGAGTCATTTTACCCCCTCCAGTCACAAATTTAACAACATTATCATTTTTCTTGTTATTTAATTCATTGAGCAAATCATTTTGTGCTTTAAGTACTTGTTCTACCTGAGTGGTAACCATAGAAGCATGTTTACTAAGAAGTTTAAGTTCACCTTTAACTCTAGACATATAATCAATCAAGTGTTCAATCATATAAGCATTACGTTTCAATTGTCTACCAACATAAGCATTGAAGTTTTCTTGTTTAACAATAAAATTATCAAACTCATCCAAGCATTGGCTAGCAGACTTATTACGAGGAATATCACCTTCATCAAATCTATAGAGAGAATTTACCTTTACTACCTGTGTCGGGTTATCAAGACCATGTATTTCTTCAATAGGTGGTAAATTCTTAACATCTTTAGCTTTAATACCCTTTTCTTTCATAGATTTCTTTGCCTCTTGGATATCTTCAGGACTGAGAAATAGGATACCCCTTTTCTTCGGGGTTGGCTTAGGAGTTTGTTTAGGAAGTGTCCAATCATTATCATTACTCAATATATTATTCAATAGCAATTCAGCTTGCTCAACAGTTCTTTCCCTGAAAACACAACCGGCACAACTATCCAGGTGGTCTCTGGAAGCATCGGTTAGTCCATTATAAAAGATATCAAGTATTTCATTTTCCTTGAGAGGATGACCAGGCAAATCATTAAGTAATCGGAGAAGCCTCCCCCAAGCTTGTGGGAGACTCTCTTCTTCAATTTGCACAAAATTATATATTTCCCTTAAAGCAGCTTGTTTCTTATAAGCGGGGAAATATTTAGCAGAGAAGTAATAAATCATATCCTGGGGACTACGCACACAACCAGGATCAAGAGAATTATACCATATTTTAGCATCACCCCTTAATGAGAACGGAAATAACTTAAGGATATAGTAGTAACGAATTTTTTCCTCATGAGTGAATAGGGTGGCTATATCATTCAGTTTAGTAAGATGTGCCACAACAGTTTTAGATTCATAGCCATAAAAAGGATCAGATTCAACCAAAGTAATTAACTTAGGATCGACAGAGAAATCATAATCCTTATCAGAAATACAGATAGGTGAAGTAGCAAAAGCATGGTCATATTTCATTCTAGCATTCAAAGACTTTTCTTTCAGCTTAGCTAACAATTTCTTAAGATCATATCTATCTTTGCAAGCAAAAATATCTCTAGCAGTTTCTTCATCCATAGCATAACCCTCAGGCACATCAGGCAATTCATATCTAGGGGGAGAATCTTCATCATCACTTTCATCAATATTATCTGTTTCAATAATTTCATTCTCTCTAACCCTAGCAAGTTGTTCATCAAGAAATTCACCTAATGGCACCGTATTATCAAGCATAGAAGTAGTTTCATCATAAGTATCATGCAAAGCAGAAGTGGCATCATCAATAACATGCGACATATCATAATTAATAGCAGGAGTAAGTGTCGCAAGTTTACTCAAAACAGAAGGTGAATCAAGTGCAGAGCTAGATGGCAGTTCCTTACCTCCCCACGTAGTTGAGGGAAAAATCTTGGTTCTTTCATCTTTCAAGTTCCTCATAGTGATCAACAGATATAAATCCCAAGTGACTCAAAGAATAGAGCTATGCTCCCCGGCAACGACGCCAGAAAATAGTCTTGATAACCCACAAGTATAGGGGATCACAACAGTTTTCGAGGGTAGAGTATTCAACCCAAATTTATTGATTCGACACAAGGGGAGCCAAAGAATATTCTCAAGTATTAGCAGTTGAGTTGTCAATTCAACCACACCTGGAAGACTTAATATCTACAGCAAAGTATTTAGTAGCAAAGTAGTATGGAAGTAACGGTAACAGTGGCAAAAGTAACAGTAGCAGTTTTGTAGCAATCGTAACAGTGGCAACGGAAAAGTAACTAAGCAAAGATCAATATGTGAAAAGCTCGTAGGCAATGGATCAATGATGGATAATTATGTCAGATGCGATTCCTCATGCAATAGTTATAACATAGGGTGACATAGAACTAGCTCCAGTTCATCAATGTAATGTAGCCATGTATTCCGAATATAGTCATACGTGCTTATGGAAAAGAACGTGCATGACATCTTTTGTCCTACCCTCCCGTGGCAGCGGGGTCCTATTGGAAACTAAGGGATATTAAGGCCTCCTGTTAATAGAGTACCGGACCAAAGCATTAAGACTTAGTGAATACATGAACTCCTCAAACTACAGTCAACACCGGGAGTGGTCCCGATTATTGTCACTTCGGGGTTGCCGGATCATAACACATAGTAGGTGACTATTGACTTGCAAGATAGGATCAAGAACTCACATATATTCATGAAAACATAATAGGTTCATGTGACGCCCCCGATTCAATCGTACACTAAGCATGCACGCAAACGTGTACGATCAAGATCAGGGACTCACGGGAAGATATCACAACACAACTCTAAAAGCATAAATAAGTCATACAAGCATCATAATACAAGCCAGGGGCGTCGAGGGCTCAAATACAAGTGCTCGATCATAGACGAGTCAGCGAAAGCAACAATATCTGAGTACAGACATAAGTTAAACAAGTTGCCATAAGATGGCTAGCACAAACTGGGATACAGATCGAAAGAGGCGTGGGCCTCCTGCCTGGGATCCTCCTAAACTACTCCTGGTCATCGTCAGCGGCCTGCACGTAGTAGTAGGCACCCGCGGTGTAGTAGGAGTCGTCGTCGACGGTGGCGTCTGGCTCCTGGGCTCCAGCATCTGGTTGCGACAACCAGGAAGAAAGGAAAGGGGGAAAAGGGGGAGCAAAGCAACCGTGAGTACTCATCCAAAGTACTCGCAAGCAAGGATCTACACTACATATGCATGGGTGTCTATGTAAAAGGGCAATATCGATGGACTGAACTGCAGAATGCCAGAATAAGATGGGGATAGCTAGTCTTGTCGAAGACTACGCTTCTGGCAACCTCCATCTTGCAGCATGTAGAAGAGAGTAGATGGTAAGTTCACCAAGTATCATCGCATAGCATAAACCTACCCGGTGATCACCTCCTCGTCGCCCTGTGAGAGAGTGATCACCGGGTTGTATCTGGCACTTGAAAGGGTGTGTTTTATTAAGTATCCGGTTCTAGTTGTCATACGGTCAAGGTACAACTCCGGGTCATCCTTTTACCGAGGGACACGGCTATTCGAATAGATAAACTTCCCTGCAGGGGTGCACCACATAACCCAACACGCTCGATCCCCTTTGGCCGGACACACTTTCCTGGGTCATGCCCGGCCTCGGAAGATCAACACGTCGCAGCCCTACCTAGGCACAACAGAGAGGTCAGCACGCCGGTCTAAATCCTATGGCGCAGGGGTCTGGGCCCATCGCCCATTGCACACCTGCATGTTGCATGGGCGGCCGGAAGCAGACCTAGCCCCCTTAATACAAGAGCAGGCTTACGGTCCAATCCGGCGCGCGCCGCTCAGTCGCTGACGTCAAGAAGGCTTCGGCTGATACCACGACGTCGAGTGCCCATAACTGTTCCCGCGTAGTTGGTTAGTGCGTATAGGCCAGTGGCCAGACTCAGATCAAATACCAAGATCTCGTTAAGCGTGTTAATATGAGGAAACCGCGGACGCCGACCAGCGCCAGGCCCACCTCTCACCTAGGTGGTCTCAACCTGCCCTGTCGCTCCGCCACAAAGTAACAGTAGGGGGCCGTCGGGAACCCAGGCCCACCTCTACCGGGATGGAGCCACCTGTCCTTTCAGCCCCCTCATCGGAACCACTTGCGGGTACTCTACGAGCCGACCCGACTTTAGTCACCACATGTATCATGTATAATATGTATGTAAGTATATACCCGCGATCACCTCCCGAGTGAACACGGCCCGATAGTATAGCATGGCAGACGGACAAGAATGTAGGGCCACTGATGGAATACTAGCATCCTATACTAAGCATTTAGGATTGCAGGTAAGGGTAACAACTGTAGCAACAATGACAGGCTATGCAGCAGAATAGGATTAATCGAAAGTAGTAACATGCTACACTACTCTAATGCAAGCAGTAGAGAGAAGGAATAGACGACATCTGGTGATCAAGGGGGGGGGCTTGTCTGGTTGCTTTGGCAAGAAGGAGGGATCGTCAACACTGTAGTCGATCGGGGCACCAGTAGCGGCGTCAGTCTCGTAGTCTATCGGAGAGAAGAGGGGGAAGAAACAATGAATACAAGGCAAACAGATACACATCGATGCATGACATGACAACTAACGGTGCCAGGTGTGCCCAAACGCAGTAGGAGGTGATACCGGCGAAGGGGGAAACATCCGGGAAAGTATCCCCGGTGTTTCGCGTTTTCGGATAGATGAACCGGAGGGGGAAAAGTTGCATGTTTGCTATCCTAGGGATGTGTGGCGGACGAACGGGTTGCGTATTCGGACTCGTCTCGTCGTTCTGAGCAACTTTCATGTACAAAGTTTTTCGATCCGAGCTACGGTTTATTTTATATTAATTTTAAAAGATTTAATCATTTTTAGAATTTACTTAATTATTTTAAATCAACATTATCCAGAATAGTGTATGCTGACATCATCATGACATCAGCATGACGTCAGCAGTCAACATGGCGTTGTCTGGGTAATTGACGTGTGGGTCCCGCATGTCATTGACTGTTTAGTTAATTAGGTTAATTAGCTAATTAGGTTAATTAAACAGGATTAATTTAGTTAATTAATTAATTAAATTAATTATTATTATTATTATTTAATCTTTTTTTTATAAAATCGTTCTGGGTGGGGCCCCCTTGTCATAGGCCCAGCAGGGGCGCACCCGACTGGAGGGCCGAGCGGGCGACGGCGTGTCGCTGAAGGTGGCCGCAACCACAGCGGAGCGAGGCAACAACGAGGCAGTGGGCCGAAGCGGGACGACGGACGGCGCGGGCGTGCACTGGGCGCAGGCGGCGTCGGGCGCGCTCGCACGGTGGGGGCACCCATAGCAGCGAGGCGAAGCCGGCGCGGCGCGTGGCTTGCAGAGGTAGGGGCGGCCAGGGAGGTAGTGGCAACCGGAAACGTGCGGAGGCAGCAGCACCGCAGCAGGCAGCGCGCGCGGCCAAGCAGCGCCATGGCGCGGGCACGGCCAGGCCACCGTGGGGGAAAGGGGGTTCGGCACGGCGACGTGCGTACGGCCGCGGGCAGGGGAGCACAGGACGCGGCCGGTGCGGCGCGGAGCGCGTCGGGCAGGGACGGCGTGCGAGCGAGGAGGAGGCAGGGAGCGGTGCGGACGGCGTCGTCAGAGAACCGGGCTGGCGCGCGGCGAGGGAGATCCGGGGCGCGGGCGACGCACGGGTGCGCGCGTGCTCGCGCGGTGACGTCTCGAGCAGGGGAGGCCAGTGCGGGAGCAGGGAGAGGGAAAGGCGAACGGGGCGCTCACGTGCGGTGCAGGGCAATGGCAGCGGGGCGCGTGGAGGAGGACGGGGACGACGGCATTGACGGAGACGTGGAGGCAGTCCGGCGACAAAGAGGACGGCGGCGAAGTCGGTGGGACGGCGTCGACGCGACGTGGATCGGTGACGGGGATGGGCGTCGTGCCCCGTTCCAGATCGGGCAGAGGGGGGCCAGGAGCGAGGGAAGTGGGGGTTTCGTCCCCGATCCAGATCGGATCGGGACGGGGAGAGGGAGTGTCGATGTGGGGGGGTAGTGGGAGCGAGTGGGTTAGGGTTTCGGGTAGTGGGGGTATGTGTAGGCCGGGGGTGGGCTGACCGGCTGGGCTAAAGCCCAGTTGAAACGAGGGAGGAGTTTCATTTCTTTTTATTTAGTCTTTTCCCTTTTCTTATTTTATTTTATAGATCTTGTTTAATTGTTTTCTTTTACTGATTTCTTTTATTTCTTGAACTAGTTTTGTTTTATACATCGCAAATTAAATTCCTAGTTTAGTGTCTCAACATCACCCAGTGCCATAAAAAGTTTCGCCGAATATTAAATTAGATTAGTATTTTGCAAAATATCAAAGACTATTTTAATCGTTTCAATTACTGTTCTAATCATTTTAGAGTATTTAAGCCTTTTTACAAAAGTGTGGTTTATTCACCAGAATTACCTATGCATTATTTGGCACACTCCGAACATTTAAGTTCTATCGTTTGAAAACTTTTGTTGCTTGCCTCTAATTCAAATTTGAATTTGGATTGGTTCTGAACTAACACGAGACTAGCAACATTAATCATGGTGACATGGCATCATTACCAGAGGGTTACTGTAGCTTAATTACCCGGGCGTCACAATTCTCCTCCACTACAAGAAATCTCGTCCCGAGATTTTAAGAGGTGGAAAACGGGGAAAGGTCTGGTTACGAAATTCTAACGAATCTTCTCGGTCTTGGTTGCTCTTCTCAAAGAGGTCGATCCATACCGTTGATGTCTCCATTCCTATACATCAATGCATCATGATGATGTTGTCGTCCTTCCTTCAGGATCTTCACCGTACTTACGAAAGGATAAGAAGGGAACTCCGGGAGAACGGACCCTTGCAAGGTTGACTATCTAGTAGATAACATCGGGGAAGGTGGCGGAAAGTAACTCTCGAATTGAAACCTTAGAAAATATCGAGAGCAAAGTAAGGAGGTATCATGAGAAGTTTCGAGCGGGCAGGCAATCGTTCGGTGCCTGAAACAGGGCGTGAAAGGGGGGTTCGTAGCAACGGGAAGAAGTATTGTGTCTGATACCAGAGTTGATGATCTCATCGGAAGGTGGCTCGTGAATTACATACGAGGCCACGCGCGAGGAATAACTTTGGGAATAGGGGGTGTACAGGAGAGTCAGGTTTCGATCCTGTGGAACTGTGGGTTATGGGCCCACCTTGTGGGTTAAAAGTAGGAAGGGCGGTGACCTCTTGCAAGACCATGTAAGCAAGGCATGTCAAAGGATAGTTTGTCGGTCATGTCAGCAACAACATCGGTACCAAGGGCGAGGGACGAAGAGAACCATTTTCCTGCTCGTTGAACGAGGCGGACCAATAGGCAAAGTTCTCGTCCATCGGCGGTTACCGGAATGTCATCAACAATAGTAACAGGGTGTTACTGACAGAATTGTACACCGAGGGGTTTACATAAGCAGGAGAATATTACTGCTTAGATCATATAGATCACAAGAAAGGTTAAACCAAACAATGGAAAGGAAAATATGATTATGAGATTAAAAAGAACAATGGAAAGGAAAATATGTTAAAACACATATTTCAGGGGTATGTCCTTCCCAAGGACAAGCAGAGCATGATATCTGTGACAGGATATAATGTAGAAAACCCTTTAGGTAAGGGGAGAGAAATTTCATGACATTACCCATACAACGGTGTTTGGATAATTGAGCAAGAAACATTTAGCATTGGGCTTCAAATGTTCTTGTTGAAAATTGAAGTACCACAGACATGCTTCGAGATAGCATTGACATGGTCTTCAAGCAAAGGTCGGACTTTGGATACTCAATGGATTCCTCAGGAACAACTTATAGAATATGTCTTTCAATTTCCTCATGGAAGAATGGTTAACATTGCTAAAAAGAAAACTATAACAATAGGTCCTCTGGTCAGGGGTGCTAAGCAAAGACACCACCTTACCGGGTTATGTAGAGACCAATGTTATAACTCTTGGAAATATGTCCCAACAATCATATCTGACCGAGATTCAGGTCCTATTGGTGTCAGGATACCTCAGACTCAGGATGCCTGAGAAGAAAAGGGCGCGACACAAATTACGAGATGACATTGCAAGATTCTCGGAAATGAACTATGGAAGCAAGTTCCAAAATTTAGAGTTCATCATTAACCAAGGAGAGGAAGAGGATGTGGCTGATGGACTCAACGACAATTTTTCGAGATTTCCAAAAGATGGGTTACCACAGTTATGTGAACAAGGAGATAACATTTGTTAGATCAAATGATATAATGATGTATGACCGAGGAAACATACACAATTAAACATTGGTTAAAAGGTGCACCCAAAATATGGGCTTAGGTAGCACGATCAAAGTTTAGAATGGTGATTCTATAACCAATAGTCTAAGAACGAACGGCGACCACAACTTCAAAGCAATAGGGTCGCTAGAAGTACAGAATCCAAGCAGCACCGTTCACTTGTTGGTGGCCCGGTTAGAATCAACACGGGAACCAAGAAAGAATGGTGATGGTGTGAAGTATCATAATACCAAGAATTATTTAAGAGGTGGAGCAATTCTCACAACATCCTTGATATAAAAGATGATAATAATCAAAGGTGGAACATAACATAAGTTGGATAGCAAGGAGCTCCATAACATGATCAAGTTTGTGCCGGAGGGAAGGCAATGATGTCGTCAATGATAATACAATTCATCGAGCGGCAAGGATGGTATTTCTCATCAAGAATTCGATTGATATCCTGGAAGGAGTCAAAATGTTGTTGAAGATGATCACGAAAATTTTGTCGAGATATTTCATGAAGATGTAATCGATCAGCGATGACATCAAGTCAAGGGAATGGTGAAGCAAGAGGTTGTTGGAACCACGGTTATGACACAAACTCGAAATCAAGCTTGTTGTTTAAGGTGAAAGGGTATGACGACGAAGATCGTCGTAAGCTTAGCTATCGTCGCAAATTGTGCTCCCGGAAGAAGGACCAGATAGCACAGTTAAAAATTTAGCACGATGATGATATAGTCGATCAAGCTAGGAATGACTTGAAAGATTATTAAACTTCCCAACAATAAAGTACTAGGAATACTGAATCACAATGTTGATTTGATTCACTATGCGGTGTTCTCGATTGACGACAACCCAGACCCCGTGGAGTGACTATGACGGGGAAAGCTACTACTTCATCAGAAATTCATAACATGTAGTGCAATGGGGGTGATATCCTCGAGATACCAGGGGGTAATACTCGAAGGTAGATCAAAATACAGGTTGGGCAGGCGTACTGATCTAAGAAGGCAAGTATTTTACTCGTCTGAGAAATGGGACCAAAGAAAGACAATATGGTTGAAACCACGATTGCAAAAGACCAAATCCCAGATATAATATGAACTTATACCAAGGGAATAATTAATTTAAGAGAAGTTTCCATGATAAGATCTACATCGTGTCCATGGGCATGAACACAAAGTTCAAGGTCGACTGCCACTTCTCTAATGCATAATCATTCATTCACCTCTCGTATTTCGAAAATGACATTAGTTGTTGAAAGTTTTACCTGATGCAATACTAGATAAGTATGACCCGTGGAATCTTTCGGATGCACACAGATTAGGGAAGGCATTGGTTCGACCCATCGGGGCATCTTAGGAACAGATACCACAAACTTCGGAGTAAATAGTACAAGCTCGAAAGTAGAGTATGGTTATCAAAGCAGAGGATACAAATTGCCAAAAGCATTATATATCAGGGAAAGAACTTCTCGAGGTTTTTGTATACGAAGGACACTGACGGATGATATTTCAACAAAGGATCCGATGGTCCATAGCGAAGCTGATGTGAGTATCGGCACACAACCAGAGGAAGAAACAATGCGAAGGCATTGGATTATAGAAGCAATTGGCTAATTCAAAGCTCACATGTAAAGGAATTATGATTTCCAGATCAAAGGATCAGAAGCAAATGCTCTGATTAAGGATGGATAAATTGAGTAAGCTTAGGGGTAAAATCGACAACAATTTGATTGGTCGAGATTCAGCTCATGTTTAATATGCCGTCTGAGCCGAAAGGATGAATTCTAGGATCTGATTGAGGATTGCGAGCATTCGCAACATATTGAATCAATGGACTCAAAATGATAGTGAGAAAGGCTGCCAATAAGATTACTATACTTATGGGATTAACCATAATGCAAGCAAGCAAGAATTTCAAGAGCAATAAGCTGCTAAGGATTTTCGGAAGATCGAATATTATTTGGAAGACCTTAGTGAAACACATAAACAACTGGGGATGGGCAGATACTCGGTAAGTGCGAGGAATTATCTGTAAGGGTATTCAGGTGGCTTAGAACTGCAAGGCAGTAGGCACAAAGTAGTCTCGGAACAATAGAGAGAATTTTCGGTCTATCTTGTAATAACAAGATCAATGGGATTGAAAAGGCAAGTGTATATAGTTATCCATAATGATACAATAGTGATAGGGAATTTGCAAAGGCGGTGGGCACAAGTGTCTCGAGAGAACATCGGAGATTATCTTCGGAATCTGCTGGTGCAGCAGGCAATCATCTGTAATAATTGGAACTCCAGGTGGATGTGATCACGAGATCCTAATGTTAGAGTTAGTAAAACCATTTTAACCCAAATAGAAGAGAGATCAGAGTCCCAGAGTATAGGTCAAGGAATAAAAGATCCTAATACCACCCAATGGCGACGTGGGCCCGTAAGCCGCACAGCCATGTTAGTAAAGTTTTGGAAAGACTAGACTCGACTTCAGCCAAGGAGTGTGGAAGGGGGATTCCTACAGGCAGTCGGCTCTGATACCAACTTGTGACGGCCCCGACTCAATCGTACACTAATCATGCACGCAAACGTGTACGATCAAGATCAGGGACTCATGGGAAGATATCACAACACAACTCTAGAAACATAAATAAGACATACAAGCATCATAATACAAGCCAGGGACCTCGAGGGATCGAATACAAGTGCTCGATCATAGACGAGTCAGCGGAAGCAACAATATTTGAGTATAGACATAAGTTAAACAAGTTGCCATAAGATGGCTAGCACAAACTGGGATACAGATCGAAAGAGGCGCATGCCTCCTGCCTAGGATCTTCCTAAACTACTCTTGGTCGTCGTCAGCGGCCTACACGTAGTAGTAGGCACCCGCGGTGTAGTAGGAGTCGTCGTCGACGGTGGCGTCTGGCTCCTGGGCTCCAGCATCTGGTTGCGACAACCAGGAAGAAAGGAAAGGGGGAAAAGGGGGAGCAAAGCAACCGTGAGTACTCATCCAAAGTACTCGCAAGCAAGGATCTACACTACATATGCATGGGTATCTATGTAAAGGGGCAATATCGGTGGACTGAACTGCAGAATGCCAGAATAAGAGGGGGGTAGCTAGTCCTGTCGAAGACTACGCTTCTGGCAACCTCCATCTTGCAGCATGTAGAAGAGAGTAGATGGTATGTTCACCAAGTATCATCACATAGCATAATCCTACCGGCGATCCCCTCCTCGTCGCCCTATGAGAGAGTGATCACCGGGTTGTATCTGGCACTTGAAAGGGTGTGTTTTATTAAGTATCCGGTTCTAGTTGTCATAAGGTCAAGGTACAACTCCAAGTCGTCCTTTTACCGAGGGACACGGCTATTCGAATAGATAAACTTCCCTGCAGGGGTGCACCACATAACCCAACACGCTCGATCCCCTTTGGCCGAACACACTTTCCTGGGTCATGCCCGGCCTCGGAAGATCAACACATCGCAGCCCTACCTAGGCACAACAGAGAGGTCAGCACGCCGGTCTAAATCCTATGGCGCAGGAGTCTGGGCCCATCGCCCATTGCACACCTGCACGTTGCGTGGGCGGCCAGAAGCAGACCTAGCCCCCTTAATACAAGAGCAGGCTTACAGTCCAATCCGGTGCGCGCCGCTCAGTCGCTGACGTCAAGAAGGCTTCGGCTGATACCACGACGTCGAGTGCCCATAACTGTTCCCGCGTAGTTGGTTAGTGCGTATAGGCCAGTGGCCAGACTCAGATCAAATACCAAGATCTCGTTAAGCGTGTTAATATGAAGAAACCGCGGACGCCGACCAGCGCCAGGCCCACCTCTCACCTAGGTGGTCTCAACCTGCCCTGTCGCTCCGCCACAAAGTAACAGTAGGGGGCCGTCAGGAACCCAGGCCCACCTCTACCGGGATGAAGCCACCTGTCCTTTCAGCCCCCTCATCGGAACCACTTGCGGGTACTCTACGAGCCGACTCGACTTTAGTCACCACATGTATCATGTATAATATGTATGTAATTATATACCCGCGATCACCTCCCGAGTGATCACGGCCCGATAGTATAGCATGGCAGACGGACAAGAATGTAGGGACACTGATGGAATACTAGCATCCTATACTAAGCATTTAGGATTGCAGGGAAGGGTAACAACTATAGCAACAATGACAGGCTATGCAGCAGAATAGGATTAATCGAAAGCAGTAACATGCTACACTACTCTAATGCAAGCAGTAGAGAGAAGGAATAGGCGATATCTGGTGATCAAGAGGGGGGGCTTGCCTGGTTGCTCTGGCAAGAAGGAGGGGTCGTCAACACCGTAGTCGATCGGGGCAGTAGCAGCGGCGTCAGTCTCGTAGTCTACCGGAGAGAAGAGGTGGAAGAAACAATGAATACAAGGCAAACAGATGCATATCGATGCATGACATGACAAGTAACGGTGCCAGGTGTGCCCAAACGCAGTAGGAGGTGGTACCGGCGAAGGGGGGAAACATTCGGAAAAGTATCCCCGGTGTTTCGCGTTTTCGGACAGATGAACCGGAGGGGGCAAAGTTGCGTGTTTGCTATCCTAGGGATGTGTGGAGGACGAACGGGCTGCGTATTCGGACTCATCTCGTCGTTCTGAGCAACTTTCATGTATAAAGTTTTTCCATCCGAGCTACGGTTTATTTTATATTAATTTTATTTAATCATTTTTAGAATTTACTTAATTATTTTAAATCAACATTATCCAGAATAGTGTATGCTGACATCATCACGACGTCAGCATGACATCAGCAGTCAACAGGGCGTTGACTGGGTCAAACTGATGTGTGGGTCCCACATGTCATTGACTGTTTAGTTAATTAGGTTAATTAGCTAATTAGGTTTAATTAAACATGATTAATTTAGTTAATTAATTAATTAATTAACTAATTAAATTTATTATTATTATTATTTAATCTCTGTTTTTATATAAAATCGTTCTGGGGTGGGCCCCCCTTGTCATAGGCCCAGGGGCCTTAACGGGCGTTGGGTATGGGCAAACGGGTTCGGCCAGCAGGGGCGCACCCGACTGGAGGGCGGAGCAGGTGACGGCGCGTCGCCGGAGGTGGCCACAGCCACAGCGGAGCGAGGCAGCAACGAGGCAGTGGGCCGAAGCGGGACGACGGACGGCGCGGGCGTGCACTGGGCGCAGGCGGCGTCGGGCGCGCTCGCACGGTGGGGGCACCCGTAGCAGCGAGGCGAAGCCGGCGCGGCGCGTGGCTTGCAGAGGTAGGGGCAGCCAGGGAGGTAGCGGCAACCGAAAACGGGCGGAGGCAGCAGCACCGCAGCAGGCAGCGGCGCGGCCAAGCAGCGCCATGGCACGGGCACGGCCAGGCCACCGTGGGGGAAAGGGGGTTCGGCACGGCGACGTGCGAACGGCCGCGGGCAGGGGAGCGCAGGACGCGGCCTGTGCGGCGCGGAGCGCGTTGGGCAGGGACGGCATGCGAGCGAGGAGGAGGCAGGGAGCGGTGCGGACAGCGTCGTCAGAGAAGCGGGGCTGGCGCGCGGCGAGGGAGATCCGGGGCGCGGGCGACGCACGGGTGCGCGCGTGCTCGCGCGGTGACGTCTCGAGCAGGGGAGGCCAGTGCGGGAGCAGGGAGAGGGAAAGGCGAACGGGGCGCTCACGTGCGGTGCAGGGCAATGGCAGCGGGGCGCGTGGAGGAGGATGGGGACGACGGCGTTGACGGAGATGGGGAGGCAGTCCGGCGACAAAGAGGACGGCGGCGAAGTCGGTGGGGCGGCGTCGACGCGACGGGGATCGACGACGAGGACGGGGCGTCGTGCCCCGTTCCAGATCGGGCAGAGGGGGGGCAAGGAGCGAGGGAAGTGGGGGTTTCGTCCCCAATCCAGATTGGATCGGGACGGGGAGAGGGAGTGGCGACGTGGGGGGGGAGTGGGAGCGAGTGGGTTAGGGTTTCGGGTACTATGGGGTATGTGTAGGCCGGGGGTGGGCTGACCGGCTGGGCTAAAGCCCAGTTGAAACGAGGGAGGAGTTTCACTTCTTTTTATTTAGTCTTTTCCCTTTTCTTATTTTATTTTATAGATCTTGTTTAATTGTTTTCTTTTACTGATTTCTTTTATTTCTTGAACTAGTTTTGTTTTATACATCGCAAAGTAAATTCCTAGTTTAGTGTCTCAACATCACCCACTACCACAAAAAGTTTCGCCCAATATTAAATTAGATTAGTATTTAGCAAAATATTAAAGGCACTTATTTAATCATTTCAACTACTGTTCTAAATATTTTAGTATTTAAGCCTTTTTATAAAAGTGTGGTTTATTCACCAGAATTACCTATGCATTATTTGGCACACTCCGAACATTTAAGGTTTATCGTTTGAAAACTTTTGTTGTTTGCCTTTAATTCAAATTTGAATTTGGATCGGTTCTGAACTAACACGAGACTAGCAACATTAATTGTGGTGACATGGCATCATTACCAGAGGGTTACTGTAGCTTAATTACCCGGGCATCACAGTTCAGATCTGAAATCACGGCACTCGGGCCCTAGTGACAAGCATTAAGCATAGCAAAGTCATAGCAACATCAATCTTAGAACATAATGGATACTAGGGGTCAAGCCCTAACAAAATTAACTTGATTACATGGTAAATCTCATCCAACCCATCACCATCCAGCAAGCCTACGATGGAATTACTCACGCACGGCGGTGAGCATCATGAAATTGGTGATGGAGGATGGTTGATGATGACGACGACGAAGTATTCCCCTCTCCGAAGCCCCAAACGGACTCCAGATCAGCCCTCCCGAGAGAGATTAGAACTTGGCGGCGGCTCCGTATCGTAAAACGCGATGAATCCTTCTCTCTGATTTTTTTCTCCCCGAACATGAATATATGGAGTTGTAGTTGAGGTCGGTGGAGCCTCAGTGGGCCCACGAGACAGGGGGCGCGCCCCCCACCCTCGTGGACAGGGTGTGGGCCCCTTGGTGTTGATTCTTTCACCAGTTTTTTTATAAATTCCAAAAATATTCTCCGTGAAGTTTCAGGTCATTCCGAGAACTTTTATTTCTGCATAAAATAACACCATGGCAATTCTGCTAAAAACAACGTCAGTCCGGGTTAGTTCCATTCAAATCATGCAAGTTAGAGTCCAAAACAAGGGCGAAAGTGTTTGGAAAAGTAGATACGTTGGAGACGTATCAAGGGCCTGTCCTAACAGAGAACAACACTGTGTCTCAACCAAAGTCGGGCACCTCCGAAGACCACCCACTCCCCTTGGACTTCGCTCGTCGACGCACCAATCATCCTTGATGCCTAAGAGGAGGTGGCAAGTGAATGGCAGGACTTGATCATAACCGAGGCAGACACCGTCTTGAAGGCACCGTCGATGGGTGTACATAGCGTCGCCGGAGCTCAAAATAGGACCATGGCAAACACCGGAGGAAAGCTAGAAGGAACCAAGCCATGTCTCCAAACACAATGCTCCCAACAGAGGAGCGATATCAAGGATGCCGCCATCATGCCGATCCAACACCGAATCGAGGCTTTCACCCGGAGACAACACCAACTCCAAACGGGCGGAGGAAAATGCAAGCACATCTCGGCGACGCCTCCAAGGAGGGGCACGACACCCACGGGCGCCATCGCCGCCGGCCCGGCAAATGCCGAGCAGATTTTCATCCGATTGTTGCACCTCACCACACCACGAAGGAATTGGACAACACTGTCCAAATAGCATCGCACCGCCGCCACCGCAACACCTCACCATTGTAGCCGCAAAGCCGAAGATCACACGACAGAGAGAACCGCAGCCCAACCAACACCTCCACCTAGCTGAAAAACAACAGCCACTCCGCCCCTCCAGCAAGGGCCAAGATCGCCCACGACGGCTGTCACCTGCTCCAAGGGACGGTCTTGCGACGTCCCCAGCACCAAGGACCCAGATCAGACCCGAACAGGCTCATGCCGGCGCCACCGCGAGAGCATCGTCGCTCACCACACAGACCACAGGTGGCCGGGCGCTCGCTGTGTTGGGGAACGTAGCAGAAATTCAAAATTTTCCTACGTGTCACCAAGATCAATCTAGGAGATGCTAGAACGAGAGGGGAGGAGTGCATCTACATACCCTTGTAGATCGCGAGCAGAAGCGTTCAAGAGAACGGGGTTGATGGAGTCGTACTCGTCGTGATCCAAATCACCGATGATCCTAGCGCCGAACGGACGGCACCTCCGCGTTCAACACACGTACGGAGCGGGGACGTCTCCTCCTTCTTGATCCAGCAAGGGGGGAGGAGAAGTTGATGGAGATCCAGCAGCACGACGGCGTGGTGGTGGAAGCAGCGGGGATCTCGGCAGGGCTTCGCCAAGCTCAGCGAGAGGGAGAGGTGTCACGGGAGGGAGAGGGAGGCGCCAGGGGCTTCGGGTGCTGATCCCATGCGCCTCCCCACTATATATAGGGGTGGAGGGGGCTGGTTTCTTGCCCTCCAATTCCATTGGGGCGTTGGCAAAGGTGGGGGAAAGAAATCCCATCATTTCCCTTCCCCACCAATTGTTATCCCCCTTTTTTAGGGATCTTGATCTTATCCCTTCGGGATATGATCTTATTCCTTCTAAGGTGGGATCTTGGTGCGCCTTGACCAGGGGTGTGGGGCCTTGCCCCCACTACCCACGTTCATGTGGGTCCCACCATGCAGGTGGGCCCCACTTCGGAACCTTCTAGAACCTTCCCGGTACAATACCGAAAAATCCCGAACATTTTCAGGTGGCCAAAATAGGACTTCCCATATATAAATCTTTACCTCCGGACCATTCCGGAACTCCTCGTGACGTCCGGGATCTCATCCGGGACTCCGAACAACTTTTGGTTAACCGCATACTAATATCTCTACAACTCTAGCGTCACCGAACCTTAAGTGTGTAGACCCTACGGGTTCGGGAGACATGTAGACATGACCGAGACATTTCTCCGGTCAATAACCAACAGCGGGGTCTGGATACCCATGTTGGCTCCCACATGCTCCATGATGATCTCATCGGATGAACCACGATGTCGAGGATTCAATCAATCCCGTATACAATTCCCTTTGTCAATCGGTACGTTACTTGCCCGAGATTCGATCGTCGGTATCCCAATACCTTGTTCAATCTTGTTACCGGCAAGTCACTTTACTCGTACCGTAATGCATGATCCCGTGGCTAACTCCTTAGTCACATTGAGCTCATTATGATGATGCATTACTGAGTGGGCCCAGAGATACCTCTCCGTCATACGGAGTGACAAATCCCAGTCTCGATTCGTGCCAACCCAACAGACACTTTCGGAGATACCTGTAGTGCACCTTTATAGCCACCCAGTTACGTTGTGATGTTTGGTACACCCAAAGCATTCCTACGGTATCCGGGAGTTGCACAATCTCATGGTCTAAGGAAATGATACTTGACATTAGAAAAGCTCTAGCAAACGAACTACACGATCTTGTGCTATGCTTAGGATTGGGTCTTGTCCATCACATCATTCTCCTAATGATGTGATCCCGTTATCAATGACATCCAATGTCCATGGTCAGGAAACCATAACCATCTATTGATCAACGAGCTAGTCAACTAGAGGCTTACTAGGGATATGTTGTGGTCTATGTATTCACACATGTATTACGGTTTCCAGTTAATACAATTATAGCATGAACAACAGACAATTATCATGAACAAGGAAATACAATAATAACCATTTTATTATTGCCTCTAGGGCATATTTCCAACAGTCTCCCACTTGCACTAGAGTCAATAATCTAGTTCACATCACCATGTGATTAACACTCAAAGTTCACATCGCCATGTGACTAATACCCAAGAGTTTACTAGAGTCAATAATCTAGTTCACATCACCATGTGATTAACACTCAATGAGTTCTAGGGTTTGATCATGTTATGCTTACGAGAGAGGTTTTAGTCAACGGGTCTGCAACATTCAGATCCGTGTGTGCTTTACAAATCTCTATGTCATCTTGTAGATGCAGCTACCACGCGCTACTTGGAGCTATTCCAAATAACTGCTCTACTATACGAATCCGGTTCACTACTCAGAGTCATCCGGATTAGTGTCAAAGTTTGCATCGACGTAACCCTTTACGACGAACCCCCTTTCCACCTCCATAATCGAGAAAATTCCTTAGTCCACTAGATACTAAGGATAAGTTCGACCGCTGTCATGTGATCCCTTCCTGGATCACTATTGTACCCCTTGACTAACTCATGGCAAGGCACACTTCAGGTGCGGTACACAGCATAGCATATTGTAGAGCCTACGTCTAAAGCATAGGGGACGACCTTCGTCCTTTCTCTTTCTTCTGCCATGGTCAGGTCTTGAGTCTTACTCAATACTCACGCCTTGTAACACAGCCAAGAACTCCTTCTTTGCTGATCTATTTTGAACTCCTTCAAAATCTTGTCACGGTATGTATTCATTTGAAAGTACTATGAAGCGTTTTTTATCTATCCTTATAGATCTTGATGCTCAATGTTCAAGTAGCTTAATCCAGGTTTTCCATTAAAAACACTTTTCAAATAACCCTGGATGCTTTCCAGAAATTCTACATCATTTCTGATCAACAATATGTTAACAACATATACTCATAAAAAATTCTATAGTGCTCCCACTCACTTCTTTGGAAATACAAGTTTCTCATGAACTTTGTATAAACCCAAAATCTTTGATCATCTCATCAAAGCGTTCATTCCAACTCCGAGATGCTTACTCCAATCCTTAGAAGGATTGCTGGAGCTTTGCATACTTGTTAGCATCTTTCAGGATTGACAAAACCTTCTGGTTGTATCACATACAACCTTTCCTCAAGAAAATCGTCGAGGAAACAATGTTTTGACATCCTATCTGCAAGATTTCATAAATAATGCAGTAACTGCTAATATAATTCTAACAGACTCTTAGCATCGCTACGAGTGAGAAAGTCTCATCGCGGTCAACTCCTTGAACTTGCCGGAAAACATCTTAGCGACAAGTCGAGCTTTCTTAATGGTGACACTTACCATCATTGTCTGTCTTCCCTTTAAAATCCATATGTACCCAACAGCCTTACGACCATCAAGTAGTTCTTTCAAAGTCTATACTTTGTTTTCATACATGGATCCTCTCGGATTTTATGGCCTCGAGCCATTCGTCGGAATCCGGGCCCACCATCGCTTCTCCATAGCTCGTAGGTTCATTGTTGTCTAGCAACATGACTTCCAAGACAGGATTACGTACCACTCTGAAGTAGTACGCATCCTTGTCGTCCTATGAGGTTTGGTAGTGACTTGATCTGAAGTTTCATGATCACTATCATAAGCTTCCACTTCAATTGGTGTAGGTGCCACAGGAACAACTTCCTGTGCCCTGCTACACATTAGTTGAAGTGACGGTTCAATGACCTCATCAAGTCTCCACCATCCTCCCACTCAATTCTTTCGAGAGAAACTTTTCCTCGAGAAAGGACCTGTTTCTAGAAACAATCACTTTTGCTTCCAGATCTGAAATAGGAGGTATACCCAACTGTTTTGGGTATTCTATGAAGAGGCATTTATCCGCTTTGGGTTCGAGCTTATCAGCCTGAAATTTTTTCACATAAGCGTCGCAGCCCCAAACTTTTAAGAAACGACAACTTAGGTTTCTCTAAACCATAGTTCATATGGTGTCGTCTCAACGGAATTGCGTGGTGCCCTATTTAAAGTGAATGCGGTTGTCTCTAATGCCTAACCCATAAACGATAGTTGTAATTCGATAAGAGACATCATGGTATGCACCATATCCAATAGGGTGCAGTTATGATGTTCAGACACACCATCACAATATGGTGTTCCAGGCGGTATTAATCGTGAAACAATTTCCACAATTTCTTAATTGTGTGCCAAACTCGTAACTCAGATATTCATCTCTATGATCATATCACAGACATTTTATCCTCTTGTCACGACGATCTTCAACTTCACTCTGAAATTACTTGAACCTTTCAATAATTCAGACTTGTGTTTCATCAAGTAAATATTCTCAGCATCTACTCAAATCATCTGTGAAGTAAGAACATAACGATATCCACTGCGTGCCTCAGCACTCATTGGACTGCACACATCAAATGTATTACTTCCAACAAGTTGCTCTCTTGTTCCATCTTACTGAAAACGAGGCCTTTCAGTCATCTTGCCCATGTGGTATGATTTGCATGTCTCAAGTGATTCAAAATCAAGTGAGTCCAAATGATCCATCTGTATGGACTTTCTTCATGCATATATACTAATAGACATGGTTCGCATGTCTCAATCTTTTCAAAAACGAGTGAGTCCAAAGATCCATCAACATGGAGCTTCTTCATGCGTTTTATACCAATATGACTCAAGTGGCAGTGCCACAAGTATGTGGTACTATCATTACTATCTTATATCTTTTGGCATGAACATGTGTATCACTACGATCGAGATTCAATAAACCATTCATTTTAGGTGCACGACCATTGAAGGTATTATTCAAATAGACAGAGTAACCATTATTCTCCTTTAATGAATAACCGTATTGCGATAAACATAATCCAATCATGTCTATGCTCAACGCAAACACCAAATAATTATTATTCAGGTTTAACCCCAATCTTGATGGTAGAGGGAGCATGCGATGCTTGATCACATCAACCTTGGAAAACTTCCAACACATATCGTCATCTCACCTTTAGCTAGTCTCCGTTTATTCCGCAGCTTTTATTTCGAGTTACTAACACTTAGCAACCGAACCGGTATCTAATACCCTGGTGCTACTAGGAGTACTAGTAAAGTACACATTAATATAATGTATATCCAATATACTTCTGTCGACCTTGCCAGCCTTCTCATCTACGAAGTATCTAGGGTAGTTCTGCTTCAGTGACCGTTCCCCTCATTTCAGAAGCACTTAGTCTCGGGTTTGGGTTCAACCTTGGGTTTCTTCACTAGAGCAGCAACTGATTTGCCGTTTCATGAAGTATCCCTTCTTGCCCTTGCCCTTCTAGAAACTAGTGGTTTTACTAACCATCAACAATTGATGCTCCTTCTTGATTTCTACTTTCGCGGTGTCGAACATCGCGAGTTGCTCAAGGATCTTCATGTATATCCCTGATATGTTATAGTTCATCACGAAGCTCTAATAGCTTGGTGGCACTGACTATGGAGAACCATCACTATCTCATCTGGAAGATTAACTCCCACTCGATTCAAGTGATTGTAGTACTCAGACAATCTGAGCACATGCTCAACGATTGAGCTTTTCTCCCTTAGTTTGCAGGCTTAAGAAACTTGTCAGAGGTCTCATACCTCTTGACGTGGGCATTAGTCTGAAATCCCAATTTCAGTCTTTGGAACATCTCATATGTTCTGCGACGTTTCAAAACCGTCTTTGGTGCCACAATTTTAAACCGTTAGCATCACACACTGAACTATCACGTAGTCATCAAAACGTGTATGTCAGATGTTCGCAACATCCACAAACGACGCTCGAGGTTCAGCACACCGAGCGGTGCATTAAGGACATAAGCCTACTGTGCAGCAATGAGGACAATCCTCAGTTTACGGACCCAGTCCGCATAATTGCTACTATCAACTTTCAACTAAATTTTCTCTAGGAACATATCTTAGTAGAGCTAAAGCGTAAGCTATGACATTATTTGCAAATACCTTTTGACTATGTTCATGATAATTAAGTTCATCTGATTATTTAATGAATTCCCACTTAGACAGACATCCCTCTAGTCATCTAAGTGATACATGATCCGAATCGACTAGGCCGTGTCCGATCATCACGTGAGACGGACTAGTCATCATCGGTGAACATCTCCATGTTGATCGTATCTACTATATGACTCATGTTCGACCTTTCGGTCTCTTGTGTTCCGAGGCCATGTCTGTACATGCTAGGCTCGTCAAGTCAACCTAAGTGTTTTGCTTGTGTTCCGAGGCCATGTCTGGGCTCGTCAACACCCGTTGTATGCGAACGTTAGAATCTATCACACCCGATCATCACGTGGTGCTTCGAAACAACGAACCTTCGCAACGGTGCACAGTTAGGGGGAACATATCTCTTGAAATTTTAGTGAGGGATCATCTTATTTATGCTACCGTCGTTCTAAGCAAATAAGATGTAAACATGACAAACATCACATGCAAATCATAAAGTGACATGATATGGCAAATATCATCTTGCGCCTTTTGATCTCCATCTTCGAGGCGCGGCATGATCACCTTCGTCACCGGCATGACACCATGATCTCCATCATCGTGTCTTCATGAAGTTGTCTCGCCAACTATTACTTCTACTACTATGGCTAACGGTTAGCAATAAAGCAAAGTAATTACATGGCGTTTTTCATTGACACGCAGGTCATACAATAAATTAAGACAACTCCTATGGCTCCTGCCGGTTGTCATACTCATCGACATGCAAGTCGTGATTCCTATTACAAGAACATGATCAATCTCATACATCACATATATCATTCATCACATCCTTTTGGCCATATCACATCACATAGCATACCCTGCAAAAACAAGTTAGACGTCCTCTAATTGTTGTTGCATGTTTTACGTGGCTGCTATGGGTTTCTAGCAAGAACGTTTCTTACCTACGCAAAAGCCACAACGGTGATATGCCAATTGCTATTTACCCTTCATAAGGACCCTTTTCATCGAATCCGATCCGACTAAAGTGGGAGAGACAGACACCCGCTAGCCACCTTATGCATCAAGTGCATGTCAGTCGGTGGAACCTGTCTCACGTAAGAGTACGTGTAAGGTCGGTCCGGGCCGCTTCATCCCACAATGCCGCCGAATCAAGATAAGACTAGTAATGGTAAGCAAATTGAACAAATCGTCGCCCACAACTACTTTGTGTTCTACTCGTGCATAGAATCTACGCATAAACCTGGCTCATGATGCCACTGTTGGGGAACGTAGCAGAAATTCAAAATTTTCCTACGTGTCACCAAGATCAATCTAGGAGATGCTAGCAACGAGAGGGGAGGAGTGCATCTACATACCCTTGTAGATCGCGAGCGGAAGCGTTCAAGAGAACGGGGTTGATGGAGTCATACTCGTCGTGATCCAAATCACCGATGATCCTAGCGCCGAACGGACGGCACCTCCGCGTTCAACACACATACGGAGCGGGGACGTCTCCTCCTTCTTGATCCAGCAAGGGGGGAGGAGAAGTTGATGGAGATCCAGCAGCACGACGGCGTGGTGGTGGAAGCAGCGGGGATCTCGGCAGGGCTTCGCCAAGCTCAGCGAGAGGGAGAGGTGTCACGGGAGGGAGAGGGAGGCGCCAGGGGCTTCGGGTGCTGCTCCCATGCGCCTCCCCACTATATATAAGGGTGGAGGGGGCTGGTTTCTTGCCCTCCAATTCCATTGGGGCGTTGGCAAAGGTGGGGGAAAGAAATCCCATCTCCCTTTCCCACCGATTGTTATCCCCCTTTTTTAGGGATCTTGATCTTATCCCTTCGGGATATGATCTTATTCCTTCTAAGGTGGGATCTTGGTGCGCCTTGACCAGGGGTGTGGGGCCTTGCCCCCACTACCCACGTTCATGTGGGTCCCACCATGCAGGTGGGCCCACTTCAGAACCTTCTAGAACCTTCCCGGTACAATACCGAAAAATCCCGAACATTTTCCGGTGGCCAAAATAGGACTTCCCATATATAAATCTTTACCTCCGGACCATTCCGGAACTCCTCGTGACGTCCGGGATCTCATCCGGGACTCTGAACAACTTTCGGTTAACCGCATACTAATATCTCTACAACTTTAGCGTCACCGAACCTTAAGTGTGTAGACCCTACGGGTTCGGGAGACATGTAGACATGACCGAGACATTTCTCCGGTCAATAACCAACAGCGGGATCTGGATACCCATGTTGGCTCCCACATGCTCCACGATGATCTCATCGGATGAACCACGATGTCGAGGATTCAATCAATCCCGTATACAATTCCCTTTGTCAATCGGTACGTTACTTGCCCGAGATTCGATCGTCGGTATCCCAATACCTTGTTCAATCTCGTTACCGGCAAGTCACTTTACTCGTACCGTAACGCATGATCCCGTGGCTAACTCCTTAGTCACATTGAGCTCATTATGATGATGCATTACCGAGTGGGCCCAGAGATACCTCTCCGTCATACGGAGTGACAAATCCCAGTCTCGATTCGTGCCAACCCAACAGACACTTTCGGAGATACCTGTAGTGCACCTTTATAGCCACCCAGTTACGTTGTGATGTTTGGTACACCCAAAGCATTCCTACGGTATCCGGGAGTTGCACAATCTCATGGTCTAAGGAAATGATACTTGACATTAGAAAAGCTCTAGCAAACGAACTACACGATCTTGTGCTATGCTTAGGATTGGGTCTTGTCCATCACATCATTCTCCTAATGATGTGATCCCGTTATCAATGACATCCAATGTCCATGGTCAGGAAACCATAACCATCTATTGATCAACGAGCTAGTCAACTAGAGGCTTACTAGGGACATGTTGTGTTCTATGTATTCACACATGTATTACGGTTTCCAGTTAATACAATTATAGCATGAACAACAGACAATTATCATGAACAAGGAAATACAATAATAACCATTTTATTATTGCCTCTAGGGCATATTTCCAACACGCTGCTCACCAGGAAACTCCCTCCTAGCAGGGCCATCACAACGCCGACACCAAACCTAGCCGGTGGCTCGCGATGTCGCCTCCAGCACGCCGACGCGCCCGTCCGCACCCACCTCACCGCTGTCCGGTTTTATGTTGTATCATGTGTTTCTATTGCATCTCATATTTTAGATGCATTGTTTATATCGCGTCTCGTGTTTTTGACATTGTTTCTACCACTACGGCCCTTACTTTGTCTAACCAGTGGCAGATCCAGGAATTAGAGTAACGAACATTCAATAAAAAATAGATACAAATGCATGAACCAAAACTCATATACAAAATACTAAATGAAAAGGGCATAAGTTTTCGAGTGAAGCATAAGAAGGTCTCTATTTACATGGCTTTCTTGTTTTCCATTATTAAACTTTGATCATAAATTTAACCAACAATATATAAATTACATGTCATAGAAATAATACGTTTGGAAACTCTATTTCAATACTGAATGGGTGTAAAAAGGAGATTCAGTACTCGGAAGTAGGCGTGGTCGGGACTTGGGAGGGGTTCGGTTTGGGGAGAGAAATCGATGGATTCAGTACTGGGTGGATCAATAAAGTTTTGGGGGTATTGGATCATACTATCTTCATCCCAAAATAAATGTCTCAATTTCAGTACAACTTTGTACCGAGGGAGAGAGTAGTTCGTTAACTTCTTTGAGCTAGCGTAGTTCGGTAACTGTTCGTGGACGTTCGGTGCGATCCAAATTGGGCTTTAAGTGGAATCGATGCAGCCAAGTCTACCATGCACTGTAACCCCAGCTCAAATTCATGTGTTCGTTTGCGCTCCGGTCGTTCTTGTCATCGTTGTCATTTTGAGTCATGTTATTGTCGACTACTGTTCAGGTTCTTACAAAGGATGTTTTCCTTGTTTTCCCTATGGATACCATTGCCCTAATGGAGGTATGGTTTGATGGTCTTCCAGTTGCAGACCATTGACACTTGCAGTGGTGATGGTTTGGTTCCATAGTTGAGTCGTGCCTATTTGGGTGTTTTATGTGTGGTACTTTCTTCGACGCTGGATCATCTTCTATCTTTATGCTACCTGCACAACTCTTCTACATGGTTAAAAAAGCACCATTGCCGAAAATTGCTCCCTTTTCTCCTCAATGGAGCTAGAGGGCGCTTATGGCTCAAAGCAGAGGTCATTGACTGTGCTATTGGCCATGTTATCGGACACAACGCCGGAGGGCGCCACCGAGGACCAACCTTACTTGTGTTTCATAGGCCTCACACATAGATGGTGTCTATGCACGACAACAACTCGACGAAATACCCACCACGTTAAGAAAGAGGCGTCTCAGGGAAACTCTAGGTGACCCCCTATAACCGGTTTGAGGAGTAAAATTCGGTATACTCCTCTAACCGGCACCTAGCCGATCCCCAATAACCGATAGAGGGGGATAAATTATCCCCAGCCGCGCAACACACCGCTATTTTATTCCACCGCTTGGGCTTGGAGGAAAAAAATCTCCTCCACTCCGCTGCCTCCCCCGCCCCACTCCCACGCCGCATCTACGCCGACGCCATCCTTCCCACCCTCGCCGGCCACCACTCGCCACCGCTGATGCTCTATAGGCTCCACCGCGGTCCTTGACCACCCGGATTTGTGCCTTTCTCGCTCCGTCGCAGGAGCACAACTACTAGATCTAAGGCTGCCACCGCCGCGCCGGATATGACGTATCCGGCCCCGGCGACTACGCCTTTGCCATGGATTGGCCAGGTACCGAACATCACAGCCCCGGCAACGCCTCCGCGCGCATGCGGGTATTGACTCGACCTCTAGCCGCTCAGGTCTCTCCCGTCGGTGGTTTCGGCAAAGACATGCCCGACCGTCGCCCGGGCTTGGCGCTGGCCCAGCGGCTCGCTGGCTCGCCGTTGCCGGTCATAAAGTGTGACGATTGCCCGCGGCAGGTGGTGCGCCGAGTTTCCACCACGCCGGAACATCCCAGATGGGTGTTCTTCAAGTTCAAAAAAGATGGGGTATGTACTTATTTTGATTCGGTTATTCACCGGAATCGGCGCAATTTCGACTGCTCATTGTTTTCTCAAATTTGTGTGTAGGATAAATTCAAGATTTGGTATTGGGAAGAAGATTGCATCGATCTATTGATAGCATGAAATTTGATAGATGCTTGTGCACTTGTTAGAGTAGAGGCTAGAGATGAGACTAGATGCGAAGCAACATCGAATTTGTAGGAATCAAAGAAGAAAGAAGTGTGGAAGCTCGAGAATCCAATAGAGAGAATCAATAATGAAGACATAGAGAAAATATTAATCCAACTAATGGGAACAGTTATAAAAGTTGGATATCTTTTAAAATGTCTAATTTTGGTTCTTGGTTTCTTTGATGTTGTTCTTGTAGCGAAGAAGAATTAATGAATTATGTACTCCAGTGTATCAAAATGTCGTTGAATGAAATAAAGAAATAAAAAAAGTGTTTTGGTTGCTGAAAATGAAATGCAAATGAAAAATATATTTAGTCCATTATATATAAGGGATCGGTTATATATAAGGTCCGATTAAAACTTAGTGAAATAAAAATACTTCACTAAGGGTTTACTAATCCTCCGCTATTTTTAGAGGATCCATTAAAGTTGCCCTCATCCATCCTTTGGCCCGTTCTCTTTTGTTCTTCCTCCGGCCGACCGTTCATCCTGCAAAATCGGACGGCAACGGAACCATTCGCCCTTTAGCTCAAGAGTACAATATTCGATTGATAGATTTTGCCTCTTTTTATCCTTATCGACCAGGTGGCCGCAGCGCATTGCACATGACACTCGCAAAGCCACCGCGAGTCTGCGACGCAGAACTCTCTCCTTGGCTATACCTGTGCATATGTCGGGCTGGGCCGGGCCGAAAAAAGCCAGGTGCTGAAAACCCAGGCTCAAGCCCAACCCGCCCTGACTGTCGGGCCTAATAAATCGGGACCGAGCCCGAAAAAGCCCGAAACGGCCCGGTCCGCCCTGCACGACTACGGCTAAAATTTTAATTTTCACAAGCTTGAGCCCGGCCCGATCTATCCATCAGGCTCAATTTCAAGGCCCGAGCCTGGCCCGAGACTTTTTCGGGTCTGGTCGGGCCGTCCGGGCCGGGCTGCCATGGCCAGTTATGACCTCGCCTAGTGGTTCCCCGGCGGCCGCGCCCGCGCCAGCTGCCGCTTCCGGCGGTAGCCTTCAACTCTCGCGTCACCCAACCGCACGTGCCCGACTCGCCGCCAGTAGATCTGGCGGCCGCCGCGGAGCTAGTCGAGCAGTCCGTGGGCAGAACAGAAAGCGCGCCGTTCCTGGCCGTGGGCAGGCCGCCGCGGTGAAGGCCAACTCCGGCCTCCCCGTGGGCTTCGCCCCCTCCTGTGCCACCTCCCCGTTCGGCGGATTCATCCGGTTCAACCCCGGCCAGCAGCCCTGTTCGGATGCATGCCCCAGTACGCGCTGCTCCGCCTCGCCTGATACAGCGGCGTCACGGTGAGCTCCAAAGTCCGAAGGCTCCATTTCCTTTGTGTTTGTAGCGGGGCGTAGGATGATTTTGTGCTACATTTTAAGAGTTTGCAAAGAGAGGTAACTTGTCTGTATATACTGGGTTGCAAATTGAAAATTCCAAAGGATTATAATACACATGAGTTTATCCTCTCATTGTGCATACCCTAGCATTAGTTCTGCATATTTTGGTGAAGTAGGAGAAACAATAAATGTTAAGACTGCAGTCGATGCCTTTTTCCTTTCTATTAGAATTCCACATGTTCAGTTTATTTGGGGATGTTTCAATATATCTGAATGAATGAGTTGACCGATTGTCAGGTCCGCTGTTGAATTACCAAGTCCACAGAACAATTTCTACCGGGTGCTCTGAAGTCCCAAATTGGTTTGCTACATGATCAAACAAATTATGTATTTTACAGTTCGGCGATCCTTTTATAACTTCAAAATTCACTTCCAGTAGTGTGATAACAAGCAGTTAGTCATTGCTGCATGTGGCTGGTCTGGTCGGTTCTGACAAAGGGCAGCAGCACACTATGAGAATGCGGTTATTTATTCTGATGCCCATTGTGCTCAGTAAATGGGTAAGGAAGTGTGAAAATACAAGAGCAATCTATCATGCTTTCCAATCTACAATTTTGTAAATGGCACATATATGGAAATAGTGAGTGTTGATAATAAATAGTCTTGGCAAGACAAATAGTACTATCTGGTGAATCTTAATACTATTCTCAGCTTTGAATAAGCTGTTGAAAAGTTGTTCTCCAGTAGACCTGAGTTTTGTTCCAAATCAATATTGCAAATCTGAATTCAAAATTATTGCACAGTAATGATTAAACTTTTTCTTTTGCCACAGGAGTTTGATTAGATAAATCAATTCTCGCAGGCATTGCTAAGTCACCATAGATGAGGGTGCATCTGTTGAAGCCGAAAGTAATGACAATTCACAGAGTACGCTCTATGCAAAGAATTGCCACCAGGAGGCTGCTGGGACAATGGCATAATTTCAGGGGAGCTTCCTTCTGGGTGGGGGAATGCCCTTCGAGTTACTGTTCTGGACCCCACATCTTGCCCATTCAACATTTCATCAGATGTCATAACATGTGTTGGATTTTCAATATTCTGTTCTGTTTGTTTGCTTTTGCTGATAGCCCTTCTGATGCTTCAGGGAACTGTTCTGAATAGTAGGCGAATGTTTTGCTAAATTTACCAGGATTTCTTGGATAGCGCTGACCTTGTGACATCAAATATGCTATCTGCGTACCCTTGGGCTTTTGAAGCAGCTACGCTAGCTGTAAATAATGCTCTTTCTGAATAAGTCGTTTGCTTGCCAGCTTAATAATGCGTAGAGAGTTTTCTCAATCCTATTGCTGCTTCTCATGTACAGTAGAATTGTTTTCCTCACTTTGTCAGATGCATTTTTTTTCTCTCTATCAGATGTATTGTGTGCTATCTGCTTTCTTTTATGCAGATGTATTATGCTATCTGCTTTCTTTTATGCAGAGTTATCTGCATTGTGTTATTTTCTTTCTTTGTTTTCGAATTACCTGCCTTCTGCAACATAGGAACATGCTGTTTCTGACGTTAATTGCTCATCAGGTCCTAGTTGGGTTGCGGTGTCGAACTGTCGCTAAGAAAGAAAGTAAATTTAAAGGATATATTTTGCCTGGAAAAGGGAATACCCCGCCTCTTGAAGACTTCAGAGTGATGCACACAGGTACAAATTTAACAGAGAAATATTCAAGCAAATAACAAATCATATCTACTGTATCTGGTGTGCCCCCCCAAAATAGCAAAATAAATTTCTTTCTAACTTTACTTTTTACAAGTGCAGGCAACTTTTGATTTGCTGCAGGCTAGTCACAAGTTACTCTTTGTTTTTTCTTTGAATAGATACAAGTTACTCTGGTACGGCTTACGTATAGCCAGGATGTCAGCTCCTTTGCTATTTTATTAGGCCAGTACTAGGCGTCATCCGGATGATGTCCCGGGGAAATAAGCCGCCTTGCCCGTCGTTGATTTCCGCTAATACAGTACGATCTGGGCCGATGGATTCCTTGACGACTGGACCACCGCACGGCTTAAATCCCAACATGCACATGTCTCCCGCAGCTCCAGCCACCAACGTTGAAAGATCGTGGATGTCGCCGAGGGGGGGGGGGGGGGGTGTGAATAGGCGCTTTAAAATAATTACGGTTTAGGCTTGAACAAATGCGGAATAAACCTAGCGGTTAATTTGACAAGCACAAAACCTACAACAACTAGGCTCACCTATGTGCACCAACGACTTATGCTTAGCAAGATAAACAACTAAGTGATAGCAAGATATATGACAAGAAACAATATGGCTATCACAAAGTAAAGTGCATAAGTAAAGGGTTCGGGTAAGAGATAACCGAGACACGCGGAGACGACGATGTATCCCGAAGTTCACACCCTTGCGGATGCTAATCTCCGTTTGGAGCGGTGTGGAGGCACAATGCTCCCCAAGAAGCCACTAGGGCCACCGTAATCTCCTCACGCCCTCGCACAATGCAAGATGCCGTGATTCCACCAAGGGACCCTTGAGGGCGGTCACCGAACCCGTACAAATGGCAACCCTTGGGGGCGGTCACCGAACCCGTACACTTTGGCAACCCTTGGGGGCGGTCACCGGTACCCGTCAAATTGCTCGGGGCGATCTCCACAACCTAATTGGAGACCCCGATGCTTGCCCGGAGCTTTACACCACAATGATTGAGCTCCGAACACCACCAACCGTCTAGGGCGCCCAAGCACCCAAGAGGAACAAGCTCAAGGGCACGAAGCACCCAAGAGTAATAAGCTTCTCAACTTGTAACTTCCACGTATCACCGTGGAGAACTCAAACCGATGCACCAAATGCAATGGCAAGGGCACACGGAGTGCCCAAGTCCTCTCTCAAATCCCACCGAAGCAACTAATGCTAGGGAGGAAAAAGAGAGGAAGAACAAGAAGGAGAACACCAAGAACTCCAAGATCTAGATCCAAGGGGTTCCCCTCACAAAGAGGAGAAAGTGATTGGTGGAAATGTGGATCTAGATCTCCTCTCTCTTTTCCCTCAAAAACTAGCAAGAATCCATGGAGGGATTGAGAGTTAGCAAGCTCGAAGAAGGTCAACAATGGAGGAAGAACACGAGCTCAAAGGATAAAGTTCATTGGGGAAGAAGACCCCCTTTTATAGAAGGGGAAAAATCCAACCGTTATGTGCTCAGCCCGCATACGAGCGGTACTACCGCTCCACGAGCGGTACTACCGCTCTGGCGGAAGAAGCAGGGAAAAGGAGCAACCAAACATGAACCTTGGGGCGGTAGTACCGCTTATAAGCGGTACTACCGCGCACCCCAGCGGTACTACCGCTGGAGGAGCAGAACACGGGACCAAGAATGCAGTAGCGGTACTACCGCCCGACCGGAGCGGTACTACCGCTTACAGGCGGTACTACCGCCCATCGGGGCGGTACTACCGCTTATAGGCGGAACTGCCGTGCCTTACTGCCGTGCAACTACTGCAAACTCGACACGAAAAATGCAAGACCCAAAATCGAGGCGGTACCAGCGCGGAACCGTAGCCGTACTACCGCTTATGGCCATAGGCAGTACTACCGCTTTGGACAGCGGTACTACCGCTTGGGGCGATAAGCGGTACTGCCGCTCTGGCCGCGGTACTACCGCAGGGAGAAAACCAGAACTGCCATAAATTCTTCATATGAGCTCCGAATTGAGCAAACTCAAGCTTGTTGGATACAAGACGATGAGTAGCATCAAAACAGCGAGTGGTTATAGTAAGAAGAGGCAGGGGAGGTATGCCAACAAATAGAGGAGTGAAACCTCCAACCGAGAAGAACCGGCATAACCTCCAACATTGAAAACATCATAGAAGATGCGAGTGAACTCCGTTTTCGATGAACTCGAGCTTGTCATCAAGATGACCATAAGCTCCAAAACTCACAAAGAGAAGAACCAAACAAGAACCAACAAAGATGATGCAAGGATGCAATGGTTTGAGCTCTCTATGAACGATACGATCAAGCTACTCATCGAGAGCCCCCCTTGATAGTACGGCAATCGATCCTATAACCCGGTCTCCCAACTACCATCATGAGACCGGTAAAATAGAAAACCTATCAAGAGCAAACCTTTGCCTTGCACATGGTCCACTTGAGCTAGATGATGACGATCTTGACTCCCTCAAGTTGGACCACCTTTCTTGGTTGTGTTGGCTCGATGAAGACTAGTTGATTGCTCCCCCATACTCCACTATGGGTGAGCCACTCTTCCGCACATCTTCACAAGTCCATTGTCACCACAATGGACGGCAAGCTTCAAGCATTTGATCTCTTCATGATGCTTCACTTGAACTTGCACACCGCAACATCTTCACAAGTCCATTGTCGCCACAATGGACGGCAAGCTTCAAGCATTTGATCTCTTCATGATGCTTCTCTTGAACTTGCACACCGCAACCTAACCCCACAAAGAACTCTCACGAAGATCATGGGTTAGTACACAAAGCGTAATTGACAATGCTTACCACACCATGGGATCGCTTGATCCCTCTCGGTACATCTTGTGCGCTTTGTGTGTTGATCAACTTGATTCACTCTTGACTTAGTCTTGATCAACCTTGACTATTTCCAACTCTCTTCATTTGGATGATGTCTTGAAGGTAAACATGAATGATCACACAATCTTCTTCTTCAAGACATGCTTGCAATAAGCTCTACTCTCACATGACCAATCTTTGGATAATTCCTTAATAACACCTTGGTCACCACATAAACTCCTTGAAACCAACACATGGACTTCAAGAAATGCCTATGGACAAATCCTTCAAATATAACTCAAGGCAACCATTAGTCCATAGAGATTGTCATCAATTACCAAAACCAAACATGGGGGCACCGCATGTTCTTTCAAACGTGAATCCCCGCACCCGTCAAAAGAAAAAAAAACCAACGCCCCGCACGAGCATACTCTAACGAGAGCATCAGCATTGTGTCCCATGATGATGCTCCATATATCAGCAAGCCATATGGCCGGTCACCTTACAGCAAAATGGCCGGCGAGCTTGCCATATATCAGCCACGGCAACAGCGCCGATGAGCTCTTGGGTTGAAGCAACGCCCCTCGTGCGACCATCCTTTCAAGCACCATTGATGCTCCGTTGCTGCACCAGCGATGCTCTGGCGACTCGGCTATGCTCCATTGCAGTGCCGGTGATGCTCCGGCGGTTCAGCCATGCTCCATTGCAGTACCGTCAATGTTTCAGCGGCCCGACAGTGCTCCAACGGCTCAGCCATGTTCCGTTGCAGTACCGGCAATGTTTCGGCGGCCCGACGATATGCTCCATCATAGCGCCAGTGATGCTCCTTCGCAGCGCCGTTGATGTTTCAGCGGTCCGATGGTTGCTTCATCGCGACACCGAGGATGTTTCCGGCGGGCCGGTGATGCTCCATCGCAGCACCGACGCGCTCCATTGTATCAACGACGATGTTTCGGTGGCCCCGACGATGCTCATCCTAGCATCGGTGATCCTCCGATGACCCCGACGATACTCCGGCGGCCCAGCGATGCTCCATCGCAGCACCGATGTAGCAACAACGATGTTCCCGCGGCCCCGATGATGCTCATCGTAGCACCGGTGATCCTTAGATGACCCGACGATACTCCGGCAGCCCCGTGATGCTATTGTAGCAATGGCCATGTTCCCGCGGCCCCGACAACGCTCCATAACAGCACCGGCGATACTCCACAAAGCTCCATTGTAGCAAAGACGATGTTCCGACGGCCCGATGATGCTCATCATAGCACCACTGAGGCTCCGACAACCCAGCAATGCTCCATAATAGCACCAGTAATGCTCCGCGAAGCTTCATTGCAGCAACAACGATGTTTCGGCGGCTCTGATGATGCTCGATCGAAGCAAAGGTGATGCCCCGACGGTCGAGATGCTCCGTAGCAGTATGGGTGATGCTCCACAAAGCTCCATTGCAACACGGGTGATGTTTTCGACGGTCCGACAATGCTCCATCGTAGAACCGGTGATGCTCCGGCGGTCCGACAATGCTCCATCATAGCAACTGCAATGTGGGACATGCTGCGACAGCTGGAACCTCTTGATATTGCGACCGCAACATGGGTGATGTTGTGCAGCAACAAGTGTAACTTGAGACAAGTTGTGATTGCAACATGGAACCTGTTGCGATGGACGCAACATTGGCGATGTTGTGCCACGATGGCTGCAATTTGGGAAAGGCTGTGATTGCAACGAGGGACATGTTGCGATGGCTGCAACATTGCGATGTTGTGTGGCGATGAGTGTTTGCAATGCCGGCCTAGCAGAACCTCCTGAGTGCAACATAGGTCATGTTGCAAATGGCGAGTGCAACATGAGTCATGATGCAAATGGTGGCCCCAGCTAAATGGCCAACGCATCCAAATCAGACGACTGTAGCGCGCGTCTTCCAATAGTAGTTCTGGAGACATCCGCGTGTCAGTCGGACAACGAAATAGCGCGCGCCAGAAAAGCTAGTGGCGAGTCGACTTGTAGCATTGCATGTCCAGTTTGCAGCAGCACCGATCGACCACCCAACACCACGCGTCTGTTTTACAACTGGTTAGTCTTATAGGTAGAGTGTATGCAGTAGCGTCACCCATCCTTCTAGCGTCCGCGCTACTGACTTTTTTATGTAGCAAATATATATTTTGATCGTTGGAAAATATCAATTAAAAATATATTACAGTTATGTAAGCTTTTTCACACAAAAATAAAACAGGCCAGCCAAACACTTATATCACATGAAGAAAACACTTTACAGCACGGACTATAATTGCATCAGACACTATGTTGGCCTTGATTGCATTGTGAACTTTTCATTTGCGGGAGTAATGGACAACAGAATGGTCAGTGCTAATCTATGTAGAGCTCGCTTCTTCAGACGGTTAATGCATGCAGCATGTAGAGTCATGCGGTCAACTCAGTAAAGGAAAATGGCTGACGCCCATGGCAGTGAAGTGCAGATGAGAGAAAGTAACAGCAGTAGCGGTGTAGGCGCATGCGGGTGCAGGAGTTAAACAGTAGGCAGTAGCAACAGATTCTCTCGAAAGGAAAAAACATAGCAGCAACGGTCTCACATGGGCACGCAGTCGTGGGACACAATGAACGAGCGTGGAATCAGCCGGAATCACAGACACGTGGCAGCTTGCGGAGGCGGCTTACGCCTGGCTGAAATCAGCCGGATGATTAGAAACGTTTTCCATTTTATTATCCTCCTGTGGATCAAGCCAAGCTCCTAACGTAACTGAGAATTCCTCCAACACTGCAGCCTTGGAAAGCAGAAAGTTTGCAAGCATCTTTTCGAGAGGCAGTCCTCTGTAGTTGCAATTTTGATTCTTCTCAGACTGCGATCCAAGCATCTGACGTCCATATGCCACAGACTGAGGGGTATCAAGGTACTATCCCTGACGCCATTGTTGATGGCATTGTCCTTGGGCTCCATATCTAGTTCGCCATCTGGCTCAGTCTCTGGTTCACCATCTGCCTCGTTATCTGGCTCGATCTCTGATTCACCACCTGACTCGGTCTCTGTTTCAGCATCTTGATCGGTATATGTTTCGTCATCTATATTGGCATCTGTTTTGCCATCCGGATAGGTACCATATTCGCCATCTGAATCGGTGTCTGACAGATCAGTCTCTGATTCATCATCAGACAAATCGTATGCCATCTTATCATATGGACCCAGAAGGAACAGCGACAGCACTTGCAGGTTCTTGGCGTTGAGAAGCAAGGCGGTGACCGACCGGACAGCATGATCAGTGGGCAATCTGCCCTGGAGGCTCAGCTCGGTGAGGTTGTTTAGTCCACGCAAGACTCTTGTGAGCAGGCTGCTGTAGTAGGCCATGGATGGGTGCAAGGAAAGTTCAATATATCTCAGGCGTCTGCACCCGCTGATGAGCGTCATGACCGGAGCAACTTCCGACGGTCCTTTGCTGGAGAGGTCTTCGCAGATTCCAATCCTTACCGCCATGACTGCCAAGAAGTTTGGGACCGTGATAAATGACGACCCGCGAGGAGGGAGGCCGCCTCTGTAGTGCAGCGAGTTCAGGCAGGTGGTGTGCAGCTCGACGCCCGTGGCATTGTGGCAGCAGATCATGGCGAAGCTGCGCAAGTCAGGGCTGGCCACCGTGATCTCCTTGATGTTCGGGCACTCCTCCAGCGTCAGGCTGGCAAGGCGCAGGCAGCTCGAGAGCAGCCGCTGCAGCATCCCGCCTCCGTCCACGATCCTCCCGAGGGAGAGCGTCTCCAGCGACGCCATGTCGACGCTCCCCGGCAGGTCGAGTGTCCAGCTCGTCAGGCGCAGGCGGCGGCGTGCGGCAGCGGAAGATCATACGCTGGGTCTTGGCGTACACCTTACTGTCGCTTCGCTCGAATTCGCGTAACGGGCAGAGCGGCTGCGTGCGGGGTTCCCAGTAACTACTCTTGTACCTGAGCTTGACGTCGAGGTCCTCCACGCCGGAGGTGACGGCGGAGGCGATCCACTGGTCGAGCTGGTCGCGCGGGGGGTTTAGGACGCCGCTGAGACGGAGGGCGCGGATCGGCGTCTCCGCTCCCTTGCTGAGGATCGCGCACGCCACCTTTTGGTCGAAGCAGATCTTGAGTCTCTCGTAGTCCCGGTCGCCCGTCTTGGTGTCGACGAGGTCGATGACGGGGACGGCCTCGTGGACGTCGCGCCACCGGCGGGAGAGCGCGCTCGTGCGCACGGCCTCGTCGGACCGGAGGTGGCAGAGGACGCGCTGCAGCACCTTGTCGGGGAGAGCGCTCAGCCTGTCTTGCCCCTCGCTGTGCGACGGCGCCATCGTCGCCGTCGAGATTCGATCAAGAAGATCAGAAGCGGCCCGTGCGCTTTTATGTCGCGCTTCCGACTTCCGATCCCTCCTCGACCTCTTAACCGAGTTGTAATCTACTCCGTCGCTGGAGATCATAGTCGGTCACAAGACTAGGGTCCACGCACCTAAACCCTGGAGAAACCGTCGTTATATATAGTTGGACTGCATGCCACCCCAGATCGACGGCTAGATTGCCGGATCGGATCCAAACAACCCTGCGGCAGGATCGGATCCAAACAACCCTGCGGCAAGATCGATATGGCTTCGTCAACGCCGCCGGCGCCGGGGAGCAGGGATCGCCTGAGCGACCTCCCGGACTTCCTGCTGGGCCACGTCCTCTCCTTCCTCCCGAACAAGGAGGCCGGCCGCGCCGCCGGGCTGTCCCGGCGGTGGCGCGACATCTTCTGCAACGTGCACACCATCTCGTTCGCTGAGAGTCAGGGCGAGAGGGCCGACGACTGGAGCTCCGACTGCTACGAGGCCGAGGAGAAGAAGAGCGGCAGCGCGGTGCTCCTTGACGACGTCTGCTCCGCGCTCCTCTGCCGCCGCCGGACCGCCGGGCAGCACGTGCCGCTGCGCAGCCTCCGCTTCGCCTTCGACAGCTGCCACCACTGGGACTTCGTCCACGTCGACCAGTGGCTCTCCTACGTGCTGCGGCATAGCAACCAGGAGCTCCACCTCGACCTGGGCTTCCAGATCGGCGATATCTGTCGCCGCAAAGATAACGAGGGCAACCACGACCATGACGGCCGTGAGGAAGGGGTGGTGGACAGCGGCACCGACAACTCCGACCAGGAGGACGAGTGTGACAAGATGAGTAGGCTGTGGACATATGTGCTCCCAAGAAGGCTCTTCACCTGCACGGTCATACGGACGCTATGTGTCGCCTCTTGCCGGCTGAAACTGCCGGCGGCCGTCAACCTGCCGCTCCTCGAGACTTTGAGCATCACGGCTCCCCACTACGACAGCGGGAGAAGCATCCAGCGGCTGATCTCCAGCTGCCCCCGCCTCATCGACCTGACGCTGGAAGCTATCTACCGCCTCAAGAGAGTATCCGTCCTCGACAAACGCCTCCGCAGATTCGCCCTTCGCTGCTGTCACAACTTGAAGTCTGTTGACATCGACGCGTCGGAGCTGAGGTCGCTGGACTACTGTGGCACGGTGCCCGCAGAGTCGCTCTTGTCCTTGCACGGCTTGCGGGGAGTCCCTTCGTGCACGGTCGACTTCTGCATAGCGCTCTCTCAGGAGGCGGAGTTTACCAGGTTCAGAGGGTTTATGGAGAAAATATCTGATGCCAAGTACCTGCATTTGCACAACCGAAGCCTAGAGAGCATGTTCTTCTTGGGGTTCCCCTCGTTCTCTAGCCTGACGCGGCTCGTGCTGCAAGGGCCCCTTGATAGTTGCGGCATTGTCGTCTCAGTGGGTAGAATCCTGGAGCAGACCCCAAACCTGGAGATTCTGTCGCTGTGCATGGAAGAGCGCGTTAAGGACACCCAAGATCAATATGGCACCATGGGCGAGGAGTATGAGGATGATGTTGTGGAGAAGGAGAAGGATGGAGAGAGCGATGATTTGTTTGTAGCTCCCGACGAGTTCACGGTTCCTGATGAGGCAAGCTTCTCAATGCCGTGTCTGCGGCACCGAGTGAATGAGATCAACATGGTGCACTACGTGGGCGACGAAACACAAAGGATGATGGCCAGGCTGTTGTTCCGCAACGCGCTTGTGCTTGAGAGGATGTGCGTCGTCCTCGTGAAGGGGACGTTCGAGTTGCAGTCTAAGCTCAAGAATGAGATTGATAGCTGGGTAGTGGCCGATGTAGAAAAGATTTTCCTGTAGTGATCTTACGTCACGTAATCTCAAAATAATCTTGCCGTGACATGATTAGTTTCGTGCCATGTTATGTTTTGCCAAAAAAATTGTACTCCCTCCGTCCCAAAATTCTTGTCTTAGATTTGTCTAGATACGGATGTACCTAATACGAAAACGTGACTTGATACATCCGTATTTAGACAAATCTAAGACAAGAATTTTTGAACGGAGGGAGTAGCTTCTACACGCATAGAAGCAATACGCAAAGGAGATGTAAAGAACAGAAGCAATACAAAGGTCATTGTTTATATAGATTATAAATGAGTTGGTCTTCTGCTCGAAACTGTAAGCTGTTTTACAGTTTGGCCAGTCAAATGTTTGTAAGTTTGACAATCACTATGGAAGCATTTTACCAACATTAATTTATTACATGAAATTGGTATTACTGACTCTATTACAAAATATTTGTGCGATAGTAAAAATATAAATGACTCCCAACACATTGGTATTACTGACTCCGTACATATGTAAATATTTATTTCACAATGGAAAATTGAATCATTGAAGTTTGCAATTGATTTATTTCAATTAAGTTTTCATGACTTAAAGAGAGATGGCTCAACTGATATTGTATTAATTATTAAAATGGTAAAATGATGGGTGCAGTTGCAATACATGAAGAAGTTGATCAACACTCGTAAAAATGTAACCAAAATTGTGTTCATATTTGTTTTTTGTCAAATGAAACAGCTTCCTCGGTCATCATCACAAAATTTACATATGTACGTACAATGGAAGACATGACACACATACATCCTTGATAGATGAACATGATATTGGCTCATCAGGGTACGATTGTAGGGCATGAGAACCTAAAGTTGTACATCTCCAATTACTATAAGAAACTTTTTAGGGCCCCCGAAGATAATTTTGTGTCGCTTGATGAGCTCGTAGTTGGGGACATACCTCAGCTCAACACAGACGAAAATGAGATTTTGTCTGCCGCGTTTACTGAGAAAGAGGTGTTTGACGCGGTAACACAAATGAAACAGAATAAGTCTCCTAGACCTAATGGATTTCAAGCAGAGTTTTACAAGAAATGTTGGCATATCATTAAGGGAGATCTTATGTCTATGTTCCATGACTTGTTCAACGGACATCTACAACCTTTTCACCCAAACTTTGGAACAATAACGTTGTTGCCAAAGAAGGAGGAGGATGTGCGCATTGGCAGTTCAGGCCGATACGTCTACTCAATGTGAGTTTCAAAATCTTCACCAAGGTTGGCATGAATAGGTTGACGCGGATTGCCCATTCGATGGTGCAACCAAACTCAGACTGCTTTCATGCCAGGGAGACACATCCTAGAAGGGGTTGTTGTCTTACATGAAACTCTACACGAAATCCATTCGAAGAGACTGGACGGGGTTATCTTCAAAGTGGATTTCGAGAAAGCATATAATAAGGTCAAATGGCCCTTCCTCCAATAGGCCTTACTCATGAAGGGGTTCGACGAGGCCTATACGAAACAAGTGGACTCCTTCATTCAAAAAGGTGGTGTTGGTGAATGATACGCTTCCAACGTATCTATAATTTTTAATTGTTTCATGTTGTTATATTATCAATCTTGGATGTTTTATATTCATTTACTAGCAATTTTATATCGTTTTTTGGGACTACCCTATTGACATAGTGCCCAGTGACAATTGCTGTTTTCTGCTTGTTTTTTACTTTGCAGAATATCAATACCAAACGAAGTCCAAATGCCACGAATCTTTTTGAAGATTTTTTTTGGATAGGGAGCCAAAGAAGTGCACGGGAGGAGGCCCGTGGGGCCCACTAGCACCAGGGCGCGCCAGAAGGCCCAGGCGCGCCCTGGTGGGTAGTGGGCACAAGAACAACACTATAGAGCTGCTATTGTAGCCGCTACAAAGCTTCGGTTTCAAAGTAGAGAAGATATGCCAGGAATATGTACTAGAACTAGAAAGTAGCCACTTTCCGTACAATATTATACCCAAAATACTCTGGTAGGAATATCATCAGTTTCCTTTGTAAATGTATACATTATAGCATAGCACAAATAAATATGCAATTTCATATCAAAGCGGAAGATCACTTAAAACTATATTAGTCCAGAGTAGATGCATTTAAAACTATATCCAAGCTACCTTTCAACTTTTTATAGAAAGATCGATGATTTTAGAAATAACGTTTTAAAAAAACTGTGTTTTTTAAATGTTTTCTTATTTTCTTATTACCTTTATTCCTTTAATCAATTTTTGAATTAATGAGACTGGCGATGTGGGGCTAAAGTTTCTAGGTTTTTTTTTAAGAAACTGCCTTTTTTAAGGGGTAAACAAAGTTTTATTGATCAAAATTCACACAGTGGAATACATCTCGTGGGTTTGGCCTAGCCACTTTAGAGAAACTGCTAAAGTTTCCAGGTACAGCTTACCCCACTAGTAGCAGGCCGGCGCCTGGCTGGATATATACCGAAAAAGGGTTTTTCCCCAACCAACATTGAGTACAGATAACGCTGTGGCGAGCAGCACAACACACCAAGAAAAAGAAGAAGAAACAAATGCCAACCACGGCAGCTAGGCAAAGCGCTGATGACCCGCCACTGCGGCGCCCACCGGAGACAAATCACCACAGACCGAGGCTCCGATCCGCCGCGTACCAAGCAGCACCTCCAAGAAGGGATGCGACGCCGACGACGCTGCTGTCCGGACGAGTCCTCAGGTTTCCCCGGGCACGCGGAGGGAGGTGGGGGGGGGATACCACCGGCACCCTCCAGGAAGGAATGGTGGCACCCGCAGGTGTCACCGCGCCGGGGCCGAAGCCGGCAGGGATTTCTCCCGCATTCCAACCCCAACCGCCCAACCGGACGGAACCGACCCGCCAAACCGTCGCCCATCACCATGCGCCAACGCAGTAGCGCCGCCACCCACGCCGCCTCACTACGAACACTACCACGAGGCCAAGAGGACCGGAGAGAAGCTCACCACGACGGGAGCAGCAACACCGACGCCGAGCGGGAGGGAACCACCTCCACCGCCGTCGTGCGGGAGGCCCGTGCCTCCGGCACCGTCGCGGTAGCCGTTCGGACGCGGCAGCGGGGCATGCCGGGCCACCCCTAGCCCAGCCAGGCCCGAAGCGGGCCCGTTAAGCCCCGCTGGCCGCGATGCAGCAGGCCGGCGTCGTCGTCGCCGGCACCCAGCCGCTCGTCGCATCTCCCCCGCCTCCCAGAAGCCACGCCGGAGACCATCCCCGCCGCCGGCCCGCCCAGGCCCAGATGAGGCCCGAAGGGCCCAGATCTGGGCCGAGCGGGCGACGCCAGATCCCGCCGCCGCGCCGCCCCGCCTCCCAGCTGCTTGCTTGCATGCGCCACGGAACCCCGCCGCCACGCCAGACCGCCGCCGCCTAAATGCACCCCCCGGAGCAGCTCCACCCACGCTGGAGAGCGACCGGGAGGGGAAGGGCCAGGAGGCCGCCGCCACCAGTAGCCCCGGGGCCAAGCCGGCCGCGGGCGCCGACGACGGCAGCGGGAAGGGAGGTGGGAGGGAGGGCCTGGAGGGAGGAGGCCTGACGCGCGGCCGGTCGCCCGCGGGAGGGCGACGCGGTTGCGAGAGGAGGGTCCGAAGCTTGACCTTCTCTGGTGGTTGTTTACCAGCAAAGGACGAGTCCACTTTACTCAATCTCACTTACTTTGTGGCTGGATATATATGGACCAAGCCCACAGAAAATACTACCCAGTAACGGCCCAGGTTATACGTCAAGTTCGGCCCGGTACCCATCGCGCTCCCGTGAACGAGACGGACACGGACCTCGTCTCTCTTCTGCTTCTACCGGGGAAACGCGACGGCCGCCGAGATCCGCGCCGCGAAGCCTCGCCGCCGCGTTCGACGAAGGAGCCAGTGCACGCAAGCATAGCGTGATTCGGGGATGTTTGGGATGCGGGCCAGCGGCGCGGCAACGCTGCGGGTGGTGGGGCGGACGCGCACCTCCACGACGACCCGGACGATGCCGCCGTCCCGGCGCTCCTCGACTCCCGCTTCGACGGCGACAAGTTCGACGCGCCTAAGCACCTTCTCGCCCTCATCTCTCCACGCAGGTACGGCTAGCGTTCCCCTCTTCTCCTCTCCTCTCCTCTCGTCTCATCTGAGTATCTGACGCGGCGGATTCCGTCTTAGGTCTTGATTGTAGCCGCGAGTAATCCTAGCTGAACAGACATGAAGAGTTTGCATTCAGGCAAACTATTTTGTGAGGAAGTCTGAAACCTACACAATGCTTCTCCAGTGAAAAACTTCCGTCTGCGACCAGCATAGTGCACGGAGTGAAAAATCCACAAAATTAAATCATGTCTGTGGGTAATCCTAGTCCTATTCCTTCCTGAACAGACTTGATGTTTTGCACTCGGAGGTTACAAATTAGAATGTGATGGTGCAATTTTGTTGTCTGAAAAAGTCTAAACCACATGCATTGTTTCTCTAGCGAATAAACTATGCCTGTCGCCAGTATAGTACAGAGAGTAAGCGTCGAGCTTTGTTTTTTGTGTGTGTGTGTTTGTCTGTGCACGGGAGGCTGGTGTTGTCCGTGGCTATGGCTAACTACTAAGTATTCATTAAGGTGATATGGTAAAGATAGCTTACATGACAAAATCTAAGCAGTGCACCGTGCTTGCATGTTGTGTCCAATAATATAGTAGGTTAGCATTATGTCGTTTATCTACCACTGATATAAAATCTCTTTTGCTGAAGATAGTCACACCATGCAATCCTGGACACTTACATCAAAACTCAGCCATTCATGTCAACAGAAAGAGAGAAACGTGATGTCTTGCCCCAAAATAGTAGTATTATATGAAGAGAAGTATAAGTGCATAACTGACAATGCACAATGGTTTGCTAACTACTATGATGAGTTGTTTGGAGCGCTGCATCATCTCCTGAACATTACAATTTTGTTAATTCAGTATTGTACAGAAGGCAAGAGCTTCAGAGATGTGGTCAACAGATCACCCCCGTGCGTTCCCCTGTCTGACAGGTCGCTGTGGACCCCTGTGACGATGCCAATTTTCGGGGACACAAACATCAGGAAGGACGACATGAGGCTGCTTATCTTCTCAGGAACGGCCAATCCTTCGCCCACCCAGGTCGGTTCGATCTTCCTTGAAAGGGAATACATCAAGCAGCAAGCTACTTGCTATAAATCCTTCCATGTCAAACTGAATGATTTGTCACTCAATGCCACTCTAAGCTGTATTTGTTTTTCTCTTCGTGTCTTGTGACAGGAAATAGCAAGCTACATCGGTCTAGAACTTGGGGAGATAAACATAAAAGTTTGCTGATGGCGAAATATATGTTCAGTTGCAAGAAAGTGCAAGGGGATGCCGTGTGTTCCTTGTGCAGCCATCATGTCCTCCAGCCTCATGGAGCTACTCATCACGATTGATGCGTGTAGAAGAGCATCTGCTAAGAATATTACTGCAGTTATCCCTTATTTCGGTTATGCCAGGGCTGACAGGAAGGTAATATTTTTAAAATATGATTTCTTATTTTAATGACAAAACGTAAGCCTACACCATAGACTTGTTAGTTGGCACAGCACACCTGTGCTTTTACAATTGCTGTATAACCAAACTTTCTGAGGTCAAATAAAATCACCCCCATATGTGAATGTTTTTTAATATTCATATAAATGTGGAGAATTGAAAGTCAATGCTGAATAGTGCAGCATATTCTATTACCATGAGGAGCATGTTGTTCTCAGGATAATACATGATCAGAAGAAACTTAGTCTTACTCTAGATTTCTGGCATGTCATCCTAATATTTACGGAAAAAATCATCACCAAATCTAACATAAGCTCTTTTTTTTTTACTTCGCTGCTTTTTCAGTCTCAAGGTCGTGAATCTATGGCTGCAAAACTTTGTAGCTAATATGATTACGGAAGGTGGTGCAAACCGTGTCCTTGTTTGTGATCTTCATTCAAGTTAGGCCACGGGATATTTTGACATCCCAGTAGATCATGTTTATGGCCAGGTACTCACTGATACACGTTGCTTCAGTTGATCAAGTACTTCAAAACTGGCATGTGATATCTATCATTCATAACCGTTTCTGTCTTTGCCACATTGATCTGTCAAGCCGGTGATTCTTGATTACCTCGCCAGCAAAACAATTTGTTCAAATGACTTGGTGGTGGTGTCGCCTGATGTTGGAGGCATTGCCAGAGCACGCGCTTTTGCCAAAAAGCAGATGCACCTCTAACAATTGTAGACAAAAGAAGGCATGGACACAACGTTGCCGAGGCAAGTAGTATTATAGCTGGATGAATGGGCGCGAGTGGAAGAACGGCTTAACCTGTTTTACATTCTTGTCCACAGTGGGTATATGAGCAGCTAACTAGGATGCATAGTAAGAAAATACTCATTGAGGCTCTTTTGTAGTTGTTTACGGTTTATCCACTGCTAGTCAATCTGCTGGAAATGTATATTGCATACGGAGATGTGCTGTTTCACATGGTGCATGCTAGTTTTTTTCCATGCTTTTCTGTTATCAGTTCTGTCAGATTAAACAAGCACAACTTGTCATGTGCATTTATTGCAGGTAATGAATCTGATTGGAGATGTTAAGAGGGAAAATGTTTGTTATGATGGATGATATGATTGATACAGCAGGTAAGTTATCCCATTTAAGTTGTAGGAAACATAATTCTAAGATTGACCATCTCATAGAGGGGCAGCTGGGCCATGATTTAATACAACTAGATGACCCGTTGCGCCAATGGCGCAAAGGCTGAGTGTAAGCCATGTATTGAAAGAGTGTGCATTAAAATATATAAATTGAAAATAAAACATATGGAACAAGTCGCAAAATTAGGAGTGATAGCAGGGTGTATTCTTCTATAGCTCTTTCCCCCCACTCCCTCCTATTTATAAAGCATAAGTAAACATCAGACTGGACCATCCCAGATTGAGCATATCACAAGCACACATATCTTCATTAGACATGGAAGTGCCATTTTTAGTACACGGCCAGCAAGACAGAGTATTAAAGATTAATATGATCAGCACTCATCAGGCATTGCTATTTAAAATGATAAGCCATACTATCTTGATGGTACATAACAAAAAAGCTCTAGCATTTCCCGCCAGTTATACTACTTCTTGCTCATCAAGATTTTTGTTCTGGGAGAGATCACACCAAGCAAACACGATTCAGTTGAGCACAGACACGTAAAGATTCATGATCAAGAACATAGTTTAATTTATCTTGCATAGAAATTCACTCAATTGTCAGAAAGGGGAGACATTGATAAAAGCTTCTTCTATCTGTCTGTAGTCCTGATGTTTCTGTTTGTCAGAGCATCATGCATCTACAAATACAAGGAAAAAAATATAGTTTACATTACAAGGAAAGAAATAAGAGAACTATGTTCTCTAATCCTGATCATGTATGTATTGAACAATTAAGAATGCAATTCAAGTGCGTTTGCTAAATCGTAGATGACAAAGTAAAAACTTGTAGTACATGTGTTTTCTGATCCACCCACAAGAATCTGGGCCTTCATCCAGGATCAGATGGCTCAGACATGTTTTTCTATTTTTGCAACTGTGACCCTTCTTCTATTGTAGTCGCTCCCGTCCGAGAGAAATAAAAAGGAACAAAGTCCCCCCCCCCCCCCCCCCCCCCCCAAAAAAAATAAAAAAAATCCTCAAACAACTAATAAATAAAAAGGAGCAAGTTGCCACACCAAGCAATTAGTGTGGATATGTTGTTAGGAGACACTTGGTGCTGCTAGAACTTAAACAAGTGATCCACTAACGTAGTAGTACACTATTTTTAAGGAACACGGCATATAATTTGTGAGAGAATTTACCCTAACATCTTAAAACTTCAAGGTTTTAACAAAAAGAAAAACATATGGTCTAGGAATAAATAGACTAAAGGAGTATAGGAGAGGAGTGAAGCGATCATATCAATTTAACTGCTTCAGAATCACCGGTATAAGAAAACATGGATGCCCATTACTACATACTGACTCGGACAGCTCCTTGCCTTTTCTTATCCGATCGACAACATCTATATTTTGATCTGCAACATCATATACAGGGCGCGGGCAGAAGCACAAAAAAAAGGAGATATGCTTCTTCTTTTGATCTTCTCTACCACTTTCAAGCCCTCAGTAAAAAGAGGGCGCAATCTTGCAGACCCGGCTAGGATATTTTACGGTAGTAAAGCAGAATTGCAAGGATCCACTTAAATAATAATAATAATAATTATTATTATTATTATTATTATTATTATTATTATTATTATTATTATTCACAGATAGTTTTTGTATAACCCTATTTCACTGACAGGCTTTACGTGATAATATATGCCAAACTAATTGCAAACACTAATTGATCACCCGGTGCGGAGTAAAAAACTTATAGCAAGCAAGTGATCACACATACAAACATTCCCAGGAAAAATGCGTAAACCCACAACTCAAAAAACTACTAATAAGACCATATATGACTTCGCAGCTAATTAGGCATTTATAAAACAGAACAGTGTAGGTAATCTCCTCACGGAACCATGTATGCCTATGCAACCTAAAAAGTATCTATAGCAAACAGCGATTGAAAACATCTGTGTAGAACAGATCAGAAAAGTCATTTTCGTCTTTGTAGTCCGCATTGGAATCTATAAAAAGACTTATATATAGGAACAGTCATTGTCAAACAATCAGTCCAGAGAGATCATCGATACTGAAGCAGGAGCAAGAGACATTAGATAGAACAGAAATATACATTCCTCACCTTAATGGCAAAGGCCGAACCCATGAAGAAAGCACTACAACCTTGATGCAGAGCATGGATATCGCTCCCTTGTTGGAAACCATCGAACCTGAGAAGCACCTGCCAGGCTAAACTTGCTCCTCCTGTTCCCCTAGCCACCTCCACAAATTTGTCTTTGTTAGGAACAAGTTTCATAGCCACCTGCAATGTCCCCACATATGGGTAATTCATCAAAGAAGCTTTCAAAAAAATAACCAAATAAAAACACAAATGAAAGGCAAGCTTACACAAAATGTTGTCCTAGTTCCGTCAAGCAATCTAACGATAAGATAGCAAGCTTACCTGAATGGGGATGACCCGTGACCTGGATCTCAGCAAGATTTTTCAGCTAATTCTCTCGGCGCCCAGGATGGCCACAGCTAGGTGATGCTGACCTCCACTGCAACCGGCCGGTGGTCAAGCACTTCAGGGGGACTCGTGCTTGCATCAACACAAATCATATTATCAAAATGCAAGTGCAAACTTAATTGGGTTTGCAAGATGGTTAAAATTTACCTTAGTCTTCTTCAACTCTTCAATTAAAATTGTTCTTCATCTCTTCTTTCTCCGATCTGCACACATCATGTTTAGAAAATCCACATATTAGGAAACTAAAATGTGAATGAGAGAGAGATAGAGGAGCACCTGATTTTCTTTGCCCTATTTCTTCTTTCTCAGATCTGCACACGTTAAGTCAACAATCCAATTAGATATACATATACATGCAGCTATGTATATTTAGTAATCAATAATTTCCTTTCATCACATACACATGTGCTAGATAGTACATTAAACTCTGGTAATGTTGAAGTATGAACAGCAAGCGGATCTCTGCAAAAAGAAATCAAAGAAAAAAGGAGTTGGGACATTCTTATTTAAGTTCTTGGTACCTGACATCTGTGTAGATTTCAGGAGGGTACCATTCAATCCATATGTCCATCCCTGCAAAACTGTACCAAAAAAAAGCTGCAAATTAAGCAACTATATCTCATTGGCTAATCTCCAGATCTGCACCTCTCCTTGAAGAGAGGGGGAGGAGGAGCTATCATACCTGCAGATAGGCTGGTGATGGCAAGGTCGCCGGCAAGGAGACCCAGCTCTGGCCGAAGACACCGGCTCCCACGCACTGCGAGGATGTCAGTTATATCTGAAGATATTTGGATAAAGATGATGTTCATCTGCTGCAGTTTTTCCAAACGATACACATAAAGAGCCAGCAAGACAACTTATTACGTACACCATATGTAAATATTAGCAGCTAAACATATGGCATATCCTCCAGTACTTCTTAATTGAAAAACTGGAAATAAAACTTACCTCATTGGTTCATAGCCTTCTCTATCCTTGCTCCTCACAAGAGCCGTCAGTTTCACAAATAACCGAATCATCTATTGTTCTTGCTCTCTTACTCTTGTCCTCTCCCTCCAGTGCAGTGAACATCAGCTACATACATCATAGGTAAATGTTAGCAACTAAACATATGACATATCCTCCATTACTTCTTAAATGAAAACTGAAAATAAAACTTCTCATTGGCTCAGACCCTTCTCAATCCTTGCCACTCACAGGAGTTTTCAGTTTCACAAATAAACGAATATGACATCAACCAACACAGGTAGTAGCAGAACCAGCAGCACCCAACAACATCACATCTAGCAGCAGCACAAGTAGTACCCATACCCCTCAGAGAAACAACACAAGCACACAGTACATTAGTAGTAAATTGACGGAAGATCAAGGAGGAAGCAGAAGCTCACCAGCCTGACAGAGACGAGAGCGAGCGGAGGAGGGGTGTGGGCGACGCGTAACGACCTCGAGCTGCTGCTGCTCCTCTTCCTCTGTGCAGCCCTCATCTCCAGAGCCGCCGGTGCCATGGGAGGGCTCCTCCGTCGGATCCGCCCGACCCGGATCCAGGCGCAACGAGGGTCACCGGAGGAGCGGCGAGCCGAGCTCGGGACGGGCCTCCATGGCGGCCTCATGGCGGCGAGGTTCATCTGCGGGGGAGAGAGATGGGTAAGGGAGTAATGGAGGAGAGGAGAGAGGGCGGTGGTGCAGGGGCTCACCATAGCCGCGGGTGTCCACGGCGGCCACCGTCGCCGTTGCCTCCCTTTGCCCTCGAGTGGAGCGCCGCCGCCTGCGCGCACCGGCCGGCCTGCACCTGATCCAGAGGGGAGGTGGGTGTGTGGTGGAGCAGTAGAGGGTGGGTGGTGGCGACTAGGGTTGAGAGGGAGGAGACGGGAGAGAGAGAGGGGAGAGGGGAGGAGGCGATGGCGGAGGCGACGGGAAACTGGAAAAGCGAGAGGAGGGGAGATGGGGCGCTTGGGACTTATCTCTCCCCGCGCTGCTACAGTATGGCGCAAAAAAGGTGGCCACGGCCGCTAGTTGGGCGAACTAGCTCATCCTTTATATGTTCAATGATTAAACGCAGAAGCTAAATATTATATAGTTAGTTAATTTTATTTAATAAGGTGTGGATACAAGTCATATGACTTGCAATATAGTTTAAACCTGGAAACATGCTGAAGTGTTCCACATTCATGTTTGACAACTGAGAAAGTAAATTAAAACATCTTGTTGCATACCAAAAGTAGCTACCTTTTGACAATCTTTGCTTCTGGATATGAATATCCAACACTATCACAATTAAATTAGGAACTATTGCCAAAGGAGATGAGCTGCTGCATCAAGGAGCAAGAGCAGTCTATGCATGCTGTACACATGATGTTTAGGTACACTGTTTTTAATGCCATTCCAAAATTTGTCTAGGAAGTATGCTAGATTAACTACTGAACCTGCTTTGCTATGGGAAAGGCCCATCACCGAACTATATGCCTAGTTACAGACTTGTTCCATGGAGCTGAGAGTTTGATGGAACTAGAGTCTACATCAATTCGTGCAAGCAATTCAGAAAGTGCGCAGTGTGCTGGTATAGTCAAACATTGTATGTCGAATCTAAACTACAAATCTTGATGGATACAGTAACTTCAATAGAATTCAGTGGTGAAAATGACCAAATCGTTGATGCTATGCAAAATTTGGTTTAAACTCATTTGTGGCTTTAGATTCGCCTCATGGAAATGTGAACCCAAAGTGCAAACCTTCAATAGAGATTGGAATAATTATGCTGCCTTGCTGCAATTTTTGTTCATTAGAAAAGGCTGAGATGCAATCATTGAACTCGAATTTGAATCATATGTTTTATTCTGTTATTCTGTGTTAACATGTTTAGCTCTGATTTCTTACAAGTGTGTTTCACATCCCCTTTTTAGCCCACCCGCCATCGAGAGATTATCAAGTGGTTTGTTTCAAGAAGTAATCATCACAAACACTATCCCTTCGAAGAAGCATTGAAGACTTTGCTGAGCGAGGCAAGCAACCTACTTTGATCATGTTGAGCCCGTATTTGCATTACACACTTAAAATTATTTTGCATGCATAAAGTATTGTTTACTAGTATTGCTATGCTAAGTAAATTAGCTAGGGTTTAGCTATGCTCTATGTGCTTGATATTGACACCCCCTTTGACATTCTTAATACCCCTCCTTTCTAACCGGAGGACTACATACCCACTGGTCACAAATAAATGTGGGTCATAGGTGCAAGTTTAATAGTGCTTAGCCATGCAAGTCATATAAATCCTAGGACTTGGGAAGAATCTTAGCACATTACCCCAATATGGGACGAGGCTGAACTTAGTACCTTGGTCTGTCTAGTGTAGAGCCCTCGCTAGGTGGATACCCTGTACACCGTGACGAGAGTGGACAAATATCAATCATGGGAAACTATGTACCATCAGGTGGACTCTGTACTTGCATCATTCTTGAGAAAAGTTTTGTTCGATTGTTCAAGGCGTATAGACCTACCACCAAGAGACCTTCAAGATGCAAAGGCTTGCATCTTCAATTGTACAAAGTGCAACTTAGTCAGAGTTTCTCCTTTCTCAAGCTTAAGCCTTTCTCTAAGCCAAACCTATCTCAAGAAACCCAGCCTAGCTATCAAGGGTGTGATAGCGTGGACTTATATCGATGTACTTATGGAATTTCAAGTGGACCCGTTAAGCACCAACAACTTTTGATTGGAATGAAGCCCTACATGAGATTGTGATTTTGTGAGTCAATCATGTTACATCCTTAAGCTCCCAATATGCACCAAGTTGGGTTGCCATACAGAAATGGTTTTCGTAGGTAGTTTCATGGTGATGTTGAGGAGATGATAGTCAAAGATGTACGGTGGATTATGAGATTTTAGGGCTAGTAGGTGAGCATGACGATTATTATATTGATGGATAACATATCTTTAATTAATCTTGAAAAAAATTAGATTTAGTTTGGTGATTGTGATCTTGAAGCAAACTCCGCCTATGTCTTCTAGGCATAGCCGGTCCCAAGCCCGGGTAAAGGAGGAGGGTTGTGATAGGTTTGGCGAGCCAACGTAAAAACTAGCCAGTCCTTTGGGTATGAAACCCATTTGGGCGAGAGTAGTACTAAGATGGGTGACCTCCTGGGAAGTCCTCGTGAAAGGGTTTCATGTCTAGCCTACCCAACTTGTTTGGGACAAAAGGCTTAGTAAGTAAGTATTGTGATCTTGAAGCAAATTTCACGGCGGATTATGAGATTTCATGTGGACTTAGTTAGGTGATTGTGATCTTAAGGAGATAGTTAAAAATGTTTGGTGCATTATGAGATTTTAGAGCTAGTAGGTGAGCATGATGATTATTATATTGTTGGATAAACATATATTTAATTAATCTGTGAACAATTTGGCTTTAGTTAGGTGATTGTGATCTTTAACTAAATTTCATGGTGACTATGGGATTTTAGTCTACTACGTGAGCATGGTGATTATTCTATTGTTGAATAACGAATCTTCAATTAATATTACAATAATGTACTCCCTCTGTAAACAAATACAAGAGCGTTTAGATCACTATTTTAGTAATCTAAACGCTCTTATATTTCTTTACGGAGGGAGTATCTAGTTAACTGATTGTGATTTTGAACCAAATTTTACGGAGCATTATGAGATTTTAGGTGGATTTAGTTACGTGATTGTGCTCTTGAGGAGATAGTCAAAGATGTTTGGTGGATTATGAGATTTTAGGGTTAGTCGGTGAGCATGATGATTATTCTATTTGTGGATAAATAACTCTTTTATTAATATTGGAGCAATATAAATTTAGTTCGATACTTGTGACTTTGAACCAAATTTCATGGTGGATTATGATATCTTAGCCTAGATATAGTTAGGTGTCTGTCGTCTTGAGAAGATAGTCAAAGATGTTCGGTGGATTATGAGATTTGTAGTCTAGTATGAGCATGGCTATATTATATTGGTTGATAAACATATCTTCCATTAATCTTGGAACAATTTGGATTTAGTTAGGTAATTGTCATCTTGAAGCAAATTTGATGATGGATTATGAGTTTTTGTGGCTCTACTCAGTTGATTGTGATCTTGAGGAGATAGTCAAAGATTTTTTTGGTGGATTATGAGATTTTAGGTCTAGTATGAGCATGACCACTATTATATTGGTGAATAAATATATTTTCAATTAATCTTGGATTAATTTGAATTTTTATGGGATTTGGATCTTGAAGAAAATTTGACGATGAATTATGGATCTAATTAGGTGCTTGTGATCTTGAGGAGATAGTCAAAAATGTTCGGTGGATTATGATATTTTAGGTCTAGTACTTGAGAATGGTGATTATTTTATTGGTGGATAAACAGATCTTCAATTAATCTTGGAACACTTTAGATTTAGTTAGGTGATTGTGATTTTGAACCAAATTTCACAATGAATTATGATATCTTAGCCTGGATTTAATTAGGTGATTGTCATCTTGAGAAGATAGTCAAATATGTTCCATGGATTATGAGATTTTAGATATAGGATAAGCATTTCTACTACTATATGAACAAATAAATATATTTTCAGTTAATCTTGGAACAATTTGGATTTATTTAGGTGATTGTCATCTTGAAGCAAATTTGATGATGGATTATGAGGTTTTGATGAATTTAGTTAGGTGATTGTGATCTTGAGTAGATAGACAGAGATGTTCGGTGGATTATGAGGTTTTTAGGTCTAGTATGAGCATGACTACTACTATATTGGTTGATAAACATATTTTTAATTAATCCTGATTTTTTTGGATTTAGTTAGGTGATTGTGATCTTGAAGCAAATTTGACGATGGATTATATGTTTTTGATAGATTTAATTCTGTGATTGTGATTTTGAGGACATGTTCAAAAATGTTTGGTGGATTATGAGATTTTAGGTCTAGTATGTGAGAATGTTGATTATATTGGTGGATAAACAAATCTTCAATTAATTTTGAAACACTATGGATTTAGTTAAGAGTGGCAGCCAAATAGACAAGACTCCCAACGAAATGATGATAATGCATTAGATCAGACAAAGGGTCACCATCAGTAGCACGGAGGTGAACATTGAGCTCCATTGGAGTCTCAATATTGTGCTCATCAGTAAGAGAACAAGAGCAAGAAGATCCTGGATTATTAATTTTGAGCAAGAAGAGACCCGAAACTCAAGAAAGTAGCAAAGAGGGCCAAAATTAGACAAAAGAAACTCCTTACTAAGACGTGTCGTCATCACAAAGGCAATATACTCAGGGTCTTTGCCGGTGATGAACATATAGAAGAAGACTCCTACCAAGAGTAGAAAGGTGGACAAACAACATAGGATCATGAGCACTCGCTGAAAACCAGCGGCAACCACCCTAGAGGCAAAACACTCAAACTAGGCGCAAGGGGCTTGCTTAAAGACATAGAGAGAGCGATGAAGACAACGAAGCATGTCGTCAGGAGCAGAATACCAGATGGTGGTTGCATGTAAACCTCCTCATGCAGCTCATCATTAAGAAATGCATTCTTAACATCAAGCCGAGACAAACCCGTGGCCAATAGAGACCACAGCAAGAAGTGTGCGAGCAGTGGTCATATGGTTTGCACGAGCAAAAAGTCTCATTGTAATCAGGACCATACTCTTGCTGAAAGCTACGAGCCACAAGACGAGCTTTGTAACGCTCAAGAGAACTATCAGCGCGAGTCATAACATTGTAGACCCACCAAGTGATGGGACGAACACAAGGAAGAGAAACAATATCCCAGTTGCCGATGCGCTCAAGAGCAACAATCTCCTCTGCTATTGCAAGGTGCCACTTCGTATGAACATCACGATATGAAGTCGGCTCAAGAACAGCAGCGCTAGCGCTTGGAAAACCAAGGCGGTCAACAGGCGGAAGCGGACGAGGAAGCAAGCCATAAGTAGGCCGTGGCGGTGAAGATGGCACATCAGTAGACGCATCCACAACATGCGGATGATGTGTATAAAAGTGAGGAAAAGATGGAAGAATACAAGTTGGAATCATCAGGATAAACTAATGTGATGGACAAGGAAGCCACCGGTGATGATGGTGTAGAATCCTGTGATAAGCGAGGTGAGGAAATCATAGGAGATGATGGCCTTGGATCTACAATAATTGGAGAAGCAGGAGCAGTACGCCGAATGGATAACGGCTCAACAGGAGTGATATGAGTGTTGGGAAAATTGGAAAGAGTCCATTGAAAAGGTCGAGGAAGATGGACGTGGTTAGTAGGGAAGACTCATCAAAAGTCATATCCCGAGAAATAGGCATCCGACGACCAACATGCTCCCAATAGCGATATCCCTTATGCTCATCGTTGTATCCTAAGAAGACACATGCAACGGACTGAGCAGTCAGTTTGGTGCGTTCACGTGGGGCAAGGACATAGCAAACATAACCAAACAGTCGAAGCGCTGAATAATCAGGAAACGATCAAATAGATGCTCGAAAGTCATGCCACCCTGCAGAGCAGTGGATTTGGATTGTCGAAGGTTGATGAGATAGATGGAAGTGGAGACAGACACGGCTCAAAAGTGCGACGGAAGAGAGGCAGTGACCATCAATGGACGAGCCGTCTCAAGAGGGTGACGATGCTTGCACTCAGCCACGCCATTCTGAGCATGTGCACCTGGATAAGAGTACCAAATGCAAGCGTACCCTGCTCAGCAAGGATTCCACGCAACAACTTGGGAGATATACTCTCCACCATAGTCATCACAGAACACATGAATAGGTGTAAATAACTGAGTATGAACCATGGCAGCAAAACGCTTATAGATAAGACCTCACTACGAGAAGAAATAAAGTATATCCAGGTGTGTCGAGAGAAGTCACTAGTGATGACCTCCTTTCGAGGCAAAGGGAGATGGACCCCCGACATCAGAGTGAACAAGGTCGAAAGGACGCCGAGACACTGTCTCGCTATGAGTATAAGGTAATTGGACATGTTTACATAGCCGACAACCTTGATGGTTTAGAGACATCATCAGAGACGGATCCAAGAAGACCACGTCAAACTAAGGATGAGAGATCACAAGTGACCCAAGGCGATGATGCCACTACTTGGTAGACAAGGCAATAGAGGCAGAGACTGGCGGCGGTGGCAACAGAGGGACTTGATCCAGCATCCCACGTGCCTGTACACTCTCCGTACCCTACCGACCGGATTGGTGTTCTTCTCCTGTTTGCGGGTTGTGGGTCACGCACTTGATTAAGCACCCCAAGTTCTCCTACTGTGCGCCCTTGGCCCCGGCTTTAGGTAGCGCCTTGTCCTCGGCTAGTCCCGTGCATAATCCAGGTACGCGTCGACTGTCCGAGCTCCTGCTCACCATTGGTGGTGCCCGAGCGTGCGGTTATGGTGTCGCACAACAAGGGAACACGAGATGTGGGATTGAGACAACACCCATAGCAACCCGTAGCAAGGCAAAGGATGCCCATCCAGACTGGCAGGGAACGAAGCTGGACACAAAGGTGGATGTTGACTTCATAGGAGTCTCAATAGCGCGCTCATCAGTAAGAGCAGCACGAGCAAGAAGATCTCAAGGAAGTAGCAAAGAGGACCAAGATCATACATAAGTTCACTATGACAAGCCTTCACAAAGACAATGTACTTAGAGTCATCGCTAGTGATGATCGACATGCAGAAGTGTTGGAACACAAGTTGAATGGTGGGTCGAAAGTGCAGGAAATAAAGAAGCCATTAGAGGTAGAAGAAACCTCAATCTCAAGGAAGTAGCGAAGAGGACCAAGATCATACATAAGAAATTCACTATGACGAGCCTTCACAAAGGCAATGTACTTCGAGTCATCGCCAGTGATGATCGACATGTAGAAGTGTTTGACCACAAGTTGAATGGTGGACCAAAAATGCAGGATCATGAGCACTTGCCAAAAACTAGCCGCAATGACCATATTGATGGATAAACATATCTATCGTTAATTTTAGAACAATTTTGATTTATTTAGGTGATTGTCACCTTGATGCAAATTTGACGATGGATTATGAGTTTTTGGTGGATCTACTTAGGTGATTGTGATCATGTGGAGATAGTCAAAGATGTTCGGTGGATTATGAAGTTTTGGGTCTAGTATGAGCATGACTACTATTATATTGGTGGATAATCATATTTTCAGTTAATGTTGAAATAATTTGAATTTAGGTAGGTGATTGTGGTCTTGAAGCAAATTTGCCGGTGGATTTAGTTAGGCGATTGTGATCTTGAGGAGATAGTCAAATATGTTTGGTGGATTATGGGATTTTTGGTCTAGTATGAGCACGCCTACTATTATGTTGGTGGATAAACATATCTTTAATTAATGTTGAAATAACTTCGATTTAGTTAGGTGATTATCATCTTGAAACAAATTTGACGATGGTTTATGAGTTTTTAGTGGATTTAGTTAGACCATTGTGATTTTGAGGAGATAGTCAAAGATGTTCAGTGGATTATGAGATTTTAGGGTTTGTATGAGCATGACTACTTTTATGTAGGTGGATAAACATATCTTCAATTAATCTTAGAACAACTTGGATTTAGTTAGGTGATTATCATCTTGAAGCAAATTTGACGATGGTTTATGAGTTTTTAGTGCATTTAGTTAGGTCTTTGTGGTTCTGAGAAGATATTCAAAGAGGTTCGGTGGATTATGTGTTTTAGGTGGATTTAGTTTGGTGATTGTGATTTTGAGGAGATAGTTAAAGATGTTCGGTGGATTATGAGATTTTAAGTCTAGTATGAGCATGGCTATATTATATTGGTTGATTAACATATCTTTCGTTAATCTTGGAACAATCTGGATTTAGTTAGGTGATTGTCATCTTGAAGCAAATTTGATGATGGGTTATGAGTTTTTGATGTATGTACTTAGGTGATTGTGATCTTGAGGAGATAGTCAAAGATGTTCTGTGGATTATGGGGTTTTAGGTCTAGTGAGCATCACTACAATTATGAGCCTATTTGGGACTGCTCTGCTCCTTAGAATTTAGCTTCGCTCCAGAAAAATAAGCCAAATGGGGTGGCTCCACGATATGCCGCTCCGTCAGAAAACTAGAATATGGGGTACAACTCCCAGTTTTTTATGAAGCGCTTCAGGGGGTGCTCAAAAAAAACTCTAGAAGCTGAAGTTGGGTGGAAATTACCCACCACTACCACTAGTAAGTGGACACCCCTTCGTTTGTCTCCCCTCAATCAATCAAATAGATCCTTTCCACCATATTTCCCATTCTTGAAGCTGGAGCTAGATGGAAGCCAAACATTCTCTTTGATAGTGCTACAACTTCTGGATCAAACTGCTCCAAAGTGAATTTAGTGGAGCTAAACTGATTTTGGTGAAGTGGAGCAGGCCAAGCAGGCCCTATATTGGTGGATAAACATATTTTCAATAATCTTGGAATAATTAGGATTTAGTAATGTGATTTTGATCTTGAAACAAATTTGACGATGTATCATGAGTTTTTGATGGATTTAATTAGGTGATTGTGAGCTTGAGGAGATATTCAAAAATGTTCGGCGGATTATGAGATTTTAGGTCTAGTACGTGAGAATGGTGATTATTGTATTGGTGGATAAACAGATCTTCAATTAATCTTGGAACACTTTGGATTTAGTTAGGTGATTGTGATTTTTAAACCAAATTTCACGATGGATTCTGATATCTTAGCCTGGATTTAGTTAGGTGATTCTCATCTTGAGAAGATAATCAAAGTTGTTCCATGAATGATGTGATTTTAGTTATAATATAAGCATGTCTACTATTATATGAATATGTAAACATATCTTCAGTTAATCTTGGAACAATTTGGATTTGTTTAGGTGATTGTCATCTTGAAGAAAATTTGATGATGGATTATGAGGTTTTTATGGATTTAGTTAGGTGATTGTGATCTCGAGTAGATAGACAAAGATGTTCGGTGGATTACGAGGTTTTAGGACTAGCATGAGCTTGACTACTACTATATTGGTTGATAACATTTTCAATTAATCTTGGATTTTTTGGATTTAGTAAGGTGATTGTGATTGAAAGATCGTGGATGTCGCCTAGAGGGGGGGTGAATAGGCGCTTTAAAATAATTACGGTTTAGGCTTGAACAAATGCGGAATAAACCTAGCGGTTAATTTGTCAAGCACAAAACCTATAACAACAAGGCTCACCTATGTGCACCAACAACTTATGCTAAGCAAGATAAACTACTAGGTGATAGCAAGATATATGACAAGAAACAATAAGGCTATCACAAAGTAAAGTGCATAAGTAAAGGGCTCGGGTAAGAGAGAACCGAGGCACGCGGAGTCGATGATGTATCCCGAAGTTCACACCCTTACGGATGCTAATCTCCGTTTGGAGCGGTGTGGAGGCACAATGCTCCCCAAGAAGCCACTAGGGCCACCGTAATCTCCTCACGCCCTCGCACAATGCAAGATGCCGTGATTCCACTAAGGGACCCTTGAGGGCGGTCACCGAACCCGTACAAATAGCAACCCTTAGGGGCGGTCACCGAACCCGTACACTTTGGCAACCCTTGGGGGCGGTCACTGAAACCCGTCAAATTGCTCGGGGCGATCTCCACAACCTAATTGGAGACCCCGACGCTTGCCCGGAGCTTTACACCACAATGATTGAGCTCCGAACACCACCAACCGTCTAGGGCGCCAAGGCACCCAAGAGGAACAAGCTCTAGGGTGCCCAAACACCCAAGAGTAATAAGCTCCTCAAACTTCACTTCCACATATCACCGTGGAGAACTCAAACCGATGCACCAAATGCAATGGCAAGGGCACACGGAGTGCCCAAGTCCTTCTCTCCCAAATCCCACCAAAGCAACTAATGCTAGGGAGGAAAATGAGAGGAAGAACGAAAGAAGAACACGAAGAACTCCAAGATCTAGATCCAAGGGGTTCCCCTCACTTAGAGGAGAAAGTGATTGGTGGAAACGTGGATCTAGATCTCCTTTCTCTTTTCCCTCAAGAACTAGCAAGAATCATTGGAGGGATTGAGAGTTAGCAAGCTCAAAGAAGGTCAACAATGGGGGAAGAACACGAGCTCAAAGGATAAGGTTCATTGGGGAAGAAGACCCCCTTTTATAGGTGGGGAAAAATCCAACCGTTATGCTCACAGCCCGCACAGAGCGGTACTACCGCTCGTCCTCACGGTAGTACCGCTAGGGGTAGCGGTACTACCGCTAAGGGTAGCAGTACTACTGCTTGCGAGCGGTACTAAAAAAATACATACGTGCCTACCACTGCTGGACTTGTGACGAGTTTTTGGTCCGGAGCGGAAGTAGCCGCGGTAGTACCGCTCCAAGCGGTAGTACCGCTCCCAAGAGCGGTAGTAAAAAATTACATCTGCTCCTGTCCGCGGTAGTACCGCTACAGCCTTTTCAGAACACCAAAACTACCACAACTTTTGCAAACAGACTCCGAATTCGACGAAACCAAGTTTGTTGGAAAGCTAGCGACAAGGGCTAACACAATCTTGATAGAAATAACAATAAGAAGCAAAATAGAAAAGGCCCATAAGAAAATGGTGAGAACCCTTCCTCGAAAGAGACCGGTAAAACCTCCAACACCGAAACCGCGATAGAAGAAGCATGTGAACTCCGTTTTCGATGAACACAAGCTTGTCATCAAGATGACCATAAGCTCTAAGACTCACAAAGAGAACCAAACAAGAACCAAGAAACATGATGCAAGGATGCAATGGTTTGAGCTCTCTACTAATGATACGATCAAGCTACCAACTTGAGAGCCCCCCTTGATAGTACGGCAATCGATCCTATAACCCGGTCTTCCAACTACCACCATGAGACCGGTAAAATAGAAAACCTATCAAGGGCAAACCTTTGCCTTGCACATGATCCACTTGAGCTAGATGATGATGATCTTGTCCTCCTCAAGATGGACCACCTTTCTTGATTGCGTTGGGTCGATGGAGACTAGATTATTGCTCCCCCTACTCCACTATGGGTGAGCCACTCTTCGGCACATCTTCACAAGTCCATTGACACCACAATGGATGGCAAGCTTCAATAACTTGATCTCTTCGTGATGCTCCACTTGAACTTGCACATGACCATCTTGATGACGATCACCACTTGATGTCATCCTTTCCATGGGTTGTATGATATCTTCCTCTTGATGCAAGGCCATGGACACGTACCTAACCCCACATAGAACTCTCACATAGACCATGGGCTAGTACACAAAGTGCAATGGACAATGCTTACCATACCATGGGATCACTTGATCCCTCTTGATACATCTTCTACGCCTTGTGAGTTGATCAACTTGATTCACTCTTGACTTAGTCTTGATCTTCCTTGACTCTTTCCAACTCTCTTCATTTGGATGATGTCTTGAAGATAAGCATGAATGATCACACAATCTTCTTTTTCAAGACAAGCTTGCAATAAGCTCAACTCTCACATGACCAATCTTTGGATAATTCCTTAATAGCACCTTGGTCAACACAAACTCTCCTTGAAACCAACACATGTACTCCAAGAAAAGCCTATGGACAAAACCTTCAAATATAACTCAAGGCAACCATTAGTCCATAGAGATTGTCATCAATTACCAAAACCAAACATGGGGGCACAACATGTTCTTTCAGTGATCTTGAAGCAAATTTGACAATGTATTACGAGTTTTGATGGATTTAAGTACATGGTTGTGATTTTGAGGAGATGGTCAAAAATGTTCGGTGGATTATGAGATTTTAGGTCTAGTGCATGAGAATGGCGATTATTTTCGTGGATAAACATATTTTCAATTAATTCTAGAACACTTGGGATTTAGTTAAGAGATAGTCAAAGATATTTGGTGGATTAGAGTTTTTGTTGGATTTAGTTTGGTGATTGTGATCTTTAGGAGATAGTTAAAGATGTTCGATGGGTTATGAGATTATAAGTCTAGTATGAGCATGGCTATATTATATTGGTTGATAAACATATCTTTTGTTATTCTTGGAACAATTTGGATTTAGTTAGGTGATTGTCATCTTTAAGCAAATTTGACGATGGATTATGAGTTTTTGGTGGATCTACTTACGTGATTGTGATCCTGATGAGATAGTCAAAGATGTTAGGTGGATTATGAGATTTTAGGTCTAGTATGAGCGTGACTACTATTATATTGGTGGATAAACATATTTTTAATTAATCTTGAAATAATTTGGATTTAGTTATGTGATTTTGATCTTGAAGCAAATTTGGCGATAGATTATGAGTTTTTGAAGGATTTAATTAGGTGATTGTGATCTTGAGGAGATAGTAAAAAATGTTCGGTGGATTATGGGATTTGATTATTCTGTTGGAGGATAAATAATTTTTGAGAGTTGATTTAATTAATCCTGAAACAATTTGGATTTAGTTAGGTGATTGTGATCTCGAACCCAATTTCATGGTGGATTATGAGATTTTAGATTTAATATGTGAGAATGGCGATTATTATATTGGTGGATAAAGATATCTCCAGTTAATCTTGGAACGCTTTGATTTAGTTAGGTCATTGTGATCTTTAAGCAAATTTGTTAGTGAATTATGATATTTTAGGTGGATTTAGTTACGTGATTGTGATCTTGGGGAGATAGTCAAAGATGGTCGGTGGATTATGACATTTTAGGTGTAGTATGAGCATGACTACTATTATATTGGTGGATAAACATATATTCAAATAATTTGGATCATTTTGGATTTAGTTAGGTGATTGATCTTGAAGCAAATTTGATGATGGATTATAAGTTTTTGGTGGATTTAGTTAGGTGATTGTGGTCTTGAGGAGTTGTCTAAAATATTCGATGGACTATGAGATTGTAGGTCTAGTACGTGAGCATTGTGATTATTATATTGATGGATAAATAGATCTTAAATTAATCTCGGAACACTTTGGATTTAGTTAGGTGATTGTGTTCGGTGGATTATGAGATTTTAGGTCTAGTAGTTGAGCATGGTGATCACTATATTGGTGGATAGACAGACCTTCAATTAATTTGGAACACATTGATTTTAGGTACGTGATTGTATCTTGAAGCAGATTTATCGGTGAATGAGATTTTAGGTGGATTTAGTTAGGTGATTGTGATCATGAGAAGACAGTCAAAGATGTTCGGTAGATTATGAGATTTTAAGCCTATTAGGTGAGCATGGTGAATATTATATTACCGAATAAACAAATCGTCAAGCAATTTTGCAACAATTTATATTCAGTTAGGTGCTTGTGATTTTGAGCAAAAATGCACGGTGAATTACAAAATTTTAGGTTGATTTAGGTAGGTGATTATAATCTTGAGAAGATGTTAGGTGGATTATGAGTTTTTAGGGCTAATAGGTGAGCATGATGATTATTATATTATTAGATAAACAAATATTTAGTTAATCTTGGAACAATTTAGATTTTGTTAGGTGATTGTGATCTTCAACTAAATTTCATGGTGGATTATAAGATTCTAGGTGGATTTAGTTAGGTGATTGTGCTATTGAGCAGACCAAAGATGTTTGGTGTATTATGTGATTTTAGGTTAGTATGGGCACGCCTACTTTTATATTGGTAGATTAACATATCTTCAATAAATCTTGGAAGAATTAATTTACTTATGTGATTGTGATCTTGAAGAAAATTTGACGATGAATTACGAGTTTTTGGTGGATTTAGTTTGTAGATTGTGATCTTGAGGAGATAGTTAAAGATCTTCGGTGGATTATGAGATTTTAAGTCTAGTATGAGCATGGCTACTATTATATTGGTGGATAAACATATTTTTAGTTAATCTTGAAATAATTTGGATTTAGTTAGGTGATTTTGATCTTGAAGCAAATTTTATGATGGATTATGAGTTTTTCATTGATTTAATTAGTTGATTGTGATGTTGAGGAGATAGTAAAAAATGTTTGGTGGATTATGAGATTTGATTATTTATTGGTGGATAAACAAATTTTTAATTAATTTTTGAGGAATTTGGATTTAGTTAGGTGATTATGATATTGGACTCAATTTCATGATGGATTATGGGATTTTAGCTGGATTTAGTTAGGTAATTGTGGTCTTGAGGAGATAGTCAAAGATGTTTGGTGGATTATGAGATTTTAGGTCTACACCTAGTTTCAAAGGATATGCTGGTGACCTTCGACATCGACCTCGCCTCCGGCTTATGCTGACGTCCCAGTTGTGAGATTCTGAGCACTTCAAAGCCCTCAGCGCCATCGTTGCGGAAGGGCATACTTCGGAACCAATGAATCTCACTGCCAAGGTGAATTCCGAAGTATGTTGTTTTGGCCTAAACCTCTTGAACAGAATCCGTAGTGATCATATAGAGTGAAGAGCCTACTTTCAAGTTCTGCACGACTGGTTTCGAAGGCGCTGAGGGCTTGGAGTATCACAACACATTCTTGTACATTCTTACTATAGATACGATTAACATGAGAGATAAAACAATTCTGAATCTGAAGAGCAATGGAAGTCAAATCACCAACTAGCTGCAGCCTGTAGCTTGCTCAGCACCATCAGACAATCTGAAGCGAGAACCATCAATCGCCAGTAGCCTTCTGGTAGAGCAAAATGCAGAGTCAGAGGGCATCAAGCAAAACAAGGCCCGGAGTATATACTGCAGCATCCTAGTGAAGCATGACGCTGCTGGAAGGTCCCGTTATGTGAAGTCCAAGGCTGATTGGTGGACAAATGCCGTGAGCATGTCCGGCGTGGTGCTACAGTTGGCAAGACTGTCTGCCGCCAAAATCTTGGAAGGTTAACTCATTTGTGGCTGAAAGCAGAACAAGAGAGGCAACACAACTACTTAAAAGATGGGCCATATGTGACACCTGAAGAAACAGTTGCTATTTATCCAACTATTTCCCGTGCACATCTTTGGCACAAGGTCCATGAAAGTGTTGCTATGGATCTTTGCCAACTTCTGGGTCAGGAGTTGGATGCGCTGGAGATTGAGACAGTACAGAAGGAGACAATACATCCAAGGAAGAGTTGCAAGATGAACAGTTCATGTGCAGATGTCCTTTTTGCTGCACATAGGTGGCAGATGTCCAAACCAAGCTTAGTTTCTAAGTCAAAGGATGTCTTCAATCAGAAAGCCAGTAACAAGCACTGGATTGATGTGCAACCAAGATGGGGAGACTATGATTCACGCGACATAGAACGTTACGCAAGAGCAAAATTTATGGACTACACGACAGATAATTTGTCCATCTACCGTTCTTCGACTGGTATGATTTTGAGTGTCCATTGACTGTCAATTTCTTGCCTTGTCTGAGTCTTTTGTGCTTAATGTTGATTAATATTTCTTGCAGGGGTGATGATTGGACTTGATCTAGCTTATAATTTGCACTCTGCTTTTGGTAATTGGTTCCCTGGGTCAAAGCCCCTCCTTCAGCAAGCAATGAACAAGATCATGAAGGTAATAACCATGCTAACTGTAACAAATCTAGATATCTCTATTGTAGTAAAAAAATGTTTATTTAATACAGTAAATGACATGCTTGTTTATTTTCTCTTGTGACAGTCAAATCCTGCTCTGTATGTGCCGAGGGAGAGAATAGGAAAGGGTCTTCAGTTGTATTCATCTGAACCCACCGCCCACCGAACCATATCTGTCTTCACAAAACCACGGTACGGAGAGATATTCAGCAATCAAATCATATGGTTTGTGGATGACACAAATGTCTATCGAGTTACCATTCACAAAACCGAGGGTAACCTGACGGCCAAACCAATCAATGGTGTTATCTTTATTTTCAATCCAAGAACTGGTCAACCAACTATGTCTGAAGGTTTGTTCCCTTTGTTTTGCTTTTAGCTCTAGTTTTCTTGCAATTATGGCATACTGCGCAGTAACTTGGAAGACTTGAATGAAAATGCATTATAATCTGCAGGTCATCCACACAAGTGTATGGGCAGGACAAAGCAAATTATTGTGACAAAGGGTATGTTGAATCCCTTGGAAGTCAATGCATGTTATACAAAATTTAATCTTTTCAACTCACACTGCACTGTACATACAAATTTGTTATTGTTGGTTCTTTTGTTTCTTCCACATTTTACAAGTTTTTCTTTGCCTGGGATAGTTTCAGTGCCAAATTGTTGGTTCTGTTGCTTTTGGCACATTCTAGTAGTATAGTCCATTTTGCCTGTGAGCCAGTGTCTCTACTGAACTGTATTCTGTAGTTTCTTTCTTGCACATTCTGTTGTTTCTTTCTTGCACAGAGTCTCATATACTGAACTGTTCGTTCTGTTGTGCCTTGCAGGATTTGGCATGACATGCTAAAATTTTGGAGAAGAACAAGGCGTGGCATGGTGAAAAGTCCATCATTTTGACCTGCCGGTGAACATCATGGGTCAGTGGTTATGTTTGCGAGAAGAAAAAACCCTATCGTGGTCAGTGGTTATTTCTTGTCAAACTGAATCGTTATTGTCAAGTGGATGTTTTGCTTGGTGTTATCATCCTTGTCTGGTTGATTCTTTATGATTTGTGCTGCTTTGTTGAAGCTTGATGTGTTATGTTCATCTGGTTTCTCTTCTTCTTAAGATTGGAGCACTTGCAGATTTCTGTTGCTAGATTAAGTTTACTATGTCGGTCAGTGTTTGGTTATATATGTTTTTGTCAGTCAGTTTTGTGCCTGAGAGCAAATCAGTTGTTCTGGACCTGGTCAAACCTCAGCTATTGCTTGAGACAGTTCTGGGATGGTGACCCCTTGAAGAGTCTGGTCAAAGCAAGCCAGTACTGCAGCATAAACATTACTACTGTAACCATCTTGGCACTGACGATGATGGCTCACACCTGTTGGATCATATCAATATGAGCCTCCTGATCTTATGCACAACCCTTCACGACACAGGACTGGCTTTGCTGTTCCGAGTCTCGTTGCGTGCGTCCGTCCCATGGAAACCAACACCTGACAGCAACAGCAGTGGATGTTTCTTCATCTTTGTGACTAGAGTTGTTTTGACAGTAATTCCGATTATGAGGTAATGAATGGTTCACATCATTATATATCTTGCGGATACTTTGAGCGCCTCAAAGCATTGGTTTGTCAATATATTACTATTAGGCATGCAAATGTACCAGATTAAGTAAGGGAAAGGAAGGCAACATACCTCAAAATTATGCTGAAAATTCTGTGTTGGTCCCAAGCAAAACGTTGTACAAAAATGCAGTAGAAGTTGCGGGCATGTCAAACAAATGATTTTATTTGATTTGCAGCAAAAGACTAGAAGGAATTGTTCCTGGAGAACTTGGAATAAGTGATGGTAACTAAGAATTATATCACGATAAAAAAACGAAGAATTATATCAGTAACTGTAATTGTCCTGGGATGATAAGCAGTTGCACTGTCGCCTCAGCTATTGTTTCTGTTTCCGTGAAGCATTTTAATATTCACATTCAGAATTCAGATGTATAATTACGCTACAGAGACTGTCTTCTCAGTTTCGGAGTGCAAGCAGTGTAGCTAGCCCACTGAAATCTAGAGGCAGCCAATCTGCTACTTTTATAATTTGTGTCTATTAATACTGAGTAATTGCTATATCAATGTAGATTATTTTTGTGTGTGCTGTACTAGTGCACTGTGACTTAAATAAGAATTTGGGGTAATATTGTTATGCTCCCAGTAAACTTGTGTATTTTCTGTTAATAATCTCGAGAAAGTTCGTATATTTTCTGGTTAATCATTGCAGCGTCGTCCATGTTCACCATCAGTTTGCTCGCAACTGTGTCATACTACATCCATTTTAGCGATAAGTAATGCGGAGCGGAGGAAGTAGTTAATTTTTCGCCCACATCTAGTAGAAGATCCATGCCCCATGCTGGCCATCCGAGCATTTTTTTGGAGTCTGCTATTTCTCCATGTTCCTGCTCCATGCTGGCAAGAATTGGATCACGTTGCCCCTTGTTTTCTGAAATTTTCCCAATGACGCGAGTTTCTTGTTGGTAATTCAATAAAACAATCCGTTATTATGTGACCTGATTTCACAGAGGGAATGAGGATCGCTTTATTTTCTAGAGTAACAAATAGTAACAATTACAGTGAGTTTTTTTGTGTGTTGCCCAGGCGCAGGCATCATTGGGCCAGCAGTCTGGAGATAGAGGAAGGTGCATAGCAGCATATGATCCATCCTGTACCAGCAATGGAGAGGAAAATCTATAGCAATGGAAGGTATCCCACAAAACCCACATATCCCACTTAATAATATGTTGGTTTTGACAGGCATCCCACGCCAGAGACCTGACGTCGCCGGCACATCACCTTTACCTCGTGATCGAATATTCTCATGGCCGTGGAGGAGAGGCGGCGAGCGGAGAAGGCCGAGGAGGGGCTGAGGACGGTCATGTCGCTTAGCTGCTGGGGCCCACATTAGGAGTACTAGTAGCTAGGGGTGTTGAGTTCGTTGCAGCTTGTGCTTTTGTTATGTGACAATCCCCACATGATCGGTTGTAAAGATTGATGATGACGATGATGAAAATTTCGGCTACGAGTTTACATCACCCTCCTTGTTCATGTGCTTCTGTGACTAGTTTCCGAACAAAAGGCCAAAGGCCAATCTTTATCAAGAGAGGTAGAAAAAAGATCGGAGTTAGAGAGGGAGAGTAACTCAGCAAAGCAAGCAGAGAGGCATACAGAGAAAACAGAGCAGCTTCGGCTACCTGCACAAAACAGGCCAACTCTGAACAAAGGATGGAGCGGGGGAAAACAGAAGAGGAGTTTGATCTCTATACACCCGGCTGCCCTCCAACAACATCTCACTCGCATCTTCTTCGATCATTTCGAACACCTCCAGGTCACTGCAAACGATGGCCTTCCAGCCAAAATTCTTCTTGTCTGATTATTTTCATGGGGTCGACCTGCTGGATGTGCTTTTCTGTGGCTCGAGTCGGCCGTCTGTGCATGCGGTGATATCGTTGGTGGCGAACATGTTCTGGATTTCGTTGATCTGCACTCTGCTGAACCGACGGCACGACAGCGATACCAAGTTCAACTAAAAGCTTGATCAGAGTGATGTCGTTTACTGAGACAACATTCATAAGTTATAAGTAAACGTGTTTCTTTCTTCTGATCATAGTGATGACAGAGTGGGGCACAGCGAAGACCCGTTTGCAGCCGTGGGTGCTCCTCGTGGAACGCTGACACGAAGAAGCAGACCGTCATGGCCGGCTGGTACCGTGGAAATAGTTAGCCTACGTGTGACGGTGTGAGTAGGACTAAACTTGGTTGCCGAAGGAGGGTGGTTGGTTTAATCATCACTTTGCCAATCCCACAACAGGGAGAAGATTCGGGGAGGCTGCGTGGCTGGACTGAATGAACAACTCTAGGTTGGCATGACGCAGAGAGTATCTTTATCTTGCTGTGTGCTACCACCAAGCATATTATTACGCTGACAGCAGCACACAACTTGTGGCACAAGCGGCACGCCGCAATTCCCAGCCTCGGCGTGCGTCCGACAGCAACCTGAGTCGCCACCCGGTTTCCGCCCACAAACCATGCGCGCGCCCGACATCGGCATCTCCTATTAAACTACCATGACGAGCACCGCCATTTGGCAGGCAGCTCAGCACACACTGCTCACACACAGAGCAACGAACGAAGCACTACTTACTCACTAGAGCACATCGATATCTATACGATCCTTCAATTAGTCCGATGGCAAACGGCAGCGGGAAGGCGACGGCCTCGTCCTGGGCGGCGGCGATGAGCGTGGGCGCGGCGCGGACACGGTGGAGGCGCTCAAGGAGCGACGCGCCTGGCTGTGCCGATGGAATCACCACGAGCTCTCTCGTGCGTCCAGCAGCGCACCGGTCGTACCCTAGTCGTGCCCCCCGTCCAGCAGCGCCCAGTATCGGCGCAAGAAGAGTTAGCATCGGCTTTCTAAAAATGAAATAAGGTTCTCCCGCCCATCCCCCGGTGATACTTCTAGCATCATCAGAGGACGTGTGAAGGTATGTATCTTATGGGATCCGGTCAGCGTTTGTCGGAGGTGGATACGCTTGAATTCGGTCTTCGTTCGTCCGCGTCTGTGTGTCTGCGGGTTGGATCATTCCGATTTATGCTTCTCTTCATTGGCGACGGTTAATGTTCTGTTGCGCTGGTCCTATGGGACCTTAGCATGAAAACTTCCCAACTGTCTACTACAATAAGGTTTGCCCGGTTTCAATAAGGGGTGATGCCGGCGACGCGCCTTCGGCTCGCTCCAGTGCTTGTAATGGTCACTGGATGGTCTACGGACCTGTATGTATTTTTTACTTCTGCTATTCTTTGTACTGACAGGTGATGAATAGGTGTTGATATTTTCTTCTATGTATTTGATTAAATATGTTCTTTTTGTAAAACATGGTTTTTTGACTAAATTTATATGCCATGCATTTGGGACAGAGGGAATACTACACTGGTATCACTGGAAACCATGCTGGTAGACGTTCGTTCTGCCATCCCGTCCAAAGTTAATCAAACCCTGTCCGGTGAACGTCTTTATTTTACCCCGTCCGGTACTTCGCACTCCCGTGTGGAGGCGTGTCTCCGTCGGATCTCATGGGATCCGGTCAGCGCTTGTCAGAGGCGGATACACTTGGATTCGGTCTTTGTTCGTCTGCGTCTGTGTGTGTTGGATCCCTTCGATTTATGCTTCTCTTCATTGGCGACAGTTAATGTTCTGTTCGCTGGTCCTATGGGACCTTAGCACGAAGACTTTCCGACTGTCTACTACAACAAGGTTTGCCCAATTTCAATGAGGAAGGGGCGATGACGGCGACGCGCCTTCAGCTCACTCCAGTGCTTGTAATGGTTACTGGATGGTCTACGGACCTGCATGTATTTTTTTACTTCTGGTGTTCTTTGTACTGATAGGTGATGAAGATATTTTCTTCTATGTATTTGATCAATTTTTTTTTATAAAATATTGATTTTTTGACTAAATTTATATGCCATGCATTTGGGACAGAGGGAGTACTACACTGGTATCGCAGGAAACCATGCTGGTAAACGTTCGTTCTGCCATCCCGTCCAAAATTCATCAAACCCCGTCCGGTGAACGTCTTTATTTTACCCCGTCTGGTACTTCGCGCTCCCGTGTGGAGGTGTGTCTCAGTCGGATCTCATGGGATCCGGTCAGCGTTTGTCGAAGGTGGATACGCTTGGATTCGGTCTTTGTTCATCTACGTCTGTGTGTCTGCAGGTTGGATTCTTTCGATTTATGCTTCTCTTCATTGGCGACGGTTAATATTCTGTTGCGCCTGTCCTATGGAACCTTAGCACGAAGACTTACTGATTGTCTACTACAACAAGGTTTGCCCAGTTTCAATGAGGAAGGGGCGATGCCGGCCACGCGCCTTCAGCTCGCTCCAGTGCTTGAAATGGTCACTGGATTGTCTACGGACCTGTATGTATTTTTTACTTCTGGTGTTCTTCGTACTGACAGGTGATGAATATGTGTTGATATTTTCTTCTATGTATTTGATCAATTTTTTATAAAACATTGATTTTTTTGACTAAATTTATACGCCATGCATTTGGGACACAGGAAGTACTACACTGGTATCGCAGGAAACCATGCTGGTAGACGTGCGTTCTGCCATCCCGTCCAATATTCATCAAACCCCGTCGGGTGAACGTCTTTATTTTACCCCGTCCGGTACTTCGCACTCCCGTGTGGAGGTGTGTCTCCGTCGGATCTCATGGGATCCGATCAGCGTTTGTCGGAGGTGGATACGCTTGGATTCGGTCTTCGTTCGTCTGCGTCTGTGTGTCTGCAGGTTGGATTCTTCCGATTTATGCTTCTCTTCATTGGCCACGGTTAATGTTCTGTTGCGCTGGTTGCTACCTCTTGAGCATGCATTGGTTTTCCCTTAAAGAGGAAAGAGTGATGCAACAAAGTAGCGTAAGTGCTTTCCTCAGTTTTTGAGAACCAAGGTATCAATCCAGTAGGAGACAACGCTCAAGTCACCTAGTACCTGCACAAACAATTAAGAACCTTGCAACCAATGTGATAAAGGGGTTGTCAATCCCTTCACGGTTACTCGCAAAAGTGAGATCTAATAAAGATAGCAAAGTAAATATTTTTGGTATTTTTGTTGTATAGTGGAAAGTAAAGATTGCCAAATAGTAAACGAGATGCGATGTAAATAAAAGAGATGCAATATAATAAAAAAGAGAACCGGGGGCCATAGGTTTCACTAGTGGCTTCTCTCAAGATAGCATGTATTACGGTGGGTAAACAAATCACTGCCGAGCAATTGATAGAAAAACGCATAGTTATGAGAATATCTAGGCAATGATCATGAATATAGGCATCACGTCCGTGTCAAGTAGATCGAAATGATTCTGCATCTACTACTATTACTCCACACATCAACCGCTATCCAGCATGCATCTAGAGTATTAAGTTCATAAGAACAGAGTAACACATTAAGCAAGATGACATGATGTAGAGGGATAAACTCAAGCAATATGATATAAACCCCATCTTTTTATCCTCGATGGCAACAATACAATACATGCCTTGCTGCCCCTACTATCACTGGGAAAGGACACCGCAAGATTGAACCCAAAGCTAAGCACTTCTCCCATTGCAAAAAAGATCAATCTAGTAGGCCAAACTAAACCGATAATTCGAAGAGACTTGCAAAGATATCAAATCATGCATATAAGAATTCAGAGAAGAACCAAATAATATTCATAGATAATCTTGTTCATAAATCCACAATTCATCGGATCTAGGCAAACACACCGCAAAAGAGTATTACATCGAATAGATCTCGAAGAACATCGAGGAGAACTTTGTATTGAGAATCAAAGAGAGAGAAGAAGCCATCTAGTTAATAACAATGGACCCGAAGGTCTGTGGTAAACTACTCACGCTTCATCGGAGAGGCTATGGTGTTGATATAGAAGCCCTCCGTGATCGATTCCCCCTCCGGCAGATCACCGGAAAAGGCCCCAAGATGGGATCTCACGGGTACAGAAGGTTGCGGCGGTGGAAAAGTTGTTTCGTGGCTCCCCCTGATGTTTTTAGGGTATAAGAGTATATATAGGCGGAAGAAGTACGTCGGTGGAGCTACGAGGGGCCCACGAGGGTGGGGGGCGCGCCCTCCTGCCTCGTGGCCGCCTCGTTGCGTCTCCGACTTCATCTCCAAGTCTTCTGGTTTGCTTTCGGTCCAAGAAAGATCATCGCGAAGATTTCATTCCGTTTGGATTCCGTTTGATATTTCCTTTCTGCAAATAAAATAGGCAAAAAAACAGAAACTGGCACTGGGCCTCCGGTTAATAGGTTAGTCCCAAAAATAATATAAAAAAGCATATTAAAGCCCATTAAACATCCAAAACAGATAATATAATAGCAATGAACAATAAAAAATTATAGATACGTTGGAGACGTATCACTGGTCCTATGGGACCTTAGCACGAAGACTTCCCGACTGTTTACTACAACAAGGTTTGCCCGGTTTCAATGAGGAAGGGACGATGCCGGCGACGCACCTTCAGCTTGCTCCAGTGCTTGAAATGGTCACTGGATGGTCTACGGACCTGTATGTATTTTTTACTTCTGGTGTTCTTCGTACTGACAGGTGATGAATATGTGTTGATATTTTCTTCTATGTATTTGATCAATCTTTTATAAATCATTGATTTTTTGACTAAATTTATACGCCATGCATTTGGGACACAGGAAGTACTACACTGGTATCGCAGGAAACCATGCTGGTAGACGTGCGTTCTGCCATCCCGTCCAATATTCATCAAACCCCGTCGGGTGAACGTCTTTATTTTACCCCGTCCGGTACTTCACACTCCCGTGTGGAGGTGTGTCTCCGTCGGATCTCATGGGATCCGGTCAGCGTTTGTCGGAGGTGGATACGCTTGGATTCGGTCTTCGTTCGTCTCCGTCTATGTGTCTGCAGGTTGGATCCTTCCGATTTATGCTTTTCTTCATTGGCGACGGTTAATGTTCTATTGCGCTGGTCCTATGGGACCTTAGCACGAAGACTTCCCGACAGTCTACTACAACCAGGTTTGCCCGGTTTCAATGAGGAACGGGCGATGCCGGCGACGCGCCTTCAGCTCGCTCCAGTGCTTGTAATGGTCACTGGATGGTCTACGGACCTGTATGTATTTTTTACTTCTGCTGTTCTTTGTACTGACAGGTGATGAATAGGTGTTGATATTTTCTTCTATGTATTTGATCAAATATATTTTTTTATAAAATATTGATTTTTTGACTAAATTTATATGCCATGCATTTGGGACAGAGGGAGTACTACACTGGTATCGCAGGAAACCATGCTGGTAGACGTTCGTTCTGCCATCCCGTCCAAAATTCATCAAACCCCGTCCGGTGAACGTCTTTATTTTACCCCGTCCGGTACTTCGCACTCCCGTGTGGAGGTATGTCTCCGTCGGATCTCATGGGATCCGGTCAGCGTTTGTCGGAGGTGGATACGCTTGGATTCGGTCTTCGTTCGTCTGCGTCTGTGTGTGTTGGATCCCTTCGATTTATGCTTCTCTTCATTGGCGACGGTTAATGTTCTGTTCGCTGGTCCTATGGGACCTTAGCACGAAGACTTCCCGACTGTCTACTACAACAAGGTTTGCCCGATTTCAATGAGGAAGGGGCGATGACGGCGACGCGCCTTCAGCTCACTCCAGTGCTTGTAATGGTCACTGGATGGTCTACGGACCTGTATGTATTTTTTACTTCTGGTGTTCTTTGTACTGACTGGTGATGAAGATATTTTCTTCTATGTATTTGATCAAATATATTTTTTATAGAACATTGAATTTTTTTGACTAAATTTATAGGCCATGCATTTGGGACAGAGGGAGTACTACACTGGTATCGCAGGGAATCATGCTGGTAAACGTTCGTTCTGCCATCCCGTCCAAAATTCATCAAACCCCGTCCGATGAACGTCTTTATTTTACCCCGTCTGGTACTTCGCACTCCAGTGTGGAGGTGTGTCTCCGTCAGATCTCATGGGATCCGGTCAGCGTTTGTCGGAGGTGGATACGCTTGGATTCGGTCTTCGTTCATCTATGTCTGTGTGTCTGCAGGTTGGATTCTTCCGATTTATGCTTCTCTTCATTGGCGACGGTTAATATTCTGTTGCGCTTGTCCTATGGAACCTTAGCACGAAGACTTCGCGATTGTCTACTACAACAAGGTTTGCCCAGTTTCAATGAGGAAGGGGCGATGCCGGCGACGCGCCTTCAGCTCGCTCCAGTGCTTGAAATGGTCACTGGATGGTCTACGGACCTGTATGTATTTTTTACTTCTGGTGTTCTTCGTACTGACAGGTGATGAATATGTTTTGATATTTTCTTCTATGTATTTGATCAAATATTTTTTTTATAAAACATTGATTTTTTTTACTAAATTTATATGCCATGCATTTGGGACACATGGAGTACTACACTGGTATCGCAGGAAACCATGCTGGTAGACGTTCGTTCTGCCATCCCGTCCAAAATTCATCAAACCCCGTCCGGTGAACGTCTTTATTTACCCTGTCCGGTACTTCCACTCTCGTGTGGAGGTCTGTCTCCGTCGGATCTCATGGGATCCGGTCAGCGTTTGTCAGAGGTGGATACGCTTGGATTCGGTCTTCGTTCGTCTGCGTCTGTGTGTCTGCAGGTTGGATCCTTTCGATTTATGCTTCTCTTCATTGGCAACGGTTAATGTTCTGTTGCGCTTGTCCTATGGGACCTTGGCACATAGACTTCCCGACTGTCTACTACAACAAGGTTTGCCCCGTACGTTTCAATGAGGAAGAGGCGATGCCGGCGACGCGCCTTGAGCTCGCTCCAGTGTTGGAAATGGTCACTAGATGGTCTACGGACCTGTATATATTTTTTACTTCTCGTGTTACTGGCATGGGCCGTGCGCTCAACACCGCGGCGCCGCTCTCCTGAATCTGACCACCTTTGGCGCTGGGATGGTAACGGAGAATCCGCTTCGGCATCCGCTCACAACACCACCTCCTCCAATGTACCCAAAAAGGCTTCTCACACCGCTTTGTAAATAAAGGCACAACATGATACAGCCACAACGAAGGGAGGTCCACAGGAAATACAAATAGGATCGAAAAGGAACAAAAGAGAAGGTATTAGCTGGGGGCATCAGCATAACAAGCCCGCAAAAGGAACACAACAAAGTCTCAAGGAGGATAAGTGATCATAAGTAATCTGGACGCCACCTGCTCCAACGTAGACTGGCCTCTGGCAAAAACCCGGTCCATCTCAGCTGGGGAAGCATGGCTCGGCACATCGTAAGCCGTCTCACCTCTCCTTGGCCACACGCTTCACCCGCATCAGGCGAAGTTGCATCGAAAGGGGGATACGATCCACGGGATTCATCCCTCCGCCCCTCTCGCTTCTCTGAGAGAACGCAAGTAGGCTTCAAAGATTCTCCTGCGATGGATCCTCCCTCGACGACCCACCTCGGACCGACGAGCTCATCGGTAGCGGGGCTCGAGGTGTGGCGGCAGCCAGCTATGTGTGTCGCGAGAGCGTAGGCCGTGGAGGGAGAGCTTTCGCATGGGAGCGCTCTGCATCATGTGTGATGCAAATTTTAGCAGGCGCGGGAAGCTTCGAAATATGCGTGCTTCTTATACTGTTATTGATGTCAAATTTGCTCGAGGAAATATTTCTGCCATGTAGAGTAAATACTAAGATATGCTGCATAAGTTTAAATGATTATCAGGCATTGGACAATCAATTTTCAAGGAAATATGGTAACCTATTTTACTTCAGAAATCATTCTTATTGGATGAACATATTGGAAAAAGATGGGTTGCGCATTATGTATTATTCTGTTGTATTCTATGATATTAAACTGTTCAAACTAAGAGGGAACCGTTCAGAACTAGAAAATCACTTCTGAAACATGCATGCTTGATTATGTTTAGGATATGTTTCCTCCATTTACAGTCTACAATTTTTTGAATGGTATATATGTGGAAATAGTGAGTGGCTATTTGGAGAATGCTAATGCTATTTTCAGATTTGAGTAACTTCTTGGAAATTGGTCTGCAGTAGAGACTATTTTTGTCTGACATAAATATTGTAAATTTGAACTCAAAATTATTGCATAGAAATAGAATATGATTGAAATTAAGATTCTTTTTCCAGTTATAAATAACCAACCCCCACATGCATTGGCAGGTCACCATATTGATCATGGTGTATCTCTTGAAGCTGAATGGAATGCAGAGTTTGCATAGTATGTGCAAATATGTGACGCCATAACATAGTTTCAGGGGAATTGCCTTGTAGTTAGAGTTCCCACTTCCCAGCATCTCTTGCCTTTTCAATCATCAGGTTTCAGATTGACATGCACTCCAAGGTAGTATATGCTTGTTTTCATTGTTCTGTTCCTTTTATACTTTGCATACGTAGATAGTCCCTTCTGATGCTTCTGGGAACTGATGTCAAACAGTATGTGATTGTTCTTGCTAAAGTAACCAGGATTTCTTGGAGGTGGTGCTGATCTTGCAACATCACGTACGGAGTAAGACATTGGTAATTACATATCCTAGAGTTTTTCAAGCAGCTTAAATAATGCATTTTCTGCATCATAACAGTTTGTTTGTTCCAACTCAGATTAATAATGTATGGATTGTTGTGTCAATGCCAGTGCAAGTCATGTGCCAGTGCAAGTCATGTGCCAGTGCAAGTCATGTAGAATTGTTCGGCAATGTAAGGACATGCTTGTCTGACATTAATTGCATATCAGGTCCTAGCTGAGTTAATTTTGCTCGAATATAATATCAGGGAAAAAGAAGCACATTTAACAGAGAAATATTCAACTAAGCAAATGATATGTATTATATCCTGGTGTTTCTCAAAAGTAACAAAATAAACAAAATTCTTTCTAATGTTTGATCTTAAAGTGCAAGCAACTGTCGCTGCAATCTACTTGCATATTACTCTAGTACGGCGGTTTTGTCGCCAGGATAGTAACTCCTTTGTAATCTCATCCTTCTGCGGATGAACTTCAGCTGCTAAGGTGACAGAGAATTCCTCCAACGCTGCAGCCCTGGAGAGCAGAAACCTTGCAAGCATCTTTTCGAGAGGCCGCCCTTTGTAGTTTCCAATGTTGATTCTTCTCATCTTGTAAGCCAAGCACCTGACCTGCACCTTCCACAGAGTCTTGGGCATTCGGTACTGGACGCCATCGCTGACGGCCGGGCCCTCTTCTGGCTCACTATCTGAATCTGATTTGTCATCGTCTTGGTCCCTGTACATCCGCATACTCTTGTTCTTTGGAGGCTCTGGACCCAGAGGAAACAGCGACAGTACTTTCAGGTTCTTGGCGTCGACAAGCAAAGCAGAGACCGACCGGACGGCGTCTTCGGTGGGCAAGCAGCCCTGGAGGCTCAGGTGCGTGAGGCTGTCTAGGGAGCGCAGGAGGCTTGTGAACAGGCTGCTGTAGTAGGCCATCGACGGGCGCAAGGAAAGGTGGAGATACTTTAGGTTCTTCTTGCAGCTGCGGATGAGCGTAGTGACCGGTGCGATGTCGTCTGGTGCTTTGCTGGAGAGCTTCTCGCAGATTTCGATCCTCACCGCCTTGACTCCGTCGTAGTTTGCGACGGTGATGAAGGACGAGCCGCGGGGAGGAAGGCCGCCCTTGTAGTGCAGCGACTCTAGGCAGGTGGTCTGCAGATCGACGCCGGTGGCGTGGTGGCAGCAGATCATGGCAAAGCTCCGCAGGCAGGGGCTGGCCACCGTGATCTCTATGATGCTCGGGCACTGCTCCAGCGTCAGGCTGGCGAGGCGCGGGCAGCTCCAGATCAGCCGCTGCAGCTCCCCGCGCGGGTCCATGATCCTCGCGAGGCAGAGCGTCTCTAGCGACGCCATGGTCATGGCCAAGTTCTCCGGCATGTCGAGCCTCCATCCCACCAGGCGCAGGCGGCGGAGCGTGGGGCACCCGAAGATGTGGCGCTGCGTGTGGGTGTACCTGTTACGGTCGCTCTTGTCGAAGTCCGCCGAGTTTTTCCGTCCGTAGAGGTCGGGCGTGAAGGGGCAGAGGCGGCCACCCAGGCCGGACTCGCGGTACCTGAGCTCGACGTCCAGGTCCTCGACGCCGGAGTTCACGGCGGTGACGATCCACTGGTCGAGCAGATCGTACGGGGGGTAGAAGGCGTCGAGGCGCAGCACGCGGATCGGCGTCCCCGAGCCCTTGCCCATGATCGCGCTCGTCACCTGGTGGTCGTAGCAGACCTTGAGCTCGCCGAAGCCGCGGTTCCGTTCGCCGGTCTTGGTGTCGACGAGGTGGACGACGGGGACGCCCTCGTGGACGCGCCGCCATCGGCGTGCGAGCCCGCTTGTGCGCACGGCCTCGTCGGACTCGAGGTGGGAGAGGACGCGCTCCAGCGCCGTGTCGGGGAGAGCGCTCAGCCGGTCTCCTCCCTGCCTGTGCGACGGCGCCATCTTCGGCCAGAGATCGGATAGATGCGATCGCGTGCGTGCCTGTGTATATATATCTCCTGATTATTAGTCGGTTCCGTTGTCGGTCACGGAGGGTAAGGTTCCACTTTAAACCCTAGAGGATCCTGGCCTTATACAGTCGTTGTACCTAAGGATGACAATTTTATTCATGGTACGGGTACCCGCGGATACCGTATCCGTATGGGCAGGGTATGGGCATAATTTTATACCCATGGATAATACCCATACCCTACCCGCTAAGTCATGGGTAGGGCACGGTATAGCCTTGTATCCATGGATATACCCATACCTTACCCGTTTAGCATGACATGTGGACCTTATTCGTGAAGTGTGTCGTGAACTTGTGAACATAAAGTTATCTCCAATTGTCAGTTTGAATTGAGATAATTCACATGTACTCATCTATCTGTTATTGAGTTGAGATAAATTTGTCAAACGTGCTATCAATGAATGTATAATTGTGAATAACTTGTGTACTTTGTGATCTACCCATCGGGTACCCAATGGGTATGGGTACCCGTCGGGTATGGGTATGGCTAAAATTTCATATCCATGGGTACGGGTATGGATTGAATTTTGTACCCATTAACTACACGGGTATGGATATGGTATTGCTCTACCCGCCTCATACCCTACCCATTGCCATCCTTAGTTGCACCTCTCCCAGTCTCAAACGACCAAGAACGAAAAAGACATGCGATTTTAACGTGAAAAACCTCTCCAATACAAAGAGAAAAAAAACCCAGCGATTTTAATGCGTTGGTTCTTGAAAGATGTGGGTTGTCCTCTTGAAGGGACAATTCACAGTACCATGAAGAAAGAGATAGAAAGTTTGAAAAAACGTTGCAGAGGCCGGTCTGCAGGCAGCGCGGAATCCACCCCACCCAACTAGCATTGGGATATGTGCTGTCAGTCGTATTGCAATTTCCAGCAATCCGTATATCACTGTATTCCACTGTTCGCCAACAGTTGAAGGGACAAGTACAAGTTATTAGATGGGCCATCACTCCTTTTCGCAGGTCGCCACTGTTGAGAAAATTGACGATGGTTTGATTTGTCAGGGTGGGAGGGCGCCGGAGAATTACTGCATGATCCAGCAGATTAGCACAATAATGATAGCCACATTGAATATAGTTTTCTTCAATATGAGAGATTAGCAATGTGAAAATGGAGGAACAGTAAGACGCGAATTTTTGTTTGCTTGTTAGTATAGTAAATATATGATTTTGGTATGTATTAAAAAGTTGTAGGGCTGAAACAATTAACGAAAAACAATTTAAGGTCCTTAACCATAACTTAACACTAATCGTGGGATTTTAATCATAACGAAAGAGGCAAGCAGACTGCACAGGTTAAAACGAGCAGGTGGAGTAAGCCCGTGGCTGTAACAGTCTAACAGATAGCGACGTGTGCGACGTCAGGCAGATTAGAATATTGATACTATACTTTGATGCAGTAGCCAATGGCACACTAGTTTGAGGATTAGTTTGTAGAAACAGACAAATCCACGATGAACGTGTGTTATTAGCACCCGAATGCACACCATTTTTTTAAAGAAAAGAGACACATTTAGCTAAATATTTGGTCAAAAAATAGTAATAAGTTTTATGGAAACAGAGAAATTAGCAATGAACATGTGTTATTAGCACCCGAACGGCGGCATAACATTTTTTAGAGAAATTTCAAGGTGGTCCAAAGCAATATAGACCGTTAAATTTTAATTATCTAATAGCTGATATAACTATTACCCCCTCCGATTTTATTTACTCCGTATATTAAATTTGTCTAACGCCAAACCTTAGAAACTTTCAACAAGTTTGTACAAAAATATAATAACATGTACACCACCGAATTAACACCATTGTATTCATAATTGAATATATTTTCACATCATGTAGATTTGTTACTGTAAATGTTCTTATTTTTTAGACAACAGTCAAAACTAATAATAGAGTACGTAAAAATGGGGGGAGTACCTCTTAGCAGGTAATATGAGGTAATATACCATTAATGACGGCGTGGGGTTTAGTATGGACATTGTTGCGGTATAGTTAAGAAAAGAAATCATTATAATTTATTCCTTTCCTTCTAAACCGGGAGTATATAATAAAATAAAATAATTAGAGCTAATTAATTCCATATTTTGTTTCCAACTTTGTTTTGCTTAACGTACCTTATCATCATGTCTAACAAATGAAATAAGAAGTTTGTCATGTTCTGTCATATATATCTATGCTTGTATTATGTTGTTGGTTGGGAGATAAACAAAAGAAAATGCACTGCATTTGTTTTTAGAAAACACCACAAATGAATACTGCTTGATCAAACCATAGCAAAAAACAGTCAAAATACCATCAGAATTTTTCTGTAACAAAGCAACCATGTGTACCAGTGTTATTGCACATCTTTTTTGAGGGGTAACACATTTTTTGTTAGAGCAGATAATGTATAACGGAGAACATTTTGAATATTTCTCACACAGGAATGAGTCACACGGTCCTAGCATGTGTGTACATTTATTTTTCTTTATTGGCTCTCTCAGAATGATGCGAATATACATACTGATGATTATTACGTTGCAATCTAGATGAATTATAATAATGTCTTTTGTAGTGTGTATATAATTCATTAGGATCACATGGATATTTATCATATTATACAACATGATAATTACTCATCTTCATATGGTAGATACAACACATATGTACGGGGGTCAAATGTGAACTATTACTATATTAAAGGAGATGTGGGAAATGTTTTAAACATTAGTTTTGACAAGTAATTGCCATATTACAATTTGTGTGGTCAAATATATCCTTGATGAATGGACAAAGCAAATGTTTCTCTTGCCTCTTAAGAGGTAAGAGGGACCATCTTAAGAGGGATCCGGCTTGCCTGCTCCCTCCCCATGCTCCCATCCGTGCTCCCACTTCATCTTACGGCTGTCTTTTTTCTTTTTCTTTTCTAATCTAATCATCTCCCTCCTGATTTTAAGGGGGTGGGGCCAAGCCTTATTTTGTTCCAATCAAATCAAGCCACGGGCGCGGGAGCACGGATGGGAGCACGCGAGGGGAGCACGCAAGTCTCGTCCTCTTAAGAGAGCTCTTAAAAAAACAAAAAAACTAACGCCCACACGTGTGGCATCTTGCACATCGCCCACACATCTCCTTTACCACTCATTCTACCACATGTGAACAGATGACATCAGCAGGAATCTTTTTGGTTTTCGGCTTAAAAACTTTTTATCTCTTAATAAAAAATCAAATTAAAAAATCCTTTTTCACCATTAAATCTGTCTCGACGAGATCTTCGAAACTAGACCCCATGTTGATATGTTTCTACAAAAATTTTTTTTTGCCCAAAAGTTGCCATGATGTTTATACTGTAGTTGCCATAGTGCTTAAACTAAAGTTGCCATGTGGCAATTTCAGTTTGTAGAGCATGAAATTTTAGTATTTTGATGATGGCAACTTCAATATTTTGACCATAATTTTTTTGTGTATGAACCATGGCAATTTTAAGTGCATGTATCATGGCAATTTTAGTTTATGCTTCATGGCAAGTCTAGTTTCTTAATTCCCTTTTTTATAAATGTCAAAATTTACTTTTAAATGTAGAAGAAAATAACGGAAACATATCATGGCAACTTCAGTGTAAACACCATGGCAATTCATGTGCAATAGACATGACAACTTTTAGCCAAATCTTTTTTTCGTCGAAACATACTAACATGGGGTCTAGTTTCGAAGATCTCGTTGCGAGGGATTTAATGGTGAAAACGGATCTTCAATCGGATTTTTTATTTAAGAGATAAAACATTTTAAAAACTGGAAATCCAAAAAAAAATCCACATGGATGCATGCGATGACGTGGCGCAGTCTGTGTATTATAAAATGTGTGGGCGGGTTTCGCTCCCACCACATGTGTGGGCGTTAACGTTGTCTAAAAAAATTTAAGAAGAAGCACACGATTAGTTAATTGTCTGCTAAAAAACAATAACTAATTACACACTAATTTGAAGATTAGTTTATAAAAAGGAGAAATGCTCTGACGGTACATGTAAAAAAATAGCCGAATAGAAAATCAATACTTTTGATGTTGCTTTTCGTTGGGCCAGTGCAACAATAATTGCTGCTGCAACTCTGCAGACAGGCTTATCCTGTGCTATTTCAAAAACCCGGACATATGCCCCGTTCGTTTAACCCATGCGAGCAGGCCTGACAATGTGCCACTTCCATATGGCTGCACTATTCACGCATGTGTATATTAGCCCGTATACCTCGAAAATGCCTGACAAGAATGAGTCGCGAAGTCCTTTCCCACGAAGGGGATACCGAGCTACCTGACGCTCAACCTATGCAACGCCGCTCTCATAGAAAGTTGCTTGTGGTGGCCGATGCAGAGAAGATTTTCATATGATTGGTCCACGAAGGCATATTCTTATGAAGGAACTTGAGAATTTTTTTGCACGTGTTTCACACTTTCGTAATTTCGTTACATGTCATATTATGTGTTACCGAGAAATATACTGGATTTAATTAGTAGCCTCACTCAGATGAATGTACGGGCGGCCCCGCTCTTCCCGCGTCGCCCCCGCTTGGGCGGGCCGGAACCCTAGCCGCCACCTGGGGCGCGACCTCCTTCCTCCCCCCTCTTCGTCGCGGTCAGTGGTGAGGGTCTCCCTCTCTTCCGTGGCATGGGGATGGTATGCCCCCCCGGCGTGAGGAGGCACAGCCGGTCAGGTCTTGGCGGGCTGGCGGCCAGTCGTCTGACCTAGGACCGGGGCGGCGGCGTGGAGGACCTGGTGGACCGGTCAACTGCATGCGTGTGGTCTCACGTCACATCTGATCAGGCCGGTGCGGCCTGCTCGTTGCGCGGCGGCGGAGATCGGTGGCGGTTCTGTCCACACGGTGCTGGATGGAGATTTGTCGACCTGATCTAGGTGAAAACCCTACTCTCGGCTCGTTTTCGAGGACAGCGATGACGGCGTTCTTCTGCATCGTCCCCTTCTTGAAGGCATTGCCGTGGTGAATCTCCAAACCCTTATCCGGTACCTCCGGGGGAAACCCTAGATCAGCCGATCGGATGATGGTGACGCCATTGTGTCGTTCCCCCTTGGGGGTGTTATTTTTGGAGGTGTGCATTGGCTCGGGGGACCAGTGGACGGTTCCGGCAATAGAGCGGCGTTTCATGTGACACATCGATGATGTGGAGTCTTGGATGCGTGACGCAGGGAGATTTTTTTAAAATACTATTATTTTTTATAAAATTCCGAACTATATCTCCCTTTAAAAAATCAATTCTAATACCCCGTCGGTGTACTCCAGAACGAAGAGTATGTCTTCGGTCTACTCCAAACCGAAGAATCTGTCTTTGATCTACTCCAGGACGAAGAGTTTATCTTTGGTCACATGCTAGACGAAGTGCTCTTCGGTCAGTTGGTGGACCAAGAGTGCTCTTCTTTCCTGGCTATAGACCGAGAAGGTGCTCTCCCAAAGTACAGTGCACACCCAAACTCACAGTTGATTGTCCCCGCTTCACCGTAGCACCTTTGGCAGAACCCTTCCGCCACCAATACCGCATCGATGTAGAGAATCCATTCAGACCGAAGAGATGTTCTTCGGCTAGCAGGTGACCAAAGATGCGCTCCTCGGCTTTGTATGAAACCAGAGTTGTTGTTTTTTCTTGATAAATAAAGGGCATTTTTTACTTACACGGAGTGAAGCATAAATACATGTCATACAAAGCATAATGAATACACACATGACCTTGTCTAGAAAGCATAGCACCAACACCAAAACCAGTGCACACACAAAAGAATTACCTCAGCAAAGAGCAAAGTCATACAAGACCAAGCCTATGCCAGGGTGGAATGGAAAATACAAAAAAAAACACTTCCGTGATAATACATGTTTGCCGCAGTAGGTCACGGTTTCTGTCACGCATGTATATCCATGACGATTTTATGATAGAATCAAGATAGTCATACAGGTGTTGTCATAGAAGTGTTTCATGACAATACTTAAATTATCATCATGGAAGTGTCCACTTCCATGACGATAAATGGCGCGTCATGGAAGTGATTTCATTAAGGGTAACCAACACATGGCATCCACCATAATTGGTCGCCATTAAGCTATCGGGTGCCGGTTTTGGATCCAATAATCGTTAACAGCCCCGACCAATGGCGATTTTCCACGTGTCAATTTCTCATTCGCCAACGGAACCACGTGTCATCTCTAAGTTGTGACAGGTGTCATCCATCCAATGGACGAGATGAGCCAGTGGTTGCCTCGTCACCTTCAGGAGGTTGTGACTATTCAATCATTTGTTCCATAGCTTGTTGAAAGCTTAAATTTGTAGATTAGTAATACCAGATAAGAAGTTATTAATGAGACAAAAACAAACAAAATTCTTTCACGTTTATACATAACTTATTTTGGTGAACCACTGTAATACATTAGCATGTATTTTAATACAAAGTACATAATAAAATCACGTTTGAAACATTTGTGCACGTAGCATGCCTAATGTATTGTCTATTTCCTCATATTTATTGACATCTAAGGATAAAGAGACACGGTTTAAAATACGACAAACATAGTATGACATCATTGATACCACGAACAAACAGATATCAAACAAACAGGATATTGTATCATTGTGTGGGCACGTGAACATCACAACTAGGTTACAGATCAATAACAAAAGAATATCATTCATGTTTTTAAACTGTGTAAGTTGAAATGATACGTTAAGACAACTATGTATGAAAGTGAACAAAGTAACTGACACCGGCTACAAACCAAGCAATTAAATGCATGCATCACAGTAACAAGCAGTTAAAAGGCATGAGGAGCAAGGACTTGTAGCAGCCTCTTGGACTGGTGTAGTCATGCCCTTCATCTTGTTGGTGTGACAATCCTTAAAGATTTATACTGCATTTGGTTCAGGTTATTTTTGGTCCGCAGAAGCTTTCCTTTGTATTTGGAACAAGTCAATATAAATATGATACTAGGGCACATCAAAAAGAGGAAATAACAGCTATTTACAAGTGCCTCCCAGTGTGCAATATAGTTATGAGATCATGTTGTCTGCTGGATTTTCACTTTAGAACTGTTGGTCTTGTTCTTGAAATAGTTATCCTAGAAGAAGATAGACTTATAAGGCACATGCGCAAATACGAGTTCAATATGTGATCTGATCACATACATATACCATACATGATACTTCGGATCAGACCAGTGTTTAAGAAGGGTTGGCCAGTCTTCGTCCGTAATATATTCCACTGGAGATGTTTGGGCAATTTCATTGTTAGCCTTGCCTTCAACGTGAGTTTTTCTAAGGTGATACCGATATTGTCGCAGAGCAAACTGAAAAATATGAGTGCATGCTTGTTCGGTTGCATTATCTTTCAGATCCAGCTTGAACCTCATTTGTTGAAAAAAGAATGGAAGCCTCATTAGGAGCAAGCTAGAAAGTATGGGACATAGTAAGACAATATTACAAATTGTGGTGAATAACATTACTCACGGATAAATGGTCAAGGAAGGTGTTAAACTGGTTTCGTCTTTGTCATTCCTGTATTGGATCCATGTTGGGGGGATACGTGCATGACATCTAACGACAACGGTTGCCTCTGATACTAACTTGGCTGACTCTGTAGCATCACATGGTCTTTTTAAACCTGCCTTAAAATGGATCTCCATTCTTCCTCCTTTAGGTTTTTTTAACCTGTCAAGCATTATCCCTGATGTTTGTTTCCTCTTGCGCCAAGGTGCTAATTCAACAGCGAATATAGAAAGTGTTTGTGCACATCAAACTGTGAGAGTACATATAAAGGAGCATGCAACTGCAACTTGACTCGGTCACGTAGCTTCTTGGTGTTGATGCTCATGAGGTTCATCATATCTTGTCAAGTCATGTAGTGTTAGCAGCGCTTCGGAAGTAGTGTTATGTGGGAAGGCAGCTTGGGAACATGCCACTTGCGGATCATTCGAACGAGTAACTCGTTGAGATGTCAATATCGTGGAAGGACGTGTTGCAGTCACTAGGGCTATCTTTGCTTGTTAGCTGCAACTATTCGCTTGGTTTGTGCTTTGTCTAATGGTGTTGCAGCTAGTGGAGGAATGGATACCGTGTTTGTAAATTTAGCCAGTGGACTTCCATCTTCTACTACACTATTAAGTACCGGTAGAATCCCAAGGGAAGCTCCTTTTCCGTTGCTCCTGATGACTAACATCATCCCCTACCATACTCTTTTCCTTACTCTTTTTTTACTTTGCCATGTCAAGTCGTACCCACAAGACAAAATAATACATTACTCTTCAGAACTTATTGATGCATGATACAGACGAACAATACTTTGAAGTAAGACAAACATATAAGGAGGATGGAATATGTACGAAAAATAGGACGGCATGACATGAAATATTCACAACTTAGTCATAGGCTCATAGCTATCTCATGCACCATGGAGAAAACAAAATCCCCTCCATGCTCCCGTGATGCGCCTCGCACGTGCGTCAATGGGGAACCCTAAGGCGCCACTGCTGTCGGGGGCCTCCCCTCCTCCCTTGCCGCCATGGGGTGTGGCCAGGCGAAACCTGGTCGGCGGCGGGGCCTTTCTTCCCTCCTCATGTGGACGCCTTGACACAGGACGCGTGACTACATTACGAGCCTGCATATTTTTCTCGATGTGGCTGAGGCAAACAAGCAGAATGGTTTTATGTATTGTCCATGTACTGTCTGTGGGAATACGAAGGGTCACTCAAAGGATTACTCTGACTCAAAACCCTTCACTTGCACCTTGAGAAGGGTTTCATGCCACACTATAATGTTTGGACCAAGCACGGAGAAAGAGGGGTTATGATGGAAGATAACGAAGAAGAACAGGATGATGACAACTATCCTATGTTCCCTGAATACGGATGGAGTCAGAGAACAAAATTACTGAGTGCTACCTCCACCACTACCTTGAGAAGACCCTGCAGGGAAAACCTAGACCCCGGAAGCCAGATAACATATGAAAAAATAACATTAAAAATATAAAAACATAACATATGCAAAAAATAAAAAAGTTGCCCGCCTACTAAGCCACCACGGCCTGCATATGACTATAAACCGTACATATGGGCCAGGATGCAGGCCCATAGTCGGGGAATCTTTGCTAGAAAATTTGTTTCGTTACAAACACGGACAAACATTTGACAAGTCGGGGAATCTTCGCTAGAAAATTTCAGCAGCATAACACGGGAAGAAATTATTGCACAAAGGCATTACAACCTCTACACGACCATTTGTTCTTGCACACCAGATCAGTTTTTGGAACTCGTCCAAATCACTACAAAGGCAAGCAAGCAGGCTCACCGTTCACCACAACTCCCAAAAGAACAACACTAACACAATCTAGCTAAGAGGATGAACCTAATAGTTGATACGTCTCCAACGTATCTATAATTTATGAAGTATTCATGCTATTATATTATCAACCTTGGATGTTTTATATGCATTTATATGCTATTTTATATGGTTTTTGGGACTAACCTATTAACCTAGAGCCCAGTGCCAGTTTCTGTTTTTTCCTTGTTTTAGAATATCGCAGAAAAGGAAAACCTAACGGAGTCCAATTGACCTAAAACTTGACAGAGCTTATTTTTGGACCAGAAGAAGGCCACGGAGTCAAAGAGTTGGGCCAGAAGAGTCCCGGGCTGCTCACGAGGGTGGGGGGCGCGCCCACCCCCTGGGCGCGCCTCCCTGCCTCGTGGACAGCCCGGAGACCCCCTTGACTTTTTCTCGACGCCAACACCTCTCATATATACCCAAACTTCCAGAAGGAAACCTAGATCGGAAGTTCCGCCGCCGCAAGCCTCTGTAGCCACGAGAAATCAATCTAGGCCCTCTCCGTCACCCTGCCGGAGGGGGCCATCATCACCGGAGGCCATGGAGGAGGATCCCGGAGGGGCCATCATCGCCATGAAGGCCAAGGACCAGAGGGATAACCTCTCCCCATCCAGGGGGGACACTACAAGAAATATGTCAACTTGTCACCCTCACTATTGGCCGCTGAAAGGTCATAGTTTTTCATTTGCGACCTCTTTGTGACCAAAAACAGAAGGTCAAAAGCTGGCAGTCATAAACTGAAATTAGCGACCTTCTCTGTGAGAAGGTCGTAGACATTTACGACCAAAACAGAAGGTCGTTGAACCCATGACCTTTTGTTTTGGTCACTGGCTGTCTTCCCAGGCCATGTCGGATCTGACGTGGCAATCTAACGTGGCAAAATTGCGACCAATTGAAAAGGTCACTGACAAGATTCAGCCCGGTCCGATTCGGTGTTTTACATGGGCCGAGCCCATTAATTTAGCCTATTTGTGTTTTTTTCCATCATTTTTTGTTGGGTTCATGGGCCTGGCCCATTTTATTTTCTAGGACGTAGCCTTCTATAATTCATTTCTTTTTGGGCCTCGGCCCTTTTACAATCCAATCTATTTTGGGCCTCCACAACATGCATTTAGAAGCTTCACATCACAAGGGCAGATGGCTATTCCAGCTTACATCTCAACATGTACGTATGTATCCAAACCATTTCATTTCTTTCAACACAAAGGATTCTTTCAACAGCCACAACAGTAGACAGTAGATACATTCAATAGAGACTGAATTAACATAGAAATGAAGCAACAATGGGCAGACCGAGTACAGGAACTACAACTACATGGGACTACGGCTACCATTTCTATTTCTACACGCTTGCAAGAGAGGGAGGGACTACCAAGGAGCTAAACTAACAGTGGCGGAGCTAAACTAACAGCGATCATCCATCATTAATCAGTGACAGTAGCAATGAGTGGCAGCGGCGACGTTCGAGAGACACCCTCCCCCTGCTGCTGCTTGGTGTGCTTGCTACTGCTTGGTTTGCTGCACCACTAGCCGCCCTGCACACAGCAAGAATTTTAGCTTTACATAAGGTTTACAAGAACAGGACCTTGATACATGAGATTGACATTCACAAGCTATTTGCATTTATATTTAGAACTGCGTCACACCATTTACATTACTAGTTATGTATTGACATACTTATCTAAAAGAACATATATAGAATATGCATGGCACAAGTGCAGGTCCTAGTTACTGGCTACACATGTAACACCAATAAAATGGATAGAACAATAATGGGAACAACTCCAGATTACACACAAAGCTCCATCCATAGTGCCGGCTATGGATAAAATCATGCACACTCCCAACAGAACTTAGTCACACAGTATAATTCTGACTATACTATAACCAGAGAACTAAAGATTGTCACACATTATAATTCTGACTATAATATAACCAGAGAACTAAAGATTCTACGTACTTAGAACTCAACTAATAAGTGAGAATGATCTGATTGTATGCAAATAATCTTTTTTTATTTGTTTATATTACTAAAGCAGACATATCTTCCTTTATGTGAAGAAGTCTGCTTTCTTCTTTAGTTAGTATAGTAATCGTTCCATGCAAATCAATAGTGTATGTATGCTTGATCATGGTCTGTAGATTACACGCATAGAGGAACAGAATCCTAAACAAAATAATGTCAAACAACGGTGGGTGCTCAACCTATTTACCACACACAAGCAACACTTAAACCATAGCATGTGCATATACTTGTGTCACATCAGGGGGTTTAGAATGTACTCAATATATTCTAATAAAAAGGATTGGGAGTAGAGGGAGAGGGAGGTGGAGATGGACGTGCTACCTGTTGCGGCGGCGGTGCCTCTTGGTGGTCGTGCTTGAGCTCCTCCTAAAGCTGCTCACTAACCTGCAGGAAAAACAAGACCATGGGTGAGCTGCAGCACAGGCACATACATTAAGTGAAGATAAGGAGAAGAACCTGGAAAAAGAGAGGTGATCTGTCCTCCTCCGTCCGTGCCCCTCCTCCTCCTAAGTGCCGATGTCAAACAGCCTCCGTTCGTCCCTAGCGAGCACCATGCGCCTTGGTTGGCCATGATGCCCTTGTCCTCTGCTGCACGGATGAAAACCAAAGCATCAATATAGCTACACTAGCACATACTACAAACATGGTATCACAGACATTCTCTAATCGACTAGCACCCAAATATATACATGCACCAGTTATTATACGCTTAAGCCTCCTTAGTTTAGTGATCATTTACCCATAAAATTTTTCACCAAGGATTGCACCAGTACATCATGATTCGTTGAGATATACTAAACTACATCATCACAGGAACGACGAGCAGTTTTAGATCTTACAAACTAATGTTCCACGCATAGTCTTAGTGCTCCATCAAAGAATCAACTAAATTTTCTCTCAAGCATACAAACAAAGTTTAGGGAAAACCAAGCATGAACAAGCACTTATTGTGCAGGACACATAGCTATTTCATAATCACTCAGTGTGGATATGTTTGCTAAATGTATTTTGCACAAAAAGGTGAGGCTCCCAACAGCCCAATATTATGACTACTACAGTTCGGATTTTGATAATAAAACTGACATGTGTAATCATATAGCTAATAAAATACATGGAACAATATGAGTACATCTCCAAACAGCTAATAAATCCCATAGTACCACAAGGACATGCACTGCAGTATATCTTGCAATGCGGGTTTTTGACTTAACAGTAACATACCCTGCATAGTAGTAACCAGGGAATTAATAAATTTGAATAGAGATTCTGAAACTAAGAATTTCATATTGAAATAATTTTCCAGAATAAGATTGCAAAGCTGAAAAAGCAAGGACATCAGAGAATATTTGATTGCAACATTCCACAGGGTTGGAAAGCAGCTCGACATGTTTCTCAGACAAGAAAAACATTACAAGTAATTAATCACTGCTCCAAAACAAGAAAACATGCTACTGATGCATGATAATATTTGTGTCAAAGAGTTTCTGCAAGAAGTTACTCCTAATGCTACTGATGCAAAACTACTCCTAATGGACTGCTACAGCTATACTCCATGTACTGCTGTCCAGGAGTATTCCAATTCATCTTTTAAAAAAATGTTCAAGCACTGACTGAAAAAGGAATGCAAAAAGAGATGCAGTACCCAGCTGTACTCCAGTGGAGAGCATCCGCCCAAAAGAAAACAAAGATAATGGCTGAAAAAATTACTCCAGTTTATACTCCTCTTTTAGCAGTACAGATTATAGCTAATGCAACATCATGGGAGATGATGTCCAGGAGTATTTGCAAATGATACATCATCATGGAGTAGGATAACATGTTTTAGCAGTACAGGTTATAGAGTAAGCAAGCAAGCAATCATGGGAGCTGATGCTGCCAGTTAATATCAGCACATGACAAGACAAAAACCATGGCATCAACACAAGCATCAAGAGCATACTAACACCTAAACTGATACAAAATTGATGGAGTCCCATCCATCCATGAGAGAAGAAAGTGCCTTTGGTTGATAAAGAGAAGAGAACACTTCCTCTTGCTGGGATCAAACCAGAGGATACCAACCCATCCAGCAATTTGCAGGTTGTGTGGCTCGAAGTCATGGTGCCGGACACCACGTCCATGGCAAAAGAAATGCCCTTGCAAAGCTGGTACACCATGATCAACGTCCGCGTCCGTGAGGTGCGCCTTGGCGCTCCCGGCCTCCACGTACCTACCAAAAGACCCATTCAAAATTCAGATCACACCTACACAAGGCGAACCATTCAAATTCGAACCAACTCAAAGCAGAGCAGGACACATTGGGTACACTACAATATAGTTGAGATGCAAATACCAAGTCCTAGTTCAGTTCTACTCAAAGAGAAAGATGATGATACATATTTTAAGCTTAGGCTCCCTGTTATATTAGTCTTAAAAACAGATTGTAAGCTTGGCTGGCATGGTACATAGAGACAACACCGCTGACTTCCCTTTTTATTTGATGAGACCTGAACCAGCAAGGAGCAAGCGATACAAACAGAACGTGCAAATTGCTCCAACAAGAAGAGATAGAAAATTGCTAAACGGCACTGCAATTAGTAGCATGCACGCTATTTCCTCTAAAACATAGCAACAGTCCTTCTCCACAATGCATATTAGACATCCAGAGTGTACAGAGTAAAACAAACTAGCATCTATTCCCGAAATCGAAGACAGCAGCAGAGATGGATGCACACCCAGAGATCTGTAGCGCCCGCCCCAGTGATGGCAAACGGCAGTAGGATTTAACCAACCGCCGGATGGAGAAGAGTCTCGTACCTTGGATCCCAACGGTCGGCGACTGCAGGGGGCGGAGCGGAGTCGCAGCAGCAGGGAACGTGATGTCCCGGCGAGGGGAAGTGGGCGGGGTAGAGGCGACGCCAAGGTACGGGGCGGTGGCGCCAACCAGAGCGACTCACCATGTCCTCGCGCTTGTTCTTGAGGGCGCAGGTGATGCAGGGCCACCGGATGGCCACCGGGCGCATCCCGCCGCCGCCTCCCCCCTCGACGACTTTCGCATCCTCGCCCTCGTCATCCTCCGCGGGCAGAAGGTGGACGGGGCCGTCAGATCTTGCCGGAAGAGATGGAGGAGGCCGGTGAAGCAGGGGCGGCCAGGATCGACTGCTAGGGTGGGGAACGACGAAGCAGAGCGCACGCCGGCCTGAGCTGGTAGCTGCTGGGTTGGATCTGGAGGCCGGCGGCGGGGCTGGTTGAGAGGAGGTCTCCGCCGGTAGGTGGGATCGGGGGAGAGGATTGGATCGAATCATGGGAGTCGGCCCCCGCAGCGACAACCCACAGGAACAGCACGCGGCGACAACCCAGCCCCTGCACGGCGGCGAGGTTGGTCGAGGACGAGGGAGACGAGGGGAGAGTGAGGGCGGCGGCGGAGGTGGGTGGCGACGAGGTTCAGAGGGGTGGGTGGCGGCGACGAGGGGGACGAGGGGGATCTGCATCGGGGGAGAGGGGAGAGGATCTGAGAGGGGGGGGGGAGAAAGAAAGAAAGAATGGAGGCGGGGGGGGGGGTGGGTGGAAAATGTCCATGAGGACAGACCTAGAGTTACGGCCCGGGTGGGTTTGGGTCGTTGGATCCGAAAGCATCCGACGGTGGTTGATGTGTGATCTGCGTGATATGCTCATGGTCCAATCAGAACGCAACAAACCATTTGATGACCTTATGACCATATAAATTGGTCGTGATCGATTCAAGATAAAAAATTTCATTCCATTTTTCAGTGCTCAAAATGAGTATTTTTGTGAAAGTCCTATCAAATATTTGTTCAAATGATATCATATTTTGCACAAGTTTACATCGTGGATTTGCAAACAATATTGACAAAGGGAGTTTTTACTTCCTTTGCACGAAAAATCAATTTTCCATTTTTCGAGTGCCCAAAATAAGTTTTTTTGTGAAGGACCTATAATATATTTGTTGCAAAATTGGACCAAATCATTTTTCTAAAATACTAGGCCATATTTAATGCACAATTGACCAAATGGTTGGGTGTAAAAAGTTTTGATCCACCTCTCGTCAAAAAGACAAATTTCCGCCGATTCAGTTGGAAGCGGATCTAATTTGAACTGTAGCTGCCTTGTAGTTTGCTCTTTATTTTTTCCAAAAATCATTTCTAGGTACATAAGTATCTATTTAATCAGAGAAACACCAAAAAAATTCCAAGATTCAACCACTAGCTAGGAGTGGTTATTCCCGCCGTTTTGACCGCATTTTGAAACGGGCATAAAAAATTCAAAACAAATAAAAAAATTGGGAAACCTTCGCATTGTGTCATTATATGTGGCGAAGTTCCTAGGAAAAATAACAAACTTGTAATACGGCAATTATTTTAAAAAAGTGTTCTCAGAAACGAGCTATCACGTGTGCAGATCAATGGCTTTCAAGCCAAATGATCAATCTTATGGCCACATTCATGGCATAGTTTGTTCAAATGATCTCATATTGTGCACAAGGCTGCATATTGGAATGCCAAACAATGTTGCCTAAGGAAGTTTTCATTTTCTTTGGACGAAAAAACATTTTCCATTTTTCGAGTGCCCGAAATGAGGTTTTTTTGTGAAGGACCTCCCAAATAATTGTTGCAAAATCCAAATCATTTTTCTAAAATACTAGGACATATTTGATGCACAATTGACCAAATGGTTGGGTGTAAAAAGTTTTGATCCACCTCTCGTGAAAAAGACAAATTCCCGCCGATTCAATAGGAAGCGGGTCAAATTTGAACTGTAGCTGCCTCGTAGTTTGCTCTTTATTTTTCCAAAAATAATTTCTAGGTACATAAGTATCTATTTAATCAGATAAACACCAAAAAATTCCAAGATTCAACCACTAGCTAGGAACGGTCAAGCCCGCCGTTTTGACCGCATTTTGAAACGGGCATAAAAATTTCAAAAAAATCAAAAAATTGGAAAACCTTCGCATTGTGTCATTATATGTGGCCAAGTTACTAGGAAAAATAATAAACTTGTACTACGATAATTATTTTTAAAAAGTGTTCTCAGAAACGAGCTATCATGCATGAAGATTCATGGCTTTCAAGCCAAATGATCAATCTTATGGCCATATTCATGGCATAGTTTGTTCAAATGATCTCATATTGTGCACAAGGGTGCATCTTGGAATTCCAAACAATGTTGCCTAAGGGAGTTTCCATTTTCTTTGCACGGAAAATTCATTTTCCATTTTTCGAGTGCCCCAAATGAGGTTTTTTTGTGAAGAACCTACCAAATAATTGTTGCAAAATTGGACCAAGTCATTTTTCTAAAATACTAGACCATATTTAATGCACAATTTACTAAATGGTTGGGTGTAAAAAGTTTTGATCCACCTCTGGTGAAAAAGACAAATTTCCGCCGATTCAGCTGGAAGCGGGTCAAATTTGAACTGCGGCTGCCTCATAGTTTGCTCTTTATTTTTTCCAAAAATCATTTCTAGGTAAATAAGTATCTATTTAATCAGAGAAACATCAAAAGTTTTCCAAGATTCAACCACTAGCTAGGAACGGTCATTCCCGCCGTTTTGACCGCATTTTGAAACGGGCATAAAAAATTCAAAAAAATCAAAAAATTGGAAAACCTTCGCATTGTGTCATTATATGTGGCCAAGTTCCCAGGAAAAATAACAAACTTGTAATACGACAATTATTTTAAAAAAGTGTGCTCAGAAACAAGCTATCACGTGTGGAGATCAATGGCTTTCAAGCCAAATGATCAATCTTATGGCCACATTCATGACATAGTTTGTTCAAATGATCTCATATTGTGCACAAGGGTGCATATTGGAATGGCAAACAATGTTGCCTAAGGAAGTTTTCATTTTCTTTGGACGAAAAAACCATTTTCCATTTTCGAGTGCCCAAAAGGAGGTTTTTTTGTGAAGGACTTCCCAAATAATTGTTGCAAAATTGGACCAAATCAATTTTCTAAAATACTAGGACATATTTAATGCACAATTGACGAAATGGTTGGGTGTAAAAAGTTTTGATCCACCTCTTGTGAAAAAGACAAATTTCCGCCGATTCAGGTGGAAGCGGGTCAAATTTGAACTGCAGCTGCCTCATAGTTTGCTATTTATTTTTTCAAAAAATCATTTCTAGTTACATAAGTACCTATTTAACCATAAATACATGGTTTGGTGGCGATACATCGAGGTTTGGGCGGTGGCCGAGGGCCCCAACCCTAGAGCGCGTAAAGTCGCATGCCCGCCGCGTGGTCACCGCGTGACTGTGGTGTTGCCCTGTGTTCTGGGCTGCCTAGGCATGTCTAATGGGTTGGGCACTCCCCAGGTAGGTGCTAGGAAGAAAATTACAACATAAGATTCTCACGAGGAGACCGATCGATGCTCAAACATGAATTAGCAGCCAAGTGTTTGATTAGCGGTACGGGAAATATACATGTATAATGGGCGTGAGTTTTGGCTGAGGATGATCAGTTACTAAGAAGACTGTCTTCACAAATTTTCAGCTCAAAAGGAGGAGCCTAGATGGTACTTGCTTTGCAAAGTACCACACTGGTCATAAATACGAATGTTGAAGCTGGGCTCAAAATAATGAATGGATTGAGCTGGCATTTGGTGGAGGATGGTTATTTGGGCATAGGAAAGCACTGTAGAAAATGGATACTATTTGGACATGCGAAAGTGGTACTTCCTTCACAAAGTATTGTTCTGAACAGAATAGGAAAATGAATATTGTTGAATTATTTTTGAACTTGGCAAGGAAGGTTTTTTTACATATTTGACGAAGATATGACCCAAAGAATTTATGAGATTTTTTTGGGAATTTTGGGAATGACAGAAATATAGGTTGCTTCACAACCTGGGGCAAAAAATGCCACATGGACATGACACATTGGCAAAACTAATGAGGTGGCGCCTAGTCATAGCAACCCATCACAATTTACAAGGTTATGACCATCTATATTGGTCGTGATCAGCTAGAAATAAGGCCGCGGACCAGTGCTATCTGCTTTATGACCATTTCGTGTAAGGAAATTACGACCTTTCTGACCAAAATGGTCGTTATAGTTTAGGGTTTGGAGCCCCCCGAACAGCTTTTGACCAATTGGTCTGAAATGGTCATAGATCTATGACCAATTCTTCCAGGGTCACTGACAGAAGGTCACTAGTTGACATATTTCTTGTAGTGGGAGGCCATGGAGGAGGAAGCACAAGGGGGGAACCTCTCCTCCTCTCTCTCGGTGGCACCGGAGTGCCATCGGGAGGGGAATCATCGCCGCGGTGATCGTCTTCATCAACATCACCATCATGATCACCATCCTCATCTCTTTTACGCGGTCCACTCTCCCGCACCCCGCTGTAATCCCTACTTTAAAATGGTGCTTTATGCCACATATTATGATCCAATGATGTGTTGCCATCTTATGATGTTTTGAGTAGATATCCTTTGTCTTTGGGTTGATTGATGATCTACATTGATACGAGTTGTATGTTTTATTTTGGTGTTGTCCTATTGTGCCCTCCGTGTCGCGCAAGCATGAGGGATTCCCGCTGTAGGGTGTTGCAATACGTTCATGATTCGCTTATAGTGGGTTGGTGAGTGACTGAAACACAAACCCGAGTAAGGGGGTTGTTGCGTATGGGAATAAAGAGGACTTGATGCTTTAATGCTATGGTTGGGTTTTACCTTAATGATCTTTAGTACTACCTCCATTTCAGTTTACAAGTCCTGTACGTATATCTAGGTTGTCAATTTTATCACCCTAATATAAACTATATAACACAAAAATTATACCTTTTGAAAGTAGAAACTCCGTAGTTTATGTTGGTATATTTTTTGTAATATATGAATTGTATTAGGTTGGTCAAATTGACGATCTAGGGGTACGCGCACGCCCTGTAAACTGAGAGAGAGGTAGTAGTTGTGGATGCTTGCTAGAGTTCCAATCATAAGTGCATATGATCCAAGAAGATAAAGTATGTTAGCTTATGCCTCTCCCTCATATGAAATTGCAATGACGACTATCGGTCTTGTTAACAATTTCCTAGGACAATTCCGCACACTGATGCATCATTATTCCACACTCGCTATTTATAATATTTAGTAGTATATTCTAACTTTATGATAACAGAAACTACTTTTATATTTTAGCTCTCCGATATCATGCAAAGTTATCCTCTTCATACCCACACCATAGTTTTATTTCTCGTTTCTAGTTGGAAGCAAACGTTCGGTGTACGTAGAGTCGTATCAGTGGCAGATAGGGCTTGAGAGAATATTGATCTTACCTTTAGCTCCTTGTGGGTTAGACACTCCATACTTATCACTTCCACCTTTGGAAATTGCTACGATGATTCCCTACACTTGGGGATTATCAAGCTCTTTTCTGGCGCCGTTGCCGGGGAGCAATAGCGTGGGGTTGATATTCTCGTGTGTGCTTGTTTGCTTTCTTCACTAAGTAGATTTTGTTTTTCCTTTTTGTTTCTGTCTAGTTGTGGGTGAAACATACAAAAAATTTAAAAGAATGAAAATACAAAAATATTATTACTTGCCTCTCATGCCTAAAAAGTTTTTCAAAAAGAGAAGTGATTGGAAAGTTATGCATTGAAGAAGTGAGGGTCGACCTTGAGCACTTGTGTTCATGCTCACGGAAACAATGTAGAATTTTTCATGGAAGTTTCTCTATAAATAATTATACCCTTGTATATATCCATTGTATTATAAAAATAATGTGCCAAGCTTTGGTTTTAGGATGATTAGATTGCTTGTTTACTATGTGCAGAACAAAAACAGAAACTTTGGCTGTAGCGCGTGATTTTACATTTTTTACTGGAAGGTCAAATGGGTCTGAACCTTTTTGCATATTACTTATGTACAAATTTTTCAAATTTTCAAATTTATTTCATAATTTTAGGAGTTACAGAAGTTTACTAAACTTCCAGATTACTACAGACTGTCCTGTTTTTGGCAGATTCTGTTTTTCGCGTGTTGTTTGCTTATTTTGATGAATCTATGGCTAATATCGGGGGGTATGAACCATAGAGAAGTTGGAATACAGTAGGTTTAACACCAATATAAATAAAGAATGAGTTCATTACAGTACCTTAAAGTGATAGTTTGCTATATTACACTAACGGATCTCACAAAGTTTTTGTTAAAGTTTTGTGTGGATGAAGTGTTCGAAGAACGAGGAGTTACCGATGTGAGAAGAATAAAGAGAGGCAAGAGTTCAATCTTGGGGACGCCCAAGGCACCCCACGTAAATATTCCAAGGATACTCAAGCATCTAAGCTTGGGTATGCCCCGGTTGGCATCCCATCTTTCTTCTTCAACAAATATCGGTATACCTCGGTTTTTGTTTTGTTCACATGATTTGTGTCCTTTGTGTTTTTGTTTTTCCTTTAAGAACCAAGCTAGTATGAGATAGCCCTTCATTGATTTATAGAATACTTCATGTGCTTCACTTATATCTTTTAAGTATGATCTTATAGAATCGCTCTTTGTGCTTCACTTAAATCATTTGAGTATGATTTTATAGAATGCTTCGTGTGCTTCACTTATATATTTTGAGCTTGGATATTGGTTAGTCTATATTAATTAAAGAATGCTCCATGAACTTCACTTATATCTTTTGGAGTATGAATAATACTATCATCTAAAGCGGGTTTGGAAAAGTATCAACTTTAGGAATTAGTGATCCCACTATTCCAAATGAGAAGAATTTTGCTTATGTGGAGAGTAGAAAATTTTCTATTCTTGTAGATCATGAAAAGAATGCTTTATTTGATAGTTATATTGTTGAATTCATTCATGATGCTACTGAAAATTATTATGAGGGAGTAATATATGCTTGTAGTAGTTGCAATAATATCAAGTTTCCTCTCTATGTGCTTAAAGTTTTGAAGTTATACTTCTTTTGCCTTCCTATGCTAGTTGATTCTTGTTCCTATAAATTGTGTGCTCACAAAATCCCTAGGCATAGGAAGTTGGTTAGATTCAAATGTGCTAGTCCTATTCTTCATGATGCTCTCTTTATGTTTCAATTCTTATCTTTTATGTGAACATCATTGAAATCATCATGCCTAGCTAAAAGGCATTAAAGAAAAGCGCTTGTTGGGAGACAACCCAATATTTACCCTTACTGTTTTTGTGTGTTTACATGATTAAGCTACTGTAGTAATCATGTTTTATAGCTTTTGTTTCAATAAAGTGCCAAGTAAGACCTTCGGGAAGACTTGGGTGAAAGTTAATGTGATCTTGCTGTAAAAAACAGAAACTTTGCGCTCACGGGATTAGCTACCATTTTTTTTACAGAAGAGTGCTTTTGAGTTGAATATTTTTGCAGAAGATTGATAGACAAATTCCTCACGTCCACCAATTTATTTCATAATTTTTGGAGTAGCAGAAGTATGGTTTATGTTCAGATCATTACAGACTGTTCTGTTTCTGATAGATTCTGTTTTCATTGCATAGTTTGCTTGTTTTCTAGTTTCTATGGCTTATATTTCTCACTATAAATTGTAGAAATTATATGGTACAGTAGGCATTGTGTGAGAACAATTATGATCCTTGTCTTTGACAGTACCAAAGTGAATGGTTTACTCTTTATCATACTAACCTATCTCACGAAGTTCCGTTAAGTTTGGTGTGATTGAAGTTTTCAAGCTTTGGGTGAGATATCGATATGAGGAGAATAAGGAGTGGAAAGACCCTAAGCTTGGGGATGCCCAAGGCACCCCAAGGTAATACTCAATGAAGACTCAAGCGCCTAAGCTTGGGGATGCCCCGGAAGGCATCCCCTCTTTCGTCTTCAAAACTGTCGGTATACCTTACCCGGAGCTATATTTTTATTCGTCACATGATATGTGTTTTGCTTGGAGCGTATTTTAAATTTTACTTGCTGTTTGAATAAAGTCATTGGATCTGAATTATTGAATGAAAAAGAATCCTCCCATGGCTAGTTAATTATTTGACTACTTAGTGTTCTTCACTTATATCTTTTGGAGTAGTTTGTCATTTACTCATGTGCTTCACGTATATCCTATGAGTAAATAGTTGAATGAACTGAATGTCATAAATCTGAATTTATATATGTTTCATATGCTTATAACATGGGGAGTAACGACTTCACACATAATAAGTATAGGAAGTAAACTTATTGAAAGTTAGCAAACGCAGAATTGGTCACTTGAACAATTCATGAAAGAATATTGAAGGAAGAGAGATTTCACATATAAATATAATATCCTTGACATCTTTTGTAATTGTGAGCACTCATTAAAATATGACATGCTAAAAAGTTGATGTTGGACAAGGAAGACAACTTAATGGGTTATGTTTTCCTATATCCGACACATTATATTGTCTTGGATCATCCAACATGTTGAGCTTGCCTTTCCCTCTCATGCTAGCCAAATTCTTTGCACCAAGTAGAAATACTACTTGTGCTGGCGAATATCCTTAAACCCGGTTTTGCCATGAGAGTCCACCATATCTACCTATGGATTGAGTAAGATCCTTCAAGTAAGTTGTCATCGGTGCATACAATAAAAATTGCTCTCTAAATATGTATGATCTATTAGTGCGAAGAAAATAAGCTTTATACGAACTTGTGCTAGGGAAGAAATAAAAGCGACGGACTGCATAATAAAGGTCTCTATCACAAGAGGCAATATAAAGTGACGTTCTTTTGCATTAAGATTTTGTGCATCCAACCTTAAAAGCACATGACAACCTCTGCTTCCCTCTGCGAAGGGCCTATCTTTTACTTTTATCTTCTATCTTATTTAAGAGTCATGGTGATCTTCACCTTTTCTTTTTACATTTTATCCTTTGGCAAGCACATTGTGTTGGAAAGATCCTAATATATATATATCCAATTGGATGTAAGTTATCATGAACTATTATTGTTGACATTACCCTTGAGGTAAAAGGTTGGGAGGAGAATCTATAAGCCCCTATCTTTCTCTGTGTCCGATTAAAACTTTGAACCCATAAATATCACGTGAGTGTTAGCAATTGCGAAAGATTAAATGATAGTTGAGTATGTGGAGTTTGCTAAATCAAAGCTCTGACATAGACCCTTCCTGGAAATAAGATGAATTGCAATTGTTTGATGACTAAGAGCACTGTTTGTTAGTTTTCAAGAAAGTTTATGATCTATACTTTAACATGTGTTACTTGATCATGAAAAGTTTTATGAGATGAGCTACTGTTATGACATATAACGATGCTAGAAAAGGTGATTGAAATTATCATTGATCAAACTTGTGCACCTGCTAGCATTCACACTTCATATATTATTTCTTTTATCATTTACCTACTCGAGGACGAGCAGGAATTAAGCTTGGGGATGCTGATACGTCTCCAACATATCTATAATTTATGAAGTATTCATGCTATTTTATTATCAAACTTGGATGTTTTATATGCATTTATATGCTATTTTATATGGTTTTTGGGACTAACTTATTAACCTAGAGCCCAGTGGCAGTTTCTGTTTTTTTCCTTGTTTTAGAATATCGCAGAAAAGGAAAACCAAACGGAGTCCAATTGACCTGAAACTTGATGGAGCTTATTTTTGGACCAGAAGAAGGCCACGGAGTCAAAGAGTTGGGCCAGAGGAGTACCGGGCTGCCCACGAGGGTGGGGGGCGTGCCCACCCCCCTGGGCGCGCTTCCCTACCTCGTGGACATCCCGAAGACCCCCCTGACTTGTTCTCGACGCCAACACCTCTCATATATACCCAAACTTCCAGAAAGAAACCTAGATCGGAAGTTCCGCCGCCGCAAGCCTCTGTAGCCACGAGAAATCAATCTAGGCCCTCTCCGGCACCCTGCCGGAGGGGGCCATCATCACCAGAGGCCATGGAGGAGGATCCCGGAGGGACCATCATCGTCATGAAGGCCAAGGACCAGAGGGAGAACCTCTCCCCATCCAGGGGGAGGCCATGGAGGAGGAAGCACAAGGGGGAGAACCTCTCCTCCTCTCTCTCGGTGGCGCTGGAGTGCCATCGGGAGGGGAATCATCGCCGCGGTGATCGTCTTCATCAACATCACCATCACCATCCTCATCTCTTTTACACGGTCCACTCTCCTGCACCCCGCTGTAATCCCTACTTGAACATGGTGCTTTATGCCACATATTATGATCCAATGATGTGTTGCCATCTTATGATGTTTTGAGTAGATATCCTTTGTCTTTGGGTTGATTGATGATCTAGATTGATACGAGTTGTATGTTTTATTTTGGTGTTGTCCTATTGTGCCCTCCGTGTAGCGCAAGCGTGAGGGATTCCCGCTGTAGGGTGTTGCAATACGTTCATGATTCGCTTATAGTGGGTTGGTGAGTGACTGAAACACAAACCCGAATAAGGGGGTTGCTGCGTATGGGAATAAAGATGACTTGATGCTTTAATGCTATGGTTGGGTTTTACCTTAATGATCTTTAGTAGTTGCGGATGCTTGCTAGAGTTCCGATCATATGTGCATATGGTCCAAGAAGAGAAAGTATGTTAGCTTATGCCTGTCGGTGTGGAACGACACCTATGGGATCACAAGAATCCCTACTATGGTTGCCGGGGCGCGGGGTTGCGAGAAGAGCAGGGCTAGTAGACAGCACAAGGATCGTTTACCCAGGTTCGGGCCGCGAGGATGCGTAAAACCCTAGTCCTGCTTTGGTGGGTGTATTTCAGAGAGTTCTTGAGCTCTCGAACTAGCTGTATTCAGTGCGTGGTTCGAAAGAGCCGAATCCTTCTCCAGTATGCCATGGGCCTCCTTTTATAGTCGGAAGGGGCTGCCACAGTGGCACACAGGAGGTGGAAAGGCGTACAGTGCCCTGCGCTTATCGCTCGTATTACAGGACAAGACGCATTTAATGCGTAGCTTAGGTGCCCCCTCGCTTTATCGGGGACGGGGGCGAGGCCCATCCCGTCCGTCGCTGCTCCTCCTCGCTTCGACACGCGCCTTGGCCAGCGCTGCGTGCGGCGCCGTTTAGGCAGGCAGGCAGCTGAGGTGGCGCGATGGTGGAGCCTTCACGAAGATCTGCATGCTACCACGCAGGCGCTTGATGAGTTGGCCTGGGAGCTGCATATTGCCACGCAGGTGCCCGCCCAGCTGGTTTGGCTGGCAGCTGCATGTGAACGGTGGTGGAAGCTTGGTTGGCGTGGGCCTGGCGGTGGCCCTGCTGGCGTCCTTGGTGAGGGCCTTGCCGGGTGGCCGGCAAGGGTCTTGCCGTGTGGCCCGGCAAGGGTCTTGCTGTGGCGCGCTGCCGTCCCCGGCAAGGGCCTTGCCAGGGGTCTGGTGGTCTTCCTCGGCAAGGATCTTGCCGAGGATCATCGTCTTCTAATCCTCATCTGATCTTGAATATGTCTCCACAAAGATCTGCATGCCACCATAGAGGTGCCTTCCCGAGCCCTGGCCCCATGTGGATGATGGCGTTGGGGACCGTGGGCTCAAGGGTGGCTCGCTCTGTTGGTGCGGGGCGAGCTGCCCCGGCAAGGATCTTGCCGGGGGTGCGGAGGCTGCCCCCGGCAAGGGTCTTGCCGGGGGAACCTGCTTCGTCCCTCTGCTCTTTGTGGTCTTGGCCTTGGCGTTGCTCTGATCATCTTGGGCTTCCGTCTTACCTTGGCTCACCTCCCCTGTTCTGCTTAGCGTGACCGTGGGCGCGGCTCTGACTGCCCGTGCACAGGTAAAGGGGTACAAAAACGCACCCCTCTTTTTGTACACCGACAATGCCTCTCCCTCATATGAAATTGCAATGACGACTATCGGTCTTGTTAACAATTGCCTAGGACAATTCCGCACACCGATCCATCATTATTCCACACTCGCTATTTATAATATTTAGTAGTATATTCTAACTTTATGATAACAGCAACTACTTTTATATTTTAGCTCTCCGATATCATGCAAAGTTATCCTCTTCATACCCACAACATAGTTTTATTTTTCGTTTCTAGTTGGACGCAAACGTTCGGTGTACGTAGAGTCGTATCAGTGGCAGATAGGGCTTGAGAGAATATTGATCATACCTTTAGCTCCTTGTGGGTTCGACACTCCATACTCATCACTTCCACCTTTGGAAACTGCTACGATGATTCCCTACACTTGGGGATTATCAACAGCCATGCCATCTCTTCTTCAGCTAGGAACATCTTCTTCACTCTGAATTGATCGACACGCCACTCGAGGAGGCCGAGCCATGTGCCAAACAAATAATCTCGGCAAACATAGGTTCCCGGCGAAGTCGGTAGGCCATGTGGCTGCCATTCAAGCAAGTGCTGACGGGGACCCCCTCCCCAAGTCGGCGCCCCCCTCTCCCACACCTATAAGACTAGAAGGAGCAACATCTCACAATTTGCAGACAACACCCTACCATCTTGCAGCCAACACCCTAAACCTTTTGTTTCCTTACAAATAAGGACAAAATTTGGACAAGTCGTTGGAATTTCGGCCGACAATTTCAGCAGCATAAGGCGTTGGGTAGAAATTTGAGAAGCATTGAAACAATGGTATTATATATAACATATTGTTTCAAGTGGAAATACAAGCTTTGCCTCGTCCTATACCATCCATCAACACCACTACCAAGATAGATGATATCCGAGAGCTACTACCTATGTACTCCAATGCATCTATCCTACCAACGTAGCACAACAATTCTCAAAACAAGTAACTAATCTCGACAAACGGCAACCAACGGCTCCATCCATCATCGTGGCCTCGGGCTTCACCACCACGACCCCTTCTTCAGTCACACCACAAAGCTAACAAGAGCCCACTAGTAGCATAGCGACTGATGCCAACAAATCTTTTGAAGCATCATTGCACAAGCACCTGCACACCAGTCTATTTCGGTAAACATCAGTACAAATGCAACTTCCATATATAACATAATGTCGAAAGGGCAACAACAACAGATATAATATTAATCAACAAGTTATGTTTTACAAGACGACAATCCACTTCCCAATCTCAAAACCGGACCACAATCCGGACTACTAGTTGATACGACGACTAGCACGTCGACACACTTGAAGTGGACTCAACATTTGCATATATTAGAGGCTCATCATGCTGTCCAAGTCCAGCAATAACTGGCTGGCAGAAGTACAACCCAAATTTGGAGTGTTTCATTAGCACAATTGGCCAATCAATCACTAGTATTTTCACTGTTGGAAAAAAGGAAGATTTGGACCTACAGTTCTAGTTCCAGAAGTGTCCGAATTTACTTTATAAGCTAACCTATGAATTTTGTTGATGTTTAGTTAACTACCTACTACTGGATTATATTATAGGTTCACAACTAACATGAGAGTATCCTAATTAACTCTTTAGTGGAAAAGGACATATGGGGGTATCTAAAACGTACATGTACATCATTGCATATCCATCGATGGACGTGTGCCCAGAGAAAAAGGGAAGATCAGAGGAGGAAGAAGAGAGTACCTTCAATGTCGCTAGCCAAGGCCGAACTACGTCGTCGCCGATGAGGGTGAAGACGAGAGCTGGCTGGAACCACAACCACAGAACAAGTGAACCGACAGGAGGCACGGAATGACCACGTGAAGGACATTGGGGAGGAGCAGAGAACAGGCTCGCCGCCCCAAGCTACTACAACTGCCATTTTCAGAACATAACAAGTCTGCAACCAAAATGAGTTTGTTGCCAGTTAGGAAGCTCAAGTTGCAAGCCAAGGTCACCGTCGCACGCCGCCGCCTTGGGCTCGAAGTTGTTCACCATTGCAGTCAAGCGCCGCCCTGTCATAGGCCTGACCATACATCTACAAACAACAGATTAAAGCATCCATGGTACAAAAAATCGAACAATCCAAGCAATCAACGATTCCACATTGGAAAAGAAAAATAAAGGGCCTCTGCTACTGGTGCTGCTAGAGTCGGGGTTGGGCATGAATACATGGTGCAGCATAAGAAAAACAGCAGGAGAAAACTCACTGCACAAGCTATGAAGTGGCTACAGTGAAGATGAGCCCAAAGTACGGCGTGTTCACTGGTACGCGTCGGTCCTAAACAAACGGTTTTTAACCCCTTTCCGCGACGACATTTGGAACCGTCTCCAAGTGAGTGTGTGAGATAGGGGGGTCCTTCCCACACGACCCAGAAACTGTCGGGGATACGCCCTCCTGGCACACACGCTCGGCAAAATGAGGTCGTGTGCGACCGGCGAGCGCTCAAATACGGAAATACATACAGTAGAGCTAAAAAATACAATTATAGGGCGAAATTGTTTCCGGCCGCAAGTACATCCCACATAGTCAGTCCCCGCTAAACGTTTTTGTCGGGGATATACCCCGTTGTATGACCCGACCGGAGATATGAACCGGCTGGGACTTGGTGTTTGATTGGTAAGCCGGCAGATGTTAAGCCGCAGATGTTAAACCAGATGTTAAGCCGGCAGATGTTAAGCTAGATGGTAAGCTGGCAGATGTTAAGCCAGACGGTAAGCCAGATGGTAAGTCAGATTGTAAGCCAGATTGTAAGCCAGATTGTAAGAAGCCCAGGACGTTAAGAAGCCCATGGAGAGAAGCCCGTGATGAGAAGTCAGAATAGTTTAAGTCATAATCTGAGTTGGACTCTACATGTAAGCCGCCCCTTCAACTTATATAAGGAGGGGCAGGGCACCCCAAGAGGGAGAAGTTGAATAATCGTTAAGGCTAGACACAACTAGGAGAGCCGGTTCATGCGGCGACTCCCTCATGAGCATAATGAGACCTAGCCACAAACAACATGTAGGGCTATTATCGAATGATGTTTCCCGGGGCCCGAAGCTATCTAAATCCTTGTCTTGTGTGTTGATCCACCTCGCGTCTCTCATCCCGATCAACCCCTCTCAAGCTACCACATAGATGTGTTGGCCTCACGACTAAGTCCTCACACTAGGACATCTGCCGTGACAATTCCACGACAGTTGGCGCCCACCGTGGGGCAACGCACGGTGGTGTTGAGTTCTTGGAGGGATCTATCCTAGGGATCGAGGAGCTCAAAATTTTCCGAACGAAGAAGAGCCAGTTTGAAAGAATCTGCATCAGTTTCAAGTTCGTCGGACTAAATTGATGATCTGTGGGGTTTAAAGGTTAAACAAAAATTTAGGGCTGCACCGTGAGCCGCCGCCTCTGCAAGCCGAATCCTGAGGTCTGCAATCCGCCGAGAAGAAGAGTACACGTGGAACGATTTGCAAGATGACCCGGCGATTTGTCGAATCCGAAGACAAATTGGTACTTGGAGCAGCGGCCACCGTGCAAGCCAAAGACAACATCTACTTTAAACAAGTCGCCAGGATCCTGGTCGGTTTCCTTGTTAAACAAAACAATACTAGCAGTGACGGGGCAACGCTGGAGGGAACTGGAATTGATCAATTGTTTTGATGCACGGAACACAAAGTGTCAATAGGAGATTTCAGCATGTCGTGATTAAACAAACCGGAAAGCAGAGGCAACCAGGAAACTGACGTGGTCATGGACTTAGACTTGTCAAATTGCCAAGCTAACTCGCCGCCGATATGGAGACCCGCTGGCCGTGCCTATTGACCCGCCTCGCTGATTTCACGCCCGTTCCAAACGCGCCAGCCAGCCCCGTTGCCTCGCTGCCAGAGCCGCCGCCCGGACCACCCCGGCCTCAAGCCTCCTTCGCCAAGTGATAACCCACAAGTATAGGGGATCAATTGTAGCCTCTTTCGATAAGTAAGAGTGTCGAATCCAATGAGGAGCTAAAGGTAGAACAAATATTCCCTCAAGTTCTATCGACCACCAATACAACTCTACGCGCGCTTGACGTTCACTTTACCTAGAACAAGTATAAAACTAGAAGTACTTTGTAGGTGTTTTCGGATAGGTTTGCAAGATAGTAAAGAGCACGTAAATAAAAAGTAGGGGCTGTTTAGATAAAGACAAAACTAAATTAGTTTTAGTAAAGAGCTTTTTTTCACGAGAAAGTTATTTGTCCCTAGGCAATCGATAACTAGACCGGTAATCGTTATTGCAATTTTATATGAGGGAAAGGCATAAGCTAACATACTCTCTCTACATGGATCATATGCACTTATGATTGGAACTCTAGCAAGCGTCCGCAACTACTAAAGATCATTAAGGTAAAACCCAACCATAGCATTAAAGTATCAGGTCCTCTTGATTCCCATACGCAAACAACCTACTTACTCGGGTATATGCTTCTGTCACTCACGCCACCCACCATAAGAAAATCATGAACATATTGCAAACCCTACAGCGGGGATCCCTCATGCTTGCGCGACACGGAGAGCACCATAGGACAGCACAAATAATAAAACATGCAACTCAAACCAATCGGGATCATCAATTAACCCATAGGACAAAACGGATCTACTCAAACATCATAGGATAGCCATACATCATTCGGAAATAATATATAGTGTTGAGCACCATGTTTAAGTAGATATTACAGCGGGTAAAAGAGGGGTTACACCGCTGCATAGAGGGGGGAAGAGTTGGTGATGATGGCGGTGAAGTTGTTGGTGAAGATTGCGGTGATGATGATGGCCCCCGGTGGCACTCCGGCGCCACCGGAAGCGAGGGGGAGAGAGCCCCCCTCCTTCTTCTTCTTCTTCCTAGACCTCCTCCCTAGATGGGAGAAGGGTTTCCCCTCTGGTCCTTGGTCTCCATGGCATTGGAGGGGCGAGAGCCCCTCCGAGATTGGATCTGTCTCTCTGTCTCTCTCTGTTTCTGTGCTCTCTCCGTTTCTTATATATCCGGAGATCCATAACTCCGATTGGATTGAAACCTTCGCCCAGATTTTTCTCCGAAAATTAGATTTCTTGCGGCCAAAGAAGAGCAGCAACCGCCTTACGGGGGGCCCACGAGGGTCAGGGGCGCGCCCGCCTGCCTCGTGGCCCCCTCGGTCACCGTCTCGCGTTGATTCTTCTTCCCAAATATCACAAATATTCCAAAAATATTCTCCGTCCGTTCTTATCCCGTTTGGACTCCGTTTGATATGGGTTTTCTGTGAAACATAAAACATGCAACAAACAGGAACTGGCACTGGGCACTAGATCAATATGTTAGTCCCAAAAATATTATAAAAAGTTGCCAAAAGTATATGAAAGTTGTAGAATATTGGCATGGAACAATAAAAAATTATAGATACGACGGAGACGTATCAGCATCCCCAAGCTTAATTCCTGCTCGTCCTCGAGTAGGTAAATGATAAAAAGATAATTTTTTATGTGGAATGCTACCTAGCATAATCTTGATCATGTAATCTAATCATGGCATGAATATTAAGACATGAGTGATTCAAAGCAATAGTCTATCATTTGATATTAAGACAATAATACTTCAAGCATACTAACCAAGCAATTATGTCTTATCAAAATAACATAGCCAAATAAAGCTCATCCCTACAAAATCATATAGTCTGGCTATGCTCCATCTTCACCACACAAAGCATTCAAATCATGCACAACCCCGATGACAAGCCGAGCAATTGGTTCATACCTTTTAACGCGCTTCAGCCTTTTCAACCCTCACGCAATACATGAGCGCAAGCCATGGACATAACACTATGGGTGGAATAGAATATGATGATGGAGGTATATGTGAGAAGACAAAAAAGGAGAAAGTCTCACATCGACGCGGCTAATCAACGGGCTATGGAGATGCCCATCAATTGATGTCAATGTGAGGAGTAGGGATTGCCATGCAACGGATGCACTAGAGCTCTAAGTGTATGAAAGCTCAAACTGAAACTAAGTGGGTGTGCATCCAACTTGCTTGCTCATGAAGACCTAGGGCATTTGAGGAAGCCCATCATTGCAATATACAAGCCAAGTTCTATAATGAAAATTCCCACTAGTATATGAAAGTGATAACTCAAGAGACTCTCTATATGAAGAACATGGTGCTACTTTGAAGCACAAGTGTGGTAAAAGGATAGTAACATTGTCCCTTCTCTCTTTTTCTCTCTTTCTTTCTCTTTTTTTTCTCTTTTTTTCTTTTTTTTCTTTTTTTGTTGGGCTTCTTTGGCCTCTTTTTTTATTTGGGTTTCTTTGGCCTCTTTTATTTTTATAACCTCACATGGGACAATGTTCTAATAATGATGATCACCACACTTTTATTTACTTACAACTCAACATTACAACTCGATATCTAGAACAAAGATATGACTCTATATGAATACCTCCGGCGGTGTACAGGGATGTGCAATGATGTAGCATAGCAATGGCATCAAAAAACGGACAAGCCATGAAAAGATCATGCTAGATATTTTACGATCATGCAAAGCAATATGACAATAAATGCTCAAGTCATGTATATGATGATGATGGAGGTTGCATGGCAATATATCTCGAAATGGCTATGGAAATGCCATGATAGGTAGGTATGGTGGTTCTTTTGAGGAAGATATAAGGAGGCTTATGTGTGATAGAGCATATCGTATCACGGGGTTTGGATGCACCGGTGAAGTTTGCACCAACTCTCGAGGTGAGAAAGGCCAATACACGGCACCGAAGAGGCTAGCAATGATGGAAAGGTGAGAGTGCATATAATCCATGGACTCACATTAGTCATAAAGAACTCATATACTTATTGCAAAAGTTTATTAGCCCTCGAAGCAAAGTACTACTATGCATGCCCCTAGGGGGATAGATTGGTAGGAAAAGACCATCGCTCATCCCCGACCGCCACTCATAAGGAAGACAATCAATAAATACCTCATGATCCCACTTCATTACATAACGGTTCACCATACGTGCATGCTACGGGACTTGCAAACCACAACACAAGTATTTCTCAATTTCACAGTACTCAACTAGCACGACTCTAATATCACCATCTTTATATCGCAAAACTATTGCAAGGAATCAAACATATCATATTCAGTGATCTACAAGTTTTATGTAGGATTTTATGACTAACCATGTGAATGACCAATTCCTGTCAACTCTCTAAATAGATATAAGTGAAGCAAGAGAGCTTAATTCTTTCTACAAAAGATATGCCCACGCTCTAACAAATATAAGTGAAGCAAAAGAGCATTCTAGAAATGGCGGGTTTCTATGTGTAGGGAAACAGGCAATCCAAACTTCAAATGATATAAGTGAAGCACATGAAGCATTCTATAAAGCCATACTCAAAAGATATAAGTGAAGTGCAATGAGCATTCTATAAATCAACCAAGGACTATCTCATACCAGCATGGTGCATAAAAGAAAAGTGAAAACTAATTGCAAAAGATGCTCCAAGATTTGCACATATCGCATGAACGAAATGAATCCGAAAACATACCGATACTTGTTGAAGAAAGAGGGGATGCCTTCTGGGGCATCCCCAAGCTTAGACGCTTGAGTCTCCTTGAATATTTACTTGGGGTGCCTTGGGCATCCCCAAGCTTGAGCTCTTGGCTCTCCTCCTTTTCCTCATATCGAGACATCCTGGATCTTCGAACACTTCCTCCACACAAAACTCAACAGAAAACTCGGTAAGATCCGTTAGTATAATAAAGCAAATCACTACTCTAAGTACTATTGCAAACCAATTCATATTTTGTTTTTGCATTGTAGCTACTGTAATATAACTTTTCCATGGCTTAATCCACTGATAGAAATTGATAGTTTCATCAAAACAAGCAAACTATGCATCAAAAACAGAATCTGACTAAAACAGAACAGTCTGTAATAATCTGAACATTCACCATACCTCTGGTACTCCAAAAATTCAACCAAAATTAGGAAAAAGAAAAAATTTGTATAGAAAGACAGTGCAAAAAGTTTCAGAACCGTTTGACGTTCCAGTAAAAAAAATGAAAAATCGCGCACTACAGCCAAAGTTTCTGTCCTGCACCGTACAAACCAACAAGCATTGTAAACATCCTAAAGGAAAATCTTGGCACGTTATTTTTATAATACAATGGAATTGTGCAAGGGGATAATTATTTTTATTGAAAATTTTCTGTAATTAAGATTCACAAAGTTTCCGTGAGCATGAACAAAGTTCAAGGAGCTCTCCCACGTCAACAATGCTTGTCTCTCTCACTTTCACTTTCCTTTTTGAAAAGTTTTGGGTTCCCCTCTTTATTTTTTTGTTTTTAAACTAAGTGAAAGCACTCAAAAGAAATAAGTGACTCTCTAAAACTTCCGGGTTGTCTCCCAGGCAGCGCTTTCTTTAAAGCCATTAAGCTAGGCATATAGTGCTCAAGTAGTGAATCCACCCGGATCCCAAGGTATATCAAAGCCAATTTTAATTAGCAATGATTTGGCATTTAGTAGTGAGCACAAAGCAACATATATCAAGTAATGACGAAGTCTAACTCTCTTCCTATGCATCGGCATGTCATAAAAGAACAATTCATGCACACATAGTAAAGGCCAATGCATAGTATAAACAGTTTCTTGCAATTTTATCATGTTGGAAACATAGAGAGGTGGAGATATAGTTCCTCTCTCATAATAATTGCAAGTAGGAGCAGCAAGCACATGCATATTATATCTATCAAAATCATCATGTGTAGAAGTAAAACGCAACCCATCAATATAATCCTTAATAAAGGCAAACTTCTCCGATATAGTGTAGTTTGGAGAATTCAAAAAGATAATAGGACTATCATGCGTGGGTGCAATAGCAACAATTTCATGTTTAACATAAGGAACTATAGCAAGTTCATCTCCATAAGCATAATTCATATTGGCAACTTGGCCACAAGCATAGCAAGCATCATCAAAAAGGGATATTTCAAGAGAATCAACGGGATCATAACAGTCATCATAGCAATCATCCTTCGGTAAGCACGAAGGGAAATTAAACAATGTATGAGTTGAAGAGTTACTCTCATTAGAAGGTGGGCACGGGTGATCAATCCGCTCTTCCTCCTTTTGTTCTTCGCTCTCCTCTCACCTTTTTCATCCAATGAGCTCACAATGTCATTAATTTCTTCTTCCATAGACTCCTGTAAAATATTAGTCTCTTCTTGGACAGCGGAGACTTTCTCAATAAATGCATCAATATCAGAATTGTATTCATAATTCTCATAACAATATTTAAGTATAGCAAGATTTTTAGATGTGTAAACAACATCATAAAGATTTTCACACTCTTTAAACAAAGATTCAATTTGATAAGCACCCATAAAAGCAATGAATTCTTCTATTTGTTCCACATCATAGTAATCATATATACCATTATGATAAGAAGCCAATGTTTTATTATCATTAAATTTGCATGAAAAGGGAAGGTGTGGAGCCTTCATCCTAGAGCAACAAGTATAATCATATCTCAAGCATAGTTGCCTAGCATACCACTTCAACATATAAATTTGATCCCATAATAGTTTCCCTTTTTGAGTCAAGCGAGAATCCCTAAAGTATTCACGTTGATCCAACGTGTCTCCCATTACAAAGTTGAATGGGGCATTCTCAGGATTATCAAAGTAGTACATAATATTTGTCACATAATGAGCATCGAGGGTTTTAGGAGGTTCCCCATCTCCATGAGCAGCAAGTACACCTAATTTTTTTGGTATTTCGTGTTCCATATCCATAACTAAAGATAGAGAACAACTTAGAACAGCAAATAAAATCTACTTAGTGATAAAGCAAACAAGCACACACGAGAATATTCACCCCACACTATAACTCCCCAGCAACGGCGCCAGAAAAAGGTCTTGATAACCCACAAGTATAGGGGATCAATTGTAGCCTCTTTCGATAAGTAAGAGTGTCGAACCCAACGAGGAACTAAAGGTAGAACAAATATTCCCTCAAGTTCTATCGACCACCGATACAACTCTACGCGCGCTTGATGTTCGCTTTACCTAGAACAAGTATACAACTAGAAGTACTTTGTAGGTGTTTTCGGATAGGTTTGCAAGATAGTAAAGAGCACGTAAATAAAAAGTAGGGGCTGTTTAGATAAAGACACAGCTAAATTAGTTTTAGTAAAGAGCTTTTTGTCACGAGAAAGTTATTTGTCCCTAGGCAATCGATAACTAGACCGGTAATCATTATTGCAATTTTATATGAGGGAGAGGCATAAGCTAACATACTTTCTCTACTTGGGTCATATGCACTTATGATTGGAACTCTAGAAAGCGTCCGCAACTACTAAAGATCATTAAGGTAAAACCCAACCATAGCATTAAAGTATCAAGTCCTCTTTATTCCCATACGCAAACAACCTACTTACTCGGGTATATGCTTCTGTCACTCACGCCACCCACCATAAGCAAATCATGAACATATTGCAAACCCTACAGCGGGGATCCCTCGCGCTCGCTCGACACAGAGAGCACCATAGGACAGCACAAATAATAAAACATGCAACTCAAACCAATCACGATCATCAATTAACCCACAGGACAAAACGGATCTACTCAAACATCATAGGATAGCCATACATCATTGGGAAATAATATATAGCGTTGAGCACCATGTTTAAGTAGAGATTACAGCGAGTAAAAGAGGGGTTACACCGCTGCATAGAGGGGGGAAGAGTTGGTGATGATGGCGGTGAAGTTGTTGGTGAAGATTGCGGTGATGATGATGGCCCCCGGTGGCACTCCGGCGCCACCGGAAGCGAGGGGGAGAGAGCCCCCCTCCTTCTTCTTCTTCCTTGACCTCCTCCCTAGATGGGAGAAGGGTTCCCCCTTTGGTCCTTGGTCTCCATGGCATGGGAGTGGCGAGAGCCCCTCCGAGATTGGATCTGTCTCTCTGTCTCTCTCTGTTTCTGCGCTCTCTCCGTTTCTTATATATCCAGAGATCCGTAACTCTGATTGGATTGAAACCTTCGCCCGGATTTTTCTCCGAAAATTAGCTTTCTTGCGGCCAAAGAAGAGCAGCAACCGCCTTACGGGGGTGCCATGAGGGTCAGGGGCGCGCCCCCTCGGTCACCGTCTCGCATTGATTCTTCTTCCCAAATATCACAAATATTCCAAAAATATTCTCCGTCCGTTCTTATCCCGTTTGGACTCCGTTTGATATGGGTTTTTTGCGAAACATAAAACATGCAACAAACAGGAATTGGCACTGGGCACTAGATCAATATGTTAATCCCAAAAATAGTATAAAAAGTTGCCAAAAGTATATGAAAGTTGTAGAATATTGGCATGGAACAATCAAAAATTATTGATACGACGGAGACGTATCACCAAGTCATTGGCGGGTCGCCCTCAGCTTCATTCAGCCGCCACCCGCATGTTGGTCTCAGGGTCGCCATGAACCTCGCTCCAAGTCGTCGCCTTTGCCAAGAGGCCTCGGGAACTCATGCTGCTAGGACGCACTTCCATTGATCCGGCCTTGAGGGCACCGCCTCTATAGCAGCGCTTCTAAACCGCCACCGCCGGAGCTCATGTGTCCGCAGCTTGCCACGCAGCTTGGCATGGCTCCGCTGCCGGTGTGCTTTTGCGCTCGCCTCCGTGAATGAGCGGTCTGCTTGAGCCGTCCCTGATTTAAGCCGCCCGTAGCCACAGCTAAAGCTTTTTACCTCAGTTTGGTTTGCTCTGAGACATTGAGCCGTCCGTGCCATCGTGCGCCCCCGCTGTTGGATCACTCCCGCTAAATCCCGCTGCTGGTGTCGCTGTGCGAGTCGCCTTACATCTGTCGCGTGCGCTTGCGGCCTTGAGCCGCATAGCCTTGCCCGTCCGCGGAGAGTCGCCCTGCTGGTCGACTTCAAGTCGCCGCTGTGGACCTCCCTGCCGCTGCGAGCTGCCCCCGCCGGAGTGGCCTCGAGCAGCCCACCTCCGAGTCGTCGCCGGCCTCACTTTGCCCTGCGCGACCCGTACCATGGTCTTGAGTCGCCGTCCATCTCAACTGAAGCTAGGAGATAGTCGCCGGCCGCCTCGTCCTCCACCGCACCGGGTCTCCGTGCGCTGGGACTCCTCAAGCCGCCGTTCCACGGCCGCCCCGCGCCCTGAGCCGCCCGGTCGCTGTCGGCTCCAAGCGCCTCACCTTGAGCCGCCCTGCGGCCACTGCCGCCGCGCCTTGAGCCGGCTGGGCAACCCGCCCCCGTTGACTCGAGCCGCCCTCACCAATATGTCGGCCTTGCTCTGAGCCGCCCTCGCAGCCCGCGCCTCCGCGGCCTCGCCTGCGCCACCGCATCTCAAGTCGGCCCCGCCTTAGCCTCGCCTTGGACCACGCCGCCATGCCCCTTGTCCGAGCGGCCGCGGTTACCGCTGCTTCAACCCGCCGCCGGCATACTCCCCTGTTTCCGAGCCACCGTCATTGCACTCTGTTGCCTTGAAGTCGCCGGCGCCGCACTCCATCTTGAGCCGTCCGCATCGAGCAGTCCGGCCTCCTCTGTGTCACCAAGGAACCACCTCGCCGCTACCTTAGCCACGGCCTTGCCCGCGGCCGGCCTCCGGCGGTGTTCACACCTCTGCGTGCCGCCTCCACGCGCTTGTGATGCCCGGCGTTTTCGCGCCTCTGCTGCTCTCTCATCTCTGCGGTGAGCTGCCACACGCGACCCGGCCTACCTTGCATCCGCCTGCTGTTGCTGATGGTCCCGAGCAGCTGCGTTTTCTCCCGTAGCAGCGCCGGGTCGAAGATCTTCCTGTGTCGTGGCGCCGTCTTCACCCCGCGTCGAGTGGCCTCCACTGCTGCGAGCTGCCCAGCCGTCGAGCGGCCTCTGCATGCAAGCTACTGGTGTGGCCTGTTTCTGCCCCGGCCGTCGAGTGGCCTGCCGCCGTCGTACCTCGGGTCGTCGGCGCCCCTCATGCACGTCCTGAGCCGTCAGTCCCCGCCATGGCTCCCCTTGCCGCAGCCTCTGCCGCAAAGCCGCTTTGCCGACGGCCTCCTTGACCGTGGCTGTTGCGCCGCCATGGCCTCGCATTACTCTTACGCTGAGCCGCCCGCTGGCTTCATCACGTTGAGCTGCCCCCGCCGGGTCTTTCTGCCGCGGCCACCTCAGCTGCCGCACGCCGAGTCGACTGCACGCAGCCAACCGCCTCCGCGCCAAGATGCTGCTTCGCCTCGTGCGGGCTGGACTGGCCCTGAAGCCACCTGTTGCACCGCCCCGTTAACCCGCCGTGGAGCGCCCTGACTCGCCGTTGCCGCTGTCGGTGTCAAAACCGGCGGATCTCCGGTAGGGGTCCCGAACTGTGCTTCTAGGATCGATGGTAACAGGAGACAGGGGACACGATGTTTACCCAGGTTCGGGCCCTCTCTATGGAGGTAATACCCTACTTCCTGCCTGATTGATCTTGATGAATATGAGTGTTACAAGAGTTGATCTACCACGAGATCGCAATGGCTAAACCCTAGAAGTCTAGCCTGTATGACTATGGTAATGAGTATCTGTCTATCCGGACTACGCTCTCCGGTTTATATAGACACCGGAGAGATCTAGGGTTACACGGAGTTGGTTACATCAGAGGGAATCTACATTGTCGGTTGCCAAGCTTGCCTTCCATGCCAAGTAGAGTCCAATCCGGACACGGGTACAGTCTTTGGTCTTCATGTCTTCACAGCCCATCAGTCCAGCCCAAAGGATAACAGGCCGGACGCCCGAGGACCCCTTAGTCTAGGACTCCCTCAGTAGCCCCCGAACCAGGCTTCAACGACGAGGTGTTCGGCGTGCAGGTTGTCTTCGGTGTTGCAAGGCGGGTTCCTTCTCCAAGTAATATATTCGGCCGTTGATCCAATATCGCTCCCCTCGGCTTTTGTGCGCTAATAACTTCGTCTTCCACGTGTCGAGCGAATGCGGAAAGTCAGGGTATTTTTGAGGATAACACCCCGTCCACGCAAGGCAGAGTGCCTATTTAAAGATATTGGATCTTAGATCTAGGCGACACTACACCGAGAAAATCCCCGGAGACTGCCAGGAGAAACCATTCCAACATGGCTAGCATTCCCAGCTCCTCCTCCCACTCCAGCCCAAAGAGAAGTGAGTGGGAGAAGTGCTGTGTGTCTCATAGTCAACTAGCAAAGTTGCAAATGCAGGGATTTCTTCCTCCCATGGATCTGGTCCCTGTTCGAGCAGGGCCGACCTTCTTCAATGACGTGACTCAGGCGGAGGACTTCCCCAATCCATCCGGGGGGGAGCGAGTGTGCTTCGTCCCCTATCTGCTAAGAGGCGTCGAATTTCCAATCCATCCGTTCCTTCGAGGGCTTCTGGAATATTATGGCCTCCAGCTATACAACTTCACTCCCGCCTCTATCTTGCACATCGCAGGTTACGTTGCTCTATGCGAGTTATTTCTGGGTGTTGAAGCCCATTTTGAGCTGTGGAGAAAATTGTTCTGTCTTGTCCCGCGTAACCATGAGGGTTCAATATTTGAAGTGGGCGGAGCCGAAGTGTGGCGCATCGCCGATACCGGATACCTGTCCGGCACACCACAGAGGGCGTCAAAAGAGTGGCCTTCCGAATGGTTCTACATCGAGGACGTTGCACTTCCCGACCCAGTCCGAAAGGGTCTCCCTGAATTTGCAAGCGTTCCGCTAAAGAAACGCCATAGTTGGCGTCCCCGGAACCTTGAAGAGCATGATAGTGCGGAGGTTCGTCAGCTCCTGGGCAAGGTAAAGACGCTCGCTCAGTCCGGATTAACAATGGTTGAGGTAATGGCGACCTCCATAGTGCGAGGGGTTCAGCCGCCTCAATATAGAGGGCTCCCAATGTGGCACTACAACGGGGAGGACGACGCCTCCCGCTGTGGTCGGAAAGGTCCGGACACCCCCGCCGCTCTAGCCAAGATATTGGCCGAGCTGTTCAAAGGGGAGGAAGAGGAATTTCTTCGCATCAATCGCAGGGATGGATATTCTATGTATAATCCTCCCAGTGGGTAAGCCTCAGTCCTTCTGCTTTACCCATCCTGCTTCCCGGATTACCTTTGATAACTTTCTAACCCGCTTATAACAGCATTGGCGAAAAATCACAGAGGGGTTTTACAGCCCCGCCCCACAGCCTGAGAACCACAACCGGGAGCTGGATCCTGGGTTTGAAGAAGACCCGGATATATTCATGGTACTCGCGAAAGGGGTGTTTTACAGGCGAGCTACGATGGCACGGAAGTGGCCATTATTGCTGATTATCCTGGTCTTCTTCCTGCTTCCCACGTAAGTTATCAAGAAAAAGTCTCGCTCGAAAGAGCTTCCTCGCACTGCCTCACCCATTGCACTGCATCGTGCTCCATAGGGGACGCGTTCGGTGCGTCACGCTACTCGGGGCGGCTCCAAAGAGGGCGACTCCAGCACCGAGCAAGGCCTATAAAAGGAAGGTCGGTGAAGACACGACCGGTCCCTCGTCAAAGAGGTAAGGATTTGAAGGTATACTTTAGTAGTCACATCCAACTGCAACTTATACGTTTGTCTGGTACCAGGAAAAAGGTTCACCGGACTATGTCCGAGGGTCCGGCCGGCCGTACTCCCGGCGCCCGGGATTTAAACCCTGTTGGAGAGATGGGAGCAGATATGGGGACAATGCCGGACTGTACTTCGGCCGAGGGTTCGAAGAATATGTCCGTTACCAACTCGGAAGTGGAGAGCTCCATGAATCATCGGCGCTGTAGGGCTGTCTTACGGGACCCCAAGTTCTCGGAGGAGGCATTCGATGCCTTTAGCTCGGGCGACGCATAAATCCGAGCTGCCCGAGATGGGCTTAGAAGAGCCACGAAGCAATATTTGGCGGATGTGCGGGTAAGTTTTCTTTGTCCAAAAAAGGATGATCACATGCCCGTAGCCCCCGAGACTGAAAGCAGTTGGCACAACTGATATAAAGATCGTTGTACGACCAGGTCCTTACAGAGAAGAATGGCCTGCTAGCTCAAGAGCTGGAGCAGTGTCGGGCGCAGCTAAATGCTGCTACCGCCGAACTAGAAAACTTTAAGAAGCTGTCCTCTGGTAACGTTCCCCTCCATTGAGGAACAATAATTGTATACCAACTGTGCTAATACTGCCACTGATCGCATAATAGGGTCGCCTGATCAACTTGAAAAGAAGGTGAAGATCGCACAAGAGGGAGAAAGAGAGGCAAAGAGGCAACACGCCTCAGGCGAGCGTGTGCTGACCCGCGTCAGGGACGAGAAAAACAAGCTATAGGATTCCAAGACTACGTTGGGTGAAGAGTTGAAAGATGTGCGGGCCCAACTAGCCGACTCCGTGAAGGAGAACAAGAAGCTGCGGGGCAGCATATTCAGTATGTTTCCGAACTTTTCTTTTTTAGGTAGTTCGGATATGAATGGAACTGATGTAGCTATGTTTGCAGGTATATTGACAGGCCGTCCTGAAGAGGAGGTGTCCGGATCATCAAGTGATCTGCTGCAAACACTGTCGCAAGTGCACGAGCATGCTCGTATGGCCATGCGGAGTGTTGCCAAGGCCTTATGGCCATCCGACTCCCCTCCAGGAAGTATGGAGGAGCTTGTAGAGCTGTTCAAGGGAGCGCGGCGGCGTATCCGGTTATGGAAGATATCGGCCTGCCGAGAGGGTGCGTGAGAGGCCTGGGCCATGGTGAAAACACGATATACCAAGCTGATTCCTAACCACATGGCCCGGGTTGGACCGCTAGGGCCAGATGGGGAAGAAATTCCCGTTAGTTTAGTATATGACCAAGTAGAGGTGGCCGCCAAATATTCCCCACAGGATTGTAAGTTACTGCCTGTTAGATGGTATTGAGGAGGAAGTGTTTGAGTCCAAGTGACTATGTACTTTCCCCACCATGTGGAGTTCTAGCTGAATTGTATATCATTTGTCATGGCGGACCTTTTCGCTTCAACCTCCGGACCCGAAGGTGCGGAGTGTTTCCGAATACCGTCACGGTCGAATAGGCCGGGGTATCCGTGGAAAACTAAGCGTAGGGGTCATAGTTGCTTGAACAGACAAGTTGTATCCGGCTAGTTATGTTATATTACATTGAGATTGTAAGAAACATCTTCCAGGGAGAATAGTTCCGTTAAGGGTTCCTTTCCCTTGGTGTGTATGCATTAGTAGACATGTCCGAATTGTGATGTGAAAATCACAATGTGTATAGCTTCTGTGGGTTCACAATAGAGTGAGTGCAAAAAACATTTTTCATTCACCGACCGAATATTCCCTTAAGAACGCTAGCTTTCGGCTTCACCCAGTCTGAGGTACACATCCGGATGACCCGGCAGTAACAATCGTAGAGGTGCTCCCTTTACCACCTAGCCGAACAATCGGGAACGTAGGGGTAAGCACAGGAGCCAGGCAACCCAGCTTGGCCAGAACTTAAGTCATATCGATGCATATAATGGTGAAGAAAAGACATATGGGAAAAACGCGCATGTGTGATGAGCTTGACGCTCGGAAAATAATATGAACAAGCTTCTGTTAAAGAAGCCCCCAGGTATAATGGACGTACATATGTAAAGATGCGTACGTTAGCGGTGTTCGGTTGAGCCGTATGAGAGCTTTAAAGCGAAAAAATAAAGGTGGAAAAGAGAGAAAAAGTAATGGAAACTACAGGGGAGAAGGGCACGAACAAAGAATTCGGTGCTAGGCATAAAACCTTTGGAGTCTGGCCGCGTTCCAGGGGTTCGGCTCTAGGCGATTGTCCGATGCATCCCGAAGACGGTACGCTCCGCCGGTAAGAACTTCGTCGATTATGAAGGGACCCTCCCATTTCGGCTTGAGTTTGTCCTTTTTCTTCTCCGGCAAGCGTGGAACAAGTTCGCCAACGTTGTAAATCTTGGCCCGTACTTCTCTGCTTTGATATCTTCGATCCTGTTGTTGATAAAATGCTGAACGGGCTTTGGCGACGTCGCGCTCCTCCTCCAAGGCATCTAGGCTGTCGTGCCGATCCAACTCGGCCTCTTTCTCTTCGTACATACGCACTCGAGGTGAGTCATGTATAATATCGCAGGGCAACACAGCCTCTGCACCATACACCATGTAGAAAGGTGTGTATCCGGTAGTATGGTTAGGCGTGGTCCGCAGCCCCCAGAGTACGGAGTCGATCTCCTCAACCCAGTGCTTGTATGATTCTTTCAAAGACCGCACTAGCCTGGGTTTGATGCTGCTCATAATAAGACCATTGGCTCGTTCGACTTGACCGTTTGTTTGCGGGTGGTAGACAGAGGCGTAATCGAGCTTAATGCCCAGATTAGCACACCAGGTTTTTACCTCATCGGCTATGAAATTGGAACCGTTGTCGGTGATGATGCTGTGCGGGACACCATAATGGTGCACCATGTCGGATATAAATGCAATCACCGGTGCGGACTCGGCCGTTTTAACTGGTCTAGCCTCTATCCACTTAGTGAATTTATCCACCATGACCACCAGATATTTTTTCTTATGGCTTCGCCCTTTAAGGGGTCCAACCATGTCCAAGCCCCAGACCGCAAAGGGCCATGTAATGGGGATTGTTCATAGGGCGGTTGGGGGCATATGGCTTTGGTTGGCGAAGAGTTGGCATCCCACGCAGCGCTGGACGAGGTCCTGCGCGTCTGCTCGGGCCGTAGGCCAATAAAATCATGTCCGGAAGGCCTTGCTGACAACTGCCCTGGCTGCGGCGTGGTGCCCACCGAGACCGGCGTGAATTTCTACCAAGAGTTGCCGCTCCTCCTCGGAGATACACCTTTGAAGGACTCCGGTAGTGCTTTTCTTGTAGAGCTCTCCTTCGTGAATTTTATAGGCCTTCGAATGCCGGACAATGCGGCGGGCCTCGTTCTGATCTTCTGGGAGCTCCTTGCTATCAAGGTAGGCCAAGAATGGTTCAGTCCACGGGGCAATAACTGCCATAATGAGATGGGCCGATGGTGTTATTTCGGTGGCTGAGCCTCCGATGATATCGGCGTGTTCGCTATCTATATTTGTGTTCGGAACGGGACTGTCGTTGCTATCTCCCCCTTGCCACACCATGGATGGCTTAAAGAGCCTTTCGAGGAAGATGTTAGGTGGGATGGGGTCGCGCTTAGCGCCGATGCGAGCAAGGACGTCTGCCGCCTGATTACTTTCGTGGGCGACGTGATGAAATTCAAGCCCCTCGAACCGAGCCGACATTTTTAAGACGGCGTTGCGATAAGCTGCCATCTTTGGATCTTTGGCATCAAAGTCTCCATTAATTTGGGATATTGCGAGGTTTGAGTCCCCGCGCACCTCCAGGCGTTGTATGCCCATTGATACGGCCATCCGAAGGCCATGTAGCAAGGCCTCGTATTCGGCTGCGTTGTTGGAGTCTATGAATAACATTTGGATTACGTACTGGACGATATCTCCCGTGGGGGACGTTAATACGACGCCTACTCCTAGCCCCGCCAACATTTTGGAGCCGTTGAAATGCATAACCCAGTTGGAATATGTGTCATACTCTTTAGGAAGTTCGGCCTCTGTCCATTCGACGACTAATTCAGCCAGTACTTGGGATTTGATGGCTCGACGTGGTTTGTACGTGATGTCAAATGGAAGGAGCTCAATTGCCCATTTGGCAATCCGGCCCGTGGCGTCCCGGTTGTTTATTATATCATTGAGGGGCACTTCAGAAGCCACCGTGATTGAACACTCCTGAAAGTAGTGTCGCAATTTTCGAGATGCCATGAAGACTGCATATGCTATCTTTTGATAATGAGGGTACCGGGATTTGCATGGTGTGAGGACTGTGGATACGTAGTATACCGGCTTTTGGAGCGGAAATTTGTGTCCGTCCTGTTCTCGCTCGACGACGAGTACGGCGCTCACCACCTGGTGTGTTGTCGATATATATAGGAGCATTGGTTTGCCGACGTTTGGCGCGGCCAGGATTGGGTTGCTTGCCAGAAGTGCTTTTATCTCTTCCAGTCCGGCCGTCGCCACGTCTGTCCACTTGAAGTTATCGGAGTGCCGTAGAAGGCGATAAAGTGGCAGCGCCTTTTCCCCCAACCTGGAGATAAAGCGGCTTAAAGCTGCCACGCACCCAGCGAGTTTTTGGACCTGTTAAGTTCGGTTGGCGTAGCCAATTGTGACAGAGCTCGGATTTTGGCTGGATTTGCTTCAATTCCTCTATTGGAAACGATGAAGCACAGTAGTTTTCCGGCGGGGACGCCGAAGATGAACTTTTCCGGTTTAAGCTTGATGTCATATGTACGGAGGTTGTCGAATGTGAGACGCAAATCGTCTATTAGTGTTTCGACATGTCTAGTTTTGATGACGACGTCGTCCATGTAGGCCTCCACTGTCTTGCCGATCTGTTTCTCGAGGCATGTTTGGATCATACGCTGGTAGGTGGCGCCGGCGTTCTTGAGCCCGAAAGGCATGGTGTTGAAGCAAAATGGCCCGTATGGTGTAATGAATGCTGTTGCGGCTTGATCGGACTCCTTCATTTTGATTTGATGGTATCCGGAATATGCATCAAGGAAGCACATCGAGTCGTGTCCAGCGGTAGCGTCAATGATTTGATCAATGCGAGGTAGGGGGAGGGGATCCTTAGGGCAAGCCTTGTTAAGGTCTTTGAAATCGACGCATAGGCGCCAGGATTTATCCTTCTTTGTTACCATTACCAAGTTTGCCAGCCAGTCCGGATGTTTAATATCTCTGATGAATCCGGCCTTGATGAGTTTTTCTAGCTCTTCTCCCATAGCTTGTCCTTTGGGTTCGGAAAAGTGCCGCTGTGTTTGTTTGACCGGCTTATATCCCTTCAGTATGTTGAGGCTGTGTTCGGCCAACTCGCGCGGGATTCCTGGCATGTAAGAGGGGTGCCAGGCGAATATATCCCAGTTTTTGCGCAAGAAGTCTCGTAGTGCGGCGTCGACTGTGGGGCTGAGTTGCGCTCAGATAGATGATGTCTTCTTCGGGTCTGTTGGATGGACCTGAAATTTGACTATTTCTTCTGCTGGCTTGGAAGAAGTGGATTTGGGTCGTTTGTCCAGGATCACATCGTCCCTATCCACAGTGGAGCGTAGTGCGGTTAATTCTTCAGCCGCAAGGGCCGCGGATAATGCCTCGAGGGCGAGGGATGCGGTTTTGTTCTCGGCGCGGAGTGCTATATCCGGATCGCTGACGAGGGTGATTATTCCATTAGGCCCAGGCATTTTTAGCTTCATATACCCATAATGAGGTACAACTTGAAAGCGCGTGAAGGCCTCTCGCTCTAACAGGGCATGATATCCACTGTTAAAAGGGGCCACCTGGAAAGTTATTTCTTCGGACCGATAATTCTCCGGCGTGCCGAATACCACATCATGTGTAATTTTTCCCGCACACCGCGCTTCCCGACTGGGAATGATACCTCGAAAGGTTGTGCTGCTTTTCTCGATGCGTCTCATGTCTATTTCCATCTTGTGGAGCGTGTCCTCGTAAATGAGGTTTAGTACGCTGCCGCCGTCCATGAGGACTTTTGTAAGTCGAAAACCGTCCACGATGGGACTGAGGACTAATGTGGCTGGCGCTCGGACTGTTCTGTATTTAGGTTCTTCACTGGCGTTAAAGGTTATGGCCGTGTCGTTCCAGGGGTCAATTGCAGCGACCTGGCAGACTTCGGCGAGATCGCGCAGTGCCTTTTATGGTTATTGTTTGAAGCGATTATCTCGAAGACTGTCAATACCCTTGCGTCGTCATTTTCTGGAGGGTGCTGTTCTGGGATGTCCTTGATAAGGATGTCCTCACCGCTCTTGGCTACTTGCCGAAGTATCCAACATGCTCTAAGGCTATGGGTTGCCACGGTGTCTGGTGTTGTATGTATTTTCCATGGGCCGTTAAGCCATCCCTCCAGAACGGTGCCGTGCCGCATGATGGGTTTATGTTTTTTGACTGTTGGGCTGGGCGTGCCACGGGGGTGCGTCCTCTTCGTTTTTATGAGGCGTTGAGTTGAGATCGACGGTTCCCAGCAAGCCGCCTGAGTTTTCCAGGCGCTTTCCATCGCGTTGTACTTGTGTATAATAGTTGCTAAGTCAGCAAACTTTAGTATGTGGCAGTGATTGATGGCGTTCAGGATACCTTCGTCCGCGCAGTTGTTGCAAAATGCTGCTATCGCGTCTTTGTCGCGACAATCCTTTACCTTATCTTTGACAAGAAGGAATCTGGCCCAGAAGTGGTGGACCATTTCCTGAGACTATTGTTTGATGCTCATGAGAGCGTCTATGTCCGGGTGGGTGGGTGGAATTAAATCCGAACCCTGACCCGATTTTGGATCTAGAGTTTGAAGATCAACCGGACCTGACAGTTCGGGCTCCGGGATATCGGCTGATATTTTAGGCTCATCGCCCAACTCTATGTTCGGAGGACGAGACATGCCTTTCTGCCGGAGAATATCCGGCCCTTCGGAGATCCGAACATAGTTTGTCTTCAATATAGCAGAAGAGTTGTTCCGCTCCTCGACTACCGCCATCTGGTGGGTGATCGGCGAAGTTTTAATTTCTCTCTGATCGGGTTTAAGCCCAACCCGATCATAGTCTGTAGCGACCCCCAAGGCGGTCATGCGATCCAGGAGCTCGTTCAATAACGATAACTCCGTTGGATCCATCCGAGCGGAGTATTCGGGATCAACGCGGAGGCAATTTTCGACGACTTGAGAGGTCATCGTCGGCTTAAGGGCCGAACTGGCGGTCATGACGAAGCCGCCCAGCCGGAGGGTTTGGCCTGGGGCCAGGGCTCCTCTGGAGATGATATTATCCTTGACGACAAGGCGAGCCATCAACCGTTTTGGCGACAGCAGAGTGGAACTCTCAATGAAAGCACCAATGTCGGTGTCAAAACCGGTGGACCTCGGGTAGGGGGTCCCGAACTGTGCGTCTAGGATCGATGGTAACAGGAGACGGGTGACACGATGTTTACCCAGGTTTGGGCCCTCTCTATGGAGGTAATACCCAACTTCCTGCTTGATTGATCTTGATGAATATGAGTGGTACAAGAGTTGATCTACCACGAGATCGCAATGGCTAAACCCTAGAAGTCTAGCCTGTATGACTATGGTAATGAGTATCTGTCTATCCGGACTATGCTCTCCGGTTTATATAGACACCGGAGAGATCTAGGGTTACATGGAGTCGGTTACATCAGAGGGAATCTACATAGTCGGTTGCCAAGCTTGCCTTCCACGCCAAGTAGAGTCCAATTCGGACACGGGTACAGTCTTCGGTCTTCATGTCTTCACAGCCCATCAGTCCGGCCCAAAGGATAACAGGCTGGACGCCCGAGGACCCCTTAGTCCAGGACTCCCTCAGTCGCGGCCTTGTCTGCGTTGGCAAGATGTTTTTGTTGCCACCAAAGTTGCTGCCGCGGGCTCGCTGTAAGCCACCAAAATGCCTCCACCTCCAACATGATTAGTTCTGGGAGCCTATTAAACAAACGAACATCAATGATTTTCGTCAGCTATTCACGTGACTACATTGCTAAAGGAAAAATCCTGGAGCAACAATCACTCACGGGCACAGTGAACGAAGATATTTTCGACCCGCGAAGTAAAGTTGCGACCAACGATGGTGATTTGGCAAGGATGTGACCTGCTAGGGTCACGTCAGACATTTGATATGGTTTTGATCCCCGGTATCCACGGTCATCAGACGAAAAATACCAGGTGATATCCATCTAAGTTTATTTTGTTAGTACATATTGTTTTTTGTCAAAAGAGCAAGTACTCTGGCTTGTGATATTTTTTGATGCAGGACAGATTGTCTACTGTAAAGGTGACCATCATGTTACGGAGTTTATTGAATGACTCGTACCGGGAGTATGCAATGAGTGTGCGAAGATTATCAACTCGCCACCTTGCCTCCAACTTCAGCATACAGAGCTCCGCTGTTCAACTATATGCCGGTTTATATCACGGTCAAATATGGAGAATCTCAAGCCAACTCCTCAAGTCGTCTTAAGACATGGGGGCTACAATGGTATGACTTAGCAAATCTTGCCAGTCTCAGCAAATTCAAGAGCCCCAGGATGTTGGAGGGAAAGATAACCTAGTCCCGGAGGCTACTGCCATATTGATGAAAATTTAAGGGCCGTCAGAAAATTTCTGGCATAAAAAGAAGATTCCGGCTCAACATCCGGTTCAAGAGAAATCTGTTTCTCACTGAAGCTCTTAATATCCGGTTTAAAATCCGGTTCAAGGGAAACTTATCTACCACAGAGCTTGAAGCTCTCAATATCCGGTTCACAATCCGGCTGAAGGAAAATCTGTCTCTCACAAAGCTCTGAAGCTCTCAAATCCGGTTTAAAGTTCCGGTTCATAAAGAATAAGTCTCTCGCAAGTTCGAGTTCTCAGAAAAAATTAAAGGTTACCAAAGAGAACTTGTTGCCATGATGCGCGGTTCAAACATGGGTATTCTGCCTTATTGGCTTATCTTATGGTCACTTGGGGGCTTCCTGATCGTATTCGAATCATAGCTGTGAATATCCCTTTTGATCGGCTCAACGCTACACTTGTAAGCATGTCACTTGGGGGCTTCATGTTCAAACATAGGTGTATTCACCAAAGAGAACATAGCGTTACTACCCTCTTGACCGAATATGTCACTTGGGGGCTTCCTGTTCAAACATAGGTGTATTCACCAAAGAGAGCATAGCGTTACTACCCTCTTGACCGAATATGTCACTTGGGGGCTTCCTGTTCAAACATAGGCGTATTCGACCAAAGAGAACATAGCGTGACTACCCTTTTGACCAGGTTATATTCAAACATAGGCGTATTCGACCAAAGAGAATATAACCTTTCCGGGTCATCCTGCCTATAGCCAGCTGCTTCAACTCCATCGGGTAATACTGATTGACCCGCCAAACTCTTAACGATCAATCTTTTACGGCGTATTCGACCAAAGATCTTGAGCTTGTTAAGGTTCAAATGGCGGTTTGTCATGTGAGAGCACGGCTTACAGATAGTCAGGATAGATCAAGGCTTCATAAGCCGCCTTCCTTGAAACTTGGATAAATCGACCCGTGATGTATGCTGTTACTCTGACCCCACATACTCCTGATAAGTTTATAAAGCAAGACCTGACTTTATCTGGGTTCAAATGTCGATTGGGTACTGTGAGTCAGGCTCATGGAAAGCACGTACCGTCCAATGGCTCAGGCTAGTTTCATTGAAGTATTCTATTATCATACACACATACATCATCATATATTGCATCATGCATTGCATCATCAGTACATCATCATAGCATGCACAATATGTGCATGGATATACTGGTTTATATGGCAGGAATCGGGTTATATTATTCAAATCTTTAATAGCCAACATGGCTGGGTTTTTATTATGGTTATCAATAACCAGTATTGTGATTGAGGCTTTCAAAGTCGCTTCAGCGCAATGGCTATTATTTTATCAATGGATATGATTTATTCTACATTGGAAGGAATAGTCCCGAGTCGCTGCAGGCTTACGACCCGACACTTGGGGGCTACATTATTCAAGTTGAGATTACATCAAATATGCAAGTCCCATGTCACTGCCAGCATGCACCATGGTACTTGGGGGATAATGCAAAGTCATTTTTTGCTCACCTTATTGAAGACCCGACCCATCACATCGTAATGAGCCGGCCCTTGGGGCCTAGCAATTGCTCCTGTCAACAATTCAAGACATGGGTTCAAGCCCCATGATGGGGGTTACATCATATGATGTTCTTTTCAAAGAAGTATATATAAAGTCCCAGCTCGATATTATCTTACCGAGCTAGCTCTTGGGGGCTACACGTTGTTGTTCAAGTCTACATGATCATATCTACAAAGTCCCTGCTCGTTATTACATAATGACCCGGCCCTTGGGGGCTACACTAGTTGAAGTTTTTATAAGCATAAGGCAATTGCAAGTCCCAAGTTGCTGCAAGCATCACAACCCGACACTTGGGGGCTACATATGTGGAATACTCAGTTCTGACTAGTGATTGAGATGAACAACATGGATTTCTTTAATGTGGTAATATTTATATTAAAGCAAGTCTTAAGTCATCACTTTGCTCTGCTCAAGACTTGGGGGCTACAAGTAATATGGATATGAGGGAGAGAAATCTTCAAAATTCTTAGTTTTGACTCGGCGTTGGCAACAATTATGACTCGACATCATCTGTTTATAACCCGGCAATTTTGGTAATCATAAATTGGCAAGATCTACATTTTCAAGCCGGCTGAAGAACAGATAAGTATTTCAAGACCAATATTTTTAAGCATTGGGAGCTGAATCAAATGAATTATTCTTCACAATTTTTCTCTGTGAGAAACAGACGTCAGCAAATTGATTATGTAGTTGGCTTATTGACCCGGATTTTCTAAAAGAAGTAAATAACAGGGACTTAAGGATGTTCAGGTGCCGGCTTACAAGAATATTTAACCCGGAGCACAACCTGTTAAATTTGTTCTTGTGTTTTGTTTACAGGATCAGTTTAAGATGGATAAATCCAAATTAAACTGGGGCTAATGTCGGGGATATACCCCGCAGTATGACTCGGCCAGAGATATGACCCGGCTGGGACTTGGTGTTTCATTGGTAAGCCGGTAGATGTTAAGCTGGCAGATGTTAAACCAGATGTTAAGCCACATGTTAAGCCGGCAGATGTTAAGCCGGCAGATGTTAAGCCAGATGGTAAGCCGACAGATGTTAAGCCAGACGGTAAGCCAGATGGTAAGCCAGATGGTAAGTCAGATTGTAAGCCAGATCGTAAGCCAGATTGTAAGCCGGATTGTAAGTAGCCCAAGACATTAAGAAGCCCATGGAGAGAAGCCCGTGATGAGAAGTCAGAATAGTTTAAGTCTTAATCCGAGTTGGACTCTACATGTAACCCGCCCCTTCAACTTATATAAGGAGGGGCAAGGCACGCCAAGAGGGAGAAGTTGAATAATCGTTAAGGCTAGACACAACTAGGAGAGCCGGCTTATGTGCCCGAAGTTGTCTAAATCCTTGTCTTGTGTGTTGATCCGCCTCGCGTCTCTCATCCCGATCAACCCCTCTCAAGCTACCACATAGATGCGTTGGCCTCACGACTAAGTCCTCACACTAGGATATCTGCCGTGACAATTCCACGACAGTTTCCGTTCGTATGTACATCCCACACAGTCGCTCCAAGGAGAACGTTTCCATTCACAGGTACATCACACACAATTTGTCCCGTTAAATCATTTGTGATAGCGTTGGCATTGCACACGATATTAATAATTTTATCATTTGCGTTATTGAATGCATCACACACGGTGCGTAGAAGAAACTGTGTGGCAATGGCTGTCCATATCACACACTTTTTATGTGGTAAACGTTTGCGCAAGGTGGCCTAACGCAAACAGTTTTCGAGAGAAAGTCGTGTGTGCAGTGGATATTGATTCCACACGTAGTGGATCCTAGAAACGTTTCTGATCTCCACGTATATCGCAGACGTTTCACTTTCGCAAACCGTGTGCAGTGTAATCCTTAATTTAAAAATCACATGTTTTGAATTTAAAAGTAGGCAATCACTTATTTCATATCCAACCATGTTTATTACAAATATAGGTTCAACCGCGAATACATAATTCGATGCACTGGTACATATACTGAAGAACTACAGAAGCACCAAGTAAAGAATGATGAACCACAGTTGTACTAAAGACTGTAAAGAGAGAGGCGAAAGACATTTTGGTTGCTGAAGAAGGTGAAGCGGAATGCCCATATTGTGCCCTCCTCCATGCGTAATGCGCGCACGACTCTAGGCCAACCCCTTGTGATGGCTGCCCGTCCATCCTTCACTGCCTTCATTAGGACTTCTCGATGCTCATTGTAGTCTAGATGAAATACTTTAACATTCATTGCGTGTCCACCAATCATGTACTTTTCAAGGTAATCTCGAGTGAACTGCTTCGGGAACCACTGGGAATGAAAAAGATTCATACATTGTTGTCTAACAACTCATTATGGGCAGTAAAAAGAGAAGGCTGCAGAGTTTGTAGTTACCATCAGTACAAGAAATATGTCAACTAGTGACCTTCTCGCAGTGACCCTCGAAGAATTGGTCATAGATCTAAGACCATTTGAGACCAATTGGTCAAAAGCTGTTCGGGGGGCTCCAAACGCTAAACTATATCGACCATTTTGGTCAGAAAGGTCGTAATTTCCTTACACGAAATGGTCACAAAGCAGACAGCACTGAGTTGCTGCCTTATTTCTAGCTGGTCATGACCAATATAGATGGTCATAACCTTGTAAGTTGTGGTGGATTTCTATGACTAGGCGCCACCTCATAAGTTTTGCCTATGTGTCATGTCCATGTGTCAATTTTTGCCCTAGGTTGTGAAGCAACCTATATTTCTGTCATTCCCGAAATTCCCAAAAAAATTTGGCATTCTTTACTATCCAAATCATTGCCTCATGACAATATTCAACTCCATTTGCCTGGAAAATCTACCTCGGCAAATTTCCAAAGTTTTTGTTCAACTCGAACTGTTGTGAAGGAAGTACTAGCTAGGCATATCCTAATGAGCTGAATTTTTGCCACATCTTCTATATTCCCAAATCATTGCTCTCCACAAAATTTGAGCCCCATCTAACAATACATGTGAGTGTGGCTTCAACATTCATATTTCTGTCCAGTGTGGTACGTTGCAAAGCAAGTGACACCTAGGCTCCTCCATTTGAGCTGCAATTTTTCCAAGATAGTGTCCTTAGTAGATGATCATCCTCATCCAAAACTCAGGCCCATTGGCCATGTTCATTTCCCGTACCACTAATCAAACACTTGGGTGCTAATTCATGTCTGAGCATTGTTCGGTCTCCTCGTGAGATTCTTATATTGTTATTTTCTTCCAAGCATCTACCTGGGGAGTGCCAAACCTACTAGACATGCCTAGGCTTCCCAGAACGCACGGCAACGCCACGGTCACGCGGTGACCATCCGGCGGTCATGCGAGTCTACGCGTTTTGGAGTTGGGGCCCTGGGCCACCGTCCAAACCTCAACGTATCACCACCAAACCATGTATTTATGCTTAAATAGATACTTATGTACCTAGAAATGATTTTTGGAAAAAATAAAGAGCAAACTATAAGGCAGCTGCAGTTCAAATTTGACCCGCTTCCTACTGAATCGGCGGAAATTTGTCTTTTTCACCAGAGATGGATCAAAGCTTTTGACACCCAACCATTTTTTCAATTGTGCATTAAATATGGCCTAGTATTTTAGAAAATTGATTTGGTCCAATTTTGCAACAAATATATGGTAGGTCCTTCACAAAAAAAACTTATTTCGGGCACTCGGAAAATGGAAAATGAATTTTCCGTGCAAAGAAAATGAAAACTCCCTTAGGCAATATTGTTTGGAATTCCAAGATGCACCCTTATGCACAATATGAGATCATTTGAACAAACTATGCCATGAATGTGGCCATAAGATTGATCATTTGGCTTGAAAGCCATGAATCTTCACGCATGATATCTCATTTCTGAGAACACTTTTTTAAAATAATTGTCGTATTACAAGTTTATTATTTTTCCTGAAAACTTGGTCACATATAATGACACAATGCGAAGGTTTTCCAATTTTTTGAATTTTTTTGAATTTTTTATGCCCGTTTCAAAATGCGGTCAAAACGGCGGGCTTGACCGTTCCTAGCTAGTGGTTGAATATTGGATTCTTTTTGGTGTTTGTATGATTAAATAGATACTTTTGTACCAATAAATGATTTTTGGAAAAAATAAATAGCAAACTATGAGGCAGCCGCAGTTCAAATTTGACCCGCTTCCTACTGAATCGGCGGAAATTTGTCTTTTTCACCAGAGGTGGATCAAAACTTTTGACACCAAACCATTTGGTCAATTGTGCATTAAATATGGCCTAGTATTTTATAAAAATGATTTGGTCCAATTTTGCAACAATTATTTGGTAGGTCCTTCACAAAAAAACCTCATTTGGGGCACTCAAAAAAATGGAAAATGATTTTTTTCGTCCAAAGAAAATGAAAACTCCCTTAGGGAACATTGTTTGGAATTCCAAGATGCACCCTTGTGCACAATATTAGATCATCTGAACAAACTATTCCATGAATGTGGCCATAAGATTGATCATTTGGGTTGAAAGCCATGAATCTTCACACATGATAGCTCATTTCTGAGAACACTTTTTTAAAAAGAATTTCCGTATTACAAGTTTATTATTTTTCCCGATAACTTGGTCACATATAATGACACAATGCGAAGGTTTTCCAATTTTTTGAATTTTTTATGCCCGTTTCAACATGCGATCAAAACGGCGGGCTTCACCGTTCCTAGCTAGTGGTTGAATCTTGGAATTTTTTTGGTGTTTATCTAATTAAATAGATACTTTTGTACCTAGAAATGATTTTTGGAAAAAATAAATAGCAAACTATGAGGCAGCCGCAGTTCAAATTTGACCCGCTTCGTGCTGAATCGGCGGAAATTTGTCTTTTTCACCAGAGGTGGATCAAAACTTTTGACACCAAACTATTTGGTCAATTGTGCATTAAATATGGCCTAGTATTTTATAAAATTGATTTGGTCCAATTTTGCAACAATTATTTGGTAGGTCCTTCACAAAAAAACCTTATTTGGGCCACTCGAAAAATGGAAAATGATTTTTTTGTCCAAAGAAAATGAAAACTGCCTTAGGCAACATTGTGTGGAATTCCAAGATGCACCCTTGTGCATAATATGAGATCATTTGAACAAACTATGCCATGAATGTGGCCATAAGATTGATCATTTGAGTTGAAAGCCATGAATCTTCACACATGATAGCTCATTTCTGAGAACACTTTTTTTTAAAGAATTGCCGTATTACAAGTTTATTATTTTTCCCGATAACTTGGTCACATATAATGACACAATGCGAAGGTTTTCCAGTTTTTTGAATTTTTTATGCCCGTTTCAACATGCGATCAAAACGGCGGGCTTCACCGTTCCTAGCTAGTGGTTGAATCTTGGAATTTTTTTGGTGTTTCTCTGATTAAATAGATACTTTTGTACCTAGAAATGATTTTTGGAAAAAATAAATAGCAAACTATGAGGCAGCCGCAGTTCAAATTTGACCCGCTTCGTGCTGAATCGGCGGAAATTTGTCTTTTTCACCAGAGGTGGATCAAAACTTTTGACACCAAACTATTTGGTCAATTGTGCATTAAATATGGCCTAGTATTTTATAAAATTGATTTGGTCCAATTTTGCAACAATTATTTGGTAGGTCCTTCACAAAAAAACCTTATTTGGGGCACTCGAAAAATGGAAAACGATTTTTTTGTCCAAAGAAAATGAAAACTGCCTTAGGCAACATTGTGTGGAATTCCAAGATGCACCCTTGTGCATAATATGAGATCATTTGAACAAACTATGCCATGAATGTGGCCATAAGATTGATCATTTGAGTTGAAAGCCATGAATCTTCACACATGATAGCTCATTTCTGAGAACACTTTTTTTTAAAGAATTGCCGTATTACAAGTTTATTAGTTTTCCTGGTAACTTGGTCACATATAATGACACAATGCGAAGGTTTTCCAGTTTTTTGAATTTTTTATGCCCGTTTCAACATGCGGTCAAAACGGCGGGCTTGACCGTTCCTAGCTAGTGGTTGAATCTTGGAATTTATTTGGTGTTTCTCTGATTAAATAGATACTTTTGTACCTAGAAATGATTTTTGGAAAAAATAAATAGCAAACTACGAGGCAGCCGCAGTTCAAATTTGACCCGCTTCCTGCTGAATCGGCGGAAATTTGTCTTTTTCACCAGAGGTGGATCAAAACTTTTGACACCCAACCATTTGGTAAATTGTGCATTAAATATGGCCTAATTGTTTAGAAAAATGATTTGGTCCAATTTTACAACAAATATATGGTAGGTCCTTAAAGAAACTCATTTTGTGCACTCGAAAAATGAAAAATGGTTTTTCCGTCAATTTGACGAAACGTGGATCAAAAACATTTTACATAAATCATTTGGTCAATTATACATAAAATTTGGTCTAATACATAGAGTTGGTAGGTTCGTCACAACAAAACTATTTTTTTATACTTCAAAAATGAAAAATGCTTTTCTCCTGCAAAAGAACTTATTTTTAATCAATTACGATCTATTTATATGGTCATGACGTCATCAAGGCCTTTATTGCATTCTGATTGGTCCAAGCACCTCACGCGGATCATGCATCGACCACCGTTGGATAGGCCCGGATCCGACGGCAGCCCTCTTCCCCCACCCCCTCTACCCCTCATCCCTCTCATCCCCCTCCCGAATCAGCGCAACTCCCTCTCACCCCTCGTCCAAACCCTAGCCGCGCCCTCCTCCGTGCGCCGCCGCCCCCATCGATTCCGCCCAACACCGCCGTCCCCTTCCACTCGCTCTCCTCCATGAGCCGGATCCCCACCTCCTCCGGCTCCCCTTCCACTCACTCTCCCGTGAAGGCCGAGATGGACGTTCGACGGCCTCGGCTCCCGGATTCCGCACACCCGCTCCGCTCCATCTGCTCTGATCTGATTCGATCTCGGCTTCCTCCCCAAGCCACGCGACGCGAGACCAGCTCCGGCTCCCGCTCCGGCCATGGCGGCGACCATCCAGTCCGTGAAGGCCGCCAAATCTTCGACAGCCGCGGAAACCCCACCGTTGAGGTACGGACACGCCCCCATCCCCCATCCCCTGTCTCCTCGATCAGTGCGCCGTCGGTCCGGTTCGGCTCGATCTGGTAGCGGTAGCGGCTAGCGGTGCCGCGCTCGTGTGTGGCAGCGGCTTTGCTTCGATTGCGCGGCCGATCTGGTCTGGTAGGGGTCCGAGGGGCGCTGTCTGGGGTTCTGAATTCCCCTCGGCTATATTTTTTTGGGGTTTAGGTTATGCCATATGGATTCCGCGCGAGGTGGCGTTTTGTTCGCTCAGATGCTGTGGCGCGTGCGATTTTCGCCTTGCCTGCTCTGGCATCTATTTTTTGGTTGTATCCACAGTTCGGTTGGTTCGTTATGCTTATGCTCGGCTTGTGCTTGCTGAAAGGCGCTGCCAATCTGGGGCTTCCAGACTTGTCACTGACGAGTTGTTCGCCTACAACTAGAGCGGTCTACTGCCGTGAAGAATCCCAGCAACGAGTATTTACATGTACAGGCTGGAATTATCTAGACAAGTGCATGTACGTAGAGGCTAGCAACCTATAGTACTACAGTAGCAGTTTACTTCTCACAGAGTGCAGTTTACTTATCACGGAGTGCTACATGCATGGAAGCATCTTACTTCTCTCAAAAGTAGTGTGATGTGTGCTGTGGAAAAGAGTGAACATTTTTTTTGCATGTGAAGAAAAGAGTGTATACATGGCAATACTGTTGGTCGCTGAGAGAAATACTCAAAAAAACCAGTAGAATTTTTGTATTTAGATTTTACTTTATTTTTCTTAACATGATGTTAAGTTATTTAATATGCTGTGAGGTCAATGATACACAAATGAAATAGATTTTACAAGAAACCTCTGACTAAAAGAAGTGAAAATTACTGCATCAAACTAATTTACTCCCAGTGGTGCATGAACTGGTGGGTCATTTTGTTATTACATCAATCACTGTTTTACTTTCAACCTTTATAATCAAGTTTTGCCTCCCTTCATGTCTAGTGAAGGGACACAATGTTCCTGTCATAATTATTGTCTGAAGCTAATCTTGTCTGAATCATCTCTCTTTTGTAGGTGTCTATGAAGGTTTGGAGCTGAGGGACGGTGGATCTGACTACTTGGGCTAGGGTTTTTCCAAGGTTTACATTTGTTTGACCGAATTATATACCACCATAGAATTCTACACCATGTGGTGGACTTAAGTATCTTAGTGACTTCATTTGATGTGTGTATTTCTGTTAATTTTAAGCTTCTGTTGCTCTGAAAATGTACCTCACTGACCATTTGTCTATTTATTGTGTACTTCTTGCATGAGGATGTGACTAGTAATGCGACGCGCCAAGCAGCAGTAGGGGAAGGGGGTCTCCTGCTCGAGGAGGCGGAGTAGGGGCGTGCCCAGCTGGAAGCCCTGTCCTGCTCGTGGGGGAGGGGCAGGAGGGGTCTGCTCCCCTGCTTCCATTGCGACCGTGGCAGGTAGCTCCTCCATCTCCCTCCCCCTCTTCCTCTCCTCACTACTTCTGCTGCGAAGTTGACGAATATGTGATGCACTTGTCCCAAGGAATTTTAGAGGGATCTGTATGAACAAGTCATGTTTTTATTTAATTTAATTTAGGTTGTTAGTTATCAAACAGAGAGAGAAGATGAGCTCCTGCTTGGATTTTTTTTCTGCCAGCACATGATTTGTATGTATGCAATTATCATCTTGCGTGCGAGCTGGTTCCTTGCTTGGGCATCACGTCGATGACCAAGTGTTAGTGCCGATTTGTTGTGGTGGTGCTCATCTGGCCAGTGATTTCTTGCTGATAATTAGGTGCTAAAGAATGCTACAGATATATGTTGAATACACTAGTCATGCTCCTGCACACATGTTTTGTTGGACGAAAAACTGTATGATGATCTGCTCCTTGGGATATTAATTCTTATGATATATCTTGTAATTTACTTTATTGTAAAAGTTAAACCCACTGCACGTGTTGAGCAGAAATTGTTTTATTTTGTCATACATAATTGCCTATGCTTGTTGGTAGCTATTAAGTGTATAATTGATCATGGAAGCATAGGAATGTGATGGACATCATCAGATTACATTTATGTTCTGAACTTAAAATATTTAAACTCGGTGTTTAGATTCTGTATCTGTAATCATAAGGTTCACTTGTAGTCTGGTCGTACTTAGACATATTATTGTTTGAGTTAAGTTCACCAAACAATACTTAAAATTTCAAGAATCAATGATGCCGACCTCATTGCTGGGTACTGTGCCTTTGGTGTATGATATGGCTGGGAGAAAACACACAGTTCCCTGCTGGTTTATTACATATCAGCCAGTACTGTACAGAGTAGTATATAAGGACGTCTTGCTGTAGTATGGCTGAGGCAGTGACCAGCTTCATAGTTAGTACTAGCTGAGAAAATTCATGATGCTGGCTGGGAGCAAAAAGTTTATAGGCTTAGTTGCTGTATTGGTTCTATTGTTGTATGGGGATATATGCATAGATATGTAACATGTGGGTTCCAAGCATGCTTCCGAGAAAAAGTAAAATTATATATACAATTTAAACATTGTACATTTGCCGTTCTTGTGGAATGCAAGTTATTTTAGGTGTTTGTTCTGACTTCTGACTGCTTCCTACATGGATACATGCAGCCAACTAGCAACCTAGCAGTAATAGTAAGAATACATGTGACTAATTCCCTCCCTATACCTTGTGATTGATTCCAGGTATATACAGATGGCATCTCTGTCTGGCAACATATGCACCTGATTACATTCTGGTGCATATAGTATACTTGAACAGTGTAAACATATAGTATACTTGAACAGTGTAAACATATTCTGATCTGAATCTTGTTTTGAAACTACTGTATTTCATAGTGATGCATGAGATCTAAGCAGACATATAGACAAAGCAGTTTGAACTATTTCATTTGAGGGTACTGCTTAGTTTCAGTGACATCCTCAGCCACAGAACTGTATCTGATGAAATGACATAGTACTGCATTTGTATGTTAGACATACAATTAATGTGCTACATTTAGATCGACCTATCATAGAAATCTACTTAATTTGAACTGGAAGTACATAGTACTAACAGTCAAATTGTCTTCGAGTTAATGTCTTTGATGTACACCTGCTCTGTTGTTATTATTTGTTAATATACAGATAAAGATGCAGGTTTACCTTTATTCTAAGGTTTAGATCTGCCACTTCACATTGCTTCATGACTTTGTAGATTTATTTGTATACGCTTCTACCATGTTGATTTATTTTGCTTTTTTTGCAATTTCCAACTATGCGTATCTGTTGCAACTTGCAAGATTTATATTATTTATGTTCTTGTCTTGTTTCCTTCTTGATTTGTTCATATATGCCTGACCTGTCCTGTTTTCTCAACTATTCAGATATAGGTCTTTGTGAGGACTCTCACCGGGAAGACCATCACACTTGAGGTCGAGTCCTCCGACAGAATTGACAATGTCAAGGCAAAGATCCAGGACAATGAGTGGCCCATCCGCTGGTGCTGCTGATCCTGCTTGGACGGACATGCTGCCTCTTCCACGTCGGCCACATGACAGCCATGGTGAGCTCTCTGCTGATCCTTCTTGTTCTCTGCTCTGCTTTCAACTGAGCTTATTTCAGTTGGCAACTGTATACTGAATTTGAGAGTATGGGTGCTTGCTTGTGAATTGTGATGTTGTTCCCATTAGATTAGATTAGATTAGGTTAATTACAGCCACAAGTATAGTAGCTTCTGTCCAAGTGCTCTTCATCTTGTGTGTCATCTGCAAGGCAATCAAGTTAATTAGATGTTGCTCTTTTCATGTTCTGCTTCATGCAGGCTGCTGGTGGACGTGGTGGTGATCCCCCTGTTGAAGGAGACGGGGTGGCGCGCCTCCTGTGAGGAGGTAGAGGATGTGAGCTGGGCTGTTGTCTGGTCGAGGAAGAAATTCGATGTCTTTACTAGCAAAACAAACTGCTGCGGCAGCCATGCTTGTGAGCTTATTATGTGCCTCTAGTTTAGTTTGTCGGTTTCTGTGAACCATTCTCTGTGATGTATGATGTATTGCTGCTGTTAGCTATAAATGTGTTGTATGATGAGTTGACTTGATGGTTCGTTTGAGGCTGTCTTGTGAAGGTTACTGTGAGTTAACATGAGTTAAACAAATACATACACTTGCTGCTGTTAGCTGTAAACATGAGTTGACTTGATGGTTCGTTTGAGGCTGTCTTGTGAAGGTTACTGCTAGTTAACATGAGTTAAACTATTACATGCACTAGGACCCATTTGACTAGTGGACCCATTTAATAAAAAAGAAAAATGAAATTGTTTAGACAAAAAGGCCACGGCCCAACAATAAAAAAGGCTGCAACGTTGGGATTGGCCCATGAAGTCGACCAAAAATTGATAGAAAAAAATAAAAAGGCTGAATTGTTGGGCTCGGCCCATCTAAAGCAGTGAAATGGGCCGGGCTGATTCTTATCAACGTCCTTTTCATTTGGTCACAATTTTGCCACGTTAGATTGCCACGTCGGATCCGACGTGGCCTGGGCAGAGAGCTAGCGACCAAAACAGAAGGTCATAGAATCAACGACCTTTTGTTTTGGTCGTGGAATTCCACGACCTTCTCATAGAGAAGGTCTTTAATTTCAGTTTACGACCACCAGCTTTTGACCATCTGTTTTTGGGTCAAAAAAGGTCGCAAATGAAAATCAATGACCTTTCAGTGACCAATAGTGAGGGTCGCAAGTTGACATATTTCTTGTAGTGCATCCTACAGCTCACTGTTGTGTTGCATGGAGCATAAACAAACAATTTGCTTGCCATCATTCGTATCTTTTTGCTAATAATCCTTATCAGCTTCCTTACTTGATGCTTGTTCATCAATATCTCATTGCCCCATACGCAAAAAGGGTCGATGCATGGATGCTACCTCTTGAGCACTGCGTTCGTTTTCCTTTGAAGAGGAAAGGGTGATGCAACAAAGTAGCGTAAGTATTTCCCTCAGTTGTTGAGAACCAAGGTATCAATCCAGTAGGAGGCCACGTAGGAGTCCCTCGCACCAACACAAACAAACAAATCCTCGCAACCAACGCAATAAAGGGGTTGTCAATCCCTTCACGGTCACTTACGAGAGTGAGATCTGATAGATACGATAAGATAATAGTTTTGGTATTTTTATGATAAAGATGCAAAGTAAAGAAAACAAAATAAAAACGGCGCCAGAAATAGCTTGTTGTCGGGAGATTAATATGATGGAAAATAGACCCGAGGGCCATAGGTTTACCTAGTGGCTTCTCTCAAGAGCATAAGTATTATGGTGGGTGAACAAATTACTGTTGAGCAATTGACAGAATTGAGCATAGTTATAAGAATATCTAGGTATGATCATGTATATAGGCATCACATCCGAGACAAGTAGACCGACTCCTGCCTGCATCTACTACTATTACTCCACACATCGACCGCTATCCAACATGCATCTAGAGTATTAAGTTCATAAGAACAGAGTAACGCTTTAAGCAAGATGACATGATGTAGAGGGATAAACTCATGCGATATGATATAAACCCCATCTTGTTATCCTCGATGTCAACAATACAATACATGCCTTGCTGCCCCTACTGTCACTGGGAGAGGACACCGCAAGATTGAACCCAAAGCTAAGCACTTCTCCCATTGCAAGAAAGATCAATCTAGTAGGCCAAACCAAACTGATAATTCGAAGAGACTTGCAAAGATAATCAATCATACATAAAAGAATTCAGAGAAGATTCAAATATTGTTCATAGATAAACTTGATCATAAACCCACAATTCATCGGTCTCAACAAACACACCGCAAAAGAAGATTACATCGAATAGATCTCCACGAGAGAGGGGAGAACGTTGTATTGAGATCCAAAAAGAGAGAAGAAGCCATCTAGCTAATAACTATGGACCCGAAGGTCTGAGGTAAACTACTCACACTTCATCAGAGAGGCTATGGTGTTGATGTAGAAGCCCTCCATGATCGATGCCCCCTCCGGCGCAACCCCGGAAAAGGCCCCAAGATGGGATCTCACGGGTACAGAAAGTTGCGGCGATGGAATTAGGTTTTTGGCTCTGTATCTGGTAGTTTGGGGGTACGTAGGTATATGTAGGAGGAAGGATTATGTCGGTGGAGCAACGTGGGGCCCACGAGGGTGGAGGGCGCGCCTGGGGGGGGGGGGTAGGCGCGCCCCCTACCTCGTGCCCTCCTGGTTGATGTCTTGACGTAGGGTCCAAGTCCTCTGGATCACGTTCGTTCTAAAAATCACGTTCCCGAAGGTTTCATTCAGTTTGGACTCCGTTTGATTCTTTTTCTGCGAAACTCTGAAATAGGCAAAAAACATCAATTCTGGGCTGGGCCTCCGGTTAATAGGTTAGTCCCAAAAATAATATAAAAGTGTATAATAAAGCCCAATAATGTCCAAAACAGAATATAATATAGCATGGAACAATAAAAAATTATAGATACGTTGGAGACGTATCAAGCATCCCCAAGCTTAATTCCTGCTCGTCCTCGAGTAGGTAAATGATAAAAACAGAATTTTTGATGTGGAATGCTACTTGGCATAATTTCAATGTAATACTTCTTAATTGTGGTATGAATATTCAGATCCGAAAGATTCAAGATAAAAGTTCAATATTGACATAAAAATAATAATACTTCAAGCATACTAACTAAGCAATTATGTCCTCTCAAAATAACATGGCCAAAGAAAGTTCATCCCTACAAAATCATATAGTTTAGTTATGCACCATTTTCGTCAAACAAGAATGCTCTCATCATGCACAACCCCGATGACAAGCCAAGCAATTGTTTCATACTTTAGTAATCTCAAACCTTTTCAACTTTCACGCAATACATGAGCGTGAGCCATGGATATAGCACTATGGGTGGAATAGAATATAATGATGGGGGTTATGTGGAGAAGACAAAAAAAGAGAAAGTCTCACATCAACGAGGCTAATCAATGAGCTATGGAGATGCCCATCGATTGATGTTAATGCAAGGAGTAGGGATTGCCATGCAACGGATGCACTAGAGCTATAAATATATGAAAGCTCAACAAAAGAAACTAAGTGGGTGTGCATCCAACTTGCTTGCTCACGAAGACCTAGGGCATTTGAGGAAGCCCATTGTCGGAATATTCAAGCCAAGTTCTATAATGAAAAATTCACACTAGTATATGAAAGTGACAAAACAAGAGACTCTCTATCATGAAGATTATGGTGCTACTTTGAAGCACAAGTGTGGTAAAAAAGGATAGTAACATTGTCCCTTCTCTCTTTTTCTCTCATTTTTTTTAGGCCTTCTTCTTTTTTTATGGCCTTTCTCTTTTTTTTCCTCACTTGGGACAATGCTCTAGAAAATGATGATCATCACACTTCTATTTATTTACAACTCAATGATTTCAACTCGATACTAGAACAAAGTATGACTCTATATGAATGCCTCCGGCGGTGTACCGGGATATGCAATGAACCAAGAGTGACATGTATGAAAGAGTTATGAATAGTGGCTTTGCCACAAATACTATGTCAACTACATGATCATGCAAAGCAATATGACAATGATGAACGTGTCATGATAAACGGAATGGTGGAAAGTTGCATGGCAATATATCTCGGAATGGCTATGGAAATGCCATAATAGGTAGGTATGGTGGCTGTTTTGAGGAAGATATAAGGAGGTTTATGTGTGAAAGAGCGTATCATATCACGGGGTTTGGATGCACCGGCGAAGTTTGCACCCAATCTCAATGTGAGAAAGGGCAATGCACGGTACCGAAGAGGCTAGCAATGATGGAAAGGTGAGAGTGCGTATAATCCATGGACTCAACATTAGTCATAAAGAACTCACATACTAATTGCAAAAATCTACAAGTCATCAAAAACCAAGCACTACGCGCATGCTCCTAGGGGGATAGATTGGTAGGAAAAGACCATCGCTCGTCCCCGACCGCCACTCATAAGGAGGACAATCAAAGAACTCCTCATGTTTCAAATTTGTTACATAACGTTTACCGTACGTGCATGCTTCGGGACTTGCAAACTTCAACACAAGTATTTCTCAAATTCAAAACTACTCAACTAGCACAACTTTGATATCACAACCTCCATGTCTCAAAACAATCATCAATCATCAAACTTCTCTTAGTATTCAACACACTCATAAGAAAGTTTTTACTAGTCTTGAATACCTAGCATATTAGAATTATTTAAGCAAATTACCATTCTGTTTAAGACTCTCAAAATAATCTAAGTGAAGCATGAGAGAATAATAGTTTCTATAAAACAAAACCACCACCGTGCTCTAAAAGATATAAGTGAAGTACTAGAGCAAAAACTATATAACTCAAAAGATATAAGTGAAGCACATAGAGTATTCTAATAATTTCTGAATCATGTGTGTCTCTCTCAAAAGGTGTGTACAGCAAGTATGATTGTGGTAAACTAAAAAGCAAAGACTCAAATCATACAAGACGATCCAAGCAAAACACATGTCATGTGGTGAAGAAAAATATAGCTCCAAGTAAAGTTACCGATGGAAGTAGACGAAAGAGGGGATGCCTTCCGGGGCATCCCCAAGCTTTGGATTTTAGGTGTCCTTAGATTATCTTGGGGTGCCATGGGCATCCCCAAGCTTAGGATCTTGCCACTCCTTGTTCCATAATCCATCAAATCTTTCACCCAAAACTTGAAAACTTCACAACACAAAACTCAACAGAAAATCTCGTGAGCTCCGTTAGTGAAAGAAAACAAAAGACCACTTCAAGGTACTGTAATGAACTCATTCTTTATTTATATTGGTTTTAAACCTACTTTATTCCAACTTCTCTATGGTTTATGAACTCTTTTACTAGCCATAGATTCATCAAAATAAGGAAACAACACACGAAAAACAGAATCTGTCAAAAACAGAACAGTCTGTAGTAATATGTATCCAAGGCAAACTTCTGGAACTCCAAAAACTCTACCAAAATAGGAAGACCTAGAAAATTTGTTTATTGATCAGAAGAAATTGGAATCAATATTTTATCACATTGTGGTGATTTTTAACAATTATTTTCGTGAACAGAAAGTTTCTGGAATTTTCAGCAAGATCAAATAACTATCATCCAAGAAGATCCTATGGGTCCAACTTGGCACAAACACTAATTAAAACATAAAAAGAAATATAACAAGAGGCTAGATCAAATATTTATTCCTAAACAGAAGCAAAAAGAAAAAAAAATAAAAATAAAATTGGGTTGCCTCCCAACAAGCGCCATCGTTTAACGCCCCTAGCTAGGCATAATAGCAAGGATAGATCTAGGTATTGCCATCTTTGGTAATAAGTGGCTCTCATAATAGATTCAAAAGGTAATTTTATTTTCTTTCTAGGGAAGTGTTCCATGCCTTTCCTTAACGGAAATTGGAATCTAATGTTCCCTTCCTTCATATCAATAATTGCACCAATCGTTCTAAGGAAAGGTCTACCAAGAATAATAGAACATGAAGGATTGCAATCTATATCTAGAATAATAAAATCTACGGGCACATAATTCCTATTTGCAACAATAAGAAAATCATTAATTCTTCCCATAGGTTTCTTAATAGTGGAATCCGCAAGGTGCAAGTTTAGACAGCAATCATCAAATTCACGGAAACCTAGTAAATCGCATAAAGTTTTTGGAATCGTGGAAACACTAGCACCCAAATCACACAAAGCATAGCATTCATGATCTTTAATTTTAATTTTCATAGTAGTTTCCCATTCATAATAAAGTTTTCTAGGGATAGAAACTTCCAACTCAAGTTTTTCTTCATAAGATTGCATCAAAGCATCAACGATATGTTTGGTAAAGGCTTTATTTTGACTATAAGCATGAGGAGAATTCCGCACGGATTGCAACAAGGAAATACAATCTATTAAAGAACAATTATCATAATTAAATTCCTTGAAATGCAAAATAGTGGGTTCATTAATATCTAGAGTTTTGATCTCTTCAATCCCACTTTTATCAATTTTAGCATCAAGATCTAAAAACTCTGAATTTTTGGAACGCCTTCTAGGTAAAGGCGGATCATTTTCAGTCCCATCATTATCAAGATTCATATTGCAAAACAAAGATTTAATAAGGACACATCAATAACTTTTGGATCTTCATCTTTATTTTCATAGAAACTAGAAGAACACGCTTTCAAAGAAAGCAATCTTTCTTAGCACGCATCGTAGCGGTTCTTTCTTTGCACTCATCAATGGAAATTCTCATGGCTTTGAGAGACTCATTAATATCATGCTTAGGTGGAATAGATCTAAGTTTTAAAGAATCAACATCAAGGGAAATTCTATCGACGTTCCTAGCCAATTCATCAACTTTAAGCATTTTTTCTTCAAGCAGAGCATTGAAATTCTTTTGCGAATTCATAAATTCCTTAACACTAGTCTCAAATTCACAGGGCATCTTATTAAAATTTCCATAAGAATTGTTGTAGGAATTACCATAATTATTAGAGGAATTACTAGGGTACGGCCTAGGATTAAAGTTTCCTCTATACGCGTTGTTACCAAAATTATTCCTACCAAAAAAATTCACATCCATAGATTCATTATTATTCTCAATAAAAGTAGACAAAGGCATATCATTAGGATCAGAAGAAACACTTTTATTAGCAAATAATTTCATAAGTTCATCCATCTTTCCACTCAAAACATTAATTTCATCTATCGCATGCACTTTTTTAATAGTAGATCTTTCGGTTTGCCATTGAGAATAATTAACCATAATATTATCTAGGAGTTTAGTAGCTTCTCCTAAATTGATTTCCATAAAAGTGCCTCCCGCGGCCGAATCTAAAAGATTTCTAGAAGCAAAATTCAATCCGGCATAGAAATTTTGTATAATCATCCACAAATTCAAACCATGCGTAGGGCAATTACGTATCATTAATTTCATCCTCTCCCAAGCTTGTGCAACATGTTCATGATCAAGTTGCTCAAAATTCATAATATCGTTTCTAAGAGAGATAATCTTAGCGGGAGGAAAATACTTATAGATAAAAGCATCTTTGCACTTATTCCAAGAATCAATACTATTTTTAGGCAAAGACGAAAACCAAGCTTTAGCACGATCTCTAAGCAAAAAAGGAAATAGCTTCAATTTAAAAATATCATTGTCCACATCTTTCTGCTTTTGCATATCACACAAATCAACGAAGCTATTTAGATGGGTAGCGGCATCTTCACTAGGAAGGCCGGTGAATTGATCTTTCATGACAAGATTCAACAAAGCCGCATTGATTTCACAAGATTCAGTATCAGTAAGAGGAGCAACCAGAGTGCTAAGAAAATCATTGTTGTTGGTATTGGTGAAATCACACAATTTAGTATTATCTTGAGCCATCGTGACAAGCAAGCAATCCAACACGCGAGCAAACAAGAAGCAAACAAAAAGGAGGCGAACGCAAAAGAGAGGGCGAATAAAGCGGCAAGGGTGAAGTGGGGGAGAGGAAAACGAGAGGCAAATGGCAAATAATGTAATGCGAGAGATAAGGGTTTGTGATGGGTACTTGGTATGTTGACCTTTGCGTAGACTCCCCTGCAACGGCGCCAGAAATCCTTCTTGCTACCTCTTGAGCACTGCGTTGGTTTTCCCTGGAAGAGGAAAGGGTGATGCAGCAAAGTAGTGTACGTATTTCCCTCAGTTTTTGAGAACCAAGGTATCAATCCAGTAGGAGGCACGCACTAGTCCCTCGCACCTACACAAACAAATAAATCCTCGCAACCAACGCAATAAAGGGGTTGTCAATCCCTTCATGGTCACTTACGAGAGTGAGATATGATAGATATGATAAGATAGTATTTTTGGTATTTTTATGATAAAGATGGAAAGTAAAGAAAACAAAATAAAAACGGCGCCAGAAATAGCTTGTTGTCGGGAGATTAATATGATGGAAAATAGACCCGGGGGCCATAGGTTTCACTAGTGGCTTCTCTCAAGAGCATAAGTATTACGGTGGGTGAACAAATTAGTGTTGAGCAATTGATAGAATTGAGCATAGTTATGAGAATATCTAGGTATGATCATGTATATAGGCATCATGTCCGAGACAAGTAGACCGACTCCTGCCTGCATCTACTACTATTACTCCACACATCGACCGCTATCCAGCATGCATCTAGAGTATTAAGTTCATAAGAACAGAGTAACGCATTAAGCAAGATGACATGATGTAGAGGGATAAACTCATGCAATATGATATAAACCCCATCTTGTTATCCTCGATGGCAACAATACAATACGTGCCTTGCTGCCCCTGCTGTCACTGGGAAAGGACACCGCAAGATTGAACCCAAAGCTAAGCACTTTCCCAATGCAAGAAAGATCAATCTAGTAGGCCAAACCAAATTGATAATTCGAAGAGACTTGCAAAGATAACCAATCATACATAAAAGAATTCAGAGAAGATTCAAATATTGTTCATAGATAAACTTGATCATAAACCCACAATTCATCGGTCTCAACAAACACACCGCAAAAGAAGATTACATCGAATAGATATCCACGAGAGAGGGGGAGAACGTTGTATTGAGATCCAAAAAGAGAGAAGAAGCCATCTAACTAATTACTATGGACCCGAAGGTCTGAGGTAAACTACTCACACTTCATCGGAGAGGCTATGGTGTTGATGTAGAAGCCCTCCGTGATCGATACCCCCTCCGGCGGAGCTCCGAAAAGGCCCCAAGATGGGATCTCACGGGTATAGAAAGTTGCGGCGGTGAATTAGGTTTTTGGCTCCGTATCTGGTAGTTTGGGGGTACGTAGGTATATGTCAAAGGAAGGAGTACGTCGGTGGAGCAACGTGGGGCCCACGAGGGTGGAGGGCGCGCCTTGGGGGGGGGTAGGCGCACCCCCCTACCTCGTGCCCTCCTGGTTGATGTCTTCACGTAGGGTCCAAGTCCTCTGGATCACGTTCGTTCCGAAAATCACGTTCCCGAAGGTTTCATTCCGTTTGGACTCCGTTTGATATTCTTTTTCTGCGAAACTCTGAAATAGGCAAAAAAACAGCAATTCTGGGCTGGGCCTCCGGTTAATAGGTTAGTCCCAAAAATAATATAAAAGTGTATAATAAAGCCCAATAATGTCCAAAACAGAATATAATATAGCATGGAACAATCAAAAATTATAGATACCTTGAAGATGTATCAATGGATCCTTGCCAAGGGCATATGTAACTACAAGCAACAAGTCAATATTAGAAGCTAACTAGTGTCCAGGCCTGGATCTATAATCACTACATTATGGAACGACGGGGGGAGTACAAGCCGAGGGATGAAGCTAACCTCGGCGGAAAATGGTGGCCACTCCAGTTGTTGTCCTGCATAATTAGTGGGAAGGCATGATAAGTACGGCAACCTTAACATCAAACAAATATAGCAAAGGTAAACAACATCATCTCCAAATGATAGCTTGAATGTGTTGGTTTCAGCATGCTGTTAAAGCAGATATAAAATGGAAGGAAATGTTACCGACAGCAGGCTTAACAGCCATCAAATATTGCAATTCAAACTGGTATTGTTGAAAATGAATAGAACATAGGTAATGCTTAAACATCACACTGGATAAATGTGTAAAACTGAAATAAAGGGCATGTGTTAACTACATCAGGAATAACTGGAACCAAATATAGCCGTTCAAACTGGTATTGATGTAGTCGAGCGGCACAGTTCCTACTTGCACATAGTGAACAACACATTGTGAATGAATGAAATAAACAAGGCATAAATGACCAGTATAACAACCAAATATAGCCATTGAAAACTGGACAGAGTCTCACTGCAACCAACCTAACAAGCAAATACAGATAAATAGGGCATATGCTTGAAAACTGGACAAATGCTCACTGCAACCAACCTAACAAGCAGATAAAGATAAACAAGGCATCTGCTTGATAACTGGACAAATGCTAAAAAAAGCAACCTAACAACCAAATACAGATAAACAAGGCATCTGCTTGATAACTAGACAAATGCTAAAAAGCAACCTAACAACCAAATACAGATAAACAAGGCATCTGCTTGATAACTCAAATGCTCACTGCAACCAAACTATTAACCAAATACAGATAAACAAGCATCTGCTCGATAACTGGAAAAATGCTCACTCCAACCAACCTAACAACCAAATACAGATAAACAAGGCATCTACTTATTATAAACAACCAAATATAGCCATTCACGAAACTGAAGTGGACAATTCATACTTAAACATCACATAGACCTATCGAACAATACATTTTTGCATAACTGAAATAATTAAACACGACATAGTTAAAGCACCGCAAGGCAAATGCTAATACAACAAAGGGTACGGGTTGGCAAGCTAGAAAAGGTAAGATTTGCTGATAGAATTATGCCTCACGTTTCATGGACGGGATCCTTCCAGTTGGAAGAGCACATACCCATGGTGCGCTCTCTGATGTCACAAATGGGCTGTTTTGCCTTGGAAGAACCTTCGTGGGTGCCCTCCTCGCGGTCGTGGTCGTGGTCGATGAGATCTGACTTGGCAATTGAGGATCCTAAGCCGCCGCCGTAGAACGTGTCCTTCAGAAATGACAAAATGGGCTCGATGGCGTATAAAGCTCGCAAATCGTTGACCGCTTGGCAAAGGAGATCAGCGGCAGGGCCGTCGAAGAGATCGATGGCAGTTGAATCAGAGGGGTTGGGGATGGACCATTTAACCTGTGACATGGCCCGCGTGAAGCCGTCGGTGTGGACGAGCTTGATGTCGTAGCCGGTTTCCCGAGATACAGTAATACGCTAGCCCGCTGACATGAAGCCTTCGACATGGAAACATAGTCAACGTCTTTGCCGGCTTCCGCGGCGACGTGTTGCTCCTGGATTAACAGGTCGGGGCGAACGGCGGCCACCTCGCCAACGTCCGCCGGAGAGGCCATGATAAACCTCTTCTTGGCCGAACGCTCGTCGGGCTCCCTGGGATACTGGTCGAGCTTAGGCTGCGACATTCTGGAGCAGGGGATGTGGATCTAGCGGGGAGGGACACCGCAGGCCTCATCTAAAAACTCAGGGGAGTGGGGCGACGGTTTGAGAATCGCTGGGTAACCTAAACTTTATTATCTAAGCTAGGAGGAACGGGCACACCGGCAGGGGTTGGCGGCAGAGCCGGCGGTGGCTGCGATCTAGGGTTCGAGTGGGGGCGGGGGGCGGGTGGGGGACTGTGGAGGGGAGGGTGGTGTTTGAGGATACGCCGTGGCTACTGAAAATTTTAGTAATGGTGGGTGGTGATGGTGGTGGACGAGGGAGGGCGATGGTTCAAATGCCTCAGCTACTGCAATTTTACTATAAGGTCGGTGCTGGAGGAGTGTGGGCGCCGGTTGAAGTACGACGGCTACTAAAATTTGGGTAATGGAATTTATGCGGAGCGGGAGTGCCCAAGATCGTGCATGGTCCAATAACAATATGCGTGTATGATAATAAGGAAAAGTGGCGCGGATCCGCCGATTTTTGCAACGCCCAAGGCGGGTAGTTTGTTTTTTATATTTCTAGCTAGCTGGTCTATCGCATACGGTTCGTCCTAATTTCCAAATAAACTTACCCGCCTTTAGCTTGCACAGGTGGTGGTTTTACAGCGCACTTGCATCGCACACGGTTAAGCCAGTACCTCCACCCTTTGCTCGCGCTTGCACGGTCGTGGTGATTTCAGTGCACTTGCATCGCACACGGTTGAGCCAGTACCTCCACCTTAATTTGCTCGCGCTTGCACGGTCGTGGTGATTTCAGCGCGCTTGCGCGGTCGCACACGGTTGAGCCAGTACCTCCACCTTAATTTGCTCACGCTTGCGAGGTCGTGGTGATTCACATCACACTTGTATCGCACACGGTTAAGATATTATACCCCGTGTCCGTTGAGGGTCATCAGAGTCTTTGTAGCAAAAAATAACATTAGAGAGGGTCAAAAGACAGCCACACCAGCATGTGGCCCAAATATATATGAGTGAAAAGGGTGGTCTATGATGTTCAAAATTCCAATGCACAACTTTGACCCCGCGGGGCCATGGTTGGGCGCGTCGTTGAAGATCGATGAGAGGGGCCAGAAGTCAAGAACCACCTGGAAGTGGCCAAATGTATGCACGAATATTGGGGATGTTTAAAACTTTAAATACACAATGAATAACTTTGGTGGCACCTACCTCGCAAACCCGAAAGCACCCTAACAACCACCAAGCTAGGATATATATAATGACATAATGTCATACCTAGCTAGGATGCTTGGCCCACCACCTCCCACTTCGTGTCAGCGGGGTGGATGCACGTAATGATCGATACTTTGGTCATACATGCATGTCGCCATGACCTACCATAAGACGGACCAATGAATCTTTTGTTTGGTCAAATGACAGTTGTTGTTGTCGATAAACTGATATGTCTCCAACGTATCTATAATTTTTGATTGTTCCATGCTATAATATATTCTGTTTTGGATGTTAATGGGCTTATTTATACACTTTTATATTATTTTTGGGACTAACCTATTAACCAAAGGCCCAGTGCAAATTGCTGTTTTTTTGCCTATTTTAGTGTTTCGCAGAAAAGGAATATCAAACGGAGTCCAAACAGAATGAAACCTTCGGGAGCGTGATTTTTGGAACAAACGTGATCCAGAGGACTTGGAGTGGACGTCAAGAAACAACCGAGGGGGCCACGAGGCATGGAGGCACGCCTGCCCCCCCTGGGCGCGTCCCCCACCCTCGTGGGCCCCTCGTGGCTCCACCGACCTACTTCTTCCTCCTATATATACCTACGTACCCCGAAACCATCCAGGAGCACCACGAAACCCTATTTCCACCGCCGCAACCTTCTGTACCCATGAGATCCCATCTTGGGGCCTTTTCCGGCGCTCCGCCGGAGGGGGAATCGATCACGGAGGGCTTCTACATCAACACCATAGCCTCTCCGATGATGTGTGAGTAGTTTACCACAGACCTTCGGGTCCATAGTTATTAGCTAGATGGCTTCTTCTCTCTCTTTGGATCTCAATACAAAGTTCTCCTCGATCTTCTTGGAGATCTATTCGATGTAACTCTTTTTGTGGTTTGTTTGTCGAGATCCGATGAATTGTGGGTTTATGATCAAGATTATCTATGAACAATATTGGAATCTTCTCTGAATTCTTTTATGTACGATTGGTTATCCTTGCAAGTCTCTTTGAATTATCAGTTTGGTTTGGCCTACTAGATTGATCTTTCTTGCAATGGGAGAAGTGCTTAGCTTTGGGTTCAATCTTGCGTTCCTCGATCCCAGTGACCGTAGGGGAAATGACATGTATTGTATTGTTGCCATCGAGGATAAAAAGATGGGGTTTATATCATATTGGTTGACTTTATCCCTCTACATCATGTCATCTTACCTAATGCGTTACTCTGCTCTTATGAACTTAATACTCTAGATGCATGCTGGATAGCGGTCGATGTGTGGAGTAATAGTAGTAGATGCAGGCAGGAGTCGGTCTACTTGTTACGGACGTGATGCCTATATACATGATCATACCTAGATATTCTCATAATTATGCACTTTTCTATCAATTGCTCGACAGTAATTTGTTCACCCACCGTAATACTTATGCTATCTTGAGAGAAGCCACTAGTGAAACCTATGGCCCCCGGGTCTATTTTCCATCATATTAATCCTCCGTCAACTAGCTATTTCTATCTTCGTTTATTTTGCAATCTTTACTTTTAATCTTTATCATAAAAATACCAAAAATATTATCTTATCATCTCTATCAGATCTCACTTTTGCAAGCCGTGAAGGGATTGACAACCCCTTTATCGCGTTGGTTGCAAGGTTCTTATTTGTTTGTGTAGGTACAAGGGACTTGCGTGTGGCCTCCTACTGGATAGATACCTTGGTTCTCAAAAACTGAGGGAAATACTTACGCTACTTTGCTGTATCACCCTTTCCTCTTCAAGGGAAAACCAACGCATGCTCAAGAGGTAGCAAGAATTGTTTCTGGCGCCGTTGCCGAGGAGTACGCACAAGTCAAGACATACCAAGTACCCATCACAAACTCTTATCCCTCGCATTACATTCTTTGCCATTTGCCTCTCGTTTTCCTCTCCCCCACTTCACCCTTGCTGTTTTATTCGCCCTCTCTTTCTGTTCGCCTCTTTTTCACTTGTTTCTTGTTTGCTTGTGTGTTGGATTGCCTGCTTGTCACGATGGCTCAAGATAATACTAAATTGTGTGACTTAGCCAATACCAACAACAATGATTATCTTAGCACTCCGATTGCTCCTCTTACCGATGTTGAATCTTGTGAAATTAATGCTGCTTTGCTGAATCTTGTCATGAAAGATCAATTCGCCGGCCTTCCTAGTGAAGATGCCGCTACCCATCTAAATAGCTTTGTTGATTTGTGTGATATCCAAAATAAGAAAGATGTGGACAATGATATTATTAAACTGAAGTTATTTCCGTTTTTGCTTAGAGATCGTGTTAAAACTTGGTTTTTGTCTTTGCCTAAAAATAGTATTGATTCTTGGAATAAGTGCAAAGATGCTTTTATCTCTAAGTATTTTCCTCCCGCTAAGATCATCTCTCTTAGAAATGATATCATGAATTTTAAGCAACTTGATCATGAGCATGTTGCACAATCTTGGGAGAGGATGAAATTAATGATGCGTAATTGCCCTACACAAGGTTTGAATTTATGGATGATTATACAAAAAATTTATGCCGGGTTGAATTTTGCTTCTAGAAATCTTTTAGATTCGGCCGCGGGAGGCACTTTTATGAAAATTACTTTAGGAGAAGCTACTAAACTCCTAGATAATATTATGGTTAATTATTCTCAATGGCACACTGAAAGATCTACTAGTAAAAAGGTGCATGCAATTGAAGAGATTAATGTTTTGAGTGGAAAGATGGATGAAATTATGAAATTGTTTGCTAATAAGAGTGTTTCTTCTGATCCCAATGATATGCCTTTGTCTACTTTGATTGAGAATAATAATGAATCTATGGATGTGAATTTTGTTGGTAGGAACAATTTTGGTAACAATGCTTATAGAGGAAATTTTAATCCTAGGTCGTATCCTAGTAATTCCTCTAATAATTATGGTAATTCCTACAACAACTCTTATGGAAATTTTAATAAGATGCCATCTGATTTTGAGACTAGTGTTAAAGAATTTATGATTTCTCAAAAGAATTTCAATGCTTTGCTTGAAGAAAAATTGCCTAAGATTGATGAATTGGCTAGGAACGTGGATAGAATTTCTCTTGATGTTGATTCTTTGAAACTTAGATCTATTCCACCTAAGTATGATATCAATGAGTCTCTCAAGGCTATGAGAATTTCCATTGATGAGTGCAAAGAGAGAACCGCTAGAATGCATGCTAAAAAAATTGCTTTGTGAAAGCGTGTTCTTCTACTTTTCATGATAATAAGGATGAAGATCTAAAAGTAATTGATGTGTCTCCTATTAAATCTTTGTTTTGCAATATGAATCTTGATAATGATGGGACTGGAGATGAGTCAACTTTAGTTAAAAGGCGTACCAATGATTCAGAGTTTTTAGATCTTGATGCAAAGTTTGGTAAAAGTGGGATGGAAGAGGTCAAAACTTTAGATTGCAATGAACCCACTATCTTGGATTTCAAGGAATTTAATTATGATAATTGTTCTTTAATAGATTGTATTTCCTTGTTGCAATCCGTGCTAAATTCTCCGCATGCTTAAAGTCAAAATAAGGCTTTTACTAAACATATCGTTGATGCTTTAATACAATCTTATGAAGAAAAGATTGAATTGGAAGTTTCTATCCCTAGAAAACTTCATGATGAGTGGGAACCTACTATTAAAATTAAAATTAAAGATCATGAATGCTATGCTTTGTGTGATTTGGGTGCTAGTGTTTCCACGATTCCAAAAACTTTGTGTGATATGTCAGGTTTCCGTGAATTTGATGATTGTTCTTTAAACTTGCACCTTGCGGATTCCACCATTAAGAAACCTATGGGAAGAATTAATGATGTTCTTATTGTTGCAAATAGGAATTATGTGCCCATATATTTCATTGTCCTTGATATAGATTGCAATCCTTCATGTCCTATTATTCTTGGTAGATCTTTCCTTAGAACGATTGGTGCAATTATTGATATGAAAGAAGGGAATATTAGATTCCAATTTCCGTCAAGGAAAGGCATGGAATACTTTCCTAGAAAGAAAATTAAATTACCTTATGAATCTATTATCAGAGCTACTTATGGATTGCATGCCAAAGATGGCAATACCTAGATCTATTCTTGCCTTTATGCCTAGCTAGGGCGTTAAACGATAGCGCTTGTTGGGAGGCCACACAATTTTATTTTTGTTTCTTGCTTTTTGGTTCTGTTTAGTAATAAATCTTTGATATATCCTCTGGTTAGATGTCGTTTTATGTTTTAATTAGTGTTTGTGCCAAGTAAAACCTATAGGATCTTCTTGGACGATAGTTATTTGATCTTACTGAAAAAGTTAGAAACTTTTTGCTCACGAAAACAATTGTTAAAAATCACCAGAACGTGATAAAATACTGATTCCAATTGCAGTAGATCAATAAAAAAATTATCTAGGTCGTCCTATTTTGGTAGATCTTTCCGAGTTGCTGAAGTTTGCCTTGGATACATATTACTACAGACTGTTCTGTTTTTGACAGATTCTGTTTTTCGTGTGTTGTTTGCTTATTTTGATGAATCTATGGCTAGTATCGGAGGTTATGAACCATAGAGAAGTTGGAATACAGTAGGTTTAACATCAATATAAAGAAAGAATGAGTTCATTACAGTACCTTGAAGTGGTGTTTTGTTTTCTTTTGCTAACGGAGCTCACGAGATTTTCTGTTAAGTTTTGTGTTGTGAAGTTTTCAAGTTTTGGGTAAAGATTTGATGGATTATGGAACAAAAAGTGGCAAGAGCCTAAGCTTGGGGATGCCCAAGGCAACCCAAGGTAAAATCCAGGGACAACCAAAAATCCTAAGCTTGGGGATGCCCCGGCAGGCATCCCCTCCTTTGTCTTCGTCCATCGGTAACTTTACTTGGAGCTATATTTTTATTCACCACATGACATGTGTTTTGCTTGGAGAGTCTTGTATAATTTGAGTCTTTGCTTTTTAGTTCACCACAATCATCCTTGCTGTACACACCTTTTGGGAGAGACACACATTAATCGGAATTTATTAGAATACTCTATGTGCTTCACTTATATCTTTTGAGCTAGATAATTTTGCTCTAGTACTTCACTTATATCTTTGAGAGCACGGTGGTGGTTTTATTTTATAGAAATTATTGATCTCTCATGCTTCACTTATATTATTTTGAGAGTCCTTTAGAACAACATGGTAATTTGCTTTGGTTATAAAATTAGTCCTAATATGATAGGCATCCAAGATGGATGTAATAAAAACTTCCATATAAGTGCATTGAATACTAGGAGAAGTCTGATACTTGATGATTGTTTTGAGATATGGAGGTAGTGATATTAAAGTTGTGCTAGTTGAGTAGTTGTTAATTTGAGAAATACTTGTGTTGAAGTTTGCAAGTCCCGTAGCATGCACGTATGGTAAACGTTGTGTAACAAATTTGAAACATTAGGTGTTCTTTGATTGTCATCCTTATGAGTGGCGGTCGGGGACGAGCGATGGTCTTTTCCTACCAATCCATCCCCCTAGGAGCATGCGCGTAGTGGTTGGTTTTGATGACTTGTAGATTTTTGCAATAATTATGTGAGTTCTTTATGACTAATGTTGAGTCCATGGATTATACACACTCTCAACCTTCCATCATTGCTAGCCTCTTCGGTACCGTGCATTGCCCTTTCTCACCTTGAGAGTTGGTGCAAACTTCGCTGGTGCATCCAAACCCCGGGATAGGTTACGCTCACACATAAACCTCCTTATATCTTCCTCAAAACGGCCACCATACCTACCTATTATGGCATTTCCATAGCCATTCCGAGATATATTGCCATGCAACTTTCCACCGTTCCGTTTATTATGACACGCTTCATCATTGTCATATTGCCTTGCATGATCATGTAGTTTACATCGTATTTGTGGCAAAGCCACCATGCATATTATTTCATACATGTCACTCTTGATTCATTGCCCATCCCGGTACACCGCCGGAGGCATTCATATAGACTCATATTTTGTTCTAGTACCGAGTTGTAAATAAATAGAAGTGTGATGATCGTCATTAATAGAGCATTGTCCCAAAAAAAAGAGAAAAGGCCAAATAAAAAAGGGCCCAAAAAAATAAAAAAAGAGAAATAAAAAGGGACAATGCTACTATCCTTTTTCCACACTTGTGCTTCAAAGTAGCACCATGATCTTTATGATAGAGAGTCTCTTGTTTTGTAACTTTCATATACTAGTGTGAATTTTTCATTATAGAACTTGGCTTGTATATTCCAACGATGGGCTTCCTCAAATGCCCTAGGTCATCGTGAGCAAGCAAGTTGGATGCACACCCACTTAGTTTTTTTTGTTGAGCTTTCATACATTTATAGCTCTGGTGCATCCGTTACATGGCAATCCCTACTCCTTGCATTGACATCAATTGATGGGCATCTCCCTAGCCCATTTATTAGCCGCGTCAATGTGAGACTTTCTCTTTTTTGTCTTCTCCACACAACCCCCATCATTATATTCTATTCAACCCATAGTGCTATATCCATGGCTCACGCTCATGTATTGCGTGAAAGCTAAAAAAAGTTTGAGATTACTAAAGTATGAAACAATTGCTTGGCTTGTCATCGGAGTTGTGCAAGATGAGAGCATCTTGTGTGACGAAAATGAAGCATGGCCAAACTATATGATTTTGTAGGGATGAGCTTTCTTTGGCTATGTTATTTTGAGAAGACATAATTGCTTGGTTAGAGTTCTTGAAGTATTATTATTTTTATGTCAATATTAAACTTTTATCTTGAATCTTTCGGATCTGAACATTCATGCCACAATAAAGAAAATTACATTGAAGAATATGCTAGCTAGAATTCCACATTAAAAATTCTGTTTTTATCATTTACCTACTCGAGGACGAGCAGGAATTAAGCTTGGGGTTGCTTGATACGTCTCCAACGTATCTATAATTTTTTATTGTTCCATGCTATAATATATTCTGTTTTGGATGTTAATGGGCTTATTTATACACTTTTATATTATTTTCGGGACTAACCTATTAACCCAAGGCCCAGTGCAAATTGCTGTTTTTTTTGCCTATTTCAGTGTTTTGCAGAAAAGGAATATCAAACGGAGTCCAAACGGAATGAAACCTTCGGGAGCGTGATTTTAGGATCAAACGTGATCTAGAGGACTTTGAGTGGACGTCAAGAAACAACCGAGGAGGCCACGACGCAGGGAGGCGCACCTGCCCCCTGGGCGCGCCCCCACCCTCGTGGGCCCCTCGTGGCTCCACCGACCTACTTCTTCTTCCTATATATACCTACGTACCCTGATACCATCCAGGAGCACCACGAAACCCTATTTCCACCGCCGCAACCTTCTGTACCCGTGAGATCCCATCTTGGGGCCTTTTCCAGCACTCCGTCGGAGGGGGAATCGATCACGGAGGGCTTCTACATCAACACCATAGCCTCTCCGATGATGTGTGAGTAGTTTACCACAGACCTTCGGGTCCATAGTTATTAGCTAGATGGCTTCTTCTCTCTCTTTGGATCTCAATACAAAGTTCTCCTCGATCTTCTTGGAGATCTATTCGATGTAACTCTTTTTGCGGTGTGTTTGTCGAGATCCGATGAATTGTGGGTTTATGATCAAGATTATCTATGAACAATATTTGAATCCTCTCTGAATTCTTTTATGTATGATTGGTTATCTTTGCAAGTATCTTCAAATTATCAGTTTGGTTTGGCCTACTAGATTAATCTTTCTTGCAATGGGAGAAGTGCTTAGCTTTGGGTTCAATCTTGCATTGCTCGATCCCAGTGACAGTAGGGGAAACTACACGTATTGTATTGTTGCCATCGAGGATAAAAAGATGGGGTTTATATCATATTGCTTGAGTTTATCCCTGTACATCATGATGCGTTACTCTGTTCTTATGAATTTAATACTCTAGATGCATGCTGGATAGCAGTCGATGTGTGGAGTAATAGTAGTAGATGCACGCAGGAGTCAGTCTACTTGTTACGGACGTGATGCCTATATACATGATCATGCCTAGATATTCTCATAATTATTGCCTTTTCTATCAATTGCTCGACAGTACTTTGTTCACCCACCGTAATACTTATGCTATCTTGAGAGAAGCCACTAGTGAAATCTATGGCCCCCGGGTCTATTTCCATCATATTAAGCTTCCGTCAACTAGCTATTTCTATCTTCGTTTATTTTGCAATCTTTACTTTTAATCTTTATCATAAAAAATACCAAAAATATTATATTATCATCTCTATCAGATCTCACTTTTGCAAGTGGCCGTGAAGGGATTGACAACCCCTTTATCCCGTTGGTTGCAAGGTTCTTATTTGTTTGTGTATGTACGAGGGACTTGCTTGTGGCCTCCTACTGGACTGATACCTTGGTTCTCAAAAACTGAGGGAAATACTTACGCTACTTTGCTGCATCACTCTTTCCTCTTCAAGGGAAAACCAACGCATGCTCAAGAGGTAGCATAAACCACTTGGGCCAATAGATTGAACCATCATAAAAATCGCACGAGAGGGACCACAAAACCGGCACCTCTTGCATGCGGCCCAAAATGATGTACGTTGGGACGTTGGGAAGGGGTGATGTGTGTTTTCAATATAGAATAATGTACAATTTGATGTGGTGCCTACCTCTCGATACATACAACAACCATGAAGGCAAGGTAGTTAAGGACGAGATATGTACGCAGGGTTTGATGTAGGTCGAACCCAGCAATCCGAGCATCTGGGAGGGAATCCTGACGACGCATGAGCTCGAGCTTTAGTTGACCGACATTTGACGGTGACCGGCCCTAACAGGAACTAGGAGGAATCCATTCATGGCCAACACATACCCCTCATTATTGTTACGACCGGTTTTCAATAAAATAATTATTGAGAGACCAATCCCTTTTACGGACCAGCGAAGAAGAATTCCTTCTCACTGGTAGACAATAATCTTGGTCACAGAAGAAAAATACCAGGAGTACTAAATATAATACAAGGTTGAGCAGAGACTGCCCAACAATTTATTACAGGCACGCCGATAAAACATTACGGCGGATAGGGTGGCAAACTTCTAACTCACGATAATAATGGTGGTGGAAATATCATCGCAAAGCGAGTGATATAATTCCAGAACACTACAACTCATCGAGCGTCGGAGTGAGGCTCGAGAAGACTTATTGCGGGTGGCGGAAGCGTAGACAACATAAGTGACCAATATCCGGGATCGCGCAGGACTGACTGGGACTCCTCTAGGCGTCGGACGCGCTATCAAACTCTTCATCCAAGAGATCGCCTTCGTCAACATCTGGCCAAATCAACAAGCCAGGTGAGTACTATGAAAGTACTCGCAAGACAGTTCGGACATAAGATATAACAAATGCAAACATGAAACATATGAACAAGTTAACCAGTGCGATCAGACATAGAGAAATTAAATATTGGGTGCCAAGCGAGGGTCTGAATGACGCCTCGAGCGGAAACTCCAGAATAGTAATACTGGTGCCAAACGAGTGTCTGAAAGACTCCTCGAGCGGAAAATGCGAAATAATAACGCGGGTGCCAAACGAGTGTCTGAAAGACTCCTCGAGAGGTAAATGCAGAATAATAATGCCACAGTCGGGCGTCGGGGCAACACCACATAAAGGGCTTATAACAGAAAGTAAAGACTGTGCATGCCGCAGTCGGACGTCTGAGCGACATCACATAAAGGGCTTATATCGAAAGTAAAGACAGTGCATGCCGCAGTCGGACGTCTAAGCGACATCACATAAAGGGCTTATATCACATCTCATTATTACAACGGTTCGGAGGCATAAATTATCACAAGCATGAGACACAAAATAAAGTTAGTCCATCCACTGGAATAACAATAAATCTGAAATTTTACCACTTGAGCTTGTTCACCGGGGACAAGTTTTTCACACGGATAGATATGGATATAATGTTTACACTACTGATCATAGATACGATGATTTGGAAAGAATTGACTCTGCAGAGTTTGTACTTAACCACAGCCAACAGATTTCAGTAGTCACGGGGACTAGTTCCGTCTACGGTGTTTTGGAAGAAACACGTCTAACCAGTACACACCCAATTCAACCATCCGAAGCCAGGGATCACCCTCGGCGACGTTCAAGAAAAACCTTGAGACGGGGAGGCTACAACCTCGCGTAGCATGGGATCAAATTTATATACGCGCGCTCTAAGGGGGTGCCCCCCCTCTCGGTCCCAACCGGAAACACCCATGCCCCCTGACCGGATGACTGGCTTTAATCCTGGGCCAAGGTACCATCATCCCGGCCTCTCTGTTTGGTGTGTACACGGAAAGAGGTTACCAACTTACTAAACCGCATCCTGGCAATGAGACATGTGGTAGCACGGAAAGGGGAAGGGACGGTAACACGGCTCCAACCATGTTAACATCGGAAAAGTCGGATGACGCAAGGCTGGCATGCTACAACAGTACCACCTTGCTGCCCTTCATGTCACCACATGATTAGGCTTTCTCTCATCAGAGATCATCGCAACTTTGGAACATGCGGGAAAAGATCGATAACATGGCTCCAACCACGTTAACGTCGAAGAAAGTCGGATGACGCAAGGCTGGCATGCTACAACAGTACCACCTTGCTGCCCTTCATGTCACCACATGATTAGGCCACCTCTCAACAGAGGTCATCGCAACTTTCGGACAACCGGGTCGTTGCCGTACAAGCAACGAGGTTTTTACCAACACTCATATGCCACACACAGACTCTCACGTGAACATGCAAAACATCTGCCATATCAAATGTTCAAACAAGCTTGCCTGGTTCGGAGAAGTCGGAGTCTAGCTCGGCGAAGTTCGCGGCTCCGTCACCCCTCCCGGAACCTACGGCAAATCACGAAACGGGTACTATCGTGAAAACCAACACATACACAGAAACTTTTCCAAATATTTTTCAAATAAATCCCATAAAAAACTAGACAAAATTTGAAGATTGACAGAAAAAGAATCACTCAAAAATACCTTTTTATTAAAAAGTTATAAAGGTTTCTGTCCAGGGACTTATTTGTAATGAAACAGAAAAGTTCCAGGGTTTTAACTGAGAAAACAGAAAACGCTTCGGCTGGGAATGCGCAAGCGCAAAGGAGGAGACGTATTTTGCCCGAAGGCGCCAACAGAAAACGGTTCGCGAATAAAAGAACAGAGGCTGACATGCGGGGTCCACATGTCAGGTTTGAAAAGCTCGCCGGCGCCCGAAGACTGCGGTGGACGCCGGCGTCGAACCACGGCGAGTTAGGAGAAACGGAGGGTACCAAGAGCTTCAGTGTCCTCTTCCGCGTCGGTGGGTGGTGGACTCGTCCAACGGGGAGCACCACGTCGACGGCGACACTTTCTCCGGCGGACGGCGGCTCAGGTGAGGATGGGGAACTCCGGTGGAGGGCTGCAAGCTTGAAATTGAAGTGCGGGTCAGAAAGAGGGATGCATGGTGAAGCTACTGGCAAGAGAAAGGAGGCGGAGGAGCACACACGGGGGCGAATCGGGCTGGATCCCGTGGCGGGTCGCGGCGGCCGGAGCCAAGGAAGGAGACCTCCTCGGGGCTCTTCCAGTGGCTAGGCGTGCTCTAGGGGGAGTGCAGGGATGGTGGGTGCTCGAGTTGAAGCTCGGGGCCCCTATTTATAGGCAGATCGACGGGGTGGCCGTGAACGGTGAATCTCCGGCGAGCGATTACGGCGGAGCAGTGGGTTGGCAGGGGGTTTGAGCGGTCGGGCAGCATCAGTGGATGTTACTGGACTCGTTTTGCAGCTAAACGGGGTCTGTCTTGGCGTAATGGCGTCGGTCCACGGTGAGGTGACCGCACGGGCTCAACGGCGGCAGAGAGCGCGCTCCGCGCCCTGCGGTTCACGACGAGAGCGGCAGCGCGTTCGGGGGAGTGGAAGGCCACGCGGCAAGCTCCGGTGGTTTGGGCGGCGCTGGGTGGCGTCGTCGGCGCCGTGTCTTCCGCTGGCGCCCGCAAAGCCGCCGCCGGCGTTGGTCACGGGGCGGCGCACCTTCTGCTGCTCGTCGCCGACGCCCGCAAGGTGCCAGGCACTCGTGCGGTGCAGGAACAAGGGGGCGAGGACGAGGGGCAAGGCGACGCGGTTGCACTGGCGAGATCGATGTCCATCTCTGAAGAAAACGATAGTGAGCACTGAACTGATTCTCTGAAACTTCTGAACTTGACAATGACCATGCACTGCAGGTGTTCGACAGAAGGTTTTGGCTATGAGATAAATTTTTCTGGAGCTGTAACTTGGTGAGATGATCACTCAAAGCACCCAGGGGCTGCCTGAATTTACTTGGAATTTTTGGGGAAGGTTTTGAATGAATTTCACCAAATTTGCCAAATCTGGTCCAAACTTGCAGCAGGTGTAGTTTGAAATTTTTGAACTTAAGACCAGTGGATCTTCATGGTTCTAGGTTGAGGGTTCAAAGGACTAGGAGGGGAAAGAAGTTTGGTGGCAAAGGTCAAAACAGAAAATGGAGTTCCTTTGTAAAACTCCAAGTGGTAGAATAGAAGGCAGAAAATTTGTTTGAATGAAATTTGAATGGAAATAATCACATGGGGAGGTTCAACTTGCTGGATTAGGTGTAAAACATGATCCAAAGGTGAAGGAAGGATTTGGGGAGAAGATTTGCACTAATGCCATGGCAAGAAGGAATAGTTGAAAGTGGCAAAGAACTTTCCAAAAGCCATAGTGCAAAATTCAAAAAGATTTTCAGAAGTTATTTTCCCAAATGAAAAACATTTTGTCTTGAGTCAAATGAAAAGTAAAAACTTCCAAGACCAAAGGCAGATCTTGGGTGAATCCAAACAAAACTTTTTCCATAAGGAAAAATTATATGTGAGGGAGAGTTCTTTTAAAGGGAAAAAATTTAAATCACTCCCCTCAAATCAAATAGAAATATTTTGAAAAATCCAAATAAAAACTTGGGTGTCACAATTATCGGTCAAAGGGATGAACTATATACACTCGGGGAGCCCACAGATATCCGTGTCATCACAAAAAACCGCACAAGGGAGAAGTGGTCTATCAGAAGACCCCGTATACACTACATGTGGCCCGAAAATATGTATGGGTACGATGGTGTATGATGTGTTTAAATCCCAAATGCACAACTTAGATGGGCCATGCCAACTACATTACAAACCGAACACCGTATCCGACTCCAAGCCTGGTTCAATAACTATGATGTCAGTTTCCCAACTTGGAGGCGGCGGCGGGGGGGGGGGGGGTCGTCCCACGCATGCGCTCAAACTTTATTTTTTCTAGCATGGGACACATCTATACACCTATATAGGGTGCGAATTACTTTGAAAGTTGCTCGTTGGATGAAGCCAATCCGACGGTACAGAGATGGCAAATCCGAGCACTACTGGCTGTTGATATCATCTACATTCCACCAGATTCTGCCACATGTACAATCTAGAAGACTCCATGGTTGAACTTAAGCATAATGCACAAACCTCAAAACACAAGCACTTCTCCTTTGTTCTCTAGAATCTTCCATATCTTAATTGCCCAAACTTTTTTTTCTAAATGAATTGTCACTTTTTGTTTTTACCTTTACAATGCACAATTCCATGAATCTTAAAATAGTTTTTTTATAAAACTAATTGATTTTGGATGAGATGAACTTTAAGAATTAAACGAACATCTACATCATGCATATCTGGGAGAAGAGGCGGGAAACCGATGAGAGGAGTGGCGAGAAACGATAGCCTGTTTTGAATGAAAACCTAGTAGAGAAGGAAGCGTGAGCTACACGACGCATGCGCACAGTGCTTACCCATGTACTGCATGTGCTGTCGAAAGGGCTCAGGGATGCCATTTGATCTGGGAGCATCCAACAGTGCACACGTACGATCCGTGGGGTTTGGGTTCTGGCCAGTCAGAACGCACGACCCAGATCGCGCGCGCAGCGGGGGGGGGGGGGGGTATCATATGGAAACCAACATTCGGTGGAAACCGGTGAAAACCACGAGAAAAAGATATTTTCAAGTTAAAAAAATCAAAAAATGTGGGATGTTAAGAGGATGATGTTTTATTGCCACACAAAATTTCAAGTTGAAACACATTACGAGATGTGAGCTATGAAAAAGATAAAATCAATGTTGAATAGTGCCGAATAGTAATGTCACTATTCAGGGCGGAATTTGTCTTTTTCATAGCTCACATCTCGTAATGTTTTTCAACTTGAATTTTCGTATCGCAATAAAACATCACCTTCTTAACATCCCACATTTTTTTTCAGATTTTTATGAAACTTTAAAATATGGTTTCCATGAAGTTTTCATTGAATATCAGCTTTCGTGAGTGAACCGTGTGCTATTTGAAAATATTTCGTGAGAAGAATCTCGGTTTTTAAATCCCGTAAATCCAAAACTAAGCAGAAAATCGTGAAACCTACCATGCTGTCACGACATGGCACTTATATGTCGAGGAATTTTTTCGTCCATTGTGGCGCAAGATTTATTACAAGCCTCTTACAAACCGGAGTTTCTCTCAAAGAAGCCTCGTGGTTCCGACAGGGAAATGTGTCCCCCTTGTGGGCGAAACGTAATCACTTCCTCGCCTTGTATTTTCTTCTACGGGCAACATGGAACGACAGGATATCCGTGCTGAAATTTAAACTTATTCAGGGTTCGTTTGGCCTTTTTATACACTAATTGAGTTTCCTAGACATTTAATGTCCATAATTCAAATCTGAACTACAAATACATGCTCCAATTCACCAAAATGTCTACAAAAATTATACATGTGTCCTTGGGTGCATGTTTAGGTCCCATGCCAGGAATGGGAATCCTCAAACATTTCGAATCTCGGTTTTTAAGTCCCCATAAATCCTAAACTCACCAGAAAGTCATCAAAGGTTGCATGGTGTCACGTCATGGCACATATATGTCGTGGTAAAAACATTGTCCAATTTGGGCCAAGCTTTATTACAAACCTCTTACAAAAATAGGAGCTTCTCTCAAAGAAGCCTCGTGGTTCTAATAGGGAAATGTGTTCCCCTTGTGGGCGAAACGTAATCACTGCCTCTTTTCGCCTTGTATTTTCTTCCACATGCAAGATGGAATGACAGGATATCCGTGCTAAAATTTAAACATATTCAGGGTTAGTTTGGCCTTTTTATACACTAATAGAGTTTCCTAGGCATTTAATGTCCATAATTCAAATCTGAACTACAAATAATTATACATGTGTCATTGGGTGCATGTTTAGGTCTCATGCCAGGAATGGGAACAAATTACAATCGTACCGGTGTCCTGGCTCGTCCTCAAACATTTTGAATCTCGGTTTTTAAGTCCCCATAAATCCTAAACTCACCTGAAAGTCATCACAGGTGGCATGGTGTCACGTCATGGCACATATATGTCGTGGTAAAAACACTGCCAATTTGGGCCAAGCTTTATTACAAACCGGAGCCTGTCGCAAGAACCCTCATGGTTTCGATTGGGAAATGTGTCCCCTTGTGGGCCAAACGATAATCACTACCTCTTCTAGCCTTGTATTTTCTTCTACACGCGACACGGAACAACTAGAGATTCGCGCTGAACTTTGTAATTATTCATGGTTCCTTTGACCTTTTTTATTCATTAATTGAGTTTTCTAGGCATTTAATGTCCATCATTCAAATCCGAACTACAAATACATGCTCCAGTGCACCAAAATGGCTAGAAAAAACGTGCATGTTTCCTTGGGGTGCATGTTTAGGTCCCATGGAATGAATGGGAACAAATTCAACCATCTCGCCGTCCTGGCTTGGGCACAAACATTGTGAATCTCGATTTTTAAATGTCTGTAAATCCAAAACTCACCAGGAAATCATGAAACTTGGCATGGTGTCACTACATGGTACATATAATTGTCCAATTTGAGCGAAGCTATATTATAAGCCTTTTACAAACTGGAGCCTGTCACAACCCTCGTGGTTCTGGTAGGGAAACATGCCCCTCTTGTGGGCCAAACAATAATCGCTGCCTCTTCTCGCCTTGAACTTTGTTTTCTACACGCAATATAGAATAACAGGAGTGTCGGGCTGAAATTTGAAACTGTTCAGGGTTCGATTGGCCATTGTATATATATTACTAATGACTAAGTTTTCTATGCATTTAATGTAGTCCATAATTCAAATTTGAACTACAAGCACATGCTCTAGTGAAGCAAAATGGGTGGGAAATCATACATGTGTCATTGGGTGCATGTTTAGGTCTCGTTTAAGGAATGAGAATGAATTACAAACTTGTCGTCGTCCTGAAACAATGAGAATCTCGGTTTTTAAATCCCAGTAAATCAAAAAGTCACCCAAAAAACATGAAACTTGGCATGGTTTCATGACATGGCACATATATGCCGTGGTAAAAAATCGTCTAGTTTGAGAAGAGGCCCACACATTAGTAGCCAACGAAGTCCTTCTTGAAACAAAAAGGTGACACGTTAATATCGCAAACGGTTGTATTATATTTATTGTGTCGAAATTTAACTATACTAGGTGGCGTGCGTGCAGCTGTTTGATTAGACGGGACGAGCGCGAGAAGTCCGCCGTGCAGGCTCGATGGGACGCGTGCGAGCAGTCCACCACGCAGGCTCGACGGGACGCGTGCATCCTGTCCACCTTGCAGGCTCGACGGGACACTTGCGAGCAGCAAGGCCACCCATGCTCACTGGGAAGCGAGCTCTTTGACCTCCATGCACCAGCCGCCGCCCGCCTCGCTCACAACTTCTCCATTGATGGGTTAATTAAAGCACCTGGACGGAGGGTGTTTGCTTGTGATCCCATGGCAGCATTTGCTTTGTTCGTGTTTTCAACTCGTATTCCGCCCTAATTTAAATTGCCACATAGGGCAACGGATAATACGGCCACAAATAAAATGGCAACAGATAATACAACGACTAATTTACAATGGCCCGGATAATAATTGTCTTACATATTCCGGATAATTTAAAATGCCACATGCGGCAAAGCCCGGAAGACACGAGGGCAAGAGAAGAAGGAAATTGCAGACAACGATCTGGGTCGCTACTGTCTCTACTCGTTGATTGGTCGTCGGGCTGCGAAATCCTCCAGCTCCTTCTTCAATTCCTCACGACTTTGCTTGAAAGCAGCCATGGATTCCTCCACCTCCTGCTCGTGCTCGATCCGGAGGTTCCTCAAGCCACCCATTAATTCCTCGACGACCGCTTTCAGCGTCATCTCCGAGGCACTGCTCTTCTCATGCATCATCTTCCAGCCGGCGGCCTCCTCCTCCTTCTCGGCGACCAACTTGAGGAGCTTCGCATTGTCACCCATGAGTTGCTCGACGAGGCCGGTTGCCTTGTCAACTGAGGCATCGCTGATCTTGAGCAGCTTCATCAAGCCGTCGACCAGCTCCTGCTGCGTAGTGACGCCAGCGAGAATGTCGTCGTCGCCGGCGAAGGACTTCAGGAACGCCAGCTCGTCGCGATGGCTGACGCCGCGAATGTGCTTGTGAGAGCTAACGCGTGCCCGTGAGAGCTCGTTCGAGGGCTCCGCGACGCGCCGGGACATCTCTGTTGTGGCTTCATGGCGGGACCTCTCTAGTGCTTCCGCGGCCTTGGTCTTTGCTGCCTGGTTATATGTCCACCCAAAACTCCTCCTACCGGTCATGGCGGAACGACTTGACAGAAAAACCAGTTTTGTGGGTGATGAGGAGAGGAACTGTGAAGTAATTTTCGAGTAGGTAGTTTTTATAGCCCGGTGCTAAGTGTGAACACATATTAGTTTGATAGGTGTGAACAGATTTGCAATTACTTATTGCGTTAATCAGCAATGTGACGAGAAACAAGGTCAAAATTTATTGATGGCAGAAGGTTGACCACGTGGTTGCTCGCCGTTGAGGCGGCCACGGCGCGCTCCGCTCTGGCGTCCCTGCGCGCGCTCTGCTCGCTGTTGAGGCAAAGTTACAATGGCAATGGTTAATAATTCTTAATAATTGTCTTACATATTCAGGATAATTTAAAATGCCAAATGTGGGAAGGCCCAGAACACTCACGACCTACATATGCATACAATTATAATAAAATATAAGCTAAAAGGCTGAGCTAGCGGCCTTCCGACGATGGTCTTCTCGAACTCCATGATCAGCATGGCACCCTTGCGGCCGTTCACTCCGAGTGTCCCGGCCGGCCTCCGCCTACGGAGCTGCTGAGGCTCTTGGGGCTGCTGGGCCTCTTCCAGAAGAGCTTGACAGCGTGCAATTGCGCGCATAACAACTCCGCGGAACCGCTCCATTTCCATGTCTCTGGCCTGGTAGCAAATTCCGTCGATCACCTGCATCCTCAAGACATCATGTTGGCGATGTTCTACTTCGTCGGGGATGTCAACTCCGCCAAGGATGCGCTCGAGCCTGGCCACCACATCATCGGGATCGAGGTTAACACGCCCGTCGCGGGCAATGATGAAGTCGCAGGCTGCCTTTGTCTTGACTGAATCACAGAGGTCCTCTGCCCATTCCTTGCGGGGCATCAGGCTCTCGATGAGAACTAGTGACGACGGTTATTCGGGTGGGTCGTCGATCATGCCGCCGAGCAGCTCTGGATCTTTTGCACGGTGGATGGCAAACTGCTCATCACACCTCCTCTGCAATATGTCGATTGTGCTCCCAAGGACTGTGACGCCGATATCGTTGCCGATGGGCCATGGTGCCTGCACTAGCCGATGAAGCTCTTGCTCCCCAACCTGCTCCGGCTCGTTCTCCTCGCCGAAGATGTAACGCAGGTAGGCGTCGACGTTGAAGCTTTGGTCGTTGCCTGGCATGCTTGGAATAACTACTGGTAGATGGGCGATGACTAGATCTTCGCAGAATGTCTCGGCGGTGCATTGCCGCCTGGGTTATATGCAGCAAGCCGTTAGCTGGTGGCGGGAAACCGGTGAGGGAATAGGCGGGATTTTATAATTCACCCATGTGGAGCGCGGGAAGACTAAGTGGAGCACACACACAACCCGAATACCGTATCCGGTGCCACGTGCTATTTATCACACAAGTGTTAACATAAGGAAATGCATGTGTAACTTACTAATTATCGCACACAAGTACTCGCAGACGCATCATCTGCGATACTCCTAGCCACCGCAAGCAACTGCATTTTTCAAAGTTTTTTGTACACACAGTATCGCACACGAACTAACTGTATTAACCGTCTGTGTTGTAAATTCTCATCGCAAACAGTTCATCCGAGTCAGCTATTTGCCACGTATCACACACATCTTGTTAAGTTGAACCGTTTCTGTTGCGTTCGCTAATCGAAAATAGTTCGTCTGAGTGAACCGTATGCCCTATATCACACACACCTTGATCTGGCTAACGGTTTATGTTGCACTCCCTAATAGCAAATGGTTCATCGGAGCGAACTGTATGCCGTATATCGCACACACATTGATATGGTAGCCCGTTTCTATTGTTCTGCCTCATCACAAACAGTTCGAACGGGTTAACCTTGTGCCCTGCATCGCACACGCAACTAAAATCTGAACCGTGTTTGATGCATCCTCCATCGCAAACGTTTTGCACCTTTTTCGATAGTTTTTTTACATGCCCGTTTGTGATTAATGCATCGCACACAGTTTCGCGAAAGGGTCTCTGATCGTAGTGTCGCGTTAGCAGCATCCTGCAGTAGTGGTTGTTCTCAGCAGAGTTGGACCTAATGTTGTTCGATGACGATATAGTATTATATGAGTTATGTGATTTGGTGACCGAATGTTGTTCAGAGTCCCAGATGAGATCTCAGACATGACGAGGAGTCTCGAAATGGTCAAGAGGTAAAGATTGATATATAGGACGATGGTATTCAGACACCGGAAGTGTTCCTTAGGGTACCGCGTACATATAGGGTCACCGGAAGGGGTTCCGGGCACCCCCTGCAAAGATATGGACTTAGTGGGCCAAGGGAGGGACAGAACAGCCCACAAGGGGCTGGTGCGCCCCTCCACCAGGCCGGCCAGCCCTAGGGAAAGGAAATGGGGGAGGGCAAGTCCCTCCTTCCTTCCCCTCCTCAAGGGAGAAAGGAAGGGGGGCGCCACCTCCCCCTTCCTTCCCCTGGCGCCTATACAAGGAAGGGGGCGAACCAGGGCTGGAGCCCAAGTGGGATTAGGCACCACTTGGGGTGCCCCTTGGCCTCTCCCCTCTCCCCAACCTATATATATGAGGAGGGGGCACCTAGCAAAAACAATATCAATTGATAGCTGTGTGCGGCGCCCCCTTCCATAGTTTACGCCTCCGGTCATATCTTCGTAGTGCTTAGGCGAAGCCATGCACGGATCACTTCACCATCACTGTCACCACGCCGTCGTGCTGATAGAACTCATCTACTACCTCGACAACTTGCTGGATCAAGAAGGCGAGGGACATCACCGAGCTGAACGTGTGCAGAACTCGGAGGTGCCGTACTTTCGGTACTTGATCGGTCGGAGCTAGAAGAAGTTCGACTACATCAACCGCGTTGTCAAACACTTCTGCTTACGGTCTACGAGGGTACGTAGACACACTCTCCCCTGCGTTGCTCTGCATCTCCTAGATAGATCTTGCGTGAGCGTAGGAAAGTTTTTGAAATTGCATGCTACGTTTCCCAATAGTGGCTACCGAGCCAGGTCTATGCGTAGAGGATATGCACGAGTAGAACACAAAGAGTTGTGGGCGGTGATAGTCATATTGCTTACCACCAACGTCTTATTTTGATTCGGCGGTATTGTGGGATGAAGCAGCCCAGACCAACCTTACATGTCCATGTACATGAGACCGGATCCACCGACAAACATGCAACTAGTTCTGCACAAAGGTGGCTGGCGGGTGTCTGTTTCTCCTACTTTAGTTGAATCGAATTTGACTACTGCCGGTCCTTGAAGAAGGTTAAAACAACAAACTTGACGAAGCACCGTTGTGGTTTTATGCGTAGGTAAGAACGGTTCTTGCTAGAAACCCGTAGCAGCCACGTAAAACTTGCACCAACAAAGTAGAAGACGCTTAACTTGTTTTTGCAGGGAATGTTGTGATGTGATATGGTCAAAACATGATGTGATATACGTTATTGTATGAGATGATCATGTTTTGTAAAAGTTATCGGCAATCGGCATGAGCCTTATGGTTGTCTCTTTATTGTATGAAATGCAAACGCCATGCAAGTGCTTTAGTTTATCACTATGCATTAGCGATAGTTGTAGAAGCAATAGTTGGCGAGACGACCACGACGCAACGATTGAGATCAAGGTGTCGAGCCGGTGATGATGGAGATCATGAGGATGCTTTGGAGATGGAGATCAAAAGCACGAGATGACGATGGCAATATCATGTCACATATTTTGATTGCATGTGATGTTTATCTTTTATGCATCTTATTTTGCTTAGTACGGCAGTAGCATTATAAGATGATCCCTTAACTAAATTTCAAGGTATAAGTGTTCTCCCTGAGTATGCACTGTTGCGACAGTTCGCCGTGTTGAGACACCACGTGATGATCGGGTGTGATAGACTCTACGTTCACATACAACGGGTGCAAGACAGTTTTGCACATGCAGAATACTCAGGTTAAACTTGACGAGCCTAGCATGTACAGACATGGCCTCGGAACACTGGTGACCGTAAGGTCGAACGTGAATCATATAGTAGATATGATCAACATAGAGATGTTCACCATTGATGACTACCCCATCTCACGTGATGATCGGATATGGGTTAGTTGATTTGGATCATGTATCACTTGGATTAATTGAACTTAATTTATCATGAACTTAGCCATGATAGTATTTGCAAATTATGTCATAGATCAATAGCTCGCGATGTAGCTCCCCGTTTATTTTTTGATATGTTCCTAGAGAAAAATATGTTGAAAGATGATAGTAGCAATGATCCAGACTTGGTCCGTGATCTGAGGATTATCCTCATTGCTAGACATAAGAATTATGTCCTTGATGCACCGCTAGGTGACAGACCGATTGTAGGAGCAGATGCATATGTTATGAATGTTTGACAAGCTCGGTATGATGATTACTTGATAGTTTAGTGCGCCATGCTTTATGGCTTAGAACCAGGATTTCAAAAACATTTTGAACGCCACGGAGCATATGAGATGTTCCAAGAGCTGAAATTGGTATTTTAGAGTCATGCCCATGTCGAGAGGTATGAGACCTCTGACAAGTACTTTGCCTACAAGATGGAGGAGAATAGCTCAGCCAGTGAGCATGTGCTCAGAATGTCTGGGTACGACAATCACTGGAATCAGGTGGGAGTTAATCTTCCAGATAAGATAGTGATTGCAGAGTTCTCTAGTCACTATCACCAAGCTACTAGAACTTCATGATGAACTATAATGTGCAAGGGATAACAGAAAAGATTCCCGAGCTCTTCGCGATGCTGAAATCGGCGAAGGTAGAAATCAAGAAAAAGCATCAAGTGTTGATTAACAAGACTACTAGTTTCAAGAAAACGGCCAAGGGAAAGAAAGGGGACTTCAAGAAGAATGGCAAGCAAGTTGCTGCTCCCATGAAGAAGCCCAAAGCTGGACCTAAGCCTGAAACTGAGTGCTTCTACTTCAAAGGGAATGGTCACTAGAAGCGGAACTACCCCAAATACTTGGTGGATAAGAAGGATGGCAAAGTGAGCAAAGGTATATTTGATATACATGTTATTGATGTGTACTTTACTAGTATTCGTAGTAGCCCCTGGGTATTTGATACCGGTTTAGTTGCTGAGATTAGTAACTCGAAACAGGAGTTGCAGAATGAACAGAGACTAGTTAAAGGCGAGCTGACGATGTGTGTTGGAAGTGATCCCAAGGTTGATACGATCACCATCGCATACTCACTCTACCTTTGGGATTAGTGTTGAACCTAAATAAATGTTATTCGGTTTTTGCATTGAGCATGAATATGATTGGATCATGTTTATTGCAATACGATTATTCATTTAAGTCGGAAAATAATTGTTATTCTGTTTACATGAATAAAACCTTATATGGTCATACACCCAATGTGAATGGTTTATTGAATCTTGATCGTAGTGATACACATATTCATAATATTGATGCCAAAAGATGCAAAGTTGGTAATGATAGTGCAACATACTTGTGGCACTACCATTTAGGTCATATTGGTGTAAAGCGCATGAGAAACTCCATGCAGATGGACTTTTTGAATCACTTGATTATGAATCATTTGATACTTGTGAACCATGCCTCATGGGCAAGATGACTAAAACTCCGTTCTCCGGAACAATGGAGCGAGCTAATGACTTATTGGAAATAATACGTACCGATGTATGCGGTCTGATGAGTGTTGAAGCACGCGGCAGGTATCAATATTTTCTGACCTTCACAGATGATTTGAGTAGATATGGGTATATCTACTTGAAGAAACACAAGTCTGAAATATTTGAAAAGTTCAAAGAATTTCAGAGTGAAGTGGAGAATCATCATAACAAGAAAATAAAGTTTCTACGATCTGATCGCGGAGGCGAATATTTGAGTTACAAGTTTGGCCTTCGTTTAAAACAATGTGGAATTGTTTCAAAACTCACGCCACACTGGAACACCACAGCGTAATAGTGTGTCCGACCATCGTAACCGTACTTTATTAGATATGGTGCGATCTATGATGTCTCTTACCGATTTACCAATATCGTTTTGGGGTTATGCATTAGAGACAGTTGCATTCATGTTAAATAGGGCACCGTCTAAATCCGTTGAGACGACACCATATGAACTATGGTTTGGCAAGAAATCTAAGCTGACGTTTCTTAAAGTTTGGGGTTGCGACACTTATGTCAAAAGGCTTCAGCCTGATAAGCTCGAGCCCAAGCCGGAGAAGTGCATCTTCATAGGATACCCTAAGGAAACAATTGGGTACACCTTCTACCAGAGATCCGAAGGCAAGATCTTTGTTTCTAAGAATGGAACCTTTCTAGAGAAGGAGTTTCTCTCAAAAGAAGTGAGTGGGAGGAAAGTAGAAATTGATGAGGTAAATGTACCTTCTCTCGAATTGGAAAGTAGCCCATCATAGAAAGCCGTTCTCGTGATGCCTACGCCAACTAGAGAGGAAGCTAATGAGGATGATCATGAAACTTCATATCAAGTTACTACTGAACTTCGTAGGTCAACCAGAGCACGATTCGCACCAGAGTGGTACGGTAATCCTGTCCTGGAAGTCATGTTACTAGACCAAGGCGAACCTACGAACTATGAAGAAGCTATGATGAGCACAGATTCCGATAGATGGCTTGAGGCCATGAAATCTGAGATAGGATCCTTGTATGAGAACAAAGTGTGGACTTTGGTGGACTTGCCCGATGATTGGCAAGCCATAGAGAATAAATGGATCTTCAAGAAGAAGACTGAAGCTGATAGTAATGTTACTATCTACAAAGCTCTACTTGTCGCAAAAGGTATTCGACAAGTTCAAGGAGTTGACTATGATGAGACTTTCTCACCCGTAGCAATGCTTAAGTCCGTCCGAATCATGTTAGCAATTGCTGCATTTTATGATTATGAAATCTGGCAAATGGACGTCAAAACTGCATTCATTAATGGATTTCTTAAAGAAGAGTTGTATATGATGCAACCAGAAGGTTTTGTCGATCCTAAAGGTGCTAACAAAGTGTGCAAACTCTAGCAATCCATGTATGGACTGGTGCAAGCATCTCGGAGTTGGAATATACACTTTGATAAGGTGATCAAAGCATATGGTTTTATACAGACTTATGGTGAAGCCTGTATTTACAAGAAAGTGAGTGGGAGCTCTGTAGCATTTCTGCTATTATATGTGGATGACATATTGTTGATTGGAAATGATGTAGAATTTCTGGATAGCATAAAAGTATATTTGAATAAGAATTTTTCAGTGAAAGACCTCGGTGAAGTTGCTTACATATTAATATTGGGCATCAAGTTCTATAGAGATAGATCAAGACGCTTGATAAGACTTTCAATAAGTACATACCTTGACAAGATTTTGAAGGAGTTCAAAATGGATCTGTCAAAGAAGGAGTTCTTGCCTGTATTGTAAGGTGTGAAGTTGAGTAAAGACTCAAAACCCGACCACGACAGAAGATAAACAGAGAATGAAAGGCATTCCCTATGCCTCAGCCATAGGTTCCATAAAGTATGCCATGCTGTGTACGAAACATGTTGTGTACCTTACTATGAGTTTGGCAAGGGGGTACAATAGTGATCCAGGAATAGATCACTGGACAGCGGTCAAAATTATCCTTAGTTACCTTAAAGAGGATGAAGGAAATGTTTCTCGGTTATGGAGGTGATAAAGAGTTCGTCGTAAAGAGTTACGTCGATGCAAGCTTTGACACTGATCTAGATGACTCTAAGTCTCAATCTAGATACATATTAAACGTGGGAGCAATTAGCTAGAGTAGATCCATGCAGAGCATTGTACACATAGAAATTTGCAAAATACATACGGATCTGAATGTGGCAGACCCGTTTACTAAACTTCTCTCACAAGCAAAACATGATCACACCTTAGTACTCTTTGGGTGTTAATCACATAGCGATGTGAACTAGATTATTGACTCTAGTAAACCCTTTGGGTGTTGGTCACATGGCGATGTGAACTTGGGTGTTAATCACATAAAGATGTGAACTATTGGTGTTAAATCACATGGCGATGTGAACTAGATTATTGACTCTAGTGCAAGTGGGAGACTGAAGGAAATATGCCCTAGAGGCAATAATAAAGTTGTTATTTTATATTTCCTTATATCATGATAAATGTTTATTATTCATGCTAGAATTGTATTAACCGGAAACTTGATACATGTGTGGATACATAGACAAAACACCGTGTCCCTAGTAAGCCTCTACTAGACTAGCTTGTTAATCAAAGATGGTTAAGTTTCCTAACCATAGACATGTGTTGTCATTTTATGAACGGGATCACATCATTAGGAGAATGATGTGATGGACAAGATCCATCTGTTAGCTTAGCATAATGATTGTTCAGTTTTATTGCTATTGCTTTCTTCATGTCAAATACATATTCCTTCGACTATGAGATTATGAAACTCCCGGATACCGGGGGAATGCCTTGTGTGCTATCAAATTTCACAATGTAACTGGGTGATTATAAAGATGCTCTATAGGTATCTCCGAAGGTGTTTGTTTAGTTGGCATAGATTGAGATTAGGATTTGTCACTCCGAGTATCGGAGAGGTATCTATGGGCCCTCTCGGTAATACACATCATAAGAAGCCTTGCAAGCAAAGTGACTAATGAGTTAGTTGCAGGATGATGTATTACGGAACGAGTAAAGAGACTTGCCAGTAACGAGATTGAACTAGGTATGAAGATACCGGCGATCGAATCTCGGCCAAGTAACATACCGATGCACAAAGGGAAATACGTATGTTGTCATAACGGTTCGACCAATAAAGATCTTCATAGAATATGTAGTAGCCAATATGGGCATCCAGGTTCCGCTATTGGTTATTGATCGGAGAGGTGTCTCGGTCATGTATACATAGTTCTCGAACCCGTAGGGTCCGCACGCTTAACGTTCGACGGCGATATAGTATTATATGAGTTATGTGATTTGGTGACCTAATGTTGTTTAGAGTCCCGGATGAGATCACAGACATGACGAGGAGTCTCAAAATGGTCGAGAGGTAAAGATTGATATATAGGACGATGATATTCGGACACCGGAAGTGTTCCGGAGGGTACCGGGTACATATAGGGTCACCGGAAGGGGTTCCGGGCACCCCCCGGCAAAGATATTGGTTTAATGGGCCAAGGGAGGGACAGACCAGCCCACAAGGGGCTAGTGCGCCTCTCCACTAGGCCGGCGAGCCCTAGGGAAAGGAAATGGGGGAGGGCAAGTCCCTCCTTCCTTCCCCTCCTCAAGGGAGAAAGGAAAGGGGGAGCGACACCTCCCCCTTCCTTCCCCTGGCGCCTATACAAGGAAGGGGGGCGAACCAGGGCTGGAGCCCAAGTGGGATTCGGCCCCACTTGGGGTGCCCCTTGGCCTCTCCCCTCTCCCTCCCACCTATATATATGAGGAGGGGGCGCATAGAAAAAACAACATCAATGGTTAGCCATGTGCGGCGCCCCCTTCCACAGTTTAGGCCTCCGGTCATATCTTCGTAGTGCTTAGGTGAAGCCCTGCGCGGATCACTTCACCATCACCGTCACCACGCCATCGTGCTGACAGAACTCATCTACTACCTCGAAAACATGCTGGATGAAGAAGGCTAGGGACGTCACAGAGTTGAACGTGTGCAAAACTCGGAGGTATCGTACGTTCGGTACTTGATCAGTCGGAGCTAGAAGAAGTTCGACTACATCAACCGCGTTGTCAATTGCTTCTGGTTATGGTCTACAAGGGTACGTAGACACACTCTCCCCCTCGTTGCTATGCATCTCCTAGATAGATCTTGCGTGAGCGTAGGAAATTTTTTGAAATTGCATGCTACGTTTCCCAACAAGAGGGTGGTTTCTAATGACTATAGGATCACTGTTGCCAAAAGACAATTAAGCTGCAGAATCAGGTAAAAGAAACCACGACTCTGCTAATTAGTCCAAATAGTAATAGTAAAGTGAGTAATAAGAAGATACACACACGCAGGCAGAGAGAGAGAGAGAGAGAGAAAGGGGGAGAGAGAACCCGCGGACAGCTTGGATGGAAAATTTGCAACGGGGGCCATGGAGCTTGTTTCTTCCCAGGTTTAGGTTTTTCCATCTTGACCTATCATCTACTTTGACATTAAAAAAAAGGTCGAGTCAGTTTGGACATAAAAAGATGTCTTCAATTTCTAGTGGTAAGTTTGCACATAAAAAGGATGCATCCATATCAAGTTGAAGACACATGACAAAAAAAGTTCTTCACATGGTAAACAACATCCACCATCATTGTAGGCGACAAGGGTCTCCAAGCGTACAAGGCAACACATGCCAACGATAGTCAACATAACCAATTCAATTCAAAACAATCTCAGACCTCTTAAACATTCAGCAATTAACCTACAACAGCCGTACTACGTGCATGAAACACAACAAGTATCTCGGATATCTTCAACATTTAGGATGTCCACTTCAATCCACACTCAACAATTTAATATGAAATCAATGGTACAAAAAATCTCTTAAGCATTCAGCAATTTAACTCCAGCACAAGGCAACAATGGCACAAAAAATATAACCGGAGATTACCTCCGGCTCTAGGCCTTCTACCCCCCAACCATTACTCCTGGTTCTGGGAATGCATGCTCCATGAAGAGAGAGTGGCCTGATGACATTCTCCTTCCTAGCAAAGCAAAGCAATATTCTACCTCCTTGAGCACAAATAACATTATATTCATCTCTGCATCCTATTCCATGTTTACTGACGCCAAGCATAGCTTTACTTTGCATAGTCTCGGTTGAGTCCATCTGTACAAGGATGTGATGGGTGATTAGTTACAGAGTTGCATCATGTCCTGCTTATAATCTCTATAAATTTCAGCACCTCTCGCAAACCCTTCCGCCACCAATACCGCATCGATGTAGAGAGTCCATTCAGACCGAAGAGATGTTCTTCGGCTAGCAGGTGACCGAAGATGGGCTCCTCGGCTTTGTATGAAATGAGAGTTGTTGTTTCTTCTTGATAAATAAAGGGCATTTTTTACTTACGCAGTGTGAAGCATAAATACATGTCATACAAAGCATAATGAATACACACATGACCTCGTCTAGAAAGCATAGCACCAACACCAAAACCAATGCACACATAAAAGAATTACCTTAGCAAAGAGCAAAGTCATACAAGACCAAGCCTATGCTAGGGTGGAATGGAAAATACAAAAAAAAAACACTTCCGTGATAATACATGTTTGTCGCAGTAGGTCATGTTTTCTGTCACGCATGTATACCCATGATGATTTTATGACAGAATCAAGATAGTCATACAGGTGCTGTCGTAGAAGTGTTCCATGATAATACTTAAATTATCACCACGGAAGTGTCCACTTCCATGACGATAAATGGCGCATCATGGAAGTGATTTCATTAAGGGTAAGAAACACATGGCATCCACCGTAATTGGTCGCCGTTAAGCTATTGGGTGAGGGTTTTGGATCCAATAATCGTTAATAGCCCCGACCAATGGCGATTTTCCACGTGTCAATTTCTCATTCGCCAATGGAACCACGTGTCAGCTCTAAGTTGCGACATGTGTCATCCATCCAATGGACGAGATGAGCCAGTGGTTGCCTCGTCACCTTTAGGAGGTTGTGACTGTTCAATCATTTGTTCCATAGCTTGTTGAAAGCTTAAATTTGTAGATTAGTAATACCAGATAAGAAGTTATTAATGAGACAAAAACAAATAAAATATCTTTCGTGTTTATACATAACTTATTTTGGTGAACCACTGTAATACATTAGCATGTATTTTAATGCAAAGTACATAATAAAATCACGTCCGAAACATTTGTGCACATAGCATGCCTAGTGAATTGTCTATTTCCTCATATTTATTGACATCTAAGGATAAAGAGACACGGTTTAAAATATGACAAACATAGTATGACATCATTGATACCACGGACAAACAGATATCAAACAAGCAGGCTATTGTATCATTGCGTGGGCACATGAACATCACAACTAGGTTACAGATCAAGAACAAAAGAATATCATTCATGTTTTTTAGACCGTGTAAGTTGAAATGATATGTTAAGACAACTATGTATGAAAGTGAACAAAGTAACTGACATCGGCTGCAAACCAAGCAGTTAAATGCACACATCACAGTAACAAGTAGTCAAAAGCATGAGGAGCAAGGACTTATAACAGCGTCTTGGCCTGGTGTAGTCATGCCCTTCATCTTGTTGGTGTGACAATCCTTAAAGATTTACACTGCATTCGGCTCAGGTTCTTTTTGGTTTGCACGGGCTTTCCTTTGTATTTGGAACAAGTCAATATAAATATGATACTAAGGCACATCAAAAAGAGGAAATACCAGCTATTTACAAGAGCCTCCTAGTGTGCAATATAGGTATGAGATCATGTTGTCTGCTGGATTTTCACTTTAGGATTGTTGGTCTTGTTCTTCAAATAGTTATCCTAGAAGAAGATAGACTTATAAGGCACATGCGCAAATACAAGTTCAATATGTGATATGATCACATACATATATAGTACATGATACTTTGGATTAGAGCAGTGTTTAAGAAGGGTCGTTCTGTCTTCGTCCATAATATATTCACTGGCGACCCGCCCTGACCAGACGGTTTACAAGCAACCTGCCTGAAGTATAACCCGGCCGGACTTGGCGGTTTACTTGAGACCCGGTTGACACTTGGCGATTCACTGGCGACCTGCCCTGACCAGACGGTTTACAAGCAACCTACCTGAACATTATGACTCACTGGTAACCCGGCGGGCGGGACAGACGGATGACAAGGCCCAAGGCCCAGAAGGCCGGTTTATATTAATGGTGGGCCGGTTTAAGAGGAAAGGCATGAAGAATATTTACCTTACAAGGAGTTAAGACCCGGACTTGTATCCGGTTTGTATTAGAAGGTAGACTAGTCCTAATCCTAATAGGACTCCACATGTAACCCGCCCCTTCAACTTATATAAGGAAGGGCAGGGCTCCCCAAAGAGGGAGAGGAGAAGCAAGAGGAAATAATCGCTAAGGCTAGACACAACTAAAGGGGAGCCGGCTTATGCGGCGACTCCCTGATGAGCATAATGAGAGCTAGCCACAAACAGCATGTAGGGTTGTTACCGGATGATGTTTCCCGGGGCCCGAAGCTGTCTAAACCCTTGTCTTGTGTCGCGTCTCTCGATTCCAATCAACCCCTCTCAAGCTACTACATAGATGCGTTGGCCTCACGACTAAGTCCTCTCACTAGGACATCTATCGTGACAATTCCACGACAGTTGGCGCCCACCGTGGGACTCGCGCACGGTGGTGTTAAGTTCTTGGAGGGATCTATCTCAGGGATTGAGAAGTTCGCAGGCTATTGGGTGAAAAAGAGCCGGCGCAGAAGACGTCCGACGAATAGTCAAAGCGACATATACAAGATTTAAGATCAAGGGAAATTTAGGGTTGCATCTAGGCGATAGCGCACACGACCAGATGATCCGTCAAGGCCGGGTTAATTTTCGCTGCCGCTGCAAGTCGAAGTCTCGTATCCGAAATCAATCGATACGAGATACAAGTCGCCGAAGTCCCGCCGAGTCCGACAGGTTTGACGGCTCCGTGTTGAAGATGAAGAAGCTTACGAAGGTATTACACAATACTAGTATTTCTGCTTCGTTCAAAGATGAGGCCAACAGAAGTAGTGCTACGGTAGCACCCAAGGACTGTGCGTGTGCGTGGACCAGAGGGAATACTACAAAAGTTTATCATCACATAAGAAAAAAGGAAGGAGTACTTTGCGTTCGGATCAGCTATCATATCTGAATTCTACTCAGTGTTGGTGCATGTCCAACAAGACAAAAACAAATCAGATAGCCGCTTAATTAGCCGGTCTAGTCTGGAGCAGAGGTGATTCAAACTTGGATATCTGTGTATGAGGGAAAGGCCAGTCTATGCTTTGGACATTCAAAAAAATTTAGGGAAGGAAAACCACGACTCGGAAGTAGGCAGCGGTCTCTGCCTCTACAGATCTGCCTCGTGCTGCTCCGTTTTGCCTTGGACCGCCATGCTGGCGCCCTCCAGGCCGCTGCTCTGCCTTAAAGCCGCCCGGATTGGGCCTTGCTGTGACCCGCCTCGCCTGCTGTGAGCCACCTCCGCCGCCTGCCCCGGATCGACCCGCGTCATTTCAAGCTGTTCAAGTCGCCGCCTCCGCCGTCTCAAACACGCCGCTGCTGCAGTTTTTGAGCCACCGCCACGCTGATGCCTCCGTTTCGCTATCGTTTTGAGCCGCCAGGGCCGTGTTGAGCCGCCTCTGCTATGTTGAGCCGCCCGGGTTATATCAAGTTGTCGGTTTGCCTGAACCGCCTCTGCTGTGTTGAACGGATCATCTATTACCCAAAAAATTTATCAGGTGATATATGTCCTAGTTCTTTTATGCAAACATATTTGATTCATCCGAGCATGATTACTTGCCCCTGTATTATTTCTAGGGCCATTTGCATTTATGTCCCTAACTCGAACCACCTAATCAGATATACCCCTAATTCAAAAGCCTGCTCAAATTTGCCCCTCCGCCGTTAGTTGCACTTATAGAAATGCCCCTCCGTGCCGTTTCCGTCCAGTCAAAGCTGTTTGACTGTTATCTAGCTGTTTCTTTAACAATTTTGCCCCTATGTCCATGTGCCACTTAGTAGTGGGTCCCACTCTTAAAAAATAAAACAAAAAAACACTTTCTCTCACCCTCTTTGTCACCCACACTTACATGTGGGGCCGATCTTGAAAAAAAAAGAAAAAAGAACATGACTATTCAAACTAGTCCGATGGTTGCCGGCGGCGACCAAATCCCACGGCGGAGGCACGCTGGGAGGCTGCGAGGAGGCCAGCCGAGGGAACAAGGCGATAGCCCTTGCTCAACCGCGTCCAGTGATGTGCTCTTCGGACCATATGGTTGCTGGAGCGAACGGTGGCGACCATTCTCGCGGCGGCTCCGGGCGGGGCAAGTGCGGCAGCTACCATGCGAGGGGGAGGGAGACGGAAACCGTCCGTGTGCCATTAAGGAGCATGATGGCGACGCCGCTGGGGTTCGGGGAAGACTGGAGCAACGGCTTCGACGACGGCGGCCATGACAGAGCTCAGATCTCATGGGGAAGATGGCCCGAGGCCATGGAGCTTGCTATGGAGGACTCCCAGGTCTTCTTTGGTACATCAGGATGCCATAGGAGCCACTGGGAGCGGCTCACGTGCTTGAACGGCGTCGAATCGAAGGCGGCGGTCCGAGCTAGGCGGTGGGGTAGATGTGTTGTGGTGCTCTGTCCTGGACGTCTCTGGTCAAAATCATAGGATGTTAGGATGAGGTCATGGCGTATGAGATTCCTGGCGAGGTGGCAGCGCTTCGGGTTGCCGTTGGCCATGTACTTGATAGACGCCGGCGACGGGGCGCTCTCTGGAGTGCTTGCGTGACAGGGCTAGAGGGCGGGACAGGAACGAAGGCAAGGGGCAGAGAGAGAACAAGAAAGAGAGGATTGCAGCGTCAGGGGAGGCCAGCGGCCAAGGCGGCGCCCATTCGGCACTCTCATCGGAGTTGAGAGGTAGCGGCCATCGGGCCGTCGTTCGGCAGGGAGAGAGACAGAGAGAGGGGGGTGAGAGAGAGTTTTGTTTTTTTCTATGGATGAGGGGCCCCACATGTAAGTGTGTGTGAGAGAGAGAGGGGTGAGAGAAAGGGTTTTTCCATTTTATTTTTTGAGAGTGGGTCCCACCAGTAAGTGACACATGGAGGGAGGGGTAGAAATGTCCAGAAAACGTCCCGTTCACGGTCAAAGGCCTTTGACCGGACGGTAACGGCACAGAAGGGTATTTCCATAAGTGCACATAACGACGGAGGGGCATTTTTGAGCAGGCTTTCGAATTAGGGGCAAATGTGAGTAGTGGGTTCGAGTTAGGGAGACAGATGTAAAAGACCCTTATTTCTATATGTGCAGGTTAAATTACCCACTACACAGGTGAAATTATACTGCACCATGATGCCCAATCGGCGTGCGCAAGACGTCGCCCTTGCGGCCCGGTTTATATCAGCTCGCTGGGATCACGCTTGATTATTGCTCAATGGACGTGCGCAAGACGCCGCTCCTGTGGCCCGGTCTACATCAACTCGCCCATCCATACGGTTTACCGCGCCTACGATAGACTCGCTCGTCCGCGCCAGCTTACAACACTACGACTGACTCATGTGTCTGTGCTGCCTGTGAATCTGCGGTCGTTTTACTGTCCGTCCTACGGTCCGGCCTATTCAACGTGTCGGGTTGGCTAACGGACACCGATGAGGATCATAAGGTCCAGATACATCAGGTGATATCTGTCCAGAGTATTTTAAATAGCATGTATCAACTTTTTCCTTTTTGAGAACAATTACTCTAGTTTATGATATTATTTATGCAGGACATTTGGTCACTGCAAGAGCGGTAGCAACTCGCCCGCGTCCATACTGCCTCTAATGTTGCGGTTGTTTTTTCCATCCGCCTCCGCGGTTCTGTGTATATCAACACAGTGCGGCTCACTTGCCCGTTCGCACGGTTTACCGCGCCGCTTCACCATGGTGATCAACTGATCATCAACTCCGCGGCGGAAAAATACTGGCCTAACATATCAGGTGAAATCCGTCCAGTATATTTTTATTATATATTGCTTTCTTTAGAAGAGCGATTACTCCGGCTTGCAAAGTTATCTAATGCAGGACCCTAAACCGCCATATTGGTGCAAATTTAAAGGCCGTCAGAAAATTTCCGGCTTAAAAAGAAGGATTCCGGTTTAAAATCCGGCTCAAGGGAAAGCTGTCTCCCACAAAGCTTTGAAGCTCTCAATATCCGGTTTAAGAATTTCCGGCTCAAAAGAATAATCTCTCGCAAGTTCGAGTTCTCAGGAAAAATTGAAGGGGCCAAAGAGAGTCTGTTGCAAAAGCACAGCTCAAACATAGGTGCCCCTTGAGCACAGCTCACAATGTCACTTGGGGGCTTGGTCGTATTCGAACCATAGCTACACCTCTTGATAGGCATAAGGCCACCAGGGAAATCACTTGGGGGCTTGGCCGTACTCGAACCATAGCTACACCTCTTGATAGGCATATGGCCACCAGGGAAATCATCAGGGAAATCACTTGGGGGCTTGGTCGTATTCAAACCATAGCTACACCTCTTGATAGGCATATGGCCACCAGGGAAATCATCAGGGAAATCACTTGGGGGCTTGGTCGCATTCGAACCATAGCTACACCTCTTGATAGGCATAAGGCCACCAGGGAAATCACTTGGGGGCTTTGGTCGTATTCGAATCAAGGCTTAAACCCTCTTGATCGGTGCAATACCACAATTATGATTATTTAAATCCTTCTTGCCTTTTTAGTTTTATAATGCTTTATGATGATAAATTATTCGGTGTTTATTAACCCGGCCTGGCTTTGGACTATAAGTCGCCAGTATATATTTGGATTGTGGCATTGGAATCATGCGCTTATAAATCATTGAGTATATTATTCAAATCTTTAATAGCCAACATGGCTGGATTTTTATTATGGTTATCAATAACCAATATTATAATTGAGGTTTTCAAAGTCGCTTCAGCGCAATGGATATTATCTACTCTACAAATGGAAGGAATAGTCCCAAGTCGCTGCAGGCTTACGACCCAGCACTTGGGGGCTACATTATTCAAGTTGAGATTACATCAAATATGCAAGTCTCATGTTGCTGCAAGCATGCACCATGACACTTCGGGGCTAATGCAAAGTCATTTTTTAGCCTTATTGAAGACCCGGCTCATCATATCATAATGAGCCGGCCCTTGGGGGCTACCAATTGATTCTGTCAAAAATTCAAGGTACAAAAGTGAAATCCATTATTTCGAAGGGTCCATTGTTCGGTTGGTAAAGCACAAACCTCTTAACCTTGTGGACGTGGGTTCAAGCCCCATGATGGGGGTTACATCATATGATGTTATTTTCAATGAAGTATATATAAAGTCCCAGCTCAATATTATCTTACTGAGCCGGCCCTTGGGGGCTACACATTGCTGTTCAAATTTACATGATCATATTTATAAAGTCCCTGCTCATTATTGCATAATGACCCGGCCCTTGGGGGCTACACTAGTTGAAGTTTTTTTAGCATCAGGAAATTACAAGTCCCAGGTTGTTGCAAGCATGACAACCCAGCACTTGGGGGCTACATGTGTGGAGGTATTATGCATATAAAGGAGGAACGTCTTCAAATTATCAGTTTTGAGTAAATCAATCAGGAAGATCAATTGCATGACCCGGTGTCAACAACAATTATGACCCGGCATCGTCTGTTTTATAACCCGGCAATTTTGGTAATGATAAACCAGCAAGTTTTACATCTTCAAGCCGGTTAAAAGTCAGATAAGTATTTCAAGACCAATATTTTTTAAGCCGGTGCTTTGGAAACCGATTCAAGTGGATTATTTCTTACAATATTTCTCTACAATAGATCAATGTCAGCAAATTGATTATGAAGCTAGTCTATTGACTCGGATTTTTTAGAAGGAAGAAATGACAAGGATTTAAGGATGATCAAGTGTCGGTTTATAAGAATATTTAACCCGGAGCACAACCCGCCAAATTTGTTCTTGTGTTTATGTTGCAGATAAGTTTAACATGGATAAATCCAAATTAAACTGGTGGCTAATGTCGGGGATATACCCCGCCGCGTAACCCGGCCGAAAGTATAACCTAGCCGGACTTGGCGGTTTACTTGAGACCCGGTTGACACTTGGCGATTCACTGGCGACCCGCCCTGACCAGACGGTTTACAAGCAACCTACCTGAACATTATGACTCACTGGTAACCCGGCGGGCGGTACAGACGGATGACAAGGCCCAAGGCCCAGAAGGCCCGTTTATATTAATGGTGGGCCGGTTTAAGAGGAAAGGCGTGAAGAATATTTACCTTACAAGGAGTTAAGACCCGGACTTGTATCCGGTTTGGTATTAGAAGGTAGACTAGTCCTAATCCTAATAGGACTCCACATGTAACCCGCCCCTTCAACTTATATAAGGAGGGGCAGGGCTCCCCAAAGAGGGAGAGGAGAAGCAAGAGGAAATAATCGCTAAGGCTAGACACAACTAAAGGGCAGCCGACTTATGCGGCGACTCCCTGATGAGCATAATGAGACCTACCCACAAACAGCATGTAGGGTTGTTACCGGATGATGTTTCCCGGGGCCTGAGGCTGTCTAAACCCTTGTCTTGTGTCGCATCTCTCGATTCCGATCAACCCCTCTCAAGCTAATACATAGATGTGTTGGCCGCACGACTAAGTCCTCTCACTAGGACATCTATCGTGACAATTCCACGACAACTGGAGATGTTTGGGCAATTTCATTGTTAGCCTTGCCTTCAAAGTGAGTTTTTCTAAGGTTATACCGATATTGTCGCAGAGCAAACTGAAAAATATTAGTGCATGCTTGTTCGGTTGCATCATATTTCGGATCCAACTTGAACCTCATCTGTTGAAAAAAGAATGGAAGCCTCATTAGGAGCAAGCTAGAAAGTATGGGACAGAGTAAGACAATATTACAAATTGTGATGAATAACATTACTCATGGATAAATGGTCAATGAAGGTGTTAAACTGGTTTCGTCTTTGTCATTCCTGTATTGGATCCACGTTGGGGGGATACGTGCATGACATCTAACGACACCGGTTGCCTCTGATACTAACTTGGCTGACTCTGTAGCATCACATGGTCTTTTTAGACCTGCCTTAAAATGGATCTCCATTCTTCCTCCTTTAGGTTTTGTTAACCTATCAAGCATTATCCCTGATGTTTGTTTCCTCTTGCGCCGAGGTGCTAATTCAACAACGAATATAGAAAGTGTTAGTGCACATCAAACTATGAGAGTACATATAAAGGAGCATGCAACTGCAACTTGACTCAGTCACGTAGCTTCTTGGTGTTGATGCTCATGAGGTTTATCTGATCTTGTCAAGTCGAGTAGTGTTAGCAGTGCTTCGGAAGTAGTGTTATGTGGGAAGGCAGCTTGGGAACAACCACTTGCGGATCATTCGAACGAGTAACTCGTTGAGATGTCAATATCGTGGAAGGAGGTGTTGCAGCCACTAGGGCTATCTTTGCTTGTTTAGTGGCAACTGTTCGTTTGGTTCGTGCTTTGTCTAATGGTGTTGCATCTAGTGGAGGAGTGGATACCGTGTTTGTAAATTTAGCCAGTGGACTTCCATCTTCTACTACGCTATTAAGTACCGGTAGAATATCAAGGGACGCTCCTTTTCCGTTGCTCCTCATGACTAACATCATCCCCTACCATACTCTTTTCTTACTCTTTTTTACTTTGCAATGTCAAGTCGTACCCACAAGACAAAAGAATACATTACTCTTCAAAACTTATTGATGCATGATACAGACGTACAATACTTCGAAGTAAGACAAACATATGAGGAGGATGGAATATGTACGAAAAATAGGATGGCATGACATGACATATTCACACCTATGATGTGTAAACTAAGCATAAGGGATTGCAAGAAACTAGAAGCAATGCAAGTTAGACATCATATGAAAGATGGAACCAATATCACTCTGCCTAGTTAAAAGTGTCTCGTTATAAGTGGCATTTCAAAAACTTAGAAGCAATACAAGCTAGAAATCAATGCAAGATGCAACCAATATCACACTAGCAAGTTAAATGCGTGTCATCATAAGTGATTGATGCAGGATACACAATAACAGTACTTTGATGTAAGAACATGGTGTGATAGATAGATGCAGTGTTTTCTAGAAACAGAAAGGCATGTCATATTCACATGTATAACGTATAAACTCGGCATATGAAATTTAATCAAATTAGAAGAAATACAAGCTAGTTACCATATGTAACATGCAACTAATTATCACACTGTCAAGTTAGAGCAAGCACCTGCGATGGTGGGGTAGGGGAGATGGACTCATCATATAGACTTGGAACTTCAACTGCAGTAGCAGTAGCAGTGAAAAATCTAGAGAGCATATGTTTGCGTTGGTCCGGAGGACCACCTACATTCCCTAACTTAATATTTTCCTTCCTCTTTTTTGATATTGCCTTCTCAAGTCAAACCCACAAGAAAAGGAATAAAATTGGCTCTGCATAACTCATTGATGCAAGATAAAGACAAACATTATTTTGAAGTAAGGAAACCACATGATAGGAGGATGGAATATGTACGAGAAAAAGGAATTCACACCTATATATTAGCAGTGGATTCCCAACCCGTTCTTTCCTTGGGGCAAGGTAGCCTTATCGCTATTAGCCCCCTTCTTGCGGAGTTGGCATCCAACTATGAGGTAGTTGGTTTAACCACTTGCAACGGATCGGTAGAAAGTTTGAGACCATCGAGGAAATCTTTAAACAAGGATTTGACCTGAGTCGTCATAGAGGATTTAAGTGAAGCAATAGCTTCATTTAACCCCTCTCGTGTGACCGTGGCCGTCGCCTCGGCCATGGGTAACTCATCCGCCCTTGGCCCATCGGCAACCATAATCTTTAGGCGGTAAAGCCCTTAAAAAGAGATGAGGCTTTGGTACCAATTGAAAGGATCGATATGGTTGACTAGAGGTGGGGGTGAATAGGCAACTACCAATTTTTAGCTTTTCTTAATAAATTAGGTTTAGCAACAAATAGGTTGTCTAGATATGCAACTAGGTGAACAACCTATATGATGCTAACAACAACACCAACACAAGCAAGCAAAGGATACAACACAGTAATAGCTTTCACAAAGTAAAAGTAAGAAATAACCACAAGTGGAGTCGGTGAAGATGAGGATGTGTTACTGAAGTTCCTTCCCTTTCTGGGGTAGTACGTCTCCGTTGAAGCGGTGTGGAGGCATAATGCTCCTCAAGAAGCAATGCAATATATTGTGATTCCACTAGTATTCTCCTCGCGCCCTCGCACAATGCAAGATGTTGTGATTCCACTAGTGGCACCCTGGAAGGCGCCAACCAGACCTTTACAAACAAGGTTTGGGCTCTCTCCACAACTTAATTGGAGGCTCCCAACACCACCACGAAGATTCACCAGAATGGAATGTGGCTCCGAGGTGACCTCTTTCGTCTAGGGTGCCCAAACACCCAAGAGTTACAAAATCCACACAAGAAAGTATGGTGGAATCAAATTTCCTTTGGTGGAAGTGTAGATCTAGGTCTCCTCCTTCTATCCCTAGCACATTAACAAGTTTGAGTGGCTAGAGAGAGAGAGAGAGAGGTCGGGCAAGATAGCTTGTAGGTCATTAATGGATGAGAGGGAGAGAGATGCACGAGTAAAATGGTAGGTGGAAGAACCACCTACTTATACAGTGCCTCCCAAATCGAACCGTTACAGCAGTTTTTACACTACAATAGTACAACCGCTTCAACCACCGGTACAACGGGGATTTGCAGGATACCCTGCAGAAGTGCACCAAGCATTACAACCGGTGGAAGTACCGGTAGCCTAGAGTCACCCGAGAACTACCAGTCCACAACCGCCCAACAAACGCCCCTCAACAGAGGGGTGTTGATGTCTACTACGCAACTTTATTCTTGTAGACTCGTGTTGGGCCTCCAAGCGCATAATTTTGTAGGACAGTAGCAATTTTCCCTCAAGTGGATGACCTAAGGTTTATCAATCCGTGGGAGGCGTAGGATGAAGATGGTCTCTCTCAAACAACCCTGCAACCAAATACAAGAAATCTCTTGTGTCCCAAACACACCCAATACAATGGCAAATTGTATAGGTGCACTAGTTCGGCGAAGAGATGGTGATAAAAGTGTAATATTGATGGTAGAAATATATTTTTATAATCTAAATAAATAAAAACAGCAAAGTAGCAAATAGTAAATGCGCACAAAAACGGTATTGGAATGCTTAGAAATATGGCCTAGGGTCCGTACTTTCGCTAGTGCAATCTCCCAACAATGCTATAATTGGATCATATAACCATCCCTCAAAGTGCGATGAAGAATCACTCCAAGGTTCCTATCTAGCGGAGAACATAAGAATAAATTGTTTGTAGGGTACGAAACCACCTCAAAGCTATTCTTTCTGTTCGATCTATTCAAGAGTTCGTAATAAAACAACATAAAGCTATTCTTTCCATTGGATCTATCCTAGAGTTCGTACTAAAATAACACCAAAGCAAATTCATATTCATAATACTCAATCCAACACGAAGAACTTCAAAGAGTGCCCCAAGATTTTCTACTGGAGAAACAAAGACAAGAACGTGCATCAACCCCTATGCATAGATTACCCCAATGTCACCTCGGGAATCCGCGAGTTGAGTGCCAAAACATATATCAAGTGAATCAATACGATACCCCATTGTCACCACGAGTGTTCAATTGCACGACATATATCAAGTGTTCTCAAATCCATAAAAGTATTCAATCTGATAAAACGAAATCTCAAAGGGAAAACTCAATTCATCACAAGATAGAGAGGGGAAAACACCATATGATCTGACTATATTAACAAAGCCCGCATTACATCAAGATCGTACCATCTCAAGAACACGAGAGACAGAGAGATTAAACACATAGCTACTGGTACAAACCCTCAGCCCCGAGGGTGGACTACTCCCTCCTCATCGTGGTGGCCACCGGGATGATGAAGATGGCCAATGGAGATGATTCCCCCCTCCGGTAGGGTGCCGGAACGGGTCTAGATTGGTTTTCGGTGGCTACAGAGCCTTGCGGCTGCCGAACTTCTGATCTAGCGCTGCCCCGAAGGATTTTGGAATATTTGTGAATTTATAGGGCGAAGAGGGGGTGCGGGAGGCCACCGAGGTGGGCACAACCCACCTGGGCGCGCCTGGGGGCCCAGGCGCTCCCTGGTTGGTTGTGCCCGCCTCGGGGCACTCCCCAGGTGCTGCTCTGGCCCATCCTGGGTGTTCTGGTCCATAAAAATTCTCCAAAAAGTTTCGCAGTGTTTGGACTCCGTTTGGTATTGATTTCCTGTGATGTAAAAAACATGTAGAAAACTGCAACTGGCACTTGGCACTATGTCAATATGTTAGTCCGAAAAAATGATATAAAATGGTTGTAAAATGCTTGTAAAACATCCAAGAATGATAATATAACAGCATGGAACAATCAAAAATTATAGATACGTTGGAGACGTATCAGCATCCCCAAGCTTAATTCCTGCTCGTCCTTGAGTAGGTAAATGATAAAAATAGAATTTTTTATGTGGAATGCTGCCTAACATGTCTTCTCATATTCTTTTCTTTATAGCATGGACATTTGGACTTTTATATGGTTCAAAGCAATAGTCTAGTTTTGACATGAGACTTAAATACTCAAGCATATCAACAAGTAATCATGTCTTTCAAAATATCAACGCTAAAATAAGTTATCCCTAGCCCATCGTGCTCAATCTTTGATCCATTCATGAAACACACTCGCATATTAACTACACCCAATGCTCAAGTACGATCATAGTGCCCCCTAGTTGGTGCTTTATAAGAGAAGATGGAGACTCAAGTTAAAATTTGCATAAAGTAAAAGAAAGGCCCTTCGTAGAGGGAAGTAGGGATTTCAGAGGTGCCAGAGCTCAAAGCGACAAACTTAGAGATAAAAACATTTTCGGAGGTGTGCTTTTCCCACCAACAAAAACGACTTAGAGCTCCCAACACTTTCCATGCTAGATATATCATAGGCGGTTCCCAAACAGAAAATGAAGTTTATTCCTTTTTCCACCATACTTTCACTTTCCGTGGCTAACCGTATCCACGGGTGCCCTCCATACCAACACTTTCCAAGGAATTTATTATTTGACAACATAAAGTAAATTCATTTTTCATTTTGGGACTGGGCATCCCTAATACCTTTTCCTTACTCTCGTGCAATGACAAGTGAATAAACACTCATCGTGAGAATAACACATGTAGCATGGAAAATATCGGCCACCCCTCACCGCCTCGCGAGCGGTACGAGCACACAAAAGACAATTTTATTTTGAAAATTAGAGATGGCACATACAATTTTTCTTAGAACGGCAAAAGAATACCGCATATAGGTAGATATAGTGGACTCATGTGGCAAAACTGGTTTAAAGGATTTTGGATGCACAAGTAGTGATCATCCTTAGTGCAAAATGAAGGCTAGCAAAATATTGAGAAGCGACCAACCAAGAAACAAATAATCTCATAAGCAAGCATTAAGCATAATTAACACCGAATAATGCACCATAAGTAGGATGTAATTTCATTGCATGACTATTGACTTTCGTGCTTGCATAGGGAATCACAAACCTTAACACCAATATTCTTACTAAAGCATAATTACTCATCAACATGACTCACATATCACATCATCATATCTCAAAACTATTACAAGGAATCAAGTTTATTTTTTCCAATGATCTTCATGAAAGTTTTTATTATATCCTTCTTGGATATCTATCACTTTGGAACTAATTTTCATATGTTGCTTTTGATAAGCTCAAACAAATATAAGTGAAGATCATGAGCATAATATTTCTTTCTCTCAAATTAATTTAAGTGATGCAAGAGAGAATTTCTTCAAAAATACTAAAGCACACCGTGCTCAAGTGAAGCACTAGAGAAATTCCATAGAAAAGAGCTTCGTTGACAAGATGTGAGTGCCGCTTACCGAGCCTCTCTAGCAACTATTTGAGGGAATTTTCTAGGGAATTTTAGCATATTCTGACTTTTCTAGGGAATTCTTGCAACAGCGGTAATCTTTCTATTTTGAAACAGCAACATGTAGACTTGCAAAATAAGCATGGCAAAGGCTATTCTTGACATTTTTATTGAAAATAAAGATGCAAAATATTATTATAAATAACAGAAAGCAAATCCTAGCAAAATAAAATGACGCTCCAAGTAAAATACATATCATGTGACGAATGAAAACATAGCTCCATGTGAGGTTACCGATAATGTTGGAGACGAAAGAGGGGATGCCTTCCGGGGCATCCCCAAGCTTAGTTGCTTGGATCTTCCTTGAATATTACCTTGGGGTGCCTTGGGCATCCCCAAGCTTAGGGTCTTGTCACTCCTTATTCTCCTCATATCGACATCTCACCCAAAACTTGAAAACTTCAATCACACAAAACTTAACGGAACTTCGTGAGATAGGTTAGTATAATAAAGAGCAAACCATTTCACTTTTGGTACTGTCAAAGAAAAGATTCATAATTGTTTCCACAGAATGCCTACTGTAGCATATCATTTCCAAAATTTATATTGAGCAATATAAGCCATAGAAACTAGGAAACAAGCAAACTATGCATTGAAAACAGAATCTGTCAAAAACAAAACAGTCTGTAGTAATCTGTACTTCAACCATACTTCTGCTACTCCAAAAATTCTGAAAAATTAGGACAACGTAGAGAATTTGTATATCTATCACCTGTAAAAATTCAGATCAAAAACACGTTTCAGTAAATTTTCAAATTTCCTGGACTGAGCGCAAAAGTTTCTATTTTTGCACAGATTCAAGTCAACTATCATCCACACTATCCCAAAGGCTTTACTTGGCACTTTATTGAAACAAAAGCAATAAAACATGATTACTACAGGAACTTAATCATGTGAACACAAAAAAAAGTAAGGGTAAATGTTGGGTTGTCTCTCAACAAGCGCTTTCCTTTAATGCCTTTTAGCTAGGCATGATGATTTCAATGATGCTCGCATAAAAAGTAAGAATTGAATCATAAAGAGAGCATCATGAAGCATGTGACTAGAACATTTAAGTCTAACCCACTTCCTATGCATAGGGATTTTGTGAGCAAATAATTTATAGGAACAAGAATCAACTAGCATAGGAAGGCAAAACAAGTGCAACTTCAAAATTTTCAACACAAAGAGAGGAAACTTAATATTATTGCAATTCCTACAAGCATATGTTCCTCCCTCATAATAATTTTCAGTAGCATCATGAATGAATTCAAGAATATAACTATCACATAAAGCATTATTTTCATGATCCACAAGCATAGAAATTTTTTTAACTCTCCACATAAGCAAATATTCTCATCAATAGTAGTGGGAGCAAACTCAACAAAATAACTATCATGGGAGTGAAAACTAAAATCATGATGACAAGTTCCATGGTTATCATTATTCTTTATAGCATACATGTCATCACCATAATCATCATAGATAGCAACTTTGTTATCATAGTCAAATTGAATCCTCATCCAAAATGGTGGATTCATCACTAAATAAAGTCATGACCTCTCCAAATCCACTTTCATCATTATAATCATCATAAATATGAGGCATGCTATCATCATAATGATTTTTCTCATCAAAACTTGCGGGACAAAAAATATCATAATCATCAAACATAGCATCCCCAAGCTTATGGCTTTGCATATCATTAGCATCATGGATATTCAAAGAATTGATACTAACAACATTGCAATCATGCTCATCATTCAAATATTTTGTGCCAAACATTTTATTGACTTCTTCTAATAATTGAGCACAATTTTCCGAACCATCATTTTCAAGAAACACATTATAAAGATGAACAATAATATGGTGCAACCTCAATTCCATTTTTATGTAGTTTTCTTTTATAAACCAAACTAGTGATAAAATAAGAAACTAAAAGATTCGATTGCAAAATCTAAAGATATACCTTCATGCACTCACCTCGCCGGCAACGGCGCTGTCGGTGTCAAAACCGGCAGATCTCAGGTAGGGGGTCCCAAGCTGTGTGTCTTAGGATCGACGGTAACATGGACACAGGATTTTACCCAGCTTGGGATCTCTCAAAGAGATAATACCCTACATGCTGCTTGATTGACTTTAATGAGTATAGGGGTTACAAGAGTTGATCTACCTCGAGATCGTATGTTGTGGTCTAAACCTGAGGGTATGACGAATAATGCCATAATGATCTAGCATATCCCTATCGACTAGCCCGACCTCGGCTTATATAATGTACCAGAGGCCTAGGATAACAAGAGTCATAGTCGAATACGTCGGGGGAGAGGAGTCCTTGTCTTGATCACCAAGTCTTATGGAGTCTTCCTCGTGTATGCATCTGCTGTCCGAACTGGCCCATGAGTAAACGACCATGGGGGTCCTCGGCCCAATCCCACTGATTGGGAGACGACGTGGTGAGTACCCCTTAGTCCAGGACACCGTCAGTAGCCCCCTGAACCGGTCTTCAAGTTGGGGACGCTCCTCGATTGTTCCGAACTGTTCTTCATCTTCGGTCATCGGTCTTGAAAACTGGTTCAACAAATCTTCTCATCTTTGATCTTGAGGATCGCTGAAGTGAATCCGAAGAGTTTACACGTCGGGTATCCGAGGAGCCCCTTTAAGTTCTCGGCCTTTATCAATGCCTTGTTATTTTTTATGCCACACCTTGGGTTTGAAATTGTTCCCGTCCGGCGGTGTCCTCTTGCATCCGAGCTCCAACGCCGGACTGCATTCGAGGCATCTTTTGTAGCCGAGCACCAACGCCGGACTGTATCCGAGCTCCAATGCCGGACTGTATCTGAGGTGTCATAGATCACCTTGGTTCAAAAAAGCTGAATGAGTTTAGCCGAGCTTAATGCCAGAAATGCCCTCTATGGAGCCAGCCACTTGCATCCGAGCTATATCTTGAAATGCTTTAGAGGTGGTTCAGCACCTCGGTCATGGGCTGATTGTCTGCGGATTTTATTTCCGATGCGTGTAAATTTATTTGCTGTCAATATGTATAACCAGTAGCCCTCAAGGTGTGTATCGGTCTAAAACCCGAGATGCCCCTGAAGAAAAACATGAAACTGCTGATCCTAGTAGCCCCTGAGACTCAGGTCGTTTTGCCAAAATCGGCCTGAGGATCAACTCCTAGCTTGGCAGCATACATAGGAATAGAAACGCAGTGCAATATTTTAGAGGTAATAATGATCGGCGAACGGGCCCTTGAGAGAGGGTCGTGAGAAATCGCTATGATATATTAGCTTGATGCCGGATAAGTCCCAGATGGTACTTATTGTTGTCCGAAGACGCGCTTGTCCATAGTTCGGTCATGTCGAACACTGAGCACTTTGAATTTTTTGCATTGAATAGGCAATGCGATAGCCCCCGAGCCACTGGTCGGGCGGCAACACCAGATCAGGGGATCGATGTGCCCCTACAATATGAGCGCGAAGCCCAGTAGCCCCTGTGCCTTAATGTGGGCACGGGTGTCCGAATTAAAGATCGATATCCGTTTGACAGAAAATTTTGTTGCGTTTAACACAAACTTCTCGGAAAGAGAATAAAGATCTCTTAAAGGAGCTTAGAGCTGGTCGAAATCCGAGCTCGCCAAGGTAGGCCCCAAGGGGTTTAAAAGATGGATTGCAGTAAATGGATTTTAGTCGTAATTTTTATGTGTAATGATTCTATGTATCCAAGTACTTTACATCATTAATGCTCGGATCTGCATTGTACAACACCTTGTTGACCGACCATCGGCTTCAACCTCCTCGGCCAGTAGCCGGGGAGTGTTTGTCCTACTTTATAAATCCTTTACAAGGGCAAAGGTTTACAGCAAACAAGGCAATCCGGCCATATGGTTTTATAAACAAAGTACGCGGAGAGATATGTTATATTACTATTTAATGTAAGGAATGTCTTCCAAAGAAAATAGTCCCGCTATCGGTTTTTTTCTTTGGGTTGTCATGCCGACCATGATCATGAAACCTCACCTCCGATCAATACGGGAGAAAAATATTGAGGATTTAGTTTGGGGACAGTTCCCGAACTATGTGGTCTTTAGCGAACCTAAATTTTCACTTCCGTCGTTGCCGACCAATTATATCCTTTAAGATCGCTAGCTTTCGGCTTCACCCAGTCTGAGGTACTAACCCGGATGACCCTGTAGTAAAAATCACAGAGGTGCTCCCTTTACAGCCTAGCCGAACAATCGGGGACGTAGGGGTAAGCACAGGAGCCAGGCAACCCAGCTTGGCCAAAATCTTAAGTCAAATTTATGCATATTTATGGCTTTATAATGATAATTACGAAAGGCAACGCTTGTATAATGAATACAAACGCTGATGATATATACTTATTTTGACTCCATTGCGACCGTTTATCAGTTGAAAGTGGCCCATCGTCGGCTTCTACCCCTTTGTAGATACTACGCAGGGTGTTTCCACAATAACAAGACAACCCTTAGCCGACGTCTCGGTGCCCAGAAGGCGGTTGTGTTAGCGGAAACGAGGCAATCAGATATGCGGGTTTAATAACTTTCACTTAGTCATAGGAGCTTAAAGTTGGGAGGCCAGCTAGTATCCCCCGGTTAGTGTTCGGCGACAGCCGAGGTCAAGCCGTAAACACTTCGGCCAATGTTATGAATAGCCCGTCATTTAACACGGGGTGACCTCTATCGATCTTATAGTTTAATACAGTCATTGGATCGCTGACCAGTTTACGCTTATTGTGACAGTCAGTTTTCGGCTTTCTCCACTGAGGCGCTTAACCATGCGAGCTGGAAGCACAATCGCAGTGGTTCTCCCTTTGCACACCTAGCCGAACAAAGAGGAACGTAGGAGGCAAGCATAGGAGCCGGGCAATCCAACTATTGACCGAAGACACAATTCGAAACCGATGCATATAAAGCAATGCACGAGAACGCATTGCCGATGACTCTATGGGGTACCTTGGTTTTGGTGGGTTCGGCTGTAGTCTCAGCCCCCCGTTAATATTGCTTTAAAGGCGTCTGACGTTGCACTGCTCGGGAACTAGTCCCGATGTGGCGTGTGTTTTGTCAACACCGAGGTGTAGGTCGGCGGGAAAGATGCCGAGTTGTGGGTCGAAAAATATCTCCCAAGCTGAATTATTGTGCAGGGCACCTCGGTCATGAGGATGTCCCGCTTCCTGAGAGAAAAACATACAAATAGCTAAAAAGTGACATCAGCTCAAAAAGCCAAAAACTTATGTAAAAGCTTGACGTCCGGACTAAATCAAGTCATTTAGTGCTAATCCAAAAATCGGTCTTAAAAGTTTTTTGTGCTTCTATCGTGCTTTAACATGACACATCCGATGTCTAAACTGCAAGTAGGTCAGCTTCGGCTTCAACCTCCTTATCCCAAAGGTGGAGTGCTTCTCCGAGGCTAGTTTAGCGAACTAAACTCGAGCGGCTTTAGAGAGAAACCAGGCTATCCAGCTATTGACCATACACTCGAGTCGAAAAAGGAGTGATAGAAAAAGACTTTGCAACGACTAAGAAGAAAACACTTATGATAAAACGGCTCATGTAAATTTTAAGAGCCCCAGTTAACATGGGTAAAGGGAGTTTTTTTTAACAAACAATGTATGTGAGCATGGTCGAACCGAACACAAGTTAAAAATTTAAAACTTTGAGCATGAAAGCGACTTAGCTGGTTAATGTGTTCGGCATTGATGACGCGGTCTGAGCTTGATGCAGAACAAGGTTCCATCCCCCAAGCCGGTCCCGAGGTGGCGGAGTGAAGAGCTCGACACTCCAAAGTGGTTACATAGCACGACCAATGCAGGCCGGCAGAGTGACGCCGGAGTCCCCGGCATGGGTTAATTAAATGATGACGAAGCCCCCGGTCCAGCCGGGGTGACGTGGTATGTCGGTACGCCGACGTGACAACATTGCCCGACCCGGATCATTTACCTATGCACAGAAAATAGTGCAAACCGGAGATAGTAGTAATAATAATAAATTAAAAAAATTGTTCCATAATTAATAATTTATGCAAAGTGAGTAATAAAAGAAATATGGCATGTGTGCCAAACACTCGATGAGGTAGAGCTCTCTCAGCGATGCCGAAGTCCCCGAGGCAACCGAGCATGTCGGTATGGCAATTCAACCAACAAGGTGATCACGTGAGCCGATTTATGCCGATTGGGACGATGGCGTCGGCTTGCCGAAGTGACCACGTGACGCAGTCAAAGTCGATTATCTACACATGTAAAATAGTGCAGGCCAACAATAATAATACAAATATATAAAAATCCTCGCGTAATTAATTTACGCAAAATAATTTATTTAAAGAGATGTGGCCTGGCGCCGAAGTTAATGTCGATGCAGGGCGTCAACGTGATGCGGTGAAGGCGTGACAAAGCCTGAATTTGCAGGGTGGTCCGAGTTCCGGATGCAGCGTTTGCCGAACTATGTACGGAAACTGACCGAACCACCACGTGACCGTCGTTAATGTGGCCACCATTTGATAGACCTGTGTACAGATGATGGAACAAACCAGAGTAATAATTCCTCGGGAAAAATAAACCCAAACAAGCAAAAAATACTAGGATTAATAGCACCTGGTTATCTGTTGTAGCAATCTGAAGAAAGGTTACTCCCAAAATTGGGACTCGGTCCGCACACCCATTGCCTGATGGGCGATAAAGTGACGGCATGGCGATGCTGGCAAAGGTTGGCTCACCGAGGCAAAGCCCCCGGTCCAGCTAACGTGACGGAGCTGGTTGGCTGCTGACGCCGAAGTCACCGTAGTATGTTGATGAAGAAATAGCAAAGTCCCCGGTCCAGCCGAGGTGTCGAAGCCTCCATGTCAGCCGATGAGTCGAAGCAGGTCGGCTGGTGACGCCAAAGTCACCAGAGTAGGTTTGATGAAGATATGGTGAAGCCCCTGGTCCAGCCGAGGTGACGGAGCAGGTCGGTAAGGAGACGTTGCAGCTGCCATGTCAGCCGAGGTGTTGAAGCAGTTCGGCGTGATGGACATCGGCTTGAAGAAGTAACAGTGCGGCCATGCCGACACAGGTCGTAACTTGTGACGTGGTCAATGTCGGCTTGATGAAGTGACCATGCGGCGATGCCGATGTGCCCGCTCTGTGTGATCCATGGGGCAGTGATGTTGGTGATGATTTATCTTTTGCGATTCTGAACTCTTGTTCAGCTCGCCGAGATGATGATCCGAAGAAGTTGAGCTCGGCTCAACAAAGCAATGACGTGTCTAATGCAGGTCAGCGGCCGTAGAGAAATATTGCTGGACTGGTTTGACACCAGCGTGATGGTGAAGATTACCTCAGAGGAGGCTTAAAATTTTATGGGAACGTGTTTAAAAACAACGCACAATACCCTAGAAAAAATTCCTTCAAAAAGGTTGTCCAATATCCCATTCATGAAGAAACATGAACTCATGCCGGATTCGTATTCGCGTAGAAAACAGATCCGAATATTGGTCCACTCATCGGAAGGTTCCCGGAGTTTGAACCGTCGGATCGAGCTGAAATTTTGAGGGGTGATAGACATGGGAATTCCGCAGCAGATGAATGGTTGGATCTTCCTGAAGGAAATATGCCTTAGAGGCAATAATAAACTTATTATTTATTTCCTTATATCATGATAAATGTTTATTATTCATGCTAGAATTGTATTAACCGGAAACATAATACTTGTGTGAATACATAGACAAACAGAGTGTCACTAGTATGCCTCTACTTGACTAGATCGTTGATCAAAGATGGTTATGTTTCCTAGCCATAGACATGAGTTGTCATTTGATTAACGGGATCACATCATTAGGAGAATGATGTGATTGACTTGACCCATTCCATTAGCTTAGCACTCGATCATTTAGTATGTTGCTATTGCTTTATTCATGACTTATACATGTTCCTATGACTATGAGATTATGCAACTCCCGTTTACCGGAGGAACACTTTTTGTGCTAACAAACGTCACAACGTAACTGGGTGATTATAAAGGTGCTCTACAGGTATCTCCGAAGGTACTTATTGGGTTGGCGTATTTCGAGATTAGGATTTGTCACTCCGATTGTCGGAGAGGTATCTCTGGGCCCTCTCTGTAATGCACATCACTTAAGCCTTGCAAGCATTGCAACTAATGAGTTAGTTATGGGATGATGTATTACGGAATGAGTAAAGAGACTTGCCGGTAACGAGATTGAACTAGGTATTGAGATACCGACGATCGAATCTCGGGCAAGTAACATACCGATGCCAAAGGGAACAACGTATGTTGTTATGCGGTCTGATCGATAAAGATCTTCGTAGAATATGTGGGAGCCAATATGAGCATCCAGGTTCCGCTATTGGTTATTGACCGGAGATGTGTCTCGGTCATGTCTACATAGTTCTCGAACCCGTAGGGTCCGCACGCTTAACGTTTTGATGACAGTTATATTATGAGTTTATATGTTTTGATGTACCGAAGGTTGTTCGGAGTCCCGGATGTGATCACGGACATGACGAGGAGTCTCAAAATGGTCGAGACATGAAGATTGATATATTGGAAGCCTATATTTGGATATCGGAAGTGTTCCGGGTGAAATCGGGATTTTACCGGAGTACCGAGGGGTTACCGGAACCCCCCGGGGGCTTAATGGGCCATAGTGGGCCTTTGTGGAGAAGAGGAGAGGCGGGCAGGGCAGGGCCGCGCGCCCCTCCCCCCCTAGTCCGAATAGGACAAGGAGAGGGGGGCGGCGCCCCCCCTTCCTTCCTCTCCTCCACCTCTTTCCCCTCCACTCCTAATCCAACTAGGAAAAGGGAGGGAGTCCTACTCCCGGTGGGAGTAGGACTCCACCTGGCGCGCCCCTCCTGGCCGGCCGCACCTCCCCCCTTGCTCCTTTATATACGGGGGCAGGGGGCACCCTAGAGACACAACAATTGATCGTTTGATCTTTTAGCCGTGTGTGGTGCCCTCCTCCACCATAGTCCACCTCGATAATACTGTAGCGGTGCTTAGGCGAAGCCCTGCGTCGGTAGAACATCATCATCATCACCACCGTCGTGCTGACGAAACTCTCCCTCAACACTCGGCTGGATCGGAGTTCGAGGGACGTCATCGGGCTGAACGTGTGCTGAACTCGGAGGTGTCGTGCATTCGGTACTTGATCGGTCGGATCGTGAAGAAGTACGACTACATCAACCGCGTTGTGCTAACGCTTCCGCTTTCGGTCTACGAGGGTACATGGACAACACTCTCCCCTCTCGTTGCTATGCATCACCATGATCTTGCGTGTGCGTAGAAATTTTTTTGAAATTACTACGTTCCCCTACAGTGGCATCCGAGCCTGGTTTTATGCGTAGATGTCATATGCACGAGTAGAACATAAGTGAGTTGTGGGCGATATAAGTCATACTTCTTACCAGCATGTCATACTTTGGTTCGGTGGTATTGTTGGATGAAGCGGCCCGGACCGACATTACGCGTACGCTTACGTGAGACTGGTTCTACCGACGTGCTTTGCACACAGGTGGCTGGCGGGTCTCAGTTTCTCCAACTTTAGTTGAACCGAGTGTGGCTACGCCCGGTCCTTGCGAAGGTTAAAACAGCACCAACTTGACAAACTATCGTTGTGGTTTTGATGCGTAGGTAAGAACGGTTCTTGCTAAGCCCGTAGCAGCCACGTAAAATTTGCAACAACAAAGTAGAGGACGTCTAACTTGTTTTTTAGGGCATGTTGTGATGTGATATGGTCAAGACATGATGCTAAATTTTATTGTATGAGATGATCATGTTTTGTAACCGAGTTATCGGCAACTGGCAGGAGCCATATGGTTGTCGCTTTATTGTATGCAATGCAATCGCCCTGTAATGCTATACTTTATCACTAAGCGGTAGCGATAGTCGTAGAAGCATAAGATTGGCGAGATGACAACGATGCTACGATGGAGATCAAGGTGTCGCGCCGGTGACGATGGTGATAATGACGGTGCTTCGGAGATGGAGATCACAAGCACAAGATGATGATGGCCATATCATATCACTTATATTGATTGCATGTGATGTTTATCTTTTATGCATCTTATCTTGCTTTTATTGACGGTAGCATTATAAGATGATCCCTCACTAAATTATCAAACTATAAGTGTTCTCCCTGAGTATGCACCGTTGCAAAAGTTCTTCGTGCTGAGACACCACGTGATGATCGGGTGTGATAGGCTCTACGTTCAAATACAACGGGTGCAAAACAGTTGCACACGCGGAATACTCAGGTTAAGCTTGACGAGCCTAGCATATAACAGATATGGCCTCGGAACACGGAGACCGAAAGGTCAAGCGTGAATCATATAGTAGATATGATCAACATAGTGATGTTCACCGTTGAAACTACTCCATCTCACGTGATGATCGGACATGGTTTAGTTGATATGGATCACGTGATCACTTAGAGGATTAGAGGGATGTCTATCTAAGTGGGAGTTCTTAAGTAATATGATTAATTGAACTTAAATTTATCATGAACTTAGTACCTGATAGTATCTTGCTTGTCTATGTTGATTGTAGATAGATGGCCCGTGTTATTGTTCCGTTGAATTTTAATGCGTCCCTTGAGAAAGCAAAGTTGAAAGATGATGGTAGCAATTACACAGACTGGGTCCGTAACTTGAGGATTATCCTCATTGTTGCACAGAAGAATTACGTCCTTGAAGCACCGCTAGGTGTACCACCTGCGCCAGCAACTGCAGACATTGTGAATGCCTGGCAGTCACGTGTTGATGACTACTCGATAGTTCAGTGTGCCATGCTTTACGGCTTAGAACCGGGACTTCAACGACGTTTTGAACGTCATGGAGCATATGAGATGTTCCAGGAGTTGAAGTTAATATTTCAAGCAAATGCCCGGATTGAGAGATATGAAGTCTCCAATAAGTTCTATAGCTGCAAGATGTAGGAGAATAGTTCTGTCAGTGAGCATATACTCAAGATGTCTGGGTACTGCAATCACTTGATTCAACTAGGAGTTAATCTTCCGGATGATAGCGTCATTGACAGAATTCTCCAATCACTGCCACCAAGCTACAAGAGCTTCGTGATGAACTATAACATGCAAGGGATGGATAAGATGATTCCCGAGCTCTTCGCAATGCTAAAGGCTGCGGAGGTAGAAATCAAAAAGGAGCATCAAGTGTTGATGGTCAATAAGACCACTAGTTTCAAGAAAAAGGGCAAAGGAAAGAAGAAGGGGAACTTCAAGAAGAACAGCAAGCAAGTTGCTGTTCAAGAGAAGAAACCCAAGTCTGGACCTAAGCCTGAGACTGAGTGCTTCTATGCAAGCAGACTGGTCACTGGAAGCGGAACTGCCCCAAGTATTTGGCGGATAAGAAGGATGGCAAGGTGAACAAATGTATATGTGATATACATGTTATTGATGTGTACCTTACTAGTGCTCGCGGTAGCACCTGGGTATTTGATATTGGTTATGTTCCCCCCTCCGCCATAGTCCACCTCGATAATACTGTAGCGGTGCTTAGGCGAAGCCCTGCGTCGGTAGAACATCATCATCGTCACCACGCCGGCGTGCTGACGAAACTCTCCATCAACACTCGGCTGGATCGGAGTTCGAGGGACGTCATCGGGCTGAACGTGTGCTGAACTCGGAGGTGCCGTGCGTTTGGTACTTGATCGGTCGGATCGTGAAGACGTACGACTACATCAACCGGGTTGTGCTAACGCTTCCGCTTTCGGTCTACTAGGGTACGTGGACAACACTCTCCCCTCTCGTTGCTATGCATCACCATGATCTTGCGTGTGCGTAGGAATTTTTTTGAAATTACTACGTTCCCCTACACTTCCAAAGGACCTCCGAGCTGGGCTCTGGAGACCATCTCCTAAACTTCCAGATTCCCGTCCAGATTTGGCAGGGCTCCGGTATATCGTAGATTGCTAGAGATTCCTCCATCGGAACTTGATAAAATTTTGCATGGTTGTTGTAGACTTAATTCCGCACAATTCCACGGAAGCAATCGTTAAAGCGACACTCGAGGAGGCGGTGGCGGCGGATACAAGTTCGCTGTCCGGAAAAAACAGCACGATCGCACGAGGGCAATATTAATGTTGACGTTGAGTCCTCGGGCTCCATGGATGATTCCTCCATGATCTTGAGAGAGATCGGAGTTGATGATGACGAAGACATATGTCCGATCTTGACGATCCGAAGAGGAGACTGGTCCTTGGCCCAGCCGAGGTGACCAGTCGAGCCGGCGATGAAGACGCCGATGTTGCAGTTGATCTACAGACCAGCCATTGATCCATTGTCGATCACACAGCGAAACTCTCAATGAAAGCACCATTGCCGGTGTCAAAACCGGCATCTCAGGTAGGGGGTCCCAAGCTGTGTGTCTTAGGATCGATGGTAACATGGACACGAGATTTTACCCAGCTTCGGGCTCTCTCGAAGAGATAATACCCTACATGCTGCTTGATTGACTTTGATGAGTATAGGGGTTACGAGAGTTGATCTACCTCGAGATCGTGTGTTGTGGTCTAAACCTGAGGGTATGATGAATAATGTCATAATGATCTAGCATATCCCTATCGACTAGCCCGGCCTCGGCTTATATAATGTACCAGAGGCCTAGGATAACAAGAGTCCTGGTCGAATACGTCGGTGGAGAGGAGTCCTTGTCTTGATCACCAAGTCTCGTGGAGTCTTCCTCGTGTATGCATCGGCTGTCCGAACTGGCCCATGAGTAAACGGCCATGGGGGTCCTCGGCCCAATCCCACTGATCGGGAAACAACGTGGTGAATACCCCTTAGTCCAGGACACCGTCAGTAGCCCCCTGAACCGGTCTTCAAGTTGGGGACGCTCCTCAATTCTTCCGAACTGTTCTTCATCTTCGGTCGTCGGTCTTGAAAAATGGTTCAACAAATCTTCTCATCTTCGATCTTGAGGATCGCCGAAGTGAATCCGAAGAGTTTACACGTCGGGTATCCGAGGAGCCCCTTTAAGTTCTCGGCCTTTATCAATGCCTGTTATTTTTTATGCCACACCTTGGGTTTGAAATTGTTCCCTTGCGGCGGTGTCCTCTTGCATTCGAGCTAGGAGTTTTGGAATATTTGTGAATTTATAGGGCGAAGAGGGGGTGCAGGAGGCCACCGAGGTGGGCACAACCCACCTGGGCGCGCCTGGGGGCCCAGGCGCACCCAGGTGGGTTGTGCCCCCCTCGGGGCACTCCCCAGGTGCTGCTCTGGCACATCCTGGGTGTTCTGGTCCATAAAAATTCTCCAAAAATTTCCGCAGTGTTTGGACTCCGTTTGGTATTGATTTCCTGCGATGTAAAAAACAAGTAGAAAACATCAACTGGCACTTGGCACTATGTCAATAGGTTAGTCCCAAAAAATGATATAAAATGATTGTAAAATGTTTGTAAAACATCCAAGAATGATAATATAACAGCATGGAACAATCAAAAATTATAGATACGTTGGAGACGTATCAGGTGTCACCCCCATAGCGGTGGTTGGGGCGGTGCTTGCGCCGGTGCAGCCGCCTGGCCCAAGTACTGTTGGTGGCTAATGTCAGGGGAGTACAACGTTGTCGACCACCGGTAGTACCGGTTTGCAAGAGCCGTCCGGTAACTACTGGGCCGCCACCGCCCAAAACTGATGGTTTTCCGGTGGTAGGGCGGTACTCGGCTGTTACAACCGCCTGATAACAATTCTAGGGTTTGCCAAGCATCAGGCGGTACAACCGCCTGGAGGCAGCGGTACAACCGCTTGCCAAACACCCGAGGACTGAAAAACCCTAGGGTATCACCCCTAGGACGGTGGTTGTGCTGGAAGCACTAGGCAAGCGGTACAACCGTTTGGCGCAAAAACCACTGCCACAGATAGGATTTGAGGGCCTCACTCCTCGAACAAAAGGATATATAGTGGGTGCAATAGAATGTGTACATGCATTGATTCACCCAGTACCTTCCGATGTGGATTCCATCTTAATAGTACGTGTTTCCTACAACCAAAGAAATAAAAATGCCGGAAACTCCGTCCTCAATCTTTTCCATTCGGAGGGAATGCCTAAGCATCTTGCGGCAAACAAAGTATACCTGATTAACGAGGGCACACTATTAGTCCGCAAAATGTGTTGTCATCATCACCAAAACACTAAGGCGGGAAATGCCCTAACATCATCCTTATTCAAGATGAAGTAGTCATCGTAGGCCCGGATGCCATCGTAGAGGCAAACAAACATATTTTTCCGCATCCGAAAGCATGGGCGAGAATTGTCCCGTGAATAGGGCATCGAGGGCACGTCGTCCATCATCGTGAAATCCCCCTATGCCATGTTCCGATTCAGCACTCGATGACCCTTGGTCGATGCCTTGAAATTGAGAACATGCTCTTCTGCACGATCCGCGTCTGCAAAGACTGCCTGCATTATCGTCATTTCATCCACATAATCCTCCTCGTCGGTAGACTCAACGTAGTGCTCGTAGATGTACTTCGTGTATAAACCCATTGCTTCAATCGAGGAGAAAAATTGTCAGAAATCTAGCAGGTGCATTTCACCAAACACTTGTCGGGTGTGGTGACCCCCGGAAGACATACGCGGGGAGAATAGTACCTACGCGGCAGACAAGCCAGAGATGTGGAACAACGGCGTAGGCAAAGCGACGGGGCGACCGGCAGAGGCCTAGCGAGGGCTTGGCGAGCGGCCAGGTGCTACAACTGTGGCGGCACCAAAAAGAAGGCGGATGCAGAGGAGGGAAATCCGTGTGTGATTTTGGATGGGCCTAGGGTCTCGTCGATGTTCTATGTGGTGGTGGTCCGGACTCCTACAAAGCCCCTTGATTTGCCTCCGGTTTGCGGTACTGATGATGCGAGACAATACTGGATGGAAAAGCACGTCTCGGATGCGAACAACTCAGTTTGAACGTTTGCGGACCATTTGAGAGTCTATTTTGGAGGATGCCCTAACCGAGTAGATTACGTAACTTTTTACACAAGTGGTAGGATGGAGTGCAAAATATACTGAAAGTTTGTGTTCACTTCTCAGCCACTTGCGAGAATCAAAAGTCTCGGCTCAGCTAAAAGGCTAACATAATGCACGTACACATGGGACGGATGGAGTAGCAAAGATGCAGCTTCAAAGTGACACTATGCAGAAAAGAAATGTACAAACTAAACCTACGACGCGCAACCGGGAAGATCGAAGATCCGCGCGACCATTATTTGCATATATATATACGCGTCAAGTCGATCGGTCGATCCTCCCAATCCACAGCTCGACCGATCAATGGTCGAGATCGTACGACAGGAGGTCCTCGAGATACGGGTAACCATCAAAGAGCCCTCCTCCAAAGGCACCGGCACCACCGTACTGCAGGGTGGACGTGACGTCGCCCTGGTCAGGCCAAGCCGCCGCCGCCGCGGCGCCGTACAGGGCAGAGCTCCCTGGCGTGCGGCTGCTCAGCACCTCCTCCAGGTCGCCGCCCTCAAGCTTCAGGCCAGGCAACTGCAGGCCGGACCCCGTCGCAGCAGCGTCGTCGACCAGGTTGGTGTTCGTTGTGGTGGTGCTGGTGGTGGTGCCATGAGCAGCGGCCGGCGCGAAGCTGATGAGGTGGCAGCCGGCTGCGGTGCCGGTGAGGTGAGGAGCATGCGGCGCCACGGCGGCGGCGGGGTCCCGGCAGGTGTGCACGCCGATGTAGGTGACCCTGAACGTGTCCGGGTCGTCGTCGCAGCGCTGGGCCTGCCGCCGCGCCATGCACTGCTGGTCGTACTTGTGCGTGCACCGGAAGTAGGCCCTGTGGACACAGTGGAAAACACGTCCATGGCGCTTGTCAGTTCACGGAGACCCATCGAGGGATTAATTACAGGCAGCGCTGGTTGTTGCAGAGCACTATTGGCACCACACTTGGTGTTTTTCTTAGCGGTTTATTGATAATGATTGGAGGGCAGAAACGTACTTTGAGTGCTTGGAGTTCTGTATCTCCTTCTGCCCGTACTTGCGCCAGGTCTGCCCGTCCTCCAAGCTCTTCATGTTCTTCGTCACGACGGACGAATCCTGGGTCCTGCAACGCCCAAGAAAGAAGATATTTTACAAACATATTCCAGTTCATTATCACGATCTATCATCTACTGACAAAATATCCAATATATAACTAATAACAGATCAAGAATCATGAGGTCGAGCCGCCTCACCTTGTCCGACAGGCCTTGCGCGGTCCTCCACCGGCGGCGGACTTCCTCTTCCCGCCGCTGCTTGCGCCATCGGTGACCTCGCTCTCGCTGGCGCTGGCCGCGGCCGCGGCCTTGGCGGCGTGGATGGCGCGGGAGAAGGTGTGGAGGATCTGGTCCATGATGTGGCCGGCCTTGGGGGAGTCCCGGAGGAGGCCCTGCAGCTGCGTCGCGAACTGCTGCCCCTTGGCCAGGTCATCCATCACCTTCTCGTACGGCGCCATGGACATCTCTGAACTCGGACACTCTCCTGCTCTAGCTACCTCGCTCGCGCGCGCACCACTACCGTCTACCACCAGTGATCTGGATTCTGGAGCAGCAAGGCAAGGGCAGGGGGCAGCTTGAGGAAGGTAGGTGGAAGGATCGTATATATGATGGCTGGCGATTGGCCAGATGCACGCATGTGGGAGAAACGAGCTTCCTTGGTGCGGAGGTATTGTCCAAGGGGGAAGCACCCCGGAAGTTGCCGCGCGCGGGTGACGAGTACGGGTCGTCAGGGGATGACGAGGGCGGGGGTGATGCGGGTGGCGGGGGTGCGTGCCGCGTCATTGTTGGAAATATTTCACCGCGCTCTGAGGATCTGAAGATCACCTGTGTTCTGTATCCATCGCGCTGTCGTATGAGATTCAGTCATCGACGTACCAGCGAGCTCCACGTCACCCTGCATCAACGGCACACCTGATCCATGGTGACGTGAAGTCACTGTTTTTTTATCTTAAAATGAACCCAATATAAATAGTTATACACTGAATTTACAATTTAGGTTAGACGAGTAGACGAACGGTTGAAAGATTAAAAGGGCTGAAAGAAGAAGAAAAAAGATTTCTTTAAAATGTGGATTACACCCAGCTATCCTATTGTTGGACCGTCATTCAAACCATTTCTAAGTATCCCATGATGCCATCGGTTGCACCCATAACCCATGTGCTGCTTCGCTTCCGCATGGCGGAGTGAGGACCACATATGGATCCAGCCAGTTGTTCGGGTAGATGACCTACAAAAGATTTGTGATGGTTTGTCTGTTAAAAATTACATCATTCCGACGGTTTCATGTAGCCCAAATTAATGCACGCACTATGACTTGAATATGCGCTGCTATTTTAGACTCTACCCCATTTAGTCATGTTTCAAATAACGTGGCAATGCTATTAGGAGGGCTGACATTAAAGGCCACATGTAATATATGCCATAGTAACTTGACTAGTGGGCATTTGAGAAAAAGATATTGAACAGTCTCATCTTGATCACAGAAACAACATGTTTACTACCCTCCCAACTACATTTTACCAAGTTGTCCTTCTTCATTGTGAACATACCACATAGATACCTTTATTCTTAAAGGCACTTTAATTTTCCAAATACGAAGTGACTTTGGGATTAGACTAGAGTTTCTCAAATCTAAATACATAGATTTCACTAAGAAAACCCCTGACACCGAGAGTTTCCAATGTAGTGAATCTAACTCATCAGAAAGGTTAACCTCCATTAATCTACGTACAAGATGTAGCCATCTATCCCATCTCTCCCACACTAGGGATCTCCGGAACTGAATGTTTAAGGGAACCGATCCTAGTATTGTACTTACGAAAGCGTCTTTACGTTGTACAATGTTGTAAAGGGTTGGATATTATATGGCTAGTGTCGTCTTCATTAGCCATGTATCTTCCAAAAATCTAGTAGTGTTACCGTTCCCTACAATGAATTTTGTCCTAGTGAAAAAGGCCCACCTTTGTCCGCATCAGCCCCTTCCAGGAAGGTGCATCATTCGGCTACGCCGTAACCCATGCTAGGGTCTTGGATTGCAAGTACTTGTTACGCAATAACTGTACCCACATACACTCTTCCTCGACAGATAGCCTGTATAGCGATTTACTGAGCAAGCACATGTTCTTTACCTCAAGGTTTTCAATCCCTAAACCCCCTTGGTCTTTCGGCCTATAGATTATAACCCACTTGGCCAACATGTACTTGGATTTATTCTCACTGCTTTGCCAGAAAAATGCGATCGATAAATTTCCAACCTTTTCTGTACCCGCACAGGTACTTCAAAGAAAGACAATAGAAACATCGGCATACTTGTAGGTACGGAATTTATCAGAATCAGCCGACCCCCAAAAGACATAAGCTTGCCGTTCAAGCAGCTTAGATTCTTCTCAAATCAATCCTCTATGCACTTCCATTCTTCGTTGGTTAATTTTCGGTGATGAATTGGTACCCAGATAACTATAAGGTAGAGACCCCAACTCACACCCAAACAACCGTCTATAGTTTTCATGTTCTTCCTGGGCGCACCCGAAACAGAACAGTTCGCTCTTGTTGAAATTGATTTTGAAACCAAACATTTGTTCAAAAAGATACAAAACCAGTTTCATATTTCTAGCCTTTGCCAAATCATGGTACATGAAAATAATTGTATCGCATGCGTATTGTAGTATGGACACCCCGCCATCAACAAGATGAGGTATGAGCCCACCCACTTGATCGTCCTCTTTGGCTAGACCGATGAGAGCGGCCAACATATCTACAACTATATTGAACAGGATAGGAGACATTAGATCCCCCTATTTTAGTCCCTTTTGCGTCTAGAAATAATGACTTGTATCATCATTTACCTTGATCCCTATGTTGTCTTTTTGTATAAAGGATTCGGCCTACTCTCTCGAGGCTGCATCAAAACCCTTCATACGTAGAGCCTACTGCAAGAATAGCCATTTAACTTTATCATATGCCTTCTCGAAGTCCACTTTGAAGACAACTCCATCCAGTTTCTTTAAGTGAATTTCATGTAGAACAAACACACCCTCCAAAATATGTCGTTCGGACATGAAAGCCATCTGAATCGGCTGCACCAGACTATGCACAATACGTGTGAGGCGAGTTGTACCAACTTTTGTAAAGATCTTGAAGCTCACATTAAGCAGGCATATCGGTATGAACTACTCAATACGAACTGCCGCCTCTTTCTATGGCAACAACTTAATTGTTCCAAAAGCCGAGGTGCTCCAGAAAATTGACTTACCCTAAATAATTTTTCAGACCACTTATGGCCAGTCCTTTCTCTTTGCGAATAGACTTATGGCCAGTCCCATCTAAGATAATCATCAGGGCTGAGAATTATGAAGTTAATAATCTTGTTCTTATTTTCATGTAGTGAATATATATGGGGTTAAACTAAAAGAAAACATATAGCCATTACTTTAGTAAATTTTAACCAGGAAAACGCCCTCTAAAGTTGGAGTTAGCACCCCCCGCACGAAATGCGTGCACTATTATAGGATAAAGGCATCTTCACTCAATCTCCAAAACATAACTTTATAAACACGGACCCTAAAACTTTCTCCCAAAAAAACTTGGGTTTTAAAAACTACATCCTAACTAATCCCCAAAACTTATTGGCCTAAAACTTATCCTTTGCTATTCACACTTCCTTTTACATAAAATAACTTCCGTAAGCTTTTATTACAAAAAACAATTATCCATCTCGTTGAACACCTTATGTGTGTCCTCCGTCAGATATCTTGATGGTTGGCAGGGACTCTCCATGAATGCCACAGAAGGAAAAATATGCCCTAGAGGCAATAATAAAGTTATTATTTATTTCCTTATTTCATGATAAATGTTTATTATTCATGCTAGAATTGTATTAACCAGAAACTTAGTACATGTGTGAATACATAGACAAACAGAGTGTCACTAGTATGCCTCTACTTGACTAGCTCGTTGAATCAAAGATGGTTAAGTTTCCTAGCTATAGACATGAGTTGTCATTTGATTAACGGGATCACATCATTAGAGAATGATGTGATTGACTTGACCCATTCCGTTAGCTTAGCACTTGATCGTTTAGTATGTTGCTATTGCTTTCTTTATGACTTATACATGTTCCTATGACTATGAGATTATGCAACTCCCGAATACCGGAGGAACACTTTGTGTGATACCAAACATCACAACGTAACTGGGTCATTATAAAGGTGCTCTACAGGTGTCTCTGATGGTACTTGTTGAGTTGGCATAGATCGAGATTAGGATTTGTCACTCCGATTGTCGGAGAGGTATCTCTGGGCCCTCTCGATAATGCACATCACTATAAGCCATGCAAGCAATGTAACTGATGAGTTAGTTATGGGATGATGCATTACGGAACGAGTAAACACTACTGGAATCAGCTAATTTACCGTCTGCCAGCTCTTTGCCGTCTGCTAGCTGACGGCAAAGAAGCTCTTTGCCATCAGCTGCCTAAAAGCAGACGGCAAAGAATCTTTGCCGTCCGCTGGCAGACGGCAAAGAGAGAGGTGGCCCCCACCCCCCGCCCGTTTGGAAAAAACTTAACGCCCCACCTCTTTGCCGTCTGCTAGCAGACGGCAAAGAGGCGGACGGCAAAGACTGGCGGACGGCAAAGACTGGCGGACGGCAAAGAGGAGAGTAACTAACGGCCCGTACCCCTCCCCCCCCCCCCCGCCCGTTACTCTCTGTTCTCTCCCTCTCTCTCCTCCCCGACGCGCCCCGCCACCACATCCCACCCCACCGTCGCCGCCCGCCGCAGACCGTCGCCCCCCCACCCGCCGCCCGGCGCCGCCCCGTTGTCCCCTCCGCCCCGTCGCCCCCCACCCCTCCGCCCGGCCAGCGCCACCCCGCCGCCCCTCCGTCGGCGAGCGCCACCCCCGCCGACAGAGCGCCACCCCGCCGCCCCTCCGTCGGCGAGCGCCCCGCCGCCCCGCCGTCGGCGAGCGCCCCACCCCTACCGCAGGTGAGCCCCACCCCTCTTCTCCTTTTTTTTTGTTTTTTCTGTTTTTTAGTTTAGATTACTTTTAGTTTAGTTTTTTCGTCTGGTCAACCCGCCTGCCCACGCGTAGATATTTAGTAGTCCAACCGACCCGGCCGGCCACTGCGCACACGGTCTATCCACTCGCCCGCGATCAACGCGGCAGCTCGCGGTCAACGCGGCTGCATGGGATCTCGTCTTCCGCGCGCCGCCCCGTCCCATCTTGCGCCGCTGCCACCGTCGGAGACCGCGCCACGCCGTCGGAGACCGCGCCGCTGCCGCACGACAGCACTGCCGCAGCCCGTCGCCTCCCTGCCGCAGTTTAATGCCCCGCTCCGCCCCGCCAGGGCGTCGGAGACCGCACCGTCGGAGACCGCGCCTGCCGCACGCCACCGCTGCCGCGGCCCGTCGCCTCCCTGCCGCAGTTTAATGCCCCGCTCCGCCCCGCCACGGCGCCTCACCTGCCGCACGCCACCACTGCCGCGGCCCGTCGCCTCACCTGCCGCAGTTTAATGCCCCGCTCCGGCCCGGCGCTATAAAACCCGCCCTGCGTGGCGAGTTTGGTCACACCGCCCGTCCATCCCTCCTCTCCCTCTTCACACGCGCGTTTCTTCACCGATCTGCGCGGGATGGCGTCCAGCGACTCGGACTCCGACGGCGCGGCACCGGGCGGCGTCTGGCCTTCGAGCCTCACACAAGGGCAGACGGAAGATCTCTTCCGGTTCGGGCTGTTCGTGCCGCCGGCGGCGAAGGTGCCGCGGCCATGGAGGATCTCCGCCGACGGCTACCACACGCAGGGCCCGCCGGCGACGAACGCCGAGCTGAGCGCGCACCCCGGTGGGCGGTTCAACCGTAAGAACCGCCGCCGATTTTGGAAGGGCAAGCGGTTCAACGACGTTATCGGCGCCTTCAAGCGCGCCGCCCGTGGGCTCCCCGTCGGCGACATCACAGGCGAAGCCGGGCCCTCCGGCCTGCGCGGGCGCGGGCGCGCCCCGCCTCCTGGCCCCGCCCCACCAGCCCCGGCCGAGGCCGTGATCCCGCCGGAGGTGGCGGCGCTCCGACAGGACGGCGACCCGGAGGACACGCCCGGACTGCTCGCGGCCCTAGCGCGGTCAGCTGAAGAAGCCGCCGCGGCGGCGGCGCGGGAAGCCGAGGAAGCCTCCGAGATTGCGGCCGCAATCCAGGCGGCCGAGGCGATGGCGGCGCCGCAGGCGGCGCTGGCGGAGGAGGAAGAGGATTCGGACGACGTCCCGGTGGACTGGGACGACGTCGCGAACCGGTCCAGCAGCTACGATGACGGCGGCAACGGCCCGGCCGTGATTGACCTCGATAGCGACGCCGAGTAGTTTTTTTTATGTTGTTTAGGTAATTTGTCTTGAAAAAAACAAACAAACTGTTATTGCCGTCAGCGGCGGACGGCAAAGGCACTAGAAAGTTTGCTATCAGCGGCGGACGGCAAAGGCCTGCCGTTAGCCACTTAACGGACTAGCAGCGCAATATTTGCCGTCCGCTCTCTTTGCCGTCCGCGGCAGACGGCAAAGGGCCTTTGCCGTCAGCCGCCAGGAAGCAGACGGCAAAGTAGCTGTTTACCGTAGCCTACTTTTCCGGAGCCTTTTGCCGTCTGCGGCTGACGGCAAAGGTCATTGCCGTCCGCCGTTCATGTCTTTGCCGTCCACCGTGGCAGACGGAAAAATAGCTGATTCCTGTAGTGAAAGAGACTTGCCGGTAACGAGATTGAGCTAGGTATTGAGATACCGACGATCGAATCTCGAGCAAGTAACATACCGATGACAAAGGGAACAACGTATGCTGTTATGCGGTTTGACCGATAAAGATCTTCATAGAATATGTAGGAACCAATATGAGTATACAGGTTCCGCTATTGTTTATTGACCGAAGACGTGTCTCGGTCATGTCTACATAGTTCTCGAACCCGTAGGGTCCGCACGCTTAAAGTTCTGTGACGATCGGTATTATGAGTTTTTGTGTTTTGATGTACCAAAGGTAGTTCGGAGTCCCGGATGTGATCACGGACATGACGAGGAGTCTCGAAATGGTCGATACATAAAGATTGATATATTGGACGACTATGTTCAGACACCGGAAGTGTTTCGGTAGGTTTCGGACATATACCGGAGTACTGGGGGGTTACCGGAACCCCCCAGGGAGTTTATTGGGCCTATTGGGCACTAATGGGAGAAGAGGAGGGGCGGCCAGGGCAGCCGCGCCCCCCCTCCCCCTCTAGTCCGAATTGGACAAGGAGGGGGCGGCGCCCCCCTTTCCTTCTCTTCCTCTTTCCCTTCCCTCTCCTCACCTACTCCTACTTGGAAGGGGGGAGTCCTACTCCCGGTGGGAGTAGGACTCCTCATGGGGCGCGCCATAGGCGGCCGGACCCTCCCCCTCCTCCACTCCTTTATATACGGGGAGGGAGGCACCCCTTGGAGACACAACAATTGATCATTGATCTCTTAGCCGTGTGCGGTGCCCCCCTCCACCATAATCCACCGTAGTCATATCATAGCGGTGCTTAGGCGAAGCCCTGTGTCGGTAACTTCATCAACACCGTCACCACGCCGTCGTGCTGACAAAGCTCTTCCCAGAAGCTCTACTGGATCGTGAGTTCGCGGGACGTCACCGAGCTGAATGTGTGCTGAACGCGGAGGTGCCGTACGTTCGGTACTGAGGATCGGTCGATCGTGAAGACATACGACTACATCAACCGCGCTGTCATAACGCTTCCGCTTAACGGTCTACGAGGGTACGTGGAGGACACTCTCCCCTCTCGTTGCTATGCATCACCATGATCTTGCGTGTAGGAAATTTTTTGAAATTACTACGTTCCCCAACAGTGGCATCCGAGCCAGGTTTATGCGTAGATGTTATATGCACGAGTAGAACACAAGTGAGTTGTGGGCGATACAAGTCATACTGCTTACCAGCATGTCATACTTTGGTTCAGCGGTATTGTTGGATGAAGCGGCCCGGACCGACATTACGCGTACGCTTACGTGAGACTGGTTCTACCGACGTGCTTCGCACACAGGTGGTTGGCGGGTGTCAGTTTCTCCAACTTTAGTTGAACCGAGTGTGACTACGCCCGGTCCTTGAGAAGGTTAAAACAGCACTAACTTGACGAAATATCGTTGTGGTTTTGATGCGTACGTAAGAACGGTTCTTGCTCAACCCGTAGCAGCCACGTAAAACTTGCAACAACAAAGTAGAGGATGTCTAACTTGTTTTTGTAGTGCATGTTGTGATGTGATATGGTCCAGACATGATGCTATATTTTATTGTATGAGATGATCATGTTTTGTAACAGAGTTATCGGCAACTGGCAGGAGCCATATGGTTGTCGCTTTATTGTATGCAATGCAATCGCCCTGTAATTGCTTTACTTTATCACTAAACGGTAGCGATAGTCGTAGAAGCAATAGTTGGCGAGACAACAACGATGCTACGATGGAGATCAAGGTGTCGCGCCGGTGACGGTGGTGATCATGACGGTGCTTTGGAGATTGAGATCAAAGGCACAAGATGATGATGGCCATATCATATCACTTATATTGATTGCATGTGATGTTTATCCTTTATGCATCTTATTCTGCTTTGATTGACGGTAGCATTATAAGATGATCTCTCACTAACAATTTCAAGGTACAAGTGTTCTCCTTGAGTATGCACCGTTGCCAGAGATCATCGTGCCGAGACACCACGTGATGATCGGGTGTGATAAGCTCAACGTCCTTATACAACGGGTGCAAGCCAGTTTTGCATATGTAGAATACTCGGGTTAAACTTGACAAGCCTAGAAAATGCAGATATGGCCTCGGAACACTGAGACCGAAAGGTCGAGCGTGAATCATATAGTAGATATGATCAACATGGTGATCTTCACCATTGAAAACTACTCCATTTCACGTGATGATCGGACATGGTTTAGTTGATTTGGATCACATGATCACTTAGATGATTAGAGGGATGTCTATCTAAGTGGGAGTTCTTAAGTAATATGATTAATTGAACTTGAATTTATCATGAACTTAGTCCTGGTAGTATTAGCATATCTATGTTGTAGATCAATAGCTCGCGTTTAGCTCCCCTATTTTATTTTTGATATGTTCCTAGAGAAAACTAAGTTGAAAGATGTTAGTAGTAATGATGCGGATTGGATCTGTGATCTGTGGATTATCCTCATTGCTGCACAGAAGAATTATGTCCTTGATGCACCGCTAGGTGACAGACCGATTGCAGGAGCAAATGCAGACGTTATGAACGTTTGGCAAGCTCGATATGATGACTACTTGATAGTTTAGTGCACCATGCTTTACGGCTTAGAATCGGGGCTTCAAATACGTTTTTGAAATGCCACGGAACATATGAGATCTTCCAAGAGTTGAAATTAGTATTTCAGACTCATGCCCATGTCGAAAGGTATGAGACCTTTGACAAGTACTTTGCCTACAAGATGGAGGAGAATTGCTCAGCTAGTGAGCATGTGCTCAGAATGTCTGAGTACTACAATCACTTGAATCAAGTGGGATTTAATCTTCCAGATAAGATATTGATTGACAGAGTTCTCTAGTCACTATCACCATGTTACTAGAACTTCGTGATGAACTATAATATGCAAGGGATAATGGAAACGATTCCCAAGCTCTTCATGATGCTGAAATCGACGAAGGTAGAAATCAAGAAAGGCATCAAGTGTTGATGGTTGACAAGACCACTAGTTTCAAGAAAAGGGCAAAGGGAAGAAGGGGAACTTCAAGAAGAACGACAAGCAAGTTGCTGCTCAAGTGAAGAAAAGCCCAAGTCTGGACCTAAGCCTGAGACTAAGTGCTTCTACTGCAAAGGGACTGGTCACTGGAAGCAGAACTGCCCCAAGTATTTGGTGGATAAGAAGGATGGCAAAGTGAACAAAGGTATATTTGATATACATGTTATTGATGTGTACTTTACTAGTGTTTATAGCAACCCCTCGGTATTTGATACTAGTTCAGTTGCTAAGATTAGTAACTCGAAACGGGAGCTGCAGAATGAACAGAGACTAGTTGAGGGTGAAGTGACGATGTGTGTTGGAAGTGGATCCAAGATTGATATGATCATCATCGCACACTCCCTATACTTTCGGGATTAGTGTTGAACCTAAATAAATGTTATTTGGTGTTTGCGTTAAGCATGAATATGATTTGATCATATTTATTGCAATACGGTTATTCATTTAAAGTCAGAGAATAATTATTGTTCTGTTTACATGAATAAAACATTCAATGGTCATACACCCAAGGTGAATGGTTTATTGAATCTCGATCGTAGTGATACACATATTCATAATATTGAAGCCAAAAGATGCAAAGTTAATAATGATAGTGCAACTTAGTTGTGGCACTGTCGTTTAGGTCATATTGGTGTAAAGCGCATGAAGAAAATCCATGCTGATGGGTTTTTGGAATCACTTGATTATGAATCAGTTGATGCTTGCGAACCATGCCTCATGGTCAAGATGACTAAGACTCCGGAACAATAGACCGAGCAACAGACTTGTTGGAAATAATACATACTGATGTATGCAGTCCGATGAGTGTTGAGGCTCGCGGCAGGTATCGTTATTTTCTGACCTTCATAGATGATTTGAGCAGATATGGGTATATCTACTTCATGAAACATAAATCTGAAACATTTGAAAAGTTCAAATAATTTCAGAGTAAAGTGGAAAATCATCGTAACAAGAAAATAAAGTTTCTACGATCTGATCGTGGAGGAGAATATTTGAGTTACGAGTTTGGTCTTCATTTGAAACAATGCGGAATAGTTTCGCAACTCACGCCACCTGGAACACCACAGCGTAATGGTGTGTCCGAATGTCATAACCGTACTTTATTGGATGTAGTCCAATCTATGATGTCTCTTACCAATTTACCACTATCGTTTTGGGGTTATGCATTAGAGATAGCTGCATTCACGTTAAATAGGGCACCATCTAAATCCGTTGAAACGACACCATATGAACTGTGGTTTGGCAAGAAACCAAAGTTGTCGTTTCTTAAAGTTTGGAGCTGCGATGCTTATGTGAAAAAGCTTCAACCTGATAAGCTCGAACCCAAATCGGAGAAATGTGTCTTCATAGGATACCCAAAGGAGACTGTTGGGTACACCTTCTATCATAGATCCGAAGGCAAGACATTTGTTGCTAAGAATGGATCCTTTCTAGAGAGGGAGTTTCTCTCGAAAGAAGTGAGTGGGAGGAAAGTAGAACTTGATGAGGTAACTATACATGCTCCCTTATTGGAAAGTAGATCATCACAGAAATCTGTTCATGTGACTCCTACACCAATTAGTGAGGAAGCTAATGATGATGATCATGTAACTTCAGATCAAGTTACTACCGAACCTCGTAGGTCAACCAGAGTGAGATCCGAACCAGAGTGGTACGGTAATCCTATTCTGGAGGTCATGTTACTTGACCATGACGAACCTACGAACTATGAGGAAGTGATGATGAGCCCAGATTCCGCGAAATGGCTTGAGGCCATGAAATCTGAGATGGGATCCATGTATGAGAACAAAGTGTGGACTTTGGTTGACTTGCCCGATGATCGGCAAGCCATAGAAAATAAATGGATCTTCAAGAGGAAGACGGACGTTGATGGTAGTGTTACTATCTACAAAGCTCGACTTGCCGCGAAAGTTTTTTCACAAGTTCAAGGTGTTGACTACGATGAGTTTTTTCTCACTCGTAGCGATGCTTAAGTCTGTCTGAATCATGTTAGCAATTGCCGCATTTTATGAAATCTGGCAAATGGATAAACAAAAATGCATTCCTTAATGGATTTATTAAAGAAGAGTTGTATATGATGCAACCAGAAGGTTTTGTCAATCCTAAAGGTGCTAACAAAATATGCAAGCTCCAGTGATCCATCTATGGACTGGTGCAAGCATCTCGGAGTTGGAATATACGCTTTGATAAGTTGATCAAAGCATATAGTTTTATACAGACTTGTGGTGAAGCCTGTATTTACAAGAAAGTGAGTGGGAGCACTACAACCTTTCTGATAAGTATATGTGAATGACATATTGTCGATCGGAAATGATGTAGAATTTTTTGGAAAGCATAAAGGAGTGTTTGAAAGAAGTTTTTTCAAAAAAGACCTCGGTGAAGCTGCTTACATATTGAGCATTGAGATCTATAGAGATAGATCAAGACACTTGATGAGTTTTTTCAATGAGTGCATACCTTGACAAGTTTTTGAAGTAGTTCAAAATGGAACAGTCAAAGAAAGAGTTCTTGCCTGTGTTGCAAGGTGTGAAGTTGAGTAAGACTCGAAGCCCGACCATGGCAGAAGATAGAAAGAGAATGAAAGTCATTCCCTATGCCTCAGCCATACGTTCTATAAAGTATGTCATGCTGTGTACCAGATCTATTGTATACCCTACACTGAGTTTGGCAAGGGAGTACAATAGTGATCTAGGAGTAGATCACTGGACAGCAGTCAAAATTATCCTTAGTGGAATAAGGATATGTTTCTTGATTATGGAGGTGACAAAAGGTTCGTCGTAAAGAGTTACGTCAATGCAAGCTTTGACAAAGATCTGGATGACTCTAAGTCTCGATCTAGATACATATTGAAAGTGGGAGCAATTAGCTAGAGTAGCTCCGTGCAGAGCATTGTTGACATAGAAATTTGCATAATACATACGGATCTGAATTTGGCAGACCCGTTGACTAAATTTCTCTCACAAGCAAAACATGATCACACTTTAGTACTCTTTGGGTGTTAATCACATGGTGATGTGAACTAGATTACTGACTCTAGTAAATCCTTTGAGTGCTGGTCACATGACGATGTGAACTATGGGTGTTAATCACATGGTGATGTGAACTATTGGTGTTAAATCACATGATGATGTGAACTAGATTATTGACTCTAGTGCAAGTGGGAGACTGAAAGGAAATATGCCCTAGAGGTAATAATAAAGTTATTATTTATTTCCTTATTTCATGATAAATGTTTATTATTCATGCTAGAATTGTATTAACCGGAAACTTAGTGCATGCGTGAATACATAGACAAAGAGAGTGTCACTAGTATGCCTCTACTTGGCTAGCTTGTTGAATCAAAGATGGTTAAGTTTCCTAGCCATAGACATGAGTTGTCATTTGATTAACGGGATCACATCATTAGAAAATGATGTGATTGACTTGACCCATTCCGTTAGCTTAGCACTTGATCGTTTAGTATGTTGCTATTGCTTTCTTCATGACTTATACATGTTCCTATGACTATGAGATTATGCAACTCCCGAATACCAGAGGAACACTTTGTCTGCTGTTGGAAATATGCCCTAGAGGCAATAATAAAATGGTTATTATTGTATTTCCTTGTTCATGATAATTGTCTATTGTTCATGCTATAATTGTATTAACTGGAAACCATAATACATGTGTGAATACATAGACCACAACATGTCCCTAGTAAGCCTCTAGTTGACTAGCTCGTTGATCAATAGATGGTTATGGTTTCCTGACCATGGACATTGGATGTCATTGATAACGGGATCACATCATTAGGAGAATGATGTGATGGACAAGACCCAATCCTAAGCATAGCACAAGATCGTGTAGTTCGTTTGCTAGAGCTTTTCTAATGTCAAGTATCGTTTCCTTAGACCATGAGATTGTGCAACTCCCGGATACTGTAGGAATGCTTTGGGTGTACCAAACGTCACAACGTAACTGGGTGGCTATAAAGGTGCACTACAGGTATCTCCGAAAGTGTCTGTTGGGTTGGCACGAATCGAGACTGGGATTTGTCACTCCATATGACGGAGAGGTATCTCTGGGCCCACTCGGTAATGCATCATCATAATGAGCTCAATGTGACTAAGGAGTTAGCCATGGGATCATGCGTTACGGAACGAGTAAAGAGACTTGCCGGTAACAAGATTGAACGAGGTATTGGGATACCGACGATCGAATCTCGGGCAAGCAACATGCCGATAGACAAAGGGAATTGTATACGGGATTGATTGAATCCCCGACATCGTGGTTCATCCGATGAGATCGTCGTGGAACATGTGGGAGCCAATATGGGTATCCAGATCCTGCTATTGGTTATTGGCCGGAGAAGTGTCTCGGTCATGTCTGCATGGTTCCCGAACCCGTAGGGTCTACACACTTAAGGTTCGGTGACGCTAGAGTTGTTATGGGAAATAGTATGTGGTTACCGAAGGTTGTTCGGAGTCCCGGATGAGATCCCGGACGTCACGAGGAGTTCCGGAATGGTCCGGAGGTAAAGATTTATATATGGGAAGTCATCATACGGTCACCGGAAGTGTTCGGGGGTATGCCGGTATTGTACCGGGGCCACCGAAGGGGTTCCGGGGGTCCACCGGGAGGGTCCACCTGCCCCGGAGGGCCTTATGGGCTGTAGGTGGAAGGGAACCAGCCCCTAAGTGGGCTGGGCACCAACCTCCCCCTAGGGCTCATGCGCCTAGGGTTGGGGGAAACCCTGGAGGAGGCGCCCCCCTTGACTTTGGGGGGAAGCCACCCTCCCTGGCCGCCGCCCCTCCCACCAGATGGGATCTAAAGGGGCCGGCCCCCCTCTCCCTTGCCCCTATATATAGTGGAGGGGTGGGAGGGCAGGCACACCCCTGGCCTGGCGCAGCCCTCTCCTCCTCCAACTCCTCCTCCTCCTCCGTAGTGCTTAGCGAAGCTCTGCCGGAGAACCACGAGCTCCATCGCCACCATGTCGTCGTGCTGCTGGAGTTCTCCCTCAACTTCTCCTCTCCCCTTGCTGGATCAAGAAGGAGGAGACGTCCCCGGGCTGTACATGTGTTGAACGCGGAGGCGCCGTCCGTTCGGCGCTAGATCGGATCTTCCGCGATTTGAATCGCCGCGAGTACGACTCCATCAACCGCGTTCTTGTAACGCTTCCGCTTAGCGATCTTCAAGGGTATGAAGATGCACTCCCTCTCTCTCGTTGCTAGCATCTCCTAGATTGATCTTGGTGACACGTAGGAAAATTTTGAATTATTGCTACGTTACCCAACATGTGCTACCAAACGTCACAACGTAACTGGGTGATTATAAAGGTGCTCTACAGGTGTCTCCGATGGTACTTGTTGAGTTGGCATAGATCGAGATTAGGATTTGTCACTCCGATTGTCGGAGAGATATCTCTGGGCCCTCTCGGTAATGCACATCACTATAAGCCTTGCAAGAAATGTAACTAATGAGTTAGTTATGGGATGATGCATTACGGAACGAGTAAAGAGACTTGCCAGTAACGAGATTGAGCTAGGTCTTGAGATACCGACGATCGAATCTCGGGCAAGTAACATACCGATGACAAAGGGAACAACGTATGCTGTTATGCGGTTTGACCGATGAAGATCTTCGTAGAATATGTAGGAACCAATATGAGCATCCAGGTTCCGCTATCGGTTCTTGACCGGAGACGTGTCTCGGTCATGTTTACATAGTTCTCGAACCTGTAGGGACCGCACGCTTAAAGTTCTGTGATGATCGCTATTATGAGTTTTTGTTTTTTGATGTACCGAAGGTAGTTCGGAGTCCCGGATGTGATAACGGACATGACGAGGAGTCTCGAAATGGTCGAGACATAAAGATCTATATATTGGACGACTATGTTCAGACACCGGAAGTGTTTCGGGAGGTTTCGGACATATACCGGAGTACTGGGGGGTTACCGGAACCCCCCAGGGAGTTTATTGGGCCTATTGGGCACTAATGGGAGAAAAGGAGGGGCGGCCAGGGCAGCCGCGCGCCCCCTCCCCCTCTAGTCCGAATTGGACAAGGAGGGGGGCGGCGCCCCCCTTTCCTTCTCTTCCTCTTTTCCTTCCCTCTCCTCTCCTACTCCTACTTGGAAGGGGGGAGTCCTACTCCTAGTGGGAGTAGGACTCCTCATGGGGCGCACCATAGGGTGCCGGCCCCTCCCCCTCCTCCACTCCTTTATATACAGGGAGGGAGACACCCCTTGGAGAAACAACAATTGATCATTGATCTCTTAGCCGTGTGTGGTGCCCCCCTCCACCATAATCCACCTCGGTCGTATCATAGCGGTTCTTAGGCGAAGCCCTGCGTCGGTAACTTCATCAACACCGTCACCACGCCGTCGTGCTGACGAAGCTCTTCCCGGAAGCTCTACTGGATCGTGAGTTCGCGGGATGGCACCGAGCTGAACGTGTGCTGAACGCGGAGGTGCCGTATGTTCGGTACTAAGGATCGGTCGATCGTGAAGACGTGCGACTACATCATTTGCGTTGTCATAACGCTTCCGCTTAACGGTCTATGAGGGTACGTGGACGACACCCTCCCCTCTCATTGCTATGCATCACCATGATCTTGCGTGTGCGTAGGAAATTTTTTGAAATTACTACGTTCCCCAACAGCCACAACGGCTGCAGGAGGAGAAGAGGTGTCAGACCCCATTTTCCAGCCTCACCAATGCTCGAGGATGTGACTCGACTCTAGAGGCGAGATGGCCAAGGCCTATGGGGAGGTGCGCTGGATGCACGAGAAGATGAAGTGGACAATCAATTCAACCACTCTGTCTTGTACATCCTTCAAGCCGCAATGCCTCCCAAAGAGCTAGCTCACTTGCGCCCATTCACTCTTGCAAAATATGCATGGGAACACATTGTCTCTTTGTACAAGGGAATCTTGAGTATTCAACGATCCAAGTTTGAGGTGATACTTGATGAGGCCGATGAGTTTGTGATGAGTGATGATGAAGATACTCGTGAGCTCTATTGGAGATTGACTACTCTCTTGGTCTCACTCCGAGATCATGGGAGCAAGGACACGGATGATAATTGGATCAAACGCAAGTTTCTCAAGGCTATCATGCCCTACAACAAGGCTATGCCCCCCATGGTCTGTCAAAGAACGGACTTTCACACCTTGTCCTCAAGCGATGTGTTGGATGAATGCGTTGCAATGCACATCTTGAACAAGACCGCCGACAATGCTCTTGCACATGCTCAACGGTCAAAGAAACTCAACCTTGCTTTGAAGGCCAAGGCCATACCGAAAGTAGAAGAAGAGGAGAGTTGCCATGAAGACACCAAATATGTTTACCACGAGCACGTGGCTCTTGCATCAAGGCAATTTGGGCCAACAAAAGAAACGCAAGGCCCAACTTCTCCAAGAACAACTCAAGTGGCTCAAAGGGCAAGCAACGTGTGAGAATTTGCTACAATTGTAGCAATGTGAGTAACTTCGTGGTGGGTTGCCCCTACGAGAAGGGGGGAGACAATGGCAATAAGCTTATTCGCAAAGACAAGGCCAAGTCCTTCCCCAACAAGAACAACTTCACGAAGAAGGTGCCAGAAAAAAGGTTGGCGGTGCACGAAGAGCACATCTCCGATGATGATGATGATGATACAAGTGGTGAACGAATGGCAACGACCTTCGTGGCCATTGCCACCTCTTCCCCAACCTCGGTGTCCCTCTTTGACGCCCCCAACGAGAACCTCATCGCCAAGTGCTTCATGGCAAAAGGCATTGATAACCCACAAGTATAAGGGGTCGTGACAATCTTCACGGGTAGTATTTCACCCAACTTATTGATTTAACACAAGGGGAGCCAAAGAATATTTACAAGGCTTAGCAGTTGAGTTGTCAATTCAACCACACCTGGAGAGCTAAATATCTATAGCAAAGTATTTAGTAGCACGGTAGTTTGGTAGTAACAGGAACAGGAACAGTGGCAGTTTTATAGTGATTGTAACAGCAGTAGCAACAGTAGTAACTTATCAAAGATCAATATGAGCAAAGCGTAGGCATTGGATCAACGATGGATATTTGTGTTGGATGACATTCATCATGTAACAGTAACAACCTGGAGCGATACACAGTAGCTCCAATTCATCAATTCAATGTAGGCATATATTTCGTATATAGTCATATGTCCTTATAATAAGAATTTGCATGATATATTTTGTTCTACCCTCCCGTGGCAGCGGGGTCCATAAGAAAACTAAGGGATAATAAGACCTCCTTTGAATAAAGTACCAAAACAAAGCATTAATTAGCACATAGTGAATACATGAACTACTTGAATTACAGTCATCCCCGGAGAGTATCCTAACTATTGTCACTTTGGGGTCTACGGGTCAGAATAATAACAACTGCATATATCTAGCAGATGGGATCAAGAACTCAAATATATTCATGAAAGCATAGAGAGTTCAGATCTAAAATCATGACACTCGGACCCTAGTAACAAGCATTAAGTATAGAAAAGTCATAGCAACATCCACCGCAGAACATAGTGGATAGTGGCGATCAAGCCCTAACAAATTCAATCGATTACATGATAAATCTCATCCAACTCCATCATCGTCCAGCAAGCTTACGAAGAGATTACTCACTCCCGATGGTGAGCGTCATGAAATTGTTGATGAAAAAGAATTAATTTTACTGTTTATGGCAGGAGCATCTGAGCTCGAGATTAGAAGGAGGAGTATTTACGGTGTCCCTATCCTCGTGAAGCTTCCGCCGTCCCATCGGCCATCAGCCATCCCTGGGTTCGTGTTGCTGTCATTCTCAGGCCGTGGCACCAGCCACCTGCTCGTCCCCGTGACACCTCACGCCGTCTCGCGCCATCGCCGCCCTTGGCCCTCCATGAGCCAATTACGATACGGCCTCCCGTGATGAGCATCTCCACTGCTTTCCCGCCTTCCCGCGGGGACGCGCGTCCAAATGTCTCTCGGCGCGATGCCCGCGGCATGCCTTGATACGTCTCCAATGTATCTATAATTTTTTATTGTTCCATGCTATTATGTTATCTATCTTGGATGTTTTATATGCTATTTTATATGATTTTTGGGACCAACCTATTAATCTAGAGTCTAGTGCCATTTTCTGTTTTTTCCTTGTTTTCTGAGTATCGCGGAAAAGGAATATCAAACGGAGTCCAATTGACCTAAAAATTTACGAAATATCTTTGGAAATATAAAAAATACTGGAACAAAAATATATCGGAGAGGAGTCCCGAGGCCACCACAAGGGTGGAGGGCGCGCCCCCCGTCCTTGTCGTCGCCTCGTGGGCCCCCTTGACTTGTCCCCAACGCCAACACCTCTTATAAATTCCAAAAACCTCAGAACAAAACCCCGCCGCAAGCCTCTGTAGCCACGAAAAACCAATTGGGAGCCCGTTCCGGCACCCTGTCGGAGGGGGAAACCATCACTGGTGGCCATCTTCATCATCCCGACGCTCTCCATGACGATGTGGGAGTAGTTCACCCTCGGGACTATGTGTTTGATCTCTCTCTCTCTCTCTCTCGTGTTCTTGATATGCACGATCTTGATGTACCGCGAGCTTTGCTACTATAGTTGAATCATATGGTGTTTCTCCCCCTCTATCTTCTTGTGATGAATTGAGTTTTACCTTTGAGGTTTCACTATTATAGGATTGAATACTATTATGGATTTGAGAACACTTGATGTATGTTCTTGTGCGGGATACCCGTGGTGACAATGGGGTATTCTATTGATTCACTTGATCTATGTTTTGGCACTCAACTCGTGGATTACCGAGGTGACATTGGGGTAATCTATGCATAGGGGTTGATGCACGTTTTTGTCCTTGTTTCTCTGGTAGGAATCTTGGGGCACTCTTTGATGTTCTTTATGTTGGATTGAATATTATGAATCTGAAGTTGTTTGATGCATATCGTATAATTAACCCATGGATACTTGTGGTGACATTGGAGTATCTAGGTGACATTAGGGTTGACTGATGTGTGTCATATGGTGTTATTTTACTACGAACTCTAGGGCTGTTTGTGACACTTATACGAATAGCCCAATGGATTGATCGGAAAGAATAACTTTGAGGTGGTTTTGTACCCTACAAGCAATTTCATCTTATGGTCTCGCGATAGGAACTTTGGAGTGACTTTTGTCGCACGTTGAGGGATTGTCATATGATCTAATTATGTTATCACTGTTGAGGGAACTTGCACTAGTGAAAGTATGAACCCTAGGCCTTGTTTCTAAGCATTGCAATACCGTTTTCGCTCAATTTTACCACTTGCTACCTTGCTATTTTTATATTTTCAAATTACAAAAACCTATATCTACCATCCATAATGCACTTGTGTCACCATCTCTTCGCCGAACTAGTGCACCTATACAATTTACCATTGTATTGGGTGTGTTGGGGACACAAGAGACTCTTTGTTATTTGGTTGCAGGGTTAAGAGAGACCATCTTCATACTATGCCTCCCACAGATTGATAAACCTTAAGTCATCCACTTGAGGGAAATTTGCTACTGTCCTACAAAACTCTGCGCTTGGAGGCCCAACACGAGTCTCAAGAAGAAGGTTGCGTAGTAGACATCAAGATCTTTTCTGGCGCCGTTGCCGGGGAGGCTAGGTAAGTGGCACTCACACCTGATGTCTACTACACAACCTTCTTCTTGTAGACGTTGTTGGGCCTCCAAGTGCACAGGTTTGTAGGACAGTAGCAAATTTCCCTCAAGTGGATGACCTAAGGTTTATCAATCCGTGGGAGGCGTAGGATGAAGATGGTCTCTCTCAAACAACCCTGCAACCAAATAACAAAGAGTCTCTTGTGTCCCCAACACACCCAATACAATGGTAAATTGTATAGGTGCACTAGTTTGGCGAAGACATGGTGATACAAGTGCAATATGGATGGTAGATATAGGTTTTTGATCTGAAAATATAAAAACAGCAAGGTAATAAGTGGTAAAAGTGAGCGTAAACGGTATTACAATGCTAGGAAGCAAGGCCTAGGGTTTATACTTTCACTAGAGCAAGTTCTCTCAACAATAATAACATAATTGGATCATATAACTATCCCTCAACATGCAACAAAGAGTCACTCCAAAGTCACTAATAGCGGAGAACAAACGAAGAGATTATGGTAGGGTACGAAACCACCTCAAAGTTATTCTTTCCGATCAATCCATTGGGCTATTTCTATAAGTGTCACAAACAGCCTTAGAGTTCATAGTAAAATAACACCTTAAGACACACATCAACCGAAACCCTAATGTCACCTAGATACTCCAATGTCACCTCAAGTATCCGTGGGTATGATTATACGATATGCATCACACAATCTCAGATTCATCTATTCAACCAACACATAGAACTTCAAAGAGTGCCCCAAAGTTTCTACCAGAGAGTCAAGACGAAAACGTGTGCCAACCCCTATGCATAGGTTCATGGGAGGAACCCACAAGTTGATCACCAAAACATACATCAAGTGAATCAATAGAATAACCCATTATCACCACGGTTATCCCACGCAATACATACATCAAGTGTTCTCAAATCATTAAAAACTCAATCCGATAAGATAACTTCAAAGGGAAAACTCAGTCCATTACAAGAGAGTAGAGGGGGAGAAACATCATAAGATCCAACAATAGTAGCAAAGCTCACGATACATCAAGATCGTATCACCTGAAGAATACGAGAGAGAGAGAGAGATCAAACACATAGCTACTGGTACATACCCTCAGCCCCGAGGGTGAACTACTCCCTCCTCGTCATGGAGAGCGCCGGGATGATGAAGATGGCCACCGGTGAGGGTTCCCCCCTCCGGCAGGGTGCCGGAACAGGGTCCCGATTGGTTTTTGGTGGCTACAGAGGCTTGCGGCGGCGGAACTCCCGATCTATTCTGTATGTTTTTAGGGTATATGGACATATACAGGCGAAAGAAGTCGGTCAGGGAAGCCACGAGGGGCCCACAAGGGTGGAGGGTGTGACGCCCACGATTTGACCGTACACTAATCATGCACGCAAATGTGTACGATCAAGATCAGGGACTCACGGGAAGATATCACAACACAACTCTAAAACATAAATAAGTCATACAAGCATCATAATACAAGCCAGGGGCCTCGAGGGCTCGAATATAAGTGCTCGATCACAGACGAGTCAGCGGAAGCAACAATATCTGAGTACAGACATAAGTTAAACAAGTTTGCCTTAAGAAGGCTAGCACAAACTGGGATACAGATCGAACGAGGCACAGGCCTCCTGCCTGGGATCCTCCTAACTACTCATGGTCGTCGTCAGCGGCCTGCACGTAGTAGTAGGCACCTCCAGTGTCGTAGGAGTCGTCGTCGACGGTGGCGTCTGGCTCCTGGGCTCCAGCATCTGGTTGCGACAACCAGGTAGAAAGAAAAGGGGGAAAAGAGGGAGAGAAGCAACCGTGAGTACTCATCCAAAGTACTCGCAAGCAAGGAGCTACACTACATATGCATGGGTATATGTGTAAAGGGCCATATCAGTGGACTGAACTGCAGAACGCCAGAATAAGAGGGGGATAGCTAGTCCTGTCGAAGACTACGCTTCTGGCAGCCTCCATCTTGCAGCATGTAGAAGAGAGTAGATTGAAGTCCTCCAAGTAGCATCGCATAGCATAATCCTACCCGGCGATCCCCTCATCGTCGCCCTGTTAGAGAGCGATCACCGGGTTGTATCTGGCACTTGGAAGGGTGTATTTTATTCAGTATCCGGTTCTAGTTGTCATAAGGTCAAGGTACAACTCCGGGTCGTCCTTTTACCGAGGGACACGGCTATTCGAATAGATAAACTTCCCTGCAGGGGTGCACCACATAACCCAACACGCTCGATCCCATTTGGCCGGACACACTTTTCTGGGTCATGCCCGACCTCGTAAGATCAACACGTCGCAGCCCCACCTAGGCACAACAGAGAGGTCAGCATGCCGGTCTAAATCCTATGCGCACAGGGGTCTGGGCCCATCGCCCATTGCACACATGCACGTTGCGTACGCGGCCGGAAGCAGACCTAGCCTAGTGGCGTTCCAGTCCAATCCGGCGCGCGCCACTCAGTCGCTGACGTCACGAAGGCTTCGGCTGATACCACGACGCCGGGATACCCATAACTACTCCCGCGTAGATGGTTAGTGCGTATAGACCAAATGGCCAGACTCAGATCAAATACCAAGAACTCGTTAAGCGTGTTATGTCGAAGTAATCGCGGACGCCGTCCAGGGCCAGGCCCACCTCTCACCTAGGCGGCCTCAACCTGCCCTGTCGCTCCGCCACAAGGATCCACTTGCGGGTACTCCTACGAGCCGACCCGACTTTAGTCACCACCTGTGTCATGTATAGAGTATATAAGTATATACCCGTGATCACCGCCCAGGTGATCACGACCCGATAGTATAGCATAGCAGACGGACAAGAATGTAGGGCCACTGATGGAAAACTAGCACCCTATACTAAGCATGTAGGATTGCAGGTAAAGGTAACAACAGTAGAAGCAAGGGCAGGCTATGCATCAGTATAGGATTAACGGAAAGCAGTAACATGCTACACTACTCTAATGCAAGCAGTATAGAGAAGAATAGGCGATATCTGGTGATCAAGGGGGGGCTTGCCTGGTTGCTCTGGCAAGTAGGAGGGGTCGGCAACTCCGTAGTCGAACTGGGCAGCAGCAGCGTCGGTCTCGTAGTCTACCGGAGAGAAGAGGGGGGAAGAAACAGTAAATACAATGCAAACATAAGCATGACGATGTGTGACATGACAATGAGCGGTGCTAGGTGTGTCCTAACGCGGCAGTAGGTGGTACCGGCGAAGGGGGGGAATATCCGGGAAAGTATTCCCGATGTTTCGCGTTTTCGGACAGACGGACCGGAGGGGGAAAGTTCCATGTTCGCTATGCTAGGAACGTGTGGCTGACAAACGGACTACATATTCGGATTCGTCTCGTCGTTCTGAGCAACTTTCATGTACATAGTTTCTCCATCCGAGCTACGGTTTATTTTATATTAAATTTTAAAAAAATTATTAATTTCTGAAATTTATTTAATTATTTAATATATACATTATCCGAAACAGTGTTGCGATGACATCAGCATGACATCATGCTGACATCAGCAGTCATCTGACACGTGGGTCCCACATGACATAGACTGATTAGGGTAATTAGGATTAACTAACTAATTAATTAAATTAGATTAATCTAAACAGGGTTAATTAACTAATTTAATTTAGTTAGTTAATTAATTAATTAATTAAATTTATTTTTTTTATTATTATTATTTATTTATTTTATTTTTTTCGTTCTATGGGCTGGGCCCCACATGTCATTGGCCCTAGGGGGTTCGGGCCCAGGGGCAGTGGCTCAGGGGCGCGAGGCCCCACCAGGCAGTGGCCCAGGGGCCACAGGCGGGCGCGGGCGCGGCGCGGGCGACGGGCGGTGGTGCGGGCGGACCCGGCGACGAGCGCCGCGGGCGGGGTCAAGCCCGAGCGGCGACCAGCACGCGGGGGCGGCACGGCGTGGCCCCCAGGTCGAAGCGGCGACGGGGCCGAGGGTGGGGCGCACAAGCCGTAGCAGTGGTGAGGGAGAACGGAGGGGGGCCGTGGGGCGCGGTGGTGGAGGCGGTGAGCGCGGCGGCGAGCGCCGTGCGGGGCGGAGGAAGTGGCCGAGCGCGGCCACGGCGGGCGCGCGTGGTCGCAGGGGGAGCCGGGGGAGGGGGTGCGCCGCCCGCAGCGACGGCACCGCGCGGTGAGTGCGGACGGGACGAGGGAGCAGCGGGACGGTGCGGCGACGAGCGCGGCCGAGCGCGCGCGGGGCGCGGCGACCGCGGCGAATGCGCGCTGGACAGGGGGGTGCGGGGCAGGCGATGGGACTGCAGCGGCGGGGCGGAGCGAGGGCGGCCGGACGCAGCCACGGCGGGCGCGTGCGGGCACGCGCCGGCGGGGCGTGGGGAAGAGGAGAAGGAGGGGGTCCTCATGGGGGGGCGCGGGGTCTGGGGCAGCGGGGCTCGGGGTGGAAGGCGGGGACGACGGCGATGTGGAGGAGGCAGTCCGGCGAGGAGGAGGAGGCAGGCCGGCGAGGACGCGCTCCGGCGAGGCGGTGACGGACGAGGGCGAGGCGGCGGCGTCGAGCCCGATCCGATCTGGATCGGGGGAGGGAGGGGGAGAGTGGGGGTGTCGGTGGAGTGGGTGGGGGTGGTGAGTGGATAAAGGGGGAAGTGGGTGGCCGGCTGGGCCTGATGGGTTGGCCCAGTTGGGCCACGGCCCAGGGGGTTTTCTCCTTCTTTTTTTTCTCTTTTGTATTTTCCTTCTTTTATTTATTTGCTTTTCTGTTTTATTTCAATTTAAATTATTTAGGCATTTTATAAAAATGTGTTTACTACACCATATTTACTTATGCAAAATACGGCACCTCCCGAACATTTTTGTTGTAAATTTTGAAAAACTTTTATTGTTGACATTAATCTGAATTTGAATTTTGAAACGGTTTGACCTAACGGTAGCTTAGCAACAGTAACTGTGGTGACGTGGCACCATTAGCGTGGGATTACTGTAGCTTGATTATCCGGGCGTTACAGAGGGCGCGCCCAGGGGGTGGACGTGCCCCCTGCCTCGTGCCTTCCTCGTTGCTTCCCTTACGTACACTCCAAGTCTTCTGGATTGCTTCCGTTCCAAAAATAACTCTCCCGAAGGTTTCATTCCGTTTGGACTCCGTTTGATATTCCTTTTCTGCGAAACACTGAAACAAGGAGAAAAACATAAACTAGCACTGGGCTCTGAGTTAATAGGTTAGTCCCAAAAATAATATAAAAGTGCATAATAAAGCCCATTAAACATCCAAGATGGATAATATAATAGCATGAATACTTCATAAATTATAGATACGTTGGAGACGTATCAGCATCCCCAAGCTTAATTCCTGCTCGTCCTCGAGTAGGTAAATGATAAAAGAAATAATTTATGAAGTGTGAATGCTAGCAGGTGCATAAGTTTGATCAATGATAATTTCAATCACCTTTTCTAGCATCATTATATGTCATAATAGTAGCTCAACCCATAGAACTTTGCATGATCAAGTAACAAACTATTCACATGTTAAAGTATAGATCATAAACTTTCTTGAAAACTAACAAACCATGTTATTAGTCATCAAAAATTTACAATTCATCTTATTTTCAGAAAGAGTCTATGTCAGAGCTTTGATTCAGCAAACTTCACATACTCAACTATCATTTAGTCTTCCAAGATTGCAACCACTCAAAGCATATTTTTAGAACAAATAGTATTCATCGAACACAGAGAAAGATAGGGGCTTAATGTTTCGCCTCCCAACCCTTTATCATATAGATAATTGTCAACAATAATAATTCATGATCAAATATATTTGAATGGCCATATATGCTTAGATCTTTCCATCACATGATGCTTGCCAACTAAAGAGTACGTTGGAATGAGAAGGAATACTACTGACTCTTGCATAAAAGTAAAATATAGGCCCTTCGCAGAGGGAAGCAGGGATTTGCAGAGGTGCCAGAGCTCGAAGCAAAAACAGAGATGAAAATAATTTTGAGAGGTATGCTTTCATTGTCAACATAACGAGCAAGAGTTCCCAATATCTTCCATACTACATACATTATAGGCGGTTCCCAAACAGAAGGGTAAAGATTTTACTCCCCCTCCACCAACAATCATCAATCCATGGTTTGCCCGAAACAACGGGTGCCTCCAACTAACATCAATCCTGGGGGAGTTTTGTTTGCACTTATTTGCTTTGTTTTTGATCTTTTGATCATAGGACTGGGCATCCCAGTTACCAGCTATTTTCTCGTGAATGATGAGCGGAGTCCACTCATCGTGAGAATAACCCACCTAGCATGGAAGATACTGCTAGCCCTTAGTCGCTACATGAGCGATTCGGGCATACAAAACAGATTATTATATGAAGGTTTAGAGTTTGGCACATGCAAATTTACTTGGAACGGCAAGTAAATACCGCATATAGGTAGATATGGTGGACACTCATGGAAGAAACTTGGTTCAAGGATTTTGGATGCACAAGCAGTATTCCCACTTAGTATAGATATTTTGGCTAGCAAAGGATTCTAAATAGCAAGCACCACATGTTAGAGGATCCATAACAATATAACTTCTATACAAATATACCCAAGCCTAATTCATTATGTTGTCTTCCTTGTCCAACTTCAACTAATTTGCTCAGGTGTGAAAATAATTAATGGGGCTCACAATCATAGAAGATGTCCAAGATAGTATATTTATATGTGAAATCTCTCTTCCTTCAATATTCTTTCATGAATTGTTCAAGTGACCAATACAATGTTTGCTAACCTTCAATAAATCTACCACCTCTACTTCTTATATGTAAAGTCATTACTCCCCGTGGGATAAGCATATGAAACATATATAATTTCAGATTTATGACATTCAAATCATTCAACCATTTACTCATAGGATATAAGTGAAGCACACGAGTAAATGACAAACTACTCCAAAAAGATATAAGTGAAGATCAATGAGTAGTTAATAATTATGTAGATATGTGAAGACTCTCTCTCATTTAAGAATTTCAGATCTTGGTATTTTATTCAAACAGCAAGCAAAGCTAAAGAAAATAAAATGACGCTCCAAGCAAAACACATATCATGTGGTGAATAAAAATATAATTCCAAGTAAAGTTACCGATGAACGAAGACGGAAGAGGGGATGCCATCCGGGGCATCCCCAAGCTTAGGCTTTTGGTTGTCCTTGAATATTACCTTGGGGTTCCTTGGGCATCCCCAAGCTTAGGCTCTTGCCACTCCTTATTCCATAGTCCATCGAATCTTTACCCAAAACTTGAAAACTTCACAACACAAAACTTAACAGAAAATCTCGTGAGCTCTGTTAGCGAAAGAAAACAAAACACCACTTCATGGTACTGTAATGAACTAATTATTTATTTATATTTGTGTTAAACCTACTGTATTCCAACTTCTCTATGGTTCATAAACTATTTTACTAGCCATAGAGTCATCAAAATAAGCAAACAACACACGAAAAACAGAATCTGTCAAAAACAGAACAGTCTGTAGTAATCTGTAACTAACGCAAACTTCTGGAACTCCAAAAATTCTACAATAAATTGGTGGACCTGAGGAATTTGTCTAGTAATCATCTGCAAAAAGAATCAACTAAATAGCACTCTCCAGTAAAAAGTTTTAGCTAATCTCGTGAGCGCTAAAGTTTGTGTTTTTTACAGCATGATCATAAAGACTTCACCCAAGTCTTCCCAAAGGTTCTACTTGGCACAAACACTAATTAAAACATAAAACCACATCTAAACACAGGCTAGATGATTTATTTATTTCTAAACAGGAGCAAAAAGCAAGGAACAAAAATTAAATTGGGTTGCCTCCCAGCAAGCGCTAACGTTTAACGCCCCTAGCTAGGCATGATGATTTCAATGATGCTCACATAAAAGATAAGAATTGAAACATAAAGAGAGCATCATGAAGAATATGACTAGCACATTTAAGTCTAACCCACTTCCTATGCATAGGGATTTTGTGAGCAAACAACTTATGGGAACAATAATCAACTAGCGTAGGAAGGCAAAACAAGCATAACTTCAAGATTTTAAGAACATAGAGAGGAAACTTGATATTATTGCAATTCCTACAAGCATATGTTCCTCCCTCATAATAATTTTCAGTAGCATCATGAATGAATTCAACAATATATCCAGCATATAAAGCATTCTTTTCATGATCTAAGAGCATAGAAATTTTACTACTCTCCACATAAGCAAATTTCTTCTCATGAATAATAGTGGGAGCAAACTCAACAAAATAATTATCATGTGAGGCATAATCCAATTGAAAACTAAAATCATGATGACAAGTTTCATGGTTATCATTATTCTTAATAGCATACAAGTCATCACAATAATCATCATAGTTAGCAACTTTATTCTCATAATCAATTGGAACCTCTTCCGAAATAGTGGATTCATCACTAAATAAAGGCATGACCTCTCCAAATCCACTTTCATCAATATAATCATCATAAATAGGAGGCATGCTTTCATCATAATGAATTTTCTCATCAAAACTTGGGGGACAAAAAATATCATATTCATCAAACATAGCTTCCCCAAGCTTGTGGCTTTGCATATCATTAGCATCATGGGTATTCAAAGAATTCATACTAACAACATTGCAATCATGCTCATCATCCAAGGATTTAGTGCCAAACATTTTAATACATTCTTCTTCTAACACTTTGGGACAATTATCGGAATCCTTATTTTCACGGAAGACATTAAAAAGATGAAGCATATGAGGCATCCTGAATTCCATTTTTTTAGTTTTCTTTTATAAACTAAACTAGTGATAAAACAAGAAACTAAAATATTCGATTGCAAGATCTAAAGATATACCTTCAAGCACTCACCTCCCCGGCAACGGCGCCAGAAAAGAGCTTGATGTCTACTACACAACCTTCTTCTTGTAGACGTTGTTGGGCCTCCAAGCGCAGAGGTTTGTAGGACAGTAGCAAATTTCCCTCAAGTGGATGACCTAAGGTTTATCAATCCGTGGGAGGCGTAGGATGAAGATGGTCTCTCTCAAACAACCCTGCAACCAAATAACAAAGAGTCTCTTGTGTCCCCAACACACCCAATAAAATGGTAAATTGTATAGGTGCACTAGTTCGGCGAAGAGATGGTGATACAAGTGCAATATGGATGGTAGATATAGGTTTTTGTAATCTGAAAATATAAAAACAGCAAGGTAACAAGTGGTAAAAGTGAGCGTAAACGGTATTGCAATGCTAGGAAACAAGGCCTAGGGTTCATACTTTCACTAGTGCAACTTCTCTCAACAATAATAACATAATTGGATCATATAACTATCCCTCAACATGCACCAAAGAGTCACTCCAAAGTCACTAATAGCGGAGAACAAACGAAGAGATTATGGTAGGGTACGAAACCACCTCAAAGATATTCTTTCCGATCAATCCATTGGGCTATTCCTATAAGTGTCACAAACAGCCCTAGAGTTCGTAGTAAAATAACACCTTAAGACACACATCAACCAAAACCCTAATGTCACCTAGATACTCCAATGTCACATCAAGTATCCGTGGGTATGATTATACGATATGCATCACACAATCTCAGATTCATCTATTCAACCAACACATAGAACTTCAAAGAATTCCCCAAAGATTCTACCGGAGAGTCAAGACGAAAACGTGTGCCAACCCCTATGCATAGGTTCATGGGCGAAACCCGCAAGTTGATCACCAAAACATACATCAAGTGAATCAATAGAATAACCCATTGTCACCACGGTTATCCCACGCAAGACATACATCAAGTGTTCTCAAATCATTAAAGACTCAATCCAATAATATAACTTCAAAGGGAAAACTCAACATTACAAGAGAGTAGAGGGGGAGAAACATCATAAGATTCAACAATAGTAGCAAAGCTCACGATACATCAAGATCGTACCACCTCAAGAACACGAGAGAGAGAGAGAGAGAGAGAGAGAGAGAGAGAGAGAGATCAAACACATAGCTACGGGTACATACCCTCACCCCCGAGGGTGAACTACTCCCTCCTCGTCATGGAGAGCGCCGGGATGATGAAGATGGCCACCGGTGAGGGTTCCCCCCTCCGGTAGGGTGCCGGAACAGGGTCCCGATTGGTTTTTGGTGGCTACAGAGGCTTGCGGCGGCGGAACACCCGATCTATTCTGTTCCTCGATGTTTTTAGGGTATATGGACATATATAGGCGAAAGAAGTCGGTCAGGGAAGCCACGAGGGGCCCACGAGGGTGGAGGGCGCGCCCAGGGGGGTGAGCGCGCCCCCCTGCCTCGTGCCTTCTTCGTTGCTTCCCTTACGTACACTCCAAGTCTTCTGGATTGCTTCCGTTCCAAAAATAACTCTCCCGAAGGTTTCATTCCGTTTGGACTCCGTTTGATATTCCTTTTTTGCGAAACACTGAAACAAGGAGAAAAACAAAAACTGGCACTGGGCTCTGGGTTAATAGGTTAGTCCCAAAAATAATATAAAAGTGCATAATAAAGCCCATTAAACATCCAAGATGGATAATATAATAGCATGAATACTTCATAAATTATAGATACGTTGGAGACGTATCAACACCCCATCAACTAAGCTCTTTTCTGGCGCCGCTGCCGGGTAGGTTAGTGCTTGAAGGTATATCTTTAGATCTTGCAATCGAATCTTTTAGTTTCTTGTTTTATCACTAGTTTAGTTTGTAAAATAAAACTACACCGAAAAAATGGAATTGAGGTTGCCACATATGCTTCATCTTTTTAATGTCTTTCGTGAAAATAAGGATTCTGATAATTGTGCTCAATTGCTAGAGGAAGAATGCAATAAAATGTTTGACTTACAATCTTTGAATGATGAGCATGATTGCAATGTTGTTAGTATTAATTCTTTGAATATCCATAATACTAATGATGATCGCACTAGTCATGATAAAAATGTTTCTTATAAGCATGTCAATTTTTGTGGAGTGCATAGAGTTTGCTATTACATACCAAATAGGGAAGATAGATTTTGCAAGAGGCATAATATTTAGAAACTAAATGGTTGCAAGAGAGGCTAGATGTTTGTGCTAAAAAATTAATTTTTCTCGCCATCCTTGTGAACTTTGCAATGAACGTGGTCATTTAAATCTCCAATGCAAATTGTTTCATGATCGAATCGTGTCCAAAAATTGTGATGACTTGATTTCCCTTCCGCATCATAATGAACTTAGTTTGCTTATGAGTTATGGAAAAAATGAAATGTATAACTAAGGGTATTCCAGAATATAACCTTAAGAGATTTCTTGATATTGATCTAGAGGAAATTTATATGTATTGTGCGGTAAATTGCATTGAGAATCCTTATATTGCCAATTACTTAAAGACAAGAAAACAAATAGAAGATGAAGAGAATACTAATGAAGGGGAAGAGGTTTCCCAATATCCTCCTATTTTCTCTTATGATGAATCAGGTAACGAGGAGGAGCTTTCTATTCAACCAATCTCATCAATAAGGAGCTCCAAAAGGGTGATTAAACCCACACATGATGTGAAGAAGAAAAAGAAGAGATGGAGAAGCAAAGGTAAAAAGTATCTCTCCCAAATGATGTTGCCCCTATTATTGTTATGCCTCATGAGAGTGAATCAAAAATAAATGTGGATGATGATGATATTGATTCTTTGCCTTATGGTACTATGTCCGAAGAAATTATTGAGGATGATTTCGTTATGCCTATTACTCATTGTGATGATTATGATTGGGAAAGTAATGATACTTGTTATAATCTTGAAAATCTTTTTGGCACCAACTTAGAAAGTTGTGATGATAATAATTGTTATACTATTGGTGCTATTCATATTATTAATGATGAGAGTGATTATGCTTATGATATGCAAAGGCCCAAGCTTGGGGATGTTATGTTTGATGAGAATGACATGTTTGAGAATTTATTTGCTGCAATTAATGTTTCTCCCAAGCTTAGGGATGCTATGTTTAATGAAGATGATATTTTTAGCCCCCCAAGTTTTGATGTGCAAATTTATTATGATGATAGCATGCCTCCTACTTACGATGATTGCAATATTTATAAAAATGGATTTGGAGAGGTCATGACTTTATTTAGTAATGATTCCACTATCTTGGAAGAGGTTTCAATTGATTTTGATGAGAACAAAGTTGCTACTTATGATGATTATTGTGATGACACTTATGTTATAAAAAGTAGTGATGATTACATTTATAAAACTTCTCATGATTATGATTACCTTTTTTCTGAACATTACTCTTTTAATGTGGAAACAATTTATAGTATTCATGTTTCATATGATACTCCTATTTCGAATGAGAAGAAATTTGCTTATATGGAGAGTAGTACAATTTGTATGCTTATGCATCATGAGAATAATGCTTTATGTGATGGTTATATTGTTGAATTCATTCATTATGCTACTAAAAATTATTATGAGGGAGGAATCTATGCTTGTAGGAGTTGCAATAATATCAAGTTTTCTCTCTATGTGTTGCAAATCTTGATGTCATGCTTGTTTTGCCTTCCTAGGCTAGTTGATTCTTGTTCCCATAAGTTGTTTGCTCACAAAATCCCTATGCATAGGAAGTGGGTTAGACTTAAATGTGCTTGCCACATATGTTTCATGATGCTCTCTTTGCGTTTCAATTCTTTACTTTTATGCGAGCATCATTAAAATCATCATGCCTAGCTAGAAAGGCATTAAAGAAAAGCGTTCGTTGGGAGATAACCCAATATTTAACCCTACTGTTTTTGCATGTTCACATGATTAAGATATTGTAGTAATCATGTTTTATAGCTTTTGTTTCAATAAAGTGCCAAGTAAAGCCTTTGGGATAGTGTGGATGATAGTTGATTCAGTTCTGTCCAAAAACAGAAACTTTTACGCTCAGTCACAGAATTGTTAAAAATCACTGGACCGTCGAAAAATTCTGAATATTTTACAGTATATTGGTATACAAATTGCCCAGGTTTTCCTAATTTTCAGGATTTTTGGAGTTACATAAGTATGATTTCAATTCAGATCTTTACAGACTGTTCTGTTTTTGACAGATTATGTTTCCGGTGCATAGTTTGCTTGTTTTGTAGTCTCTATGGCTTATATTGCTTAATATAAATTGTAGAAATTATAGGGTACAGTAGGCATCATGTGATAAAAATTATGAATCTTGTCTTGACAGTACCAAAGTGAATGATTTGTTTTATTATACTACCGGAGCTTACGAGTTTTCTATTGAGTTTTGTGTTGTGAAGTTTTCAAGTTTTGGGTAAAGTTTTGATGGACTACGGAATAAAGAGTGGCAAGAGCCTACGATTGGGGATGCCCAAGGCACCCCAAGGTAATATTCGAGGACAACCAAGAGCCTAAGTTTGGGGATGCCCCGGATGGCATCCCCTCTTTCGTCTTCGTTCATCGGTAACCTTACTTGGAGCTATATTTTTATTCACCACATGATATGTGTTTTGCTTGGAGAGTCATTTTATTTTATTACGATTTACTTGCTGTTATTTAGAGTAATATTTTGCATCTTTTAGTTCAATAAAAAGGTCAAGTATAGCCTTTACCATGCTTATTTTGCAAGTCCATATGTTGATGTTTTAAAAACAAAAAGTTTGATGTTATGTTTTGAATATTTGTGAGTAGTAAGAACATGATAAAATCTTGAAATTTTTACACAATGAGTAACAACAAATTTTTTTATAGTGTGGTAATTTGTCAGAATTTTTGGAGTTAGGGAAGTATGATTCCTTTTGCATTCTTTACAGACTATTCTGTTTAGACAGATTGCTGTCATGTTTGCATATGTTTGCTTTTTTAATGATTCTATTTGAAGATAGGATTATTAAATATGCAGAGGCATTTAGTATGCAATGTCAAATAATAATTTTAGTGATTTTCTACAGTAGAGAATGATAAGGTTTATGCGTTGATTTATACTAACTTATCTCACGAGTTCTTGTTGAGTTTTGTGTGGATGAAGTTTTTAAGATTTATGGAAACCGCGATATGAAAGGAATTAAGGAGACACAAAAGCTCAACCTTGGGGATGCCCAAGGAATCCCTAATTAATAAGTATTTCAAGAAGTCTCAAGCATCTATGCTTGGGGATGCCCCGGTTGGCATCCCACCTTTCTTCTTCAACAATGATAGGTCAGTTTCGGTTGAACCTAAGTTTTTGCTTCTTCACATGATTTGTGCTATCCTTGCAATGTCATGTTATTTTATTTTTCTTACTGTTTTAATAAAGTACTTAAGATCTAAAATTTTATTTATGAGAGAGAGTCTTCACATAGTTACATAATTATTCAACTACTCATTGATCTTCATTTATATCTTTTGAGTAGTTTGTCATTTGCTCTAGTGCTTCACTTATATCTTTTTAGAGCACGACGGTAGTTTTATTTTGAAGAAATTGATGAAATCTCATGCTTCACTTATATTATTTTGAAAGCTTTAAACAGCATGGTAATTTGCTTTGTTATAAATTTAGTCCTAATATGATAGGCATCCAAGAGGGATATGATAAAAACTTTCATATAAAGTGCATTGAATACTATGAGAAGTTTGATTCCTTATGATTGTTTTGAGATATGAAGATGGTGATATTAGAGTCATGCTAGTGAGTAGTTGTGAATTTTAGAAATACTTGGGTTAAGGTTTGTGAGTCCCGTAGCATGCACGTATGGTGAACCATTATGTAACGAAGTTGGAGCATGAGATATTTTTTGATTGTCTTCCTTATAAGTGGCGGTCAGGGACGAGCGATGGTCTTTTCCTACCAATCTATCCCCCAAGGAGCATGCACGTAGTACTTTGTTTTGATGACTAATAGATTTTTGCAATAAGTGTGTGAGTTCTTTATGCCTAATATTGAGTCCATGGATTATACGCACGCTCACCCTTCCACCATTGCTAGCCTCTCTAGTACCGCGCAACTTTCATCGGTACCATACACCCACCATATACCTTCCTCAAAACAGCCACCATACCTACCTATTATGGCATTTCCATAGCCATTCCGAGATATATTTAACTTTCCACCGTTCCCTTTATTATGACACGCATCATCATTGTAATATTGTTTTGCATGATCATGTAGTTGACATCGTATTTGTGAAAAATCCACCGTTCAAAATTCTTTCATACATGTCACTCTTGATTCATTGCACATCCTGGTACACCGCCGGAGGCATTCATATAGTCATATTTTTTTCTAAGTATCGAGTTGTAATTCTTGAGTTGTAAGTAAATAAAAGTGTGATGATCTTCATTATTAGAGCATTGTCCCATGTGAGGAAAAAAAGAGAAGGCCCCAAAAAAAGAGAAAACAAAAAATGAGAGAAAAAGAGAGAAGGGACAATGTTACTATCCTTTTACCACACTTGTGCTTCAAAGTAGCACCATGATCTTCATGATAGAGAGTCTCCTATGTTGTCATTTTCATATACTAGTGGGAATTTCTCATTATAGAACTTGGCTTGTATATTCCAATGATGGGCTTCCTCAAAATGCCTTAGGTCTTCATGAGCAAGCAAGTTGGATGCACACCCACTTAGTTTCTTTTTGAGCTTTCATACACTTATAGCTCTAGTGCATCCGTTGCATGGCAATCCCTACTCACTCACATTGATATCTTTTGATGGGCATCTCCATAGTCCGTTGATATGCCTAGTTGGTGTGACACTATCTCCTTCTTTTTGTCTTCTCCACAACCACCATATTCTATACCACCTATAGTGCTATGTCCATGGCTCACACTCATGTATTGCGTGAAAGTTGAAAAAGTTTGAGAACATCAAAAGTATGAAACAATTGTTTGGCTTGTCATCTGGGTTGTGCATGATTTGAATATTTTGTGTGATGAAGATGGATCATAGCCAAACTATATGATTTTGTAGGGATAAGCTTTCTTTGGCCATGTTATTTTGAGAAGACATAATTGCCTTGTTAGTATGCTTGAAGTATTATTGTTTTTATGTCAATATTAAACTTTTGTTTTGAATCTTATGGATCTGAATATTATTGCCACAATAAAGAAGATTATATGGATAAATATGTTAGGTAGCATTCCACATCAAAAATTCTGTTTTTATCATTTACCTACTCGAGGAGGAGCAGGAATTAAACTTGTGGATGCTTGATACGTCTCCAACGTATCTATAATTTTTTATTGTTCCATGCTATTATATTATCTATCTTGGATGTTTTATATGCATTTATATGTTATTTTATATGATTTTTGGGACTAACCTATTAACCTAGAGCCCAGTGTCAGTTTCTGTGTTTTCCTTGTTTTAGAGTTTCGCAGAAAAGGAATATCAAACGGAGTCCAATTGACCTGAAAATTTACAGAGAATATTTTTGGAAAATATAAAAAATACTGGAACGAAAAGATGTCGAAGAGGAGTCCCGAGGCCACCACAAGGGTGGAGGGAGCCCCCTTAGGGCGCGGCCCCCATCCTTGTCGTCGCCTCATGGGGCCCCTTGACTTGTCCCTGACGCCAACACCTCTTATAAATTCCAAAAACCTCAGAACAAAACCCCGCCGCAAGCCTCTGTAGCCACGAAAAACCAATCGGGAGCCCGTTCCGGCACCCTACCGGAGGGGAAAACCATCACCGGTGGCTATCTTCATCATCCCGACGCTCTCCATGACGAGGAGGGAGTAGTTCACCCTCGGGGCTGAGGGTATGTACCAGTAGCTATGTGTTTGATCTCTCTCTCTTTCTCGTGTTCTTGATATGGTAAGATCTTGATGTATCGCGAGCTTTGCTACTATAGTTGAATCATATGGTGTTTCTCCCCCTCTATCTTCTTGTGATGAATTGAGTTTTACCTTTGATATTTCACTATTATCGGATTGAATACTATTATGGATTTGAGAACACTTGATGTATGTCTTGCGTGGGATACCCGTGGTGACAATGGGGTATTCTATTGATTCAGTTGATGTATGTTTTGGCAGTCAACTCGCGGATTCCCGAGGTGACATTGGGGTAATCTATGCATAGGGGTTGATGCATGTTTTCGTCCTTATTTATCCGGTAGGAATCTTAGGGCACTCTTTGAGATTCTTTATGTTAGATTGAATATTATGAATCTGAAGTTGTTTGATGCATATCGTATAATTAACTCATGGATACTTGAGGTGACATTGGAGTATCTATGTGACATTAGGGTTGATTAATGTGTGTCATATGGTGTTATTTTAATACGAACTCTAGGGCTGTTTGTGACACTTATACGAATAGCCCAATGGATTGATCGGAAAGAATAACATTGAGGTGGTTTCGTACCCTACAAGCAATTTCATCTTATGTTCTCGGCGAGAGGAACTTTGGAGTGACTTTTGTCGCATGTTGAGGGTTTGTCATATGATCTAATTATGTTATCATTATTGAGGGAACTTGCACTAGTGAAAGTATGAACCCTAGGCCTTGTTTCCAAGCATTGCAATACCGTTTTCGCTCACTTTTACCGTTTGCTACATTGTTGTTTTTTATATTTTCAGATTACAAAAACGTATATCTACCATCCATATTGCACTTGTATCACTATCTCTTCGTCGAACTAGTGCACCTATACAATTTACCATTGTATTGGGTGTGTTGGGGACACAAGAGACTCTTTGTTATTTGGTTGTGGGGTTGTTTGAGAGAGATCATCTTCATCCTACGCCTCCCACGGATTGATAAAGCTTAGGTCATCCACTTGAGGGAAATTCGCTACTGTCCTACAAAACTCTGCGCTTGGAGGCCCAACACGAGTCTTCATGAAGAAGGTTGCGTAGTAGACATCATGCCTCCGCTCGTTGAAGGGCCTGATGGCGCGCTGCTCTTCCAGTTCCCTTGGCCGACGGCGTAAGGTTCCTTGCTGCTCCAGCTGCGTGGGGCTGACAACACATGAATGGAGTGGTGGAGGTGAGGCCCGGTACATGTTCGACGAAATGGCTCAACGCCTTTTTTTTCCCTTTCCCCTACTTTTCCAGTTTTATTACAGCATTCAGAAAAATCATGACCCCGGTCACCAATCTTCACGCAGACTACTGCCAAACATGCCTGCCATTAACACCAGCGACACCTCTGGTAACCTGTGTTGTTTTTTTTGCGAAATTGGAAACATGTGTTGTTAATCATTTTACACGTTTGCACTCATTTTGATTTATACATGGCTGGGCAATTCCTTGATTGCTCAATGCAAGGCACTTTTTTGTGTACTTTATCATCTACTAGTAAGCATGCACGTGCACGCACGTATAATCATAGAAAGAAATTTACTCCATCATCCTAGTTTTTTTTTCGGGCACTCCATCATCCTAGTTAGGACAGAATGATTTCAAATCTTAATTTGTACTACATATAGCTTTTGCAGATATAGTTTTTTCGTGAGCACCATATCTCAATGGACTTCTCAACCATACAGACTTAACAAAAACACATTACATAGCCTAGTCAATTTTGTCCCACAGATTGACAGTTTAGTAACATACACATAGCCAACATCTGGTCATCAGCCCTGGATCCATATACAATAAAATGTGAAAGTAAATTATACATTGAGCATACTTCACCTATTATAGACACTCGAGCATATGAAACGACTCACACAACTTTGTAGGATAAAATCTATGAGATAGTCTGGATTGTCTAGTAATGCACCCAAAAAAATTATGTGTGACTTCACCCAAGATGTAGGTGAACACATTTATTATCTTGAGCACTCGTGTAGGTATCATTTTCTAGCTAGAAAAAAAAAATCAAAACTTGTCAATGGAGCAGTGTCCATGTCGTTCTAGTTAGATATAATCCAAACTTGCCAAGAAATTAGTATTTCCAAGCAATCATGTACACTCAATGCACACCCAAAGAATGCACGCACCAGAATACAATTCAGGCAAGCATCAACACCAACACACATTCTTCTCTTGTTCTTCGATCCCATTTTCATGTACCTCGATATCACGACATCTTCATCTAGATCTTCGCCTCCGCCGACAATAGTCAACATGAGGTACACTCAATGCACACCCAAAGATGCGTGCACCATAATACAATTCAAGCAAGCATCAACACCAACACAAATTCTTCTCTTGTTCTTTGATCCATTTTTATGTACCTCTATATCACGACATCTTCATCTACATCCTCACCTGCGCCGACAATAGTCAACATGAGTTTATTCAGTGACCATGAGCCGATGTATTTTCACAACAAAAGAACATAGAAGCAAGTTTAATGGAACTGTATATATTGTATATACATCATGGGCAAGTTGACTGAAAACTGTTAAGAAAAAACTTGCTGGGAACTACAGATTGTTCAGACACAAGAGAAGGACATCTAGCCTTCACCTTCGATGGCAACACACCTTTGAGAATCTGATTACGTAGAATAGAGTATACACAATAGGCAAATGGTCACAATTATCTCTCCTGCAATGTGAAAGTAGTACATACTCCCTCCGTCCTTGAAAGAGTGTACTTCCAACTTTGTTGGAGGGTCAAGCTATCTCAAAGTTTGACCGAGTTTGTGCAAAAATATATCAATGCTTGTGAAACCAAATAGTTACATGACAAAAATATATTTTATCATGTATCTAATGCTACTAATTTGATGGCATAAATATTGGTCTATTATTGTATAAATATGGTCAAACATAAAAAAGTTTGACTTTCCAACAAAGTTGGAAGTACACTCTTTTAAGGACGGAGGGAGTACACATCTATTCCTCCCAAATCAGAGTATCTTAATTTCAAAAACTTATGACCAGTCCAAAAAGACGTACAAATTATTAGAAAGTCACCACCAAACCGGCAATCAGATAGAAGGGGGAAATGAATTGGCCAAGCCCTCATTAGAGAAAAGAAAATACAAAACATCAGAAGAAATTTTATTGAGCAGTCAGTCACAAAGTGTAAGCTTAAGCTAAAAGAATACAAAAAAAGAGGACGGACAATTACTACCATATTTACACTTCATAGTGCCGCTAATATCATCTCATACTCAAATTGAGTAGCAACATCAAACTAACTATTGCCATGTAATATTTTTTTGAGAAGAGACTCAAAATATCCCAGATCTGATGTTTATACAAGTTTCAGTGAAAAAAAAATGCTTGCACAAGTATGCAGACTGAAAATATATTGACTACCTACATGACAAAATTTTTGGGATTTCACATCAACTCATAATAATATATAGTAGCGAATTGAGGATTTCACATCAACTTACCTAGTACTGCCACAAGTAGCTCCTGAAACAAAACACTACAGAATCAAACAATAATGTTTAGTTTGCAAAGCAGAGTCCATTGAATAGTCATGAAGAGTAGATTGCATCAACAACACATAACTTGAAATGCGGAATTACTAAAATAATCAAACTCAGCAAGCAAGGCAAGGGTACAAGTTAACTAACTGTACGGGCATAGATCATATTGACTTCGGTCTTATGCACATTACCCTGACTAACATGGTCAATAACTCAATATAATAGTCATCTACCAAATTTTTGGGGATGGAAGTTAAAAAGTACAGAAGCATAACAACTCACCTGTTCAAAAATGGATTCGTGCCCGATTTCTACACGACGATATATAGCAGCCATCGATCACATCGGTTCACGTGGGCCGCAACCACCGACCACAGGTCGTGTGAAAATCGTCATGCAAAGGGTCATGTGCACAGTAATATCGTTAAACAAATTCTGAAAAAATTAACACTCTGCATTCACAATAGTCAATACTTAACCAATAAAAGCACCGTGGGTGAGGACTGAGGATCCTATGTTGTTCTGTAATTCTGGACGTGAAGCAAAATTGCTGCTTAGCCTCCTCATCCATGCCCTGAGTATCCTTTTCTCCATACCACATGCTGCATAACAAAAATTGGGGCGTTTACTAACAAAGATTAGAGAACAAAGAATGGTAGAAGAAACCATTACATGGACTGTACGTAGTAGACATAAAAAAAGGAACGACAGAGATAAGTTGTGCAATTGAACATGGAAAAAGAGAGGAGTTGCTACAGGTGGGTGTACATGCAGAGATAAGATGTGCAACTGAACATGGAGGAAAAAGGTTTCAGCGGAGGTGGAACTCACCTCTGCGACGCGTTCTCATTGCCTTCGCCGTCACGTCGCCTCCTAGTTGTTCACTCCCTGCTATTCAGTTTGTGTGGATCATCCTAGGCTTCATGGGCGATTGTGTGCCGTAGGCTGCTGGCGGCGGAGCGGGCAACGCGGGTCGCGATGGCGCTCCACGGGGACCCGATGACGCCTGACTTCCTACTGCTCTCGCCAACCTTCTGCTTCCCGACACTCGAGCGACTTACCTCTCGCTGGCCTTGCTGTAGGGCCACCGGCTGTTCTCCTTGGCCTCGCGAATCGTGGGGGCGCCCGCCTCCTCCTCTTCCAACCACCTCCCGCTCCACCCGAAAGAGATCGCCAAACGGAACGCCTTCGTTGCGACGCGCCTCGCCACCTACTTTCCCGCCGTGTCCGACCTCGCCATCTACTGTCGCGACCCCTCCACGCATTGACGCATGCCAGCCTCGCACCCTGCTGGTGGGCTAAACTCCGCAGCGTCGATCTTTCCGGCGGCGTGGATCTCGACCCACTGCTCCAGGCCTGCCCCGCGCTCACCACGCTCGACCTCTCCAAGTTCTACTGCTGAATGGAGGATGTCATGCTGGCGCTCGATGTGCACCCGACTGCCGCCACCAGACTCACCAACCTCGACCTCGGCCTTGCCAGCGCCTCCAATGGCTTCCATGCCGCCGAGCTCGGGCTATTGCGGTCGCGTGCCCCGGCCACCGGTGGCCATGTCGCCCGGCAGTGTGGGAACGGAGAGAGGGAGATAGATTATTGAGGAGAGGGAGAGAAAAGGAAGGATAGCATTGGGCGCGGCTGACTGGCAGATGAGGTCGGCGGCGGCTTGCAGGAGCGCTGGCCGCGACCAGAGGCGGGCTCAACACGGGGGCAAGCGCACGGAAGGTTGGGAAGGGAGCGGCGGCGGCGATCCGTATTTCTCGATCCAGTGAGGGAAAGTAGGGCCGGGGAGGCATGATTCTGGTGGAATCGACCTGAAAATCAAGGAGCTATGGGCGGGGCCGCAGGGATCGGGACGCGGAGCGCTAGAAGATTGGCAGACGATGGAGTCTGCTCGGCAGAACATTTCATCCGAGACGTTCATCTGGATGGCAGACCTCTGACGTAATATGGACAGTAGGATGTGTTTAGGTTTACTTGATCTGAGAGTCCTGGTTATTCCGTGTACAGTTTGTTGTGTGGCTTTGGGGGAATTTATGTTAGCTCTTTTAATAGTAGTATAGATATAGATATAGATATAGATACGAACGCAGGTTTATCGACTTTTGAATGTTGCTGCTGAACTTCTGAAGTGCCAACGATGTTAGTAGTTTATATGCCAACTTTATGAATTTGTATTAGTCCCCATCGCACGTTGGTTAAAGTCAACTGCTGTGTTTTTTTCTGAGTGAGTATGCCACAGACTTTCCCGCAAAAAAAAAGAGTATGCCACAGACTGCAGGACCTGCTGCTTCTTTCGTTCTTGTTCTCAGAGTGAGAGCTGTGCATTCCCGTTGCATTCAGGTGGCGGAACAAAGACTGCAAATTGGCCGATTCAGGTCTGCCCCTAATGCTAACTATCTCACTATTGTAGATTTAGATGCCTTTATGCTCTAGTATTTCCGACAACTTACTTGAAGAATAATTTTCCTATGTTTTCCTTAAATTTCAGGCTTACTGTTGCGTATTTGAATACATTTAATTTACCTTAAACAATGTGTACTCCTGATGCCCTTCTGATGTTTGTAGAAACTGATCAATGTTCTTGCTAAAGTAATACCAGAGCATCAATTACGATATCTCTAACTGGATGCTCTTAGATATTTTTCAAGCAGCTTAGTGTTGGTGTAAATAATTTATTTGCTGCATAATAAGTTGTCTGCTTGTTCCAACTCAGATTAGGAACACATAGAACAGCATGGTAGTAGCCTAACTGGTATCTGCCTTTGATTGCTGCATTGTGTTATTGCTTTATCTTATTTTAGAATTATCTACCTTGTGCAACTTAAGAACATGATGTGTCCAGCATGAATCTCTCATCAGGTCCTAGTCGAGTTAGCGAACTTAACAGAGAAATGTTTAAGAAAATGATGTCTGGCATTACTAAAAACCTAAAGGTTGTCAACTCCCTTAAAATTTAATCTTGTTCTCCTGTGTTTTTTTTAGGGAAAAACTTTCATGGTGCACGTTATTTCATCATGAACAGACATAAATCATTCATAACATCAAGAATAATAAAACTAGGGGGATCAGAGTCCCAAAAAACACTAGAGTTTGTATCAGAAGCATGTCTAACTAAATTGTGCGCTACATAGTTAGCCTCCCGACGGCAAAGCTGCAAAGTTATATCACCAATCCAGAAAGAAACAATATGCGAGGATTGTTGCATACGCACTCCATACCTCTATATAACTCCACTGAAAGCTTATACCAATCTAGAAATAAGCACATTGGGAGAACATGAACGTTCTCAGAGTTCAGCGAGTGTTGACCGTCGGATCAGATTTTTGATGCGTTCTGGACCATTGGATGTCGCTCCTGGAAGACCTCGGCCGTCGGATGGAGATGATCTACTGCTACAATGAATAGTTGCCGTTTTTCTCTTTTTTTCTCACGCCGGATTTAGTCCTGCGTCTCACTGATGGGTGGGGCCTCTCTCCGGTGGGCCTCGCCTGTCGGTTGCCGTGGCTGGGAGGGTGTTACGTGCGCCCATCGGTGGCTCGAGCGGTGAAATATCCCCTCCCACCGCCCGTGCCACCGCCTGATATTCCGTTGCCCCGCGGTGGGTGTTTTCGGTATTTCATCTTTTGGGTCGCTGCGTGGTGGCCGTGGATTGGTCGTGCTTCGACGAGGTGGGGCGTGGTGGCTGGCCTGGCTCCTCTGCTCCCATTCGCCCCGTTCGCTCCCCCTCCCCTTCGCCGTCCAGTCCGGCCCGGCAGCAGCCATGGACGGAGACGCCCGAAACCCTAGCCCTCCAAGGACGTGCGCCGGCTGCAGGCCATCTCCGGCGAGCTCATCCACGGGTCTCCGACTATGGTGTGTGCACATCGAGCCCGAGATCCTGCGCCTCTCCTCCCGCTTCCTCCACCTCCGCGTCTTCCGAGGCCACGACGCGCAGCCGACCGGGACGGGGCCGTGGGCGAGGGGGCTCAGCCTCGCCCCCCTAGATCTGGATGTCACCGTCGCCGTGGTTTTCCCCCTTCGCCTCTTCTATCCAGCCGTGTGACTCGAGCCAGCAAGATCCAGCAATGGCGCGGCGGCCAACTCTGCCTTCCCGAGCCCGACGAGAAGGGGTTGCGCGGCTATCCCTCCCCATGCGGTGATGGGAAAAGGAGGTGCATTGAGGTGAGTCGCCGCTAGCCTCAACCCTTCTCATATTGCTGCTATCCCTTTCTATGTCACCAAGCTCATATTGCTTCTCTGGTTGACTTTTTCCTCCTCGGTGCTCAATAGGTGAAGCACAAACAGCTCCCATCCTAGCCGTATTTGGCCCTCTCAAGCATGTGCACACAATCTTGTCCTCTTCCTGCTTTCTTCCTCCTTCCAGTGCGCTGCTCCCAGAACTTCTCATTTTGTTTGTGCAGATTTTGTTTCTGTACGCCTCCAAGATGTTCGATGAGAGTCCCAGAAGGCTGTAGGGGAGGAGTGGTCTGTGTAAGGCATGCGGCTTCATTCTTCAAAAAATTAGTTCCAGACAATCATAACAAGATGATTTTCATGGCCTATAATCTCTAAATGATCTTCATATGATGTACTTGAATGACTACTTATATCTTACCTTAAGACTTTTATTCAATCTTGGTATATTTACAATCCCCAGTTTGATTAGTTATTTCAGACCAACAACAATTGTTTATTGTGTTCTTATTTCTGATTTAGTAGTACATCTGATTGGTGCTTTCTTCGTAGATAATAAAAAGTACTGGTAGGTGAACGAGTGTGTTATATGTGCTCATGCTTGCCCATGCTAAATGCTCTCCTCTGGGTAATACTATGATTGCTTTATTCTTAGGTATCTTGGTTAGCATCACTACTACTTTCAGAATTCAAGGTGCATGATCGATGCAGGGTTTTTTTTGCTCGGTTTTCTTATTATAAATAATGGGGTTACTATGACTACCTTGCTACTTGAATATTCACTGTGTATTAGATGTGAGTGATATATGGTCACATTCTTGCATCAGATCGCGCCCTTTTTTATTCTCTTTTTCATGTTTTTATCCCTAACTTTGTTTTGGTACACCTCAGCCTGCTCACTCATTTTTCTGTTGTTGTCTTCCTGATCCAGATTATGCCCAGGTCTATGCTGCCATCGACGCTCCATCTCCGGAGTGATCCTGGTATTTTACTTTGCATGCATCTTTTCTATGGCTCTGTTCTCTTTGTGATGTTCTTTGCTTGAATTAATGCTAATTATGTTGTGCACTTCTGCATATCTGGCTCCTGATGGGAGCCACATTTTATTCCCCTTTTAGTATTGTGAATGCTTTGAAGGAAATATGCCCTAGAGGCAATAATAAAGTTATTATTTATTTCCTAATATGATGATAAATGTTTATTATTCATGCTAGAACTGTATTAACCGGAAACATATACATGTGTGAATACATAGAAAAACATAGTGTCACTAGTATGCCTCTACTTCACTAGCTCGTTGATCAAAGATGGTTGAGTTTTCTAGCCATAGACATGAGTTGTCATTTGATTAACGGGGTCACATCATTAGGAGAATGATGTGATTGACTTGACCCATTCCGTTAGCTTAGCACTTGATCGTTTAGTTTACTGCTATTGCTATCTTCATGACTTATACAAGTTCCCATGACTATGAGATTATGCAACTCCCGATTACCGGAGGAACACTTTATGTGCTACCAAACGTCACAACATAACTGGGTGATTATAAAGGTGCTCTACAGGTGTCTCCGATGGTACTTGTTGAGTTGGCATAAATCGAGATTAGGATTTGTCACTCCGATTGTCGGAGAGGTATCTCTAGGCCCTCTCGGTAATGCACATCACTATAAGCCTTGCAAGCAATGTGACTAATGAGTTAGTCACGGGATGATGCACTACGGAACGAGTAAAGAGACTTGCCGGTAACGAGATTGAACTAGGTATGATGATATCGACGATCGAATCTCGGGCAAGTAACATACCGATGACAAAGGGAACAACGTATGTTGTTATGCGGTTTGACCGATAAAGATCTTCGTAGAATATGTAGGAGCCAATGAGCATCCAGGTTCCGCTATTGGTTATTGACCGGAGACGTGTCTCGGTCATGTCTACATAGTTCTCGAACCCGTAGGGTCCGCATGCTTAAAGTTCTGTGACGATCGGTATTATGAGTTTTTGTGTTTTGACGTACCGAAGGTAGTTCGGAGTCCCGGATATATCACGGACATGACGAGGAGTCTCGAAATGGGCGAGACGTAAAGATCGATATATTGGGCGACCATGTTCGGACACCGGAAAGGTTTCGGACATATACTGGAGTACCGGGGGGTTACCGAAACCCCCCGGGGAGTTAATTGGGCCTCATGGGCCTTAGTGGGAGAAGAGGAGGGGCGGCCAGGGCAGCCGCGCGCCCCCTCCCCCTCTAGTCTGAATTGGACAAGGAGGGGGCCGGTGCCCCCCTTTTTCCTTCTCTTCCTCTCTCCCTTCCTTCCCTTCTCCTACTCCAACAAGGAAAGGAGGAGTCCTACTCCCGGTGGGAGTAGGACTCCCCCCTTGGCGCACCCTCCTTGGTCGGCCGCCTCTCCCCCTTGCTCCTTTATATACGGGGGCAGGGGGCACCTCTAGACACACAAGTTGATATGTTAATCTCTCCCAGCCGTGTGCGGTGCCCCCCTCCACCATATTCCACCTCGGTCATATCATAGCGGTGCTTAGGCGAAGCCCTGCGTCGGTAGCTTCATCAACATCATCACCACGCCGTCGTGCTGACGAAACTCTCCTTCGAGCTCTACTGGATCGTGAGTTCGCAGGACGTCACCGAGCTGAACGTGTGCTGAACGCGGAGGTGCCATACGTTCGGTGCTGAGGATCAGTCGATCGTGAAGATGTACGACTACATCAACCGCGGTGTTATAACGCTTCCGCTTAACGGTCTATGAGGGCACGTGGACGACACTCTCCCCTCTCGTTGCTATGCATCACCATGATCTTGCGTGTGCATAGGAATTTTTTTGAAATTACTACGTTCCCCAACAGTGGCATCCGAGCCAGGTGTTATATGCACGAGTACAACACAAGTGAGTTGTGGGCGATACAAGTCATACTGCTTACCAGCATGTCATACTTTGGTTCGGCGGTATTGTTGGATGAAGCGGCCCGGACCGATATTACGCGTACGCTTACGCGAGACTGGTTCTACCGAAGTTCTTTGCACATAGGTGGCTGGCGGGTGTCAGTTTCTCCAACTTTAGTTGAACCTAGTGTGGCTACGCCCGGTCCTTGAGAAGGTTAAAATAGCACTAACTTGACGAACTATCGTTGTGTTTTTGATGCGTAGGTAAGAACGGTTCTTGCTCAGCCCGTAGCAGCCACGTAAAACTTGCAACAACAAAGTAGAGGACGTCTAACTTGTTTTTGCAGGGCATGTTGTGATGTGATATGGTCAAGACATGATGCTATATTTTATTGTATGAGATGATCATGTTTTGTAACCGAGTTATCGGCAACTTGCAGGAGCCATATGGTTGTCACTTTATTGTATGCAATGCAATCGCCCTGTAATTGCTTTACTTTATCACTAAGCGGTAGCGATAGTCGTAGAAGCAATAGTTGGCGAGGCGACAACGATGCTACGATGGAAATCAAGGTGTCGCGCCGGTGACGATGGTGATCATGACGGTGCTTCGGAGATGGAGATCACAAGCACAAGATGATGATGGCCATATCATATCACTTATATTTATTGCATGTGATGTTTATCCTTTATACATCTTATTCTGCTTTGTTTGACGGTAGCATTATAAGATGATCTCTCACTAAATTTCAAGGTATAAGTGTTCTCCCTGAGTATGCACCGTTGCGAAAGTTCGTCGTGCCAAGACACCACGTGATGATCGGGTGTGATAAGCTCTACGTTCAAATACAACTGGTGTAAGCCAGTTTTGCACACGCAGAATACTCGGGTTAAACTTGACGAGCCTAGCATATACAGATATGGCCTCGGAACACTGAGACCGAAATGTCGAGCGTGAATCATATAGTAGATATGATCAACATAGTGATGTTCACCATTGAAAACTACTCCATCTCACGTGATGATCGGACATGGTTTAGTTGATTTGGATCACGTGGTCACTTAGATGATTAGAGGGATGTCTATCTAAGTGGGAGTTCTTAAGTAATATGATTAATTGAACTTTAATTTATCATGAACTTAGTACCTGATAGTATTTTGCTTGTCTATGTTGTTGTAGATAGATGGCCCGTGCTGTTGTTCCGTTGAATTTTAATGCGTTCCTTGAGAAAGCAAAATTGAAAGATGATGGTAGCAATTACACTGACTGGGTCCGTAACTTGAGGATTATCCTCATTGCTGCACAGAAGAATTACGTCCTGGAAGCACCGCTTGGTGCCAGGCCTGTTGCAGGGGCAACACCAGATGTTATGAACGTCTGGCAGAGCAAAGCTGATGACTACTCGATAGTTCAGTGTGCCATGCTTTATGGCTTAGAACCGGGACTTCAACGACGTTTTGAACGTCATGGAGCATATGAGATGTTCCAGGAGTTGAAGTTAATATTTCAAGCAAATGCCCGGATTGAGAGATATGAAGTCTCCAATAAGTTCTACAGCTGCAAAATGGAGAATAGTTCTGTCAGTGAACATATACTCAGAATGTCTGGGTATAACAATCACTTGATACAACTGGGAGTTAATCTTCCGGATGATAGTGTCATTGACAGAATTCTTCAATCACTGCCACCAAGCTACAAGAGCTTTGTGATGAACTATAATATGCAAGGGATGGATAACACAATTCCCGAGCTCTTCGCGATGCTAAAAGCTGCGGAGGTAGAAATCAAGAAGGAGCATCAAGTGTTGATGGTCAACAAGACCACCAGTTTCAAGAAAAAGGGTAAAGGGAAGAAGAAAGGCAACTTCAAGAAGAACAGCAAACAAGTTGCGGCTCAGGAGAAGAAACCCAAGTCTGGAACTAAGCCTAATACTGAGTGCTTCTACTGCAAACAGACTGGTCACTGGAAGCGGAACTGCCCCAAGTATTTGGCGGATAAGAAAGTATGGCAAGGTGAACAAAGGTATATGTGATATACATGTTATTGATGTGTACCTTACTAATGCTCGCAGTAGCACCTGGGTATTTGATACTAGTTCTGTTGCTAATATCTGCAACTCGAAACAGGGACTACAGATTAAGCAAAGATTGGCTAGGGACGAGGTGACGATGCGCGTGGGAAATGGTTCCAAAGTCGATGTGATCGCGGTCGGCACGCTACCTCTGCATCTACCTTCGGGATTAGTTTTAGACCTGAATAATTGTTATTTAGTGCCAGCGTTAAGCATGAACATTATATCTGGATCTTGTTTGATGCGAGACAGTTATTCATTTAAATCAGAGAATAATGGTTGTTCTATTTATATGAGTAATATCTTTTATGGTCATGCACCCTTGAAGATGGTCTATTTTTATTGAATCTCGATAGTAGTGATACACATATTCATAATATTGAAGCCAAAAGATGCAGAGTTGACAATGATAGTGCAACTTATTTGTGGCACTGCCGTTTAGGTCATATTGGTGTAAAGCGCATGAAGAAACTCCATACTGATGGACTTTTGGAATCACTTGATTATGAATCACTTGGTACTTGCGAACCATGCCTCATGGGCAAGATGACTAAAACGCCGTTCTCCGGAACAATGGAGCGAGCAACAAATTTGTTGGAGATCATACATACTGATGTATGTGGTCCGATGAATATTGAGCCTCGCGGCGGGTATCGTTATTTTCTCACCTTCACAGATGATTTGAGCATATATGGGTATATCTACTTAATGAAACATAAGTCTGAAACATTTAAAAAGTTCAAAGAATTTCAGAGTGAAGTGGAAAATCATCCTAACAAGAAAATAAAGTTTCTACGATCTGATCGTGGAGGAGAATATTTGAGTTACGAGTTTGGTCTTCATTTGAAACAATGTGGAATAGTTTCGCAACTCACGCCACCTGGAACACCATAGCGTAATGGTGTGTTCGAACGTTGTAATCGTACTTTACTAGATATGGATTAGGATTTGTCACTCCGATTGTCGGAGAGGTATCTCTGGGCCCTCTCGGTAATGCACATCACTATAAGCCTTGCAAGCAATGTGACTAATGAGTTAGTTGCAAGATGATGCATTACGGAACGAGTAAAGAGACTTGCCGGTAACGAGATTGAGCTAGGTATTGAGATACCGACGATCGAATCTCGGGCAAGTAACATACCAATGACAAAGGGAACAACGTATGTTGTTATGCGGTTTCACCGATAAAGATCTTCGTAGAATATGTAGGAGCCAATATGAGCATCCAGGTTCCGCTATTGGTTATTGACCGGAGACGTGTCTCGGTCATGTCTACATAGTTCTCGAACCCGTAGGGTCCGCACGCTTAAAGTTCTGTGACGATCGGTATTATGAGTTTTTGTGTTTTGATGTACCGAAGGTAGTTCGGAGTCCCGGATATGATCACGGACATGACGAGGAGTCTCGAAATGGTCGAGACGTAAAGATCGATATATTGGACGACCATGTTCGGAGACCGGAAAGGTTTCGGACATATACCGGAGTACCGGGGGGTTACCGGAACCCCCGGGGAGTTAATTGGGCCTCATGGGCCTTAGTGGGAGAAGAGGAGGGGCGGCCAGGGCAGCCGCGCGCCCCCTCCCCCTCTAGTCCGAATTGGACAAGGAGGGGGGCGGTGCCCCCCTTTTTCCTTCTCTTCCTCTCTCCCTTCCCTTCTCCTACTCCAACAAGGAAAGGAGGAGTCCTACTCCCGGTGGGAGTAGGACTCCCCCCTTGCCGCGTCCTCCTTGGCCGGCCGCCTCTCCCCCCTTGCTCCTTTATATACGGGGGCAGGGAGCACCTCTAGACACACAAGTTGATATGTTGATCTCTCCCAGCCGTGTGTGGTGCCCCCCTCCACCATATTCCACCTCGGTCATATCGTAGCGGTGCTTAGGCGAAGCCCTTCGTCGGTAGCTTCATCAACATCATCACCACGCCGTCATGCTGATGAAACTCTCCTTCGAGCTCTACTGGATCGTGAGTTCGCGAGACGTCACCGAGCTGAACGTGTGCTGAACGCGGAGGTCTCGTACGTTCGGTGCTGAGGATCGGTCGACCGTGAAGACGTACGACTACATCAACCGCGTTGTTATAACGCTTCCGCTTAACGGTCTACGAGGGCACGTGGACGACACTCTCCCCTCTTGTTGCTATGCATCACCATGATCTTGCGTGTGCGTAGGAAATTTTTTGAAATTACTACGTTCCCCAACATGCTTGTGGTTGTAGATTGACATTATTGAAGCAAGGACCCTGTGTAAATAAATGTTACAGGTGACCACATGCGGGTAGGCTCGTTGGTTAGGAATTACGTAGCCTTGGTACCCCAGACCAATATATTCAGTTAATTGGTTTTTAATCTGGATACACCGAGCAAAATTGTATATGCTAGCTCAGTTGTGTATAAATTTGTTTTTATAATAGTCAGATCCAACCTTTGTATTTGCTTTGCTTGTTGTACTTTGGTTAGAAGCAAATAATGTGATGTTGTCCAGTTGTGATGTCCACACTATCAATATCAAAGTGTACAGGTCTATTCCTTTTTTTTATCATTTTCACTTAATCTTCCCTGTCCTGTTCATTTTTTAAACTGAGTATTGTATGAGGTCCTACACTCTTCCAGCTTGCTATATTTGTTAAACACATACTGCAATGGTGGGTGATTACTTTAGTTTCATATTTTGACAAGATAGTCTTTCTGTATGTCAAGTAAAACCATGGAAAATGACTGATGGGGAAGAGTTGTTGTGTTTTAGGAGCAATGTACACGATACATATGCCGTCCTCATTGGTCAACAACTCAATGGATAAAAGCCATGGGTGCATGTTCTCTTTACAAAGTAGAAGTGAAAACCTTCATGTGTTTCAGAAGGCATGCTTACTCGTGGTGATGCCGAACTTTTCTTATTGCAAATGTTGCTGGCGGTGTCATGTCACTATCACCAGTTTAGTTCATGAATATTTCAGTTGTAGCAAATGATCATGCCTTAATAATCTGCATTCATAGTTGTTTGATTCTATCATCCTTGCTTCTCTTTTTTTCTACTCAGTTACACCAGGCAGATCAATGATTTTTTTGTTGCCTTGAGTTTTAATTGTTCCGTCACTACCCGCAGTTGTTATGTTCGTTTCTCCAACCCATGGTTGATAACTAAGATTTCGAAAGCAATGGAAGAGATACGAGGGAGGAAGTATCCGTTTGAGTGATAAGTAATTCCGGACGTAGGGAGTATTTGTTTATAAGTTCCATTGCTATTTTCCCTTGAGTGTCGTGGATGCTTGATGTTTTACATTATTGGTATTGATCAATGATGAAATCTTTTGTTTTATTATTAGTGTTGTATGCTTCATGCAGATGTAGTTGCTCTTGGCTGATAGAGCAAAACAGTCTTTTGCGGACATTATTCAGGTCAAGAATTCATGGTAATACAGGATGATCTACTTTGCACTCCATGCCAAATTATTCAGTTACTCAGTTGTTAACATGCACAGAGCCAAATTATATAAGATGAAGTTGTTGTATATATGTATGTTTTTTTATAATCATCAGATTCAACCTTTGCGCTTGCTTTGCCTGTTGTAGTTTGCTTAGTAGAAAATAATGTGTTTAAGGTCTGTTGATGGTCGTTCTTCATCTAAAGGCTACTTTACAAGCCATGTTTGGTGTTCTATTTTCTTATTTATGTAATAGGATTTTAGTGCAGATGGTCATGGGACAGCTAAAGCCAACAATGTTTAAACCTTTTCTGGGCATTATAATTGAAAAGTAACCTAAAATCCTTAATTTCATCAAGCTAGCTATCTAAAAAATGCTTAGCACTATTGCTAATATACCATCCTATAGGTGCTTAAAGATCTACTTATGAATCAGTTGCATTTCCTTTGTTGAGGAACTTCCAAGGAAGTGAAAAACTGGGAACAACAGCTAGGTCTGTCTGTCCCATGAACAAGACATTAGTCAGCGCACGAGGCGGCGGAACTGGCGGACGTGTGTGCGTGTGCGTCAAGTCAAGCACGGCCGCGCTGATGGACGCCGTCACCGTCGACGGCAGAAGCGCAAGTCGCAGCTCACGCCGTTGCTCCGTTGGGGTCACCATCGTGAGCGGTCGTTGTACTCGTGTTGCACATGCGCTCCAGTACTGCATCCCGGGTTCCACTCTCATAGATGTCCATATATACACAGTTCTGATCTCCTTTTTTTCTGCTGCTCCTTACAATGTACAACAGTCGTTGATGCAGTAAGAGCTCATTGTCGTGTCCGCCAGCTGAGCGGCAAGCCAGAGCTGCAAGTCGCTGAACATGGTCGTGCTATTGTGAGGATCTCATGTCTCTCACTCTGTATCTCTCATCAGCCCGTTCAACTGTGTGTATGGCCAAGGCAGTCAATTCTTTGTTGTTGGCTGATTTTGATCTTGAGGCTTATCTGTTATTTCAAGGCAACTCCCTTGGGCATGTAGTGAGGATGGCTTATGTTCAAGCACCTCATGGAATGTATGCTTCTTGATGCTCCGGTCCTAAGAAATTGCATGAAGCTGGTGTCTGGTGAGCGATCGGGCCTTGACCATAGAGCCTTTCTTTTCTTCTGCAGCTCATGCTTTACAGAAGTGTCTACATGCATTTTCTAACTTGTGTTGCACCTACTTTCTGCGAAATTCTCATGCATTGTCTCGATAGGGAGCTATTTAGCCAAATGAGGTATTCAACTGGACTACTTCCTCCGTTCCTAAATATAAGTCTTTGTAGAGATTCTACTATGAACCACATACGGATGTATATAGATGCATTTTAATTGTAGATTCATTCATTTTGCTCCGTATGTAGTCCATCTATGAAATCTCTACAAAGACTTATATTTAGGAACGGATGGAGTACATATTTAGATTCTTAGAAGAGCTAGACAGTGCCTGCATTGTCTAGACAGCTACCTAGCAAAATGGGTTATTCGACTGAACAGTTCTGTACGAATGATTGCCTTGGTGTTAGTAACCTACGTATTCAGATTCCTGCATGAGCTTGACAGAAATTCGAATATGTAGGTGCAGTCTCACACAAAGAAAGAGAAAAGACTCGGTGTCAACGACTCATGAATGGAAATAAAAACACGAGCGGGAATCATTTGCTGTTTTCCCTAGCTTAGAGTATAATTATATGATCGCTTCACGGTTCTTTCCCTGAAGATGTTTGGTATATGCTCATCTTGTACATTTTACCCTTTGGCTAATTGCCCCCTTTTTTTCCTTTTTCACTGTTCTCCTGTGATGAAAGAGCTTCTAACGATCTTGCAGTCAAGGGCAAAAAAAACTCACAAAAATATGAGCCCTGTGACCATGATCCGCTTGCAGCAAATCTGGCTTATTCGCTCTCTATTGGGAATATTTCTTTTGGCATGTTGGTTATCCCTTTGCACTGAACTGCATTATTGAATCGAAAGGTAGCTATATCATGGGAATGTAAAATTTCATATTTATTCACATGGTTGCGGATTATTATTCTTTATTGTGATTTAGAAAGTTTAATTTTAGTGACATGTGGTTGTAATGAGTTAGACAATAACCCGCATATGTTGTTAATCCGAAGTCATATTACACAGTTTCATCTTGACAGAAGTTACTCCAGTTGTATGTATGTATCATCCTTTTCCTACTCAAGTATCAAGTGGCTGATATGTTGCTCTCACCTACATCATCTTTTCTTGCAGGCACCTTTTCTTAGCTGCAATATTCATTTGGATCTCTCAGCAACATATATTTTCTACTTAATACTCTACAGGCATAATGTTACTGATTTGTTTCCAGTCTATCTGAATTTTGTATAGCTTTTATAGTGCCTATGCTCATGAGCTAATTCTGATATTTTTTGTAGAGCTTCCATATTATCATTAGGAAGAATAAGCCTGTCATGTATTGTCCACTGCTAATTGCATTAGCTTTGTCTCGGAAGTTCTCTGTAATGGTCAGCTATTAGCTATCGTAGATGTTCTTTGATTAACGAAAACAGTGCCTTACTATTATCGATGTTTCTAGAGAAGCGTTTCCAATTGTCTGTCATCTCAATTGTATTTATGAGCAGATAAAACATCTACTGTAACACCTGCTGGTATGAACTACTTGGCTATATTTACGTAACTTATATGTTTATGTTTTGTACTATCTGATGCAAGTCAGTTGTCCTGAGCAAACATTGTGCCCTGCTTTTGGTACAAATTGTGCCTTTATGCTTTATAGTGAAATTGCGGTTTTCCTGGGCAACAACTACACTTTGTTTTTTATGTATATTTAATCAGTATGCTCTATACATATTTATTTTGTGTGGTTACTCTATACTAAACATATCTCTTGAACTAAAAGTTTCATTGTATTGTCGAATATGTGCGGTGAACCATGCCTCCTGCTAACCGATCATTACCTGTTTGACCACATAGTTGGAACTGGCACCCCGCGCCATGGCGCGCTCCTGATAGTTCCAATGAATCAGCTACGAATTCAAGACACGCCGCAGTTTGTTCATTGAAAGCTTATACCTCAGCTACGAATATATAACTCCATTGAAAGCTTATACCTCAAGGGGTGGTTTACAAAGTTTGTTCTTCTAAATTCTAATCCAGGCATGCGATGCACGTCCCCTACAATCTCTCAGGCATCCGGCCACTAGGCTAACGCCTGTAATTGACGACGACGCCGTTGACGGCCGGCGCCGCCGTGCTTTCTCCGACTGGACCCGAGGTAAAAGCGACAATACTTCCAGGCCCTCATCGGTGACCAAGCAGCCCTCTGGAGTCTGACACGCCTTTGACGACGATGCCGCCGCCGTAGCCGCGGTCCTGTCTTAGTATTTGATTCGTCATGCGAGGGAGTCCCTTCCTTTGGAGGGTCTGGACTCTGGAACCCGAGGTAACAGCGACAGCACTTCCAGGTCCTTGGCGTTGCGAAGCAAGGCGGCGACGGATGGGGCCGCGTCGGCGGTGACCAGGCTGCCCTCGAGGATCAGCTGCCTGAGGTGCGTCAGGTCACGCAGGACGCTCGTGAGCAAGCTGCTGTAGGAGGCCACCGAAAGGCGCAAGCAGAGGTCAAGACGCGCCAGCTTCTCGCACCGGCCGATGAGGGCCATGACCGGAGCAACTTCCGGCGGTTCTTCTCCACAGATGCCTTGGCAGATCTCAATCCTAACCGCCGCGACGGCCGTGTAATCTGCGACGACGATGAACGACGACCCGCGAGGAGGAAGGCCGCCTTTGTAGTGCAGCGACCGGAGGCAGGTGGTGCGCAGCTCGACGGCGGTGGCATTGTGGCAGCAGATCATGGCGAAGCTACGCAGGCACGGGCTGGTCACCGCGAGCTCCTTGACGCTCGCGCACTCCTCAGGTCGGCGAGGCGCGGGCAGCTCGAGAGCAGCTGCTGCAGCAGCCCGTCTCGGGCCGTGACCCTGTCGAGGTGGAGCGTCTCCAGCGACGCCATGTCCACGCTGCCCGGCAGGTCGAGCGCCCAGCACGACAGGCGCAGGCGGCGGAGCGTGCGGCAGCGGAAGGTTTGGCGCGGCGTTACGGTGTACATCCAGGAATCGTCTTGGTCCGGCGATCGGCGGAACGGGCAGAGCGGGCCCGGGGCGGCCTCGTCGTACCTGAGATCGATGTCGAGGTCCTCGACGCCGGAGGCGACGGCGGTGGCGATCCACTGGTCGAGCAGGTCGTACGGGACGTGTAGGACGCCGCCGAGACGGAGGACGCGGATCGGCGTCTCCGCCCCCTTGCCGAGGATCGCGCACGCCACCTGGTGGTCGAAGCAGACCTTGAGGTCGGCCATGCGGTCGGCCCGCCCGCCTGTCTTGGTGTCGACGAGGTGGACGACGGGGACGCCCTCGTGGACGTAGCGCCACCGGCTGGAGAGCGCGCTGGTGCGCACGGCCTCGTCGGTCACGAGGTGGGAGAGGACGCGCACGAGCGCCTTGTCGGGCAGAGCGCTCAGCCGGTCTCCTCCCGATGCCATCTTCGACGCCGAGATCAGATCATCGGATGCCATCTCGATGCCTGCCTATTTATCTCTCTCGTCGATAAGTTAACCTAACAATTGTACTACGATTCTTAAGTCGGTTCCAACTGAACCCGCAAATTACGCGCTCGTTTAGTCGGTAGCCTTCTTATCTACGGAGTATATATATAGTCGCAGATCGACGGCTCAATTGCCAGATCGGATCCAAACCAAAACAACCGGGCGATCGAGAGATGGCATCGCCGTCGCTGTCGCCGTCGGCGCGCGCGCCGAGGGATCGCCTGAGCGACCTCCCGGACTTCTTGCTCGGCAACATCCTCTCCTACCTCCCCACCAAGGAGGCCGGCTGCGCGGCGGGGCTGTCCCGCCGGTGGCGCAACATCTTCTGCAACGTGCACGCCATCTCGTTCGAGGAGCGCGAGGGCGAGAGGGCCAAGGACTGGGACACCTTCTACTACGAGGCCGAGGAGAGGAAGAGCTGCAGCGGCGTGATCCTCGACGACGTCTGCTCCGCGCTCCTCTGCCGCCGCCGCACCGCCGGCGCCCACGTGCCGCTGCGCAGCTTCCGCTTCGCCTTCGACGACTGCCACCACTGGAACGCCGTGCACGTCGACCAGTGGCTCACCTACGTGCTGCGGACCAACCGCCATCACGAGCTCCACCTCGACCTCTGCTTCTGGCTCGGCCCCATCTGCCGGCGCCGCAAGCGTGATCGCTACGGGGGCGAGGAAGAAGAAGAGGTGGGCAGCGGCACCGACAACTCGGACGCCGAGGAGGAACGGAGGAAGTGGAGACCGTGGTCCTATGTCCTCCCACGAGGGCTCTTCTCGTGCACCGCCATACGGACGCTGCGCATCAGCAACTGCCGGATGAATCTGCCCAAGACCGTCGAGCTGCCGTTCCTCGAGACGCTGAGCATCACCGCCCCGCGCCGCGACGGCGGGAGAAGCGTCCAGCGGCTGATCTCGAGCTGCCTCCGCCTCGTCGACCTGACGCTGCAGTCCATCGACCGCCTCACCACCGTCTCCGTCCTCGACAAGCGCCTCCGCCGGCTCGCCATCCGCTGCTGCCACAGCCTGAGGACCGTCCACATCGACGCGTCGGAGCTGAGGTCGCTGGACTACTCCGGCGCGGCGCCCGCAGAGTCGCTGCTCTCCCTGCACGGCGCAGCAGGGATCCCATCCTGCACCGTCAACTTCTGCCAAGCACCGTCCTCTGAGTCAGAGCGCGACAGGTTCACGAGGTTCATGGAGAAGATCTCTGCCGCGAGGAACCTGCACCTGCACCACCAACACTTGCCCTACAGCTGCTTCGAGGGCTTCCCCTCCTTCTCCAGCCTGACGCGGCTGGCGCTGCAAGGTGCTCTACTGATCCCCGGCGCGATGCGCCGGGTCCTGGAGCAGGCGCCCAACCTGGAGATCCTCACGCTGCTCATGGAGTTCTCCACGGTTCCCGAAAGGCTCACGGCCCCCGACGAGTCGAGCTTCTCGGTGCCGTGCTTGCGGAGCCGGGTGAAGGAGATCAACATGGTTCATTACCAGGGTGATGCGCTGCAGAGGATGATGGCCAGGCTCTTGTTCCGGAACGCGCTGGTCCTCGAGAGGATGTGCGTCGTGCTCGTCAAGGGGCCGTTCGCGTTGCAGTATGGGCTCAAGAAGGAGATCGAAGGCTGGATGGTGGCCGGCCACGTCGAGAAGGTTTTCCTTTGATCGGTCGGTTTTGTTTTAGCTTCTATGGAATAATTGCGCTGTAGCCCCATGCCCACTTTATGTGTTGCCGAGAAATTGCTTTTGGTTAATAAAAACAGGTTCGGTTGTGATATGAGTTTTACACATTATATTGAGTGAATTGCGAAAAACCACCACATTGACGCATATGTTTGCAGAAAACAACGGTTTACAAATTTATGGCAGAAATCACTGATTCTCGGCTTAATCTTTTGCAAAAAACACTAACTGATCGTTTTGGGCATTTTAACCTTGATTATGACATGTGGGGACCGTATTTGATGACGTGGCGTAACAGCTCACGTTAGATGGCGTTTGGTCTAATATTACATAGTAGTCTCTGGAATTTTACATAGACACCCCTCAACCATAAAGTGAAAACGCAATTAGACCCATGTGCACGGAACCTCCAACACGGTGGGCTCTCGAGCACCAGGCAGGGCTAGGAGAACTGCGTATGCCCGCGCGCCGCAACTTGCCGGCGACGAGCAGGCCACCGCCGACGAGCAGGTCCACGCTTCCGCCATTGCGCTGCCGCCATCCTTGCTCGAGCTCCACGCTGCTTTTTCTCTCGGCCACGGGGAAGGACATGACCTGCTCGAGCACCACGGCAGTGGACGTGGTCGGACCGACGCGGCCTTCCGTCCTTCGCCCTGACGACCACGGCGGCAAGGACGCTGCGGTGCGCACGGCTCACGCCGGGAAGGGGCACCGGCAGCGGGGCCAGGGTGGCCAGGCTTGTCGCAGCGTCCGAGGTCCTCGAGGCCAGCGAGCACGCCGGGGCATCCGCCGGGAGAACGAGGGACAAAGAAGAACAAGTTGGGCATCCATCAGGAGCGAGAGGGATTTGGATCCCGATCCGGATCAGGGAGTGAGAGGGATTAATCGTTTTTAGAATGGGAAGGAGTTTTTGGCAAAAAGACCTTGTCTAATGCCGTTTATCACGAACCGTTACGCCACATCAGCACACAGCGGGCTTCATCTGTCATAATCGTCATCAAAACGGATAAAGCCATCAACTAGTGTTTTTTGCAAAAGATTAAGCCAAAAATCAGTGGTTTCTGGTAAAAATTCGTAAATCAGTGTTTTCTGCAAACTTAGGTGTAAATGTGGTGGTTTTCTGCAATTCACTCCATTATATTACTCTCTTCGTCCCATAATATAAGAGGCTTTTTACAGATAGGAGGGAGTTTATATATTAAAAAAAAGCAGTAGCTTCGTTCCGACAGGGCGCGGCGAGAGGATCGATCGGCGACGAGCGAACACATCAGTGTGCTTAGCGAATCCACTAATGATCGTTGTGTCACCTTTGTCGAAGGAAAAATAACATTTATACGCACATCCTGACCGATGATGCCACCTGAAAAATTGAATCTCAAAGCACATCTCTTTTCCTCCTCTGACGTATATCTCTACTTCACTATTACAAAAATGGCTATAGCTAATATGGACATTAATGGCGCATCATATATGTGGTGCGCCACTGCTATAGCAGTGGCGCACCAGATATAGGTGCGCCATTAGTAATCAAAACAGTAATGGCGCACCAGGTAAAAAGTGTGACATTAGGTGCGCCATTAGTAAGTTGACCTAGTAATGGCGCACCTTCACAAAGTGCGCCATTACTATGTGTATGACTTGGTCAAACTTAGTAATGGCGCATTTTGCATAGGTGCACCATTATTATGTCAAACTTAGTAATGGCATACCTATACAAAGTGCGTCATTATTAACTGCGCACCTTCACAAAGTGCGTCATTACTAAATGCAACCCCCCCTCGCCGTGGACCGCCTTTTCAGTTTTATAAAAAATAAAAGAAAATAATGGAAATGTCAAAAAAATAAAAGAAAATAAGTTTCCCATGTGATATGTGGTCTAGTTGTTGGGAAAATTTACAAATATGAATTTCGACTTTATTTGCAAAATCTCTCTGGAATTTGGTAAAATGGGCATAACTTTTGCATACGAACTCGGATTAAAAAGTTTTTTATATGAAAAATCATCTACTCGAAAAGTTACATCCGAATTCAACTGTGGGAACCTCGTTGAAGATTTTTAGAATCCCCAAAAACCTAACAGAATAAAAGATACGGGGCTTTTAAGATCTAGAGGGGGGAATGGAAAAAAATTCAAACTTAGTAATGGTGCACCATTTTCTAGGTGCGCCACTACTAACAGAAAAAAAATTGGTTTCAATTTTTTTTTTGAAAAAATGTTCAAAATATGATACGTAATATGACCGGGAAGTTTGAAATATTTTATCAAAATTTCATCACACTCATGAACATGAACAAAGTCCTAGACATCAACAAGGTTTAATAGGATTGATATGATAGATATATCAACAAGTGCCTGTTAAGTGAGCTGGTGCTGGGGTTGGATAGAACTGCGAAGTTAAGCGTGCTCGGGCTGGAGTAGTGTGAGGATGAGTGACCTTCCGGGAAGTTTGACCACGGAGTGCGATTTGACTTGAGATTAAGCATATTGACCCGAGATTAAGAAAAAAACGAAAATAAAATTTCTGAAAAAAATTTGAAAAAAATATTTCTGAAAAAAATTTGAAAAAAATTGTTAGTAATGGCGCGCTTCTATGTGGTGCGTCATTACTAAGTCAGATAGTATAGTGGTGCGCCGCTATTATCTGGGATACTAATGGCGCACTAGAGGTGCGCCATTACTATTTGTTACTAGTGGCGCACCTATAGTGCGCCATTAATAGCAAAAACGGGTGCGCCACTAACAGCCTTTTTTCTAGTAGTGCTTTCTCTTTCTCCTACGTCAAGCAACACTAGCATGAGCATGAACAACACCCAGAGCACGTCAAACTGTTGGCACCATTCCTGGCAACTTCTCCTCCTCGCCGCCATTCTCCGCCCTGGCTTCTCGTCTTGTGTCCCGCATCCCCCTAGCATCACTACAAAAAAAGACACATCCGTGACATTTTGGGCTAAACGAATTTTTTTTCTGTCATACTTATGACACTTCTATGACGATAATTGTGACAAAATCCGGTATCATCATAGATGTGGTGGGGTCCTACTTCTATGACAAAAATCATGACAGAAAATGGGCTTTTCGTCCTGGGCGGGCCGGAGACGCAGCTGCATGACATTCTTTGGGCCGTCCATGACGGAAAAAACCGTGGTAGAAGCGAGGGCGAGGAAAATATCGGGGTGTTCCCGGTTACGGTGGGTGGTCGGGGCCGAGCGATGCACGCTTCTCTCGTACACGCACGCGCGTGGGTGCGAGGCGTTGGGCTCTAACTGAACCCGAGCGATTGCACTATAGGCTACGCGTTACTGAACTCGAGCGATCGATCGATGGCTATTAACTGAACCCGATCGAGCGATTCCTTCGCTACTGCTGCTAACTGAAGCCGATCGATGCTGCCTCTGGATGAACAGTGAGCGTTGCTGGGGGGTTTGGATGAACAGTTCCCGGTGGGGGTGGATGAACAGTGAGCATTGCTGGGGGGTTGGATGAACAGTTCCCGGTGGGGGTGGATGAACAAGACCCCATGGTGTTGCCTCTGGATGAACAGGACCCCGATCGATCGAGCCGGTTGGGGCTGGATGAACAGGACCCCGTGGAGGGCTGGATGAACAGGACCACCTCGTGGAGGGCTGGATGAACAGTAGATGGTGGAGGGCTGGATGAACAGTAGCCCGTGGAGGGGTGGTTGAACAGGAGCCCGTGGAGAGGGCTGGTTGAACAGTAGCCGGTGGAGTAGCGCGCGGTGGATGCTGGATGAACAGGAGCCCGTGGATGAACAGTCGCAGGTGGAGGCTGGAGGAGGTCGACGGTGGATGAACAGTAGCCCGTGGAGGCTGGAGGGGGTCGACGGTGGAGATGAACAGTATCCCGTGGAGTCCCGTTTTGCGGTACGCCACACCCCTCCCGATGAACAGGACCCCTGTTTCGACCGTAGAGCTCCAACACAAGTCCGTTTCCTTCGTTTTGCGGTTCGCCACACCCCTCCCGATCAACAGGACCCCCGTTTCGACCGTAGGAGGTCCATTTCCTCCGTTTTGCGGTACTCCAGACCCCTCCCGATGAACAGGATCCCGTTTCGAACATGGCCGGTCGAACACAAGGCCGTTTCCTCCGTTCTGCGGTACGCCAGGCCTCATTTCCATCGGCTATTCCGTCCAAGCCGGTTGGCTCCCACGCGTTCCGTTGCCTCTCGATGAATACGACGCATTCCATTGCCTCCCCATGAACACGACGACGCAGTTTCTCCGTTCCGACCCAGCCATGTACACGAGCCCTGGCCGTACGTACGCGTGAGTAGGCGTTCGAGACCCCGCCCGTATGTACGTACGTGGCCGTATTTACTTTCTTGCACCCTGGCCGCTGTACGTACGTGTACATGCTACGTGTGCGCCTCTACATCGACCAATATGTACGTACACGTTCGCGACCAGAATGACAACGCTATGTACGCTTCGACCAGGTGGGTCCCGGCTGTCAGGCACTTCCTTGTGTGCGAAGATGTAGCTGGTGGGTCCCAGCAGTCAGGGGGTGAATCATTTTTTTTGCCCGGACGCACTTCCTTGCGTGCGAAGATGTCGCTGGTAGGTCCCAGCAGTCAGGGGGGAAATGTTTTTTTTCGTGAAATACGGTTGCCCGTCCGGTGGGTCTCAGCTGTCAAGTGGAGGAATCATTATTTTCCGCGTAATAAGGAGGCACTTCCTTGCTGCGGCCATGGACCCAGCTGTCAGCCTCTCCACGTACAATCCACGTCCGATGGAAGCCGTTCCTTGACCACGTTGACCACGCCGCGCCGAGAGCACCAGGGCGGTGGACGACGGCGAGGCCTAGGAAGGGGACGACGTGGAGCCGGGGAAGACGCGGCAGTGGAAGCCCGCGTGGAGAGGAGTACGAGGGTTCACTGGTTCGGCTGCGGTGTGAGGCTGCCGTAGCCGCAGGGCCTGGCCAGCGGTGGGAATAGTAGGGGGCGGTGAGGCCTCCGCGGCAGCACAGCCGGCCACGGGAGGCAGGAGCATGCGGCACGACCGGCGCTGCTTTGGGCGGCTGGAACAAGAAGACCAAAGGTTGAAGAAGCACTACGGCTGTTGGATGGACATCGTACGGTCACTGGAGCTAGAATCGTTCATATTGACTAAGTTGACAAAGCACTCCGTCCCCGTCAACTTAGTAGGCCCACAAGTCAGCCTCCCACCAAGGTGGGTCCCAACTAGCAGGTGGAGTATTCATTTTTTTGCGTAATAAGAAGGCACTTCCGGTGGGTCCGAGCAGACAGCGGGGGGAACATTTTTTTCACGAAATACGGTGGCCCATCCGGTGGGTCCCAGCAGTCAGGGGGGAAACGTTTTTTCGCCAAATACGGTGGCCCGTCCGGTGGGTCCCTGCTGTCAGGTGGAGGACTAATTATTTTCCGCGTAATAAGGAGGCACTTTCTTGCCGCTGCCGTGGACTCAGCTGTCAGCCTCTCCACGTACAGTACTCTTCCGATGGAAGTCGTTCCTTGACCATGTTGACCACGCCGCGCCAAGAGCACCAGGGCGGTGGACGACGGCAAGCGGCGAGGCCTAGGAAGAGGATGGCGTGGAGCCGGGGAAGACGCGGCAGTGGAAGCCCGCGCGGAGAGGAGTACGAGGGTTCACTGGTTCGGCTGCGGTGTGAGGCTGCCGTCGCTGCAGAATAACAGGGGGTGGGTGAGTGGAGGGATGGCCTGGCCAGCGGTGGGAGTAGTAGGGGCGGTGAGGCCTCCGCGGCAGCACAACCGGCCACGGGAGGCAGGAGCAGGCGGCACAACCAACGCTGCTTTGGGCGTCTGGAGCAAGAAGACCAGAGGTTGAAGAACCACTACGGCCGTTGGATGGACATCGTACAGTCACTGCAGCTAGAATCGTTCATATTGACTAAGTTGACAAAGCCCTTGGTACGCGTCAACTTAGTAGGCCCACAGGTCAGCTTCTGAAACGGTGCGCCCCAGATGTCAGGGGGAGGAATCATTTTTTGGGCGGGTGAAGTTAGAATATCCGAGATTGAAGAAGAAGCACGGCATCCGTTGGATGGACATCCAACGGCCACTGCTGCTAGAACCGTGTTTTGACTATAATAAGTTAACAAAGCCTTGCATACGCGTCAACTTCTTTTTTTAAGGGACGCGTCAACTTAGTAGGCCCATAAGTGTGTGGCAGAGAACTTATAGCCCATTTGTGATTTGTAAGAATGTACAGCCCATTTTTGAATTCTAATGGAATTTATTACAGCCCATTTATAGTTTGTTAAAAGTAGAACCCATTTTCTAGCTAGGACAACGATTAATAATTTTAACCAACCGTTCAAGACAGAATTCAATAAAATTTCCCACATTTTGATGGGTTCCGAAATATTTTTATCCCGAAATTTCTAGTCAGATTAAATATAAATCTGTATTACATAAAGATCTAACGAAACATTGCACGCGCAACAATTAAAAATTAAGATTTTCAAAATCCATAAATAATATTTTATAAACTAATTTCGTGTTTGGTGCATTTTTTTATAGTTACTGCCCAGTTTTTATAATTACATCCCATTTATTATTTTTTAAAGCCCATTTTCCTGTTAAGCCTAATGCATCTCTCCTGGGAAAGATTTGCAGCCCAGCGGGGCGGAGAATAACAAGTTGACCTTGCCTGGGTATTCCTCAAAAAAACGTATAGCTGGGCTAGCCATTTTCATCTTGAAAAAAATTAATATCTGGGCTGGATATCTGTCCTGGGCTAGACGAGCCACAGCCCGCCCAGTTAATACCCTGCTCTCCTCTGAACAACAACGAAAACATCGCCAAGAAAAACTCTGCAGTGCTCACGCCTCAAAAACACAAATACTGCTTGAGCTGCTTGGTCCCAGCTGTCAGCCGCACCTTGTGCAATTCTCTCGTTTATATTGACTACATAGGTTGGCAATGGTGTGGGACTGTGGTGTCAGGAAACCAGGAGGAAGCAAAAAAAATATAGTTGTACATAATAAGGAGGCACTTGCGTATGTACGGCTATGGCCCTAGTGGGTCCCTACTGTCATCCAGTCAAAATAAAGTCATCTCCTGAATCCTCATGTTCATTGACCATGTTAACAATGCTCGGCGCCACGGCGAGCGCAACAACTCGAAGGACGACGGAGAGGGCCTCGCGGGCCCTACGGATGGTCTGATACAACGCCCGCTGCTCATTCAGGAAGCCAGGATCATCGGACACCTATGAGCACCTTCGAGAGACTGAGACGGCATGAAACGGTAAGGCCGCGCTTGGGAGCTCTGGTTTATTTCACACCTGTATTAAGATACAAGTGTAATTTACTCGTCATCGAAAACAACGCGTAAAATACAGGCATAATGAAACCGAGGGCCCGAGGTCTGTAAGTAAAACCGGCGGGTTACGCGTGTAATTTGAGAGACTGGTGTATATTTTACTAGTCGAAATCGACCAACCAGGCGCTTCGCCCATAGACCATCTGCTTTTATTTACAAGCGTCAGTTTTACAAGCGGTTTTGGTTGGAAAACGACGATCCAATCACGGCCTAAGATGATGAGTTGGTCGGAAGATCATATGGTTTCACGTCTAACCTACCCGACTTGTCGTATAGGCTATGAATGAAACATAAGATGATGAACTTCTTAAGCACGGAAACAACAGAAGAGGATGATCTTCCTAACAAGCAAATCACTGGCATTAGATCGACATGCAAAACAATACGAAGCATTATTCTCAGGAGGCACGGTGAACAGCTCGTGATGCCGCATGCCACAACATTCCAAGCTCAACTTTGCAATCAAACACAAGGCCTGGCATTACATAGACAATATTCAGAACAAACTCTTAAAATATCTTACATAAGTCAACATTCATGTGACTATGCATCTCAGCAGGGTAAATATTTACTTTTGAACTGAAGACAGGAATAGGAAAAAACGATCGACGTTGCTCACAGCAAAGGGCATCCCACTCAAAAATATCAAATGCATGTCTTCTGGCTAACATCAATGAGCAAAAATTGGCAAGGTTTTCCAATTCTAATATATTAAACTAATGTCAACTTTGACAAGCTTTTCCCATTCAAAATATGTAATGCCTATGATTGTGGAACGGGCAGGGTTTGTCATCTGATAGTCCGGTGGCTCAAGGTAACGACGAATGATTAGAGAACCATTCGATGTATTGTGCATGATGTGAAGTATTATGGAGGACACGAACCATCTGAATATTTTGTGTAGTTCCACTAAAATCAAGCTGAGCATCCCTGTGGATTTTGTATTTATATGCTGCCAGAAAACAAAGACACATCAGCACACACATGAATATTGGCCCCAGTGTCAACCCACCAATCGGTGGACTAACAAACTGAAAGTACGGTAAACAGATTACCATACCCAGATGCCCCATCATTGTTGCTTAGAGTGACATTGACAGACTTGGAGTCCTGTCCTGGCTTCTTGGTACTTGCTTGGGCACTTGTTTGCCCAGTGTTCCTCCGAACCACAAGTAAAGCAGCCATCTCTCTTTTTGTCTTTCCTCTTACCCTTCTTAATGGCCGACGCTGGCAGCACCATTCAAACATATAGTCCGGTGGCTCAAGGTGACGACGAATGATTAGAGAACCATTCGATGTATTGTGCATGATGAAGTATTATGGAGGACACAAACCATCTGGACATTTTGTGCAGTTCCACTAAAATCAAGCTGAGCATCCCTGTGGATATCGTATTTATATGCTGCAAGAAAACAAAGACACAGCAGCACACACATGAATATTGGCCCCAGTGTCAACCCACCAATCGGTGGATTAACAAACTGAAAGTACGGTAAACAGATTACCATACCCAGATGCTCCATCATTATTGCTTAGAATGACATTGACAGATTTGGAGTCCTGTCCTGGCTTCCTGTACTTGTTTGGGCACTTTTTGCCGAGTGCACTCCACGTGTTGTAGAGTTTCCTATGCTCTCTGCAGACTAGTCATGTCACCAGCGTCTACTAATACTCTATAAAGCTTCTCGATCATTCCTTGTGTAATGTAGCGCAAACAGTGACTGCTTCTTTCTGCAAAGTGGTAAGACCAACTGGACCCACTAATGCAGCAGTTTGCCTTAGACACATTGGCTCCTTTTGTGCAGTTAAACTAAAATCAAAGTCGGAATAAAACCGAGCTTTAATTTTGATATCCCTGTAAGCAACAAAAGATATAAGGGAAACAATTACTGAGAAATAACGGTTGATGACTTGTACTCCCAGAAGAAAAACATCTACTGATCTACCTTATCTTAATGGGAAACAAAGCAGGAGAGTAGCAATTCTAAATTAGTGTGATTCATTCATATTAACTGAGACATTATCTTAGCAATGCCTTGTTTCAACATGTATAAAGAACGACAAAGCAGAAAAGTATCATTCCTAAAACAATGTGACTGATTCATTTTAACAGAGGCATTATCTTAACAATACCTTGGTTAAACATGTAGAAAGAACTACAAAGCAGGATAGTACCATTTGTAAAACACTGTAACTGATATATAATAACAGAGACATTATCTGAACAATACATTTCTTAAACATGTACTCCGGCCGATCCCTAACAGAAATGGTACTCCCGCCGATCCCTAACAAGTGTTGCAGTTTTGAACTAAGATTCAGTAGTTAATTCTGAGGAAAGTCGGTACTGACCTTTCAAGACCAAGATTTGAAACAACTCGTGAGGAAGACCTGAGAGAGATCTCAACACATATATGGAAATCCGGTCTCATTTTGTGCAGTTCCACCAAAATTAAGCGAAGAAAAATGTCGCAATAGCAACAAGTTGAATAGTTATCCCTGTTTTAACATAGGCAAAAAAGGAATCAATTACTGGCCAATAAAGGAGGATGAAACATGCGGCCACAAAAATGGTAATCCCGCCAATCCCTAACAAGTGTTGCAGTTTTGAAATAAGATTCAGTAGTTAATTCTGAGAGTGACATTGCTTAATTTTACCAGCGGCATTAGATTAACAAAAAGCATAAACAGTTCCAGGGGAGAGTGGGCGCAACAACAACATGTGCTTCCGTCTACTTATAAAGGGGGTGATGCAGAGTTTGTTGTAACAAAGCAACAAGCATAATGTCTGGGTTGGTCCCATTTTTGTTCACTACTTAATGGGAAAAGACAGCAATACAATAGCTTCAATTCAGCATTTATTTAAAACGGTATCAATACAAGTAGCACAACATCTCAAAACACACTGCACGATCATGTGGATGAAGGCAAGTACCAACCTATCATGACGCACACAAGATCACGTACGAATCTGCCAACACGAATAGGAAATCCAATCTCGTTTTGTGCAGTTACTCTGAAATCAAGTAAAGTCGCCGGTGTGACATTTAAGTTTGCTATAGCAACAAGTTGAATAGATATCCCTGATTTAACAGAGGCAAAAAAGGAAACAATTACTGCCAATAAAGGAGGATGAAACATGCGTCCACAAAAAGAAGCATCTACCTTATCTTGATGGAAAACAAAGTATAGGACAGTAGCATTTCTAAAACGGTTGCATTGATTCATATTAACAGAGAAATTCTCTTAAAATAGTTCAGTAGTTAATTCTGAGAGTGGCATTGCTTAAAATACAACAGCTTCAATTCAACATTTATTTAAAACAGTACCAATACAAGTAGCACAACATCTCAAAACACACTGCACGATCATGTGGATGGGACATGGGACATGCCAGCACCATGTGCGTCCACACGTATAAATGGGTGATGCAGAGTATGTAGCCAAGCAGCATATCTGTGTTGGTCCCATATTTGTTCTCTTTGAAACTTTTTTCGATGTGAGGGCAGCAAATCTAGTCCTGCACAAACTACCCGACCCCCCAGTTTCTTTCCCTTTTCAAAAAAGAGTTTGGTTCCTTACATATGTGTGTACTGTGTTACCCCATCTTTCCCTTTTCGACCAACAAAGCGGCTGGATGGCTAGTCTATACTACTTTCCCTCCCTCCTTTCCTCATTGAACCACGTCCTAGATTCATGCTCCACCCCACCGCACCCTTCTTTCCTCTTTGAACCAAGACCTAGATTCGACTACAGAATCGAAAAAGATTGGCATGCAGCTAGACCAATGACGGTTTCAAAGAAACTTATACCTTAGGGTCATCGGGATGTGGCAAGGCGTGCGGCGGGAGGTCGGATCTGCCCACACTATGTACGGCAGCGAGGAAGAAGGGGTCGGTGGCCCTCCCGCACAGGCGCTGGGTGAAAGAGAAAAGCGCAGCCGGCAGTGGATTGCCTCCCTCGCCGAAGGCGATAGAGTGAACGCTGCACCTCCTCCCCTTCCCAGTGCGACGGGATCCGGACGCCTCCTTCGCCAGCTGTGAGGGGGTGAGAGAGACAGAGGCCACAACGCAGTCTTGTTTAGATCTGGTGAAGAGGGTGAGAGACAGTGAATATAGCAAACCCTAGCAAAGGAACGCTGAGCCTCCAGCGTGTATATATATATGTAGTGTAGCGAGGGTGTGGAGAGTGCAAACCCTAGCGAACAAGCGCTGAGGCTCCAGCTTATATATATACTGTAGTACGGACTGAGCTCCGGTGCCTTAACTGCACCTGCTTTTGGCTGTATGACAGGTGGGCCAGCCACATTTTGGGCCCACCTGTCATAAACCCAAAGGCAGGTGCACTAAAGTCAATGAAGCTGCGTCCATATAGTACTCGTGTATACGACTAATATATAGTGGAGTGGTTTTCTTATTCTCTCCATAACAATCGTTTTAAATTGTGTAAGTACAAAACGAAACTCTTTATTTAACATACCAGTGAAGAAAACTACTACTCCCTCTGTTCCTAAATATTTGTCTTTCTAGAGATTTCAACAAATGACTACATACGGAGCAAAATGAGTGAATCTACACTGTAAAAAATGTATATATACATCCGTATGTGGTAGTCCATTGCAAACCACTTGAAAGACAAATATTTGGGAACGGAGGGAGTACTTCCGATGAACTAACGATCCACGCGTCCTGGTCGCACTTCCTGTCCTTCACGTGCGGTACACTACCCTCCCTTAAGTGAACAACCACACATGCGCCAAATTATCGGAAACGTGTGAGAGTGTGTACAAATAAAAAAATTTAATTTTAATTATCGGAAATGTTTGAGAGTATCTACAGTTTGCCCTCTCTAATAATTATGGTTTGTTGTGTTCGGCCTAAACTTTGTCAAACTTTACAAAGTTTGACTTCAGTCAAATCTAATATGCGGAGTAAATAAAAATGGAGGTCTACTACGTCCATCCGGGTTTTTAGTCCACACCATTTTTTAATCAAAGTTAATAGCTGGACAAATAAAATTACAGGGGAGCTGGAGACAAAGTTGTGAGAAGGCTTAGAAATCAATACAAAACTTATGCTCTTAGTACCATCGATCCTTCTTCGAGGAAACATTTGGTTCATAGCCAATTGTGTGATAAAATTGCACCAGCATGAAAGACGACTGCGTCTCCAACGCAACCAAGGTGAACTGACGAAGGATATCATCTTTGTGGGTAACAAGCAAAGAGCACTGATGGAAGACAACTTGTTTTTCATTGAAAAACGATCAGCTTCATCAGCCAACGCAACCATGAGCATCGATAGGTCATCATGGTGATGCATCATCCATTTGGCATCAAGTTTGGGTGAGGCACCTATGAAGTTCGACAAATCCTCGTTGTGGTCTGTTTCTTCTCAGTAGTCAAGCTCGAGGAAGAAAGAACCACGTGGCAGAGGACAGTGAGGCGGAACAACAATGGCCATCCAATTTTGTGCAGTTCCACTAAAATTGAGGAAGACATGCCCGGGTATGGAGATACGCATCGCTGTTTCCAAAAATATAAAAAAGGGATATAGTGTTGTTACTTTGTTTTACAAGATTAACAACGACATCTCAATTGCCAATAAGAATTATGAAAAGTACACCAACAAACAGAAGCATCATGATTATCTTTATGGGAACTAAACCAGGATACCCGAGAAAAAAAGCATTTCTTCATTTAACCAGTGATAGTATTAGATTAGCAGCAGCAATAGGAGCATATGGACAATGACCGCACAACCACCATGTACTTTTTCTCGAAACAAAATGTATACCTCCACCGAGGCATAAATCAGGACAACTTTTCGAGTGGCATTTCCTCTATAATAGTAGGTGATATTGGACCAGCCGACGAACCCTAGCTACTATACATGGGGAGCTGGGGAGTAGTCGCATAGAAGAAAACCCGCATGCAGCGACCTGGGGAGCTGGACCAGTACAAGAAGTTATACCTCAGGTGGGCGAGATGTCGCTTAGGCGGGCAGGCGGGATCTGCCCACACGACGGCAGCGAACAAGGGCGCGGAGGACCTTCGTCCGCGCCAGCGCCGGCTCCGAGAGGACGGTGCGTATCGGCTTCCTCCATCGCCGACGGCGACAACGTCAACGCTGCACCTCCTCACCTCCCGCAGCGGACGGGATTCGGCCGGATCTGTGACCACCGGTGAGGAGAGAGATAGTGTGGACACTGTCATCTTGTTTGATATGGAGGGGGTGAGAGAGCGAGACGCGAGAAACTCTATCAAACAAGAGGCTATAATGGAGTAAAACTATCTCTCCATAGCAGTGGTTTTAAATAGAATACACGCCTTCCCGGAAAAAAGAAACGGAAACTGGCAGACAATTTTTTAACGTACCAAGAAAGAAAACTCGATCAAAAACACGCCCCCGCTTCCAGGTCGCGAGAGTCGTCGCGCACACACACATAGACATAGACATGCATATCCGTGTTTACGTAAAATTCCATTTCCATCTCCATCTCCAATCATATTTTTCCAACTGGCACATTATTTACGTTGTTAATTATATACGCGGCAATATTAACGTACATCATCTCTTATTTGCGGGCGTCCGGACCGCTGCCACGGCCGCTCCTGACCAACCCGAACCCTCTTCATCACCCGCGCGTGCTTCCCGCCTGAAATGGTCAGTGCCGCATTCATGCCCGGCCAGAGCGGACGCGACCTCTCACTGGCGCCGGCATTGAAGCGGCGCGCCGGTCGAGAGAGCGTCGCCCGCGCCGCTTCCTGGTGCACGCGACTGCTCCGCGTTCAAAGGTCACAATAGCCGGCCACAACATGCATGTAAAAAGTTCTTGGGAGTCCGTGCCACAGCTAGCTGTCCTCCCCCAACTCGTCAATCTCTTCCAGTAGTACTAGTACTCCATGGCGCGATCCATCGACAAGCAGGCGGGAAAGTTATCCTATACTCGGTTTGTGGTGAGTGGCATGCCGGGCGACCGTGTGGGGTCGAGCCGTGGAGGAGGGTGAGACACGAACGCGGCAGACGTGATTTAAACATTGGTTTTGCTCGATGGCGCGATCCAACGAAACGAAACGTTGGTTTCTCTCCGTTTCCATTTTTCTCCGGAAAAACGGAAAATTTCCACTCCATTTTCATTCCTACTCCAAGGTTGCCCCGTTACAACATTCCATCAAATACAAAGGAAAACTAACACGCATGCTGATGCATCTCAATGATTCACAGATCATAGCCAATATTTACTTCACAACTAAAGACAAAAGTTGTGAGAGCGTGTACGAAAGAAAACTACTGCTGGGGTCACTACGACTTAAACCCTAAACCCTAAACATGATTTAATTTCCTGGCCAGGTAGAACCTGTCGAAGGAAAGACAGCTGGCACCCTCGGATCATACGATGCTTTTATGCAGTTCCATTAAAATCGAGCTGAGCATCCCTGATGGCAAAGATATTGAAGAAGTGTGATTAAAATAATAGTACTGGCACTAGTTCATGAGACATAAACTCATCACAAGTAGAAGCCGGTAGAAGTAGAGAAAGATCGACATGGAGATGGAGCTACGTGGGGAGCTGCGGCAGTGGAGCAAGCCGGCTCCAAAAGGAAGATGGACTACCTGGGACGTCGGGCTGTAGCTAGAAGGGCGGTTGGGACGCGGCATCGGCCCATACCACGGTGACCGCCGATTGGGACGCACCGACTGTGGATTTTCTCCCTCGCCGATGTCGACCGCGTCTACGCAGAACATTGTTCCCTTTCCCCAGCTGCGGGATCAGGCCGGATATGTGACCAGCGGTGTGGCCACCGTCGTTCTATGCTTGTGAAGAGAGCAACCCAAGCAAGCAGGCTTGTAGCTTAGGCTCCTGCTAGTGTATATATAGTGGTTTTCTTTTTCTCTCCATATCAACCATTTTATATTGCGTACGTGTCATTGAAGAGTGAAATGATGGTTGCTTCTTCCGACTAACTTACTGTGTGATTTGACTGCTCCTTTAGTGGCCCCTACACGTACTCCCCCTACGTGTATGCAACAGTCACACGTACACATGGACACAAAAACGCGCGCGACGCCCTAATGCATGCATGTCCGAGCACACGATGGAACACACACGGTCACGCTCAAGTGCTCAACCTACACGTGCATGCACACACATACTCAGCCAGGGTGACCTAGTGACCGTATAAACACCGAAAAATGTATATATTGAGCGCAATGAGCGTATTATTAAGTCCACTGACCATATTTTTACAAATATACAGTGACAGACAGTGTATTTATCTCGTTTGAAATTAAGCCATATTAACCGGTGAGGAGGCAGTATGGACTAGCATTACTTTGTTGTGTCCCGTCAACTTGCCGAACAAGGAGAAGCTTGCAGGACGGGAGAAGCTTGCGCGCGGTGGCTCGCAGGACAAGGAGAAACTTTTGACTAATGCAAGCTCTCCTTCGCTCAGGCGGTGGACGTGCAACAGTTAATTCGGTGTCAGATTGCCAGAAGCATACACTATACTAGTACTATTATTGTTGCACTTCCCGAAGAGGCGAACAGCCAAGCGCAAAGTTTACTAGTACTAGTACTACTACTATAGTCTATAGAGGTATGTACTATACTAGTACTAGAAACCGGATGGAGGAGCGTCTGCACTCTTATTATATTTTTAAAATGTGATAAAGCAATCTTCAACACATTTGGTTCTCTTCGAGGGTTCTCGCATGTGATAATGGAAGTTGATTGCATGGAACACTCACCACAATTCTCGCTTAATTCTGGCTCATATCCTGTTACAAATAGGTGCGCTCGGTAATATTTCCTCTTTTTTTGTTATTCAGCATGTAAACAGGTCAGCAAACCTTGCGGCGCATCTTTGTGCGAACCGTGCTTGCTGCACTTTGAATGTGGCCGAGAGCTGCCTTGATGAAACACCTCGCTTCCTACTTCTTTTTTTGCGGGGTACCTCGCTTCCTACTGACCAGTGTCTTGGCTGATCGTCCTAAGAATGCTTATATATGAATAAAGCTCTCTCATTTACCCGCAAAAAAGATTAAGCCATATTAACCGGAAAGGAGGGAGTATGGACTAGCACTACTTGTTGGTGTGTCCCGTCAACTCGCAGAACGAGGAGAAGCTTGCAGGACAAGGTGAAGCTCGCTTATGCCTTTTGACTAATGCAACGTACCCTCGACCAGGCGGTGGACATGCATCAGTTCATTCGGTGTCAGATTGCCAGAGGCATACACTGTAGTACAGAACATGCGGAGTACCAACATTGTTCGACTTCACGAAGAGGCGAAGAGCCAAGCGCAAGGTTTAGTAGTACGAGTAGTACTACTACTAGAACCGCATGGTGGAGCCTCTGTACTCTTATTTTTTTTAATCTCTGATAAAGTACACATTTATTCCAGAGAAGGGCGGAAAACGGCAGCCCAACATGTAATGATGATATCGATCAACCATGCTCGAATATATCTTGGCCTCCGTGCGAGCCCGTGTGTGTCTTCTCGCTCCTCGTCTCTCTCAAGGAACGGCGAGTTGGCCATTTTACCGTCAATTGAGATCGGTTTGCTCACACTCCAGTCCCACATGTCAGTGATATGCCAAGAGGAGGTGCGTTGACCGACTGGCCATACGCGTACTTGGTTTTGCACCTTCATACTACTCCTCCCTCCGTCACAGTTTACAGGGCGCACTTCATTATGATGCATTTCTCTCAATGCATTTCCACCACTAGAGAGACTTTAGACGCATTTGGTTTAATGCTCAATTAATTAGGGCGTGGTAACCGCAATTTTCTCTCGATGTAGTACTACGGAGTGGAGTAAGTGCATGCATGTGTGTACCCGGGGTGGAAGCACTGCATGCATGTGTGTACGCATTATTTCCTCTAGTAGTAATAGACGCCGTGCTATAACTACCAATGCTATTTTTCAGGCCGATCGCTAGTCGCCTTGGTCCCAGAGATTTTCTCTTTTTTTGAAGCGCGCTCTATAAACAGTGACGGATGGAGTAGTATGAGCGGATTTAAAGAAGAGCGTATTGATGGTTCCTTCTTCCGAGCAACTTACAGTGTGAAAGGTGGGGCTTATGATTTGACTGCTCATTACTCACTATTAATGCGGCGCAACGACCGGTCTGGGTCTCCCATGCGGCTGTGCACTACCCCCTTGGTTCTTAAATATACTCCGGAGTATTTGTCTTTCTAGAGATTTAAACGAGTGACTACTCAAATATTTGTCTTTTTAGAGATTCAAATGGACTACTACATATGATGTATATAGACATATTTTAGAGTGTAGATTCACTCATTTTGCTCCGTATGTGGTCACTTGTTGAAATCTCTAGAAAGACAAATATTTAGGAACGGAGGGAGTACACATACGAAGCAAAATGAGTGAATCTACACTCTAAAATATGCCCATTTGAAATTTGTAAAAAGACAAATATTTAGGAACGAAGGAGTATAACTTTGTGCATGGCACATGGACCCGGATGCCGAAGAGGTTTCTGGCAATGCTATCAAGCTTCCAACATTTGCTTACATAATTGACGTACTATACAAATAATTTTCCAGTGACATGAAATTGTACAATGGTGTGAGCTTTCAGCTTTTGTTTCGTGTGTCTTGCCATCGATGCTCTTTCAGAAACAATAAAAAACTAACTTCCTTGCTAATCAGAGCTAATATTTACATCAAAACTGAAGACAAAGTAGTGAGAAGGTGTTAAATTAAAATTGATCCATGCTTTCATTGGCAGTAACGTCCCCCCAGCTCTGTCTAAATCAACAAGGCATGTTGGGAAAAAAGTAGCTGTCTGGAGCATGCAACATTCCGATCATTTTGTGCAGTTCCACTAAAATAGAGCTGAGCGTCCCTGTTCCAAAGATATTAAGTGTGATTACGATAATAGAGGACTGCTGATGAAACAATAAACACACAAATAGAAGCCGGTCACCTTTGCAGTCTCTCTTAAGGCTAACTAGTTGGAGAAGATTAGGCTCGGAGTTGGATGAGGAGGATAGAGCAAAACCAATCTCCCTTTGTGCAGTCGCACTGAAATGTAGAGACGTTGCCCATGTGACATTTTGGTAGAACTGCACAAAACACTCTTAAGAAAAAAGTGATTTGTGCAATTCACCAAAAGGCCGCAATAGCAACGAGGTGAAATGGATAGCCCTGTTTGCAAAAAAGAGGTAGAAAGGAAACAATTACTGGCTAATAACAATTGATGACACATGCGACGACAAAAAAGAAGCATATTCCTTGTCCTAAGGGAAGATAACAACACGGTTGTGTTTGTCTAAAACGGTGTGAGGACGAGATTGCAATATGGAAAGTACGCCGGACGAGCTACGTTTTGGGCAAAGAACTATGGAAGATCCACATGCAGGGACGTGGGAAGACGGGCAGTGGAGCAAGGCCGGAGGGGATACCTGGAGGTCATCGGGATGTAACTAGGTGAGCGGCGGCAGGCGGAATCTGCCCATACTGCGGCAGCGAGCAGGTGGCGTAGGCCCTACCACGCCGGAGCTTGGTCAGAGAGAACGGCGTGTACCGCAGATCGGGGCGTGCTGCCTCGGCGCCGTCGAACGGAGAAATGATGCACGTCCTCCCTTTCCGCTGGCGGACTGGATGTGGCCGGATCAGTGGCCAACGGTGAGAGAGAGAGGCCACCGCAACCTTGTGTGAGATACTCTGAAGAGAGACAAACCAGGCAGGCAGGCTCCATTGTATATAGTGGAGCGGACTGCCTTTTTCTCCATAAAAATCGTTTTATTTTCTGTGTACGTGCCATTGAGCGATATAACTTTATTTAAAAATAATGCGCCAACGCATCAAGTCGAACTTTGTTTCGTGCACGCGTGGTACACGACCTCCGTAGGTAAACAACCGCTACACGCGTTCAAATTAGCACATGGGCTGCCATTTCGTACAGAAATGAGCTCCACCGTGTACCCGCGTGGGTGTGGCTGGGCACGAAGCGTGAGTACGTGCACGGTGCACCTATTCTCTTCTTGTATACGTACACCACCTACGTGGGGTTGTGTGAGAGAGATACAAACGTAGAGAGATATAGTGTGTGGGTTCGTGAGAGTTTTTTTGGGGGGGTGGGGTCAATCAAAAAATGTAACATATGCAATGTGTGTGAAATAGAGTCCTGGATATATCATATATATAGAGGGGGCAATCCATGAGAAGAGAGTGGAGGTATCATCGGCTTGAGGTGTCCATAGAATCGAAGAGAGGGATGATGTGTGTGTGTGCACGCGCGATCGATAAAGAGTGCCATCGAATTTGTGTGTGCCCACGTCAAAGATATAGAGTGGCTGGCCTACTGGAACATGAGAGGGGACAGGTGCAGTTTGTCTCTGTAGCATGGATACCTACCTACAGCGCTCGACTATCGGTGTGTGGTGGGGGGAGGCCTAATTAACTATAGAGGTACAATGGCTGGTGTATGTGTGGAGGAGGAGAGAGGCCTACCTCATGTATTAAGGGAGATCGATCTACCTCATGTATTAACGGAGATCGATCGGCATCCATGCATATGTGTAGGAGAGGAATAAGGTTGGGAGAGAGACAGAGCTAGAGTGTTGGAGGGGGTGGTAGTGGAGTTGCTTCTAACAAATGGTGGGATAGGCTTGCTAGACAACCGGAGGGCACGCCTGCAATATCAATAAGAGAGGGGATGACTGCCTGTCTGTGCACGTGCGTGTGAGAGACGGGTCAGGAGGCATGCACGAATGATGAGGGTGGTGATATGGTTGTGGTAAGCAGACATAACTACGTAGGAAGATCAATCGTCCTTTGTCAGAGAAAGGAGAGACATAACTTGTGAGGTACTTCGATCGATGGGGGGGGGATAGTTAAAGTCGACCTAGGTATATGTTGGGAGATCGATCGGTATACATGCATGTGTCTGTTCGAAGCAAATGAGGCACGGGTAGAAGGATGGAGAGAGAGAGGGATGCATCTAGGAGGTGGTGCCAGAGTCATACTATATCGAGAGGGGGGGAGTGTGCGAGTACGAGATCGATGAAAAGAGTGGTGGGAGGGAGGCATGGACGGTGATAAGAGAAGAGGGGAAGCTTGTGTTTTGTGCTAGGCACACCTAGCTAGAGAGGCATATCGATCGATGTGTGCTGTAAAGAAGGAGCTGGGGGGCCTACACACACCGTGCGTGAACGACCTAAAGTGAAAAGACGAATTTGCGCGATGGAGCTAGAGAATGCTGAGGGAGGGTGAGAGGGATGTGGGCGTGTGCATGCACGAGAGAAAGTTAATTAGCGCTAGCTAGCTACAAAGATAAGAGGATTGTGTGGGTATAAAAGACGAATATAGATCATACTTCATTATAAAAAGCGAATTCGGATATTTGAAGAATTTATCATAGTGTTTTAAACCAACGCATGTGTGAATATATATAACGGTGATACACATGGTGTGGTTATGAACATGTTATACTACATATAATATATTTTATCTCTACTCTTATAAAAAACAGAGTTGTTGATGATGGTGTGTCTGCCATCCTGCAATATAGGCCGTCTGATTTATATCTGATGGATAGGAAGGAAACTATTGCAATTTTGAAAAAATATACCCACACCCCTCTCCATATTTGCAAATTAGGCCTCCCCTTGATCATGTTGATGTTCTGTGGAACGCATGGGCATCTTGCTAGTACTACGTATAATATATAGAACATTGATCATAATTTGGGCTAATGTGTGGCTTTTGCAGCTCAGGTCTAAATACTTGTCATAATGTAGGGGGTGGGGCACTATACTATGTGTAATAAACACAGTGTACACGTATGGAACATGGTTTAGATTATGAATATATAGTTAGTACATCAAATGTACTATTATTTGGAATCAACATCAAGTGTATTCAAAAAATAGAATTCGAGTTCATGTAGTACACATAGTTCATATCTATGTCTATAGTAATCATGTGGTGTGTTATTAAGGTAATACACGAATGATGATTGAAGTTGGCAACAATCATGATTGCAGATTCTTATTGAAATAGAGAAACGAATTCAAATTCAGTTCGAATTGTAGCGGTAGTATAGACATTTGGAATGCACTAAAATGTTGGTATGAGTAGGTTACATGCATTATACAGCAAGCGAAAAAATTTAATTGAACATAACATCGATTCATACTCCCTCCTTCTATCTATATAGGGCGTAATGCGTTTTTTTAAGACCGCCTTTGACTATTGACAAGATTAATAGTACATGACATGCACAATGTGAAAATTATATCATTGAAAGAACCTTTCACAGACGAATTTAACGGTGTGCTTTGTGTAAGTTGCATGTCATATATTATTGCTCTAATGTTTGGTCAAAGTTAGCATCGAAAAACGCATTAGGCCCTATATAGATGGAAGGAGGAAGTAGCTTTGAATAGCATTTTTATAGTAAAACAGGGCAAGACTCTCTCTTTGTGTGGTGTGAATAGTTTATTTTTTTCGTTTTGTTTTTGGTTGAGGGAAGTGCGAATTGATTTGGTATGAACAAGTACAATATTACACGTTAGGCTTGTCCCTAAAATTCAACCCGCGCCTTGTTATATCCCGAAAATTCAGATATCGTGCTCTCAAAACTGGCGCCTTCACAACCCGCGCCTTGCTATCCCGAAATTACAACGCGCGCAAAAACTCCCTCCAGCTGCCAAATCCCGACACGCGAAATCCCCCTTCTAACCCTGAATCGAAAGGGCCGCTAGTTCAAATCGGTGGGGGGGGTACTTTTGTAACACACCCTACATTTTGGACAAGCGCATCCCTAAGTCATGGTTCACCCCCTCCCATCGCCTCCTTTTTGCCATTCGAAATCCCAGGCCGCCATAACCTCTTCGCTCCAGCCGCGAAACCCCACCCTCCTCCGTCCGCCACCTCACCGCTGCCCAGCCGGAGCCTCTTCCCCGACGACGTCGTCCATCACAACAGCTCGACATCCCTCGTCCACCTCCCCGGATGAGGATCCGTCGCCCATCTCGTCGTCCCGCCAGTTCAGCCGCCCCGTCCTCCACCTCCAAGGAGCTGCTCCGACGATCACCACGTCTATCGCGGTTGCTCCATCCCCACAGCACCGCCTTAACCTGCTCCACCGGAACCGCAGCATCCTCACCGACTCCTCGGACGAAGCCGAGGCCTACTCGGCGCCACCAAAGAGGTTGTACACTCATCGCATCGCACCTTCTTCCTTAGCTCGACCTCCCAGCGCCAACGGTGCTCCATCCCGCACCCCCATGGAGCGGCTACCTTGAAGCCGGCACCGTGGGTGACATCTCCACGGCGGCTCTCCCCCAGTGCGAGGCCCCTTCGGCGGCGGCGTCCATACCAGCCGGATCTGCTGTTGCTGCTCCGGCTCTCGCTCGCTCGCGCTGCTGCTGCTGCTCCGGCTCTCGCTCGATCGCTCGCTCGCCCAGTTGCTGCTGCTCCGGCTCTCGCTCGCTCGCTCGCGCTGCTGCTGCTGCTCTCCCCCTCGCTCGTGCTGCCGCCCTGCTCCGATTTAGCTATACTTCAGTCGACTGAATCGACTTTTGGGTCAGTCGATTTTCGGGGGGGGGGGGCTCGCCGGAGTTAAGGAAGAACCACCCGCAGCGGGGACGGGGGCTCGCCGGAGAGGTACCCCACTATCTATCTTAGGGTTCAGGGTGGGGGCGGGGGGCCTATAGGGCTGGCCGGGCTGGCGGCGGACCGGCGGTGGGGAGTTGTTTCGGGGCGGCGAGGCGACGCTGGGGCCGGCGGTTCGGCCGGTGGTGGCTGGCGGCTCAGGGGGGTGCAGGTTGAAGATGAACTGCAGGCCCTCCCTAAACTACATGTCAAGTGCCTCTCTGCTACCATTGCGTTCAGTTTCGACAGTAACATTCAGATTCCACAGTAAATTTCAGTTTCGACAGTTAAGTTCAGAGTCAATAGTTTTTACCTCATTTGTTGTAGTCAGATGGTTTTTGGTGATGTAAATTTTACATCTATTTTACATCATCTATTGGAGATGCTATTAGAAACCCACTTGAGATTGACGATGCCTGTTGAAAGGGCATGTAGCCCCTAAGTGTGGTTTTGGTAATTGAATGACAATCTCTATGGACTAATGTTTTCAGTGAGATATATTTGAAGGTTTTGTCCATAGATGGTGCCTCAAGGATATTGGATGGAATCAAGGATGAAGTCCATATATATGAAGATAATGCCTCAAGGATATTGGATGGAATCAAGGATGAAGTCCATATAGATGAAGTTCTATTTGCTCTAAGCTTTGGTATTAAATGACAATTCCTATGGAGCATCAAGTGCATTGGATCTTATATGAAGATATGTTCCATAGTGATGCTTGAAGTTCTTTGGGTTGTTATGTGAAGATTGCCATCAAAGCATCCGAAGAAGTCCTCATGGTATCCCTCTCTGGATACCCCATGCACACGGGCTTATACCGTGCGCACGGGGTCGAGTGTCAACTCTCTGGATACCCCGTGCTCATGGGGCAGAGGTGTTGGCTCTCGAGATTCCATATCCAGCGAGGTTTCAAGTTGGTCTTCTGAGGATCAAGGCTTGAGAGGATAATCAAAGAGAAGAATTTGAGTTATGGTTTCAAGACAAGATCATGGTGAGCTCATGTGTTGGGTTTCGGTTGATCAAGCCTTGAAGCAAGCAACTAGAGTGAATAATTCATTATGCCTCTCAAGACAAGATCATGTTGATCAAGTCTTGAAGCAAGCAACTAGAGTGACGAATTCATTATGCCTCTCAAGAGTTTGGGATGGAGTTTTTAGAAGGGCAAGTGGTGACCAAGATGATATTCATAGTGGAACTTGATATGGTCATGAAAGAGTCTTTGGTGATATTGTCTTGAAGCAATGAAGTGAAATGAAGAGTTCATTGTGGCTTTCAAGAAACCAAGATGGAGCTTGAAGTAAAGATGTTGGTTGACCAAGATGAAGCTCGAAGAGTATATCTAAGTGGTCAACTCACAAAGCTCAAACAATGTACCACGTGAGATCAAGTGATCTAGTGGTATAGTAAGTAATTGTGAATTGTGCTTTGTTACCTCACCCATGCTATATGTTTGTTATGTCTATGTGGGTTAGGTGTTTCTCATAGGCTTGCATCAAAAGGAAAGATCTCGTGTAGCCTATGTGTGGATGACATCAAGTGGTGATGGTCATCGGATTCGAGGAGTCCAAGTGCAAGATGAGATGACATCAAGTGGTGATGGTCATCGAGTTCGGGGAGTCCAGGTGCAAGATGAGAAGCCGGAGGTTATATGCTTTGAAGCTTGTGGTCCACATCATGATAATGTGCATGTGAAGATGGGCTTGAGATAAGGCTTCCCTCATTGCATCATGAGGAAGCAATTCGAGTATCTTCACCAAGTGGTCATGGACAAGAAAGGGATTCCAACTTGAGGCAAGCATTAAAGTCATCATCAAGCTCAAGTTGAATGTGCAAGGCAAAGGTATACCTTAGCTAGGTTTTCCTAGTTTTGCCGGTCTCATAGTGCTTGGTGGGAGACCGGATTATAGGTTTGATAGCCGTACTATCAAGAGGGACTCTCGGGCAAGTAGCTTGATCACGTCGCATGTAGAGAGCTCAAACCTTTGCATTACTTGCATCATTCTTTCTTGTTTATCTTGGGTGGTTCTCTATGTGAGGACCTTGGGCTTTTCCATAGCTTCAAAATGAGCCCAAGATCATCGAATTCGGAGTCCGTATGCCCAAGTTATCGATGTTTTAGTGGGCTGTTGCTGGCTGTCCTGGGGACCCTGTGTGCACGGGGTCTTTGACCCCCGTGCGCACGGGGTGTCCAGAATTCTGGGTACTCCGTGCACACGGGACCCCGTGCACACGGGGTCTCAACCCCCGTGCGCACGGGGTGCCCGGGAAATGCCCGTTGGAGCCCCAACGGCTAGTTTCGGAGTTTCGCTATTTAAGGGCCCTTTCCTCCCACCGGTTGGGGGTTGGTTCACACACATTCTAAACACCATTTTGAGCCTCTCTCCACCTCTCCCAAACCCCTATCTCCCCTCTATGTGAAGGGGGATTTGTGGATGGATTAGTGAGCCATTTGTTGATCATATCCAAAGCATCCCCTCTCTTCAATCTCCTACTTTCAAGAGTGCATCTTATGAGATTGAGAGAGTGAGTTGAGCATTTGTTGCTTGACCTTGCATTGCATTTGTTGCATTGGTTTGAGCTCCCTGCATCGATTTGTTCGAGTGTGAGCCCGTGAGTTTATTACTCTTGGAGGCCTCCGCCTCCTAGACGGTTTGGTGATACATTGAGAAGATTGTGAAAGAGGCCTATGTGGCCAAGGTTCCCCCGGAAGCTTCCTCTTATGGCGTGCTCCGGGGAAGGGTGTTGAAGTGGCCTAGGTGGTCAAGTTCCTCCGGAAGCTTCCTTGTTTGTGGTGTGCTCAGGAGAAGTTTGTAAAGGTGTGGTGGTCGCCTTCAAGACCAACCCCGAGTGAACCGAGGCTCATCCGCTGGGGGTGACTCGAAAAGGAGAATACGGTGAGTCACTTGGTGACGCCCCGAAGCTTTGGCTTCGGCACCGCTCTAACGGAGATTAGCACTCTCACGAGTGTGAACTTTGGGATAAATCCGCGTCTCCGACTCACTTGTGGTTCTCTCTTACCCACACCCTTTACTTACCGCAATTCATACTTGCTCATATTGATATATCTTGTGCTAGTTGAATTGCTTAGTTGTTCCTACATTTCCATATCTTGTGATATAGTTTGTGCTTGCTAGTTTCCTTAAGTGCCTATCTTGTTTAGCATAGGTTGTTGGTGCACTTAGTTGAGCCTAGCATATTTAGGATTTGTGCTTGAAAGGTATCCGTTTAGTTTAATTCCGCATTAGGATAAAGCCAAATCCGTAACAGTTTTAAAACGCCTATTCACCCCCCCCCCTCTAGTCGTCATCTAGATCCTTTCAATTGGTATCAGAGCTTTGGTCTCTCCTTGCTAGGCTTCACCGCCTAGAGAGTAAAGATGTCGACTAGTGGTATAGTGCACGATGACACTTTCTGTTTTAGTGGCACAAACTATCACTTGTGGAAAATTCGCATGCTTTGTCATTTCTGGGCCATGGGTCCAAATTTTGTGCGAATTGTTCTTGTAGGGGCTTCTCCATGGAAGGATGAACTTTTTCCATCTATTAAGGAAAATGATGATATGCTTTGTGGGTATGGTGCAAAGAATGCCTTAATCCGGTCTATATCCCTCGAAGTGTTTGAGTCAATTATGGCGTGTGCGCCGGCTCATGAGATGTGGACAAAACTTGAAGAAATATATGGTGGGTCCAATCTTGATGAGGTCAATCATATTTCGGAGGTGTCTCTTGAGGAGTTCTCCACATCTTCATATCATGAAGAACTCCATATTGCTTCTTCCTCCGTGTGCTTGGACATTTCAACTTCTTCCACCTCACCATCATATGACATGTCCCAAGGTAATGACATGGTGAGTGGAAATATAATTTGTGATGATGATGTTGTGCTCAACATTGATGATCTTTCATGCATAAATGCTAATTTTGTAGCTTCTTTGGACTTGAACACATCTAGCAAAAATGACATACATTCTTGTGTTGATAGTCCTTACATATCATATAGAGATTCCTTGAATACTTGTTGTGATGATATGCTTGATTCTCCTTGTTGCCATGATATCTATGCTTCTATTTCCTCTAGTTGTTGTTTGACTAACCATGTAGAGGAAATAAGAGAAAATGGTGCACACATCACTAATGGAGAATTTGCTAGAAGAGAAAAGAAGGAAATCACTATGTTGGAGAGGAAATTCTATGAGTGTCAAGAGGATGGACATGGATATCCTACTCTTGATGATGAAGAATCTCCCTCTCCAAAAGAATCATCATCAACCTCCGATGTTCACATGTGCCTCATGGCAAGAGGTACTACCGAGGTATCATCTACTCTTAGTAATGATAATGATGAGAGTGATGATGAATGTGATAGGGATATGAGTCAAGAAATATATGAAATTGGTAATTCTCTTCGTGGAGTAAATAAGAACACTTATGAGATATTTAAAGATCTTATTACTCATTTTGGAAAGTGTAATGATTTACTTCACGAAGAGCAAGAACAAAATGATAAACTTGATTGTAACCTTCTTGATGCTCTAGAAACTCTTAGAGACTTAGAATCTTCCAAAGAAGAGATTGAAGTTTCTCATGATAAACTTAAAGAGGATTTTGAGCACCTTGACCTTGGCTACAAGAATGTCAAAGGAGAGTTCGCCAAACTCTCTAAGTCTTATGAGGAACTTCAAGCTACTCATGTGAAGTCTCTAGTTTCTTCTAGCTCCTCTCATATTGTCAATGATGCTTGTGCTACTAACTCTACTTCTTGTGAAGCATCTATCTTGAAGGAGAATGTTGAGCTACGGGCTCAACTTGTTTTGCTAACTAGCAATTATGGGAAATTAGAAGAAAGTCATGAAAAGCTCTCGGGCTCTCATGATGACCTTCTAATCTCCCATGAAAGGCTAAAGTTAGCTCATGAGGCTATTGTGACTAAGGTAACATCTTGTGAGCCTCATGTGGACATTAGCACTATTTCTACTCAAAATGCTTTATTGACATGTGCTAGTCCTAGTGATTCATCTAGACATATTATTCCCAATTATTGTGATGAATTGATCTCCTTGCCTTGTTGCTCTAACAATGGAGTTTCTACTTCCTCTAGTACTTTTGTTGATACTAACCTTGTAGAGGAAAACAAAGAGCTTAAGGCCCAAGTCACTAATTTGAAGAAAGACTTGGAAATGTGTCATGAAGGAAATTCCACTCTCAACACTATCTCGAGTGTTAAAAAATCCCCTCATGACAAGGGTGGACTTGGTTTCATCTCCAACAATAAGAAGTCCAAGAAAAAGAAGAAGGGACAAGACCAAGTCAAGAATGATGCCAACATTACATGCTTCAAGTGCAAGAATGTTGGACACCATGTGAGATATTGTCCATTGAAGAAGAAGGCTTCAAATGTGAAGCAACAAGGGAAGCGGCCTCAAGTTCAATCTCAAGGTCAACCTCAACTTGAAGAAAGGCCACTACCAATGATGAACCAAGATAATGCTCCCCAAGTTGAGAAAATAAAGAAGAGAAGGGGGAGCACATGTTGCTATAATTGTCGTGAGAAGGGACACATATCCTCATCTTGTCCCAACGGTAACATCCCTAAGCCTCCTCTAGTCAATGATCATTATTCGCTTAGGAAGGATGTTGTTGGCAATTTGTTTGCCAAGTTTGTTGGCGCCCAAAGTGGCTTGGAAATGGAAAAGGCCATTTGGGTTGCCAAGCCTATTGTGGCTAACTTCTTAGGACCCAACTTGGTTGGGTACCATCAAGCTCAAACTTGATCAATAGGTGTGTGGAGGACATTGGAGATTTAGCTAGTTCATAAAGAAAAGGATATCCACCATTTATTTGTTCGAGCCAAGTCATGTGGATTATATTCATATTATCTATCCAATGTTCCTCTTTGCGGTAACTTGTATTTATATTGCTTACACTGAAAGTTGCTCGCCCCTTGCATGCTTAGGTTTTGTATCTAGCATGTGCATCTATATGTTGTGTTTCTTAGTATGCTTGATTTGTGTTATCTAGCATGTGTAGGTTGCATTGCACATTATATAGTGGTGTTTGCTGTTTTGAGCCTGTATTGTATCATGATTGACTCTTGCAAGATATTAGTGGATCATCACATTATGGGGGAGTGTTTTGTTGTGTGCACATCACAAACCCAAAATGTGAATATGAGAAATGCCACATAGTATTGATATTCAATCTTATCTAGTCACTATGTGGTATGTCAAGCTCATTTGAAATTCAAATTCTCAGAGTATCCACTAATTATCTCTTGTTGGTTGTTATTTACCTTTGTTGCGTGCTTCGTCGCGGTGTCCTGTGAGGTTCTTCAGTAAGTTTCTGGACACCCCGTGTGCACGGGGTCTCTGACCCCCGTGCGCATGGGGTACCACGAAACTTACTGGACACCCCGTGCGCAGGGGGTGGGTGAAAATCACTGGACACCCCGTGGACACGGGGTCCTAGACCCCCGTGCGCACGGGGTGGTGTTTTTTCTCTGGACACACCGTGCGCACGGGGCTGACCTAGCCCGTGCGCACGGGGTCCTATGGGCAGAAATGTCCACCCGGCCAAGTACGCTTTATTTATCTTTCTTTGCTTTGGAGTTGTTGATGATCCTGTGCATCTTCGTAATCTACCCCCGAGTGTTAATTCCAAATACCATTTGTATTCTCTTACAATTGGTATTCCCTCATGTGGTAGAACCTTATGATCATCTTCTTCTCGGCTTGTGCTTCAACTTGCCTTATCTCACTTCTTGTGCTATCTATTATCTACTTGAGTAAGATAATCCTTTGAGCATGTGTGTATTGTATATCCTATATGCTCTTTGGTTTTTGCTTAGTTCATATGTTGTACTTTGTGTGCGGTCCTGTGTGGATTCGTCACTTTGATATAATTTGGACAACTTGAATACTTTGTGATATTATCGGAGTATTCTTCGGTTAAGTGTTCTTTTGTCCAAATTGTATCTCTCTGGATCTTGGTAGGCATGAGCATGCATATTTATTTATATTCTTCTTCATGCCTTGTTTGCTACTTGATCCTCTATGTAGGGTAAACTCCATAAAATCATTAATGGTTAAAAGTGTGCATGAACTTCAAGTTCATATCCTTTTGCACATATTTAAATGTGGAGTTTGCCCTATATATTGTGGTTGTCCTAACTACTTCGGACCCAATATGTTTGGGGACCAAATTGTACCTTAATGTGTTTTAGGTACTGTGGAGAAGCATTGGATGCTTGGCTTATTCACAAGGAAGGTGGAGACACCATGGAAAATTATTAGAGCCAAGCTTGGTTGATTCTTTGATTAGAGGGAGAAGATAAATGAAAACCCGATTCGGTTGTAAGTGTTTCATTCTCATCAATTCAACCCGGTTAACATAATTTGGGTCTTTTTGTTGGATATGCATCAAACTCCCACACTTACTGTATTCTCAATAAATCCACGGGATGTATTGAGGAAATGGTGAATGTGGAGTGTGATGAGAATAACAGCTTCCATGCGGAGCAATTTGTTTCAAGTGTTGTAGGTGATGAGGCTCCTTCCCAAGCTACAAGTACAATGGGGATTGGTCATATTCTTCCACAAGAAACACCCCTTGTCCATGTAGAAGAAGAAGGAGTAAGAGCCCCTCTTGTGGATCCACCACAAGGGAAGTCATCACCCCCAACACAAGAGCAAGATGCTATGGGAGATCATTTACCTATCCAAGAACAAGATCAAGTCCCTCAATGTTCATGGGCTAGAACAAGGGCCCCTTGAACCAATGTTCTCTCGGTAACAAGTACTTACTTCATGCGTTTGTTTAAATTAGAGTCAACATTGTGTATGTTGCATCATGGCATGTTTAGTACTTGTTGAGTTTGTGTTTCTTGCAACAGCTTAAACCTCCTTATTGCATCTATGAGACTTTTGACAAGAAGCATATCATGGGGATCTATAAAACCATGCTCATGGTTCACTTATCCCAAATATGCCAATTAAGCAATTTATTGCATACCAATTCCTCAAAGTGCTCTTATGTGCAATATTGATAAAATTGCAAGAAACAATCTTTTTGGTTGTGGTATTTGCTCTCATGCTTAGTAATTCATTTTTATGCAAATGAGATCAGTTTGCGCCATGTGCCTTGTGCCATGTGCCATGTGACAAAGCCCTACGCTAAGATCAAGTTTGTATAAATAATGGATTCATTCTTGGATATCATGTTCTTATCTTTTGTATCTTTTTGTGTGTGCAAGTTTCTTTGTGGATGCTCATCTTGATGATTATTGGCCACGTAAGAAACTTATACACATGAGAAAGTGCATATCCCTCTTTGGTATCCTTTCGTTTCCTTGCCGGTCCTTGGAATTGTCTCTTTTTATTCTTTGGTGGATCCGTTAAGAGGTTGAGTAGTGAGTGCTTGTATGTATTGCATATATCATTGCACTCATGAGTTGTTGGATATATTTTGGACCCTTGCTTAGTGAAGTGATGATCCTATTTTGTGCACGTTGTATCCAAGTACAAAACTAAATAATGCACAAATCATGGGGAGCTTCTCTATGTTCTTTAGAACACTCCTATGCTCATATCATAATATCTTTTTGGTGCATTTTATGGATCCTCAATATAGTGTGAATTTCTTCATTTGTTCGTAACTGGATATGTGCATTTGATTCCACTCACAATATGAGAAAGGAGGAACCCATAATATATTGGTCTTCTAGATTTTTTCTCCATTTTGGCACTTGTTGCCAATGGGGGAGAAGTTTAGAGGGTTTAGGTGAAGTAGGTTGGTTCATGCATATCTACATTTGTTGTGGTTGTTGCATGGATGTGTATATAGAGGAAACTCCACCAAGTTCTTACATGCATATATTGTGGGGGAGTTTGCTCTATATAGTGTGGTTCTACTAGCATCAAATTCTTGTGTAGTATTTCGATGCTAGTACAACCGGTTTTGATAACATCAACTATCTTTGTGATATTTGAGGCTATCAAAACCACCTCAAGTATTCAATTTATTCTCGGATAGATTGCATACTTGTTTTAAATTCATTATATAAACCCTCTTGTTGAGATTGTCATCAATTACCAAAATGGGGGAGATTGAAAGGGCATGTAGCCCCTAAGTGTGGTTTTGGTAATTGAATGACAAACTCTATGGACTAATGTTTTCAGTGAGATATATTTGAAGGTTTTGTCCATAGATGGTGCCTCAAGGATATTGGATGGAATCAAGGATGAAGTCCATATATATGAAGATAATGCCTCAAGGATATTGGATGGAATCAAGGATGAAGTCCATATAGATGAAGTTCTATTTGCTCTAAGCTTTGGTATTAAATGACAATTCCTATGGAGCATCAAGTGCATTGGATCTTATATGAAGATATGTTCCATAGTGATGCTTGAAGTTCTTTGGGTTGTTATGTGAAGATTGCCATCAAAGCATCCGAAGAAGTCCTCATGGTATCCCTCTCTGGATACCCCATGCACACGGGCTTATACCGTGCGCACGGGGTCGAGTGTCAACTCTCTGGATACCCCGTGCTCACGGGGCCTAGGTGTTGGCTCTTGAGATTCCATATCCAGCGAGGTTTCAAGTTGGTCTTATGAGGATCAAGGCTTGAAAGAATAATCAAAGAGAAGAATTCGAGTTATGGTTTCAAGACAAGATCATGGTGAGCTCATGTGTTGGGTTTCGGTTGATCAAGCCTTGAAGCAAGCAACTAGAGTGAAGAATTGATTATGCCTCTCAAGACAAGATCATGTTGATCAAGTCTTGAAGCAAGCAACTAGAGTGACGAATTCATTATGCCTCTCAAGAGTTTGGGATGGAGTTTTTAGAAGGGCAAGTGGTGACCAAGATGATGTTCATAGTGGAACTTGATATGGTCATGAAAGAGTCTTTGGTGATATTGTCTTGAAGCAATGAAGTGAAATGAAGAGTTCATTGTGGCTTTCAAGAAACCAAGATGGAGCTTGAAGTAAAGATGTTGGTTGACCAAGATGAAGCTCGAAGAGTATATCTAAGTGGTCAACTCACAAAGCTCAAACAATGTACCACGTGAGATCAAGTGATCTAGTGGTATGGTAAGTAATTGTGAATTGTGCTTTGTTACCTGACCCATGCTATATGTTTGTTATGTCTATGTGGGTTAGGTGTTTCTCATAGGCTTGCATCAAAAGGAAAGATCTCGTGTAGCCTATGTGTGGATGACATCAAGTGGTGATGGTCATCGGATTCGAGGAGTCCAAGTGCAAGATGAGATGACATCAAGTGGTGATGGTCATCGAGTTCGGGGAGTCCAGGTGCAAGATGAGAAGCCGGAGGTTATATGCTTTGAAGCTTGCGGTCCACATCATGATAATGTGCATGTGAAGATGGGCTTGAGATAAGGCTTCCCTCATTGCATCATGAGGAAGCAATTCGAGTATCTTCACCAAGTGGTCATGGACAAGAAAGGGATTCCAACTTGAGGCAAGCATTAAAGTCATCATCAAGCTCAAGTTGAATGTGCAAGGAAAAGGTATACCTTAGCTAGGTTTTCCTAGTTTTGCCGGTCTCATAGTGCTTGGTGGGAGACCGGATTATAGGTTTGATAGCCGTACTATCAAGAGGGACTCTCGGGCAAGTAGCTTGATCATGTCGCATGTAGAGAGCTCAAACCTTTGCATTACTTGCATCATTCTTTCTTGTTTATATTGGGTGGTTCTCTATGTGAGGACCTTGGGCTTTTCCATAGCTTCAAAACGAGCCCAAGATCATCGAATTCGGAGTCCGTATGCCCAAGTTATCGATGTTTTAGTGGGCTGTTGCTGGCTGTCCTGGGGACCCCGTGTGCACGGGGTCTTTGACCCCCGTGCGCACTGGGTGTCCAGAATTCTGGGTACTCCGTGCACACGGGCTCGTACCGTGCACACGGGGTCTCAACCCCCGTGCGCACGGGGTGCCCAGGAAATGCCCGTTGGAGCCCCAACGGCTAGTTTCGGAGTTTCGCTATTTAAGGGCCCTTTCCTCCCACCGGTTGGGGGTTGGTTCACACACATTCTAAACACCATTTTGAGCCTCTCTCCACCTCTCCCAAACCCCTATCTCCCCTCTATGTGAAGGGGGATTTGTGGATGGATTAGTGAGCCATTTGTTGATCATATCCAAAGCATCCCCTCTCTTCAATCTCCTACTTTCAAGAGTGCATCTTATGAGATTGAGAGAGTGAGTTGAGCATTTGTTGCTTGACCTTGCATTGCATTTGTTGCATTGGTTTGAGCTCCCTGCATCGATTTGTTCGAGTGTGAGCCCGTGAGTTTATTACTCTTGGAGGCCTCCGCCTCCTAGACGGTTTGGTGATACATTGAGAAGATTGTGAAAGAGGCCTATGTGGCCAAGGTTCCCCCGGAAGCTTCCTCTTGTGGTGTGCTCCGGGGAAGGGTGTTGAAGTGGCCTAGGTGGTCAAGTTCCTTCGGAAGCTTCCTTGTTTGTGGTGTGCTCAGGAGAAGTTTGTAAAGGTGTGGTGGTCGCCTTCAAGACCAACCCCGAGTGAATCGAGGCTCATCCGTTGGGGGTGAATCGAAAAGGAGAATACGGTGAGTCACTTGGTGACGCCCCGAAGCTTTGGCTTCGGCACCGCTCTAACAGAGATTAGCACTCTCACGAGTGTGAACTTCGGGATAAATCCGCGTCTCCGACTCACTTGTGGTTATCTCTTACCCACACCCTTTACTTACCGCAATTCATACTTGCTCATATTGATATATCTTGTGCTAGTTGAATTGCTTAGTTGTTCCTACATTTCCATATCTTGTGATATAGTTTGTGCTTGCTAGTTTCCTTAAGTGCCTATCTTGTTTAGCATAGGTTGTTGGTGCACTTAGTTGAGCCTAGCATATTTAGGATTTGTGCTTGAAAGGTATCCGTTTAGTTTAATTCCGCATTAGGATAAAGCCAAATCCGTAACAGTTTTAAAATGCCTATTCACCCCCCCTCTCGTCATCTAGATCCTTTCACCTGTCTTGTGTTGCTTTACCCTTGACGTCTTACGGCTCACTGGGGCTGCTCCAACGACAGAACGATCCATCACAACAGAGCAGTGCCCTAGACGCCGTCTACAGATTCCTCATATCTTCCTCCACACCTCCGACAGCCACCTCTGCCTCAACTGCTTCAGCGACCAACCCAATAATGCTGAGGTCGACACGGCTACTTCAAAGAGGTTGTACACTTGTTGCATCACTTATTACTATACATTCATGTCGATCCATTAGGGCTATTTTGGTTCAACGGAAAAACATAGCAATAGGGAATTTTCCAATGGCACTCTACTATTCAATTATTCATGCATTTTGTTGAAAGGAATGAAGCAAAACATCCACCTGGACCTACTTTTCAAAATCCTATGCATAAAAACAAGACCAAGTGCATTATTGGCAGAATAACATTCTAACTGTACACGCTTTCATATGGTTTCACTTTATTTTGGCCATGTTTCTTTGCATTCATCTGCTCTTCCAATTCCTGTAAACCAAACACTCGGGGCTTCTTTGATTCAAAGGATTCACAAAGGAATTTTGGAGGATTCTAATCCTTAGGAATTTTTCCTATCTTGGTTGTTTGATTCGTAGTATTGTAAACCATAGGAATTTTTCCATAGGATTCATTTGCACTAGATTTCATAGGAAACTTTCCATCCACTCAAACCTCTTTGAAAGAATCCTACGTGTTTTCTATGCACAATCAAACACTCGTACAATCCTGTAGGATTCAAGACGACATTCCACTCTAATCCCATGTTTTTCCTATTCCCGCTTTTGGAAATCCTACGAATCAAAGAGGCCCTCAAGTTGACAGAAATCCTGTGTTTACAAATGCTCTGTTTACCATGTGCATTCCTATCCTATTCCGGTGTTTTTCCTATCCCTGCATTTTTAGAATCATGCAAGCCAAATGAACCCTTACAGAATTACTTCAGTTACAGGTAGGTGTCGAAGGGAACTTTGTGTGGTTTGTCCTGCTCCTGCCGTGACGTCGTCCACCTCAACTGAGCTGCTCCATTGACAGAAACATCCACCAAACCAGACATCATGACTCCTGACCGTCTTTTGCCGCCTCAGATCTCCTTCCCTGCTGCTGGCACCCACCGCAACGACATCACCATCATCGACTCAGCAGATGAGCCTGAGGAGTACACGGGTCCACAAGAGAGGTCGCACTCTTTTGTTTCTGGTTATGTTATGCATTGCTTAAAATTACCTGCTACTTTATCGTCCTGTTCGCCTCTTGGACTCCAAGTCAGGTCCAAATTAATGTTCAAACTTGAGTTCTAAATTAGTTGTGGGGCACATATCAAGGAAGCAATGAATAGTATCTCTGTCTAATATCTGGTTCACCTAGGGTATGCCTATGTTGTTCATCTTGGGTGGGAAACAAATAGTAAAGCAATCATCATCTGTCTTTTTATTAAATTAAAGCAATCATCAGCCTGCTATCATTATTTTTGGATCCATCCACTGGTTGTTACCATCACTCTAAATTTCTGCATGCTCTCCTTACATAATCTCACCATATTTTTTTCGTATGCATGTCAGATATTGTACACAGTCATGCTGAACATGTAGAGAAAAAGAGAGGAGAGTTTTGCGTGGCAATACAATGTCATGCAGACATCGCTCCATGGTGGGTTCAATGGCAAACCCTCCCCATCCCTCTCCAGATTGTAATCCAGAGGAAGATATCTGTTCTGAGGCGGATTCAGATGCCGCTGACCACTACTATTTACCCCCCAAGGTGTTTGCTCTACCTTGGCATGATGATGTTAGTCATATCATGCATATGTTGCCTTGCAGTGCCTACTTTTGACATCATATATGTCATCTTCTTAGTTTAGACATGTTCTGTAATGCCACCTATTTAGTTTCTATATCATATATGGGAATTATGCAGTCTCATGTCTTTTAGCCAGCCACAATATACGTGAAATGTGCAATGCCATCTTGTTTAACCAGGCATCATATATTTGAATGATATCTTGCCCATCCTTTTCTTCATTACATTTCCATTTGTCGACAATGTTTGTACATTAAACTACTCTTCCTGTGAATCAGCCATTTGGGTGGGAGATTGAAAAATCTGGAGTGAAAACAAGGCCTTCAGAGTGGACAGTGCTACCTGTCGAAGCAAATCTCTTGTTGGGTCCCGATAGCTCCTCAGAGATGGATTCAGAGACAGATGACCAATCATATTCCCCCACCGAGGTGTATGCTCTAACTTGGCACGGTTATACTGCTCATATCATGCGTATGTTGTCTTGCATTGCATAGTTTAGACATCATATACACAATATTCAACACCATGTTCTTAGTTCAGACATCATATCTAATGCCCTCTGTTTAGCATATAAATCACATATGTGAATTAAATGATGCGATCCTGATTACTTAGATAACATGTAGGTGAATTATGTCATGCGATCCTGTTTAGTTATTCATCATATCTTTGGATTATGTTATGCTATGCTATCCAGTTTAGATAGACATCATATATGTGAAATTATGTCATGCTATCCGTTTTAGTTAAACAATATACATGTCAACTATTTCATGCCCTCTTTTTTCCACACTATCTATTGCATCTGTCTCTCATACAATGTCTGTACATTCAACTATGTTTCCTGTTTATCAGCCATTTGAATTGGAGCGGGTGATGCCAGCATCTAGCAGACTAAAAACACGGTCTTCAAATAAAACAGTGCTACCTCTTGGTGGAGATAGCACCCTGGTTGTACATGCACGAGAACCAGCCCTACCACACATAACCCAAACTCTCGTAGATTGTACCCCTACTGTGATAGACAGAGAACCAGCTTCACCCAATCTAACCCAACCCCAGCAGATAGTAACCCAGTTCTTGTTGACACAGCACCATCTCCACCACAGAGCTCCCAAACAAGAGCAGTTAGTAAGGCAGCTCCAGTGCCCAAAGGGCCAGTACTACCACGGCGAACCCCAACTCCACCAGTTAGTATGCCTATTCCTGTGGAGGAAGCACAACCAACTAGTCGTAGTTTAGCATCTATCGCATTTGATGTTGTTAAATCGTATGTGCGTATCTTCCCATCTTGGAAATATTATACTGAAGATGAATGAAAATGCCAGTTGCAGGTGTTTGTCCAGAAGTTATGTGTAAGTAATGTTATTCATGGCAATTACTTTGCTTTGTCCCATAAATCCTACCTCCATGATGGTTATAATACAACAAATTTTCCCATTTTTCTCTATAGAGAAGGACCGATTTGGAAACTCGGAATGAGGTAACCTGTGCTAATACCTCTGCTATCTTCAAGAATGCTTGGTGGCAGTATCGGAATTACCTGAAGAAAACGCACTTCACCGGCAAAGAAACTCATCAAATTCCCTTACGTTCACCTGAGACACATTTACTGGACGATTACTGGGAACACCTTGTTCTGTACTGGTCCCGAACCAAGAATGTGGTAAGGTCTATGAGCTCATTTTCTATTTTTAAGTACTATATTCTTGCATCTTACTGCACTCTATTCATGTAGAACAAGTGCCTAAACCTAAAGAACAACTGTTCTAATTTAAGATTCCATTGCTATCATAGTTCAAAAAAGCGCTAGGCGTTAATTGTGCGTTTTGCCACCGCCTTGCGCTTTACTGACCAAAGCGCATGCTTATGCGCAGTTATGCACATATTAAGCGTAGTTATGCGCAATGCGTTTCGCCAACGCCTAGAGCCTAGGCACGCTTAAGCGCTCACTTAGGCACGCCTTTTTTAACTATGGTTGCTACCATGCATACTGATTTGCTCTTATATCACTGTATTTACTCATACAAACTTATTTTTAAATTGAAGGATCCAATCGAAACTCCAATGGCACAACAGGTATGTTCACGCATGTTTCTTTAACAGGCTTGCTCTTATCAATAGCTCTGTTGATTTCAATTTCAATTGTGTATACAATTGACTTCTCATATCATGCACATTACTAGCATCACAACAGAGCCAATAGTGTTGTTGTACATGTAGACCCGTGGTACCCATCTGAAATCTTGTTGTGCCGTGTAGTTTCCCACGCTTTGTATTCTTTCACTGCTGCTTTGTCTTGAACTGATATGATTTGAACCGTGTCTCTATTTTGATTTGGCAAGACAATGCAGTGACCATAGGAAATAGAGATATGTTTGTTTGATGCTTTTATTATGTACTAGTACTTGGCAATAGAAGACTTGGTAGTTTAATCCTGTCCACCTTACTAATGAACTGGTTCACCGAAATGAGTTTCATATACTAGTACATGCTAAACCTGTTATGTGTCTGCTTGTTTCTTCTTTTAGAATGCTGACAGAATATTAGGGAAGAGTGCCTTATTAAGCAATGGTAAAGGAAGTAATGCAGATAAGGTTCAGGATAGTGACACATCCTTGTTGGTGTCAGTGTCAAAACCGGCGGATCTCGGGTAGGGGGTCCCGAACTGTGTGTCTAAGGCAGATGGTAACAGGAGGCGGGGGACACGATGTTTACCCAGGTTCGGGCCCTCTCGAGGGAGGTAATACCCTACTTCCTGCTCGATTGATCTTGATGATATGAGTATTGCAAGAGTTGATCTACCACGAGATCGTAGATGCTAAACCCTAGAAGCTAGCCTATGGTATGATTGTTGTTGTCCTACGGACTAAACCCTCCGGTTTATATAGACACCGGAGGGGGCTAGGGTTACATAGAGTCGGTTACAAGGGAGGAGATCTACATATCCGTATTGCCAAGCTTGCCTTCCACGCCAAGGAGAGTCCCATCCGGACACGTGACGAAGTCTTCAATCTTGTATCTTCATAGTCCAACAGTCCGGCCAAAGTATATAGTCCGGCTGTCCGAGGACCCCCTAATCCAGGACTCCCTCAGTAGCCCCTGAACCAGGCTTCAGTGACGATGAGTCCGGCGCGCAGATTGTCTTCGGCATTGCAAGGCGGGTTCCTTCTCCGAATACTCCATAGAAGATTTTGAACATGAGGATAGTGTCCGGTTCTACAAAACAAAGTCCACATACCACCGTAGAGAGAATAATATTTCCACAAATCTAATCTGCTGACAGCTTTTCATAACGTGACGTAATGCCGTGGTTTGGTCATGACGAATCATTTTTCCCGTGCCTGCCACTGCACGTGTTGCGAGGCGGGTTTGGCACGTCCTGTCGAAGCAGAGATCGTGTCCCTCTTTTCACGGGATTCTCATCAATACGGGTGTGGGTAACCCAATCGTGCCTGTTGGTATAACTCCTCGATTTTAGGCAAGTTCCAAACGGCCACGCGGAGGACGCTCGCTATTCACCCTCTTTATAAAGGGGCCAAGGCCTGTCCTTTTCTTCTCGCACTCAATCGAATCCTTCCCCCACCTCGAGTTCCAACACCCAAGGCTCAGGCTAGGCGCTTCGGACCTTCAGTCATGTCCGGATCCAACCTTCAAGGTCGGTGGATGCCCTCCTCTGTCACAGAGGAGGACATCAAGAAGCTAAGAGAAGCCAGGTATCTGACCGCCGAAATCTCGCACAGGCTGCCTGCTCGAGGGCAGGTCATCACCACTCCTGAACCCAATGAGAGTGTCGTATTTATTTCCCACTTCCTCCGAGGGCTAGGCTTTAGTCTTGATCCCTTTGTCAGAGGGCTTATGTTCTACTACGGGCTCGATTTCCATGATCTGGCTCCGGATTCCATCCTTCACATCTCATCGTTCATCGTCGTGTGTGAAGCCTTCCTCCGCATCACCCCCACACTTCGGCTTATGGCTCAAGACCTTCAATGTAAAGCCGAAGATGGTTGAGGGGCGACACGCAGAGTGCAGAGGCGCCATAATAAACAAAGGCGCCGATGCTCCATGGCCAAAGGGTTCCTTCCCGAAGACATCCAAGCTATGGAAGCGGGAGTGGTTTTACATCACCGCTCCTCGAAGCGCTAAGTGGGTAGCTGCCCCCGCCTTCCATCCGGGCCCCCCGCCACAATTGGCGTCATGGGTCAACAAAGGGCTGGACTGGGGGCCAGCTAATGATGTGCCGACGTTGTAGAGCCGCATCCGAGATCTCTTCAAGGGAGATGTCAGCCTTGTCAAGGTAATGCAAGTCATGCTAGTTCGTCGGGTCCTGCCATGCCAACGTCGACCTCTCCGCATGTGGGAGTTCAACCCGGAAGGACCGCGAACTATTCAGCAATTCTTCGGCTCGACGCTCGAAGAGATGTATGGATTGTTCTTCGGATCACGAATAAAGTGTCCGAACACCACCGAGGATGCGGGTCTGAACTGCAATCGTCCAGACACCCAAATAAGTAATTCCGCGGCCGAACACGTTGTCTTTTAATTTACCACAACATCATTCTGGAAAGTCGCCTTTTGACCAGGGCTGGATAAAAAAGGCGAAGATGATCAGGTGTTCGGCCCCCCTTCCCGAAGGCTCACCAGATCCTGTACTAGCCAGGATGCTTGAGCTTGCGCCTTATCAAGCGCCATCAGGGGAGGATAAAGGGAGGAACAAAGAGGCCGAAAGCGAGCCTCACTCGTTATTCATCCAAACCGGGGGAATTAGTGCTTCCTCGAAGGAGGATAACCGGGGAGAAGAATCTAAAATTCCCTCTCCCCAAGGAAGGAAGAGGGCCGCCTCTGAAGACTTGGAAACAATGGTTTTCAAACGAGGGAAGAAACCTTTGTCAGAGGGCCCTACCCCGGAGGGCATCCTTACCGCACAGTACCCGCAAGGGGACCAGCCCTCCACCGAGCTGTAAGTAAACAAAAGTGCTTCATAGTGAATATACCCTGCTTCACTTATGAGAATAATAACCGAGACGTATGTCTTATAGTTCGGATCGTAGCCCTTCTCGACAGAGTTCGTCTTTGGGGAATCTTCTTCCGGAGATGATGGAGAGCGAAACGCCTCCCCGTGCCTCCCCGCCTCGTGAAGCGGACGACCCTGAGGTGTCGTCATGGAGGATTTCTCCTGATCCGCCAAGGCCAGAGGGTAACCCTTCGCCACCCGAAGCCCAGAGTATTCGGCTCCTAAGGAGAGCAACAGAAAGAGTCCGGGACTGTCCGGTGCACGACCAGATGCACTGATGAATCTTCTGGGGCAAGCGGCTATCTCAGAAGCGCATCGTACGCTAATGGGTACGGTGGTTGAGAGGATTTCATCCGCCGAAAGCGGGTTGCATGAAGCTTTTATGAGCCTGCTGAGAGGCTTTGAGGTACGCAAAGTAATATATATTTTTGACGGTACCGCACACGCTAGGTGTGCCGTATGCAGATAGTATCCCCTGAGACTCTGGTTGTTGTCGAAGAAGACGACAAATAGAGGATCATAGTCCCAGGTAATAACCGTGCTGCTTTCACGTGCAGGCGGCTGAGGGTTCGGTGGCTAGCCGAACTGGTGAGTTTGCCGAACTGAAGCGGCAACTTGATGCGACAGATGCCGACATCGTCCTTATTGTAAACAAGCGGCTTGACGAGGCAGAGGGTATGTATCCTCCTATGATCAACACATATTAAGAGGAGCATGATGCTAGTATCTGTAATATGCTGTGACTGCAGATGGAGCTGTCGCCGTGGAGACCCTTCGAGCGGAACTTGCCCGGGCCAAGGAACAAGCCAGGAAGAGTGATGCGGCCGCCCTAAAGGCGGTCGAAGCGCTAAGAGCCGAACAAGCTTCGCATTGCCAGAGCAAAGAGAAAATAGCCAAGATGGCTGTTGAGCTGAAAGATGCCGCCGACCGTTATGAGCTTCTTGAAAAGGAAAACCAAACGAAGACGGCGGACCTGGAGAAAGCAACGGTAGCAGCCACGGAAGCCCGCTCTAAAATCAGAGCGGCGAAGGAGGAGCTACGTCAAGCCGGAGATATCACAGCTGGGAAGCCCTTTTTGTTGCGGACGAAGTTCGGAGATCCTAAGTATGCCCTTCTGGATCAATTATGGAGTTCTGAGGACGCGTACCTGGATTTGGCAGCAAGTGCTGCTGATGCGACTAAGTTTTTCGAAGATCAAAAAGATCACAAAGTGGAAAAGTTGTTCTGGTCGCAGTTCAATGCTCCGACGCGTCCGCTGTTGTTAAATGAGCAAATGGACGAGTGGGCCGAGCTCCATAGGTTGTCCGGGCTCGCCATGAGGTCTGTTGTGGATCATCTTTGGCCGGAAGGACAAAGGCCGAATAGTTATTTTGGCTTAGTGCAACGATTCCTTGGTGTTGTGCCGCATATCGACGCTGTGAAGAGGTCGGCGTGCATAGAGGGTGCGCGGATGGCTCTCGCCCTTGTCAAGACATACTGGGCAGAGATGGAGGCCACCGCTATTGCAACCCAGAGTTCGGCCGTAGGCCGGGTATCGGCCGAGCACTATTTTGAAGAAGTCATAGAAGGCGCTCGTTTAATAGAGGCTCAGTGCTCGAAGAGTATCATGTTCTAGTGACATGTATCCCAATTGTAAGAACAATGTTATTTGAATTATAAAGGTTGTGTTTATACTTTTGCCTGAAAGTATTATTATGCCTCCTGTGCGGTCGTTTATGTATGTATGTATATATATATATATATCCTGAAAGTTTGCAGTCGTCGGCTTCAGCCCCCACGCATATAATGCGGGGGTGTTCGCAAAAGCGCGTCTTCACACTTGATCCAACGTCTTGGTCCATGAAGGAGGTGGTAGCGCGGCGAACGAGGCAATCAGACTATATTGCTTTAACACTTTCAATTAACCATAGGAGTTTGACAGAGGGGCTACGATATAGCCCCTGGTATTTCCGCGACTATCCGAATACGGTGCACGTACGTACATGACCGGGGAAACCGGTCCTTCGTTAATGCGGAGGAATCCTGAAGATTCCGATGAGTCATCGAGTGGTTGACCAGTCTCACGCTTTATCATGACAGCCAGTTTTCGGCTTTCTCTACTGAGGTGCTCGTCCGGATGAACCAGGGCACAATCGCAGTAGTTCTCCCGGTGCCACCTTAGCCGATAGAGCGGAACGTAAGGTAGCAAAACACGGGAGCCGGGCAAACCCAACATTTGACCAAAGACATGATTTGGATCTGATGCATATAAGGCCAAACTCGCGACGCCGAACACTCCCTAAGGTATTCGGTCTTTACAACATATACTGGGCTGAGTAACGCCCTTGAACCCTGAATTTCCAGGTACGTGCATTATTCTGACATGGCGAAATGCCAATAACGTCAGCATCCCTCTCGGTTATTCTGAGTATCCAGAGGATGTGAAGCAACAAGAGACAGTAAAAAAGGTTTACACAGGGTCTTAATCTAAAAAGAAACCTTTGAGTGGGGCCCTGCTGCACGTCTGCGCCTGTGTCTCCGTTGTGCCGTATCCTGGAAGGGTGTAGCACGATTATCATCTGTAAAAGAGAAGAACTTAGGTGAAACTTGTCGTGCGAAAAATTGGTTATTCTCAATAAACCATTAAAATTCAAGATAAGTAAGGTCGAGCCGAACTGTAGTCCTTTTTACATGCGGGAAGCCCCTGGTACCGCCTATGGGGGTATATCCATCAAACCAATCTCAGGATTATCTAAGCTGTTACAGCTAGTGATGCGCCGGACTCGTCTAGCCGTGTCCGCGGTCTTGACGACCGATCGTTTATTCTGGTTGGAGGGGCCGTTTAGTGTTCGGCTGCTAAAGCCGCCACACGTTCCTCCGCGCATAAGGAACGCATAACATTTCCGCTAACTGTGATGATGCCATGTGGACCGGGCATCTTAAGCTTAAGAAAAGCATAATGCGGTACTGCATTAAAATGAGCAAAAGCTGCTCTTTCGAATAGTGCTTGATAGCCACTTCGGAATGGAGCGATGTCGAAGGTTAACTTTTCACTTCGGAAGTTGTCGGGAGAACCGAATACAACCTCTAGTACTAGAGAGCCTGCACAGCGGGCCTCTGGGCCTGTTATTACTCCTTTAAAGGTAGTATTGCTATGGCTGATTCTTGTCGGGTCTATCCCCATTTTGTGGACTGTGTCCTGATATATCAGATTAAGACTACTGCCGCCGTCCATGAGGACTTGGGTGAGATGGTATCCGTCGATAATTGGGTCTAGCACCAAGGCAGCCAATCCTCCGTGCTGAATACTTGTCACGTGATCCCTGCGATCAAAAGTGATCGGACAGGTTGACCAAGGGTTGAACTTGGGGGTGACGGGCTCTATGGCGAATATGTCTCGGAGTGCGTGTTTACTCCTCCTCTTCGTCACGTGAATCGTGTTCACTGTTTTGACCTTTGGTGGAAACTTTTTCTATCCCCCAGTGTTTTGCTGGCGAGGCTCATCCTTGTCTTCACTTGGTGTCTCCCTCCCCTTGTGTTCCGCATTTAGCTTACCGGCCTGCTTGAAGACCCAGCATTCTCTGTGAGTGTGATTTGCAGGTTTATCGGAGGTGCCGTGAATCTAACATAATTTGTCTAGAATCTTGTTGAGGCTGGACGGTCCATCTCTGTTGCCTTTGAAAGGCTTTTTCCGTTGACCGGGTCGAGAGCCCCTAAATCCGGCGTTTACCGCCGTGTTGTCTGGGCTGTCTTCGTTATTTCGACGATTGCTTTTATTGTGTCGTGGTTTTCCATTACCATCCCTGACTTCAGATGTGCCTGGGTCGCTGGTGCTACTACGGGCCAGCCATTTATCTTCGCCCACGCAAAAGCGGGTCATAAGGCTTGTTAGGGCTGCCATTGTCCTTGGTTTTTCTTGGTCGAGGTGTCTGGCGAGCCATTCGTCTCGGACGGTGTGTTTGAAAGCTGCTAAGGCTTCGGCGTCCGGGCAGTCGACGATTTGATTCTTCTTAGTGAGAAATCTGTTCCAAAGCTTTCGGGCTGACTCTCCGGGCTGTTGAATTATATGACTTAAATCGTCTGCATCCGGGGGTCGGACATAGGTCCCTTGAAAGTTAGCCCTAAAGGCATCCTCAAGCTCCTCCCAACTTCCAATTGAATTTTTGGGGAGGCTCCTCAGCCAGTGCCGAGCCGGTCCTTTCAGCTTGAGGGGCAAGTACTTGATGGCGTGGAGATCGTCTCCACGAGCCATATGGATGTGGAGGATGAAGTCCTCAATCCAGACCCCAGGGTCTGTCGTTCCGTCGTACGCCTCTATGTTCACGGGTTTGAATTCCTCTGGAAATTCGTGATCCAGCACCTCATCGGTGAAACATAGGCGGTGCGCGGCACCCCTGTATTTGGATGTGTCATGGCGTTCTGACGGTTGTAGTGTTCGGTTTTGATTATGCGCTGGAGCGCGCTTCCTAGATCCGTAGATGGATATGGTCACGTCGGCCTTTCGATGCAAGTCCTTGCTTGGATCGTATGCTGACTTATGTGCAGCCTCGTTAGCCGCCCTTCGCGGCCTCGAGGTGGTCGAACCGATCGGTCGGCGGTTTTATTTTTCGGCTGTGTGGGCTCTAAGGCCTCATCATCGAATTCAGGCAACAGCTTGCGCTTTGGATAGCTCTTTGTGTGGCGACTACCACGATACTTTTCTTCAGTCTCGAGCACTTTGTTCCATCTACTGTTGAGCGTATTCTGCGCGGCCTTAAGCCTTTGCTTCTGCTTCTTCAGACTCCTCGCGGTGGCAATAAGCCTTCTACGGAGGTTCTCTTGTTCCAAGTGCCTTTCCGGGATGATGTGTTCATCGTCGTCCGGACTGTTTTCCTCTCCGAAGAGAGGTTGATGAGCTTTATCCTCAGCGTCGCCGTGTTCGGACAGCGGCTCCGTACTATGTTCGCCGTCCGCTAGTTCATCCTGTTGTGTCGCTGGGTCAATGTGGTCGTCATTTCCTCTGGAGTCGACCGGGGTGTTATTTTTCCTTAAGTTGTTATCGTTGTTCTTGCCGAGGCGGGATTTGGAGCGGCGCCTACGCCGTCGCTTTGGTTGCTTCTCGAGGGAGCTATCCTTCGTTGCATCCTTCCGTTCCTCGTCATTGTTTTCTTTGGGTGTATCCACCATATATATATATCGTGTGATGAAGTGGCTGTCCAGCGCCCTGTGGGCGGTGGTTCTTGTTCGTCTCCTGCATCGTCGTCCATACCATCGATGTCTTCGGAGCCGAAGTCGAGCATGTCGGTTAAATCGTCGACGGTGGCTACTAAGTGGGTGGTGGGTGGGTAGAGAATTTCTTCGTCGTCCGCATCCCATTCTAGACGGACGTAGTTCGGCCAAGGGTCTCCTGACAGGGAGAGAGACCTCAACGAGTTTAGCATGTCGCCAAAGGGAGAGTGCTAAAAGATATCCGTGGAGGTAAACTCCATGGTTGGTGCCCAATTGGATTCGATAGGCACGGACACAGGCGGTTTGGAGCCCGTGGCCGGGGACGAATCCAGATGTCCGGGAACACGGGTCTCGTAAGAGGTGAAGTCAGTATTCGGCTCTATCGCCGCTGAGTGTGCGGCCTCCGTGGCGGGGTCCATCCACCCGTCCTTGGACGGCGTAATCTGCTCTGGATCAAGGGTCGGAGTAGCTGCAGGTGGAATCTCCCGAACACTGTCCGTCGGCAGAGCTAAGTCATGCATGTCGTGACTGTGGGGTGCACCTGACATGGGCTCGAATCCGTCGAAGATCAAGTCTCCGCGGATATCGGCAGTATAGTTCAAGTTTCCAAACCTGGCCTGATGGCCAGGGGCGTAGCTCTCGATCTGCTCCAGATGGCCAAGCGAGTTGGCCAGCAGTACGAAGCCGCCGAATACGAAGATCTATCCGGGGAGGAAAACCTCACCCTGGATCGCATCGTTGCCGATGATCGAAGGAGCCATCTAGCCTTATGGTGACGGCACAGTGGAACTCTCAATGAAAGCACCAATGTCGGTGTCAAAACCGGCGGATCTCGGGTAGGGGGTCCCGAACTGTGCGTCTAAGGCGGATGGTAACAGGAGGCGGGGGACACGATGTTTACCCAGGTTCGGGCCCTCTCGATGGAGGTAATACCCTACTTCCTGCTTGATTGATCTTGATGATATGAGTATTACAAGAGTTGATCTACCACGAGATCGTAGAGGCTAAACCCTAGAAGCTAGCCGATGGTATGATTGTTGTTGTCCTACAGACTAAACCCTTCGGTTTATATAGACACCGGAGGGGGCTAGGGTTACATAGAGTCGGTTACAGGAAGGAGATCTACATATCCGTATTGCCAAGCTTGCCTTCCATGCCAAGGAGAGTCCCATCCGGACACGGGACGAAGTCTTCAAGCTTGTATCTTCATAGTCCAACAGTCCGGCCAAAGTATATAGTCCGGCTGTCCAAGGACCCCCTAATCTAGGACTCCCTCAGTTGGTCTCCAACAAAGCTGATAAAACAACTAAGGAGGACTATCTCGAAGACAGTGAGGCAACCCCAAAGTCCTGTCTTCGTTTAGTGTTCGAGTTACTGGCCACTACCGCTTGCACAAGCTATTCAAACTCACTGTCTGAATCAGTTCGGTTTCTTGAGTCTCAACTACAAGCTGAAAGACATCGATCAGTTGTGCTGCGATATGAAGCGGAAGGACCGCGGAAGTCCCTGGAGCATTCAGATGCATACTTTCTGGTGCAACAGCAAGCGTTGGAGGATTTTAGCGCCAAACAGGACAAAGCTAATAAGCTTGCTAAGCTTATTGCCAGCATGGTGGATACCACGTTTCTTGAGCTCTTCTGAAGTTGTTTCAGTTATGCTCTTGTTTTGCTGCCGCGTTTATTTGCACTGGTGGCCAATTTTGACGGCTAGTGTATGTAATATGCTGCTTTGTTCCCTATATTTGCACTGGTGGCGAACTTTGATGCCCAGTGGATGTAATATGTGTAATAGCGGTAATAGGCTAGCGTTAATTGCTTGCTTATTTATTTCCTTATTGTCTTGTTTAGTTGTTTGCTTGTAGTCACTGCAGTTCTTTGTCTGTGTTTTTCTAGTGGCCACAATAACCTATTTTTGGAAACTAGGCCAAAATAATCATGGCAACACACGGACTCTTGTAACCATGGGCCTCCTGCGGGCCGTATGATCCATCGGCCTTCTACGGGCCGTATGATCCATTGGCCTTCTATACGGGCCGTAGGATCCATGGGCCTTCTACGGGCCATATGATACATGGGCCTTCTACGGGCCATACGATACATGGGCCTTTTACGGGCCGTAGGATCCATGGGCCTTCTACGGGGCGTATCATCATTTCGCCAATCATGGGTCGTACTATTCGTGGACAATAATGGGCCGTTAATAGGCCGTATTTGATAACTCTATGAAAACAACCCAACGGGTTTTTTCGACATGAAAATGGCCCAACGTATTAACGGGCCACAAACGGGCCGACTGTAACCACGGGCTGAATTTGGCCCACAAGCAGAAAATGACAGTAACGGGCCGTAAGTAACCGAATGCTGGAAATGAGCCCAAGAATAAATGGGCCCTGAGAAGGCCGAAAGATAACATGGGCTAGAAACGGCCCAACGGAATAATGGGCCGTTAATGGGTATAAAGTGATACACTATTCATAACGGGCCAGTTTTACCACGGGCCGTTAAGGGGCTAAGGGTTACTAAGGGCCTCATATGGGCCGAAAGACGTCATGGGCTATACATGGGCCGGAAGTTAAAACGGGCTGGAATTATATTGGACGGCCCAGATGACGCTACTGGGCCTAATTCGGATAGGCCGTAAACGGGCCCTGGGATAGCGGGCTATAAATGGGCTATATGCGAACAGGAATGGGCCTCTGTTGGGCCGTGCCACGTGCCGACGTATCATAGGCGCTTTGGGTCCAATGAGTGGATGACATCTGTCCCAACGGTGAGCTGACACGTGTTTCCTCCAGCCAATGATGATTTTACACGTGAAAAATCCCCATTGGTCGGGGCTGTTAACGGGTTATTGGATCCAAAACCGGACCCGATAGCTTAACAGCGTTCCGTTACGGTGGATGCCACGTGTCGGTCACCCTTGACGAAAGCACTTCTGTGACACGCGATTTATCGTCATGGAAGTGGACACTTCCGTGATGATAATTTTGGTAATGTCATGGAACACTTCTACGACAGCACATGTATGACTATCTTGATTCTGTCATAAATTTGTCATGCATGTACATGCATGACAGAAAACGAGACCTACTGTGACAAACACGTATCATCACGGAAGTGTATTTTTTTTTGTAGTGCATGGGGGACAATGCAAGAGAGGGATCTCGAGGCGTGCTGCGTGATGATGGCCCAGCACGTGCCCGCGGTCCACCTTTGATGGACCGCCGAGGTGGGTCGGCAAGCTACATGTTGTTCGGACAGATAGGACGATGCAGATAGACCCCAAGAGGCCCTCGCGGCATGCGACCAGGGAACGGACGGCGCAGAGATCACTCTCGCGCCCCTCTGGAGGTGGGCACTCTACCATTCTTTATAGGAGTAATGTTCTCCCTGAGACCTATGAATCCTTTATAGGAGTAATTATCTCCCTGAGACCTATGATTATAGTTTATGTCTGTTAGAAAAATTGAGTAATGATTTTGCAAATAAAAGATCATTTCTTGTGCAACACTCTTCTAACAGCCCAGAGTAATCCTATTATTATTATTATTATTATTATTATTATTATTATTATTATCATTATTTGTGCATCATCACATTGCATCGGCAACACGTTGCCTTCGTACCGGATTATCTAGGTGTTTTATTAAAATTTAGCCCCATTATATTTTGTCATTCGTCCGAAAGGTGAATGGTAGGCCCTCATGTTCCTTGACCTTTTGCTCGGAGACCACGGGGCACTTGCACGTTGCTAGGGATGAAAACGGCGCGGAAACGGGCGAAACTGGGTGCTACCATATTTGTTTTCATATTTTTTTGCAGAAGCGGAAACGAATACAGAAACCCCGGAAACAAATACGGAAACAAATACTACCGAAAACAGACACGGAGCGAATACAGAGCGGACACAGAAACAAAATGGTTTGTTGACCAGAACTTAAAACCCCCTTGAATCATAGAGAAATATAGACAATAAACAAATAAATTTATGGAATTGTTAACATGACTACAAAATAATATGGTTGTGTGAGCAACATAGGATATTATTGTAGTAGTACATGACAATTCCGTATAGGGTCTAGTTGAGTACATGTGTGCTAATAAAATTTGGTCCTCAAATGACCCATTCTGCTCATTTTACTCATTCTTTCATTGTGTGTTGTTTGGTAGTTGGGCTACAAAGCAGTCATAGGCCTATAGTAGAAACAAAAATTCCATATTTACGGAAACGGAAAGTTCCGTTTCCATGTCTATTCCACCGGAAAACACCATTTTGTTTTTGTTTCTGTTTCCGCATAAAAAAATTCCATTTCCATTTCCGTTTTGCAAATTTCCATTTCCGTTTTCATATTTCCTCTCCGTTTCCATTTTTCCTGCGAAAAAGCGGAAACTTTCCACTCCATTTTCATCCCTACACGTTGCCTCGTGGCACCATGTGAAATTATTTTATAAATGAAAATAAATGTTCTCAAAACAAGTCAGACTTGTTACATTATAACGAAGCTGCACGCCGAATTTTATCTGATTCGAAGTCCGTTAGCTACCTGAACGTTTGAATATGTGACGATATTAGCAGATCTATATATAAATGATTTTGCTAAATAAAACTTGCAATCGGGCCAACCACTTCCTTCTTTTCTGTTAGCCAAGAGCCTCCTAAACTAGCCCCAAACTAGCCCAAACCCCTCCCTATTTAAGCATCACTCACCTTCCTAATCTAGCCTAAAACGATCCTAAAAAAATCCAGCCTAAACCTAAAATCCTTCTCAATTTCTGCTCCCCCAACGCCAATTGTCACCTCACCACCCAACCCCCTCCCTCTCAGGTCTGAAGAGATAGATCCTAACTGAAACCCTAGCCCTACCAGCCGAAAAATATATGATGGTATCATTCCACCCCTCTGGGATTACCTTATTATTAATTGCCTCCAACACTTCATATGTAAGCTTATATTTGAAAATGTGCCGATATTTTTTCGAAAAACAGCACATGCATACCATCGATCCTAGGGGCCTTTCAATCCCTGATGTAGAATAGGGCTTTCTTAACCTCCTCTGATGTATATGGCTGTGTCAAAGGATTCTTCATAGCTTCTGATATAGGCGGTATGACTTTGTTCAACACATCCGAATCTGTTCAACTACTTCGGTAGTGAATAGACCTGCAAATAATCCGAGATGAAAGGATTTAAAAAGGGCAAATCATGCCAAATGCCTTGATCATCCTTTAGGGACTATTTGATACGCAGTATTCTAAAATCACGGGAATCGAAAAAAATTAGGACTGCAATGCCATGGTTATCTCAATCCTAAACGATCCTTGATTGTTTGATTGCATTATATGAAAAACAAGGAATTCTTTCAAAGAGGTTTGCTTGGATGCTAAACAACCTATAGAAAATAGTAGAGAGAAATCCATAGAAAAAATTTCTATAGGATCAATCGTATGAATCAAACAACCAATATGAAAAAAAAAGATCCTAAAGATTCTAATCCGTGGAAATTCCAATGAAAATTATTTGAATCAAAGGAGCCCTTAGTTTTTTATCATATTTCTCTTCCTGCGTTCAACAAAGTTATGAAAGAAATTGGTATTTTTGTCTCCAAAAAGTATTAATTCTGTAGTATTATTATAGTAATTTTGGTTGTAGGTTTAACTAGGAGGGGATCAAATAAACCATGGAGGGAAAAAAAGTTTCGATTCGTAATTTTGCCAGCCGCCAGGGTTGTTCTGACAAATCATCCGGTGGTTTGGTGAGGCGTGGCACTGACCGTTGATACACAATTGAACGGCCTGGATTGGCCCAGTCCATTTCCACTGGACGCGCTCCCCATAAAACCCTCCTCACCCCAAAGCCCCCAAACCCTCTCCCATCGCCGCCTCCCCCCACCACTCCCCCTCCACCTCTGCTAGATCCAATCCACCAACCTTCTCCATGGCGCTCTCCGTGGAGAAGACCGCCTCCGGCCGGGAGTACAAGGTCAAGGACCTCTCCCAGGCCGACTTCGGCCGCCTCGAGCTCGAGCTCGCCGAGGTGGAGATGCCGGGCCTCATGGCCTGCCGCGCCGAGTTCGGGCCCTCGCAGCCCTTCAAGGGCGCCCGGATCTCCGGCTCCCTCCACATGACCATCCAGACCGCCGTGCTCATCGAGACCCTCACCGCCCTCGGCGCCGAGGTCCGCTGGTGCTCCTGCAACATCTTCTCCACCCAGGACCACGCCGCCGCCGCCATCGCGCGCGACTCGGCCGCCGTCTTCGCCTGGAAGGGCGAGACGCTCGAGGAGTACTGGTGGTGCACCGAGCGCTGCCTCGACTGGGGCGCCGGCGGCGGCCCCGACCTCATCGTCGACGACGGCGGCGACGCCACGCTGCTCATCCACGAGGGCGTCAAGGCCGAGGAGGAGTTCGAGAGGTCCGGCAAGGTCCCCGACCCGGCGTCCACCGACAACCCCGAGTTCAAGATCGTGCTCACCATCATCCGCGACGGGCTCAAGACCGACGCCCGCAAGTACCGCAAGATGAAGGAGAGGCTCGTCGGCGTCTCCGAGGAGACCACCACCGGCGTCAAGAGGCTCTACCAGATGCAGGAGTCCGGCACCCTCCTCTTCCCCGCCATCAACGTCAACGACTCCGTCACCAAGAGCAAGGTATACTTCCTTCCTCTGTTCCCGTTTTCCATTTCAGATCTGATGCTCTGTGCCAGCGAGCTTCTACTTGTTTGAGCGTAGTAGTATTGTTTTACATGTTTATGTTGTAGATCTGATTATTTTAGTATTTAGATCTCGTTGTTGCCTAGTTTAGATAAGGCTCAGTGGTGAAGCAGCGCTGCGGTATTAGACCTAGATCTGTGTTTTTGTCTGTGGGTTTAGTGTCTGTTACGCTGGTTGTCAACTACTATCTGACTAGCTAATAATAACATTAGTCACATGTTTTCTGAATCTGACGGCGATGGAGGGTCTAATTATAGAACGACCTGCTTGACAAACGATGGAGGGTCTAATTATAGAACGACCTGCTTGACAAATTTTATTATGTTAGCATGAAACACTGCTATGTCATGCACTGAATTATGTGATTTATTCTGTGCAGTTTGTTTAATGTTCTCTTGTTTTGTTTTAATCAGAAGGTAGAATGAAATGACATGTTAATCTTGCTAACAATTTATGTATTAAAAGCAAACACTAATCTATGTGTCTTCTGAACAGTTTGGCAACATTTACGTTTGTTCTGTATCTTCCTCTTTGGGTTTAGTGTTTGTTATGCTGGTTAACCAACTTACTAATAATAACATTAGTTGAATGTTTGCTGGATCTGACGGCCAGGGTGGGTCTGAATATAGAATATCATTCGAGCATGAAGCATTATGACATGCACTGAATCATGTTATTTATTCTATTTAGTTGTTTGTTTAATCAATTTACTCTTGGTCTGCTTTAACCGAAAGGTAGAATGCAATGACATGTTCACCTTCTAACAGTTACTGACCTATATTGAAAAGAAAAACACTAATCTGAGTTTACAACCTTTACGGTATGCCATGCTTGATTATGTGATTTATTCTTAGTAATTGTTGGTTCAATGTACTCTTGCTCTGTTTTAATCAGAAGTTAGAATGCATGGCATATTCACCTTGCTAGGAAATACTAATCTGGAGTATGTTTCTTGTCAACAGTTTGACAACCTTTACGGTTGCCGCCACTCGCTCCCTGATGGTCTTATGAGGGCCACTGATGTTATGATCGCCGGCAAGGTTGCTGTGGTCTGCGGTTATGGTGATGTTGGCAAGGGCTGTGCCGCTGCACTCAAGCAGGCTGGTGCCCGTGTGATCGTGACAGAGATTGACCCCATCTGTGCCCTTCAGGCCCTGATGGAGGGTATCCAGATCCTCACCTTGGAGGATGTTGTCTCTGATGCTGACATCTTTGTGACCACCACTGGAAACAAGGACATCATCATGGTGGACCACATGAGGAAGATGAAGAACAATGCCATTGTCTGCAACATTGGTCACTTTGACAACGAGATCGACATGAACGGCCTCGAGACCTACCCTGGTGTCAAGCGCATCACCATCAAGCCTCAGACTGACCGTTGGGTCTTCCCCGAGACCAACACTGGCATCATTGTTCTTGCTGAGGGCCGTCTGATGAACCTTGGCTGTGCCACTGGCCACCCCAGCTTTGTCATGTCTTGCTCATTCACTAACCAGGTAAGATCAGTGTGTAGTCTACTGGCAACTAGTATGAGTTAACAGCTGATACAAGTATGAAGTTAACATCCAATTTTGTGCTTTCCTTTAGGTCATTGCTCAGCTCGAGTTGTGGAAGGAGAAGGCCACCGGCAAGTACGAGAAGAAGGTGTATGTTCTCCCCAAACACCTCGACGAGAAGGTCGCCGCCCTCCACCTGGGCAAGCTCGGTGCCAGGCTGACCAAGCTCACCAAGGCCCAGTCTGAGTACATCAGCATCCCAGTTGAGGGTCCCTACAAGCCTGCGGCGTACCGGTACTAGTGTGTGTGTGTCCAGCACGACTAGCGGCTGGCCTGAGCGGCGGCACTCTGCCACGGCGACCTATGAACCTGTTTTCCTTTGCATTATCTATCTAGATATAGGTGTGTGTTCTCTTAGGTGGAGGATTTGTCACGGTTATGTTTTTAGACCGGTGAGGGTGTGGTGGACGGAGGTGGCGTTTGCTTTTGCCCAGAAATAATGGTGTTATTATTTTGGATTTAAATGAGGAGGTGTGATTTGCCGGATATAGTTTGTCTTCTTTATTCTACATGTCTGATGCTCCCTCCCATCACAATTTACTAGGGATGCAAATTTGGAACCTTTAGGGTGTACGCTCTGACCCTACTTATAATTAATCAAATGAACTGAAGTTTAAAAAATGAAGTGAATTCGGAAAAAATTACTAAATTTTGTTCAACTAAAGAGGGTTGGAGGGTGCCCTCAACGTTTCAAATTTGTGTTCCTAAAATTATCTGTGGTTTTCAAACTAGTCCATGCGTAGTTCTTGCAATGGGCTGAGCTCCAAGCGTTTGTTTACCTGCGCCAGTTTTCAGGTTCCCATTGTTACAAACCCGTTGAACACAAAACGGGTCCTGTGTGTCGAACCAGGGACTGCAGTTCCGAAAAGATCAAGGCCTCTGGTTTAAAAGGAAAAGTGAACAATAGCAAAAGTGAAGGAAACACATAGAAATTTATAGTAAGTTTTCGTATGGTGGCACTATTCAAGACTTTGGGTCCAAAGGAACGGAAGAAATTTTCCTTTGGCCTCAATTTGAGAGAAAAATTGTAGAAATTTTACAATCCACTTGGATCTCTTTCCATATTTCTATGAGACCGAATCCTTGTTGGCATTATAACATATTCCCTCAGTGATCTAAACGCTCTTATATTTTTTTACACAGGGAGTAGCTAATTATACCTTTTTATGGGGTCTGCTTTTGATTTGACTCTTATTATAGGATTCCTATGTTTTCTAATTTTCATGAACCAAACACCCAAGTTTACAAACTTCCTACGTTTTCTAACCCTCTGTTTTACACATGCATTGCTATCAAATTCCTACGTTTTTTCCTTTCATGTGTTTTTAGAATCCTGTGAACCAGAGAAGGCCCAAGGAAATGCATAAACTAGTCCACATGTCACTCATAGGAGACAATCTTCATGACACATTCGCATTATCCATTATCCGTACGCCACAATCCTCTGAAAGCCTTTTATTACACGCTCGTCTAACCTCGAGCACCATACAAGGGAAATATCATATGTATGGTCACCAACGAGCTTCTCATCACCTAAGATCATCCCAAGGCATATGCGCCACTAGATACATTACACTAGTCCAAGGGGGTCTAGTGCAGAGAGCGCAAGGATGGATTACATGGCGAAGTCAAGCCTCTGAGAGCCCGAGGCATCTGAGAGGTTTCCTGAAGTCCACCTCTTGAGCATCTCCAAGGCGGCCTTCGGTTGATCCATGGGTACCATGTGACCAGAATCATGGACCTGATCATAGTGACAAAAACATCTCGAGTTAGTAGTAAAATGCAAACTAATTGTGAGTTTGTTCCACAGTAAATGTGGGACACAATACGCAACAGGCATTTGCCCTTGTAACACTCTGCGTACACACCTAAGTTGATCTCAATCATTTCTACAATTTTGCACTGAATATTTGTGAGTATATACAAACCTCTCTGAAATTTGGCCTGGTTATCTCTACTCCTAATGGACGAGTTGGTGAATCGTCTCCGCGGTTTATTTTCGCTGGTTTTTTTTCGTCTCTCCTCCCACCACCCCCTCCCACCCTGGTCCACGGTTTATTTTCGCTGATTTTTTTCTGTCTCTCCTCCCACCACCCCCTCCCACCCTGGTCCATCAGTTTATTTTTCTCTCCACTCTTTATTACAACCAGAACTTTGCTAACGTATAACAAATCACGGATCTAACTTCCTTAAATTATGCAAATCAATCGATTCCTTTTATTGGTTCAATTTGTCTTAGGAAACAAATAACAGATTTTCAGAAAACAAATAATACATTTTAATCTAACTTCCTTAAATTATGCAAATCAATTGATCCCTTTTATTGGTTCAATTTGTCTTAGGAAACAAATAACAGATTTTCAGGAAACAAATAATACATTTTAATCTAACTTTCCTAACTTATCTAAATCAATCGATTTCTCTTATTAGTGAAATTTGTTTTAGGAAACAAATAACAGACACGTCACAACTTTCCTCCCAATAAATAGTTTCTTAACATTTGCAAATTTTCCTAATCAAACACGTCACAAACGGGCAGGTACTGATATCACGTTACCAAACAATAAAACCCCATTTGCATAGAAATCAGTTCAAAAATCCTAATTTTCCTAAATTTTTACCTTTCCTTGATAACAACCAATATTTCCTACGTTTTCCACCTATTGAAGGAAATCACCCCTCCATCGATATTAGCATTTTTTGAACTGAGATCTCCGGGTTATGATTTTTTTTGCGATTCTTTCCAATTGTGACCTCTCCTTCCACTCCGGCTCCTTCTCGCATAAACACCTCCACCACAGCCAGGTGACACCGCCCCAGACCTCTTGCCTCTCCACACCTTCTCCGCCACCTACTTTTCGTACTCCATTAACAATCCCTCCGCCACATTTGTCCACGGCGGTGTCGAGGGCATGGCGCAACAGGGTACCAGCGGTAGAGCAGCGCATAGCAGCAGGAAGCAACACGCAGCAGGCGAGGCGAGCGGCCGACGGTGGAGGGCAGAGATGCGGCCGGCGTGGCTGAGGGGGCGGCCGGCAGAAGATGGCCACGACTGGAGGCAGCGCGAGGCAGGGGCGCGACAGCGGGGCGAGCGAAGGGATAGGCGGCAGCAGACGGGGCGAGCGCAGCCAGCGAGAGTGTGGCGCGCGGCCAGGGTGTGTGTCGCGCGGGGCACAGTGGTGCGGTGGCTGCGGCGAGCGCGACGGCAGCGGCGGGCGCGACCGACGCGGTGTAGCACGGGCGTGGGCATGGAAAGGGAGTGGCCCCGCGGGCGCGGAAGAAGAGCGGCAGGCTCGGGCATGGGCGTGCATAGGAGCGGGCATGTGCCACGAGGTCAAGCCAAGGAGCTCGGTGGCTACCCCTGCAATGGCCATGGCGGACGGCGGTTCTCGGCCACGGCGAAATACCTAACGAGAGCAAACGAGAGGGGAAACAGGGGAAAGGCAAGAGGAGATCATGGCAGTGGCAATGGCGCCCTAGGGGAAGACATGGGAGCTCGGGGCGGCGCGGATCGAACGGCAATGTCACGGTGGCCCAAGGTTGAGGAAGACGGCAGCGACGTCGATGCGGGGGTGCTGGACTTGATCTCGTTGGCGCAGACGAAGTAGCGAAGGCGTTCGGAGCTCCTCGACAAGCTCCTAGCCCGCAGGGAGGGCAGTGGCCATGTGGACGGGGTCGGTCATGGTGGCCGTGGCGTCTGACTTCGTCCAGATCGACAGGATCGAGCGAGCGAGGAGGAGAAGTGGATTTGGGAGGGGGCGTCGAGGAGGAGTGGGCCATGGGGGCAGGGAAGGAAGGGCGTCACCCTTATCCATTCCCCTTCGATGCCAGCGAGGTGGTCGGGCGGGAGCCCGGCTCTGTAGCGACGCGGCTCGGAGAACAGGAGAAGACGACCGCGCGGGGACCGGACCGCTGAGCCGGTTCGGTGGCAAGGCCCGGGGGGCAGGGCGAATCCCCTTTTACATCGTCCTTTTGGTTTTTCAATGTATTCTAATCTGTTTCTCCTTTTACCGTTTTCTATTTATTCTTATCAACTAAATAATCTCTACTCCTAATGTCTCAGTTGGTAGTCTCCGTTTCGGATTTATTTTCGTCCCACCTCCCGAGTGAGGGAGAGGGGGAGAAAGAGTGAGGAAGAGGGAGGGAGAGGGTGTGTGTGTGAGAATTTGATGGTAAAAAAGGTCGTCAATGTCACTTAATATGTATGAGAATATTAAATGTAATATTAACATAATTGATATTGAACTTTTAAAGTTAATGTGGCCCCGTTGCAACGCACGGGCGTTCTTCTAGTATTGTTTGTTCCAGAACTGACTGTGACTGTTGGTGAGAAAGAGGGGGGGGGGTGTCAGCTTTTGCGTTTGCATACCTTCAAGAAACTCAATGGCCCGTGGCTTTTTAGAACGCCGGCTTCTTTCCCATCAACCATGAAGGGCTTCTCAGTTGAGGACACGAAGGCTTTCTTTCCAGACCATTCCATAGAGTCTACCCATCTTGAGTTCCCTGCCCAAGTCACCAATAGATTACGCATGTCATCAGGAAAAGCACAGCTAGGATCAGGAAAACCAATAGTGGAGCATATTTTGAACCGTGTATCGTTGTACTTATTTCATCAATTTGCTGATATGTACAACACCCATATATCGTCATACTTATTTCATCAATTTGCCGATATGTACAACACAACATGAAAAGCATTGAAGGTAGATTTTATCCCTTTTTGTGATTTGAAAAGTATAGGTGACCTCTACTAGGTCATTATATATGCCTTGCGATATGTACAACCGTATATAAATTCTTAATGGATCTCTTGCACGAATCACAATTGTAAGGAAGCATAGCACACGTATCAGATGACAAAAGTGTAGCAATGTCATTCTCAGCATGAAGAATGTCAGATGAAATATGTGGTATGGACAAAACAGAAGCAAATTATAGCATACAATTTTCAAGAGTTTTCTGTTGCAAGTTGTAAAACACTCACCTAGCCAGTTGCATATGAGATCATACTCCCCAGCATAAATCAGCACTTTGATGTCGTTCTCAAGGAGTTCAGGGATCCCAACTTCAAGGTTCCTCATCCAATCTAAGAGCATAGCCTGATAGACAGTCGGGCTGCATGAAACAAACTCTATGTCTCCAACTCCTAGGCTCTGTCTGACAGATTTCAGGTTGAGAAACTTCTCCAAATTAGAGAAATCATAGCATAGGCTCCCCACACATGGCTTCCTGATGTCATAATACTGCAAAAATGAGGTGATCAATCAGAAAACTTCGGAAAATAAGGAAGAGCCAAAAGCTTTTGTATTCCACCCTACATTTTTGCTCCCAATTATCAACCGGATGGAACTGAATATTGTATTGCAAACAAAATAGGCAGCAAGGCAAGATACAGTGCCAGAGGTACCTGAAACAAAAGATAAAATTAAGTTCGATATATACATGTTATGAGGTATATCAGAGTTTGGCTTATGCCTTTTGTTGTTTTGAAATGAAATTGTCACAACAAAGCAAGGAAGGGTGTTAATGAACAGTCTCCAAGAGGCCAAATTAACCAATGCTAGAGATTTACACAGAAGCAAACCAGGAGTCCAGGAATAATTACCACAAAGCTTGACAGCAAATTCACAAGCAGGAACTATTTTATTGATCTTGCTAAATTCTGATTGTGTGATCAAACCCATATCCAATGCATAATCGGTGTATGCCTTATACTGTATCGCTGGATCTGTAAGTCCATTACCAATTGCAAAACCCTGAAAAATTAACAGAAAGAGTGGATTAAAACGACAAGAAACCTTTATAGCACAGAACAATATGGATTAATCCAGAAAGAGATGACTAAACCTTCAAATTGATGTGAATGCCCTCATTGTTCTTGTTCCCCTTGTACACCCGAGTTGCAAAGGCAGGAATGTAGTGCCCAGCATATGACTCCCCAGTTATATAGAAATCGTTTTCAACATACTCCGGGTGCTCCTTGAAGAAGGCCTATCAAAATCGCATGCAGAGAGATGCAAGGAACTTATGAGTAAAAACACAGAAGGCCATTTTTGCTTCTTGATTGCAACTCACAAATAAGGGTAATCAATCACTCTGGTTAACCTCAACTCTTGCATAACTAACCTTGTCGCCACAATAGGAAGCAACCACATTTACGGTAGGGATTAACAATACATATGATGCATGTCTTCCTACTACGTACATATGCTCACTGACAGGGAATGCATACCGTAATATTTCAAGTTCATAATAATGAAGCAGGGATTATCTTCATTTCATTTATATACATCCTATCACAATAGGAACAAGTATTAATTACCTGCAGGAAGTCATACAGGTCGTTGCTGACGCTCGCTTCGTTATGGCGGGTATCGCGCGAATCAGAGCTGTAGCTGAACCCAGTCCCAGTTGGCTGATCAACATAGATAAGATTCGACTCCTGCAGCAGCCAATATCCAATTCCAAACAGAGAGAAGATTATACATACAGGGTTCTAAAAAATACTTTACAGATTGATTGATTAGTAAACAAGTCTGTATATATAATATACCTGATCCCAGCCAAAGTCATTCCAGAGTAGAGACATGTTGTCCGCTATGTGGAAGGGGCCATTCTCGTAGAAGAGGGCTAGCTCGCTGCTGCAGCCGGGCCCTCCCGTCAGCCAGATCACCACGGGGTCCTCCTTCTTGTGCCGCCTGGATTCGAAGAAGAAGTAGAAGAGCCTGCACTCAAGAGCGGCAGATGTCAAGACACAGAGGAACTGGATCCTCACGAGAAACACGGTATGAACGAAGAGGAGGCGGAGCTCACCTGGCGTCGTGGGTGGTGGGGAGGCGGTAGTACCCGGCGTGGTGCCCGAGGTTGCTCACCGACGTGTCGCCGCTGCCGTCGTCTCCGGCCACCAGAGACGCGAGGCGGATCGGCCTCTCGACGAGGGTCCCGGCCGGGAGAGCATCGCCGCCGCCGACGCCGACGCCGCCGGGGCGGCGGGGGGAGGCGTCGCGGGGGTGGAGGTTGAGGGCGCGGATGAGGTCGGCGCCGGCGGAGCGGGGGGTCTTCGGGGCGAGGGAACGCGCCGAGGAGGGGAGGCGGAGCAAGGATTCGTGCTCCGGCGCGGCAGCGACGGCGGCGGCGGCGGCGAGGAGCAGAAGCAAGAGGGCTCGAGGCTGACCTGTGGGTCCCATGGCGACTGGCGGTGGTGCGGTGACCTGAACTGACGGAAATGTGGGAGTGATACTGCTGCTAGATCTTTTTGGCCTGTTTCCACGATGATGATGGGCCCACCGGTCAGAGAGAGTCGACCGCATCTTTTGACCTCGCGCGAGCAGGAGGGCGTGCGTCGTCCACGTGCCTGAGTTCTCGATGAGTCTAGATTTCCAGTCATCTCATAGTGTGTTCCCAGCTCTGCCCCTGCGAAAATAGTTTTTTTTTTCTAGCGTTCCGCTAAGCTACCGGTGAATCTCTAGCCAGCGGGCTTCTGCCACCTTCTTGAGTAGTATCTCACTTCATTTGGTTTTCTTATTACTGGCATTTGATTCCTTTGCTGTTTTTCTTCGGCGTCGGTATTTCTCTGCCCGGACGTGTGTTAAGATATTTTCCTCGCAACGTGATTAGGCCAACGTCTTCCTGCTCCCGATTTTTTGCCGGGGAGCCCGCAACGTGATTAAGCCAAAGTCTTTCTCCTCTCGATTTTTGCCGATGAATCCGTGTGATTCGCCTTCTTTCTGCCTGCCGTTCCGGCGGACGATGACGGGGCGATGAGTAGATAGGTTAGGGTTTTTAGTTCTTGTAACGGTAAGGGCGACGCTTCTCCTTCGAGTCAGTCTTTCGGTCAGGTTCCAAGCCTCCTTAAGTCCACCTGCCGGGAAGAGGATTAGACGAAGCTTTGACGTAAATTCCTGCAATCTCATCGGGTCATCGATGTTAGGATTTTTCGTTGTGCATATGCGATAATGAGATTTGATGTCAAGATCTACGGATAACATCGACGACTGCGACTCTAGGGCACTGGTTCATAAGGGAGTCCCAACTGTCATTGACAAGGTCAGGCCGGCTTCGGTATAAGAGCTGCATGTCGGTGGCTCGTTCTGGTGGCGATAGTGACCGTTTGGTGATTCAAGGACCTCAATGTAATCCATATTATTTTTTGGTGCTTTGTACTTCTGGTGAACTTTTATAATAGACTCGAGTCTCTTTTTTTTGCAAAGAAATAGTTATTTCTCTTCCCGAGGCACACAAGGCCACAATTTGTTTTTTTGATATGAGACCCATCACGCTCTCATCTCATGAAGATTTTTCTCATCCCACTATCTTTTATCTAAGAAGTGACTTTGATTATTTTTCTTATTTCAAAATAGTAGTTTTGACTATTCTATTATTTCAAAATATTGGCTTAACCTATTTCAATTATATTAGAAATATACCATGTTTCAAAAAGTGATAACAGCTACTTCTAAAATAAATTTCATATTTCATTACTTCAAAACACGGTGGTTTCACTTATTTCCAAATAATTATTTCAATTATCTCATTCAAAGTGGTTTCATATTTCACAAGATCGGTGTTTCAATTATTTTCAAAGATCGGTTTCAGTTATTTCAAAGACCAATTTCAACTGTTTCAAAAATATCGGTTTCAATTATTTTTAAAAACTCATTTATATTTAAAAAAGGTTAATATTATTTTCAAAATACCCATTCAATTTAATTGATTTTGATTAGTTCAAAATATTGGTTTTGGTTTCTAAGAAGACCCATTTCAAATTTTCAAACAACCAACTTCATTTATTTTCAATCAATTACAAAAATGATTTCAGCTTCAGTAACACCCTTATCAACACTATCATATTCACGCATTTCAATAACCCGTTTCATTTTTTTAATAGACCGATCCATTTTTTCTTCGAAAAAAGTGAATTCAATTATTTCAAAAGATCGATTTCAGATTTTCACATGACCAAATGCAATTTATTAAAAAAACATGATTACAGATTCACTAACTTTTTTGTCGACACTTTCATTTCTACACATTTCTGTTGGGGAACGTAGCATGCAATTTTAAAAAAATTCCTACGATCACGCAAGATCTATCTAGGAGATGCATATCAACGAGAGGGCGAGGGTGTGTCCACGTACCCTCATAGATCGAAAGCTGAAGCGTTAGGTTAACGCGGTTGATGTAGTCGAACATCTTCACGATCCAGCCGATCTAGTACCGAACGTACGACACCTCCGAGTTCAGCACACGTTCAGTCGATGACATTCCTCGAACTCGTGATCCAGCAGAGGGTCGAGGGAGAGTTTCGTCGGCACGACGGTGTGGTGACGGTGATGGTGATGTGATCCGCGCAGGGCTTCGCCTAAGCACTACGACGCTATGATCGGAGGAGTAAACTGTGGAGGGGGGCACCGCACACGGCTAAGAGAATAACTGTTGTGCTTTGGGGTGCCCCCCTGCCCCCGTATATAAAGGAGGAGGGGAGGAGGTGGCCGGCCTAGAGGGGACGCGCCAAGGGGGGGGGAGTCCTACTAGGACTCCACTCCTAGTAGGATTCGCCCCGCCTCTTTTCCTTTCTCATCGGAGGGGAAAAGGAAGGAGAGGGAGAGCGAGAGGGAAAGGGGGCCGCACCCCCTCCTCCTTGTCCAATTCGAACTCCCTTGGAGGGGGGTGCGCGCCACCCCTTGCGGGCTCCCCTCTCTCCCCTATGGCCCATGTAGGCCCAATACTTCCTCGACGGGTTCCGGTAACCCCTCGGTACTCCGAAATATACCCGAACCATTCTGAAACCATTCCGGTGTCCGAATTGTTGGAAATATGCCCTAGAGGCAATAATAAATTGGTTATTATTATATTTCCTTGTTCATGATAATTGTTTATTATCCATGCTAGAATTGTATTGATAGGAAACTCAGATACATGTGTGGATACATAGACAACACCATGTCCCTAGTAAGCCTCTAGTTGACTAGCTCATTGATCAATAGATGGTTACGGTTTCCTGACCATGGACATTGGATGTCATTAATAACGGGATCACATCATTAGGAGAATGATGTGATGGAGAAGACCCAATCCTAAGCCTAGCACAAGATCGTGTAGTTCGTTTGCTCAGAGCTTTTCTAATGTCAAGTATCATTTCCTTAGACCATGAGATTGTGCAACTCCCGGATACCGTAGGAATGCTTTGGGTGTACCAAATGTCACAACGTAACTGGGTGGCTATAAAGGTGCACTACAGGTATATCCGAAAGTGTCTGTTGGGTTGGCACGAATCGAGACTGGGATTTGTCACTCCGTGTAAACGGAGAGGTATCTCTGGGCCCACTCGGTAGGACATCATCATAATGTGCACAATGTGACCAAGGAGTTGATCACGGGATGATGTGAGTTACGGAACGAGTAAAGAGACTTGCCGGTAATGAGATTGAACAAGGTATAGGGATACCGACGATCGAATCTCGGGCAAGTAACATACCGATAGACAAAGGGAATTGCATACGAGATTGATTGAATCCCCGACATCGTGGTTCATCCGATGAGATCATCGTGGAACATGTGGGATCCAACATGGGTATCCAGATCCCGCTGTTGGTTATTGTCCGGAGAACGTCTCGGTCATGTCTGCATGGTTCCCGAACCCGTAGGGTCTACACACTTAAGGTTCGGTGACGCTAGGGTTATAGAGATATTAGTATGCGGTAACCCGAAAGTTGTTCGGAGTCCCGGATGAGATCCCGGACGTCACGAGGAGTTCCGGAATGGTCCGGAGGTAAAGATTTATATATGGGAAGTCTTATTTTGGTCGCCGGAAAAGTTTCGCACTTTATCGGTATTGTACCGGGAGTGCCGAAAGGGGTCCGGGGGTCCACCAGCCCCGGGGGGGCCACATGGGCTGTGGGGGGTGCGCCTTGGCCTATATGGGCCAAGGGAACCAGCCCCAAGAGGCCCATGCGCCAAGAGATAAGATAAACGGAGAGTCCTAAAAGGGGAAGGCACCTCCGAGGTGCCTTGGGGAGGAAGGACTCCTCCCTGGCCGCACCCTTCCTTGGAGGAAGGGCCAAGGCTGCGCCCCCCCTCTCCCTTAGCCCTATATATAGTGGGGGGGAGGGAGCGCAGCAGCAATCCAAGCCCTGGCGCCTCCCTCTCCCTCCCGTGACACCTCTTCCTCCCCGCTTGCGCTTGGCGAAGCCCTGCCGGGATCCCGCTACTTCCACCACCACGCCGTCGTGCTGCTGGATCTCCATCAACCTCTCCTCCCCCCTTGCTGGATCAAGAAGGAGGAGACGTCGCTGCTCCGTACGTGTGTTGAACGCGGAGGTGCCGTCCGTTCGACGCTAGGATCATCGGTGATTTGGATCACGACGAGTACGACTCCATCAACCCCGTTCTCTTGAACGCTTCCGCTCGCGATCTACAAGGGTATGTAGATGCACTCCCCTTCCCCTCGTTGCTAGATTACTCCATAGATTGATCTTGGTGATGCGTAGAAAATTTTGAATTTCTGCTACGTTCCCCAACAGTGGCATCATGAGCTAGGTCTATGCGTAGTTTCTATGCATGAGTAGAACACAAAGTAGTTGTGGGCGTCGATTTTGTCAATTTACTTGCCGTTACTAGTCTTATCTTGATTCAGCGGCATTGTGGGACGAAGCGGCCCGGACCGACCTTACACGTACACTTACGTGAGACAGGTTCCACCGACTGACATGCACTAGTTGCATAAGGTGGCTAGCGGGTGTCTGTCTCTCCCACTTTAGTCGGATCGGATTCGATGAAAAGGGTTCTTATGAAGGGTAAATAGAAATTGGCATATCACGTTGTGGCTTTTGCGTAGGTAAGAAATGTTCTTGCTAGAAACCCATAGCAGCCACGTAAAACATGCAACAACAATTAGAGGATGTCTAACTTGTTTTTGCAGGGTATGCTATGTGATGTGATATGGCCAAAAGGATGTGATGAATGATATATGTGATGTATGAGATTGATCATGTTCTTGTAATAGGAATCACGACTTGCATGTCGTTGAGTATGACAACCGGCAGGAGCCATAGGAGTTGTCTTAATTTATTGTATGACCTACGTGTCATTGAATAACGCCATGTAAATTACTTTACTTTATTGCTAAGCGCGTTAGCCATAGAAGTAGAAGTAATCGTTGGCGTGACAACTTTATGAAGACACAATGATGGAGATCATGATGATGGAGATCATGGTGTCATGCCGGTGACAAAGATGATCATGGTGCCCCGAAGATGGAGATCAAAGGAGCAAAATGATATTGGCCATATCATGTCACTATTTGATTGCATGTGATGTTTATCATGTTATGCATCTTATTTGATTAGAACGACGGTAGCATAAATAAGATGATCCCTCACTAAAATTTCAAGAGAAGTGTTCCCCCTAACTGTGCACCGTTGCGAAGGTTCGTTGTTTCGAAGCACCACGTGATGATCGGGTGTGATAGATTCTAACGTTCGAATACAACGGGTGTTGACGAGCCTAGCATGTACAGACATGGCCTCAGAACACATGCGAAACACTTAGGTTGACTTGACGAGCCTAGCATGTACAGACATGGCCTCGGAACACAAGAGACCGAAAGGTCGAACATGAGTCGTATAGCAGATACAATCAACATGGAGATGTTCACCGATGATGACTAGTCCGTCTCACGTGATGATCGGACACGGCCTAGTTTGACTCGGATCATGTATCACTTAGATGACTAGAGGGATGTCTATCTGAGTGGGAGTTCATTAATCAGATGAACTTAATTATCATGAACATAGTCAGTAGGTCTTTGCAAATTATGTCATAGCTTGCGCTTTAGTTCTACTGGTTAAGATATGTTCGTAGAGAAAATTTAGTTGAAAGTTGGTAGTAGCAATTATGCGGACTGGGTCCGTAAACTGAGGATTGTCCTCATTGCTGCACAGAAGGCTTATGTCCTTAATGCACCGCTCGGTGTGCTGAACCTCAGCGTCGTCTGTAGATGTTGCAAAACATCTGACATACACGTTTTGATGACTACGTGATAGTTCAGTGCGTAATGCTAACGGTTTAGAATTGTGGCACCAAAGACGGTTTTTGAAACGTTGCAGAACATATGAGATGTTCCGAAGACTGAAATTGGGATTTCAGACTAGTGCCCACGTCAAGAGGTATGAGACCTCTGACAAGTTTCTTAAGCCTGCATACTAAGGGAGAAAAACTCAATCGTTGAGCATGTGCTCAGATTGTCTGAGTGCCACAATCGCTTGAATCGAGTGGGAGTTAATCTCCCAGATGAGATAGTGATGGTTCTCCATAGTCACTGCCACCAAGCTAGTAGAGCTTCGTGATGAACTATAACATATCAGGGATAGTTATGATGATCCTTGAGCTATTCGCGATGTTTGACACCGTGAAAGTAGAAATCAAGAAGGAGCATCAATTATTGATGGTTAGTAAAACCACTAGTTTCTAGAAGGGCACAGGCAAAAGGGATACTTCATGAAACAGCAAATCATTTGCTGCTCTAGTGAAGAATCCCAAGGTTGAACCCAAACCCGAGACTAAGTGCTTCTATAATGAGGGGAACGGTCACTGAAGCAGTACTACCCTAGATACTTGGTAGATGAGAAGGCAGGCAAGGTCGACAGAAGTATATTGGATATACATTATATGAATGTGTACTTTACTAGTACTCCTAGCGGCACCAGGGTATTAGATACCGGTTCGGTTGCTAAGTGTTAGTAACTCGAAATAAAAGCTGCGGAATAAACGGAGACTAGCTAAAGGTGAGATGACGATATGTGTTGGAAGTGTTTCCAAGGTTGATGTGATCAAGCATCGCATGCTCCCTCTACCATCGAGATTTGGTGTTTGCGTTGAGCATGATTGGATTATGTTTATCGCAATACGGTTATTCATTTAAGGAGAATAATGGTTACTCTGTTTATTTGAATAATACCTTCAATGGTTTTGCACCTAAAATGAATCTCGATCGTAGTGATACACATGTTCGTGCCAAAAGATATAAAATAGTAATGATAGTTCCTCATACTTGTGGCACTGCCATTTGAGTCATATTGGTATAGAACGCATGAAGAAGCTCCATGTAGATGGATTTGGACTCGGTCGTTTTTGAAAAGATTGAGACATGCAAACCATGTCTATTGGTATATATGCATGAAGAAACTCCATGCAGATGGATCGTTTGGACTCACTTGATTTTGAATCACTTGAGACATGCAAATCATACCACATGGGCAAGATGACTGAAAGGCCTCGTTTTCAGTAAGATGGAACAAGAGAGCAACTTATTGGAAGTAATACATTTTGATGTATGCAGTCCAATGAGTGCTGAGGCATGCAGTGGATATCGTTATGTTCTTACTTCACAGATGGTTTGAGTAGATGCTGAGTGTATTTACTTGATGAAACACAAGTCTAAATTATTGAAAGGTTCAAGTCATTTCAGAGTGAAGTTGAAGATCGTCGTGACAAGAGGATAAAATGTCTGTGATATGATCATAGAGATGAGTATCTGAGTTACGAGTTTGGCACACAATTAAGACATTGTGGAAAGTGTTTCACAATTAATGCCGCCTGGAACACCATAGTGTGATGGTGTGTCCGAACATCATAACTGCACCCTATTGGATCTGGTGCATACCATGATGTCTCTTATCGAATTACCACTATCGTTTATGGGTTAGGCATTAGAGACAACCGCATTCACTTTAAAAGGGGCACCACGCAATTCCGTTGAGACGACACCGTTTAGAGAAACCTAAGTTGTCGTTTCTTGAAAGTTTGGGGCTGCAATGCTTATGTGAAAAAAGTTTCAGGCTGATAAGCTCGAACCCAAAGCGGATAAATGCATCTTCATAGAATACCCAAAACAGTTGGGTATACCTCCTATTTCAGATCTGGAAGCAAAAGTAATTGCTTCTAGAAACGAGTCCTTTCTCGAGGAAAAGTTTCTCTCGAAAGAATTGAGTGGGAGGATGGTGGAGACTTGATAAGGTTATTGAACCGTCACTTCAACTAGTGTGTAGCAGGGCACAGGAAGTTGTTCCTGTGGCACCTACACCAATTGAAGTGGAAGCTTATGATAGTGATCATGAAACTTCGGATCAAGTCACTACCAAACCTCGTAGGACGACGAGGATGCGTACTACTTCAGAGTAATGCGTGATCCTGTCTTGGAAGTCATGTTGCTAGACAACAATGAACCTACGAGCTATGGAGAAGCGATGGTGGGCCCATATTCCGACAAATGGTTAGAAGCCATGAAATCCGAGATAGGATCCATGTATCAGAACAAAGCATGGACTTTGGTGAACTTGCCCGATGATCGGCAAGCCATTGAGATAAATGGATCTTTAAGAAGAAGACGGACATGGACGGTAATGTTACCGTCTATGAAGCTTGACTTGTGGCAAAGAGTATTTTCACAAGTTCAAGGAGTTGACTACGATGAGATTTTCTCATCCGTAGCGATGCTTAAGTCCGTCAGAATCATGTTAGCATTAGCTGCATTTATGAAATCTGGCAGATGGATGTCAAAACAAGTTTCCTTACCAATTTTCGTAAGGAAAGGTTGTATGTGATACAATCAGAAAGGTTTTGTCCATCCTAAGGATGCTAAAAGGTATGCTAGCTCCAGCGATCCTTCCATGGATTAGAGCAAGCATCTCGGAGTTAGAATATACGCTTTGATGGAGTGATCAAAGTTTTTGGGTTTATACAAAGTTTGTTAGAAACTTGTATTTACAATAAAGTGAGTGGGAGCGCTACAACATTTCTGATAAGTATATGTGAATGACATATTGTTGATCCGAAATGATGTAAAATTTCTGGAAAGCATAAAGGGTTGTTTGAAAGGAGTTTCAAAGGAAGACCTGGATAAAGCTGCTTACATATTGGGCATCAAGATCTATAGAGATAGATCAAGACGCCTGATGATACTTTCAAAGAACGCACACCTTGACATGATTTTGAAAGAGTTCAAAATAGATCAGCAAAGAAGGAGTTCTTGGCTGTGATACAAGGTGTGAGTATTGAGTAAGACTCAAGATCTGGCCACAGCAGAAGAGAGAGAAAGGACGAAGGTCGTCCCCTATGCTTTAGACGTAGGCTCTACAGTATGCTATGCTGTGTACCGCACATGAAGTGTGCCTTGCCATGAGTTGGTCAAGGGGTACAATAGTGATCCGGGAATGGATCACGTGACAGCGGTCGAACTTATCCTTAGTATCTAGTGGACTAAGGAATTTTCTCGATTATGGAGGTGAAAAGAAGTTCGTCGTAAAGGGTTACGTCGATGCAAACTTTGACACTAATCCGGATGACTCTGAGTAGTAAACCGGATTCGTATAGTAGAGCAGTTATTTGAAATGGCTCCAAGTAGCGCGTGGTAGCATCCACAAGATGACATAGATATTCGTAAAGCACACACGGATCTGAAAGGTTCAGACCCGTTGACTAATAACCTCTCTCACAAGCATAACATGATCAAACCAGAACTCATTGAGTGTTAATCACATAGTGATGTGAACTAGATTGTTGACTCTAGTAAACTCTTGGATGTTGGTCACATGGTGATGTGACGTGTGAGTGTTAATCACATGGTGATGTGAACTAGATTATTGACTCTAGTGCAAGTGGGAGACTGTTGGAAATATGCCCTAGAGGCAATAATAAATTGGTTATTATTATATTTCCTTGTTCATGATAATCGTTTATTATCCATGCTAGAATTGTATTGATAGGAAACTCAGATACATGTGTGGATACATAGACAACACCATGTCTCTAGTAAGCCTCTAGTTGACTAGCTCGTTGATCAATAGATGGTTACGGTTTCCTGACCATGGACATTGGATGTCGTTAATAACGGGATCACATCATTAGGAGAATGATGTGATGGACAAGACCCAATCCTAAGCCTAGCACAAGATCGTGTAGTTCGTTTGCTCAGAGCTTTTCTAATGTCAAGTATCATTTCCTTAGACCATGAGATTGTGCAACTCCCGGATACCGTAGGAATGCTTTGGGTGTACCAAATGTCACAACATAACTGGGTGGCTATAAAGGTGCACTACAGGTATCTCTAAAAGTGTCTGTTGGGTTGGCACGAATCGAGACTGGGATTTGTCACTCCGTGTAAACGGAGAGGTATCTCTGGGCCCACTCGGTAGGACATCATCATAATGTGCACAATGTGACCAAGGAGTTGATCACGGGATGATGTGAGTTACGGAACGAGTAAAGAGACTTGCCGGTAACGAGATTGAACAAGGTATAGGGATACCGACGATCGAATCTCGGGCAAGTAACATACCGATAGACAAAGGGAATTGCATACGGGATTGATTGAATCCCCGACATCGTGGTTCATCCGATGAGATCATCGTGGAACATGTGGGATCCAACATGGGTATCCAGATCCCGCTGTTGGTTATTGGCCGGAGAACGTCTCGGTCATGTCTGCATGGTTCCCGAACCCGTAGGGTCTACACACTTAAGGTTCGGTGACGCTAGGGTTATAGAGATATTAGTATGCGGTAACCCAAAAGTTGTTCGGAGTCCCAGATGAGATCCCGGACATCACGAGGAGTTCCGGAATGGTCCGGAGGTAAAGATTTATATATGAGAAGTCTTATTTTGGTCGCCGGAAAAGTTTCGCACTTTATCGGTATTGTACCGGGAGTGCCGAAAGGGGTCCGGGGGTCCACCAGCCCCGGGGGGCCACATGGGCTGTGGGGGGTGCGCCTTGGCCTATATGGGCCAAGGGAACCAGCCCCAAGAGGCCCATGCGCCAAGAGATAAGATAAACAGAGAGTCCTAAAAGGGGAAGGCACCTCCGAGGTGCCTTGGGGAGGAAGGACTCCTCCCTGGCCGCACCCTTCCTTGGAGGAAGGGCCAAGGCTGCGCCCCCCTCTCCCTTGGCCCTATATATAGTGGGGGGAGGGAGGGCAGCAGCAATCCAAGCCCTGGCGCCTCCCTCTCCCTCCCGTGACACCTCTTCCTCCCCGCTTGCGCTTGGCGAAGCCCTGCCGGGATCCCGCTACTTCCACCACCACGTCGTCGTGCTGCTGGATCTCCATCAACCTCTCCTCCCCCCTTGCTGGATCAAGAAGGAGGAGACGTCGCTGCTCCGTACGTGTGTTGAACGCGGAGGTGCCGTCCGTTCGACGCTAGGATCATCGGTGATTTGGATCACGACGAGTACGACTCCATCAACCCCGTTCTCTTGAACGCTTCCGCTCGCGATCTACAAGGGTATGTAGATGCACTCCCCTTCCCCTCGTTGCTAGATTACTCCATAGATTGATCTTGGTGATGCGTAGAAAATTTTGAATTTCTGCTACGTTCCCCAACACGAATATCATCGTCCAATATATCATTCTTTACCTCTCGACCATTTCGAGACTCCTCGTCATGTCCGTGATCTCATCCGGGACTCCGAACTATCTTCGATCACCAAAAAACATAACTCATAATACAAATCGTCATCGAACGTTAAGCGTGCGGACCCTATGGGTTCGAGAACTATGTAGACATGACCGAGACACATCTCCGGTCAATAACCAACAGCGGAACCTGGATGCGCATATTGGTTCCTACATATTCTACGAAGATCTTTATCGGTCAAACCGCAATAACAACATACGTTATTCCCTTTGTCATCGGTATGTTACTTGCCCGAGATTCGATCGTCGGTATCATCATACCTAGTTCAATCTCGTTACGGGCAAGTCTCTTTACTCGTTCCGTAATGCATCATCCCGTAACTAACTCATTAGTCACATTTCTTGCAAGGCTTATAGTGTTTATCATTACCGAGAGGGCCCAGAGATACCTCTCCGATACTCGGAGTGACAAATCCTAATCTTGATCTATGCCAACCCAACAAACACCTTTCGGGTAGAGCATCTTTATAATCACCCAGTTACGTTGTGATGTTTGATAGCACACAAGGTGTTCCTCCGGTATTCGGGAGTTGCATAATCTCATAGTCAGAGGAATATGTATAAGTCATGAAGAAAGCAATAGCAATAAAACTTAACAATCATTATGCTAAGCTAACGGATGGGTCTTGTCCATCACATCATTCTCTACTGTTGTGACCCCGTTCATCAAATGACAACACATGTCTATGGTCAGGAAACTTAACCATCTTTGATTAACGAGCAAGTCAAGTAGAGGCATACTAGGGACACTCCGTTTTGTCTATGTATTCACACATGTACTAAGTTTCCGGTTAATACAATTCTAGCATGAATAATAAACATTTATCATGATATAAGGAAATATAAATAACAACTTTATTATTGCCTCTAGGGCATATTTCCTTCAATTTCAACAACACAAATTGAATAAGCCTTTTAGAGTGAACATATATTTTAGAAACAAAAATTGAAAAAGGATTTAGAGTGAAAAACATATATTTCAGAAGCACAAATCAAAGAAACATTCCAATTTCAATCACACATATTTCCCATTTTCTATAAAACATTCTTAGTTACACGTATTGAAACCCTAAACCCCTATGCATAGATTACTCCAATATCACCGCGGGAATCCGCGAGTTGAATGCCAAGACACATATCAAGTGAATCAATATGATACCCCAATTGTCACCTCAAGTATTCATACCGCAAGATATATATCATGTGTTCTCATCTCTGAAGATTCAATCCGACAAGACAAAACTTCAAAGGGTAAAGATTCAATTCATCATACCAAGAGTATGGAGGGTAGAAACATCATATGATCCGACTATATTAACAAAGCCCATGATAGAGATCATGAGAGAGAGATATTTATCACATAGCTACTGGTACAAACCCTCAGCCCCGAGGGTGGACTACTCCCTCCTCATCTTGGTGGCCGCCGGGATGATGAAGATGGCCACCGGTGATGATTCTCCCCTCCGGCAGGGTGCCGGAACGGGGTCTAGATTGCTTTTCGGTGGTCATAGAGGCCTGCAGCGGCGGAACTTCTGATCTAGGTTAATCCCGAAGGGTTTCAGAATATTTGGGAATTTATAGTGCAAAGAGGGGTGCAGGAGGCCACCGAGGTGGGCACAACCCACCCGGGCGCGCCCTGGTGGGTTGTGCCCCCCTCGGGGCACCCCCACGTGCTGCTCTGGCCCAATGGGTGTCTTTTGGTCCATAAAAAATCATCGTGGAGTTTCGTTACGTTTGGACTCCGTTTGGTATTGATTTCCTGCGATGTAAAAAACTAGCAAAAACAGCAACTGGCACTAGGAAGTGGGTCAATAGGTTAGTCCCAAAAAATGATATAAAGTTGCTATAAAATGATTGTAAAACATCCAAGAATGATAAAATAACGACATGAATACTTCATAAATTATAGATACGTTGGAGACGTATCAGCATCCCCAAGCTTAATTCCTACTCGTCCTCGAGTAGGTAAATGATAAAAGAAATAATTTATGAAGTGTGAATGGTAGCAAAGTGCATAAGTTTGATCAATGATAATTTCAATCACTTTTCCTAGCATCGTAACAACAATTCTTTCTTATAAAAGTTCTCATGTTATAGTAGCAACCAATTCACATGTTAAGGTTCAAACAATGAACTCTCTTGAAACCCAACAACCTATGTTCTTAGTCACCAAGCAATCGCAATTCAACTTATTCAACAGAGTTTAAGTAAGAGCTCCACACATACTCAACTATAATATAGTCTTCTATGATTGCTAACACTCACCGCATACACATGAGCAAAACGTTTCAACCAGACACATAGAAAGATAGGGGCTTATTGTTTTGCCTCCCAACGTATTCACCTCAAGGGTGATGTCAACAATAATAACTCATGCTACCCATATTCAACTGGACATATGTGCCTAGATCTTTCCTCACCACATGATGCTTGCCAAAAGAGAAAAATAAGAAGGAATAGAGAGAATAACTTTGACCCTTTGCATAAAAGTAAATACTGAAAAGTAAAAGATAGGCCCTTCGCAGAGGGAAGCAGAGGTTGCCATGCGCTTATTTGTTTGTATGCTCAATCCCTTAGTGCAAAAGAACGTCATGTTGTATTGCCCCTTAAGATGACAACCTTTATTATGCAGTCTGTCGCTTTTATTCTTTGCCATCCAAGTTCGTGCAACGCTCAATTTTCTCTTACACTAAATGATCTCACACGTTTAAGAAGCAATTTTTTATTGCCTTATTGCACCGATGACAACTTACTTGAAGAATCTTATTCAATCATTAGGTAGGTATGGTGGACTCTTGAAAATAATATTTGGGTTTAAGGGTTTTTGGATGCACAAGTAGTATCTCTACTTGGTGCGGAATTTTTGGCTAGCAAAGATGGGGGCAAGCACCACATGTTGAAGGATCTATGACAATATGACTTCTATGTGAATATGAACAAACATAAATCATTACGTTGTCTTCCTTGTCCAACGTCAACAATCTTGGCATATAATATTTTGATGGGGGCTCACAATCACAAAAGATTTCCATGATAGTGTATTTTCATGTGAAAGTTCTCTTCCTTATACTAATTATTCGTGAATTGCTTGTATGACCAAAATTGTGATTGTCAAGCCTCAAAAGATTTCACTTTCTAAACCCAATGTGAAGCTACCACTAGGCATGATATAATTTCAACTTCATGACATTCAATTTATTCAACAATTTACCCATAGGATATAAGTGAAGCACAAGAGTAAATGACAAGCTACTCCAAAAAGATATAAGTGAAGATCAAATGAGTAGTTAAGTAAATAGATAGATATGTGTGGACTCTCTCTTATTTAAAACTTTCATTTCTAATTATTTTATTAAAAAAGCAAGCAAAACAAAATAAAATTACATTCCAAGGATAGCGCACATCATGTGAAGAAGCAAAAACTTAGGATTAACCGATACTAACCGATAATTGTCGATGAAGAAAGGTGGGATGCCTACCGGGGCATCCCCAAGCTTAGATGCTTGAGACTTCTTGAAATATTATCTTGGGATGCCTTGGGCATCCCCAAGTTTGAGCTTTTGTGCCTCCTTAATTCCTCTCATATCACGGTTTCCCTAAATCTTAAAAACTTCATTCACACAAAACTCAACAAGAACTCATGAGGTAAGTTAGTATAAACCAATGCAAAAACTTTATCATTCTCTTCTGTAGCAAATCACTAAAATTATTATTCAACATTGCATACTAAATGCCTCTGCATATTTAATACTCCTATCCTCAAATAGAATCATTAAACAAGCAAACATATGCAAACAATGCAAACATAACAGCAATATGCCAAAACAGTACAGTCTGTAAAGAATGCAAGAGTATCAATACTTATTCAACTCCAAACATTATGAAATTCTACCACACTGTAGAAAATTTATCAGAGCTTATTATGCAAAAAGTTTCAACATTTTATCACATTCTGACTTTCCTCGGGAATTTTTGCAACATCGATTAACTTTCTATTTTCAAATAGCAACATGTAGACTTGCAAAATAAGCATAGTAGAGGCTATCAATGCCACTTTTATTGAAATAAAAGATGCAAAACATTATTCTAAATAACAGCAAGCAAATCCTAAGAAAATAAATTAACGCTCCAAGTAAAACTCATATCATGTGACGAATGAAAACATAGCTCCAAGTGAGGTTACCGATAATGTTGGAGACGAAAGAGGGGATGCCTTCCGGGGCATGCCCAAGCTTAGTTGCTTGGATCTTCCTTGAATATTACCTTGGGGGTGCCTTGGGCATCCCCAAGCTTAGGGTCTTGTCACTCCTTATTCTTCTCATATCGTCATTGATACGTCTCCAACGTATCTATAATATTTTATTGTTCCATGCTATTATATTATCCATCTTGGATGTTTTATATGCATTTATATGCTGTTTTATATGATTTTTGGGACTAACCTATTAACCTAGATCCCAGTGCCAGTTTCTGTTTTTTCCTTGCTTTTGAGTTTTATAGAAAAGGAATACCAAACGGAGTCCAATTGACGTGCCAATTTTTGATGATTTTTTATGGACCAAAAGAAGCCCCCGGAGTAAAAGAGTTGGGCCAGAAGAGTCCCGAGCCATCCACGAGGGTGGAGGGCGCGCCCCCTATCTCGTGGACGACTCGGAGACCCCCCTGACGTGAGACCGATGCAAAAAATTCCTATAAATACAGAAACCCCCAGAAAGAAACCTAGATTGGGAGTTCCGCCGCCGCAAGCCTCTGTAGCCACCAAAAACCAATCGGGACCCTGTTCCGGCACCCTGCCGGAGGGGGGATCCATCACCGGTGGCCATCTTATTCATCCCGGCGCTCTCCATGATGAGGAGGGAGTAGTTCACCCTCGGGGATGAGGGTATGTACCAGTAGCTATGTGTCTGATCTCTCTCTCTCTCTCTCTCTCTCTCTCTCTCTCGTGTTCTTGATTCGGCACGATCTTGATGTATCGCGAGCTTTGCTATTATAGTTGGATCTTATGATGTTTCTCCCCCTCTACTCTCTTATAATGGATTGAGTTTTCCCTTTGAAGTTATCTTATCGGATTGAATCTTTAAGGATTTGAGAACACTTGATGTATGTCTTGCATGTGCTTGTCTGTGGTGACAATGGGATATTCATGTGATCTACTTGATGTATGTTTTGGTGATCAACTTGCGGGTTGAGTGACCTTGTGAACTTATGCATAGGGGTTGGCACACGTTTTCGTCTTGACTCTCCGGTAGAAACTTTGGGCACTCTTTGAAGTTCTTTGTGTTGGTTGAATAGATGAATCTGAGATTGTGTGATGCATATCGTATAATCATACCCACGGATACTTGAGGTGACATTGGAGTATCTAGGTGACATTAGGGTTTTGGTTGATTTGTGTCTTAAGGTGTTGTTCTAGTATGAACTCTCGGATAGATCAAACGGAAAGAATATCTTCGTGTTATTTTACTACGGACTCTTGAATAGATCGATCAGAAAGGATAACTTTGAGGTGGTTTCGTACCCTACAATAATCTCTTCGTTTGTTCTTCGCTATTAGTGACTTTGGAGTGACTCTTTGTTGCATGTTGAGGGATAGTTATATGATCTAATTATGTTATCCTTGTTGAGAGAACTTGCACTAGTGAAAGTATGAACCCTAGGCCTTGTTTCGAAGCATTGCAATACCGTTTCTGCTCACTTTTATCGCTTGCTACCTTGCTGTTTTTATATTTTCAGATTACAAAAACCTATATCTACCATCCATATTGCACTTGTATCACCATCTCTTCGCCGAACTAGTGCACCTATACAATTTACCATTGTATTGGGTGTGTTGGGGACACAAGAGACTCTTTGTTATTTGGTTGCAGGGTTGTTTGAGAGAGACCATCTTCATCCTACGCCTCCCACGGATTGATAAACCTTAGGTCATCCACTTGAGGGAAATTTGCTACTGTCCTACAAAACTCTGCACTTGGAGGCCCAACAACGTCTACAAGAAGAAGGTTGTGTAGTAGATATCCGTCATCTCACCCAAAACTTGAAAACTTCAATCACACAAAACTTAACGGAACTTTGTGAGATAGGTTAGTATGATAAAGAGCAAACCATTTCACTTTTGGTACTGTCAAAGACAAGATTCATAATTGTTCTCACACAATGCCTACTGTAGCATATCATTTCCACAATTTATATTGAGCAATATAAGCCATAGAAACTAGAAACCAAGCAAACTATGCATTGAAAACAGAATCTGTCAAAAACAGAACAGTCTGTAATGATCTGGATAACTACCATACTTATGCTACTCCAAAAATTATGAAACAAATTGGACCACGTGAGAAATTTGTATATTAAACTTCTGCAAAACGAATCAACTAAATAGCACTCTTCTGTTAAAAATGAGACCTATTTTCGTGAGTGCAAAAGTTTCTGTTTTTCAGCAGGGTCAAATCAACTATCACCCAACATGATCCCAAAGGCTTTACTTGGCACTTTATTGAAACAAAAGCTATAAAACATGATCAATACAATAGCTTAACCATGTTAACACATAAAAAAGTAGGTAAAAAAGTGTTGGGTTGTCTCCCAACAAGCGCTTTTTAATGCCTTTTAGCTAGGCATGATGATTTCAATGATGCTCGCATAAAAGATATGAATTGAAACACAAAGAGAGCATCAAGGAGCATATGACTAGCACATTTAATCCTAAACCACTTCCTATGCATAGGGATTTTGTGAGAAAACAACTTATGGGAAAAATAATCAACTAGCATAGGAAGGCAAAACAAGTACAACTTCAAGATTTTCAACACATAGAGAGGAAACTTGATATTATTGCAATTCCTACAAGCATAAGTTCCTCCCTCATAATAATTTTCAGTAGCATCATGAAGAAATTCAACAATATAACCATCACATAAAGCATTCTTTTCATGACACAAAAGCATAGAAAACTTATTACTCTCCACATAAGCAAATTTATTCTCATGAATAGTAGTGGGAGCAAACTCACCAAAATAACTATCATGGGATTGAAAATTAAAATCATGATGACAAGTTTCATGGTTATCATTATTCAATATAGCATGCATGTCATCACCATAATCATCATAAATAGGAGGCATGTCATCATCATAATAAATTTTCTCATCAAAACTTGGGGGACTAAAAATATCATATTCATCAAATATAGCATCCCCAAGCTTATGGCTTGGCATATCATTAGCATCATGGATATTCAAAGAATTCATACTAACAACATTCCAACCATGCTCATCATTCAAATATTTTGTGCCAAACATTTTATTGACTTCTTCTTCTAACAATTGAGCACAATTTTCTGAACCATCATTTTCAAAAAGATACTATAAGGATGATCAATAATATGATGCAACCTCAATTCCATTTTTATGTAGTTTTATTTTATAAATCAAACTAGTGATAAAACAAGAAACTAAAAGATTCGATTGCAAGATCTAAAGATATACCTTCATGCACTCACCTCCCCGGCAACGGCGCCAGAAAAGAGCTTAATGTCTACTACGCAACTTTATTCTTGTAGACTCGTGTTGGGCCTCCAAGCGCAGAGTTTTGTAGGACAGTAGCAATTTTCCCTCAAGTGGATGACCTAAGGTTTATCAATCCGTGGGAGGCGTAGGATGAAGATGGTCTCTCTCAAACAACCCTGCAGCCAAATACAATAAATCTCTTGTGTCTGTCGGATCACGGGTTCTGGCAAAACCCTCAAGGTTCGAACACTGGGGTGCGCGCGGAGATTTCCTCCCTACCGATCTACGCCCTAGCTCGCTAAAATCTCGCGGACGAACTCGAAGAACTCACAACACAAAGACACAAGATTTATACTGGTTCAGGCCACCGTGGTGGTGTAATACCCTACTCCAGTGTGGTGGTGGATGGATTGCCTCTTGGGCTGATGATGAACAGTACAAGGGGAAGAACAACCTCCTGAGGTTGAGGTGTTCTTGTGCTTGGGTATGACTAGGGTTAGCTCAGGGTCCGATCGGTCTGCCCCTACTGTGGTGGCTAGTTCTACTTATATAGGCCCTGGTCCTCTTCCCAAATATTGAGCGGGAAGGGAGCCAACAACGACCAATTTGAAAGGGGACAGCTAGTACAGCTTATCCTGACAAAAGCGGTCTTCGCCTGCAAAAGGCTCTGGTGGTGACGCCGTCTTGGGCTCCATGGTGACCTCCGTCCTGCCGTCCCACTAGTCTTGGTCTCGTTGCATCGATATGGAAACCTTTGCCTGATGCCTCGGTACTCCGCGCCTGCGCTTGCCTCCTTAGCACCAAAGAGGAAACAAGGATGCTGCACGCGCTGGGGCCCGCCTGGTCTTGATCGTCATGGCTCACGTCACGAGAGCCTCGCGAGGTTCGCCCTGCCTTGATATCTCCGCTCCTCGCGAGGCAGCCTGATGAAGCCGCTCCTGAGGAGGTCTTGGGTCGTCCGCCCCGCGAGGCTTGGCCCCTCGCGAGGGTCTTGAGTGTCTCGCTGATGAAGATGGGCCGTACAGGCCTGCTATCATAGCCACGCTGTGGGCCGCAGGCAGGCAAGTCTGGGGACCCCCGTTCCCAGAACGCCGACACTAGCCCCCGGGCCCAAGGTGCGCTCGGGCTTGGCTTTGAGGCGAAGCCAAGGGTCAAGCACGGAGCGCCGGGGGCCCCAAAAGCCTGCGGCCTTGGACGACGTGTGGCGGTTGATTGGACATGGGCGTCTCCGCTTCCCCACGCTGCCTCGGCAACTGCTCGACTTGTCAAGTCCCTGCGGCATGCAAGGAAAATCATCATTACCTGTGATCATGGGAGGCGCCGGTTAGCCTTCTTCCGCTATAAATGGGGAGGGGGGCAAAGCCCCTGTCGCCCATCCCTTCGCGGTTCGCTTGCTTCTCCCTCCTTGCTCCTCTGCTAGCAACAATGGCGCCCATCCGAAGGTTTTCCGCTGAAGATAAAGGAAAAGTTCCCCGCGATGATCCAGGGCCGCTTCCGCCGAAGAAGAGGCCGGTTCACCGTCGTGATGAAGCGGCGATGCAGGTGGTGACGAGGTCCTGGTGCGAGCGGCCTCCTACAGGGTACCCGCTACCCTTGTACGCCCGAGCCGAGGGCTCAAGAGGAAGGAGCGACAAGCGGCGCCGCCCGTGCCGCGCCCGCGGTCGCCGTGCGATGGCGGCACGCGCTGTTTCTCCCGGAGTCCACACCGCAGATTCTTCGCGCGAGCTTGTGCTGTGGGCGCCGATGCCCCCAAGCTCTTGGATCCACTTCCCGCGGTTCTTCTCCGACGTGATGCCGCCGAGGGGGCCCCTCGAGCTCTGGCTGCAGCATGCTGACTGCAACGCTCCGGCGAGCGGAGCAGAGATCGAAGCGGTCCCCACTGGCAAGATCTTCATGACCCGCGGCTGGGGTGAGGTCGCGCGGGTTTGTCATGCGAGAGGCGCCCTCGCGATCCACTTCGAGTATGACGGCGCCTCCACGCTTTTCTTCAAGGTCTTCGACGCGGATGGCCGCCGCCTGGAGTGTTGCCCTGGAGGGGAGCGCCAGGATGACACGCGCTCCGCTCGTGGCTACTCCAGCAGCAGCCCCTGGGAGTCCAGCGGTTCTCCCGAGCTCTACGAGACTCCGGAGATGAGCGACGACAGCTACGTCCCCTCGAGCTCTCGCCGCGTCCGGAGCCGGGCTGCGGCGTCCAGCCGCCGCCACCGCTGATCTGGATGGGGTCGGCGTCGGCCTCCCGTGGCCCACTGTTGATGATGGCGTCCACCACGGGAGGGTGTAGATAGAATTCCTCTAAGTTTTCGTCTTTTGTTCCCTGCGAAGAATCATGGAGTACCCCGTGGGGGCGTGTAAAGGGTTTGTAATGTCTTTTGTGTACGTCTTCCTTGTTATGAAAATTTGCGAACGCATGTCCTGTTAAGGCTCGGTCTCCCCTTTCCAACCTCGCGATAGCTTGTTGCTCTACGCTGACAGGTCCTGGTCCCCAGGCAGGCTACAGCCGTCGCTGGTATGCCAGGTCGCGTGCCGTGGTCAAGGCCAGGAGGTGTGCGGCCCGAGGTCCAGTAAGAGCCCCTGAGGCGCGATGCTCAGGAGGTCCCCTTTAGCGCTCAAGCAGCCATGGTAAGGCAAGAAAGGGAGGCGACGTGGCCGCAACGGGGCTGCGGCGTGCGCGACCCTTAGGCTCCATGAATCAGTCAATCTGAGCGCGAGACTTATCTTGGCGGTTTGGGGTCGATTCCTTGCGATGCACCAGTTTGGCGCGCAAGCTTTCGCAACATAGCTAGGTCGGCCCCTGCTACCTCTTGAGCACTGCGTTGGTTTTCCCTTGAAGAGGAAAGGGTGATGCAGTAGAGCAGCGTAAGTATTTCCCTCAGTTTTTGAGAACCAAGGTATCAATCCAGTAGGAGGCCACGCACGAGTCCCTCGCACCTACACAAACAAAAAAAAATCCTCACAACCAACGCAATAAAGGGGTTGTCAATCCCTTCACGATCACTTACGAGAGTGAGATCTGATAGATATGATAAGATAATATTTTTGGTATTTTTATGATAAAGATGCAAAGTAAAGAAAGCAAAATAAAAACGGCGCCAGAAATAGCTTGTTGTCGGGAGATTAAATATGATGGAAAATAGACCCGGGGGCCATAGGTTTCACTAGTGGCTTCTCTCGAGAGCATAAGTATTACGGTGGGTGAACAAATTACTGTTGAGCAATTGACAGAATTGAGCATAGTTATGAGAATATCTATAGGTATGATCATGTATATAGGCATCACGTCCGCGACAAGTAGACCGAATCCTGCCTGCATCTACTACTATTACTCCACACATCGACCACTATCCAGCATGCATCTAGAGTATTAAGTTCAAAAGAACAGAGTAACGCTTTAAGTAAGATGACATGATGTAGAGGGATAAACTCATGCAATATGATATAAACCCCATCTTGTTATCCTCGATGGCAACAATACAATACGCGCCTTGCTGCCCCTACTGTCACTGGGAAAGGACACCACAAGATTGAACCCAAAGCTAAGCACTTCTCCCATTGCAAGAAAGATCAATCTAGTAGGCCAAACCAAACTGATAATTCGAAGAGACTTGCAAAGATAACCATTCATACATAAAAGAATTCAGAGAAGATTCAAATATTGTTCATAGATAAACTTGATCATAAACCCACAATTCATCGGTCTCAACAAACACACCGCAAAAGAAGATTACATCGAATAGATCTCCACAAGAGAGGGGGAGAACATTGTATTGAGATCCAAAAAGAGAGAAGAAGCCATCTAGCTAATAACTATGGACCCGAAGGTCTGAGGTAAACTACTCACACATCATCGGAGAGGCTATGGTGTTGATGTAGAAGCCCTCCGTGATCGATTCCCCCTCCGGCGCAGCTCCGGAAAAGGCCCCAAGATGGGATCTCACGGGTGCAGAAGGTTGCAGCGGTGGAATTAGGTTTTTGGCTCCGTTTCTGGCAGTTTGGGGGTACGTAGGTATATATAGGAGGAAGAAGTACGTCGGTGGAGCAACGTGGGCCCCACGAGGGTGGAGGGCGCGCCCAGGGGGGTAGGCGCGCCCCCCTACCTCGTGCCTTCCTGGTTGATGTCTTGATGTAGGGTCCAAGTCCTCTGGATCACGTTCGTTCCAAAAATCACGTTCCCGAAGGTTTCATTCCGTTTGGACTCCGTTTGATATTCTTTTTCTACGAAACTCTGAAATAGGCAAAAAACAACAATTCTGGGCTGGGCCTCCGGTTAATAGGTTAGTCCCAAAAATAATTTAAAAGTGTATAATAAAGCCCAATAATGTCCAAAACAGAATATAATATAGCATGGAACAATAAAAAATTATAGATACGTTGGAGACGTATCAAGCATCCCCAAGCTTAATTCTTGCTCGTGCTCGAGTATGTAAATGATAAAAACGGAATTTTTGATGTGGAATGCTACTTGGCATAATTTCAATGTAATTCTCTTAATTGTGGTATGAATATCCGAAAGATTCAAGACAAAAGTTTAATATTGACATAAAAATAATAATACTTCAAGGATACTAACTAAGCAATTATGTCTTCTCAAAATAACATGGCCAAAGAAAGTTATCCCTACAAAATCATATAGTCTGGCTATGCTCTATCTTCACCACACAAAGTATTTAAATCATGCACAACCCCGATGACAAGCCAAGCAATTGTTTCATACTTTTGATGTTCTCAAACTTTTTCAATCTTCACGCAATACATGAGCGTGAGCCATGGACATAGCACTATATGTGGAATAGAATGGTGGTTGTGGAGAAGACAAAAATGAGAAGATAGTCTCACATCAACTAGGCGTATCAACGGGCTTTGGACATGCCCATTAATAGATATCAATGTGAGTGAGTAGGGATTGCCATGCAACGGATGCACTAGAGCTATAAGTATATGAAAGCTCAACAAAAGAAACTAAGTGGGTGTGCATCCAACTCGCTTGCTCACGAAGACCTAGGGCATTTTGAGGAAGCCCATCATTGGAATATACAAGCCAAGTTCTATAGTGAAAATTTCCCACTAGTATATGAAAGTGATATCATAGGAGACTCTCTATCATGAAGATCATGGTGCTGCTTTGAAGCACAAGTGTGGTAAAGGGATAGTAACATTGTCCCTTCTCTCTTTTTCTCTCATTTTTTTATTTGGGCCTTTTCTCTTTTTTTATGGCCTCTTCTCCTTTTTTTTACTCCGGAGTCTCATCCCGACTTATGGGGGAATCATAGTCTCCATCATCCTTTCCTCACTTGGGACAATGCTCTAAAAATGATGATCATCACACTTTTATTTACTTACAACTCAACAATTACAACTCAATACTTAGAACAAAATATGACTCTATGTGAATGCCTCCAGCGGTGTACCGGGATATGCAATGAATAAAGAGTGACATGTATGAAAGAATTATGAACGGTGGCTTTGCCACAAATACGATGTCAACTACATGATCATGCGAAGCAATATGACAATGATGGAGCGTGTCATAGTAAACGAAACGGTGGTAAGTTGCATGGCAATATATCTCGGAATGGCTATGGAAATGCCATGATAGGTAGGTATGGTGGCTGTTTTGAGGAAGGTATATGATGGGTGTATGATACCGGCGAAAAGTGCGCGGTATTAGAGAGGCTAGCAATGGTGGAAGGAAGAAAAGTGCGTATAATCCATGGACTCAACATTAGTCATAAAGAACTCATATATTTATTGCAAAAATCTAAAAGTTATCAAAGCAAAGTATTACGCGCATGCTCCTAGGGGGATAGATTGGTAGGAAAAGACCATCGCTCGTCCCCGGCCGCCACTCATAAGGAAGACAATCAATAAATAAATCATGCTCCGACTTCATCACATAATAGTTCACCATATGTGCATGCTACGGGAATCACAAACTTTAACACAAGTATTTCTCAAATTCAAAACTACTCAACTAGCATGACTCTAATATCACCATCTCCATATCTCAAAACAATTATCAAGCATCAAACTTCTCATAGTATTCAACACACTCATAATTTTTTTTACTAATCTTGAATGCCTATCATAATTAAAGCAAATTACCATGCTGTTTTGTAGGACTCTCCAAGTAATCTAAGTGAAGCATGAGAGAACAATAGTTTCTATAAAACAAATCCACCACCGTGCTCTAAAAGATATAAGTGAAGCACTAGGGCAAAAACTATATAACTCAAAAGATATAAGTGAAGCACATAGAGTATTCTAACAACTTCCGAATCATGTGTCTCTCTCTCAAAAGGTGTGTACAGCAAGGATGATTGTGGCAAACTAACAAACAAAGACTCAAATAATACAAGACGCTCCAAGCAAAACACATATCATGTGGTGAATAAAAATATAGTTCCAAGTAAAGTTACCGATGGAAGTAGACGAAAGAGGGGATGCCTTCCGGGGCATCCCCAAGCTTTGGCTTTTAGGTGTCCTTAGATTATCTTGGGGTGCCATGGGAATCCCCAAGCTTAGGCTCTTGCCTCTCCTTGTTCCATAATCCATCAAATCTTTTACCCAAAACTTGAAAACTTCACAACACAAAACTTAGCAGAAAATCTCGTGAGCTCCGTTAGCGAAAGAAAACAAAACACCACTTCAAGGTACTGTAATGAACTCATTCTTTATTTATATTGGTGTTAAACCTACTGTATTCCAACTTCTCTATGGTTTATAAACTATTTTACTAGCCATAGATTCATCAAAGTAAACAAACAACACACGAAAAACAGAATCTGCCAAAAACAGAACAGTCTGTAGTAATCTGTAACTAACGCAAACTTATGGAACTCCAAAAATTCAGCCAAACTAGGACGACCTGGATAATTTGTTTATTGATCAGCAGCAATTGGAATCAATATTTTATCATGTTCTGGTGATTTTTAACAATTATTCGTGAACAGAAAGTTTCTGGAATTTTCAGCAAGATCAAATAACTATCATCCAAGAAGATCCTATAGGTTAAACTTGGCACAAACACTAACTAAAAAATAAAAACACATCTAACCAGATGCTAGATCAAATATTTATTCCTAAACAGAAGCAAAAAGCAAAAAAGCTAAAAATAAAATTGGGTTGCCTCCCATCAAGCGCTATCGTTTAATGCCCCTAGCTAGGCATAAAAGCAAGGATATATCTAGGTATTGCCATCTTTGGTAGGCAATCCATAAGTGGCCCTCATAATAGATTAATAAGGTAATTTTATTTTCTTTCTAGGGAAGTGTTCGATGCCTTTTCTTAACGGAAATTGGAATCTAATATTCCCTTCCTTCATATCAATAATTGCACCAATCGTTCTAAGGAAAGGTCTACCAAGAATAATAGGAAATGAAGGATTGCAATCTATGTCAAGAACAATAAAATCTATGGGCACATAATTCCTATTTGCAACAAAAAGAACATCATTAATTCTTCCCATAGGTTTCTTAATGGTGGAATCCGCAAGGTGCAAGTTTAAAGAGCAATCATCAAATTCGCGGAAACCTAACAAATCACACAAAGTTTTTGGAATCGTGGAAACACTAGCACCCAAATCACACGAAGCATAGCATTCATCATCTTTAATTTTAATTTTAATAGTATGTTCCCACTCATCATAAAGTTTTCTAGGGATAGAAACTTCCAACTCAAGTTTTTCTTCATAAGATTGCATCAAAGCATCAACGATATGTTTGGTAAAAGCTTTATTTTGGCTATAAGCATGAGGAGAATTTTGCACGGATTGCAACAAGGAAATACAATCTATCAAAGAGAAATTATCATAATTAAATTCCTTGAAATACAAAATAGTGGGTTCATTAATATCTAGAGTTTTAACTTCTTCAATCTCACTTTTATCAATTTTAGCATCAAGATCTAAAAACTCCAAATTTTTGGAACGCCTTGTAGGTAAAGGTGGATCATATTCAGTCCCATCATTATCAAGATTCATATTGCAAAGCAAAGATTTAATAGGGGACACATCAATAACTTTTAGATCTTCATCTTTATTTTCATAGATATTAGAAGAACACGCTTTCACAAAGCAATCTTTCTTAGCACGCATCTTAGCGGTTCTTTCTTTGCACTCATCAATGGAAATTCTCATGGCTTTGAGAGACTCATTGATATCATGCTTAGGAGGCATAGATCTAAGTTTCAAGGAATCAACATCAAGAGAAATTCTATCAACGTTCCTACCCAATTCATCAACTTTAAGCAATTTTTCTTCAAGCAAAGCATTGAAATTCTTTTGCGAATTCATAAATTCTTTAACACTAGTCTCAAATTCAGAAGGCATATTATTAAAATTTCCATAAGAATTTTTGTAGGAATTGCCATAATTATTAGAGGAATTACTAGGATATGGCCTAGGATTAAAGTTTCCTCTATACGCGTTGTTACCAAAATTATTCCTACCAACAAAATTCACATCCATAGATTCATTATTATTCTCAATCAAAGTAGACGAAGGCATATCATTAGGATCAGAAGAAACACTTTTATTAGCAAATAATTTCATAAGTTCATCCATCTTTCCACTCAAAACATTAATTTCTTCTATCGCGTGCACTTTTTTATTAGTGGATCTTTTAGTGTGCCATTGAGAATAATTAACCATAATATTATCTAGGAGTTTAGTAGCTTCTCCTAAAGTGATTTCCATAAAAGTGCCTCCCGAGCCCGAATCTAAAAGATTTCTAGAAGCAAAATTTAATCCGGCATAAAATTTTTGTATAATCATCCACAAATTTAAACCATGTGTAGGGCAATTACGTATCATTAATTTCATCCTCTCCCAAGCTTGTGCAACATGTTCATGATCAAGTTGCTTAAAATTCATAATATCGTTTCTAAGAGAGATTATCTTAGCGGGAGGAAAATACTTAGAGATAAAAGCATCGTTGCACTTATTCCAAGAATCAATACTATTTTTAGGCAAAGATGAAAACCAAGCTTTAGCACGATCTCTAAGCGAAGAAGGAAATAGCTTCAACTTAACAATATCATTGTCCACATCTTTCTTCTTTTGCATATCACACAAATCAACAAAGCTATTTAGATGGGTAGTGACATCTTCACTAGGAAGGCCGGTGAATTGATCTTTCATGACAAGATTCAACAAAGCAGCATTAATTTCACAAGATTCAGTATCGGTAAGAGGAGCAATTGGAGTGCTAAGGAAATCATTGTTGTTGGTATTGGTAAAGTCACACAATTTGGTATTATCTTGAGCCATCGTAACAAGCAAGCAATCCAACACACGAGCAAACAAGAAGCAAGCAAAAAAGAGGCGAACGTAAAAGAGAGGGCGAATAAAACGGCAAGGGTGAAGTGGGGGAGAGGAAAACGAGAGGCAAATGGCAAATAATGTAATGTGGGAGATAAGGGTTTGTGATGGGTACTTGGTATGTTGACTTTTGCGTAGACTCCCCTGCAACGACGCTAGAAATCCTTCTTGCTACCTCTTGAAACTGCGTTGGTTTTCCCTTGAAGAGGAAAGGGTGATGCAGTAGAGCAGCGTAAGTATTTCCCTCAGTTTTTGAGAACCAAGGTATCAATCCAGTAGGAGGCCACGCACGAGTCCCTCGCACCTACACAAACAAAAAAAATCCTCACAACCAACGCAATAAAGGGGTTGTCAATCCCTTCACGATCATTTACGAGAGTGAGATCTGATAGATATGATAAGATAATATTTTTGGTATTTTTATGATAAAGATGCAAAGTAAAGAAAGCAAAATAAAAACGGCGCCAGAAATAGCTTGTTGTCGGGAGATTAAATATGATGGAAAATAGACCCGGGGGCCATAGGTTTCACTAGTGGCTTCTCTCGAGAGCATAAGTATTATGGTGGGTGAACAAATTACTGTTGAGCAATTGACAGAATTGAGCATAGTTATGAGAATATCTAGGTATGATCATGTATATAGGCATCACGTCCGCGACAAGTAGACCGACTCCTGCCTGCATCTACTACTATTACTCCACACATCGACCGCTATCCAGCATGCATATAGACTATTAAGTTCAAAAGAACAGAGTAACGCTTTAAGTAAGATGACATGATGTAGAGGGATAAACTCATGCAATATGATATAAACCCCATCTTGTTATCCTCGATGGCAACAATACAATACGTGCCTTGCTGCCCCTACTGTCACTGGGAAAGGACACCGCAAGATTGAACCCAAAGCTAAGCACTTCTCCCATTGCAAGAAAGATCAATCTAGTAGGCCAAACCAAACTGATAATTCGAAGAGACTTGCAAAGATAACCAATCATACATAAAAGAATTCATAGAAGATTCAAATATTGTTCACAGATAAACTTGATCATAAACCCACAATTCATCGGTCTCAACAAACACACCGCAAAAGAAGATTACACCGAATAGAACTCCACAAGAGAGGGGGAGAACATTGTATTGAGATCCAAAAAGAGAGAAGAAGCCATCTAGCTAATAACTATGGACCCGAAGGTCTGAGGTAAACTACTCACACATCATCGGAGAGGCTATGGTGTTGATGTAGAAGCCCTCCGTGATCGATGCCCCCTCCGGTGGAGCTCCGGAAAGGCCACAAGATGGGATCTCACGGGTACACAAGGTTGCGGCGGTGGAATTAGGTTTTTGGCTCCGTTTCTGGCAGTTTGGGGGACGTAGGTATATATAGGAGGAAGAAGTACGTCGGTGGAGCAACGTGGGCCCCACGAGGGTGGAGGGCGCGCCCAGGGGGTAGGCGCGCCCCTACCTCGTGCCTTCCTGGTTGATGTCTTGACGTAGGGTCCAAGTCCTCTGGATCACGTTCGTTCCAAAAATCACGTTCCCGAAGGTTTCATTCCGTTTGGACTCCATTTGATATTCTTTTTCCGCGAAACTCTGAAATAGGCAAAAAACAGCAATTCTGGGCTGGGCCTCCGGTTAATAGGCTAGTCCCAAAAATAATATAAAAGTGTATAATAAAGCCCAATAATATCCAAAACAGAATATAATATAGCATGGAACAATCAAAAATTATAGATACGTTGGAGACGTATCAGGCCCATACGAGTCTCCCTCCTCCCGTGCTCTCCTTAGTGCTCTACGTCCTCAGGTCCCGGCCCTCGAGCGAGCTCAACCACCGCTGGTATGCCAGGTCGCGATGCCGTGGTCAAGGCCTGGGGGTGAGGGCTGGAGAGCTAGTAAGAGCTCCCGAGTTGCGATGCTCAGGAGCCCCCTTTTAACGCGCAAGCGAATTGCACGGGAGAAGAGGAAGCTCGCGGTGCCGCCTACTATCCTCCTCACGAGATCCCTGCGAACCAGCATAAGGAGAAACACGGTTTGCTGTTATGGTTGCCGGCCTGCCACCGGCTGCTCCGCGAAGAAATGGAGGCACTGAGGGCCTGGTGAGGTGACGTGCGCGGAGCGTGCCGCGAGCCAAAGCTCGACCACTCAAGTTTGTCGACGTGGTAGGGACGGACCCATGCACCAGCGCCGTGACTGTGTGAGTAGCCCCCGGGGGAGGTGATAGTCGAGCAAGCGACAGTCATGGATAGGTTAAGCATGAAAGGCAGATCAGCTTGGGTAAATGCGGAAAGATACATGCCACTTGGGTCAGGCCCGAGCGGCTTGGGGATGATGCAGCCTGAGGGGCGCCCCTAGCAAGGTAAGCTAAAGACATAAGCAAAAGGGATACATGCCACAGGGACGGACCCACGGGGCCTGGGAATGATGAAGCCCGAGGGGCGCTCCCAGCTGAATGAACTTGGAAAATTTCACCTGGTTTTGTTGATGAAGAGATGTCAGAGCAGCCGAAGGTACGCGGGGACGGGGTCGCCCCTCACGAGCCACCAGGGTCCTGAGCCTCGGGAGGCTCTGGGGGCCCAGGCGGTTCCCTGAGGACCGTCTCCATCTCTGCCAGGACGGTGTGGTGCCTGGCCTCCTGAGTCGCCAGGACGCGTCGCAGGTTGCGCTGATAGACGAACGACACGCTCGGCAAGCCAAATGGCATGCGAACGTAGCTGTGCGGCGGACCCTCGCACTGGCCCACGCGCGAAGGCCAGAAAAGCTCTCGAGAAGCAGCCCTGTTGAGCCCTGGGACGTCGATGCAGACGCGCAACCCGGCATCCTCGCCTGGATGGGGAGTTGCGCCTCGCGAGCGGCGGTCACCGCGCATGGCCCTTGTGTCTTGTAGTTTCTGAGTGGTCTTGGTGATGAATTCCTGAGCGGTGGGCGCTCCTGGCCCTGTGTTCTCCTGAGGGAAACATGCCATGAAGCACGCCTCCAAGTGGTGCCCGAGCGCCTCCCTCGTGATGTGGGCAAGGTCTGAGGCCCTCAAGGAGAGAGCCCCCGAGCCCTGCCCGAGGAGGGCGCCGGGCGCGCCTTCCTATGTGATGGAGGGAGGCGCCCCTGGAGCGGGCGCTGATCCTGACGAGGCTCCAGCTGCGCTGCCGCCCTCCTGAGGCCCGACACGGCGCATCTACTTCTTCTTCTTGGGGATGGCCTCTGGAGGCCCCTCGCCTTTGCTGTCGGGGTCATCGATTGCTGCAGCTTGAAAGGCACGCTCGAGGGAGCACACCGCGTCTCTTTCTTCGCATGGGACTGTGATGATTCCGCCGCTTCCCGGCATCTTGAGGACGTTGTAGCCGTGATGGGTCACTGCCATGAACTTGGCCAGGGCTGGATACCCTAGGATGGCGTTGTATGGCAGACGGATGTGCGCGACGTCGAAGTCAATGAGCTTGGTGCAGTAGTTCTTGCGTTCTCCGAAGGTGACAGGGAGGTGGACCTGCCCTATCGGTGTGGTGGAGCCGTCGGTCACTCCTGAGAAGGGCTTGGTAGGCTGAAGCTGGTCATATGGCACTTGGAGGTTGTCGAACGTCTCGACGGACAGGACGATGAGCCCCGCGCCGCCGTCGATGAGAGTCTTGGTGACTTGCATGTTGCTGATAACTGGTGAGCAAAGCATCGGGAGGGCGCCAGCGGTGGCTGCGCACTTGAGCTGATCTGCCGAGTTGAAGGTGATGGCGCACTCGGACCACCGGAGCGGGCGCGTGACTTCAAGCTTGGGGAGGACTGCATTCACTTCACGAGCAAACTGTTTGAAGATACGCTGCGAGGCTGGGGCCTGGGCTCCGCCCAAAATGCAGGTGATAGCACGCGGCTCCTGGAAGCCCCCATCCCCCTCGTCTTGATGGTGGTCGTCATTCCTTCTTGGTGGTGGGGGCAGCGGGGGAAGACCGGCGTTGCCCCGAGGACGATCCTCACGAGGTTGGTCCCTCCAGGCACCCTCGCGAGGATGATCCTGCCAGCGGTCCTCACGAGGCCTGTCGCGCCACTCCTGGCGCGGGCCACGGTCGTCCCAGCGCCCACCGCCACGTCCTCCTCCTCGGCTGTAGCACTACAAGAAATATGTCAACTAGTGACCTTTTGTCAGTGACCCTGGAAGAATTGCTCACAGATCTACGACCATTTGAGACCAATTGGTCAAAAGCTGCTCGGGGTGCTCCAAACCCTCAACTATATCGACCATTTTGGCCATAAAGGTCGTAATTTCCTTACACGAAATGGTCATAAAGCAGACAACACTGATCCGCTGCCTTATTTCTAGCTGATCACGACCAATATAGATGGTCATAACCTTGTAAATTGTGGTGGATTGCTATGACTAGGCGCCACCTCATCAGTTTTGCCTATGTGTCATGTCCATGTGTCAATTTTTGCCCTAGGTTGTGAAGCAACCTATATTTCTGTCATTCCCAAAATTCCCCAAAAAATTGGGCATTCTTTACTATCCAAATCATTGCCTCATGACAATATTCAACTCCATTTGCCTGGTAAATCTTCCTCGGCAAATTTCCAAAGTTTTTGTTCAACTCAAACTGTTGTGAAGGAAGTACTAGCTAGGCATATCCTAATGAGCTGAATTTTTGCCACATCTTCTATATTCCCAAATCATAGCTCTCCACAAAATTTGAGCCCCATCTAACAATACATGTGAGTGTGGCTTCAACATTCATATTTCTGTCCAGTGTGGTACGTTGCAAAGCAAGTGACACCTAGGCTCCTCCATTTGAGCTGCAAATTTTCCAAGATAGTATCCTTAGTACATGATGATCCTCGGCCAAAACTCAGGCCCATTGGCCATGTGCATTTCCTGTACCACTAATCAAACACTTGGGGTGCTAATTCATGTTTGAGCATTGTTTAGTATCCTCGTGAGATTCTTCTGTTGTTATTTTATTCCAAGCATCTACCTAGGGATTGCCAAACCTACTAGACATTACTAGGCTTCCCAGAATGCATGGCAACGCCACGGTCACGAGGTGACCACGCGGCGGGCATGCCAGTCTACGCGCTTTGGAGTTGGGGCCCTGGGCCACCATCCAAACCTCAACGTATCACCACCAAACTATGTATTTATGCTTAAATAGATACTTATGTACCTAGAAATGATTTTTGGAAAAAATAAAGAGCAAACTATAAGGCAGCTTCAGTTCAAATTTGACCCACTTCCTACTGAATCAGCGAAAATTTGTCTTTTTCATCAGAGGTGGATAAAAACTTTTTACACCTAACCATTTTGTCAATTTTGCATTAAACATGTCCTAATATTTTATAAAATTGATTTGGTACATTTTTGCAACAATTATTTGGTAGTTCCTTCACAAAAAAACGTCATTTCGGGCACTCGAATGAATTTTCCGTGCAAAGAAAATGAAAACTCACTTAGGAAACATTGTTGGAATTCCAAGATGCACCCTTGTGCACAATATGAGATCACTTGAACAAACTATGCCATGAATGTGGCCATAAGATTGATCATTTGGATTGAAAGCCATGAATCTTCACGCATGATAGCTCATTTCTGAGAACATTGTTTTAAAATAATTGCCGTATTACAAGTTTATTATTTTTCCTGGAAACTTGGTCACATATGATGACACAATGCGAAGGTTTTCCAATTTCTTTTATTTTTTTTGAAATTTTTATGCCCGTTTCAAAATGCGGTCAAAACGGCGGGAATGACCGTTACTAGCTAGTTGTTGAATCTTGGAAATCTTTTGATGTTTCTCTGATTAAATAGATAGTTATGTACCTAGAAATGATTTTTGGAAAAAATAAAGAGCAAACTATGAGGCAGCTACAGTTCAAATTTGACCCGCTTTCTATTGAATCGGCGGAAATTTGCCTTTTTCACCAGAGGTGGATCAAGGCTTTTGACACCCAACCATTGTGTCAATTGTGCATTAAACATGGCCTAGTATTTTATAAAATTGATTTGGTCCATTTTTACAAAATTTATTTGGTAGTTCCTTCACAAAAAAATCTCATTTCGGGCACTCGAAAAATGGAAAATGAATTTTCCGTACAAAGAAAATGAAAACTCCCTTAGGCAATATTGTTTGGAATTCCAAGATGCACCCTTGTGCACAATATGAGATCATTTGAACAAACTATGCCATGAATGTGGCCATAAGATTGATCATTTTGCATGAAAGCCATGAATCTTCACGCATGATACCTCATTTATGAGAACACTTTTTTAAAAGAATTACCGTATTACAAGTTTATTATTTTTCTTGGAAACTTGGTCACATATGATGACACAATGCGAAGGTTTTCCAATTTTTTGATTTTTTTTTGAATTTTTTATGCCCGTTTCAAAATGCGGTCAAAACGGCGGGCATGACCGTTCCTACATAGTGGTTGAATCTTGGAATTTTTTTGTGTTTCTCTGATTAAATAGATAGTTATGTACCTAGAAATGATTTTTGGAAAAAAATAAAAAGCAAACTATGAGGCAGCTATAGTTCAAATTTGCCCCGCTTCCTACTGAATCGGTGGAAATTTATCTTGCTAGAAAATCTTAGTTAGTTTATGCATATAAATAGGTGTTGTTACCTGTTTGCATCTGAGATTGCATAATATTGGAGGAACATGCTTAATTGGCTTGTGTATTTTGCACTAATGGACCGGTGTCTTATTCTGCAGTTTTCAAAGGCTGTAGGGAAGATCAAAGATGCCATCTCATCAGCCCTGGCAGTGGCAACAGTGGACGATGATAACGATGAAGTCATGGCGCGAAGCCCTCTTGAAGTGCCTCGAGACTGCTGCTCGGCGCTACAGGATACCGTGGTGAGTCCTCTGACAGACCTGTGCACGCCCCATGTATATGCATGCCACATATTTTGTCTGCTGTTCTAAAATTCAGTTCAGTGTGGCTTGGTTTTGTCAGAAATTCAGTTCGCTGTGGCTTGGTTTTGTCAGGACGCAGATGACCATCGACATCCTGGGGCGGCATGCATACGACAGCATGGGGTGGTTCACGTCCCGACAGCGGGAGGCGGTGGAGAAGCTGTGGAACTCAATCAAGGAGCAGTAGATCCGGCGCAAGCACGGCAAGTCGATGAGCGGGAAGCTGGACGTGAACGCCTTTGAGCGGCTCCAGGAGAAGTCTATGCAAAAACGGTGAGGATGACAAGGTGAAGATGAAGTGCTGCTATGGTCATGGTAAGAGATCCTCCTCCATGCCTCATGGGATGCAATATCATGTTTGCCCTTGTGGTCTAGGCCAATGGTCGCTGCAGCATTTTTCTTCTAGTGTGGTCTAGGCCAATGTCAGCATGCATACATTTATATTTACTGGAAATGCATGCATTTCTTTACACACATGACAAACAAAAGTCGTTGCTGCTGCTAGGATAGGACATAGCTGGCTAGCTAGTGTATGTTGAATTACTGATCAACTCGCCTTTGGGCTGGCTGCTAGTACACCTATGTATAGCTACCTAGGTAGGAGTAGCTATGTGGATTTATTAAAATATTACAATCTCTTGATCAGCAATGAAAAGCATCGAGATGCAGCTTATACTGGCATGCGTGCGTATGCACGCAGCATGCTGTGTATGTGCACACTTGTGTACATCGGTAGCAACAATATGCAGTGATGGTGCCAACCATATGGATGAAGCTTATAAACCAAGCACGCATGCACATTAGTGATGGTTTTGGTAGTAAAAATATACCAGCACTTACATAGTATACACTGGGTGCCAACATTTGTGATTCGTGTCAATATGGTCTGACCAACTGTGCTTAACGGCGTTGTGTCCTCTTGCAGCTCAAGAACGCAGGTGAGAGGAAGAGGAGGTCCTGAACGTTTCTCCCGCACATCATAGATACCACCACCGCGGCCTTGTAGGAATTAAGCTGGCGTCGTGCCACCCTTGTGTATCTGTTTTTGATTGTATGTGCAAGTTGGACGTGCATACGTGTATTTGCTCTTGTGAGTATTTGACTGGATGATCTCTGGATTTAATCAGTTAATTGACAGATTTATTGGTATTTTGCTGTTCAAATGTGTAAATTGAAATCTATGAATGAAAAAGACCAAATGTTCTACTTGACAAAATAATATTTGGGCTCTAAAAAGGCTGCGGCCCAAACTATAGTGGATTAGAACCTTGTGCGTTTCTGAAAAACTAGAAAAATAGGCTTAATGAAATGGTCCACAAAAAGGCCATGGCCCAAAATAAAAAATGCCAAATTGTTTGGCTAGACCCATGTAGCTAGAGAAAATTAACAGAAAAATATACAGTAAAAAGGCTGAATTGTTGGGCTCGGCCCATCTAAAACACCAAATTGGACTAGGTCGATTCTAATTTGCGACCTTCTTAATTGGTCGCAATTTTGCCACGTCAGATTGCCACGTCGGATCCGACGTGGCCTGGGCAGACAACCAGCGACTAAAATAGAAGGTCATAGAATCTATGACCTTTTGTTTTGGTCGTGGCCTTCCACGACCTTCTCACAGAGAAGGTCGTTAATTTCAGTTTACGACCGCCAGGTTTTGACCATCCGTTTTTGGTCAAAAAAAGGTCGCAAATGAAAAACAATGACCTTTCAGTGACTAATAGTGATGGTCGCAAGTTGACATATTTCTTGTAGTGTAGCCCCGGTCGCCGCGCTCGGGGCGTCGACCGAAGCGTCCTTCACGAATGGCTCTAAGCTCTTGACAGTCGCTGGTGTTGTGGGTATTCAGGTTGTGGAAGGCGCAGAATGGTCGGCTGCTCTTGGATGACTCGGGCTGATCTCTGCCTCGCTTGGTGTCCGGCTCCGCCGCGAGCACGGCTGCTTCCTTGCGCTTCACGTCCTTGGCTTTCTTCTCCTCCGGGCCTGCAACTGGCAGCTCGAGGAGGGAGAGGCGCCCTTCCTCAGCTCTTGCGCACTTGGTCGCCAGGTTGAACAGCTCTTGAGATGTGCACAGCTCCTCGTGGATAGCTAGCTCTTCCTTCATCTTGATGTCGCGGACGCCGTCAGAGAACGCAGAGATGATGGCCTCGTCCATGACCTTGGGGATCTTGAGGCAAGTGTTGCTGAAGCGCTGGATGTACTTCTGGAGGGTCTCTCCTGGTTGTTGCTTGATGCAGCGCAGGTCACCCGCGGCCGGCGGGCGGTCACGAGTGCCCTGGAAGTTGGCGACGAAGCGGTCGCGCATCTCGTCCCAGGAGGAGATCGAGCCCTGAGGCAGGTTCAGGAGCGACGAACGGGCGCCGTCTTTTAGTGCCATAGGGAACCAGTTTGCCATGACTTTCTCATCGCCGTTGGCCGCCTCGATGCTCAGCTCGTAGAGCTGCAAGAACTCCGCGGGGTCGAGGGTGCCGTCGTAGCGAGGAGGCAGATCTGGCTTGAACTTGCCCGGCCAGGCGACGCTATGCAGCTCGGGGGGCGGGGCCCGTCTTGGAGGTGGAGCCTGGTCTTGACGCCCACGCGCCGCTACGGCAAGCGGCGCGGGGGCCTGCTGCGGCAGACGATCCTGGCGCGGTGGTGCGAGGAGTGGCGGAGCGTTTTCTTGCGGTCGAGGAACTTCTTGGCAGCTTCCTTCTTCACGCGCGGGCGCCGGACGCGGCGGATCGCGTCGCGGTGGCGCACGCCTTGGTGCCAAGGCGCCATCTTGGGGGCAGAGGCGGTGGAGGCGCTCCGTGAGCTGCGTCGCCCGAAGCAGGCGAAGGGCCAGGCGGAGAGAGGGACGGCGCAGGGGAGCCCCCTGCTGCACGGACAAGCTCGGCAATGCGGTCGAGCCAGTCCTCGTAGAGGTCGTCCACCGGGCGGTAGCGCAATAGTTCGTGCGCCATGAGGAGCACGACCCGCGCGTCCATGGGGGCGCGACAAGCGTGGGATGAGGAACCGGCCGGGATCAGCGATGGAGTGGTGGTGCGGCCGTCCTGCCGCACCGAGGGGTGCAACAAGGACGCATGCTGCTTGTTCCCCGCTGGGCCGGTGGCGGCGTTGGCAGCGGAAGACGGAGAACAACGAGGTGGCCCACCGACGGGAGCTGTTCGAGCGACGCGGGTGGCTAGGGCAGCCCGGCGCTCAGCACGAGCACGACGAGCGTCCGCCATGGAGACGATGGAACGACTGGACGCGAATGACGGAAAGGAAGCTCCGGCGCACCCCTACCTGGCGCGCCAAATGTCGGATCACGGGTTCCGGCAAAACCCTCAAGGTTCGAACACTTGGGTGCGCGCGGAGATTTCCTCCCTACCGATCTACGCCCTAGCTCGCTAAGATCTCGCGGACGGACTCGAAGAACTCACAACACAAAGACACAAGATTTATACTGGTTCGGGCCACTGTGGTGGTGTAATACCCTACTCCAGTGTGGTGGTGGATGGATTGCCTCTTGGGCTGATGATGAACAGTACAAGGGGAAGAATAGCTTCGTGAGGTTGAGGTGTTCTTGTGCTTGGGTATGACTAGGGTTAGCTCAGGGTCCGATCGGTCTGCCCCTACTGTGGTGGCTAGTTCTACTTATATAGGCCCTGGTCATCTTCCCAAATATTGAGCGGGAAGGGAGCCAACAACGGCCAATTTGAAAGGGGACAACTAGTACAGCTTATCCTGACAAAAGCGGTCTTCGCCTGCAAAAGGTTCTGGTGGTGACGCCGTCTTGGGCTCCATGCTGACCTCCGTCCTGCCGTCCCACCAGTCTTGGTCTTGTTGCACCGATATGGAAACCTTTGCCTGATGCCTCGGTACTCCGCGCCTGCGCTTGCCTCCTTAGCACCAAAGAGGAAACAAGGACGCTGCGCGCGCTGGCGCCTGCCTGGCGCCCGCCTGGTCTTGATCGTCATGGCTCACGTCACGAGAGCCTCACGAGGTTCGCCCTTCCTTGATATCTCCGCTCCTCACGAGGCAGCCTGATGAAGCCGCTCCTGAGGAGGTCTTGGGTCGTCTGCCCTGCGAGGCTTGGCCCCTTGCGAGGGTCTTGAGTGTCTCGCTGATGAAGATGGGCCGTACATGCCTGCTATCATAGCCACGCCGTGGGCCGCAGGCAGGCAAGTCTGGGGACCCCCATTCCCAGAACGCCGACAGTGTCCCCAACACACCTAATACAATGGCAAATTGTATAGGTGCACTAGTTCAGCGAAGAGATGGTGATAAAAGTGTAATATTGATGGTAGAAATATATTTTTATAATCTGAATAAATAAAAACAGCAAGGTAGCAATTAGTAAACGGGCACAAAAACGGTATTGCAATGCTTGAAAACAAGGCCTAGGGTCCGTACTTTCGCTAGTGCAATCTTTCAACAGTGCTAACATAGTTGGATCATATGATTATCCCTCAAAGTGTAACGAAAATCACTCCCAAGTTCCTATTATCGGAGAACAAAAGATATGAATTGTTTGTAGGGTACGAAACCACCTCAAAGCTATTCTTTCTGTTCGATCTATTCAAGAGTCCGTACTAAAATAACACAAAGCTATTTTTTTTCGTTCGATCTATCCTAGAGTCTGTACTAAGATAACACCAAAGCAAGTTCATATTCATAATACTCAATCCACATAAAGAACTATAAAGAGACCCCAAAGTTTCTACCGGAGAAAAACATGCATCAACCCCTATGCATAGATCACCCCAATATCACCGCGGGAATCCGCGAGTTGAATGCCAAGACACATATCAAGTGAATCAATATGATACCCCAATTGTCACCTCAAGTATTCATACCGCAAGATATATATCATGTGTTCTCATCGCTGAATATTCAATCCGACAAGATGAAACTTACAAGGGTAAAGATTCAATTCATCATACCAAGAGTATAGAGGGTAGAAACATCATATGATCCGATTATATTAACAAAGCCCATGATAGAGATCACGAGAGAGAGATTTATCACATAGCTACTGGTACAAACCCTCAGCCCCAAGGGTGGACTACCCCCTCCTCATCGTGGTGGCCGCTGGGATGATGAAGATGGCCACCGATGACGATTCCCCTCCGGTAGGGTGCCGGAATAGGGTCTAGATTGGTTTTCGGTGGCTACAAAGGCCTACGGCGGCGGAACTTCTGATCTAGGTTAACCCCGAAGGGTTTCGGAAAATTTGGGAATTTATAGAGCAAAGAGGGGGTGCGGGAGGCCACTGAGGTGGGCACAACCCACCTGGGCGTGCTAGGGGGCCCTCGCGCCCTGGTGGGTCGTTCCCCCCTCGGGGCACCCCCCAGGTGATGCTCTGGCCCAATGGATGTCTTCTGGTCCATAAAAAATCGTCGTGGAGTTTCGTTGCGTTTGGACTCCGTTTGGTATTGATTTCCTGCGATGTAAAAAACAAGCAAAAAACAACAACTGGCACTGGGCACTGGGTCAATAGGTTAGTCCCCAAAAATGATATAAAGTTGCTATAAAATGATTGTAAAACATCCAAGAATGATAAAATAACAGCATGAATACTTCATAAATTATAGATAAGTTGGAGACGTATCACGTATCTATAATTTTTGATTGTTCCATGCTGCTATATTATCAATCTTGGATGTTTTATAATCATTTTATAGTCATTTTTTGGGACTAACCTATTGACATAGTGCCAAGGGCCAGTTGTTGTTTTCTGCATGTTTTTTACACCGCAGAAAATCAATATCAGACGGAGTCCAAATGTAATGAAACTTCGCGGAGATTTTTTTTGGACCAGAAGGAACATAAAGGGCCCTGGCTGCGCCTGGGGGTGCCCCGAGGGGGGGGGCACAACCCACCAGGGCGCACCCAGGTGGGTTGTGCCCACCTCGGGTGTCCCCGGACCGCCTCTTTGCTCTATAAATACCCAAATATTCCCAAAACCCTAGGGGAGTCGACGAAATATTCATCCAGCCGCCGCAGAGTCCAGAACCACCAGATCCAATTTAGACACCATCTCGGATGGGGTTCACCACCTCCATGGGTGCCTCTCCGATGATGCGTGAGTAGTTATTTGTAGACCTTCGGGTCCGTAGTTAGTAGCTAGATGGCTTCATCTCTCTCTCTCTCTCGGAATTCTCAATAGAATGGTCACTTGGAGATCCATATGATGTAACTCTTTTGCGATGTGTTTGTTGGGATCGATGAACTTTGAGTTTATGATCAGATCTATCTCTTTATATCCATGAAAGTATTTGAGTTTCTTTGATCTCTTTTATGCATGATCTCTTAAAGCCTCATATTTCTTCTCTGATATTTGGGTTTTGTTTGGCCAACTTGATCTATTTATCTTGCAATGGGAAGAGGTGCTTTGTAGTGGGTTCGATCTTACGGTGTTTGATCCCAGTGACAGAAAGGGAACCGACACGTATCTATCATTGCTACTAAGGATAAAACAATGGGGTCTATCTCTACATAGATAGATCTTGTCTACATCATGTCATCAATCTTATTGCATTACTCCGTTTTTTCATGAACTTAATACACTATATGCATGCTGGATAGTGGTCGATGTGTGGAGTAATAGTAGTAGATGCAGGCAGGAGTCGGTCTACTAATCTTGGACGTGATGCCTATATAATGATCATTGCCTGGATATCATCATGAGTATTTGAAGTTCTATCAATTGCCCAACAGTAATTTGTTCACCCACCGTTTGCTATTTTTCTCGAGAGAAGCCACTAGTGAAACCTACGGCCCCCGGGTCTCTTTCTCATATATTTACCTTTGCGATCTACTTTTTCCTTGCTTTTATTTTCAGATCTATTAAACCAAAAGTACAAAAATACCTTGCTGCGTTTTATTTCTATTTATTTTACTTGTCTTTCGATCTATCAATCTACTATAATTTATCTCACGTCTGTTTGGCTATCTTGAGGCGTCGTACCCCGGAAGGGATTGACAACCCCTTTAACACGTCGGGTTGCGAGGATTTGTTATCTGTGTGCAGGGGTTGTTTACGTTGTGTTGCTTGGTTCTCCTACTGGTTCGATAACCTTGGTTTCATATCTGAGGGAAATACCTACCGCCGCTGTGGTGCATCATCCCTTCCTCTTTGGGGAAAACCGACGTAGCTTCAAGCGACATCAAAAGGAATTTCTAGTGCCGTTGCCGGGGAGGATCTTCAACATATACCAGGTTCCTAATCATAAATCTCATCTCCTCGCAATTTACATTATTTGTCATTTGCCTCTCGCTTTCCTCTCCCCCACTTCACAAAAAATTTGCCGTGTTATTCGCCTCTCTTTTTCATTCGCCGTTTTCTTGCCGGATCTGTTTTTGAGTGCGATCTTGTTGTGTAGTCATCATGACTCAAGAGAACACCAAGTTGTGTCATTTCTCAAATACCAACAACAATGATTTTATCGGCACTCCGATTGCTCCTCCTGCCAATTGTGCGGAGTCTTGTGATATTAATACTGCTTTGCTGAATCTTGTTATGAAAGATCAATTTGCCGGTACTCCTAATGAGGATGTCGTGTCCCATCTTAATACCTTCGTGGAATTATGCGATATGCAAAAGAAAAAAGATGTGGACATTGATGTGGTGAGGATGAAATTATTTCCGTTTTCTTTGCGTGATTCTGCAAAAAAATTGGTTCTCTTCTTTGCCTCGCAATAGTATCGATTCTTGGAATAAGTGCAAAGTGAAGGAAATATGCCCTAGAGGCAATACTACAGTTGTTATTTATATTTCCTTATATCATGATAAATGTTTATTATTCATGCTAGAATTGTATTAACCGGAAACTTGATACATGTGTGAATACATAGACAAAACAAAGTGTCCCTAGTATGCAAAGGAATTGTGACGCCCCCGATTTGACCGTACACTAATCATGCATGCAAATGTGTACGATCATGATCAGGGACTCACGGGAAGATATCACAACACAACTCTAAAACATAAGTAAGTCATACAAGCATTATAATACAAGCCAGGGGCCTCGAGGGCTCGAATACAAGTGCTCGATCATAGACGAGTCAGCGGAAGCAACAATATCTGAGTACAGACATAAGTTACACAAGTTTTGCCTTAAGAAGGCTAGCACAAAAGTAGCAACGATCGAAAAGGCAAGGCCTCCTGCCTGGGACCTCCTAACTACTCCTGGTCGTCGTCAGCGGCCTGCACGTAGTAGTAGGCACCTCCAGTGCCGTGGGAGTCGTCGTCGACGGTGGCGTCTGGCTCCTGGACTCCAACATCTGGTTGCGACAACCAGATAGAAAGGAAAGGGGGAAAAAGAGGGAGAGAAGCAACCGTGAGTACTCATCCAAAGTACTCGCAAGCAAGGAGCTACACTACATATGCATGGGTATATGAGTAAATAGGCATATCAGTGGACTGAACTGCAGAATGCCGGAATAAGAGGGGGATAGCTAGTCCTGTCGAAGACTAAGCTTCTGGACATCTCCATCTTGCAGCATGTAGAAGAGAGTAGATTGAAGTCCTCCAAGTAGCATCGCATAGCATAATCCTACCCGGCGGTCCCCTCCTCGTCACCCTGTTAGAGAGCGATCACCGGGTTGTATCTGGCACTTGGAAGGGTGTATTTTATTCAGTATCCAGTTCTAGTTGTCATAAGGTCAAGGCACAACTCCGGGTCGTCCTTTTACCGAGGGACATGGCTATTCGAATAGATAAACTTCCCTGCAGGGGTGCACCACATAACCCAACACGCTCGATCCCAATTGGCCGGACACACTTTTCTGGGTCATGCCCGGCCTCGTAAGATCAACACGTCGCAGCCCCACCTAGGCTCAACAGAGAGGTCAACACGCCGGTCTAAACCTATGCGCGCAGGGGTCTGGGCCCATCGCCCTATGCACACCTGCACGTTGCGAACGCGGCCGCGAGCAGACCTAGCAACCCACACGATCACGGCGGTTACGTCAAAGCGGTCCAACACGGCGCGCGCCACTCAGTCGCTGACGTCAAAAGAGCTTCGGCTGATACCACGACGTCGGGATACCCATAACTACTCCCACGTAGATGGTTAGTGCGTATAGACCAAATGGCCAGACTCAGATCAAATACCAAGATCTCGTTAAGCGTGTTAAGTATCCGCGAACGCCGACCAGGACCAGGCCCACCTCTCACCTAGGCGGTCTCAACCTGCCCTGTCGCTCCGCCACAAAGATCCACTTGCGGGTACTCCTACGAGCCGACCCGACTTTAGTCATCACATGTGTCATGTATATAGTATATAAGTATATGCCCGTGATCACCGCCCAGGTGATCACGGCCCGATAGTATAACACAGCAGACGGACAAGAATGTTGGGCCACTGATGGAAAACTAGCATCCTATACTAAGCATGTAGGATTGCAGGTAAAGGTATCAACAGTAGTAGCAAGGATAGGCTATGCATCAGAATAGGATATCGAAAGGCAGTAACATGCTACACTACTCTAATGCAAGTAGTAGAGAGTAGAGTAGGCGATATCTGGTGATCAAGGGGGGGGCTTGCCTGATTGCTCTGGCAAGTAGGAGGGGTCGTCGACTCCGTAGTCGAACTGGGCAGCAGCAGTGTCGGTCTCGTAGTCTACCGGAGAGAAGAGGGGGAAGAAACAGTAAATACAATGCAAACATAAGCATGACGATGCGTGACATGACAGTGAGCGGTGCTAGGGGTGTCCTAACGCGACAGTAGGTGGTACCGGTGAAGGGGGGGGGGGACACCCGGGAGGTATTCCCGATGTTTCACGTTTTCGGACAGACGGACCGGAGGGGGAAAGTTGCTAGTTCGATAGGTTAGGGAGGTGTGGTGGACGAACGGACTGCGTATTCGGATTCGTCTCGTCGTTCTGAGCAACTTTCATATAGAAAACATTTTCATCCGAGTTACGGTTTAAAAGATATGAATTTTCAAAGTTTATTTGAATTTCTGGAATTATTTATATTCAGAAAAATGAATTATGACGTCAGCATGAGGTAATGCTGACGTCAGCAGGTCAACTGGTCGGCTGACCAGTCAAACCAGACAGGTGGGTCCAGTGGGACCCACATGTCAGCCTCTGTTAGTCTAACATTTAGTTAAACTAAACTAACAGTATAATTAGAGGGATGGGCCCCACATGTCAGTGACTAATTAGTTAAACTAATTACTTTTAATTATAAAATCATTTTAATTATTTATTTTAAGGGGCGGGGCCCGCACGTCAGTGGCTGGGGCCGCCCAGTCAGCCCAGTTGACCAGGTCAACTGGTCAACAGGTGACCAGGGGGCCCACTGGCAGTGACCCAGGGGGTGGCCCCCAGGTGTGCCACGTCGGTGGCCGGCGCCGGAGCAACGCCGGCGATCGAAAACACGGCGGAGGCGCTCGGGACCTCGCCGGAATCCACGTACAGGGCACCGTTCAGGGAGTTTTCGGTCGCATTCGAAAGCTACGGCTGCGCCGCGTCCAACGGTGGTGGTTGTGGCGGCAGGGGTGACCGGAATCGAGCGCGGCGAGCTCGTCGGCGGACGACCGGAGTCGGACGCCAGAGGAAAGGGCGACGCAGCATGCTAGCGAGCGAACGGAGAGGCTAGGTGGGTCGTGCGTTAGGAGGCGAAGGCAACGGGCGCTGGCCCGTGGCCATTTGGTCACCGGAGGCACGCCGGCGACGAGCGCAGGCGGCAGCGCGTTCGGGCGCTCGTGGGGGAGCCGCTACGGAGCGCGAGCGAGCTAGCGGAGAGGGGGAGGAGGTAGAGGAGCTCACCGCGCGGCGCAAGAAAAGCCCGTGGGTGGCTTAGTAGCAGCAGGTCGTCGCCGGGGAAGAAGGGGGTCGCCGGCGTCCGAGGTTGAAGGCGAGCTCGGGGAGGCGGTTGCAGTGGCTCTGAGCTTCGACGGAGAGGCGGAGGGGGTGTAGTCGAGGGCGGCGACGTCGTACGACACGGCGAGGAGGCGAGTGGGCCACGGTGGCCACGTGAACAAGGTGAACGGCGGCGAGCGCGTCGGGCGTGGGGAAGAGGGGAGCGGCGCGGACCCGGGGGAGAGGCGCAGAGGCCGAGGGAGCGAGCGGGGTGAGTGGGAGAGAGGCCCGAGGGAGCGGGGCCGCTGGCGCCCTTATCCTCTCGCGGGGTTCACCGCCGGCGAGGGGGTTCGGCGGCGACGCTCCCCTGTTCCGACCCGGTCGGGGGAACAGGAAGGGGACGCGGGGCGGGGGGGTGGGCTGGGCCGGGGCGCGGCTGCGGGTGGCGGCCCAGCTTGGGCCGGGGGGGGGGGGTTTGGGCCGCGGTTCCAGTGGGGGGGAGCGGGCCTTTTTCCTTTTGCTTTCTTTTTCTGTTTTGTTTTCTGTTTTCTCTTTTTTGTTTATTTCCTTTTCTGTTTTATTTCATTTAAAAGTATTTAGACATTTTATAAAAATGTGTTTTCTCCACCATAATTACCAGTGTATTATTTAGAACCCACTGAACATTTCTGTTTGAATTTTTGAAAACTTTTATTTTCCACTTTAATTATATTTGAAGTTTGAACTAGGAGTTTGACAAGGGTGTGGTTCAAATGTGATCAAGCCCTGTTTAGCAACATGATTAGCTTAATCACAGGGGGTTACTGTAGCATGATTCCCAGGGTGTTACAAATCTCCTCCACTACAAGAAATCTCGTCCCGAGATTTAGGAGGTAGAAGGAAACAGCGCGGGGTATTCTTCGCGCAGACGATCCTCTCGTTCCCAAGTGGCCTCATCTTCAGAATGGTGCGACCACTGGACTTTGAGAAACTTGATCGCCTTCTGACGTGTGCGGCGTTCAGCTTGGTCGAGAATGCGGACCGGATGCTCCTTATAGGAGAGGTCTTGCTGCAATTCGAGCACTTCGTGATCCACAGCTCGGATTGGATTCTTGAAGCAACGGCGGAGCTGTGACACATGGAACACATCGTGAACCTGAGAAAGGTTCGGCGGTAGTTCCAGTTGGTATGCCACTTTTCCACGCCTTTCAAGAATAGTGAATGGGCCAATATAGCGAGGAGCTAGTTTGCCCTTGATCCCGAAGCGGTGAGCACCCTTCATAGGTGTGACTCGAAGATAAGCCTTTTCGCCAGGTTGATAGACCATGTCTTTATGATGACGGTCATACTGACTCTTCTGACGTGACTGAGCAGTCTTGAGATTCTCGCGAATAATGCGGACTTGTTCTTCGGCATCTTGGATAATATCCGGACCGAAGAGTGGACGTTCCCCAGTTTCTGACCAGTTCAGGGGGGTTCGGCACTTTCGTCCGTATAACACTTCGAAGGGGGCCATCTTCAGACTAGCTTGATAGCTATTATTATAAGAGAACTCAGCATACGGGAGAGATTCCTCCCATTTCTTGCCGAAGGAAATAACGCAAGCTCGAAGCATGTCTTCGAGAACTTGGTTGACGCGTTCAACTTGTCCTTGCGATTGAGGATGAAACGCGGTACTGAATGACAGATGAGTTCCCATTGCTTCTTGGAAACTTGCCCAGAATCTTGAAGTGAATAAGCTGCCACGGTCTGAGCTGATAACCAATGGAATACCGTGGAGTGAAACAATCCTGGACATATAGAGCGTTGCCAACTGGCTAGCAGTGATCGTTTCTTTGACCGCCAGAAAATGTGCAACTTTGGAAAGCCGGTCAATGACGACAAGAATAGCATCATTACCTTTCTGCGATTTGGGAAATCCAGTGACGAAGTCCATCTCAACATGGTCCCATTTCCATTCAGGAATAGAGATAGGTTGCAGAGTTCCAGCAGGCCTTTGATGTTCTGCTTTGATACGACGGCAAACGTCACACTCAGCAACATAACGAGCAATGTCTTGCTTCATATTAGTCCACCAGAATCTCTGGCGGATATCTTGGTACATCTTTGTACTACCCGGATGGATACTTAGAGGCGTATCATGAGCTTCTTTCATAACTTCCTGTGTCATATCCAGGTTTTTCTCTGCACATGGCACCACTAGGCGGCCCTTGAAGTATAGGGCGCCATCTTCAGAAATGGTGAAGAATGAGGGCTTTCCTTCTGCGAGGTAGCGCTTAATCTTGTGGGCTTCAGAGTCATACTTCTGTAGCCTTTTGATGCTGTCCTCGAGATCTGGTTTAGCAACTAGGGTATTGAGGGAACCCTGGGTAACAACGTGGAGGTTCACCTTGCCAAATTGTTTAGGAGGGGGAGCGAGTGCACCCGGAGGAACAATATGGAGGTTCAGCTTCCTGAATTCCTCAACAAGCGAGGGCTGAACTTTGTGAACCTGAAGGTGGTTGCAGTAAGACTTGCGGCTCAAGGCATCAGCCATTACATTAGCCTTGCCTGGCGTATAGGAGATACCCAAGTCAAAGTCTGCAACAAGCTCCATCCATCTCTGTTGACGGAGGTTCAGATCTGGCTGAGTAAACAGATACTTCAGACTTTGGTGGTCAGTGAAGATCTCGCAACGATTACCGAGAAGGTAATGTCGCCACTGCTTCAGCGCATGAATGACGGCAGCAAGTTCGAGGTCGTGAACTGGGTAGTTCTCTTCGTGAGGGCGCAATTGTCGAGAGGCATAAGCAATCACTCTGCGGTCTTGCATTAGGACACAGCCTAATCCTTGACGGGAAGCGTCGCAGTAAATGACGAAGTCCTTCTTAGTATCAGGTGGAGCTAGAACTGGAGCAGAAGTCAACTTGTCTTTGAGTGCTTGGAAACTTTCCTGACATTTGTCTGTCCATTGGAACTTGACGCCCTTATGCAACAGGTTAGTCAGAGGCCTGGCGATCTTAGAGAAGTTCTCGACAAATCGACGGCAATAGCTGGCGAGACCGAGAAAACTTCTGACTTGCTTAACGTTCTTGGGAGGAGTCCAATCAAGAATAGCCTGAACTCGTTCAGGGTTGACGGCAATACCATCCTTAGAGATGACATGCCCAAGATAGGTTACTTCGGGTAGCCAGAATTCACATTTGGAGAACTTGGCATATAGTTGATGTTCTCGTAGCTTTTCCAGCACAAGTCGAAGATGTTCAGCATGTTCTTCTTCGTTCTTGGAGAATATCAGGATATCATCCAGATAAACCACGACGAACTTGTCGAGGTAATCCATGAATATGTAGTTCATCAGACGAGAGAAGGTGGCTGGAGCATTGGTTAAACCGAAAGACATGACGGTGTACTCGTATGAACCATAGCGAGTCACGAAGGCGGTCTTTGGGATATCCTCTTCGCGAACACGGATCTGGTGGTAGCCCAACCTCAAGTCGAGCTTAGAGAACACTGACGAACCCGCCAGTTGATCATACAGATCATTGATCCGAGGAAGAGGGTATTTATTCTGAATGGTAGCTTGGTTTATAGGACGGTAGTCTTGAACTAACCGGTTTGTCCCATCCTTCTTCTTGACAAAGAGAGAAGGTGCTCCCCAAGGAGAGCAACTTGGGCGAATGAATCCTTTGCGAAGAGACTTGTCGATTTCCTCCTTAAGCTCAAGGAGTTCATGCGGCGGCATTTTGTAGGGTCGCTTGGCTATAGGAGTGGTGCCTGGTTTCAAGTCGATGATGAATTCGACAGCTCTAGCAGGGGGAATCCCCGGAAGTTCTTCAGGGAAGACGTCGAGGAATTCACGCACGACGGGAATGTTTTCAATGCCCTCGAGTGGTGCAGCGTTCAATGCATTCAATGCATAGAGCCTTGCCTCGGCATTTTGCACCAGATGGGCTTGGTAAGTAACTATCTCATCTGAAGGGTGTAGCAGATGGACGGTCTTAGTGGTGCAAACGATTGAAGCAGTATGCGCTTTTAACCAATTCATTCCCAGAATGAGATCAATGCTACAGGACTTCAGCACGATGGGAGAGACAAGAAATTCCAGTCCTTCAATTTCAACAGTAACATCGTGACTAACCATAGTGGTTTGACATTGGCCCGCAGGGGTGTGTACCACTATCGGAGTGTTTATCTCTTCGTAATTAATGCCATGCAGGAATGCAAATTCTGCTGATATGAATGAATGGGATGCTCCTGTATCAAATAAAACGGATGCTGGTACTGAATTTACGAGGAGTGTACCCATCACAGTAGCAGGCTGGTCTTGAGCTTCGCTGAGATCAACGTGGTTGGCATGAGCACGACCATGAGACTTAGCATTGTTGTTGCGGGGCTGGTTGTTACCACGGCCAGCTGCTGGAAGGGCCAGTTGATTCTGGTTCTGATAGCAGTTCCTGGCAAAGTGACCCGGTTGACCACACTTGAAGCACAGACCATTATCGGGAGTGGGAACAGGAGCCCCAGGTGGGGGAGCTGGTAGCTTTGACTGCTTAGATGGTGGAGGAGGCAGACGCGGTGCAGCATAAGATTTCCTGGGAGCAGGTGCATTTGGACGATACATGCTGTTTGGGATCCATATCTTACGCTTCTGTGAGGGCGAGCCCGAAGATGAGCCCGTGTCACGGTTGCGCCTCTGAGAGCTCTGGTATTCCTGCAGACCAGTCTCGACATTGATGGCCTTATTCACCAAGGTGGCGAAATCAGCAAAGTCATGCACTAGAAGTGCGAGCTTGATGTCAGCTTGAAGGCCATCACGGAACTTCTCCTGTCTGCGTGCATCAGTTGCAATGTCTTCTTCAGCATAGCGGGACAAGTCCAGAAACTCCCGCTGATAAGCTTCGACAGTTTTGTTGCCTTGGGTGAGGTTGCGGAACTCACGCTTCTTCCGGTCCATGATTCCCTGAGGAATGAAGCGGGCACGGAAAGCAGCTTGGAAGTCTGGCCATGTGATGATTGTTCCAGCTGGCAGAGTACGCCTGTGGCTGTCCCACCATTGAGCTGCGGGTCCCTTCAAGAAGAAGGAAGCAAAGGTGACATAGCTGGCAGGGGCTACATCAGCAGACTCCATCTCATAGGTGATGTCACAGAGCCAGTCATCAGCATCCAAAGGCTGAGTTGAGCTGCGGTAGATGGTTGGGTTGAGGCGTATGAAATCTTGAAGAGTCACTTGGGCTGGCTGCTGGTTCATATTGGGGCGAGGAAACTGAGCCATCATATTTTCCATGAATTGGCGGTTCAGTTCAAACTGTTGGATCATACCAGCCATGTACTCAGGTGGTGGTGGGGCATCGCCACCACGACCACGACCACCTGGTCTAACCATCCTGCTAATATATAACAGGGGTAGTTCAGCATTGAGAAAATTGGCAATGACAAGAATCATCCATGATGAAACATGCATAATGAAAGGAGCACGATAGCTACTACATAGTAGTCGGCATAGCTTACAAAAGGGGTCATGCATAGAGTTCAGTACACAGAGTTCAGTACATAGACTAAAACATCATAGGCGGCACACAGGCTCGCGGCGAATGCCTTTAACACTACAAACAAGCCTACATCAGTCCCAAGAGGTGCTGTGGAGGTAATCGTAGCCCGGCAGCTGGTAGTGAGGCAACGGATAGTCCTCCATGTCAGCAGACTGGGGGCCGCGGATACTCAGGTGTAGAGTCCGACGCTCAGGTGGCAGAAGAGAACCAAGTGCGGGAGAGTAGCCCCCCACCTCTGGCCAACCGACACCGTGGGGCATCACGGTCCTGGCTGGGTAGATCGCAGCGCGCGGTACCTGTCCAGACCGGACAAAGGGGTGCAGTAGCGTCAGAGCACGGTAAAGGTGCTGACGGGTGGTGTACATCTCGTGGCGAAGAGCTCGGTTAGCTCGATCCAGCCCATCAGCATGCAGAACCAGGTGCTGATGGTAGAAGGGCTCTCGGGTGACAGTGGAGTAGGCAGCAGTATAGTATCCCTCTGCACCAACATCAGAGGCGGTAGCAATGTGCCTGAAAGGGGAGGTGTCCAACTCCCGATACTCTCCACGAAGACGTGTCAGAGCAGCATAGGCTGCATCGTGGACAGCCATATCGATGGTCACACCAACACCATGTGCGGTGTGCAGCACAGTAGTGGAGTCGTACTCCCGAGAGTAGAGGTGGACGATGGCACGGTACTGCTCCTGGTTAAAGTCCTGGTACTCCTCGTAGACGGTGTACTCAGGGTGCCAGCGATAACCCAGATAGGTCATCATCTCAGCTAGCACCGCAGGTGATCCCGAGGCACCAATGGCCATCGTGTGGCGAACAACCTGCCTCGTGGTTTCCATCTGAAAGCAAAGACGTTTCAAAGGAGTCAAATGACAGTGTGTGAATTGTTCAAAATACTATTCTAAGAAACAACTATGGCTTATCCATCTTAGGGGTGAACGCGGTCACGGGATCCTAGTGTTAGAGTTAGTAAATTCGTTTAACCCGAGTAGAAGAGAGTTCAGAGTCCCAGAGTAAAGGTCGAGGAGTAAAAGATCCTAGTACCACCCAATGGCGACGTGGGCCCGTAAGCCGCACAGCCATGTTAGTAAAAGTTTGCAATGTCTAGACTCGACTTCGGCCAAGGAGTGTGGAAGGGGGGGTTCCTACAGGCAGTCGGCTCTGATACCAATTTGTGACGCCCCCGATTTGACCGTACACTAATCATGCACGCAAATGTGTACGATCATGATCAGGGACTCACGGGAAGATATCACAACACAACTCTAAAACATAAGTAAGTCATACAAGCATTATAATACAAGCCAGGGGCCTCGAGGGCTCGAATACAAGTGCTCGATCATAGACGAGTCAGCGGAAGCAACAATATCTGAGTACAGACATAAGTTACACAAGTTTTGCCTTAAGAAGGCTAGCACAAAAGTAGCAACGATCGAAAAGGCAAGGCCTCCTGCCTGGGACCTCCTAACTACTCCTGGTCGTCGTCAGCGGCCTGCACGTAGTAGTAGGCACCTCCAGTGCCGTGGGAGTCGTCGTCGACGGTGGCGTCTGGCTCCTGGACTCCAACATCTGGTTGCGACAACCAGATAGAAAGGAAAGGGGGAAAAAGAGGGAGAGAAGCAACCGTGAGTACTCATCCAAAGTACTCGCAAGCAAGGAGCTACACTACATATGCATGGGTATATGAGTAAAGAGGCATATCAGTGGACTGAACTGCAGAATGCCGGAATAAGAGGGGGATAGCTAGTCCTGTCGAAGACTAAGCTTCTGGACATCTCCATCTTGCAGCATGTAGAAGAGAGTAGATTGAAGTCCTCCAAGTAGCATCGCATAGCATAATCCTACCCGGCGGTCCCCTCCTCGTCACCCTGTTAGAGAGCGATCACCGGGTTGTATCTGGCACTTGGAAGGGTGTATTTTATTCAGTATCCAGTTCTAGTTGTCATAAGGTCAAGGCACAACTCCGGGTCGTCCTTTTACCGAGGGACACGGCTATTCGAATAGATAAACTTCCCTGCAGGGGTGCACCACATAACCCAACACGCTCGATCCCAATTGGCCGGACACACTTTTCTGGGTCATGCCCGGCCTCGTAAGATCAACACGTCGCAGCCCCACCTAGGTTCAACAGAGAGGTCAACACGCCGGTCTAAACCTATGCGCGCAGGGGTCTGGGCCCATCGCCCTATGCACACCTGCACGTTGCGAACGCGGCCGCGAGCAGACCTAGCAACCCACACGATCACGGCGGTTACGTCAAAGCGGTCCAACACGGCGCGCGCCACTCAGTCGCTGACGTCAAAAGAGCTTCGGCTGATACCACGACGTCGGGATACCCATAACTACTCCCACGTAGATGGTTAGTGCGTATAGACCAAATGGCCAGACTCAGATCAAATACCAAGATCTCGTTAAGCGTGTTAAGTATCCGCGAACGCCGACCAGGACCAGGCCCACCTCTCACCTAGGCGGTCTCAACCTGCCCTGTCGCTCCGCCACAAAGATCCACTTGCGGGTACTCCTACGAGCCGACCCGACTTTAGTCATCACATGTGTCATGTATATAGTATATAAGTATATGCCCGTGATCACCGCCCAGGTGATCACGGCCCGATAGTATAACACAGCAGACGGACAAGAATGTTGGGCCACTGATGGAAAACTAGCATCCTATACTAAGCATGTAGGATTGCAGGTAAAGGTATCAACAGTAGTAGCAAGGATAGGCTATGCATCAGAATAGGATATCGAAAGGCAGTAACATGCTACACTACTCTAATGCAAGTAGTAGAGAGCAGAGTAGGCGATATCTGGTGATCAAGGGGGGGGCTTGCCTGATTGCTCTGGCAAGTAGGAGGGGTCGTCGACTCCGTAGTCGAACTGGGCAGCAGCAGTGTCGGTCTCGTAGTCTACCGGAGAGAAGAGGGGGAAGAAACAGTAAATACAATGCAAACATAAGCATGACGATGCGTGACATGACAGTGAGCGGTGCTAGGGGTGTCCTAACGCGACAGTAGGTGGTACCGGTGAAGGGGGGGAACACCCGGGAGGTATTCCCGATGTTTCACGTTTTCGGACAGACGGACCGGAGGGGGAAAGTTGCTAGTTTGATAGGTTAGGGAGGTGTGGTGGACGAACGGACTGCGTATTCGGATTCGTCTCGTCGTTCTGAGCAACTTTCATATAGAAAACATTTTCATCCGAGTTACGGTTTAAAAGATATGAATTTTCAAAGTTTATTTGAATTTCTGGAATTATTTATATTCAGAAAAATGAATTATGACGTCAGCATGAGGTAATGCTGACGTCAGCAGGTCAACTGGTCGGCTGACCAGTCAAACCAGACAGGTGGGTCCAGTGGGACCCACATGTCAGCCTCTGTTAGTCTAACATTTAGTTAAACTAAACTAACAGTATAATTAGAGGGATGGGCCCCACATGTCAGTGACTAATTAGTTAAACTAATTACTTTTAATTATAAAATCATTTTAATTATTTATTTTAAGGGGCGGGGCCCGCACGTCAGTGGCTGGGGCCGCCCAGTCAGCCCAGTTGACCAGGTCAACTGGTCAACAGGTGACCAGGGGGCCCACTGGCAGTGACCCAGGGGGTGGCCCCCAGGTGTGCCACGTCGGTGGCCGGCGCCGGAGCAACGCCGGTGACCGAAAACACGGCGGAGGCGCTCGGGACCTCGCCGGAATCCACGTACAGGGCACCGTTCAGGGAGTTTTCGGTCGCGTTCGAAAGCTACGGCTGCGCCGCGTCCAACGGTGGTGGTTGTGGCGGCAGGGGTGACCGGAATCGAGCGCGGCGAGCTCGTCGGCGGACGACCGGAGTCGGACGCCAGAGGAAAGGGCGACGCAGCATGCTAGCGAGCGAACGGAGAGGCTAGGTGGGTCGTGCGTTAGGAGGCGAAGGCAACGGGCGCTGGCCCGTGGCCATTTGGTCACCGGAGGCACGCCGGCGACGAGCGCAGGCGGCAGCGCGTTCGGGCGCTCGTGGGGGAGCCGCTACGGAGCGCGAGCGAGCTAGCGGAGAGGGGGAGGAGGTAGAGGAGCTCACCGCGCGGCGCAAGAAAAGCCCGTGGGTGGCTTAGTAGCAGCAGGTCGTCGCCGGGGAAGAAGGGGGTCGCCGGCGTCCGAGGTTGAAGGCGAGCTCGGGGAGGCGGTTGCAGTGGCTCTGAGCTTCGACGGAGAGGCGGAGGGGGTGTAGTCGAGGGCGGCGACGTCGTACGACACGGCGAGGAGGCGAGTGGGCCACGGTGGCCACGTGAACAAGGTGAACGGCGGCGAGCGCGTCGGGCGTGGGGAAGAGGGGAGCGGCGCGGACCCGGGGGAGAGGCGCAGAGGCCGAGGGAGCGAGCGGGGTGAGTGGGAGAGAGGCCCGAGGGAGCGGGGCCGCTGGCGCCCTTATCCTCTCGCGGGGTTCACCGCCGGCGAGGGGGTTCGGCGGCGACGCTCCCCTGTTCCGACCCGGTCGGGGGAACAGGAAGGGGACGCGGGGCGGGGGGGTGGGCTGGGCCGGGGCGCGGCTGCGGGTGGCGGCCCAGCTTGGGCCGGGGGGGTTTGGGCCGCGGTTCGAGTGGGGGGGGAGCGGGCCTTTTTCCTTTTGCTTTCTTTTTCTGTTTTGTTTTCTGTTTTCTCTTTTTTGTTTATTTCCTTTTCTGTTTTATTTCATTTAAAAGTATTTAGACATTTTATAAAAATGTGTTTTCTCCACCATAATTACCAGTGTATTATTTAGAACCCACTGAACATTTCTGTTTGAATTTTTGAAAACTTTTATTTTCCACTTTAATTATATTTGAAGTTTGAACTAGGAGTTTGACAAGGGTGTGGTTCAAATGTGATCAAGCCCTGTTTAGCAACATGATTAGCTTAATCACAGGGGGTTACTGTAGCATGATTCCCAGGGTGTTACAGGAATCCAGATTTCACAAGAGAACCAAGCACATCAAGAGACGCTTCAATTCCATCCGCGATCAAGTCAAGGAGGGAGACATAGAGATTTGCAAAATACATACAGATCTGAATGTTGCAGACCCGTTGACTAAGCCTCTCTCACGAGCAAAACATGATCAACACCAAGACTCCATGGGTGTTAGAATCATTACTGTGTAATCTAGATTATTGACTCTAGTGCAAGTGGGAGACTGAAGGAAATATGCCCTAGAGGCAATAATAAAGTTGTTATTTATATTTCCTTATATCATGATAAATGTTTATTATTCATGCTAGAATTGTATTAACCGGAAACTTAGTACATGTGTGAATACATAGACAAACAGAGTGTCACTACTATGCCTCTACTTGACTAGCTCGTTGAATCAAAGATGGTTAAGTTTCCTAGCCATAGACATGAGTTGTCATTTGATTAACGGGATCACATCATTATAGAATGATGTGATTGACTTGACCCATCCGTTAGCTTAGCACGATGATCGTTTAGTTTGTTGCTATTGCTTTCTTCATAACTTATACATGTTCCTATGACTATGAGATTATGCAACTCCCGAATACCGGAGGAACACTTAGTGTGCTATCAAACGTCACAACGTAACTGGGTGATTATAAAGATGCTCTATAGGTGTCTCCGATGGTGTTTGTTGAGTTGGCATAGATCCAGATTAGGATTTGTCACTCCGATTGTCGGAGAGGTATCTCTGGGCCCTCTCGGTAATGCACATCACTATAATTCTTGCAAGCAATGTGACTAATGAGTTAGTTGCGGGATGATGCATTACAGAACGAGTAAAGAGACTTGCCGGTAATGAGATTGAACTAGGTATTGAGATACCGATGATCGAATCTCGGGCAAGTAACATACCGATGACAAAGGGAACAACGTATGTTGTTATGCGGTTTGACCGATAAAGATCTTCGTAGAATATGTAGGAACCAATATGAGCATCTAGGTTCCGCTATTGGTTATTGACCGGAGATGAGTCTCGGTCATGTCTACATAGTTCTCGAACTCGTAGGGTCCGCACGCTTAACGTTCGATGACGATCGATATTATGAGTTTATGTGTTTTGATGTACCGAAGGTAGTTCGGAGTCCCGGATGTGATTACGGACATGACGAAGAGTCTCGAAATGGTCGAGACATAAAGATTGATATATTGGACGGATATGTTCGGACACCGGAATTGTTCCAGAGAAGTTTCGGATAAAACCAGAGTGCCGGAGGGTTATCGGAACCCCCAGGGGAACTAATGGGCCTCGATGGGCCTTAGTGGAGAGAGAGAGGGGAGACCAGGGCAGGCCGTGCGCCCCCTCCCCCTTGAGTCCGAATTGGACTAGGAAGGGGGGCGGCGCCCCCCTTTTCCTTTCACCTCTCCCTCTCCTTCCTTCCCCCTCTCTCCCTTTTGGTGGAAACCTACTAGGACTTGGAGTCCTAGTAGGATTCCCCTCTTGGAGGCGCACCAAGGAGGGCCGGCCGGCCTCCCCCTCCCTCCTTTATACACGTGGGGAGGGGGCACCCTAGAGGACACAAGTTGATTGTTTAGCCGTGTGCGGTGCCCTCCTCCATAGATTTCCACCTCGGTCATGTCATTGTAGTGCTTAGGCGAAGCCCTGCGTCGGTAACTTCATCATCACCGTCATCACGCCGTCATGCTGACGAAACTCTCCCTCGACCTCAGCTAGATCTAGAGTTCGTGGGACGTCACCGAGCTGAACGTGTGTAGATCGCGGAGGTGCCGTACTTTCGGTACTAGGATCGGTCGGATCATGAAGACGGACGACTACATCAACCGTGTTGTCATAACGCTTCCGCTTTTGGTCTACGAGGGTACGTGGACAACACACTCCCCCCTCGTTGCTATGCATCACCTAGATGGATCTTGCGTGTGTGTAGGAATTTTTTTGAAATTACTGCGTTCCCCAACAGTGGCATCCGAGCCAGGTCTATGCGTAGATGTTATATGCACGAGTAGAACACAAAGAGTTGTGAGCGATAATAGTCATACTGCTTACCAGCATGTCATACTTTGATTCGGCGGTATTGTTGGATGAAGCGGCCCGGACCGACATTACGCGTACGCTTACGCGAGACTGGTTCTACCGACGTGCTTTGCACACAGGTGGCTGGCGGGTGTCAGTTTCTCCAACTTTAGTTGAGTCGAGTGTGACTACGCCTAGTCCTTGTTGAAGGTTAAAACAACACACTTGACAAAAAATCATTGTGGTTTTGATGCGTAGGTAAGAACGGTTCTTGCTCAGCCCGTAGCAGCCACGTAAAACTTGCAACAACAAAGTAGAGGACGTCTAACTTGTTTTTGCAGGGCATGTTGTGATGTGATATGGTCAAGACATGATGCTAAATTTTATTGTATGAGATGATCATGTTTTGTAAGAGAGTTATCGGCAACTGGCAGGAGCCAAATGGTTGTCGCTTTATTGTATGCAATGCAATCACCATGTAATTGTTTTTACTTTATCACTAAGTGGTAGCGATAGTCGTAGAAGCAATAGTTGGCGAGACGACAACGATGCTACGTTGGAGATCAAGGTGTCGCACCGGTGACGATGGTGATCATGACGGTGCTTTGGAGACGGAGATCAAAGGCACAAGATGATGATGGCCATATCATATCACTTATATTGATTGCATGTGATGTTTATCCTTTATGCATCTTATTTTGCTTAGTTCGGCGGTAGCATTATAAGATGATCTCTCACTAAATTTCAAGGTACAAGTGTTCTCCCTGAGTATGCACCGTTGCGATAGTTCGTCGTGCCGAGGCACCATGATACGTCCATTTAGCATCATGCTTTTATATCGATATTTATTGCATTATGGGCTGTTATTACACATTATGTCACAATAATTATGCCTATTCTCTCTTATTTTACAAGGTTTACACGAAGAGGGAGAATACCGGCAGCTGGAATTCTGGACTGGAAAAGGAGCAAATATTAGAGACCTATTCTGCACAACTCCAAAAGTCCTGAAACTCCACGAAAGTCAGTTTTGGAATATATTAAAAATATTGGGCGAAGAAAGCACCAGAGGTGGGCCACACCCTGTCCACGAGGGTGGAGGGCGCGCCCCCTGCCTCGTGGGCCCCCTGGCAGGCCTCCGGTGCCCATCTTTTGCTATATGAAGTCTTTTGCCCTGGAAAAAAATCAGAAGGAAGTTTTCGGGACGAAGCGCCACCGTCTCGAGGCGGAACCTGGCGAAACCAATCTAGGGCTTCGACGGAGCTGTTCTGCCGGGGAAACATCCCTCCGGGAGGGGGAAATCATCACCATCAATCCTCTCATCGGGAGGGGGTCAATCTCCATCAACATCTTCACCAGCACCATCTCAATCCCTAGTTCATCTCTTGTATCCAATCTTTGTCTCAAAACCTCAGATTGGTACCTGTGGGTTGCTAGTAGTGTTGATTACTCCTTGTAGTTGATGCTAGTTGGTTTATTTGGTGGAAGATCATATGTTCAGATCCTTTATGCATATTAATACCCATCTGCTTATGAACATGAATATGATTTGTGAGTAGTTACATTTGTTCCTGAGGACATGGGAGAAGTCTTGCTATAAGTAGTCATGTGAATTTGGTATTCGTTTGATATTTTGATGAGATGTATGTTGTCTTTCCTGTAGTGGTGTTATGTGAACGTCGACTACATGACACTTCACCATTGTTTGGGCCTAGGGTAAGGCATTGGGAAGTAATAAGTAGATGATGGGTTGCTAGAGTGACAGAAGCTTAAACCCTAGTTTATGCCTTGCTTCGTAAGGGGCTGATTTGGATCCACATGTTTCATGCTATGGTTAGGTTTACCTTAATACTTCTTTTGTAGTTGCGGATGCTTGCAAGAGGGGTTAATCATAAGTGGGATGCTTGTCCAAGGAAGTGCTGTAACCAAGCACCGGTCCACCCACATATCTAATTATCAAAGTAACGAACGCGAATCATATGAGCATGATGAAAACTAGCTAGACGATAATTCCCATGTGTCCTCGGGAGCGCTTTCCTTTATCTAAGAGTTTGTCCAGGCTTGTCCTTTGCTATAAAAAGGATTGGGCCACCTTGCTGCACCTTGTTTACTTTTGTTACTTGTTACCCGTTACGAATTACCTTATCACAAACTATCTGTTACCGATTATTTCAGTGCTTGCAGAGAATACCTTACTGAAAACTGCTTGTCATTTCCTTCTGCTCCTCGTTGGGTTCGACACTCTTACTTATCAAAAGGACTACGATAAATCCCTATACTTGTGGGTCATCAAGACTCTTTTCTGGTGCCGTTGTCGGGGAGTGAAGCGCCTTTGGTAAGGAAAAATTTATATAGTGTGCTGAAATTTACTTACACCTGTTACTATGGAAAGTAATCCTTTGAGGGGCTTGTTCGGGATATCTTCACCCCGACCAGTAGAGCAAAGAGTTGCTCCTCAACCTACAGAACCTATTGAAATTTTTTACTTTGAAATTCCTTCGGGTATGATACAGAAACTGCTAGCTAATCCTTTTACAGGAGATAGAACATTACATCCCAATTTGCACCTAATCTATGTGGATGAAGTTTGTGGATTATTTAAGCTTGCAGGTATGCCCGAGGATGTTATCAATAAGAAGGTCTTCCCTTTATCTTTGAAGGGAAAGGCATTGACATGGTTTAGGCTATGCGATGATATTGGATCATGGAACTACAACCGATTGAAATTGGAATTTCATCAGAAGTTTTATCCTATGCATCTGGTTCATCTTGATCGTAATTATATATGTAATTTTTGGCCTCGCGAAGGAGAAAGCATTGCTCAAGCTTGGGGGAGGCTTAAGTCAATGTTATATTCATGCCCCAATCATGAGCTCTCAAGAGAAATTATTATTCAAAAATTTTATGCTCGGCTTTCTCTCAATAATCGCTCCATGCTTGATACTTCTTGTACTGGTTCTTTTATGATGAAGACTGTTGAATTCAGATGGGATTTATTGGAAAGAATTAAATGCAACTCTGAAGATTGGGATCTCGACGAAGGTAAGGAGTCAGGTATAACACCTAAGTTTGATTGTGTTAAATCTTTTACGGATACCGATATTTTTCGTGAATTTAGCACTAAATATGGACTTGACTCTAAGATAGTAGCTTCTTTCTGTGAATCATTTGCTACTCATGTTGATCTTCCTAAGGAGAAGTGGTTTAAATATCATCCTCCCATTGAAGTAAAAGTAGTTGAACCTATTAAAGTTGAAGAAAAGACTATCACTTATAATGTTGATCCTGTTGTTCCTACCGCTTATATTGAGAAACCACCTTTCCCTACTAGAATAAAGGATCATGCTAAAGCTTCAACCGTGGTTCGTAAGAGTAATACTAGAACACCTACACCCCCTGAGCAAATTAAAGTTGAACCTAGTATTGCTATGGTTAAAGATCTCTTGGTCGATAATATTGATGGGCACGTTATTTACTTCTGTGATGAGGCTGCTAGAATTGCTAGACCCGATACAAAAAATAAACATAGACCTGTTGTAGGCATGCCTATTATTTCTGTTAAAATAGGAGATCATTGCTATCATGGCTTATGTGATATGGGTGCTAGTGCGAGTGCAATACCTCAGTCTTTATACGAAGAAATTATGCATGATATTGCACCTGCTGAGTTAGAAGGTATTGATGTTATAATTAAGCTTGCCAATAGAGATACTATTTCACCAGTTGGGATTGGTAGAGATGTTGAAGTCTTGTGTGGGAAAGTTAAATATCCAATTGATTTTCTTGTTCTTGGTTCCCCACAAGATGACTTTTGCCCCATTATATTTGGTAGACCCTTCTTGAATACTGTTAATGCTAAGATAGATTGCAAAAAGGATGTTGTTACTATTGGTTTAGGGGATATGTCTCATGATTTTAACTTCACTAAATTTCGTAGACAACCCCATGATAAAGAATTGCCTAGTAAATATGAAATTATTGGTTTTGCTTCTATTGCTGTGCCTCCTAATGATCCTTTAGAACAATATTTGTTAGACCATGAAAATGATATGTTTATGAATGAAAGAAGGGAAATAGATGAAGTATTCTTTAAACAGGGACCTATTTTGAAACACAACTTGCATGTTGAAATTCTAGGGGATCCTCCTCCACCCAAGGGTGATCCCGTGTTTGAGCTTAAACCATTACCCGATACTCTTAAATATGCTTATCTTGATGAAAAGAAGATATATCATGTCATTATTAGTGCTAACCTTTCAGAGCAGGAAGAAGAGAAATTATTGAAAACTCCGAAGAAGCACCGTGCTGCTATTGGATATACTCTTGATGATCTTAAGGGCATTAGTCCCACTCTATGCCAACACAAAATAAAATTGGAGAAAGACGCTAAACCGGTTCTTGATCACCGACGACGGTTAAATCCTAAGATGAAAGAAGTGGTAAGAAAAGAAATACTAAAGCTTTTGGAGGCAGGTATAATTTATCCTATTGCTGATAGTCAGTGGGTAAGTCCTGTCCATTGTGTCCCTAAGAAGGGTGGCATTACTGTTGTTCCTAATGATAAAGATGAATTGATCCCACAAAGAATTGTTACAGGTTATAGAATGGTAATTGATTTCCGCAAACTAAATAAAGCTACTAAAATGGATCATTACCCTTTACCTTTTATTGATCAAATGCTAGAAAGATTATCCAAACATACACATTTTTGCTTTCTAGACGGTTATTCTGGTTTCCCTCAAATACCTGTGTCAAAAGAGGATCAAGAAAAGACCACTTTTACTTGCCCTTTCGGTACCTTTGCTTATAGACGTATGCCTTTTGGTTTATGCAATGCACCTGCTACCTTTCAAAGATGTATGACTGCTATATTCTCTGACTTTTGTGAAAAGATTGTTGAGGTTTTCATGGATGATTTTTCCGTATATGGAACTTCTTTTGATGATTGCTTAAGCAACCTTGATCGAGTTTTGCAAAGATGTGAAGAAACTAATATTGTCTTGAATTGGGAGAAGTGCCACTTTATGGTTAATGAAGGTATTGTCTTGGGGCATAAAATTTCTGAAAGAGGTATTGAAGTTGATAAAGCTAAAGTTGATGCTATTGAAAAGATGTCGTGTCCTAAGGACATCAAAGGTATAAGAAGTTTCCGTGGTCATGCCGGTTTTTATAGGAGGTTCATTAAAGACTTCTCTAAAATTTCTAGGCCTCTAACTAATCTCTTACAAAAAGATGTTGCCTTTGTCTTTGATGATGATTATGTAGAAGCATTCAAAATACTTAAGAAAGCCTTGATTTCTGCACCTATTGTTCAGCCACCTGATTGGAATTTACCCTTTGAAATTATGTGTGATGCTAGTGATTATGCTGTAGGTGCTGTTCTAGGACAAAGAGTTGATAAGAAATTAAATGTTATCCAATATGCTAGTAAAACTCTAGATAGTGCCCAGAGAAATTATGCTACTACTGAAAAAGAATTTTTAGCAGTTGTATTTGCTTGTGATAAGTTCAGACCTTATATTGTTGATTCTAAAGTAACTGTTCACACTGATCATGCTGCTATTAAATATCTTATGGAAAAGAAAGATGCTAAACCTAGACTTATTAGATGGGTTCTCCTACTACAAGAATTTGATTTGCATATTATTGATAGAAAGGGAGCTGAGAACCCTGTTGCAGACAACTTGTCTAGATTAGAAAATGTTCTTGATGACCCACTCCCTATTGATGATAGCTTTCCTGATGAACAATTAGCTATCATAAATGCTTCTCGCACTGCTCCATGGTATGCTGATTATGCTAATTACATTGTTGCTAAATTTATATCACCTAGTTTCACATACCAGCTAAAGAAAAAGTTTTTCTATGATTTAAGACATTACTTCTGGGACGACCCACACCTTTATAAAGAAGGAGTAGATGGTGTTATTAGACGTTGTGTACATGAGCATGAACAGGAACAGATCCTACGCAAGTGTCACTCTGAGGCTTATGGAGGACACCACGCTGGAGATAGAACTGCACATAAGGTATTGCAATCCGGTTTTTATTGGCCTACTCTCTTCAAAGATGCCCATAAGTTTGTCTTGTCTTGTGATGAATGCCAAAGAATCGGTAATATTAGTAGACGTCAAGAAATGCCTATGAACTATTCACTTGTTATTGAACCATTTGATGTTTGGGGCTTTGATTATTTGGGACCGTTTCCTTCCTGTAATGGGTATACACATATTTTAGTTGTTGTTGATTATGTTACTAAGTGGGTATAAGCTATTCCAACTAGTAGTGCTGATCATAACACCTCTATTAAGATGCTTAAAGAAGTTATTTTTCCTAGGTTTGGAGTTCCTAGATATTTAATGACTGATGGTGGTTCACATTTTATTCATGGTGCTTTTCGTAAAATGATTGCTAAGTATGATGTTAATCATAGAATTGCATCTCCATACCACCCACAGTCTAGTGGTCAAGTAGAATTGAGTAATAGAGATATTAAATTAATTTTGAAAAAGACTGTTAATAGATCTAGAAATGATTGGTCCAAGAAACTTGATGATGCATTATGGGCCTATAGAACTGCATATAAAAATCCTATGGGTATGTCTCCGTATAAAATGGTTTATGGGAAAGCATGTCACTTACCTCTCGAACTAGAGCATAAGGCATATTGGGCCATTAAAGAGCTCAATTATGATTTCAAACTTGTCGGTGAGAAGAGGCTATTTGACATTAGCTCACTTGATGAGTGGAGAACCCATGCCTATGAGAATGCTAAACTGTTTAAAGAAAAAGTTAAAAGATGGCATGACAAAAGGATACAAAAGCGTGAGTTTAATGTAGGTGATTATGTTCTGCTATACAACTCTCATTTAAGATTTTTTGCAGGAAAACTCCTCTCTAAATGGAAGGTCCTTACGTTATCGAGGAGGTCTATCGTTCCGGTGCCATAAAAATCAACAACTTCGAAGGCACGAATCCGAAGGTGGTGAACGGTCAAAGAATCAAACATTATATCTCAAGTAATCCTATAAGTGTTGAAACCAATGTTATTGAAACCGCAACCCCGGAGGAATACATAAGCGACACTTTCCCGAACATTTCAAACTCTGGAAAGGAATAGGTATGTGGTACGGTAAGTAGACCGACTCCAAAACAGTTCTAATAGCAATTTTTCTCCATTTTGGAATATTTAAGAAAATAGGAAAATAAGAAGTAGTCCGGGAAGGACACGAGGCATCCACGAGGGTGGAGGGCGCGCCCTACCCCCCTGGGCACGCCCCTGCCTCATGGGCACCTCGTGTGCCCCCGGACTCCGCTTTCTTGCACGACACTTCTTTTGGTCGGTAAAAATTCACTATATAATCTCCCGAAGGTTTTGACCACCGAACCACACAAATATCCTCTGTTTTTGTTTTGAGTTGTTTCTACCGCAGATTAGAGCAAGATGTCTTCTCAAGACTCAGTCGGGGAGAGTCGGGTGTCTCATCCGACACCGGGACCAGGAGCAAACAGTGATGCTGACCACTTTGGGCCATCAACGAAGGAAGAGATGGAGGCCGACTTGAAAAGGATAGATGCCATGGAGGAGGATCAAGAAGTTACTTCTCGTTTCTGAGCCGGATTCACGATGGGGGAACTACAGAGCTCAGCTATTCCAAACTCGGTCATCCCTTGCAATGTTAGATTTCTTTCTTATGAAAATATGAAAAAGAGTGTTACTTGTTCTCCCGCAGCTATGCAACATCCTTGGGTGAAAGGAGCTTTAGCCGTCACGGGTAAGCTCCGTAAGGAAATAATGGACCTCAAGCAGCAAGTCAATAAGCTCGAGGAAGAGAATCGTACCCTGAGGGGCATCATCACCAAGAATATCACATCACCACCTCCAAAGAAAGAGACATAAATACATGGGTATGGGCACTCCCCTTGGCAACTGCCAAGCTTGGGGTAGTTGCCCCGGTATCGTATCACCATCACACTTCTATCTTTACCGTTTTTCTTAGTTCGATCCTTTTGGTAATATCTTGATCTAGTAGAATAAAGTTTTAAGTATGATTTAGTTTTGAGTTTTGCTTTATGATTCCTCTATGTAATCGAGTCCGTGAGCTATAATATAATAAAGATTAGTTTTGAGTCAAGGTCTTGATTATCTTGCTATGATTCTGAGGGAATAATAGAAAAAGAAAGAATAAAAAGAATTAAAGAGATCATATTGATCTTATGGAGAGTAATGACTTCACATATAAAGAGTATGATGAATAAAAGTTGTTGAGAGTTGACAAACATAGTTTTGGTCATCGTTGCAATTAAGAAGAAGTAATAAAGAAAGAGAGGTTTTCACATATAAATATACTATCTTGGACATCTTTTATGATTGTGAGCACTCACTAAAATATGAGATGCTAAAAAGTTGATGTTGGACAAGGAAGACAACGTAATGGGTTATGTTTTCTTATATCTGAAATAAAGTATATTGTCATGGATCATCCAACATGTTGGGCTTGCCTTTCCCCCTCATGTTAGCCAAATTCTTTGCACCAAGTAGAGATACTACTTGTGCTTCCGAATATCCTTAAACCCAGTTTTGCCATGAGTGTCCACCATACCTACCTATGGATTGAGTAAGATCCTTCAAGTAAGTTGTCATTGTTGCATGCAATAAAAAATGCTCTCTAAATATGTATGATCTATTAGTGTGGAGAAAATAAGCTTTATACGATCTTGTGATATGGAAGTAATAAAAGCGACAGACTGCATAATAAAGGTCCCTATCAGAAGTGGCAATATAAAGTGACGTTCTTTCGCATTAAGATTTTGTGCATCCAACCATGAAAGCACATGACAACCTATGCTTCCCCCTACGAAGGGCCTGTCTTTTATTTTTGTCTCATGTCTTATACAAGAGTCATGGTTATCTTCACTTTTCCTTTTTTACAGTTTATCCTTTGGCAAGCACATTGTGTTGGAAAGATCTTGATATATATACATATACATATATATATATATATATATATATATATATATATCCAATTGGATGTAAGTTATCATGAACTATTATTGTTGACATTACCCTTGAGGTAAAAGGTTGGGAGGCAACACTATAAGCCCCTATCTTTCTCTGTGCCCGATTAAAACTTCATACCGATAAGTATTGCGTGAGTGTTAGCAATTGTGAAAGACTAAATGATGGTTGAGTATGTGGACTTGCTGAAAAGCTCTTATATTGACTCTTCCGATGTTATGATAAATTGCAATTGCTTCAATGACCGAGAATATAGTTTGTTAGTTTTCAATGAAGTTTCTGATTCGTACTTTACATTGTGAATAGATTGTTACTTTAGCATAAGAAATCATATGACAATATATATATATATATATATATGTTGCTGTTATAAGAATAATCATGATGCCCTCATGTCCGTATTTTATTTTATCACTACTAGGGAAAACCTTATACACAGAAATTTAGCAGTAGCGCTTGTTAAAAAAGCGCGCTAGTGCTAAATAGCAGTAGCGCATGCAGGATAAGGGCACTACAGATACAAACGTAGCAGTAGCGCGCCTAACTATAAACGCGCTACAACTAAAATTCTCACGACTAAGACGATAAGCTACATATAGTAGTAGCGTTCTTATTTAAACCGCCCTACCGCTATGTCTATTGTAGCAGCGCGTTTACGTAGAAAGGCGCTACAGCTAACGAAAAGAAAATAAATCGAACAACAAATAGAAAAGTAAATGAAAATGAAAGAAATAGAAAAAGGAGAAAGGAAAAAATAAAATGTAAAGAAAAATAGATGAGAAAGGCAAAAAAAGAGACAGGCTTAGCAGTAGCGCGTTCTGTGAAACGTGCTATAGCTAACTTAGCTATAGCGCGTTTCATTTAACGCGTTACCGCTATGTTTCACTTAACCAGCGGTTTTCCCTCCACCCGGCCACCAGTTCTCCCCCAAATCCCTCGCCCCCACTTCGCCGCCATGTCCCCAATTCGCCGTCGCCCCACTTCGCCGCCATCTCCTGCCGACGTCGACGCCCCCGGAGCCTCCAGAGCCGCGCGCTGTCAACGCCACCAGAGCCGGCCCAACGCCACCGGAGCCGCGCAGCCTCATCAACGCCACCGGAGCTACCCTTGGCGCCACCGGAGCCACCCTCGATGCCCCTGCCTCCCTCGCCACAACTGCCTCCCTCGTCACCACCGGAGCCATCGTCTGTAAGCACCCCTCCTATCTCTCTCTCTCTGATGCATAGAACAAACATTGGACATACTAACTAGCTAGGTTAACTAGTTTAATTAGGTTAATTTTCTAGGTTAGTGCAAAAATGTAGTTAGGGCTTGGACAGAGAACTAGTTAGGTTAACTAGTTTAATTAGGTTAATTATCTTGGATAAGAAAAATTTTATTTAGGGCTTTGACAGAGAACTAGCTAGGTTAACTAGTTTAATTAGGTTAATTATCTAGGTAAACTAGGTTAACAAGATAGGTTAATTTGGTTTGTTAGGTTAACAAGCTAGGTTAACTAGGTTCGCTAGGTTAGAGGAAAAATTTATTTTTGACCACTATTTTTCTAGGAAAAGAATTTAGGCAAGTTTTATTTTAAAGATGATCCCTTCCTAGACTTTTATTGTTGATTATATCTTTTCATTGATGTGGTCATGTTATATCTTTTCATTGAAGTGGTTCGATTGTGCCCAAGTGGCCTTTTGTTGTTTCCAGGGAATGAAGCTGAGTGGCCTATGTTTTGCCAGAATGTTGATTCATTTCCGTTCCGGCAAATTTCAGGTTGTCGATTTGTCCACTTTTTAGCAAAGGTCATGCCGAAATTTCCCGTGAATTTCGGCATGACTTGTGCTACAAACTAGGACATATCGAGTGCCCGGTATTTGCCGCATCAGGAAGGAGTCAACGTTCCTGCAAAACATAGGCCTTTTTATGTCATTATTCATTTTATTAGGTCTAGAATTAATTGACTAGATTTAATCGTAGGAAACATGGCTAGCAACGATGAAGGACAGGGTTCTGGTTATTGCGACGACGTCTACCTGGCGTTAGACGGACTTTTGAGCTTTGCCGACGATCAACCGATGTTGTTGCTGGGCCCACCGGTCGCATCGGGGACTGAGACCGACACGCAGACCGGTGCTGGGACTAAGACCGGCGCTGAGACTGAGATCGGCGCTGAGACTCAGACCGGCATCGAGACCGGCGCTGAGACTGAGGCCGGCGCTGCCTCGGGGAGCGGAGCCGGTGTAGAACCGAAAGCAAAGAGGCAACGGCTTCCTAACAAACTCAGGACTACTACACTGGTGGTCACGGAGGTGGACGACGGCAATTTTGAGCCAACCGCGCCCGAGGAAGCGCGCGCATGCTACGACAATCAAATAGGCTGCATCGTATGGACAACCGCCACCATGAATGATGAGAAACTAAAGAAGATAGATAATATGAGGCCCTCCCTCCTAAAGAAGCTGCACCAGATATTCTTGTTCCCGGGCCAGAATGAAAAGGATTATACAGATCCAAATAAGGACCCGGCAATGAAGAAGATAAACAAACATGCCATGTCCAAGTTTAGCGACGCGTTGGCCGCCTGGAAAACAAGGGTGAAAGCAAGGATCATCGACAAAAAGGAACCCTACTCCGAGATTGTAAAGGATAATCCGACAATCACGGTAGAGCACTTTGAAATATTCAAGGCGGCTTGCGAGGCCGAAGATGCCAAAAAAAAGTCGAAGTACATGAAGGGGCTTCAACAGAGGAACATTGGGTGCCACCACCTCGGAAGCCGTGGTTACGGCAGGAAGAGGTCCATATGGGCCAAGGAGGACGCGGAAGCCGTGAGTCTGGGCATCCCAGACCCCTTGGCGGAGTTCACCGTCCTGCAGGAGCGTGACGTCCTCAGGGCCCGGCACCGTTGGGACCCAGTGAAGAAGGTTTTTGAGACGAACGCGGTCACGACGGAGTTCATGAGACTGCTGATAATTTTAGTTTCTGATCAATTCGACTACACGTTAGTCATATTTGTAAACGATCCTTATGCCTTTTGCACAGAGAGTAGCACATGATTGCGGCCGAAAGCGACTCACCGTCTGAGGGATTGGCGAGGCCCAAGTGGGACACTCCATTCAACCGGGCGTTGAACATATTGAAACGACTCCCGGTGGAGACTCGACCGTCGTATGGACGCGTGCACGGTGTCGAAGACGGCGCCACGTGGAAGAAGTACTACCGTGAGACCACAGAGGTGAGAAAGGAAAGACGGAGGTTAACTGAAGAAAACATCAACAAGAAGGTTGAGATTGCGGTTGAGAAGAAATCATCTCAGTCAGTCGCAACAGCGGTAGCTGCCGCAAAATAGGTGGTTGTAGATATGTCTACTTCCTTGGTTCCGGCCGTTTTCAATTGGACCAGGCAAAATCCAGAAAAAAATGCAGCGGATTTTCCCCTTGCTGAGTTCTTGGGGAGCAGCTCGACTAGCGTTGCAGCAGCACCTGCAGCTGCACCTGCTCCCGCACCTGCTCCCGCTCCGGCTCCCGCACCGGCTCCCACACCTGCTCCGGCACCGGCTCCCGCACCTGCTCCGGCACCGGCTCCGGCACCGAACGTGCTCGGCGGTGTTTCGTCTTTGGCTGAGCTCGACGCCCTCACGGTATTTGTCACACCGCCCCCCTTCAATAAATGTATAATCTCCCGTTTTCGTTGCCTTTCGGATGTCTCACGTCACAGACTTTTCTTTGCTGGCTGATGAAACCCCGTGCACCATATTGTACACCATCGGCGACCAGAAGGTGGACGTGGGTGTCGGTGTCAAAACCGGCGGATCTCGTAGTAGGGGTCCTAAGCTAGGCGTCTTGGAGCGATGGTGACATGGACACGGGGTTTTACCCAGCTTCGGGCTCTCTTGATGAGATAATACCCTACATGCTGCTTTTGATTGTTTTCATATGGGTGTAGTACAGAGTACATGTATCTACCACGAGATCGTAGTAATGAATATGAGATCGTCTATTGACTAGCCTGGCCTCGGTTTATATAAGACACCGGAGGCCTAGGGTTTAGGAGAGTCCTTGTCTTGGGCGCCAAGTTTTGTGGAGTCTTCCTTGTATGCGGCAGGGGTTGTCCGAACTGGCCCATGAGTATGCGGCCATGGGGGTCCTCGGCCCAATCTAACTGACCGGGAGACGACATGGTGAGTACCCCTTAGTCCAGGACACCATCAGTAGCCCCCTGAACCGGTCTTCAAGTTGGGGACGCTCCTCGATTCTTCCGAACTGTTCTTCATCTTCGGTCGTCGGTCTTGAAAACTGGTTCAACAAATCTTCCCATCTCCGATCTTGAGGATCGCCAAAGTGCATCCGAAGAGTTTACACGTCGGGTATCCGAGGAGCCCTTTAAGTTTCCGGCCTTTATCAATGCCTTGTTATTTTTACGCCCACCTCGGGTTCGAAGTTGTCCCCGTGCGGCGGTGTCCTCTTGCATCCAAGCTCCAACGCCGGACTGCATTTGAGGTATCTTTTGCAGCCGAGCACCAACGCCGGACTGTATCTGAGCTCCAACGCCGGACTGAATCCAAACCCCAACACCGGAGAGTATCCGAGCTCCAACGCCGGACTATATCCGAGGTGTCATAGATCATCTTGGCTCAAAAAGGTCGAAGGAGTTTAGCCGAGCTTAATGCCAGAAATGCCTTCTACGGAGCCAACCACTGGCGTCCGATCTTTATGCCGGACTGCTTCCGGGGTGTCTATTGTAGTCGAGCACCAACGCCGGACTGTATCCGAGGTAGCGCACCACCTCGACCATGGGCTGATTTTTATGAATTTAATTTCGAGTTGTGCAATGTAATCTCTGCTGAGATGTATAGCCAGTAGCCCTCAAGGTGCGTGTTGGCCTAATATCCGGGATGCACCTGAAGGAAAAAATCAAACCGCTGACCCTAGTAGCCCCTGAGACTCAGGTCGATTCATACAATCAGCCTGAGGATCAATTCCCAGCTCGGCAGCATACTTAGGAATAGAAACGCGGTGTGCAAAGTCCTCGAGACTCAGGTTGGGTGCGGCCGACCAACCTGAGGATAATAATCTTCTCGAAAACTATATTGCACTTTAAATTTTCTGCATTGGATTGTCAATGCAGTAGCTCCCGAGACACTGGTCGGGTGGCAACAGCAGATCAGGGGATCGATGTACCCCCTTAATATTTGTAAATAATAAGCACGAAGCCCAGTAGCCCCCGAGCCTTAATGTGGGCAGAGGTGGCCGAATTAAGGATCGATATCCAAAGTAAAATCACAAATTATGTGTAATGATTCTATGTATCCAAATACTTTACATCATCAATGCTCGGATCCGCATTGTACAAAACTATGTTGACCGACCATCGGCTTCCACCTCCTTGGCCAGTAGCCGAGGAGTGTTTGTCCTACTTTATAAAGCCTTTACAAGGGCAAAGATTTACGACAAACAAAGCAATCCAGCCATACGGTTTTATAAACAAAGGTACACAGAGAGATATGTTGTATTACTGTTTAATGTGAGAAACATCTTCCAAAGAAAATAGTCCCGCTATCGGTTCCTTTCTTTGGGTTGTCATGCCAACCATGATCATGAAACCTCAGCTCTGATCAATGCAGGAGAAAAATATTGAGGAGTTAGTTCGGGGAAAGTTCCCAAATTCTATGTTTATTTTGACTCCATTGCGGCCGTTTATCAGTTGAAAGTGGCCCATCGTCGGCTTCTACCCCTTTGTAGATACTACGCAGGGTGTTTCTGCAACAACAAGACAACCCTTAGCCGACGTCTCGGTGCCCGTAGGCGGTTGTGTTAGCAGAAACGAGGCAATCAGATATGCGGGCTTTATAACTTTCACTTAGTCATAGGAGTTTTAAATTGGGGAAGCTAGCTACGAGCCCCCGGTTAGTGTTCAGCGACAACCGAGGTCAAGCCGTAAACACTTCGGCCAATGTTATGAATGGCCCGTCATTTAACATAGTCATCGGATTGCTGACCAGTTTACGCTTATTGTGACAGTCAGTTTTCGGCTTTCTCCACTGAGGTGCGTAACCATGCGAGCTGGAAGCACAATCGCAGTGGTTATCCCTTTGCACACCTAGCCGAACAAAGCGGAACGTAGGAGGCAAGCACAGGAGCCGGGCAACCCAACTATTGACCAAAGACACAATTCGAAACCGATGCATATATAGCAATATCCGAGAATGTTTTTGCCGAATCTCTGAAGGTGTCCGGCGTTGCACTGCAAGACTTAAGTTGGAAACACGCAAAATAGTTTAAAAGTGCCATAGGCTTGGAAAGTCAAAAAACTGCAGTAAAAACTTGATGTCTGAACTAGATCAAGTGTTCGGTGCCAATCCGAAAATTGGTCTTAAAAAGTCCTTATGTCGTGCTTTAATATGACACATCCTATCTCAAGACTTCAAGCGGGTCAGCCTACGGCTTGAACCTCCTACCCCAAAGGCGGAGTAATTCTCATTAGGTCAGTTTAGCAAACTAAACTCTAGCGGTTTAGAGAGAGAAATTAGGTTCCCCGGCTATTGACCACACACTCGCGCCGAAAAAGAAGTGATAGAAAAAGACTTTGCAACGACTAAGAAGAAGAACACTTATTATAAAATAGTTCATATAAATTTAAGAGCCCCCAAGGACTTGGGAAAAAAATTAAGTACCGAAGTACTTATATCATATCTGTGTTCACCCGAACTTTAAACGCGTCTTAACCGACCGTCGGCTTCTCCCTCTTCGGTCAAGGGCCAAAAAGTGTTATGTACTCCACCTGTCGAGAATATCGACGGTGTTTCCGATAACCAGGCAATCAGGCCATAAGGCTGTAACAGACAAAGCGCGCTCAGGGAACTTATGCTATATTACTGACGAAGTGTAAGAAGCATCTTCGAAGAAAATAGTACCCCCACCGATACCTTTCTTCGGTGCTCATTGTTACTATGAGACTTGTGCAATAGATTTTTTATACTCATGAGTTCCGTTGTGTGCCGACCATAATTGAAAACAATAAGAGCGCTAGCTTTCGGCTTCACCCAGTCTGAGGTCCGGCTCGGATGACCCGATCATGACAATCGCAGAGGTGCTCCCTTTACTCCCTAGCCGAACAATCGGGAACGTAGGGGTAAACACAGTAGCGAGGCAACCCAGCTTGCGGAACACTTAAGTCAACATGGTGCATACTGTGGCATAATACACGAACAAGGAACGAAGCCGTACAAGTATAATCATATGCAAGAGGAAAAGCTTCATAAAGGAAGCCCCCAAGTAAATGGGGTATTCGAATTTGTGTGTCATAAACAAAGTTTCGACAAGGAAGTTTTTCGCAAGCCACTTTTTGCCAAAAAGGTATAATGCTTGGTTGAATCGAACAAAATTTAAAACTGGGAGTTTTTGAGCGTCAAAGCGACTTAGCTGGTTGATGCGTTCGGCATTGATGATGCGGTCCAAGCTTGGTGCGGGACAAGGTCTCAGCCGCCAAGCCCGATGTGGCCGAGCGAAGAGCTCGGCACTCCGAAGTGGCGACATGGTACAGCCAATTTGGCGAGGTGGAACCCCAGTCTGACCGAGGCGGTGGAGCAGGCCGGCAGTGTGACGCCGAAGTCTCCGGCATGGGTTAATAAAGTGATGATGAAGCCCCGGTCCAGCCGAGGTGACGTGGTATGTTGGTACGCCGAGGTGACAACGCTGCCCAACCCAGATCATTTATCTCCGCACAGAAAATAGTGCAAGCAGGAGAAAGTAGTAATAGAAATAACAATAAAATGTTGCATAATTAATAATTTATGCAAAGTGAGTAATAAAAGAAATATGGCCTGTGTGCCGAGCACTCTAGGGCAGATCCGGTTGTAGATGCGGCGTTTGTCAGACTGCGGACAAAAATTCCAGATACTCTCTGATGACGCTGCCGTCCGTGTAGAGCGTGCTCGGGTTTACGCGGTACTGGCCGTGCTAGGCTTGTGTACTCCTTGGGACCCAGCGATGCGTGCGACACACGAAGCCAGCGCAAAACGCGCTCGGCGTTGTGGCATGATGATGTTGACCAAGATCAGCCAGTCTGGCGACAGCGAGAGGCCGGACAGGCCACCGTTATGTAGAAACGTTGGTAGAATATCTCTGCAACAATAATGCAGTACAAACCAACTGTAAGATATTTTGCATTGTAAACTGTTAGCTAGGAAAAATAAAACCTGGCATTATCCTGAGCAGTTGCGGCGACGGCTGTAGCAGACCGCAGCAAATAAGAGAAACCGATCTGTACTGAAATAACTCCAATTATTACGAGGAATTGGAGATTGCACGTGTGATCTAGTATATACGTAGTAGTACTAGTTTGTGGCACCCCGGCTCAGAGAAAACTGGAACGCCTCGTATTCTAGTCCAGAGATGGAGAAGTCTTCTGGAATACGGCACTGCTTAGCATAGAACAAACCAGCTTACTATTATTACACGAATATGAATACAAGGTCTCCGATATTACAATGAATAACATCGGCACGACGACACTACGCCATCCTCAGTTGCTCTATGCAAGCAACGGAACAACTCGAAGCAGCGGAAAAACTTCTAGCAGCGGAACAATGACAACGGTGGTGAACTCCACTCCGCAGGGACTCTGGCTGGAACGCTTATCCTAGCTCGCGAACACAGGAACAACACCAAACAAGCAAGCAATCCAGGCACGACCTACAAGCTGGCATGACACGCCAGGTCAGTACATTGAATGTACTTGCAAGCTCACAATAACCAGACGCATTCAAGACAAACAACAACATGGCAATTACAGGTTAATCAGGGATTATCATGAGATCATCAGGATAACATGGCATGAACAATATGAACATAATATCGCTAGGACAATATATGATCATGGCATGAACATAAAAATCTGATGATACTAGCATGCAACATGATGACACTACATGCACCATTTATTCTGTTCGGGTTACCTCGTAACCATCACATGCATCACTTACCAACCTCGGACATCACACGATCATCTCAGGATCAAATCAAGCTTGGTATAAACAATACCGTAGTAATCATTAAATGACCACAAGGAGTTTGATCTTTACCCATGATTCTCGCACAACATCATGAATATCCAACAACTCGGTATCCTCGATACCACGGTGATCATTCCGGCGATCACAACCATGACCAACACTTGGTCTCAAACGGTGATCTTTCCGGCGATCACAACCAACTTATATCATCATCGACCGGGGTTGTCATTAATCAAGTTATTATTAATACTGTTGACTCACGGTGTGACCGACATGAATTGGGCCCTTATCCGCGGGGGCAGCTACCGATAGATTTAATATACACTCTGCAGAGGTTAGTACACTGTACCCACACTACGGAACCCATGGCCTCGTACTCCCATTCGCGTGGACCAACGGCGTTCCGACAAAACCGATCTATTATCATGACACTCTCCCGGCCACTCCGACCCACTCCCAATTGGGCTTGTCCTGGGTGGCCCCGTGTCTACCAAAGACACAACGACCACCGTCGTGGCCAAACGTCCCTCACGGGGACCGGATCCATAAAAATAACAACAACGGGCAGACAAGGTTATGTCTGCTTACCTGATCAGGGTACGGATGCCCATAACCTTCCCTAGTTGGAGGCACCGGCGAGAGGCACGACAATAGACCCAGTTAGGACCGTCCCATAAAGGTAAGCATGGTTCCACTGGTCAGTTTCGATATGGTGGCACCATGACTCAGCCAACAGTTGTTCAAGTTCAATTTAATCCGGTTAAACTTGAATGCAATATGCTGAGCCATGATAAAATAACATGATGCAAGGACAATGCATGAGCATGATATCAACATAAGCACGGGATGCAACATAACTATCCACCATATCAACAATGAATCATATCCACTAAACATGGCATAATGATGAGCACAAATATTACAAGTGCAACACTACTCATAACATAAGATGACCACTAGCATCAACCATAAATATCATGCAAGTACTCATCAATAACATTACCGAGTAACACTTAACCAACTAACAGCAAAGGAACAACGCATATTAACAGTACTCGATAACCGACGTTAGTCATGCACCGAAGAACATGACCAACCCAACATGTACTACTATCAAGCATGGCAATATGAAAGTAATACTAGCAACTAGCAGGGCATGATAACCAGGTGCATAACAAAATAGCAAGCAAGTAAGCACTAACCCAGAAACATTACCGAAACAACGATAACCATATTTTATACAATCCATCATTTAATAAATATTCAAGTTGAAAACCATGGCTACTGCATGACTATCATGCAAGTGGGTATTGTGGCTTGCCTGGGGTGGAAGAAATCACCGGGAGAAAGTGCGAGAAACTTGTGGAAAGGATCGCCGGAAAACGTACTCTCTCGGAGGGGGCTGATTTGGTGCAAGGGCAAAATGGTCATTTTCAGAATGTGAACACATGGTGAAAATGATACCGACAGAACGGGCTCGACGAAACAAAGAAGTGGGCTTTGGATTCACCTCATTTGGATTTGCGAGCAAAAAGTTATAAGGGTTTTTCTGCCAGGGACCTATCTGTAATAAAATCATCACAAACAGGCCGTCAGCAGGAAAAACAGAACGCGCCTTCCAGAGAATACGCTTTCAGTGAAGTGAAAGCGTATTCCTGACCGCAGAACACCAGAGTACGCTTTGATCGCTAGAAAACGTATTTCTGGGATACCGCTTCCACTTATCCACCTCAGCGGTGGTGGGGTCAGCGGGGTGTGCGGCTGACGGGTGGGACCGCGAGGCCCACCGGCCAGCTGGCAGGGAGGGGTCGGGGCCTTCTTCTCCTTCCCGATGCCGCCCGTGGAGCAGAGGGAGGAGCTCGACGCCGGCGGCCGTTCTGGCGCCACAGGCCACCTCCAGCAGCGCTCCGGCCACCGGGATGATCAGGAAGACGCCGCGCTTCACATGGGCTACAGCCCGGACTCTGGGGAGCGCTCGGACGAGCGGGATGGCAGCCGTGGCGGACGGCGGCTTCGGGCAGAGGTGGAACTCGGGGATACAACACTCCGGCGACGATAAGAGTAGATGGAGAGGTGCGCCGGGGTGGAGGGGAGCTACTGGAGGTGGAAGCAGGAGGGGTTGGGCTCGGCGCCACGCGAATTTAAGCTGAGCCTCGCGGCGTCCATGGCAGCAGAGAGAGGTGGGGAGGGGCTCTGGAGCTCGAGGGAGAGGTCGGGGAGGTTGCTGGAGGTGGTGTGAGGCTGGTGTTGAGGTCGCACGGCCTTGGGGTGGGCTTATATAGCCGCGGGGCTAGGAGGCCGAGCTGGCATCGCCACAGACGCGTGTCCGGCGCCACGGACGCGTGTGCACGCGCATGAGCTCGCTGGTAGACGATGGGGGAGGAGCAGTGGAGCGTCTCACGGGGCAGAGGAGGCCAACGGAGCGCAGAGAGGAAGGCGACGGCGATGAACCGAGCCAAACGCCACTGTGCGCCCGTGGGCACGCGGCGGCTTGCGTCGGTGAGGAACCTACCGGAGGGGGGAGCAGGGTCCAGGTGATCGGCGACGACGAGAGGAAGACAATGGACATGCTCACGCGCGCTAAGACGACGAGAGGGGGAGGGGCCCGAGCAAGAATCCATCCTGGGCGCGGCCAACGGCAGCAGAGCGCACGCACAGGCTTGCCATTAACACGGTCACCGCGTGCACTAGCATGTAGCGGGGGAAATGAGCTGGAGCATGTTGTCTAGTGGTAAATCCTTCCAGGGTAGGTCTCAACTATGGTGGTAGATCGATGAAACACGCTCTGGTTAAATGGTAAGTGAGCTCTGAAGTTTACTCCAGTAAACTTGGCCGTGAAACAGTACTCAACCGAGGTGAGATTAGAGTCAAATGAGTTGTCTGGGGTGTTTGGGTTAGGAAGGACTACCATACTGGGGAGTTTGGCAGGAAATGGGCCAAGATTTAATGCACTTGCTTTGCAACTGCATATTCTGGTCCAGAAACTTGACCAGGAAGAAACACTCACATAGAGTGTCAAATTGAGCTCAAATTGGGCAATGCAGAGTCATATGGTCCCGTGAAGATTCTCAGAAAGTCTCATACCAAGTGGCCAAGCCAAACTGGTACTTGCTTCACACACATCTCCTCTGGACAGATAATTGGAAAAATTCTAGAGGAATAATGGCTTGATGAACCATGCCCAAAATGGGTGGAGGTAGGTGATATGGATACTAGAAGGCCTAGAAAAATTGGCAGCCATAATGGAGCAAGATAAAATGTACTTGCTTCACAAACTGAAATTTTGGACAGAATCAAAGAATTGAAGATGAGCTCACATGGAGGCATTACATGAGCTCTACTTTGGTGGACGGCTATGATATGATGATATGAGGGATCATGCAAAATGGCAACTCATTTGGATATGCCTAGCTTGCACCTCCTTCACAAAGCTTCTTTTTGGATAGAAACTTTGGAAAATCACAATTAAATAATTACTAGGCAAATGAGGTTGCATATTGGCATGTGGCAATGATATGGACAGGAAAAGGTGTCCAAGGAGTTTGAGGTCAATTGGGAAAATGAAAATAGCACTTGCTTCACACTATGCCATTTAGGGAAGAATAGGAAATGAATTATTTGAGCATGATGACAAACATGACAAATGAAATATTTGTCCATATTTGAGAAAGATATTACCCAATCAATTTATGAGAATTATTTGGGAATTTTAGGAGTGATGGAAATAAAGGTTGCTTCACAACCTAGGGCAATTTGAGTTATTCCTTTAATAGAAAAGGAATATTCCCAATAAAAGAATATTGGGATTTGGGCAAGGATGAAAATGACAGGGTCTAGGGAAGGATTTTGGGTATGAAAAGCCACTCTGGAAGCAAAGAAGAGTTCATCTTCTTCCGTCTCCAGACCACATAACCACGGAAAAAGAAAACTCAAGCAAAAACCTCAGAAAAACAAAAGAAAAAGAAAGGGCCAAAAATCAGGCTGTCACAAACCTTACCCCCTTAAAGAAATCTCGTCCTCGAGATTTGGTTGCTCAGGGAACAAGTACGAAGATACTGACTTGAGGGAACCGTTTCCAACTCGGGTATCCTTTTTCTTATTTTTGTTCCCAGTAAAATTTTATCTGACTAGCCCTGGGGTGGTCTGATTCACTGTATCCATATTCTGACAGATCCTGCCTGGCTGGTTCATGTTTATACAGGCTCCCATTTCTTTTTAGATCTGCTGACTTAGCTAAGTGTGATTTGTTATCATGCTGAAATACAGGCCCGTCTCACAAATCTGAGAGTGATTTCCGCTGGGTGTGTCATCCGGCACTGACAATCTTTCATAAAGTGGTGATTAGATTTTTCTAGTGGACACCCAAGCTCTAACTCCTTGCATTGGGTTTCTCCACTAAATGCAGGTCCTTCGGGCTCCAAACAGTGAGTTGGGGTCATAACCGCTTTCCTGACAGATTCTGGCTTATCGTGGAAGTTTCTGAATCATCTTAAGTGGTTCCACTGTCTTGAGTATCAGATCCGTACCAAATATTTGAGTGTCGCCTGCATCACTGGTCTTGCTCCTTAATTATTGTTTTCTTGGTCAGGATCCTTGGCTGAAAGAGCTGGATCATATTGCTTCTTCGTATCACCATAGGTACTGTTGGTGCAATTTTTTGGCAATCGCAGCTTATCCTCATTTTTCTGACAGGGTACCCCATTAAACGGCAGGTTCAACACCCCTTAAGTTATGACCGCAGGAAAATGATCATCCGAACCTTTGCAAGAAATCAGCAAATAAATCAGTAGGCACCAGAACGGTCTTTACAACTCAGATCTGGGACATTACTGAAATAACTCAACCACGGCTCAAGACGGCCGAAAAGCAGCTCAGAACATGAGACCGGGTTGATAAGAAGAAGGTGGCAGCTCCCTAAAATAGCCAAAAAGCAGCTATAGGGCTACTGTCACAAAAAGAAACTCAACAGCTGTACGAGACGGCCGAAAAGCAGCTCAGAACTCGTGACAGTCGTTGAGGAGAGAAATAAAAATAGGCATCCACCCCGGATAGCTAAAAAGAGCTTAGATCACAGGCGCAGTGCCGTCATTGGAGAAAAAAAAGGGGACAAGGGCTCATCAGGATCATTTTCCAGGTTCATAGGTACTTGCATTGAGCTCATTGATGTCGTCAATCCTCATAATCCTTTCACACTGTGGTGTATACTAGCTTTCTTCTCTTAACCATCCTCACGTGGTTGTCAGATCCTCATCCGAGTGACTTGTAAGATCTTGGTGATATGCTCACCGCATATATATGAGAATCTGATTCCCGAGACAGACGTGTATTCTGACCGATTCTTGCTTCTGACCAAAATGTTGCGGATCTGATTCTTGGGATTCACTGTCATATGCTATCAATTCACAGCGTACTACCTTGTACCAGTGTCTTACTAAGGAATATTGGCTGGCTTGTGCTCGAAACTTTCATCTGACAGCTCGCTGAAAAAGACTGGGTATCATGCTTCAGAAGCTTACCCCCTTAAAGACTTTGCTGGGGAAAGACTCAGTACCTTATGCCGGAAGCTTTTGCGGTTGCTTACTGAAGAAGGCAGAGTACCTTGTACGGGAAATCATCCATATATCGTACTGAGGAAGATAGATGAATCTTGCCTTGGAAGTTTCTCGGGTATCTTACGAGGGAAGATTGGGTTGCTTACACCAGAAACTTCTTATTGTGATATGCGGACCGATTTCCACATATATAACCATCTTAAAACTTTTGTTATTGATATCTTGTATGAAACGGGGTTTTGCAGGACTATCCTCCTTTCTGAGTACATGCCATATTTTTGCTTGCTTCCAGGTACATCGGGTTCCAAAATCATCCTCAACGAAAAATTAAACTTGTATCTGAGCCATACCTTTGATAATATTCTGTCAACCTTGCACACAATTTTATCTTCTTGCTGATTTGATCATTCCTGCTATGAGGAGTGCACGCTGAGAGAGACTTGACACTCAGTAACATGATCAGATATCCCCCAATCTGAATGCAGTCGGCTGAGAATTCCATACTGTTGTGAGGAGTGCACGTTAATGCAAACTTTATACTGACATTCCATCCAGGATTTCTTTTGTATTCAGACGAGCTATTTCTAATTTCACTGCAGTCTGCTGACAATTCCATTCTGTTTAGCTGAGTTTCCAAATATATGCATTTCTTGCTGACTCTTCGGGTCCGGTGTTGGCTGACGAGCAACTTTAATAGGGGAATTTTTTTTGTAACACCGAAGGCCCAAAGAAAGACACAAAAGAAACGACTAAAACAAAAGCACACAAGCATACTACTAATATAATTAATCAAGCAATCATCACATATTACTGCTACTCACACCATAATATGCATGCACACCTAAGCACACAAATCGCACAGAAACTCCGGTATTACGGTCTAATATGCTGTGGCGGTGTGCACGAAAATTATATCCATGTGTGGAAGGAGTTGGCATAACCGAAGCTACACCAAGCACTGGCTGAACAGTGGCTGGATCTGGATGGATACACAAGTGAGGACGGACTTGACGATCAAGTAGCGAGACACAAAAGTCACGACCACATCATTATCAAATGTACGAAAGGTATTCATACACGTCCAAAGAATAGAATGACTGAGTAGGGTAGCGGTGGAAAACAAGGCTCGCTGGCATTGCCCTTTTCTGATAACCAAGATCAGTAAGGGTTGCCAGAGGGACGAGATGGATGGCATGATTCGGGATAGAAACAAGTCTATCACCGAAATAATATGGGTGGGTGGTGGAAAAATATACGCGATACCTGAGCATAACTCCTGCAAATGGTGTCTGGAACTCTGGGTACCAGGGCATCACTCTGCTGGGACAGACATGACGCCGAACACCAAAGAGCAGACATGCTAAGAAGGAGGGTGCAGGCGGTGGACCGAAAACGATGCCGCCTACACTCACAAGATCAACCGTTAGTGACAAAATAATAATCTATATGCATGCTATGCGACAAACAAATGCAACAATCAAGTGCAACAAACCAACTGGAGTCTATACTACCGCTTTCTAACGTTCGCGTGGGCCAGAGCATCCTACAACCAGACCTGCTCTGATACCAAGCCAGTGGCACCCCGGCTCAGAGAAAACCGGAACGCCCCATATTCCAGCCCAGAGATCGAGGAGTAGTCTTCTGGAATACGGCACTGCTTAGCATAGAACAAACCAGCTTACTATTATTACACGAATATGAATACAAGGTCTCCGATATTACAATGAATAACATCGGCACGACGACACTACGCCATCCTGAGTTGCTCTATGCAAGCAACAAAACAACTTGAAGCAGTGGAAACACTTCTAGCAGCGGAACAACGACAACGATGGTGAACTCCACTCCGCAGGGACTCTGGCTGGAACGCTTATCCTAGCTTGCGAACACAGGAACAACACAAAACAAGCAAGCAATCCAGGCACGACCTGCAAGCTGGCATGACACGCCAGGTCAGTGCATTGAATGTACTTGCAAGCTCACAATGACCAGACGCATTCAAGACAAACAACAGCATGGCAATTACAGGTTAATCAGGGATTATCATGAGATCATCAGTATAACATGGCATGAACAATATGAACATAATATCGCTAGGACAATATATGATAATGGCATGAACATATAAATCTGATGATACTAGCATGCAACATGATGACACTACATGCACCATTTATTCTGTTCGAGTTACCTCGTAACCATCACATGCATCACTTACCAACCTCGGACATCACACGATCATCTCAGGATCAAATCAAGCTTGGTATAAACAATACCGTAGTAATCATTAAATGACCACAAGGAGCTTGATTTTTACCCATGATTCTCGCACAACATCACGAATATCCAACAACTCGGTATCCTCGATTCCACGGTGATCATTCCGGCGATCACAACCATGACCTACACTTGGTCTCAAACGGTGATCTTTCCGGCGATCACAACCAACTTATCTCATCATCGAACCGGGGTTGTCATTAATCAAGTTATTATTAATACTGTTGACTCACGGTGTGACCGACACGAACTGGGCCCTTATCCGTGGGCGCGACTATCGATAGATTTAATATACACTCTACAGAGGTAAGTACACTGTACCCACACTACGGAACCCATGGCCTCGTACAACCATTCGGGTGGACCAACGGCGTTCCGACAAAACCAATCTATTGTCATGACACTCTCCCGGCCACTCCGACCCACTCCCAACTAGGCTAGTCCTGGGTGGCCCCGTGTCTACCAAAGACACAACGACCACCGTCGTGGCCAAACGTCCCTCACGGGGACCGGATCCATAAAAATAACAACAACGGGCACACAAGGTTATGTCTGCTTACCTTATCAGGGTACGCACGCCCATAACCTTCCCTAGTTGGAGGCACCGGCGAGAGGCACGACAATAGACCCAGTTTGGACCGTAAAGGTAAGCGTGGTTGCACTGGTCAGATATGGTGGCACCATGACTCAGCCAACAGTTGTTAAAGTTCAATTTAATCCGGTTAAATTTGAATGCAATATGCTGAGCCATGATAAAATAACATGATGCAAGGACAATGCATGAGCATGATATCAACATAAGCACGATATGCAACATAACTATCCACCATATCAACAATGAATCATATCCACTGAACATGGCATAATGATGAGCACAAATATTACAAGTGCAACACTACTCATAACATAACATGACCACTAGCATCAACCATAAATATCATGCAAGTACTCATCAATAACATTACCGAGTAACACTTAACCAACTAACAACAAAGGAACAACACATATTAACAGTACTCGATAACCGACGTTAGTCATGCACCGAAGAACATGACCAACCCAACATGTACTACTATCAAGCATGTCAATATGAAAGTAATACTAGCAACTAGCAGGGCATGATGACCAGGTGCATAACAAAATAGCAAGCAAGTAAGCACTAACCCAGAAGCATTACCGAAACAACGATAACCATATTTTAAACAAGCCATCATTTAATAAATATTCAAGTTGAAAACCATGGCTACTACATGACTATCATGCAAGTGGGTATTGTAGCTTGCCTGGGGTGGAAGAAATCATCGGGAGAAAGTGTGAGAAACTTGCGGAAAGGATCGCCGGAAAACGTACTCTCTCGGAGGGGGCTGATTTGGTGCAAGGGCAAAATGGTCATTTTCAGAATGTGAACACATGGTGAAAATGATACCAACAGAACGGGCTCGATGAAACGAAGAAGTGGGCTTTGGATTCACCTCATTTGGAGTTGCGAGCAAAAAGTTATAAGGGTTTTTCTGATCGGTGAGCGTTGCGGGGGGGGGGGGGGGGGGGCTCGGATGAACAGTGAGCGATGGAGGGGGGGTTTGGATGAACAGTGAGCGTTGCGGGGGGGGGGGTGGATGAATAGTGAGCGGTGGCGTTGCCTCTGGATGAACAGGACCCCGTGGTGTGGTGGAGGGCTGGATGAACAGTAGACGATGGAGGGGTGCCCGTGGAGGGGTGGTTGAACAGGACCCCGTGGTGTGGAGGGCTGGATGCACAGTAGACGGTAGAGGGGTGCCCGTGGAGGGGTGGTTGAACAGTAGCTGGTGGAGTAGCGCACGGTGGAGGCTGGATGAACAGGAGCCCATGGAGGCTAGAGGAGGTCGACGGTACCCTGTGGAGGCTGGAGGAGGTTGACGGTGGAGATGAACAGTATCCCGTGGAGTCCCGTTTTGTGGTAAGCCACACCCCTCCCGATGAACAGGACCCCCGTTTCGACCGTAGGAGGTCCGTTTCATCCGTTTTGCGGTACGCCACACCCCTCCCGATCAACAGGACCCCCGTTTCGACCGTAGGAGGTCTGTTTCGTCCGTTTTGCGGTACGCCAGACCCCTCCCGATGAACAGGATCCCGTTTCGAACGTGGCCGGTCGAACACAAGGCCGTTTCCTTTGTTCTGCGGTACGCCAGGCCTCGTTTCCATCGCTTGTTCCGTCCAAGCCCTCCCGATGAACACGACCACGCATTCTGTTCCGACCCAGCCGGTTGGCTCCCACGCGTTCCGTTGCCTCCCGATGAACACGACGCATTCCGTTGCCTCCCCATGAACACGACGCATTCCGTTGCCTCCCCATGAACACGACGACGACGCTGTTTCTCCGTTCCGACCCAGCCATGTACACGAGCCCTGGCCGTACGTATGCACGAGTAGGCGTTCGAGACCCCGCCCGTATGTACACATACGTGGCCGTATTTTCTTTCTTGCACCCTGGCCGCTGTACGTACGCGTACATGCTACGTGCGCGCCTCTACTACGACACGTACGCGCCTCTACTACGACACGTGCGCGCCTCTACATCCACCAGTATATATGTACGTACACGTTCGCGACCAGAATGACAACGCTACGTACGCTTCGACCAGGTGGGTCCCGACTGTCAGGCACTTCCTTGCGTGCGAAGATGTAGCTGGTGGGTCCCAGCAGTCAGGGGGGCGAATCATTTTGTTTTTTTGCCCGGACGCACTTCCTTGCGTGTGAAGGTGTAGCTGGTGGGTCCCAGCAGTCAGGGGGGAAACGTTTTTTTCGCGAAATACGGTGGCCCATCCGGTGGGTCCCCGCTGTCAGGTGGAGGAATAATTATTTTGCGTGTAATAAGGAGGCACTTCCTTGCTGCGGCCGTGGACCCAGCTGTCAGCGTCTCCACGCACAGTACTCTTCCGATGGAAGTCGGTCGTTGACCACATTGACCACGCCGCGCCGAGAGCACCACGGCGGCGGACGACGGCGAGGCCTAGGAAGGGGACGACACGGAGGCAGGGAAGACTCGGCAGTTGTTTCCCACGCGGAGGGGAGTACGACTGTACTAGGGTTTACTGGTTCATCTGCCGTTGCCGGAGAATAACAACAGGTGTGGGTGAGTAGAGGGATGGCTAGGCCAGCGATGGGAGTACGGTGGGGCGGTGAGGCCTGCGCGGCAGCACAGCCGGCCGCGGGGAGGAGGGAGCAGGCAGTCCCGCCGACGCTTGTTTGAGCGGCTGGAGCAGGAAGAGCAGAGATTGAAGAAGCACGACGGCCGTTGGATGAACATCCAACAGTCAGTGCTTGTGCGTCAACCTTTTTTTAGGAAAGCCTCAAATCTGTGGAAAACAGCATACAGCCCATCTGCCATTATTTCTAATAACTTACAGCCCATTTGCTAATTCTTAAGGTTTTTTTGGAGCCCATATTCTTTTTGTTAGCATTACAGCCCATATTGTGGCTACGATTAAAAAATTATACGAAATTTTGCATATTTTGGTGCGGTCCGAACTGTTTTTAATCCCAAAATATCGACTCACATTCAAACTGATTTTAAAAATAAATGTATGTCAATATAAAATCCAACAAATTCTCCACGCATAAAAATTAATGTAATTTAAAATCTTGAAATGAAAAAAAAGATATTTGAAACTAATTGCCGATTTGATGTGTTATAAAAATGTACAGCCCATTTCTCATTACTGATGGTCCATTTTCTCGGCCAGCCGAATGAAAGCTCTCCTCGTCTTGAAAGATTTGCAGCCCAACAGTCCTGACAAAGCGACTTACTTGGCAAATCACAAAAAAACTGGGTTGTGGCCGTGGACCCAGCTGTCAGCCTCTCCACGTACAGTACTCTTCTGATGGAAGTCGTTCCTTGACCACGTTGACCACGCCGCGCGGAGAGCACCACGGCGGTGGACGACGGCGAGGCCTAGGAAGGGGACTATGCGGAGCCGGGGAAGACGCGTCAGTGGAAGCCCGCGCGGAGAGGAGTACGAGGGTTCACTGGTTTGGCTGCGGTGTGAGGCTGCCGTCGCCGCAGGGCCTGGCCAGCAGTGGGAATAGTAGGGGCGGTGAGGCCTCTGCGGCAGCACAGCCGGCCACGGGAGGCAGGAGCATGCGGCACGACCGGCGCTGCTTTGGGCGGCTGGAGCAAGAAGACCAGAGGTTGAAGAAGCACTACGGCCGTTGGATGGACATCGTACGGTCACTGGAGCTAGAATCGTTCATATTCACTAAGTTGACAAAGCCCTTCGTCCCTGTCAACTTAGTAGGCCCACAAGTCAGCCTCCCACCAAGGTGGGTCCCAGCTAGCCGGGGGAGTATTCATTTTTTTGTGCGTAATAAGGAGGCACTTCCGGTGGGTCCGAGCTGACAGCGGGGGGAACATTTTTTTCGCGAAATACGGTGGCCCGTTCGGTGGTTCCCAGCAGTCAGGGGGAAACGATTTTTTCGCAAAATACTGGTGGCCCGTCCGGTGGGTCCCCGCTGTCAGGTGGAGGAATAATTATTTTCCGCGTAATAAGGAGGCACTTCCTTGCGGTTGTCGTGGACCCTGCTGTCAGCCTCTGCACGTACAGTACTCTTCCAATGGAAGTCGGTCGTTGACCACATTGACCACACCGCGCCAAGAGCACCACGGCGGTGGACGACGGCGAGGCCTAGGAAGGGGACGACGCGGAGCCGGGCAAGACGCGGCAGTGGATGCCCACGCGGAGAGGAGTACGAGCGTTCACTGGTTCGGCTGTGGTGTGAGGCTGCCGTCGCCGCAGAATAACAGGGGGTGTGGGTGAGTGGAGGGATGGCCTGGCCAGTGGTGGGAGTAGTATGGGGGCGGCGAGGCCTCCGCGGTAGCACAGCCGGCCACGGGAGGCAGGAGCAGGCGGCACGACTGGCGCTGCTTTGGGCGGCTGGAGCAAGAAGACCAGAGGTTCAAGAAGCACTATGGCTGTTGGATGGACATCATACGGTCACTGGAGTATTGACTAAGTTGACAAAGCCCTCCGTCCCCGTCAACTTAGTAGGCCCACAAGTCAGCCCAACAATATGGTGGGTCCCAGCTAGCAGGGGGGTATTCATTTTTTTGGGCGTAATAAGGAGGCACTTCCTTGCGTGCGAAGATATAGCTGGTGGGTCCGACCTATCAGCGGGGGGAACGTTTTTTTCGCGAAATACAGAGGCCCTTCCTGTGGGTCCTAGCTGTCAGGTGGAGGAATCATTATTTTGCGCGTAATAAGGAGGCATTTCCTTGCGTGCGGCCGTGGACCCAGCTGTCAGCCTCTCCACGTACAGTCCACTTCCGATGGATGTCGTTCATTGACCACGTTGACCAGGCCACGCCGAGAGCACCAGGGCGGTGGACGACGGCGAGGCCTAGGAAGGGAACGACACGGAGCCTGGGAATACTCAGCAGTTGTTTCCCACGCGGAGGAGTATGAGGGTTTATTGGTTCGTCTGCCGTCGCCGGAGAATAACAACACGTGTGGGTGAGTAGAGGGATGGCTAGGCCAGCGATGGGAGTACGGTGGGGCCGTGAGGCCTGCGCGGCAGCATAGCCGGCCGCGGGAGGAGGGAGCAGGCAGTCCCGCCGGCGCTTGTTTGAGCGGCTGGAGCATGAAGAGCAGAGATTGAAGAAGCACGACAGTCGTTGGATGGACATCCAACAGTCATTGCTCTCGTGTGTTGACTAAGTTGACAGGGCGTTGCGTGTGCGTCAACCTTTTTTTTGATGAAAGCATATGCGTCAACCTGTAGTAGGCGCACAAGTCAGCCTCAAATCTGTGGAAAACAGCATACAGCCCATCTGCCATTATTTCTAATAATGTACAGCCCATTTCCTAATTCTTAAGAATTTTTTGGAGCCCATCTTCTTTTTGTTAGCATTACACCCCATATTGTGGCCACGGTTAAAAAGTATACCAAATTTTGCATATTTCGGTGCGCTCAACTGTTTTTAATCCAGAAATATCGATTCACATTCAAACTATTTTGAAAAATAATTTATATAAATATAAAATCCAAATAATTGTCCACGCATAAAAATCAATGGAATTTAAGATCTTGTAATGAAAAAAATTGAAACTAATTCCCGGTTTGATGTGTTTTAAAAATGTACAGCCCATTTCTGGGCAAACCGAATGAAACTCTCCTCGTCTTGAAAGATTTGCAGCCCAGCAGGGCCGATAAAGCAAGTAGGCCTTGTTTGGGTATTTCTTAAAAAAAATAGAACTGGGCTAGCCATTTTCAGCAAGAAAAAAACACAACTGGGCTCATGATGTGGTAAACATAAATAAACCTTGGCTAGACGGGCCACAGCCCCCGCACAGCCCCGTTGTTACCCTGATCCGTCGCTAAAACTAGTATAAATAACAACTGCTTGTTCCTAAAAAAAATTGCGCGACTTGCTGGGTCCCTGGTGTCAGCCGCTCGTAGTGTAATTCTCTCGTTTATTGACTACGTTGACAATGGCGTGAGCCTCAGATGTCCAACCATTAGGAGGAACCATATTTTTGGGCTTGTACTATAGAGGCACTTGCTTGCATACTGCCATGACGCTGGTGGGTGCCTACTGTCATCCTCTCCACGTACAGTCATCTCCTTGTTCCTCTCGGTTGTTGACGACGTTGACAACGCAAGAGGGCGGCGCACCGCGCACGGCGAGCGAACCAAGGCCGCAAGGCGGAGGACGACGGCGAGGCCTCGGATGGAACGAACATGAGCCGTTGAAGATGCACCGGTCCAGTCGCAGGCGGAGGGGAGTACGAGGGTTGACTGGTTCGGGCGCGGGTGCGTGTTGGGGCTGACATCGCCGGAGAATAACAAGACGTGTGGAGGAATAGAGGGAGGGACTGGCCAACGTTGGAGGGTACGTACGGTAGGGCGGCGGAGGCGCAGCCAGCCATGGGAGGCGGGAGTAGGCGGAGCCGACGGGGTGGTTTGGTTTGGGCGGCTGGAGGAAGAAGAAGACAAGAGATAGAAGATACACGACAGATGTTGGATGTCAATCCAACGGCTGGTAGGCAGAATCGTTTTTTGACTGGCTAGTAAGTCGACACCACCTTGGATAGGCTATTTCCTCGCGGGTCCCAAATGTCAGAATCCAAATCTGTCACGGTCATGCAGCCTTTCCTATGAAAATTTACAGCCCATTTGATGTGCTAGTTCGAAATAAGTTTGTGGGTGCTGGTGGGGGCTAATCACTTGGCTTCTGTAATGCACAGTGAGCTCAAGCAGCCGGCGAGAGTGATGTTATTTCCCTTGGTTGGGATTTGTTACAATATTTCACTCTAAATTAAACGAATGGCAAGCCATTTGCCTTGTTTCAAAGAAAATATGACAGTCACAGCCGAGTTGAAAAGGGCAGGAACATCTAACTCCAGCTTACAAACTGTACAAAAGCACGAGGGTTAATTGTTCATCAGGTTTACAAAAAAACCAGATTGAAAAGGGCAACAACATCTAACTCCAGCACTGTTTTCGGCAGTCACAGTCAAATGGATCGGTCAGGTCCATAGAATGAACATCCTGGGTCGTAAAATTTACTGGATTATGACCACAATATGTTGTAAATAGAAGCCCGGCATGTTCAGAAGCTCTTTTGCCCACCTGAAACTCCTTTTTTTGCTCTTCGACATACCCATCCGTCAAAACCATGCCGCTGATAAACTTAAGCCTGATGGACAATTGTAACCTCACATTCACCAGGAAGAATGTGACAAATCTTGTGTTTGCACGGTTGGCTACATATCGTTCTAGCGTTATTGTCTTCAATCGAATCTCATGAGAAGTGAGAAAATCCCGATGCTTACGAATCCATCGATTGGTTATAACTTTCTTACCCCGTCCTGTTGCCTAAATAGACATGAAGATTGAAAACAGTTAAGGTCTAAAAGAAGAGTGTCAAAAGAGCAACAGTTGAACGGTTAATTCTAGTACACTATATGCGGGCTTCCAATGTGCGTGAAATTATCACCTTTATATACAACTTCTCCAGACATGGAAAGCATTGGAGCAAGCCAATAATCTTGTTCAGATCAAAACTATTCATTTGGATATATAAGATCTTGACAGAATCCAGCACCATTGATAGGCCATCCATGGAGAAACTCTTCATTGAGCATAGAACATAATTTTAGTACAAAATGTGTACTCCAAGATGATATATAAATTATGCGCAGAAATTTAAAATGCAGCTTATCGTTACAAGTGTAGATGATAATATAAAGTACCTGAAGAACTGTGGAGCCAAACACCATATTGAAATGAGCACAGAGATCATGTATTACACCCAAGGTCTCCAGTTTAGGCGTAGAGAGGACGGTTATTTGCAATGGTGAATAACTAGAATCAAGGATCAACCTTTGAAGTGAAGGGGCATCTTGGATGATGAGCTACCTTCCGTCAAAAGAAATTCCAATTCTTACAAGGTTAGGCGACTTTATTTGGAGACAACCGATTCTAACTGTGAAAACAAGCACCAAGCACTCCGGCGCAGGGCAACTGGAGTGGATGATGCTGTGCAATGAGGCCTCCGATATACGAACCCGCACAAGTGAAAGTTTCTTGAGAAATGGGAGTCGAAGGTTTAGTACCAGATTGTCTGGTAGGTAGCACAACGCAAAGGTGGCGGTGTGGAGAGAGGACGAAAACCGCGAGATGGACATCGGTGCTGAGGGCACAAGTTCATGGTGTTCGGTATGTGGTATGTGATTTCCAAGGGAATAGTAGAACTCAAGCAGCTGTAGTTCTGTGAATTCAGGGGATTTCAGCCAGGCGTCCACCGTGCAGGGCATGGTATGCTTGCTCAGGTAGCATGACGGGATGCAGAGGCTTTGAACGGAGCCCTGGTGGGAGGAGATGATGGCTCTGGGGATTTCAAAATCATTGAAGAGAGATAGCTAACGACAGTCGAGATTAAGGGGCATGGCGCGCCATAGAGGGCGCCACAAAATTGAGAGGACTTGGGTGCGGCAGCAATCCTTGGTGGGGAGAAGCGAGATGATCTCCCCAAGGACGGCGTCCGGGAGATCGCTGATGCGGTCCACCCGAGATTCTATGGGTTCCTGGGATCCGGTGGGGGCAGGGTCGCCGCTTCTCCACACGCTGCCGGGTGCGGGATCTACAACAGGCGTCACCGCTGGCGGGAGCCTCATCTTCTTGGCGCTGGGTCAGCCGACTCCATTTTCCTCGAGGGCGTCGCGTCGCGCTCACGGATTTGAGCAGAGTAACGAATGACGAGCCTAGTTGTAGTGCGAGCGAAGAAGAAGGGGAGCTGGGGGTTTTCTGTAGGAGTGAGGAAGAAGGGGAGCTGGGGTTTTCTGTAGGAGTGAGGTGAGGAATTTGGGGGTACGAGTGGAGCGAGCTGACATGAGGTGGGTGGGAGCGAGGAGGAAGAAGAGCACCCAGTGTGGATGGGCTTTTGAATTGATTTTACTATTTACTAGTGTGGATGGGCTGTATTGTCTTGGGCCCAGAGAAACAATTACTACTAGTACAGTGGAGACACTCTACAGCTACCCAGGAAAACAATTACTACTAGTACAGTGGAGACACTCTACCGCTTCTGGCTCCTCCTAGGTCATTGAAACGTCTCCCTCTACTGAATGCCGTTATACTTTTGTTCACCGACATGCAGGCCATGCAGCGTGCGGGCCCAAATGCCATCCACCAAATTAGAAGGCAGTATGCAGGCGGAGAGTCACTCCGGTCGTAGCGCGGCAGTAACGAGCCGTCGTATCACAAAACCCCACCTCCCCGCAGTCTAAGTTTGACGGACGAAGCAACCATCATTTCACTCTTTGCTGAATGCCCTTCTCCCTCACCGTCTTCAAGAAAGGCAACACTCGCATCTGCCACTCTTCTTCTCTCCGAACGAAGGGAAGGTAAGCGGATCCGTGATGTTGGTATATTTTCATTCAGAGAAAAAAAGAACTTTTGCAAAGCAGTAACAGATCCTCACTCTTTTTTTTGTTTCATTGTCATTGCGATTGTGTTTTCCTTTCAGTGGTCTCCTAGTATTTGTCAGTTTCATGATAGACCAAGGAGAACCAGGCAAAGATCTGCCGATATTGGAGTAGACGCGGGAGGCTGATCCCCACGAGATAGAGAGCTCCAAGAAGATGGAGGCAACCACCGAGCTGACCCCAGATACGCTCACGGCCACTACTGAGATGGTCAACGCCCCGTTTGAGGTTACAGCCCCCGTGGCACTGCAGGAGCAGTTTTGCCCCTTCGAGGATGTGCCCCCCCCGCTGAGCTTCCCAAGGTGATTTCCTTCTTTGCCGATCTCGATTGTGGTTTTTCATCTAAGTATGTGGTGATTTTTTATAGAAAAGGAAGTATGTGGTGATTAATAATGCAAAATTTTATTAGCTTTGATGCCATGCTATACATAGTGGTTTAAATAACTTGTGTTTATTATACTGAAAAGTAATTCAGAATTTGTTTCTGTTTCAATTAGAGCCCTGATGCAGACAAGGATTGTGTGTTTGTACATGTCACTCGCTATGAGGCGGACGACCTGAATATACGCACTGGGAAAACAGAGTTCTTAGGCTGTTGGATCCTGGAAGCCATTTGCGGTTATACCAATGAAGAGTTGTATTCCAGCCTCACTGTTGTCAGGCGTGTTGTCCAGGGTGTACTGAAGCACAAGAAGTTCAAAGCTACTCCTTCGTTTGTGAGGCATACTATTCTTGTCAAGCTTACGCAGGAAGATGACGTGGCATGCCTCGACAAACAAGTTTATCAGTGGCAAGGCCACAAGGTTGTCTTCATGAAGGTTCACAGGATTGAGCTGCTACGGGACGTCCTCGATGATGTTCATGGCAAGGTCCGTCTTGTGTCCAGCCCAAATTAGATCGAGGCATGAAATAGTTGCCCCAGCTAGTGTTTAATAGTAGTTTGTGTGTCTAATTATCCGAACCTTGCCTGTTATCGACCCCTCTGGGGCTAGTACTTTGTTTGAATCTGTCTATGGGAACTGCTGCTACTTTTGTGTGCCCGTGAATCATGTGAGAACCATCGTAATTGTTGCCGAAACAGATGTGTCCTCACTAGTTTTTTCATGAATATGGCATGGTAAGACATAGGTTGTCACGGTTTATCATACGAGCAGTGTGTGTTTTGATGAAATAGAGCACTCGTTCGAGAACCGTGCGTCGACGTATACATAAGTACTTGTAAACACTGTTGGTGCTACCCCACTTGTAAGCAGTTGTGCAAAACACGACACATTGGCTCAGCTCGCTTCAACACTAGGCTATCGACCAGCTAACAATCAACAATCTGCTGTCTGACATATAATCAACTATGTATCTTGTTACAGTGGCTCATGCAGTTAATTGAGGCCACAATGTAATAAATTCCAAACGTTCACACGCTAGTCCAACGCGCATGTGGAACACTCACATTAAACTCGTCTTCATAAAAAACTTGAAAAGCATAAGTTAAGCAATTTTATACATCTCAATGATTCATAGAACATAATAAACATATACTAGTTCACAGCAAAAGACAAAGTTGTGAGAAGGTTTACAAATCAGGAAAAAACAAGCAAGGCTTGTCTGAGCAAAGGGCCTCCCGGCAGGCTTAAATTTCCTGGAGTTCACTCTGGTTTTTTCTGGTTGCCACCATTCAGGGTTAGGTTCTCTCATTCCAGAATAACCAATTATAATTGTGGTCTCAGCTGGAATGCTGAACTGAACCATGCAGTGTACTGACCAGCTGAAATGCTTGTGCATTCCACTAAATTTAAGCACCGCTATTTGCAGAAATAAGCAGACCACAATGCCTCTTGTCCGCGCACCTGTCCAAAAAACCGCCGTGCAGCCGTGCCAGCTAGTCCTCGGTCCATGGATGAACTGGTAGAAAGTGCATTCCGGACTAGGATGCAGTTGTTTTCGCTTGTCCCTGCACTGCAATCAGGAAGTAAAACGTACGAATCAGCTTCTTTTAGATTGCGTTGGTCATTATACCTTAGTTACTAGTACCAATGTAGGGATACCTTGAAGATGGGAGGTTAGACGACGGCAACGAGGGATAGCCATCTCATTTTGCGCAGTTGTACTAAAACTGAGGTGTGTGCTTTTGATTGCGCGGATAGAAACGATACAGAGACAGACATCCCGAAACGATATGGAGACAGACATCCCTGTTTGCGCAAATACGAAATACGGTTATTTAAACAGTGACAGATATTACTACTTTCCCCCGTTTCCTCTTAGAACCAAGTCCTAGATTCATGCTACAGCTTTCCCACTTTCTTCCCTGTTTGAACCAACGCTTTGAGTCGACTGTATGAACTAGCTTTACTTCTAATAATAGTAGAAGTCTAGGTGGCTTTGGAACAGCGGATGGAAGTAGAAAAGGATCCACACGAAGGGAGCTGGGGCAGTAGAGCAAGGCAGGTTTCGAAGGAATATATACCTGAGGGTCATCGACATGTGGCAAAGACGGTGTCGGGAGGCCGCATCTTGGCCACAATACCACAGGGAGGAAGAAGGGGTCGGAGGCCCTCCCGAGCCGGCGCTCTCTCGGAGAGAACGGCACGGCCGCTCATCGGGACGCGCGGGCAGTCGTTGGTCTCCTTCCTCGCCGACGACGACAGCGTGAACGATGCACCTACACCCCTGCCCCGGTCGAGGTTGTCCGGCCGGATTTGTGACTAGTCGTGAGCTGAGAGAGAGTGTGGCCGCCTATGTGTTGCTTAGACCTGGAGAGCATGAGAGAGTGAACGAGAGGAACCCTAGTAAAGCAAGCGCTAAGGCTCCTGCTTTTATATATAGTGGAGTGATTTTGTTGTACCAGCTTCAAAAAAATGCACTCCTACGTGTACCCGCGAGTGGGTGTGAGAGAACTAGTGCGTGCGTGCACCGCTTCTCTTCGTGAGAGTACAATATACTATGCCCAAAGAACGTTCGCCGCAAGAGTAATAGTATAAGTGTGTGACGTGTGAGCTAAAATAAAATGTGCGCGCCGTCTTTTGTTTTTTAGAAGTTCTGAGGGTAGGGTGTGAAGAGCACATATGTGCGTGACGTCTACATGCAGATAGATGGTGGGTGCGACGTGCGAGTCTGCGAGAGGACTCGGGGGAGTCGTGACTCATGAGGGTGTGTGTGCGTGAGAGAGAGGGGGGCACGTATCAATGCAATGCATGTGTTCGTAAATCATTATCCGACAAACGTTCGCCACAAGCCTTTTCCTGACGAACGCCGTAAGAACCGTTAGACCGGCATCCGACAGTGTCAGTTTTGCCATGTCATTTAACAGAACAGCCACTCCTCCTACACACAAATCTTCCACGTGAGTGTTAGCAACTGCCGTATGCTCCCTCCGTTCCGAAATGCAGTGCATATAGCTTTATTGAAAATTCGAACCTCGCAAACTTTTACCGAGTTTTCGTGTACCAAATTGGACATGTAGAATACCATGTATATATCATTTCATTCATCTTCGAGAGGTAACTATAAAGATGGGTGAGGAGTCTACAAAGAAAGACCATCGTATCACCCGCAGCAATTTCAAGCATCCTTTAGTGTCGAGGAATATCATAGGAACTCTATATGACATGATTTTTATAGGATTTTTTCCTTTAGAGCCAATTGGTTCATAGGAATAGATTCATATACTCCACATTTCAAAGGAAATAAACATGATATCATTTCTATAGCTTTAGAGCCACTTGGTTCATATGAATGGATTCCTATACTCCCTTAATTTCAAAGGAAAATAAACATTAGCGTATATTCAATAGAAAAGTTCCTATGATATGAACCAAATTACATCTCTTTTCTAATCCCTCCTCATAGGAATTGAGATACATGTCATCTCTAGATTCAATAGAAAAGTTCCTATGACGTGAACCAAATGACATCTCTTTTCCAATCCCTACTCATAGGAATTGAGATGCTCCATGTCATCTCTTTCCCTACAACTTCCATGTATACATCTTCTATTCCTAAATATATAGTACAACCCACTAGTAGTTTTTTTTTCAAAACATGCAACTATGGCACAAGAACTATATAGTGTGCCAATAACTTTGAAAGATGGTCGCTGGATGAAGCTAACCCGACAGTGCAGAGATAGGCAAATCCGAGCACTACTGGCCGTTGGATATCATCAACATTCCACCAGATCTGCCACATGTACAATTTAGAAGACTCCATGGTTGAACTTAAGCATAATGCACAAACCTCAAAACACAAGCACTTCTCCTTTGTTCTAGAATCTTCTGTATCATAATTGATTATTTTTTTCTAAATGAATTGCCAATATTTGTTTTTTACTTTATGATTTACAATGCACAACCCCATGAATCTTAACATTTTTATAAAACTAATTGATTTTGAATGAGATGAACTATAAGAACTAAACGAACATCTACATCATGCATATATGACTCAAAGCTTTACATGCTACAGTGTGTATTTATTCGTAATTTGGTTTCGAAATCTCATGCGTTCAATACATGTGTACCTTACTAGTTTTGAGTAGAGTAGCAAATTTCACGCGGCCCCGGGTATATCAAAATGTAGGGCCCATGCATCATTGCCTTTCGGTCGAACCTACGTCCACAATTTTTTGTATGTACTATATCTCCACTGGACCCCAAACCCAAAATGCTGCCTCGTTCCCGTAAAACCAAGCGGCCCACATATATTTAAGGCGTCGAATCGAACCCGTTTACTACGACGTGGCCCCGCACGCCGTAGTACTCCTACAAACCCTACCGCCGCACTCATCATCGGTTTTCTTCAAGAGGACGAGGGAGAAGCCTATTTGTAGTGGAGGCCCTTTCAAAAAAAAGGATCTGTAGTGGAGACCCCTACCCTAGGGTGCCCTAGGTAGCTGCCGCACACATCATTGTTTTCTCTTTTCTTTATGCTCTTGCGCCCTAGAGTGAAATGATGGTTGCTTCGTCCGTCCAGCTTAATGCGGGAAAGGTGGGGCCTTGTGATTTGACCCCTCATCGCTCATTTTCTACTACTGCGGCGCTACAACCGGGGTGCCTCCAATTCCAACCGCTGCTCCGAACTGTAATTTGGTGCATCGCACGTGGAACAAGATGGTGGATGAGCCACATGTCGGCCAAAGGGGTCCTTAAGTGTGTCGCCATTTCGTGTGCGGACTGACCCTGCTTGAGTTGCTACGCCAACACGACAGGAGCAGCCTACCACTTGGTTTTGCTCCTTGGTGAATCCTGACTATATTGATCTAGAAAGATACGTGCTGAACTACCCTCTCCGTCTCGGTTTTTTTATTTTTAGGCGTCTCGGTTTATAGGTCCTGCACGTAGTTCTAGGTCATCCATTTGACTAACTAAATATGAGTTACTATGTCACAAAAAGTATATCATTGGATTCTTAAGCGGATGTAGTTGTATTTAAAAGTCGAGGGCGGGGCTTTTCCTGCGCGGTAGGCGGGGCAGTTCCGCCTAGTCGGTTCGACAGAGACGCGAGAAGACGAGGGAGTAGGCTACTGCAAACGTAGGGCTGTGTGATTTGACAGCGAGTTACTGCTGGACAGGTGGGGCCCCGTGATTTGACTTGCCCTTATCATTTTAACTGCTGCGCTACGACCGGCGTGAGTCTCCCGATTCCTGACCACCTCCATACAGGCGCCTCTCCCAATGCTCCACCATGTAGTAGTGGCTGGCTCTTGCATGAGAGCCCACTTCTCCACTTTTTCCTTGCCTCTCTTTCCTCCACATATGCAAAAATGCCATGTAAAGCGCACTATTGTACTTACTTTTACTTGTTCCTACAGGTGCTTAAGCTTGCCACATAGGCATAAAGTCTGATGTGGCAAGTTAATCAAGAAGAGAGAGACTAGTTTGGTGACCCAAGGAAGAAACGGTGCTAAGCGTGTGTACCTAGGCGAAAAGACAATTTTGAGTCTATAGCTAATTAAATGAAGCAAACTTAGCAACACCATTTCATTGGAAGAGGTCACTCCTTGGCAAATGCAATAAATACTAGTACTCCCTGTGTCAAAAACGTTCTTATATTATGGGACGGAGGGAGTACGAAGAAAGAGATAGAGAGGAGTAAAAAAATACACTTATAGCCAACCTTGTTGTAGTATGAGTGACTAAGTGATGACTATGTATGACATGCCAACATCAGATAGCCTAACGCACCATGTTAAATCTCCAAGGGCGCGACCGCGCGAGCGACGCGACGGTCGTGGTAGGCGCGACCATGATACGGGCTGCTGGCAGCCCTTGGATCTGAGATCAAACGGTCGCATGCTAAGTTGCTGAAAATTTGCAGAATAACCCTCCAGGATAGGATATTCACCCATAGGTCTAGAATCACACCATGCAACCGTTCGATCTCAGATCCAAGGGCTCTCGGAAGCTCGTATCATGGGAGAATGGAAAGCCACTACCCTGCCATTCGCACGCTGGCAGTTCGCTCCTACTCGTCCCCGCACGTCCTTCAATACTACGGCGGTTCGCTCCTAGTCATCCCGTCCATTCACATTACGGCAGTTCCACTAATCCTAACCCTCCTCCCAAATCCATGGCGTCCAAAATCTCCACGGTCGGCGGTGAGTACAAGGTTAGAACCATCACCGGCGATGTGTTCGACGTCATCTACACCCGTTCTTCCGCGACGGTGAAAGGATGCCTTTCTCGCTTCAGACGCATGTTCGAAAACTCAGATGATGAGTGGGTCGCTGGGCTAGATATTGAGTACACCACAGTCCTGGGACGAGAGAAGGATCTAAAGGACGAAGAGAGGAAGAAGCCCGCCGTGATCCAGGTTTGCGTACATAACATTTGCTTGGTCTACCACATATGCCATGCCGACGTTGAGTGCTAGGATTTTAAGAACTTCCTCAAGGACAAAACAGTGAAATTCGTTACTTAGACTTTAAGAACGACAAAGAAGTCCTGGGTCGGATAGGCCTCGTTGTAGGCAACCCCTTTGACCTCCAGAAGAATTGGCTGGTGCCCTCTCGTCAGCCTTCAATGCTGACCCTGGCAGGAGCCATGGTTCATCCTTCGTACCGTAAACTGGAGAAACCTCATTACACGTTTCATCGTCATGCATGTCAGTGGAATGTACTAGATATAGACCATCCACTACGCTGCAATGGATGGCTACCTTTGTTTCCATATCTACAAGGGTTGGATGAAGAGCAACAGCCAAGTGTGCGGTTCAAGCAAAGAAGTATCGGCCAAGAGGGAGAGGGACAAGGACGAAGTCGAGGACGTGGACGAGGACTCTGAGTAAGGTGGCAGTGTCGTTGCTCATGGTGGTTCTAAACTTCTAATGCAGTGCCTACCGGATTAGTTGCATAGTTTAATTTCAGGTGTGCTTAGTTTAATTTGAGGGGTGTGTTGTGCTGAGCCCCCAGCAGAACTATGTTATGTTTCTTCTCGTTACTTCAACTCTTTAGTATGTACATACTACTAGTATTTCTTTAATAGAATTTAGCACCCCAATTAAGCACATACTAGCTTTTTTAATAGTACTATGTGCATAATTTGGTGACGAGCGCTCTCTATATGTACCACCTTTTTTTTAATTACAATTTTTGCTCCATGGCGCAATCCATCGATAGTACTACTATACAAAAGTATACATTTTTTAAAAGGCTAGAGTACTGTTCATCACATATATAGCCAGTTAAATTCTCAACCTAGAACGACGTGCATGCCATGTAGTAAACCGATACGGAGGAAGTATAGTAAAAATGAGGTGATTTTACCAAGCGATCGGCGGGGGAGCATGGCCTGTCATGCGGTCCCACGTGTCATGATGTACCAAGGCGATGCGCGTGTCCCTCTTGAGGCAGAAGCAATACTACGTGGTTTGAGATGATGGCAAACCGAAGTGTGAAATAATGGTTGCTTCGTCCGTCTGGGAAGGTGCGGCATTGTGATTTGACGTCTCATTGCTCATTACTACTACTGGGCCGGTACGAGTGGGGTGCATCCCCCTGCTGTTCTGCACTGTTATTTGGTGCTTGACACGTCGACCCGGTTGCTATATGTCCCACATGTCGGCGACAGGAAGTACAGAATTCATGAAAGGGAGCGTCGACGGAGGAGTATACTACAGAATTCATGAACTTAGTTTTGGAAAAATCTGTTTTTACGGAGTACGTACCCACTAGGGTTTATAGGGCTCATCTAAAAAACATTCGTTTTTACGTTTGATAAGTCTCAATTGTACTATACTAGTAGTAGTACCATTACATGTTGGATTTCGAGGTGCGTTAGATCACCCGACGCAAGCAGTGTCAAGAGGAAACTAACCAATGCATGTACAAGTTCATGGAAATTTAGTGGTCATTCATGCATTCGTTCTAATTAATGCCTCGGTAAACATAACTTCTTGAGAAAAACGAGTGTACTAATTACTTGTGCAAACTACGAAATTAATTCGACCACTCACCGTCTACCTTGGTTGGAGAGATTTTGAAATTGAGCCATAAACTGGAAAGGAGGGAGTAGTAACTTTTGTCTCGATTACTATTTGTGGCCTTGTATAGATGCAAAATGTATTTTTTTATAGTGGCCTTGTATAAGTAAATGGAGGGAGTACTAACCAAAGTACGTAGTAGGGACGAGGAGTAAACAGAGGGAGTAGTAAAATTTTCTCCTCGTGCTGCGAGCCACCGCGCGCGTGGGCGAGGGAGCGGGCGTAAAGGCATACAGTAGTAGTAGTAGTACTACTCGTAAGCAAGCTTCACCTCATCCTGCGAGCGACCGCGCCCATGGGCGGGGGAGACGGCGTACTAAGCAAGCTTCTCCTCGTTCTGCGAGTTGGCGGGACACATCAAAAGTACTCCAGTGTATAGAGCCTTGCCTCTAAGGTAGGCCCCACATGGTTTGCCTCTTTTTTTTTTAATTTAACATAACGCGTCAAGTCACAATTTTTTTGTTCACCCGTGGTAGACGATCCTCCGTCCACCAAGTGGACAACCAGTACACGTGCCAAATTACCACGTGGGCTGCCTTTTTCGTACAGAAATGAGCTCCACCGTGTACCCGCGCGGGTGTGGTTGGGAAAGAGATGGGAGTACGTGTGCCGTGCGTGCACCTCTTCTCTTCGTGCACGTCCCCCACCTACGTGGGTATGTGTGAGAGAGATACAAACCTAGACATAATGCGCCGTCCATCCCCATGCCTCCGCCCAGTCCGACCACCAGTCACCACCACGCCCCACTCCTCCTCACCTTATCTCTCATCTTTCTCCCTCCATTTTATATACAAGGGGCCACTATCAAAATTACAATTTGTAGATATACAAGGCCATTAACACTAATTGATGCAATATTAATGGTGTTTGCCTCATGGTACTAGCAAAGGAGGACATTAATTATCCCTTGCATGCATGCGGGAGTTTGTAAAAAAATGCATCTTGATGTTCCGTGCAATGCACGGGCATCTTGCTAGTCCATGAAAACAACACATGGAAAAATTCCACGGCAAACAAGGGATTTGAATCTGTTGGGAGGGGCTGTTTGGATCTTGCCCGGGGTAGCCAAAATATTGGCGACCTTTTTGTCCACCGGTGCCTTTGCCACCGATGAACGAGGAATGGCTCGGGTGCTCATGCCGTCATGCATCCTCCAGCGCACACGTTGGAGAAGAGCTCGCACGAGCTGTGTTTTTTTGTCCCACAACGCCGCCCGAGCCGCCCGTAGACCGACCGGCGACCCGCAAATTACGCCATCCAACCGTAGCCGCACACATTATGACAACAACTCAACCAACCGGACGAAATTCATGCCAACACGTAGACAAACTGATATTTCATATAAACAACGACGGAAATCATATAAAATACCGGATTTTCATACAAACATGACGGATTTCATTACATTCAAATTAACTACGCGGTGCTAGTTCTGGACAGCACTGGTATATAATACCTGGCCTAAATGGTCGCCCGCCGATCGATTTGTGTTCCTCATGTCCGGCAGCACGATCACCGGACTGCCGGGAGCCCCCGAGGTATATGCTTCAGCGCAAAGGATGGCTCGCTTCCCCACTGCCCAACTGATATCATTGGCTGGTGCCGAAGATGATGGTGGCCGGCACCGGTTCGAGTTCATCACCGGCCACTACTTCACCATGGCCGGCACTGGCTCGAGTTCATCCTAACATTCCCCTCTTCCGTGGAGCCCATGCGGGGTCGACGAAGGTCCTCGCAACAAAAGGATCCAGCAAGACACCTGCTGTGTACGCCGGCGTCGCCTCCGCGGTGGCCTTCATGGGACCCAAGCGGCGGCGGCCTCCCGTGTTCTACTTCTCCTCGATGACGGCGGCAGACGCGGAGGCGCTGGCCACCGACTCGTCGCTCTCCACGCACCCGGCTTCTGTTGCTGCTTGCATGGCGCGGCCGCCGGCATGGGAGTCTCGGCCACAGAAATGGGAGACGCGGTACGAGGCGGTGGCGTGGACGGCAGCAACGATGCCCGTGCGCCGCTCCTCGTCGAGCTGGCCTGGAGCGGCGAGTTGCTGAACCGCGCGCCGGCTTGGGGCGGCAACTGGCTCCGTCGGGCGAGGGGAGGGAGGTGGATCAGCGAGCTGCATAGCTCGTATCCTGCGGGCTACCCAGCCGGCTTGGATGCGGAATAACTACTCTTCGTAAGCCATTGTAAGAGTGGACAAAATGGTGGAGGAGATAGGGGAGCGGCGGAGGTGTGCGATTCTTGGCCGGCGTTTGGCCTCGTTTAAATAGGAGATTAAATAGACGGCAGACGGGAGGAGCTCGGCCGGCGTTTCTTTTAACGCCGGCCCGGTCATGAACGGACGTGTGTCCAGAGTGGGTTTCTCGGCTTCCACACGGGCGGGTTTCATGGAGGCGTTTGAATGCGGCACGGAGGCGTGTTCAGCCAGGCGTGCCGCGAGTGGTGCCCTCGACTCTAACCTAGGACACCGCGCCATTCTTCCACTGACGTGTGGGCTCTTTGGGTGCATGGCCTGCATGTCAGTGACCCAACGCAGGCAGCGCACAACAGAGGAACCTTTGGTGGGCCAGGGCGGTCAGGAGCGGGCATTTCATAAACCGATGATTGTTCATTGAGTGTGACGTCATCTTTTTCATGTAGATAAGCCTACTATGTTGATAGCCCGTTCGATATGTTGTGATTCATAAAGACCGCTGCCAACATCAATGTTCTGCTTATCACAGATAAGATTGATTAATACCCGTAACAATCCATGTCCTTAACAAAGGGTGCATGCACGTATAGGCTGAGCGTGTGTCTTGCGTCGTGTGTTGTGTGCATGCAGGCGTGCGAGTGTTGCGTGCGTGCAAGGGTACGTTTCAGTGTTGCATGCATGGGTGCGTACGTGCGTGTGTTCATGAGTGCATGTCTACGTGTCAGTGTTGCACGCCAGCATGCGTGCATGTGTACGTGTCAGTGTTGCACGCCTACATGCGTGCGTGTCTTGCGTGCGTGCATGTGTACGTGCGGGGTGAGGCTACACGTCAGTCGACTGACTTTTTCATCTCTGGTCCTTAAATTTTCCAGCCGTTGGATACGAAATCAAGGGCCTCCAGTTTATCATCAAACTCCACCCCCCTGAGCCGCCAGCCACCACCGGCCGAACCGCCAGCCCCCGCCGCCCGCGGCCGGCCCGCCCTCCCCGAAACCACTCCCCATCGCCGGTCCGCCGCCGCACCGACCATCCCTCTAGCCCCCCCCCCCCCCCCCCGCCGAGCTTTTTCTCCGGGATCCCCACCCCACCGCCCAATGAATGCCCCCCCAACCGCCGGTGACTGCCAACCATAGGTCTCACGACCTTGAATACCCACCGACCACTAATTTATTACCAATTCTGTCCTGCATATACGCGCTGACGGGTGGGCCCTATGGTAATGTGCGCTGCTGAATGTGGACCGTTTGACTGGTCAATTGATCGTGTTATCAACAAATTACGGAGCTGTATGGTGAGCCAGTGACCGTATGATCACCCTAAAATGTACTCCTATTTTACTAGCACAGTACAGACTCAAACTACCATTTCTTTCTTTCATATACGGGCTGACAGGTGGGCCCCACGGTTACGCGCCCCGATGGTGCAACACTAGTTGCGCCGCGTGGAACGTTTGACTGGTCAATTGATTGTGTCATCAACAAAATATGGAGTTGTACGGGTGAGCCAGTGACCGTATAATCATGATATGTATTTGTTTAACACGGTACAGACGCAAGGGCTCATATATACGCGCAAGCACTCACCGCTATAAGCGCACACACGCGAACCCTACCCCTATGAGAACCATCGAGAGAGTGGGCCAGCATATATGATCTTGTGATTTTACGAAGTCACCATAGGTGCCTCGTAGTCGAGTGGAACATCTCCTCCCACTGAACGTACATCGCCGGAAAATACTGAAATTAACACAAGCTAAATGCGAGCACCGGGACTTTAACCTTGGTGGGCTCGAGAAACCACTGTCCTCTAACCATCCAACCAGATGTTGGTTAGCACGACAAAATGTATGTGGTAACCGTGATGAGCTTATTCTGAAGTCCAGTGACCATATCGTGCTTTTGCTTCAAATACAATGACCGTAAGTGTCGTCAACAAAATACGGAGCACGCATCAAATGCAAAGTCCGTCAGTGTCATCAACAAAATATGGAGACGTATCGTGAGCTAGATACCGTTGTACTATTGTATATGCTTATTTTCTTAGTGGCCGATGGCGTGTGTGGTGTGGTGGGCACATCATTTCTAGTTGTGCTGGGTCAACATGAAGACTCATCGGTCGGTTCCATCCTGCGCCACATATAGGTTGGACCGAGACGTGTTATACGAAGACCCATGTGGAGGACTCGGCGTACAACACGAAGCTACCAGAGTCGCGAAGGACTCTATCCCCACTGGTGATAAGCCGACTATATATGATTTGTAACCCTAGGCCCTTAGTATGTTATACAAGCTTGGGGGCTAGTTCGTCGATAGTATACACACACGCACAATGCCTAGTATTCACGTGTACTTTGTACACACCCCTATCACTAATATACAGTACCAGGAGTAGGCTCTTTCTACAACTGCAAGGGTCCGATCCGAACTAGGGTAAAACTTTGCCTCGTATTACCATCCAGCCTAACAGCCAGGGGTATCCTACCGAATGATATGATGAAATCATATGTGCCAACTACTAAGAGAGAGGTGTGTCGGGGGGGGCAATGTGTGCGAGAGAGGCCTAAAGATAATGTGCGTGCGGGAGACACGTAGGCACATATATGTGCGTATAGAGGGCTAATAGAGACCGTGCATGTGTATATACGCATGTGAGAGAAATAGTGTTTTCCAACTGAGATTAGTGAAAAGAGTGGTACATAGTAGTCAGGAAGAGAGAGAGAGAAACAGAGAGAGCATGTGTGTGAGACACCCCGACACCCTGAGAGAGATTGTGAGCATGTGTGAAAGAGAAATGCCGATGCATATAAAGTGTGTGCACTTATGCGTTAGATAGAGAGATATATAACGCGTTTGTGAGAACGGGGCGAGGCATAGTGCATCTACGTGTAAAAGGCGGTTCTACGCATTAAATTAAAATATAAATGGCATTATTATTTTTGGATGAGATCATGAATTTTGCAAATTGCGTATGGACGAAAATCGGTCTATCAGACACCCATACTCTATTGAATTCTAGCATGTGCATGTGTTTATTTCATATTATCGATCCATAGAGTGAGAGCGGTTTGAAATACAGGCAATGGATGCTTTTGCAATTCATATATAAACATTAATTAGTGCACTCCATGTTGTTAGTGTGAAGCACTTTATACATTTGTCACTTGCATGGATACATTCCAAATTGCTAGCTACGAAATAGAATACATGTCGAATTCAACATAAAGGGGGTTTCGAAGATTCGAATTCATAGGAAGTGCATTCATCTATTTGAACCCGAGATAATGGAATTTGTAAATCAGATGTAAAAGGGGGCATCAATCTTTGTTGTGAGTTTGAACATGCTATATATATTCATACGCATATCTAACTTTTTTTTGCAACCAAGGAGATTATATCTGGAACCATGCATGAACTAAGGTAAGTTGCATATTTTTTAATATATACTCGTGTACAATGTATATTCAAATGTACTCCCTCCATTCCAAAATAATCGTAGCTTTAGGATTTTCAAGAGTAAAGATTTGTGAAGTTTGACAAATCCTGAAAGTTCAATTCAAGAGAACCGAAAACGTTAATGCTTCTGCTCCCAAATATTGAACGAAGCGCCAAATAGGCCTCTGGTCACCCGAAACCACGCGAGACTAATGTTTTGGTGGTAGGAAATTACTGTCCTGACTCTGGCCCGTGTAGCCTATCGGCCCGATGTCCAAAGTTCTAAACCGGGGTAGGTTTGTAACTTCACCAAGACGCCATCTCAACCGCCTCCGAGAAGCATTCATACGCCGTGGGCGCCTACCCATGCGATCGGCCGAAATCTATCCCGCCCACATTTGGGACACCTGACATGACTGTCCTACCCCCAACCCGCAATATGTCCGAAATTTTAGATGGGGGCAAAGTTTGTAACTTTCCCCAAATTTCAAACAAGCGTGTCTCAAACCGAAACATTGTTCCCCCTTAGTTCCCCGCCTCCCTCCGTTTCCCCATTCATACTCCGTGGGCGCGAAAACGCCCTCTCCACCAGCCGCGAAACCCCAGCCTCCTCCGTCCTCCACCCCATAGCGGCCAATCCACCGCCGCCCTCCTCCATCACGCCGGAGCCGGTACCCCGACGTCGTCGTCCAACGCAACCGCAACCGCAACGCCCTTAAGGACTTAGCAGCTGAAGCCAAGGCAGAGCTGCCTCCACGACGCCGACGCCAACGTGCGCTGTACTAGAACCACTCCGACCACGCCGTCCTGCACCTCACTGCTGCGGCTCCACTGTCGCAATCGTCCACCGCACCGGAGCTATTCCCGCTACACCGTCGTTCGCCGCCTCGGATCTGCTTCCCCGCCGCCGACAGACGGCCACCGCACCACACTCAACAACTTGGCCATGGGTTCGTCCAAGGCTGCACCGTCCTCCACAACTTCTGGTTTCCGGCGAACAACAAGAAGATCGTCGGAAAAACAGAAGGCGGACACAACACTGCCAGCAGAAAGAGGTACTCCTCTTCCCTTATTCGTGCAAATCTTACGTCTCCGCTCACACCGTATTCATCCCACGAAAGAAACTAGTTGAGCGCTTCTTACTGCATCTTCTTCGTGATACTAAATGCACAAGGTTTCCTCCCTTTTACTATTTCACCTTTGCTAGAGGTCAGTAGCCTGCCTGGATTTCAATTCAGGGTCAGTCGAACTGCAATTAAAAGAAGCAGCACCCGCTTAGGTGCGCGGAGCACCTAGTCCGCCTGTTCCCCGGGGAAGCGGCGCATCGGTGTCTATCATAGGGGTGTGGGGCACAGGAGCTGCTTGCACCCGATCTGGAGGTCGGCGGGGCTTGAATGGATGGCCGGGGGGGCGGTGCGGTGAGGTCGAGGGGAGGGCGCAGGCAGGGGAGGAATACTGGGCCGGTGGTCGCTGGCGTTTCGAGGAAGATCGTCAACACTGACTGGCTGGAGGTAGACGAAGGCGATCTGCCCGTTCTTTGTACATCGGACGGTGCAGAAAAAATGGACTGACCTATTTGCTTTCAGTCGACTGTTATTTTCATAGAATCCTGTAGTAATTTAGTGTGACATGCATGTTGTAGAGCTATCATATGTCTCCCGTCATTTATTTCTCACCGACCTGCTATCTGCTACCTTTACACTGTACTAATTGTGCACACACTTCACCCATACTCACACTATTGTTTTTTTATGCATGGGTATTTCAGACTCTCACGTAGTGTTGATGAATGCAGAAAAGAAAAGACAGAAGTCGCTCCAGTGTAATTCGAAGATAAGCACTAAGCGTTTCAGCGCTCTAATGGGTGCAGTGTCAGCAGTTGGAGACAGTAAACGTAGCTCTGCAGTTGATGATCTCAATTGCCACACACAACCATCCCAGGTGCTTGCTTTAACTTCGTGCTGTCAAATGTGGTTGCATGTTGCATATGGTGTCTAGCTTGTATTGCTTCCAATTTGGTTAAATTGCATCTGCTTACTTTACACATTATACCTTTGATAATGACATGCCTTCCTGTTTTTGATACATACTACATATGTCTATTAACCATGTTCGTACACCAAACTAATGCTCTTTTGTATCCCTCGTCAATCACTTATGATGAGACAGTCACCCGAGTGGGGTACTGTGAGACGCCCTACTCGTTTAAAGAGTGCAGTGTCATCCTCCCCACATGATTCTCAAGAAACAGCAAGGCTAAATGAAGATAGTTAACGTAGCTCTCTAGTTGATCACCGTAATTCCCCCACACCACCATCGCAGGTGCTTGCTCTTACTTGGCAGTGTGATATGTGGTTGCATGTTGCATATGGTGTCTACCTTGTAATGCTTCTAATTAGGGTAAATTGCATCTGCTTAGTTAACACATTATACCTGTGAATATGACATGCCTTCCTGTTTTTGGTACATACTACGTCTTTCTATTAACCATGTTCTTACATCAAACTACTTTTCTTGTGTATCCCTCATCAATGCTCCTAATTTGTTAAATTGCATCTCCTTAGCTTACACATTATACATGTGAATATGACACGCCTTCCTGTTTTTGGTACATACTACATCTGCCTATCACACCATGTTCTTACATCAAACTACTGTTCTTGTGTATCCTGCGCCTATCGCTTATGATGAGACAGTAACGCGCGTGGGTTAATATGAGACGCAATACTCTTATAAAGAATGCAATTTCACCCTCTCCACATGATTACATCTGCCTATCACACCATGTTCTTACATCAAACTACTGTTCTTGTGTATCCTGCGTCTATCGCTTATGATGAGACAGTAACGCGCGTGGGTTAATATGAGACGCAATACTCTTATAAAGAATGCAATTTCATCCTCTCCACATGATTCTCAAGAAACAGCAAGCCTAAATGAAGATATTGAACGTAGCTCTGTACCTGAAGACCGCACTTCCCCTACACCACCATCACAGGTGCTTGCTCTAACTTCGCAGTGTGATATGTGGTTGCATGTTGCATACGGTGTCTAGCTTGTAATGCTTCTAATTAGGGTAAATTGCATCTGCTTAGTTTACACACTATACCTGTGAATATGACATGCCTTCCTATTTTTGGTACACACTACATCTATGTGTTAACCTTGTTCTTACCTGAAACTACCTCTATTCTGTATCCTGCATCAATCACTTACGATGAGTCACCTTTATTAGTTGCATATTGCATATTATTTCTAGCCTGTTGCCATGTATTGCTTCTAATTTGGTCAAATACATTTGTTAGGGCACCCTTTTAATTTGGCAGAGTGATATTGGTTTCATCTTTCATATGGTTTACAGCTTGCATCGATTCTAACAAGTTCAAGCACCTTGTGCTTAGTTTACACTTTATACATCATACATGTCAATATGTCACGCCGTCCTGTTTTTCATACATATTCCATCCTCCTATCATGCGGCTGCCTTACATGAAAGTAGTGTTCGTCAGTATCATGCATCAATGAGTTCTAAAGAGCAAATTTTATTCCTTTTTCTTGTGGGTTTGACTTGACAAGGCAAAATCAAGAAAGAGGAAGGAAAAGAGTAATGAAGGCGATGATGGTGGTCCTCTGCAGCAACGTAAATGGAGCATCTGTACCGATTCTCCTTGTACTGATAGTGCATTACAAGGTCCAAGTCTCCACCATCCAAGGTGCTTGCTCTAACTTGGCAGTGTGATATCTGGTTGCATGTTGCATATGGTGTCTAGCTCGTATTGCTCCTAATTAGTGTAAACTGCATCTGCTTAGCTTACACATGAAACATGTGAATATGACACGCTTTCCTGTTTTTGGTACATACTATATCTGTCTATCACACCATGTTCTTACATGAAACTACTCTTCTTGTGTATCCTGCATCAGTCACTTATGATGGGACACTTTTAAGTTGGCAGTGTGATATTGGTTTGCGTCTGGAATATGATTTCTAGCATGTATTGCTTCTAGTTTGATGAACGCCACCTATGACGAGACAGTTTTAACTTGGCAGAGTGATATTGATTGCACCTTCCATATGGTGTCTTGCAGTGTTTCTAATTTGTTGAAGTGCCTTCTGCTTAGTTACCACATCATAGGTTTGAATATGTCAAGCCGTCCATTTTTTCGTACATATTCCATCCTCGTATCATGACTTTGCCTTTCATCAGAGTAGTGTTCGTCAGTATCATGCATGAATGAGTTCTGAAGAGCGAATGATATTCCTTTTTCTTGTCGGTATGACCTCACAATGCAAAATCAATAAAGCTGAAGGAAATTGGCAAGGCATTGGATGATGGTGGTCCTTCCGAGCAACTGAAACGGAGATTCTCTACAGATTCTACTCCGCCATCCTCCCAACAAGATTCGCAAGACAACGCAAGGCTAGACAGTCAACGTAGCTGTGTAGATGATGAGCACATCTCCCCTACTCCACCATCACAGGTGCTTGCTCTAACTTGGCACTATTATATGTGGTTTCATGTTGCGTATGATGTCTAGCTTGTATTGCTTCTAAATTTGTTGAATTGCATCTGCTTACTTTACACATAATGCCTGTGAATATGACATGTGTTCCTGTTTCTACATCAGACTACTATTCTTGCATATCCCGCATCAGTCACTTATGATAAGGCACCTTTAAGTCGCCACTGTGATATTGGTTGTGTCTTGCATATGATTTCTAGCATGTACTGCTTCTAATTTGTTGAAACGCCATACAGTTTGAACTTGGCAGGGTGATATTGGTTGCATCTTTCATATGGTGTCTAGCTTGCAGTGCTTCTAATTTGTTGAAATGCCTTCTGCTTAGTTACCACATCATAGGTGTGAATATGTCACACCATCCTGTTTTTCATACATATTCCATCCTTGCATCATGTGTTTGCCTTTCATCCGAGTAGTGTTCATCAGTATCATTCATGAATGAGCTCTGAAGAGCGAATTTTATTCCTTTATCTTATCGGTTTGACTTCACAATGCAAAATCATTACAGCTGAAGGAAATTAGTCCGGCAGTGGATGATGGTGGTCCTTCGGAGCAACTCAAACAGGGGGTCTCTACAAATTCTACTCCGCCATCCTCCCAACAAGATTCGCAAGACAACACAAGGCTGGACAGTCAACGTAGCTGTGTAGATGATGAGCACATCTCCCCTACTCCACCATCACAGGTGCTTGCTCTAACTTGACACTATTATATGTGGTTGCATGTTGCGTATGATGTCTAGCTTGTATTGCTTCTAACTTGAATTGCATCTGCTTACTTTACACATAATGCCTGTGAATATGACACGTGTTCCTGTTTCTAGAACATACGTGTACATGATGAGCACATGTCCCCTACTCCACCATCACAGGTGCTTGCTCTTACTTGGAACTGTTATACGTGGTTGCGTTTTCCGTATGATGTCTAGTTTGTATTGCTTCTGCTTATGTTGAATTGCATCTGCGTAGCTTACAACTTATACCTGCAACGATCACTTACCCATAAGACACATTTAACTTGGGACTGTGATGTAGGTTGCATCTTGCATTGTCTTCTAGCTTGTACTGCTTCTAATTTCTTGAAATGGCACTTACGACGAGACACTTTTTACCTGATAGAGTGATATTGGTTGCATGTTCATATGGTGCCTAGCTTTCATTTCTTCTAATTTTGTTGAAATGCCTTCCGCTTACTGTTTTTTCATACATATTCCATCCTCCTATCGTACGTGTGAATATGAAACGCTGTCTTTTTTGTATATATTCCATCCTCCTATCCTGCGCTTTGCCTTACATCAAAGTAGTGTTCGTCTGTATCATGCATCAACCAGTTATGCAGAGCTAATTTTATTCATGTTCTTGTGGTTTTGACTTCATAAGGCAATATCAGAAAATAGGAAGGAAAAGATTAAGTTAGGGGATGTTGGTGGTCCTCCGGACCGACGCAAACAGAGACTCTCTAGATTTGCCACTACTACTGCTAATGAAGTTGAAGTCCCAACTCTACATGATGAGTTCATCTCCCATACTCCACCATCGCAGGTGCTTGCTCTAAGTTGACAGTGTGATAATTGGTTTCATGTTGCATATGTTGTCTAGCCTGTATTTCTTCTATTTTGATTAAGTTGCACGTGCTGAGTTCATACGTTATACATGTGCATATGACATGGCTTTCTGTGTCTAGAATACACTGCATCTATCTATCATACCATGTTCTTACATCAAAGTACTGCTATTGTGTATCCCGCATCAGTCACTCATGGTTGGACGCTTTTAACATGGCAGTTTGATAGTGGTTGCATCTTGCATTGATTTCTACTTGTACTGCTTCTAATTTTTCGAATTGCCACTTATGACAAGACACTTTTAACTTGGCAGAGTAATATTGGTTGCATCTTTCGTATGGTGTCTAGCTTGCATTACTTCTATTTTCTTGAAAATCCTTCTGCTTAGTTTGCACATCGTAGCTGTGAATATGTCATGCTGTCCTGTTTTTCTTACATATTCCATCCTCATACGGTTGTCTTAAATCAAAGTATTGCTTGTCTATATCATGCATCAATTAGTTCTGAAGAGTGATTTTATTCTTTTGTGTTGTGGGTACAGCTTGACATGGCAAAGTCAAAAAAGAGCAAGGAAAATAATATAGTAGGGAGTGCTGTTACTCGTCGGGTGAAACGGAAAAGGTTCTGCCGTCGAGATTCTGCTGGTACTTATAGTGCAGTAGAAGGTCCAAGTCCACCGGCTAAATCTACAAACACAGTATCACCTGCTCCACCAGCTGCAGCATCCGCTTCAACTGTACCAGCATCTCAACTAGTTACTCGTTCGTTTGCTCCGGAACTGGCCAGTTCCCAAGCTGCCTTCACACCTAACGCTACTTCCGAAGCACTGCTGACACAACAGGACTTGGCAAGATCAGATGAACCTCATGAGCATCAACACCAAGACGGTACCTGACCGAGTCAAGTTGCAGTTGCATGCTCCTTTATATGTACTCTCACAGTTTGATGTACACTAACACTTTCCATATTCGTTGTTGAACTAGCACCACGGCGCAAGCAGAAACAGACATCAGGGATAATGCTTGACAGATTAACAAAATCTAAAGGAGGAAGAATGGAGATCCATTTTGAGGCAGGTTTAAAAAGGCCACGTGATGCTACAGAGTCAGCCAAGTTAGTATCAGAGGCAGCCGTTGCCGTTAGGTGTCATGCACGTATCCTCCCAACGTGGATCCAGTACAGGAATGAGAAAGACAATACCCAGTTTAACACCTTCCTTGACCATTTATCCGTAAGTAATGTTATTCATCGCAATTAGTAATATTGTCTTGCTCTGTCCCATACTTTCTAGCTTCCTCCTAATAAGACTCACACTCTTTTTTCAACAGATGAGGTTCAAGTTGGATCCGAAAGATGATGCAACTAAACAAGCATGCACTCATGTTTTTCAGTCTGCTCTGCGACAATATCGGTACCACCTTAGAAAATCTCACTTTGAAGGCAAGGCTAACAATGAAATCGCCCAAACATCTCCAGTGGAATATATTACAGATGAAGACTGGACAGCCCTCGTTAAACACTGGTCTGATCCAAAGTATCAGGTAGGCTATATGTATTTGATCAGACCACATATTGAACTTGTATTTATGTATGTGCCTTACAAGTGTATCTTCTTCTAGGCTAACTATATGTAAATAGCTGCTACTTCCTTCTTTTTTTGTGCCATATGTATCTATATTGACTTGTTCCAAATGCAGAGGAAAGCCCGTGCGGACCAAAAAGAACCTGAACCGAATGCAGTGCAAATCTTCAAGTATTGCCACACCAGCAAGATGAAGAGCATGAGCACACCAGTTCAAGCCGCTGTTGTAAGTCCTTACTCCTCCTGCCTTGAATTGATTGGTACTGTGATGTGTTCATTTAACTACTTGGTTTGCAGCCAATGTCAATTACTCTGTTCACTTTTATTCACAGTTGTCTTAACGTATCATTTCACCTTACATGGTTTAAAAGAGATGAAGGATATTCTTTTGGTCTTGATCTATAATCTAGTTGTTATGTTCACGTGCGCACACAATGATAAAATAGCCTGTTTGTTTTATATCTGTTTTCCCATGATATGAATGATGTCATACTATGTTCATCCTACTTTAAACCATGTCTCTTTATCCTTAGATGTCAATGAATGTGAGGAAATAGACAATACAGTAGGCATGCTACATGGACATATGTTCCGAAAGTGATTTTATTATGTAGTTGGCACTACAATACATGCTAATGTATTATAGTAGTTCACCAAAATAAGTTATGTATAAACATTTAACCTACTTTGTTTGTTTTTGTCTCATTAGTAACTTATCTGGTACACTAATCTACAAGTTCAAACTTTCAGGAAGCTATGGAACAAATGATTGAACAGCCACAACCACCTGAAGGTGGCGAGGCTACTACAGGCACAATGTCACCTCTTGCTGCAGTGCGTCAGTATCTCTCCACTAACAGTGCAAAAAGCACCTTCCTGCGTAATTCTGGGTTGGTTGTCAAGGTAACCTCGTCCAAATCGCCTACTGAACAAAATCTTCCTGCTAGACAGTGATATATCTGTGCTCCAGATACAAGTCCAATCCCTAATGGACGTTGTTTCGGAAACAAGAATAGTGGTTGAGAAATGTCGTCAAGATATGAATGGTTTTGAAACCACACTATCAAACATTCGCTTCGTTGTTCAAGAGCAATGGCGGAAAAAAGGTGGAGATCGTGCTGCTCCATCAGATTCTACAGCCTAAAACATTAGCACTCAGGTCAAATGATCTGTGCTTCTATACATCTGATGGTGCTTTTACCTGGAAGGACTGTAAACTTTATGCCAACAGGCCTTTTGTTGTATGGTTGGAATTTATTTTGTTGTGATACAACATTTATGATGCCGCCTCAGGCTGCAGTAATTACGACGCTATTTTTGTATAGTGTAGGTTTATCTTAGTAATGTATTCGGCCGAAAGCTTCGTAGGAGCCCAACATGCCAACATTCGTCGGGCCCATTCCACTTGGGCTAAAAACGATTACGGGCCGAAATTGGCATGTAGCCCACTAAAAATATCTGCGCCTAAATCAGCATAAGCTTTCATATTTTTCTGGTAGGCCTGTGCCCATAGTGGGCCTTTAACAGGCCTAAACATAATTTGGGCCCTCAGTAAAAGTAGGCCGTTTACAGGTGTAAATATCTCGAGCCCATAAAAAACATGGGCCTTTAATAGACCGAAAGTGAGATTGGGCCCTGATTGTGCCAAATAACCCACTGGACTTAGCAGGCCAAAATTGTGGCCCATTTACGATGCGGATTTTTGATAGGCCGAAATTCGGACGGGCCGTAAATGCACCGACCTAATACACGGGCCTTTAACAGGTCGGAACTTCGGCCGGGCTAGATTATCGTCATTTTTATATGGCCCGTTAATGGGCCCGATATGACGTTGGGCCACATATGGCCCATGGTTTATGTCCGGCGTTAACACGCCAAAAATGACAACAGGCCGAAAGTGGCCCAAAGCTATAGTGGGCCTCTAACAGGCCGAATGTCAGACATGGCTGAATATGGCCCAAATCCTTCACGGTCGTTTATGGGCCGAAAGTTTTGATGGCCTGTAAATGGGCCCAAATGAAGCCGGACCTTTAACAGGCCGGAAATACACCGGGCCGTAATTCGGCCCAATTACTTAGCGGACTGTTAACGGGCCAGAAGTGACCATGGGCCGCGTTGATGACAAGTTTAGGATAGGCCGTTGACGGGCCGATTTGACAGAGAATGTTGGGCCTTTAGCTCGGCCGGCCCATTATGGTCTGCAGAATCTTGTGGGCCTTTAGCTGGGCCGGCCCATTGTGGTCCGCAAAATCTTGTGGGCCTTTAGCTGGGCCGGCCCATTATGGTCTGCAAAATCGTGTGGGCCTTTAGCTGGGCCGGCCCATTATGGTCCGCTAAATTTTGTGGGCCTTTAGCTGGGCCGGCCCATTATGGTCCGCTAAATCTTATGGGCCTTCAGTTGGGCCGGCCCATTTAAACTTTGTGGGCCACTGTTGGGCCGGTCCACGTGTCAACATATCATAGGCCCATCTCGACCGTTGGATGAGTGACACCTGTGCCAACGCGGAGCTGACGCGTGGATCCGTCAGCCAATGAGAATTTTACACGTGGAAAATCGGCATTGGTCGTGGCTGTTAACGGGTTATCGGATCCAAAATCCGACCCGATAGCTTAACGGCGTTCCGTTACGGTGGATGCCATGTGTCGGTCACCCTTGACGAGAGCACTTCTGTGACGCGCGATTTATCGTCATGGAAGTGGACACTTCCGTGATGATAATTTTGGCAATGTCATGGAACACTTCTACGACAGCACAGGTATGACTATCTTGATTCTGTCATAAATTTGTCATGGATGTACATGCATGACAGAAAACGCGACCTACTGTGACAAACACGTATCATCACGGAAGTGTATTTTTTTGTAGTGGTTCCTTTGAATTTTAATGCGTTCCTAGAGAAAGCTAAGTTGAAAGATGATGGTAGCAACTACACGGACTGGGTCCGTAACTTGAGGATTATCCTCATTGCTGCACAGAAGAATTACGTCCTGGAAAGCACCGCTAGGTGCCAGGCCTGCTGCAGATGCTGCTGATGATGTTAAGAACGTCTGGCAAAGCAAAGCTGATGACTACTTGATAGTTTAGTGTGCCATGCTTTACGGCTTAGAACCGGGACTTCAACGTCGTTTTAAACGTCATGGAGCATATGAGATGTTCTAGGAGTTGAAGTTAATATTTCAAGCAAATGCCCGGATTGAGAGATATGAAGTCTCCAATAAGTTCTACAACTGCAAAATGGAGGAGAATAGTTCTGTCAGTGAACATATACTCAGAATGTCTGGGTACCACAACCACTTGACTCAGCTGGGAGTTAATCTTCCTGATGATAGTGTCATTGAAAGAGTTCTTCAATCACTGCCACCAAGCTACAAGAGCTTCGTGATGAACTATAATATGCAAGGGATGGATAAGACAATTCCCGAGCTCTTCGCAATGCTAAAGGCTGCGGAGGTAGAAATCAAGAAGGAGCATCAAGTGTTGATGGTTGATACGTCACCAACGTATCTATAATTTATGAAGTATTCATGCTATTATATTATCCTTCTAGGATGTTTTATATGCATTTATATGCTATTTTATATGATTTTGGGGATTAACCTATTAACCTAGAGCCCAGTGCCAGTTTCTGTTTTTTTTCTTGTTTTTGAGTTTTACAGAAAAGGAATACCAAACGGAGTCCAATTGACGTGCCAATTTTTGACGACTTTTTATGGACCAAAAGAAGACCACAGAGTAAAAGAGTTGGGCCAGAAGAGTCCTGGGCCGTCCACGAGGGTGGGGGGCGCGCCCACCCCCCAGGCGCGTGGGCTTGCCTCGTGGACGACTCGGGAACCTCCTTGACGTGAGACCTACGCCAAAAAATCCTATAAATACTGAAACCTCCAGAAACTAACCTAGATCGGGAGTTCCGCCGCCGCAAGCCTCTCTAGCCACCGAAAACCAATCTAGACCCGTTTCGGCACCCTGCCGGAGGGGGGAATCCCTCTCCGGTGGCCATTTTCATCATCCCGATGCTCTCCATGACGAGGAGGGAGTAGTTCACCCTTGGGGCTAAGGGTATGTACCAGTAGCTATGTGCTTGATCGATCTCTCTCGTGTTCTTGTGGTGGTACGATCTTGATGTATCGCGAGCTTTGCTATTATAGTTGGATCTTATGATGTTTCTCCCCCTCTACTCTCTTGTAATGGATTGAGTTTTCCCTTTGAAGTGATCTTATCGGATTGAGTCTTTAAGGATTTGAGAACACTTTATGTATGTCTTGCATGTGCTTATCTGTGGTGACAATGGGACATTCACGTGATCTACTTGATGTATGTTTTGGTGATCAACTTGCGGGTTCCGTAACATTGTGAACTTATGCATAGGGGTTGGCACACGTTTTCGTCTTTACTCTCCGGTAGAAACATTGGGGCACTCTTTGAAGTTCTTTGTGTTGGTTGAATAGATGAATCTGAGATTGTGTGATGCATATCATATAATCATACCCACGGATACTCGAGGTGACATTGGAGTATCTAGGTGACATTAGGGTTTTGGTTGATTTGTATCTTTAGGTGTTATTCTAGTACGAACTCTATGATAGATCGAACGTAAAGAATAGGTTTGTGTTATTTTACTACGGACTCTTGAATAGATCGATCAGAAAGGATAACTTTGAGGTGGTTTCATACCCTACAATAATCTCTTCGTTTGATCTCCGCTATTAGTGACTTTGGGGTGACTCTTTGTTGCATGTTGAGGGATATTTATATGATCCAATTATGTTATTATTGTTGAGAGAACTTGCACTAGTGAAAGTATGAACCCTAGGCCTTGTTTCAACGCATTGCAATATCGTTTGTGCTCAGTTTATCGCTTGCTAACTTGCTGTTTTTATATTTTCAGATTACAAATACCCATATCTACTATCCATATTGCACTTGTATCACCTTCTCTTCGCTGAACTAGTGCACCTATACAATTTACCATTGTATTGGGTGTGTTGGGGACACAAGAGACTCTTTGTTATTTGGTTGCAGGGTTGTTTGAGAGAGACCATCTTCAACCTACTCCTCCCACGGATTCATAAACCTTAGGTCATCCACTTGAGGGAAATTCGCTACTGTCCTACAAACCTCTGCACTTGGAGGCCCAACAACGTCTACAAGAAGAAGGTTGTGTAGTAGACATCAAGCTCTTTTCTTGGCGCCGTTGCCGGGGAGGTGAGTGCTTGAAGGTATATCTTTAGATCTTGCAATCGAATCTTTTGGTTTCTTGTTTTATCACTAGTTTAGTTTATAAATGAAAACTACAAAAGAAATGGAATTGAGGGTGCCTCATATGCTTCATCTTTTTAATATCTTTCATGAAAATAAGGATTCTGATAATTGTGCCAAAATGTTAGAAGAAGAATGCATTAAAATGTTTGGCACTAAATCTTTGAATGATGAGCATGATTGCAATGTTGTTAGTATGAATTCTTTGAATATCCATAGTACTAATGATGATTGCACTAGTCATGATGAAAATGTCTCTTATAAGCATGTCAACTTTTGTGGAATACACAGAGCTTGCAAGTACACACCAAATAGGGAAGATAGATTTTGCAAGAGGCATAAGTATTTGGAAACTAAATGGTTGCAAGAAAGGCTAGATGATTGTGCTGAAAAATTCAATATTTATCGCCATCCTTGTGAACTTTGCAATGAACATGGTCATTTAAAGCTCCAATGCTATTTGTTTCATGATCAAATCGTGTCCAAAAATTGTGATAACTTGATTACCCTTGAGCATCATAAAGAGCTTAGTCTTGTTTTGGGGTATGAAGAAATGAAACGTATAACTGAGGGTATTCCAAAATTTAATCTTGATAGATTTCTTGATTTTGATCTAGAAGATATTTTTATGTATTGGGCGGTGAATTGCATTGAAAATCCTTATATTGCCAATTACATAAAGAAAAGAAAACAAATAGAAGATGAAGAGATAACTAATGAAAGGGAAGAGACTTCCCAATATTCTCCTATTATTTCTTATGATGAATCAGGTAACGAGGAGGAGCCTTCTATTCAACCAATCTCATTAATAAGGAGCTCCAAAAAGAAGGTTAAACCCACAAATGATGTGAAGAAGAAAAAGAAAAGACAGAGAAGCAAAGGTAGAAAGGTATCTCTCCCAAATGATGTTGTTCCTATTACTCATTGCGATGATGATAATTGCTATACTATTGGTGCTATCCATACTATTAATGATGAGAGTGATTATGCTTATGATATGAAAAGACCCAAGCTTGGGGATGCTATGTTTGATGAGAATGAAATGTTTGAGAATATATTTGCTGCAATTAATGTTTGTCCCAAGCTTGGGGATGCTATATTTAATGAATATGATATTTTTAGCCTCCCAAGTTTTGATGAGCAAATCTATTATGATGATAGCATGCCTCCTATTTATGATGATTATTGTGATAAAACTTATGCTATAAAAAGTAGCGATGATTATATTTATAAAACTTGTCATGATTATGATTGCCCTTTTTCTGAACATTACTCTTTTAATGTGGAAACAATTTATAGTATTCGAGTCTCTTATGATACTCCCACTATTCCGAATGAGAAGAATTTTGCTTATGTGGAGAGTAATAAAATTCTATGCTTGTGCATCATGAAAATAGTGCTTTATGTGATGGTTATATTGTTGAATTCATTCATGATGCTACTGAAAATTATTATGAGGGAGGAACATATGCTTGTAGGAATTGTAATAATATCAAGTTTCCTCTCTATGTGCTTAAAGTTTTGAAGTTTTGCTTGTTTTGCCTTCCTATGCTAGTTGATTATTGTTCCCATAAGTTGTTTGCTCACAAAATCCCTATGCATAGGAAGTGTGTTAGGCTCAAATTTGCTAGTCATATGCTTCATGATGCTCCCATTATGTTTCAATTCATATCTTTTATGTGAGCATCATTGTCATCATCATGCCTAGCTAGAAAGGCATTAAAGAAAAGCGCTTGTTGGGAGACAACCCAATATTTACCCTTGCTGTTTTTGTGTGTTCACATGATTATGCTACTGTATTAATCATGTTTTATAGGTTTTGTCTCAATAAAGTTCCAAGTAGAACCTTTGGGAAGACTTGGGTGGAAGTTAATGTGATCTTGCTGTAAAAAAACAGAAACTTTGCGCTCACGAGTTTAGCTGTCTTTTTTTACAGAAGAGTGATTTTAAGTTGATTCTTTTTGAAAAAGATTAATAGACAAATTACTCAGGTCCACCAATTTAGTTCAGAATTTTCGGTGTTCCATAAGTATACGTTTGATACAGATTACTACAGACTGTTCTGTTTTTGACAGATTCTGTTTTCTATGTGTTGTTTGCTTATTTTGATGAATCTATGAGTAGTATCGGAGGGTATGAACCATAGATAAGTTGGAATACAGTAGGTATTACACCAATATGAATTTAGAATGAGTTCACAACAGTACCTAAGTGGTGATTTATTTTCTTATACTAACGGAGCTTACGAGTTTTCTGTTAAGTTTTGTGTTGTGAAGTTTTCAAGTTTAGGGTAAAGATTCGATGGACTATGGAATAAGGAGTGGCAAGAGCCTAAGCTTGGGGATGCCCAAGGCACCCCAAGGTAATATTCAAGGACAACAAAAAGCCTAAGCTTGGAGATGCCCCGGATGGCATCCCCTCTTTCGTCTTCGTTCATCGGTAACTTTACTTGGAGCTATATTTTTATTCACCGCATGATATGTGTTTTGCTTGGAGCGTCATTTTATTTTCTTTTGTTTTGCTTTCTGTATGAATAAAATACCAAGATCTGAAATTCTTAAATGAGAGAGAGTCTTCACATAGCTACATAATTATTTAACTACTCACTAATCTTCACTTATATCTTTTGGCGTAGTTTGTCATTTACTCGTGTGCCTCACTTATATCCTATGAGTAAATGGTTGAATGATTTGAATGCCATAAATCTGAAATTATATATGTTTCATATGCCTTTCCCATGGGGAGTAATGCCTTCACATATAAGAAGTAGAGGTGGTAAATCTTTTGAAGGTTAGCAAACATTGTATTGGTCACTTGAACAATTCATGAAAGAATATTGAAGGAAGAGAGATTTCACATATAAATATACTATCTTGGACATCTTCTATGATTGTGATCCCCATTAATTATTTTCAAACATCATCAAATTAGTTGAAATTGGACAAGGAAGACAACTTAATGAGTTATGTTTGGGTATATTTGTATAAGTTATATTGTTATGGATCCTCTAACATGTGGTGCTTGCTATTTAGAATCCTTTGCTAGCCAAAATATCTGTACTAAGCGGGAATACTGCTTGTGCATCCAAATTCCTTGAACCAAGTTTATTCCATGAGTGTCCACCATATCTACCTATATGCGGTATTTACCTGTCGTTCCAAATAAATTTGCATGTGCCAAACTCTAAACCTTCAAATAATAATCTGTTTTGTATGCCCGAATCACTCATGTAGCGATTAGGGACTGTCAGTATCTTCCATGCTAGGTGGGTTATTCTCACGATGAGTGAACTCCGCTCATCGTTCACGAGAAAATGGCTGGTAACTGGGATGCCCAGTCCTATGATCAAAAGATCAAAAACAAATTCGCAAATAATTTAAACAAACTCCCCCAGGATTGTTGATAGTTGGACGGCACCCGTTGTTTTAGACAAGCCGTGGAGTGTGATTGTTGGTGGAGGGGGGGTAAAATCTTTACCTTTCTATTTGGGAACTGCCTATAATGTATCTAGTATGGAAGATATTGGCAACTCTTGGTCGTTATGTTGACAATGAAACCATACCTCTCAAAATTATTTTCATCTCTGTTTTAGCTTCGAGCTCTGGCACCTCTGCAAATCCCTGCTTCCCTTTGCGAAGGGCCTATCTTTTACTTTTATGCAAGAGTCAGTAGTATTCCTTCTCATTCCAACCTACTTTTTAGTTGGCAAGCATCATGTGGTGGAGAAAGATCTAAGCATATATGGCCATTCAAATATATATGATCATGAATTATTATTGTTGACAATTATCTATATGATAAATAAGTTGGGAGGCGAAACATTAAGCCCCTATATTTCTCTGTGTCCGATGGATGTTATTTGTTCTAAAAATATGCTTTTAGTGGTAGCAATCATGGAAGACTATATGATAGTTGAGTATGTGGGATTTGCTAAATCAAAGCTCTTACATAGACCCTTCCTGAAAATAAGATGAACTGCAATTGTTTGATGACTGAGAACTATTTGCTATTTTTCAAGAAAGTTTATGATCTATACTTTAACATGTGAATAGCTTGTTACTTGATCATGAAAAGTTCTGTGAGTTGAGCTACTGTTATGACATATAATGATGCTAGAAAAGGTGATTGAAATTATCATTGATCAAACTTGTGCACCTGCTAGCATTCACACTTCATAATTTATTTCTTTTATCATTTACCTACTCGAGGACGAGCAGGAATTAAGCTTGGGGATGCTGATACGTCTCCAACGTATCTATAATTTATGAAGTATTCATGCTATTATATTATCCTTCTGGGATGTTTTATATGCATTTATATGCTATTTTATATGATTTTGGGGACTAACCTATTAACCTAGAGCCCAGTGCCAGTTTCTGTTTTTTCCTTGTTTTTGAGTTTTACAGAGAAGGAATACCAAACGGAGTCCAATTGACGTGCCAATTTTTGACGATTTTTTATGGACCAAAAGAAGACCCCGGAGTAAAAGAGTTGGGCCAGAAGAGTCCCGGGCCGTACACGAGGGTGGGGGCGCGCCCACCCCCCCCCCCCCCCCCCCCCCGGGCGCGTGGGCCTGCCTCGTGGATGACTCAGGAACCTCCTCGGCGTGAGACCTACGCCAAAAATTCCTATAAATACTAAAACCTCCAGAAAATAACCTAGATCGGGAGTTCCGCTGCCGCAAGCCTCTGTAGCCACCGAAAACCAATCTAGACCCGTTCCGGCACCCTGCCGGAGGGGGGAATCCCTCTCTGGGGGCCATCTTCATCATCCCGGCGCTCTCCATGACGAGGAGGGAGTAGTTCACCCTTGGGGCTGAGGGTATGTACCAGTAGCTATGTGCTTGATCTCTCTCTCTCGTGTTCTTGAGGTGGTACGATCTTGATGTATCGCAAGCTTTGCTTATAGTTGGATCTTATGGTGTTTCTCCCCCTCTACTCTCTTGTAATGGATTGAGTTTTCCCTTTGAAGTGATCTTATCGGATTGAGTCTTTAAGGACTTGAGAACACTTTATGTATGTCTTGCATGGGCTTATCTGTGGTGACAATGGGATATTCACATGATCTACTTGATGTATGTTTTGGTGCTCAACTTGCGGGTTCCGTAACATTGTGAACTTATGCATAGGGGTTGGCACACGTTTTCGTCTTGACTCTCCGATAGAAACTTTGGGGCACTCTTTGAAGTTCTTTCTGTTGGTTGAATAGATGAATCTGAGATTGTGTGATGCATATCGTATAATCATACCCACGGATACCCGAGGTGACATTGGAGTATCTAGGTGACATTGGGGTTTTGGTTGATTTGTATCTTAAGGTGTTATTCTGGTACGAACTCTATGATAGATCGAACGGAAAGAATAGCTTCGTGTTATTTTACTATGGACTCTTGAATAGATCGATCAGAAAGGTTAACTTTGAGGTGGTTTCATACCCTACAATAATCTCTTCGTTTGTTCTCCACTATTAGTGACTTTGGAGTGACTCTTTGTTGCATGTTGAGGGATATTTATATGATCCAATTATGTTATTATTGTTGAGTGAACTTGCACTAGTGAAAGTATGAACCCTAGGCCTTGTTTCAACGCATTGCAATATCGTTTGTGCTCACTTTTATCGCTTGCTACCTTGCTGTTTTTATATTTTCAGATTACAAATACCCATATCTACCATCCCTATTGCACTTGTATCACCTTCTCTTCGCCGAACTAGTGCACCTATACAATTTACCATTGTATTGGGTGTGTTGGGGACACAAGAGAGTCTTTGTTATTTGGTTGCAGGGTTGTTTGAGAGAGATCATCTTCAACCTACGCCTCCCACGGATTGATAAACCTTAGGTCATCCACTTGAGGGAAATTTGCTACTGTCCTACAAACCTCTGCACTTGGAGGCCCAACAACGCCTACAAGAAGAAGGTTGTGTAGTAGACATCAGTGGTCAACAGGACCACCAGTTTCAAGAAAAATGGTAAAGGGAAGAAGGGGAACTTCAAGAAGAACGGCAAGCAAGTTGCTGCTCAAGTGAAGAAGCCCAAGTCTGGAGCTAAGCCTGAGACTGAGTGCTTCTACTGCAAAGAGACTGGTCACTGGAAGCAGAACTGCCCCAAGTATTTGGCGGATAAGAAGGATGGCAAGGTGAACAAAGGTATATGTGATATACATGTTATTGATGTGTACCTTACTAATGCTCGCAGTAGTGCCTGGGTATTTGATACTGGTTCTGTTGCTAATATTTGCAACTCGAAACAGGGACTACAGATTAAGTGAAGATTGGCTAAGGACGAGGTGACGATGCGCGTGGGAAATGGTTCCAAAGTTGATGTGATCGCCGTCGGCACGCTACCTCTACATATACCTTCGGGATTAGTTTTAGACCTGAATAATTGTTATTTGGTGCCAGCGTTAAGCATGAACATTATATCTAGATCTTGTTTGGTGCGAGATGGTTATTCATTTAAATCCGAGAATAATGGTTGTTTTATTTATATGAGTAATATCTTTTATGGTCATGCACCCTTGAAGAGTGGTCTATTTTGTTGAATCTCGATAGTAGTGACACACATATTCATAATATTGAAGCCAAAAGATGCAGAGTTGATAATGATAGTGCAACTTATTTGTGGCACTGCCGTTTGGGTCATATTGGTGTAAAGCGCATGAAGAAACTCCAAGCTGATGGACTTTCGGAATCACTTGATTATGAATCACTTGGTACTTGCGAACCATGCCTCATGGGCAAGATGACTAAAACTCCCTTCTCCGGAACAATGGAGCAAGCAACAGATTTATTGGAAATCATACATACTGATGTATGTGGTCCAATGAACATTGAGGCTTGCGGCAGGTATCGTTATTTTCTGACCTTCACAGATGATTTGAGCAGATATGGGTATATCTACTTGATGAAACATAAGTCCGAAACATTTGAAAGGTTCAAAGAATTTCAGAGTGAAGTGGAAAATCATCGTAACAAGAAAATAAAGTTTCTACGATCTGAACATGGAGGAGAATATTTGAGTTACGAGTTTGGTCTTAATTTGAAACAATGCGGAATAGTTTCGCAACTCACGCCACCCGGAACACCACAGAGTAATGGTGTGTCTGAACGTCGTAATCGTACTTTACTAGATATGGTGCGATCTATGATGTCTCTTACTGATTTACCGCTATCGTTTTGGGGTTATGCTTTAGAGACAGCTGCATTCACGTTAAATAGGGCACCATCTAAATCCGTTGAGATGACACCTTATGAACTGTGGTTTGGCAAGAAACCCAAGTTGTCGTTTCTTAAAGTTTGGGGCTGCGATGCTTATGTCAAAAAGCTTCAACCTAATAAGCTCGAACCCAAATTGGAGAAAGGTGTCTTCATAGGATACCCAAAGGAGACTGTTGGGTACACCTTCTATCACATATCCGAAGGCAAGACATTCGTTGCTAAGAATGGATCCTTTCTAGAGAAGGAGTTTCTCTCGAAAGAAGTGAGTGGGAGGAAAGTAGAACTTGATGAGGTAACTGTACCTGCTCCCTTATTGGAAAGTAGTTCATCACAGAAATCAGTTCCTGTGACTACTACACCAATCAGTGAGAAAGCTAATGATGATGATCATGTAACTTCAGATCAAGTTACTACTGAACCTCGTAGGTCAACCAGAGTAAGATCCGCACCAGACTGGTACGGTAATCCAGTTCTGGAGGTCATGTTACTTGACCCTGACGAACCTAAGAACTATGAGGAAGCGATGATGAGCCTAGATTTCGCGAAATGGCTTGAGGCCATGAAATCTGAGATGGGATCCATGTATGAGAACAAAGTGTGGACTTTGGTTGACTTGCCCGATGATCGGCAAGCCATCGAGAATAAATGGATTTTCAAGAAGAAGACTGACGCTGACGGTAATGTTACTGTCTACAAAGCTCGACTTGTTGCGAAAGGTTTTTGACAACTTCAAGGAGTTTACTATGATGAGACCTTCTCACCCGAAGCGATGCTTAAGTCCGGCCGAATCATATTAGCAATTGCTGCATTTTATGATTAGGAAATTTGGCAAATGGATGTAAAGACTGCATTCCTGAATGGATTTCTGGAAGATGAGTTGTATATGATGCAACCCGAAGGTTTTATCAAACCAAAGGATGCTAACAAAGTGTGCAAGCTCCAGCGATCCATTTATGGACTGGTGCAACCATCTCGGAGTTGGAATAAATGTTTTGATAGTGTGATCAAAGCATATGGTTTTATATAGACTTTTGGAGAAGCATGTATTTACAAGAAAGTGAGTGGGAGCTCTGTAGCATTTCTAATATGATATGTGGATGACATATTGTTCATTGGAAATGATATAGAATTTATGGATAGCATAAAAGGATACTTGAATAAGAGTTTTTCAATGAAAGACCTCGGTGAAGCTGCTTATATATTGGGCATCAAGATCTATAGAGATAGATCAAGACGCTTAATTGGACTTTCACAAAGCACATACCTTGATAAAGTTTTGAAGAAGTTCAAAATGGATCAAGCAAAGAAAGGGTTCTTGCCTGTTTACAAGGTGTGAAGTTGAGTCAGACTCAATGCCCGACCACTACAGAAGATAGAGAGAAAATGAAAGTCATTCCCTATGCTTCAGCCATAGGTTCTATCATGTATGCAATGCTGTGTACCAGACCTCATGTGTGTCTTGCTATTAGTTTAGCAGGGAGGTACCAAAGTAATCCAGGAGTGGATCACCGGACAACGGTCAAGAACATCCTGAAATACCTGAAAAGGACTAAGGATATGTTTCTCGTTTATGGAGGTGACAAAGAGCTCGTCGTAAATGGTTACGTTAACGCAAGCTTTGACACTGATCCGGATGACTCTAAGTCACAAACCGGATACGTATTTATATTGAACGATGGAGCTGTAAGTTGGTGCAGTTCTAAGCAAAGCGTCGTAGCGGGATCTACATGTGAAGCGGAGTACATAGCTGCTTCGGAAGCAGCAAATGAAGGAGTTCATATCCGATCTAGGTGTCATACCTAGTGCATTGGGTCCAATGAAAATCTTTTGTGACAGTACTGGTGCAATTGCCTTGGCAAAGGAATCCAGATTTCACAAGAGAATCAAGCACATCAAGAGACGCTTCAATTCCATCCGCGATCAAGTCAAGGAGGGAGACATGGAGATTTGCAAGATACATACACATCTGAATGTTGCAGACCCGTTGACTAAGCCTCTCTCACGAGCAAAACATGATCAGCACCAACACTCCATGGGTGTTAGAATCATTACTGTGTAATCTAGATTATTGACTCTAGTGCAAGTGGGAGACTGAAGGAAATATGCCCTAGAGGCAATAATAAAGTTGTTATTTATATTTCCTTATATCATGATAAATGTTTATTATCCATGCTAGAATTGTATTAACCGGAAACATAGTACATGTGTGAATACATAGACAAACAGAGTGTCACTACTATGCCTCTACTTGACTAGCTCGTTGAATCAAAGATGGTTAAGTTTCCTAGCCATAGACATGAGTTGTCATTTGATTAACGGGATCACATCATTAGAGAATGATGTGATTGACTTGACCCATCCGTTAGCTTAGCACGATGATCGTTTAGTTTGTTGCTATTGCTTTCTTCATGACTCATACATGTTCCTATGACTATGAGATTATGCAACGCCCGAATACCGGAGGAACACTTAGTGTGCTATCAAATGTCACAACGTAACTGGGTGATTATAAAGATGCTCTACAGGTGTCTCCGATGGTGTTTGTTGAGCTGGCATAGATCGAGATTAGGATTTGTCACTCCGATTGTCGGAGAGGTATCTCTGGGCCCTCTCGGCAATGCACATCACTATAAGCCTTGCAAGCAATGTGACTAATGAGTTAGTTACGGGATGATGCATTACGGAACGAGTAAAGAGACTTGACGGTAACGAGATTGAACTAGGTATTGAGATACCGACGATCGAATCTCGGGCAAGTAACATACCGATGACAAAGGGAACAACGTATGTTGTTATGCGGTTTGACCGATAAAGATCTTCGTAGAATATGTAGGAACCAATATGAGCATCCAGGTTCCGCTCTTGGTTATTGGCCAGAGATGAGTCTCGGTCATGTCTACATAGTTCTCGAACCCGTAGGGTCCGCACGTTTAACGTTCGATGACGATCAGTGTTATGAGTTTATGTGTTTTGATGTACCAAAGGTAGTTTGGAGTCCCGGATGTGATCACGGACATGACGAGGAGTCTCGAAATGGTCAAGACATAAAGATTGATATATTGGACGGATATGTTCGGACACCGGAAGTGTTCCAGAGAAGTTTCGGATAAAACCAGAGTGCCGGAGGGTTACCGGAACCCCCAGGGGAACTAATGGGCCTCGATGGGCCTTAGTGGAGAGAGACAGGGGCGGCCAGGGCAGGTCGCGTGCCCCCTCCCCCTTGAGTCCGAATTGGACTAGGAAGGGGGGCGGCGCCCCCCTTTTCCTTTCCCCTCTCCCTCTCCTTCCTCCCCCCTCTCTCCCTTTTGGTGGAAACCTACTAGGACTTGGAGTCCTAGTAGGATCCCCTCTTGAGGGCGCGCCAAGGAGGGCCGGCAGGCCTCCCCCTCCCTTCTTTATATACGTGGGGAGGAGGGCACGCTAGAGGACACAAGTTGATTGTTTAGCCATGTGCGGTGCCCCCCTCCACAGATTTCCACCTCGGTCATATCGTTGTAGTGCTTAGGCGAAGCCCTACGTCGGTAACTTCATCATCACCGTCATCACGTTGTCGTGCTGACGAAACTCTCCCTCGACCTCAGCTGGATCTAGAGTTCGTGGTACGTCACCGAGCTGAACGTGTGCAGATCGCGGAGGTGCCGTACTTTCGGTACTAGGGTCGGTTGGATCGTGAAGACGTACGACTACATCAACCGCGTTGTCATAACGCTTCTGCTTTCGGTCTACGAGGGGACGTGGACAACACTCTCCCCCCTCGTTGCTATGCATCACCTAGATGGATCTTGCGTGTGCGTAGGATTTTTTTTGAAATTACTGCGTTCCCCAACACAAAGATGCTTTTATCACTAAGTATTTTCCGCCCGCAAAAATTATTTCCCTTAGAACCCAGATCATGAATTTCAAGCAACTTGAACATGAGCATGTTGCACAATCTTGGGAAAGGATTAAAATGATGCTAAGGAATTGCCCAACTCATGGGTTAAATCTTTGGATGATCATACAAATTTTTTATGCGGGATTGAATTTTGTTTCTCGTAATCTTTTGGATTCCGCCGCGGGTGGTACTTTTATGGAAATTACTTTGGGTGAAGCCACCAAATTGCTTGATAATATCATGGCAAATTATTCACAATGGCATACCGAAAGAGCTCGCATTAGTAAAAAAGTTAATTCAGTTGAAGAAATTTCTTCTTTGAGTGAAAAAGTTGATGCTGTTATGAAATTGGTTGCTAGTAAAAGTGCTCCTATTGATTTTAATGATATGCCTTTGTCTACTTTGATTGAAAAAATAGTGATGCCATAGATGTGAATTTTATCTCTCGAATAGTTTCAACAACAATGCTTATAGAGGTAATTTTAATCCTAGGCCTTTTCCTAGTAATTCCTCTAATAATTATGGTAATTCCTATGGAAATCAGTCTTATAATAATAATAGGAACACCTCTGATCTTGAGAACAATATTAAAGAATTTATCAATACACAAAAAGTTTTCAACACTTCCATAGAAGAAAAGTTGAGTAAGATTGATGATTTGTCTAGAAGTGTTGATAGAATTGCTCATGATGTGGAAAATCTCAAGATGATTTTTTTTGCCTAAAGTGGATGAATCAATTAGAGCTCTTTATGTTTCTATGGATGAAAGTAAGAAAAGAAGCGCTATGCTTATAGCTAAAAGAGAATTTTTAGAAAAAGCGTTTTCTAGTGATTTCTTTCGCAAAAGTGATGAAGATCTTAAAATGATTGGTGTTTCTTCTATTGATTCCTTGTTTAGTAAAGTTAAGATTGATGAAAAAGGGACTGGAGAAGAGTCAACTTTAGGTAGAAGGCGTCCCAATATTTTGGAGGGTGAAAATCTTGTTGAGAGAATTGATAAAAGTGGGTTTGAAGAGGTCAAAACTTTAACTAGTGATGTGCCCACTCTTTTGGATTAAAAATACTTTAATTATGATAGTTGCTCTTTGATTGATTGTATTTATTTGTTGCAATCCATGATAAATTCACCCCATGCTTATGAACAAAATAAAGCTTTTACTAAACATATTGTTGATGCTATGATGAAAGCTTTTGAAGAAAAATTGGAATTAGAAGTGTCAATTCCTAGAAAATTGCATGATGAGTGGGAACCTACTATCAAAGTCAAGATTAAACATTACGAGTGTTTTGCTTTGTGTGACTTGGGTGCTAGTGTTTCTACAATTCCGAAATCTTTATGTGATGTGCTTGGCTTTACCGATCTTGAAGAATGTTCTTTAATTGCACTTGGCGTATTCTACTATTAAAAGGGCTATGAAAAGAATTAATGATGTTCTTATTCTTGCAAATAGGAATTATGTGCCCATAGATTTTATTGTTCTTGATATTGATTGCAATCCGTCTTGTCCAATTATTCTTGGTAGACAAGTTTTATGCACTATCGGTGTCGTGATTGATATGAAAGAAGGCAATATTAAGTTCCAATTTCCTTTCAAGAAGGGTATGGAACACTTTCCTAGAACAAAAATTAGGCCACCATATGAATCAATCATGAGGGAATCTTATGGATCTCGAACCAAAGATGACAAAACTTAGATCCTTGCTTTATGCCCAGCTAAGGGCGTAAAACTATAGCGCTTGTTGGGAGGCGACCCAATGAATAAAATTTATTTTTGCTTTTTGTTTTTTGTTCTTGAGTGTTTACACAATCATGTTACTGTTATGATTGTGTTTTTTGTGTTTTAGTTAGCCTTTGTGCCAAGTAGAACCAATAGGATCTTCTTGGGTGATAGTTGTTTGATCTTGCTGAAAAAAACAGAAACTTTGCACTCACGAAAACAATTATCATTTTTTATCAGAAAGAGCTTTTGCCCTGATTCTTTTTGCAGAAGATTAATATAAAAATTAGCCAGGTCGTCGTAGTTTTTCGGAATTTTCGGCGGTCCAGAAGTTTTCAAAATAGTCAGATTGCTATAGACTGTTCTATTTTGATAGATTCTGTTTTCTTTGTGTTGTGTGCTTATTTTGATGGCTCTATGGTTTTCTTTGATGAGTTTTTGCCATAGAAAAGTTGGAATACAGTATATATAATGCAAAAACAAAATATGAATTGGTTTGGTACAGTACTTATAGTAGTGATTTGCTTTCTTTTACTAACGGATCTCACGAAGGTTTTGTTGAGTTCTGTGTGATTGAAGTTTTCAAGTTTTGGGTTATCTTACGATGGATGAAGGAATAAAGGATAGAAGAGCCTAAGCTTGGGTATTCCCCGACATCCCAAGCTATTATCCAAAAATGAGCAACCAACTAAGCTTGGGGATGCCCCCGAGTGGCATCCCCTCTTTCTTCTAACGACCATCAGTATTTTACTCGAAGCTATATTTTTATTCGTCACATGATATGTGTTTTGCTTGGAGCGTCTTGTATGATATGAGTCTTTGCTTATTTTATTTTGTGTTTTAAGTCTTGATCCCTTGTTGGACACACCTATTTGAGAGAGCCAAAATTATGTCAAGACTTTTTAGAATTGTTCTCTATGCTTCACTTAAATTTTTATGAGCTATGGACTTGTTCTAGTGCTTCACTTATATCTTTTTGAGCACGGTGTGCTTTAGTATTTTTGAAGAAATGCTCTCTTGCTTCACTTAGATTTATTTGAGAGTTAGTAAAATTTTCAAGAAATTCTCTCTTGCTTCACTTAAATTATTTTGAGAGAAAGAAAGAAAAATTATGCTCATGATCTTCACTTATATTTGTTTGAGCTTATGAAAAGCAACACATGAAAATTAGTCCCAAAGTGATAGATATCCAAGAAGGATATAATAAAAACTTTCATGAAGATCATTGGACAAAATAAACTTGATTCTTAGTAATAGTTTTGAGATATGATGATGTGATATGTGAGTTATGTTGATGAGTAATTATGCTTTAGTAAGAATATTGGTGTTAAGGTTTGTGATTCCCTATGCAAGCACGAAAGTCAATAGTTATGCAATGAAATTATATCCTACTTGTGGTGCATTATTCGGTGTTAATTATGCTTAATGCTTGCTTGTGATATTATTCATTTCTTGGTTGGTCGCTTCTCAATCTTTTGCTAGCCTTCATTTTGCACTAACTATGATCTCTACTTGTGCATCCAAAATCCTTTAAACCAGTTTTGCCACATGAGTCCACTATATCTACCTATATGCGGTATGATTTTGCCGTCCTAAGCAAATTTGCATGTGGCATCTCTAATTTCCAAAATAAATTTCTCTTTTGTGTGTTTGTTTCGCTCGCGGAGCGGTGAGGGGTGGCTAATATTTTCCATGCTGGATGTGTTATTCTCACGATGAGTGTTTATTCACTCGTCATTCCACGAGAGTAAGGCAAAGGTTTTAGGGATGCCCAGTCCCGAAATGAAAAAAATGAATTTACTTTATGTTGTCAAATAATAAATTCCTTGGAAAGTGTTGGTATGGAGGGCAACCGTGGATACGGCTAGCCATGGAAAGTGAAAGTATGGTGGAAAAAGGAATAAACTTTATTTTCTGTTTGGGAACCGCCTATGATATATCTAGCATGGAAAGTGTTGGGAACTCTAAGTCGTTTTCGTTGGTGGGATGGATACACCTCCCAAAATGCTTTTATCTCTAAATTTTTCACTTTAAACTCTGGCACCTCTACAAATCCCCACTTCCCTCTGCGAAGGGCCTTTCTTTTACTTTATGCAATTTTTATTTTGAATTTGAGTCTCCATCTTCTCTTACAAAAGCACCAACTAGGAGGCAATATGATCGTACTTAAGTATTGGGTGTAGTTAATATGCGAGTGTGTTTCATGAATGGATCAATGGTTGAGCATGATGGACTAGGGATAACTTATTTTAGCGTTGATATTTTGAAAGACATGGTTGCTTGTTGATATGCTTGAGTATTTAAATTATCATGTCAAAACTAGACTATTGCTTTGAATCACATAAAAGTCCAAATGTCCATGCTATAAAGAAAAGGATATGATATGACATGTTAGGCAGCATTCCACATAAAAAATTCTGTTTTAATCACTTACCTACTCGAGGACGAGTAGGACTGTAGGAGTTAAGCTTGGGGATGCTGATACGTCTCCAACGTATCTATAATTTTTGATTGTTCCATGCTGTTATATTATCAATCTTGGATGTTTTATAGTCATTTTATATCATTTTTGGTACTAAACTATTGACATAGTGCCAAGTGTTGTTTTCTGCATGTTTTTTACATCGCAGGAAATCAATATCAGACGGAGTCCAAATGCAACGAAACTTCGCGGATATTTTTTTGGACCAGAAGGAACATAATGGGACCTGGCTGCGCCTGGGGGGGTACCCCGAGGGGGCACAACCCACCAGGGTGCGCCAGGAGGCCCATGCGCGCCCAGGTGGGTTGTGCCCACCTCGGGTGCCCCCGGACCGCCTCTTTGCTCTATAAATACCCCAATATTCCCAAAACCCTAGGGGAGTCGACAAAATATTCATCCAGCCACCGCAGAGTCCAGAACCACCAGATCCAATCTAGACACCATCTCGGATGGGGTTCACCACCTCCATTGGTGCCTCTCCGATGATGTGTGAGTAGTTCTTTGTAGACCTTCGGGTCCGTAGTTAGTAGCTAGATGGCTTCATCTCTCTCGCTCTCTGAATTCTCAATACAGTGGTCTCTTGGATATCCATATGATGTAACTCTCTTGCGGTGTGTTTGTTGGGATCGATGAACTTTGAGTTTATGAACAGATCTATCTTTTTATATCCATGAAAGTATTTGAGTTTCTTTGATCTCTTTTATGCATGATCTCTTATAACCTCGTATTTCTTCTCCGATATTTGGGTTTTGTTTGGCCAACTTGATCTATTTATCTTGCAATGGGAAGAGGTGCTTTGTAGTGGGTTCGATCTTACGGTGCTTGATCCCAGTGACAGAAAGGGAACCGACACGTATGTATCGTTGCTACTAAGGATAAAACGATGGGGTCTATCTCTACATAGATAGATCTTGTCTACATCATGTCATCGTTCTTATTGCATTACTCCATTTTTCCATGAACTTAATACACTAGATGCATGCTGGATAGCGGTCGATGTGTGGAGTAATAGTAGTAGATGCAGGCAGGAGTCGGTCTACTAATCTTGGACGTGATGCCTATATAATGATCATTGCCTGGATATCGTCATGAGTATTTGAAGTTCTATCAACTGCCCAACAGTAATTTGTTCACCCACCGTTTGCTATTTCTCGAGAGAAGCCATTAGTGAAACCTACAGCCCCCGGATCTCTTTCTCATATATTTGCCTTTGCGATCTACTTTTTCCTTGCTTTTATTTTCAGATCTATCAATCCAAAAATACCTTGCTGCGTTTTATTTCTATTTATTTTATTTGGCTTTCGATCTATCAATCTACTACAATTTATCTCACGTCCGTTTGCCTATCTTGAGGCGCCGTACCCCGGAAGGGATTGACAACCCCTTTAACACGTAGGGTTGTGAGGATTTGTTATCTGTGTGCAGGGGCTGTTTACGTTGTGTTGCTTGGTTCTCCTACTGGTCCGATAACCTTGGTTTCATATATGAGGGAAATACCTACCGCCGCTGTGCTGCATCAGCCCTTCCTCTTTGGGGAAAAACCGACGTAGCTTCAAGCGAGATCACAACTTCATTTCAATACATATGTCTTCACTAACTTCACATATACCACATATCAAAAAATTTCACATGTTTCCTTAACATTTTATTTGAAGAAAAAAACACAATTCACAATCCATAGAATATTGAAACATGCTTTCACACACAAATATGATTATAGAATATTGAAATAAAGGTTCATGCTGGACTAAATCTGAAAATTTTCTGATTATTGAAGCGAAGTCCAACCATTCTGCCACAAATTTCTGATACCATATACATGAAAAACTACTAAACTAAAAAAAATACAAGCAAAATTCCAATAAATTTTGCACATGCATATGCAAATTATGTGAAATAATTCGAAAAGTACAAATAAATCCCACTAAAGTTCTTGGCATGAAACTTAAAAAATCACCATGAGTGTCCGACACAAATATTGCAATAAAAAAACAATCCAGAGAGAGTTTAGCATAGGTGGGTTTTTATCGTCACCAGAGTGGTACCGACGGCTGTTGCGTGCAGGTGGCGACACTCCCAGTGGTGGATCAGATAGGTTGCAACGATGGGGTTCCTGGTTTGCCATGGATCAGACATTGGTCCGTGTGGGAGCTAGGGTGTCTGTCTAATTTTTTTCGATAAAAGGGGCCATGTCGTGGTATTCTCACGGGGGGTGCGAGACGACAGATGCCACAGGGTGGCTTAGTGTGAGGGCAGGACTGCTGCCAGAATATCCGGGGATGGGTATGCGAGTATCACGTGGTAGTTTACCCAGGTTCGGGGCTCTCCGGAGAGATAATACCCCTACTTCTGCATGTCTGGATATATATGTGGGGTGTACATCGGGCAGTATAAAGTGCTCCTGGAGCTGTATCTAAGGTCAGTGCCGTGGGCAGCTGCATCGTATATGTGTGTATGGCATGGGAGCCAGGGTGCCTTGTGGCTAGATGGATGGATGGATGTGTTCTTGTGGCTGACTAGCTAGCTTGCTAGTGGCTCAATGTGTGTGTGCGTGAGTCCATCCCCTGATGGATGGATGGAGCTAGCTTATATAGGTGAGGGTAGCTTAGGATGTAAGCTAGGTAGTGGGCATGGGCAAGGCATGGTGGGTGTCATCCTTGTCCCCTGGGTCACTTCATAAATAGTGCCCAGGGACAAGGAACACTATACATGATGGCTGGGGTGATGCGTGCACAGTGCCAGGTACGGTCGTCTCGTCGGGGCCGCGTCGGGCTTCAGTTGACTTCTGGCAGCCGGCTGATTTTGTTAAAAGCCATTTAACTTTGTCAAGCTCCTCCGACAGAGTAACCTGACTACACATATCGAGTAATTCTTCCACATCATAAGAGTTTCTCCATAAAGACATCTCCTGAATCTAATACAATCAAAATCCTAGTTAAAGACTTTAGCAACAGTAACATGTTGACAGAAAGTTAAATTATACAAGCGAGGGAAAAGTTGACAAAGTGGCTTTCTCCCCAGCCATGTGTCCTCCCAAAATCTCGTCTTACAACCATTACCTACCACCCTATGACAGCAAGAATAGAAGATATCCTTTATACTCAACAATCCATTCCAAAAGTGGGAATTACCCGAAGATGATTCACATTGAGCCAAAGATCTCCTCCTCAAATATTTGGCTCTAATCATCTCCTGCCAATCCCCTTCCTCATTCTCTAATCTCCATAACCACTTACATAAAAGGCTGATGTTTTTAATTTCCAAATTAGTAATTCCCAAACCTCCCTGATCTCTAGGTTGGCAGACGTCCAACCACTTGACTAAATGATACTTTCTCACTCCATCCCTCTCTTGCCAAACCATACGAGCACGGACAAAGTCCATTCTCTTACCTACACCTTTAGGTAGTTTAAAAAAAGAAATTAAATGACTAGGAATATTACTCATACAAGTCTCAGCGAGAGTAATCCTATCGCCCATTGAAAGCAAGCCCCCTTGCCAGGTAGCTGCTTTCTTCTCAATTTTCTCTTCAGCTGGTTTCCAATGCGCATTACGTAATTTTTAAAATGTAAGGGAAGACCTAAATAAGTAAAGGGAAAGTCCCCCACCGCACAAGTGAAAATTTGAGCATATTCTTCTTGTTTCAACAAAGCATCACCAAAGCAATGGATTTCACTTTTTTAAAAGTTGATTTTCAAACCCGTCAAGTGCTCAAACACGCATAGAATGACTTTAAGGTTTCTAGCCCCTTCTAAGTCATCTTCAAAGCAGAAAATTGTATCATCCGCATATTGTAAAATGGTAAGACCACCCTCATACAATCTAGGCAAAACACCCTTAATAAACACTTGTTCTTGTGCCCTTTGAACCAGGGTAGTAAGAACATCAACAGCAAGATTAAACAATAGGGGGGAGAACTCCTTTCCTAGTAACAAAATAAGGGCCAATCAAGTCATTTAACGTTATAGCTACTTTACCATTATGAATAACCGCTTTCGTCCAATGAACAAATTTATCAGGAAACCCCTTCATTTTCAGCGTACAAAGCATAAAGTCCCAATTAATTTTGTCATAAGCTTTCTCGAAGTCAACCTTAAAAATAACAGCAGAGCATTTAGACTTATGTAGTGAGTGAAGTGTCTCATGTAGAACAACGACATTATCTAAAATATACCGCCCTTTGATAAACGCAGATTGTACCTTAGAAACCGTCTTGTGAGCCGTAGCCATAGCTCTATTGTTCAAGACTTTGGTAAATATTTTAAACGGGACATTGAGCATGCATATAGGTCTATACATTTGAATCCTATCCGCCCCTTGACCCTTAGCTAACAATGTAACCACCCCATAGTTTAGCCTAGAGATATCAATCACATCATCATAGAAGTCCTGAAAGAGACTCAGCAGATCATTACAAATGAGGTGCCAAAAGGTTTGGAAGAATTCAATAGGCATACCATAGGGACCGGCAGCTCTATTATGCCTCATAGAAAAAACTGCCATTTTTATCCCATCCAATGTAAATTTACCAACCAACTTACTTTTGTCCTCATCGGAAAGCATATCTTCTAGAGGAATGTTTAAGGAGACCGGGAGTAATTCAACAGGCCCAAAGAGCTTTTTATAAAAATTGGTCGCATATTTAAGGAGCTGCTCATCCCCTTGGACGATCCCCTCATCCTGGATGAATCTAATATTTTTACATCTACGCTTCCTACCGCTAGCTTTAATCATGAAGTACTTTGTGTTACCATCACCCTCCTTAATATCTTTCTCTTTAGACCTCTGGTACCACTTAATCTCCTCTTCCCTAAGGATCTTATTCAAATCATTTTGCAACTGATTTCTCAAAACATAGTCAGCTTCTGAAACTCCAGAGAGCTCACTTTTCTTATCCAAAAAGTCAAGCTTATTAGCAATAACATCTCTCTCTCTCTCCTATATTTACCCTCTACATTAAGATTCCACCCTTTGAGGGTTCTTCTAACTTTCGCATGAAGTCCTGCCACCAATCAAGACTACTCCCTCTACGCACAGTGGAACTCCAGACTTTATTAACAATAACAGGAAGCTCGGCTCTAGACAACCAACATATCTCAAATTTAAAAGGCTTGTGACTACTAATAGATTTAATCCCTGTATGTAATAGAAGCGCTGCATGGCCAGAAACCCCTCTCACCAAGGTTCTGACAGTAACTAAAGGAAATTGCTGCTCCCAGAGGGAGCTAACTAAACTTCTATCCAACTTAGCAAAAAGCGGATCCTCTTGATTATTCGACCAAATATAGCTCCTCCCAGACAAATCTAATTCTTTTAATCCCCAATGCTCAATAACAGAATTAAAATAAAACGACCATTTAGGAAGTTTTTTTAATTTTGTTTCTCTTGTTAATTCTCCTACTTAAGTTAAAATCACCCCCAAGAACACAAGGCAATTTATTGTACCCCAAAGCTTGAACTAGATCCACCAGGAACTCTGCCTTATTCCTCACATGAGCAGCTCCATAGACATTGATCAGATTCCACTTGAATCCTGATCTTTTATCCATAATAACCATCCTGGTCATGTATCTTCCTGCAATACAGACGTCTACCTCAAACAGATCTTCCCGAACCCCCATAAGCAGCCCCCCCGAAGCACCTTAAGAGGGCTGCCACAACCAAATATAAGTAAATCTACCACTCACTCCAGCCAACCAAGCCTCATCAAAGTCCTTCTTTTTTGTTTCTTGCACACAAACAAACTCTAAACTATGCTCCGAGATAGATTCCCTCAGAAATCTTCTCTTTTCAGGTTCACCCAGCCCTCTTGCATTCCAAAATAGGCCCGCCATAAAAGGTCAAATTATGTAACATTTGTTGCATTACATCTAACCTTAGGCTTAACACTGAATCCCCCAGTGTAAGTCTGTCTATTCCTTGATTTATATAACGAAGATAGCATCACTAATTTATCTCTAAGTTCCTCATCCTCCTCAGCCCCAGAATCTGAGTCGGATAATAGATTTCTTACCATCTAGATCAAAACTCTCTAGTTTTGATTCTAAATCCACAATTCTAGCTTTTTCCTTCCTCTTATTAGCGAAAAATAAGTCACTTCTAGTTTTCTCTAAACTCTTGATCATAGAAATAGTACAGTCTATTTCCTCAGGAGTTTTCCCTAGACTAACACCAATACATCGCGTGATATGTGAAATGAAACTAGGCATTGTATTTAAAACAGTAGGAGTATTGGTACCTGGTGCCATTTCCAGATTCTTCTTCTTTGCCATCTCAGTAGCCTTGTCCATAGTCTGTCCCTCATCTTTATTCTTATGCCTATCACTCCTTCTCCTAGCAGCCTCATCAAGCGCCGCCTTGTCTTTTGCTTTCTGAACTCTGGCTTCAGCCTCCCTTACTTTCTGCTTTTTGACTGCATCGGCATCACTGAGGTCTTGCAAGGGGTATTGTAAACAAACATCAACTTTGTTAGGGAAGGGAGCTTGCTTCTGATTCACTTCTCATCAATGCCAGTATCATTGCCAGTCGATCATTTTCGGATCTCATGGGAAAGAGAGAAAGGGGTGAGAGAAAGGATGACGAATATTGAGGTGAAGTTGTGGGCGGTATGAGATGCAGAGATATTTAGTTGGTTATGGGTCCCGCGGCCGTATTGGGTTTGGTATCCGCTATGACATGAATAAGTGAATCCTACATGGCTTTACTTACCAATGTTGATGAAAGGGTGGATGCTGGGTTTCTCACCGTTATGCAACCTCGCCATTAGAAACCACTTTGCGTTGCACCTACCCTTCCGCTCCTGCGTCGTTAGCTATAACAAAGACAATGATAGATTTGCACCTACAAGCTCTTTCTTCTACTACCTCCGACCGTTCCCTTGGTCAGTGTGTTGCAGGGCGGCGTGAGCTTCGATCATGTCAATGTGCGAAGCTCCTGGTCGACTCTCAGTGGTGGCGATCCTCAAGGCGGAGGACGATACTCGGAAGTGAAAGGCCTTATAGTTGTTAATAGATTGATCACCTGCAACATGTTATGGATTAACCACACGGTCCATGGCTTCTTCATTTTTTCTTGGATGGGCAGGGATGGAGATCTGGACATCTTCATTCTTGTGCTTCCTTTTGGTATTAGTAAGACGCGTTAGATAATGATGATATATCAATCGATCATAAGAATGGTGATTTATCAGGGAACATAAAAATGACACCAAATTCTGAAGTGATTTTTTTTCCAAGTTTGCGATATCAAATTGTGCGTATGTATTTATTTTGTATGCAAAGCTACATTTCCGTTGTGTCTGAATTTTATGAAGGAAAACCCTGCTGCTTGTTTTCTGATGCTATGCTCATTTTTCAACCGACCAAATGATTAAAACAGGGAACACAACTGCATGAACAAGCAATTTGGAACACATCTCCAGTGCTCTACACGCCGAAGCTCTGGCCATGTTGCATCTATAAATGCTGCTGCAATAATGGGATGCAGTCAAGTCATCTTGAAGACAGACGCGCTGAAGCAGGTGATTTCAACTGAAGATTACTTACAATTTAGCTGATCTAGGATCTCTGTTTAAGGAAATACAGTGCCAGTTAAGAGTAGCTTTTGATGTCGTTAAATCAGGCATTTGTCCAAGATCATGTAATGTTGCTTGCGCACACTTTAGCTGCGTATGGAGCTGGTTTAGAGAATGGCAATTCTGAAATCTGGGTTGGCCATTTTCCAGACTTTGTAGTGCTGACACTGTTTAATACTACTACGGAGTATATAACTTAAAAAAAAAAAACAGGGGACGCAGCTGCGGGGTTCCAGCTCCAACCGTCTCATCTAGTTCCACTTCCACCATTGCAGGCACTCCAAGCGCACCCTCCCTTGCTCCCGCTCCCGCTTCCGCCATCCATTCCCATCGGTGGTCTCCTCGGGCCGTGGCACCGGGCCAGCCTAGCCTTACGGCGGGCTCCTCCTTCGCGCCCAAAGCCCTCCGATCTCTCGACCGTGTCGCCGCGTCCGCCCTCCCGCTTCCGATCGACGTTCTCCGCCGTGAGCATCGCCACCACTTCGCTGAGTTCCTCTACACGACCCCTCCGCCTTCCTTCCGCGGCTGCGCGTACGCGCCGACGTGACGCGGCCTGCCTCTGCTTGTCTGTTTCTGGGCCGGCGGGTGCCTGCTACATGTTCGACCAAATGGTTCAGCGCCCGTTTCTCCTTTCTCTTACTACTAGTTTTACAACTTCCAGAAAATCGTGATCCTACGCTATGCCTTATGGCAGTTCCATTTGAACCCGCCACTGCCATCACCGCGAACCGGGACTTTGGAAATTCGACTGGTCTTGATCATTCTGTACCAAGTCTGCATGCATTTGACCTATCGCCGGGCTAGCTTCCTCACTCAAAGAAAGGTACTTCATCATTTGACCTGCGACCTTATTAACGACGCATCTAATACTGAAGTTTTGAGAATGTTAGTTTCCAAACCATTTTTATGAATGCTTAGTCCCCATGGCACGTTTGTTTGTGCCAGCCCTATTTTCCAAGTGAGAATGCTGCAGCCTTCAGACTGCAGGGGCCATTGAAGGGTTTGCCACTTCTTTTATCATTGGTCTCAATTTTTTCTAAACATAATGGGTCACATTGCATTCATGTGGGTTAGGGACAAAGGAAGTAAAATGGTTAATTCTGTTATGTGCCTGATTCTAAAGAAAGAAGACTTAAATATCTTTATATTCTAGTGTATTTCTGACCATTTGGCGCACAAATTCAGACCTGATACAACACCAGTTTTCCATATGCTACAGGCTTGCTCTTACGTATTTCAGGAAAAAGCTAACGATTTGTAATCCATTTAATTTGCCTTGGATGATGAGTGATTGTTGATTTGCAGTGCGAATCTTGTGCTGTTCTGTCATACAATTACCTTATCCACTCGGTTTCTTTTGGTTTGCAGGGTCATGGTTCATCTTTACTTCGAGATCTAACTCTCGATAGCAATAAATTCTACAAATATGACCAGCTTCAATCTGCTTCGAAATTATGGTACTTATCTATCGTTCTGGGATAATTATCTACTATTTTATTGTGCTGGCCTATTTTCATGAGCATTCCTTTCTATGCCTGAAACCACTTTTCAGTCTTGACATGGGATACTGAGTATTCATGCCCTCCTACACCTTCCTACATGGTGTAGGTGAAAGCACTGCATTGCTGGGGGATTTATCCTGATATCAGTAGTAATAACTCAGCACTGCATTGCTGGGGATTCATCCTGATATCAGTAGTAATAACTCAATATGTCAGCTAATTTTGCATGCTGTATTCATCGGATCCTGTTCACATGCCTAATAATTGAGTAGCTTGTGTTTCTCACAGAGCATTAAACGGTATTGCATCTCAAATTCTCAATATAGTGGAACTTTTCAAGCAGCTTAATCTTGAGGCTGTTCTGTTCTTTGTGCATGGAACTTCTTAATGAACTGTAGGTAATGTGTTGTCTGCCTAATAAGTAGTCTATTCTTCCAACTCAGCTTTACATAGACCTTTGTTATGACCATTGCAACTCATGTCGAACTACTGTTGCTTGGCAAATAAAAATGTTTATAACCTTTTCTGATGCAATCTATCAGCGTGTCATGTTAGAATTTTCTGCCTTCCAACTAAGGAGTTAGGACCATGCTGTATTGCTGTGTGCTTATCAGGTCGTATACGTTCAACTACAGCGCCAATTAGTTGGATTCCCATGTTACTAAAAAAAGGAAACTAAATTTAACATAGACATATTCAAGCGTGTAACTAAAGCAAATAACACTAATTTCTCCATTTAATTTAGTTTTTACAAGTGCAATGACAACTTTTGCTGCCTTCAATTTACTGTTCCTCTGGTATATGGCGGGTATTATCTCCAGGATCTTAGCAGCCATGCCATCTGATGCTTTAATTGGGAACTTTCAACCGGTGAGGTAACCGAGAATTCCTCCAAAGTCTTACCACTGTTAAGCAGAAAATTTGCAAGTATTCTTTCGAGTTGCCGTCCTTTATAATTTACAATGTTGATTCTGCTAAGTTTATGGCCCAAGCATCTGATGTACAACTGCCACAAACTATCGGTCACATGGCTACTACAGTCGACCTCATCGCCACTGTCATCTTCAGTCTCGGTACCCGATTTGCCATGGGACATACAACAGTACACTTCCTTCTTTTGAGGCCGTCCCAGAGGAGACGGTGACAATACTTCCAGGTTCTTGGTTTCACGAAGCAAGACGGTGATAGACCGGACAGCATGGCCCTCCCGCAGGCAGCCTTTGAGGCCCAACTGCCTAGGAGGTAGCCCCCGAACAGCATCTGCGAGCAAGCTGCTGTGGTAAGCCATTGATGGGTGCAAGGAAAGGTGGAGATACGCCAGCTCGGTGCACTGGTTGATGAGTCCTGTGACCGGAGCAACCTCAGTCGATTTCCTTTTGGAAAGGTCTTCACAGATTTCAATCTTCAGCGCCATGACTCCTTTTTAGTTTGCAACATCGAAGAGCGACTCATGGGGAATGCTGCCTTTGTAGTGCAGAGACCGCAAGCGCGAGCTGTGCAGCTTGATGAGGCTGGCATGGTGGCAACAGATCATGGCGAACCTCCACACACTACAAAAAAAAGACACATCCGTGACATTTTGGGCCGAACGAAATTTTTTCTGTGATACATATGACACTTTTATAACGATAATTGTGACAAAATCCGGTATCATCATAGATGTGGTGGGCTCCTACTTCTATGACAAAAAATCATGACAGAAAATGGGCTTTTCGTCCTGGGCGGGCCGGAGACGCAGCTGCATGACATTCTTTGGGCCGTCCATGACGGAAAAAACCGTGGTAGAAGCGAGGGCGAGGAAAATTTCGAGGAGTTCCCGGTTACAGTGGGAGGTCGGGGGCCGAGCGATGCGCGTTTCTCTCGTACACGTACGCGCGTGTGTACGAGGCGTTGGCTCTAACTAACCCGAGCGAGGCGTTGGGCTCTAACTGAACCCGAGCGATTGCACTGCAGGCTACGCGTTACTGAACCCGAGCGATCGATCGATGGCTGTTAACTGAACCCGATCGAGCGATTCCTTCGCTATTGCTGCTAACTGAAGCCGATCAATTGGATGAACAGTGAGCGTTGCGGGGAGGGGGGGTTGGATGAACATTGAGCGGTGGTGTTGCCTCTGGATGAACAGGACCCCGTGGTGTGGAGGACTGGATGAACAGTAGACGGTGGAGGGGTGCCCGTGGAGGGGTGGTTGAACAGGACCCCGTGGTGTGGAGGGCTGGATGAACAGTAGACGGTGGAGGGGTGCCCGTGGAGGGGTGGTTGAACAGTAGCCGGTGGAGTAGCGCGCGGTGGAGGCTGGATGAACAGGAGCCCGTGGAGGCTGGAGGAGGTCGACGGTGGAGATGAACAGTATCCCGTGGAGTCCCGTTTTGCGGTACGGCACACCCCTCCCGATGAACAGGACCCCCGTTTCGACTGTAGGAGGCCCGTTCCGTCCGTTTTACGGTACGCCACACCCCTCCCGATCAACAGGACCCCCGTTTCGACCGTAGGAGGTCCGTTTCGTCCGTTTTGCGGTACGCCACACCCCTCCCGATCAACAGGACCCCCGTTTCGACCGTAGGAGGTCCGTTTCCTCTGCTTTGCGGTACGCCACACCCCTCCCGATCAACAGGACCCCCGTTTCGACCGTAGGAGGTCCGTTTCCTCCGTTTTGCGGTACACCACACTCCTCCCGATCAACAGGACCCTCGTTTCGACCGTAGGAGGTCCGTTTCCTCCGTTTTGCGGTACGCCACACCCCTCCCCATGAACACAACGCATTCCGTTGCCTCCCCATGAACACGACGCATTCCGTTGCCTCCCCATGAACACGACGACGACGCTGTTTCTCCGTTCCGACCTAGCCATGTACACGAGCCCTCGCTGTACGTATGCGCGAGTAGGCGTTCGAGACCCTGCCCGTATGTACGTACGTGGCCGTATTTTCTTTCTTGCACCCTGGCCGTTGTACGTACGTGTACATGCTACGTGCGCGCCTCTACTACGACACGTACGCGCCTCTACTACGACACGTGCGCGCCTCTACATCGACCAGTATATATGTACGTACACATTCGCGACCAGAATGACAACGCTACGTACGCTTCGACCAGGTGGGTCCCGACTGTCAGGCACTTCCTTGCCTGCGAAGATGTAGCTGGTGGGTCCCAGCAGTCAGGGGGACGAATCGTTTGTTTTTTTTGCCCGGACGCACTTCCTTGCATGCGAAGATGTAGCTGGTGGGTCCCAGCAGTCAGGGGGCGAATCGTTTTTCTTTTTGCCCGGACGCACTTCCTTGCGTGCGAAGGTGTAGCTGGTGGGTCCCAGCGGTCAGGGGGGAAACTTTTTTGCGAAATACGGTGGCCCGTCCGGTGGGTCCCTGCTGTCAGGTGAAGGAATCATTATTTTCCGCGTAATAAGGAGGCACTTCCTTGCTGCTGCCGTGGACCCAGCTGTCAGTCTCTCCACGTACAGTCCACGTCCGATGGAAGTCGTTCCTTGACCACGTTGACCACGCCGCTCCGAGAGCACCAGGGCGGTGGACGACGGCGAGGCCCAGGAAGGGGACGACGCGGAGCCGGTGAAGACGCGACAGTGGATGCCCACGCGGAGAGGAGTATGAGGGTTCACTCGTTCGGCTGCGGTGTGAGGCTGCCGTCGCCGCAGGGCCTGGCCAGCGGTGGGAATAGTAGGGGCGGTGAGGCCTCCGCGGCAGCACAGCCGGCCACGGGAGGTAGGAGCAGGCGGCATGACCGGCACTCCTTTGGGCGGCTGGAGCAAGAAGACCAGAGGTTGAAGAAGCACTACGGCCGTTGGATGGACATCGTACGGTCACTGGAGCTAGAATCGTTCATATTGACTAAGTTGACAAAGCCCTCCGTCCCCGTCAACTTAGTAGGCCCACAAGTCAGCCTCCCACCAAGGTGGGTCCCAGCTAGCAGGGGGAGTATTCTTTTTTTGTGCGCAATAAGGAGGCACTTCCGGTGGGTCCGAGCTGGCAGCGGGGGGAACGTTTTTTTTCGCGAAATACGGTGGCCCGTCCGGTGGGTCCCAGCAGTCAGGGGGAAACATTTTTTTCGCGAAATAAGGTGGCCCGTCCGGTGGGTCCCCGCTGTCAAGTGGAGGAATAATTATTTTGCGCGTAATAAGGAGGCACTTCCTTGCGGCCGCCGTGGACCCAGCTGTCAGCCTCTCCACGTACAGTACTCTTCCGATGAAAGTCGGTCGTTGACCACGCCGCGCCGAGAGCACCAGGGCGGTGGACGACGGTGAGGCCTAGGAAGGGGACAACGCGGAGCCGGGGAAGACGCAGCAGTGGAAGCCCGCGCGGAGAGGAGTACGAGGGTTCACTGGTTCGGCTGCGGTGTGAGGCTGCCGTCGCCGCAGAATAACAGGGGGTGTGGGTGAGTGGAGGGATGGCCTGGCCAGCGGTGGGAGTAGTATGGGGGCGGTGAGGCCTCCGCGACAGCACATCCGGCCATGGGAGGCAGGAGCAGGCGGCACGACCGGCGCTGCTTTGGGCGGCTGGACCAAGAAGACCAGAGGTTGAAGAAGCACTACGGCCGTTGGATGGACATCGTACGGTCACTGAAGCTAGAATCGTTTATATTGACTAAGTTGACAAAGCCCTTGGTACGCTCCAACTTAGTAGGCCCACAGGTCAGCCTTCGAAACGGTGCGCCCCAGGTGTCAGGGGGAGGAATCATTTTTTGGGCGGCCGAAGCTAAGAATATCCGAGATTGAAGAAGAAGCACGACATCCGTTGGATAGACATCCAACGGCCACTGTTGCTAGAACCGTGTGTTGACTATAATAAGTTGACAAAGCCTTGCATACGCGTCAACTTATTTTTGTTAGGGGACGCGTCACTTAGTAGGCCCACAAGTGTGTGGCAGAGAACTTATAGCCCATTTGCGTTTTGTAAGAATGTACATCCCATTTTTGAATTCTAATGGAATTTACAACAACCCATTTATAGTTTGTTAAAAGTACAGCCCATTTTCTAGCTAGGACAACGATTAATAATTTCAACCAACCGTTGAAGACAGAATTCAATAAATTTTTCCACATTTTGATGGGATCCGGAATATTTTTATCCCGAAATTTCTAGTCAGATTAAATATAAATTTGTATTACGTAAAAAACCAACGAAACATTGCGCGCGCAACAATGAAAATTTAATATTTTCAAAATCCATAAATAATATTTTATAAACTAATTTCGTGTTTGGTGCATTTTCTATAGTTACTGCCCAGTTTTTATAATTACATCCCATTTATTATTTTTTAAAGCCCATTTTCCTGTTAAGCCTAATGCATCCCTTCTAGGAAAGATTTGCAGCCCAGCGGGGCGGAGAATAACAAGTTGACCTTGCCTAGGTATTCCTCAAAAAGACGTATAGCTGGGCTAGCCATTTTCATCTTGAAAAAATTAGTATCTGGGCTGGATATGTGGCCTGGGCTAGACGGGCCACAACCCGCCCAGTTAATACACTGCTCTCCTCTGAACAACAACGAAATCATCATCAAGAAAAACTCTGCAGTGCTCACGCCTCAAAAACATAAATACTGCTCGAGCTGCTTGGTCCCAGCTATCGGCCGCACCTTGTGCAATTCTCTCGTTTATATTGACTACATAGGTTGACAATGGTGTGGGACCGTGATGTCAGGAAACCAGGAGAAAGCAAAAAAAATAGTTGTACATAATAAGGAGGCACTTGCGTACGTACGGCTATGGCCCTAGTGGGTCCCTACTGTCATCCAGTCAAAATAAAGTCATCTCCTGAATCCTCATGTTCGTTTACGATGTTAACAATGCTCGGCGCCACGGCGAGCGCAACAACTCGAAGGACAACGGAGAGGGCCTCGCGGGCCCTACGGATGGTCTGATACAGCGCCCGCTGCTCATTCAGGAAGCCAGGATCATCGGACACCTATGAGCACCTTCGAGAAACTGAGACGGTATGAAACGGTAAGGCCGCGCTTGGGAGCTCTGGTTTATTTCAAACCTGTATTAACATACAAGTGTAATTTACTCGTCATCGGAAACAACGCGTAAAATACAGGCGTAATAAAACCGAGGGCCCGAGGTCTGTAAGTAAAACCGGCAGGTTACGCGTGTAATTTGAGAGACCAGTGTATATTTTACGAGCACTGCTATATGGACGACATTACCAGACGGTACATGCACGACGTGCGTATCATGCCATCCATGGGCAAGGCTGAAACAGCAGCTAACAGCTGGATTAGCAATCGTCCGAGTGTCGTTCAGCGTTTTTATCGTGTGTGAAGTACTTCCGATATTTTAGTAGTCGAAATCGACCAACCAAGCGCCTTCGCCCGAGACCATCTGCTTTAATTTACAAGCGTCAGCTTTACAAGCGGCTTTGGTTGGAAAACGACGATCCAATCACGGCCTAATATCATGAGTTGGTCGGAAGATCATATGGTTTCACGTCTAACCTACCCGACTTGTCGTATAGGCTATGAATGAAACATCAGACGATGAACTTCTTAAGCACGGAAACAACAGAAGAGGATGATCTTCTTAACAAGCAAATCACTGGCATTAGATCGACATGCAAAACAATACGAATCATTATTCTCAGGAGGCACGGTGAACAGCTCATGATGCCGCATGCCACAACATTCCAAGCTCAACTTTGCAATCAAACACAAGGCCTGATATTACATAGACAATATTCAGAATAAACTCTTAACACAGGATATCTCAGCAGAGTAACTATTTACTTCTAAACTGAACACAGGAATAGGAAAAAACACTCGACGCTGCTCACAACAAGGGCGTCCCACTCAAAAATATCAAATGCATGTCTTCTGGCTAACATCAATGAGCAAATTTTGACAAGGTTTTCCAATTCCAATATATTAAACTAACGTCTTCTTGCTAACATCAATGATTAAACTTTGACAAGCTTTTCCCATTCAAAATATGTAATGCCTATGATCGTGGAGTCCTGTCGTAGCTTCTTCTACTTGTTTGGGCACTTTTTGCCCAGGGCACTCCACGTGTTGTTAAATTGCCAATGGTCTCTGCAGACTAGTCATGTCACCGGTGTCTAATAATACTCTGTAAAGCTTCTCGGTCATTCCTTCTGTAATGTAGCGCAAACAGTGACTGCTTTTTTCTGCAAAGTGGAACGACCAACTGGACCCAGTAATGCAGCAGTTTGCCTTGGACACATTGGCTCCTTTTGTGCAGTTCAACTAAAATCGAAGTCGGAATAAAACCGAGCTTTAATTTTGATATCCCTGTAAGCAACAATAGGTATAAGGGAAACAATTACTGAGAAATAACGGTTGATGACTTGTACTCCCAGAAGAAAAGCAACTACTGATCTACTTTATCTTAATGGGAAACAAAGCAGGAGAGTAGCAATTTTCCATCAGTGTGATTCATTCATATTGACTGAGACATTATCTTAACAATGCCTTGTTTCAACATGTATAAAGAACGACAAAGCAGAAAAGTACCATTCCTAAAACAATGCAACTGATTCATTTTAACAGAGACATTATCTTAACAATACCTTGGTTAAACATGTAGAAAGAACTACAAAGCAGGATAGTACCATTCCTAACAAGTGTTGCAGTTTTGAACTAAGATTCAGTAGTTAATTAATTCTGAGAGTGGCATTGCTTAATTTTACCAGCGGTATTAGATTAACGAAAAGCATAAACAGTTCCAGGGGAGAGTGGGCGCAACAACAGTATGTGCTTCCATCTACTTATAAAGGGGGTGATGCAGAGTTTGTTGTAACAAAGCAACAAGCATCATGTCTGGGTTGGTCCCATTTTTGTTCACTACTTTATGGGAAAAGAAAGCAATACAATAGTTTCAATTCAACATTTATTTAAAACAGTACCAATACAAGTAGCACAACATCTCAAAGCACACTGCACAATCATGTGGATGAAGGCCTGTACTGACCTTTCATGAGACGGACAAGATAAAATACGAATCTGCCAACATGAATAGGAAATCCAATCTCGTTTTGTGCAGTTGCACTGAAATCAAGCAAAGTGTTTCGCGTAGCGAAGCAAAATGTCGCAATAGCAACAAGTTGAATAGATATCCCTTTTTAAACAGAGGCAAAAAAGGAATCAATTACTGGCTAATAAAGGAGGATGAAACATGCGGCCACAAAAATGGTAATCCCGCCAATCCCTAACAAGTGTTGCAGTTTTGAAATAAGATTCAGTAGTTAATTCTGAGAGTGGCATCAATTACTGGCTTATAAAGGGGGTGATGCTGAATTTGTTGTAACAAAGCAACAAGCATCATGTCTGGGCTGGTCCCATTTTTGTTCACTACTTAATGGGAAAAGACAGCAATACAATAGCTTCAATTCAACATTTATTTAAAACAGTATCAAAACAAGTAGCACAACATCTCAAAGCACACTGCACATCATGTGGTTGAGACCAAGATTTGAAACAACTCGCCACGAAGACTAGAAACAAATCTCGATCTCCTTTTGTGCAGTTCCACCAAAATTAAGCAAAGTCACCGGTGTGACATTCAAGTTGAACTGCACAAAACACTCTTAAAACATAAGTGTTTCGAGTAGCGAAGCAAAATGTCAGAATAGCAACAAGTTGAATCGATAACCTTGTTTTAACAGAGGCAAAAAAGGAAACAATTACTTGCCGATAAAGGAGGATGAAACAAACGGTGACAGAAAGAAGCATCTAACTTATCTTGGATGGAAAACAAAGTAGGACAGTAGCATTTCTAAAATGGTTGCATTGATTCATATTAACAGAGACATTCTCTTGAAACAACATTGGTTAAAAAATGTAATTTACTTTTAACAGTGGCATTGCTTCAATTTTCCAGCGGCATTCTTAGATTAACAACAGCAAAATAGCTGTATGGGACATGCCAGCACCATGTGCGTCCACACGTATAAATGGGTGATGCAGAGTATGTAGCCAAGCAGCATATATGCGCTGGTCCCATATTTGTTCTTTTTGAACCTTCTTCCTATGTGAGGGCAGCAAATCTAGTCCTGCACAAACTACCCGACCCCCAGTTTCTTTCCCTTTTCAACAAAGAGATCGGTTCCTTACAGATGTGTGTACTGGGTTACCTTTTCGACCTACAAAGCGGCTGGATAGCCAGTCTATACTACTTTCCGCCCCTCCTTTCCTCATTGAACCACGTCCTAGATTCTTGCTCCCGCCCACCGCACCCTTCTTTCCTCTTTGAACCAAGACCTAGATTCGACTACAGATCGAAAAAGATCCACATGCAGCTAGAGCAACGACGGTTTCAAAGAAACTTATACCTTAGGGTCGTCGGGATGTGGCAAGGCGTGCGGCGGGAGGCCGGATCTGCCCACACTACGTACGACAGTTAGGAAGAAGGGGTCGGTGGCCCTCCCGCACAGGCGCTGGGTGAAAGAGAACAGCGCAGCCGGCAGTGGATTGCCTCCCTCGCCGAAGGCGATAGAGTGAACGCTGCACCTCCTCCCCTTCCTAGTGCGACGGGATACGGACGCCTCCTTCACCAGCTGTGAGGGGGGGGGGAGAGAGACAAGAGGCCAACGCAGTCTTGTTTAGATCTGGTGAAGAGAGGGTGAGAGACTGTGAATATAGCAAACCCTAGCAAATGAACGCTGAGCCTCCAGCGTGTAACATATATGTAGTGCGGCGAGCGTGTGGAGAGTGCAAACCCTAGCGAACAAGCGCTGAGGCTCCCGCTTATATATATACTACTGTAGTACGGACTGAGCTCCGGTGCTTTCACTGCACCTGCTTTTGGCTGTATGACAGGTGAGCCAGCCACATTTTGGGCCCACCTGTCATAAATCCAAAGGCAGGTGCACTAAGTCAATGAAGCTGCGTTCATATAGTACTCTCGTGTATACAACTAATATATAGTGGAGTGGTTTTCTTATTCTCTCCATAACAATCGTTTTAGATTGTGTAAGTACGAAACGAAACTCTTTATTTAATTTACAATGAAGAATACTAGTACTACTTCCGATGAACTAACGTCCACGCCCACGCGTCCTGGTCGCACTTCATGTCCTTCATGTGTGGTACACTACCCTCCCTTAAGTGAACAACCACACATGCGCCAAATTGTCGGAAACGTGTGAGAGTGTGTAGAAATAAAGAATTTTAATTTCAATTATCGGAAAGGTTTGGGAGTATTACAAAGTTTGACTTCAGTCAAATCTAATATGCGGAGTAAATAAAAATGGAGGGCTACTGCGTCCATCCGGGTTTTTAGTCCACACCATTTTTTAAATCAAAGTTAATAGCTGGACAAATAAAATTACAGGGGAGCTGGAGACAAAGTTGTGAGAAGGCTTAGAAATCAATACAAAACTTATGCTCTTAGTACCAACGTTGATCCTTCTTCGAGGAAACATTTGGTTCATAGCCAATTGTGTGATAAAATTGCACCAACGTGAAAGACGACTGCGTCTCCAATGCAACCAAGGTGAACTGACGAAGGCTATCATCTTTGTGCGTAACAAGCAAAGAGCACTGATGGAAGACAGCTTGTTTTTCATTGAAAATCGATCAGCTTCACCAGCCGACGCAACCATGAGCATCGATAGGTCATCGTGGTGATGCATCATCCATTTGGCATCAAGTTTGGGTGAGGCACCTATGAAGTTCGACAAATCCTCACTGTGGTCTGTTTCTTCTCAATAAATAACATCTAGATGTGAATTAGACAAACTGATTTTCTAACGTACCAAGAAAGAAAACTCGATCAAAAACACGCCCCCGCTTCCAGGTCGCGAGAGTCGTCGCGCACACACACATAGACATAGACATGCATATCCGTGTTTACGTAAAATTCCATTTCCATCTCCATCTCCAATCATATTTTTCCAACTGGCACATAATTTACGTTGTTAATTATATACGCAACAATATTAATCGTACAACATCTCTTGTTTGCGCACGTCCGGACCGCTGCCACGGCCGGTCCTGACCTGAAGGAAAATATGCCCTAGAGGCAATAATAAAGTATTATATATTTCCTTATATCATGATAAATGTTTATTATTCATGCTAGAATTGTATTAACCGGAAACATAATACATGTGTGAATACATAGACAAACAGAGTGTCACTAGTATGCCTCTACTTGACTAGCTCGTTAATCAAAGATGGTTATGTTTCCTAGCCATAGACATGAGTTGTCATTTGATTAAACGGAATCACCTCATTAGGAGAATGACGTGATTGACATGACCCATTACGTTAGCTTAGCACCCGATCGTTTAGTATGTTGCTATTGCTTTCTTCATGACTTATACATGTTCCTATGACTATGAGATTATGCAACTCCCGTTTACCGGAGGAACACTTTGTGTGCTACCAAACGTCACAACGTTACTGGGTGATTATAAAGGTGCTCTACAGGTGTCTCCAAAGGTACTTGTTGGGTTGGCGTATTTCGAGATTAGGATTTGTCACTCGATTGTCGGAGAGGTATCTCTGGGCCCACTCGGTAATGCACATCACTATAAGCCTTGCAAGCATTGTGACTAATGAGTTAGTTGCGAGATGATGTATTACGGAACGAGTAAAGAGACTTGCCGGTAACGAGATTGAACTAGGTATCGAGATACCGACGATCGAATCTCGGGCAAGTAACATACCGATGACAAAGGGAACAACGTATGTTGTTATGCGGTCTGACCGATAAAGATCTTCGTAGAATATGTGGGAGCCAATATGGGCATCCAGGTCCCGCTATTGGTTATTGACCGGAGAGGTGTCTCGGTCATGTCTACATAGTTCTCGAACCCAAAGGGTCCGCACGCTTAAAGTTAGGATGACAGTTATATTATGAGTTTATGTGATTTGATGTACTGAAGGTTGTTCGGAGTCCCGGATGTGATCACGGACATGACGAGGAGTCTCGAAATGGTCGAGACGTAAAGATTGATATATTGGACGACTATATTCAGACACCGGAAGTGTTCCGGAGAAGTTTCGGATTAAACCGGAGTGCCGGAGGGTTACCGGAACCCCTCGGGGAAGTATTGGGCCTTCGTGGGCCTTGAGGGGAGAGAGAGGGCAGCAGCCATGAGGTGGCGCCCCCCCTCCCAAGGGGAATCCTAGTTGGACTAGGAGAGGGGGGCGCAGCCCCCTTTCCCTCTCCCTCTCCCTCTCTTTCCTTCCCCCCTTCTTTCCTAGTAGGACTAGGAAAGGGGAGTCCTACTCCTACTAGGAGGAGGACTCCCCCTCTCTCCTTGGCGCGCCTAGGGCAGCCGGCCTCCCCCTTGCTCCTTTATATACGGGGGCAGGGGGGCACCTAAGAACACACTTGATATGCGATATTTTAGCCGTGTGCGGTGCCCCCCTCCACCAGATTACACCTCGATAATACCGTCGCGGAGCTTAGGCGAAGCCCTGCGTCGGTGGAACATCATCATCGTCACCACGCCGTCGTGCTGACGAAACTCTCCCTCAACACTCGGCTGGATCGGAGTTCGAGGGACGTCATCGAGCTGAACGTGTGTAGAACTTCGGAGGTGCCGTGCGTTCGGTACTTGATCGGTAGGATCGTGAAGACGTACGACTACATCAACCGCGTTGTGATAACGCTTTCGCTGTCGGTCTACGAGGGTACGTGGACAACACTCTCCCCTCTCGTTGCTATGCATCACCATGATCTTGCGTGTGCGTAGGAAATTTTTTGAAATTACTACGTTCCCCAACAGTGGTATCAGAGCCTGGTTTTATGCGTTGATGCTATGCACGAGTAGAACACAAGTGAGTTGTGGGCGATATAAGTCATACTGCTTACCAGCATGGAATACTTTGGTTCAGCGGTATTGTGAGATGAAGCGGCCCGGACCGACATTACGCGTACGCTTACGCGAGACTGGTTTCACCGTCCGGAGCACTCGTTGCTTAAAGGTGACTGGCGGGTGTCTGTCTCTCTCACTTTAGTTGAACCGAGTGTGGCTACGCCCGGTCCTTGCGAAGGTTAAAACAGCACCAACTTGACAAACTATCGTTGTGGTTTTGATGCGTAGGTAAGAACGGTTCTTGCTAAGCCCGTAGCAGCCACGTAAAACTTGCAACAACAAAGTAGAGGACGTCTAACTTGTTTTTGCAGGGCATGTTGTGATGTGATATGGTCAAGACATGATGTGATATAATTTGTTGTATGAGATGATCATGTTTTGTAACCGAGTTATCGGCAACTGGCAGGAGCCATATGGTTGTCGCTTTATTGTATGAGATGCTATCACCATGTAATAGTTTTACTTTATCACTAAGCGCTAGCGATAGTCGTAAAGGCAATTATTTGGCGAGACGACAACGATACTACGATGGAGATCAAGGTGTCGCGCCGGTGACGATGGTGATCATGACGGTGCTTCGGAGATGGAGATCACGAGCACGGTGCTTCGGGGATGGAGATCACAAGCACAAGATGATGATGGCCATATCATATCACTTATATTGATTGCATGTGATGTTAATCCTTTATGCATCTTATCTTGCTTTGATTGACGGTAGCATGATAAGATGATCTCTCACTAAAATTTCAAGATAAAAGTGTTCTCCCTGAGTATGCACCGTTGCAAAAGTTCTTCGTGCTGAGACACCACATGATGATCGGGTGTGATAAGCTCTACGTTCAAATACAACGGGTGCAAAACAGTTGCACACGCGGAATACTCAGGTTAAACTTGACGAGCCTAGCATATGTACAGATATGGCCTCGGAACACAGAGACCGAAAAGTCGAGCGTGAATCATATAGTAGATATGATCAACATAGTGATGTTCACCATTGAAACTACTCCATCTCACGTGATGATCGGACATGGTTCAGTTGCTTTGGATCACGTAATCACTTAGATGATTAGAGAGATGTCTATCTAAGTGGGAGTTCTTAAGTAATAGGATTAATTGAACTTAAATTTATCATGAACTTAATACCTGATAGTATCTTGCTTGTCTATGTTAATTGTAGATAAATGGCCCGTGCTGTTGTTCCGTTGAATTTTAATGCGTTCCTTGAGAAAGCTAAGTTGAAAGATGATGGTAGCAATTACACGGACTGGGTCCGTAACTTGAGGATTATCCTCATTGCTGCACAGAAGAATTACGTCCTGGAAGCACTGCTAGGTGCCAGGCCTCCTGCAAGAGCTACGCCAGAAGTTATGAACGTCTGGCAAAGCAAAGCTGATGACTACTCAATAGTTCGGTGTGCCATGCTTTATGGCTTAGAACCGGGACTTCAACGATGTTTTGAACGTCATGGAGCATATGAGATGTTCCAGGAGTTGAAGTTAATATTTCAAGAAAATGCCCGGACTGAGAGATATGAAGTCTCCAATAAGTTCTATAGCTGCAAAATGGAAGAGAATAGTTCTATCAGTGAGCATATACTCAGAATGTCTGGGTATAATAATCACTTGATTCAACTGGGAGTTCAACTTCCGGATGATTGCGTCATTGACAGAATTCTTCAATCACTGCCACCAAGCTACAAGAGCTTCGTGATGAACTATAACATGCAAGGGATGAATAAGACAATTCCTGAGCTCTTCGCAATGCTAAAGGCAGCGGAGGTATAAATCAAAAAGGAGCATCAAGTGTTGATGGTCAGTAAAACCACTAGTTTCAAGAAAAAGGGCAAAGGGAAGAAAAAAGGGAACTTCAAGAAGAATAGCAAGCAAGTTGTTGTTCAGGAGAAGAAACCCAAGTCTGGACCTAAGCCTGAAACTGAGTGCTTCTACTGGAAGCAAACTGGTCACTGGAAGCGGAACTGCCCAGAGTATTTGGCGGAAAAGAAGGATGGCAAGGTTAACAAAGGTATATGTGATATACATGTTATTGATGTGTACCTTAACAATGCTCGTAGTAGCACCTGGGTATTTGATACTGGTTCTGTTGCTAATATTTGCAACTCGAAACAGGGGCTACGGATTGAGCGAAGATTGGCTAAGGACGAGGTGACGATGCGCGTGGGAAATGGTTCCAAAGTCGATGTGATCGCCGTCGGCACGCTACCTCTACATCTACCTTCGGGATTAATATTAGACCTAAATAATTGTTATTTGGTGACAGCGTTGAGCATGAACATTATATCTGGATCTTGTTTAATGCGAGATGGTTATTCATTTAAATCAGAGAATAATGGTTGTTCTATTTATATGATAATATCTTTTATGGTCATGCACCCTTGAAGAGTGGTCTATTTTTAATGAATCTCGATAGTAGTGATACACATATTCATAATGTTGAAGCCAAAAGATGCAGAGTTAATAATGACAGTGCAACTTATTTGTGGCACTGCCGTTTGGGTCATATCGGTGTAAAGCGCATGAAGAAACTCCATACTGATGGAATTTTGGAATCACTTGATTTTGAATCACTTGGTACTTGCGAACCGTGCCTTATGGGCAAGATGACCAAAACACCGTTCTCCAGTACTATGGAGAGAGCAACAGATTTGTTGGAAATCATACATACAGATGTATGTGGTCCGATGAATATTGAGGCTCGTGGCGGATATCGTTATTTTCTCACCTTCACAAATGATTTGAGCAGATATGGGTATATCTACTTAATGAAACATAAGTCTGAAACATTTGAAAAGTTCAAAGAATTTCAGAGTGAAGTTGAAAATCATCGTAGCAAGAAAATTAAATTCCTATGATCTGATCGTGGAGGAGAATATTTGAGTTACGAGTTTGGTCTACATTTGAAACAATGCGGAATAGTTTCGCAACTCACGCCACCCGGAACACCACAGCGTAATGGTGTGTCCGAACGTCGTAATCGTACTTTATTAGATATGGTGTGATCTATGATGTCTCTTACTGATTTACCGCTATCGTTTTGGGGTTATGCTTTAGAGACGGCTGCATTCACTCTAAATAGGACACCATCGAAATCCGTTGAGACGACCCCTTTTGAACTATGGTTTGGCAAGAAACCAAAGTTGTCGTATCTTAAAGTTTGGGGTTGCGATGCTTATGTGAAGAAACTTCAACCTGATAAGCTCGAACCTAAATCGGAGAAATGTGTCTTCATAGGATACCCAAAGGAGACTGTTGGGTACACCTTCTATCAAAGATCCGAAGGCAAGATATTCGTTGCTAAGAATGGATCCTTTCTAGAGAAGGAGTTTCTCTCGAAAGATGTAAGTGGGAGGAAAGTAGAACTTGATGAGGTAACTGTACCTGCTCCCTTATTGGAAAGTAGATCATCACAGAAATCAGTTTCTGCGACACCTACAACAAATAGTGAGGAAGTTAATGATAATGATCATGAAACTTCAGATCAAGTTATTACCGAACTTCGTAGGTCAATTAGATCAAGATCCGCACCAGAGTGGTACGGTAATCCTGTTCTGGAGGTCATGTTACTAGACCATGGCGAACCTACGAACTATGAAGAAGCGATGGTGAGCCCAGATTCCGCAAAATGGCTTGAAGCCATGAAATCCGAGATGGGATCCATGTATGAAAACAAAGTATGGACTTTGGTTGACTTGCCCGATTGTCGGCAAGCCATTGAAAACAAATGGATCTTCAAGAAGAAGACTGACGCTGATGGTAATATTACTGTCTATAAAGCTCGACTTGTTGCGAAAGGTTTTCGACAAGTTCAAGGGATTGACTACGATGAGACCTTCTCACCCGTAGCGATGCTTAAGTCTGTCCGAATTATGTTAGCAGTTGCCGCATTTTATGATTATGAAATTTGGCAAATGGATGTCAAAACTGCATTCCTGAATGGATTTCTGGAAGAAGAGTTGTATATGATGCAACCGGAAGGTTTTGTCGATCCAAAGGGAGCTAACAAAGTGTGCAAGCTCCAGCAATCCATTTATGGACTGGTGCAAGCCTCTCGGAGTTGGAATAAACGCTTTGACAGTGTGATCAAAGCATTTGGTTTTATACAGACTTTTGGAGAAGCTTGTATTTACAAGAAAGTGAGTGGGAGCTCGATAGCATTTCTGATATTATATGTGGATGACATATTACTGATCGGAAATGATATAGAATTTCTGGATAGCATAAAGGGATACTTGAATAAGAGTTTTTCAATGAAAGACCTCGGTGAAGCTGCATATATATTAGGCATTAAGATCTATAGAGATAGATCAAGACGCTTAATTGGACTTTCACAAAGCACATACCTTGACAAAGTTTTCAAGAAGTTCAAAATGGATCAAGCAAAGAAAGGGTTCTTGCCTGTACTACAAGGTGTGAGATTGAGTAAGACTCAATGCCCGACCACTGCAGAAGATAGAGAAAAAATGAAAGATGTTCCCTATGCTTCAGCCATAGGCTCTATCATGTATGCAATGCTGTGTACTAGACCTGATGTGTCCCTTGCTATAAGTTTAGCAGGGAGGTACCAAAGTAATCCAGGAGTGGATCTCTAGACAGCGGTCAAGAACATCCTGAAATACCTGAAAAGGACTAAGGATATGTTTCTCGTTTATGGAGGTGACAAAGAGCTCATCGTAAGGGGTTACGTTGATGCAAGCTTTGACACTGATCCGGACGATTCGAAATCACAAACCGGATACGTATTTACATTGAACGGTGGAGTTGTCAGTTGGTGCAGTTCCAAGCAAAGTGTCGTGGCGGGATCTATGTGTGAAGCGGAATACATAGCTGCTTCGGAAGCAGCGAATGAAGGAGTCTGGATGAAGGAGTTCATATCCGATCTAGGTGTCGTACCTAGTACATCGGGACCAATGAAAATCTTTTGTGATAATACTGGTGCAATTGCCTTAGCAAAGGAATCCAGATATCACAAGAGAACCAAGCACATCAGAAGACGCTTCAATTCCATCCGGGATTTAGTCCAGGTGGGAGACATAGAAGTTTGCAAGATACATACGGATCTGAATGTTGCAGACCCGTTGACTAAGCCTCTTCCACGAGCAAAACATGATCAACACCAAGACTCCATGGGTGTAAGAATCATTACTATGTAATCTAGATTATTGACTCTAGTGCAAGTGGGAGACTGAAGGAAATATGCCCTAGAGGCAATAATAAAGTATTATATATTTCCTTATATCATGATAAATGTTTATTATTCATGCTAGAATTGTATTAACCGGAAACATAATACATGTGTGAATACATAGACAAACAGAGTGTCACTAGTATGCCTCTACTTGACTAGCTCGTTAATCAAAGATGGTTATGTTTCCTAGCCATAGACATGAGTTGTCATTTGATTAAACGGGATCACCTCATTAGGAGAACGACGTGATTGACATGACCCATTACGTTAGCTTAGCACCCGATCGTTTAGTATGTTGCTATTGCTTTCTTCATGACTTATACATGTTCCTATGACTATGAGATTATGCAACTCCCGTTTACCGGAGGAACACTTTGTGTGCTACCAAACGTCACAACGTTACTGGGTGATTATAAAGGTGCTCTACAGGTGTCTCCAAAGGTACTTGTTGGGTTGGCGTATTTCGAGATTAGGATTTGTCACTCCGATTGTCGGAGAGGTATCTCTGGGCCCACTCGGTAATGCACATCACTATAAGCCTTGCAAGCATTGTGACTAATGAGTTAGTTGCGAGATGATGTATTACGGAACGAGTAAAGAGACTTGACGGTAACGAGATTGAACTAGGTATCGAGATACCGACGATCGAATCTCGGGCAAGTAACATACCGATGACAAAGGGAACAACGCATGTTGTTATGCGGTCTGACCGATAAAGATCTTTGTAGAATATGTGGGAGCCAATATGGGCATCCAGGTCCCGCTATTGGTTATTGACCGGAGAGGTGTCTCGGTCATGTCTACATAGTTCTCGAACCCAAAGGGTCCGCACGCTTAAAGTTAGGATGACAGTTATATTATGAGTTTATGTGATTTGATGTACCGAAGGTTGTTCGGAGTCCCGGATGTGATCAAGGACATGACGAGGAGTCTCGAAATGGTTGAGACGTAAAGATTGATATATTGGACGACTATATTCGGGCACCGGAAGTGTTCCGGAGAAGTTTCGGATTAAACCGGAGTGCCGGAGGGTTACCGGAACCCCCCGGGGAAGTATTGGGCCTTGGTGGGCCTTGAGGGGAGAGAGAGGGCAGCAGCCATGAGGTGGCGCCCCCCTCCCAAGGGGAATCCTAGTTGGACTAGGAGAGGGGGGCGCAGCCCCCTTTCCCTCTCCCTCTCCCTCTCTTTCCTTCCCCCCTTCTTTCCTAGTAGGACTAGGAAAGGGGAGTCCTACTCCTACTAGGAGGAGGACTCCCCCTCTCTCCTTGGCGCGCCTAGGGCAGCCGGCCTCCCCCTTGCTCCTTTATATATGGGGGGCACCTAAGAACACACTTGATATACGATATTTTAGCCGTGTGCGGTGCCCCCCTCCACCAGATTACACCTCGATAATACCGTCGCGGAGCTTAGGTGAATCCCTGCGTCGGTGGAACATCATCATCGTCACCATGCCGTCGTGCTGACGAAACTCTCCCTCAACACTCGGTTGGATCGGAGTTCGAGGGACGTCATCGAGCTGAACATGTGTAGAACTTCGGAGGTGTCGTGCGTTCGGTACTTGATCGGTCAGATCGTGAAGACGTACGACTACATCTACCGCGTTGTGATAACGCTTCCGCTGTCGGTCTACGAGGGTACGTGGACAACACTCTCCCCTCTCGTTGCTATGCATCACCATGATCTTGCGTGTGCGTAGGAAATTTTTTGAAATTACTACGTTCCCCAACATGACCAACCCGAACCCTCTTCATCACCCGCGCGTGCTTCCCGCCCGAAACGGTCAGTGCCGCATTCATGCCCGGCCAGACCGGACGCGACCTCTCACTGGCGCCGGCATTAGAGTGGCGCGCCGGCCGAGAGAGCGTCGCCCGCGCCGCTTCCGGGTGCACACGGCTGCTCCGCGTTCAAAGGTCGCAATAGCCGGCTACAACATGCATGTAAAAAGTTCTTGGGAGTCCGTGCTATAGCTAGTCGTCCTCCCCCAACTCGTCAATCTCTTCCAGTAGTGCTAGTACTCCATGGCGCGATCCATCGACAAGCAGGCGGGAAAGTTATCGTATACTCGGTTTGCGGTGAGTGGCATGCCGAGCGACCGTGTGGGGTCGAGCCGTGGAGGAGGGTGAGACACGAACACGACAGACGCGATTGAAACGTTGGTTTTGCTCGATGGCGCGATCCAACGAAACGAAACGTTGGTTTCTCGTCGTTTCCATTTTTTCTCCGGAAAAACGGAAACTTTCCACTCCATTTTCATTCCTATTCCAAGGTTGCCCCGTTACAACATTCCATCAAATACAAAGGAAAACTAACACGCATGCTAATGCATCTCAATGATTCACAGATCATAGCCAATATTTACTTCACAACTAAAGAAAAAAGTTGTGAGAGCATGTACGAAAGAAAAACTACTGATGGGGTCACTACGACTTAAACCCTAAACCCTAAACATGATTTAATTTCCTGGCCAGGTAGAACCTGTCGAAGGAAAGACGGCTGGCACCCTCGGATCATCCGATGCTTTTGTGCAGTTCCACTAAAATCGACCTGAGCATCCCTGATGGCAAAGATATTGAAGAAGTGTGATTAGAATAATAGTACTGGCACTAGTTCATGAGACATAAACTCATCACAAGTAGAAGCCGGTAGAAGTAGAGAAAGATCGACATGGAGATGGAGCTACGGCAGTCGAGCAAGCCGGCTCCAAAAGGAAGATGGACTACCTGGGACGTTGGGCTGTAGCTAGAAGGGCGGTTGGGACGCGGCGTCGGCCCATACCACGGTGACCCCCGATTGGGACGCACCGACTGTGGGTTTTCTCCCTCGCTGATGTCGACCGCGTCTACGCAGAACATTGTTCCCTTCCCCCAGCTGCGGGATCAGGCCCATCGTTCTATGCTTGTGAAGAGAGCAACCTAAGCAAGCAGGCTTGTAGCTTAGGCTAGCTCCTGCTAGTGTATATATAGTGGTTTTCTTTTTCTCTCCATATCAACCATTTTATATTGCGTACGTGTCATTCAAGAGTGAAATGATGGTTGCTTCTTCCGACTAACTTACTGTGTGATTTGACTGCTCCTTAGTGGCCCCTACACGTACTCCCCCTACGTGTATGCAACAGTCACACGTACACATGGACGCAAAAACACGCGCGACGCCCTAATGCATGCATGTCCGAGCACACGACGGAACACACACGGTCACGCTCAAGTGCTCAACCTACACGTGCATGCACACACATACTCAATCAGGGTGAGCTAGTGACCGTATAAACACCGGAAAATATATATATTGAGCGCAATGAGCGTATTATGAAGTCCACTGACCGTATTTTTACAAATATATAGTGACAGACAGTGTATTTATCTCGTTTGAAATTAAGCCATATTAACCGGAGAGGAGGCAGTATGGACTAGCATTACTTTGCTGTGTCCCGTCAACTTGCCGAACGAGGAGAAGGTTGCAGGATGGGAGAAGCTTGCGTGCGGTGGCTCGCAGGACAAGGAGAATCTTTTGACTAATGCAAGCTCTCCCTCACTCAGGCGGTGGACGTGCAACAGTTAATTCGGTGTCAGATTGCCAGAAGCATACACTATACTACTAGTGCTATTATTGTTCGACTTCCCGAATAGGCGAACAGCCAAGCGCAAAATTTACTAGTACTACTACTATAGTCTATAAAGGTACGTACTATACTAGTACTAGGAACCGGATGGAGGAGTGCATTCAAAAAAAAGGAACCGGATGGAGGAGCGTCTGCACTCTTATTATAATTTTAAAATGTGATAAAGCAATCTTCAACACATTTGGTTCTCTTCGAGGGTTCTCGCATGTGATAATGGAAGTTGATTGCATGGAACACTCGCCACAATTCTCGCTTAATTCTGGCTCATATCCTGTTACAAATAGTAGCGCTCGGTAATATTTCTTCTTTTTTTGTTATTCATCATGTAAACTGGTCAGCAAACCTTGCGGCGCATCTTCGTGCGAACCGTGCTTGCTGCACTTTGAATGTGGCCGAGAGCTGGCTTGATGAAACACCTCGCTTCCTACTTCTTTTTTTGCGGGGTACCTCGCTTCCTAGTGACCAGTGTCTTGGCTGATCGTCCTAAGAATGCTTATATATGAATAAAGCTCTCTCATTTACCCGCAAAAAAGATTAAGCCATATTAACCGGAAAGGAGGGAGTATGGACTAGCACTACTTTTTGGTGTGTCCCGTCAACTCGCAGAACGAGGAGAAGCTTGCAGGACAAGGTGAAGCTCGATTACGCCTTTTGACTAATGCAACCTACCCTCGGTGGACATGCATCAGTCCATTCGGTGTCAGATTGTCAGAGGCATACACTGTAGTACCCAACATGCGGAGTACCATCATTGTTCGACTTCACGAAGAGGCGAAGAGCCAAGCGCAGTAGTACAAGTAGTACTACTACTAGAACCGCATGGTGGAGCGTCTGTACTCTTATTTTTTTATCTCTGATAAAGTACACGTTTATTCCGGAGAAGGGCGGAAAACGGCAGCCCAACATGTTATGAATGATATTGATCAACCAACCATGCTCGAATATATCTTGGCCTCCGTGCGAGCCCATCTGTGTGTTCTCGCTCCTCGTCTCTCTCAAGGAACGGCGGGTTGGCTCTTTGCCGTCAATTGAGATCGGTTTGCTCACACTCCTGTCCCACATGTTAGTGATATGCCAAGAGGAGGTGCGTTGACCGACTGGCCATACGCGTACTTGGTTTTGCACCTTCATACTACTCCTCCCTTCGTCACAGTTTACAGGGCGCGCTTCATTATGATGCATTTCTCTCAATGCATTTCCACCACCAGAGAGACTTTAGACGCGTTTGGTTTAATGCTCAATTAATTAAGGCGTGGTAACCGCAATCAAGTCCACAATTTTCTCTCCATGTACTGTACTACTACGGAGTGGAGTAAGTGCATGCATGTGTGTACCTGAGGTGGAAGCACTGCATGCATGTGTGTACGCATTATTCCCTCTAGTAATAGACGCAGTTCTATAACTACCAATGCTATTTTTCAGGCCGATCGCTAGTCGCCTTGGTCCCACAGATTTCTTTTTCTTTTTCTGAAGCGCGCTGTATAAACAGTGACGGATGGAGTAGTATGAACGGATTCAAAGAAGAGCGTATTGATGGCTGCTTCTTCAGAGCAACTTACAGTGGGAAAGGTGGGGCTTATGATTTGACTGCTCATTACTCACTATTAATGTGGCGCAACGACCGGGCTGAGTCTCCCATGCGGTTGTGCACTACCCCCTCGGTTCTTAAATATACTCCGAAGTATTTGTCTTTCTAGATATTTCAACGAGTGACTACTCAAATATTTGTCTTTTTAGAGATTTCAAATGGACTGGCACATAGGGATGTATATAGACATATTTTAGAGTGTAGATTCACTCATTTTGCTCCGTATGTAGTCACTTGTTGAAATGTCTAGAAAGACGAATAGAATATTTAGGAACGGAGGGAGTACACATACGAAGCAAAATGAGTGAATCTACACTCTAAAATATGCCCATTTGAAATTTGTAAAAAGACAAATATTTAGGAACAAAGGAGTATAATTTTGTGCATGGCACATGGACCCGGATGATGAAGAGGCTTCTGGCAATGCTATCAAGCTTCCATCATTTGTTTACATAATTGACGTACTATACAAATAATTTTCCAGCGACATGAAATTGTACAGTGGTGTGAGCTTTCAGCTTTTGTTTCGCGTGTCTTACCATCGATGCTCTTTTGGAAACAATAAAAAACTAACTTCCTTGCTAATGCATGTCAATTATTAGCAGATCAGAGCTAATAATTACATCACAACTGAAGACAGAGTTGTGAGAAGGTGTTAAATTAAAATTGATCCATGCTTTCATTGGCAGCAACGTCCCCCTAGCTCTGTCTAAATCAACAAGGCATGTTGGGAAAAAAGTAGCTGTTTGGAGCATGCAACATTCCGATCATTTTGTGCAGTTCCACTAAAATAGAGCTGAGCGTCCCTCCTTCAAAGATATTAAGTGTAATTACGATAATAGAGGACTGCTGATGAAACAATAAACACACAAATAGAAGCCGGTCACCTTTGCAGTCTCTCTTAAGACTAACTAGTTGGAGAAGATTAGGCTCAGAGTTGGATGAGGAGGATAGAGCAAAACCAATCTCCCTTTGTGCAGTCGCACTGAAATGTAGAGACGTTGCCCGTGTGACATTTTAGTACAACTGCACAAAACACTCTTAAGAAAAAAGTGATTTGTGCAGTTCACCCAAAGGTCGCAATAGCAACGAGTAGAAAGGAAACAATTACTGGCCAATAACAGTTGATGACACATTCGACGACAAAAAAGAAGCATATTCCTTGTCCTAAGGGAAGATAACAACACGGTTGTGTTTGTCTAAAACGGTGTGAGGACGAGAATGCAATATGGAAAGTACGCCGGACGAGCTACGTTTTGGGCAAAGAACTATGGAAGATCCACATGCAGCGACGTGGGAAGACGAGCAGTGAAGGAAGGCCGGAGGGGATACCTGGAGGTCATCGGGATGTAACTTGGTCAGCGGCGGCGGGCGGAATCTGCGAGCAGGTGGCGTAGGCCCTGCCGTGACGGAGCTTGGTCAGAGAGAACGGCGTGTACCGCAGATCGGGACGTGCTGCCTCGGCGCCGTCAAACGGAGAAACGATGCACTTCCTCCCTTTCCCCCGGCGGACGGGATGCGGCCAGATCAGTGACCAACGCTGAGAGAGAGAGAGGCCACCGCACTCCCTTTCCCCCGACGGACGGGATGCGGCCGGATCAGTGACCAACGGTGAGAGAGAGAGAGGCCACCGCAGCCTTGTGTGAGATACTCTGAAGAGCGACAAACCAGGCAGGCAGGCTCCATTGTATATAGTGAGGGGACTACCTTTTTCTCCATAAAAATCATTTGATATTCTGTGTACGTGCCATTGAGTGCTATAACTTTATTTAAAAATAACGCGACAACGCGTCAAGTCGAACTTTGTTTCATGCACGCATGGTACACGACCTCCCTAGGTAAACAACCGCTACAGGCGTTCAAATTAGCACGTGGGCTGCCATTTCGTAAAGAAATGAGCTCCATCGTGTACTCGCGCGGGTGTGGCTGGGCACGAAGCATGAGTACGTGCACGGTGCACCTATTCTCTTCTTGTATATGTACACCACCTGCGTGGGGTTGTGTGAGAGAGATACCAACCTAGAGAGATATAGTGTGTGGTTCTTGAGAGTTTTTTTGGGGGGGGGGGGTCAATCAAAAAATGTAACATATGCAATGTGTGTGAAATAGAGTCCTGGATATAACATATATATAGAGGGGGCGATCCACGAGAAGAGAGTGGAGGTATCATCGGCTTGAGGTGTCCATAGAATCGAAGAGAGGGATGATGTGTGTGTGTGTGCGCGCGCGATCGATAAAGAGTGCCATCGAATTTGTGTGTGCCCACGTCAAAGATATAGAGTGGCTGGCCTACTGGAACGTGAGATGGGACATGTGCAGTTTGTCTCTGTGGCATGGATACCTACCTGTAGCGCTCGACTATCGGTGTGTGGTGGGGGAAGAGGGAGGCCCAATTAACTATAGAGGTACAATGGCTGGTATATGTGTGGAGGAGGAGAGAGGCCTACCTCATGTATTAAGGAGATCGATCTGCCTCATGTATTAAGGGAGATCGATCGGCATCCATGCATATGTGCAGGAGAGGAATAAGGTTGGGAGAGAGACAGAGCTAGAGTGTTGGAGGGGGTGGTAGTGGAGTTGCTTCTAACAAATGGTGGGATAGGCTTGCTAGACAAACGGAGGGCACGCCCGCAATATCAATAAGAGAGGAGATGGCTGCTTGTTGTCTGTGCACGTGCGTGTGAGAGACGGGTCAGGAGGCATGCACGAATAATGAGGGGGGACGATGTGGCTGTGGTAAGCAGACGTAACTACATAGGAAGATCAATCGCCCTTTGTTAGAGAAAGGAGAGACATAACTTGTGAGGTACGTCGATCGATGGGGGGGTAGTTAAAGTCGATCTAGGTATATGTTGGGAGATCGATCGGTATACATGCATGTGTGTGTTAGAAGCAAATGAGGCACGAGGAGAAGGATAGAGAGAGAGGGATGCATGTAGGAGGTGGTACGAGAGGCATACTATATCGAGGGGGAGGAGTGTGCGAGTACGAGAACGATGAAAAGAGTGGTGGGAGTGAGGCATGGACGGTGACAAGAGAAGAGGGGAAGCTTGTGTTTGTGCTAGGCACACCTAGCTAGAGAGGCATATCGATCGATGTGTGCCGTAAAGAAGGAGCTGGGGGGCCTACACACACCGTGGGTGAACGACCTAAAGTGAAAAGACGAATTTGCGCGATGGAGCTAGAGTATGCCGAGGGAGGGTGAGAGGGATGCGGGCGTGTGCATGCACAAGAGAAAGTTAGCGCTAGCTACAAAGATAAGAGGGTTGTGTGGGTGTAAAAGACGAATAGAGATCATATATACTTCATTATAAAAAGTGAATTCGGATATTTGAAGAGTTTATCATAGTGTTTCAAACTGACGCATGTGTGAATATATATAACGGTGATACACATGGTGTGGTTATGAACATGTTATACTACATTTAATATATTTTATCTCTACTCTTATAAAAAACGGAGTTGTTGATGATGGTGTGCCTGCCATCCTGCATTATAGGCCGTCCGGTTTATATCTGGCGGATAGCAAGGAAACTATGATGGTTGAAGTTGGCAACAATCATGATTGTAGATTCTTATTGAAATAGAGAAACGAATTCAAATTTAGTTTGAATTGCAGCGGTAGTATAGACATTTGGAATGCACTAAAATGTTGGTATGAGTAGGTTACATGCATTATACAGCAAGCGAAAAAATTTAATCGAACATAACATGGATTCATACTCCCTCCTTCCATCGATATAGGGCGTAATGAGATTTTTAAGACCGCCTTTGACTATTGACAAGATTAATAGTACATGACATACACAATGTGAAAATTATATCATTGAAAGAACCTTTCACAGACGAATTTAACGGTGTGCTTTGTGTAAGTTGCATGTCATATATCATTGCTCTAATATTTGGTCAAAGTTAGCATCGAAAAACACATTAGGCCCTATATAGATGGAAGGAGGGAGTAGCTTTGAATAGCATTTGTATAGTAAAACGGGGCAAGACTCTCTCTTTGTGTGGTGTGTATAGTTTTATTTTTTTCGTTTTCTTTTTGGTCGAGGGAAGTGCGAATTGATTTCGTACGTACAAGTACAATATTACTACACGTTAGGCTTGTCCCTAAAATTCAACCCGCGTCTTGTTATATCCCGAAAATTTAGGTATCATGCTCCCAAAACTGGCGCCTTGCTATCCTGAAATTTCAACGCGCGCGAAAACTCCCTCCAGCTGCCAAATCCCGACACGCGTAATCCCCCTTCTAACCCTGAGCCGAAAGGGCCGCTAGTTCAAATCGGTGGGGGGTACTTTTGTAACACACCCTACATTTTGGACAAGCGCGTCCCTAAGTCATGCTTCACCCCCTCCCATCACCCCCTTTTCGCCATTCGAAATCCCAGGCCGCCATAACCTCTCTGCTCCAGCCGCGAAACCCCACCCTCGTCCATCCGCCACGTCACTACTGCCCAGCCGGAGCCTCTTCCCCGACGACGTCGTCCACCGCAACAGCTCGACGTCCCTCGTCCACCTCCCCGGATGAGGATCCGTCGTCCATCTCGCCGTCCCGCCAGTTCAGCCGCCCCATCCTCCACCTCCAAGGAGCTGCTCCGACGATCGCCTCGTCTATCGCGGCAGCTCCATCCCCACAGCGCCGCCTTAACCTGCTCGACCGGAACCGCAGCATCCTCACCGACTCCTCGGACGAAGCCGAGGCCTACTCGGTGCCACCAAAGAGGTTGTACACTCATCGCTTCGCACCTTCTCCTTAACTCGACCTCCCGGCGCCGACGGTGCTCCATCCCGCACCCCCATGGAGCGGCTACCTTGAAGCCGGCGCCGCGGGCGACATCTCCACGGCGGCTCTCCCCCAGTGCGAGGCCCCTTCGGCGGCGGCGTCCATACCAGCCGGATCTGCTACTGCTACTCCGGCTCTCGCTCGCTCGCTCGCGCTGCCGCTGCTCCGGCTCTCGCTCGATCACTCGCTCGCCCAGCTGCTGCTGCTCTCCCCCTCGCTCGTGCTGCTGCTCTGCTCCGATTAAGCCACACTTCAGTCGACTGAATCGACTTTTGGGTCAGTCGATTTTCAGGGGTTGGGGGGGCTCGCCGGAGTTAAGGAAGAACCACCCGCAGCGGGGACGGGGGATCGCCGGAGAGGTACCCCACTATCTATCTTAGTGTTCAGGGTGGGGGGCAGGGGGCCTAGAGGGCTGGCCGGGGTGGCGGTGGCGAGTTGTTTCGGGGCGGCGAGGCGGCGCTGGGGCCGGCGGTTCGGCCGGTGGTGGCTGGCGGCTCAGGGGGGTGCAGGTTGAAGATGAACTGCAGGCCCTCCCTAAACTACATGTCAAGTGCCTCTCTGCTACCATTACATTCAGTTTCAACAGTAGCATTCAGATTCCACAGTAAATTTCAGTTTCGACAGTTAAGTTCAGAGTCAACAGTTTTTACCTCATCTGGTGTAGTCAGGTGGTTTTTGGTGATGTTAATTTTACATCCATTTTACATCATCTATTGGAGATGCTATTAGAATCCCACTTGAGATTGACGATGTCTATCTTGTGCTGCTTTAGCCTTGACGTCTTACGGCTCACCGGAGCTGCTCCAACGACAGAACGATCCATCACAACAGAGTAGTGCCCTGGATGCCGTCTACAGATTCCTCAGATCTTCCTCCACACCTCCGACAGCCACCTCTGTCTCAACTGCTTCAGCGACAAACCCAATGATGCTGAGGTCGACACGGCTACGGCAAAGAGGTTGTACACTTGTTGCATCACTTATTACTATACATTCACGTCGATTCATTAGGGCTATTTTGGTTCAACGGAAAAACGTCGATCCACTGGTTGTTACCATCACTCTAAATTTCTGCATGCTCTCCTTACATAATCTCACCATATTTTTTTCATATGCATGTCAGATATTGTACACAATCATGCTGAACATGTAGAGAAAAAGAGAAGAGTTTTGCGCGGCAATACAATGTCATGCAGACATCGCTCCATGGTGGGTTCAATGGCAAACCCTCCCAGCCCATCTCCAGATTGTAATCCAGAGGAAGATATCTGTTCTGAGGCGGATTCAGACGCCGCTGACCACTCCTATTTACCCCCAAGGTGTTTGCTCTACCTTGGCATGAGGATGTTAGTCATATCATGCATATGTTGCCTTGCAGTGCCTACTTTTGACATCATATATGTCATCTGCTTAGTTTAGACATGTTCTGTAATGCCACCTGTTTAGTTTGTATATCATATATGGGAATTATGCAGTCTCATGTCTTTTAGCCAGCCATAATATATGTGAAATGTGCAATGCCATCCTGTTTAACCAGGCATCATATATTTGAATGATATCTTGCCCATCCTTTTCTTCATTACATTTCCATTTGTCGACAATGTTTGTACATTAAACTACTCTTCCTGTGAATCAGTCATTTGGGTGGGAGATGGAAAAATATGGAGTGAAAACAAGGCCTTCAGAGCAGACAGTGCTACCTGTCGAAGCAGATCTCTTGTTGGGTCCCGATAGCTCCTCAGAGATGGATTCAGAGACAGATGACCAGTCCTATTCCCCCACTGAGGTGTATGATCTAACTTGGCACGGTTATACTGCTCATATCATGCATACGGTGTCTTGCATTGCATAGTTTAGACATCATATACACAATATTCAACACCATGTTCTTAGTTCAGACATCATATCGAATGCTCTCTGTTTAGCAGATAAATCACATATGTGAATTAAATGATGCGATCCTAATTACTTAGATAACATGTAGGTGAATTATGTCATGCGATCCTGTTTAGTTATTCATCATATCTTTGAATTATGTTATGCTATGCTATCCAGTTTAGATAGACATCATATATGTGAAATTATGTCATGCTATCCGTTTTAGTTAAAGAATATACATGTCATCATGCCCTCTTTTTTCCACACTATCTATTGCATGTATCTCTCATACAATGTCTGTACATTCAACTATGTTTCCTGTTTATCAGCCATTTGAATTGGAGCGGGTGATGCCAGTATCTAGCGGACTAAAAACACGGTCTTTAAATAAAACAGTGCTACCTCTTGGTGGAGATAGCACCCCGGTTGTACATGCACAAGAACCAGCCCTACCACACATAACCCAAACTCTCGCAAATTGTACCCCTACTGCGATGGACAGAGAACCAGCTTCACCCAATCTAACCCCAACCCCAGCCGATAGTAACCCAGTTCCTGTTGACGCAGCACCATCTCCACCACAGAGCTCCCAAACAAGAGTAGTTAGTAAGGCAGCTCCAGTGCCCAAAGGGCCAGTACTATCACGGCGAACCCCAACTCCACCAGTTAGTACGCCTATTCCTGTGGAGGAAGCACAACCTAGTTTAGCATCTATCGCATTTGATGTTGTTAAATCGTATGTGCGTATCTTCCCATCTTGGAAATATTATACTGAAGATGAAGGAAAATGCCAGTTGCAGGTGTTTGTCCAGGAGTTATGTGTAAGTAATGTTATTCATGGCAATTACATTGCTTCGTCCCATACATCCTACCTCCATGATGGTTATAATACAGCAAATTTTCCCATTTTTCTGTATAGAGAAGGACCGATTTGGAAACTCAGGATGAGGTAATCTATGCTAATACCTCTGCTATCTTCAAGAATGCTTGGTGGCAGTATCGAAATTACCTGAAGAAAACGTACTTCACCGGCAAAGAAACTCATCAAATTCCCTTACGTTCTCCTGAGACACATTTACTGGATGATGACTGGGAACGCCTTGTTCTGTACTGGTCCCAAACCAAGAATGTGGTAAGGTCTATGAGCTCATTTTCTATTTTTAAGTATTATATTCTTGCGTCTTACTATACTCTGTTCATGTAGAACAAGTGCCTAAACCTGAAGAACAACTGTTCTAATTTAAGATTCCATTGCTATCATAGTTCAAAAAAGCGCTAGGCGTTAATTGTGCATTTTGCTGCCGCCTTGCGCTTTACTGACCAAAGCGCATGCTTATGCGCAGTTATGCACAAATTATGTGTAGTTATGCGCGATGCGTTTTGCCAACGCCTAGAGCCTAGGCGCGCTTAAGCGCTCGCTTAGGCGCGCCTTTTTTTAACTATGATTGCTTTGCTCTTGTATCACTGTATTTACTCATACAAACTTGTTTTTAAATTGAAGGATCCAATCGAAACTCCAATGGCACAGCAGGTATGTTCACGCATGTTTCTTTAACAGGTTTGCTCTTATCAATAGCTCTGTTGATTTCAATTTCAATTGTGTATACAGTTGACTTTCATATCGTGCGCATTACTAGCATCACAACAGAGCCAATAGTGTTGTTGTACATGTAGACCCGTGGTACCCATCTGAAATCTTGTTGTGCCGTGTAGTTTCCCACGCTTTGTATTCTTTCACTGCTGCTTTGTCTTGAACTAATATGATTTGAACCGTGTCTCTATTTTGATTTGGCAAGACAATGCAGTGACCATAGGACATAGATATGTGTTTGTTTGATGCTTTTATTATGTACTAGTACTTGGCAATAGAAGACTTGGTAGTTTAATCCTGTCCACCTTACTAATGAACTGGTTCACCGAAATGAGTTTCATATACTAGTACATGCTAAACTTGTTATGTGTCTGCTTGTTTCTTCTTTTAGCATGCTGACAGAATATTGGGGAAGAATGCCTTATTAAGCAATGGTAAAGGAAGTAATGCAGATAAGGTTCAGGATAGTGACACATCCTTGTTGGTCTCCAACAAAGCTGATAAAACAGCTAAGGAAGACTATCTTGAAGGCAGCGAGACAACCCCAAAGTCCTGTCTTGGTTTAGTGTTCGAGTTACTGGCCACTACCGCTTGCACAAGCTATTCAAACTCACTGTCTGAATCAGTTCGGTTTCTTGAGTCTCAACTACAAGCTGAAAGACATCGATCAGCTGTGCTGTGACAAGAAGCGGAAGGACTGCGGAAGTCCCTGGAGCATTCAGATGCATACTTTCTGGTGCAACAGCAAGCGTTGGAGGATTTTAGCGCCAAACAGGACAAAGCTAATCAGCTTGCTAAGCTTATTGCCAGCATGGTGGATACCCAGGATAACGTTTCTTGAGCTCTTCTGAAGTTGTTTCAGTTATGCTCTTGTTTTGCTGCCGCGTTTATTTGCACTGGTGGCCAATTTTGACGGCCAGTGTATGTAATGTGCTGCTTTGTTCCCTATATTTGCACTGGTGGCGAACTTTGATGCCCAGTGGATGTAATATGTGTAATAGCGGTAATAGGCTAGCGTTAATTGCTTGCTTATTTATTTCCTTATTGTCTTGTTTAGTTGTTTGCTTGTAGTCACTGCAGTTCTTTTTCTGTTTTTTTCTAGTGGCCATAATAGCCTATTTTTGGTAACTAGGCCAAAATAATCATGGCAACACACGGACTGTTGTAACCATGGGCCACCTGCAGGCCGTATGATCCATGGGCCTTCGTCCGACCGTAGGATCCATCGGCCTTCTATATGGGCCTTAGGATCCATGGGCCTTCTACGGGCCGTAGGGTCCACGGGCCTTCTACGGGCCGTACGATCCATGGGCCTTCTACGGGCCGTACTATCCATGGGCCTCATACGGGCCGTAGGATCCATGGGCCTTCTACGGGGCGTATCATCATTTCGCCAATCATGGGCCGTACTATTCGTGGACCATAACGGGCCGTTAATAGGCCGTATTTGATAACTATATGAAAACAGCCCAACGGGTTTTTTTTGACATGAAAACGGCCCAACGTATTAACGGTCCGCAAACGGGCCGACTGTAACGACGGGCTGAATTTGGCCCACAAGCAGAAAATGACAGTAACGGGCCGTATGTAACCGAATGCTGCAAATGATCCCAAGAATCAATGGGCCCTGAGAAGGCCGAAAGATAACTTGGGCTGGAAATGGCCCAATGGAATAACGGGCCGTTAATGGGTATAAAGTGATACACTGTTCATTACGGGCCAGTTTCACCACGGGCCATTAATGGGCCAGGAGTTACAAAGGTCCTGATATGGGCCGAAAGAAGTTATGGGCCACACATGGGCCGGAAGTTAAAACGGGCTGAATCATATTGGACGGCCTAGATGACGCTACTGGGCCTAATTTGGATAGGGCGTAACGGGCCCTGGGTTAGCGGGCTGTAAATGGGCTATATGCGAACAGGCCGTTAACAGGATTTCCGTGGGCCGGCCCGCCACCTTTTGACCAAGTCAAACGGGCCGGCCTTTTCACAGGAATGGGCCTCTGTTGGGCGGTGCCACGTGTCGCTGTATCATAAGCGCCTTCGGTCCAATGAGCGGATGACATCTGTCCCAACGGTGAGCCGACACGTGTTTCCTCCAGCCAATGATGATTTTACACGTGGAAAATCCCCATTGGTCGGGGCTGTTAACGGGTTATCGGATCCAAAACCCGACCCGATAGCTTAACGACGTTCTGTTACGGTGGATGCCACGTGTCGGTCACCCTGGACGAAAGCACTTCTGTGACGCGCGATTTTTCGTCATGGAAGTGGACACTTCCGTGATGATAATTTTGGCAATGTCATGGAACACTTCTACGACAGCACAGGTATGACTATCTTGATTCTGTCATAAATTTTTCATGGATATACATGCATGACAGAAAACACAACCTACTGTGACGAACACGTATCATCACGGAAGTGTATTTTTTTTGTAGTGACAGACCGCAGGTGAGCGCTCTCCACCAAGATCTCGCTGACGCTTGGGAGCTCCTGCAGCGTCAGGTCGGCAAGGCACGGGGCAGCTTGAGAGCAGCAGCTGTAGCATCCCTTTTGGGTCCATGATTTTGACGAGGTAGAGCGTCTACAGAGACGACCACGCCCTGGGGCAGGTTGAGCGTCCAGTTCGTGAGCCTCAGGTGGCGGAGCGTGATGCACCGAAGAGATGGTGCCGCGCCTTGACGTTTCTATTCCACTGGTGGACGTCGAAGTTTGCCGAGGCCTTCTCCGACGATCCTGCGTCCGGGGTCATGCTAGTACCTGAGCTTGACGTCGATCTTCTCCACGACGGAGGTCACAGTGGAGACGACCTACTGGTCCAGTAGGTCGGAAGGTGGGTACAAGGCGTCGAGGCGGAAGGTGCAGATGGGTGTCCCGGGGGGCTTGTCGAGGATCGTCACCGTCACCATCTGGCCGAAGCAAACCGCGAGGTGCTTGTTCGAACATCATTCCCACTTTCCTTTCTTAGGGTCGGTGAGGGCGATTACGGGGACGGCTACGTAGATGCCGCACTACTGGCAGGGCAGCGCGCTGGTGGGCACGTCCTTGTCGAACGGGAGGTGGGAGAGCACGAGCTGGAGCGCCCTATCGGGGAGGGCACTTAGCCGGTCCTCCTGCCTCTTCATCTATACCCTGTATTTGTCCGTGTACGTGCCCGCGGACGGTGATACGGGAGCCGGCCATTTAACTGTGTCCGCATACATATCAAACTGGATTTGAACAAACTGATCAATGCAAGCACGATGATTTTCATTAAACCCAGACCAAGTCATTACATTTTTGACATATTTCATTAAACAAAAGCGGTCAGACCCTAACCTAATCTAAATCTTGCGGGCACCCGTGCTCCATGTCCTTGTTGGGCCCCAGGAAGTGAAGGTGTGGTTACGGAGAGGAAAAGTAGGACATGAGGCACGGACATGCCCACATGGGACACGACAAGAGGCGTCGTCGTCTCCCATGCCGTACTCCTCGTCGGAGTCCATGCCCTTGCCGTCGCCGGTGGAGGTGAGGTCGGTGATGGATGTGGACGGGCCGGCTTTGTGGTCGTAACAAAAGTGCAGCTACGGCATTCCCGTTCGCGACCGCCTCCCTATGTGCTCTCAGACATTCAGATGTACTTGTCCCACGAATCCGCGACTGTGTCATATGCAAGCATCCGCAATGCAGCCGTGTGCTTTTGGTAACCAGAGAATCCAATCCTTCCTACGACATCCTTCTTTAGGATGAAGTAGTCATCGTAGGACTGGACTTCATTGTAAAGGCGATCAAAGACAATTTGTCGCATCCAAAAGCGTCGGCGAAAATTGTCCGTGAAATAGGGCATTGGGGGCAAAGTACTCGTCCATCAACGTCAAATGCCTCGCGCCCTGTTGCAATTCAGCACTCGATGACCCTTGATTGATCCCTTGAAATTGAGGACATGCTCTTTCGCACTCTCCCCATCTCCAAGGACTGCCTGCATCATTGTTGCTTCATCGGCATAATCCTCCTCGTCGGATGAGTTGCTGGACGAATCAACATAGTGCTCGTATATGTACTCCATGTTTGAATCCATTGCTTCAAAGAAAGGAACCAAAAGTTTAGCACGGGCATTTCCCCAAACACTTGCCGGGCGTGGTGACACCCGTTGGGGCGGATGGTATGGTACCTGCGCAGCATATGGACGAGAGGGGTGGACCGACGGCGAAGGACAAGTGGCGTGGCGACCTGGTATAGAGGTGGAGGTTGCGGAGGTCCCGGAGGGTTTGGTGGGCGGCCGGGATGGTGAGCGGCGGCGTCAGTGAGGAAGGAAGTAGATGCAGGGAAACAGGGAAGAATGAAAACGTAGGATAGGGGTGGGGTTTTGGATGGGCCGGGTTATCAGAGTCCGCCTTGGCGGCGGACCATACCATAAAGGCCCCATGGTTTGTTTACGGTTTGCTGGAAACCGGATGTCCGGACCGGTCCGCGGACCGGCGTTGGACGACCAAACGCATCCAGACCGCTCGGTTTCGACGGATGTGTAAGTGCATCTGGTGCCCCTTAGTGATTTTGGTGTATTGAAGACTTATAGGTTAAGGGACTGATGCGTTTATGAGTGTACACAGGTCTATAAGTCTATGAGGAGTTTGATATTTACAGAGAAAGTCGAACCATAAAAATGAATATCTTCGACTGAAGACTTTGGATTTCTGAAGACTTTGAAAATGAAGAAATTGGTGTAACCTTGAAGACTTGGTATTCATTCGAGGAACATGAAGCGTGAAGACTCTTGTTTTTGTAGTTTCATTTTCTCTTTCTTGAGTCATAGGAAACACCGTACTGTTAAAGGGGGTCGAGGAAATACTAAGGAAAATTTTCCAAGTGATGCTCAACTCAAAATCCTACACCTACCAATCCCTTTGAGTGAAGCCATTGGAAATCTCATACAGTTTAGTCAATTTCTTCAGTGATAGAGATGTATTTCTTCTGGTCTCTAAGGAATTTGTTCTGACTGAGGAGTTGGGAATTCGCCAGTGCGGATTGCCTACAAGTGAGGAACATGATAGCCCTGAGGAATTTGATAGTCAAATTTCCGACCGCTGCTGTGCTACGTGCCAGCTGTCCCAAAATATCTTCCCACCTAATGGTCATATCATTGAAGGGCATTTATGTCTTATCATGTTGGGCTGCTCCCTAGGCTATAAATAGCTGCCCCCTACAACCACTAGCTGGTTGGCTGCTCCGCGAGAAACTGACACTTGTCATTTGAGAGCATCCCATCCTCCGAGGACTTTGAGTGAAAATCATCAAGTGAGGAAAACCCCAAACCCAAACACCTACGAACCCAAAGTGATTAAGCATCACCGAAGAGATTGATCCTGCGTGGATCCGACGCTTGTTACCTTTGAAGACTGTGCATCTTCCAGACGGTTAGGCGTCATGGTTTAGAGCATCCAAGAGGAATTGTGGATCGCCGAGTGACCGAGTTTGTGAAGGTTTGGAAGTCACCTGAAGACTTACCATGAGTGATTGGATGAGGTCTGTGTGACCTTAGCTCAAGGAGAATACGGTGAGGACTGTGTGTCCGGGACTGTGTGTCCTCAGGTTTAAATACGGTTTAAATAACTGTCACAGTAGTTGGAACTGGTCTACCAAATCATTGTCTTCACCAAGCCTACTCGTTCTATTTCCTCAACTCTTTCATTTCCTCATTACTGTGATGTGTGCTTGTTCATATCTGTTTGAAGACTTTGACTGAAGACTTTCTCAATTTCCTCAGCTCAATTTCTTCAATCTGTTTATCTTCATCCTGTTTTATCTTGTGCTTACGCTTCCTGTACTCTGTGTCTTTTTCATTTCATCATGATGACCATGCTTATGTTATGTTATGTTTGCATCTGAGTACTTTTCTGCTGCAAGTAGTTCTTCGCTAAGGAGTTTCCTCATCCTGAAATTCCTTAGTGAAGAATTCATAAAAATCGCCTATTCACCCCCCTCTAGTCGACTTAACGCACTTTCAATTGGTATCAGAGCAAGGTACTCCCTTGTTCTGTGTGATTTTGGTTTAAGCGCCTGTAGTTTTAGTTATGTTGACTGCAGGTATGATCAAGGTCTCTGCTGGGTGTCCTACCTTCGATGGGACGGACTACCCCTACTGGAAGAATAAGATGCGTATGCATCTTGAGGTAATTTACAACGATCTCTGGTACGTTGTGGAGAATGGTGTTCCCACGGTCTCACCTTCCCTGAACGCTACTGATGTGAAGAGATTCAAGCAACTCGATTCTCGAGCGAAGAACATCACATGTGGTCATCTGAGCAAAGGGCAGTATGGAAGAGTGAGTGCTTTAGAAACTGCTAATCTTATCTGGGATAGGCTGTCCAAGGTCAATGAAGGAGTCTCAACTCAACGTGACTCTCAAGTTGACGTTCTTCGCAATCTCTTCAACCGCTTCAAAAGACTTGACAATGAAAATGTTCAGCAAACCTTCGATCGCCTCACTGACATCTCAAATGAGCTTCAAGCACTTGGTGCCACTGACATCACCGACCATGAGGTGGTGAAGAAATTGCTAAGATCGCTTGATTCCTCATTTGATACACTGGCACTGATGATACAAGAACGTGAAGATTACAAGTCACTTGATCCCGCTGATATCCTCGAAAGGCTAAACACTCATGAGTTCCAGCTTGCTGAGAAGAGAGATCTCTATGGTTTGAGCTATGGCAGATCACGCGCCCTAAAGGCCAAAGCCGTCTTTGAATATGAAGGTGAAGAATCTGGTAGCAGCCTGGGTGATCCTGAAGAACTGAGCCAGGAGCTAGCATTGCTCGTGAAGAAATTTCAGAAGTTCTCAAGGTGTGGTCGCTTTGGAAAATCCTCAAGGAGCAATGATTCCTCATCCAGTGACTACAAGAGGCTATGCCACAAATGCAAGAAACCTGGTCACTACATTCAAGATTGTCCTCAGTGGGAAAAGGAATCAATGAAGAAGAAATACAAGGATTACAGTTCTGATGACTCAAAGAAGAAGAAATCTTCAAAGTCTTCATCATCAAAATCCTCAAAGTCTTCATCTCACAAGAAGAGCAGCTCTAAGAAGGCTCGGGCATTCATTGGCAAGGAAATGGACTCTGAAGCTGAATCTGAGGAACACGAGTGAAAGTGCAACTATCCCTGGGTGGTTTTGGTAATTCCTAACAACATATAGCTCATTGAGCTAATGCTATATCAAGATAGATATTTCAGGAAAGCTCAATGATTGGCATGGCATGGATTAGAAAGTGGACCCTTCAAAATGCTAAAGACAAAAGATTGGCTCAAGCTCAAAGCACAAGACTCTACATTTTCTATTTCAGTGATCCAAGATCACATTGAGTCTTTAGGAAAAGCCAATACTATTAAGAAGGGATGAGGTCTTGCTTAATGAGGTTCTTGCTCAAAATGCTTAGTGATATGCTCCAAAACCCTCCACTACTTTCTCATATCCACATATGTCCCAAACCAATAGTCAAACTCGGCCCCACTGATTCTTTCTATCCGGCGCCACCGAGTTCAATTGACATAGCCACTGCCAGAAACCCTAGTCGTTTCGGTCTCACCTATAGGGATCTCGGTCTCACCGAGATGGGATTGTAATCTCTCTGTTTCCCTTCGTAACGTTTCGGTCAAACCAAGATGAGCGATCGGTCCCATCGAGATTGCAATGCAAACACTCTATTTCCTTTTCGTAACGTTTCGGTCCCACCGAGATGAGCGAATCGGTCCCACTGAGTTTGCCTGACCAACTCTCTGTTTGATTATTACCAAAATTGGTCCCACCGAGTTTGTGTAATCGGTCACACCGAGATTACGTTATGCCCTAACCCTAATGATATCGGTCCCACCGAGTTGACATGTCGGTCCCACCGAAACACCTAACGGTCACATTATGAACCAACTCGGTCTGACTGAGTTCTCCAATTCGGTCCCACCGAGTTTGGTGATTTGTGTGTAACGGTTAGATTTTGTGTGGAGGCTATATATACCCCTCCACCCACTCTTCATTCGTGGAGAGAACCATCAGAACATGCCTACACTTCCAATACATATTTTCTGAGAGAGAACCACCTACACTTGTGTTGAGGTCAAGATATTCCATTCCAACCACATAAATCTTGATCTCTAGCCTTCCCCAAGTTGCTTTCCACTCAAATCTTCTTTCTACCAAATCCAATCCTATGAGAGGGAGTTGAGTGTTGGGGAGACTATCATTTGAAGCACAAGAGCAAGGAGTTCATCATCAACACACCATTTGTTACTTCTTGGAGAGTGGTGTCTCCTAGATTGGCTAGGTGTCACTTGGGAGCCTCCGACAAGATTGTGGAGTTGAACCAAGGAGTTTGTAAGGGCAAGGAGATCGCCTACTTCGTGAAGATCTACCCTAGTGAGGCAAGTCCTTCATGGGCGACGGCCATGGTGGGATAGACAAGGTTGCTTCTTCGTGGACCCTTCGTGGGTGGAGCCCTCTGTGACGCCCCCGATTTGACCGTACACTAATCATGCACGCAAATGTGTACGATCAAGACCAGGGACTCACGGGAAGATATCACAACACAACTCTAAAACATAAATAAGTCATACAAGCATCATAATACAAGCCAGGGGCCTCGAGGGCTCGAATACAAGTGCTCGATCATAGACGAGTCAGCGGAAGCAATAATATCTGGGTACAGACATAAGTTAAACAAGTTTGCCTTAAGAAGGCTAGCACAAAAGTAGCAACGATCGAAAAGGCAAGGCCTCCTGCCCGGGACCTCCTAACTACTCCTCGAAGCCGAACTCCATGTAGAATCATCCTCGGGATCTCTAGCTCCTGGACTCCAGCATCTGGTTGCGACAATCAGGTATAGAAAGGGGAAAAGAGGGGGAAAAGCAACCGTGAGTACTCATCCAAAGTACTCGCAAGCAAGGAGCTACACTACATATGCATGGGTATATGTGTAAAGGGGCATATCAGTGGACTGAACTGCAGAATGCCAGAATAAAAGGGGGATAGCTAGTCCTGTCGAAGACTACGCTTCTGGTCATCTTCATCTTGCAGCATGTAGAAGAGAGTAGATTGAAGGCCTCCAAGTAGCATCGCATAACATAATCCTACCCAGCGATCCCCTCCTCGTCGCCCTGTTAGAGAGCGATCACCGGGTTGTATCTGGCACTTGGAAGGGTGTATTTTATTCAGTATCCAGTTCTAGTTGTCATAAGGTCAAGGTACAACTCCGGGTCGTCCTTTTACCGAGGGACACGGCTATTCGAATAGATAAACTTCCCTGCAGGGGTGCACCACATAACCCAACACGCTCGATCCCATTTGGCCGGACACACTTTTCTGGGTCATGCCCGGCCTCGTAAGATCAACGCATCGCAGCCCCACCTAAGCACAACAGGGAGGTCAGCACGCCGGTCTAATCCTAAGCGCGCAGGGGTCTGGGCCCATCGCCCTATGCACACCTGCACGTTGCGTACGCGGCCGGAAGCAGACCTAGCCTAGTGGCGTTCCAGTCCAATCCGGCACGCGCCACTCAGTCGCTGACGTCACGACGGCTTCGGCTGATACCACGACGCCGGGATACCCATAACTACTCCCGCGTAGATGGTTAGTGCGTATAGACCAAATGGCCAGACTCAGATCAAATACCCAGAACTCGTTAAGTGTGTTAAGTATCCGCGAACGCCGACCAGGGCCAGGCCCACCTCTCTCCTAGGTGGTCTCAACCTGCCCTGTCGCTCCGCCATAAAGTAACAATCGGGGGCCGTCAGGAACCCAGGCCCACCTCTACCGGGGTGGAGCCACCTGTCCTTTCAGCCCCCTCATCAGCATCACTTGCGGGTACTCCTCGAGCCGACCCGACTTTAGTCACCACATGTGTCATGTATATAATGTATATAGTATATACCCGTGATCACCGCCCAGGTGATCACGGCCCGATAGTATGGCACAGCAGACGGACAAGAATGTAGGGCCACTGATGGAAAACTAGCATCCTATACTAAGCAGTAGGATAGCAGGTAAGGGAAACAACTGTAGCAACAATGACAGGCTATGCAACAGAATAGGATTAATCGAAAGCAGTAACATGCTACACTACTCTAATGCAAGTAGTAGAGAGTAGAGTAGGCGATATCTGGTGATCAAAGGGGGGGCTTGCCTGGTTGCTCAGACAAGAAGGAGGGGTCATCGGTGACGTAGTCGACCACAGGGGCATCAGCATCGTCACGGGGTCTACCGAAGAGAAGAGGGGGGGAGAAACAGTAAATACATAGCAAGCAAGTGCATAACAGGACAACAGGCAGAGCTAGACGTGTTCTAACACGGTATGAGGTGATACCGGTGAAGGGGGGAAACATCCGGGAAAATATCCCCGGTGTTTCACGTTTTCGGACAGACGAACCGGAGGTGAAATGTTGCAGGTTCAATAGGTTAGGGATGTGTGGTGGACGAACGGGCTGCGTATCCGGATTCGTCTCGTCGTTCTGAGCAACTTTCATGTAGAAAACATTTTCATCCGAGTTACAGTTTAAAAGATATGAATTTTCAAAGATTATTTGAATTTCTGGAATTTATTTATTAATTAAATTAAATTCGAATTATCCAAAACAGTAATGGTGACGTCAGCATGTTGTATGTGTGACATCAGCAGTCAACTGTGCGCTGACCATGTCACCCTGACATGTGGGGCCCACATGTCAGCCTCTGTAGCTAATTAACTGGGTTAATTTAAACAAAACAACAACAAAAAACTTAATTAGATTGTGGGCCCTACTAGTCAGTGTCTGATTAGGGATTAGTTTAACTAACTAATTTAACTAAGTGATTAATTAGTATTTTTATTTTTTATTTTTTTAAAAGGCTTTATTGGTGGGCCCCGTATGTCAGCTGCTGGGATTGGCCCAGTCTGCATCGACCGAAGTCAACGGGTCAAAGGTGGGGCCCAGGGGCCCGCTGGTCAGTGACCCTGGGGGTGGGCCCCAGGCGCCACGTCGGACGCCGGCGGGAGGGCACTCCGGCGAGCCCGTACACGGCGGCGAGCCTCGGCCGTGGCCGGAATTCGGCCACAGGGGTCCGTTTCACGCGCGCTTGGTCGCGTTCGAACGGCCAAGACGATCCGCGCCGGATGGTGGTAGTGGTTCGTCCGGAGGTGGCCGGAAACGGCATCGGCGGTGAGCTTAGCGGCGGCCGGAGTTCGGGCTTGCACGGGCATGGGGCTGCGGCTCAAATTCGAGCAAGCGAAGCAGCTAGGTGGCGTCTACGGACCACCACGAGCACACTTGTGTGCTCGATTTGGCCCAGGTCATGCGCTGTCCACGACGGCGACATGGCCGGAGGCAGGGAGCTTGCGGTCATGGCGGACCTACGCCCTAGAGGACGAAAGAGCCGGCGAGTATAAGGGGGAAAGGTGCGGGGGCTCACGACGGTCGCAGAGTAGGGGACGGCGAGGCCGGGGACGACTTGGTCGCAGCGAATCGACGAGGAGTAGCTCCGGGCACCGAGGACGAAGACGGGATGATGGCGACGAGTTGGGGCAGCGAGGCGACGAGGAAGTAGGGTCAGGGGCGCCGTAGTGGTGCTCCTCGGCTCGGCTCGTAGTCGAAGGCGACGAGGCGGAGGGCGGCGAAGGCCCTGGCACGGTCCTAGGTGACGGGGACGGCGGAGAGCTCGTCGGCGTCGGCGGTCATGGCGGTGGTGCGGTGGCGCGGTGGATCTGGAGAACGAAAGCGGCGCGAGGAGGGAAATGGATGGGGACGCCAGGGGGATTGGAGAGGGGATCGAGGAGTCGGGGCGTGGCAGCCTTATCCTCTCGCGGGGTTCATCGCCGGCGAGGGGGTTCGGCGGCGACCAGCCTCCTGTAGCGACGGGGTCGGGGGAACAGAGAACCGACCGGGGAGGGGGAGTGGGCCGGCTAGGGTGGGTCGACTGCCAGCTGGGCCGAGGCCCAGCGGGGAGGGGGGTTCTTTTCCTTTTCTTTTCTTTTTTTTATTTGTAGTTTCTTTTATTTTCTTGTTTTACAAAAATTTACCACTAGTGCCTAAATTTGTATTTATCAACAAACTACTGTGAGATTAATCCTTAACCCATAATAAAATAGTTTTAGCATTTTATAAATTCAATAGGCATTTGTTTAATTGTTTTCACTATTGTTTTAATTGTTTTAGAGCCTTTAAACATTTTGTCAAAGCTTGGTTTCTCCACCATAATTACTTACGATTTATTTGTGACTTTTAGAACATTTTAGTTTTGACATTTGAAAAGTTTTATTGTTTGCTATATTTTGAATTGATTTTTGAATCGATTTTGAACTAACGAAGGATTAGAAACAGTAACGGAAGTGACGTGGCATCATTAGCAGAGTTTTACTGTAGCTTGATTATCCGGGCGTCACAATTCTCCTCCACTACAAGAAATCTCGTCCCGACATTTAAGAGGGGAGTAAGGGGGGGAAGGTTTGGTAACGAATCTAGCGGGTCTTCTCATCCTGGCTTGCTCTTCTCGAAGAGGCTGGTCCAATACATTGATGTCTTCATTCTGCTGTTTCAGGTCATCATGATAAAGTTGTCGTCCTTTCTTCGGGAACTCCATCGTACTTACGACAGAGTAAGGGGGTATTCTGGAAGAACGGACTTCTGCAGGGTTTACTATCTGGTCAATATCATCGGGGAAGGTGGCGGAAAGTATCTCTCGAATTGCAACTTAAGAAATTATCGAGAGCAAAGTAAGAAGGTACAGAAATAGAAGTTTTCAAGCGCATAGGCAATCGTTCGTTGCCTGAAACAAAGTGTTGAAGGGGTTTAGAGCAATGTGAATAAGCATTGCATCTAATACGAGTATAGATCACTAGGCAGGTGGCCCGTGAATTACATACAAAGTCAAGAGCGAGGAATAACTCTGACAACACGGTGTACAGGAGAGTCAGTTTTCGATCCTGTGGAACTGTGGGTTATGGGCCCACCATGTGGGTTAAAAGTAGGAAGGGCGGTGACATCTTCCACGATCATGATAGCAAGGCATGTCAGAGGGTAGCCTGTCAGTTATATGTCAGCAACATCGTCGGTACCAAGGGTGAGGGACGAAGAGAACCATTTTCCTGCTCGTTGAAACGAGGCGGACCATTAGGCAAAGTTCTCGTCCATCGGTGGTTACCGAAATGTCACCAACAATAATAACAGGGTCTTACTGACAGAGTTGTACACCGAGGGGTTTACATAAGCAGGAGAATATTACTACTTAGATCATATAGATCACCAGAAAGGTTAAACCAAACAATGGAAAGGAAAATATGATTATTAGATTAAACAGAAGAATGGAAAGGAAAATGTGTTTAAACACATATTTCAAGGTTATGTCCTTCCCAAGGACAAGCTGAGCATGATATTCATGACAGGATATAATGTAGAAAACTCTTTAGGTAGGGGAGAGAAATTTCATGACATTACCCATACAACGGTGTTTGGATAATTGAGCAGGAAACATTTAGCATTGGGCTTCAAATGTTCCTGTTTTAAAATCGGAGTACCATAGACATGCTTCGAGATAGCATTGACATGGTCAACAGGGGAAGATCAGACTTTGGAAACAAAAAGGATCCATCAGGAACAACTTATAGAATAAGTCTTACAATTTCCTCATGGAAGAACAGCTAACCCTGCTAAAAGGAAAAACTTATAACAATAGGGCCTCCCGCCAGGTGTGCTGGGTATCATCACCTTACCGGGTCATAAATAGGCCAATGTTATAACTCTTGGAAATATGTTCCAACCATCATATCAGACCGAGATTCAGATCTGATTGGTGTCAGGATAACTCAGACTTAGGAGGCCTGAGAAGAAAAGGTGCAACACAAATTGTCGAAACAACATCGAAGATTCTCGGGAGATGAACTATGGAAGCGAGTTCCGAACAAGGGTTCATAATTAAATCAAGGAGAGGTGAGGAGGTGACTGCTTGACTCAGCGACAATCCATTGAGATTTCCAAAAGATGGATTTCCACCACTAGGTGAACAAGGAGATAACATTAACTAGATCGAATGACTTAATGATGTATGCTCGAGGAAAACATACACAGTTAAACATTGGTTGAAATGTGCACCCGAAATATGGGCTAGGTAGCACAATCAATGTTCGAATGATGATTCATTAAGCCATAGACGTAGAATGAAGCTATAGACCAATAACTTCAAAGCAATAGGGTTGCTAGAAGTTTAGAATTTACACATCACAGATCATTGGTCGGTATTCCTTTTAGAAACAACACGGGGACCAAGAAAGAATGGTGATGGGGAGAAGTATCACTGTACCGAGATGTCATACGAGGTGGTGAAATTCTTACGACATACTTGACGTATAATTTGGTAATACTCTAGGGTAGAACATATCATAAGCTAGATAGCAGGGAAAACAAGGTACAACACAAAACACGCACAAGTTTGTGTTGAATGGAAGGCAATAAAATGGTCGATGATAAAACAAATCATCGAGGGCAAGGATGGTATTTCTCATCCAGAATCCGATAGATATCTTGGAAGAGCTCAGAATGTTGATGGTGATTACGACATTTCGTTGTCGAGGGGATCCACGAAGAAGCAATTGATCAGCGACTGCATCAAGAAAAAGGACTGATGCAACAAAACATTATTGGAGCCACGGATACTACACAAACTCGGGGCAAGTTTGTTGTTCGAGGTGAAACGATATGACGAGGAAAATCGACGTAAGCTTAGCTCAGCGTCGAAGGTGGTGCTCCGGGAATAAAGACCAGGTAGCACAGTTAAAATCGGCACGATAATAACATAGCCGAGCAGGCTAGGGATGACGTGATCGAGTACGAACTCGTAAACAAAGGAGATTATTAAGAGTTGTTTAATCATGATGCGGACTCGATTCAGTTATCGATGTCCTTGAGTGTTTAATAACTCGGAGCCCGTGAAAAATTGGAATCCATGAGAATGTAATACTTGATGGAGAACTCATAAGAAGTTATGCAGTTCCGTGATAATCTCGAGATACCAGGGGGTAATACTCGACGACAAACCAAAGTAGAGGTTGGACTGGGGTATTGCTCTTACAGAAGACAAGTGCTTAAACTTGTACGAGAAATGGTATTTAAAGGAGAACATGGTCGGAACGACGTCCACGGATACCAGATGAACTTATTACAAGGGGACAATTATTTTAAGAGAAGCTTCCATGATAAGGTATACATCGTGTCCATGGGCATGAACACAAAGTTCAAGGTCGACTCCCACTTCTTCAATGCATAACCTTTCATTCACTGCTCTATTAAAATAATTTTGAGTGCGAAGACCTACCTGGTGAATTACCAGAGGAGTATGAACCTTGGGAAACTTTCGGGTTCACACAGATTAAGGAAGACATAGGTTCAATCCATCGGGGCATCTTAGGAACATATACCACAAACTTTGGAGTAAATATTACAAGCTCGAAAGAAGAGCATTGTTCAAAATCAGATGATACAATTTACCAAAGGCATTATATACCCATGGAAAGGCTCACAAGGTTATTCAATAGGAAGGACACTGTCGGATAAAATCCAACAAAGGAACCGATGGTCCACAAAGGATCTGATGTGAGCATCAGTACTCAACCAGAGGAAGAAGAATGCCAGGAGATCTGATTATAGAAACAACTGACTAACTCAAAGTTCAAATGCAAAAGAATTATGATTTCCAACTCAGGGGGGGTCAGAAGCAACGCTCTGATCAAGGATGGATAAGTTGAGTAGGCTTAGGGGTACAATCGATGGCAATTTGATAGGTCGAGATCCAGCTCACGTTTAAAATGACGTTTGAGCCGGAAGAATGAATTCTAGGATATGATTGAGGATTGCGAGCATTCACAACAAATTGAATCAACGGACTCAAAATGATAATGACAAGAGATGCCAATAAGATTACGAGTCTTATGGGATTAACCATAATGCAAGCAAACAAGAATTTCGAGAGCAATAGGCTCCTGAGGATTTTCGGAAGATCGAATAGTATTTTGAACACTTTTGTGAAATACTTGAATCAACTGGGGATGACCGGATACTCGGTAAGTGCTAGAAATTATCCGTAGTGGTATTCATGTGGCAAAGAACAGCAAGGCAGTAAGCTCAAACGATTCTCGGAGCAGCAAAGAGAATTTCGGGGTATCTTGTAATAACAAGATCAACTGGGAAACATTGTATGAGTGGCGAGTATACGTGGTTATCCATAGGAGTTTATCGATGAAAGGGAATTGCAAAAGCGATGAACACAAGTTCTCGGGTTATCAGCGGAGAGTATCTTCAGGGTCTTCACGTGCAGCAGACGATCATCAGTAATAAGGGGCTCTCCGGGTGAAAGTGATAACGAGATCCTAATGTTAGATTTAGTAAAATTCACTTAACCCGAATAGAAGAGAGATCAGAGTCCCAGAGTATAGACAAGGAGTAAAAGATCCTAATACCACCCAATGGCGACGTGGGCCCGTAAGACACACAGCCATGTTAGTAAAAGTCTTGTAATGTCTAGACTCGACTTCGGCCAAGGAGTGTGGAAAGGGGGATTCCTACAGGCAGTTGGCTCTGATACCAACTTGTGACGCCCCCGATTTGACCGTACACTAATCATGCACGCAAATGTGTACGATCAAGACCAGGGACTCACGGGAAGATATCACAACACAACTCTAAAACATAAATAAGTCATACAAGCATCATAATACAAGCCAGGGGCCTCGAGGGCTCGAATACAAGTGCTCGATCATAGACGAGTCAGCGGAAGCAATAATATCTGGGTACAGACATAAGTTAAACAAGTTTGCCTTAAGAAGGCTAGCACAAAAGTAGCAACGATCGAAAAGGCAAGGCCTCCTGCCCGGGACCTCCTAACTACTCCTCGAAGCCGAACTCCATGTAGAATCATCCTCGGGATCTCTAGCTCCTGGACTCCAGCATCTGGTTGCGACAATCAGGTATAGAAAGGGGAAAAGAGGGGGAAAAGCAACCGTGAGTACTCATCCAAAGTACTCGCAAGCAAGGAGCTACACTACATATGCATGGGTATATGTGTAAAGGGGCATATCAGTGGACTGAACTGCAGAATGCCAGAATAAAAGGGGGATAGCTAGTCCTGTCGAAGACTACGCTTCTGGTCATCTTCATCTTGCAGCATGTAGAAGAGAGTAGATTGAAGGCCTCCAAGTAGCATCGCATAGCATAATCCTACCCGGCGATCCCCTCCTCGTCGCCCTGTTAGAGAGCGATCACCGGGTTGTATCTGGCACTTGGAAGGGTGTATTTTATTCAGTATCCAGTTCTAGTTGTCATAAGGTCAAGGTACAACTCCGGGTCGTCCTTTTACCGAGGGACACGGCTATTCGAATAGATAAACTTCCCTGCAGGGGTGCACCACATAACCCAACACGCTCGATCCCATTTGGCCGGACACACTTTTTTGGGTCATGCCCGGCCTCGTAAGATCAACGCGTCGCAGCCCCACCTAAGCACAACAGAGAGGTCAGCACGCCGGTCTAATCCTAAGCGCGCAGGGGTCTGGGCCCATCGCCCTATGCACACCTGCACGTTGCGTACGCGGCCGGAAGCAGACCTAGCCTAGTGGCGTTCTAGTCCAATCCGGCGCGCGCCACTCAGTCGCTGACGTCACGAAGGCTTCGGCTGATACCACAACGCCGGGATACCCATAACTACTCCCGCGTAGATGGTTAGTGCGTATAGACCAAATGGCCAGACTCAGATCAAATACCCAGAACTCGTTAAGTGTGTTAAGTATCCGCGAACGCCGACCAGGGCCAGGCCCACCTCTCTCCTAGGTGGTCTCAACCTGCCCTGTCGCTCCGCCATAAAGTAACAGTCGGGGGCCGTCAGGAACCCAGGCCCACCTCTACCGGGGTGGAGCCACCTGTCCTTTCAGCCCCCTCATCAGCATCACTTGCGGGTACTCCTCGAGCCGACCCGACTTTAGTCACCACATGTGTCATGTATATAATGTATATAGTATATACCCGTGATCACCGCCCAGGTGATCACGGCCCGATAGTATGGCACAGCAGACGGACAAGAATGTAGGGCCACTGATGGAAAACTAGCATCCTATACTAAGCAGTAGGATAGCAGGTAAGGGAAACAACTGTAGCAACAATGACAGGCTATGCAACAGAATAGGATTAATCGAAAGCAGTAACATGCTACACTAATCTAATGCAAGTAGTAGAGAGTAGAGTAGGCGATATCTGGTGATCAAAGGGGGGGCTTGCCTGGTTGCTCAGACAAGAAGGAGGGGTCATCGGTGACGTAGTCGACCACAGGGGCATCAGCATCGTCACGGGGTCTACCGAAGAGAAGAGGGGGGGGGGGGGGAGAAACAGTAAATACATAGCAAGCAAGTGCATAACAGGACAACAGGCAGAGCTAGACGTGTTCTAACACGGTATGAGGTGATACCGGTGAAGGGGGGAAACATCCGGGAAAATATCCCCGGTGTTTCACGTTTTCGGACAGACGAACCGGAGGTGAAATGTTGCAGGTTCAATAGGTTAGGGATGTGTGGTGGACGAACGGGCTGCATATCCGGATTCGTCTCGTCGTTCTGAGCAACTTTCATGTAGAAAACATTTCATCCGAGTTACGGTTTAAAAGATATGAATTTTCAAAGATTATTTGAATTTCTGGAATTTATTTATTTATTAAATTAAATTCGAATTATCCAAAACAGTAATGGTGACATCAGCATGTCGTATGTGTGACATCAGCAGTCAACTGTGCGCTGACCATGTCACCCTGACATGTGGGGCCCACATGTCAGCCTCTGTAGCTAATTAACTGGGTTAATTTAAACAAAACAACAACAAAAAACTTAATTAGATTGTGGGCCCTACTAGTCAGTGTCTGATTAGGGATTAGTTTAACTAACTAATTTAACTAACTGATTAATTAGTATTTTTATTTTTTATTTTTTTTAAAGGCTTTATTGGTGGGCCCCGTATGTCAGCTGCTGGGATTGGCCCAGGCAGCATCGACCGAAGTCAACGGGTCAAAGGTGGGGCCCAGGGGCCCGCTGGTCAGTGACCCTGGGGTGGGCCCCAGGCGCCACGTCGGACGCCGGCGGGAGGGCACTCCGGCGAGCCCGTACACGGCGGCGAGCCTCGGCCGTGGCCGGAATTCAGCCACAGGGGTCCGTTTCACGCGCGCTTGGTCGCGTTCGAACGGCCAAGACGATCCGCGCCGGATGGTGGTAGTGGTTCGTCCGGAGGTGGCCGGAAACGGCATCGGCGGTGAGCTTAGCGGCGGCCGGAGTTCGGGCTTGCACGGGCATGGGGCTGCGGCTCGAATTCGAGCAAGCGAAGCAGCTAGGTGGCGTCTACGGACCACCACGAGCACACTTGTGTGCTCGATTTGGCCCAGGTCATGCGCTGTCCACGACGGCGACATGGCCGGAGGCAGGGAGCTTGCGGTCATGGCGGACCTACGCCCTAGATGACGAAAGAGCCGGCGAGTATAAGGGGGAAAGGTGCGGGGGCTCACGACGGCCGCAGAGTAGGGGACGGCGAGGCCGGGGACGACTTGGTCGCAGCGAATCGACGAGGAGTAGCTCCGGGCACCGAGGACGAAGACGGGATGATGGCGACGAGTTGGGGCAGCGAGGCGACGAGGAAGTAGGGTCAGGGGCGCCGTAGTGGTGCTCCTTGGCTCGGCTCGTAGTCGAAGGCGACGAGGCGGAGGGCGGCGAAGGCCCTGGCACGGTCCTAGGTGACGGGGACGGCGGAGAGCTCGTCGGCGTCGGCGGTCATGGCGGTGGTGCGGTGGCGCGGTGGCTCTGGAGAGCGAAAGCGGCGCGAGGAGGGAAATGGATGGGGACGCCAGGGGGATTGGAGAGGGGATCGAGGAGTCGGGGCGTGGCAGCCTTATCCTCTCGCGGGGTTCATCGCCGGCGAGGGGGTTCGGCGGCGACCAGCCTCCTATAGCGATGGGGTCGGGGGAACAGAGAACCGACCGGGGAGGGGGAGTGGGCCGGCTAGGGTGGGTCGACGGCTAGCTGGGCCGAGGCCCAGCGGGGAGGGGGGTTCTTTTCCTTTTCTTTTCTTTTTTTTATTTGTAGTTTCTTTTATTTTCTTGTTTTACAAAAATTTACCACTAGTGCCTAAATTTGTATTTATCAACAAACTACTGTGAGATTAATCCTTAACCCATAATAAAATAGTTTTAGCATTTTATAAATTCAATAGGCATTTGTTTAATTGTTTTCACTATTGTTTTAATTGTTTTAGAGCCTTTAAACATTTTGTCAAAGCTTGGTTTCTCCACCATAATTACTTACGATTTATTTGTCACTTTTAGAACATTTTAGTTTTGACATTTGAAAAGTTTTATTGTTTGCTATATTTTGAATTGATTTTTGAATCGGTTTTGAACTAACGAAGGATTAGAAACAGTAACGGAAGTGACGTGGCATCATTAGCAGAGTTTTACTGTAGCTTGATTATCCGGGCGTCACACCCTCCATGGACTCGCGCAACCATTACCCTTCGTGCGTTGAAGTCTCCATCAACGTGGATGTACGATAGCACCACCTATCGGAACCACGGATAAAAAATCTCCGTGTCAACATTGCGTTTGCTCCCTCAATCTCATCCCCTTTACCTTCATATGCAATTGTTTTACATTCCACTGCTCTACTCTTAGAATTGCATGTGTAGGTTGATTGCTTGACTTGTGCTAAGTTGCTAAAATCTGCCAAGAACTAAAATTGGGAAAAGGCTAGATTTTTATTTGGTCAAGTAGTCTAATCACCCCCCCTCTAGACATACTTTCAATCCTACAAGTGGTATTAGAGCTTTGGTCTCCATTTGCTTTGATTTCCATAGCTTTTGGTGGTCATAGCCTTGGTTTCACAACCTAGGAGAGTATGGCGTCTAGCGAGGGAAATTACCACCGTAGAGGTCCTTACTTTGATGGTACACATTTTGCTAGTTGGAAGCATAAGATGAAAATGCAGATTCTTGGACATAACCCCGCCGTTTGAGCTATTGTGTGTATTTGCTTGCAAGGTGAATTCTTTGATAGGAGAGAACCAAACCATGAAGCTACCGCGGAAGAGTTGAAGATGCTACAATACAATGCTCAAGCTTGTGATATTCTCTTCAACGGATTGTGCCCCGAATAATTCAACAAAATTAGCCGCCTTGAGAATGCAAAGGAAATTTTGGATACTTTGATAGATATGCACGAAGGAACCGACTCCGTCAAGAAATCCAAATTGGATGTGCTTCAAAGTCAACTTGACAAGTTCAAAATGAAGGATGGTGAAGGTGTCACCGAAATGTACTCTAGGCTTGCTCTCATCACAAATGAGATTGCCGGCTTAGGAAGTGAAGAGATGACCGACAAATTCATCATCAAGAAGATCCTAAGAGCCTTGGATGGAAAATATGATACCGTGTGCACATTGATCCAAATGATGCCTAATTACAAAGATCTCAAGCCAACGTAAGTCATTGGAAGAATTGTTGCTCATGAGATGTCACTAAAGGATAAGGAAGAGTTTCACAACAAGTCAAGTGGTGCTTACAAAGCCTCGTGTGATGCTCCCACATCATCAAGTGAGAAGCAAACCTTCAATGAAGAATTGAGCCTAATGGTAAAGAACTTCAACAAGTTCTACAAGAGTAGAAGCAAAGAAAGAAGTTCCAAGTCAAGGTCCTACAATGACAAAAGATCTTCTAGTCGTGAGCGAAATTGCTACAATTGTGGAAGACCCGGACACTACTCCAATGAGTGTACGACCCCCTACAAAAGAAGAGAAGATTCTCCCAAAAGAACAAGTAGAAGAGAAGAATCACCACCAAGAGAAAGGAGGAGTAGAGATGATCGTTATGAACGAAGACCCTCTCGGAGAAGCAAGGATTCGAAAAGGAAAGAAAAGTCATCAAGGAGCTACACAAAAAGAAGACATCAAGCTCATGTTGGTGAATGGGTATCCGGCTCTGACTCCGACAATCACTCCGAAAGAAGTTATCACTCCGACTCCGAATATACTCAAGATGAAGGTGTTGCCGGTCTAGCACTTGTGTCAACCAACTCCTACGATATATTTGACTCACCAAATGAAGGAATTGGAAGATGCTTCATGGCCAAAGGTCCAAAGATAACACATCCCGAGTATGTTGATTTCAATAGTGACGAAGATGATTTGCTAGGTGATGATGATTTACTTGTTGAGAACCCTAGTGATGAAAACTATGATGAAACGTCAATTAATCATGCTAATCAAGATAAAAACGAATGATGATGATAAGAAGTAGATTGAGCATCTAACTAAAGAACTAAACAATCTTAAGTTAGCTAATGAAACTACCTTGGAAAATCATCGAGAACTTTTAAAGACTCATGATAAGCTATGCTTTGAAAAGCTCAACCTTGAGCAAGAGCATGAGTTTTTAAAGGCAATCAATGATGATCTTCGCAAGAAAAGTTCTTCTTACATTGCCAAGCGTTTACTCTTGTATACTTACATGCCACAAGTTAAATCTAGCAACAAGTACAAGAAAATGGTTCATCTAGTAGTAACAACAATCATGCTAAATCCAATGTTGTTGCTTCTAGTAGTTCTCTTGATTCCACTAATGATTCTCTTAGCCAAGTTACACTTGAGCAAGAAAATAGCTTATTGAAGGGAATTATAGAGAAATGTGTTTACAAGAGCCTTGCCGGAAGTAAGCAATTTGAGGAAATTGTACAAGCAAGAAAGACACCGGAAGAATCAAGGTGTTGGTTTTGAACGGAAGTTCAATGCAAATGGAGTTGAGTGGGAAGAAGATCAATACCCCAAGATGAAGTTTGTTCCTCAACAAGAGAAGTATGATCCTACTTCTTTCAAAGGGACACAAGCTCAAGATGATCTTCCACCACAAGACCACAAGCAAAAAGGCAAGGACAAGCTTCAAGAGGAAATTGATGCATTTGAAGAAGCACCTAAGGCCTTGGTCAAGTGGGTTCCCAAGACTACATCAAGTTCTACCTCATCAAGTACAACTACAACTCCAAGGATTCCCATCAAGATGGTGTGGATCCAGAAGAAGAAGAACTAGAGAGTTCTTGAGGGTGACTCCGCCAACACTCTTCACTCTTATCATTTTGGCAATGAAAAGTGCAAACAACTTCCTTATCTTGCACTAGTTCAAGGAGTCACAAACCCTCTTGTTGGTAAGACAAGGGACAAGGTAACCTAATGCTTTCATGGACATCATCTTGTGTATGCATCAATATCCTTGTTTGTTCCTTGTGGGACTAACCCGTGTAGGTATTGAAAGTGCAACTCACTCCAATGGATTGCTCCAAATGATCTACATCAACATTGAGCATCCACATCTTCAACACCTACATGAAGTCATCATCGACAAAACCCAAGGTTAGTTCATCCCTCTTAGGGGGATATCACATCTAGGGGGAGCTTTACTCTAATCAAATGAGCTAAAGCAACTCCAAGGGTGTGAACACAACAATGCTCTAGGTAAAAGTGGAAACCCCACTTGTGCTTAAATGATGAGTATGACCTATGATCAAATGTTCTCATTTGACTCCTATGTCAATATACTCATATATAGATGACCTAGTCATCGCCAAATTGCTTGATTGATGCTAGAGTGTTTGTGCATGCTTTGTCACATATTTCATTTGCCATTTTATTGTGTGAGCATGTTGGTTGCATGTTTTACTCATTCGAGGACATCCATTTGTTGTTTTGATTGTTTGGCTCTTTCTCTTTTGCCAAATGGATGGACAAGAATGCCTAAGAACTCCCTCTAGCTATCTATGCTTTCCTCGTCTCAAACTCTATTCATGTTACATCACAAAGTTTGATCATGTCAGATTCGATCCACTCTGTGTGAGGAGCACTCGGAGTTCCCGATTCGTTATAGACTTAAACCTCCAAAACCTATTTGTGCATCTCGGTCTGACCGATTCATCCTTTTCGGTCGTACCGAGTCACTAAGTTAATCTAGGGTTTTTATCTCGGTGCAACCAATTAGAACTTTTTGGTCACACCGAGTTGCAATAACTGCTTGCAGTTTTGCATCTTGGTGCCACCGAGTCGTTCCACTCGGTCACACCGACAGGGTCAGGTTTTATATACCGACGGGCCAAATTTTCGAAATTTTTCCGAACCCTCTCGCCCACGCATAACCTGCTCCGCCTCTTCTGGTCTCCGGATCATCCTCTCGCCGCCAGCGACCTCCCGCCGCTGGTCTCCGCCGCCGTCAACGGAAATCTTCACCGCCATTGCCGCCGTAGCAAGTTTGTCGCCGAACTAGGGTACGAACTTGATCATTGTGCTAATCCCTAACTCCGATTCTTAGCACATTGCTTTGCCATGATTCTTGCCACGATTGAAATCATCCTGTCCAGCAAAAACGTCCTGTAGATTAGTTTTGATTTGAAAATTTAGGGTTAGGTCTCCGCCGAACTCATCTCGGACCGACCAAGTTGTAGAAATCGGTCTCACCGATTTTGGCACAGGCCAAAGCACACGCATTTTTGGTCCGACCGAAAATTGCAAATCGGTGTGACCGAGTTCGATTCTTTGTGAAACCCTAGCAGTCTCGGTACCACCGAACTGTGACTCGGTCCGACCGAGTTCACTAGTTTAGGTTCCAAAAGCTGCTTCGGTATCACCGAGTTTACAAATCGGTAGATCCGAAATGCTTTTTGTGAAGAACTAAAACTAAGTTTTTAAGTCATCCTTTTTGCAAAACTCCTGTACTTTGTGATGCTCATCTACTCTACCTCATCTATAACCTATTCACAGGGTCTGCTGTCAGAGTATTTGCAGAGATGTCTGACCAAAGTGACAGCCAGAACAAGTCAGAAGAGCAGGTTCAGTTGAGTGAGGGCACTAGTCCCTAAGGCAGCTATGATGAAGGCAGCAGGAGCACTCCAAGCAATCTGCCAAAGGCTGCCACAAGAACCAGGAAGAAGAGGAATTCTGACTCTGAAGATGAAGATTATGTGGCTGTTGAGGATGAAGCCACTTCAAAGAAGAAAGTGCTGAAGAAAGAGTGTGGCTCAGCTGCTGCAACCAAGCCAGGTCTGAAAACAAAGGTTCCAGCAAGAAGAGTTCCAATGTTAAAAGCCAGAGCCTCCACTCAAGAAACAATGGAGTTCACTCTTGAACCCAAGGAAACTGGAGATGGCAAGAAGAGAAAAGAAAGGGTCAAGAAGACCATGCCAGAGTTATTGGGAAGCCATCAATGATGAGAGATTCTGAAGAAGAAGAGGAAGAGGATGCTGCACCAGCACCCAAAGCTCAAAAGCTTATGGGAGATGCAATCAAAGCAGGGGCTGCTCCATCAAAGCCCAAAACTGCTCCCAAGGCTGCTGCTCCAGCTCCAAAGCCAAAACCCAAAAGGAGCACTAGGAACATACCTGCTGAAGAGAAGAACAAGGCCCCAGTGCCTCAAGCTGCTGAAGAAGAAGAAGATGATTCTGTTGTGTTGAGGAAGCTAAAGCCCAAGATCCCAGACCACACTGATGCACACCCAGTTGTAGAGAATATGAAGATCGGGAAGGATCCAGGATTGAGACTATGGAGAGAGTCTGATCCCTATGCTATCAGGAGAATGACTGTTGTGGACTACAAATTCCATACTAAGGAACAGCATGACTTCTATGAGACTATTTTGCTTGACAAGAAGCCCATTGTGTGTGATATGAGATGTGTTGACTGGGAATTCATCAAGTAAAATGAGGATCACTTCCCTGGTGTGCTTGATAGCTTTAAGGCATGTGGAGTGGATAAATTTGTTGCCCAGAAGATCACCAAGTGGAATGATGAACTCATCATGCAGTTTTACTCCACTGCCCACTTCTATCCAGATGGAAGGATTGTATGGATGTCTAAGGGTACTAGGTACCAATCTACAGTTGATGAGTGAGCCAAGCTCATAAATGCTCCCGAGGAACATGAGGATGACTTGGACATTTATGCAGAGAAGAAGAAAGACCACAACACTATGGCTAACATGTATAAGGAGATCCCAGATGCTGCCTTGGATACACACAAGTTTGGATCTGTCCACTACCTGTTGTCTGGTCTGCCAGCAATCAACTGGATCTTAAGGCACACACTGCTACCCAAGTCAGGTGATCACAAGATGATTAGAGGGCATGCCATCAACTTGCTGCACATATTTGATGTCCCACAGAAGTTCAAGGTTATGAGCCTGATTGTTGAGACAATCAAGAGGACTGCTGTTGACCAGAAGAGAAGTTGTGGGTATGCCCCACACATTCAGGAGCTAATCAACTCAAAGATGGGAAAAGGCAAGTACATCTTGGATAAGGAGCACCTACCCATCTATCCTGAATTTGAACATAACACTGTTGTGATGAATGAGAATGAACCATCTTTAGCTCAAGCACATGAAAAGAGAGAGAAAGCTAAGGCAGAGAAGGCTGCAAAGATGCCAACTGTGGAAGAGGCATCTCAAGTATTCTTGAAGAGCAAGCAGGACCAGCTAGGATATCTGATCCAGTCCACCCTGAGGATTGAGAAGGGATTGGCCACCCTGACCAAGAACCAGGAGAGCTTGGAAAGGATTATTGAGACAAAATTCTATGACCTTGATGTCAAGGTAACAGAGATCCAAACTGCAGTTGAGCAACTTCAGGAGGAAGCAGAGGAGAAGAAGGGCAAGTCTACCACAGATGCTCTTGCCAAAGTGCCCAGAGGACAGAGATCTGTTGCAGTGCCAGTGACTGACACCAGACCTACAACATCAGCACCAGCAGCTACAGCTCCAGTTCCACCTCCAGCAGCTACTCCACCAGCTCCAGCTACTTCACCAGAAGCCTTCGTCCTTGGAGTTCTCTCAACACCACCTCCCGAAGATCGAGCCTGAGAGTCGTTTAGCACTATACATTTTTAAAACTTTTTGGTAACTTGTTGCCAAAGGGGAGAAAAATGTATAGATCATAGGCTTCGAGAGAGAGAGTGTTGGTTTTTTATCTCTCTTTGCACTTATTTGGTTTGATTTGAAACTTTATTGCGTGCTTGTGTGAGCTACTTGTGACATACTTGTTTGATCATGTGTTTGATCATATGCTACCCTTTATGCTTGTTGGATGATATTATCTCTTATATTCTAGATGATCATTCACTTGTTTTGGTGATGAGTTCATGCTTTAACTTCTATCATTTTGAGCGCTCCACCAGGATGTATGTGACATGGAAGAGTAACCCATGATCCTAATCGATTGGGTATTTGCATTCAAAAGCAAACATTAAATAATGCACAAATTTACGGGGAGCTCTTGCTTATCACATACTTCTCAAAGCGACGATGTTTTTCAATCTTACTTATCATTTGTCGAAGCTTTGATCTATATGTTGTCATCAATTACCAAAAAGGGGGAGATTGAAAGTGCAACTATCCCTGGGTGGTTTTGATAATTCCTAACAACATATAGCTCATTGAGCTAATGCTATTTCAAGATAGATATTTCAGGAAAGCTCAATGATTGGCATGGCATGGATTAGAAAGTGGACCCTTCAAAATGCTACAGACAAAAGATTGGCTCAAGCTCAAAGCACAAGACTCTACATTTTCTATTTCAGTGATCCAAGATCACATTGAGTCTTTAGGAAAAGCCAATACTATTAAGAAGGGATGAGGTGTTGCTTAATGAGGTTCTTGCTCAAAATGCTTAGTGATATGCTCCAAAACCCTCCACTAGTTTCTCATATCCACATATGTCCCAAACCAATAGTCAAACTCGGCCCCACCGATTCTTTCCATCCGGCGCCACCGAGTTCAATTGACATAGCCACTGCCAGAAACCCTAGTCTTTTCGGTCTCACCGATAGGGATCTCAGTCTCACCGAGATGGGATTGTAATCTCTCTATTTCCCTTCGTAACGTTTCGGTCAAACCGAGATGAGCGATCGGTCCCACCGAGATTGCAATGCAAACACTCTGTTTCCTTTTCATAACGTTTCGGTCCCACCGAGATGAGCGAATCGGTCCCACCGAGTTTGCCTGACCAACTCTCTGTTTGATTATTACCAAAATCGGTCCCACGGAGTTTGTGTAATCGGTCACACCAAGATTACGTTATGCCCTAACCCTAATGATATCGGTCCCACCGAGTTGACACGTCGGTCCCACCGAAACACCTAACGGTCACATTATGAACCAATTCAGTCTGACCGAGTTCTCTAATTCAGTCCCACCGAGTTTGGTGATTTGTGTGTAACGGTTAGATTTTGTGTGGAGGGTATATATACCCCTCCACCCACTCTTCATTCGTGGAGAGAGCCATCAGAACATGCCTACACTTCCAATACATATTTTCTGAGAGAGAACCACCTACACTTGTGTTGAGGTCAAGATATTCCATTCCAACCACATAAATCTTGATCTCTAGCCTTCCCCAAGTTGCTTTCCACTCAAATCTTCTTTCTACCAAATCCAATCCTTTGAGAGGGAGTTGAGTGTTGGGGAGACTATCATTTGAAGCACAAGAGCAAGGAGTTCATCATCAACACACCATTTGTTACTTCTTGGAGAGTGGTGTCTCCTAGATTGGCTAGGTGTCACTTGGGAGCCTCCGACAAGATTGTGGAGTTGAACCAAGGAGTTTGTAAGGGCAAGGAGATCGCCTACTTCGTGAAGATCTACCCTAGTGAGGCAAGTCCTTCGTGGGCGACGGCCATGGTGGGATAGACAAGGTTGCTTCTTCGTGGACGCTTCGTGGGTGGAGCCCTCCGTGGACTCGCGCAACATTACCCTTCGTGGGTTGAAGTCTCTATCAACGTGGATGTACGATAGCACCACCTATCGGAACCACGGATAAAAAATCTCCGTGTCAACATTGCGTTTGCTCCCTCAATCTCATGCCCACCTTCATATGCAATTATTTTACATTTCGCTGCTATACTCTTAGAATTGCATGTGTAGGTTGATTGCTTGACTTGTGCTAAGTTGCTAAAATCTGCCAAGAACTAAAATTGGGAAAAGGCTAGATTATTATTTGGTCAAGTAGTCTAATCACCCCCCTCTAGACATACTTTCGATCCTACAACGAGGAAGAGGAGGCATCTGAGGAGTCTGAATCTGGTGTGGCGAGCCTAGCTCTCGCTACTGCGTTTGTCAGCAAATCCATCTTCAACTCTGAAGAAAATGGCTTCACCAACAAAGCTGATGAAGGCGATGATGACTACGCTCCCACCTATTGCTTCATGGCAAAGGGTGCTAAGGTACTCAAATATCCCTCCTCTAAATCAAGTGAGGATGAATCTGATGAAAACCTCAAGCCAAACTACTCTAAACTTGCTAAGATTGCTGTGAAACAACAAAAGGCTTTTGAAAAGGTTCAAAACATGCTAGACAAAAGTGATGATATGTTGGGTGAAGAAATGGATCGCATGAAAACCTTGACTGAAAATCTTCAGAGACTTCAGTATAGGTTTGACAATGTTCAAAGTCATTATAACACTCTCTTATCTGATCATGAGAAGCTTTCTTATGAATTTCTTCAAAGAAACCAAGATCTTGAAAAGCTAAGAGTGAGTTATGAAGATCTTCAGAAGGAGCGCGATTCATTGCTCAACAAATCAGCGCTGCTCAGGAAAAATTTGTTCCTCCATGTTTGAAGTGCATTGAATGTGAATCTGCTAATTCTTCACCTGAATGTTCCAATGCTTCTAATGCTACAAATTCTTCACCTGTCTCTGCTATCACTAATTTCTCATCCGAGGACACTGCTAGTATCACTGATGATGCAGGGCTGAAGGAATTGTACATGACAGGCATGTACAAAAGCCTAAAAGGGCATCAGGCTCTTTGTGATGTGCTTAAAAAGCAGATCCTCAACAGGAACCCTAGGAAAGAGGGTATTGCCTTTGAGAGGAAACTCAACGCTGATGGGACTTACTGGAAGCCTGAGCAGTACCCCAAAACCTCATGGGTTGCTAGAAAGGGACCTCCAGTAGATCCATCTACTTTATCAGGCTTTACATGTGAATCTCCTCATTTTTCTGATGAGTCATTTGACTCCAACTATAAACTGTTCAAAAATCAGAATGGTGACGTATTTGCTAGATATGTTGGCACTAACTGCAGGAACGGTTCCCCTATGAAGAAAATCTGGGTTCCCAAAAGGTGCCTTGAAAGTCTTCAGGTGAATGTCATCATGACACCACCTGTGAAGAATAGGAACCCCAGATCAAATTCTTCGTATGGACCAAATTCTTCATATGGATCCAAGTCCTCATACGGACCAAATTCCTCACGTGGATCAACTTCCTCAAAAGGATCAAAGTCCTCACATGAATATCATCGTGCTAACACTTCTGTTTCGCATGGAAGCTCTAAGGGCTATGAATATGAGCATTATTCTTCTAACCATTATGTTCATAAGTCCTCGAAGAATTTCTCTGCTTATTCATATGCTTACCCTAACCCCTCTCATGCGAAACGAAGTGGACTGGTTTCAATGCCACAGTTCTCTTATGGAGCTCGCAGAATGATGAACTCTTTGCCATCCCTTCAGATGTGGGTGGTGAAGAAAAAGAACTAATGTCTTATGCAGGGCCAGGTCTCCAAACGTACTTGAACGTCTGAGGAATTTGCTGGAGACCTGAAAAATTGCCTGAATGGACACTGGCTAATCATGAAGAAATGAATCCTCATTTCTCACATCCTCATACTGCCTTATCTGTTTTACTGCTTGATGAAATTGATCTGATGAATTTGATGTCATATTCTTCACTGATGAAGTATATGAGTTCGTAAGTTGCACTAATTCATCTGCAACCCAAAGCCAATGAGTGGGTCCTCGATAGTGGATGTACAAATCACATGACTGGTGACAAGAATCTATTGATGGATGTTCCCTTATCTCCATCGCATTTGAAGCATATCATCTTGGCTGACAAAGGCAAAAGCAAGGTATTGGGTCTAGGTAAGGTTGCGATCTCAAAGGATCGACACATGGACAAAGTCAAACTTGTCGAGTCCTTAGGATACAACCTCATGTCTATCTCAATGCTTTGTGATCTTGATATGGTTGTTATCTTTGGCAAGTATCGTTGTGTTGTGATCATGGAAGCTGACAATTCCAAAGTCTTCGAAGGCTTTAGGAGAGGAGATCTGTATATTGTTGATTTCTCTACAAGACCACAACCAGCTATATGTCTACTTGCAAAAGCTTCAGAAGGCTGGCTATGGCATCGACGACTTGGTCATGCTGGCATGAGGAACTTGCACACACTCGCGAAGAAGAAGCATGTCATTGGCATTGAGAATGTCACATTCCTCAAGGATCTCTTATACGGAGCCTGTGAAGCTGGAAAGATGACCAAGTCCAAGCATCCAGCGAAGACTATCATGACCATTACTTGACCATTTGAATTGCTTCACATGGATCTCTTTGGTCCTAACCATTACTCTGCAGTTACAAATGATGCATCTCTATATGGCTTTGTTATTGTTGATGATTACTCTCGTTACACATGGGTGCATATTGTCACTTACAAACATGAGGTGCAGGAAGTCTTCAAACGATTTTCCTCGAGGGCTTCAACCAACTTTGGTGTGAAGATCAAGCACATCAGAAGTGACAATGGAACTGAGTTCAAGAACACTGGTCTTGATAACTATCTTGATGAACTTGGTATTACTCATGAGTTATCTGCTCCTTATACTCCTCAGCAGAATGGTGTCGTGGAGCACAAGAACAAGACTCTTGTTGAGATGGCTCGCACTATGCTTGATGAATACAAGACGCCTCGTCGTTTCTGGACTGAGGCAATTGATATTGCGTGCCACATCATCAACAGGGTATATCTTCACAAATTCTTCAAGAAGACAACATATGAACTCCTCACTGACAAGAAACCCAATGTGAGTTATTTCAAAGTCTTCGGTGCTAAATGTTGGATTAGAGATCCTCATCACAATTCTAAATTTGCACCGAAAGCACATGAAGGTTTTATGCTTGGTTACGGAAAGGACTCGCACACCTACAGAGTCTTCAACACCGTTCACCACAAGGTTGTTGAAACTGTAGATGTGCGGTTCGATGAAACTAATGGCTCGCAAAGAGAGCACCTACCTCCTGTGCTAAATGAACAGTCTCCTGAGGAAACCATCAAGTTCAAGGCTACTGAGGATGTTATTCCTACCGAAGAATCTGCTGAAGAATTTATTCCAGATCGTGAAGAACGTCATGCTGATGCACCTGAGGAAAATGATGCTGAAGAAAATGCTGATCAAGTTCCTCAACGGCAACCAGCTCATCCTCGTGTCACAAATGAAGTGCAGATTGAGAAAATCATCAGTGACATCAACATTGCAGGTCCTCTCACACGCTCAAGAGCTTCTCACTTGTCTAACTTTTGTGGGCACTTTGCTTTTGTCTCTTATCACAAAGCCCACTAAGGTAGATGAAGCATTTCTGGAGCCTGAGTGGATTCAAGCTATGCAAGAGGAATTACATCAGTTCGAGCTCAACAACGTCTGGGAACTGGTCAAACGTCCAGATCCTCGCAAGCACAATATCATTGGCACAAAGTGGATCTACCGCAACAAGCAAGATGAAAATGGCCTTGTGGTGAGGAATAAGGCACGACTTGTAGCTCAAGGCTACACACAGGTTGAAGGAATCGATTTCGATGAAACTTTTGCACCTGTTGCTAGACTTGAGGCTATTCGCATATTACTTGCTTATGCTAACCATCATGATATCACTTTATATCAAATGGATGTGAAAAGTGCATTCCTCAATGGTAAGCTTGAGGAAGAAGTATATGTTGCTCAACCCCCAGATTTTGAAGATCCAAAGCATCCTGACAAAGTCTTCAGACTCAACAAGGCCCTCTATGGCCTCAAGCAGGCCCCTCGGGCGTGGTATGATACTTTGAAGGAATTCCTCATGAAGAAAGGCTTCAAACCCGGTTCACTTGACCCAACTCTCTTCACTAAATCTTATGATGATGAATTGTTTGTGTGCCAAATATATGTTGATGATATTATGTTTGGCTGTACTGACCAACGTTATAGTGATGAATTTGCCTATATGATGAGTGAAGAATATCAAATGTCTATAATGGGAGAGTTGAAATTCTTCTTAGGTCTTCAAATTCGTCAACAGCGCAATGGCATATTCATATCTCAGGAGAAATACCTCAAGGATGTATTGAGGAAATTTGGCATGCAAGATTGCAGAGGCGTCAAAATCCCTATGCCCACAAATGGCCATCTATGCACTGATGAAAATGGTATTGACTTCTATCAAAAGGTATACCACTCCATGATTGGTTCTTTATTGTATTTATGTGCATCTAGGCCAGACATTATGCTTAGTGTTTGCATGTGTGCCCGATTTCAAGCTACACCGAAGGAATCACACCATAAGGCTGTGAAGCACATTCTTCGATATCTAGCTCAAACACCAACACTTGGATTATGGTACCCCAAGGGCTCGGCTTTTGATCTCATTGGATATTCAGACTGTGACTATGCTGGTGACCATGTGGACCACAAGTCAACATTAGGCACATGCCATTTCCTCGGACGATCCTTGGTCTGTTGGTCCTCGAAGAAACAGAACAGCGTATCACTGTCTACTGCTGAAGCTGAGTACATTGCTGCTGGTTCGTGTTGTGCACAATTGCTATGGATGAAGCAAACCCTCAAGGATTACGTCATCAACCTGAAGAATGTGCCTTTCTACTGTGACAATGAGAGTTCCATCAAGATTGCTCATAACCCAGTTCAGCACTTGAAGACAAAGCACACATTCAGATTCGTCATCATTTTCTTCGTGATCATGTGTTCAAGGGCGACATTTCTATTGAGCATGTGAAGACTGAAGACCAGCTAGCCGATATCTTCACAAAGCCCTTGGATGAGAAGACATTTAGCAAGTTGCGGTGTGAGCTAAATATCCTAGAATCTTCGAATGTCCTTTGAAAAGGACACACATCCTAACACTTATGCAAAATTGATGACTTAGATGTGCAACACACGAAGTAACGTTTTTCTTCAATCAATGAAGACTAACCCTCTAAGTGTGAAGAAATTAACGAAGAATTTGATTCTCAGAGCCCTACGACAATTGTACGCGGTGTCTGAAATCATCATCCTTATACGGTGGGTCACGCCACCAACAAAAGTTGAAAATCTTAAATTTGAGTTTTTTTGTTTGAAATTCCTCAGTTGTTCTTTTTCTTCAACTTTGCATTGTCTTCACCGTTTCCGTCGTTTGTCTTCATTGGCTATATATATATATGAGTTTATGTCCTCTACAGCATTCACTTATTGCTATTTCTTCAAGTTGTTTTTTTTTGCTAAGTGAATGTGATCGGACCCTTCCCCCTCTATACTAAACTCAACCCAATCTATTCACAAATTCTTAATGTGCGTTCTATTTGAAACTCGTTCGAAACTGTGTCCTTATCAGCTGAAGAATTTGCGAACGAAACTTTAAAAGCTGATCTTATCTGAATTTTCGGCGTTTGCCGCTCAAACCGTCCGCATTCCATGATATATTATCTTATTCACCCACGATCTCACACGATCGCCACATCTCAGTACGTGGGTGACACATGTCACGCGAATGAGAAGGGTCAGGGGCACGTTCATCCAATTTCCTCGGGCGAGCAGTTTTTCACTTCGGCTATAAATACCCCTCCCCTTTCTCACTTCGTTTTTACTCCACTCGACCTCTCTCCCTCGCTCGAGCTCTCAAAACCCTAGCGCCGCCGCTACTTCCATCGTCGCCCGTGAGGAAGAGCTTCACTGCCTCGACCTCGTCACCATCGTACTCGCGCCGGCCGCGGATTTCTTCACTCCGCCGCCGCCGTAGCTGTCTTCCTCTGCCAAGTTAGGGCGTGGAAGATCTGAACCGACGAGCTTCAAATCTACACTTCCCAGTTCATCGTGTTCTTCGTCAAGGGGCATTAAAAGTTACTTTTACTGCCTTTGTACATTCTGATGATTTCTACAAAATCTTCAAAAGGTGTTTATTCTTCAAATCTTCACACACTAAACACCTCACATGTCATCTGTTCTTGATCCGTTTCTCTAAGCAACATTTTTCCTTCAAGATTCCTCAATTGTGTGGATTTTCGATCTGTACAACTCTGGAACCTAAGACAAAGAACGCTTAGTGAATTTCTTCAAGACTCATCTGGTCAAATTCCTCAAACTTGTTCTTTTTGCAAAATCTTCTGAGAACGCATATGACCTCTCCAAATTCTTCGCAACTATATTCTGTTCACAGGTACACATGTCCGCTGCTGAATCTCTAGGTTCTCATCAACTTAACTCATTTGTAGCGTTCCTCGAAGAAAAGTTGCACACCTCTTCAGAGAATTCTATTGTTCAGATTCCTCAGCTGAAGAAAATGGCTGACGGCAAGAAACCTCAGAAGGGAGGAAAGAGACCTGAGGTCAACACTGCTTTCAAAATCCGAGATGACATTTACAAGGATTATTGCACTCCTGATGAGGCTAAACATGGAAAGGAGGACGAAAATCAGCGCAAGGTGCGCATACAAAGGATAGAGAGGAGATGGGCACGGGAATGGAGGGAATACAGATATGTGACTCCTAAGTACATGAAGAAATTCGCTCTTAATCCTCCATGCACAAGACCTCCATTGGCACTTGGCCAAGAAGCTGATCCTACCAGCCTCAAGCGTGGTGAGGACTATCCTGATGAATGGGCTAAGCGCCAGGCCAAACTAGCCAAAATAGCTAAGGAAGCGGTGAGGAAATTCAATGAAGACTCTACTGCTGAGGCCTCTGCAAGCAAGCCAAAGAAGGCCATGCCCAAGAAGCCTGCTCACAAGCCCAGTGCTTCTACCTCAATGCCCTCACGGCCAAGTTCCTCAGCTATGCCCTCACGGCCAAGCTCTTCAAAGCCCTCACGACCAATTCCTCAAGCTGCTCCAGCTCCTCCGTCTAAATCCTCAGCACCTGTGCATATTGCCTCGTGCCAAAGGACAACTGGGATCTCTATTGCCTCAGGAGCCTCTGCTAGTTCTTCAGCTCCACCAAATTCCTCAACATGCCCCACTCTGCTGAAGACAAAGGCCACTGCTGGATGAGGCTCTCGACCAAGTCCTCACAAGAAGCAGGTCGCCTTTCAAGTGCCGTCTGATGAAGACGGAGCTGATGATGAAGAACTTGCTGAAATCATCAGGGGCAGTCAGCTTAGGGCCGCTAGAGCCAAAGGCACAAATGTGCCTCTGCTTTTGGATCCAAAATTGATCCTTGATTACATCGATCTCTGGCACAAGGACCCCAACACTCCTATGCCTGACTTCAAGTTGACTCCTGGCCAAAGTCATATGTTGACTGCCTTTATTCAGGAAAAAAAATGGAAATTTGAAAAGGCCAGACAGTTGAAGAAAGCGCAATACAAGAAGGAGCGCTTCCTGAAGAAGAATGTTGTCACTATGACAACTAATGAACTTGTCACTATTCAATCTGAGATCAAGAAACTCAGTGATGAATTTGACGCATACCGCGCTGATTGGCTGGGAGCCAAGGTTCGTTTTGTGAAACTAGCTGAAGAATTCACCTCCAATGTTGCAGCCCCAACGCAACAAGAAATTCCTTAGGCTGAGGCATCTGCTCAGCTGACTGAAGAACATGCCAGCACCGCTGATGACAATCAGGCTGCTGATGAAACTCAGAGTACCAGGGCTGATGACTCCATTCCAGCCGCTGAAGAAATTGCCAGGGAAACCACTAGTGTTGCGCCTGAAGAAATTGTCAGGCCAGCTGAAGCTTCAACCGCTGTGCCTGAAGTAAATGAGCCAATTCCCTCTCCTCCTCCTGCGCCTACACCAAGTCCAATTCTTCCTTCTGCATCAGATGCGAAGAAGACCAAGGTTGTGGAGCGTGCAGCTGTGAAGCAAAGGAAAGCATCAACTTCATCAGATTCTTCAGCTCCGAAGAAGATGAAGAAATTGACCAGCTCTTTTGAGAATCCGATTGATGCTATTCCCGTCTCAAGCATGCCATCAAAGGAACTCGTTCCTTTTGATGAAGAATATGTGATCCCAAGCGGATCAGATGAAGAGATTCCTTCTGCTGCTTCGTCAGAGCAGTTGGATGTAGAAATTGAAGTGGATGAAGTCCCTTCAACCCCAATTGTCTCATCGCCCATGCCTCAGTTCACAGCTGAAGAGGCCGGCGTTGAAGAAAAAGATGATGAAGATGTGGATGTGGACATTGGGTGCACAACACCAGTGATGAACGATGACTTTTGGGAAAGTCAGCACCCAAATTCTCCTTTGTTCACACCTCTGCAACAAATTCCTTAATCCCCAGTGCGAACTGAAGTTCAAATGGGATCTGAAGAACCTCACCCCACTCCATCTGTCCATGAAGAGATTCCAGCCACTAGTGCTGATGAAATGGTTAATGAAGAATTGAAGACCCGGGCTGCCACTGAAGAAGAACCTAAAATTCCTCAGCCTGTGGATCCTAAGATTGCGATTCCTGAGGTGGTGATGCAATTGACCGATACTCCTCAGCCCAAGCCAAAGGATCCCTTCTCAAAGAAGAAAAAATTCAAGGTTGATGACTTCTTCGGCGAGCATGTGTTCTTCACCGAGTATAACCCATATGACTCCGCTTGTCTTAGAAGGAAGCACTTCTGGACTGCCAGCCAAGCTAACTTCTATTCTTCACTGCTTTTCAACAAAGACAAAGTCTCGAGCATGAGCATATTCCTCATGTGGACATGGAATCACTGCCTTGTTTCACCCCAGTCCTCAGCGTGCTTCATGATGCAGGACTGCTCAACTTTTGCACTGACATTGTTGATTGGAATGAAGAGCTAATTCTTCAGTTCTATGCAACGCTGCACATCACCGGAGATGCTGACGATGTGAACTCTTGGGTTTTGGACTGGATGACCGAAAATACTCACAATAAAGCACCGGCCTCTGAATTACTTCATGCCCTGCAAATCAGTCCTCCCCTTGAAGGTGCTCGTTGTATATACCATGAACCTGAGCTTACAGATCATTACATGCAAGTGTTGATCAAGCCCCAAGGACCAAATTCCTCATGAAGGAATTGTTGTACGTGCCAAGAACAGTCTATCACATTCTGACGAAGATAATGAGTCCAATCAAAGGCCACGACTCGACTGATGAGGAAGTCATTGGCATCATGAAGAGTCTGCTATTCAATATCATACATGGCATCCCTGTCAACTATCATGATTTCTTCATGAGGACTCTGGCAAATGTTGCACTCTCTCCGTTTGAGTTGAAGCCTTATGCCCCGTGGATTATGAGATTCCTCAGAACAAGGTCTTCACTCAACTACAAGGCTGATTTTCAGAATCATCTCAGCTACTTTCCCCCCATTGAAGTCCTCAAGCGGACATTTTCCTCAGCTGATGAAAACGGCAAGGCCGCTGCTGTTATTGATGAAGGCATTCGTCCATTGGATGGCCAGTTTCGCAAAGCTGCATCTTACTCCGCCAATGATGACTCTGCCACTCATGACTCTGCCGCCAATGCTTCAAAGCAAAATCCTCAGGCCACAACTCCCAGGGTGATGACTGATCGTGAGCTTCTCCTCGGTCTTCACCAGAAGGTCGATCGCAACCACAAATGGGTTAAGCGTTAGTTTGGTTCTATTCTTCACAACATGTTTTCTACACACAATGTAATGAAGAAAAACCATTACTACCTCCATGAAATCTTCGGTCGCACCTGGGCTGTTCTGACTCACCTTTATGGTGAAGAAGATCTGAAGCAAATGGGCCTCCAACAGGACTTTGACTGGTCTCAACCACCAGCGAAGAAATTCAAGAAAGTCAAAGTTCCTTCTACGGTAGCCAGCTCATATTCTTCATCACGCGAGACGGATGAGCATGAAGATTTGGACGACACTGCGGCAGGCCCTACTACAACAACCGACCCCAACAACGCTAGCGCTCCTCCTTCAACATGATATTCTTCAGGGGCGTTAGTCCTCACCTTTCGATCCTTTTGGTCACTCGATGACAAAGGGGGAGAAATTTGAGTTAGTCTTCAAGCGGGTCTACATATATGGGCGTCTTTTTTGCTAAGTTACAACTCTCGTTCTTTTCATGACTTTCTTGGATCGAGTTGTAAACTTAATCCCTATGATGGTTTGATACTTTTGCTGTGTTCTTCTGCATGCTTATTCCTCATTAATGTTAATGCACGCATGCTAAATTGCATCAGTCACCATATTTCATCATGCATTTCAAATTCTTCATATCATATGTTAAATGCGTGTATGATTTACAAGATATAGGGGGAGATCTCCATGATTCTACTCTTCAAGTGTGCATTGCTTCAAAAGCAAATTCCTCACTATGCACATCTTTAGGGGGAGTTCTTCAATATATTGCAATCAAATTCCTCAATATTACTAGTTACACTTCATATGTTTTATCCCCGTTGAAAACTTAACCTATATTGTCATCAATCACCAAAAAGGGGGAGATTGTAAGTGCATCTAGTGCCCCTTAGTGATTTTGGTGTATTGAAAACTTATAGGTTAAGGGACTGATGAGTTTGTGAGTGTACACAGGTCTATAAGTCTATGAGGAGTTTGATATTTACAGAGAAAGTCGACCCCTAAAAATGAATATCTTCGACTGAAGACTTTGGATTTCTGAAGACTTTGAAAATGAAGAAATTGGTGTAACCTTGAAGACTTGGTATTCATTCGAGAAACATGAAGCATGAAGACTCTTGTTTTCGTAGTTTCATTTTCTCTTTCTTGAGTCATAGGAAACACCGTACAGTTAAAGGGGGTCGAGGAAATACTAAGGAAAAATTTCCAAGTGATGCTCAACACAAAATCCTACACCTACCAATCCCTTCGAGTGAAGCCATTGGAAATCTCATACAGTTCAGTCAATCTCATACAGTCTAGTCTCTGAGGAATTTGTTCTGACTGAGGAGTTAGGAATTCGCCGGTGCGGATTGCCTACAAGTGAGGAACATGATACCCCTGAGGAATTTGATAGTCAAATTTCTGACCGTTGCTGTGCTACGCGCCAGCTGTCCTAAAATATCTTCCCACCTAACGGTCATATCATTGAAGGGCATTTATGTCTTACCATGTCGGGCTGCTCCCTAGGCTATAAATAGCCGCCCCCTACAACCACTAGCTGGTTGGCTGCTCCGCGAGAAACTGACACTTGTCATTTGAGAGCATCCCATCCTCCGAGGACTTTGAGTGAAAATCATCAAGTGAGGAAAACCCCAAACCCAAACACCTACAAACCCAAAGTGATTGAGCATCACTGAAGAGATTGATCCTGCGTGGATCCGATGCTTGTTACTTTTGAAGACTGTGCATCTTCCAGACGGTTAGGCGTCATGGTCTAGAGCATCCAAGAGGAATTGTGGATCGCCGAGTGACCGAGTTTGTGAAGGTTTGGAAGTCACCTGAAGACTTACCACGAGTGATTGGACGAGGTCTGTGTGACCTTAGTTCAAGGAGAATACGGTGAGGACTGTGTGTCCGGGACTGTGTGTCCTCAGGTTTAAATACCTAGCCGCTCCAACCAGACGTACAACTGTCACAGCAGTTGAAACTGGTCTACCAAATCATTGTCTTCACCAAGCCTACTGGTTCTATTTCCTCAACTCTTCAATTTCCTCATTATTGTGATGTGTGCTTGTTCATATCTGTTTGAAGACTTTGACTGAAGACTTTCTCAATTTTCTCAGCTCAATTTCTTCAGTCTGTTTGTCTTCATCCTGTTTTATCATGTGCTTACGCTTCCTGTACTCTATGTCTTCTTCATTTCATCATGATGACCATGCTTATGTTATGTTATGTTTGCATCTGGGTACTTTTCCGCTCCAAGTAATTCTTCGCTAAGGAATTTCCTCACCCTGAAATTCCTCAGTGAAGAATTCATAAAAATCGCCTATTCACCCCCCTCTAGTCGACTTAACGCACTTTCAGGATGCAGGGCATCTCCGACGCACGATCCCAAACGGATGCCCATTTTGTTCGGATTTCGTCTGTTTGGGGATGGCAACGGAGCGACGTCCGCCCATTTTCTGTGGTGCGTTGGTCGTGCGCCCAACGCGCGGCCGCATCTGGTCCGCTAGGTGCTCGTATGCACACATTTTTTATTTCATCAATGGCATTTTGAAATGTGATAGTACATTCACCAATTCTCAACTAGAATAGCAAGACCGAAGTTAACAAGAACCACAAGTAGCCATTTTAATAGAAATCCAACTTCCATAACAGCTTTCAGAAGTTGGATTAATATCTTCTCGATGCTTTCATTGTTGATATGCGGATTCTCGATCCTGTATAATTCTTTCTTCTTCGATTCTAAAGTAGACGTTGCTTCGCATCTAATCTCATCTCTAGCCTCCATTCTAGCAAGGAGTGCACAAGCATCTATCAAATTTCACCCAATCAATAGATCGCTGTATTCTTCTTCCCAATACCAAAACTTACATCCATCCTACACACAAATTAGCTATTGAAATTACGCAAGCATATACCTTATCTTTTTTGCACTTGATGAACACCCACCCCGGATGTACCGGCGTGGTAGAAACGCGACGAACGACTTGCCGCGGGTAGTCGTCGCACTTTATGAGCGGCAACGGTGAGCCGACTAGCTGTTGGGCCAGCGCAGAGCCCAAACTACGACCGGCGTATTTTTGTCGGCGCCGTTCCGGCGGGGTAGATCCGAACGGCTAGAGGCGGAGTCAATGCCTGCCTGCGGCGCAGAGGTGTTGCTGGGGCTGTGCGGTCCGGTGCCTGGCCAATTCATGGCTAGGCACAGCCACCGGCGGCCGGATGCCGCCGGATGCACACAAATCAGGCGGCCAGATATGCTCAAATCCGGCGGCCAGGCTGGACAACGACGTGACTGAGACAAAGGCCTGGGGGGTAGGGGTGGGGGCGGGAGGAGGGGGCGCTGGGCTGGACAGGGAGGTGGCCGAGAAAATGGCAGCTGCGACGATGGCGGGGTAGGGTTCAGGGGGTTTTGGGGCGGCTGGGGGAGAAAAAGGGGCCCATGTGTCCCCGACGGGCGGGCTAGGGAAGGACACGTGCACGCGTCGCGCCTGTCCGCGCTTGTCCATTTTGATGCAAACGGCCCAAAGTTAGGCCAGGAATAGGTCGATAGCGGACGAAAAACCGACGTTTGTCCGTTTGCTCCCGCGTGTTGGGCCGCATTTTGTATCTATTTACCTCCAAACTAACACGGCCAGACCATTTGGGGTCGTGCCTTTAGTTGCCCTTATGCACCAACCCTTTTTGAAAATGTCACATCAGATGACAGATGGCGACTAGCGCAGTGGAGCGAGTAACCAGTTGCTGTGAGATTTTCAGATCCTTGACTTAGTGTCAACGTTCTTGCCCCTACCGTCACTCAACCGCTGGACGTGCTAATCGGCACAGTTAAAACAGATCGAGAAAGGACGTGGTATGCACCAAAGTTTTTTGGAAAGGTCGCATATATACAGCGTAGTCGTTGCCACAGATGGCGACTAGCGCACTGGAGTGAGTCAGCTGTTGCTGTGAGATTTTCTGATCCTTGACTAAGTGTCAACGTTTTTGCCCCTGCTGTTACGCATGTATATATGCATGTAACTGTCGACTGGACTAAGTGTTGACTGGAGTGAGCAAGCTGTTGACTGAGAATCTGTGTGTATATATTATGTGCTCGTCACTCCACTACCATCCGTCGTCTCCAAAACTTCTCTGCTGAACCTCAATCGATCATGTTGCGCCGCACACCACCGATGCAGCTGGCAGTGGCTCTGCTCTGCCTCCTGAGCTTCTCCGGCGAGCTTTTGATGCCCCTGTGTGAGGGGTGTGTGCAGGCCGATAAGAGAGCGCTTCTGGACATCTACAGCCAGCTCTCCACGCTGCCGCACATCGACTGGGACTGGTCGGACTGGGACTGGGTTGACGGACATTGCTGCCTGTGGCCGGGGGTGACCTGCAGCAACTCCCGCCCCGCCCGTGTGACGGGCCTCGATCTTGGTGCAAACGTTCCTTCCCCGTGCCTCCTCAACGCTACTATGTTCCTTCCCTTGCAAGAGCTGCAGACCCTGTCCCTGGATCTAAATATCAAGGGATGCATACCTGGTGCAGGTATTCTCTATTCAGATGCATTAGTATTTTAACTACTAGCTTTTCTCAAGCTCTTTTGAAATACCAGTCTTTTTTTTTTGGCAATACATCCAAATTATATTGTCAATTTCTTTTGCGAATCAACTATGTTGCCATGGCTATCCTAGTTTCTTTAGTTCTACGTACCGCCGACTGTTTTGTCTCGCCATCTCTTCTCTTGCTTCAACACTTCAGATTTTGAATTGTTCTTGTTGCTCCTTTTGCAGGATTTGATGTGTGGTCAAAATTGCGGAAACTAACAAGCCTTGATCTAGCTGGAAATATCTTAAGTGACTACAGCATCTCATCCTTAGTTGCAGTTTCGTCACTACGGCGCCTGTTCATCAGTTCAAATGACTTGACCTCCCCCATGGCGATCCAACGTGAGCTTTTCGTAGTTCTCCACTCTTTATTCCAAAAAGACTTCTTTCTTTTTTTGTGAGTGTCACAGAATCTTGGAGACCAACAATTTAAATGCTTTAACTTGCTTTTCTTGTACAGATTTGAGTACAATGAAGCTGGATACCCTTGATCTAAGCGATAATGCATTCAACGGCACCTTACCAACAGGTGACTATTTTTTTTTCATACTATTAATTATATACGGTCCCGGGGTGGTCTCGTGGTGAGCTAAAGCACAAGAATGATTTTGGGCTACATATAGATCCTTCTGTTTCTAAATAAAAAATGCCTCTTGAAGTTAGAACTCCACTTACTACTCCTACTTGTATGAACATGACTACTCCCTCCGTACACAAATATAAAATGTTTTGGATATTTCAACGTGTACTGCATACGGGCTGAAATGAGTGAACAAACACACTAAAACGTGCCTATATACATTTGATTCAGAAAAAAGTTAGAACATCTTATATTTATAAACGAATGGAGTACTATTTTATTTTTCTTTCAACAATTATAAAAATATAATTAAAGCATGTTCACTACTTCACTTACAGGTATTTGCAACATGGAAAATCTTGAAGAATTACATCTTCGTAGTAGTACGTTGTTTGGAGAGCTTCCATCGTGCATAGGGAATCTTACTTCTCTCAGAATTCTTGATCTGTCAAATAATCTATTTACGATAAAGTTTCCCTCTCTTAGCTTTGCCCATTTGACTTCATTGGTGAAGCTTTCCCTCTCCAATAACAATCTTGAAGGAGTTCTCTTCCTAGGTTCCTTGTCAAACAGTAGCCAACTGACACATCTGGATCTTTCAAGCAGTGGTAACCATTTTCAAGTGGAAACTGTGACTCCAACAATGAGCCTGTCAGCTCAGCTCCAGGTTATGATACTGCCAAATTGTAACCTTAATGGCAATCCTGCCGTTATATTAAGTTTCTTATCGCACCAACATGCATTAGAAGCTGTTGATATCTCTAATAACAACCTAAGCGGCCACTTCCCTTCATGGTTGATAGAGAAAAATGTGAACCTGTCACATCTAAATCTGCAAGGCAACTCCTTTAGTGGAAGTGTTCTTCTTCCATCCAAAGTACACGACAGTCTGTACTGGCTTGATGCATCTCATAATAGACTAAGCAAATTACCTACGGGCATCAACATCACATTCCCAAATCTGTACTATGTAAACCTGTCTAGGAATTCCTTCCAGGGCATCTTTCCTTCGGGGCTTCACTATATAGACAGCCTGACATTTTTGGACTTGTCTAACAACAATTTCTCCGATAACATAGTTTTCCGCCTTTAATGGAAGCAAGTCCAATATCCGTTCTTTGTTCCTGTCTGGCAACAATTTCTATGGTTCATTCCCTCAAGGCATACTATTAGGTTCCATCTACCATCTACTACTCAACGATAACCAAATCACCGGGGAAATCCCTGATAATATATGTCTTGGTCAGCAACTTACTTTGCTTGATGTTAGCAGTAACAAGTTGACTGGATCTCTCCCTACTTGCATACATGCACTCGAAAATATTGCCATCTTGAATCTAAGAGGCAATTCATTGGGTGGTTCGATCCCGCTGAAATTATGCCACCTTAAAAATCTTGTGTTCCTCGATATGTCAAAAAACAACCTTTCCGGTCCAGTGCAATGCTTACCCAGTTTGCAGTATCTTCACCTGAGTGAAAATCGACTAAATGGAACGTTCCCTTTCCCGTTGTCCTCGGGAACTGATACATACACAATGGATCTACGGCAGAACCAATTCAGTGGAATCCTTCCAGAATTGATGCACAAGTCCTTTCCAAAGCTAAAAATATTGTTGCTCGAAGGAAATATGTTTGAAGGACTGATTCCAAATGATATATGTCACTTAAGGTATTTGCGTCTACTAGATCTGTCTCATAATAAGCTCTCTGGACAGCTACCTTCATGCCTGAGCAATATGGGGTTAGATGGTGATTTGTATAGCTTCCTATACAATGACTCAGATACTTCAGTAGTAATGAATCACACCAATGACTATGATATTGGGAGCGTAGTAGGTATTTCTCCCGTGCCTGAATTTTTCATAGGACCAGACCAAGAAGAATTCATGACCAAGAGCAGGCAAGACAAATACAAGGGAAACATCCTCAGTTACATGTCTGGACTTGACGTCTCTTCAAACCAGTTGGAAGGATACATTCCTAAAAGTATAGGTGACATGAAATGGTTACGGGCACTGAATTTTTCCAACAACTGCTTTCATGGACCAATACCAGATTCCTTGTCACATTTAAGTAATCTCGAGAGCTTGGATCTGTCGCACAACAACTTGACAGGTCAAATACCACAAGAGTTGGTAGAACTACATTCGTTGGAGGTATTCACTGTGGCGTACAATAACTTGTCCGGCCCTACATTGGGTAGAAACGGACAATTCATCACATTTGATGAGAGGAGCTATGCAGGCGATCCGTATCTCTGCGGACCACCACTGCTGAAGAGTTGCTTTGATGCACCGTCGATTCTTCAGCCTGAAGAACATGAAGATGATAGTAAACTTGCCAACCTGGCACTATTCAGTTTTTCAGTGTTGTGCTACCTGATTGGTTTCTGGACCTCCTTGGTTGTGCTTTATTTCAAGAGAAGATGGCGCTGGTCATGGTTTTCAGCAGTGGACAGGCTTGGTGACATTCTGATGGTTAGGTCAGCTTTATGCATGAGAAGGTTTAACCGCACCGACTGACCCTTCTTGAGTGTCGTGGAATTCATCGTTTAATAACTATTATGTGATATTATAATATGTGTAATATGGATTAAGACTTTTTATGCTACTTTCTTGTGTTTGTTTGCTAATATATGGGTACACAAAATGTAGTGAAGTTATGACTGCTTCTACAAAAGGAATGGCAAGCATTCAATAATTAATTACTTCAAGACCGTTGTTGTTAAATAGCACCCGTTAAAATTTGTGTTCTCTATTTCTTTCCTGGTCTTTCTCGTGATAATCTGAAATAGGAATCTAGTCGGAGCTAGGACCCTACCGGGTCTAGGGCGTAGGTTGTAGGGGAAGGAAGGTGCTGGATGTGGCGGAGCTCCCGGTCGCTGGTGGCAGGGCGCCGTCGTGCGCGAGGGAGGAGGCGGCGGCGCAAGGAACAGGAGGCGGCTAGGGTTTGGGTCCGGCTCCTCTGGGAGCCGGGCAATAGAATTATTCTTATTGCTTAATTCTCAAAGAGTCTTACAACTAGTATATATAACCACGATGGAAATAAAATAGATAACTTGCGGGTTAAACCCCTAACTAAACCTGCCCAGTGGGCCTCCTACGGGCATAAGTCTGCCCGGTCATAACGTCTCTCCCCGCAAGCGCAAACAGCTCATCCTCGAGCTGGAAGTCTAGGTAGTGCTGGCGGAACTCGTCGCGCAGCTCTCAAGTAGCGTCCTCCTCTGGAAGTCCAGCCCACTGAATGAACACGTACCACACTCCGCGACGTAGCTGGGCCTTCAACACCTTCTCCGGTCCCGAAAGGAGGCGCCCGTCGGAGGTCGGAGGAAGCGCTGGAGGGGCCGCAGGTGGCTCCCCGCGGAAGGGCTTCAACAGCCCCACATGAAAGACGTCATGGATGCGGGCACCGGCCGGAAGCTGAAGACGGTAGGTCACCTTCCCGATGCGCTCCAAGACAGCAAAAGGCCCGGCGTAGCGAGGACCCAGCTTGCGCTTCGCGCGTGGGTCCAGTGACTGCATAGAGCGATGAAGGAGACGCAGCCACACCCAATCACCCACCGCGAACTCCGCCTCGCGATGGTGGTCGTCGTAGTAATGCTTGGCCAGCTGCTGGGCCTGAAGGAGGCGTTGCCGGACCTCGGCCAACATCTCGTCACGGCGCCGCATAAGATCACCGGCCACCTCCGTCCGAGCCGTCGCCGGATCAACTGACAATATGGGCGGGGGCGGCCTGCCATAGACCACCTCAAATGGAGTGGCGCGCAGGGCAGAATGATAAGAGGTGTTGTAGCAGTACTCTGCCCACGAGAGCCAATCCAACCAAGCGCGAGGACGATCACCTGTGACACAACGCAAATACATTGCAATCACCTTGTTGACAACCTCGGATTGGCCGTCCATCTGAGGATGGAAGGCCGTGTTCAGGCAAAGCTTCACGCCCACCAACCGGAAGAGATCGCGCCAGACATGTCCGGTGAACACCGGGTCCCGACCACTGACGATCGAAGGGGGAAACCCGTGGAGGTGGACGATACCGTCGAAGAAGGCACGGGCCACGGATGTAGCAGTGTAGGGATGACGGAGCGCGATGAAGTGAGCATACTTGGAGAAGCGGTCGACCACCGTGAGAATGACCGATTTTCCGCCCACCTTGGGGAGGCCCTCGATGAAGTCCATAGAGATATCCCCCCAGACCTAAGACGGCACCTCTAAGGGCTGGAGCAGACCAGCCGGCCATAGTGTCTCCGTCTTGTTACGCTGGCACGCCACACAAGACCAGACCCAGTCGCGGACCAGGGCCCGATCACCTGGGATGTAGAAGTCGGCGCGGAGACGATGGAGGGTTTTCTGCACACCCTCATGGCCCGCCGAGTGGGCCAGCAGCATCACCTGGTGACGGAGATCGTCGTGCGCCGGCACGAAGACCCGGCGCCCATGAAGGAGCAACCCGCCGGCACGGCTCCTCCAGCTCACCCACAGCCAGCTGCTGCTGAAGGAGGAGCGCGTCTGGCGCGACCAATGTCGCCGGGCGGATGTCGGTGAAGAGGGCGAAAGTAGGCCCCGAGCGGATGCAGAGCATCGCCCCCTCGGACTCGCCGACGGCGGCGTCGTGCTCGGCGTCGCGGCGAGACAGGGCGTCGGCCACGGTGTTAAGGCGGCCCGGTCGATACTCGACGGTGAAATCAAAGCCAAAGAGCTTGCTGATCCACTGGTGCTGCGGCACGGTCGAGAGCCTCGGGTCCAACAAGAACTTGAGCCTGTAGTGGTCCGTGCGAATCCGGAAAGACTGACCCCACAGATAGGGCCGCCAATGGCGCACCGCCTGCACCAATCCAATGAGCCCTCGCGCATAAGCCGCGAGCTTAAGATGGAGCGCGGCTAAGGGCCTGCTGAAGAAGGCGAGGGGTCCATTGCCCCAATGAAGGATGGCGCCGAACCCTGCACTGGAAGCATCGCGGTCCATGATGAACGGCCGGTCGAAGTCCGGCATCTGAAGGACGGGGCCTATCGTGAGGGCCCCCTTGAGGGCCTGGAATGGCACAATCGCCTCCTCATCCCAGGCAAAGGCGTCACGACGTAGCAGGCGCGTGAGTGGAGACGCGATGAGGCCGAACTCCCGGATAAATTTCCGGTAGTACCCCGCTAGGCCCAGAAACCCGCGAAGAGCCCGCGGTGAATGCGGGGTCGGCCAGGCGGCGGCTGCCACCACCTTGTCGGCGTCCATGGCCACCCCCTCGGCCGAGATGACGTGTCCGAGGTAGGTGACGGAAGGCGTATGATAACCCACAAGTATAGGGGATCGCAACAGTTTTCGAGGGTAGAGTATTCAACCAAAATTTATTGACTCGACACAAGGGGAGCCAAAGAATATTCTCAAGTATTAGCAGCTGAGTTGTCAATTCAACCACACCTCAATAACTTAATATCTGTAGCAAAGTATTTAGTAGCAAAGTAATATGATAGTAGTGGTAACGGTAGCAAAAGTAATAGTAGCAAAAGTAATATTTTTGGTGTTTTGTATTGATTGTAACAGTAGCAACGGAAAAGTAAATAAGCGAAGAACAATATATGAAAAGCTCGTAGGCATTGGATCGGTGATGGAGAATTATGCCCGATGCGGTTCATCATGTAACAATCATAACATAGGGTGACACAGAACTAGCTCCAATTCATCAATGTAATGTAGGCATGTATTCCGAATATAGTCATACGTGCTTATGGAAAAGAACTTGCATGACATCTTTTGTCCTACCCTCCCGTGGCAGCGGGGTCCTAATGGAAACTAAGGGATATTAAGGCCTCCTTTTAATAGAGTACCGGAACAAAGCATTAACACATAGTGAATACATGAACTCCTCAAACTATGGTCATCACCGGGAGTGGTCCCGATTATTGTCACTTCGGGGTTGCCGGATCATAACACATAGTAGGTGACTATAGACTTGCAATATAGGATTAAGAACTCACATATGTTCATGAAAACATAATAGGTTCAGATCTGAAATCATGGCACTCGGGCCCTAGTGACAAGCATTAAGCATAGCAAAGTCATAGCAACATCAATCTCAGAACATAGTGGATACTAGGGATCAAACCCTAACAAAACTAACTCGATTACATGATAGATCTCATCCAACCCATCACCGTCCAGCAAGCCTACGATGGAATTACTCACACACGGCGGTGAGCATCATGAAATTGGTGATGGGGGATGGTTGATGATGACGATGGCGACGAATCCCCCTCTCCGGAGCCCCGAACGGACTCCAGATCAGCCCTCCCGAGAGGTTTTAGGGCTTGGCGGCGGCTCCGTATTGTAAAACGCGATGAATCCTTCTCCCTGATATTTTTCTCCCCGAAAGTGAATATATGGAGTTGGAGTTGGGGTCGGTGGAGCGTCATGGGGCCCACGAGGTAGGGGGCGTGCCCTAGGGAGGCAGGTGTGCCCTCCACGCTCGTGGACAGGGTGTGGGCCCCCTGACGTGGATTTTTCTTCCAGTATTTTTCTTATTTTCCAAATAGATGTTCCGTGGAGTTTCAGGTCATTCCGAAAACTTTTGTTTCTACACATAAATAACACCATGGAAAGTCTGCTGAAAACAGCGTCAGTCCGGGTTAGTTCCATTCAAATCATGCAAGTTAGAGTCCAAAACAAGGGCAAAAGTGTTTGGAAAAGTAGATACAACGGAGACGTATCAACCCCCCCCCCCCCCCCCCGCAAGCTTAAACCTTTGCTTGTCCTCAAGCAATTCAGTTGATAAACTGAAAGTGATAAAGAAAAACTTTTACAAACTCTGCTTGCTCTTGTTGTTGTAAATATGTAAAGCCAACATTCAAGTTTTCAGCAAAGATTATGACCAACCACATTCACAATAACTCTTCGGTCTCATGTTTACTCATATCAATGGCATAATCAACTAGCGAGCGATAATAATAAATCTCGGATGACAACACTTTCTCAAAATAATCATGATATGATATAATAAGATGGTATCTCGCTAGCCCTTTCTGAGACCGCAAAACATAAATGCAGAGCACCTTTAAAGATCAAGGACTGACTAGACATTGTAATTCATGGTAAAAGAGATCCAGTCATAGTCATACCCAATATAAATTAATAGTAATGGATGCAAATGACAGCTGCGCTCTCCAGCTAGTGCTTTTTAATAAGAGGGTGATGACTCAACATAAAAGTAAATAGATAGGCCCTTCGCAGAGGGAAGCAGGGATTTGTAGAGGTGCCAGAGCTCGGTTTTGAAATAGAGATAAATAATATTTTGAGCGGCATACTTTCATTGTCAACATAACAACCAATAGATGGCGATATCTTCCATGCTACACACATTATAGGCGGTTCCCAAACAGAATGGTAAAGTTTATACTCCCCCTCCACCAACAAGCATCAATCCATGACTTGCTCGAAACAACGAGTGTCTCCAACTAGCAACAGTCCCAGGGGGAGTTTTGTTTGCAATTATTTTGATTTAGTTTGCATAAAGCATGGGACTGGGCATCCCGGAGACCAGCCATTTTCTCGTGAATGAGGAGCGGAGTCCACTCCTCTTGAGAATAACCCGCCTAGCATGGAAGATACGGACAGCCCTAGTTGATACATGAGCTATTCGAGCATACAAAACAGAATTTCATTTAAAGGTTTAGAGTTTGGCACATACAAATTTACTTGGAACGGCAGGTAAATACAGCATATAGGAAGGTATAGTGGACTCATCTGGAATAACTTTGGGGTATAAGGGATTGGATGCACAAGCAGTATTCCCGCTTAGTACAAGTGAAGGCTAGCAAAAGACTGGGAAGCGACCAACTAGAGAGCGACAACAGTCATGAACATGCATTAAAATTAATAAACATTGAGTACAAGCATGAGTAGGATATAATCCACCATGAACATAAATATCGTCAAGGCTGTGTTGATTTGTTTCAACTACATGCGTGAACATGTGCCAAGTCGAGTCACTTAAATCATTCAAAGGAGGATACCACCCCACTATACCACATCACAACCATTTTAATAGCATGTTGGCATGCAAGGTAAACCATTATAACTCATAGCTAATCAAGCATGGCACAAGCAACTATGATCTCTAATTGTCATTGCAAACATGTTTATTCATAATAGGCTGAATCAGGAACGATGAACTCATCATATTTACAAAAACAAGAGAGGTCGAGTTCATACCAGATTCTCTCATCTCAGTCAATCCATCATATATCGTCATAATTGCCTTTCACTTGCACGACCGAACGATATAAAAATAATAAGAGTGCACGCGCATTGGACTAAGCTGGAATCTGCGAGCATTCAATAAACAGGAGAACACAAGGCAATGTGGGCTCTTGGTTAAATCAACAATAATGCATATAAGAGCCACTTCAACAATTTCATTATGGTCTTCTCCTATCGACCCCCAAAGAAAAGGAAAGAAATAAAACTATTTACACGGGAAAGCTCCCGGCAAGCAAAAGAAGAACAGGAAATATTTTCGGGTTTTCTTTTTAATTATTACTACTACATCAAGAAAAGTAAACTAACTAAAAGCTACACTAAATTTTTTTGGTTTTTATTAAGGTTTAACAAACACACAAGAAGAAAGCGAGAAAAAGAAAATAAACTAGCATGGATATTATAGTGAAAAAGTATGAGCACCGACATCTAGCAATGAGTGTGTGAACAGAAATGTAATGTCGGTGAGAGATATGTACTCCCCCAAGCTTAGGCTTTTGGCCTAAGTTGGTTTATTGCCACGGATGGCCTGGCGGATATCCATAGTTGTAGCTGGGGTCGTACTGAGCTGCGGCAGTTATTGCCTCCTGAGCTGCAGCGTGGCGGCGAGCTGCCTCCGCTCTCCTCTCGTACTCATCTGCCTCCTCTCTGGTAATAACATATCTTCCTTTTGCAAGATCAGCGTTATGCAAATATGCGTTAAATTCTTCCTTGATTCCCGCTCGATCCATAAAGTTTTCTGAAGGCCATTCACAGGGCTGCACTGGAGCGTCCCTTGGTGGCTCATCGTCAGCATCACGCATTGCAAGCCTGGGTCCTTGCTTCCTTGAAGAACCACCTTGGAACATTTTCCTAAGCATATTTCTTCCTCTGAAAAATTTCTGAAATTTTTATCAACTTCAAATAAAAGTGAACCAAGCTCAACAAAGTGGGTAGCAACTACTCCTACAAGTGTCTAGAGCCTATATCAAGCATTAGAACTACTTGGAACCATATAAATTTGACATGCAAGCTCAAGAACATGGTCACCTAGGCAGCACAAATTTGCAATGAATAAAGCACTAGAACAAAAACTAATTGGACCAATGGAGGAGTCACATACCAAGGAGCAATCTCCCCAAGCAGTTTTGAGGTGCTTTGAGCAAGGAGATCAAAAATCGCAGCAAAATGAGCTAGAACTCGTGCTTGAGCTAGATATTGGTGTTTGTGGGAGGAAGAAGGAATGTGTGGGTGCAGGAATAAGTGGAGGGGAGCCACCGTGGGCCCACGAGGCAGGGGCGCGCCCAGAGGGTAGGGCGCGACCTCCACCCTCGTGGCCAGGTGCTTGCACCTCCCGCGGTGTTCTCAGTGCCAGATATTCTCAAATATTCTAGAAAAAATCATATTCCATTTTCATGGCATTTGGAGAACTTTTATTTTCGGGGTATTTTTATATTGCACAGATAAATCAGAAAACAGACAGGAAAATATTGCTTTTACTTTATTTAAACTAAATAACAGAAAGTAGAGAGAGGGTACAGAAGGTTGTGCCTTCTAGTTTCATCCATCTCATGCTCATCAAAAGGAATCCACTAACAAGGTTGATCAAGTCTTGTTAACAAACTCATTCCGAATAACATGGAACTGGAGAAATTTCGAAAAACACTATGTTACCTCAACGGGGATATGCACATCCCCAATAATAAGAATATCATATTTCTTCTTCACAGTAGGAAGAGGAAATTCAAAACCTCCAAAAATAATCGATGGAATTTTTCCAATAGAATTTATACTATGAACTTGAGGTTGTTTCCTCGGAAAGTGTACCGTATGCTCATTACCATTAACATGAAAAGTGACATTGCCATTGTTGCAATCAATAACAGCCCCTGCAGTATTCAAAAAGGGTCTTCCAAGAATAATAGACATACTATCATCCTCGGGAATATCAAGAATAACAAAGTCCGTTAAAATAGTAACATTTGCAACCACAATAGGCACATCCTCACAAATACCGACAGGTATAGCAGTTGATTTATCAGCCATTTGCAAAGATATTTCAGTAGGTGTCAACTTATTCAAATCAAGTCTACGATATAAAGAGAGAGGCATAACACTAACACCGGCTCCAAGATCACATAAAGCAGTTTTAACATAATTTCTTTTAATGGAGCATGGTATAGTGGGTACTCCTGGATCTCCTAGTTTCTTAGGTATTCCACCCTTAAAAGTATAATTAGCAAGCATGGTGGAAATCTCAGCTTCCGGTATCTTTCTTTTATTAGTAACAATTTCTTTCATATACTTAGCATAAGGATTCATTTTGAGCATATCAGTTAATCGCATACGCAAAAAGATAGGTCTAATCATTTCAGCAAAGCGCTCAAAATCCTCATCATCCTTTTTCTTGGATGGTTTGGGAGGAAAAGGCATGGGTTTCTGAACCCATGGTTCTCTTTCTTTACCATGTTTCCTAGCAACAAAGTCTCTCTTATCATAGCGTTGATTCTTTGATTGTGGGTTATCAAGATCAACAACAGGTTCAATTTCTACATCATTATCATTACTAGGTTGAACATCATCATGAACATCTTCATTAATATTATCGCTAGGTTCATGTTCATTACCAGATTGTGTTTCAGCATCAGAAATAGAAATATCATTTGGATTCTCAGGTGGTTCAGCAATAGGTTCACTAGAAGCATGCAAAGTCCTATCATTTTTCTTTTTCTTCTTTTTAGAAGGACTAGGTGCATCAATATTATTTCTCTGAGAATCTTGTTCAATTCTCGTAGGGTGGCCTTCAGGATACAAAGGTTCCTGAGTCATTCTACCAATTCTAGTAGCCACTCTAACAGCATAGTCATTATTCTTACTATTCAATTCATTGAGCAAATCATTTTGAGCCTTAAGTACTTGTTCTACTTGAGCGGTGACCATAGAAACATGTTTACTAATGAGTTTAAGTTCACCTTTAACTCTAGACATATAATCACCCAAGTGTTCAATCATATAAGCATTTTGTTTTAACTGTCTACCAAAATAAGCATTAAAATCTTCTTGCTTAACCATAAAGTTATCAAACTCATCCAAGCATTGGCTAGCAATTTTAGTAGGAGGGATTTCAGCTTTATCATATCTATAGAGAGAATTTACCTTTACTACCTGTGTCGGGTTATCAAGACCATGAGTTTCTTCAATAGGTGATGGATTAAGATCATATATTTCTTCAATAGGCGGTAAATTAAGACCATGTATTTCTTCAATAGGAGGTAAATTCTTAACATCTTCAGCTTTAATACCCTTTTCTTTCATAGATTTCTTTGCCTCTTGCATATCTTCAGGCCTGAGAAATAGAACACCTCTCTTCTTCGGAGTTGGTTTAGGAATGGGCTCAGGAATTGGCTCAGGAACTGGCTCCGGAAGTGTCCAATTATTTTCATTTGTCAACATATTGTTTAATAAAATTTCAGCTTCATCTAGTGTTCTTTCCTTGAAAACAGAACCAGCACAACTATCCAGGTAATCTCTGGAAGCATCGGTTAGTCCATTATATAAGATATCAAGTATTTCATGTTTCTTAAGAGGATGATCAGGCAAAGAATTAAGTAATCGGAGAAGCCTCCCCCAAGCTTGTGGGAGACTCTCTTCTTCAATTTGCACAAAATTATATATATCCCTCAAAGCAGCTTGTTTCTTATGAGCAGGGAAATATTTAGCAGAGAAGTAATAAATCATATCCTGGGGACTACGCACACAACCAGGATCAAGAGAATTAAACCATATCTTAGCATCACCCTTTAATGAGAATGGAAATATTTTAAGGATATAAAGGTAGCGGGTTCTCTCATCATTAGTGAACAGGGTGGCTATATCATTTAATTTAGTAAGATGTGCCACAACAGTTTCAGATTCATAGCCATGAAAAAGGATCAGATTCAACCAAAGTAATTATATCAGGATCAACAGAGAATTCATAATCCTTATCAGTAACACAGATAGGTGAAGTAGCAAAAGCAGGGTCAGGTTTCATTCTAGCATTAAGAGATTGCTGCTTCCATTTAGCTAATAATTTCTTAGCATCATTTCTATCTTTGCAGGCAAAAATTTCATTAGAATTGCTTCATCCATAACATAGCCCTCAGGCATAAAAGGCAATTCATACTTATTAGGGGAAGAGTCTTCATCATCACTTTCATAAATATTATCAATAATTTCATTCTCTCTAGCCCTAGCAAGTTGTTCATCGAGAAATTCACCAAGTGGCACAGTAGTATCAAGCATAGAAGTAGTTTCATCATAAGTATCATGCATAGCAGAAGTGGCATCATCAATAACATGCGACATATCAGAACGAATAGCAGAAGCAGGTTTAGGTGTCGCAAGCTTACTCAAAACAGAAGGTGAATCAAGTGCAGAGCTAGATGGCAGTACCTTACCTCCCCTCGTAGTTGAGGGATAAATTGTTGTCTTAGCGTCTTTCAATTTCTTCATAGTGACCAACAGATATAAATCCCAAGTGACTAAAAGAATAGAGCTATGCTCCCCGGCAACGGCGCCAGAAAATAGTCTTGATAACCCACAAGTATAGGGGATCGCAACAGTTTTTGAGGGTAGAGTATTCAACCCAAATTTATTGATTCGACACAAGGGGAGCCAAATTTATTGATTCGGGGTTGCCGGATCATAACACATAGTAGGTGACTATAGACTTGCAATATAGGATCAAGAACTCACATATATTCATGAAAACATAATAGGTTCAGATCTGAAATCATGGCACTTGGGCCCTAGTGACAAGTGATACGTCCATTTTGCATCATGCTTTTATATCGATATTTATCGCATTATGGGCTGTTATTACACGTTTTGTCACAATACTTATGCCTATTCTCTCTTATTTTACAAGGTTTACATAAGGAGGGAGAATGCTGGCAGCTGGAATTCTGGGCTGGAAAAGGAACAAATATTAGAGACCTATTCTGCACAACTCCAAAATTCCTGAAACTCCACGAAAGTTATTTTTGGAAATCATAAAAAATATTGAGCGGAAGAAGTACGTCAGAGGAGGGCCCACCTGGCCACGAGGGTGGGGGCGCGCCCTACCCCCCAGGGCGCGCCCTCCTGCCTCGTGGGCCCCCTGTTGGCTCTCCGGTGGCCATCTTCTGCTATATGAAGTCTTTCGTCAAGGAAAAAATCATAAGCAACCTTTCGGGACGAGACTCTGCCGCCATGAGGCGGAACCTTGGCGGAACCAATCTAGGGCTCCGGCAGAGCTATTTTGCCGGGGACACTTCCCTCCGGGAGGGGGAAATCATCGCCATCGTCATCACCAACGCTCCTCTCATCGGGAGAGGGCAATCTCCATTAACATCTTCACCAGCACCATCTCCTCTCAAAACCCTAGTTCATCTCTTGTATCCAATTCTTGTATCTAAGTCCAGGATTGGTACTAGTAGGTTGCTAGTAGTGTTGATTACTCCTTGTAGTTGATGCTAGTTGGTTTATTTGGTGGAAGATCATATGTTCAGATCCTATATGCATATTAATACCCCTCTGATTATGAACATGAATATGCTTTGTGAGTAGTTACGTTTGTTCCTGAGGACATGGGAGAAGTCTTGCTATTAGTAGTCATGTGAATTTGGTATTCGTTCGATATTTTGATGAGATGTATGTTATCTATCCTCTAGTGGTGTTATGTGAACGACGACTACATAACACTTCACCATTATTTGGGCCTAGAGGAAGGCATTGGGAAGTAATAATTAGATGATGGGTTGCTAGAGTGACAGAAGCTTAAACCCTAGTTTATGCGTTGCTTCGTAAGGGGCTGATTTGGATCCATATGTTTCATGCTATGGTTAGGTTTACCTTAATACTTTTGTTGTAGTTTCGGATGCTTGCAATAGAGGTTAATCATAAGTGGGATGCTTTTTCAAGTAAGAACAGCACCCAAGCTCTGGTCCACCCACATATCAAATTATCAAAGTACCGAACGCGAATCATATGAACGTGATGAAAACTAGCTTGACGATAATTCCCATGTGTCCTCGGGAGTGCTTTTCTTTATATAAGAGTTTGCCCAGGCTTGTCCTTTGCTGCAAAAAGGATTGGGCCACCTTGCTGCACTTTATTTACTTTTGTTACTTGTTGCTCGTTACAAATTATCCTATCACAAAACCACTTCTTTCAGTACTTGCAGAGAATACCTTGCTGAAAACCGCTTATCATTTCCTTCTGCTCCTCGTTGGGTTCGACACTCTTACTTATCGAAAGGACTACAATAGGTCCCCTATACTTGTGGGTCATCAAGACTCTTTTCTGGCGCCGTTGCCGGGGAGTGAAGCGCCTTTGGTAGGTGGAATTTGGTAAGGAAAAATTTATAGTGTGCTGAAATTTACTGTCACTTCTTACTATGGAAAGTAATCCTCTGAGGGGCTTGTTTGGGGTATCTTCACCCCGACCAGTAGAGCAAAGAGTTGCTCCTCAACCTACTAAACCTACTGAAAATGAAAATGTTCCCTTTGAAGTTCCTTCGGGTATGTTAGAAAAACTGCTAGCAAATCCTTTTGCAGGAGATGGAACAAAGCATCCTGATGAGCACCTAATCTATGTGGATGAAGTTTGTGGATTATTTGAGCTTGCAGGTATACCCGATGATGTTGTTAAGAAGAAGGTCTTCCCTTTATCTTTGAAGGGAGATGCATCGACATGGTATAGGCTATGTGATGATACGAGATCATGGAACTATAAACGATTGAAATTGGAATTTCATCAGAAATTTTATCCTATGCATCTTGTTCATCGTGATAGCAATTATATATATAATTTTTGGCCTCGCGAAGGAGAAAGCATCGCTCAAGCTTGGGGGAGGCTTAAATCAATGTTATATTCATGCCCAAATCATGAGCTCTCAAGAGAAATAATTCTTCAAAGTTTTTATGCTCGGCTTTCTGAAAACAATCGCACCATGCTCGATACTTCTTGTGCTGGCTCTTTTATGATGAAGACTATTGAATTCAAATGGAGTTTATTGGATAGAATTAAACGCAACTCTGAAGATTGGGATCTCGACGAAGGTAAGGAGTCAGGTATGACACCTAAGTTTGATTGCGTTAAATCTTTTATGGATACCGATGTTTTCCGTAAATTTAGCACTAAATATGGACTTGACTCTGAGATAGTAGCTTCTTTCTGTGAATCTTTTGCTACTTATGTTGATCTTCCCAAAGAGAAGTGGTCTAAATATCATCCTCCCATAGAAGTAAAAGTAGTTGCACCTATTAAAGTTGAAGAAAAGACTATCAATTATAATGATCCTGTTGTTCCTACTTCTTATGTTGAGAAACCACCTTTCCCTGTTAGGATAAAGGATCATGCTAAAGCTTCAACTGTGGTTCGTAAAAGCAATATTAGAACTTATACACCTCCTGAGCAGATTAAAGTTGAACCTAATATTGCTATTGTTAAAGATCTCTTGGCTGATAATATTGATGGGCATGTTATTTATTTCTGCGGTGAAACTGCTAGAATTGCCAAACCTTGTGCTAAAGATAAACATAGACCTGTGGTAGGCATGCCTGTTATTTCTGTTAAAATAGGAGATCATTGTTATCATGGCTTATGTGATATGGGTGCTAGTGCTAGTGCTATACCTCATGACCTATACAAAGAAATTATGCATGAAATTGCACCTGCTGAGATAGAAGGTATTGATGTTACCATCAAACTTGCTAATAGAGATACAATATCACCCATTGGGGTTGTTAGAGATGCTGAAGTCTTGTGTGGGAAAACTAAATATCCTGCTGATTTTCTTGTTCTTGGTTCCCCACAAGATAGCTTTTGTCCCATTATATTTGGTAGACCCTTCTTGAACACAGTCAATGCTAGGATAGACTGCGAAAAGAATGTTGTTACTATTGGCTTGGGTGATATGTCTCATGAGTTTAATTTCTCTAAATTTAGTAGACAACACCGTGAAGAAGAATTACCTAGTAAGGATGAAATTATTGGTCTTGCTTCTATTGCCGTACCTCCTAGTGATCCTTTAGAACAATATTTGCTAGACCATGAAAATGATATGTTCATGAATGAAAGAAGGGAAATAGATGAAGTATTCTTTAAACATGAACCTATCCTGAAACACAATTTGCCTGTTGAAATCCTAGGGGATCCTCCTCCACCCAAGGGTGATCCCGTGTTTGAGCTTAAACCGTTGCCTGATACTCTTAAATATGCTTATCTTGATGAGAAAAAGATATATCCTGTTATTATTAGTGCTAGCCTTTCAGAGCATGAAGAAGAGAGATTATTGAAAACTCTGAAGAAGCACCGAGCTGCTGTTGGATATACTCTTGATGATCTTAAGGGCATTAGTCCCACTCTATGTCAACATAAAATAAATTTGGAAGAAGATGCCAAACCAGTTCGTGATCATCAACGACGGCTCAATCCTAAGATGAAAGAAGTGGTAAGGAAGGAAATACTAAAGCTCCTTGAGCTAGGTATAATTTATCCCGTTGCCGATAGTCAGTGGGTAAGTCCTGTCCATTGTGTCCCTAAGAAGGGAGGTATTACTGTCGTTCCTAATGATAATGATGAATTGATTCCGCAAAGAATTATTACAGGTTATAGGATGGTAATTGATTTCCGCAAATTAAATAAGGCTACTAAAAAGGATCATTACCCCTTACCTTTTATCGATCAAATGCTAGAAAGATTATCCAAACATATACATTTTTGCTTTCTAGATGGTTATTCTGGTTTCTCTCAAACACTTGTGTCAGCCAATGATCAATCAAAGACTACTTTTACTTGCCCTTTTGGTACTTTTGCTTATAGACGTATGCCTTTTGGTTTATGGAATGCACCTGCTACCTTTCAAAGATGCATGATGGCTATATTCTCTGACTTTTGTGAAAAGATTTGTGAGGTTTTCATGGATGATTTTTCCGTCTATGGATCCTCTTTTGATGATTGCTTGAGCAACCTTGATCGAGTTTTGCTGAGATGTGAGGAAACTAATCCTGTCTTGAATTGGGAAAAGTGCCACTTTATGGTTAATGAAGGTATTGTCTTGGGGCATAAAGTTTCTGAAAGAGGTATTGAAGTTGATAAAGCCAAGGTTCATGCTATTGAAAAGATGCCATGTCCCAAGGACATCAAAGGTATAAGAAGTTTCCTTGGTCACACCGGATTTTATAGGAGGTTCATTAAGGACTTCTCAAAAACTCTCTCGGCCTCTGACTAATTTATTACAAAAAGATATACCATTTGTCTTTGATGATGATTGTGTAGAAGCATTTGAAATACTTAAGAAAGCATTGATCTCTGCACCTATTGTTCAGCCACCTGATTGGAATTTACCCTCTGAAATTATGTGTGATGCTAGTGATTATGCTATAGGTGTTGTTCTAGGGCAAAGAGTTGATAAGAAATTAAATGTTATTCAATATGCTAGTAAAACTCTAGACAATGCTCAGAGAAATTATGCCACCACTGAAAAAGAATTCTTAGCAGTTTTATTTGCTTGTGATAAGTTCAGACCTTATATTGTTGATTCTAAAGTAACTATTCACACGGATCATGCTGCTATTAAATATCTTATGGAAAAGAAAGATGCTAAACCTAGACTTATTAGATGGGTTCTCCTGCTATAAGAATTTGATTTACATATTGTTGATAGAAAGGGAGCTGAGAACCCCGTTGCAGACAACTTGTCTATGTTAAAAAATGTTCTTGATGACCCACTACCTATTGATGATAGCTTTCCTGATGAGCAATTAAATGTCATAAATGCCTCTCGTAGTACTCCATGGTATGCTGATTATGGTAATTACATTGTTGCTAAATTTATACCACCTAGTTTCACATACCAGCAAAAGAAAAAGTTTTTCTATGATTTGAGACATTACTTTTGGGATGACCCACATCTTTATAAAGAAGGAGTAGATGGTGTTATTAGACGTTGTGTACCTGAGCATGAACAGGAACAGATCCTACGCAAGTGTCACTCTGAAGCTTATGGAGGACACCACGCTAGAGATAGAACTGCACATAAGATTTTTTGCAGGAAAACTTCTCTCTAAATGGGAAGGCCCTTACGTTATCGAGGAGGTCTGTCGTTCCGGTGCCACAAAAATCAACAACTTCAAAGGCACAAATCCGAAGGTGGTAAACGGTCAAAGAATCAAACATTATATCTCAGGTAATCCTATAAATGTTGAAACCAATATTATTGAAACCGTAACCCCGGAGGAATACATAAGGGACACTTTCCGGAACGTTTCAGACTCCGAAAAGGAATAGGTATGTGGTACGGTAAGTAAACTGACTCCAAAACAATTTTTATGGAAACATTTCTCGTTTTGGAATATTTAGAAAAATAGAAAAATAAGAAGCAGTCCGGGAAGGACACGAGGGCTCCACGAGGGTGGTGGGCGCGCCCTACCCTACTGGGCGCGCCCCCCTACCTCGTGGGCACCTCCACTACAAAAAAATACACTTCCGTGATGATACGTGTTTGTCACAGTAGGTCGCGTTTTTTGTCATGCATGTACATCCATGACAAATTTATGATAGAATCAAGATAGTCATACCTGTGCTGTCGTAGAAGTGTTCCATGACATTACCAAAATTATCATCACGGAAGTGTCCACTTCCATGACGATAAATCGCGCGTCACAGAAGTGCTTTCGTCAAGGGTGACCGACACGTGGCATCCACCATAACGGAACGCCGTCAAGCTATCAGGTCGGGTTTTGGATCCGATAACCCATTAACAGCCGCGACCAATGGGGATTTTCCACGTGTAAAATCATCATCGGCTGGAGGAAACACGTGTCGGCTCATCGTTGGGACAGATGTCATCCACTCATTGGACAGAAGGCGCCTATGATACGTCTACACGTGCCACGGCCCATCAAGTTTAAATGGGCCGGCCCAACTAAAGGCCCACAAGATTTTGCGGACCATAATGGGCCGGCCCAGCTAAAGGCCCACGAGATTTCGCGGACCATAATGGGCTGGCCCAGCTAAAGGCCCACAAGATTTCGCGGGCCATAATGGGCCGGCCCAGGTAAAGGCCCATAAGATTTTTGTGTGCCATAATGGGTCGGCTCAGGTAAAGGCCCACAAAATTCTTGTGGATCATAATGGGCCGGCCCAGCTAAAGGCCCACGAGATTTCGCCGACACTAATGGGCCGGCCTAGCTGTAGGCCCACAAGATTTTGAGGACCCTAGTAGGCCGGCCCATTAACTGGCTGCCATGTTTTGGGCCAAATGCCGGCCCATATTTGATCCGGTCCATTAATGGCCTGCCACGTTCCGGGCCTAATAATGGCCCATATGAGATCCGGCCCGTTAAAAGCCTCCCACATTCTAGGCCAAATCACGGCCCAGATCAGGTCCGGCCCTTTAAGAGGCTTTGGCCTCAATTATGGCCCATATCAGATTGGGCCCGTTAACTGCACGCTATGCTTTTGGGCCCACTTGCTAAAGGCCCATTTAGTAATTCGGCCTGATATTAGTTTCGGCCTGTTAAGGGCTCGTTTAACATTTCGGCCCTATATTAATTTCGGCCTGTTAAAAGCTCGTCATATAGTTGGGCCTAACTACGGCCCGGTTTGCATCCGGCCTGCTCGCAGCCGATATCTGATTGTGCCAAACAAGGACCGAGACAATTTTGGCCTGTTAAAAGCCCGTGATTTGATTTGCACAATCATGGGCCAGGGTCCATTTCGGGCTGCTGCCGGCCCGTGAGCTGTTCGGCACGTTTCAGGCCCAACCTACTTCTCAGCCTCCTAAAAGCCCATTGAGTTTTCTTGCGAAAAGAGGGCCGGGGTTACTCGGCCTATTAAAGGCCTGAATCTACTAGTGGGCCAGTTTGACGAGGCCCATGATGCGGATCATACATCGTGATTGCATGATGGCCCGATTATGTACAGTAATTTTACGGTTTGGCCGATTTACTGCGAAGACAGGATATATATACAGTAAAATAACTGCAGCATCGTGAATAAGAAAAAACCTAGACTATACAATAAAGAAATTATGGCATATTACATCCACTGGGCATCAAAGTTCGCCACTATGATAATAAAGCACAAGCAGACAGCAGATTACATACACTGGGCATCAAAGATCGCCACCAGTGCAAATAAACACGCCGACAAAATAATATACAAAACCGACAGCACTTCAATAGAGTTCAAGAAAGGTTAGCCCTGCTGGCAAGCTGCAGCGCAACCACCTGAGCAAGATGATGAGACTGCGCTTGTTCAACACTTATATCTTCCTCACTCTGAAAGATAAACAAGCAGACAGATGACAGGGTTTGCACATAAAAGTATCAGTGCTGACAATTCATCACATTTCTTACTGACGAATAAAGTGACACAGTTTAAAATTGCATTAACACAATATGGTATTGTTCAGGTCAAGACATGGCAGGAAATGACATTGTGAAGGAGTTGGCAGCTTCACGACACCACTGGATTACAGATCAAGAACTCATAAGTATCAATGGTTAGTGTGCTGCCAATTTATCCCATTTTAGATTGGCAAATAAAGAGACGGTTTAAATAATAGTAGAATGATATGACATTGTTCATAGTTAAGACATTGCAGAATATGACATTGTGTTGTAGTGGGTAGGTTCACCACACCACTGGATTATGGATGAAGAACAGAAGCATACATGCAGTGCAAAACAAGATCACTTGCTCTGTATAGTTTAATTTACATGCTATGAAGAAGGAACTTGGTTGTACAACTGAAAACTTAAATTGAGAAGGACAAAATTTTGTTTATGAACTACATAATAAACTTTAAACATGCAATTTGATGCAAACACCAAAAATAAACAGCTGTTGCAGTCATGCCTAACCAAAAATAAACAGCTGTTGCAGGAAATCTGCTCGAAGAAGAATTCCGGTTTGAAATTGAGAAGGACAAAAGCAGCGGGCAACATATTTGCGATATCCTGTCGTTCTTTTCAAACCGGAATTCTTCTTCGAGCAGATTTCCTGCAAAAAAAGATCCATAAGGCACATGCGGAAAAGTAGAAGTTCAAATTGTTATTCGATTTCATAGACAGTACCTCATCCTGGGAATGAGACCAGTGCATAACAAGGTTTTTCCATTCAATGTCTTCTAAATTTAGCACAGGAGACTTCACCGAAAATTCGTTTATAGACTTGCCATCAAAGTGTGATTTCCTCAGGTAACACCGATACTGCTGCAATGCTTCCTTGAAAAGCACAAGCAAGCTTTGCTCGTCATGACTATCCAGATTGACCGTCGCCTAGTTACAACAATGTAATGTAAATCATTGATGTGTTCGATCAGCAGAAAACAGGAAAATAATAACCATGAATAATAGCACTTACACGTAAGTTGGACAGGAAGATGTGAAAATGGTGTTTGTCTTCACTATAATCTTCCCATGATGGGAATATATGCACGTAGTCCCTAACAACATTGAAAGCATTGTCTTTTAAACTGGGAATAAATGGAATGGGGTTCCAATCTGTAGGAATTGGCCGTCTCTGCAGTTGGGATAGGTCTTCGGCCGGTGGACTTGCTGTACTTTTTGCTGGAGTGGGAGTTTTCTATGGTACAGCTGGTGCTATGGCAAATGAAATCGGTATACCTTTTGCTGGAGTGCAGGTCCTGTGTGGTGGGGCTAGTGGTGTGGCCAGTGAAGTATGGGTACAGTCTGCTGGAGTCGGTCCTACATTTAGTGTCACTGGTTGTACAACCAATATAAGTGGGGCGCTTTCTGATTTCTCCGGCACCACCACGTTTTTCAAGGACTTTGCTGGTGCTCCTTCAGGTTCGGCAATCACCCTCTTCCTTTTTGATGTCTGATGCACAAGAATAGCATTTGAGTGGAAAAACATGGTATGATGACAGATGGAATATGTATTGATAATGGATGGGCATGGCATCTCGAGTTATATGATGAGTAAACTAAGCAGATGGCGGTGCAACAAAGTAGAAGAAATGCAAGACAACATATGCAAGATACGCGCAATCAATAAAACCTTGCCAAATTAGAACAGGCACCTTGATGGGTGAACATGACAGGCCATCTGCCTTTGACTCCTCGAGGTTAGAATAGTCATTAGGATGATATTATGAACAAGAATCAACAGGTGGTGAGCGTATGAGTTTCATTGCTTCGAGAATGGCACTCAATGCCTTGGTGCTAATTTTGTAAGTCATTGCAGTGTTCCACAATATTCTTCTGATGCGCGGATTCTGATATTCACTGTAATTGCATATAATATCTGAGAACCATGAAAACATAAATAGTTGTGAGATTATCTTTGTAATTGAGATGATATTCTAATATAGGGGCGCCCCTGTAAACACTTGTGTGCTATCACTGGATTCTGATGAGAGAGCTCATGTGTGCTGTAATATGGTGCGTGCATTTATATAATCTGGCACAAGTACACACAAAAAATAGGCTCCAGAAGTAAGGATAGCTGGCAGATGATAGGTTCATAATATACTATATAGAGAGTTTATTGCCAAACCATGATAACAAGAGCACACAACAACTAGGCAGATCATAGTGTACATAACAGGGGTACACCATAACCACGATATATAAATCGGGAAAGTGGAACTGGCTTGAAAATACGGTGTTGTATTGCCGCTTGTAATTGAAAGCCTATCGATCACGTACAGGCCAACTCTATTAGCTGTTGACTGCAGATGTCCCTGCGCCCCTTCCTGACAAGGAACATAATGTACGTACTAAATACAGAATAAACAAAGAGGAACATGTTAAAGAATAGAAGAGGAAGCATATTCTTCAGGTTCCGCTTCATTGCATACAATGTTGGTTGCCTACTCATGATGAATCACAGCGCCCAAAGAAATGCAATTGTCTCTCTATATGTGGCAATTTTGAACTAGAGTCATTAGGATCATATTCTGAACAAGAATCAACAGGTGGGGAGCGTATGAGTTTCATTGCATCCAGAATGGCACTCAATGCCTTGGTGCCAATTTTGTAAGTCATTGCAGTGTTTAGCTTCAAGAGTGGACTGCTGCTAGTGCGACACAAAGCATCTACATAGATCATAGTGTAGATATAACGGGGAAAACCGTAAGCATCAGAGTAAAATCAGCAAAGTGGAACTTGCTGGAATATATGTGCTAGTATTGCCGGTACGGCTAGAAAGGCTTTGGATACCAGCTCTCTTCAAGTGAAGGTGCGGTACTGTTAATATCAGTGTTATTCTCAAAGGCGACACAGCTCCCCGCATTTCCTTGCTATTCTTATAGGATTCAAGTGGGCAGGTGACTACAAATCCTATTCCTATGTTTACAAGATCCTATGAATCAAAGATTCTCAAAGTGTCCATCACAACCGACCGTATAGACCTCTACACTGCAAAAGTCCCTACTCATCTTCAGTACAAGGAACATGCTGTACCACTATCATACTCCCACCGTTCCAAAATATAAGTGTTGGTAGAGATTTCCACTATGGATCACATACAGATGTATCCAGATACATTTTAGAGTGTAGATTCACTCATTTTGCTCCATATGTAGTCCATGGTGGAATCTATACAAAGACTTGTATTTAGGAACAGAGAGAGTACATATTAAAGAAGAACGGAAGAGGAACATGGTAAAGAAGAGCAAGCAGATTTTGGATAATAAAATGTTGGTTGCGCAGTGCCCACACATGATGAACCAGAGTGCATTAAGAATGCAACTCCCAGCTGTCTCTCGACCATTTCAGGCGGTTGGATGAAGATCCTACGTCTCCTAACCCATCTTCTTCCTCGTCTCTGATTCTTCCCATACAAAACACCACACGGGCTGCCGGCCGGACCACCGGCCCCGCCGCCTGTGTTCCTCCGCCACACCCACCCCCACCCCCACCCCCGCCCCAACCCCCACCCGCGTCGAGTTTTCTTCGTTCGGCGAGGCCCCATAACCACCCAAGCCCCTTCGTTCACACCAGCGAACTCCGGCGAGCTCTGAAAAATCGACTGACCCAATTTTGAAATTTAGTCTACTGTGATTTAACTAGTGTGGAATATAAAAGGGGAAAACCATAAGCATTGGGAGTATAGTGTTGAGCGTGCCATGGCGGATCTGAAGGTGCAAACCGGACAAAGGCAACTTCGCAACCAAGACAAGAAATCAGAGTAAAGCAGTGGCGATCTATTTTCTTGCTGCGATAAATAAGTTGAGCAGATACGAAAGAGTACCGCCTCTGGTGCGGCGCCGTGTACGCATCTGTTGAGAATTTGACGGTGCTGCGGTAGCGATGGCTGTCGGCGGCGTGGAAGCAGATCTAGGAGGGTAGACGGTGGCGGCGGGGCGCGGTGGACGAGACGGTCATAGGAGCGGCGCCGGCAAGGTGGACGACGGCGGGGATGAAGCGAGAGGACGGGATGCAAGGATCCCAGTCCGAAGCCGTGGATGAGAGAGGTCGATCTCTTGTAATGGACGGCGGCGTCGGGGTATCAGCTCCGACATGGTGGAGGAGGACGGCGGTGGATGGGGTGGCGGACGGCGGCGGACGGAGGAGGGTGGGGTGGAGAGGGTGTTTTGGCGCCCATGGAGTACGAATGGGGAAAAGGGAGGTAGAGAGGAAGGGGGGAACCATGTATTCAGGGCGCGCTTGTCTCAAATGCGAGGAAATTTACAAACTTAGCCCCCGTTTCAAATTTCTACTACATCACAGCAACATTAGTCGGTTGGGGATAGGACGGTAATCTCGCATACACCGAATATTTGCCGACGAGAGTTTGTTTTTGGCGCCCACCGTGTATGAATATGAATTAGGGAGGGAGTCGATTTCGGCCGAGGACACACTGTGTTTTGGCACCCACCGTGTATGAATCCGGGTGAGAGGTGGTTACGTCACGTTTGGGTGAAATTACAAACCTACCCCTATCGAAACCTATAGAAATCCAGCAGATAGGCTTTAGGTGGCAGGGATAGGCAGTAGTGATTTCCATCTCGCATATTTTGGTTTCGGGCGGTTACTGCGACTTTCCCCGCTTCGTTCGAATTTTGCAGAGTGCACGTTTACCATGCCAACTCAATTCGAACCCCGTTTGTATTCTATTTTTTTCGGGCGGGATCCATTTTCAATTGGAATTACATTCTATATACATCATTTTTTATATATACTTTCAAAAGCACAACACCATTTATACATAAATATGGTTTACAAATGGCATGATCTCAGATTCATAAGGTTGTATCCATCAATTTGGATTTTCAAATATTTGAAACCACTTTATGTTGAAATCCAATGTATGCATTCCTCGCTAACTGTCTCCAATTAATGTGTGTTTCATGCGGGTTTTTTTTACTTCTCAAACATGTATAATGTGTTTCACACACGCAACATATAGTGTAATCCCGTTTAGACATTAATTGCATATAAACCATGCATTGTTTGTAATTGAAGAATCTATGGATCACCAATATTGATAAACTATATAACATTACACGTGTGCCCAAATTCAAATGAATATGCATGTTTGATACACCAATTTGCGTTATGATATTTTCGATGTCGTGATATCCAGTTTAAATATTTGAATCCCCTTTAATCCAGATATTCGTCTCATATAGCTATCACTCATGCTTATATAGGACTATCTCTCTGGGCCTATACACGTTCATCGTCTCTCAGGTATCTCTCGTGCTACCTGTATGTCGACAATGATCTTTTATCTTCCTAACACACTGACGGTACTCTCTCCCTCGACCTTCATAACTCTATCTCTCTCTCTAAGTATATCTCACTCCCTGCTATGTGTCTCTAACTATGATTCTCCATGTGGAATCTCTTTCTCTCACACAAACACAAAACTTTGTCTCCCGGGGTCTCATTTCTCTCTATTATTCCCATGTGTGCCACTCGCACACCCCTCATACAGAGATGTCTTTCGCTCCTTAGATATGAGAACCTACGACTCTTCCTCTTCAATGTCTCTTTCTCACACACAAACACAAACTCTGTCTCCCAGGGTCTCATATTTCTCCATTGTTCTCTTGTATGTCGCTCACACACACCCTCTCTCCCTAGAGATATCTTGCGTTCCCTCGTATGTCTCTCTAGCTATCACTCTCGTTGTGAAATATCTTTCTCTCTCACAGACACAAAACTCCGTCTCTCTAGATCTCATTTCTCTCTAATATCTGTTTAAATGTGACTCACATGCACCCTCTCTCTATCTCTCTCACACCCACACACATAACCCAGCCTTCTGATCCACTCGACTCCTATCTCTAACGCACACTAGCTAGCATCTTTATCTTTCTATTTATCTGTTTCTCCATCAACCTTCTTTCTCGCCCTCACTCTTGATTCCTATCACGCACACTACATATGTTTCTCTCTACATGCAGTCAAGTGCCCTCTCACACACATATATAACTTCACCCTTTGAACCACCCGACGGTCATCTCCAACACCCAAACTAGCGGATGTCCCTCTAGCTAGCATCTCCATCTCTGTATCTATCTGTAGTTTCTCCGTCAACATTTCTTTCTCGCATGGAGTCGTGCTTCCTATCACGCACACTATATATGTCTCTCCATACATATGCATTTATAGGTTGGTCTCTTTTGCACAATCGTTGCGCCTCACTCCCTCTGCTCGCCATAGATGCATGCTCCAGCCCACGCCACTATCTCTTAAAGACAAAAACACATGCTCAATTGTCGGGCCTTCTTCCCTGCATTCTCACATGCATGCATATTGTCATACCGATCCGTCTCTCCCATGTCGTTGATCTTATGACTTATGTCTTCTTTCTTTTATCTCGATCATGCGCGCGCGCACACTCACATCCCACGTATACATGTATACCTCTCACACATGCACGTTCAAGGTCTCTATGTCTCCATACGTAGTTAAGTACCCTCAATCCTAACGCTACATCGAATCGTTCTCCTCCTTTGTGCACATAACTTCCGCCTAGATGGGTAAAACACACACTCACACTTAACAATCTCCTTCTAGCTACCCCCCTGCCTCTCACTCTTCCCCTATATCCCCGAAACCAATAAGACCATCCCTTTGTTTAATTCCCGCCTACATGCACCATCGATATATAGTAGTCTTCCTCGGTGTCTCTCGAACAAACACGTTCTCTCGATGTCGACTCCTCTCATGCGCACACACCTTCTCTTCCCTCTCTACGGGCATTTTCTCTCTCGCACCCCATCGTTGGTGGCCTCTGCCATACACATCACCTCTCTATGATGAAGCCATGCACACTTAAATTACATCCGCCACAGAGGACCCCGCGACACACACACACACACAAGCACGCACGCACCCCCCCACACATACACACTAAGACTCCATCTCTCTCTCTCTTTCACACACACACACATACAAACACACACACGCACGCACACCCCCCCCCACACACACACTAAGACTCCATCTCTCTCACACACACACACACACAAACTAAGACTCCATCTCTCTCTCCTCTCTCTCTCTCTCTCTCTCACACACACACACACACCCCACGCACACACTAAGACTCCATCTCACACACACATGCTCTAGGTGGAGCATTTGTTCCTACCACCCTTCATCCAACCTTACCCTATGATAAACAATCACCTTTATTTACTTGCATGACATGGAAAAATTCCACTTTACTTTAGTAGTCAGCAAACTTATCATCTGTACCCTTATAAAAAACGAGTTGGCGGTGATGGTGTGCCTGCCATCTTGTAATACAGACTGTATGATCTATATCTGAGGATAGAAAGCAAACTATGATAATTTTACAAAAGATACTCGCGCCTCTCTCCACATCATTATCTCCCGCAACCTCATTGCTCAGCAATTAAAAAGGGAATAAGTCTCTGGAACAATCTAGCATGCATGGTGGCCGCTGCCGCCTGTCGGTGCCGTCCATCCCCATGCCTCCGCCCATTCCGACCACCAGTCACCACCACGCTCCACTCCTCCTCGCCTTATCTCTCATCTTTCATTTTTTTGATGACATTCTCGAGATACCAGTTTTCCGATAAAATTCTTGAGATATCATTAGTTTTTACACATGGGATTACTCCTGCATGGGTCAATCACAACAGGTGTTCTGTAAAAAAATGCGTATTGATGTTCTGTGTAATGCACGAGAATCTTGCTTGTAATTATATAACGCAAATCACGAGCAGGAAGTGACATTTTTTTGACACAACCACGTTAACATGGCCACGTAAATCACTAGCTAAAGTAAATACCATTATACTTATATCCCGATGCAAAAGGTTGAGTACATGTCCGAAGAGTAGAGTCGCACACACGCACTCTGTCTCTCCGAATCTCTCTCACACACACAACAGTTACGTGACGCCCACTTAAGCAGACACGTATGTTACAATTTGTGCACCCGCAGGTACACGTGATGCTGCGCATTTATTTAAGCCGGAAGGCGAACCCAAACAATAGCTGCATTCATTCCCCTCCCGCCGCCTCTTCTCTGGTCGCCGTTGCCCGGTAGCCATGGGCCGGCCGAAGGTAACAACATACGCCATACTCCCGCCGGAGCGACGCTTTAATATGGAAATTTTAGTGGTCATGCATGCATCTTTTTGTGCTAGCACTCCTATATAAGGGTTGACCGGTCGCTTCCCGCGGACATGCGCGGGCGGTGAAAGAGGAAGGAGAAGGGAAGCGGGCTGTGGAGTAACGTTTTTTACCACAATTTCTTAGGAAACTGAGTGCAATAATTGAGTAGTTTTGCAAACTACTAGTACTACACCTGAAACGGTTCAAAACCTATACTCCCTTGCCAGCGCGTACTTCCCGCGTGAAACGGTCAGCGTCGCCCTGGAGCGTCATTGCCGCATTAATGCCCGGCCAGAGCGGAGGCGACCTCTCACTGGCGCCGGCTTTGAAGTGGCGCGACGGCCGAGAGAGCGCCGCTTCCCGGTGCACGCGACTGCTCCGCGTCGAGACTGGGCATAGGCCCTGTTTGGATTCATGGGTTAGAGTTAGTTTGAGCTAGTTGGGGCTCAAATAACCCTAAAGTGTCCAAGCATGAGGGTTTAAATTGGAGCAAGTTGCACCAAACCCACCAAAAAAAACTATCCCACCCAAGAGGTGCTAACTGGAGATAGTTCTCATTGGGACCACTAAAAACTCACTTTTCTCTCTCCATGAAGTACATTTATTGTCAATATAACCCTGTCACCCAAACACCTCTTTGGCTACAGTTAGTTCAGGGTTAGTCATGAGTTAGTCTAACCTCTAGCTAAGTTAGAGTATCAAACAGGAGCAGTATAGGACATGCAAGTTGCTCAAAGCATACAGGCAAATTCGTACGTGAAAGGATTTTTTTTCTTTTTGAAAACGAAACATGAAAGGAATTTTTTTTTAGAATGCTCTTGGCATGTCGCTAACATGTGATAGGTAACCGACCTCAATAGACGGCAGAAACGCCAGCCCGCCGCACTTTGATAGAGACGAGGAGGGAGAAGCGATACAGGCTGCTGGATTACTAGAGATAGGTGTCGCACGGAAGCCAAGAAATATGGTGATAGCGTGGGTTAGCCATGTACTAGTATGATGTAACTACACTGGGCTGCCGTGTTTCGTACTCTTCCAGTCCACTGTGGAGATGATTGGTTAATTTTATATCGCTGAATAATATTAAATATTATGAGTGCAGACGCTCCACCACGAGGTTCCTTGCTCCTTCTCGGTCGTCCGGAATCTATGTTCTTCCATTATATTTTTTTACGTGAGGTTTGTTCATCCTTTTGCCAACACGCGAGACATCTAGCATCAAGGTGCACGTGTTATGCAAGGATCGTTCCATCTATATGAAGAACACGTGGGACTGGAACTACGAGACGGACATGTACCCAGGAGTGGACGTATGAACCTGAGTAATGTAGCGCAGTAAGTGAAGTAGAAAGGCACAAATGGTATGAACATGCGTGGCATATAGGGTGTGTTTGGTTGCGTTCTCGTCTCAGCATAGTTGTTCCCTCTTCATGCATGCTCAACTCAACACCCCTCTTCATGCATGCTCTCTTCATGCATGCTTCTAGTGTATTTATGCTAAACTAGTGTGGACTCATGCACCCTCCATACACTCTACCAAACACCCAAAAGTAGGTCGAGAAGGGAACTCTTGGGCGGCATTTGTCTCTTACTACGTACTACCACTAAATGTTGTACGTGCAATGCACGGTGATGTTATGGAGTACGTGCCTAAGTACTCTACTACTACTATATTAGTTGGAGGCACATATTAACTTTTATATTTGTTTACGTGTATGCCCCGAGACCTTCCAACTAGACGTGTCTTTCTCTCCAGGTTGCACTTTGTATCGTTCATACCACTAAGTACTACTATGTGTGGTCTCCGACCCAGAAGTGGAGACGCTCTACCACGCTGGTTTTTTTACGCTGGGCTCTACCACGCTGTTCATGTCCCACTCCTTTCGCTGACGTGTGGGACATCCAGCACGTGCCGTGTTTGGCACCCTTCGTCGTAAGATTTGAAACGCTAGCATTCATCAAAAATATAAAATCATTATAAATCAGCAGTGATGCTATTTTTTTGCAAACCAATCAGCAGTGATACTATACCACGCGGTTTCCTTGCTCCTCGATATCGGAAAGAATACTTCCGTTCGCCAACATGTGGGACGTCGACCATCCTGGTCCACTTGCCATGCACGCAGAACTCCAAGGGAGAGTCACCCAGGTCGTCGCGCCGCAGTAACAATGAATAATGAGCCGTCAAATCACAGGCCCACTTCCCACTTTGAAGTTGCTCGGATGAAGGTACCATCATGACTTCGTTGAATTCCGCTTCTTGAAGAAAACTATTGTACCAGCAGTACTGCTAGCTACAGTAGTTACTCCAACAGATGCCTCCTTTCGTTCATAGGATAGGAATATGAAAATCATAGGAAGTGAGATGACATGCATCTCAATTCCTATAGAGAAAGAGATGCCATTTGATGCTTAGGATAGGAATTTTTCCATTTAGTCTAGGCTAATGTACTGGTAATTTTCTCTAAAAACTACAGTAGTAACTAGTAGTATTGGTACATGCTCGTACTCAGACACAGACACACACACTAACTACTAGTACTACTACTTCTCACATGCTGGCCAGACGCCGTTGTTCTCCTTCCCGGCTTTGTCGGCGACACCCCACCGTGCTTGGATCTCCGCCGACCTCTCCGCAGCAGCGCGTGCGTCCTTTTCTTTCTTGCGGCGGTGGGCCTCTCTTTTCTTGAGTGCTTTCTGAATTTTCCGCTCCCTCTGTGCGGCTTTGGCCGCCTCTTGCTCTACCGCCCATTCGGCCTTGGCATCTTCAAATTCCTCCCACATAGTTGTGAGGTCGCGAGCGGCGATGAACTCGGCACGGCGGGATGCCATCGCTTCCCTACCATTTTGTGTGCGGTCGTGGGCGGCGAGGAACTCGGCGCGGCGGGATGCCATCGTTGCCTTACCGGTTAGTGTGCGGCGCGGTGGCATGAACGACACTTGGTGAGAGCTCTAGGGTGGAGTGGCCAGACAACCGTATAGTGCATTGGTTTGTCAAGAGCTCAAGGACAGAAGACGAAGCAAATTTGGACTCCCCTTCAATCCTGGTCATTTATTACCGAGTAAAATGCATTGGCGGTCATCGAACTTGTCTTGATAGCTCACTTTGATCATTGTATACGAGATATGGTGATTATACGGTCACTGGCTGAGCATATAGCTTCGTATTTGTCTGGTTGACCAGTCAAACAGTCCGCATGCGCCACATCAGCTCGTGTTCTTTATCTATCTACGCGGGCCTACCTGTCAATGGAGAAAGAAATACTGTAAAAACCAAAATTATGCGTATGTGGGGAATAAAACCACAGACTCGTCGCTGCAACGCACCCTCGTCAGCCAAACGAAAATGAAATACTTCGCGTCAGACACTCACGCTCATGCTGTCAAAGCATGCTAATGCATGAACGTCGCCCTCTAAATCAAAGTCCTGCTCATGGCGCAACGCAAACGGCGAGCCCGTCACCTGCGCGCCCCGGCAGTGCCTGACATTACTATTTAGACATTTGATGGAGGCCTATGCGAACGCCGAGCATGTATTCACCTGGCTCAACACCAACGGTCATACTCGGACCGCCTTGCTCATGTATATCGTCCATCACAACGACAATCTATAAAACAGCCTAAGCTAGAGAGGGTACTATGGTAGTATGGTACGGAGTATGTACTATCGTGAGCGACCGATCTTAGTGCCACTGCACACCGAAACCCCTTCCATCGCTAGCGCGCGCTTCCCGCCTGAAATGGTCACCGTCTCTCCAGAATGTCAATGCCGCATTCACCGGACTTAACTGCAGGTGCAATTGGTGTGTCACTCACATGTGGGCCAGATGCCCATTGGGCCCACATGTCAGTAACCCAAACGCATCTGCAGTTAAGTCACTGAAGCAGCGTCCGCATTCATGCCCGATGAACCTACTCCGGCGCCAGTTGTCCATCCGTCTGTCGCGGCTCATTGCCATTCGCCCGCTATATTAACCTGAGCCCCAGCTCCCAGCCATAGCCAAAGACCCACACTTATTCTCCTCCGGTCCCTTCCTTCTGTCGGCACCACTTCAACCATGGCCTCCTGGCGCTCCGAAGCTCTCTTGGACGTACTGTCACAGGAGCAGACAAGGGACATCGGCAGCTCCGCTCCGGGCGCGCTCCAGAGCTCTCTTCGACGTACTGTCGCAAGAGCAAACGAAGGAGATCGCCGGCACCCCCCCCCCCCCCGGCTGCCCTCCGCCGCCACGACCACGAAGCCGGAGCGCGTGCGCGGGCGCAGCCAGCAGCGAGGAAGAGTAGTACACGGTAGGTCACCGCCGCTCTGGAGGAGGAGGTTATCGAGGCGGATGAGGAGGAGGCAAAGGCAATGGCCGGCTTTCTCGGGTTCATGGCCGAACATGGTGGTCGGGCGCCGGCGATCGTTTGATTAGGTTTATAGTAGGTTTTAGTACGGTTCGTGCGAAATATGTAATGAATTTCGTCCAGTTTGTAGGAGAAGTTTTCGAAATGTAATGAATTTCATCCGGTTAATTTGAAATTTGCTTTGTTTGCACGAATTTCGTCCGGTTAGTTCATATAGTTGTCGAAAGGTATGCGGGCAGCATCGGATGGCATCCATCAGTGTCCTCGGACAGATGCCGGTGTAAATTTGTGGGCCAGCGCTGGAGATGCCCTAACTATCATGCTATAATCGCTAACAATCCTCCATTATTTGGCAGGGAACAGTTATCCCTCGATCAAAATCAGATCCGCGGTGTTTCACACTCCTCCCGCGTAAGAGTGTAAACTCTTGCTTACATAAAAATGGAGCAAGTGGACGGCACTGTAGCACGTCATATCACTCGAACTAGCCCGCCTAACGAGCGAGAAAGCACCGCCCTTGTCATTTTGTTCTGGATTTCTATCGATCGATCGCGCGAAAGTGTTATGCTTCGCAAGTTCTAAAGGAAAAGGCGGCACACTTACGACTCGTACGCGTCGCAACCCCGACAGTACGGCTCGCACGCCGCTCACCAGAGGGGACACGCGTTGTCTTGCAATTTCACTGACATGTGGGACCGTAATTGAATAAACCATCGATAGCCGAAATCTAATCACTCGGCGGGCGTCAGCTGAGAAGAGAGAAACATGGGAGGGAGAAGAGATCGCCCGCCCTCCGCGCATGGACTCCAAGAAATATATGGTGATAATGTGAGGTGGGCCATGCTGGAGTCCGAACCGCTTCCGGAGCCCGCTCTCACCGCCTTGGCCCCTCAAGATGCCAGCTGCCCGCCGCATGCATGCATAGCAAGTAGTACTCCTTATGTGGAGGAGAGAGAGGCATTGATAAAGTCAAGGAGTGGGCTCTGCAAGAGCCCGTCTCTACACGTGCTCCTAGGTATAAAAAATAATTCTAAAAAAAGGCATAAAAAACAATTGTGTCTTAAAAAAAGAAAGGTAAAAAACATTTGAGAGGAAATAGATAGAGAGAAAGTGAGAAAAAGCTGTAACCTGGGCATTACATGAGGAAGGAGGGAGTGGTGCACATGCCAAGTTCACTGGGCTGCCGTGTTTCACACTCCTCCGTCGTAACAGTGGAGACAATAGCTTTCATCAAAAATAAACAATGAATACTCGTTGCTCGTCCTCTATATCGGAAAGAATACTTTCATTCGCCGACATGTGGGACGTCGACCATCCTGGTCCACCTTCCATGCACAAAATTATCCTAGTCTACCCCGGTCGTATCGCAGGCCCAACCTTTCCCACTGTAAGTTCTTCGGACGAAGGAACCATCATGACTTCGTTGAATTCCGCTTCTTCAAGAAAACTTACTGTACCCGCAATACTGCTACCACACACGAAGACTGGACAGCACTGTACCACGTCATATCACTGAAACCCACTAGGCCAAACTAGCCCGCCTAGGTCATCTATTTTGGAACGGAGGGAGTACGTCTCTGCACTGCTATGATTTTGTGTTGCACGTTCTCTGTACTTTTGCTACGATTTTCCTACCCTATGAACCAAATGAGGCATGAATGTATGTCGACTATTGTCTGATCGATCGCTAAGCCTACAATTTTAGGAGCTAGGGCTATTGGTCGATCGACGAGGGATAAGTATAAGCGTACCACGAGCTCATCAGCCCCAACCACTTCGGTGAGTGTTTTGCAAGTACTATAGCTCGCACAGTAGCTAGCCTACTAACACCAAGAATCATCAAACAAGCCCTGCTGATATGATAAACAGTTCAAACTTACATCTAAGCATGCCATATATTACATCAAAACCTGGTGAGGATACATCTGTTTCCATAACTCGGAGAGGGTTCGCATGATTCACTATCAAACAAAAGTAGCAAGATCCGCCCACACAAGACAGTGCACTAGCCCTAAGATGGTTTGATAACACGCATCGTTCTGGTAATTAAACACAGGGCAATGCAAACTACCCTGAAGGATTAGCGCGACCAACTATTTCTTGTCATAGATCTCTCGGGCAATGACCACAGCACGGACAGCGGCATGGGAATCGATTTCTGGGGCGATGTCCACAGGACTGGCCGTGACATCGGAATCGATCTCTGGGGCGATGTCCACAGGATGGACAGCGGCATCGGAATCAATCTCCGGGGCGATGCCAACAGGACGGGCCACGACATCGGAATCATCAGGGACGTCCACCGGCACCTGCACAACCCTAACATATTAGCAAGCACATTGCAAATAATCAAAAACCACAACTATGGTAATAACACTATAGGAAACAGCTACTTTGCCGTCTGCCATGGCGGACGGCAAAGGCTCGAAAGGCGGACGGCAAAGACCTTTGCCATCAGCCGCGGACGGCAAAAGGCTCCGGCAAAGAAGGCTACGGTAAACAGCTGCTTTGCCGTCTGCTTCCTGGCGGCGGACGGCAAAGAGGGCGGACGGCAATAATTGCGCTGTCAGTCCGTTAAGTGGCTAACGGCAGACCTTTGCCGTCCGCCGCAGACGGCAAAGAGCCTTTGGTCTTTGCCGTCCGCCTTATGATGTCATGTACACGTCACTAGATGGCAGGTTCTTTGCCGTCTGCCACTGACGGCAAAGTCTTTGCCGTCTGCCACTGTAGGCAAACTGACCAAATGGGTCAGCTCCCAGGAAGCACAGTTGGCTGCCACGTGGCTTCTTTGCCGTCCGCGGCAGACGGCAAAGGCTCTTTGCCGTCGGTGGCAGACGGCAAAGAGCCTGCATATTGTCTGTTTTTTCTGTTTTTTATTAAATCCCACAATTTGCAGCACATATCACATATATAAGTTTCATATCCAGCACATATCCAACACATATCTAGCACATATCACATATCCAGCACATATCACATATCACATATCCAGCACATATCACATATCACATCAGTTTCATCCATACACATTGTTCATACATAAGGAAGTTCCATCCATACACATTGTTCCATCCATATATATATTACAATGCAAAGTGTCATGAAGATAGCAAGCTAGATACAATGCAAAGTTTCATCAAAGGCACTCCATCATAGCAAGCTAGCTTCCATCAAGTGAATGAAATCTGCAAAATGGTAAATAAGAAAGTTAGAAATAGGTGACTAGAACAAGAAGTATATGTAATTTATGAGCTAACTTAGGTGAAATGGATCATATATGAGCTAACTAAGTTGAAATGGGTTGTTTATGAGCTAACTTAGTTGAAATGGATCATTTATGAGCTAACTTAGTTGAAATGGGTCGTTTATGAGCTAACTAAGGTGAAGGGCATCGTTTTTGAGCTAAGTAAGGTGAAATGGGTCATTTTGGAGCTAACCTAGTTGAAATGGATCGTTTTTGAGCTAACTTAGTTGAAATGGATCGTTTTTGAGGTAACTAAGGTGAAATGATTCTTTTTTAGCTCACTTAGGTCAAATGGATCGTTTTTGAGCTAACTTAGTTGAAATGGATCGTTTTTGAGCTAACTTTGTTGAAATGGATCATTTTTGAGCTAATTTAGTTGAAATGGATCGTTTTTGAGCTAACTTAGGTGAAATGGATCATTTATGAGCTAATTTAGTTGAAATGGATCTTTTTGAGCTAACTTAGGTGAAATGGGTCATTTATGAGCTAACCTAGGTGAAATGGGTCGTTTATGAGCTAACCTAGGTGAAATGGGTCGTTTATGAGCTAACCTAGGTGAAATGGGTCGTTTATGAGTTAACCTAGGTGAAATGGGTCGTTTATGAGCTAATTATGCAATTTTTGACATAAGTAAGCTAAGTACATATCGTTTTAGAGCTAACTTAGGTAAAATGGATGGTTTATGAGGTCAGTAAGCTTATTAAGTCATTTTGGAGGAAAAGAAGCTAACTCTAGGTCATTATGGTAAGCATATTGGAGGAAATACAGCTAAGTCTAGGTCTTTATGCATTTGTTAAGCAAAACACTAGAGAAACTTACCGTGATCAGGGAGGTGTAGGAGCGGGCTGGCTAGTGCCGGTAGCTGGAGAAGGATCATGCGATGCGTTTCTGGAGTTAAGCTGCACCAAAGATCATTTCCAATGTCTCGTTAGCATTATGACACTCAAATGTTAAGACTAGCAAGTAATGTCCATTCAAATTAAACTCACCGTGGTCCCAGGAGCAATCACTGGCATCGGCGGAGCGGTCTGACCGGTCTTCTCGCACACAGACTGCACATTTGGTTTTGACGACTCAGTCATACTAGTTAGTAATGAGACAAACACTACATGAATGTTTTGGCTAATCTGTAGAAGAAACTTACCACAAGGAGCTCGTACATGGCCCTTGCCTGCATGTCATTCCGTGCCCTCTCCTCCTCCATCATCTTTGTCGTCCTCTCCTCCAACTCCCGCTGCCTCTCCGCCGCCTCCGCCAGAAGTTTCTCCGTTCTATCTCTCTCACTCTGTATAGCAGCCTGCAACACCACTCACATGACCATTTGTAATCATTGATGGAAGCGCACACAATGTAATGGAGAAAGATAGCTGAGTACGTATCACTAACCTTGATGGCGAGTTGCACTGGCCGTTCACGAGGCCTTATCTCAGGAGCGGAGCTCGACTGGCGCGCCTTGATCTCTGGGAGAGTGCTAGGACAACGGATAAGTCCATCTCCAATGGCTATGGAGCCATGGGACCTCCCGCCACCAGATATCATCACCAGCTCTGGATCAATGGGACCCTGGCTCGGGTTAAAGTCCTCCCCTTTCCTCGCCTTCCCCTCATCTCTATATCTCACGAGCTTGTTGTGGGAGGAGATGTTGGTGAAGTTGTTTGCATCATCGAGGTCAGACTGAGAGAAAGCCTTGACTTTCTTGTAAGAGCCAGTGTGGGCCATGGCATACAGGTCGTACACCTCTGGCACCTTATCCGCCTTATTGTGGCGTGCCTGAAAGAGAGAAACAATGAAAATTAGTAACTAAAGGGCTCAAGCTAGCATGATGAATGAATTGCATGAATCATGAAGCAAACCACATACCCAGTTGCGCCCGAACTGATATAAGTTGGAGCTGCCTTGATGGTGTGGCACACCTTCCATTTGGGCACGTTTGTCCTTGGCCTGGTTGTGGAGGGCTAGCCATTCTTGTGAGCACCACTCATCGACCAACACCTCCCAACAATCCATCCGATCCGCACACCATCTCGGAGGCGCCTAAGTTAGCAAATAGAAACTTGAGCGCTACGGCTAAGAATTACTAAATGAAGGAACTTAAGTAGAAGGCCTTAAGAATTACCTTCATGTACTGCTCCTTACTCAGGAACTTATCGCGGCACGCCGGCTTGGTCTTCTTGATACCACGCAAGGCGTAGTAGTCTCGAACAGCCTGCACCCGAGCCTCGTGCCGTAAGTTCTGGAGTAGGCGCTTGCAGACGTTCTCGATAACATTTGCGCACTCCTCCTCATATCCCTCCTCACACCTGTAGAATGTCTGCAATCAAATGAGACAATATTGATTAGTACAATTAATAACTAGCTAGTTGAAGATTTTGAAATGTGTAAAGGAGAAATTACCCAGAACGTCCTGATCACCATGTCTGCCCTCGTGTCGCACACGACACCGTCGATAATGACATCCGGCGGGGCCGGGGCAGCCACGTAGTGCTCCCAGCTCAACCCAAGCTCTGGAAGCCGACCCTCACCAGGCAACGTGACAAACCCCGGGAAGTTTTGCCGGCAAAGAACTCCAAGGACGGAGTTGGGCCGGCGGACACTATGATGGTGGTCCCAACCCCTGCAGCATGACAAGGCCAACGCATTAGTTATTTGAAGAAACGTGAATGCAGAAGGTACAAAAATATTAAATGCACTTACGTACCTCTCCCCATCAGGGAAGATCAACCACCTCTGCTCGCGAGTCGCCGGCACGGACGGGAGCCGTGTAGCACCACGCTGGTAGACGGTGCCACCCTCCTCCTCAAGATCAGTCGGCTCCCCGCCATCATCAGCATGGCCACTCGGCTCCTCGGGCTGATCCGGCCAGGTACCCCATCCGGACGTGTGCTCCTCCGGGGTCTCGTGGGCCGAACTCTCGTGGGCCGAAGGCCAGTCGACCCGAGGCTCGTGGGCCCAAGACCCGTGGACCGGAGGCTCGTGGACCGGAGTCCGTGTAGCCTCCTCCTCGGACGAGTCCACCCTAGCAGTCACGTGCTCGGGTGAAACAGCTGGGGGTGGCGGCGAGGAAGGCTCCCTAGCAGTCACCCTACCTCCTCTCCCGCGACCACGTGCCCCACCTCCTCTCTTCCTACCTCGTCCCCTGCTGGGCACCGCGGTGGACAAAGAAGGGCCCGGCGGTGTGGACATACTGTCCAGCAACGCTCGGCGAAGAGGCCCGGCGGTTGCATGTACACATTCATATTTTTCCCCGGATAGTTGGGCCCTGGAATTATCAACGTCAGGAAAATGTTCTTTCTTTGCATAATCTGTCCGGGGGGGAGATTGAGTGGAAAGACAAATACGGGCCAACAACTGTATTGGGCTGCCGTCATACCAAACACACTGAACCCATCCGTGCTGATGCCGACTCGAGGATGCCTCGGATCTGCCGCTTTGTCACCATGTAATTCATCAAACTTTTTCCACGCAACACCATCAGATGTGTGTACAATCATCAGATTCCCATCTGCATCTAGTTCGGTTCTTTTGCCCGTTTTGTGCCATGTCATCTGTCTGGCCGTCTCTTCGACCATGAAAAGACGTTGAAGTCTTGGTACGATTGGCATATACCGAAGAACACTAACGGGGATTTTGGTCTGTGTCTTCTCACCCATACCGTTGTCTACCACAACATACCTGGAAGACTTGCAAATGGGACAACAGTTCAAGTCCGCATAGTCAAGCCTAAACAAGACACATCCTTTCTCACAGGCATGTATCTTATCATAGGGCATCTTCAGTGCACGGAGGATTTTGTCCGACTGGTACAGGTTTGCAGGCATTACATGGCCTTTGGGTAGAAAGCGTCCAAATACTGTCATCATTGCATCGTAGCATTCTCTGCCCAAGTTGAACTGAGCCTTCAGAGCCATTACTTGTGAGATGGCATCCAACTGACAAAGCTCAGTGTGCTCATGGAGCGGACGTTTTGAAGACTCCAACATTTCATTGAAGGCCTTTGCAGATTCCTCCATCTCCTCGTCCGAATCCTGAGCATCATCAAAGTCTTGCACCATGTTTTCCATACCGGTACCATGCTCGTCGGTGCGACGACGATCCACCTCAGCTCGGTCACGTTGGGCAGACTCACCATGAAATGTCCACACCGTATAATCGGGCGTAAAACCACTCTTCTGCAGGTGTTTGCCCATTTCAGCCTCTGTCCTCTTTTCCCAATTGCCGCACCGTAAACAGGGGCACCAGGTTTTCCTCTGGCCATTTGCAAATGCGGCTCGCACAAACCCCTTGGTTTTTGTGAACCATTCAGTGCTCCATTTGTTCTGACCAGTGTGACCGGTGTACATCCACGCACGATCACTCATCTTGACTTTCAGAGCTACTAGACACACAACAAATATATATATATAATTCACCATGTATGTATTCATCAGTTGATCTACTTTGTCAATTTTATTACGTCCATGCAACCTACACTCTAATAGGTAATGATAGGTCCTAATCCCACCCGAGTATGTTTAGATTGGGTTCATTTTCCCATGCTATGCCCCGGATCCTACGCAAAATTTTGGCAGCACCTCCCCGCTGTTCTCCTGATACACGTCTCTGCAATAAACAGAGAGGATGTGTACCCGGAGAACAACAGGGGAGGCACTGACGAAATTTATGCGTCGGATCCGGAGCAAAGCATATGGGAAAACGAACCCAATCTAAACATACTCGGGCTGTCCATGGATAGCGTTGGACAATTCGAAAGAATCAAGGTTATAAATATGCAAATGCATGCATATTTATAACTATGACGCTTTCGAACGGGAGACACATATTGGTTACGCATACTGATGATTCAAGACACATATATATCTAGCTATCAAGTTTCATCGGAATAGATCAAATAATTAATGGGGGAGGAGGACATGTCATTTGTGCTCACCCACGAACGAAGGGGCAGAGCTCGTCAAACGCACGGCGAGGTCGTCGAACACCAAACCTCGCAGCGATGAAACAACTGCACATTTAAAACTACCCGATCAACACAATTATATATGATGTTTTTCATAACAAAATCGAAAGATATATGACCTAACTAATAATTCACAAATATATGACCCCGTCGGCTTCTGGAAGGCCAAAGAACACCTTTTCAGGGTCGGGGTCTCGGGGTCGGGGTGTCGGGTTGGGGTGCCGGGTCGGGGTCGGGGTGCCGTGTCGGTGTCGGGGTCGGGGTGTCGGGTCAGGCTCGGGGTCGGGGTGTCGGGGTCGAGGTCGGGGTCGGGGTGTCGGGTCAGGCTCGGGGTCGGGGTGTCGGGGTCGGGGTCGGGGTTGGGGTCTCGGGGTCGGGGTGTCGGGGGTGTCGTGTCGGGGGTCGGGGTGTCGTGTCGGTGTCGGGGGTCGGGGTCGGGGTGCCGTGTCGGTGTCGGGGTCGGGGTGTCGGGTCAGGCTCGGGGTTGGGGTGTCGGGGTCGGGGTCGGGGTCGGGGTCGGGTTCTCGGGGTCGGGGTGTCGGGGGTGTCGTGTCGGGGGTCGGGGTGTCGTGTAGGTGTCGGGGTGCCGTGTCGGTGTCGGGGTGCCGTGTCGGGGTCGGGGTGCTGTTTCGGGGTCGGGGCTTCGGGGTGTCTCCTCCTCCTCCTCCTCCTCGTCTTCTTCTTCTTCTTCTTCTTCTTCTTCTTCTTCTTCTTCTTCTTCTTCTTTCTCCTCCTCCTCCTCCTCCTCCTCCTCCTCCTCCTCCTCCTCCTCCTCCTCTTCTTCTTCTTCTTCTTCTTCTTCTCCTCCTCCTCCTCCTCCTCCTCCTCCTCCTCCTCCTCCTCCTCCTCTTCTTCTTCTTCTTCTTCTTCTTCTTCTTCCCCCTTCTACTTAACCTAAACCTAAACTAACCTAAACTAAAAACCTAAACTAATTAAAACTAAACTATTTAAACTAATGAAACCTAAACTTAAACAGAAAAAAAACAAAAAAACAGAAAAAAAAAACAAAAAACAGAAAAAAAAAAAAAGGAAGGAGGGGCTCACTGTGGGGGAGGGCCGGGGCGGGGCCGGCGACGGAGGGCCGGGGCGGGGCCGGCGACGGAGGGCCGGGGCGGGGCGGCGGGGGCCCGGCCGGCGGGGGGCCGGGGCGGGGCGGTGGAGGAGGCGGGGCGGCGGGGGGCCCGGCCGGCGGGGGGCCGGGGCGGCGGGGGGATGGGGGGCGGGGGGCCGGGGCGGGGCAGTGGAGGAGGCGGCGGGGGGCCGTGGCGGCGCTGGGGCGCGGGGCGGCGGTGGGGCGCGGGGCGGCGGGGGGCAAGGGCGGGGGGGCCGACGGGGCGGTGGGGCGGCGGGGAGCCGGGGCGGCGGGGCGACGGGGCGGCGGGGGCGACGGGGCGGCGGCGCGCGGCGGGCGGCGGCGGCGGCGGGGTGGGGGGAGAAGGGCGAGGCGAGGACGAAGTGAGTAACGGGCGGGGGGTACCTGCCGTTAGGCAAGTGCCCTCTTTGCCGTCCGCCAGCCTTTGCCGTCCGCCTTTCTGCCTCTTTGCCGTCCGCTAGCGGACGGCAAAGAGGTGGGCCGTTAGGATTTTTTCAAACGAGCGGGGGGTGGGGCCACCACACTCTTTGCCGTCCGCCAGCAGACGGCAAAGACCAGGCAGATGGCAAAGAGTGTGTTTGCCGTCAGCCTTTTCTTTGCCGTCTGTTTATGTGTAGCTGATGGCAAAGAGCTTCTTTGCCGTCAGCTAGCAGACGGCAAAGATCTGGCAGATGGCAAATTAGCTGATTCCAGTAGTGTAAGCCATTATTTTTTACCTTGTGCAGCTCACCGGGGGATCTCATCCCTCCGGGGGGCATCTCCTCGTCCTCGATGGGGGCCATCACCTTGCCAGGGGAATACTGCTTCTCAACGGCGACTATCTCCTCAAACTCGGTCTTGAGCCTCACATAGGTGGCAATCAGAGTTCCTGGGGTAGGCACGGTGGGGCCCTTGCTGTTCTTCCAACTTTCTTTAAGGAGTACGTCCGCCAACGTCCTCAACTCTTTGGCCAGTGCTTGTTTCTTGGAGTTCTTCGTCTCCATGGGTTGGCCCGCCAACATGGTCAACTCGTTGGTCGGTGCTCGCTTCCTGGAGATCGCTGTCTCCAGTGGGTTGTCCGCCGGCAACTCTTTGCCTAGTGCTGCAGGATCCATCAATGAACTGACAAACAAAAAGCAATCGAAAGGAAACCACAATCGCAATGAAAACGGGAAAAGAATAGGATGTGAGAATCGGTCGGCGCTTCGCAAAAAGAAGATTCTTGGAATGAAAATATAGCAGCATAACTGATTCGCCCACCTTTCCTTCGTCAATACAGAAGAAAAATGGCAGAAGTGAGTAGCCTGGAGTGAGGTTTTCTTCAAGAAAGGGAAGAAAGGGCTGGAACGAGCGTTCCAGTGAAATGATGGTTGCTTCGTCCAGTCCAACTTGGAGGCCACCTTACCACTGCTGGTAAAGGTGTGGGTTTTGTGATATGACGGGTCATGACGGCCTACCGGGGTGACAGGTGAGTCTCGACTGTAGCACCTCGCTGTGATTTGGTGGATGGCACGCGGGCCCGGATGCTTTGAAATGTCCCTCATGTAGATAGAGCGGCTAGTCATATAGGAGTGCTCAATATTGTGCACCGTGACCAAGGCGGAGAGGAAAATGAGAGAACTACGTAATTAATGCATGAGTTTAATTAGGGTAGTTTTGTAAAGTACGAGATACATTCCTCCAATCGCAAAATGCCTTGGTTCATGAGATTTGAGATTTGAGCCCTATAAACCGAAAGGGAGGGAGTACTGCACACGGTGTAGTCTAGCCACTTGTTGAAATCTCTAGAAAGGCAAATACTCCTTTCCGGTTTGCAGGGCTATACTACTCCCTCCGTCTAGGTGTGTAAGTCATCTTACGAAAACCAAATAATCCCAAAACACTTAGGCACGGTGCATTAACTTCTACCTTGTTTCTTTTTTCTTGACATATCAACCAATAAGAGATGAGAGGTGTGCATGCTTTTAATGACTTGCAATGGCTAGTTCATTGCATGCAATGCTATTAATTAGCAAATAAACATTGGTGACCCCAGGAGGAAACGGTGCTAAGCGCGTGGACCTATGCAGAATGAGTATCAACCAATGGATAATGGAGTTTAATTGTTAAACAATAGCAATTTCGTCTCATGCAAGAGCCTGGCTAGTACTCCAAGGAACCGCACCACGCGAGCGTTCGCAACTTCCACGTTCGGGTTGCGCTTGGCTCTTCGCCTCTTCGAGAAGACAAACAATGATGTTACTCCTACTTCTACAGTATCGAATCCACTGCTGCATGTCCGTCCACCTCGTGCGGGAGGGATAGCGTGTAGCGAAAGCTTCTACTTACTACTCCTGCCTTTGCGTCTATGAAAGGTGGGCCCAATAGGTGGTTGGCCCTCCTGTCATGCAGCCAAAGGCAGGTGCAGTTAAGGCACCGGAGCTCAGTCCGCGAGGGAGAGGGCGTTGTAGTAATCAAATTTCTCGGTCTTGTATGAGTTGACGCGACACATCAAAGCACTGCACTCGATATAAGTCTTTTTACACATTTAAAATGGGCTACTTCGTATGTAGGAGTAGACATATTCTGCTTCGTATGTAGTCACTTGTTGCAATCTCTAAAAAGACTTATATTTGGAAACGGAGGGAGTACAACGCATGCATGCATGTCGTGACTTTCCTTTTGATACTTGGATGTGTTGATTTGATGCACCTTGCCAAATTTTGACTATAAATTTAACTAACCAAATTTTCATGCATGTCACAAAAAATTACGGGGCTGTTTGGATTGTGACTATGTTTGTCTTATGTTGCCACATTATTTTTCCCACACTTGCCACACTTGCCTAACCTGAGTTGCTCAAATTGTTAGACACACTTTGGCTTGCCTAAGGGAATCTTGCCACAATTTTTGTGTCTATGACATGTGGGGTTCACTGCTTATAAAAAAGACTTATATTTAGGAACGGAGGGAGTAGAAAATATAAATAATAATGCATGTTGGGGCAACCCACGTTTCCGCTAATTTTAGTCGTGGGCTTGTTCACAATTTTTACGAGGGGTTGGTTGTTCATTTAATGCAGGGACTTGTAGTACCAGACTTGAACGATACAAAGTGCGACCTGGCACACCGTAACACCACTTGGAACAAGCGGGTAGCTATCTCAAAAAACAATCAACAACTAAAAAAACCGCGACCTGGCATGTAGTAGTACACAATTTTAAACGATTGTTTTGATGGAGTGAAAAAGGAAAACTACCCCACTACGTATATATAGGCCAGAGCCTCCGCGCTTGCTTGCTAGGGTTTCTCTATTCACACACTCTCATCCTCTCCAGCTCTAAACAAGATAGGGGTAGTAACACTGTCTTTCTCCCTTCAAAAAACACTGGCTTTCTATCCTCACCGCTGGTTACAGATCCGGACGTATCCCCCTTCACCGGTGAAGGGGAGGAGGGGCAGCGTTTAGGCCGTCGTCGACAGCGAGGGAGGAGACCCACTGCCGGCCGCACCGTTATCTTTGGCCGAGCGCCGGTGCGGGAGGTCCTCCGATCCCTTCGTCATTGCCTGTGGGCGGATCTGGCCTCCCGCCGCCCACCTATCCACATCCCGACGACCTTCAGGTATATCTTCGTTCGAAACCGCCTTAGCTCTACTTCCCCAGCTCACTACGTCGCTGCATGTGCATCATTTTCTACCTCTCAGCCCCTCTCGATCGGATGGTCCAACGTCACATTTTTTTCTTCTATTGTTAGAGGTAAAGCTACTTCATGGAGTCGAATCTTGTACTCCCTCCGTCCGAAAATACTTGTCATTGAAATGGATGTATCTAGATGTATTTTAGTTCTAGACACATCCATTTTGATGACAAGTAATTCCGGATGGAGGGAGTACTTGGTTCAAACAAGAAATAAAGTGGGGGTGGGGGAATTTAGTATGTACTCCCTCCGTTCAGAATTACTTGTCTCGGAAATGGATGTATCTAGAACTAAAATACATCTAGATACATCCATTTCTGCGACAAGTAATTCCAAACGGAGGGAGTACATCGGACTTGGTACAAACAGGAAGGAAAGGGAGTGAAAGTAGTACAGACTGGTCATCCAACCGTTCTCTTGGTCGAAAAGGGAAATATAGGGGTAACGCTGTACACAGTGGTATGACCAGGACTAGATTTGCTATCCACACATAGGAGTAGGTGGCTAGAGTGAACAAAAATGGGACCAACCCAGATATGTTTCTTGGATGTTTGTTTCTCGGGGCAACAAACTATGAATCACCACTTTATGCCCCTGTTTACGTACATGGTGCTGGACTGCTGGTGCACCCACTGTCCCATGCCCTTATACCAAATATTTAGGCTCCGTTCGGAATAAAGGGGCAGAAAACATAGGTCTTGATGAAAATAGAGGAATAGGAAAGGAATGTAGGTATAAAACTATGGAACAGCGAACCGGAGGAAACTCTCAAGAGAATGTGTTCGGATGGACTACGAAATGTACAGATTTTTTTTAGAGTAGCATGCTTGGCAGTATGAGATGCTATTTGTTTATTCAGCTGCACAGACTACTCTTGTCCTCACCTCACGTACCACACATAGGTTGATTTTTTTATTCCGGCAACACAGCACAGCAACCTGTCTAACGCATGGCAGTGAGCGCCTGCCTCGGGCTTCCGCCCAAAAAATGAGCAGCGCGTGGATGTTTCTAATCCTATGGAATCAGTACTACCAGACCAGCTTTCCTATGAAACACTATTCACCTTTCCCGTCTTCCGAACGGTTGGAAGGGAAAGAATACCATAGGAATTGTGTTCCTACGAAAATCCTGCACCAAACCTGTGAACCGAACGCAGCCTTAGCTGTTCTTAATCTAATGTCCCTGGTAAAAATGAAGCCATGCCACTGTAATAAGCCATGACAAGTTTAGCCAAATGTTTTTGCCTGTAATTGTTTGAGAGTCTGACTGTTTTCTCTGTGCCTTTTTGTGCAAACAGGGATATCCAATTCACCTGGTTGCTGTTGTGACCTTTTGGTGCACTACACAAAACTCTTCTTAAAAGAAGTGACTTTTGTGCTGTTTAACTGGAATGTCAGAATGGAACAGTTGGTTCATTTTGGTGGAACTGCACAAAGGGAGATCTGTGTTCCAATCCTCATCATCCATATTGGCGCCATAACCTTCCTTTAGGTAAGAATGATATTTAATGCATGTGTTCATCTCTATTTTCCGACTGCCATGAGAAAAAATGTTGTTTTTTACTAGTACACTTGTACTCCCTCACTGACAAAATCAATTTTGAATTAGAAGGCCAATCATGTACTTGGTTTCACCAACTGGTGAGGAGAAAGAGAAACAGAGCATGAAGAGGAAGAAGAAGAAGAATAAACAGTGCCAAGGCGATCTTGCTGAAGCCAGAGGCCTCAGTCGAGGCCATTCAAGGGCTCCGGCAACGACTACCTTACATGTGAGACGATCCTCCAGGGAGCCCTTCCACTTCTGCTATCTCACTTAATTAATTAGGAGTACTTAAGTACCACTAATTTATTACTGCCTAATTTTCCTGTTGGAGTTAAACAAATCTTTATTAGGACCCTATGCTGAATCATGTACGTGTGTATGTTTGTCTATGGAGGTGAATCATGTGGTGGAGCAGGGAGGGAATATTGTTAGTGTCATGACATAATAGTGCTATTGTTTTGCATGTCAATTTATTGCCATTGGTTCAATGAGGCAATGTTTTGCGTATTGTCCATCATGAATTTGATGCTACTGTTTGATTAATATGCTAATGTCTTCCTATCCTTTCTCACTAAGCTAATGAAGGTTTCACCTTGTTCCTACTTGTGCAAACAGGGATCATGTTGTGCCAATCATACATTTTAGTGGAACTACACAAGACAATACAACGAACTGTATCCCAGCCAGTGCTTTAACTCTGCTGGAAGTTCTTGATAATCTTCCGATATAATCTCGGCACTGGTAAACAAGAGTGATTTCAACCATACATTTGAAGTGCACAAAAATATATACTATTGTGTGATTCCAGTGAGTGCTTTATCATCTCTTATGGGACTACATGAATAAGCTTTTTTCTCAGGTTGGTACGGGCCTAAGGCCTTCATCCATATTAGTTTTCTGTCGTCTCTATTTGTATCGTGCTACTGTCATGAGGAACTCCTTTATCTTTGCACGTTAAAGTTTTGCAACCTATGATAAATGGCAATGCTTTGAGTGTTGAGTTGAGCTAATTGGCACTGATTAAATAAACTAATACCTCTCTTTAAGCAAGACTACTATGTTGCTAACTTTACCCATTAAGATAATGAGGGTGCTTCTATTTGTTAGTGTATGTTTCATCAACTAGTCCCACTATTACAGTAATCTCACTCTCTCAATATATGTGCCAACAGGGATGCTCGATTTTGGTGGAACTGCACAAAAACTTTGGGTGCTTCATTGCCTCGACAGCTTCCGCCCTTTCCTGTCAGTCGCTAATCACCGCTTGCTTTCTTCCTTTGCTGTCAGTCGCTTGGCTTATCTCGGCTTCCAGTCAAAGGAAATAGTAATTGATATGCTACCTCACACAGGTTGGTACTGGTCTTTATCCTGATTATTGTGCCTGTCATATGTATTGGTAATTTGGTATTGTGCTACTGTTTGCCGATTTCATAAAGGAGTAATTTGGAGCCTGAACTCGCAGAAAAATCATTACATCAGGTGATTTCAGTAGAACTGCACAAAATGATCAGATGGACAGGTACTTATGCTTCTGCTATGTACTCAAAAGTTCACTCAGACAAGCATCGATGTTGACAAGAAGTGCCTATATTCATTCGAGTATCAACCGGCGTCAACCAATTGTCAAACTCCAAGTATTAGGAGAGTGAACGCCAAAAATATTGCTTGGTGCATAGCCCAGAAAAACACAGTCCAGTCTTTGGTCCCAACTTGTGCCTTTTGGTTATCGGCACATATGGTAGCGAACTATATGGCATGGAGTCTAAAGATTCCAGACAAGTTGGTTGACGCGTATATTCATCTAGCACTTAATCAGTCTGCACGCCAAGGATGCTCCATTTTAGTTGAACTGCACAAAAAATTTGGGTGGTTCATTTTCTCAACCGCCTCCTTTCTCGTCTGCAATGTAGAATTTTGGCGAGATACAGGACCAAGATGAGCTAGTAAACTAGTTGGATGAAAGTAGTGGCCAAGTTGCTCAAACCTCCCTCGGCACGAGGCCACTATTTGAGGATAAACCTACAAGCAAAGTTCAGATTGTCTGTGCTGCCTCTTATGTACTCGAAAGTTTACTCGTACAAGAACTAATTTTAGCAAGAAGTACCTCCGATTGAACACCATTTACCAGTCTGTACCCTAGGTAATTAAAGTTCGTCCATGGATCATATTGGCTGTGATGTCAATCATTTGGATGCATAAACATACTGAACATGTGTATATCTGAATCTTTTTGTGAATTATGTACGAATATTGTCGTGTGATCTATCAATCATTTGGATGCATAGATATGCTGAGCTTGTGTATATATGAATCTTTTGAGTTGTTGATAGTGAATGTTGGCTATGAATATGAACATGTCCCGTGAACCTGAGTTTGATATGAATGTTTACCTTTTCTGTTGTATTTGTGTGTGAACTTTTTAGTATGCCTACTGTGGGGTATAAAACGCAGGTCTCTTATAAAAGTAATGTTGTGTCCAATTTATGTTTTCCCTTCTAACCACATTATATATATTTATATTATTACTATTATCGTATATTTTATAGAGACTTACATATACATTATAAAAACATCCCACGTGTTATTAACTTATAAAAGTAAATGTTTAACGGAAGTTGGCAAGGAAAATCCTGGTTGTTTTTGACTCACAGGCAAGGAAAATCCTGGTGCTTGCGTACAAAAGCTTGCGAAGATTTTAAGGACCAATTTAATAATAATGCGCTCATTTTTATTTTGAGCAATAACTCGCTAATTTCTTAATTATATATATATAATGTGCCTCTCCGGTTTATTCTTTGATATTAATTGCTCCTTCTAACATAACATTATATATATAACGAGCCCACCTAATACGTGTATTTCAAGGAAGTGCAAATGGGCTGGGTTTTCTTAGAAAATATAAGTGGGCCTGATTGACGCGAAATTATTTGTTCACCCAGCCCAGCAAATGGACTGTACATTCTAGAAAACATGGGTTAAATATATGCCACATTTTTGCAGGCTGACATGTGGGCCAATAGGTCGAAGCCCACGCAGGGCGTTGTCAACTTGGTCAACAAATGATTGTGTCATCCACAGCCATTGGATTTATATCCAACGGCTGGCATGCACCTTCAATATCTCGTCTTCTTCCTCCATCGTCGCCGGGACCGCCTGGTCCGGCCTCCGGTGGCTAGCGGCTCTGCTTAGCACGCATCGCTGCGAAGCGCTACCCACCGCCGGCCAGGCTATCCCTCCACCCCTCGACACCTCCTGTTATTCTCCACAGACTACAGCCCCACGCCGCAATAGAACCAGTTATAACCCTTCTCCTCCTCTCAATCTGCAACTCCACTGCCGCGTTTTCCCATCTCCGAGTCGTTCCCGTCCGGGGCCTCGCCGTCGTCCATCGCCTCGCTGCGTTCGGTGTGGCGTGGTCAACAAACAAGAGTCATCGGAAGAGGACTGTACGTGGAGAGCCTGACGGCTGGGACCCACGAGGTCCATGGTCGCACGCAAGGAAAGTTCCTCCTTATTAAGCTGGAAAAAAATGTTTCCTCCACCTGACAGCTGGGACCCACCGGCTATATCTTCGCATGGAAGGAAGTGCCTCCTTGTTTTGCGAAAAAAATTATTCATCCCGTTGACAGCTGGGACCCGACAGATTTGGTGACTGACTTGTGAGCCTACTAAGCGGACGTGTACGCACGGCTTTGTCAACTTAATCAACAAATGATTCTAGCAGCTGGACCGTTGGATGTTAATCCAACAGCCGTGCTCCTTCTTCAACCTCTGTTCTTGCTCCTGTCTCCCGTGGGCGGCACCGCGGCTGTGCTGCCGCGCACCCGAACCAGTGAAGTTTCCCACTCCTCTCCATCTGCGACTCCACTGCCCCGTCTTCCCCATCTCCGGGTCGTTCCAGTCTGGGTGTGCTCGGCACGGTGTGGTCAATGTGGTCAACAACCGAGAGTCATCGGAAGATGACTGTACGTGAGAGGCTGACAGTGGGGACGCACCACGCCCAAGGACGCATGCATGCAACGGAACGCGGCGAGGTCAACGTGGTCAAGGAACGACTTCCATCGGAAGTATACTGTACGTGGAGCGTCTCAGCTAGGTCCACGGAAAATAATGATTCCTCCAACTGACTGCATGGACCCACTGGACGGGCCACCGTATTTTGCGAAAAAAACGTTTGCCCCCTGACTGCTGGGACCCACCTGACGGGCCACCGTATTTCGCGAAAAAAAACGTTCCCCCCGCTGTCAGCTCGGACCCACCGGAAGTGCCTCCTTAGTACGCACAAAAAAATGAATACTCCCCCGGCTAGCTGGGACCCACCTTGGTGGGAGGCTGACTTGTGGGCCTACTAAGTTGACGGGGACGAAGGGCTTTGTCAACTTAGTCAATATGAACGATTCTAGCTCCAGTGACCGTACGATGTCCATCCAACGGCCGTAGTGCTTCTTCAACCTCTGGTCTTCTTGCTCCAGCCACCCAAAGCAGCGCCGGTCGTGCCGCATGCTCCTGCCTCCCGTGGCCGGCTGTGCTGCCGCAGAGGCCTCACCGCCCCCTACTATTCCCACCGCTGGCCAGGCCCTGCGGCGACGGCAGCCTCACACCGCAGCCGAACCAGTGAACCCTCGTACTCCTCTCCGCGCGGGCTTCCACTGCCGCGTCTTCCCCGGCTCCGCGTCGTCCCCTTCCTAGGCCTCGCCGTCGTCCACCGCCGTGGTGCTCTCCGCGCGGCGTGGTCAACGTGGTCAAGGAACGACTTCCATCGGAAGAGTACTGTACGTGGAGAGGCTGACAGCTGGGTCTACGGCCACAGCCCAGTTTTTTTGTGATTTGCCAAGTAAGTCGCTTTCTCAGGCCTGTTGGGCTGCAAATCTTTCAAGACGAGGAGAGCTTTCATTCGGCTGGCCGAGAAAATGGCCCATCAGTAATGAGAAATGGGCTGTACATTTTTAAAACACATCAAACCGGCAATTAGTTTCAATATCTTTTTTTTTGATTTCGAGATTTTAAATTACATTAATTTTTATGCGTGGAGAATTTGTTGGATTTTATATTGATATACATTTATTTTTAAAATCAGTTTGAATGTGATTCGAAATTTCGGGATTAAAAACAGTTCGGACCGCACCGAAATATGCAAAATTTCGTATAATTTTTTAACCGTGGCCACAATATGGGCTATAATGCTAAAAAAAGAATATGGGCTCCAAAAAAACCTTAAGAATTAGCAAATGGGCTGTAAATTGTTAGAAATAATGGCAGATGGGTTGTATGCTGTTTTCCACAGATTTGAGGCTTTCCTAAAAAAAGGTTGACGCACAAGCAGTGACTGTTGGATGGTCATCCAACATCCGTCGTGCTTCTTCAATCTCTGCTCTTTCTGCTCCAGCTGCTCAAACAAGCGCCGGCGGGACTGCCTGCTCCCTCCTCCCCGCGGCCGGCTCTACTGTCGCGCAGGCCTCACCGCCCCACCGTACTCCCATCGCTGGCCTAGCCATCCCTCTACTCACCCACACCTGTTGTTATTCTCCGGCGACGGCAGACGAACCAGTAAACCCTCGTACAGTCGTACTCCCCTCCGTGTGGGAAACAACTGCCGAGTCTTCCCGGCCTCCGTGTCGTTCCCTTCCTAGGCCTCGCCGTCGTCCACCGCCCTGGTGCTCTCGGCGCGGCCTGGTCAACATAGTCAACGACCGACATGCATCTGAAGGGGACTGTACATGGAGAGGCCGACAGCTGGGTCCACGGCCGCACGCAAGGAAATGCCTCCTTATTACCCGCAAAATAATGATTCCTCCACCTGACATCAGGGACCCACCAAAAGGGCCTCTGTATTTCGCGAAAAAAAATGTTACCGCCGCTGACAGCTCGGACCCACCAGCTGTATCTTCGCACGCAAGGAAGTGCCTCCTTATTACGCACAAAAAATGAATACTCCCCCTGCTAGCTGGGACCCACCATGGTGGGAGGCTGACTTGTGGGCCTACTAAGTTGACTGGGACGGGGGCCTTTGTCAACTTTAGTCAATATGAATGATTCTAGCTCCAGTGACCGTACGATGTCCATCCAACGGCCGTAGTGCTTCTTCAACCTCTGGTCTTCTTGCTCCAGCCGCCCAAAGCAGCGCCGGTCGTGCCGCATGCTCCTGCCTCCCGTGGCCGGCTGTGCTGCCGCGGAGGCCTCACCGCCCCCTATTATTCCCACCGCTGGCCAGGCCCTGGGGCGACGGCAGCCTCACACCGCAGCCGAACCAGTGAACCCTTGTACTCCTCTCCGCGCGGGCTTCCACTGCCGCGTCTTCCCGGGCTCCCCGTCGTCCCCTACCTAGGCCTCGCCGTCGTCCACCACCCTGGTGCTCTCGGCGCGGCGTGGTCAACGTGGTCAAGGAACGACTTCCAATGGACGTGGACTGTATGTGGAGAGGCTGACAGCTGGGTCCACGGCCGCAGCAAGGAAGTGCCTCCTTATTACGCGGAAAATAATGATTCCTCCACCTAACAGCTGGGACCCACCGGACGGGCCACTGTATTTCGCGAAAAAAACGTTTCCCCCTGACTGCTGGGACCCACTAGCTACATCTTCGCACGCAAGGAAGTGCGTCCGGGCAAAAAAACGATTCGCCCCCCTGACTGCTGGGACCCACCAGCTACATCTTCGCAGGCAAGGAAGTGCCTAACAGTCAGGACCCACTTGGTCGAAGCGTACGTAGCATTGTCATTCTGGTCGCGAACGTGTACGTACATACTGGTCGATGTAGAGGCGCGCACGTGTCGTAGTAGAGGCGCGCACGTAGCATGTACATGTACGTACAGCGGCCAGTGTGCAAGAAAGAAAATACGGCCACGTACGTACATACGGGCAGGGTCTCGAACGCCTACTCGCGCATACATACGGGTAGGGCTCGTGTACATGGCTGGGTCGGAACGGAGAAACAGCGTCGTCGTCGTGTTCATGGGGAACCAACCGGCTGGGTCAGAACGGAATGCGTCGTCGTGTTCATCAGGAGGGCTTGGACGGAACAGCCGATGGAAACGAGGCCTGGCGTACCGCAGAACGGAGGAAACGGCCTTGTGTTCGACCGGCCACGTTTGAAACGGGATCCTGTTCATCGGGAGGGGTCTGGCGTACCGCAAAACGGAGGAAACGGACCTCCTACGGTCGAAACGGGGGTCTTGTTGATCGGGAGGGGTGTGGCGTACCGCAAAACGGAGGAAACGGACTTGTGTTGGAGCGCTACGGTCGAAACGGGGGTCCTGTTCATCGGGAGGGGTGTGGCGTACCGCAAAACAGGACTCCACGGGACACTGTTCATCTCCACCGTCGACCCCCTCCCGCCTCCACGGGCTACTGTTCATCCACCGTCGACCTCCTCCAGCCTCCACCTGCGACTGTTCATCCACGGGCTCCTGTTCATCCAGCCTCCACCACGCGCTACTCCACTGGCTACTGTTCAACCAGCCCTCTCCACGGGCTCCTGTTCAACCACCCCTCCACGGGCTACTGTTCATCCAGCCCTCCACCGTCTACTATTCATTCTGCCCTCCACGGGGTCCTGTTCATCCAGCCCCAACCGGCTCGATCGATCGGGGTCCTGTTCATCCAGAGGCAACACCACGGGGTCCTGTTCATCCACCCCCACCGGGAACTGTTCATCCAAACCCCCCCAGCAACGCTCACTGTTCATCCAGAGGCAGCATCGATCGGCTTCAGTTAGCAGCAGTAGCGAAGGAATCGCTCGATCGGGTTCAGTTAACAACCATCGATCGATCGCTCGGGTTCAGTAACGCGTAGCCTGCAGTGCAATCACTCGGGTTCAGTTAGAGCCCAATGCCTCGCTCGGGTTCAGTTAGAGCCAACGCCTCGCACACACGCGCGTACGTGTACGAGAGAAACGCGCATCACTCGGCCCCCGACCTCCCACCGTAACCGGGAACTCCCCGAAATTTTCCTCGCCCTCGCTTCTACCATGGTTTTTTCCGTCATGGACGGCCCAAAGAATGTCATGCAGCTGCATCTCCGGCCGACGAAAAGCCCATTTTTTGTCATAGAAGTAGGAGCCCACCACATCTATGATGATACCGAGTTTTGTCACAATTATCGTCATAGAAGTGTCAAATGTATGACAAAAAAAATTCGTTCGGCCCAAAATGTCACGGATGTGTCTTTTTTTGTAGTGCTCGTGTGCTCTCCGGACTCCGTTTTCTTGCACGATACGTATTTTGGTCGGTAAAAATTCATTATATAATCTCCCGAAGGTTTTGACTCATGTATCACGCAAATATTCTCTGTTCTTGTTTCGAGCTGTTGCTGCTGCAGATTAGAGCAAGATGTCTTCTCAAGAGTCTGTGGGGGAGAGCCGGGTGTCTCATCCGGCTTCGGAACCAAGGAGAAACAGTGACACTGACCACTTTGGGCCAGCAACGGAAGAAGAGATGGAGGCTTATTTGATGAGGATAGATGCGATGGAGGATCAAGAAGTCACTTCTCGCTTCCGAGCTGGGTTCACGATGGGAGAACTACAGAGCTCAGCCATTCCAAACTCAGTTATCCCTTCCAATGTTAGATTTCTTTCTTATGAAAATATGAAGAAGAGTGTCGCTTGTTCTCCCGCAGCTATGCAACACCCTTGGGTGCAAGGAGCTTTAGCCGTTACAGGAAAGCTTCGTAAGGAAATAATGGACCTCAAGCAGCAAGTCAATAAGCTCGAGGAGGAGAATCGTATCCTGAGAGGCATCATCGCCAAGAATATTACACCATCCCCAAAGAAGGAGACATAATCACATGGGTATGGGCACTCCCCTTGGCAACTGCCAAGCTTGGGGGAGATGCCCCGGTATCGTATCACCATCACACTCCTATCTTTACCGTTTTTCTTAGTTTGATCCCATTAGTAGTATTTTGATCTAGTAGAATAAAGTTTATGGCATGATCTAGTTTTGAGTTTTGCTTTATGATCCCTCTTTGTAACCGAGTCCGTGAGCTATATAATAAAGATTAGTGTTGAGTCAAGGGCTTGATTATTTTTCCATGATCTTGAGCGAATAAAAGAAAAGAGAAAAGAATAAAAAGAAACAAAGAGATCATATTGATCTTATCGAGAGTAATGACTTCACATAGAAAGAGTATGATGATTAAAAATTGTTGAGAGTTGACAAGCATAGCTTTGGTCATCGTTGCAATTAATAGGAAGTAATAAGGAAAGAGAGGTTTCACATATAAATATACTATCTTGGACATCTTGTATGATTGGGAGCACTCATTAAAATATGACATGCTAAAGAGTTGATGTTGGACAAGGAAGACAACGTAGTGGGTTATGTTTTCTTATATCTGAGATAAAGTATATTGTCATGGATCATCCAACATGATTGAGCTTGCCTTTCCCCCTCATGCTAGCCAAATTCTTAGCACCAAGTAGAGATACTACTTGTGCTTCCAAAAACCCTTAAATCAGTTTTGCCATGAGAGTCCACCATATCTACCTATGGATTGAGTAAGATCCTTCAAGTAAGTTGTCATCGGTGCAAGCAATAAAAATTGCTCTCTAAATATGTATGATTGATTGGTGTGGAGGAAATAAGATTTATACGATCTTGTGATGTGGAAGAAATAAAAGCGACGGACTGCATAATAAAGGTTCATATCACAAGGGGCAATATAAAGTGACGTTCTTTCGCATTAAGATTTTGTGCATCCAACCCTGAAAGCGCATGGCAACCTCTGCTTCCCTCTGCGAAGGGCCTATCTTTTATTATTATCTTCTACCTTATGCAAGAGTCATGGTGATCTTCACCTTTCCTTTTTACATTTTATCCTTTGGCAAGCACAGGGTGTTGGAAAGATCCTGATACATATATCTAATTGGATATGGGTTAGCATGAATTATTATTGTTGACATTACCCTTGAGGTAAAAGGTTGGGAGGCGAAACTATAAGCCCTATCTTTCTCTGTGTCCGATTAAAACTTCGTAACCACAAGTATTGCGTGAGTGTTAGCAATTATGAAAGACTAAGTGATAGTTGAGTATGTGGACTTGCTATAAAGCTCTGACATAGACTCTTTCTGATGTTATGATAAATTGCAATTGCTTCAATGACTGAGATTATAGTTTGTTAGTTCTCAATAAAGTTTCCGATTCATACTTTTGCATTGTGAATAGGTTATTACTTGAGCATAAGAAATCATATGACAATATCCATATATGTTGCTGTTATGAGAATAATCATGATGCCCTCATGTCCGTATTTTATTTTATCGACACCTCTACCTCTAAACATGTGGACATATTTATCGTTATCGGCTTCCGCTTGAGGACAAGCGAGGTCTAAGCTTGGGGGAGTTGATACGTCCATTTTGCATCATGCTTTTATATCGATATTTATCGCATTATGGGCTGTTATTACACATTTTGTCACAATACTTATGCCTATTCTCTCTTATTTTACAAGGTTTACATAAGGAGGGAGAATGCCGGCAGCTGGAATTCTGGGCTGGAAAAGGAGCAAATATTAGAGACCTATTCTGCACAACTTCAAAAGTCTTGAAACTCCACGAAAGTTATTTTTGGAAATAATAAAAAATATTGAGCAGAAGAAGTACGTCAGAGGGGGCCCCACCTGGCCACGAGGGTGGGGGCGCGCCCTACCCCCCAGGGCGTGCCCCCCTGCCTCATGGGCCCCCTGTTGGCTCTCCGGTGGCCATCTTCTGCTATATGAAGTCTTTCGTCAAGGAAAAAATCATAAGCAACCTTTCGGGACGAGACTCCGCCGCCACGAGGCGGAACCAATCTAGGGCTCCGGCAGAGCTGTTCTGCCGGGGACACTTCCCTCCGGGAGGGGGAAATGATCGCCATCGTCATCACCAACGCTCCTCTCATCGGGAGAGGGCAATCTCCATCAACATCTTCACCAGCACCATCTCCTCTCAAAACCCTAGTTCATCTCTTGTATCCAATTCTTGTCTCTAAGTCCGGGATTGGTACTAGTAGGTTGCTAGTAGTGTTGATTACTCCTTGTAGTTGATGCTAGTTGGTTTATTTGCTGGAAGATCATATGTTCAGATCCTATATGCATATTAATACCCCTCTGATTATGAACATGAATATGCTTTGTGAGTAGTTACGTTTGTTACTAAGGACATGGGAGAAGTCTTGCTATTAGTAGTCATGTGAATTTGGTATTCGTTCGATATTTTGATGAGATGTATGTTGTTTATCCTCTAGTGGTGTTACGTCGACTACATAACACTTCACCATTATTTGGGTCTAGAGGAAGGCATTGGGAAGTAATAAGTAGATGATGGGTTGCTAGAGTGACAGAAGCTTAAACCCTAGTTTATGTGTTGCTTCGTAAGGGGCTGATTTGGATCCATATGTTTCATGCTATGGTTAGGTTTACCTTAACACTTTTGTTGTAGTTGCGGATGCTTGCAATAGAGGTTAATCATAAGTGGGATGCTTGTTCAAGTAAGAACAGCACCCAAGCACCGGTCCACCCACATATCAAATTATCAAAGTAACGAACGCGAATCATATGAACGTGATGAAAACTAGCTTGACGATAATTCCCATGTGTCCTCGGGAGCTCTTTTCTCTATATAAGAGTTTGTCCAGGCTTGTTCTTTGCTACAAAAAGGATTGGGCCACCTTGCTGCACTTTATTTACTTTTGTTACTTGTTGCTCGTTACAAATTATCCTATCACAAAACTATCAGTTACCACTTATTTCAGTACTTGCAGAGAATACCTTGCTGAAAACCGCTTATCATTTCCTTCTGCTCCTTGTTGGGTTCGACACTCTTACTTATCGAAAGGACTACGATAGATCCCCTATACTTGTGGGTCATCAACAAGCATTAAGCATAGCAAAGTCATAGCAACATCAATCTCAGAACATAGTGGATACTAGGGATCAAACCCTAACAAAACTAACTCGATTACATGATAGATCTCATCCAACCCATCACCGTCCAGCAAGCCAACGATGGAATTACTCACACACGGCGGTGAGCATCATGAAATTGGTGATGGAGGATGGTTGATGATGACGATGGCGACGAATCCCCCTCTTCGGAGCCCCGAACGGACTCCAGATCAGCCCTCCCGAGAGGTTTTAGGGCTTGGCGGCGGCTCCGTGTCGTAAAACGCGATGAATCCTTCTCCCTGATTTTTTTCTCCCCGAAAGTGAATATATGGAGTTTGAGTTGAGGTCGGTGGAGCGTCAGGGGGCCCACGAGGTAGGGGGCGCGCCCTAGGGGGGCAGGCGTGCCGTCCATCCTCGTGGACAGGGTGTGGGCCCCCTAACGTGGATTTTTCTTCCAGTATTTTTCTTATTTTCCAAATAGATGATCCGTGGAGTTTCAGGTCATTCCGAGAACTTTTGTTTCTGCACATAAATAACACCATGGAAAGTCTGCTGAAAACAGCGTCAGTCCGGGTTAGTTCCATTCAAATCATGCAAGTTCGAGTCCAAAACAAGGGCAAAAGTGTTTGGAAAAGTAGATACGACGGAGACGTATCAGCGTCCCGAACAAGCACTTCGAGCGCTTAAGTTAAAGATGATGCGCTCGAAGCTCGTTGAAGATGATGGCGACGTGCTGAAGGTGCTCCGCCCACGAGGCGCTGTAGATAAGAATATCATCAAAGAAAACGAGCACAAACCGGCACAAGTAGGGGAGGAGGACGTCGTTCATCAGAGCCTGAAAAGTCGCCGGTGCATTGGTGAGACCAAACGGCATGACCAAGAACTCGAAGTGTCCGTGATGAGTCCGAAACGCCGTCTTGGCGATATCATCCGGGTGCATGCGCACCTGGTGGTAACCCTTTGGTGAAGAAGCGCGCCCCATGTAACTCATCCAGGAGCTCATCGACCACCGGGATAGGAAACTTGTCCTTAAGTGTCAGGGCATTAAGGGCGCCGTAGTCGATACAGAAGCGCCACCTGCAGTCCGACTTGCGGACGAGGAGGACCGGCGCGGAGAACGGCGATGTTGAGATCCGGATGATGCCCGCAGCGAGAATGAGTGCGCACTGCCGCTCCAACTCGTCCTTCTGCAGCTGCGGATAGTGGTATGGCCGGACTGCCACCGGCGCCGAGCCCGGCAGGAGATGAATGCGGTGATCATACACCCAGGCTGGCGGAAGGCCCCGCGGCTCGTCCAAGAGGTCGCCGTGCTGCTGCAGGAGGTGATTCAACAGTGGGTGCTTGGCCTCGGTGGTGGTCGCCGCCAGCTGAAGTTGTGGCGTCGCTGGTGAGGCGCCCCCAACGCCCTCCCACCGGACGCGGTGGCCGAGACGCCAGAAGGTCATCGTGAGGGCGTCGAAGTCCCAGAGGATGGGACCGAGGGTCCGCAGGAAGTCGACGCCAAGGATGAAGTCGAAGCAGCCCAAGTCGATGCCTGCGCACGTGATGGTGAAGTGCTCATCACCGATGGTGATGGGCACGTTCCACGCGAGCCCATGACACCAGAGATGATCGCCGTTGGCCACCGTGACCCGAAGTTGCTTGCCGCCCGTTGGCTGAAGCGCTAAGCGGCGGATGGTAGCCTTGGGAAGGAAGTTATGTGTGGAGCCCGTATCCAAGAGGGCCACCAGGCGCTCGCCGTGTATCATCACTGGCAAGAGCATGGTCCGCTCGTCGTGGATGCCGGCAAGCGCATGGAGCGAGACCACGAGTGTCGTCACCGGGGCGGCCGCGGGTGCGGCCTCGGCAGCCGCTGGGGGCGGCAGCGCGTCGAGCTCGTCGGCCGAGGCATCCCACTCGATGTAGTCGGCTGTCTCCAAGTAGAAGAGGCGCGGGCAGACATGGCCCGGCTCATAGGGCTCATCGCAGTTATAGCAAAGCCCCTGGCGCCGACGCTCCAGCTACTCCGCCTGAGAGTGACGACGGAAGGGCCGCGTTGCGGCCGGGGTGGTAGTCACCGGAGCGGCTGGGGGTGGCCGGCCCAGCGCAGGGGGCTGCCTGGCGGCTTGTCGGCCTCCTCGAGCCGGGGCTGCCTGCTGCATGGCCTGGGCGCGACACTCGAAGGCGCGGGCGTAATACATGGCCGTCTGGAGATCCTGGGGTCCCCGAAGCTCCACGTCCACGCGGATGTGATCCGGAAGTCCACCAACGAAGAGGTCGGCCCGCTACTGCGCCGTCACGCCCGACGCGTGGCATGCCAGGGCCTGGAAACGGTCGGCGAAGTCCTGCACCGTGGAGGTGAAGGGTTGGCGGCCTAGCTCTGCCAGGCAGCTCCCACAGATCGGTGGCCCAAAATGAAGGAGGCAGAGTTCACGGAAGTGCTCCCAAGGGGGCATGCTGCCCTCGTCCTGCTCGAGGGCGCAATACCATGTCTGTGCCGCACCGCGGAGGTGTAAGAGGCGAGCCAGGTACGCTCCGATGCTAGGGTGCGCTGCCCGCGAAAGAACTGCTCGCACTGGTTGAGCCAGTTGAGGGGGTCCTCTGCGCCGTCATAAGTGGCGAGGTCAATTTTGGCAAACCGCGGTGGTGTCCGGGTTGGAGCGCCATGGCCGACTGGCTCGGAGGTGCGGAGCAGCGAAGACTGGGGCGCGGCCCGTGTAGTGCCCCATAGAGTCGGATGGGTCACCGTACTGCAGAGTGGGCGCCGACGGGTCTCCCGCCGACGTGTAGACGGGCGGCGGCGATGATTCGGTCAGCCATGCCGGAATTGGGGACGGCGACTGCGGAAAGTGTACTTGCTGAATCGGTACGCCTCCCTGCGTGGTGGACCCGAGCCCCGTGTTGGGCGGCGGCAGGGCGGACAGCTGCGGCTGCGGCGGGACGAAACCGGGTGGCGTGGGGGGCGCGACGGCTGAAGCGGCCAGTGGTGGTGTAAAGGCCCGGTCGGCGCCGCGGGTGCCGAATAGCAGGGAGGGCTGCTGGCCCGGTCATGGCAGCCGGCGACAAGGGCGGCAGCGGCCCGTAGGGGCCGGCCAGGTAGAGCCGTATCCCCTGGACGGCAGTGAAGAGATTGTTGAGGACCTCGGTGATCTCCGCCGGGGAGTAGACGGCGGCGGCCGGCGCGGTGAAGGGCGGCGACTGGCCGGTGGAGGCCCCCGCGGTGGAGCCGAGCGGCGCGGTGGAGAGGTCGAGCAGCGCAGTGGAGAGGATTGATGATGCTGCGGTGGTGGACAGCGGCGAGGTGGGTGGTGGTGCATACATGATCGGACCCAAACTACCTGATACTAAATTGGTAGGAGTTAGGACCCTACCGGGTCTAGGACGTAGGTTGTAGGGGAAGGAAGGTGTTGGACGTGGCGGAGCTCACGGTCGCCGGCGGCAGGGCGCCGTCGTGCGGGAGGGAGGAGGCGGCGGCGCAAGGAACAGGAGGCGGCTAGGGTTAGGGTCTGGCTCCTCTGGGAGCCGGCCAATAGAATTATTCTTATTGTTTAATTCTCAAAGAGTCTTACAACTAGCATATATAATCATGATAAAAATAAAATAGATAACTTGCGGGCTAAGCCTCCAACTAAATCTGCCCAGTAGGCCTCCTACGAGCATAAGTCTGCCCGGTCATAACAGAATCACATCCATCTATGTTTGCCACGGTATTACTTAATAGCATATCTATCTGGAGAGGGCATATCTAATGCGAAAACACCAACAAGATGCAAACATGCAAACCTTCCTAATATTCACGATCAGTAGTTAACCTTTCTGATTTAGCTATCAATTATGAAATGCATGATTAAACTCAGCTGAGTATGCATAAATATCGAGGTTGGAAACCATCCTAAAGAAAGAAATAATAGAAGGTTGGGAAATTAAAGTATTTTCCTGAGTCCTCAACTAAGCTTCTGTAGGCACTTAGATATAAAAGATCCTCCGGGTGCAATCTTCTCCCAGAATAACAGAGCATGTATAGACTGTTAGAAATAAGCACATGGGAAAGAAAAATACATCTGGGAAATGATTATTGCTTGGTAAATACTACATCTGTAAAGAAATGTAAGACGTTTTAAGCGTTAATTTAGTAACCTAAAACGTGTTATGTTTATGTACAGAGGTAGTATCAGATATGAGCACGAAGTGTAGCCTAAAAGATTCGGCAACTTACATCTGCAGGCTAACTCTTTGTTTAACTCGTTTGGCATAGGAAAAAAGTGATCGTGCACATACAGTCTTGAGAAAAAGGGTTGACCCCACCCCCCCCCCCCCCCCCCCCCCCCCGCCCATCAACGATAGATGCTGGGATGGAAGCAGCACAGTCACGCCCAAAAAAACAAAAAAGAAACAAATGCAAACATAGACGGATCAACGAAAACGATGAAGACCCACAACCGCTGCACCCACCGGAGAATTCCACCACACTCCAAGCACTCTGGACCGCCGCATACCAAGCAACACCTTCGAGAAGGATCGCGACGCCAACGACGCTGCTGCCCGGACAAGTCCTAGGGTTTCCCCTGGTACGCAGAGGATTGCGGGGGAAGGGGCAAACCCGGCGCCCTTCAGGAAGGCACGGCGGTGCCCACAGACGTCACCGCGTCGGTGCCGGACAAGCCGACAAGGATTTCTCCTGACCACCAACCACCCACTACTCCAGACGATCCATCGTGCGCCACCAAACACGCCACCCACCAACATGCGCCACCACGGCCGTGCAGTCCCCATCGTCGTCTCCCCGTGGCAAACGAAGCGAGACCGGCGGGAACAGAGAAGGCAACCGGGAACAAGGGGCGGCAACAACAGCAGCCACGCAGGAGGGGACAACCTCCACCGCCCGTGGCGGGAACCGGCCGGACGTAGCAACAGGGGCAAACCAGGCAACTGTGACCAAATCGACCGAGGGAAAGGGGAGGCGGAGAAGTGGCCCATGGCCACGACCGGCGCTGTGCCGGCTCCAGCTCCCCCGCGAAACCATGTTTCGCCCCCGCATTGAAGGCCCAGATAGGCCCGGCCGAGCCTGAGACGGGCTCGTGAAGCCCCCGTCGCCGCGCTGCAGTACACTAGCCGCCGTCGCCGCCACCCCCCGCACGAGTCGCCATGCCGTCTGCCGGAGACGCCGCAGAGGAGCTCCGGCCAGGCCCGCCCAGACCCAGAGGGGGCCCAGATCTGGGCCGGGAGGGCACCACCGCCAGCCACCGCGACGCCGTCGCCACCTCGCCACCCGGCACCGCGCCACCCAAGGTGCCACGCCGCCGCCGGATCCGCTACCGCCGAAGTACGCCGCCGCCAGCCGCCAGCCACCCGAGCCGTGGCGCTGTGCGGGGGGAAAGGACGGGGCTGCCGCCGCTGGCACCACACGAGCAAGGCCCGGTGGTCCAAGCTGGCGGCGGCGGGAGGGGGAGAAGGAGAGGGGAGGCGCTGGGGAGGGCGTGGAGGAAGCCCCCGGTCGCCTCGCTCGGGGAGGCGACGCGGGGGTACGATGGAGGGAGGAGGGGGGAGGGAGGAAGGGAGGGGGTCGAGGAAGGGGAGGACTAGCGGCGGCGGGCGCCGGCTGCGGCCGCGGCCACGGCTACCCGTGACGGGGGAGCCGACGGCGGCGCGGGCGGAACCCTCGTGCTGCTGGAGTTCAGTTGAGCGATTGTTTGTCTGCACATACAGTCTTCCCAGGCACTAACCATGGCAATGTGAATTCTATCCATTCACATCACAACAATATAATACTACTGATTAATCTTGATTCATGCTTATACCGATGTCGTGATATCAACGCAGCGGTAGAATAAGGATATTCCATAGAGGTGATGAACTACACTAGAACACAGGCTTCCTTACCGTTGCTTCCCATCGAAATCGAGCCACCCAAGCATGATCTGAAGAAACATTCTCTGGTATGGATTATGCAAACCCAAAATCGAGCGCAACAATGAACATGATAATCATCAATCCAAGATACCTGATGCACATGAAGTTGAACGGCGCGCGGCCAGTGAACCAGGGAACATATTGTTGAGTTGATGGCGCACGCAAGCGCGGGAAACAAACCGCTGTGTTCCCTGTTCCACCACCGAGTGCAACACTACTCCAGGAGCGCCCTCCTCTGCACCTGACCTGCCATGCCCCCGCCTCCCGCTCCCGCCGTCCCATCGGTGGTCTCCTCGGGCCGTGGCACTGACCTTGGTCCCCGCGCCTTACGACCTCCTGCAACCAGTCCCGTCCGACCTCTCGACCGTGATACGCTCTGCGGCGCGCCTCTTGCCGCCTCCGCCTCCCGCTTCCGAGCGCCGCCGTCCTCCGCCGCCGCTTGGAGGAGAGCCCCCTCTGCCCTCCTTCCGCGGCCACGCGCCGACGTGCCTCTGCGTACCCGTTCCTCGGCGGCGGGTGTCTGCTACGTGTTCGACCAAATGGTTCAGTGCCCGTCCCCCCTTTCTCCTATCTTACAACTTCCAGAAAATCGTGATCCTGCGCTACTACCCCCCGTAGTAATCCCACCTGCACGCATTTGACCTATCTCTGGGCTAGCTTCATCGCTCAAAGGGAAGGGACGTTTTGGTGTACTGAAGTGTTCAGAATGCTTGGTCCCCATGGCATGTTTGTGTATGCCAGCTCTGTTTTCAAACTGAGAATGCTACAGCCTTCAGACTGCAGGGGGCATTGAAGGGTTTGCTCTTTGCTGCTTCTTTTATCACTCTTCCCAACATTCTCTAAACATAATGGATCACATTGCATTCATGTCTTCAGTTATGTGCTTGATTTTAAAGAAAGACGTAAAGATCTGTATTCTATTGTATTTCTGACCGTTTGGCGAACACTTTCAGACCAGATACAACACCAGTTTTCCATATGCTACAGGCTTGCTCTTACATATTTCAGGAAAAAGCTAATGATTTGAATCCATTTAATTTGCCTTGAATGATGGGTGATTGTTGATTCGCTGTGTAAATCTTGTCCTGCGCTGTCATAAATCACCTTATCCACTCAAACACAGTTTCTTTTTATTTGCAGGGTCATGGTTCATCTTTATTTCGAGGTCTAACTCCCGGTAGCATTAAACTCTGCAGATATGACCAGCTTCAAACTGCTGCTAACTTATGGTATTTACCTATCATTCTGAGATAGCTATCTATTTGTTTCCGCTGACCTATTTTCATCAGCATTCCTTTCTATGCCTCAAAACCACTTTTTAGTCTTGGCATGGGATACTCAGCATTCATGCCCTCTTACCCCTTCCTACATGTTGTAGGCGAGAGCACTGCGTTACTGGGGTCTTTATCCTAAATGTTAATAGTAAAAACTCAATTGTGTCAGCTAATTTTGCATGTTGTATTCATCACATCCTAATAATTGAGTAGCTTGAGTTTCGCACAGATCATTAGTTGCCGGTATTGCATTTCAATATAGTGCAACTTTCAAGCAGCTTAATCTTGAGGTTGTTCTGTTCTTTGTGCATGGAACTTCTTAATGAGCTGTATGTAATGTGTTGTTTGCCTAATAAGTAGTCTATTCTTCCAACTCAGCTTAATAATGCATAGACACTTTTGTTATGACCATTGCAACTCATGTAGAACTACTGTTGGTTGGGAAATAAAATATCGATAACCTTGTCAGATGCGATCTATCAGCCGTGTCGTGTTATTTGGTTTCTTTTATCCTAGAATTTTCTGCTTTCTGCAACTAAGGAGCTAGGAGTTAGGAGCATGTTGTATTGCTGTGTGCTTATCAGCTCCTATACGTTCAACTACAGTGCCAATTAGTTGGATTCCCATGTTACTAAAAGAAGGAACTCAAATTTAACATAGAAATATTCAAGCATGATACCTATCATATCCTTGTGCTACCAAAAGAAATAACACTATTTTTTCCTTCTAATCCCAGTTTCTACAAGTGCAATCACAACTTTTGTTGCCTTCAATTCAATTTACGGTTACTCTGGTATGGCGGTTGCGTCTCCAGGATCTTAGCAGGCAGGCCATCTGATGCTTTCGCCGGGAACTTTCAACCGGTGAGGTAACCGAGAATTCCTCCAAAGTCTTACCCCTGTCAAGCAAAAAATGTGCAAGCATTCTTTCGAGTTGCAGTCCTTTATAATTTACAATGCTGATTCTTCTCAGCTTATGGCCCAAGCATCTGATGTACATCTGCCACAAACTATCGGTCGCACGGCCACTACGGTCGACCTCATCGTCACCGTCGTCTTCAATCTCGGTACCCGATTCGCCATCGGACATCCAGGACTCCTTCTTTTGGGGCTGACCTAGAGGAAACAGCGACAGTACTTCCAGGTTCTTTGTTTCACGAAGCAAGACGGCGACAGACCGGGCGGCATGGCCCTCGCGCAGGCAGCCTTTGAGGCCCGACTGTCTGAGAGGTAGCCCCCGTACAGCATCTGCGAACAAGCTGCTGTGGTAGGCCATTGACGGGCGCAAGGAAAGGTGGAGATACGCCAGCTCGGTGCACTGGCTGATGAGTCCTGTGACCGGAGCAACCTCGGTTGATTTCCTTTTGGAGAGGTCTTCACAGATTTCGATCGTCAGCGCCATCACTCCTTTGTAGTTTGCAACCTTGAAGAGCGACTCAAGGGGAATGCCGCCTTTGTAGTGCAGCGACTGCAGGCATGAGCTGTGCAGCTTGACGCGGCTGGCATGGTGGCAACAGATCATGGCAAAGCTCCGCAGGTGGGCACTCTCCACCGTGATCTTGCTGACGCTCGGGAGCTCCTGCAGGTTGCAGCATCAGGTCGGCGAGGCGCGGGCAGCTTGAGAGCAGCTGCTGCAGCAGCCCTTTGGGGTCCATGATCCTGGCGAGGCAGAGCGTCTCCAGCGACGAGGCGACCACCCCCTGCGGCAGGTCGAGCGTCCAGTTGGTGAGCCTCAGGCGGCGGAGCGTGCTGCAGCTGAAGAGATGGTGCTGCGTCTTGACGTTTCTGTTCCGCTGGTGGACCTCGAAGTCCGCCGAGGCCTTCTCCGACGAGCCAAAGGGGCAGAGCCTGCGTCCGGGGTCGTGCCAGTACCTGAGCTTGACGTCGATCTCCTCGACGCCGGAGTAGACGGCAGTGACGATCCACTGGTCGAGCAGGTCGTCCGGCGGGGACATGGCGTCGAGGCGGAAGGTGCGGATGGGCGTCCCAGGGGGCTTGCAGAGGATCGCACCCGTCACCATCTGGTCGAAGCAGACCGGGCGGTTCTCGCTGGAACAGCGTTCCCGTGTGCCTTTCTTGGGGTCGACGAGGTCGACGACAGGGACGGCCGCGTAGACGCCGCACCACCGGCGGGAGAGCGCGCTGGTGCGCACGGCCTCGTCGGACGCGAGGTGGGAGAGGTGAGCTCCAGCGTCTTGTCGGGAAGAGCGCTCAGCCGGTCCTCCTGCCTCTCCCTCTTCATCTCCGTTCCGTTGCACGAGCTGGAGCGTCTAGGACGGACGAGACGCGAATCACGCGATGCCTTTTTATGCTGTCTGTCCAACCCGTTGCGCGCCTTTGGAATTTGACGAGGAAATTTGAGTAGGCACAGATATCCACCGACTCTGTTTCAGTTTCCGTTAGGAAATTCGACTCACCACCACCGGCCCACCGCCTATGAAACGGAAATCCTTGATATATTGCTGCTTCGCTGGTCGTCAGCTTTGGATCGATTGATTGAGAATAGTCGGTATGGCTACGCCTTCACGCAAAAAGCCGTCGTCGGGGCGGCGAGACCGCATCAGCGGCCTTCCCGACGACGTGCTAGGCCACGTCCTCTCCTTCCTGCCAACCAAGGAAGCCGGCCGTGCGGCCATGCTCGGCCGCCGGTGGCGCGACATCTTCTGCAGCGTCCACACCATCTCGTCCGAGGAGCGTGAGGGCCAGAGGGCCGACGACTGGGACACCTACTTCTATGAGGTCCAGGAGAGGAGGAGCTGCAGCGCTGTGCTCCTCCACAGCATCAGCGCCGCGCTCCTCCACCGCCGCCGGCGCCCCGGCCTCACGGTGCCGCTGCACAGCTTCCGCTTCGCCTTCGACAGCTACCATGGGTGGGACAAGGTCGCCGTCGACCAGTGGCTCTTCGAGGTGCTGCGGCAGCGCACCCAAGACCAGGAGCTCCACCTTGACCTGCGGTTCTTCATCGGCCCCATCTGTGCACGTAGCAGCGTCAACGGCGACGAAGAAGAAGAAGAGTCGAACGACAATGAGTCATGGGGGCATGTCCTTCCCAGAACGCTCTTCTCCTGTAGAGCCGTGCGCACGCTGTGCCTCAGCTATTGCAAACTGAATCTACCCGAGGTCGTCGACCTGCCATTTCTCGAGACGCTGCGCCTGACCAGCATACGAGGTGACTCCCAAGAAACCATCCAAAAACTCGTCTGGAGCTGCCCCCGTCTTGCCGACCTGACGCTAGAGGCCAGCAACCGTCTCCAAAAACTCACCGTTCTCGACAAACGCCTCCGTAGGCTCGCCCTCCGGTGCTGCCACAACATGACGCAAGTAAGCATCGACGTGTCGGAGCTGAGATGCCTAGAATACAGCGGCTCCGTACCCTAGGAGTCGTTCATGTCCCTACACGGCTCACCAGCAGTGTCCTCGTGCACCATCCGCTTCTGCAAGGTGAGATCCAAGGAGTCGGAGTGTGTCCGGTTCATAAAGCTCCTTGGGATAGTCTCAGACTCGAAGCACCTGCACCTCCACCATCGAGGCTTGGGCAGCGAATTCTTCGCTGTGTTCCCCTTGTTTCCCAACCTCACGCGGGTTGAGCTACAGGGTCCCATCGAAAACAATGACACAGTCGACGCTATCAAGAGGATACTGGAGCAGACACCAAACCTCGAGGTTCTCTCACTCTACATGGAGGAGGGGGAGCGGGACATGAAGGAGCGGAGACAAAGGGAGGAGAAGATCAGGTACCGACAGCTCTATGGAAGAGTTGCAAGTGATGATCAGGAGGAGTACGATCGGCCGGTTGATCTTGGCAATCTCAGAGTTCCCGACAGGTCGAGCTTTTCTTTGCCGTGCCTGCGACATCGATTGAAGGAGATCAACATGGTTAACTACCAGTGTGACGTGCAACATAGGGTGTTGGCCAGCCTGCTGTTTCGCAATGCGCTTGTGCTCGAAAGGATGTGTGTCGTGTTTGTGAAGGGGTGGTTCGCCTTGCAGGTTGAGCTGAGGAAGGAGATGCCTTTGATCAATTTTGTACCTAGCTTTTTAGTTGATTGTCTGCAAAACAATTTGTAAGCCCGCTGATTAATGAATGCAAGCTCTTGATTCGAAAAAAAGGAAAATGTTTTCAGTCGTTGCGGGCGGGCAATCATGGTTACGCCGGTGGCGTGGTTGCAGGTGGTTGACGGAGCTAGGGTGTGACGGAGGGGTGTGAGCACCGGGGTACACCTCCTGCCCAGTTTTACTGGCCGGCGGTGGTGGCGGCCGTTGCCGTCATAACCCTTCTCGAAGGCACCATCGCGCTGTTCCCACTCCTTGTCTTGCTCCGGGTGAAAAAACCTGATCTTCGGGATCGAGCGGTGGCGGCTATCCTTGGTCGTTCTCTTCTTGGAGGCACCGTTTTGGAGTCTTGGCTTCGTTGTTGTCCGTCTCACCTCTCTGTTGTGGATGCTCATGATGGAGGTCTCTGCAGGCTCCCAGCGGTCTTCCTCCTTGTCATCTTTAGTTTGGTTGGTAGTCGGTGGGGTGATGTATCGGTGCCCGGCACCGTTGTATCTTGCCTTGGGTGTGTGGTGAGTGTTTGTATTGGCTTCGGTTGTAATCGCTGATGTTTGCTTTATAATATACCCTTTTTCTTCGTGATTTAGCAAACACGGGCCAAGAAAGAGAAACCGTTAATATCACCATGAGTACATCAACTTGCACGGTGTTAACAAATACATACATAAACTTGGAAAAACTATAAAGTGGTCACTTAACTTTTGATGGGGCACATGTCATCAAGTGGCACATGCCCATGCTGTTTTTTTTCTCACAAAACATCCTGATGTTATTATGTAAGTGCATTATAAGTTCCTCGGTTCCCCATTCCCCAAATCCCCACCCTGAGTCCAAATCCCTAACCTCAAGCCCACGCTTGCAGTCCCACCATCGAGGGCTCCCGGCAGACAAGCACGTCAGCATCACAATGGAGGGAGGCGGCCGTGGCATCGGGACATCGACCACGCGAGGCAGAGGCTGGCGGCGGTGACATAGGTTGTTGCCGTGGCCAGAGGCAGTCTCCTTGGCGGCAGCTTGAGGAACGTCGAGGCCGAGCAACTTGTCTCGTTGGTTAATGTAGTGGTTTGTGCTTCAATTTGTGCCCTATCTTGTGCTCCAAGTTTGCACATATTTTTTCTATATTTGTGATTTAAACTTGCATTGAAATTTTTTACATGCCTGATTGCAAAATGGATCAAAAGAGGAGGCGGGTGTCCGACTGGAGCTAGTGTCTCGTTGTGCGCCGCTGCCTCAACCTTGGCACACAGACAACTCCTCGCCAGGATGTCTCACATTGCTGACATAAGCTCGTTCCTACATTACAATTAAATGTGAGCTAATTAGCCAGAGAGTTGTCGACAAATTATTATAGAACGAGAAACACAAAACATCCAACTGACCTAGCCGAAAACATCCGTCTCCGTGTATAGGGCGTACACGGAGTTGTAGGTCATCAATTTAACTAACTAAATATACATTATATTTCATCAAAAATATATCATTGGGTTCCAAGATGATGTATGTGACGCCCCCGATTCAATCGTACACTAATCATGCATGCAAATGTATACGATCAAGATCAGGGACTCACGGAAATATATCACAACACAACTCTACAACATAAATAAGTCATACAAGCATCATAATACAAGCCAGGGCCTCGAGGGCTCGAATACAAGTGCTCGATCATAGACGAGTCAGCGGAAGCAACAATATCTGAGTACAGACATAAGTTAAACAAGTTTGCCTTAAGAAGGCTAGCACAAAAGTAGCAACGATCGAAAAGGCAAGGCCTCCTGCCTGGGACCTCCTAACTACTCCTCGAAGCCGAACTCCATGTAGAATCATCCTCGGGATCTCTAGCTCCTGGACTCCAGCATCTGGTTGTGACAACCAGGTAGAATGGAAAGGCGGAAAAGAGGGAGAAAAGCAACCGTGAGTACTCATCCAAAGTACTCGCAAGCAAGGAGCTACACTACATATGCATGGGTATATGTGTAAAGGGCCATATCGGTGGACTGAACTGCAGAATGCCAGAATAAGAGGGGGATAGCTAATCCTGTCGAAGACTACGCTTCTGGCAGCCTCCATCTTGCAGCATGTAGAAGAGAGTAGATTGAAGTCCTCCAAGTAGCATCGTATAGCATAATCCTACCCGGTGATCCCCTCCTCGTCGCCCTGTTAGAGAGCGGTCACCGGGTTATATCTGGCACTTGGAAGGGTGTGTTTTATTAAGTATCCAGTTCTAGTTGTCATAAGGTCAAGGTACAACTCCGGGTCGTCCTTTTACCGAGGGACACGGCTATTCGAAAAGATAAACTTCCCAGCAGGGGTGCACCACATAACCCAACACGCTCGATCCCATTTGGCCGGACACACTTTCCTGGGTCATGCCCGGCCTCGGAAAATCAACACGTCGCAGCCCCACCTAGGCTCAACAGAGAGGTCAGCACGCCGGTCTAAATCCTATGCGCGCAGGGGTCTGGGCCCATCGCCCATTGCACACCTGCACGTTGCGTACGCGGCCGGAAGCAGACCTAGCCTAGCAGGCGTTCCAGTCCAATCCGGCGCGCGCCACTCCATCGCTGATGTCAAGAAGAGCTTCGGCTGATACCACGACGCCGAGTGCCCATAACTGTTCCCGCGTAGTTGGTTAGTGCGTATAGACCAAATGGCCAGATTCAGATCAAATACCAAGATCTCGTTAACCGTGTTAAGTATCCGCGAACGCCGACCAGGGCCAGGCCCACCTCTCTCCTAGGTGGTCTCAACCTGCCCTGTCGCTCCGCCACAAAGCAACACTCGGGGGCCGTCAGGAACCCAGGCCCACCTCTACCGGGATGGAGCCACCTGTCCTTTCAGCCCCCTCATCAGAATCACTTGCGGGTACTCAACGAGCCAACCCGAGTTTAGTCACCACATGTGTCATGTATATAAAGTATATAGTATATACCCGTGATCACCTCCCGAAGTGATCACGGCCCAGTAGTATAGCATGGCAGACGGACAAGAGTGTAAGGCCACTGATGGAACACTAGCATCCTATACTAAGCAGTAGGATAGCAGGTAAGGGTAACAACTGTAGCAACAATGAGAGGCTATGCAACAGAATAGGATTAACCGAAATCAGTAACATGCTACACTACTCTAATGCAAGCAGTATAGAGAAGAATAGGCGATATCTGGTGATCAGGGGGGGGGCTTGCCTGGTTGCTCTGGCAAGAAGGGTTCGTCGTCGATGTAGTCGAGCCCAGGGGTACATGCATCGGTCTCAGGGTCTACCGGAAAGAAGTAACGAAGGGGGAACACAATAAATAACAGAGCAATCTAAGCATCACAAAGCATAGCATGAGAAACGCGGTGCTAGATGTGCCCTAACGCGGTAGTAGGTGATATCGGCAAAGAGGGGAAACATCCGGGAAAGTATTACCGGTGTTTCGCGTTTTCGAACAGATGAACCGCAGGGGGAAAGTTGCGTGTTTGCTATGCTAGGGATGTGTGGCGGGCGAACGGGCTGCGTATTCGGATTCGTCTCGTCGTTCTGAGCAACTTTCATGTAGAAAGTATTTTCATCTGAGCTACGGTTTATTTTATATGATTTTCTAAAGTTTTAATTATGTTTAGAATTTATTTAATCATTTTAAATCAACATTATCCAGAATAGTGAATGCTGACATCATCATGACGTGTAACACCCCAAAATTTTGACCTTATTTTATTAATTAAAATTTTGCCAGGAAATATTTTTTTTTTCATTTTTCTGGATTTCCCCTTGATTTCAAAACCCTCTTCTCTTTAATATTGTGAGTTTTTACCTCTAGTGGAAACTTTCCCAATGTATCATTGGACTTGTATGCCCTCTTTATAAAATCAAATCTTTATCAGTAGATTTATTTGCATAATTATTTTCCCATGAGCTTTATTCTTTTAAAATGACCTTTCATAAATTTGGAGCTCCTTTTTGCACTGCAACCATTTGATAAATGCTTTTAAAAATTTCACCAAAATTTGGGGATGTCATGTGAGGTTTCCCCATCACTTTTATGCAAAAATATCTTTTGGTCATTGGAGATTTTGAGCTCTACATCAATTTTTCAAATCTGGTCCAGTAGGTATTTTGCACTACAACCTATTTAAATATTCTTCTAAAAATTCTTCCAAGTCTTTGGTGATGCAAGGAGATGCATATAATTCAACTTCATGGAAAAACCCAGTGATGTTCTTTGAAAAATTTGAGTGAATCATCTTCATTTCCATTCTGGTCCAGTTTGGTGATTTGTACTGCAACCCCATTTTATTTTGCTCTAGTACCTTTGAGCTTTTTCCTACCTATAGTCCTCCCTACCAAACTCTTAAGTCCAGGAGATTGGACCCATTGGAGTATTTTTGGTGCATGCAATGATAGACTTTAGTTTCTGCCCAAAACTGGTTTTCTCCAAATCTTGCACTATCAAGTTTCTGTTTTTGCCAAGCTAGCCTTACCACCTTCTTTAGCTCCTAAAGAGACTAGGATCTGGAGAGTTTGGCCACCCCAAAAATTGCCTAGTTGCCCATGGCATTCTGTCGAACACCCTGTGTGCAGGAACAATTTTGGCATGTCCTCTGGTTTGCATTGTGGACTTGAACCCCTGACCCATCCAGCATGTCCACTAGCCTCCTAGCTGTCCCTAACCCTGGCCCGTTAGCTACCAGCCTCACCCAAGCTCTCTAGAGCGCGCTGGCATTCCGTCGAGCACCTGGCGTGCGTGCTCTGGGCGCGCCCAGAGCGTACGTTTTGCACGCGCGCGCACTGAGTTGCCGCGCTGCACTGCCACCCTCGACGCGTCCCGTCCCTGGCCCCAGCTCGCCTGCAGAGCCGCGCCACACACTCGCCCTCTCACCAGTACGCTCCAAGCCGCACTGGCGCCCTACTGCGCCGCCGCCAGAGCTCCCTTGGCGGCACGCCGACGTCGGCAGCGGGCTCTGCCGTGGACGGCGCCGCCCAAGCCACCCGCGCACGCCAGCTGCCCCAGGGAACAGGCCGTGCTTATCCTCATGCTCGTCGGCACGCGTTCGTCGCCGCCACGACGCCCTGCAGCTACAGCAACGGCGACGCGTCGTCGATCTTATCCACCGCCGCGGAGCCAGCCCCGTCGTGCTATAAAAGGAGGCCCCGTGCTCCTCCGAGCACTCAGGCAACCCCAGTCCACCCCCGTAGTGCTCCCGCAGCCAGCAATCGTCGGGGAAAGTCCTTTCTTCCTCGTCTCCGGCCAGCTCGGTCGCCGCCGCAATCCAGTGCCATTCGTCGCAACCGGAGCTTCCCCCGCCAATCCAACGCCACCAAGAGTTTCCCCATAGTCGTGCGGAGCTGCCTAGCGCCTCGGCCTCGACCAAGGACCCCTGGAGCCCAGAACCCACTCTGCTCCCGAACCACCGTCCGCCGCGAAGCTCGCCGCCGGTGACTTTCTCCGTCCCCACCCGCCTAGCACCCACCGGGAGGACCGCCTCGGTCTGGCGGATCCATCCCTGCCCTCGGGACCCCGTGGGGAGCTGCCGTTCGCCGACGGTGATCGCCGGAGCCCCGCACCGTTCGGGCAGAGAGAGGGAGGGAGAGGAAGAACAGTCAAACCTGACCAGTGGGCCCCCTGGACCCACTGTCAGTGACCCGTGCGGCCGTTCTCTCTGTTTAAGTGAAAGCGCAGAGTCCCGAGTACGTCTTCTCTGCTTCGAAAGCGTATTCTCCCCCGAAGCGTTTTCCTTTTTCTGATTTTATTAAAACAGAACTTTAACTGATCTTTGACTGGCTATAACTTTTAAAATAAAACTCCAAATGAGTTGATTCTTTTTCCTACCTCTCTCAGATTTCATCTAGTTTATTTTAAGATTTATTTCAAAAATATTTGAGACAACTTTTTGTACTGTTTTTGAAATGTGTGTTGTTTGAATATTTCTCAAAATAGGATTTTTGGAGAAAAGGCAACCTTCAAAAGTGCACCCCCACATGCATACACTTGAAGGCAAGCATCCTGAACCCTGGCTTAATATTTTTGGGTGTTGTGATACGACTACAACATCACCTTGACTTGGAACATATGCTATTTTTGTGTGACGGTAAAAATCATATGCATGAGTGCATAGTGGAATTTTCTTTGCTGTGAAAAATGGATATGTTGATGATAGTGATCATCCTCGTAAGCTTCTCATGTATACCGGAGGGAAGCCGGGAAAGTCGTGGTCTTGGGTAGACACGAGCTTGTCCCTAGTTCCTCGTTGAGACGAGTACGTCCGGTATAGCATGGAATGGCTTGATGAGTGGTGGGTTTACCTGTTAATGGTAATATTGTTGGAGAATGCTTGAACCTCCTGAGTCGGCCCTAGATCGAGTGTTGTCCAGTAACCCCCATACTTGCTTCGTACTACCACTCGTCCCTGCCATAGGTAGGGTATGGTTCAGTAAGTTGTCAACCCCAGTCTAGCACACATCGTACAGAGAGGCCGTGATGAGGGTCCCATGGCCATGGATTAAAGCCAGTCATCCGGTCCGGGGGCATGGGTGTTTCGGTTGTAGCCGGAGGGGTAGCTCCCCTAGTTTGCGCGCGGTATAAATTTTGTGATCCCATGCTACGTCGAGGTTGTAGCCTCCCCACTTACAGTTTCGCTTGACAGGTGTCGTGGGTGATTCCAGACACCGGTAAGTTAAGCTGGTGTGTGCAGGTCAGGCGTGTTTTCAATTAAAAGACCGTAGACGGAATTAGTCCTGATGGACTAAAGGAATCCGTTACCCGTGGGTAAAGAGTACACCCTCTGCAGAGATTATACATCTATTCGAATAGCCATGTCCATGGTTAAGGACTACAGTCTGGGATAGGTCAAGTGTCGGTCTTAGTGTCGGTCTTCGGAGGAAAAACGGCTACACCAGAACCTTGATTATGGACTGTGACATATGTGGATTATGATCATTATTATTGTGGACTAACCATTTACTTTAGTTGTATTTTTGAGTATCCCTGGGATGGTTTTACCTCGTGGATACCCATTACAATTATTCTATATAAGCCTTTATGTGGTGTTGCTCAGACGCCCGACTGTGGCATGCTGGTTATTTCTTTTATTTGTAAGCCCTTTATGTGGTGTCGCTCAGACACCCGACTGTGGCATGCTTGTTATTTCTTTTATTTATAAGCCCTTCATGTGGTGTCGCCCCGATGCCCGACTGTGGCATTATTATTCTTGCAGTTTCCTCTCGAGGAGTCATTCAGACCCTCGTTTGGCACCCAGTATTTTATTTTTGGTTATTTTTACCCACATGTGTGCATCATGGTTTTTCGTATATTTCGTGACAGACGTTGTGATCATAAAATAATCCGGAGCATGTTTGATATATTATACCCGTGTTCCTGATGTTTGCGAGTACATTCAAACGTACTCACTGGCTTGTCCCTAGCTATTGTCTTGGCCAGATTTCTTGCGCGGAGAAGAGTGTTACGACGACGGCCCCGGAACCTACGCAGTGTTGTCAGCAGCCTCGCGAAGATAGGAGTTATCCTAGTCAGCTGTTCTTGTGGGAAATGGAGTCCCATAGACGCAGATGAACCACAAACCGCTTCCGCCATCAAACCATTAGAAACCAAGTGTTGTACTCATAGGCCACAATGGTCTTGTACTACATATTTTTGTACTTGCTTGGATTTTCTTGTATCAAGTTGGTGCCTCATCAGCTAACAGTAATCCTGGGGCTGGTGAGCATAAGGGCCATTTTCTGGAGAATTAATATCCCGAAAATCCGGTCCTGACAGACTTGGTATCAGAGCCAGGCTGACCATTGGCTAACCCTATCTTAGCCAGGTCAATAAACCTAGGTTGACCAACCCACCAGACCTTAACCAAACCCCGGCCAAGCTTCTCGCGTAAGATAGCCACACAGTGACCCCGACGCTTTTGGCAGTCGGTGCCCAACCTATCAGCTTAGCCTGTCGATCACGCGCCAGTGACCGACACCCAACATGTCTCATTCGCAAGCGTGCGAAGAAAGACTCCGTCCCCTTTTTCTATAAAAAGGACGCGCTAGCCTCAACCCAGCATAGCACAGCCTCTTTCCCAAACCAAGCCATGATGCCTGGCCCCATTGTTCACAATGAGACCACAGCAACCAACCTTGGAGGTTTTGTGACCGTGCTCACAAACCTCACCCGCCGTGCCTATGCATTAGAGGAGCCCCCAGAGTATGTCGTGTACCAAGAGCTCATGAACGGTGAGAGCCGTCAGTTCTGGGCCACTGTACACATTTATGGTAGTGGTCTATCGCCAGAACGCCCCTACAGGTTCACTGGAAGGACCACTCCCTTTGAACCACAAGCCATCCATCTGGCAGCTCGAGAAGCTATAGTTCAACTCCGGCACTTGTCACCCAGAGTTAACTGTCGCTCGTTCTACTACTACCCCGGTCGTAACGGGTACGGTAGGCCGCCCCAAGTTGCCAACGGAGATCACGAGACGGATCCTGCACTATTGCATCTGGTGCGCTATGTAAGTGCACTAGAGGAACTGTTCGATCAAATCACCCTTGATCTGATCGCAGCTCGTGGAGAACTGTTTCGCCGAGCCCCGGCAAGAGGAGAAGTGGAGCCCAACGCCGACAACCCAGTCGTGCTGTTCGGACACCCGATCGAGCCATTGAGGTCTGCCCTAGCCACCGGCCAAAATACTTTGATGTCCCCAGAAGCGCTTCGTCGCCTTTTGGGAACACACTCCAGCGGGATTGTGGCCAACAACCCCCGCGATGGTCATCACCGCTACCCCGACCCTGCAGCCCCTCAACCTCATCCGGCTAATCCCGACGGTGAAACCCGTGGGGAAGATTCGAATGTCCACTAGGCAAGCCCGCTTAGAGATTAACGGAGTAGACTAAGTCGCTCGAGTAGTAACGAGCCTTGTTATTTCTACGCCCTGTAATTGTGTGATCCTGTATCGCCATTATCAAGGGATGTCTGCTTGTGCGCCTCATTACCAAAAGACGTTTTCTCCGGACCCTGTCCTTTTGCCGTCTTTATTATAACCGTCATAGCTGTGTTTATTTGTGTGTTGCAGCTTTATGTTTGTACCCAAAATTTGTGCTATGCACCAACTCTTGTTTTCAACTAATGGGGGTATTATTTTTTTAAAAAAATCAACCCTTAGCAAATCTCGAGGACGAGATTTTTTCTTAAGGCGGGTAGTATTGTAACACCCCAAAATTTTGACCTTGTTTTATTAATTAAAATTTTGCCAGGAAATAAATTTTTTATTATTTTTCTGGATTTCTCCTTGATTTCAAAACCCTCTTCTCTTTAATATTGTGAGTTTTTACCTCTAGTGGAAACTTTCCCAATGTATCATTGGACTTGTATGCCCTCTTTATAAAATCAAATCTTTATCAGTAGATTTATTTGCATAATTATTTTCCCATGAGCTTTATTCTTTTAAAATGACCTTTCATAAATTTGGAGCTCCTTTTTGCACTGCAACCATTTGATAAATGCTTTTAAAAATTTCACCAAAATTTGGGGATGTCATGTGAGGTTTCCCCATCACTTTTATGCAAAAATATCTTTTGGTCATTGGAGATTTTGAGCTCTACATCAATTTTTCAAATCTGGTCCAGTAGGTATTTTGCTCTACAACCTATTTAAATATTCTTCTAAAAATTCTTCCAAGTGTTTGGTGATGCCAGGAGATGCATATAATTCAACTTCATGCAAAAACCCAGTGATGTTCTTTGAAAAGTTTGAGTGAATCATCTTCATTTCCATTCTGGTCCAGTTTGGTGATTTGTACTGCAACCCCATTTTATTTTGCTCTAGTACCTTTGAGCTTTTTCCTACCTATAGTCCTCCCTACCAAACTCTTAAGTCCAGGAGATTGGACCCATTGGAGTATTTTTGTTGCACGCAATGATAGCCTTTAGTTTCTGCCCAAAACTGGTTTTCTCCAAATCTTGCACTATCAAGTTTCTGTTTTTGCCAAGCTAGCCTTACCACCTTCTTTAGCTCCTAAAGAGACTAGGATCTGGAGAGTTTGGCCACCCCAAAAATTGCCTAGTTGCCCATGGCATTCTGTCGAACACCCTGTGTGCAGGAACAATTTTGGCATGTCCTCTGGTTTGCATTGTGGACTTGAACCCCTGACCCATCCAGCATGTCCACTAGCCTCCTAGCTGTCCCTAACCCTGGCCTGTTAGCTACCGGCCTCACCCAAGCTCTCTAGAGCGCGCTGGCATTCCGTCGAGCACCTGGCGTGCGTGCTCTGGGCGCGCCCAGAGCGCACGTTTTGCACGCGCGTGCACTGAGTCGCCGCGCCGCACTGCCAACCTCGACGCGTCCCGTCCCTGGCCCCAGCTCGCCTGCAGAGACGCGCCACACACTCGCCCTCTCACCAGTACGCTCCAAGCCGCACTAGCGCCCTACAGCGCCGCCGCCAGAGCTCCCTTGGCGGCACGCCGGCGTCGGCAGCGGGCTCTGCCGTGGACGGCGGCGCCCAAGCCACTCGCGCACGCCAGCTGCCCCAGGGAACAGGCCGTGCTTATCCTCATGCTCGTCGGCACGCGTTCGTCGCCGCCACGACGCCCTGCAGCTACAGCAACGGCGACCCGTCGTCGATCTTATCCACCGCCGCGGAGCCAGCCCCGTCGTGCTATAAAAGGAGGCCCCGTGCTCCTCCGAGCACTTAGGCAACCCCAGTCCACCCCCGTAGTGCTCCCGCAGCCAACAATCGTCAGGGAAAGTCCTTTCTTCCTCGTCTCCGGCCAGCTCGGTCGCCGCCGCAATCCAGTGCCATTCGTCGCAACCGGAGCTTCCCCCGCCAATCCAACGCCACCAAGAGTTTCCCCATAGTCGTGCGGAGCTGCCTAGCGCCTCGGCCTCGACCAAGGACCCCTGGAGCCCAGAACCCACTCTGCTCCCGAACCACCGTCCGCCGCGAAGCTCGCCGCCGGTGACTTTCTCCGTCCCCACCCGCCTAGCACCCACCGGGAGGACCGCCTCGGTCTGGCGGATCCATCCCTGCCCTCGGGACCCCGTGGGGAGCTGCCGTTCACCGACGGCGATCGCCGGAGCCCCGCACCGTTCGGGCAGAGAGAGGGAGGGAGAGGAAGAACGGTCAAACCTGACCAGTGGGCCCCCTGGACCCACTGTCAGTGACCCGTGCGGCCATTCTCTCTGTTTAAGTGAAAGCGCAGAGTCCCGAGTACGTCTTCTCTGCTTCGAAAGCGTATTCTCCCCCGAAGCGTTTTCCTTTTTCTGATTTTGTTAAAACAGAACTTTGACTGGCTATAACTTTTAAAATAAAACTGCAAATGAGTTGATTCTTTTTCCTACCTCTCTCAAATTTCATCTAGTTTATTTTAAGATTTATTTCAAAAATATTTGAGACAACTTTTTGTACTGTTTTTGAAATGTGTGTTGTTTGAATATTTCTCAAAATAGGATTTTTGGAGAAAAGGCAACCTTCAAAAGTGCACCCCCACATGCATACACTTGAAGGCAAGCATCCTGAACCCAGGCCTAATATTTTTGGGTGTTGTGATACGGCTACAACATCACCTTGACTTGGAACATACGCTATTTTAAGTTAATTATTTTAGTTAATTAATTAATTAATATTTTTATTTATTTATTATCACTTTGATTAGTTCCTTTTAAAAAATCGTTCTGGGAGGGGCGTGGGCCCCATGTGTCTGTGGCCTAGAGGGGCCTAACGGAGCGGGCGAAACGGGTGCGGGTGTGGGCGCCCGTGTGCGCCCGAGGCCACGGCAGAGGCCGACCGCGGTGCGGCCAGCGCGCGGGTCGGGCAGCAGCGACGCGTCGACGTGCGTGGGGGCGAGCAGCGGAGGCAAGGGGAGGCGTGTGCGGCCCAATGGTGCTGGGCGGGGCCAAGGAGGGGGGTGAGCACGACGGGAGGCCGTGGACGTGCAGCAGCGCGCAGGGCCGCGTCGTGCGCGGCGCATCCGCGTGCACGACGAACGACATGGGGAGGCAGAGAGCGGGAGGAGGGGGGCGCAGCTCACAAGGGGCCGGTCGGGGAGGGCAGCGGGCTCGGGGTGGTCCGGTGAGGCAGATCGATGACGGGGGCGAGCGTGACGCAGACGAGGTGGCGCGGGTCGGGCGGCGCCGGCGAGGCGACGGGTGGACGATGACCCGAGGCAGGGGCACGGCGTCGAGGTGGCGGGGGCGTCCAGCGAGGCGGGGCGACGGGGAGAGCGGCACCATCGTCGGGGCCTCAGGCGGCGGTGGTGGGAGACGGGCGATGGGGAGGCAGTCCGGCGAGGGGGTCCGGGCGGCGGGGTGACGGCGACCACAGCGGGGTGACGGCGACCACAGCGGGGCGACGTCGAGGCGCGATGGCAACCGGTGGGGAGGGGGACGAGGAGGCTATTCGGCGACGGTGACGGGGCGGCGTTCACCGGGGTTGGCGTAGGGGCGGGAGGGCGTCGCGGCGAGGGCGGTCCGGCGTAGTGGCCGCAGGGCTCGGCGGCGGCGTTCGTGCCCCGATCCAGATCGGATTGGGTGGGGATAGGGAGAGGGCGAACGAGTGGGGGAGAGTGTGGAGTGGGGTGCTAGGGTTTCGGGGGGGAAGTGGATAAGAGGGAGTGGGGGAGGAGTGGCCGGATGGGCCTGGCGGGTTGGCCCAGTTGGGCCTGTGGTCAGCTGGGCCGAAGCCCCGGGGGGTTTCTCTTCTTTTTTTTTGTCTTTTGTATTTTCTTTCTTTTATTTATTTTCTCTTCTGTTTTAATTCAATTTAAAATATTTATGCATTTTATAAAACTGTGTCTTCTACACCATAATTATGTAATATTTAGTACAAACCGAACATTTTTATTTTAATGTTTGAAAACTTTTATTATTTACCAAATTTTGATTTGAAATTTGGACCGGTTTTGATCTAACGATAGATTAGCAACAGTAACGGAGGTAACGTGGCACCATTAGCGTGGGATTGTTGTAGCTTAATTACCCGGGCGTTACAATTCTCCTCCTCTACAAGAAATCTCGTCCCGAGATTTAAGAGGGGGAGTAAGGGGGAAGGGATTTGGTCGTGAAATTCTAACGAGTCTTCTCGGTCTTGGTTGCTATTCTCAGAGAGGTCGATCTATTATGTTGATGTCTTCATTTCTCTGCTTCAGGTCATCATGCTGAAGTCGGCATCCTTTCTTCTAGAACTCAATCGTACTTACAAATGTATAAAGGGGGTATTCCGGGACAACGGACCTCTGCAAGGTTGACTATCTGGTAGCTAATATCGGGGAAGGTGGCGGAAAGTAACTCTCGAACTGGAACTTTAAGAAGATATCGAGAGTAAAGTAAGGAGGTATCATGGGAAGTTTCAAGCAGGTAGGCAATCGTTCGATGCCCGAAACAAAGTGTAAAAGGGGTCCAGAGCAATGGGAATAAGTTTTGTGTCTGATATCAGAATTGATGATCTCACGGGAGGTGGCTCGTGAATTATATACGAGGCCACGCGCGAGGAACATCCTTGGGAACAGGGGGTGTACAGGAGAGTCAGGTTTCGATCCTGTGGAACTGTGGGTTATGGGCCCACCATGTGGATTAAAAGTAGGAGGAACGGTGACATCTTGCACGGTCATGATAGCAAGACATGTCAGAGGGTAGCCAGTCGATTATGTCGGCAACAACGTCGGTACCAAGGGCGAGGGACGAAGAGAACCATTTTCCTGCTCGTTGAAACGAGGCGGACCAGTAGGCAAAGTTCTCGTCCATCGGCGGTTACCGGAATGTCATCAACAAAAGTAACAGGGTCTTACTGACAGAATTGTACACCGAGGTGTTTACATAAGCAGGGAATATTAATGCTTAGATCATATAGATCACAAGAAAGGTTAAACCAAACAATGGAAAGGAAAATATGTTTATCAGAGTAAACAGAACAATGGAAAGGAAAATGTGTTTAAGCACATATTTCAGGGATATATCCTTCCCCAAGGGCAAGAGGGGCATGATATCCGTGACAGGATATAATGTAGAAAACCATTTAGGTAAGGGGAGAGGAATTTCATGTCATTACCCAAACAACGGTGTTTGGATAATTGAGCAAGAAACATTTAGCATTGGGCTTCAAATGTTCTTGTTGAAAATCGGAGTACCACAGACATGCTTCGAGATAGCATTGACATGGTCATTAGGTAAAGATCAGGCTATGGATACACGAAGGATCCATCAGGAACAACTTATGGAATAAGTCTTACAATTTCCTCATGGAAGAATGGCTAACCTTGGTAAAGAGGATACTATATCAATAGGTCATCCGGCCAGGTGTGCTAAGCATGACATCATCTTACCGAGTTATATAAAGACCAATGTTATAACTCTTGGAATTATGTTCCAACCATCATTTCTGACCAAGATTCAGATCAGATTGGTGTCAGGATACCTTAGACTCAGGATGCCTGAGAAGAAAGGTGCAACACAAATTGTCGAGGTGACATTGTATGATTCTCGGGAATTAAACCATGGAAGCGAGTTCCAAAACAAGAGTTCACCATTAAATCAAGGAGAGGATGAGGGGGTGGCTGATGGACTCAGCGACAATTCCTCGAGATTTCCAAAAAGATGGATTTCCATAATCATGTGAACAAGGAGATAACATTTGTCAGATCAAATGGTATAATGATGTATGCTCGAGGAAAACATACACAATTAAACATTGGTTGAAAGGTGCACCCGAAATATGGGCTGGGTTGCACGACCAACGTCGAAATGGTGATTCAATAATCAATAGTCTAAGAATGAACGGCCGACCATTAACTTCAAAGCAATAGGGTTGCTAGAAGGGCAGGATCCAAACAGCACCGCTCACTCGTTGGTACCCCGGTTGGAATCAACACGAGGACCCAAGAAGGAATGGTGATGGTGAGAAGTATCACCAGACCAAGATTTCTTAAGAGGTGGTGAAATTCTCACAACATTGAGGACAAAAGAGATGTTAATGTTCCAAGGTAAAGAAGAACAATTGCTGGATAGCAAGGAACTTAAAGTTCATTCAAAACAAGACCAAGTCTGTGTTTGAAAGGAAGGCATGGATGTGGTCGATGATAACACAGATCATCGAGGGACAAGCATGGAATTTCTCATCATGAATTCAATTGATATCTCGGAAGAAGTTAAAATGTTGACGATGATCACGACACACTTGTCGAGAGGTTTCTTGGAGATGTAATCGATCGGCAATGACATCAAGTCAAAGGAATGGTGAAGCGAAAAGTTATTGGAACCAAGGGTACGACACAAACTCCAAACCAAGCTTGTTGTTGGAGGTGAAACGATAAGATGAGGAAGATCGACATAAGCTTAGCTCATCATCGAAAGTTGTGCTCCACGGTTAAGGACCAGGTAGCACAGTTAAAATTTAGCACGCTAATGATATAGCCGATCAGGCTAGGAATGACTTAAATGATTATTAAACTCATAAGCAACGAAAATTACTTAGAGTTATTGAATCGGATTGTGGAATTGATTCACTTATCGGTGTCCTTGAGGGGTTCTAACAACTCAGAACCCGTTGGAAAAATGGAATCGGCAAGAATATTAGTTGATGAAGAACTCATAAGAAGTTAAGTAGTTCCTTGGCATTCTCGAGATACCAGGGGGTAATACTCGACGACAGACCAAAGTAGAGGTTGGACGGGGGTATTGCTCTGCAGAGGACAAGTGCTTAAACTTGCACGAGAAATGGTATTTAAAGGAGAACATGGTCAGAACCACGATTGAAAAAGGCCAGATCCCAGATATAAGATGAACTTATACCAAGGGAATAATTAATTTTAAAAGAAGCTTCGATGAGAAGATCTACATCGTGTCCATGGGCATGAACACAAAGTTCAAGGTCGACTCCCACTTCTCCAATGCATATCCTTTCATTTACTTCTCGCGTTCGATGAAGTTGTAGTGTTGAAATTTTATATGGCAAAATACCAGAAGAGTATGACTCGTGAAAACTTTCGAGTTCACACATATTAAGGAAGGCATAGGTTCAAGCCATCGGGGCTTCTTAGAACATATACCACGAACTTCAGAAGTAAATAACACAAGCTCAAAAGTAGAGCATGGTTGACAAAGCAGAGGATACAATTTACCAAAGGCTTTATATATCCATGGAAAAGCTCACAAGGTTATTTGAATATGAAGGATATTGTCGGATAAACTCCAACAAAGGATCCGGTGGTCTTCAAGGGATCTGATGTGAGCATCAGTACTCAACCAGAGGAAGAAAGAATGCAAGGAGATCCGATTAGAGAACAACTGACTAATTCAAAGCTCAATTGCAAAGGAATTTATGATTTCCAAATCAAGGGATCAAAAGAAATCGTTCTGATCGAAAATGAATAAGCTCAATACACTTAGAAGCACAACCGATCAAGGTATTGATTGTTCAAGAACCAGCTCACATTCAAATGACGTCTGAGCCAGAAGGATGAATTCTAGGATCTGACTGAGGATTGCGAGCATTCGCAACATATTGAATCAACGGACTCAAAATGATAATGACAAGGGATGCCAATAAGATTACGAGACTTATGGGATTAACCATAATGCAAGCAAACAAGAATTTCAAGAGCAATAGGCTCCTGAGGATTTTCGGAAGATCGAATAGTATTTTGAAGACTATTGTGAAATACATGAATCAACTAGGGATGAGTCGATACTCGGTAGGTGCGAGTAATTATCCGTATGGGTATTTCTGCGGCAAGGAACTACAAGGTAGTGGTATAAGGGATTCTTAAAAGCCGGAGAGCAATTCGATGTCTCTGGTAATAACAAGAGAAACTCAGAGTAATTGTATGAACAACAAGTGTATGTCGTTATCCATATGGATATATCGGTAGTAGGGAATTGACAAGGCAGAGGGCACAAGGGTCTCGGGAATGATCGATGAGTATCTTCAACATCTTCTGGTGCAGTCGGCGACCATCTGTGATAAGGGGCTCTCCGGGAGAAAGTATTTACGAGACCCTACAGTTAGTCTTTTTAGCAAAATCATTTAACCCAAATGGGAGAGAGTTCAGAGTCCCAGAGTAAAGGTCGAGGAATAAAAGATCCTAATACCACCCAATGGCGACGTGGGCCCGTAAGACACACAGCCATGTTAGTAAAAGTTTTTCAATGACTAGACTCGACTTCGGCCAAGGAGTTTGGAAGGGGGATTCCTACAGGTAGTCGACTCTGATGCCAACTTGTGACGCCCCCAATTCAATCGTACACTAATTATGCACGCAAATGTGTACGATCAAGATCAGGGACTCACGGGAAGATATCACAACACAACTCTACAACATAAATAAGTCATACAAGCATCATAATACAAGCCAGGGGCCGCGAGGGCTCGAATACAAGTGCTCGATCATAGACGAGTCAGCGGAAGCAACAATATCTGAGTACAGACATAAGTTAAACAAGTTTGCCTTAAGAAGGCTAGCACAAAAGTAGCAACGATCAAAAAGGCAAGGCCTCCTGCCTGGGACCTCCTAACTACTCCTCGAAGCCGAACTCCATGTAGAATCATCCTCGGGATCTCTAGCTCCTGGACTCCAGCATCTGGTTGCGACAACCAGGTAGAATGGAAAGGGGGAAAAGAGGGAGAAAAGCAACCGTGAGTACTCATCCAAAGTACTCGCAAGCAAGGAGCTACACTACATATGCATGGGTATATGTGTAAAGGGCCATATCGGTGGACTGAACTGCAGAATGCCAGAATAAGAGGGGGATAGCTAATCCTCTCGAAGACTACGCTTCTGGCAGCCTCCATCTTGCAGCATGTAGAAGAGAGTAGATTGAAGTCCTCCAAGTAGCATCGTATAGCATAATCCTACCCGGCGATCCCCTCCTCGTCGCCCTGTTAGAGAGCGATCACCGGGTTATATCTAACACTTGGAAGGGTGTGTTTTATTAAGTATCCAGTTCTAGTTGTCATAAGGTCAAGGTACAACTCCGGGTCGTCCTTTTACCGAGGGACACGGCTATTCGAATAGATAAACTTCCCTGAAGGGGTGCACCACATAACCCAACACGCTCGATCCCATTTGGCCGGACACACTTTCCTGGGTCATGCCCGGCCTCGGAATCAACACGTCGCAGCCCCACCTAGGCTCAACAGAGAGGTCAGCACGCCGGTCTAAATCCTATGCGCGAAGGGGTCTATGCCCATCGCCATTGCACACCTGCACGTTGCGTACGCGGCCGGAAGCAGACCTAGCCTAGCAGGCGTTCCAGTCCAATCCGGTGCGCGCCGCTCCATCGCTGACGTCAAGAAGAGCTTCGGCTGATACCACGACGCCAAGTGCCCATAACTGTTCCCGCGTAGTTGGTTAGTGCGTATAGACAAAATGGCCAGACTCAGATCAAATACCAAGATCTCGTTAAGCGTGTTAAGTATCCGCGAACGCCGACCAGGGCCAGGCCCACCTCTCTCCTAGGTGGTCTCAACCTGCCCTGTCGCTCCGCCACAAAGCGACAGTCGGGGGCCGTCAGGAACCCAGGCCCACCTCTACCGGGATGGAGCCACCTGTCCTTTCAGCCCCCGCATCAGAATCACTTGCGGGTACTCAACGAGCCGACCCGAATTTATTCACCACATGTGTCATGTATATAAAGTATATAGTATATACCCGTGATCACCTCCCGAAGTGATCACGGACCAGTAGTATAGCATGGCAGACGGACAAGAGTGTAAGGCCACTGATGGAACACTAGCATCCTATACTAAGCAGTAGGATAGCAGGTAAGGGTAACAACTATAGCAACAATGAGACGCTATGCAACAGAATAGGATTAACCGAAATCAGTAACATGCTACACTACTCTAATGCAAGCAGTATAGAGAAGAATGGGCGATATCTGGTGATCAAGGGGGGGGGGGCTTGCCTGGTTGCTCTGGCAAGAAGGGTTCGTCGTCGATGTAGTCGAGCCCAGGGGTACCGGCATCGATCTCAGGGTCTACCGGAAAGAAGTAACGAAGAGGGAACACAATAAATAACAGAGCAATCTAAGCATCACAAAGCATAGCATGACAAACGCGGTGCTAGATGTGCCCTAACGCGGTAGTAGGTGATATCGGCAAAGGGGGGAAACATCCGGGAAAGTATTACCGGTGTTTCGCGTTTTCGGACAGATGAACCGGAGGGGGAAAGTTGTGTGTTTGCTATGCTAGGGATGTGTGGCGGGCGAACGGGCTCCGTATCCGGATTCGTCTCGTCGTTCTGAGCAACTTTCATGTAGAAAGTATTTTCATCATAAGTTTTAATTATGTTTAGAATTTATTTAATCATTTTAAATCAACATTATCCAGAGTAGTGTATGCTGATGTCATCATGACGTCAGCATGACGTCGGCAGTCAACAGTGCGGTTGACTGGGTCAAAACTGACCTGTGGGTCCAGTGGGACCCACCTGTCATTGACTGTTCAATTAAGTAACAGTAGTTAATTAGTTTAATTAGTTAATTAGGTTAACTAAACATAATTAATTTAGTTAATTAATTAATTAATTAATATTTTTATTTATTTATTATCACTTTTATTAACTCCTTTTTAAAAAATCGTTCTGGGAGGGGCGTGGGCCCCATGTGTCTGTGGCCTAGAGGGGCCTAACGGAGCGGGCGAAACGGGTGCGGGCGTGGGCGCCCGTGTGCGCCCGAGGCCACTAGGGGGCAGCGACGCCGGCCACGGCAGAGGCCGACCGCGGTGCGGCCAGCGCGCGGGCCGGGCGGCAGCGACGCGTCGACGTGCGTGGGGGCGAGCAGCGGAGGCGAGGGGAGGCGTGCGCGGCCCAGTGGTGCAGGGCGAGGCCAAGGCAGGGGGTGAGCACGGCGGGAGGCCGTGGACGTGCAGCAGCGCGCAGGGCCGCGTCGTGCGCGGCGCATCCGCGTGCACGACCAACGACATGGGGAGGCAGAGAGCGGGAGGAGGGGGCGCAGCTCACAAGGGGCCGGTCGGGGAGGGCAGCGGGCTCGGGGTGGTCCGGCGAGGCAGATCGACGACGGGGGCGAGCGCGACGCGGACGAGGTGGCGCGGGTCGGGCGGCGCCGGCGAGGCGACGGGTGGACAACGACCCGAGGCAGGGGCACGGCGTCGAGGTGGCGGGGGCGTCCAGCGAGGCGGGGCGACGGGGAGAGCGGCGCCGTCATTGGGGCCTCAGGCGGCGGTGGTGGGAGACGGGCGATGGGGAGGCAGTCCGGCGAGGGGGTCCGGGCGGCGGGGTGACGGCGACCACAGCGGGGCGGCGTCGAGGCGCGATGGCGACCGGTGGGGAGGCGGACAAGGAGGCGATTCGGCGACGGTGACGGGGCGGCGTTCACCGGGGATGGCGTAGGGGCAGGAGGGCGTCGCGGCGAGGGCGGTCCGGCGTAGTGGCCGCACGGCTCGGCGGCGGCGTTCGTGCCCAGATCCAGATCGGATCGGGTGGGGAACGGAGAGGGCGAACGAGTGGGGGAGGGTGGGGAGTGGGGTGCTAGGGTTTCGGAGGGGAGTGGATAAGTGGGAGTGGGGGAGGAGTGACCGGATGGGCCTGGTGGGTTGGCCCAGTTGGGCGTGTGGTCCGCTGGGCCGAAGCCCGGGGGGTTTCTCTTCTTTTTTTGTCTTTTGTATTTTCTTTCTTTTATTTATTTTCTCTTCTGTTTTAATTCAATTTAAAATATTTATGCATTTTATAAAACTGTGTCTTCTACACCAAAATTATCTATGTAGTATTTAGAACAAACCGAACATTTTTATTTTAATGTTTGAAAACTTTTATTATTTATCAAATTTTGATTTGAAATTTGGACCGGTTTTGATCTAACGATAGATTAGCAACACTAACGGAGGTAACGTGGCACCATTAGCGTGGGATTGCTGTAGCTTAATTACCCGGGCGTCACAATGTAGTTTCTAAACATATATTTTTTTATCAAATAACAAATATAATATATATTTAGCTAGTTAAATTATCAACCCTAGAGCTACGCACAAGACCATACACTTGGACGGAGGGGAGGGAGTTTTTTTTGGGACGCGTCTAGGGAGCGGCCAGCTGCTCCCTAGCGTTCCCGAGCGGCCACCACGAGAAAAGGAAAGATTCGGTCCCCCTGACCTCAGAAAAGGAAATCCAGCTACAGACCCACGCCAACCCAACAAACTACACACAGGACGCGGTCCCCAGGCCATCACATGCCCTTCCCTCCCCTCCTGAAGCACTCGAAGCTCTCACGCCCTCTTGGCCACCAACCTTCTCCCCATGCCCCTACCTGCCCCCACCTAGCTTCTTCACACGAAACAAGGGGTTCCCAGTTCTGGATCTCCATCGCCAGAGCTGCCATGGCAGATGAATCAAGGTGAAATAACAATGCTATGGAACAATTTGCTGCGAAAAAAAGAAGAAAGAGGGAGGACAGATTAGAAAGTACCAGGCAGCACCAACAAGGGTGAAAAAAGAGATTGATCCTTCTCTCCTCATGTCCAGATCCTCACTCCTTGACTTTCCCTTTCACCCCCACACCAAATTTCTCTTTGAAAAATAGCTTCTCCATACTTAAAAGACAACACAAACAAGGATAAAAAATGGGGAGATCCGGTACCTGTGCAATTTTAACTAATTATTGTGCAACTAGATCATAAGACAAGTCAACTTTTGCAGCAATGTGTGCAACAAAACACAGAAAATATGCAATTATATAAGATAGCACATATAGAGTCTTATTTCACACATAATGCAGAAGAACCAGTGTCACTGTAGCAAAAAAAGAAAAGAAAAAAGCATATTGTAGGTACAATGAAAATATAGCTACCAACTAGACAAGTAGTATATGTGTTTTTTGTAACACCCCCAGTGTCATGCTACAGTAATCCCCTGTTAATGGTGCAATGTCATCTTGTTACTGTTGCTAATCTTCACTTGATCCAAATCACAATTCAAATTCAAATCCAATCTAAAGTCAAAAATTCATATTTGCCAAACCTGAAAACTAAAATGTTCAAAGTGTGGCGAATAATCCCCTTGGTATTTGTCATGTTGGAAGCAACCTCTTTTGGTTTCCGAAAGTGCTCCTGGAAATTATTTAGTGGTCCAGCAGCTTTTAAAATTGGCCTTTTGAATTTCGAAAAAAATGATTAGACAACTCCTTTTGGCCTCAAACTTTTTGTGACTTCTAGAAATAATGTGCTTCATTTATGTGACAAGTCTCATATCTATCAAAACTCCTTTATTTTTATAATTTAAATAAAGCAGTATCTCAAATTGAAAACGGAATATAAAAATGTAAAAAAAGGAAAACGAACCCCCGGGCCAACCGGCCCAGTTAGCCAACTGGCCGGCCCAGTCGGCCAGCCCATCCCGGCCGGCCCACCTCTCCCCGCTTAACCCCCCACGCCTCCTCGAACCCTAGCCCGATCCACCACCACACCCCCACTTCCACCACTCGCTCCCCCACTCCCCTAAATCTCACCCACCTCTCTCTCCCTCCCCTGTGCGGATCCCGTCGGTGGCAACCGCCGCCCCCGACGCCTTGCACCCGCGCCGCCGCCGGTCCTCACCGGACGTCATCGCCCCTCTCCTTCGCCCCCTCGTTCTAGATCGGGACCCCGCCTCCCCGACGGCGTGACGTCACCGAATCACCGAGGCCACCTCGCCCCGATGTTGTCCCGCCGCCTCGTCCTCATCACCCGCGCCGTCCTCGACCTCCTCCTCTACCGCGGCTCCACCGAGCCTCACCGATGTTCCCCTGCAACGGGGGTGAGCCGTCGTCCGTCCTCCTCTTCCCTCTCCTCGATTCACCGGCTTAGGCTGTTGTCCACGCCGCCCGTTCTTCTCACCGACGCCGCAGTCGTCGTGCGCCCTCGTCGCGACCATTGACGCGCCCCCACGCGCCCGTGGCCCCGCTTGTCCGTGCACCGGCTACGCCTGGGCGGCGCCCCGTGCGTGCGCCCGTCCCTACCGGCGATGCTGCCCGCTGCCGGCCGCGCCTACGGCCTTGCCCTGCTGCTCCTCGCCACCTACTGCCGCCCGCGGGCCTCCTCCACGCCGCGCCTCGGCGGCCTTCGCCCACGCGCCTGGGTTCGTCCCTTCGGGCGCCCGCACCCAGCGCCCGCCCCGCTAAGGCCTCTGTGACACCGTCGAACGGGCCCCACGCCAAAAAAAAGAGAACAGAAAATGTATAAATAATAATTACTTACTTAATTAACTTAATTTAATTTAGGCTTAACTAGGTAACTAAACTAATGTGTCTATTACATATGGGCCCTGCTGCTAACTAAAAGATGTTAAAACTGAAATAACACATGTGACATTGACATGCGGGACCCGCATGCACTATTCACTCTGTTGACCAGTCTTTGTTGACTGGGTCAATTGGGCCACCTGACCCACCTGTCAGCCCCTGGTGCACTGCACCGGGTGCACCCAGCTCTTTTATGTTTATTTTTCGAATTAGTTATTTAATAATTTCAGAACATGGCCAAATCTCTGGAAATTAATATAAAATAAACCGTAGGTTAGACGAAAATACTTTGTACATGAAAGTTGCTCAGAACGACGAGACGAATCTGAATACGCGGTCCGTTCGTCCACCACACGTCCCTAGCATAGCGAACCTGCAACCGTCCCCTCTCCGGTTCGTCTGTCCGAAAATGCCAAACTTTCGGAAAGCATTCCCGGATGTTATCCCCCTTCATCGGTATCATGTAGCACCGCGTTAGAACACGTCTAGCTCTGCATGTTGTCCTGTTATGCTCTTGCTTGCTATGTATTTACTGTTTCTTCCCCCTCTTCTCTCCGGTAGACCCCGAGACCGCTGGTGATGTCCCTGTGATCGACTACGTCACCGACGACCCTTCTTCCCTTTCAGCGGAGCTTCCAGGCAAGCCCCCCCCTGATCACCAGATATCGCCTATTCCTTCTCTATACTGCTTGCATTAGAAGTGTAGCATGTTACTGATTTCGGTTAATCCTATACTGATGCATAGCCTGTCATTGTTGCTACAGTTGTTACCCTTACCTGCTATCCTACTGCTTAGTATAGGATGCTAGTGTTCCATCAGTGGCCCTACACTCTTGTCCGTCTGCCATGCTATACTACTGGGCCGTGATCACTTCGGGAGGTGATCACGGGTATATACTATATACTTTATATACATGACACATGTGGTGACTAAAGTCGGGTCAGCTCGTTGAGTACCCGCAAGTGATTCTGATGAGGGGGCTGAAAGGACAGGTGGCTCCATCCCGGTAGAGGTGGGCCTGGGTTCCTGACGGCCCCCGACTGTTACTTTGTGGCGGAGCGACAGGGTAGGTTGAGACCACCTAGGAGAGAGGTGGGCCTGGCCCTGGTCGGCGTTCGCGGATACTTAACACGCTTAATGAGATCTTGGTATTTGATCTGAGTCTGGCCATTTGTTCTATACGCACTAACCAACTACGCGGGAAAAGTTATGGGCACTCGACGTCGTGGTATCAGCCGAAACTCTGTTTGACGTCAGCGACTGAGTGGCGCGCGCCGCATTGAACCGTAAGCTCGCGCTTGTATTAAGGGGGCTAGGTCTGCTTCCGGCCGCGTACGCAACGTGCAGGTGTGCAATGGGCGATGGGCCCAGACCCCTGCGCGCATAGGATTTAGAACGGCGTGCTGACCTCTCTGTTGAGCCTAGGTGGGGCTGCGACGTGTTGATCTTCCGAGGCCGGGCATGACCCAGGAAAGTGTGTCCGAGGCCGGGCAATACTCACGGTTGCTTTTCTCCCTCTTTTCCCCCTTTCCTTTCTATCTGGTTGTCGCAACCAGATGCTGGAGCCCAGGAGCCAGACGCCACCGTCGACGATGACTCCTACTACACTGGAGGTGCCTACTACTACGTGCAGGCCGCTGACGACGACCAGGAGTAGTTTAGGAGGATCCCAGGCAGGAGGCCTGCACCTCTTTCGATCTGTATCCCAGTTTGTGCTAGCCTTCTTAAGGCAGACTTGTTTAACTTATGTCTGTACTCAGATATTGTTGCTTCCGCTGACTCATCTATGATCGAGCACTTGTATTCGAGCCCTCGAGGCCCCTGGCTTGTATTATGATGCTTGTATGACTTATTTTATTTTTAGAGTTGTGTTGTGATATCTTCCCGTGAGTCCCTGATCTTGATCGTGCACGTTTGCGTGTATGATTAGTGTGTGATGGAATCGGGGGCGTCACAAGTTGGTATCAGAGCCGACTGCCTGTAGGAATCCCCCTTTCTAACTCCTTGGCCGAAGTCGAGTCTAGACATTGCAAAACTTTTACTAACATGGTTGTGTCTCTTACGGGCCCACGTCGCCATTGGGTGGTATTAGGATCTTTTATTCCTCGGCCTATACTCTGAGACTCTGACCTCTCTTCTATTCGGTTTAAATGAATTTTGCTAAATCTAACATTAGGATCTCGTTATCACTTTCACCCGAAGAGCCCCTTATTACTGATGATCGTCTGCTGCATGTGAAGCCCCTGAAGACACTCTCCGCTGTTAACCCGAGAACTTGTGTTCATCGCTTTTGCAATTCCCTTCCATCGATAAAATCCTATGTATAACCACGTATACTCGCCATTCATACAATGTTTCCCAGTTGATCTTGTTATTACAAGATACCCCGAAATTCTCTCTATTGTTCCAAGAATATTTTGTGCCTACTGCATTGCAGTTCCTTGCCACCTGAATACCCCTACGGATAATTTCTCGCCCTTATCGAGTATCCGCTCATCCCCAGTTGTTCATGTGTTTCACAATGGTTTTTGAAATACTATTCGATCCTCCAAAATTCCTCAGTAGCTTATTGCTCTGCAATACTTGTCTGCTTGCATTATGGATGCTTTCCATATGTCTGGCAATATTCGTTAGTATCCTTAGACACACTACAGGAATCAGCTATTTTGCCGTCTGCCACGGCGGACGGCAAAGGCATGAACGGCGGACGGCAAAGGCCTTTGCCGTCAGCCGCGGACGGCAAAAGGCTCCGGCAAAGTAAGGTCCGGCAAAGAGCTACTTTGCCGTCTGCTTCTGGGCGGCTGACGGCAAAGGGCCTTTGCCGTCTGCAGCGGACGGCAAAGAGAGTAGACGGCAATAATTGCGCTGTCAGTCCGTTAAGTGGCTAACGGCAGGCCTTTGCCGTCTGCCGCTGACGGCAAGTCTTTGCCGTCAGCCACTGTAGGCAAACTTTCTAGTGTCTTTGCCGTCAGCCACTGTAGGCAAACTTTCTAGTGTCTTTGCCGTCTGCCACTGTAGGCAAACTTTCTAGTGTCTTTGCCGTCTGCCACTGTAGGCGAACTGACCAAATGGGTCAGCTCCCAGGAAGCACAGTTGGCTGCCACGTGGCTTCTTTGCCGTCTGCAGCTGACGGCAAAGAGCTCGTTGCCGTCGGTGGCAGACGGCAAAGAGCCTGCATACTGGCTCTTTTTCTGTTTTTATTAAATCCAACAATTTTCACAGCAAATATGTATGACATATATAGATATATTTCACAGGCCTATTTAACAGCAAACATATCACATATATCCAGCACATAAGTTCCATCCATTCATACATAAGCAAGTTCCATCCATTCATACATAAGCAAGTTCCATCCATACATATTACATAAGCAAGTTCCATCCATCCATTCATACATAAGCAAGTTCCATCCATACATAAACAAGCACTCCATAGCAAGCTAGCTTCCATGAAGTGAATGAAATCTGCAAAATGGCAAAATAAGAAAGTTAGAAATAGGTGACTAGAATAAGAAGACTAGAACAAGAAGAGTAGAACAAGAAGAAGAGTAGAACAAGAAGTATATGTCATTTATGAGCTAACTTACGTGAAATGGATCATATATGAGCTAACTAAGTTGAAATGGGTCGTTTATGAGCTAGCTAAGGTGAAATGGATCATTTATGAGCTAACTTAGTTGAAATGGGTCGTTTATGAGCTAACTAAGGTCAAATGGATCGTTTTTGAGGTAACTAAGGTGAAATGGATCGTTTTTTAGCAAACTTAGGTGAAATGGATCATTTATGAGCTAACTTAGTTGAAATGGATCGTTTTTTAGCTAACATAGGTGAAATGGATCATTTATGAGCTAATTTAGTTGAAATGGATCTTTTTGAGCTAACTTAGGTGAAATGGATCATTTAAGAGCTAATTTAGGTGAAATGGATCGTTTTTTAGCTAACTTAGGTGAAATGGATCGTTTATGAGCTAAATTAGTTGAAATGGATCGTTTATGAGATAACCTAGGTAAGATGGGTCATTTTGGAGCTAACCTAGGTGAAATGGGTCATTTTAAAGCTAACGTAGGTAAAATGGATCATTTAGGAGCTAATCTAGGTAAAATGGGTCATTTTGAGCTAACTTGGATGAACTGGATCATTTATAAGCTAACCAAGGTAAAATGGGTCATTTTAGAGCTAACTTAGGTAAAATGGATCGTTTATGAGCTAACTAAGCTAATTATGCAATTTTTGACATAAGTAAGCTAAGTACAGATCGTTTTAGAGCTAACTTAGGTAAAATGGATGGTTTTGGAGGTCAGTAAGCTTATTAAGTCATTTTGGAGGAGAAGAAGCTAAGTCTAGGTCATTATGGTAAGCATTGGAGGAAATAAAGCTAAGTCTAGGTCTTTATGCATGTGTTAAGCAAAACACTAGATAAACTTACCATGATCCAGGAGGTGTAGGAGCGGGCTGGCTCGTGTCAGTAGCTGGAGAAGGATCGTGCGATGCTTGTCTGGAGTTACGCTGCACCAAAGATCATTTCCAATGTCTTGTTAGCATGATGACACTAAAATGTTAAGACTAGCAAGTAATGTCCATTCAAATTAAACTCACCGTGGTCCCAGGAGCAATCACTGGCATCGACGGAGCGGTCTGACCGGTCTTCTCGCACACAGACTGCACATTTGGTTTTGACGACTAAGTCATACTAGTTAGTAATGAGACAAACACTACATGAATGTTTTGGCTAATCTGCAGAAGAAACTTACCACAAGGAGCTCGTACATGGCCCTTGCCTGCATGTCATTCCGTGCCCTCTCCTCCTCCAACATCTTTGTCGTCCTCTCCTCCAACTCCCGCTGCCTCTCCGCCGCCTCCGCCAGAAGTTTCTCTGTTCTATCTCTCTCACTCTGTATAGCAGCCTGCAACACCACTCACATGACCATTTGTAATCATTGATGGAAGCGCACACAATGTAATGGAGAAAGATAGCTGAGTACGTATCACTAACCTTGATGGCGAGTTGGACTGGCCGTTCACGAGGCCTTATCTCAGGAGCGGAGCTCGATTGGCGCGCCTTGATCTTCGGGAGAGTGCTAGGACAATGGATAAGTCCATCTCCAATGGCTATGGAGCCATGGGACCTCCCGCCACCAGATATCATCACCAGCTCTGGATCAATGGGACCCTGGCTCGGGTTAAAGTCCTCCCCTTTCCTCGCCTTCCCCTCATCTCTATATCTCATGAGCTTGTTGTGGGAGGAGATGTTGGTGAAGTTGTTTGCATCATTGAGGTCAGACGGAGAGAATGCCTTGACTTTCTTGAAAGAGGCAGTGTGGGCCATGGCATACAGGTCGTACACCTCTAGCACCTTATCCACCTTATTGTAGTGTGCCTGAAAGAGAGAAACAATGTAAATTAGTAATTAAAGGGCTCAAGCTAGCATGATGAATGAATTGCATGAATCATGAAGCAAACCACATACCCAGTTCCGCCCGAACTGATATAAGTTGGAGTTGCCTTGATGGTGTGGCACACCTTCCATTTGGGCACGTTTGTCCTTGGCCTCGTTGTGGAGGGCTAGCCATTCTTTTGAGCACCACTCATTGACCAACACCTCCCAACAATCCATCCGATCCGCACACCATCTCGGAGGCACCTAAGTTAGCAAATAGAAACTTGAGTGCTACAGCTAAGAATTACTAAATGAAGGAACTTAAGTAGAAGGCCTTAAGAATTACCTTCATGTACTGCTCCTTACTCAGGAACTTCTCGCGGCACGCCGGCTTGGTCTTCTTGATACCACGCAAGGCGTAGTAGTCTCGAACAGCCTGCACCCGAGCCTCATGCCGTAAGTTCTGTAGTAGGCGCTTGCAGACGTTATCGATAACATTTGCCGCGTCCTCCTCGTATCCCTCCTCACACCTGTAGAATGTCTACAATCAAATGAGACAATATTGATTAGTACAATTAATAACTAGCTAGTTCAAGATTTTTAATTGTGTAAAGGAGAAATTACCCAGAACTTTCTGATCACCACTTCTGCCCTCGTCGTGCACAAGACACCGTCGATAATCTCATCCGGCGGGGCCGAGGCAGCCAAGTAGTGCTCCCAGCTCAATCCAAGCTCTGGAAGCCGACCCTCACCAGGCAACGTGACAAACCCCGGGAAGTTTTGCCGACAAAGAACTCCAAGGACGGAGTTGGGCCGGCGGACAGTATGATGGTGGTCCCAACCCCTGCAGCATGACAAGGCCAACGCATTAGTTATTTGAAGAAACGTGAATGCAGAAGGTACAAAAATATTAAATGCACTTACCTCTCCCCATCAGGGAAAATCAACCACCTCTGCTCGCGGGTCGCCGGCACGGACGGGAGCCGTGTAGAACCACGCTGGTAGACGGTGCCCCCTCCTCCTCAATATCAGTCGGCTCCCCGCCATCATCAGCATGGCCACTCGGCTCCTCGGGCTGATCCGGCCAGGTACCCCATCCAGACGTGTGCTCCTCCGGGGTCTCGTGGGCCGAAGGCCCGTCGACCCGAGGCTCGTGGGCCCAAGACCCGTGGACCGAAGGCTCGTGGACCGGAGTCCGTGTAGCCTCCTCCTCGGACGAGTCCACCCTAGCAGTCACGTGCTCGGGTGAAACAGCTGGGGGTGGCGGCGAGGAAGGCGCCGTAGCAGTCACCCTACCTCCTCTCCCGCGACCACGTGCCCCACCTCCTCTCTTCTTACCTCGTCCCCTGCTGGGCACCGCGGTCGACGAAGAAGGGCCCGGCGGTGTCGCCATACTATCCAGCAACGCTCGGCGGAGAGGTGCGTGTGGAATGGAAGACCTCACACCACGCGCCGACGAAGAAGGGGCCTTGGCGCGCTCCCGACCAGTGCCCACCATCTTTCAACACCTGCCATGACAAACAGTAAACGAAATTAGTACAACATAAAAAAAGACCGACATGAATAATAATATGTGTATCACTTAAGTGTATCATCATCAAGTACAACATAAAAAAATTTAATACCTGACACTACTAATAATCTCGATCACTATCATCAATAAATGCATAATCATCATCATCACTATAATCAATGACGGGCTCATAGGGTTCAATGGCATCAACATGTGGAAGGCCACCTTGACGTAATTGGTCAAGCAATGACAGGTCATCCGCAGTAGTAACCTCTTCTTGTTCCGGCTCTTCTTGTTCCTCCTCTGGGGTGATGTCGGATTCACTGTCGCTGTCTACTTCAATGTTTTGGGTAAAGTATAGCGGTTCTTGAAACGCTTTTTGGAAAGACGCGTCTCTTGGAAGAATTCTCCTTCATATGTGTCTGGGTTAATGTGAGGTTCATAATCCTCTTCCTTTGGGGGAGATAGTCTAGCACGTGGCGGCACTTCATAAACGACATCCCAACCTTTCAGATTTGGATTAGTTTGGAAGGCCCACGGTAGATAGAATACTTGGGTCGCCTGTTGAGCCGTAATATAGACATCAGGAACATCTAAATGGGTGCTTTGGTTGATTTCAACTAGCCCTATATGTTCATGAGTCCTTCTAGTCTCCTTCGGCTGAAACCAATAACATTTGAAGACTACGACATTCGGTGGGTTTTCACCATAGAATAGAAGTTCATAAATTGCTTCAACTCTCCCATAATACTCAGTACCTCCTTCGCCGATAGCAGATACACAACAATTTGTAGACTTTCGGTCGGCCATAGATAGCTCTTTGCCATAGGTACGAAAGCGATACCCGTTGATGTCGTATTTGTCAAATGAACGGACCTTATAGTCAAAACCATTAGCGACTTGTCTCAATTCGGCGTCCATAGACTCTGAATTAGCCTACAAGTTTAATATGAAAGGATTGTTGCATTACGCACAAATTAGCGAATGAAATGAAATTGTCTAATAGAAATTACCGTTTGTTTGAACCAAGAGATGAAACCGGGATAGCCGCCTCCTTGCTTTGCGAGAAGCTCATACTCTTCGACAGAATCCTTTTGGATCACCGCTCCATACGAGAATAAGGCGACGTATCGACTGTATGAAATATCCAGGAATAAGAGCAGTTCAAAGGAAATAGAAGTTGCGAAACAATGTACCGAGAACTTACTCGATGTACGGCCGCACTTCTATCAGGTTGTTGAAGATATACAACGAAATGGTCCGCCATTCTTCGTTATCCAAAGATACTGGATTTGAAACACTGGCTGGTGCGAGATTCCCTTTGAATAGGCTGAGGTTGGATCCACCCTTTTTAGGGTCGTCAGCATTGTACCGAGGCTTCGGATTATGCAAATGACGATTTTTGGCTTCGTAGTGTGCTGTCACGAAGTTTGCCGTCTCCTCAGTGATGAATGCCTCAGCCATCGATGCTTCAATTCTACGTTTATTTTTACATTTTTGTCGAAGCGTCTTCTGCATCCTCTCAGTTGGGTAGCACCAACGATTTTGCACGGGCCCCTCCAATCTTGCCTCGGTCAGGAGATGCAAAATCAAATGCTGCATTGGATTAAAGAAGCCCAGTGGAAAGATCTTCTCTAACTTGCAGATCAACTCTGGCGCCAACTCTTCCATTTCTTCTAGCACGCCAGGCGATAGCTCTTTCGCACAAAGAACATGGAAGAAATAGCTGAGTTCTGCCAGTACTAGCCATTCATCCTCAGGGATGAAGCCACGCAACATCACCGGCATTACCCGCTCAATCCATATGTGCCAATCATGACTCTTGAGACCAAATATCTTCAATTTATCAAGACTCGCTCCCCTCTTTAGATTCACTGCATACCCATCGGGGAACATCAACTGCATTTTCACCCACAAGATAATTTCCCTAATAGCTGGCCTTCCAAGATTGAACCATGCCTTTGGCTTCGTCCAGTTCTGCTTTCCTTTCGGTTCTTTCATGTTTTGTAACGGCCTATCACATAGCGCCTCCAGATCGACTCTAGCCTTAGTATTATCCTTTGACTTCCCATCTATGCCGAACAATGTACCAAAAAGTGCCTCGGCGATATTCTTCTCAGTGTGCATCACGTCGATGTTGTGTGGGCAAAGGAGGTCTTTGAAGTAAGGCTGATCCCATAAGCATGTTTTGTGAGTCCAGGCGTGCTTAGAATTATACCCCTTGAAGTACCCTGGACGCTCTGGATCTGGCTCGAGAGAGTTTAACTGATCCAGGGTCTGTTGGCCTGTCAATGCAGGTGGTGCAGAGGTTTTGACAACTCTACCTCTGATGAAGTTCTTCTTGTCTTTCCTGAACTTATGGCGAGGATTCAGGAACTGTCTATGCATGTCAAAGCAAGAAAACTTGCGACCGGCCTGAAGCCAACGAAACTCAAGAGCTCCCTTGCATGTGGGGCACGGGAACCTTCCATGCACACACCAGCCAACGAATAGCGCATACGCCGGCAAGTCATGCGTCGAGTACATGTACCAGACACGCATTATGAAGTTCCGTTTGCTATAGGCGTCGTATGTCTTGAACCCATTATCCCAGGCTTCTTGCAATTCGTCCTTAAGCGGCTGCATGTACACATTCATATTTTTCCCCGGATAGTTGGGCCCTGGAATTATCAACGTCAGGAAAATGTTCTTTCTTTGCATAATCTGTCCGGGGGGGAGATTGAGTGGAAAGACAAATACGGGCCAACAACTGTATTGGGATGCCGTCATACCAAACACACTGAACCCATCCGTGCTGATGCCGACTCGAGGATGCCTCGGATCTACCGCTTTGTCAGCATGTAATTCATCAAACTTTTTCCACGCAACACCATCCGATGTGTGTACGATCATCAGATTCCCATATGCATCTAGTTCGGTTCTTTTGCCCGTTTTGTGCCATGTCATCTGTCTGGCCGTCTCTTCGACCATGAAAAGACGTTGAAGTCTTGGTACGATTGGCATATACCGAAGAACACTAACGGGGATTTTGGTCTGTGTCTTCTCACCCATACCGTTGTCTACCACAACATACCTGGAAGACTTGCAAATGGGACAATAGTTCAAGTCCGCATAGTCAAGCCTAAACAAGACACATCCTTTCTCACAGGCATGTATCTTCTCATAGGGCATCTTCAGTGCACGGAGGATTTTGTCCGACTGGTACAGGTTTGCAGGCATTACATGGCCTTTGGGTAGAAAGCGTCCAAATACTGTCATCATTGCATCGTAGCATTCTCTGCCCAAGTTGAACTGAGCCTTCAGAGCCATTACTTGTGAGATGGCATCCAACTGACAAAGCTCAGTGTGCTCATGGAGCGGATGTTTTGAAGACTCCAACATTTCATTGAAGGCCTTTGCAGATTCCTCCATCTCCTCGTCCGAATCCCGAGCATCATCGAAGTCTTGCACCATGTTTTCCATCCCGGTACCATGCTCGTCGGTGCGACGACGATCCACCTCAGCTCGGTCACGTTGGGCAGACTCACCATGAAATGTCCACACCGTATAATCGGGCGTAAAACCACTCTTCTGCAGGTGTTTGCCCATTTCAGCCTCTGTCCTCTTTTCCCAATTGCCGCACCGTAAACAGGGGCACCAGGTTTTCCTCTGGCCATTTGCAAATGCGGCTCGCACAAACCCCTTGGTTTTTGTGAACCATTCAGTGCTCCATTTGTTCTGACCAGTGTGACCGGTGTACATCCACGCACGATCACTCATCTTGACTTCCAGAGCTACTAGACACACAACAAATATATATATATAATTCACCATGTATATATTCATCAGTTGATCTACTTTGTCAATTTTATTACGTCCATGCAACCTACACTCTAATAGGTAATGATAGGTCCTAATCCCACCCGAGTAGGTTTAGATTGGGTTCATTTTCCCATGCTATGCTCCGGATCCTACGCAAAATTTCGGCAGCACCTCCCCGCTGTTCTCCTGATACACGTCTCTGCAATAAACAGAGAGGATGTGTACCCGGAGAACAACAGGGGAGGCACTGACGAAACTTATGCGTCAGATCCGGAGCAAAGCATATGGGAAAACGAACCCAATCTAAACATACTCGGGCTGTCCATGGATAGCGTTGGACAATTCGAAAGAATCAAGGTTATAAATATGCAAATGCATGCATATTTATAACTATGACGCTTTCGAACGGGAGACACATATTGGTTACGCATACTGATGATTCAAGACACATATATGGCTAGCTATCAAGTTTCATCAGCAAGAACACCGGAACAGAGCAAATAATTAACGAGGGAGGAGGACATGTCATTTGTGCTCACCCATGAACGAAGGGGCAGAGCTCGTCAAACGCACGGCGAGGTCGTCGACCACCAAACCTCGCAGCGATGAAACAACTGCACATTTAAATCTACCCGATCAACACAATTATATATGATGTTTTCATAACAAAATCGAAAAATATATGACCTAACTAATAATTCACAAATATATGACCCCATCGGCCTCTGCAAGGCCAAAGAACACCTTTTCGGGAGGTGTCGGGGGTCGGGGTGTCGTGTCGGTGTCGGGGTGCCGTGTCGGGGTCGGGGTGCTGTTTCGGGGTCGGGGGGTCGGGGGGTCGGGGTGTCGTGTCGGGGTCAGGGGGTTAGGGGGTCGGGTGTCGGGGTGGAGTCGGGGTCGGGTGTCGGGGTGTGGTGTCGGGGTTGGGGGGTCAGGGGGTCAGGGGGTCGGGTGTCGGGGTGTCTGGGTGTGGTGTCGGAGTCGGGGTGTCGGGGTCAGGGGTCAGGGGGTCAGGGGCTCGGGGGGTCGGGTGTCGGGCTGTCGTGTCGGGGTCGGGGTGTCGGGGTGTGGTGTCGGAGTCGGGGTGTCGGGGTCAGGGGGTCGGGGTGTCGTGTCGGGGTCGGGGTGTGGTGTCGGGGTCGAGGTGTCGGGGTCAGGGGGTCGGGGTCAAGGGGTCAAGGGGTCGGGGTGTTTCCTTCTATCCTTCTTCTTCTTTCTTTCTCTTCTTCTTGTTCTTCTTTCCTTTCTTCTTCTTCTTCTTTCATCTTTTTTCTACTTTTTTACTTCTTTTCGTTTCTTCCTTTCTTCTTCTTCTACTTCTTTTCTTCTTCTTCTTTTTACATCTTTTTTGTACTTCTTTTCTTTTCTTCCTTTCTTCTTCTTCTACATCTTTTCTTCTTTTTCTTTTTTCATCTTTTTTCTACTTCTTCTCTTTTCTTCTTCTTCTACTTCCTCTACTACTTCTACTTCTTCTCATTCTTTTCTAACACTAACACTAACACAATCTAGCACTAACAATTAAACAGAAAAAAAATGAAAAAACAGAAGAAAAAAAGAAGTAGTCCCTCACCGGAGCAATGGGACGGTCGGCGGGGGCAGTGGCGGGGGGCGCCGGGCGGCGGGGGCGGTGCCGGGGGCGGCGCCGGGCGGCGGGTGGCGGGGCGACGGGGCGTCGGGGGCGGTGGCGGGGGCGGTGCCGGGGGCGGCGCCGAGCGGCGGGGGCGGTGCCGGGGGCGGTGCCGGGGGCGGCGCCGGGCGGCGGGTGGCGGGGCGACGGGGCATCGGTGGGTGGGGTGGGGGCGGAGGGGTGGTGGGCGACGTGCCAAGCGGGTGCGGGGGCGAGGGCGGCGGCGGGCGGCGGCGGGCGGGGGCGGGGCGGGCGGCGGCGGCGGCGGTGGACGTGGGATCTGGTGGCGGGGCGCGTCGGGGAGGAGAGAGGGAGAGAAGAGAGAGTAACAGGCGGGGGGGGTGGGGCCGTTAGTTAGTCTACTCTTTGCCGTCCACCAATCTTTGCCGTCCGCCTTTATCTCTCTTTGCCGTCTGCTACCAGACGGCAAAGAGGTGGGGCGTTAAGTTTTTCTAAACGGGCGGGGGGGTGGGGGCCACCTCTCTCTTTGCCGTCAGCCAGCGACGGCAAAGATTCTTTGCCGTCAGCTGGCTGACGGCAAAGAGCCGGCAGATGGCAAAGGCCTGTTTTGTCGTCTGTCGTTTCTTTGCCGTCTGCTTTTGGGTAGCTGATGGCAAAGAGCTTCTTTGCCGTCAACTAGCAGATGGCAAATTAGCTGATTCCAGTAGTGACACCGTCATTTTGATCCTATTGATTCAACATGAGTGCGAATGCACCCAATCATCAGTTGATCCTTTTAAATTATCTTTCTGGCTCAGACGTCATTTTGAACATGAGGTGGTTCTCGCCAATCAAATTGTCGTCGATTGTGCCCCTAAGTCTATTGAACTTATCCATCCTTGATCAGAGCGTCGGTTTCTAATCCTTCGCTTTGTAAATCATAATTCCTTTGCGATTGAGCTCTAAGTTACTTAGTTGTTTCTATAATCCAAGGTCTTTGCATTGATTCTTCCTCTGGTTGTGTGCCGATACTCACATCAGATCCTTTATGGACCATCAGAACCTTGTTGGATTTTATCCGATAACATCCTTCATATTCAATCACTTTGGAAGTTCTTTCCCTGATACATAATGCCTTTAGTAAATTGTATCCTCTCGTTTTGTCACCCATGCTCTACTATCGAGCTTGAGTTATTTACCCCTGAAGCTTGTGGTATATGTTTCCACGATGCCCCGATGGGTTGAACCTATGCCTTTCATAATATGTGTGAACTCGAAAGTTTTCATGACTCATACTCTTCTGGTATTTTGCCAGATAAAAAATTTCAGCACTGCAACTTCATCAAACGGGAGAAGTGAATGAAAGGTTATGCATTGAAGAAGTGGGAGTCGACCTTGAACTTTGCGTTCATGCCCATGGACACGATGTAGATCTTATCATTAAAGCTTTTCTTAAATTAATTATTCCCTTGGTATAAGTTCATCTTATATCTGGGATCTGGCCTTTTGCAATCGTGGTTCCGACCATGTTCTCCTTTAAATACCATTTCTCGTGCAAGTTTAAGCACTTGTCTTCTGCAGAGCAATACCCTAGTCCAACCTCTACTTTGATCTGTCGTCGAGCATTACCCCCCTGGTATCTCGAGATTATCATGGAACTGCATAGCCTCTTATGAGTTCTTCATCAAGTATTACATTCTCACTGATTCCAATTTTTCACGGGCTCTGAGTTATGAAACACTCAAAGACATCGATAACTGAACCGAGTCCGCACTACGGTTCAATAACTCTTAGTAATCTTCTTTACTTACGAGTTTGTACCCGATCACGTCATTCCTAGCCTGTTCGGCTACATCATCACCGTGCTAATTTTAATTGTGCTACTTGGTCCTTCCCGGAGAACAAATTTCGACGGTGAGCTAATCTTACGTCAATCTCCCTCGTCATATCATTTCTCCTTGAATAGCAAACGTGATTTCGAGTTTGTGTCGTACCCATGGTTCCAGTAACCTTTTGTTTCACCATTCCCTTGGTGTGATGTCGTAGCCGATCGATTACATCTTCTTGAAACCTCTCGACAAATGTGTCGTGATCATCATCAACATTCTGAGCTCCTTAAGGATATCAATTGAATTCATGATGAGAAATACCATCCTTGCCCTCGATGATCAGTGTTATCATCGACCACTCGATTGCCTTCCGTTCAAACACAAACTTGTTCGTGTTTTGTGTTATACCTTGAGATCCTTGCTATCCAGCATTTGTTCTTCTTTACCTTGGATTATTATCATCTTTTATATCAAGGATGCTGTGAGAAATGCTCCACCTCTTAAGAATTCTTTCTATAGTATTACTTCTCGCCATCTCCGTTCATTTCTTGGTCCCCGTGTGGTTTCTAATCGGAATACCGGCTATCGAACTTTGAGGGTGAATTCAAAACTTATAGCAACTCTATTGCTTGGAAGTGAATGGTCGATAGTTTCATTCTACTTCTTTTGTTCATTTAGTCACCATTCTAACATTGATCGTGCGACCCAGCCCATATTTCGGGTGCACCTTTCAATCAATGTTCAATTGTGTATGCTTTCCTCGAGCACACCATTATATTATTTGATCTGACAAATGTTATACCCTTGTTCACATAATTGTCAGAACCCATCTTTTTAGAAATCTCGATGAGTTGTCGCCAACTCCATCAGCCACCTCCTCATCCTCTCCTTTAATGATGAACTCTTGTTTCGGAACTTGCTTCCATAGTTCAATTCCCGAGAATCTTACAATGTCGTCGCGACAATTTGGGTTGCATCTTTCCTCTCAGGCATCCTGAGTCTGAGTTATCCTGACACCAATCAGATCTAAATCTCGGTCAGATATGATAGTTGGAACATATTTCCAAGAGTTATAACATCTTTACATGACCGGGTAAGGTGATGTCATGCCTAGCACACCTGGCCGGAGCACCTAGTGTTATAGTTTCCTTTTCTGCAAGGTTATCCATTCATCCATGAGGAAATTGTAAGACTTATTCTACAAGTTGTTCCTGATGGATCCTTCCTGCATCCAAAGTCCGACCTTTGCTTGAAGACCATGTCAATGCTATCTCGAAGCTTGTCTGTGGTACTCCGATTTTCAACAAGAACATTTGAAGCCCAATGCTAAATGTTTCTTGCTCAATTATCCAAACACCATTGTATGGATAATGGCATGGAATTTCTCTTCCTTTTCCTAAAGGGTTTTCTATGTTATATCCCTTCATGGATATCATGCTTTGCTTGCCCTTGGGAAGGATATACCCCTGAAATATGTGCTTAAACACATTTTCCTTTCCATTGTTTTGTTAATCTCATAAACACCTTTTCCTTTCCATTGTTTTGTCTAAGCTTTCTGGTGATCATTATGATCTAAGCAGTATTAATTCCCTGCTTATGTTAACACCTCAGTGTACAATTCTGTCAGTAAGACCATGTTACTATTATTGATGACATTCCGGTAACCACAGATGGACTAGAACTTTGCCTATTGGTCCGCCTCGTTCAACGAGCAGGAAAATAGTTCTCTTCGTCCCTCGCCCTTGGTACCAATGATTGTTGCCAACATAACTAACAGGCTATCCTCTGACTTGCCTTGCTATCATGACCGTGCAAGAGGTCAGCGCCCTTTCTACTTTTAACCCACATAGTGGGCCCATAACCCACAGTTCCACAGGATCGAAACCTGACTCTCCTGTACATCCCTGTCTTCCAAAATTGTTCCTCACGCTTGGCTTCGTATGTAATTCACGAGCCACCTTCTTGTGATCTGTTCTGGTATCAGATGCAATACTTATTCTTGTCGCTCTGAAACCCTTTCACACTCTGTTTCAGGTAACGAACGATTGCCTACCCGATTGAAGCTTCTTATTGCACCTTCTTACCTTGCTCTCGATGACTTTCTTGAATTTCAACTCGAGAGATGCCTCTTTGCCACGTTCACTGAGATAGTCCCCAGGTAACTATCTTATGTTGAGCTCCGTCCTTCCCAAGTCTTTTCCCCTTACTCCACTCCTTAAATCTCGGGACGAGATTTCTTGTAGTGGAGGAGATTTGTAACACCCCCTGTGTCATGCTACAGTAATCCCCTGTTAATGGTGCCATGTCATCTTGTTACTGTTGCTAATCTTCACTTGATCCAAATCACAATTCAAATTCAAATCCAATCTAAAGTCAAAAATTCATATTTGCCAAACCTGAAAACTAAAATGTTCAAAGTGTGGCAAATAATCCCCTAGGTATTTGTCATGTTGGAACCAACCTCTTTTGGTTTCTGAAAGTGCTCCTGGAAATTATTTAGTGGTCCAACAGCTTTTAAAATTGCCCTTTTGAATTTCGAAAAAAATGATTAGACAACTCCTTTTGGCCTCAAACTTTTTGTGACTTCTAGAAATAATGTGCTTCATTTATGTGACAAGTCTCATATCTATCAAAACTCCTTTATTTTTGTAATTTAAATAAAGCAGTATCTAAAATTGAAAACAGAATATAAAAATGTAAAAAAAAAGGAAAACGAACCCCCGGGCCAACCGGCCCAGTCGGCCAGCCCATCCCGGCCGGCCCACCTCTCCCCGGTTAACCCCCCACGCCTCCTCGAACCCTAGCCCGATCCACCACCACACCCCCACTTCCACCACTCGCTCCCCCCACTCCCCTCGATCTCACCCACCTCTCTCTCCCTCCCCCGCGCGGATCCCGTCGGTGGCAACCCCCGCCCCCGACACCTTGCACCCGCGCCGCCGCCGGTCCTCACCGGACGCAATCGCCCCTCTCCTTCGCCCCCTCGTTCTAGATCGGGACCCCGCCTCCCCGACGGCGTGACGTCGCCGGATCACCGAGGCCACCTCGCCCCGATGTTGTCCCACCGCCTCGTCCTCATCACCCGCGCCGTCCTCGACCTCCTCCTCAACCGCGGCTCCACCGAGCCTCGCCGGTGTTCCCCTGCAACGGGGGTGAGCCGCCGTCCGTCCTCCTCTTCCCTCTCCTCGATTCACCGGCTTAGGCTGTTGTCCACGCCGCCCATTCTTCTCACCGACGCCGCAGTCATCGTGCGCCCTCATCGCGGTCGTCGCGACCGTTGACGCGCCCCCACGCGCCCGTGGCCCCGCTTGTCCATGCACCGGCTACGCCTGGGCTGCGCCCTGTGCGTGCGCCCGCCCCTACCGGCGATGCTACCCGCTGCCGGCCGCGCCTGCGGCCTTGCCCTGCTGCTCCTCGCCACCTACTGCCGCCCGCGGGCCTCCTCCACGTCGCGCCTCCCGCGCTTGCCCTGGCCGGCGCCTCGCCGCGCCTCGGCGGCCTTCGCCCGCGCGCCTGGGTTCGTCCCTTCGGGCGCCCGCAGCCAGCGCCCGCCCCGCTAAGGCCTGTGTGACACTGTCGAACGGGCCCCACGCCAAAAAAAAGAGAACAGAAAATGTATAAATAATAATTACTTACTTAATTAACTTAATTTAATTTAGGCTTAACTAGGTAACTAACCTAATGTGTCTATTACATACGGGCCCTGCTGCTAACTAAAAGATGTTAAAACTGAAATAACACATGTGACATTGCCATGCGGGACCCGCATGCACTATTCACTCTGTTGATCAGTCTTTGTTGACTGGGTCAACTGGGCCACCTGACCCACCTGTCAGCCCCTGGTGCACTGCTGGGTGCACCGCACCGGGTGCACCCAGCTCTTTTATGTTTATTTTTCGAATTAGTTATTTAATAATTTCAGAACATGGCTAAATCTCTCGAAATTAATATAAAATAAACCGTAGGTCAGACAAAAATACTTTGTACATGAAAGTTGCTCAGAACGACGAGACGAATCTGAATACGCGGTCCGTTCGTCCACCACACGTCCCTAGCATAGCGAACCTGCAACCGTCCCCCCTCCGGTTCGTCTGTCCGAAAATGCCAAACTTTTGAAAAGCATTCCCGGATGTTATCCCCCTTCGTCGGTATCATGTAGCACCGCATTAGAACACGTCTAGCTCTGCCTGTTGTCCTGTTATGCTCTTGCTTGCTATGTATTTAATGTTTCTTCCCCCTCTTCTCTCCGGTAGACCCCGAGACCGCTGTTGATGTCCCTGTGATCGACTACGTCACCGACGACCCTTCTTCCCTTTCAGCGGAGCTTCCAGGCAAGCCCCCCCCCTTGATCACCAGATATCGCCTATTCCTTCTCTATACTGCTTGCATTAGAGTAGTGTAGCATGTTACTGGTTTCGGTTAATCCTATACTGATGCATAGCCTGTCATTGTTGCTACAGTTGTTACCCTTACCTGCTATCCTACTGCTTAGTATAGGATGCTAGTGTTCCATCAGTGGCCCTACACTCTTGTCCGTCTGCCATGCTATACTACTGGGTCGTGATCACTTCAGGAGGTGATCACGGGTATATACTATATACTTTATATACATGACACATGTGGTGACTAAAGTCGGGTCAGCTCGTTGAGTACCCGCAAGTGATTCTGATGAGGGGGCTGAAAGGACAGGTGGCTCCATCCCGGTAGAGGTGGGCCTGGGTTCCTGATGGCCCCCGACTGTTACTTTGTGGCGGAGCGACAAGGCAGGTTGAGACCACCTAGGAGAGAGGTGGGCCTGGCCCTGGTCGGCGTTCGCGGATACTTAACACGCTTAACGAGATCTTGGTATTTGATCTGAGTCTGGCCATTTGGTCTATACGCACTAACCAACTACGCGAGAATAGTTATGGGCACTCGGCGTCGTGGTATCAGCCGAAGCTCTTTTTGACGTCAGCGACTGAGTGGCACGCGCCGCATTGGACCGTAAGCTCGCGCTTGTATTAAGGGGGCTAGGTCTGCTTCCGGCCGCGTACGCAACGTGCAGGTGTGCAATGGGCGATGGGCCCAGACCCCTGCGCGCATAGGATTTAGACCGGCATGCTGACCTCTCTGTTGAGCCTAGGTGGGGCTGCGACGTGTTGATCTTCCGAGGCCGGGCATGACCCAGGAAAGTGTGTCCGGCCAAATGGGATCGAGCGTGTTGGGTTATGTGGTGCACCCCTGCAGGGAAGTTTATCTATTCGAATAGCCGTGTCCCTCGGTAAAAGGACGACCCGGAGTTGTACCTTGACCTTATGACAACTAGAAGTGGATACTTAATAAAAACACACCCTTCCAAGTGCCAGATACAACCCGGTGATCGCTCTCTAACAGGGCGACGAGGAGGGGATCGCCGAGTAGGATTATGCTATACGATGCTACTTGGTGAACTTACCATCTACTCTCTCCTACATGCTGCAAGATGGAGGTGGCCAGAAGCGTAGTCTTCGACAGGATTAGCTATCCCCCTCTTATTCTGGCATTCTGCAGTTCAGTCCACCGATATGGCCCTTTACACATATACCCATGCATATGTAGTGTAGCTCCTTGCTTGCGAGTACTTTGGATGAGTACTCACGGTTGCTTTTCTCCCTCTTTTCCCCCTTTCCTTTCTACTTGGTTGTCGCAACCAGATGTTGGAGCCCAGGAGCCAGACGCCACCGTCGACGACGACTCCTACTACACTGGAGGTGCCTACTGCTACGTGCAGGCCGCTGACGACGACCAGGAGTAGTTTAGGAGGATCCCAGGCAGGAGGCCTGCGCCTCTTTCGATCTGTATCCCAGTTTGTGCTAGCCTTCTTAAGGCAGACTTGTTTAACTTATGTCTGTACTCAGATATTGTTGCTTCCGCTGACTCGTCTATGATCGAGCACTTGCATTCGAGCCCTCTGGCTTGTATTATGATGCTTGTATGACTTTTTTTAGAGTTGTGTTGTGATATCTTCCCGTGAGTCCCTGATCTTGATCGTACACGTTTGCGTGTATGATTAGTGTATGATTGAATCGGGGGCGTCACATTTTTTCCTTTGATCTTTCCACACAGTAGTATATGTGACTTTGTAGCTTAGAATTGTGTGCAAAAATCTACATCAGTTCATGCACCCTCATAGCATGTAAAACCTACACATGATGCAAAAAAAAGAAGCTTGAGAAAAAAAAGAACCAACGCTAGCTTGTATTTGTGCAACTTAACGAGTACAAGTGTGCAACCGACAACACTCCCATATCCATCCACTTATGGGGTTTGAGTTTGATTAGTTGGCATCTTCAACTCATATAAAAGTAAAAGATGCCAACTCAGATAATTTCAGATTCATTTTGGTTTTAGCTAAAAATCTGTATGCATAATTCCAAAAATAAACTTTATGTTGGCTGTTGTGCAACTACATCATCTATTTTGTGCAACTGCAAGTACTCCTGCATGCAAATCATGTTGCGTGTTTATGCAGCTATGTAATGAATTTTGAACTGAGGAACATGATGAATTTAGCCTATCTAAACACAAGAAAATAGATAAAATAGTGAATTTAACAGATTATAATCTTCCAAATAAGTAGTGCAACTATAGTCAAGTGCATTTGCAAACCTACAAAATCATATGCATGTGAACACATGAGGATGCCAACTACTGAATGGTTCTTGTGCAACTAAAGAAGTTGAAGATGCCAACTCATGTGGCACTGTTGGGCAACTATTAAAAAATTGGTGATGCCAACTCCCTTATGCAACTAAAATAGTTGTAGATGCCAACTCATGTGATATTGTTATGTGACTATTCAAAAAGTTGAGACTGCCAACTCCCAAATGGTTCTGGTGCAACTATGAAAGTCGAGGATGCCAACTCGTGTGATACTGTTGTGCAACTATTTGAAAACTTGAGGATACCAACTCTTAATTGATTTTTGTACAACTATAAAAGTTTCAGGATGCCAACACCTAGCTGGTCCTTGTGCAACTGCGTAAAAAAATAATATCCCAGGTTTCTTTGTGTAGGAAAAAAATCCTAATGCCATTTTATGTTACCTCGGCAGCTGTTGCAGACGATGTGCCAACTCCAGCTACAACTCCAACCTGCGTGGTCGCCTTCCGTTTCCGCCGTTTCACGAAGAGGAATGGGTCACCAACCTAAAGGATGCATGGAAAAAGTAACTTGTGTGTGTGTGTCCAAAAAAGGGAAATGCACCCTCACTCCTTGCTCGATACCCCTGTTTTTGAGTCAAACGAATAGTCATGACTAGTCGATGAGTCGTAACTAGAAGTCGACTCAGACACCTCGACTAGATCGGCACGGCATGACTCGTCAAGAGTCGCTACCCTAGAAGGACTTGTCGAGTCAAAAACTTTGCACGATACTTACCTCATCATCCTCTGCCTCCCCATCGACTTGGGGGGCTGTTTCGAGTTCCACCGAGAAGAATTGTTTACAGGCCCCTGCATAGAACAAACAAAACACATAACATGGTCAAGAACCCCCCCCCAAATAGTTATTATAATTGCAAAACAAAACTGCCACAAGGATAAATGAAAAATGATGAAAAAAGCAAACATACTGTTGGGGATCGTAGCAGAATTTAAAATTTTCCTACGCTCACCAAGATCCATCTATGGAGTATACTAGCAACGAGGGGAAAGGAGTGCATCTACATACCCTTGTAGATAGCGAGCGGAAGCGTTCCAATGAACGGGGTTGATGGAGTCGTACTCGCCGTGATCCAAATCACCGATGACCGAGTGCCGAACGGACGGCACCTCCGCGTTCAACACACGTACGGCGCAGCGACGTCTCCTCCTTCTTGATCCAGCAAGGGGGAAGGAGAGGTTGATGGAGATCCAGCAGCACGACGGCGTGGTGGTGGATGTAGCGGGATGTCGGCAGGGCTTCGCCGAGCTTCTGCGAGAGAGGGAGGTGTAGCAGGGGAGGAGGGAGGCGCCCAAGGCTGTAATACTACTGCCCTCCCTCCCCCCCTTTATATAGGCCACCTGGGAGGGGGGCGCCGGCCAAGTCCCATCTAGATGGGGGGGTGGCGGCCAAGGGGGGTAACTTACCCCCCAAGTCAAGTGGGGCGCCCCCCACCCTAGGGTTTCCAACCCTAGGCGCAGGGGGGAGGCCCATGGGGGGCGCCCCAGCCCACCATGGGCTGGTTCCCTTCCCACTTCAGCCCATGGGGCCTTCCGGGACAGGTGGCCCCACCCGATGGACCCCCGGGACCCTTCCGGTGGTCCCGATACAATACCGATAACCCCCGAAACTTTCCCGGTGGCCGAAACTGGACTTCCTATATATAATTCTTCGCCTCCGGACCATTCCGGAACTCCTCGTGACGTCCGGGATCTCATCCGGGACTCCGAACAACTTTCGGGTTTCCGCATACTCATATCTCTACAACCCTAGCGTCACTGAACCTTAAGTGTGTAGACCCTACGGGTTCGGGAAACATGCAGACATGACCGAGACGCCTCTCCGGTCAATAACCAACAGCGGGATCTGGATACCATGTTGGCTCCCACATGTTCCACGATGATCTTATCGGATGAACCACGATGTCGAGGATTCAATCAATCCCGTATACAATTCCCTTTGTCAATCGGTATGTTACTTGCCCGAGATTCGATCGTCGGTATCCCAATACCTTGTTCAATCTCGTTACCGGCAAGTCTCTTTACTGGTACCGCAATGCATGATCCCGTGACTAACGCCTTAGTCACATTGAGCTCATTATGATGATGCATTACCGAGTGGGCCCAGAGATACCTCTCCGTCATACGGAGTGACAAATCCCAGTCTCGATCCGTGCCAACCCAACAGACACTTTCGGAGATACCCGTAGTGTACCTTTATAGTCACCCAGTTACGTTGTGACGTTTGGTGCACCCAAAGCACTCCTACGGTATCCGGGACTTGCACGATCTCATGGTCTAAGGAAAAGATACTTGACATTGGAAAAGCTCTAGCAAACGAAACTACACGATCTTTTATGCTATGCTTAGGATTGGGTCTTGTCCATCACATCATTCTCCTAATGATGTGATCCCGTTATCAATGACATCCAATGTCCATAGTCAGGAAACCATGACTATCTGTTGATCAACGAGCCAGTCAACTAGAGGCTTATAGGGACACGTTGTGGTCTATGTATTCACACATGTATTACGATTTCCGGATAACACAATTATAGCATGAACAATAGACAATTATCATGAACAAAGAAATATAATAATAACCATTTATTATTGCCTCTAGGGAATATTTCCAACAGTCTCCCACTTGCACTACAGTCAATAATCTAGTTACATTGTGATGAATCAAACACCCATTGCGTCCTGGTGTTGATCATGTTTTGCTCTAGGGAGAGGTTTAGTCAACGGATCTGCTACATTCAGGTCCGTATGTGCTTTACAAATATCTATGTCTCCATTTTGAACACTTTCACGAATGGAGTTGAAGCGACGCTTGATATGCCTGGTCTTCCTGTGAAACCTGGGCTCCTTGGCAAGGGCAATAGCTCCAGTGTTGTCACAGAAGAGAGTCATCGGGCCCGACGCATTGGGAATCACCCCTAGGTCGGTAATGAACTCCTTCATCCAGACTGCTTCCTGTGCTGCCTCCGAGGCTGCCATGTATTCCGCTTCACATGTAGATCCCGCCACGACGCTTTGCTTGCAACTGCACCAGCTTACTGCTCCTCCATTCAAAATATACACGTATCCGGTTTGTGACTTCGAGTCATCCAGATCTGTGTCGAAGCTAGCGTCGACGTAACCCTTTACGACGAGCTCTTCGTCACCTCCATAAACGAGAAACATATCCTTAGTCCTCTTCAGGTACTTTAGGATATTCTTGATCGCTGTCCAGTGTTCCATGCCGGGATTACTTTGGTACCTTCCTACCAAACTTACGGCAAGGTTTACATCAGGTCTGGTACACAGCATGGCATACATAATAGACCCTATGGCCGAGGCATAGGGGATGACACTCATCTTTTCTCTATCTTCTGCCGTGGTCGGGCATTGAGCCGTGCTCAATTGCACACCTTGCAATACAGGCAAGAACCCCTTCTTGGACTGATCCATATTGAACTTCTTCAATATCTTGTCAAGGTATGTACTCTGTGAAAGACCAATGAGGCGTCTTGATCTATCTCTATAGATTTTGATGCCTAATATATAAGCAGCTTCTCCAAGGTCCTTCATTGAAAAACACTTATTCAAATAGGCCTTTATACTTTCCAAGAATTCTATATCATTTCCCATCAATAGTATGTCATCCACATATAATATGAGAAATGCTACAGAGCTCCCACTCACTTTCTTGTAAACACAGGCTTCTCCATAAGTCTGTGTAAACCTAAATGCTTTGATCATCTCATCAAAGCGAATGTTCCAACTCCGAGATGCTTGCACCAGCCCATAGATTGAGCGCTGGAGCTTGCATACTTTGTTAGCATTCTTAGGATCGACAAAACCTTCCGGCTGCATCATATACAACTCTTCCTTAAGGAAGCCGTTAAGGAATGCCGTTTTGACGTCCATCTTCCATATCTCATAATCATAGTATGCGGCAATTGCTAACATGATTCGGACGGACTTCAGCTTCGCTACGGGTGAGAAAGTCTCATCGTAGTCAACCCCTTGAACTTGTCGATAACCCTTAGCGACAAGTCGAGCCTTATAGATGGTCACATTACCATCCGCGTCTGTCTTCTTCTTAAAGATCCATTTATTTTCTATGGCTCGCCGATCATCGGGCAAGTCAGTCAAAGTCCATACTTCATTTTCATACATGGATCCTATCTCGGATTTCATGGCTTCTAGCCATTTGTCGGAATCCGGGCCCGCCGTCGCTTCTTCATAGTTCGAAGGTTCACCGTTGTCTAACAACATGATTTCCAGGCCAGGGTTGCCGTACCACTCTGGTGCGGAACGTGTCCTTGTGGACCTACGAAGTTCAGTAGTAACTTGATCCGAAGCTTCATGATCATCATCATTAACTTCCTCCCCAGTCGGTGTAGGCACCACAGGAACATCTTCCCGTGCTGCGCTACTTTCCGGTACGGAAGGGGTGACTATCACCTCATCAAGTTCCACTTTCCTCCCACTTACTTCCTTCGAGAGAAACTCTTTCTCTAGAAAGGACCCATTCTTGGCAACAAAGATCTTGCCTTCGGATCTGAGGTAGAAGGTATACCCAATAGTTTCCTTAGGGTATCCTATGAAGACACATTTCTCCGACTTGGGTTTGAGCCTTTCAGGTTGAAGTTTCTTGACATAAGCATCGCATCCCCAAACTTTTAGAAACGACAGCTTAGGTTTCTTCCCAAACCATAATTCATACGGTGTCGTCTCAACGGATTTCGACGGAGCCCTATTTAAAGTGAATGCGGCAGTCTCTAAAGCATAGCCCCAAAATGAGAGCGGTAAATCGGTAAGAGACATCATAGATCGCACCATATCCAATAGAGTGCGATTACGACGTTCGGACACACCGTTTCGCTGAGGTGTTCCAGGCGGCGTGAGTTGTGAAACGATTCCACATTTCCTTAAGTGCGCACCAAATTCGTGACTTAAATATTCTCCACCACGATCTGATCGTAAGAATTTTATTTTCCTGTCACGTTGATTCTCAACCTCACTCTGAAATTCCTTGAACTTTTCAAAGGTTTCAGACTTGTGTTTCATTAGGTAGACATACCCATATCTACTTAAGTCATCAGTGAGAGTGAGAACATAACGATATCCTCCGCGAGCCTCAACACTCATTGGACCGCACACATCGGTATGTATGATTTCCAATAAGTTGGTTGCTCGCTCCATTGTTCCGGAGAACGGAGTCTTGGTCATCTTACCCATGAGGCATGGTTCGCATGTGTCAAATGATTCGTAATCAAGAGACTCCAAAAGTCCATCTGCATGGAGCTTCTTCATGCGCTTGACACCAATGTGACCAAGGCGGCAGTGCCACAAGTATGTGGGACTATCGTTATCAACTTTACATCTTTTGGTATTCACACTATGAATATGTGTAACATCACGTTCGAGATTCATCAAGAATAAACCATTGACCAGCGGGGCATGACCATAAAACATATCTCTCATATAAATAGAACAACCATTATTCTCGGATTTAAATGAGTAGCCATCTCGAATTAAACGAGATCCAGATACAATGTTCATGCTCAAAGCTGGCACTAAATAACAATTATTGAGGTTTAAAACCAATCCCGTAGGTAGATGCAGAGGTAGCGTGCCGACGGCGACCACATCGACCTTGGAACCATTCCCGACGCGCATCGTCACCTCGTCCTTCGCCAGTCTCCGTTTATTCCGCAGTTCCTGTTTTGAGTTACAAATATGAGCAACCGCACCGGTATCAAATACCCAGGAGCTACTACGAGTACTGGTAAGGTACACATCAATTACATGTATATCACATATACCTTTGGTGTTGCCGGCCTTCTTGTTAGCTAAGTATTTGGGGCAGTTCCGCTTCCAGTGACCACTTCCCTTGCAATAAAAGCACTCAGTCTCAGGCTTGGGTCCATTCTTTGACTTCTTCCCAGTAACTAGCTTACCGGGCGCGGCAACTCCGTTGCCGTCCTTCTTGAAGTTCTTCTTACCCTTGCCCTTCTTGAACTTAGTGGTTTTATTCACCATCAACACTTGATGTTCTTTTCTGATCTCCACCTCCGCTGATTTCAGCATTGAATATACCTCAGGAATGGTCTTTTCCATCCCCTGCATATTGAAGTTCATCACAAAGCTCTTGTAGCTTGGTGGAAGTGACTGGAGGATTCTGTCAATGACCGCGTCATCCGGGAGATTAACTCCCAGCTGAGACAAGCGGTTGTGCAACCCAGACATTCTGAGTATGTGCTCACTAACAGAACTATTCTCCTCCATTTTACATCTGAAGAATTTGTCGGGGACTTCATATCTCTCGACCCGGGCATGAGCTTGGAAAACCATTTTCAGCTCCTCGAACATCTCATATGCTCCATGTTTTTCAAAACGCTTTTGGAGACCCGGTTCTAAGCTGTAAAGCATGCCGCACTGAACGAGGGAGTAATCATCAGCACGCTGCTGCCAAGCGTTCATAACGTCTTGGTTCTCTGGGATTGGTGCTTCACCTAGCGGTGCTTCTAAGACATAATCTTTCTTGGCTGCTATGAGGATGATCCTTAGGTTCCGGACCCAGTCCGTATAGTTGCTGCCATCATCTTTCAGCTTGGTTTTCTCTAGGAACGTGTTGAAATTGAGGACAACGTGGGCCATTTGATCTACAAGACATAGTGTAAAGATTTTAGACTAAGTTCATGATAATTAAGTTCATCTAATCAAATTACTCAATGAACTCCCACTCAGATAGACATCCCTCTAGTCATCTAAGTGAAACATGATCCGAGTTAACTAGGCCGTGTCCGATCATCACGTGAGACGGACTAGTCAAGATCGATGAACATCTCCATGTTGATCGTATCTACTATACGACTCATGCTCGACCTTTCGGTCCTCCGTGTTCCGAGGCCATGTTTGTAGATGCTAGGCTCGTCAAATCAACCTAAGTGTATTGCGTGTGTTCCGAGGCCATGTCTGTACATGCTAGGCTCGTCAACACCCGTTGTATTCGAATGTTAGAATCTATCACACCCGATCATCACGTGGTGCTTCGAAACAACGAACCTTCGCAACGGTGCACAGTTAGGGGGAACACTTTCTTGAAATTATTATAAGGGATCATCTTACTTACTACCGTCGTTCTAAGCAAATAAGATGCAAAACATGATAAACATCACATGCAATCAAATAGTGACATGATATGGCCAATATCATTTTGCTCCTTTGATCTCCATCTTCGGGGCACCATGATCATCTTCGTCACCGGCATGACACCATGATCTCCATCATCATGATCTCCATCATTGTGTCTTCATGAAGTTGTCACGCCAACGATTACTTCTACTTCTACGGCTAACACGTTTAGAAATAAAGTAAAGTAATTTACATGGCGTTATTCAATGACACGCAGGTCATACAAAATAATAAAGACAACTCCTATGGCTCCTGCCGGTTGTCATACTCATCGACATGCAAGTCGTGATTCCTATTACAAGAATATGATCAATCTCATACATCACATATATCATTCATCACATCTTCTGGCCATATCACTTCACATAGCACATGCTACAAAAACAAGTTAGACGTCCTCTAATTGTTGTTGCAAGTTTTTACGTGGCTTGAATAGGTTTCTAGCAAGAACGTTTCTTACCTATGTAAAACCACAACGTGATGTGCCAATTTCTATTTACCCTTCATAAGGACCCTTTTCATCGAATCCGTTCCGACTAAAGTGGGAGAGACAGACACCCGCTAGCCACCTTATGCAACTAGTGCATGTCAATCGGTGGAACCTGTCTCACGTAAGCGTACGTGTAAGGTCGGTCCGGGCCGCTTCATCCCACAATACCGCCGAAACAAGATAAGACTAGCAGCGGCAAGAAGAATTGGCAACATCAACGCCCACAACTACTTTGTGTTCTACTCGTGCATAGTAACTACGCATAGGCCTGGCTCATGATGCCACTGTTGGGGATCGTAGCAGAATTTAAAATTTTCCTACGCTCACCAAGATCCATCTATGGAGTATACTAGCAACGAGGGGAAAGGAGTGCATCTACATACCCTTGTAGATCGCGAGCAGGAAGCGTTCTAATGAACGGGGTTGATGGAGTCGTACTCGCCGTGATCCAAATCACCGATGACCGAGTGCCGAACGGACGGCACCTCCGCGTTCAACACACGTACGGCGCAGCGGCGTCTCCTCCTTCTTGATCCAGCAAGGGGGAAGGAGAGGTTGATGGAGATCCAGCAGCACGACGGCGTGGTGGTGGATGTAGCGGGATGTCGGCAGGGCTTCGCCGAGCTTCTGCGAGAGAGAGAGAGGTGTAGCAGGGGAGGAGGGAGGCGCCCAAGGCTGTAATACTACTGCCCTCCCTCCCCCCCTTTATATAGGCCCCCTGGGAGGGGGGCGCCAGCCAAGTCCCATCTACATGGGGGGGCGGCGGCCAAGGGGGGTAACTTACCCCCCAAGTCAAGTGGGGCGCCCCCCCACCCTAGGGTTTCAAACCCTAGGCGCAGGGGGGAGGCCCATGGGGGGCGCCCCAGCCCACCATGGGCTGGTTCCCTTCCCACTTCAGCCCATGGGGCCCTCCGGGACAGGTGGCCCCACCCGATGGACCCCCGGGACCCTTCCGATGGTCCCGGTACAATACCGATAACCCCCGAAACTTTCCCGGTGGCCGAAACTGGACTTCCTATATATAATTCTTCACCTCCTGACCATTCCGGAACTCCTCGTGACGTCCGGGATCTCATCCGGGACTCCGAACAACTTTCGGGTTTCCGCATACTCATATCTCTACAACCCTAGCGTCACCGAACCTTAAGTGTGTAGACCCTACGGGTTCGGGAGACATGCAGACATGACCGAGACGCCTCTCCGGTCAATAACCAACAGCGGGATCTGGATACCATGTTGGCTCCCACATGTTCCACGATGATCTTATCGGATGAACCACGATGTCGAGGATTCAATCAATCCCGTATACAATTCCCTTTGTCAATCGGTATGTTACTTGCCCGAGATTCGATCGTCGGTATCCCAATACCTTGTTCAATCTCGTTACCGGCAAGTCTCTTTACTGGTACCGCAATGCATGATCCCGTGACTAACGCCTTAGTCACATTGAGCTCATTATGATGATGCATTACCGAGTGGGCCCAGAGATACCTCTCCGTCATACGGAGTGACAAATCCCAGTCTCGATCCGTGCCAACCCAACAGACACTTTCGGAGATACCCGTAGTGTACCTTTATAGTCACCCAGTTACGTTGTGACGTTTGGTGCACCCAAAGCACTCCTACGGTATCCGGGACTTGCACGATCTCATGGTCTAAGGAAAAGATACTTGACATTGGAAAAGCTCTAGCAAATGAAACTACACGATCTTTTATGCTATGCTTAGGATTGGGTCTTGTCCATCACATCATTCTCCTAATGATGTGATCCTGTTATCAATGACATCCAATGTCCATAGTCAGGAAACCATGACTATCTGTTGATCAACGAGCCAGTCAACTAGAGGCTTACTAGGGACACGTTGTGGTCTATGTATTCACACATGTATTACGATTTCCGGATAACACAATTATAGCATGACCAATAGACAATTATCATGAACAAAGAAATATAATAATAACCATTTATTATTGCCTCTAGGGCATATTTCCAACACATACCTCTCCTTCACTAGGAGCCGCATATCCTTCTACAACCATTTTTGGTCTGTGAAAAGAAAAGCGAACAAACAAATTAGTCGAAGCAACCAAATGTATTAAAGAGAAAAAATGAGCAAAAACAATTGATATCAAAAAAATGCCATGAGGTAAGCAAGTAATGTTGATTTTTCAAAGCACACCTACAAAACAAAACAAAAATGTGTGCAACTTGATGCACTGTATGGCCAACAGGTCACACATGAGTGTGCAACCAAAAAATCAGCATACACACTGCATGGTCATGATTTAGGCATTGAAACCAAAACTAAACTAGTTGTCAACCATGCAACTATATAGCCCTTCCCTGTACAACTGCATAAGTGTGACTAAGCCAGCTAGGATATGTACTGCTTTGATTTGCAAACTCATGTATGAATGCATACCCTTGTGACAACAGAGCACACATGAGTGTGCAAATACTACTACACTGTATTGACATGCAGGCACCCAGAATCGCTAGGCTATGATGGTCCAGTCAACGAATTTCAGACGAGAAGGTGTCAATGCTCTCCCACGGAACCCTTCTGCCTGAATCAGGCCAGAATCGCTGCCGGCGCTGGGACCTGACACTGCTGCACCTCCGCAACAGATCATGACCGGAAAGACCACATCAGACACCACCACCACCGGAGGCTGCTCCATCTCCGCCATCACGTGACAGACATCAAACGCCACCTTGACCAGAGGATCCTCCACCTCCGCCATCACGGTGTCCAGGCACGTGGAGGAGATCATCAAAGAGCAAGCAGATGGGGGGAGTGGGCTCAGTCTGAGCCGGAGGGGAAGGAATCTCAACCAACCTCGGGCAGACGAAGGAGACGACGGCCGCATCCCGTCGACGACGGCGGGGCACGGCGGCGATGGGGCTGGATCTGGTTGCGCAGGGAGGAGCGGGGCAGTTGGAGAGGACGCCATGGTGGAGTGGGCTGATGGTGGTGCGGCCAAGCCAACCGTCGTTGTGGTGGTGCGATGACGACCTCGGGGCAGAGCCACGCGGGGGTGGTCCTCCCCTCCCCCGATCCGCCGGTGGAGCGTGGTGGCCGGTTAGTGGGAGGCTCCTGGTGGTCGGCGTTGAGGGGAGAGGCCGGTGAGCCCCCTCTGATCCAGATCCGTGGGGAGAGTGAGAAAGAGACGCGGGTGCTACGGGACAGAGAGGCTGTCGGTGGGGTGGGCCGGGAACTTGTCAGATAGCGGTTGTGATGGCCGGATCGTGCGGCCGCAAGCCGGCCGCTCGATGTGTCCAAATAGTGCGTATGCACTTTTTAGATTTTAGGTTTTTTTTGAGACAAACGGGGAGGGAGTACTAATGATGATATTAACTCAAAGAGAAATATGGCCCACTCCAATCTAATCTCGGGCCGCATGGCACCCAGCGTGGGAAACAAACCGCCGGGTTCCCAGTTCCACCACCCAGACCCGATTTCTCAAAAAAAAAAACAAAAAAAAAACCCACCCAGACCCAGTACACTACTCCAAGCGCACCCTCCTCCTCTGCCCCTCGCCTGCGACCGCGAATGCTCCCGCCGGTGGTCTCCTCGGGCCGTGGCACCGGCCTTGACCCGATTGCGGCCGAGCTCCTCGGCGCACAAGCCCTCCCCCTACCCGTCCCATCCGACCTCTCGACCATGAGACGCTCCGTCGCGCAGCTCTTGCCGCCTCCGCCCTCCCGCTTCCGAGCGCCGTCCTCTGCCGTGAGCATCTCCACCTCTTCGAGGAGGAGAGACCCTCCCCACCCCCTCCGCTCTCCTTCCGCGGCCACACACAGACGTGACGCGTCGGCCGTGAGCGACATGCCTCTGCTTACCAGTTCCTGCCTGCTACATGTTCGGCCAAATGGTTCAGTGCCCGTTTTCCCCTTTCCCCTATTTCAGAACTTCCAGAAAATCATGATCCTGCGCTACTGGCCCCATCTGGAAATTCGACTGGTTTTGGTCATTTTGTACCAAGGCTGTACACATTTGGCCTATTGATGAATGCCAGTCCCCATGGCATGTTCATTTATGCGAGCCTTGTTTTCTAAGCGCGAATAAGAATGCTACAGACTGCAGGAGGCATTGAACGGTTTGTTGCTTCTTTTATCCGTGTAAATATTTTGCTGCCCTGTCATACATATTCTGAACATAACATAAAAAATGGATCGCATTGCATTCATGTGGCTGCACAAAGAAAGCAAACTGGTCGATTCAGTTATATGCCTGATTCCAACCGTCTCATTATTGCTAAAGAAAGACTTAAAAGATATTTACATTCCAGTGTACTCTGAGCATTTGGGGAACAATTTCAGAACCTTTTACACACCAGTTTTCCATTTCCTACAGGCTTACTCTTATGTATTTCAAGGAAATACCTAATTATTTGAATCCATTTAATTTGCCCGGAATGATGGTTGCTTGTTGATTTGCAGTTTAAATATTTTGCTGCCCTCTCATACAGTTTCTTTTTGTTTGCAGGGTCATGTTCATGTTTACTTCGAGATTCTATCTTCAAGAGCATTGAACTCTGCAAATATGACCAGCTTCGAACTGCTGCGAACTTGTGGTACTTATCTACCATTCTGAGATAGCTATCTATTTTATTCTGCTGACCTTTTTTCATGACCATTCCCTTCTGTACCTAAAGCCATTTTAGTCTTGAAGATCCTGTCAGCTAATTTTGCATGCTGTATTCATAAGATCCTGTTCACATGAATTATGCCAGCTAATTTTGGATGCTTTATTCATCACATGCCTTATAATTGAGTTGCTTGAATTCTTGAGTTTCTCATAGAGTTTTTTTGAAACCCATAGAACATTAATTGCTGGTATTGTATCTCAAACTCTCAGTATAGTGGAACTTTGCAAGCAACTTAATCTTGAGGTTGTTCTGTTCTGTTAATTTGTCTATGGAATTTCTCATAGATCAAAAAGGCGCTCCTAGGCGCTCGCCTAGGCGTGCTTAAGCGCTGGGCATTGGCATGACTTTTCGTAGACACTTTAGTTACTACTACCATTGCAATTCATGTTGAACTGTTGCTTGGGAAATAAAGTGCCAATTAACTTGTCAGATGGAATTTGTCGGCTGTGTCATGTTATTCTGTTTCTTTTATCCTAGAATTTTCTGCCTTCTGCAACTAAGGAGTTAGGACCATGCTGCATTGTCGTGTGCTTATCAGATCCTATACATCCAACTATAGTGCCAATTAGTTGGGTTCCCACAGTACTAAAATGGAAAGTGTATTTTACGAGAAATATTCAAGCATGAAAAGTATCATATCCTTGTGTTACCAACAGAAATAACATTATTCCCCCCCTCTAATCTTAGTTTCTACAGGTGTAATCACAACTTTTCCCCCTCACATTTAACACAGTTTTTTGTTTGCTTGCAGGGTAATGGTTCATGTTTACTTCAAGATCAATCCTCGATAGAATTGACCTCTGCAAATATGGCCATCCTGGAACTGCAGCAAACTTGTGGTACTTATCTATCATTCTGAGATAGCTATATATCTGATTCTGCTGACCTGGTTTTCATCAGCATTCCTTTCTGTGCCTCCAAGCATTTTTGGTCTTACTCTTACATGGGATCCTGTTCGCATGCCTAAGAATCATGTCAGCTAATTTTACATGTTGTATTCGTCAGACTCTGTTCACACGCCTAAGAATTGAGTAGCTTGAGTTTCTCATAGAACATTAATTGCCGGTATTGTATCTCAAACTCTCAATATAGCGGAACTTTTTAAGCTACTTAATGTTGAGGTTGTTCTGTATGGAATTTCCTAAGAAGCTGTAGGTAAGAGGTTGTCTGGCTAATAAATAGTTTGTTCTTCATAGACACTTTTGTTACTGCTACCATTGCAATTCATGTTGACCTGTTACCTGGGAAATAAAATGTCAATAACCTTATCATATGCAATCTATCAGCCGTGTCTAGTTAATCTGTTTCTTTTATCCTAGAATTTTCTGCCTTCTGCAACCAAGGAGTTAGGACTATGCTGCATTGTCGTGTGCTTATCTGGTCCTCTACATCCAACTATAGTGCCAATTAGTTGGGTTCCCATATTACTCAAAAAGAAAGTATATTTAACAGAGAAATATTCAAGCATGATACCTATTATATCCTTGTGTTACCAAAAGAAATAACATTATTTCCCCCTCTAATCTTAGTTTCAACAAGTGCAATCACAACTTTTTCTGCCTTCTGTTTACGATTATTCTGGTACGGCGATTGTATCGCCAGGATCTTAGCTGCGATGCCATCTGGTCCTTCTATCGGGAACTATCAACCGGTGAGGTAACCGAGAATTCCTCCGAAGTCTTACCCCTCTCAAGCAGAAAATTTGCAAGTATTCTTTCGAGCTGCAGTCCTTTGTAATTTACAATGTTGATTCTCCTCAGCTCATGGTGCAAGCATCTGATGTACATCTGCCACAAACTATCGGTCACGCGGCTACTACGGTCAACCCCATCATCACAATCTTCAGTCTCGGCATCTAATTCGCCATCAGACGTCCAGGACGCCTTCTTTTTGGGCTGACCCATAGGAAACAGTGACAATACTTCCAGGTTCTTTGTGTCACGAAGCATGACGGTGACAGACCCGACGGCATGATCCTCGCTCAAGCAGCCCTGGAGGCCCAAGTGCCTAAGAGGTAGCCCCCGTACAGCCTCTGCGAACAAGCTGCTTTGGCAGGCCATTGACGGGCGCAAGGAAAGGTGAAAATATGCCAGCTCGGTGCACTGGCTGATGAGTGTTGTGACCGGAGTAACATCCGCCGATTCCCTCTTGGAAAGGTCCTCACAGATTTCAATACTCAGAGCCACGACTCTTTGGTAGTTTTCAAGCTTGAAGAGGGACTCGAGAGGAAGATCGCCTTTGTAGTATAGCGACTGCAGGCACGAGCTGCGCAGCTCGACGCGGGTGGCATGTTGGCCGCAAATCATGGCGAAGCTCCGCAGGAAGGCGCTGTTCACCGAGATCTTGCTGACGCCTGGGCACTCTTGCAGCGTCAGGTCAGCGAGGCGCGGGCAGTTGGAGAGCAGCTGCTCCAGTGACGCCATGGACACGGTTCCGTGCAGGTCGAGCGTCCAGTTGGTGAGGCGCAGGCGGCAAAGACTGCGGCACTGGAAGAGATGGTTCTGCGTCTTGGTATAGCTGTTCCGTTTGTAGATTTCGAAGTCCGCGGAGGCCCTCTCCGACGAGCCGTAGGGGCAGAGCCTGCGCCTGGACAAGTGCCCGTACCTGAGCTTGACGTCGATCTCCTCGCCGCCCGAGGACACGGCGGAGCCGATCCATTGGTCGAGCAGATCGTCGGCCGGCAGGTGGCGGGAGTCGAGGCGGAAGGTGCGGATGGGCGTCGCGGGGGCCTTGCAGAGGATGGCACCCGTCACCTTGTGGGCGAAGCAGATCGGGAGGTCCTTGGCGGCGGCACTTCTTCTATGCTGATTGCCTTTCTTGTGGTCCATGAGGTCGACGACGGTGACGCCGGCGGGGACGTCGCACCACTGGCGGGAGAGCGCGCTGGTGCGCGCGGGACTGGAGGTTGGAGAGGATGTGCTCGAGCATCTCGTCGTTGAGAGCGCTCAGCCGGTCCGCCTGCCTGCGCCACCGCTTCATCTCCGTCGAGGAGTGTTGATGGACATGCATGGACGAGACGTGATGCATACGTTCGATAGGAATTTTCGGGTCGGCGGTTCCCCGTGCCGCTGCGCAGCCTCCGCTTCGCCTTGACAACTACAACAATTGGGACAAGGTCGTGGTCGACCAGTGGCTCTTCGACGTGCTGCGTCACGCCGAGAAGGAGCTCCACCTCGACCTTCGCTTCCTCATGGGCGCGATTTGCAAACACCGCATTGGCAACAGCCGCTACAAGGAAGAGTCGAGATTTCATAAGGACTGGGGGTACCTCCTTCCCAGAAGGCTCTACTCCTGCACCGCCATATGCACGCTATCCCTTGGCCATTGCAAACTGAATCTACCGGAGACCATCAACCTACCTTTCCTCGAAGCGCTGCGCCTGACAGGCATCCTTGGCGGTGACTCCGTCGAAATCATCCAAAAACTCATCTGGGGCTGTGTCCCCGCCTCGCCGACCTGACGCTAGAAGCCAACAATCGTCTCAAAAAGGTCTTTGTTCTCGACAAACGCCTCGGAAGGTTTGCTCTCCGCTGCTGCCACAACTTGACGAAAGTAAGCATCGACGCTTCGGAGCTAAGGTCTCTGGACTACAGTGGCGCCGTGCCTGAGGAATCCCTCCTCTCTTTGCACGGCTCTCCGGCAATATCTACGTGCACCATCGACTTTTGCAAGGCGGCACCTATGGAGCCGGAGTTTGTACTGTTTAGAGGGTTTCTCCAAAAAGTCTCGCCCTCTAAGCACCTGTGTCTGCACCATCGAGGCTTGGACACTCAATTCTTCAGGGTGTTCCCCTTGTTTCCTAGCCTGACGCAACTCGAGCTACATGGCCCCATCCGAAGCAGCGAGGCAGTTGATGCGGTCCGGAGGGTACTGGAGCAGACGCCGAACCTCGAGGTTCTGTCGCTCAACATGGGAAGACAAAAGGATGAAGAGGAAGAGGAAGAGGAAGTGGAAGAGGAAGAGGAAGAGGAAGATGATGATCAGGAACTGTACCATCAGTCCTTGGATGATGATCAGGAGGAGGAGGAGGAAGAGGAGGAGGAGGCCATGTACCCGGGGCGGTTCAACAGAAGAGGCGTAGATGATGATCAGGAGCGGTACCATCAGTCCTTGGATGGTCTTGTGGAGCTCAGAGTTCCCAGCCGGTCGAGTTTTTCCATGCGGTGCTTGCGCCATCGAGTGAAGGAGATCAACATGGTTAACTACCGGTGTGACGTGCAAAATAGGGTGCTGGCCAGCCTGCTGTTCCGCAATGCGCTTGTGCTTGAAAGGAAGCGTGTCATGTTTGTGAAGAAGGTGCCGTCCGAGTTGCAGGCTGAGCTCATGAAGGAGATCGAGAGCTGGGTACGTAGTGGCCAAACCAGAAAAGAGATTCATGTGATGAGTTAGTTGTCTTCCGTGAGGCAATCTCAGAGTAATTTATCAATAGATGTCATGTTATTAAAACAAAAACACTCCTGGTCATGGTTTGGATTATCTTCACCGAGTAGTATCTTTAGGGTTAACTGGGAGTTGCCAATATAAGTTTTGGTTTGCTAATTTTTAGTTGTCGGAAAATTTCGCAGTTCTCTAACGATGTGGGCGAGTCAATCCAGTGCCCAGTTCTCAAACATTACATGTCTTTGCACTAGATGAGCAAAATCATTACAACATTATGGACATTTTTGGTTGTGTAGATCAAGTTTGTATAGTATTTCTCAAAAGAAAAATTGTACAATCAACTGAGAAACGAGATTTTGTCTTGGACGGTTTTACATGTTTTGCACTGGATACACAAAGTTCCTTTAGTTAATTCCATTTTTACCACTTAGTTTTACATTTTTGACAGGATCTACCCAAGTTGAGAAAAAAATCCTTCATTTAACCAATCCTTTTTCAGTTTTACCCATTTTTTTGGCATTCTATTTCTCGCCACATCCATATGTCTGGATTTCTCATGATCTCTTGGCTTCCCATTTCAAGTGATGTGAGATCCATCTTTTTGAAACCTAGTTCTACTTTTTCATTGCCAATTGCAGAATTGGAAAACTATAGTATTATAAAAAGAAGTAAACATGGGAGAGTCGAACATGATAACCGAAGTTGTACTAAAGCCACGACAATGAATATGGATAGGAGGGAGTAATAAAATCATATAGCCATTAGCACTTGTGCAACATATTTCTGACTACAAGATACAAATATATTAGAGAAGGCTGTAATAAAAAAACTCTTTTTTTAGGCTGCAAAAGTTGCATGGTGACCTATATTGAACAACATAGAAGCACCACGAGTGAAAATAATACAAGTACACAATGCATTTGCTAGCTGCACCAGGAACAATTCCAACATACTGTTGAACTATTTTTATTGTCTTGGATCTGCCCTAGCGTGATTTCTGCCTTACAAAAATATCAATTTCAATACATATGTAATGATGTTTCAGTACTACGTCCAATGTAGCTGTAAATGAATAGAGTTTTTAGTTGCAATCACTGTAACAAGGAAACTTTACTGTGAGCAAGGACGGGGCTCTAAGATGTCACGTGAGACAAGCATCAAGCTTCCAGCTTGCCAAATAAAATCATCTATGTGGCATGCCACCTAAGCACGTACTTGTTAGAGCATCTCTAGCAGACCCCTTAGCCGTCCTCCTTCCCCTCTCTCTCGTGCCCTCTGATGCTCTTGCACGACGATGGCATACGACAGCAGTGAACTGCAGCGAGCCGCCCAGTTCAGCCCGAGCCAGAGTGCTGCCGGTCCTGTCCTGGAATACTTCGGCCGTTAGTCCGGGTCGGAGATGTCGCGCTGGAGGACGGTCCAAAGGCCACTCTAAATGGCATCCAGACACAGGAAATGACCATTGGCGAGGTATCCCGCAAGCTGCTTGATCTCAAATTTGATATGGGTTATAGACATGTTTTTTTTTCCTGTTGCAACGCACATGTATATTTTGCTAGTGTTAGAAGGACTAAATTTCTTTCTCCGTTTCATCATCCTTCGCCCATCCATCTGCTCGACTTTGGCAACATTGATTGGGCGATAGGGACATGCGAGGATTTGTTTCTCGTGTTGCAACGCATCGCACGGGCACATTTACTACTAGAAAAGGGTAAATTTAACCAAATATTCAAGGAAATGATGGTATATTATATCCTAGTGTTACTAAAAGAAACCTAACTTCCCCCTCATAATTTTACATTTTTCAAGCGCAATCACAACTTTTGCTATCATCTATTTACAGTTACTCTGGTATGGTGATTCGACCGCCAGGATCGTAGCTCCTTTGCAACCTTACGCTTACTTTGGGAACATCCAGCCGTTAAGGTCACCGAGAATTCCTCCAAAGCTGCAGCCTTTGAAAGTAGAAACTTTGCAAGCATCTTTTCGAGTTGCAGCCCTCTGTACATCGCAATGTTGATTCTTCTCAGCTTATAATCGAAGCACCTGATCTGCATTGGCCAGAAACCACTATCGGTCACCTGGCTACTATAGTCGACCCGATCCTCAACGACGCTGTTCTCAAGCTCGATATCTGATTCGCTATCAGACGAGTACTCCTTTGGAGTCTCAGGAACCATAGGAAACATCGACAGCACTTCCAAGTTCTGGGTGTGACAAAGCAAGACGGCAACTGACCGGATGTCGTGATGGTCGCGCAGGCAGCACCGGAGGCCCAACTGCCTAAGATGCTCTATGCAGGGCGCCACATGTTTGACTTTGATCAAGCTGCTATAGTAATCCATTGATGGGCGGAAGGAAAGGCGAAGGTACGCCAGTTTGGTACACCGTCTGATGAGCTTAGCGGCCGGAGCAAATTCTGTTGGTTCTTTTCTGGAGAGGTCTTCACAGATTTCAATTCTCAGCGCCACGACTCCGGCATGGTTTGCGAGCTTGAAGAGCGACTTGCAAGGAAGGCCACCTTTGTAGTGCAGCGACCGGAGGCAGGAGCTGCTCAGCTTGATGCGGCTGGCATGGTGGCAGCAGATCATGGCGAAACTCCGCAGGTGGGCGCTAGCCACCGTGATTTTCGTGAGACTCGGGCACTCCTGTAGCGTCAGGTCAGTGAGGCGCGGGCAGTTGGAGAGCAGGTGCTGTAGCAGCCCTTTGGGGTCCATGATCCTGGCGAGGCAGAGCGCTCCAGGGACGCCATGGAGACGGTTCCTTGCAGGTCGAGCCTCCAGTTGGTGAGGCGCAGTCGGCGAAGCGTGCGGCACAGGAATAGATGGTTCTGTGTCTTGGTATAGCCGTTCCGTTCGTAGATTTCAAAGTCCGAGGAGGCCCTCTCCGAAGAGCCGTAGGGGCAGAGCCTGCGCCGGGAGAGGTGACTGTACCTGAGCTTGACGTCGATGTCCTCAGCGCCGGAGGACACGGCGGAGCCGATCCACTGGTCGAGCAGGTCGTGTGACGGGTTGAAGACGTCGAGGCGGAGGGTGCGGATGGGCGCCGAGGGGGCCTTGCCGAGGATCGCCCCCGTCACCTTGTGGGCAAAGCAGACCGGGAGGTCGAGGTCCTCGCTCATATTGTTACGCGTATAATCGCCTTTGGCGGGGTCGGCGAGGTCGACGGTGGTGACGCGGGGGGGGGGGGGGGGGGGGGACGTCGCGCCATCGGCGGGAGAGCGCGCTGGTGCGCACGGCCTCCTCGGACGGGAGCTGGGAGAGGATGTGCTGGATCATCTCGTCCGGGAGAGCGCTCAGGCGGTCCGCCTGCCTGCGCCACTTCATCTTCGATCGTCGAGGCGTCGATGGACGAGACGAGACGGGAGGCGTGCCGTGCGTGTGTGCCGAAAACCTAAGCAAACCCTCGATATTTGACGAGGAGTTTTGGAGTGGGAGGAGATTTCTGTTTAGATTTCTTTCTTTTGCATGCACGGCACCGCCTATGGAAATCCTCGATATATCGCTGCTTTGGTAGGCGTCCGCTACGGATCGATCTCCTCATTAACTTGGACAAATCTCGTCGGACCGGTGGATGGACATGGCCCCACCATCACGCAAGAAGCGGTCGTCGTCGTCGGGGCAGCGAGATCGCATCAGCGGCCTCCCGGACAGCGTGCTGGGCCACGTCCTCTCCTACCTCCCCAACAAGGAAGCCGGCCGTGCGGCCGCGCTTGGCCGCCGGTGGCGCGACATCTTCTGCAGCGTGCACACCATCTCCTTCGAGGAGGAAGAGGGCGAGAGGGAAACCGACTGGGACACCTTGTACTACGAGGCCGAGGAGCAGAGGAGCTGCAGCGTTGAGCTGATCGACACTATCAGCGCTGCGCTCCTCCGCCGCCGCCGGCGGTACGGCAGCACGGGCACGGCCACCGGCCTCCCCGTGCCGCTGCGCAGCCTCCGCTTCGCCTTCGACCGCTACGACATTTGGGACAAGGCCGCGGTCGACCAGTGGCTCTTCGACGTGCTGCGCCACGCCGAGAAGGAGCTCCACCTCGACCTGCGCTTCTTCATCGGCCCGATCTGCCCACGCGAGGACGACGATGAAAAGGGGAGCGATAATGAGGACTGGGGGTATGTCCTTCCGAAAAGGCTCTACTCCTGCACCGTCGTACGAACGCTATGCCTTGGCCATTGCAAACTGAACCTACCGGAGGCTATCAACCTGCCGTTCCTCGAAACCCTGCGTCTGACAGGTATCCTCGGTGATGACTCCGGCGAAACCATCCAAAAACTCATCTCGGGTTGTCCCCGCATCGCCGACCTGACGCTGGAAGCCAACAATAGTCTCAAAAAGGTCTTCGTTCTCGACAAATGCCTCCGAAGGTTTGCTCTCCGCTGCTGCCACGACTTGACGAAAGTAAGCATCGACGCGTCGGAGCTGAGGTCCATGGACTACAGCGGCGCCGTGCCCGAGGAGTCTTTGCTATCTCTGCACGGCTCATCAGCAATATCCTCCTGCACTGTCAAATTTTGCAAGGCGATACCCACGAAGTCGGAGTTCACCCGGTTCAGAAGGTTCCTCAAAAAGGTCTCGCCCTCAAAGCACCTGCGTCTGCACCACAGAGGCTTGGACACTCGATTCTTCGCGGTGTTCCCCTCGTTTCCTACCCTGACGCGGCTCGAGCTACATGGCCCCATCCGAAGCAGCGACACCATCGATGCGGTCCGGAGGATATTGGAGCAGACGCCCAACCTCGAGGTCCTGTCGCTCGACATGGATGACCGGGAGCGAAGAGAAAAGGAGGAAGAGGAGCAGCACCATCAGTCCTCGGATGATCCTGTGGAGCTCAGAGTTCCCAGTCGGTCGAGTTTTTCCATGCGGTGCTTGCGGCGTCAGGTGAAGGAGATCAACATGGATAGCTACCGGTGTGACGTGCAGCATAGGGCGCTGGCCAGCCTGCTGTTCCGCAATGCGCTTGTGCTTGAAAGGATGTCTGTCGTGTTCGTGAAGAAGGTGCCGTCCGAGTTGCAGGCTGAGCTCACGAAGGAGATCGAGAGCTGGCTGGTGGGCAAACCAGAAAAGAGTTTCAAGTGATTTATCCGCAGATGTCATGTTTATTTTCTTGTTCTGGTTAGTTTTTTCCTTTTTTTGTTGAGGGATGTCTCATGTTATCTTTGGGCGAGACATCTCTTGGATATTTTGACAAACAGACATCTCTTGGTTTTAGTACAAGAGCGAGAGAGAAACTCCTGCTCATGGTTTGGATTTTGAGTCATTCGGTTAACTGGAAGTCGCAAATATAAGTTTTGGTTTGCTAATTCCTGGTCACCTGAAAATTTCGTAGTTCTCAAATGACTGTCGAATTATGGACATTTTTTGTGTGTATGTACAGAACAAATTTGTCCACTTTTCAAAGAAAAAAATAACAAATTTGTGTGGTATTTCTCAAAAGAAAAATTGTGCAGTCAATTGAGGCATACGTCACATTTTGTTTATACATTTTTTGCAATGGATAAACAAATTTCTTTGAGTTAATTTATTTTCTACCCGTTAGTTTTACATTTTTTGACATAATTTACTCAATTTAAGATAAATTCCTCCATTTAACCGATCTTTTGCCAGTTTTACCCATTTTATTCCATTTTGTGTTCTGACAAGGCAGACCCACATATTAGTGCTTATGTGGCACGCCACTTAGATGATTTCGATCCTCCCGTTATGTTCAGAATTATCTTAGTGGATTCATGGCCACACCATAACAGTGCAGATGGCATTCTATTTCTCGCTGGCATCCATCCTTCTAGATTTCTAATGATCTCTCTGGTTTCCCATTTCAAGTGATGTGAGATCCTTCTTTTCCAAACTTGGTTCTTCTGTTTTTTCACTCTTAACTGCAGGATTGGAAAACTATAGCGTTGTAAAAAAATTAACATGGGAGAGTCGAAAAGGATAATAAAATCATGCAATTATGAATTTCAACGTATATGTAATGACGTTTCAGTACGTACAAACTAATTTTGTGTGTTAAGTTTATACAGGATGTTAGTCCAATGTTTGAAAGCAAAGATGGATACCCCCCACCCAAAAAAAAATATTAAAGAAAGAAGATGACAGCGTACTCATTTTCATATATTCTTTTACTTTTATCGAGTATGAAGTTTTACTGTTAAGAGAGGTCACTCAATGAAATGTAGGGTGGAGCTCTTTTTCCCTTTCAAATATACACATCCTACATCATATGTCATATGCCACCTGATAGACAAAATATATATCTTTGAAACATTCATTTTGAGCTATATATACACATGACGAGGCATCTTGGAGCCTCCAGAGCAAACCTTCGGGTATCCTTGGAATCCGGACCTACCTCCAGAGCAGATTCCAACCGACGAGAACATAACGTTCTCATGTCCAGCCGAATATAACTCCGGTGTTGGTCCCAAAATCCGGGCTTCTCGGACTCTGCTCCTGAATCCGTCCCTTCCCCCGGCATTATATCTGTCAGACATCTGGTGTCTGCCGAAGGTTATATGCTCTGGAGTCAGTTTTGAATTCCGTGCCATGTCAAAGGTTCATGTCGGTTCCTCTGGGATGACATTCCAAGACATGTCCTAGCTTCCCAACGCGCAATTTTTAAGTGCGCTATAAAAGGGCCACTTCACCATCCCCAAAGGGGTATCCGCCTGCATCGACTTGAGTCGTTCATACTCCTCCCTGTTGCTCCATTTCCAAAAGCCACACATCTCAATAACCTCCACTTCCCCGTTGAACCATTCCACAACTTTGAGGAAAAAAGAAGCACGACCCCCCGATCTATATTCTCATGAAAGGAATTTGGATTTCCTTTATAATTCATTGAGGATTTGTTACTATTGGATGTTGGAGACTCCTAGGCGGCAGGAAGTCTCCATTGATGAATCATCTTTGTGATTTACCCTAAAACTTTTTGAAGGTTTGGAGTTTGTCGCGAGGTCTAGCATTAGTAGTTGAGAATCACATTCTTTCTTATATCTCAAGAAGAATAGGGTGGCCTTCATGGTGTCTGTGTGCCTTTGTGGTAACATTCATCCATCCAACGATGACTAGCTTCCCTCCAAGGAAGTGAACGTCGGGATACATCCTGTCTTCACGTCTTCGGTTATCTCTAACGCTAGATCCTTGCCATTTACTTTGATCATTTGACCTTACATTCACTCAAACTTGTTCATTTTCGGAAAAATAAAAACTTCACTAAAACTTGTTGAACATTTATATTGTATTGCTTATCTCATTGTAGCAATGGTTTAAGCTCACCTTAATATTCCACTTTTGCCTAAACATGCTAATGATTAATTAAAATTTGTAATTGTACCTATTCATCCCATTCTAAGTCCATCTCGATCCTTTCAGTAGCAATGAATTGGTTTAATAGAATAAAAATTGAGGAATATCTTTAAAACGGTTTAAATCCTACCAAAAACATGAAATTTAGGGGTAAACATAGAATTAACTCATTTTTTAAGATCCGAATGAACACAATTGTAAAATCAATTGGGAATTAGTTATTCTCGATTGAGTCAGACATATATGCCTCTTTAAGTTTCCCCTTTTCTATCTCACTTGGTCTCTCCACACATCATTCGTGTGGATCACATCCATGTATCTCGCCCAACTTTCCCCGTATGTAGACCAACATACAGACAGAAGGCAGATATTTAGCACAATAAATAATATTCAAATCTTCAAAGATATACGACCTCAAGAGCCAACTCCACACACTTTGTTACACCAATGCCTCTACCTTATATCCATCAAATCTAGGTAATCTGTACATGTTCATGAGTAGGCTTGTCCGTCTCGTTTGTTTAAAACTAGAGAATAGCTTGCACATTACAATTGGACATAAATATTCTAGTAGGTTAACTCGCGAGTGCATCCATCATTTGTTCATTCATGATGGTAAAAAGTGGGACAACTAAGTGGTTTTTAAGAAAGAATAAAACAATGGGAAAAAGATTGGAGGGAAAAAATCAAAACAAGTAGGGGAAAGGAAAAAATGTACATACAAGAGGTTGGACAGAGGAACGAGCCAAAGAGACAACACTTCCCCAAAATTAAGGATTTCTGACAATATGCATCGTGTCTTCTATGTGCATGCAAAGTGTCATATGTTGTGCCATGAGCAATAAAACAAAACCAAACCAACACTCTACAAAAAAAAAATTTGGAAGCAACTCCGCACCTGCCACAAAAATTGTCTTTCACAAAAATTTACATGTACATAAAAGATACAAACATGTTTTCTCGGGAATACGCCTGAGACGTATCATTTCATTGATAGAATTGGGAGGAAAGGAATACAAGAAGCTGCTCCTACTGACGTACGCTAGCCGGCGCCACTAGGAGAGCTAAATGAGCAGCAGAAAGGGAGTGCTCAACCCAAGCACAGGCTATCAGGTTACATGGATGATACGGTCCAGTCCTTCGGCACCTGCTTTCGCCCATTGCTTGGCATCGTCCTTGATGCAGGCCATGAGGTTGGTAGCCGAGACCCGGGCACCGTCGAAGATCGCACTATTGTGGTGTTTCCAAAGGCTCCATGCCGTGAGGATGGTTAGTAAGAGCATTACTAGTAGAACTCTCAAACCCTCAAATCCTTAAAGCAGTTTTAAGGGTTGAGAAGTGCCACTTTTTGACACTTTTAAGGGTTGAAAAATAGGGGCAAATACTAGAACCCTTAAACCCAACCCTTAAACTGCTTTAAGGATTAGATTTGAGGGTTCTAGTCTTTGCCTCGACCCCAACCTATAAATCTATCATTTGATATCTCATAATTTATGACAACAAGAACACAATCAACTTCCAAACAAACTACCAAATGACAATCATTGATGCATGGTTTAATAGTTTACATCACAAAATCATCATCTTCCTCCTCTCATCGGCACCATCACCAAAAAGTTGCACCTCGGCGCCATCTCCTAGACCACAAGCGGGCTCCATCAAGCATCTCCATCGGCACCGGTGGAGTCGTACACACCGCCAACACCACAACTACTCATCGGAGTGTCACCTCGAAAAGTAGAGGACGCAACACGGAACATCCTCTTCCTCTCTGCAATGTCCTCCTTGGTGTCCTTCCACCATTGCAATTGGTCTTGATCCATGTCCTTCTTGGACATCATAATGTGCTCTTTCTCTTCCACCATGACTTCTTTCCATACCTTTGCCTCTTTGAGCTTGATCATCCTCTCCTCCAACTCGGCCTTGCGCTTTGCTTCTTCACGCTTTGCTTCAACTTGTGCAAGCTTGACCTCTTTCTTCTTCTCGGTGATAAGAAGCTTCGTCTCCAATGTCTTCGTTGTCAATTCCTCTCTTGCCTTCATCATGTGGTCCATCTTCTCCCTTAGGCTTGACGCCTCTTCTTCCATCTTCACCCTTAGCTTGCCTTTCTTGGTTCCCTCGGGCTTGCCCAAGTTCCTCTCCTCCTCATCTTCACTATCATCCATCCTTAGCATTGCCGACTTCTTGGGTGCGGTCTCTTGATCCCTCAACTTCCACTTGTCAAAGGTTTGAAGAATTGACCAAACATGCTTAAATGGGAATGGCTTGCCCTTGGAAGCGGCCATCTCCTTGTACCTCATGCCGGCAATTGTCTCCTATCAACCACACATAAATCACATAAGAACCCACCAATAGCATAGTGCACACACATAATCAAAATAGTGAAGAAATATGTACTCACATAGTCGCTCTCCACGGTTCCACTAGGTGGTGCATCCCTCACTTGGTCCATGGCCGCACTCCAACGAGCACAAGCGGGCTTGATCAACTCCCACCGGCCTTGAAGCGACCGGAAAGTGCGATGGATGAACCCACTATTCTTCGGCTTGATCCTACAATAGACGTCCTCGATCCTTTGCCAATACCGTTTACCGGTTTGATCGGTGCCGGTGGTTGCATCCATTCCCACAGCTGCCCAAGCACGAACCAAGAGGACATCTTCCGGCTCGGTGTAGTTTGTCGACCACGCGTGTGGGCGGGAAGCGGCGGTGAATGCCTCCTCCCCTATCTCGGCCACCTCCTCCTCGTCATCCCCTTCATCCTCCTCATCTTCCTCCAAGTCGTCACCAACCCTAAAGGGGTCTAGGGGCGGAGCTCCGAGGTCCACCTCCGCGTTTTGGAGGAGGTCCATGAACGAGGATGGGGTTGCCATTTCCTCGAACACCTCGTGCGCGGCGGGAGGAGGTTCGGCGACGGCGGCGGGCGGGGCCGCGGGCTTCTTCCGCGGCTTGTTCACGGCCGGGGACGAGCCGGCGACCTTGGAGGAAGCCCCTCGCGGCCCACGGGAGCCTGCCTTCGGCCGGCTCTTCTTGGGGGCGGGCGCGGCGGGGGCGGCCGCCGGGGCGGGGACGGGGCTGGGGTGGGAGCAGGGGAGGCGGGAGGAGGCGGTGCGAGGCCCGCCCGCCGCCGCTTGGCCCCGACCCGGGTCGCCGCCACCACGTCGGCCATAGTCCGGGCGGAGGCGGGGGCAGGGGCGGGGGCGGGGCCCGAGTCGGCCGGGGCGGCGGTGGGGCCCGAGTCGGGCGGGGCGGGCGGCGGCGGGCGGGGGCGCGGCGGCGGCGGAGGCCTCCATGGCCGGCGCGGGGCGAGGCGGCGGGAGGAACAGGGGAGGCGGGATGAAACTTCCCTCCCGCGCGAGAGGAAAGAGGAGTGCGGGTTGGGGGAGTTTTTCCTCTCAACCCTCACTTCTACAGGTGGGGAAACAGTTTGAGGGTTGGACCTCTAAATTTTTTTACGGGTTTGAGGGTTTAGAGATTCTAGTCTACGGCTTTTTTTCAACAAAAACTGTAAAAAAGCAGTTATTTTTAGGGGTTTGAGGGTTTGAAGGCTCTACTAGACATGCTCTAAGAACGCGCTTTTACGCTAGTTGGCAGGGACGCAACCATAACATCGCTCCACCAGGCGAATAAATTGTTAGCTACTCCCTTCATCCCATAATGTAAGGGTGTCAAAAAAAGTCTTACATTATATGATTGAGGGAGTATGTATGGAGGTGGTACAGTGAGGCGGCCACTACTAGGGAAAATTTTATACACAGAGGTATAGCAGTAGCGCTGGTTAAAACAGGGCGCTACTGCTACTTGGTAGTAGCGCGTTCTCACAAAGCACGCTATAGCTAGACAGTAGCGCGTCTGCTGGAAAAAGCGCTACCACTATAATTCCCACCGTGTTGGCGGTAGGCTAGGAATAGCAGTAGCGATTCCACAGAAAGCGCAACTAAGTGTGTTGTAGCAACGCGTTTGCTGCATAGAGCGCTACTGCTAAAAAGGAAAAGAAAATGGAAAAAATAGAAAAGTAAATGAAAATGAAAGAAGTAGGAAAAAGAGAAAGGAAAAAAAGAAAATGTAAAGATAAACAAAAGAAAAAAATAAAGGAGAAATGCATAGCGGTAGCGCGTTTTACAAGCCCCCGCTATAGCTACGTTCCTTAGATAAAAGAAAAAGAAAAAGGAAAATAAATAACTGCTTCCTATAGCAGTAGCGCGTTTTGCTAGAACCCGCTATAGCTAACTTAGCTATAGCGCGTTTTTCTACCAGCACTACTGCTAGTTTGGCTTAACCACCCGCGGGCTCAAAATTTTGCTAAGTCCTTTCCCCCCTCTCCCCCCGTTCCCCAAACTCCTCTGTCGCCGCTGTCGATCGCGCATGCCCTCGACCTCACCGCCGCCGCCCGAGGCCACCCTCAACCTCACCGCCGCCGCCCGAGGCTGCCCTCAACCTCACCGCCGCCGCCCGAGGCCGCCCTCGACCTTACCGTCGCCGCCCTCGACCTCACCGCCGCCGCCCGAGCCCGCCCAGGAGCGCCACCGCCCGAGCCCGCCCTCGCCGCCCCTACCTCTATCGCTGAGCACCTCCCCGCCACCGTGTCTCCCCTCTTTGTAAGCCCCCCCACCATCCTCTCTCTCTGCATTTTCTTCCTGCCATGTTAATTAGCAGTAGTAGTAGATGTTAATTAGTAGTAGGTGAGGGAGTCCTGGACTAAGGGGTCATCGGGCGTCCGGTCTGTTATCCGTGGGCCGGACTGATGGGCTGTGAAGACATGAAGACCAAAGATTGAACCCGTGTCCGGAGTGGACTCTACTTGGCGTGGAAGGCAAGCTAGGCGACCTGTTATGAAGATTTCCTCCTATGTAACCGACCTCATGTAACCCTAGATCTCTCCGGTGTCTATATAAACCGGAGAGCATAGTCCGGATAGGACAGATTCATTACCATATTCACATAGGATAGACTTCTAGGGTTTAGCCATTACGATCTCGTGGTAGATCAACTCTTGTAACACTCATATTCATCAAGATCAATCAAGCAGGAAGTAGGGTATTACCTCCATAGAGAGGGCCCGAACCTGGGTAAACATCGTGTCCCCCGTCTCCTGTTACCATCGATTATAGACACACAGTTCGGGGGCCCCTACCCGAGATCCGCCGGTTTTGACATCGACAGTAGGGTTCGTAGATAATGTTTTTTTAGTAGTAGTAGTAGTAGATCTTAATTAGTAGTAGTGGTGGTACTAGTTAACTAGGGCAGTAGGTTAATAGTAGATGTTTTTTAGTTAGGGTAATAGTAGATGTTAAGTAGTAGATAATGTAGATGTTAATTAGTTCAGTAGGGTTTAGTTTTTGAACTGAGTTTGTTTAACTAGATGTTAATTAGGGTAGTAGGGTTTAGTTTAGAGTAAAATTTAGTTCAGTAGTTAACTAAATATAATCTATATTTGGTTTTTGAATTGAGTTTGAGAGAGCATGAGATTTGTGTAGATTTTCTTGAAGTGTCAAACACTAGGAGATGCAAATTTGAAGTGGTCATGATATATTCAAATTCCTCAATTGTGTTTGCTCATGTTTATCTACTGTTGTAATTTCTCATGTACATATTCTTAAGTGGTCATGTTATATCTTTTCATTGAAGTGGTTCGATTGTGCCCAAGTGGCCTTTTGTTGTTTCCAGGGAATGAAGCCGAGTGGCCTATGTTTTGCCGGAATGTTGATTCATTTCCGTTCCGGCAAATTTCAGGTGATCGATTTGTCCACTTTTTAGCAAAGGTCATGCCAAAATTTTCCATGAATTTCGGCATGACTTGTGCTACAAACTAGGACATATCGAGTGCCTGGGATTTGCCGCACTGGGAAGGAATCAACGTTCCTGCAAAACATAGGCCTTTTTCTGTCATTATTCATTTTATTAGGTCTAGAATTAATTGACTAGATTTAATCTTAGGAAACATGGCTAGCAACGATGAAGGACAGGGTTCTGGTGATTGCGTCGACGTCTACCGGGCGGCAGACGAATTTTTGAACCTTGCCGTCGATCAACGGTTGTTCTTGCTGGGCCCACCTGTTGCATCGGAGACTGAGACCGACATCCAGACTGGCGCTTAGACTGGTGCCGAGACCGGCACCTAGTCTGGCGGAGCCGGTATAGAACCGAAACCAAAGAGGCAACGGCGCCTAAACCAGCTCATCACTACTAGAGTGGTGGTCACGGAGGTGGACGGCGGCAATTTTGAGCCAAAAGAGCCTGAGGAAGCGCGGTCGTGCTACGGCAATCAAATAGGCTGCATCGTACAGACAACCGCCACCATCAATGATGAGAAACTAAAGAAGATAGAAAATATGAGGCCCTCCCTCCTAAAGAAGCTGCACCAGATATTATTGTTCCTGGGCTAGGATGAAAAGGAATATAAAATCGAAACAAAGACCCGATAATGAAGAAGATAAACAAACGCGCCATGACCAAGTTTAGCGACGCGTTGGCCGCCTGGAAAGCAAGGGTGAAACATCGGATCATCAAGAAAAAGGAACCACTACTAGGAAAAGGCTAATTAGTGGCGCACCTGTTTTGGCCATTAATGGCGCACTACAGGTGCGCCACTATTATCACGCCACTAGTAACTAATACTAATGGCGCATCCCTGATGCGCCATTAGTATACCAGACAATAGTGGCGCACCAGGGAGTGCGCCATTAGTATGTCAAATGGTGCACCATTACTATGCCTCCCAGGGGGCCATATTTACCTTGTGCTCTGGGTTACTAATGGCGCACTTGTGGGTAATGCGCCACTAGTGTGTTTATTGCAGTGTGCGACTAAAGTGCAGTGTGGTGCGCCACTAGTATGAATATTAGGAATTATTATTATTTTCTTTTCTGATATTTGCACAGGTTACAAAATATATTACTGCACAGAATATAGATAGCACAACATATAAACAGCAGATTTATCGAATACAATAGAAGATTAGTCTCCGAATACAATTCATCATATTAGTCTCCGAATTCAAAAGACCAAATAAAGTTAGAACATTACAAGTCTCGAGACCGCAAGTAGCGAGTTTGTCTTCACATTACAAGTCGATATCGATCATCTAAACTACCATCACATAGAAGAGAGCTGCGGTCATCGCGATTAGCATCATCGCGATGAAACTGGTCTTCATCCGGTTCCTCCTCCGCTCCCTCCTCTCTCCCGCTAGATAGCGCGCATATCTAGCTTCCGCCTCCGCCCTAGTGGGGTACCCTTTGTAACTGTTACCGCTGAAACGGTGAACCTGTCTCCGACACTCCTCCCAGTCATCGTAGACTCCGGGAACCTTACCCTTGTACACGACATACGACGGCATCTCTATGCACTAGCCAAACAAAATGTTGGTAGCAATTCACAGACAATACATAAGCAATATATACGTATGCAACAAAAGGATCGGAAGAGAAAAGCAAGACATTAATAGCACGATTCATGGTCCTACTAATAAATAGCATCGATTACATATAAGTTGAACGACTGTCCAAACCAAAGAGACATACAAGTTCATTAAAGTTTAATTACAACATGAGCTAATCGATATTTCAGAACTACATAGCATCACTACTTTCGACTCGACTCAGGGACCGGAGCGTGGATGAAGCCGCCGTCTGTCGTGATGGTCATGAAATCGCGGGCGTTGTCAGCCTGCATTTGTAGCGTTGTTTCTATCTCACTGTTGGACGGTTGATATCTGAGGTAGAACTGCCCCGAGGTACGAAGGACATCTTGATGGATGATTTCCGCAAACTCCGACTGGATGCGAAAGAATTCTTGTCTGATGTCCGCATCCTGGATTGCCGACAAGCGTGCGGCCCAATCTTTGAGATTATTTGGTAGCAGAAGGTGATTATGGTCCCGTACGATCGCCCGCATGTGATGGAGGGCGTAGTAGGCATCCTTCTGACCGCCAGGCGGCTGCTTGACGCAGGGGAACATCGTATTGTGGGTGAACACGTGCTTGCCGTACCTACGAATTGGCCTGCTGAAGGTGCCTCCAGATCTGGTGTAGCCGGGGAGAACATCATCAAGAACTTTCTTGATATTTGTGTAGTCTTTCTTCGACTGACGGTCCGAGTCAAAATACGTGGCCATGGAATATTTCGGGCTTAAGAGGATGAGTGTGCAATGTGTGTCACTGCACAAAACACAGAATGTTAGAAAAAAAGAACGATCGAAATCTAAGAAATCATATGTTACGGGGCGGTGAGGGGATGACTTACTCGGGAAAGTAAGGCACGAGGAAGTTATCCTTATCTGGGTTTGCCAGAATGACGCCTTCGAGGTATGAACTCGTGACTTGCCGGTCCCCAGCGCTGCCCAAGATCTTGGCACGCATGTAGATGGGGTCGACTATCACGATGTTCGAGGTCTTGTCTCTAATGATCCGCATCTCCATACTCAGCGAAAATAGCCGAACGAAGATGTAGTGCAGCGGATGAAGGTTAAATGCGAAGATGTCATCAAACCGCAGGACGATCATACCCCCGATGGCGCTATCCACAAAGCCCTTGCCCTCTGGCACCTTGGCCACGAAAACCGGGTATGCCACATCATTCTCGGAGAGACGCTGCTTCTCCAAAGAAAGAACACTGTCATGCAGACTCCGCATAGCACCGGTTGCAGCATTGAGCAGATTAGTCGGTAGCATCGGCCTACCCGCCACATGCACCCTCCTCGAGATATCCTTAGGTGAAGGTGGCGCGTCCTGAGCACGGATCGTACTCGGTGCCGGCTGGCTCGCACCCTTGTTAGTCTTTCTTTTCCGTCCCTTCTTCTTCTGCTGTAATGGGATTGAGTTCTGCTCAGAGACCGCCTTCTTGAGTGTGTTGGGGCTGATAATATTTCGCACCTCGGCTATCTGAGGCTCGGTGAAGGCGGCAGCTGGAGGCGTCTCCTGAGAACTGAACGCCAGACGACGCCTGTTGCAATTGGGTTTCTCCTAATGTTGGTAAGTGTACCGTCGTCGTCGTCGTCGTCCGGATCCTGTGCCATATGCATGTCCGGATCCTGTGCCATATGCATGTCCGGCATGTCCGGTAGCGTTGCGGCGGTCTTGCCATGGCTTGGCGCCGGCACGACTGGCGGTGTTGTCTGTGGAGTGGTGTCCCCCGCCCCCAAACGAATCTGGCTCTTCGGCCAAAGCAGGGGCCACCTTAAGCAGGCGCTGAGGGTCATCACATCATCTTCGTCGGCCCCAGGGGGTCGAAACGGAGGTAACAAGTCGTCGCAGCCCCGCAGCACCCGAACCAGTTGAACCCTATACACGTTGGGTGGCATCGGATTACCGTGGAACAGGCGGTTGCCCGGTTGAACGATTTTGGCCTTGGCGACATCGATCAACTCGCCGTCCACGAAGTGCAGGAGAGTGCATGGAACGTCGGCGGCGCCCTGCGAAAACATGTAGGGCGTCAGGGATGCCCAGTCAAAGGCAAGGAGATGAAGTCATCGGCCGAGAGGCTTAATTAGTTACCGTGATGGCGTCGAGCTCGGCTAATGTCGAGGCACCGCCAACGGCGGGCGTGCAAGTGACGGAGGGGCCGCTTGCTGCCGAGGTGCTGGCCGGCGTATTCTTCCCACACCCGGGTGCATTAAGCTGCAATGCCGGCGCCGCCGCGGGAGACACCAATGCCGCCTCCGCCGCGGGAGACACCAATGCTGCTGCCGGCGCGTTGTGCTAGTTGATGGCCGTGAAGCTGGGAATCGGGGGCGGCCCCTGTTGGCCGCCCGCCGTGTATCTGTCCTTGTCGTTACCGGTGTAGGATTCCATCGTTACCCCGGAGTTCTGATAACCATCGCTCTTCATGTCCTTTCCCTCGGTGTAGAATGTGTAGCCGTTGATATCGTACACCTCATAGGTCATCAGGTTATGCTCGGCACCCTGTGACAAGGCGAATATGAGTTTTTCTTCCGCGGAAGAATCCTCATGTAAAGGGTACGACAGAAGCTTCTCCTTCAACCAACGCGTGAAACATGAGTTGTGCTCTTTGATTATATCTCCGTCCGTCCTCTGTTGGCCTCGGTCATTGTACGTCTTCTCAATAAAGGTTTTGTGCTCTACCACCCAAGGATCGACCACGTCTATGTGTTGTAGCGCGACTAGGTTTGCTCTTTCAAAGTCGGCGAGTCGACCCTCGAAGTCGACATGCATTTCGCGGCGACCATCGCGATGACCCCATCCAGCGAGCCTGCCGAGGTGCCTGTTGACGGGAAAACCAACGGGGTTCTCGATGCCTAGATAATTCGTGCAGTAGGAGATGCACTCTTCGGTCAGAAAGCCCCTGGCTATGCCTCCCTCTGGACGTGACATGTTGCGAACGTATCCTTTGATGACACCATTCATCCTTTCGAACGGCATCATGCTGTGCAGGAACGTCGGCCCGAGTTGGATGATATCCTCCACGATATGGACCAGCAGATGCACCATAACATCGAAGAATGCGGGCGGGAAGTACATCTCAAGCTCGCATAGTATCACCACGATGTCTTCCTATGGCCTTCTGAGTTGCCTCACGCCAACCGACTTCCGAGAGATGACGTCGAAAAAGTTGCATAGGCCAAATAGCATTTCACGGACGTGCGCGTCCATGATCCCACGGATTGCAACTGGAAGTATCTGCATCATAAGCACGTGACAGTCGTGAGACTTCATCCTGCTGAACTTCTGCTTCGCTGAGTCTAGGTATCAGCTTATCTTCCCCGTGTAACCGTAAGGAAGTTTTACTCCTACGAGGCAGGTGAAAAACTGCTCGATCTCCTCCTGACTTAGAGTGAAGCACGCGGGAGGGTAGTCATTTCCGATCTTCTTGGCCTTTTTGCCTTTGCGACGACTTTCCGTGTCCTGCTGCGCCTCATCATCATCATCATTAGCGTGAAGCTCCTCCCTGATGCCCATTGATTTCAAGTCTGCCCTTGCTTTTGGCCCATCTTTTTTCCTCTCTGGCATGTTGAGCAGGGTACCAAGCAGACTCTCACACACGTTCTTCGTGATATGCATGACATCAAGGCTATGAGGCACACGGTGGATCTTCCAGTACGGCAAGTCCCAGAAAATAGACCTCGTTTTCTATACCTTCAGCAGCGGCTCTGGCGCCTTTCGCTTCTTTCCCGGCTCTGGCGCCTTTTGCTTCTTTCCCGGCAGTGGGCAATCTTTCCAATTTTTCAACAGCTCGTCTATTTCCTCACCGCTCCTCGTACGCAGGCGTCTTCGGGGTTCGGTTTCACCATCGAACAGATCCTTGCGTTTTCTCCATGGGTCATCATCGCGAAGCCACCTTCGATGTCCCATGAACACGGTTTTCGAAGACCCAAGATCTCTATCTAGCCGGCGATACATTGTGTCATCCATGCACCTGACGCATCCAGAAAATCCGTGGACCACCTGCCCCGCGAGATATCCGTAACCGAGATAGTCGTGCAACGTCGTGAGCAGTGCGGCTCTCATAGGGAAATATTCTTTCTCTACGGCGTCCCATGTATTGGCTGGCGTTTTCCAGCGTGTCTAGCTCCTCTTTCAGCAGCCCCAGATACAGACTGATGTCATTCCCTGGTTGTTTTGGCCCTTCAATTAGCATACTCATGTGAATGTACTTCCTCTTCATGCACAACCAGGGGGGAAGGTTGTACATCCACACAAACACAGGCCAGGTGCTATGTGTGCTTCTTTGGCTGCCAAACGGATTGACTCCATCGGTGCTCGTGCCCAGCACGATGTTCCTTGGATCGTCCCCAAATTCTGGGTGTTCGAAGTTCAACGCTTGCCACTGGCTCGCATCCTTAGGGTGACTCAGCATCTTGTCTTTTTTATTTATCTCCGGATCATTTCCGTCATCTTCTCGCTTCTTCTCCTCCTTATCCGCGTGCCAACGCAGGAGCTTTGCTAGCTTAGGGTCCGTGAAATACCGCTGCAGACGAGGAGTGATCGGAAAGTACCACACCACTTTTCGAGGAGCTTTCTTCCTCTTCTTGTATCGAGTGACGCCGCACACCGGACATCTGGTAGACTCCGCGTGCTCGTCCCGATAAATGATGCAATTGTTCATGCACACATGGTATTTCACGTGCGGTAAATCCAGAGGACACACGATTTTCTTCGCCTCCTCGAAACTGGTCGGGCACTTGTTCCCCTTGGGAAGACGTTCGTGCCAGAATGACATGTTCTCGTCGAAGCATGCGTCGGTCATTTTGTGTTTTACCTTCATCTCCAGAGCCATGAGCGTTACTTTCAGGCGGGTATCCTCGGGCCTGCATCCTTCATACAATGGAGTAACCGCGTCTATCTCCAGTTGATCCAGCTTGGCTTTCTCTTGGGCGGCAGCTCTTGCGTTATCCGTCTGCTTAAGAAGCAGCTCTTGAATATGAGGGTCCTGCACCCAGCCCATCGATGGTCCATCGTCGTTTGCTCCAGCATCTTCATCTTCATGATCATGCCCTTCGTCTTGATCTTCCTCATCATCATGTCCGGCATCTTCTACATGATGACTGTGTACTGCATCACCGTCGTGATCTTGTCCTGGAGATTCTTCGTCTTCTCGCCCGCCCTCGCCGCGGTTGTCTTGCTGCCCTTCCTCATTTCTTGCCCGACCCCCATGGACGACTTCATAGTCATCTTCATCACCTTGCCACCGATAGCCATCCATGAAACCACGCAAGAGCAGGTGGTCCCGCACCTGTCCGGAATCCAGGTCCGTAATAAGGCTCTTCAGCTTGCATCTTCGACACGGACATCTTATCTCCGTCTCATTCTTTTGAAGCATCTCGGCCTTCGCGGAGCTCAAAAACCTATTCACGATGCCTTCGGTCATCGTGCGGACCATGGTCGCCTGCGGGGTAGAGCAAAACGATATTTTAGAACCAAGAAAAAATTTGGCATGACTTTGCCTAAAAATAGGACCAAAAAGAATGCATAGTGCCAAATTCTCGCCGAAACGGAAATGAATCAACATTCCGGCAAAATATTGGCAACTATCGCATTTCAAATACCGGTACCTGCAAACACAAACATATATGCAACACCACAAACATACGTAGATCTAGCTAGGCCATAAAAAGTGCATGTGCACATTGTTGGAGGGAGAAAAAAGTAGATCTACAACATAAAGAAAGCTTTCCCCTTACTTACCTATCAAAAAAAGGTAATTTAACCACTTAATTTGGGTGAATCTATGGTGCAAATGAGGTGAGGAGGAGGAGGCAGCCGAGACAAGCTTGGAGGATGAGGTGGAGAGAATGAAGTGGGGAAAGTGAGTGTGGTAGGTGGCTGTCCAAAATATCTAGCTGGTCTCAGGTTACTAATGGCACACCACCTAAAAATGCGCCATTAGTAACCCTGGTTACTAATGGCGCACCTGTTACGTGGTGCGCCATTACTAGTTTTGCAAAAAAAAATTAGTAGTGGCGCACCGTGGATGTGGTGCGCCATTACTAGTTTGAACTAGTTTGAACTAGTAATGGCGCACTGTACCCAGGTGCGCCATTACTAGTTTTGAAAAAAAAGTAAAAAAAAATTTGTTAGTAGTGGCGCACAGAGTGTGTGGTGCGCCATTACTAGTTAAAACTAGTAATGGCGCACTATGCCCTGGTGCGCCATTAATAGTTTTGGAAAAATAAAAAAATAAAATTTGTTAGTAATGGTGCACCGTGTGTCTGGTGCGCCCATTAGTAATGAGGACACTAATGGCGCACCTGTATCTGGTGCGCCACTGCTATATAGCAGTGGCGCACCACATACATGGTGCGCCATTAATGTCCATATTAGCTATAGCCCTTTTCCTAGTAGTGAACCCTACTCCGAGATTGTAAAGGATAATCCGACAATCATGGAAGAACAGTTTCAAATATTCAAGGCGGCTTGCGAGGCCGAAGCTGCCAAAGAAAAGTTGAAGTACATGAAGGGGCTTCAAGAGAGGAACATGGGGTGCCACCACCTCGGAAGCCGTGGTTACGGAGGGAAGAGGTCCATATGGGCCAAGGAGGACGCATAACGCGAAAGTCTGGGCATCCCAGACCCCTTGGCGGACTTCACCGTCCCGCAGGAGCGTGACGTCCTCAGGGCACGACACCATTGGGACTCAGTCAAGAAGGTTTTCGAGACGGACCCGGTCACGACGGAGTTCATGAGACTGCTGGTAATTTTAGTTTCTGATCAATTCGACTGCACGTTTAGTCATATTTGTAAACGATGCTTGTTCTTTTTGCAGAGAGAGCAGCACAGGATTGCGGCCGAAATCGACTCGCCGTCTGAGGCGTTGGCGAGGCCCAAGTGGGACACCCCATTCAACCGAGCATTGAACATATTGAAAGGACTCCCGGTGGACACTCGGCCGTCGTATGGACGCGTGCACGGTTTCCGAGACGGCGCCACATGGAAGAAGTGTTGGGGAACGTAGTAATTTCAAAAAAATTCCTACGCACACGCAAGATCATGGTGATGCATAGCAAGCGAGGGGAGAGTGTTGTCTACGTACCCTCGTAGACCGTAAGCAGAAGTGTTATGACAACGCGGTTGATGTAGTCGTACGTCTTCACGATCGACCGATCCTAGCACCGAAAGTACAGCACCTCTGCGATCTGCACACGTTCGGCTCGGTGACGTCCCACGAACTCACGATCCAGCAGAGTGTCGAGGGATCGCTTCGTCAGCACGACGACGTGATGACGGTGATGATGAAGCTACCGGCACAGGGCTTCGCCTAAGCACTACGACGATATGACCGAGGTGGATTATGGTGGAGGGGGGCACCGCACACGGCTAAGGGATCAATGATCAACTTGTGTGTCTGTGGGGTGCCCCCTGGCCACGTATATAAAGGATGGAGGGAGGAGGAGGCCGGCCCTCATAAGGCGCGCCCAAAGTGTGGAGTCCTACTAGGACTCCCTAGTCCTAGTAGGATTCCACCTCCCACATGGAATAGGAAAAGGGGAAGGGAGAAGGAGAAGGAAGGAAGGGGGCGCCCCCTTTCCCTAGTCCAATTCGGACCAGTCCATGAGGAAGGGGTGCGGCCACCCTTGAGGCCTTTCTCTCCTTTCCCGTATGGCCCATTAAGGCCAAATACGAATTCCCGTAACTCTCCGGTACTCCAAAAAATACCCGAATCACTCGGAACCTTTCCGGTGTCCGAATATAGCCTTCCAATATATCAATCTTTACGTCTCGACCATTTAGAGACTCCTCGTCATGTACCCGATCTCATCCGGGACTCTGAACAAACTTCGGCCATCAGATCACATAAGTCATAATACAAATCGTCACAGAATGTTAAGCGTGCGGACCCTACGGGTTCGAGAACTATGTAGACATGACCGAGACTCGTCTCCAGTCAATAACCAATAGCAGAACCTGGATGCTCATATTGGTTCCTACATATTCTACAAAGATCTTTATCGGTCAAACCGCATAACAACATACGTTGTTCCCTTTGTCATCGGTATGTTACTTGCCCGAGATTCGATCATCGGTATCTCAATACCTAGTTCAATCTCGTTACCGGCAAGTCTCTTTACTCATTCCGTAATGCATCATCCCACAACTAACTCATTAGTCACAATGCTTGCAAGGCTTATAGTGATGTACATAACCGAGAGGGCCCAGAGATACCTCTCTGATACACGGAATGACAAATCCTAATCTCGATCTATGCCAACTCAACAAACACCATCGGAGACACCTGTAGAGCATCTTTATAATCACCCAGTTACGTTGTGACGTTTGATAGCACACAAGGTGTTCCTCCGGTATTCGGGAGTTGCATAATCTCATGGTCTGAGGAACATGTATAAGTCATGAAGAAAGCAGTAGCAATGAAACTGTGATGATCATAATGCTAAGCTAACGAATGGGTCTTGTCCATCACATCATTCTCCTAATGATGTGATCCCGTTCATCAAATTACAACACATGTCTATGGTTAGGAAACATAACCATCTTTGATAAACGAACTAGTCAAGTAGAGGCATACTACGGACACTTTGTTTTGTATATGTATTCACACATATACTAAGTTTCCGGTTAATACAATTCTAGCATGAATAATAAACATTTATCATGAAATAAGGAAATAAATAATAACTTTATTATTGCCTCTAGGGCATATTTCCTTTAAGAAGTACTACCGTGAGACCACGGAGGAGAGAAATGAAAGACGAAGGTTAACTGAAGAAAACATCGACAAGAAGGTTGAGATTGCGGTTGAGAAGAAATCAGCTGAGACAGCCGCAACAGCGGTAGCTGCCGCAAAACAGGTGATTGCAGATATGTCTGGTGTCTTGGTTCCGGCCGTTTTCAGTTGGAGCAGGCAAAATCCAGAGAAAAAAATGCAGCGGACTTTCCCCTTGCCGACTTCTTCGGGAGCAGATCGACTAGCATTGCACCAGCACCTGCTCCTGCACCGGCTCCCGCACTGGCTCCTGCACCGGCTCCCACACCTGCTCCTAGCAGCCCGTCCTCCGTCTCGGACGTGCTCGGCGGTGCTTCGTCTTTGGCTGAGCTCGACGCCCTCACAGTATCTGTCACACCGGCCCTCTTCAATAAATGTATAATCTCCCGTTTCCGTTGTCTTTCGGATGTCTCACGTCGCAGACATGTCTTTGCAGGCCGACCGCCTCTCCCACTTGTTGTAGACTTAAGAGAAGAGAAAGTAGGCGGTAACCCCGTGCACCATATTGTACACCATCGGCGACCAGAAGGTCGACGTGGGGAAGGCGGCGATAATGAAGCCGAAGGAACCATTGTTCCAAAGCTGGCCGATCCCCCTGGCGTCTTCAAGGTTTCTGTGGTCAGTGTTAAACCGGGCCACGAGAATTTGCCTCCTCCGGTACTGGGGGGATGACGACGAGACCCCGTGGTGGCTTGGTGGTTGCAATGGGTGGGTCCTGTTGTGGCCAAAGAGTCTGCTTCGTCTGGAGGCGGCCGGGAGCACACCCACAAGCACGCAGCCTCGGCAAGGTATGAACATCAACACCCCACCTACCCAATTAGCGTCGGCTGTCATGCTGGGTGATAGTGGACGGGGTGAGGAAGAGGCTCCATTAGTCGCTGATGACGTCGCCATAGATGAGGATGAGGATGACGATGACACTCAATAGTATCTCAATACTGGTGCCTATGATGAGTCGGTGCCTGAATTGCCGCCTCCGGAGGCTGAACGTATTATAGACGAACTTCCAGTAGGAAAGAAGCATAGGACGAGACGGAGTAAAGGCAACAAAGCTGCTTCTATGATCCAGCCGCCTCAGCAGCCTCGGGTTCAAGACCGTATACCTATCCCCGGTGTAGCAAAATGGCATATCGCCGGTGAACCAATCCTACCTAAGGCAGCATTAGAGGCCACACACGGCGATCTAAGGAGACTTCATGACGATGTGCTACGGAGAGAGAAAAGCCCCATCGCCTCGGAAAATCCAGGATACCCACTCTACGTGGTTAACGTGCCGCGGCAAAGGTCGTACGTCCACACATGCCCCGCGGACAAGTTCTTCCTTTGATTCGATTACATCTTCGACATGTTTCACTTGAAGAAGCTGGATTTTACGTTTGTTCGCCTTTTTGCCTTGTACATGAACTACATCATCGGGATTGAGCAGATACCTTATATCTGTGTCGCTGACCCGTACTTCATGCATGAGGGCTTCTTGGCAGTCTGCGCATCGCACCGTGAATACGCGAGGGACTACATCGCCGATTTCATGGTCGCCAATAAGGACAAGGAGGCGATTCTCGTGCCTTATCATCCCCTGTAAGTCATCTGCGCGGATATCCTTCCTTCGATTTCAATCATTCATTTGCACGGTGGAGGCTAATTAATTTGAGGTGTACTTATTTTGCCCAGCGGCGGGCGCGCCGTCCTCGTCATCCTTTACCCCTGATACTCCCATGCTTTTTACTTGGACTCGTCGAAGAACATGAACAAAAAGGATTACACCCACATCAAGTCTGTTCTCGACAGTGCTATCTTTTACTACGACGTACGAGGTGGAGAGATCAAGGACAAGAAGAAAAGGGACGGCAGGCCCGCCTTCGGCCATAAGACCGACTTCTGCTGCATCCAGCAACTGAGTGATTCTCTTAGTGATGGATTCTATGTCCTACACCATATGCTGGAGTACAGACGGGATCATCAGGACCTTCGCATGTTACCACAATCCGATGATGTCCATATTTTGCAATGGGCAAAGATCGTAGGAGATATCCCGGATCATCGACTTCGAGCTGAGTTCTATCACATCCAGCGTGAACTTGCCCAAGTCATCGTGAAGGAGGTCCTCGACAAAATAGGTCTGTTCTACGAGGAAGGGCAAATGTTGCGGGAAGACATCCGAACACACTTAGCCGCTCAGCGTCTCGACCTGAAGCCTTTCACTAAGCTCGGGGACTATCTCCCTGACTTGGATGGATGGAACGGCATGTTGGAGTGATTGTCGATATATGACAATGTGTCCGTTTAGTCCATACTTTCTAAATGACGAAACTTTGAGTTATGCACGACGAAACTTTATTTGTGATGTAATTAAACTGTCCTCCTCAACTAGCGAAGATCACTCTGGTTAGGGCATTTTGGGTACGATGAACTTTGTTATTTATGCTTATGATACGTTGCTTCTATTTTTGCCAAGTCTGTCTCTTTCTGTTGCTCAACTATGTATGTTGCATATCATCGACTCGTGTGACGATGCAGGTGCATAGATCATCGATGACGAAGAAGTGCAACACCAGGAGTATACGACGAGTGACCGGAGTGTCAGGCCCAGGTGTACCAGTTTCCGGTTTCCGAGCGACAGCCAGTAGTTAGTTTAGGTTCACGCTAATGCGAGAAAGGGATACGAACTCATGTACTGCATAGTTTGGCTCTCACTCATAGTGATAGCTCTTCTCGCGTATATCATTGTTTAGATGGATGACGATGTAGTTGCAAGTAATCGAGACTTGTATTGCTTTTTTCGAGATGATGATGAGAGACCACTTTGTGTTGGATGATGATTATGATGATGACATGATTTGATGAGACTATCTGTATGTATATGCTATGATTACATTTCTATGCATTTGATATGCTAAATATTATTGTATAAAGCCTATTCAAATACAAAACAAATATGCAGAAAAAAAATAGAAACTAATAAAACTAGCAGTAGCGAGGGGAATAAAGTTAGCATAGCGCTCTCTTACCAGTAGCGCATCCTAGTTAAAAGCGCTGCAGCTATTAGCAGCAGCGCCTGGTGAAGGAAATATGCCCTAGAGGCAATAATAAAGTTGTTATTTATATTTCCTTATATCATGATAAATATTTATTATTCATGCTAGAATTGTATTAACCGGAGACTTAGTACATGTGTGAATACATAGACAAAACAGAGTGTCCATAGTATGCCTCTACTTGACTAGCTCGTTAATCAAAGATGGTTATGTTTCCTGACCATAGACATGTGTTGTCATTTGATGAACGACATCACATCATTAGAGCATGATGTGATGGACAAGACCCATCCGTTAGCTTAGCATAATGATCATTTAGTTTTATTGCTATTGCTTTCATCATGCCTTATACATGTTCCTCTGACTATGAGATTATGCAACTCCCGAATACCGGAGGAACACCTTGTGTGCTATCAAATGTCACAACATAACTGGGTGATTATAAAGATGCTCTACAGATGTCTCCGATGGTGTTTGTTGAGTTGGCATATATCGAGATTAGGATTTGTCACTCCAATTGTCGGAGAGGTATCTCTGGGCCCTCTCGGTAATGCACATCACTATAAGCCTTGCAAGCAATGTGACTAATGAGTTACTTGCGGGATGACGCATTACGGAACGAGTAAAGAGACTTGCCGGTAACGAGATTGAACTAGGTATGATGATACTGACGATCGAATCTCGGGCAAGTAACATACCGATGACTAAGGGAACAACGTATGTTGTTATGCGGTTTGACCGATAAAGATCTTCGTAGAATATGTAGGAGCCAATATGGGCATCCAGGTTCCGCTATTGGTTATTGACCGAAGATATGTCTCGGTCATGTCTACATAGTTCTCGAACCCGTAGGGTCCGCACGCTTAACGTTCGATGACGATTTGTATTATGAGTTTATGTGATTTGATGACCGAAGGTTGTTCGGAGTCCCGGATGAGATCACGGACATGACGAGGAGTCTCGAAATGGTCGATAAATAAAGATTGATATATTGTACCATGTTATTCGGACACCAGAAGTGTTCCGGATGGTTTCGGGTAAAACCGTAGTGCCGGAGGGGTTACCGGAACCCCCCGGGGGAAGTAATGGGCCTTAGGGGAGAGAGAGGGCAGCAGCCAGGAGGTGGCTCCCCCCCAAGGGGAGTCCGAAGAGGACTAGGGGAGGGGGGCGCGGCCCCTCTTTCCCTATCCCTCTCCCTCTCCTTCCTTCTTCTCCTACTTGGACTAGGAAAAGGGGGGAGGGGCGATTCCTACTTGGAGTAGGACTCCCCCCCTTGGGCGTGCCTCTAGGGGCCGGCCGGCCTCCTCCCTCCCTCCTTTATATACAGGGGAGGGGGGCTCCCCATAGACACACAAGTTGATCTTTTAGCCGTGTGCGGTGCCCCCCTCCACAGTTACACACCTCGGTCATATCGTCGTAGTGCTTAGGCGAAGCCCTGCATCGGTAACTTCATCATCACCGTCACCACGCCGTCGTGCTGAAGGAACTCTCCCTCGGCCTCAACTGTATCAAGAGTTCGAGGGACGTCACCGAGCTGAACGTGTGCAGATCGCAGAGGTGTCGTGCGTTCGGTACTTGGATCGGTTGGATCGCGAAGACGTTCGACTACATCAACCGCGTTACTAAACGCTTCCTCTTTCGGTCTACGAGGGTACATGGAGACACTCTCCCCGCTCGTTGCTATGCTTCTCCTAGATAGATCTTGCGTGATCGTAGGAATTTTTTTGAAATACTACGTTCCCCAACAGTGGCTTCCAAGCCAGGTCTATGAGTAGATGTTATATGCACCAGTAGAACACAAGGAGTTGTGGGCGATAATAGTCATACTTCTTACTAGCATGTCATAGTTTGATTTGGCGGTATTGTTGGATGAAGCGGCCCAGACCGACATTATATGACCATGTTCATGAGACTGGTTCTACCGTCATGCTTCGCACACAGGTGGCTAGTGGTTGTCTGTTTCTCCAACTTTAGTTGAATCGAGTGTGACTACGCCCGGTCCTTGTTGAAGGTGAAAACAACGCACTTGACGAAAAATCGTTGTGGTTTTGATGCGTAGGTAAGAACGGTTCTTGCTACAAGCCCGTAGCAGCCACGTAAAACTTGCAACAACAAAGTAGAGGACGTCTAACTTGTTTTTGCAGGGCTTTCTGTGATGTGATATGGTCAAGACATGATGATATATAAATTGTTATATGAGATGATCATGTTTTGTAACAGTTATCGGCAACTGGCAGGAGCCATATGGTTGTCGCTTTATTGTATGAAATGCAATCGCCATGTAATTGCTTTACTTTATCACTAAGCGGTAGCGATAGTCGTAGAAGCAATAGTTGGCGAGACGACAACGATGCTTCGATGGAGATCAAGGTGTCAAGCCGGTGACGATGGTGATCATGATGGTGCTTTGGAGATGGAGATCAAAGGCACAAGATGATGATGATGGCCATATCATATCACTTATTTGATTGCATGTGATGTTTATCTTTTTATGCATCTTATTTTGCTTAGTACGGCGGTAGCATTATAAGCTGATCTCTCACTAAATTTCAAGGTATAAGTGTTCTCCCTGTGTATACACCGTTGTTACAGTTCGTCGTGCCGAGACACCATGTGATGATCGGGCGTGATAAGCTCTACGTTCACATACAACAGGTGCAAGCCAGTTTTGCACACGCAGAATACTCGGGTTAAACTTGACGAGCCTAGCATATGAAGATATGGCCTCGGAACACTGAGACCGAAAGGTTGAACGTGAATCATATAATAGATATGATCAACATAGTGATGTTCACCATTGAAAACTACTCCATCTCACGTGATGATCGGACATGGTTTAGTTGATATGGATCATGTGATCACTTGGATGATTAGAGGGATGTATATCTAAGTGGGAATTCTTAAGTAATATCATCAATTGAACTTTAATTTATCATGAACTTAGTACCTGGTAGTATTTTGCATGTCTATGTTGTTGTAGATCAATAGCTCGCGTATAGCTCCCCTATTTTATTTTTGATATGTTCCTAGAGAAAAATAAGTTGAAAGATGTTAGCAGCAATTATGCGGACTGGGTCCATGGTCTGAGGATTTTCCTCATTGCTGCACAGAAGAATTATGTCCTTGATGCACCGCTAGGTGACGGACCTATTGCAGGAGCAGATGCAGACGTTATGAATGTTTGGCAAGCTCGGTATGATGACTACTTGATAGTTTAGTGCACCATGCTTTACGGCTTGGAACCGGGACTTCAAAAACATTTTGAACGCCACGGAGCATATAAGATGTTCCAAGAGCTGAAATTGGTATTTCAGACTCATGCCCGAGTCAAGAGGTATGAGACCTCTGACAAGTATTTTTCCTACAAGATGGAGGAAAATAGCTCAACCAGTGAGCATGTGCTTAGAATGTCTGAGTACTACAATCGCTTGAATCAAGTGGGAGTTAATCTTCGAGATAAGATAGTGATTGACAAAATTCTCTAGTCACTATCAGCAAGTTACTGGAACTTCGTGATGAACTATAATATGCAAGGGATGACGAAAACGATTCCCCGAGCTCTTCGCGATGCTGAAATCGGCGAAGGTAGAAATCAAGAAAAGCATCAAGTGTTGATGGTTGACAAGACCACTAGTTTTGAGTAAAAGGGCAAGGGGAAGAAAGGGAACTTCAAGAAGAATGACAAGCAAGTTGCCACTCCCATGAAGAAGCCCAAAGCTAGACCCAAGCCTAAAACTGAGTGGTTCTACTGCAAAGGAAATGGTCACTGGAAGCGGAACTGCCACAAATACTTGGCGGATAAGAAGGATGGCAAAGTGAACAAAAGTATATATGATATACATGTTATTGATGTGTACTTTACTAGTATTCATAGTAGCCCCTGGGTATTTGATACTGGTTCAGTTGCTATGATTAGTAACTTGAAACAGGAGTTACAAAATGAACAGATACTAGTTGAGGGCAAGGTGACGACGTGTGTTGGAAGTGGTTCCAAAGTTGATAAGATCACCATCGCACACTCCCTTTACCTTCGGGGTTAGTGTTGAACCTAAAATAAATGTTATTTGGTGTTTGCGTTGAGCATAATATGATTGGATCATGTTTATTGCAATACGGTTATTCATTTATGTCAAAGAATAATTGTTGTTCTATTTACATGAATAAAACCTTCTATGGTCATACACTCGATATAAATGGTTTATTGAATCTCGATCGTAGTGATACACATATTAGCCAAAAGATGCAAAGTTAATAATGATAGTGCAACTTATTTGTGGCACTGCCGTTTAGGTCATATTGGTGTAAAGCGCATGAAGAAACTCCATGCTGATGGGCTTTTGGAATCACTTGATGCTTGCGAAACATGCCTCATGGGCAAGTTTTGGGTAACGTAGTAATTTCAAAAAAAATCCTACGCACAGGCAAGATCATGGTGATGCATAGCAACGAGAGGGGAGAGTGTCGTCCACGTACCCTCGTAGACCGTTAAGCGGAAGCGTTATGACAACGCGGTTGATGTAGTCGTACGTCTTCATGATCGACCGATCCCCAGTACCGAACGTACGGCACCTCCGCGTTCAGCACACGTTCAGCTCGGTGACGTCCCGTGATCTCACAATCCAGTGAGCTCGAGGGAGAGTTTCGTCAGCACGACGGCGTGGTGACGATGTTGGTGAAGCAACCATCGCAGGGCTTCGCCTAAGCACCGCTACGATATGACCGAGGTGGATTATGGTGGAGGGGGCACCGCACACGGCTGGGAGAGATCAATGATCAACTTGTGTGTTCTAGGGTGCCCCCTGCCCCCGTATATAAAGGAGCAAGGGGGAGGCTGGCCGGCCCTGTAGGGCGCGCCAGGAGGAGGAGTCCTCCTCCTAGCAGGAGTAGGACTCCCCTCTTTCCTACTCCTACTAGGAGGGGGAAAGGAAGGGGGAGAAGGAGAAGGAAAGGGGGGCGCCGCCCCCCCCCTCCTAGTCCAATTCGGACCAGAGGGGGAGGGAGCACACGGCCTGCCCTGGCCGGCCCCTCTCTCTCTCCACTAGGGCCCAACAAGGCCCATTAACCCCCGGGGGGTTCCGGTAACCGCTCCGGCACTCCGGTAAAATCCCGATTTCACCCGGAACTCTTCCGACGTCCAAATATAGGCTTCCAATATATCAATCTTTATGTCTCGACCATTTTGAGACTCCTCGTCCATGTCCGTGATCATATCCGGGACTCCGAACTACCTTCGGTACATAAAAACATATAAACTCTAATACCGATCGTCACAGAACTTTAGGCGTGCGGACCCTACGAGTTCGAGAACTATGTAGAGATGACCGAGACACGTCTCCGGTCAATAACCAATAGCGGAACCTGGATGCTCATATTGGTTCCTACATATTCTACGAAGATCTTTATCGGTCAAACCGCATAACAACATACGTTGTTCCCTTTGTCATCGGTATGTTACTTGCCCGAGATTTGATCGTCGGTATCATCATACCTAGTTCAATATCGCTATCGACAAGTCTCTTTACTCATTCCGTAATGCATCATCCCGCGACTAACTCATTAGCCACATTGCTTGCAAGGCTTATAGTGATGTGCATTACCGAGAGGGCCCAGAGATACCTCTCCGACATTCGGAGTGACAAATCCTAATCTCGATCTATGTCAACTCAACAAGTACCATCGGAGACACCTGTAGAGCACCTTTATAATCACCCAGTTACGTTGTGACGTTTGGTAGCACACAAAGTGTTCCTCCGGTAATCGGGAGTTCCATAATCTCATAGTCATATGAACATGTATAAGTCATGAAGAAAGCAATAGAAGTAAACTAAACGATCAAGTTCTAAGTTAACGGAATGGGTCAAGTCAATCACATCATTGTCCTAATGATGTGATCCCATTAATCAAATGACAACTCATGTCTATGGCTAGGAAACTTAACCATCTTTGATCAACGAGCTAGTCAAGTAGAGGCATACTAGTGACACTATGTTTGTCTATGTATTCACACATGTATTATGTTTCCGGTTAATACAATTCTAGCATGAATAATAAACATTTATCATGATATGAGGAAATAAATAATAACTTTATTATTGCCTCTAGGGCATATTTCCTTCAGTCTCCCACTTGCACTAGAGTCAATAATCTAGATTACACAGTAATGATTCTAACACCCATGGAGTTTTGGTGCTGATCATGTTTTGCTCGTGGAAGAGGCTTAGTCAACGGGTCTGCAACATTCAGATCCGTATGTATCTTGCAAATCTCTATGTCTCCCACCTGGACTTGACCCCGGATGGAATTGAAGCATCTCTTGATGTGCTTGGTTCTCTTGTGAAATCTGGATTCCTTTGCCAAGGCAATTGCACCAGTATTGTCACAAAAGATTTTCATTGGACCCGTTGCACTAGGTATGACACCAAGATCGGATATGAACTCCTTCATCCAGACTCCTTCATTTGCTGCTTCTGAAGCAGCTATGTACTCTGCTTCACACGTAGATCCCGCCATGACGCTTTGTTTAGAACTGCACCAACTGACAGCTCCACCGTTCAATGTAAACACGTATCCGGTTTGCGATTTAGAATCGTCCGGATCAGTGTCAAAGTTTGCATCGACGTAACCATTTACGACGAGCTCTTTGTCACCTCCATAAACGAGAAACATATCCTTAGTCCTTTTCATGTATTTCAGGATGTTCTTGACCGCTGTCCAGTGATCCACTCCTGGATTACTTTGGTACCTCCCTGCTAAGTTAATAGCAAGGCACACATCAGGTCTGGTACACAGCATTGCATACATGATAGAGCCTATGGCTGAAGCATAGGGAACATTTTTCATTTTCTCTCTATCTTTTGCAGTGGTCGGGCATTGAGTCTGACTCAACTTCACACCTTGTAACATAGGGAAGAATCCTTTCTTTGCTTGATCCATTTTGGACTTCTTCAAAACTTTATCAAGGTATGTGCTTTGTGAAAGTCCAATTAAGCGTCTTGATCTATCTCTATAGATCTTGATGCCCAATATATAAGCAGCTTCACCGAGGTCTTTCATTGAAAAACTCTTATTCAGGTATCCTTTTATGCTATCTAGAAATTCTATATCATTTGCAATTAGCAATATGTCATCCACATATAAAATTAGAAATGCTACAGAGCTCCCACTCACTTTCTTGTAAATACAGGCTTCTCCAAAAGTCTGTATAAAACCACATGCTTTGATCACACTATCAAAACATTTATTCCAACTCCGAGAGGCTTGCACCAGTCCATAAATGGATCGCTGGAGCTTGCACACTTTGTTAGCTCCCTTTGGATCGACAAAACCTTCCGGTTGCATCATATACAACTCTTCTTCCAGAAACCCATTCAAGAATGCAGTTTTGACATCCATTTGCCAAATTTCATAATCATAAAATGCGGCAATTGCTAACATGATTTGGACAGACTTAAGCATCGCTACAGGTGAGAAAGTTAGATCATAGTAAACTCTTCGAACTTGTCGAAAACCTTTCGCAACAAGTCGAGCTTTGTAGACAGTAACATTACCATCAGAGTCAGTCTTCTTCTTGAAGATCCATTTATTCTCTATGGCTTGCCGATCAACGGGCAAGTCAACCAAAGTCCACACTTTGTTCTCGTACATGGATCCCATCTCAGATTTCATGGCCTCAAGCCATTTTGCAGAATCTGGGCTCACCATCGCTTCTTCATAGTTCGTAGGTTCGCCTTGGTCAAGTAACATGACCTCCAGAATAGGATTACCGTACCACTCTGGTGCGGATCTTACTCTGGTTGACCTACGAGGTTCGGTAGTAACTTGATCTGAAGATTCATGATCAACATCATTAGCTTCCTCACTAATTGGTGTAGGTATCACAGAAACCGGTTTCTGTGATGAACTACTTTCCAATTCGGGAGAAGGTACAATTACCTCATCAAGTTCTACATTCCTCCCACTCACATCTTTCAAGAGAAACTTCTTCTCTAAAAAGGATCCATTCTTAGCAACGAATATCTTGCCTTCGGATCTGTGATAGAAGGTGTACCCAACAATTTCCTTTGGGTATCCTATGAAGACACATTTCTCCAATTTGGGTTCGAGCTTATCAGGTTGAAGCTTTTTCACATAAGCATCGCAGCCCCAAACTTTAAGAAACGACAACTTTGGTTTCTTGCCAAACCATAGTTCATAAGGCGTCATCTCAACGGATTTCGATGGTGCCCTATTTAACGTGAATGCAGCCGTCTCTAAAGCATAACCCCAAAACGATAGCGGTAAATCAGTAAGAGACATCATAGATCGTACCATATCTAGTAAAGTACGATTACGACGTTCGGACACACCATTACGTTGTGGTGTTCTGGGTGGCGTGAGTTGCGAAACTATTCCGCATTGTTTCAAATGTAGACCAAACTCGTAACTCAAATATTCTCATCCACGATCAGATCGTAGAAACTTTATTTTCTTGTTCGATGATTTTCCACTTCACTCTGGAATTCTTTGAACTTTTGAAATGTTTCAGACTTATGTTTTATTAAGTAGATATACCCATATCTGCTCAAATCATCTGTGAAGGTGAGAAAATAACGATACCCGCCGCGAGCCTCAATATTCATCGGACCACATACATCAGTATGTATGATTTCCAACAAATCTGTTGCTCGCTCCATTGTTCCAGAGAACGGCGTTTTAGTCATCTTGCCCATGAGGCATGGTTCGCAAGTACCAAGTGATTCATAATCAAGTGATTCCAAAAGTCCATCAGTATGGAGTTTCTTCATGCGCTTTACACCAATATGACCCAAACGGCAGTGCCACAAATAAGTTGCACTATCATTATCAACTCTGCATCTTTTGGCTTCAACATTATGAATATGTGTATCACTACTATCGAGATTCAATACAAATAGACCACTCTTCAAGGGTGCATGACCATAAAAGATATTACTCATATAAATAGAACAACCATTATTCTCTGATTTAAATGAATAACTGTCTTGCATTAAACAAGATCCAGATATAATGTTCATGCTCAACGCTGGCACCAAATAACAATTATTTAGGTCTAAAACTAATCCCGAAGGTAGATGTAGAGGTAGTGTGCCGACCGCGATCACATCGTCTTTGGAACTATTTCCCACGCGCATGATCACCTCGTCCTTAGCCAATCTTCGCTTAATCCGTAGTCCCTATTTCGAGTTACAAATATTAGCAACAGAACCAGTATCAAATACCCAGGTGCTACTGCGAGCATTAGTAAGGTACACATCAATAACATGTATATCACATATACCTTTGTTCACCTTGCCATCCTTCTTATCCGCCAAATACTTGGGGCAGTTCCGCTTCCAGTGACCAGTCCCTTTGGAGTAGAAGCACTCAGTCTTAGGCTTAGGTCTAGACTTGGGCTTCTTCACTTGAGCAGCAACTTGCTTGTCGTTCTTCTTGAAGTTCCCCTTCTTCCCTTTACCCTTTTTCTTGAAACTGGTGGTCTTGTTGACCATCAACACTTGATGCTCCTTCTTGATTTCTACCTCCGCAGCCTTTAGCATTGCGAAGAGCTCGGGAATTGTCTTATCCATCCCTTGCCTATTATAGTTCATCACGAAGCTCTTGTAGCTTGGTGGCAGTGATTGAAGAATTCTGTCAATGACACTATCATCCAGAAGATTAACTCCCAGTTGAATCAAGTGATTGTTATGCCCAGACATTTTGAGTATATGTTCACTGACAGAACTATTCTCCTCCATCTTGCAGCTGTAGAACTTATTAGAGACTTCATATCTCTCAATCCGGGCATTTGCTTGAAATATTAACTTCAACTCCTGGAACATCTCATATGCTCCATGACGTTCAAAACGTCGTTGAAGTCCCGGTTCTAAGCCGTAAAGCATGGCACACTAAACTATCGAGTAGTCATCATCTTTCCTCTGCCAGACGTTCTTAACATCGTCAGTTGCATCTGCAGCAGGCCTGGAACCCAGCGGTGCTTCCAGGACGTAATTCTTCTGTGCAGCAATGAGGATAATCCTCAAGTTACGGACCCAGTCCGTGTAATTGCTACCATCATCTTTCAACTTTGCTTTCTCAAGGAACGCATTCAAATTCTACGGAACAACAGCACGGGCCATCTATCTACAACAACATAGACAAGCAAGATACTATGAGGTACTAAGTTCATGATAAATTTAAGTTCAATTAATCATATTACTTAAAGAACTCCCACTTAGATAGACATCCCTCTAATCATCTAAGTGATCGCGTGATCCATATCAACTAAACCATAACCGATCATCACGTGAAAGGAGTAGTTTTCAATGGTGAACATCACTATGTTGATCATATCTACTATATGACTCACGCTCGACCTTTTGGTCTCAGTGTTCCGAGGTCATATCTGCATATGCTAAGCTCGTCAAGTTTAACCCGAGTATTCTGTGTGTGTAAAACTGTCTTACACCCGTTGTAGATGAATGTTGAGCTTATCACACCCGATCATCACGTGGTGTCTCGGCACGACGAACTTTGGCAATGGTGCATACTCAGGGAGAACACTTTTACCTTGAAATTTAGTGAGAGATCATCTTATAATGCTACCGTCAAACAAAGCAGAATAAGATGCATAAAGGATAAAAATCACATGCAATCAATATAAGTGATATGATATGGCAATCATCATCTTGTGCCTTTGATCTCCATCTCCAAAGCACCATCATGATCACCATCATCACCGGCGCGACACCTTGATCTCCATCGTAGCATCGTTGTCGTCTCGCCAACTATTGCTTCTACGACTATCGCTACCGCTTAGTGATAAAGTAAAGCAATTACAGGGCGATTGCATTTCATACAATAAAGCGACAACCATATGGCTCCTGCCAGTTGCCGATAACTCCGTTACAAAACATGATCATCTCATACAATAAAATATAGCATCATGTCTTGACCATATCACATCACAACATGCCCTGCAAAAACAAGTTAGGCGTCCTCTACTTTGTTGTTGCAAGTTTTACGTGGCTGCTACGGGCTGAGCAAGAACCGTTCTTACCTACGCATCAAAACCACAATGATAGTTCGTCAAGTTAGTGTTGTTTTAACCTTCTCAAGGACCGGGCGTAGCCACACTCGGTTCAACTAAAGTTGGAGAAACCGACACCCGCCAGCCACCTGTGTGCAAAGCACGTCGGTAGAACCAGTCTCGCGTAAGCGTACGCGTAATGTCGGTCCAGGCCGCTTCATCCCACAATACCGCCGAACCAAAGTATGACATGCTGGTAAGCAGTATGACTTGTATTGCCCACAACTCACTTGTGTTCTACTCGTGCATATAACATCTATGCATAAACCTGGCTCGGATGCCACTGTTGGGTAACGTAGTAATTTCAAAAAAATTCCTACGCACACGCAAGATCATGGTGATGCATAGCAACGAGAGGGGAGAGTGTTGTCCACATACCCTCGTAGAACTTTCGGAAGTGTTATGACAACGCGGTTGATGTAGTCGACCGATCCTCAGTACCGAATGTACGGCACCTCCGCGTTCAGCACGCGTTCAGCTCGGTGACGTCCCGCGATCTCACGATCTAGTAGAGCTCGAGGGAGAGTTTCGTCAGCACGACGGCGTGGTGACGATGTTGATGAAGCAATCATCGCAGGGCTTCGCCTAAGCACCGCTACGATATGACCGAGGTGGATTATGGTGGAGGGGGGCACCGCACACGGCTGGGAGAGATCAATGATCAACTTGTGTGTTCTAGGGTGCCCCCTGCCCCCGTATATAAAGGATCAAGGGGGGAGGCCGGCCGGCCCTGTAGGGTGCGCCAGGAGGAGGAGTCCTCCTCCTAGTAGGAGTAGGACTCCCCTCTTTCCTACTCCTACTAGGAGGGGGAAAGGAAGGGGGAGAAGGAGAAGGAAAGGGGGCCGCCGCCCCCCCTCCTAGTCCCATTCAGACCAGAGGGGGGGGCACGCGGCCTGCCTTGGCCGGCCCCTCTCTCTCTCCACTAGGGCCCAACAAGGCCCATTAACCCCCGGGGGGTTCAGGTAACCCCTCCGGCACTCCAGTAAAATCCCGATTTCACCCGGAACTCTTCCAACGTCCAAATAGAGGCTTCCAATATATCAATCTTTATGTCTCGACCATTTCGAGACTCCTCGTCATGTCCGTGACCATATCCGGGACTCCGAACTACCTTCAGTAAATAAAAACATATAAACTCATAATACCGATCGTCACAGAACTTTAAGCGTGCGGACCCTACGGGTTCGAGAACTATGTAGACATGACCGAGACACGTCTCCGGTCAATAACCAATAGCGGAACCTGGATGCTCATATTGGTTCCTACATATTCTACGAAGATCTTTATTAGTCAAACCGCATAACAACATATGTTGTTCCCTTTGTCATCGGTATGTTACTTACCCGAGATTCGATCGTCGGTATCTCATACCTAGCTCAATCTCGTTACCAGCAAGTCTCTTTACTCGTTCCGTAATGCATCATCCCGCGACTAACTCATTAGTCACATTGCTTGCAAGGCTTATAGTGATGTGCATTACGGAGAGGGCCCAGAGATACCTCTCCGACAATCGGAGTGACAAATCCTAATCTCGATCTATGTCAACTCAACAAGTACCATCGGAGACACCTCTAGAGCACCTTTATAATCACCCAGTTACGTTGTGACGTTTGGTAGCACACAAAGTGTTCCTCCGGTAATTGGGAGTTGCATAATCTCATAGTCATAGGAACATGTATAAGTCATGAAGAAAGCAATAGTAGTAAACTAAAGGATCAAGTGCTAAGCTAACGGAATGGGTCAAGTCAATCACATCATTCTCCTAATGATGTGATCCCGTTAATCAAATGACAACTCATGTCTATGTCTAGGAAACTTAACCATCTTTGATCAACGAGCTAGTCAAGTAGAGGCATACTAGTGACACTGTGTTTGTCTATGTATTCACACATGTATTATGTTTTCGGTTAATACAATTCTAGCATGAATAATAAACATTTATCATGATATGAGGAAATAAATAATAACTTTATTATTGCCTCTAGGTTATATTTCCTTCAGCAAGATGGCTAAGACTCCGTTCTCTGGAACAATGGAGCGAGCAACTGACTTATTGGAAATAATACATACTGATGTATGCGGTCCGATGAGTGTTGAGGCTCGTGGCGGGTATCATTATTTTTTGACCTTCGCAGATGATTTGAGCAGATATGGGTATATCTACTTGATGAAACATAAGTCTGAAACATTTGAAAAGTTCAAAGAATTTCAGAGTAAAGTGGAAAATCATCGTAACAAGAAAATAAAGTTTCTACGATCTGATCGTGGAGGTGAATATTTGAGTTATGAGTTTGGTCTTCATTTGAAACAATGTGGAATAGTTTCGCAACTCACGCCACCTGGAACACCATAGTGTAATGGTGTGTCCAAACATCGTAACCGTACTTTATTAGATATGGTGCGATCTATGATGTCTCTTACCGATTTACCACTATCGTTTTGAGGGTTATGCATTAGAGACATCTGCATTCATGTTAAATAGGGCATCATCTAATCCGTTGAGACCTAAGCTGTCGTTTATTAAAGTTTGGGACTGTGATGCTTATGTGAAAAAGCTTCAACCTGATAAGCTCGAACCCAAATCGGAGAAATGTGTCTTCATAGGATACCCAAAGGAGACTGTTGGGTACACCTTCTATCACAGATCTGAAGGCAAGATATTCGTTGCTAAGAATGGATCCTTTTTAGAGAAGAAGTTTCTCTTGAAATATGTGAGTGGGAGGAATGTAGAACTTGATGAGGTAATTGTACCTTCTCCCGAATTGGAAAGTAGTTCATCACATAAATCAGTTCCAGTGATTCCTACACTAATTAGTGAGGAAGCTAATGATGATGATCATGAAACTTCCGATCAAGTTACTACCGAACCTCGTAGGTCAACCAGAGTACGGTCCGCACCAGAGTGGTACAGTAATCCTGTTCTGGAAGTCATGTTACTAGACCATGACGAACCTACGAACTATGAGGAAGCGATGATGAGCCCAGATTCCGCGAAATGGCTTGAGGCCATGAAATCTGAGATGGGATCCATGTATGAGAACAAAGTATGGACTTTGATTAACTTGCCCGATGATCGGTGAGCCATTGAGAATAAATGGATCTTCAAGAGGAAGACGGACACTGATGGTAGTGTTACTATCGACAAAGCTCGAGTTGTCTCAAAAAGGTTTTTGACAAGTTCAAGGTGTTGACTACAATGAGATTTTATCACTCGTAGCGATGCTTAAGTCTGTCTGAATCATGTTAGCAATTGCCACATTTTATGAAATCTAGCAAATGGATGTCAAAACTGCATTCCTTAATGGATTTCTTAAATAAGAGTTGTATATGATGCAACCAGAAGGTTTTGTCGATCCTAAAGGTGCTAACAAAGTGTGCAAGCTCCAGCGATCCATCTATGGACTGCTGCAAGCATCTCGGAGTTGGAATATACGCTTTGATGAGTTGATCAAAGCATAGTTTTATACAGACTTGCGATGAAGCTTGTATTTACAAGAAAGTGAGTGGGAGCACTACAGCATTTCTGATAAGTATATGTGAAGGACATATTGTTGATCGGAAATAATGTAGAATATTCTGGAAAGCATAAAGAAGTGTTTGAAATGAGTTTTTCAAATAAAGAACTCGGTAAAGCTACTTACATATTGGGCATCAAGATCTATAAAGATAGATCAAGACGCTTGATAAGACTTTCGACGAGTACATACCTTGATAAGATTTTGAAAGAGTTCAAAATGGATCAGTCAAAAAAGGAGTTCTTGCCTGAGTTTTAAGGTATGAAGTTGAGTAAGACTCAAAACCCGACCACGACAGAAATAGAAAGAGAATGAAAAGTCATTCCCTATGCCTCGGTCATAGGTTCTATAAAGTATGATATGCTGTGTACCAGACCTATTGTGTACCTCACCATGAGTTTGGCAAGAGGGTACAATAGTGATCCAGGAGTGGACCACTTGACAGCGGTCAAAATTATCCTTAGAAGACTAAGGAGATATTTCTCGATTATGGAGGTGATAAAGAGTTCGTCGTAAAGAGTTACACCGATGCAAGCTTTTACACAGATCCGGATGAATCTGAGTCTCAATATGGATACATATTGAAAGTGGGAGCAATTAGCTAGAGTAGCTCCATGCAGAGCATTGTAGACATAGAAAATTTGCAAAATACATATGGCTCTGAATGTGACAGGACCATTGACTAAGCTTCTCTCACAAGCAAAACATGATCACACCTTAGTACTTTTTGGGTGTTAATCACATAGCGATGTGAACTACATTATTGACTCTAGTAAAACCTTTGGGTATTAGTCACGTGGCGATGTGAACTAATCATAGGGTGATGTGAACTATTGGTGTTAAATCACATGGCGATGTGAACTAGATTATTGACTCTAGTGCAAGTGGAGACTGAAGGAATGCCCTAGAGGCAATAATAAAGTTGTTATTTATATTTACTTATATCATGATAAATGTTTGTTATTCATGCTAGAATTGTATTAATCGGAAACTTAGTACATGTGTGAATACATAGACAAAATAGAGTGTCCATAGTATGCCTCTACTTGATTAGCTCGTTAATCAAAGATGGTTATGTTTCCTGACCATAGACATGTGTTGTCATTTGATGAACGGCATCACATCGTTAGAGCATGATGTGATGGACAAGACCCATCCGTTAGCTTAGCATAATGATCGTTTAGTTTTATTGCTATTACTTTCATCATGACTTATACATGTTCCTTTGACTATGAGATTATGCAACTCCCAAATACCGGAGGAACACCTTGTGTGCTATCAAACGTCACAACGTAACAGGGTGATTATAAAGATGCTCTACAGATGTCTCCGATGGTGTTTGTTGAGTTGGCATAGATCGAGATTAGGATTTGTCACTCCGATTATCGGAGAGGTATCTCTGGGCCCTCTCGGTAATGCACATCACTATAAGCCTTGCAAGCAATGTGACTAATGAGTTAGTTGCGGGATGATGCATTATAGAATGAGTAAAGAGACTTGCCAGTAACGAGATTGAACTAGGTATGATGATACCGACGATCGAATCTCGGGCATGTAACATACCGACGACAAAGGGAACAACGTATGTTGTTATGCGGTTTGACTGATAAAGATCTTCGTAGAATATGTAGGAGCCAATGTGAGCATCCAGGTTCCGCTATTGGTTATTGACCGGAGATATGTCTCGGTCATGTCTACATAGTTCTCGAACCCGTAGGGTTCGCACGCTTAACGTTCGATGACGATTTGTATTATGAGTTTATGTGATTTGATGACCGAAGGTTGTTCGGAGTCCCGGATGAGATCACGGACATGACGAGGAGTCTCGAAATGGTCGAGACTTAAAGATTGATATATTGGACCATGTTATTCGGACACCGGAAGTGTTCTGGATGGTTTCGGGTAAAACCGGATTGCCGGAGGGGTTACCGGAACCCCCCGGGGGAAGTAATGGGCCTTAGGAGAGAGAGAAGGCAGCAACCAGGAGGTGGCCCCCCCCCCCCAAGGGGAGTCCGAATAGGACTAGGGGAGGGGGGCGCGGCCCCTCTTTCCCTCTCCTTCCTTCTTCTCCTACTTGGACTAGGAAAGGGGGGGGCGATTCCTACTTGCAGTAGGACTCCCCCCTTGGGCGCGCCTTGCTACCTCTTGAGCACTGCGTTGGTTTTCCCTTGAAGAGGAAAGGGTGATGCAGTAAAGCAGCGTAAGTATTTCCCTTAGTTTTTGAGAACCAAGGTATCAATCCAGTAGGAGTAAGAGTCCCTCGCACCTAGACAAACAAATAAAATCCTCGCAACCAACGCAATAAAGGGGTTGTCAATCCCTTCACGGTCACTTACGAAAGTGAGATCTGATAGATATGATAAGATAATATTTTTGGTATTTTTATGATAAAGATGCAAAGTAAAACAAAAGGAAATAAAAATAACTAAGTGTTGGAAGATTAATATGATGGAAAATAGACCCGGGGGCCATAGGTTTCACTAGTGGCTTCTCTCGAGAGCATAAGTATTACGGTGGGTAAACAAATTACTGTTGACCAATTGACAGAATTGAGCATAGTTATGAGAATATCTAGGTATGATCATGTATATAGGCATCACGTCCGAGACAAGTAGACCGACTCCTGCCTGCATCTACTACTATTACTCCACACATCGACCGCTATCCAGCATGCATCTAGAGTATTAAGTTCAAAAGAACAGAGTAACTCTTTAAGTAAGATGACATGATGTAGAGGGATAAACTCATGCAATATGATATAAACCCCATCTTGTTATCCTCGATGGCAACAATACAATACGTGCCTTGCTGCCCCTACTGTCACTGGGAAAGGACACCGCAAGATTGAACCCAAAGCTAAGCACTTCTCCCATTGCAAGAAAGATCAATCTAGTAGGCCAAACCAAACTGATAATTCGAAGAGACTTGCAAAGATAATCAATCATACATAAAAGAATTTAGAGAAGATTCAAATATTGTTCATAGATAAACTTGATCATAAACCCACAATTCATCGGTCTCAACAAACACACCGCAAAAGAAGATTACATCGAATAGATCTCCACGAGAGAGGGGGAGAACATTGTATTGAGATCCAAAAAGAGAGAAGAAGCCATCTAGCTAATAACCATGGACCCGAAGGTCTGAGGTAAACTACTCACACATCATCGGAGAGGCTATGGTGTTGATGTAGAAGCCCTCCGTGATCGATGCCCCCTCCGGCGGAGATCCGGAAAAGGCCCCAGGATGGGATCTCACGGGTATAGAAGGTTGCGGCGGTGGAATTAGGTTTTTGGCTCCGTATCTGGTAGTTTGGAGGTACATAGGTATATATAGGAGGAAGAAGTACGTCGGTGGAGCAATGTGGGCCCCACGAGGGTGGAGGGCGCGCCTGGGGGGGGGGGGGTAGACGCGCCCCCCTACCTCGTGCCTTCCTGGTTGCTTTCTTGACGCAGAGTCCAAGTCCTCTCGATCACGTTCGTTCCAAAAATCACGTTCCCGAAGGTTCCATTCCGTTTGGACTCCGTTTGATATTCTTTTTCTGCGAAACTCTGAAATAGGCAAAAAAAAACAGCAATTCTGGGCTGGGCCTCCGGTTAATAGGTTAGTCCCAAAAATAATATAAAAGTGTATAATAAAGCCCAATAATGTCCAAAATAGAATATAATATAGCATGGAACAATCAAAAATTATAGATACGTTGGAGACGTATCAAGCATCCCCAAGCTTAATTCCTGCTCGTCCTCGAGTAGGTAAATGATAAAAACAGAATTTTTGATGTGGAATGCTACTTAGCATAATCTCAATGTAATTCTTCTTATTGTGGCACGAATGTTCAGATTTAATATGATTCAAGATAAAAGTTTAATGTTGACATAAAAACAATAATACTTCAAGCATGCTAACCAAGCAATTATGTCTTATCAAAATAACATAGCCAAAGCAAGTTATCCCTACAAAATCATATAGTCTGGCTATGCTCCATCTTCCCCACACAAAATATTCATATCATGTACAACCCCGGTTTTAGCCAAGCAATTGGTTCATACTTTTTAACGCGCTTCAGCCTTTTCAACTCTTACGCAATACATGAGCGCAAGCCATGGATATAGCACTATGGTGGAATATGGTATAATGGTATAGGGGTTACGTGGGAAGACAAAAAAGGAGAAAGTCTCACATCAACGAGGCTAATCAACGGGCTATGGAGATGCCCATCAATTGATGTCAATGCAAGGAGTAGGGATTGCCATGCAACGGATGCACTAGAGCTATAAGTGTATGAAAGCTCAAACAAAAGAAACTAAGTGGGTGTGCATCCAACTTGCTTGCTCACGAAGACCTCGGGCATTTTGAGGAAGCCCATCATTGGAATATACAAGACAAGTTCTATAATGAAATTTCCCACTAGTATATGAAAGCGACAAAATGAGAGACTCTCTATCATGAAGATCACGGTGCTACTTTGAAGCACAAGTGTGGTAAAAGGATAGTAACATTGTCCCTTCTCTCTTTTTCTCTCATTTTTTTATTTGGGCCTTTTCTCCTTTTTTTATGGCCTCTTCTTTTTTTATTTAGTCCGGAGTCTCATCCCGACTTGTGGGGGAATCATAGTCTCCATCATCCTTTCCTCACTTGGGACAATGCTCTAATAATGATGATCATCACACTTTTATTTACTTACAACTCATGAATTACAACTCAATACTTAGAACAAAATATGACTCTATGTGAATGCCTCCGGCGGTGTACCGGGATATGCAATGAATCAAGAGCGACATGTATGAAAGAATTATGAATGGTGGCTTTGCCACAAATACAATGTCAACTACATGATCATGCAAGGCAATATGACAATGATGGAGCGTGTCATGATAAACGAAACGATGGAAAGTTGCATGGCAATATATCTCGGAATGGCTATGGAAATGCCATAATAGGTAGGTATGGTGGCTGTTTTGAGGAAGATATAAGGAGGTTTATGTGTGATAGAGCGTATCATATCACGGGGTTTGGATGCACCGGCGAAGTTTGCACCAACTCTCAAGGAGAGAAAGGGCAATGCACGGTACCGAAGAGGCTAGAAAATTGCGGAAAGGTAAGTGTGCGTATAATCCATGGACTCACATTAGTCATAAAGAACTCATATACTTATTGCAAAAATTTATTAGCCCTCGAAGCAAAGTACTACTACGCATGCTCCTAGGGGAAGGGTTGGTAGGAGTTAACCATCGCGCGATCCCGACCGCCACACAAAGGATGACAATCAATAAATACCTCATGCTCCGACTTCATTACATAACGGTTCACCATACGTGCATGCTACGGGAATCAAAAACTCCAACACAAGTATTTTTCAATTCCACAATTACTCAACTAGCACAACTATGATATTACCACCTTTATATCTCAAAACAATTATCTAGTATCAAATTTCTCATGATATTATAATTAAAGCAAATTGCCATGCTATTTTAAGACTCTCAAAATAATATAAGTGAAGCATGAGAGATCAATAGTTTCTCTAAAACAAGTCCACCACCGTGCTCTAAAAGATATAAGTGAAGCACTAGAGCAAAACTATATAACTCAAAAGATATAAGTGAAGCACATAGAGTATTCTAACAATTTCTGAATCATGTGTGTCTCTCTCAAAAGGTGTGTACAGCAAGGATGATTGTGGTAAACTAAAAAACAAATACTCAAATAATACAAGACGCTCCAAGCAAAACACATATCATGTGGTGAATAAAAATATAGCTCCAAGTAAAGTTACCGATGAAAGTAGACGAAAGAGGGGATGCCTTCCGGGGCATCCCCAAGCTTTGGCTTTTAGGTGTCCTTAGATTATCTTGGGGTGCCATGGGCATCCCCAAGCTTAGTCTCTTGCCACTCCTTGTTCCATAATCCATCAAATCTTTCACCCAAAACTTGAAAACTTCACAACACAAAACATAACAGAAAATCTCATGAGCTCCGTTAGCGAAAGAAAACAAAACACCACTTCAAGGTACTGTAATGAACTCATTCTTTATTTATATTGGTGTTAAACCTACTGTATTACAACTTCTCTATGGTTTATAAACTATTTTATTAGCCATAGATTCATCAAAATAAGCAAACAACACACGAAAAACAGAATCTGTCAAAAACAGAACAGTCTGTAGTAATCTGTAACTAACGCAAACTTCTGGAACTCCAAAAATTCAGAAAAAATAGGACGACCTAGAAAATTTGTTTATTGATCATCAGCAATTGGAATCAATATTTTATCACGTTCTGGTGATTTTTAACAATTATTTTCGTGAACAGAAAGTTTCTGGAATTTTCAGCAAGATCAAATAACTATCATCCAAGAAGATCCTATAGGTTAAACTTGGCACAAACACTAACTAAAACATAAAAACACATCTAACCAGAGGCTAGATCAAATATTTATTCCTAAACAGAAGCAAAAAGAAAAAAACTAAAAATAAAATTGGGTTGCCTCCCAACAAGCGCTATCGTTTAACGACCCTAGCTAGGCATAAAAGCAAGGATAGATCTAGGTATTGCCATAATAATGGGATAGATCATTAAAACTCATTTCATATTCTCTACGTTCAGCAGCGAGTTTTCTTTGAGGCAAGCAAAAGTAATCAAAAGGGCTAAATTTAATGGGACAAATGTCCCCAAGATCAACTTTAGGAGGTATAGGTTCCTCCTTCGGCCCTTCGTATTGCACAACCAATTCATCATTATAAGCATTCTTTTGACAGAACTTTGTGAGCCTATACTCGAGAGAATATCCTAGCTCATTATTTCGAATAGCAAAATCATTATTAAGTTCAGAAATTCTGTCAACTAGAACATTGGTAGGAACCTTTTTTCTAAGGTTCTCATTAAAAGCAACATAGTCTAGAGATTGAAAACGCATTATTTCCTCTTGATCAAATAGGATAGTTTCTATGGGAGGACGGCCAGCGTCCACCCTATAATGCGCAAAGATTTCTTTGGCCTCTTTTATTATAAATCTGAACTCATGAGCCAAAAAAATAGTAGCGGCACGCTTAACAGAAGAATGCTCAATATTAGAAAATTCTAGGAAAATCCTTTATATGCAAGGGTGCATGTGCATAAATTGCCTTTCAAGTTCAACTACAAGCATGGCAATAGCGTCCGCAAGACTACTAGTTCTATGAAGAATAGAACTGCCCATAGAAGGCAAAGCACCGGCACAAGTAAAGAAATCCTGAATAACCCCTTTTCCAATAATATTACCACTACCAATTCGGATTTTTTGTATGCAAGATAGGGGGTTCTTCAGCAGGAGCATCAGAATTTTCCATATTATTACTATTGTCCATATTGACAATAGTTTCCCCAATTTCAGACATGACGGCAGAAAGTGCGAGGAGCCAAAAGAAAGAGGGAGGCAAACGGAAAAGAGAGGGCGAATAAAACGGCAAGGGTGAAGTGGGGAAGAGGAAAACGAGAGGCAAATGGCAAATAATGTAATGCGGGAGATAAGGGTTTGTGATGGGTACTTGGTATGTTGACTTTTGCGTAGACTCCCCGACAACGGCGCCAGAAGTCCTTCTTGCTACCTCTTGAGCACTGCGTTGGTTTTCCCTTGAAGAGGAAAGGGTGATGCAGTAAAGCAGCGTAAGTATTTTCCTTAGTTTTTGAGAACCAAGGTATCAATCCAGTAGGAGTAAGAGTCCCTCGCACCTACACAAACAAATAAAATCCTCGCAACCAACGCAATAAAGGGGTTGTCAATCCCTTCACGGTCACTTACGAAAGTGAGATCTTATAGATATGATAAGATAATATTTTTGGTATTTTTATGATAAAGATGCAAAGTAAAATAAAAAGCAATAAAATAACTAAGTGTTGGAAGATTAATATGATGGAAAATAGACCCGGGGGCCATAGGTTTCACTAGTGGCTTCTCTCGAGAGCATAAGTATTATGGTGGGTAAACAAATTACTGTTGAGAAATTGACAAAATTGAGCATAGTTATGAGAATATCTAGGTATGATCATGTATATAGGCATCACGTCCGAGACAAGTAGACCGACTCCTGCCTGCATCTACTACTATTACTCCACACATCGACCGCTATCCAGCATGCATCTAGAGTATTAAGTTCAAAAGAACAGAGTAACTCTTTAAGTAAGATGACATGATGTAGAGGGATAAACTCATGCAATATGATATAAACCCCATCTTGTTATCCTCGATGGCAACAATACAATATGTGCCTTGCTGCCCCTACTGTCACTGGGAAAGGACACCGCAAGATTGAACCCAAAGCTAAGCACTTCTCCCATTGCAAGAAAGATCAATCTAGTAGGCCAAACCAAACTGATAATTCGAAGAGACTTGCAAAGATAACCAATCATACATAAAAGAATTCAGAGAAGATTCAAATATTGTTCATAGATAAACTTGATCATAAACCCACAATTCATCGGTCTCAACAAACACACCGCAAAAGAAGATTACATCGAATAGATCTCCATGAGAGAGGGGGAGGACATTGTATTGAGATCCAAAAAGAGAGAAGAAGCCATCTAGCTAATAACTATGGACCCGAAGGTCTGAGGTAAACTACTCACACATCATCGGAGAGGCTATGGTGTTGATGTAGAAGCCCTCCGTGATCAATGCCCCCACCGCCGCAACCTTCTGTACCTGTGAGATCCCATCTTGAGGCCTTTTCCGGCGCTCCGCCGGAGGGGGAATCGATCACGGAGGGCTTCTACATCAACACCATAGCCTCTCCGATGATGTGTGAGTAGTTTACCTCAGACCTTCGGGTCCATAGTTATTAGCTAGATGGCTTCTTCTCTCTCTTTGGATCTCAATATAAAGTTCACCTCGATTCTCTTGGAGATCTATTCGATGTAACTCTTTTTTGCGGTGTGTTTGTCGAGATCCGATGAATTGTGGGTTCATGATCAAGATTATCTATGAACAATATTTGAATCTCCTCTGAATTTTTTACGTATGATTTGATATCTTTGCAAGTCTCTTCGAATTATCAGTTTGGTTTGGCCTACTAGATTGATCTTTCTTACAATGGGAGAAGTGCTTAGCTTTGGGTTCAATCATGCGGTGCTCGATCCCAGTGACAGAAGGGGAAACGACACGTATTGTATTGTTGCCATCGAGGATAAAAAAATGGGGTTTATATCATATTGCTTGAGTTTATCCCTCTACATCATGTCATCTTGCCTAATGCGTTACTCTGTTCTTATGAACTTAATACTCTAGATGCATGCTGGATAGAGGTCGATGTGTGGAGTAATAGTACTAGATGCAGAACGTTTCGGTCTACTTGTCGTGGACATGATGCCTATATACATGATCATGCCTAGATATTCTGATAACTATGCACTTTTCTATCAATTGCTCGACAGTAATTTGTTCACCCACCGTAATACTTATGCTATCTTGAGAGAAGCCACTAGTGAAACCTATGGCCCCCGGGTCTATTCTCCATCATATAAGTTTCCAATCTATTTTACTTTGCAATCTTTACTTTCAATCTTTATCATAAAAATACCAAAAATATTTATCTTATCATCTCTATCAGATCTCACTTTTGCAAGTGGTCGTGAAGGGATTGACAACCCCTTTATCGCGTTGGTTGCAAGGTTCTTATTTTTTGTGTAGGTATGAGGCGACTTGCGTGTAGTCTCCTACTGGATTGATACCTTGGTTCTCAAAAACTGAGGAAAATACTTACGCTACTTTGCTGCATCACCCTTTCCTCTTCAAGGGAGAAACCAACGTAAGCTCAAGAGGTAGCAGGGTGATGTAGCGTCGTTTCGTTCTGCTACCGAAAATGTGAGTTTTCAAAAAGAAAATTGTGCTAAGAACATCATTTTGTTCACTGCCGAGCAGATGCTCCTTCGTGTTGATTTGAATTGCCCACGGAGTAATGCACAAAACGCCTTTTTTTCTTCGACAAAGGGTGAATTTCATTGACTCAAAATGAAGCATCAAGAAGATACAAAACACGATGAGCCCACACCTGGTCTACATAGCTAAGATGCACACAACCAACACCAACACACGCAAACACGTCGGCAACTAGCAAAGTCATAAGACCAAAGCTATGCGTAAGAGAGAAAAGAAAAAAGTCTCAAAGCAATCAAATCCACGATCGTCAAAACTACAACAATGACCATATCTGCACCAAATATGTCATGACACCACATGGACGACGAGGTCTTCAACAGCAACGCCTTCAAGAAGGGAGCGACGCTCAAGCAACGCCGACACCCGATGCAGCCACTAAGGCCACAATCTGGATTTTCACCCTGAAGAATCAGTCTGAAGCTTATCCGAGCAATGTCTTCAACAAGGTAACGATGTAAAAAAACATCGTCATTGCCAGGTATAACCAACTCCAGTTGAACCTAGGCTTTCACCCCTGAGCTCTCGACTGGGTGCTCGAGTAGCACCACCATCGAAGTCACACATGTATTGTCGCCACCACTTTTCCGTGATCCCAGCAGTTTTGCGATGTGTTGCCGCTGCACAACCTTCCCTCTGCATCAAAACGTCGTCCCTAGTTTTGCATCTCACCGCCGAATCTCGAGAGATGAACGCTCTATTAGACCTTCGGATGACCACCGCCTCGTGGAGCCGTAGGAGGTCGCTGCACCACAGTCTTCAGTCACCACAAAACGCTGGTTTAAAAAAAGAAAAGAGTAAACTTTATTTAAACAATATATATGTGACAGAGTGACATGCTGAATCACATTTTATTTAATATGCTACTCTCTCCGTCCCAAAATAAGTGTCTCAACTTTGTACTAACTCCGGTACAAATTTCTACTAAGCTCAAAACACTTATTTTGGGACCGAGGTAGTACTTTGAGTTACATTGATCTAAACCCTATTTTAGCATTAAGGTGTTTTTTTACACTTCAGGTGTTTACATTTGAGGTGTTTTTGGTCATTTCGAGGGGAAGGAAGTTTCGTACAGCTTTTGTTGTTTTTTGCAGAGGAGGAAATTTCCTAGCTATGGATCCAGTCGTTGCTTGAACTCGTCAGCCGCCTACCTTCTATCCACCGGGGCCGCCGCGCGAACCCGTCACCACACAGCAGCCATGGCCTCCCAGCCGCCGCCGCCGCCATCCGCTCCCACCGCGATAACCGCTCTCGGCGTCGATCTTCTCCGCGAGATCTTCCTCCGCCTGCCCTCCCTACCGAGCCTCGTCCGTGCCGCCTTCGCCTGCCGGACCTTCCTCCGCGCCGTCCGCTCGTCCCCGGCCTTCCGCCGCAGCTTCCGCGCGCTCCACGCGCCGCCGCTCCTCGTGCTCTTCCTCGACCCCAACTACGAGGTGGTCCCGGCCTCCCCCTGCCCTGGCGCCGCTCCGACCCGGACCTCGTCGCCGCCGATTTCTTCAACACCCGGGTCCCGCGCCACGGCGACCCCCACGCCCCCGGTTGGGAGATCAGTTCCAAGTCTCCTAGCGGCGACGGCTACTTGTGTCTCGTCAGCTGGAGCGCCGCCGCCGAGCGGAGCCGGGCTGCCGCCTACAACCCGCGGATCTCCACATCTATCGGCCCGGGTTATGCTACATCGACATCGACCTTGAGTTCTACACTATACCCTCCGCATATCGTCAGGGGCCGTCCCGTGTGGTGTGTATCCGTCACCACCGCCGATGGCGGGAGCGCGTCGCCGTCTTCTCATCGGACACCATGGAGTGGCGAATTCTCCCAACTAGTACGCTGCTGGGGCTGCGTGAATCTCTCTCGGCCGAGATTGGCACGATGATGCATGGGCTCATCTGGTGGCAAAACTGGATGTATGACCAAATTGTGGTGCTCGACACGTCCACTTTTCAGTTCTCTCTAATCGATGTGCCGAAGCAATTGGAGACGGAGTGGGATGAATCAACGTATAAGCTTGGAGAGACCAAGGATGAGAAGCTGTGCATCGTAGATATAAAGGACAACACACTTGTTTCTTGGTTCCTGGCATCCGATGATGACATTGCCTTCAGCAGGTGGATGATGTACAAGGAGTTCCCATTGAACCCAATTGTTAAGGAGTTCACCGGGTTCTTGATGGAGGAAGAGGGTTGTAATGCCAGGGTGGAGCTTGTGGAGGTCATCGATGGCTTTGTATACCTGTCTATTTTCTATGTCAAGGACACACAGTCTCGTGAGTTGTACCTATCATTATGCCTGGAAACATCAGAAATGAGCGAGCTCTTTCATGATGCATATCGTGATAATGTGGAGGTCCATCCTTATGTCATGGCATGGCCTCCCTCTTTGTTGCCAAGCAAGGTAAGCCCACGCTTATGTGTGAAGTATTCTTCTGTTTTTTTTGTACATTGTGTGCATTTAATTTACTTGAGCGTTGGGCATTGTTGCGAAAAGCTTCTGACCAGTTCTTAGCTTAGGTTTAGACACACTAACATGCCTGATTTGCATTAATCGTAGTTCGAGAATTCAATTGCAGATTGTTCATTAGTACGAGGATGCAATTTTATAAAATTTTAGCATGAGCTTTTGTGCCAGTTACATGATAGCACAAGCATATTTTATGGTGCTGCTGTACTGCATATGTTTAAGATTGGATTTTTTGTCCACTAAAAAGCCCTCTACACATACTTTTCTGGTGAACAATATCACATTTCACCTTCACTGCCTGTGTAAAAGCCTAACTAAATTGGTGCTGTAATCTTGGAAAATACAGTCTTGCACAATTTCTGTGGACAAATACTTGAATTCTTATGCATACTAAAGTCCCTCTTTGTCACAGGAGGATTCAGAAACTGAAGTTACTGGAGACAGGGTTGCAGATGATGGTCCCGTGGGCACAGAAGAAGCTTCCTCTATCCTTGTCACTGCACTGCACTCACTCAGCCAAGCTCTGATGGATGGCAGTGACAGTAACAAAGAATTACTGGTGGAGTTAGATGACTTCTTGCTTGACAGTACTAATGAAACAGCGGTGGAGTTAGCTGCCTTTTTGCGTCCTACTGAGGATGACAAGGACTCTCTTATGAGCAAAATCATTACTTTGGATGCACAATTAATGACCGCAAGAGACCGTATCTTGAGGATAAGTGTGTGACTCTGAGATGGACACACCAAGTACAGAAAGAGAAACCTGATGATGAATTGATGATAAGCTTACAGGGGGCAGATGTCAAGAGCTTGCTGCCACTTCTTTGCCAGTTGAAGTATTGTAAGTGATCATGTGTGTATGTGTTTAATCTGATGATACAAGCTTTTGTTGAAATGCCTTGGTGCTTCAGTTTTTTGGATGATGTGAAGAGAGTGTATGTGTGTGTATTGTATACTAGTTTCATATACTAGGTTTGATGATGTTTGCAACCACTCTCCATCAATATGACTAGTTTCTCGTACTCTGCTTCTTTTGGGTCCAAAGTCTTGAGGCTTGGCCAAGCTCTTGCTTCGGAATGTGCTTGTTCTTGAAAGATTGCATGTAGTGTTCGCGAAGGAAATCAAGCCTGAGCGAAAGAATATACTGGAGGCAGAGATGGGAAAATGGGGAGTGGCCAATTCAGAAAATATCTTCGTCTAGAGATATTCTCTAGTTAATTACAGCCGGAGCAGATTAGATTGACGTCTCTCTTTTTCCAGCCAAAAAAATTATGCTAACAATCAGTTGACAGATTGTCACCAATAAACTTTGCTGTACTAATATGAAAAAATAAGAGTTAGATGGGATAATTTACTCTAAGCCGTCCAAAATTTTAGTCAAAATTTGTTCATCCAATGGTTGTGCCACCACCATACCCTATCACTTATGCATTTATAGCCTTTTTTCTGTACTTAATGTCACTAAATTTCTTAACTTTTCTGTATAGATAACAACATGTCATACTTGATTGTCTTGCGTGCGTGCAATATGCATGTGTTTGGTTATACACTTTTCTCGAAAAGGGTGTATAATTTTAACATGATTTGTACTTGCTCATCAAACTCATAATTTTAACATGTATATATTACTATCTTTGTGCTCATCATTTCATCAATAATATTTGAGTAAGAAAACAAAAATATAAGAAAATTTGCTTTCCAAATGGGTAAAGATTCCAAATGTGTCCAGAACTGATTTCATTTTGATTTTTGAATTATGTTAGTCGAACGTGATTCACATGTACTCGATTATAGTCTCGCCAAAAGAACTTCTTCATCCTATTTGGTGGTGGCGAGAGGGCGATAACAAAGGCTACGACGCAGCAGCCCCAAAAACTGCACAATATCGATTAACTGCTGATCAAAGTTGAATAATATATAGCCGATCCAAAGACATCTTATATACTCTCAAAACAATATAGTGATAGATATTCATATAGAGAAGTCCCCACTGCCAGCCATTTTCATGGGAGCTGGAAATTCCTAAATATTGAGTGTGGAGGAGAGTGCTAAAGATGCAGATAGAAAATCCCCTATGGAACAGTTTACACGCTAGCCGGTGCAGTTTAGTCATTAGTCATTGCTACTTGGGCGATTTTGTTCATATAAGCATGAGATTGATTCCCATTAATGCAGGTTTGGAACCCCTAGAATGTTTCTCACCGTTCATAATGCGAAGAACAGAAGTCTTGTGTCAAATGAAGTACAGTAGTATGTACCTTTTGTAGTATATGTAGTCTCCATGACTTGAGAGAATGCCCTGACTGTTAAATTGTTGTGTTTAAAAAGGTGATCAAGACTCCCAAGTTATGAGCATCGTACTCTGTTTCCCTTTGGTCCGCTGGGCGCTGGCTGTAGTGACGGCAGGACGCGAGCTGAATATTGTATCGATAGTTTGCTAGCAGCAAGCACTGAAGCTGTCAGGCAGAGCATCTCTACTATGGCAAAGGGGAAAAAAACTGCAATAAAATGCTCACTCCCTCTGTTTCCAATAATAAGTTTATTTTTAGTTTTTTTGTATGTCAAACTATTTGATATTTAATCAAATTTATACAGCAATTTACCAAAATCTCTGACCGCGGTTAATTCTTGTGAAATCAGAAATTGTTTTCTTATACTTGCATAATGGGACAGAGGGAGTATCTCTAATTCCAAGATAAACATCAAGAGAAATTTCCTTCAAAACATCATTGGATGATAACACTATGTCAAAACAACACACCCTCTCTTCCGTCTCCAGCTAGTCTAACAACAAACACATAAATAAAATACATAGTTTCCTCTCTCCTGAAAGATGGTATAGACCTTTCTGAGTTCCTTCCTCCAAACATCAATGGCAACTTCCTTGCCTTGAACGGATGAACATACCCGCACTTTTTTGTTCCCTTTTCATAGAATGGTAAGGACCCCGTCCAACCCCTTCCTCCAAAGTTTAGCAAAGGCCAACGCCCTACCATCACGCATGTATCTTTGTGCTACCTTCAGAGATGGAATAAATGAGTTATTCCCCACCACTGGATCTATGATCATACGCTCAAGAGAGGTTGTGCTCCGAAGAAGATGGTGTGCTAGCTCAAGCTGACAATTCAAACCGTAAAACCCCGTCATTCGGATGGTCTTGAGATGATTGTGCGGAGGCAGCGGGGAGGGTTCCGCACTCGGTTCCCAGATGTGGGTTGCTGAGGCAAAACAGCACATCTGCATAAAAATGTGTCAAATAAATTACTGTAGATTTTTAATTTTTGTTTAGAACAAACAAATTGTGTTACTGCCGTTCTATTTTACTTGACGTCTTCGACTATTCAGTCTTTAGGACGCTCCTTTCACTGTTAGTTTTCCACCACTTCACAGTAGGTAGTTTTTAATCTTAGTAGCGGTCAAACTTTAGAATTTCTGACTACACACTAAGAAGTCTAAGTAAACCTTTGTTATCTCGACTAAATTAGCCCAAGATCAAATACTTACATGAATTACCAAGTCTTCCAAAAGAGGGGCCTACTCCAAAAGGTAAGCCAGGCGAAGAACTCCACCAGGAGCTTCTGGCCACCCACCAATATTGATCTCTAAGGTCAAATGTCTCAGGTTGGTGAGCCTGCTAGGGTTTTTGACAAACCCCTGAACCTGCAAGACAACAAACATGGCAAATGTGAAACAAGCAATGACCTCTTCATAGCATGAAGAACTGAAGCAAAATCATGAGGGCACGTTCTTCCAGTGTTCAATGAACAAACCTTGGTGTTCATCTGAAAATATATGGAGAGAGACTGGACGTGCGAAAGGGCATTGACTACATCATTGCAGACGTAATTGAAACAGTCCGAGGCCGAGAACAGCTGATCGTTGCCTCAGAAATCTTCAGAGGTCCATGAAGCATGATAGGTACCATCAGATCAGCGAAGACAAGTGTGGTGAGGTTTGGAGCACGTATATCCAACTTCTGCAGGCTACAGATCTTCACGCACAGATATTGCAACCGGCTTAGTTCCTGCCCTATGCTTAGCCCAACCATCCTGCATTTGGTGATGCTTAGCCACTCAAGAACAGCACATTCAGGAAACAAACACTGGAGTTCTCCTGTAATGGTCACCATATGCAGAGAGAGCTTCTTAAGGTTTGAAAATCCGTGGAGATCGGCAGGCGGTGTTAAATAGACAAATCCTAGACAGAGAGACCTGACACAAGAGCCACTGGAGCCACTGAAAAGATGCAGTGGGAAACTGTACATATCATCTCTCTTGTTACTGCCTTTCAGTCCTGGAGACAGATCCATGACAACATGCTTCGTTTTCGATGTGGCAGAAAATTTGATCCATCTATCAATGTGAGATGTGTGCCTTTTGCGAAGCGCAAACTTAACCACAAACTTGTTCAGGTTAGTGGACCTTAACTGCCGGAGGATGCTATTGATACCCCTAATAAACCGTGTCCGTAAGGGTGGTTTTCGACAGCCTACCACGGCATTGCTTCCGCGCATCGTGGCTCTGGTGAATACTAACTTTGGGTAGCATTTCCAGAGGCGCCTCCACCTCCTAGATAGTATGCTCATCCGCACAGCCTCTTTCAATGTCAATCTCGACAGTATGATACGCAGAACATCCTGCAGGCGGAACAAAGACAACTCAGTGAATCACTGGATATCCTCAGCATGTTCCAGCCACAAAGAATATGCATGTATTTTGTCTCAGTTCCCCTCACAAAGGAAGAAGAGAATGAATGTGCTGCTACCAATAACAAGGTTCAAGTCATGAATTTACTTACGTGGGGTAAATGGTGAAGCTGAAGACCCTTGAATTTTGTCATCTTACAAGTGTTCTTCACACAGTCTTTAGTCTTTGGTCCCTTCCGAGGCGCTCTTTTTGACAAACAGATTCCTGTAAATATAAAACATTTATCGTATCTTTTAACTGACAATGGAAAATACAGGGGTAATTATCTGGACAATTAATTGTACTATGAACTTCAATTTTACCTAGATTTTTGTGCAAAGTGTATTCTTAATTATGAAGTTATCACTTTTTACAAGAAAAAAAGTACTGCACATGTTAATCTGACCTAGATATCATCTTTGTATTTCCCAGCTATTTTCATCACATTATTCCTGCCCAGGAGCGGTAAAGTTTAGCTCTCAATAACAAAGAAATGACTTGCTGGCAAGTGTGGCAGCTAGTGGTTGCATTGCTCTCCTTAACCGCTATATTTATTTGACCTATTACTACTGCTGGAGCAACCACGTAGATACAACAATATTATGTGTATGCTAGTATGAATGCAATATTTGTAGGAGGACATAGAACGCAATGATAAAGGAAGAAACTTTAATCTGAGAATGAATCATGCTGTATTAACAGAAATTGGCAAGATAGACAAAAAATGCAGAGGAATTCAGTATTCAGTTCCTATTTGTATTTGATTCTAAGTAGTCAGACTTTGTAAATCCCAAATTATGGTCACATAGGAGTAGTTACACTTACACTACATACCAATGGATTTATTTATGTATTATTAAGATTGGTTTTCCAGTTGTCGGGGGAAATAGAAAGATAATAGCAGGAGCCAACTATGAATTTTGTAGTGAGCAAAGTGCACAATAGGTCCTTGAACTATTTCAAGGTGTCACGTAGGACCTCAAACTATGAAAGTCCTCGTCCAGGTCCTCGAAGTACAACAAGTGTGTCATGTTAGGCAAAATATAGGACCTCGGACTACTTTAGTGTTGAACTGATTTTGGATTTGGATGGCACACTTATTGCACTTTGAGGCCTGGATGATGGTTTTATAGTCACAGGACCTACTTGGACGGCATCGAAGAAAACGGATCTGATGATGGCGAGAGGGTTGTGTGCAAACCTTACCTGGGTGCCTTGTCAAGCCCTCCCTATGATGCTCCCTATGTGCAGCGAGAAGATCTGTTTTGGCCGACGGGGAAGACGCCGGTGGAGCCGAGCCGAGGTCGACCGCTCGCGGAGGCTCAGCCCACCTAATTTTACATCAATCCAATTCTAGATCGATCGTGATGAATGTTGTCACGGAGAGATTTGCTTTGCTAGGAATCCGGTGGCCACTTGGATCGGAAAGGAAACCGAATTCGAATTGTTTCGAACGGAAGCCATCCTTGATCTTTAACTTCCACCCCAAACCAAATCAGCGATCTCTTCCTACCCAGTGGCCGGGATCGACCGATATGGCCTATCCACGCAAGAAGAAATCGCCGCCGTCGTCGGGGCGCCGATCGGACCGCATCAGCGGCCTCACCGACGACGTGCTGGGCCACATCCTCTCCTTCCTCCCCACCAAGGAGGCGGCCCGCGCGGCGGTGCTGTCCCGCCGGTGGCGCCACGTTTTCGGCAGCGTCCACACCATCTCGTTCGAGGAGACAGAGGGCGAGAGGGAACAAGACTGGTTCACCTACTACGTGCAGGCGCCGGAGAGGAAGAGCTGCAGCGACGTGCTCCTGGACGGCCTCGGCGCGCGCGGCGCTCCTCTGCCGCCGCCGATGCCCCGGCCACGCCGTGCCGCTGCGCAGCCTCCGCTTCGCCTTGGACCACTGGCATCGGTGGGACAAGGTCGCCGTCGACCAGTGGCTCGCCTACGTGATGATGCCGCCGCTTAGGAACCACCCGGGGCTCCACCTCGACCTGCGCTTCCACATCCGCTCTATTTGCACTGGCAGCTACCTACAATGAGGCCGGCAGGTACTCCGACGAGGAGGAGGAGGAGGAGAAGAGGAATGGCTCCTGGTACTATATCCTCCCACGTAGGCTCTTGTCCTACGCCGCCATCCGGACCCTGTGCCTCAGCTACTGCCGGCTCAAGCTACCGGAGGTGGTTCGTATCGACCTGCCACTCCTTGAGACATTGCGCCTGACGGGCCTCCGTGACTCCGGCAGAAGCATCCAGCGGCTGATCTCGAGCTGCCCCCGCCTCGCCGACGTGACGCTTGAAGCCCTGTGCAAGCTCAAAAGGGTCTCCCTGCTCGACAAACCCTCCGAAGGGTGGCCCTCCGGTGCTGCCACAACCTGAGGTCCGTTCACATGGACGCGTCGGCGGGGCTGGGATCCCTGGATGGAATACATAGGCCAAGCACCCGCGGAGTCCCTCCTGACCCTGCACGGCTCACCGACGATCATCCATTCGTGCACCATCGAGTTGTGCAGACCCGTCGATGACCCTGCGGAGTTCACCGGGTTCACGCGGTTCCTTGAGGAAATCTTTGACACCAAGCACCTGCATCTGCACAACCAGAGCCTACGGAACGGGTTCTTCGCCACCGGGTTCCCGTTGTTCTCCTGCCTAACATGGCTCACGCTGCAAGCTTGCATCCGCAGCCGACGGTGCGTCTTTGCGGTTGGCGGGATCCTGGAGCAGACCCCGAGCCTAGAGGTCCTGTCTCTGGTCATGAACGAATCGCGAGAGTCGACGGAGACACAGAGGCACTGTTCGAGCCGAATGCGGAAGGTTCCGAACGAGATCACGATCCCTCGTAAATTGAGCTTCTCCATCCCGTGTATGCGGCATCGACTGAGGGAGATTAGAATGGAAGATTACGATGGCAGCAGGCCACATAGGAAGCTCGCCAAGTGCTTGCTTCGCAACGCGCTGGTTCTTGAGAAGTTGCACGTCGTGTTTGCAGTGGGGGTGAGACTTGAGTCTGAAGAGAAACTGAAGGTTCAGATGGGAAGATGGGAGGCGAAGCGACCAATCCAGAAAAGATTTTCATTTAACTATAACTACTATAGTTAGTACATCTGTTATAACTACTATAGTCAGTACATCATTGCATCAATGCGATACACACAACCATTTTTTATTAAGATTGATGCAAATCATCAACAAGAGGAACTTTAAAGCGCAACTGCTCTTTACGTAAATTTCCTAAACTAATCTATCCTGCCCCCTTGAATTCAACTGGGTGGTTTTTTTGTTGGTTTGGTTAGTACTATGTCATACTAGTTTGCTTGAAAACTGCTTGGTTTAAGTGTCGAACTATGTTGAAAGCTGCTTGATTTGGTTTAAACCTGTGTTTATATGTTGTCTATTTGTGTATCTTTGCTTTTTTTCGCATGCCTAGTGTGTTGTTAACCTCACCACCTCGACGAGGAGGTTACTAGACAAGTAGACAACATGCGTTGAATCTAACCAAACGACATGGCATGTGTTTCTATCAAAACAAGCGGGCAACCAAATAACCTGCCTTTCGTTTCGCCCCACGCAGGCGAGAGGGTATGCAGGCAACTAAACCGCATGCAGATGTTGGGTTTTTGCCTGTTTTCGCTCAGCCAAGCTCAACTGAGACACAGATGCAATGCATGCAAGAGTAGATACGGCAAGTCGGCAACCAAACACGCCCTCTGCGAGTTCATGCTAACAACCTGTTGTCTTAGGTTCAAAGTAAAGTATCTGGAAAGATGACCTCGTCTACCAAAAATGCTACACCTGCTCTTTACATAAATTTCCTAAACTAATCTCTCCAGGCCCCTTGAATTTAACTGGGTGGGGCCCCTTCAATGATTTCATCCAACCAAAATGCCCCATAAGCCCTTACGTTAACCACATAGTATTCCTTACGTAGGTGTAGAATTAAACCCTGTCTACTACTCCATCCACTCCATCGACGCCGTGTGCTACGATAGGTTGGCATGGCGGAACAGACTGCACAATCATTAGCGGTGCAAGAAGAGCGGTGGATCGACAGAGTTCTTGGATCCTCATCTGTACGGACTATGGAGAATGGAGTTGATGGTGTAGCCAATGCTCGAGGCTCATGCAGTGGGGGCGGCAATTAATTTAACCATGAAACAGGTTCCACGCTCAAGGTGATCTTACGCATCATCAAAGCTCGAAAAGGTACCCCTTCTTGACAAACCCATCAACTCTGCTCTATTGCCGCATCGTGAAGTATATATCACATCGACACCTCGAGTGGTTGAGATCCCTAGAATACACAATTTAAGAACCCGTGGAGTCCCTCCTGTCTTTACACAGCTCAACGGTTGTTATAACTTTGTGCACCATTGAGCTCTATGAGGCTCTCAACAAGGAGGGGTTAGAGAGAAGATTGTTTGCCAGGGGAATCCCTCTATTCTCCAGCCTGCCGTGGCATATGATGCAAGGCTATGCCACTAATGTCATGGTGGGTAGGATCTTCAAGCGATTTTCGAGCCTAGAGGTTTTGTCACTGATCATGAAGGAGTTGCAAGAGTAAGAATCAACAAGGGGTCACAATATGTACACGAGATACCATGGTTACAAACGAGATCACGGTCAATTACAACCCGAGCTTCTCCATCCAGTGCTTGCAACATTGAGTTAGGGGGATCAACATGGAAAATTATGACTATAGTGGGCGAAAAAAGATGATGAGCAAACTCTTGCTTTGCAATGCACTAGTTCGTGCGAGGTTGCACAACATAAATGTTCACAAAGGAGAGGTTGAGGTGTAGACAGAAGTGAAAACTGAGGTACAAATGGTGAGATAGGGAACCTTGGCGTTGTTGTAGGGTTGTTTCTCTCCTAGAATCCAAAGATGACTTATGGCAAGACCCTGATGAAGCGTCTGCGCTCTAGTTTCCCCAAAGTGATGATAGTGTAATCTCACAAGGAATTGAAGGGTGAGCAGGGTGTGAGCACGATGGTGTGGTTGAAGTTTTTCTAGGTGCAGATAGTATGCTACACTGTGACGCCCCCGATTTGACCATACACTAATCATGCACGCAAATGTGTACGATCAAGATCAGGGACTCACGGAAAGATATCACAACACAACTCTAAAACATAAATAAGCCATACAAGCATCATAATACAAGCCAGGGGCCTCGAGGGCTCGAATACAAGTGCTCGATCATAGACGAGTCAGCGGAAGCAACAATATCTGAGTACAGACATAAGTTAAACAAGTTTGCCTTAAGAAGGCTAGCACAAAAGTAGCAACGATCGAAAAGGCAAAGCCTCCTGCCTGGGACCTCCTAACTACTCCTCGAAGACGAACTCCATGTAGCAGCATCCTCGGGATCTCTAGCTTCTGGACTCCAGCATCTGGTTGCGACAAACAGGTACGGGAAGGGGAAAAGAGGGAGAAAAGCAACCGTGAGTACTCATCCAAAGTACTCGCAAGCAAGGAGCTACACTACATATGCATGGATATATGTGTAAAGGGGCATATCAATGGACTGAACTGCAGAATGCCAGAATAAGAGGGGGATAGCTAATCCTGTAGAAGACTACGCTTCTGGCAGCCTCCATCTTACAGCGTGTAGAAGATAGTAGATTGAAGTCCTCCAAGTAGCATCGCATAGCATAATCCTACCCGGCGATCCCCTCCTCGTCGCCCTGTTAGAGAGCGATCACCAGGTTGTATCTGGCACTTGGAAGGGTGTGTTTTATTAAGTATCCGGTTCTAGTTGTCATAAGGTCAAGGTACAACTCCGGGTCGTCCTTTTACCGAGGGACACGGCTATTCGAATAGATAAACTTCCCTACAGGGGTGCACCACATAACCCAACACGCTCGATCCCATTTGGCCGGACACACTTTTCTGGGTCATGCCCGGCCTCGTAAGATCAACACGTCGCAGCCCCACCTAGGCTCAACAGAGAGGTCAGCACGCCGGTCTAACCCTATGCGCGCAGGGGTCTGGGCCCATCGCCCTATGCACACCTGCACGTTGCGTACGCGGCCGGAAGCAGACCTAGCCCCCTTAATACAAGCGCGAGCTTACGGTCCAATGCGGCGCGCGCCACTCAGTTGCTGACGTCAAAAGAGCTTCGGCTGATACCACGACGTCGGGATACCCATAACTACTCCCACGTAGATGGTTAGTGCGTATAGACCAAATGGCCAGACTCAGATCAAATACCAAGATCTTGTTAAGCGTGTTAAGTAACCGCGAACGCCGACCAGGGCCAGGCCCACCTCTCTCCTAGGCGGTCTCAACCTGCCCTGTCGCTCCGCCATAAAGTAACAGTCGGGGGCCGTCAGGAACCCAGGCCCACCTCTACCGGGGTGGAGCCACCTGTCCTTTCAGCCCCCTCATCAGAATCACTTGCGGGTACTCCTCGAGCCGACCCGACTTTAGTCACCACATGTGTCATGTATATAATGTATATAGTATATACCCGTGATCACCTCCCGAAGTGATCACGGCCCAGTAGCATAGCATGGCAGACGGACAAGAGTGTAGAGCCACTGATGGAACACTAGCATCCTATACTAAGCATGTAGGATTGCAGGTAAAGGTATCAACAGTAGTAGTAAGGATAGGCTATGCATCAGGATAGGATATCGGAAAGCAGTAACATGCTACACTACTCTAATGCAAGCAGTATAGAGAAGAATAGGCGATATCTGGTGATCAAGGGGGGGGCTTGCCTGGTTGCTCTGGCAAGTAGGAGGGGTCGTCGGTGACGTAGTCGACCACAGGGGCATCAGCATCGTCACGGGGTCTACCGAAGAGAAGAGGGGGGGAGAAACAGTAAATACATAACAAGCAAGTGCATAACAGGACAACAGGCAGAGCTAGACGTGTTCTAACGCGGTATGAGGTGATACTGGTGAAGGGGGGAGACATCCGGGAAAGTATCCCCGGTGTTTCACGTTTTCGGACAGATGAACCGGAGGTGAAATGTTGCAGGTTCACTATGCTAGGGACGCGTGGCGGACGAACGGACTGTGTATTCGGATTCGGCTCGTCGTTCTGAGCAACTTTCATGTAGAAAGTATTTTCATCTGAGCTACGGTTTAAAAGATATGATTTTCTAAAGATTTACTAATTTTCTGAATTTTAATTAATTATTTAATTCAACATTATCCAAAACAGTGTTGCGATGACATCAGCATGACATCATGCTGACGTCAGGAGTCATCTGACACGTGGGTCCCACATGTCATAGACTGATTAGGGTAATTAGGGCTAACTAATTAATTAACTATTAATTAAACTAATTAATTAAATTAGATTAATCTAAACAGGGTTAATTAACTTAATTAATTAACTAATTAATTATTTATTTTTATTTTTATTTTTATTTTCTTTATTTATTTATTCATTAATTTTTATTAATTAATTTATTATTTTTATTCTCATTATTATTTTAAATTCTTTTTAAATTCTTTTTTTACTAAACGTTTTAGGGGCGAGGCCCCACTCGTCATAGGCCCAGTGGCTTAGCGGGCGCACGGGTGCGGGCGTGTGTGCACCCGAAGAGGGGCGAACCCGGGCATGGGGGAGGCCATGGCCTCGACGAGGCAGCAGAGGCACCGGCGCGGCGCGGCCTAGGGCCTGGCGCGTGGCCAGGGGGCGCGGCCGGCCGCGGGAGCTGCGGCAGGTGAGCAGGGCGCGTGGCCGGCGAGGGCGTTCGCCGGCGGCGGGCGCGGGTTTCGGTCGCAGCGGGCGGCGCCGGCAACGGCAGACGCGAGTGGGGGGGAGGCGCTTGCGGGCGCGCGCGGGGAAGGCCGGAGTGACCGGGAGCGCGGCCGGAGTGACCGGGAGCGCGGCCGGAGCAGATGGTGGGGAGCTGTGCGCGCGACGAGGCGGGCTCGGTCGGAGCGTGGGGCGGCAGCAGGCCAAGGCACGCGGGACGCGCGGGCGAGGTGCGGGCGTGAGGGACAGAGGGGAGAGGAGCGGACGGGGGTGCTCACAGGGAGCTGCAGGGGGGCGGCAGTGGGCTCGAGGCGGAGGACGGGGACGCGCGCCGGTGGGGAGGAGGCGGCGACGGACGTAGGCGACGGCGGCCGGCGAGGTCCAGCGGTGGTCGGCGACAGGGGGGGTCCGGGCGATCCGGCGGCAGCGGCGTCAGGGGCGCGGAGCGGCACGTGATCTGGCTCCTCTTCCCCGATCCAGATGGGGGAAGGGGAGAGAGGCGTGGGAGAGATCGAGAGGAGTGGGGGAGATCGTGCAGGGGAGTGGGGGTTGTGGGGTGGACGAGGGGATAGGGCTAGGGTTCGGTGCGGGGTGGGCCGGCTGGGCCGGCCTGGTCGGCTGAGCCGACTGGGCCAAGAGGCCCAGTGGGGGAGGGGGCCTTTTGTTTTTTTGTTTTTTTGTTTTTATATTTCTTTTCTGTTTTCTTTTCTTTATCTATTTTCTTTTATTTTAGTTTTGTAAAATTTATCACCGGCACCTAACTTAGTATTTGTAAATATACTACTGCCACAATCACTTTGGCACCTAGCTAAATTGTTTAGTATTTTGTAAAATATAATAGGGGTATAATTAATTGTTTATGCTGTTGTTTTAATCACTTTGGGGTATTTAATTATTTCTCCACCAATAATATCCATGATTTATTTGTCACATTGAGAACATTTTAGTTTTGACTTTTGAAAACTTTAGTTGTTTGACTTGAATTTGAATTTGAATTTTGAATCGGTTTTTTGAACTAACCCGAGGTTAACTAAAGTGATCATGGTGACATGGCATCGTTAGCAGTGTTTTACTGTAGCTTGATTATCCGGGCGTCACAATTCTCCTCCACTACAAGAAATCTCGTCCCGAGATTTAAGAGGGGAGTAAGGGGGAAAGGTTTGGTAACGAATCTAGCGGGTCTTCTCATCCTGGCTTGCTCTTCTCGAAGAGGCTGGTCCAATACATTGATGTCTTCATTCTGCTGTTTCAGGTCATCATGATAAAGTTGTCGTCCTTTCTTCGGGAACTCCATCGTACTTACGACAGAGTAAGTGGGTATTCTGGAAGAACGGACTACTGCAGGGTTTACTATCTGGTCAATATCATCGGGGAAGGTGGCGGAAAGTATCTCTCGAACTAAACCTTAAGAAAAGCCGAGAGCAAGTAAGAAAGTACCATGAGAAGTTTCAACGGGTAGGCAATCGTTCGAAGCCTGAAACAAAGTGTGAAAGGGGTTCAAAGCAATCGGAATAAGTAGTATGTCTGATGCCAGTATAGATCAGTAGGACGATGGTCCGTGTATTACATACGAGGCCACGCGCGATGAATAAATTTGGGAACAGGGGATGCACAGGAGAGTCAGGTTTCGATCCTGTGGAACTGTGGGTTATGGGCCCACCATGTGGGTTAAAATAGGAAGGGCGGTGATATCTTGCACGATCATGATAGCAAGGCATGGTAGAGGGTAGCCTGTCAGTTATCTGTCAGCAACATCGTCGGTACCAAGGGCGAGGGACGAAGAGAACCATTTTCCTGCTCGTTGAAATGAGGCGGACCATTAGGCAAAGTTCTCGTCCATCGGTGGTTGCCGAAATGTCACCAACAATAATAACAGGGTCTTACTGACAGAGTTGTACACCGAGGTGTTTACATAAGCAGGAGAATATTACTGCTTAGATCATATAGATCACCAGAAAGGTTAAACCAAACAATGGAAAGGAAAATATGATTATCAGATTAAACAGAAGAATGGAAAGGAAAATGTGTTTAAACACATATTTCAAGGGTATATCCTTCCCAAGGACAAGCAGAGCATGATATCCATGACATGATATAATGTAGAAAACTCTTTAGGTACGGGAGAGAATTTTCATGACATTACCCATACAACGGTGTTTGGATAATTGAGCAGGAAACAATTAGCTTTGGGCTTCAAATGTTCCTGTTGAAATTCAGAGTAACATAGACATGCTTCGAGATAGCATTGACATGGTCAATAGGTAAGATCAGGCTATGGATACACAAAGGATCCATCAGGAACAACTTATAGAGTAGGTCTTACATTTTCCTCATGGAAGAATAGTTAACCTTGCTAAAAAAAGGAATTTACAACAAAAGGTCCTCCAGCCAGGTGTGTTAGGCATGACATCACCTTACCGGGTCATAAATAGGCCAATGTTATAACTCTTGGAAATATGTTCCAACCATCATATCTGACCGAGATTCAGATTTGATTGATGTCAGGATAACTCAGACTCAGGATCCCTGAGAAGAAAAGGTGCAACACAAATTGTCGAAACGACATCGAAGATTCTCGGGAGATGAACTATGGAAGCGAGTTCCGAACAAGGGTTCATAATTAAATCAAGGAGAGGTGAGGAGGTGACTGATTGACGCAGCGACAATCCATTGAGATTTCCAAAAGATGGATTTCCACAACTATGTGAACAAGGAAATAACATTAGCTAGATCGAATGACTTAATGATGTATGCTCGAGGAAAACATACACAGTTAAACATTGGTTGAAATGTGCACCCAAAATATGGGCTAGGTAGCACGATCAATGTTCGAATGATGATTGATTAATCCATAGACGTAGAATGCAACTATGGACCAATAGCTTCAAAGCAATAGGGTTGCTGGAAGTTTAGAAGTTATACATCACAGACCATTTGTCGGTATTTCGTTTAGAAACAACACGGGGACCAAGGAATGAACGGATATGGCAAAAGGTATCACCTGCATCAAGAATTCTTAAGAGGTGGTGAAATTCTTACGACATACCTGACATAAAAGATGGTAATACTCCAAGGTAGAACATATCATAAGTTAGATAGCAAGGAAATCAAGGTACAACACAAAACACGAACAAGTTTGTGTTGAATGGAAGGCAATAAAATGGTCGATGATAAAACAAATCATCGAGGGCAAGGATGGTATTTCTCATCCAGAATTCGATAGATATCTTGGAAGAGCTCAGAATGTTGATGATGTTCATGACACATTTTTAGCGAGAATTTATGAAGAGTTAATCGATCGGCGATGACATCAAGTCAAGGGAATGATGAAGCGAAAAGTTATTGGAACCAGGGGTACGACACAAACTTGAAATCAAGCTTGTTGTTCAAGGCGAACTAATATGATGAGGAAGATCGATGTAAGCTTAGCTCATCGTCAAAAATTGTGCTTCGAGAAGAAGGACCATGTAGCACAGTTATAATTTTGCACGATAATGATATAGCCGATAAGGCTAGGAATGACTTAATGATTATTAAACTCGTAAGCAACGAAAATTACCTAGAGTTATTGAATCGGAGTGCGGACTTGATTCACTATTCGGTGTTCTCGGTTGACAAACAACCCCGAGCCCATGAAGTGACAAAGACAAGGTAAGGTAGTACTTCATCAAAGTTTATAAGATGTAGTGCAATGGTAAGATATCCCCGAGATATCAGGGGTAATACTCAAAGGTAGATCATAATAGAGGCTGGGCAGGCGTATTGACCTGCAGAAGACAAGTGATTTAACTTGACCAAGAAATGGTATTTAAAGGAGAACATGGTCGGAACCACGATTGCAAAAGGTCAGATCCCAGATATAAGATGAACTTATACCAAGGGAATAATTAATTTAAGAGAAGCTTTTAATGATAAGATCTACATCGTGTCCACGGGCATGAACACAAAGGTTCAAGGTCGACTCCCACTTCTCCAATGCATAACCTTTCATTCACTTCTCATTTTTCAAAGAAGTTGTAGTGTTGAAATTTTAACTGGCAAAATACTAGGAGAGTTTGACTCGTGAAAACTTCTGAGTTCACACATATTAAGGAAGGCATAGGTTCAACCCATCAGGGCATCTTAGGAACATATACCACAAACTTCGGAGTAAATAATACAAGCTCGAAAGTAGAGCATGGTTCACAAAGCAGAGGATACAATTTACCAAAGGCATCATGTATCCAAGGAAAAGCTCACAAGCTTATTTAATAGGAAGGACACTGTCGGATAAAATCCAACAAAGGAACCGATGGTCCACAAGGGATCTGATGTGAGCATCGGTACTCAACTAGAGGAAGAAGAATGCAAGGAGATCTGATTATAGAAACAACTGACTAACTCAAAGTTCAAATGCAAAAAGAATTATGATTTCCAAATCAGGGGGTCAGAAGCAACGCTCTGATCAAGGATGGATAAGTTGAGTAGGCTTAGGGGTACAATCGATGGCAATTTGATAGGTCGAGATCCAGCTCACGTTTAAAATGACATCTGAGCCAGAAGGATGAATTCTAGGATATGATTGAGGATTGCGAGCATTCGCAACAAATTGAATCAACGGACTCAAAATGATAATGACAAAAGATGCCAATAAGATTATAGACTTATGGGATTAACCATAATGCTAGTAAGCAAGAATTTCAAGAGCAACAGGCTCCTGAGGATTTTCGCAAGATCGAATAGTATTTTGAAGACTATTGTGGAATACTTGAATCAACTGGGGATGACCGGATACTCGGTAAGTGCGAGAATTATCCGTAGGGGTATTCAGGTGACAAAGAACAGCAAGGCAGTAAGATCAAAGGATTCTCGGAACAACAGAGAGAATTTCGGGGTATCTTGTAATAACAAGATCAACTGGGAAACATTGTATGAATGGCGAGTATACGTGGTTATCCATAGGAGTTTATCGATGAAAGAGAATTGCAAAAGCAATGAACACAAGTTCTCGGGTTATCAGCGGAGAGTATCTTCAGGGTCTTCACGTGCAGCAGACGATCATCAGTAATAAAGGGCTCTCCGGGTGAAAGTGATAACGAGATCCTAATGTTAGATTTAGTAAAATTCACTTAACCCGAATAGAAGAGAGATCAGAGTCCGAGAGTATAGACAAGGAGTAAAAGATCCTAATACCACCCAATGGCGACGTGGGCCCGTAAGACACACAGCCATGTTAGTAAAAGTTTTTGCAATGTCTAGACTCGACTTCGGCCAAGGAGTTGGAAAGGGGGATTCCTACAGGCAGTCGGCTCTGATACCAACTTGTGACGCCCCCGATTTGACCGTACACTAATCATGCACGCAAATGTGTACGATCAAGATCAGGGACTCACGGAAAGATATCACAACACAACTCTAAAACATAAATAAGCCATACAAGCATCATAATACAAGCCAGGGGCCTCGAGGGCTCGAATACAAGTGCTCGATCATAGACGAGTCAGCGGAAGCAACAATATCTGAGTACAGACATAAGTTAAACAAGTTTGCCTTAAGAAGGCTAGCACAAAAGTAGCAACGATCGAAAAGGCAAAGCCTCCTGCCTGGGACCTCCTAACTACTCCTCGAAGACGAACTCCATGTAGCAGCATCCTCGGGATCTCTAGCTTCTGGACTCCAGCATCTGGTTGCGACAAACAGGTACGGGAAGGGGAAAAGAGGGAGAAAAGCAACCGTGAGTACTCATCCAAAGTACTCGCAAGCAAGGAGCTACACTACATATGCATGGATATATGTGTAAAGGGGCATATCAATGGACTGAACTGCAGAATGCCAGAATAAGAGGGGGATAGCTAATCCTGTAGAAGACTACGCTTCTGGCAGCCTCCATCTTACAGCGTGTAGAAGAGAGTAGATTGAAGTCCTCCAAGTAGCATCGCATAGCATAATCCTACCCGGCGATCCCCTCCTCGTCGCCCTGTTAGAGAGCGATCACCGGGTTGTATCTGGCACTTGGAAGGGTGTGTTTTATTAAGTATCCGGTTCTAGTTGTCATAAGGTCAAGGTACAACTCCGGGTCGTCCTTTTACCGAGGGACACGGCTATTCGAATAGATAAACTTCCCTGCAGGGGTGCACCACATAACCCAACACGCTCGATCCCATTTGGCCGGACACACTTTTCTGGGTCATGCCCGGCCTCGTAAGATCAACACGTCGCAGCCCCACCTAGGCTCAACAGAGAGGTCAGCACGCCGGTCTAACCCTATGCGCGCAGGGGTCTGGGCCCATCGCCCTATGCACACCTACACGTTGCGTACGCGGCTGGAAGCAGACCTAGCCCCCTTAATACAAGCGCGAGCTTACGGTCCAATGCGGCGCGCGCCACTCAGTTGCTGACGTCAAAAGAGCTTCGGCTGATACCACGACGCCGGGATACCCATAACTACTCCCACGTAGATGGTTAGTGCGTATAGACCAAATGGCCAGACTCAGATCAAATACCAAGATCTCGTTAAGCGTGTTAAGTAACCGCGAACGCCGACCAGGGCCAGGCCCACCTCTCTCCTAGGCGGTCTCAACCTACCCTGTCGCTCCGCCATAAAGTAACAGTCGGGGGCCGTCAGGAACCCAGGCCCACCTCTACCGGGGTGGAGCCACCTGTCCTTTCAGCCCCCTCATCAGAATCACTTGCGGGTACTCCTCGAGCCGACCCGACTTTAGTCACCACATGTGTCGTGTATATAATGTATATAGTATATACCCGTGATCACCTCCCGAAGTGATCACGTCCCAGTAGCATAGCATGGCAGACGGACAAGAGTGTAGGGCCACTGATGGAACACTAGCATCCTATACTAAGCATGTAGGATTGCAGGTAAAGGTATCAACAGTAGTAGCAAGGATAGGCTATGCATCAGGATAGGATATCGGAAAGCAGTAACATGCTACACTACTCTAATGCAAGCAGTATAGAGAAGAATAGGCGATATCTGGTGATCAAGGGGGGGGGGCTTGCCTGGTTGCTCTGGCAAGTAGGAGGGGTCGTCGGTGACGTAGTCGACCACAGGGGCATCAGCATCGTCACGGGGTCTACCGAAGAGAAGAGGGGGGGAGAAACAGTAAATACATAACAAGCAAGTGCATAACAGGACAACAGGCAGAGCTAGACGTGTTCTAACGCGGTATGAGGTGATACCGGTGAAGGGGGGAGACATCCGGGAAAGTATCCCCGGTGTTTCACGTTTTCGGACAGATGAACCGGAGGTGAAATGTTGCAGGTTCACTATGCTAGGGACGCGTGGTGGACGAACGGACTGTGTATTCGGATTCAGCTCGTCGTTCTGAGAAACTTTCATGTAGAAAGTATTTTCATCTGAGCTACGGTTTAAAAGATATGATTTTCTAAAGATTTACTAATTTTCTGAATTTTAATTAATTATTTAATTCAACATTATCCAAAACAGTGTTGCGATGACATCAGCATGACATCATGCTGACGTCAGGAGTCATCTGACACGTGGGTCCCACATGTCATAGACTGATTAGGGTAATTAGGGCTAACTAATTAATTAACTATTAATTAAACTAATTAATTAAATTAGATTAATCTAAACAGGGTTAATTAACTTAATTAATTAACTAATTAATTAATTATTTTTATTTTTATTTTTATTTTCTTTATTTATTTATTCATTAATTTTTATTAATTAATTTATTATTTTTATTCTCATTATTATTTTAAATTCTTTTTAAATTCTTTTTTTTACTAAACGTTTTAGGGGCGAGGCCCCACTCGTCATAGGCCCAGTGGCTTAGCGGGCGCACGGGTGCGGGCGTGTGTGCACCCGAAGAGGGGCGAACCCGGGCATGGGGGAGGCCATGGCCTCGACGAGGCAGCAGAGGCACCGGCGCGTGGCCAGGGGGCGCGGCCGGCCGCGGGAGCTGCGGCAGGTGAGCAGGGCGCGTGGCCGGCGAGGGCGTTCGCCGGCGGCGGGCGCGGGTTTCGGTCGCAGCGGGCGGCGCCGGCAACGGCAGACGCGAGTGGGGGGGAGGCGCTTGCGGGCGCGCGCGGGGAAGGCCGGAGTGACCGGGAGCGCGGCCGGAGCAGATGGTGGGGAGCTGTGCGCGCGACGAGGCGGGCTCGGTCGGAGCGTGGGGCGGCAGCAGGCCGGGGCACGCGGGACGCGCGGGCGAGGTGCGGGCGTGAGGGACAGAGGGGAGAGGAGCGGACGGGGGTGCTCACAGGGAGCTGCAGGGGGGCGGCAGTGGGCTCAAGGCGGAGGACGGGGACGCGCGCCGCTGGGGAGGAGGCGGCGACGAACGTAGGCGACGGCGGCCGGCGAGGTCCAGCGGTGGTCGGCGACAGGGGGGTCCGGGCGATCCGGCGGCAGCGGCGTCAGGGGCGCGGAGCGGCACGTGATCTGGCTCCTCTTCCCCGATCCAGATGGGGGAAGGGGAGAGAGGCGTGGGAGAGATCGAGAGGAGTGGGGGAGATCGTGCAGGGAAGTGGGGGTTGTGGGGTGGACGAGGGGATAGGGCTAGGGTTCGGTGCGGGGTGGGCCGGCTGGGCCGGCCTGGTCGGCTGAGCCAACTGGGCCAAGAGGCCCAGTGGGGGAGGGGGCCTTTTGTTTTTTTTTATATTTCTTTTCTGTTTTCTTTTCTTTATCTATTTTCTTTTATTTTAGTTTTGTAAAATTTATCACCAGCACCTAACTTAGTATTTGTAAATATACTACTGCCACAATAACTTTGGCACCTAGCTAAATTGTTTAGTATTTTGTAAAATATAATAGGGGTATAATTAATTGTTTATGCTGTTGTTTTAATCACTTTGGGGTATTTAATTATTTCTCCACCAATAATATCCATGATTTATTTGTCACATGGAGAACATTTTAGTTTTGACTTTTGAAAATTTTAGTTGTTTGACTTGAATTTGAATTTGAATTTTGAATCGGTTTTTTGAACTAACCCGAGGTTAACTAAAGTGATCATGGTGACATGGCATCGTTAGCAGTGTTTTACTGTAGCTTGATTATCCGGGCGTCACATACACCTTCTTGGAAAGAATGGAATTCACCGGCAACTTGTCCCAAAAATTTACTTTGGTCATTGTATTCAAGAAGGTCACCTCGGCGCCTAAACAACAAACCATTTCCTTGTTGATTACAGTGATACATCGTGAGCGATTCACGTACAACATGGTATGGTATGAACACATACGTAAAGTACATACTTATTAGGTCGATGACATGACGCACACGGTGCCATCACATGGATCACATTGTAGGGTAAGTGGGCCAGTAGGCAGAGGCCGCACAAGCCTCGTGAATCAGCATAATCCCTCTCCATCAATATATATCCATCCATCCCAAAAGATGTCCCATGCGAGTTCTTCACGATCCAGTACTTCTTCCCAGCGGCGTCATCCTTCCCGTACCCCACGATGGTGACGATGTGGTTATAGTCATACCCGCATGGACCCGAGTACACACCGCTCTTGTTCTTCGCGAAGCTCGCGGCAACCTCGATGATGACGGTCACGGACTGCTTAGCCACCGCCTCCATGAGCTTCTGGCGCCACCCGGCTATAGCCACGCATGGTGATGGCGTGGTTCTTCAGTTTGCTCGAGTCGCATGTGCCCTTCGTTCCCTTGTATGGGTAGTCCTCTTCCGTTGTGATGCCGCCATTCCTCGAGATCCATTTCATGGCCATGTAGGATTTACCTATGTCGCAGCCATACATGCCGCAGTCCACGAGTTCTTGCTTGGACAGGTCCACCACCTCCCCGGTCTTGATTTCGTGTAAGATCTCTACTGCTGCTACTGCAGCAAAAGCCCAACAGGACCCTGTTCGGTCGAGCCCAACACAAAATGTCAGATGTTTCAGTTATGCAAAGGCACCCGACCTCCAAGTGTACACCCTAAGCAAGAGGGTAAGAGTTACTCAGACCCACTACTTAATAAAATCAACGGCAGATCTATTATATACTATTAACTTTTATGTAAAAAGACGACGTATGAGGGACCATGTTAAAACAGCTCAAACAGGCAAATTTTAACAGGCAATCGTATATGCAGACTGATAGCTCGACCAACAAAACACGACTAAGTAAATTTACCGGTGTCGGGAGCTAGCGGTGAAGCATCCGCCGTTCACTGCTTATATTGGGATTTGTGCTTGCTTTGCATGTATAACATGAGATATCTTTTCTAGTGTTATACGTAAGCTTGGAGAGAGGAATACAATGGTGTGTCAGCTTGTGTCGGCTTTAACACCAGAGAGAGCCACAGAGTGGGTAGAAGGACAATTGCATGCATTCTCTCTCTCCATGCAAAAGGTGGGTATTTTATTTTGTAGTCATATTTTGAATGATTGATATATTTTGAACTAAATCTCCGTTTTTGAAACTTTTTTTATATTTGAATTCGTAGCGAGAAGATGGTCAGAACAAGATCAATTATGGATGCATTTGAACTAGTTTTATTTTTACAGATTTCATAAAACAAATTTCACTCATTATATAAAAACATATTTCACTCAATTAAAAAATAATTTTCCCTCATTTAAAAACTTATTTCACTCATTTTATAAAACTGCTTCCACTCATGTTGCCATAGTGGAATAACCATCTTGACAAATATACTAAAGAAATTGAGTGAAATACGCGGACTGTAATGCTATAATTTAAACGAGCTTAAAATTGAGTGAAATGACAAAAATGAAAAAGGCCGTTTCACACCAAAAAGATATATTTCGCTTATTTCAAACAGCTTATTTCACTTATTTCAGAAAACGCATTACCCTAGCTCAACTGAAAAACTATATTTCACTTGTTTCAGAAAACCGATTACAAAATATATCTCATTACAAGATATATCTCAAAGAATATTTGAAGAAAAGCATTTCGCTGAATTGCAGATCTGTTTTCACTCATTACAAAATATATCTCAAAAAGTACTTTTACTGTTTCACTCATTTGAAAGAATATAGTTCCACTCATTCCGAAATGAGTATTTCACAAGTTTGAAAAAACACAATTCTGTGATTTGGAAAACTGATTCACTCTTTACAAAAACAATCTCTTTACAAGTGCTTTCGCTCGTTACAAAAGATAGATTTCACTCATTTCACTAGTTTCAGAAAACATATTACACTCATTCAATTGAAATACTATATTTCACTTGTTTCAAAAAAGTGATTTCACTTGTTACAAAAGATAGATTTCACTCATTTCACTAGTTTCAGAAAATATATTACACTCATTCAATTGAAATACTATATTTCACTTGTTTGTAAAAAGTGATTTCACTCGTTACAAAATGTATGTTTCAATTCTTTGGAATACTTTATATCTACGAACTTAGTGAAATTTATTTTTTGAACTAAGTGAAATCTATGAAACAAGATATTTTTTGAAGACTATGAAACATGTTATTTTGAAATCTAATTTAAAAATATTCAAGATTGATCTTGTTCTGAAGATCATGTTGCAAGGAATTTGAATCTATAAAACAAATTCTATAATGATCACAAATGGAAACGTATTTCTAACAAAATGGAAACGTATTTCACTGATCACAAATATCAGTATCAAACATTAAAAATACGCAGTTCCACACAAAATATATTGAGTGAAATATGTTAATTGAAACATTGAAAATTAAACTTGTTTCAAATAAATCCAAGATTGCTCTTGTTCTAAAGGTCTCGGCGCAATTAATTCAAATATATAAATTATTTCATAAACAAAATTATAAGTTAAAAGATATGAATGATTAAAATTGTCATGGGGTGAATAAAATGATGGGTTTGTTGGTGGGAGAGGAGAGAGTGAATGTGTCATAACCTGTACCCATGTCAGAAAAAAAGAAGTATAGGACAATGCATGCTACCTTTATCTGCTAATGGTGGAACCCACAAGAGAGAAATACTAACGCTTAAAGCCAGGGAAAGATATCAAATACGTGCGACTGTATCGGGGTACACACCATGTGGCAGAATCCCATTGGCTGTGCGTTGCCCGGTAGCTCCCGTTGCCGGTAAAAGAGACTTTGCGCAACAAAACACCACACCGTGGATGCATGTCCCTCGTCAGTTCTGTACTGGTTGCCATTTTAATATGGTTCATTGTGTGTGTGTTTTATTACAGCGAGTTAACGTGCAAAATTGTTTTTTTTAAGCAACGTCAAATTTGTTGTCTACACGACACGCCGGTTAACATGCACACACAACTCGTTATTTTTTTTATTTTCTTGAACACCACAACTCGTTAATTAGTTTTAAGTCTAGCAACAAGGTCCAAGTTTGAACGATACGTTCTTCCAAAAACTAAATTTTAACCTGCACGCCAGCGATCTCATGTATACTTTGTATACGAAGCCAGCCTTTTTCTTTAGAAACTTCCAATCTAAGCCAGCCTCAAAATCGATTTGATCTGACGCAATGAGGGCAATCAAATACATATAAGATACAAAAAAAAGATGTATATTCAAGTGTAGACGATGACCGTACTCACCGCAGTTTCATTGATGCTCGACGGGCGTGACGGCACCCATTTCTCGCCAGTCCACGCTCTCAGGCACCGCAGCAGACAGGTTGGCGCCGTGCCCCTCGGCGACGTCCCCGGCACGAGTAGTGATCAACATCTCGGCGTAGTCATCCCCCGCTTCACTCATCTCCGGCGGCACGGTGAACCGGCCGGTGTACGTCGCCAGGAACTCCTCGCTGGTGAGGTCGGTGAACTGGTTCTCGCCGAGCGTGTAGCTGAGCCTGCCCTCCCGGTTCGTGGCCTCGATGTCCTCCACGTTACGCCGGTACACCTCGAACCGCCGCAGCTTCTCGTCGGCGGTCGATCGGGTACGACTTGCCGTGCTGCTTCATCCACCGGTGGAACCTGTCCACCATGGACGACTCCTCGACCTGCTGGCTCGTCCCCCGCATGGAGGCGACGAGGCAGCATAGGAGAAGGATGGCCAGGGCTACGGGACGGGAAAGGGAGGGGGCAGCCATGTCGATCGTCGCCGGTGCGGCTGCTGTTGCCGCGGCCGCGTTTTATACATGAGCGGCATGATTGGTGGACGGCTTTAACTCGGAGGTATTACTCGTGGCAGGTGGATGTCGCTTTGGACGGCCACGTTGTCACCTCCGCGATCGAGGCTGCGACACCCTACTCTCTCTCTCTCTACTGTCGCTGTGAAATCACGTTCACGGTTCACCACAAAGGGGCCATGGCCAATTGATTGAGCCACCCAAAACCACAATGGGCCATCACCCATCAAGGTAGCTTTACGTGGCTGTGATGGAGGTGCATGCACGCCAGTGAATGCACTGTCTGCTTCGTCGTGATCCGCTGGCCGGCCGTTCATTTCAAGCCCGATTCGAAATATCTCGAGGTGATGGAGCAGGCATCAAGCTCGCATAATCATGCTGTCGAGAAGAGAGTTACGAAGATGAACGAGTATGTGATGGTTGGGTTTCCGCGAAAAAAAAATGTGAAGCTCGGGTCACCAGGGCTATATCTCGCCTACGGCAAGACCGAAGGACGATTCGTCTCAGGCGTTCAAAGTAGTTTTGGAAAGTTTTGATGGACCGGCTTGTAACGGTTATAGAGGCTTTTTCACTTTATTTTTCTCTGTGTGTCTTCTTCATCGGTTTCTTTCGGGGTTTTTGTTTTTGCTTTTCTCTAAAGAAAAATCTTGGTTTTTTCTTTACCTTTATTTTCGGAAATTCTTGTCGATTCATTCGAATACAAGTTGAACATTTTTTGTATACACACTGACCATTTTTTAAATACATGCTAAGCATTTTTCAAGTACATGTTAAACATTTTATACGATTACTTATTGAAAATTTGTCAACGCACATTGAACAGTTTTTACATACGTGCCAAACATTTCCCAAATAAACGTTGGACTTTTCTTTGAATACATGTTGAACATCTTTCAGATGCACATTGAACATTTCCAAATACACGGTGAACATTTTTCCAAGACACATTGAACATTTCTCATAAATGCCATGGACATTTTTTAATCAAAAATATTAAGTGTTACAACGTCTTATAAAAATATCTTAACTTTTTCTTTGAAGGGGATGGAACAAATTTTACATTGAGTAAACATTTTTTAAATATCATCTACGTATTTTTTAAATGTGTAGTCATTTTGAGGCATGATGAAAAAAATTAAATGATATGGATTATTTAAAATATTACAGAAACAACTATTTTACATTTTTTTTGAGAAACAACTATTTTACATTACATGAAGATTTTTAATGCACGGTCAACCAACTGCTCTCTACCCGGCCGGCCCACTATAAGCACCTTCATGTGAGTTGTTCTTTCGTTTCGCTAGAGACGACATAAAGACGCGCCCCAGTTTGGCGCAAATGATATATAGTATTACCTTTTGCAACTGTTAAGACCACGATCACTTACAACGCCTGTAGAGCGGGCCAGCCAATTTAGTGCATAGCTAACGGGAGCACAGGGTACCAGTTTCAGAAGTTTTTCTTTCCTTTTTTTTTATGTTGAGTCTTCTTTTTATTTGTCCGGTTATTTTGTTTTTCTATTTTTATTTATTTTTAATTTTTATTATTTTATTTTTCTTATACATTTTAAAGTTTCCGTTAATTCATGAAATATATTTGCGTTCATGCTTTTTTTAGTTAAAGAACATTTTTTAAAAAAATTTGGCAAAAATTTTTGGAATTCATGAACAATTTTCAAAGCAACGAAGAAAATTCAAACATGCTCAAAAATTCAAAATTATGAACAATGTCTGAAAAAGTGAACAATTTTATTAATATGGTTAATATTTTTACTAAATAGACACTGACCAATTATTAACATACGATGAACATTTTATTTATATACAATGAACTTCTTTCAATAGATGGTGAACAATTTTCAATTACACACTCAAAGTTTTTAAAATATGTTGAACATTTTTATAAAATACACACTGAAGAATTATTTAATATATGATGAACATTTTATGTATATACAATGAAGGTTTCTTTAATATACAGTGAACAGTTTTCAAATTACACACCGAACTTTTTAAATACAGTGAACAGTTTTCAAATTACACACCGAACTTTTTAAATACAGTGAACATTTTCTTCAAAATACACACTAAACTATTGTTGTTCACGCAATAAAAAATTGTTCATGAATTCAAAAAAGGTTCACAAATTTAAAAATTGTGAACAAATTACAGAAAAGGGCAAGGTGTGTTTTATCTTCTTCTTTTTGCTTCAAACACATATACGTATGTGCGGCTGGGCGTTGGCTCGCGTCGCGTCACGCGCGCGTGTGTTACATTTTCCTTGCCTTAATCAATTCCTTGGAGGAAAGCACGACCACGTCAAGTCGATCGTTTTTAGCAGAAATTTGCCAGGCTTTATTAATTAGAGTTCCACTTCAGTACAACCCCCCTAGAACGAATAAAGGTAATTACAGTCTTTTTACAAGGTATGTATGATGCCCGCTTGAATATACGCCCTACGTACCCCGTGACTGGGCCAGCCCATGAAGGTTTCCGCAGTACGCAACAGTATGACAACCATCTAATATCAGACAGGAATAAAAAGAGACCTCACAAAGATTCGAACTCCGCACCTCTAGCCCACAAAGGAAAGTTGCAGACCAGTCACCCTGAGAAGCTTTGGTGACAAAATCTGAGCGAGCCCCTTAAAGAGCTACTACGCAGAATATGAAAACACGAGAATTTCTGAAATAAAAAATCAAACATTTTTAGAAGTCATGAATATTTATTTTTTTTAAAATAAAAATAATTCTGAAATTTCCGAGTTTTGTGAAAACATGAATGTTTTTAGAGTTCTGAGAAAAAATCCAACATGGCATCGTTTTTTAACAATCATAACAAGTTTTAGAGAACAGTATATTTTTGGAAAACCCTGTACATTTTTAAAATACTAAAGAACTTTTTAAAATGTGAATATTGTTTTGAAATTTCCGAAAAAAGTCACAAACATTTTTAAAAGGAAAAATAAGTATGACAATAACAAATAAACAAAAAAGAAAAAACTTAAACAATGAAAAAAACAGAAAGCAAAATAAAAGGAAAAAATAAAAATAATAAAACTGGAAACACGGTAAAATAAAAGTGAAAAACTAGAAGGTCCCCAAGTTGGGGTGGGGGTAGTTCCTACGCTATCTGCAGAAATGGCTGACCCAAACTCGTCTCTCGGCCGCTTGCCTTATGCGAAACAGTGGCAATCTGAAGTATTTTGCCGCTTTTCTCACAGAAAAATATTTTTTCTTCTCTTCTTTTTTCTGCTTTTTTGTTTTCATTCTCTTTCTTCACCAATTATTTTCTATTTTTTACTTTATTATTATTTTTGAAATCCTTATTTTTTAAAAATATTGTTTGCAATACCAAAATAGCCATACAATGATGAAAGGCTTTCAAACCTTGCATGCGTGCTTTCCATGGGTATTCCCACCTTGTTGAAAAAGTTGGGTCATTTCAAGATGTCCAAAAACAGATGATATTCAACGGATGGTGTTCGGGTAAGGCTAGAAGGGTCCATTTGAAAGCACATTTTTTTCGACGTCCCTCAAATGGTCCAAATGCTTTCCACCAGCTTCTGTGATCAACAATGCCTCATGCCAAGTTGTTTGGATTTTTGACAAGTTTTGCATTTTCTGAAGTTTTCTTGGTGACAAGAGCCGATAAAATGGTCGAAAGTGTCGCAACGTGTAAACACGTCATAACTTATTAATACCTGACATGAATGGCTCATATGTCTGTGGCAGGCCGCTTCAAGAAGTTGGGGTCATTTATCCATAATCCCAAAAAACACCATTTCAAAAGTGTGTGTCACACAAGGCCTCACTGAGCATGTTGCTTTTCCTAATTGATTGCTTCTGTTAATTGCGATTTTATCATTATCAATCAATATGAACATTTTCGTATGTCCGAACTATTTATTGAAATTGCTCGACAATTTTGAAATTTCAAATTGTGTATGAAAAATTTACAAACTTGATTTTTTTCCCAAAAGTGTAACAAAATCTCAACAATTGACGAAAATTGTAAGGCTTGTACTTTTTAAAAATTCATCATTTTTTTATTAAACGCAAACATTTCTAAATTTGTAAACTAAAAATTCAAAATGCGATATGTTATGAAATTCCAGAGCATTTTTAATTGTAAACCATATTTTAAAAAAGATCTAGTATTATAAACAAAATTTCAAATTTTTGAACAAGTTCTTAAAAGAAGAATAAAGTTCAAGAAAGAGAAAAATGAATTAACGAAAAAGAGAAGAAAAACCAAAAATATATAGAACAAAAAATTGCTTATGCCCTACAAAATGAAAACATGTATTCAAAAAATGTTCGTAATTTTGGAAAAAAGATTGTGTTTTCATTGCTCGAAAATTTGAAATAATGTTTGTGTTTGTTAATACGCAACACGTCTTCCACGGACTTGCTGGGATTGAGTCCTTGCGGTCGCCTATTTCAACGCGAATAACCCACCGGACAGAATAAATCACTAAAAAGGAAAGTGGGAGCTCCATCCCTACCACTCCTGGCCTTTACTGGCACAAACAACCAGTACGCCAAATCATCTGAACAACAATAATTTGCATAGCTGCATAGGTATCATATATGATCATTTGCACAGATCAAATTCAAATATTTCAAAATAAAAATGATCGGTAGCATATTTTCTCAGGGGTAACGGAAAATCCCGTTTCGACCCGTTTCCGAAAAATTCATTCGAGAAAAAAACCTAGTTACAGTACATCAATTCTATTTGATGATATATGGCGGTGCATATGTGCCAGCAAAGTTCGTGTGTCCCACTGGCTAGCAACACGTTCACTACCGGTTGAAGTTCTGGGTTCGATCCTTAGTAGCCTGCATTATTTTTTGATTTTCGGTAACCCGCTACAGGATACACTCACTAATGGGCCGGCCCATGGCGGACTTTCTCTGGGTCATATGTGCCAGCAAAGTTCGTGTGTCCCACTGGCTAGCAACACGTTCACTACCGGTTGAAGTTCTGGGTTCGATCCTTAGTAGCCTGCATTATTTTTTTATTTTCGGTAACCCGCTACAGGATACACTCACTAATGGGCCGGCCCATGGCGGACTTTCTCTGGGTTGTCTTTAATTTATCCTACCCTTTATTATGAAGGGGTATCAACAGATCTCATCTGTTGATGTGTTTAGGGGGGGTTGTACCGAAGCGCAAAACGTTTACAGGAATCACCACCGAATCGTATGGAGTGCCTAGCCAAACATGTCTCCCCTGATGGAGAGAGACACCATACCTAGCCAAATTACGAGCATCAACATTTGACATCTAAGTTCATGTCTAAAGATACAAGAACTACAAGATCTACAGGATACACTCACTAATGGGCCGGCCCATGGCGGACTTTCTCTGGGTCATATGTGCCAGCAAAGTTCGTGTGTCCCACTGGCTAGCAACACGTTCACTACCGGTTGAAGTTCTGGGTTCGATCCTTAGTAGCCTGCATTATTTTTTTATTTTCGGTAACCCGCTACAGGATACACTCACTAATGGGCCGGCCCATGGCGGACTTTCTCTGGGTTGTCTTTAATTTATCCTACCCTTTATTATGAAGGGGTATCAACAGATCTCATCTGTTGATGTGTTTAGGAGGGGTTGTACCGAAGCGCAAAACGTTTACAGGAATCACCACCGAATCGTATGGAGTGCCTAGCCAAACATGTCTCCCCTGATGGAGAGAGACACCATACCTAGCCAAATTACGAGCATCAACATTTGACATCTAAGTTCATGTCTAAAGATACGAGAACTACAAGATCTAACTGGCTCCTTTATTTCTCTGGTTATGCTTTCATAATTTCCACAGCCTACATGTTGGATATGTTCCATGACTTGCTTGCAGTCAGTTGCCACGTGCAAGTGGCACACCCCTAGATCTTCTTCCAACGCTAGCGCTTCCCCACACGCAATGGCTTCCACTGTTGCCGGTTCAAGGAGACCCTGAACAACTAGAACTAAAAGTGCCTAGAAAAGCTCCTTTCTCTGTCTCGACACACTGCTGCAGCTGCTCCCACATTATGAACTCAAGAAATTCCTGGAGCAAAATTGAATTTTTAAATGGCCATCGGGTGGCGGTTTCCATCTCTGTTGCACCTTAGTTCCCTGTCAAACTAGATTGTATGTGGTGTTAACGGGGCATGTATTTGCTCAAGCTCGGCTATATATCTGGTAATAAACAGATGTGTTGATAATGGGCTTTGATTGATGCCTTTATCTATAAGTTTTCTTCTCGCCATCCACACGCCCATAAGGTGACCACCATCTGAGTCAAATCCTTGTGAGGAAGAACATCAAACATCGTAAATAACCAGCTACGAGCTAGGAGTTCCGTCATAGCCATCATTCGCTCCATGAGTTCCTGATCAGCCAGAGCCCATACACGATGGGCCATTGTGCATTCAATTAGGCTATATGCCTCCATGAGTCCTGCATTCCACGGACGATACATTCATCCCTATCGCTCATGTGTCTGTGTTTTCTAACATCTTCCGTGGGTAAAAGAATGATGCACCAACCTCCACGAAAATACTTTAGCTTGGTCGGCACCATGACATTCCAGAGAAATACCCATGATTTTGTGATGCCTCGGAGTTAGAGGAACCCGCCCTACTTTCCAGCCATTCTTCCCTTCTATTTTTTGTGGACACAATCATGCGATAAGCTGAGCGCACACTAAACATCCCTGATTTCTCAAAGTTCCATGGCCAAAAGTCCATAATATTATGAGTACAGATGGGAATATAAAGGATTGTCGTGGCGTCGCATGGAAGGAAGATTTGCTCTACTAGTTCCACATTCCATCATGCGTTTGAAGTGTCAAGCAACTCGAATACCATCTGAGGCGGGTCAATAACTCGTGATACAATTGGCCTCATATTTTCGCTTCTTGGGATCCTTGATCGCTCCACCTAATCCTCTTTATTAAACCCAGCTTTAATATATCTTGACCCTCAACTGTAGATCTCCATATTTGGCTTAGATGGTTGCCTTTTAGCGTCCAGAATATAGACGCGTGAGGGAAGTACACACCCTTCAAAGATTCTTGCAGTCAATGAAACCGGGTTCTCGAGTATCCTCCAAGCTTGTCCGGCCATCCGAGTCTTGTTTCAATCGATCCCACGCAACTGTGCGCTAATGGGCCAGCCCATCCATGCGAGTGTTGAGCTAATACGTAGGCGATGCGGCCGATAGCTATTTCTTTGCTCTCTCGTAAGAATGGTTGAGTAACCCTCAAGTATAAGTATAAGGGTGAAGTAAAGTAGCAATACGTATTTCTCTCGATAGAGAACCAAGATTTATCGAACCAGAAAGAATTCTTTTAACAAACAAAGTCATGCATGCCTGCACATAAAAACACAAAACAAACTTGCCCCTAACAGTTCAAGAAGGTAGTCAAGCTGCTTGTCCTGCTAGTTACAAGATAACTTCCACGGTATGGTAGGAATTGGTAGATATATAAAATAAAATAGATGGTATAAAAAATAATAATATTTTTGTTGATGTTAGAGGAAAATAGGGGGCCATAATCTCATGTTAAACCAAATCCTCGAGGACTTTCATCTGTGTATACTCACAAACACATTAGTTCCTTAACTATTTTGTCATTAAACATCCAAATCCTCAAGGCTGCACTAATGCACTTACACACACTAGGGTCGTATTTGCATAGAACAATCTTACATCAACTTTGCGATTCTCGAAACCAATGCTTACGACCACTACTTCAAGGCTCAAATGTGTGACTTTGCTTTACACCACTTAGCCAACACCCAACCCTTTCGTCATTAGAGCCCAGCCCGTAGAGCTTGGCTAAGAAGTCACGCATGACCTTTGACACTCGCAACATCGTGCTGGGAAGCCAGTGCCGCGCTTAGTTTTGGCAAAGATGTCCAACCATCAATCAACCGTGAAATCTGCTACACTATATTAGCTGGATCATGCGAGTAAATGTGATCACCACATGCCATGTTCTTGGTCTTTCCCAAGAACCAAAAAAACAACAGCAACGCCTATGGAAACCATCCCCCAAATGTTACTTGGGAAGCTCATAATCCAAGAAGTATATTCAGGAAATCTCTCATGCACATATACTAGACTTGTTGACCATTACGCCACACCCTAAACATGTGTAGGAAGACCTTACAATGAAAAAAAGCAGATGATTAATGAAAAAAAAAGATGATTCCAAGCTTCCAAATCATCAAAAAATAACATTTATTGTTGTTTTGTTTCCAACCACGTCGAATAAGAACTCTTTTTAGTTAGGATAACATCATGTGCAAGTAACCACAAAAGAACTTTTATTTTGAGAGATGCTCTATACATCAAATATGTCTACATGGACAATTAGCATATGCAATTTTAATAACTAAGTACACTGGTATCAACAAGAATCTTGTTCATCATATAATTTAACACTATAGAAGCGCAATGATGTTGAATCTTGTACCAAAGGTCAGCAGTCTCCCCCAGGCATGGACGAAGCTCACGTGTAAGCACTAGTGTCAACTGTTCAACGGAATTTTTATTATGTTTGAGATGCTTTATACTTCTGATGAACTTTTATAATAGATATGGGGATAATTGATAATTAATTTAGATGAACTTACTTCAGATTCCGCTGACCGAAAAAGAATACTACAGTGGAAGAAGAATCCTAAGAAGCAACATGAGATCAAACGAAGATATTTAATTAGAGGACCTTATAGGAAAAGCATGCTTTAAATACTTCTGCTTATTTTAACTCGGAGAGTTGTTGAAGCTAGCTAGGTTTTATCCTGACAACTTCCATTCAACACAATTGACATATCTTGGTCATTAACTTCGAATGTACATTGACTATGTCCGACCGAACAAAGGATTTGCCAATTTGGACCGCATTGCTGATCTTGCTAAATTGTTGGACACTAAGAAGCATCATGTTTTTTCCTTGGTGTATCAACTTGTGCTATTTTTGCCAGTTGCCTGCTTGCTGCAGCTAGGTGTTTTTCATCAATGAATAGTGTCAAGAGTGTATTGCGTAATAGAATGGGTAGCTAGTTTTCTATGTGGAGAAAGATCTATATTTGGTCATTACGAATGATGTCATGATTAATCTGTTTAAAATGTTAAAGATCGAGAGGTAAGTTATAAGTGAGTCTCACATCACATTTTTTTTGCTTAATGATCTTGATTTGTGAATTTTTTTTCTTTTGTTTATCCTATTCGGAACGTTACAATTGGAGTGCCTCGAACTCATCTGTTTTGCTTGTTTTTCTTAATAAGTTTTTTTAGCAAAAGAGAGGCCACCGTCTCCAATTGTCATTATAGAAAACCAATGTGTTGACTACTAAAAGAAGAAAAAGAAAAGGACCACCAGAGCCAATCCTTTACAAATTGGGAGGGGGATCATCCCAAACCAACCACCACATGCAAGATCAGCAGGGAACCTAGAAGGCCGGATAACATCTCGAAACATTTCAGGCACAAAAACAATCAGGCACAACATATGCAAACCAGATAAGTATCTAGAGTCATAAACTAAGAACCAAAAGCAACGCCAGGAAGAATTTGTTCCAGGTCTTCGCTGGAATGAGACCAGAGTCATATGACTCACAACTCCATAGCCATCCCTCCTTCCGCTGCAGCCCGCCTACTGATCTACCAATTGAAGCACTCTCGGCCTCCATCCTTGCGAAGATTTCACTTGCTACTTGCTTGAGAAGCCTTGCCCCCACCCTCAACATTCTTGTATCGGGCTCCTTTATCTTCAAAATAGACCAATCGGTGATCCAAGCACACATCATTTCCACAATTGTCAACGGATCCCCAATTATTTTCTATTAAAGAAAATATCATCTCTGGACCTCCACAAAGACCAAAACATTGCAGCAATCCCCACTTTCCTGAATATGTAAACAAGTGGTTTTATGGCTTCGCTCAACAATACTCGATATGAAAATCCTTTTAGTACATTAACATTTATATAATCGATTCATTGCATATTTTCACTCTTTATATTGCCCTCAGATTTAGCTATATTTCGTAGTCAAAGTCCGTGCTATAGTGGGCAGTGGTTGACACTGGTGCCTGTTTTTTCTAGCTTCATCCATGCCCTAGAGTATGCTTCCAAATCGAATAACGAGTCAGGCTTCTTCCAAGACATTAGGCACAGTAACTATGTTATTAGACGTGATATTATATAGCCTACTGTATTTATCATACAAGGAAACATACGTTATATAAAGGAACGTAGGTTATTTAGTTAATAGTCTAACAATTTTGGTAAAGCACATCTAGATGTGCTCATTGATTTACACGAAAATTCACGCAGGCATTTTCTTGTTTCTTTTTATTTTTATTTTTTATATTAACTGATAGATGTGCCATAGAAAAATCCATAATCTAAAGGGATTTCTATTTCTGTGCCCCTCCTTCCTTGGTTGTACTCAGTTTTGCCCCGTCCATCAAACTTTGCTCACTTTTGCCCTCCTCTACTCGCCCCTGCCTCACAAGAGCCCAAACGGTGGCTTGCCATCGGGTCAAAGCCATTGACCGTTACTTCACCCGGTACTGACGCATCGGACCCCTTCGCTGATTAAAAAGGCCTTGCGTGAGTTGCGTGAATGGTTGCTGGGTCGAAGTCCTATAGCAGCCCAGTAACTTAGGCAAATTGTCTTTCCTTTTATTTTAAACTCTAGGAAATGATTTTGGCCCCAAAACTGGTCCAAACCAATTCATAAAAATTAGGAAAATTCACAAAACTAAATATATTCATATAGAGCTTAGTGAACACTAATGCCAGCTCAATTCAATTTTCTGAAATACTTTTATCAACTCTAAATAATTTTCAAACATGTTTCCAAGTAGTTTTTATAGTGAAGAAGTCATTTTATCTCTACTCATTTGTTTTCTTTTGAACTAGAATTTTTTTAGATATTTCAAAATAAAAATAAAATTTCAATCATTTTTTGTGGATAATACATACAATCGCACTTGAGTATTTGAAAATGATTTTGGCAATTGTTTGGAACTCAAATATAACACACTTAGAGTTCAATTTTGAATTACTTTCTTTAAATGTTCAGAAATTCATATAATCAATGGAATATAAAGAAAACTCAAAATTTTAAAATCTTTTGTGAACACTTTTTTTCAAAAACTCATTGTATTCCTAATTTATCATTAGCTGAGGGGGCCGATGTAGATCCATAACCTGGTTGTCATGGTGCTGCAAGGGTTGCTTCTGTTTATAGGAATTCACTAGAATTAGATCGTGAGTGTGTGTGTCGTAGAATCGAAAACAAGCAGTGGTAAGAAGAAGCATAAGTGAAAATTTTAGTGTCGACTAATGTCGTTTAGTCATGATTAGTCTACAAGTCTCAACTTGTGTGATGTAACGCTATTTATACTTCGATATGTATTGTACTTTAAAACTATGTGCCAGATTTCAAATTTGAGCCATATTTAAATTTGAGGCGACTTTGAAATTTGAGATAGATTTCAAAATTGTGCTTTGATATGTATTGTCAAGAACAATGTTATGCCAAATATAGTTCCCTTACCATGAATTATGCCATGCATATGGCCATGAACTTGGTCATTTGACTTGAAATGCATGAATCCTCATACATGGTAGTCCATTTTGTGATTTTTTTAAGTCATTGCATTCCTCTCAACTTTTTATCACTATGTGGGTGAAATGCTGATACCATGTCAAGTCTCAACCTTTTCAGGGTTCATCTGTAGTGCTTCTCAATTTCAGGGCCATTTATCTAAAAAAATCATGAAATGCATGAAAAATAAAATATGGAGTCAGAAAGAGTTGAAAGTTGAGGATGTGGATTTGAATGGTTCATACGGAACACAAAAAGAGTTTGGAGTTGAAATAAGTTTTAAAAAAATGAAATATCTTTGTAATGGGTGAGTTTTCGTCCGAAACCCTGATGCTTCGAAAGAGAATGGTCCAGTTTGTACATGAAGTGCATCCATTTCTTGTCGTAACCCTGTCAACTTTTTAGCACATATTATGTGGGTGAAATGATGATACCATGCCAAGTTTCAACCTTTTCAGAGTTCACCTGTAGTGCTTTCCAATTTCAGGGTCATTTAGCTCAAAAAAATTATTAATGCGTCAAAATAGCAAATGAAGTAAAAAAGGATTGAAATTTGAGTATATCACTTTGAATGGTTCATATTGAACACACAAAATATCTGGAGTTGAAATACATTTATGAAATGTCTTTTTAACAGTGAGTTTTCATCTGAACCCCTAATACTTCGAAAGAGATGGTCCAGTTTGTACATGAAGTGCATCCAATTTTTGTCGTAACCCTCTCAAATTTTTAGCACATGTTATGCGGGTGAAATTATTGTTGGGAATCGTAGCATAATTTAAAATTTTCTACGCATCACCAAGATCAATCTATGGAGTCTACTAGCAACGAGGGGAAAGGAGTGCATCTACATACCCTTGTAGATCGCGAGCGGAAGCGTTCCAATAAACGTGGATGACGGAGTCGTACTCGCCGTGATCCAAATCACCGATGACCGAGTGCCGAACGGACGGCACCTCCGCGTTCAACACACGTACGGTGCAGCGACATCTCCTCCTTCTTGATCCAGCAAGGGGGGAGGAGAGGTTGATGGAGATCCAACAGCACGACGGCGTGGTGGTGGATGTAGCGGGTCTCCGGCAGGGCTTCGCCAAGCTTCTGCGAGAGAGAGAGAGAGAGAGAGAGGTGTTGCAGGGGAGGAGGGAGGCGCCCAAGGCTTAGATGTTGCTGCCCTCCCTTGCCCCCACTATATATAGGGCCAAGGGAGAGGGGGGGCGCAGCCTTGCCCCTTCCTCCAAGGAAGGGTGCGGCCAGGGGGGAGTCCTTCCCCCCCAAGGCACCTCGGAGGTGCCTTCCCCCTTTAGGACTCTCCCTTTTTCTTATCTCTTGCGCATGGGCCTCTTGGGGCTGGTGCCCTTGGCCCATATAGGCCAAGGCGCACCCCTTACAGCCCATGTGGCCCCCCGGGGCTGGTGGACCCCCTTGGTGGACCCCCGGACCCCTTTCGGCACTCCCGGTACAATACCGATAAAGCGCGAAACTTTTCCGGCGACCAAAATAAGACATCCCATATATAAATCTTTACCTCCGGACCATTCCGGAACTCCTCGTGACGTCCGGGATCTCATCCGGGACTCCGAACAACTTTCGGGTTTCCGCATACATATATCTCTACAACCCTAGCGTCACCGGACCTTAAGTGTGTAGACCCTACGGGTTCGGGAGACATGCAGACATGACCGAGACGCCTCTTCGGTCAATAACCAACAGCGGGATCTGGATACCCATGTTGGCTCCCACATGTTCCACGATGATATCATCGGATGAACCACGGTGTCGAGGATTCAATCAATCCGTATGCAATTCCCTTTGTCAATCGGTATGTTACTTGCCCGAGATTCGATCGTCGGTATCCCAATACCTTGTTCAATCTCGTTACCGGCAAGTCTCTTTACTCGTACCGCAATGCATGATCCCGTGACTAACGCCTTAGTCACATTGAGCTCATTATGATGATGCATTACCGAGTGGGCCCAGAGATACCTCTCCGTCACACGGAGTGACAAATCCCAGTCTCGATCCGTGCCAACCCAACAGACACTTTCGGAGATACCCGTAATGCACCTTTATAGTCACCCAGTTACGTTGTGACGTTTGGCACACCCAAAGCACTCCTACGGTATCCGGGAGTTGCACGATCTCATGGTCTAAGGAAAAGATACTTGACATTGGAAAAGCTCTAGCAAACGAAACTACACGATCTTTTATGCTATGCTTAAGTTGGGTCTTGTCCATCACATCATTCTCCTAATGATGTGATCCCGTTATCAATGACATCCAATGTCCATAGTCAGGAAACCATGACTATCTGTTGATCAACGAGCTAGTCAACTAGAGGCTTACTAGGGACAGGTTGTGGTCTATGTATTCACACATGTATTACGATTTCCGGACAATACAATTATAGCATGAATAATAGACAATTACCATGAACAAAGAAATATAATAATAACCATTTATTATTGCCTCTAGGGCATATTTCCAACAGTCTCCCACTTGCACTAGAGTCAATAATCTAGTTCACATCACCATGTGATTAACACTCACTGGTCACATCACCATGTGACCAACATCTAAAGAGTTTACTAGAGTCAACGATCTAGTTCACATCACTATGTGATTATCACTCAATGTGTTCTGGTTTGGTCATGTTATGCTTGTGAGAGAGGTTATTAGTCAACGGGTCTGAACCTTTCAGAACCGTGTGCTTTACGAATATCTATGTCATCTTGTGGATGCTACCACACGCTATTTGGAGCCATTTCAAATAATTGCTCTACTATACGAATCCGGTTTACTACTCAGAGTCATCCGGATTAGTGTCAAAGTTCGCATCGACGTAACCCTTTACGACGAACTCCTTTCCACCTCCATAATCGAGAAAATTCCTTAATCCACTAGGTGCTAAGGATAAGTTCGACCGCTGTCATGAGATCCTTTCCCGGATCACCATTGTACCCTCTTGACCAACTCATGGCAAGGCACACTACATGTGCGGTACACAGCATAGCATACTATAGAGCCTATGTCTAAAGCATAGGGGACGACCTTCGTCCTTTCTCTATCTTCTGCTGTGGTCAGGTCTTGAGTCTCGCTCAATACTCACACCTTGTAACACAGCCAAGAACTCCTTCTTTGCTGATCTATTTTGAACTCTTTCAAAATCATGTCAAGGTGTGCTGTCTTTTGAAAGTATCATCAGGCGTCTTGATCTATCTCTATGGATCTTGATGCCCAATATGTAAGTAGCTTTATCCAGGTCTTCCTTTGAAAAACTCCTTTCAAACAACCCTTTATGCTTTCCAGAGATTTTACATCATTTCGGATCATCAATATGTCATTCACATATACTTATCAGAAATGCTGTAGCGCTCCCACTCACTTTATTGTAAATACAAGTTTCTAACAAACTTTGTATAAACCCAAAAACTTTGATCACCCCATCAAAGCGTATATTCTGACTCCGAGATGCTTGCTCTAATCCATGGAAGGATCGCTGGAGCTAGCATACCTTTTAGCATCCTTAGGATCGACAAAACCTTTCTGATTGTATCACATACAACCTTTCCTTACGAAAACTGGTAAGGAAACTTGTTTTGACATCCATCTGCCAGATTTCATAAATGTAGCTAATGCTAACATGATTCCGACGGACCTAAGCATCGCTACGGATGAGAAAAACTCATCGTAGTCAACTCCTTGAACTTGTGAAAATACTCTTTGCCACAAGTCGAGCTTCATAGACGGTAACATTACCGTCCATGTCCGTCTTCTTCTTAAAGATCCATTTATCTCAATGGCTTGCCGATCATCGGGCAAGTTCACCAAAGTCCATGCTTTGTTCTGATACATGGATTCTATCTCGGATTTCATGGCCTCGAGCCATTCGTCGGAATATGGGCCTACCATCGCTTCTCCATAGCTCATAGGTTCATTGTTGTCTAGCAACATGACTTCCAAGACAGGATCACGCATTACTCTGAAGTAGTGTGCATCCTCGTCATCCTACGAGGTTTGGTAGTGACTTGATCCGAAGTTTCATGATCACTATCATAAGCTTCCACTTCAATTGGTGTAGGTGCCACAGGAACAACTTCCTGTGCCCTGCTACACACTAGTTGAAGCGACGGTTCAATAACCTTATCAAGTCTCCACCATCCTCCCACTCAATTCTTTCGAGAGAAACTTTTCCTCGAGAAAGGACTCGTTTCTAGAAGCAATTACTTTTGCTTCCAGATAGGAGGTATACCCAACTGTTTTTGGGTATTCTATGAAGATGCATTTATCCGCTTTGGGTTCGAGCTTATCAGCCTGAAACTTTTTCACATAAGCATCGCAGCCCCAAATTTTTAAGAAACGACAACTTAGGTTTCTATAAACGGTGTCGTCTCAACGGAATTGCGTGGTGCCCCTTTTAAAGTGAATGCGGTTGTCTCTAATGCCTAACCCATAAATGATAGTGGTAATTTGATAAGAAACATCATGGCATGCACCATATCCAATAGGGTGCAGTTATGATGTTCGGACACACCATCACACTATGGTGTTCCAGGCGGTATTAATTGTGAAACACTTTCCACAATGTCTCAATTGTGTGCCAAACTCGTATCTCAGATACTCATCTCTATGATCATATCACAGACATTTTATCCTCTTGTCACGACGATCTTCAACTTCACTCTGAAATTGCTTGAACCTTTCAATAATTCAGACTAGTGTTTCATCAAGTAAATACACTCAGCATCTACTCAAATCATCTGTGAAGTAAGAACATAACGATATCCACTGCATGCCTCAGCATTCATTGGACTGCATACATCAAAATGTATTACTTCCAATAAATTGCTCTCTTGTTCCATCTCACTGAAAACGAGGCCTTTCAGTCATCTTGCCCATGTGGTATGATTTGCATGTCTCAAGTGATTCATAATCAAGTGAGTCCAAACGATCCATCTGTATGGAGTTTCTTCATGCATATATACCAATAGACATGGTTCGCATGTCTCAATCTTTTCAAAAATGAGTGAGTCCAAAGATCCACCTACATGGAGCTTCTTCATGCGTTCTACACCAATATGACTCAAGTGGCAGTGCCACAAGTATGTGGTACTATCATTACTATCTTATATCTTTTGGCATGAACATGTGTATCACTACGATCGAGATTCATTTTAGGTGCAAGACCATTGAAGGTATTATTCAAATAAACAGAGTAACCATTATTCTCCTTAAATGAATAACCGTTTTGCGGTAAACATAATCCAATCATGTTCAGCGCAACCACCAAATCTCGATGGTAGAGGGAGCATGCGATGCTTGATCACATCAACCTTGGAAACACTTCCAACACATATCGTCATCTCACCTTTAGCTAGTCTCCATTTATTCCGCAGCTTTTATTTCGAGTTACTAACACTTAGCAACCGAACCAGTATCTAATACCCTGGTGCTGCTAGGAGTACTAGTAAAGTACACATTCATATAACGTATATCCAATATACTTTGTCGACCTTGCCTGCCTTCTCATCTACCAAGTATCTAGGGTAGTACTGCTTCAGTGACCGTTCCTCTCATTACAGAAGCACTTAGTCTCGGGTTTGGGTTCAACCTTGGGATTCTTCACTAGAGCAGCAAACGACTTGCTGTTTCATGAAGTATCCCTTTTGCCCTTGCCCTTCTTAAACTAGTGGTTTTACTAACCATCAACAATTTATGCTCCTTCTTGATTTCTACTCTCGCGGTGTCAAACATCGCGAATAGCTCAAGGATCATCATAACTATCCTTGATATGTTATAGTTCATCACGAAGCTCTACTAGCTTGGTGGCAGTAACTATGGAGAACTATCACTATCTCACCTGGGAGATTAACTCCCACTCGATTCAAGCGATTGTGGCACTCAGACAATCTGAGCACACGCTCAACGATTGAGCTTTTCTCCCTTAGTTTGCAGGCTTAAGAAACTTGTCAGAGGTCTCATACCTCTTGACGTGGGCACTAGTCTGAAATCCCAATTTCAGTCTTCGGAACATCTCACATGTTCTGCGACGTTTCAGAAACGTCTTTGGTGCCACAATTCTAAACCGCACCGAACTATCACGTAGTTATCAAAACGTGTATGTCAGATGTTTTGTAACATCTACAGACGACGCTGAGGTTCAGCACACCGAGCGGTGCATTAAGGACATAAGCCTTCTGTGCAGCAATGAGGACAATCCTCAGTTTACGGACCCAGTCCGCATAATTGCTACTACCAACTTTCAACTAAATTTTCTCTAGGAACATATCTTAACCAGTAGAACTAAAGCGCAAGCCATGACATAATTTGCAAATACTTTTTGACTATGTTCATGATAATGAAGTTCATCTGATTATGAACTCCCACTCAGATAGACATCCCTCTAGTCATCTAAGTGAAACATGATCCGAGTTCAACTAGGCCGTGTCCGATCATCACGTGAGACGGACTAGTCAAGATCGGTGAACATCTCCATGTTGATCGTATCTTCTATACGACTCATGCTCGACCTTTCGGTCCTCCGTGTTCCGAGGCCATGTCTGTACATGCTAGGCTCGTCAAGTCAACCTAAGTGTATTGCGTGTGTTCCGAGGCCATGTCTGTACATGCTAGGCTCGTCAACACCCGTTGTATTCGAACGTAAGAATCTATCACACCCGATCATCACGTGGTGCTTCGAAACGACGAACCTTCGCAACGGTGCACAGTTAGGGTGAACACTTTCTTGAAATTATTATAAGGGATCATCCTACTTGCTACCGTCGATCTAAGCAAATAAGATGCAGAAACATGATAAACATCACATGCAATCAAATAGTGACATGATATGGCCAATATCATCATGCTCCTTTGATCTCCATCTTCGGGGCACCATGATCATCTTTGTCACCGGCATGACACCATGATCTCCATCATCATGATCTCCATCATTGTGTCTTCATGAAGTCGTCACGCCAACGATTACTTCTACTTCTATGGCCAACTCGTTTAGCAACAAAGTAAAGTAATTTACATGGCGTTATTCAATGACTCGCAGGTCATGCAAAATAATAAAGACAACTCCTATGGCTCCTGCCGGTTGTCATACTCATCGACATGCAAGTCGTGATTCCTATTACAAGAATATGATCAATCTCATACATCACATATATCATTCATCACATCTTCTGGCCATATCATATCACATAGCACTTGCTGCAAAAACAAGTTAGACATCCTCTAATTGTTGTTGCAAGTTTTTACGTGGTTTGTAGGTTTCTAGCAAGAACGTTTCTTACCTACGTATGACCACAACGTGATTTGCCAATTTCTATTTACCCTTCATAAGGACCCTTTTCATCGAATCCGTTCCGACTAAAGTAGGAGAGACAGACACCCGCTAGCCACCTTATGCATCTAGTGCATGTCAGTCGGTGGAACCTGTCTCACGTAAGAGTACGTGTAAGGTCGGTCCGGGCCGCTTCATCCTACAATGCCGCCGAAACAAGAAAAGACTAGTAGCGGCAAGAAGAATTGGCAAACTCGGCGCTCACAACTGCTTTGTGTTCTACTCGTGCATAGTAACTACGCATAGACCTGGCTCATGATGCCACTGTTGGGAATCGTAGCATAATTTAAAATTTTCTACGCATCACCAAGATCAATCTATGGAGTCTACTAGCAACGAGGGGAAAGGAGTGCATCTACATACCCTTGTAGATCGCGAGCGGAAGCGTTCCAATGAACGTGGATGACGGAGTCGTACTCGCCGTGATCCAAATCACCGATGACCGAGTGCCGAACGGACGACACCTCCGCGTTCAACACACGTACGGTGCAGCGACGTCTCCTCCTTCTTGATCCAGCAAGGGGGGAGGAGAGGTTGATGGAGATCCAACAGCACGACGGCGTGGTGGTGGATGTAGCGGGTCTCCGGCAGGGCTTCGCCAAGCTTCTGCGAGAGAGAGAGAGGTGTTGCAGGGGAGGAGGGAGGCGCCCAAGGCTTAGATGTTGCTGCCCTCCCTTCCCCCCACTATATATAGGGCCAAGGGAGAGGGGGGGCGCAGCCTTGCCCCTTCCTCCAAGGAAGGGTGCGGCCAGGGGGGAGTCCTTCCCCCCCAAGGCACCTCGGAGGTGCCTTCCCCCTTTAGGACTCTCCCTTTTTTCTTATCTCTTGCGCATGGGCCTCTTGGGGCTGGTGCCCTTGGCCCATATAGGCCAAGGCGCACCCCTTACAGCCCATGTGGCCCCCCGGGGCTGGTGGACCCCCGGACCCCTTTCGGCACTCCCGGTACAATACCGATAAAGCGCGAAACTTTCCCGGCGACCAAAATAAGACTTCCCATATATAAATCTTTACCTCCGGACCATTCCGGAACTCCTCGTGACGTCCGGGATCTCATCCGGGACTCCGAACAACTTTCGGGTTTCCGCATACATATATCTCTACAACCCTAGCGTCACCGGACCTTAAGTGTGTAGACCCTACGGGTTCGGGAAACATGCAGACATGACCGAGACGCCTCTCCGGTCAATAACCAACAGCGGGATCTGGATACCCATGTTGGCTCCCACATGTTCCACGATGATATCATCGGATGAACCACGGTGTCGAGGATTCAATCAATCCGTATGCAATTCCCTTTGTCAATCGGTATGTTACTTGCCCGAGATTCGATCGTCGGTATCCCAATACCTTGTTCAATCTCGTTACCGGCAAGTCTCTTTACTCGTACCGCAATGCATGATCCCGTGACTAACGCCTTAGTCACATTGAGCTCATTATGATGATGCATTACCGAGTGGGCCCAGAGATACCTCTCCGTCACACGGAGTGACAAATCCCAGTCTCAATCCGTGCCAACCCAACAGACACTTTCGGAGATACCCGTAATGCACCTTTATAGTCACCCAGTTACGTTGTGACGTTTGGCACACCCAAAGCACTCCTACGGTATCCGGGAGTTGCACGATCTCATGGTCTAAGGAAAAGATACTTGACATTGGAAAAGCTCTAGCAAACGAAACTACACGATCTTTTATGCTATGCTTAAGTTGGGTCTTGTCCATCACATCATTCTCCTAATGATGTGATCCCGTTATCAATGACATCCAATGTCCATAGTCAGGAAACCATGACTATCTGTTGATCAACGAGCTAGTCAACTAGAGGCTTACTAGGGACAGGTTGTGGTCTATGTATTCACACATGTATTACGATTTCCGGACAATACAATTATAGCATGAATAATAGACAATTACCATGAACAAAGAAATATAATAATAACCATTTATTATTGCCTCTAGGGCATATTTCCAACAATTATGATGTCATGCCAAGTTTCAACCTTTTCAGAGTTTATCTGTAGTGTGTTCCTATTTCAGGGTCATTTAGTCCGAAAAATCATTAAATGCATGAAAAATAGCAAATGAAGTCCGAAAGGGTTGAAATTTGAGGATGTGACTTTGAATGGTTCATATTGAACACACAAAAAAAAACTGGAGTTGAAATAAGTTTAAAAAATGAAATGTCTTTGTAACAGGTGAGTTTTCATTCGAAACCCTGATACTTCGAAAGAGATGGTCCAGTTTGTACATGAAGTGCATCCAGTTTTTGCCGTAACCCTCTCAAATTTTTAGCACATGCTATTGGGGTGAAATGATGATACCATGCCAAGTTTCAACCTTTTCAGAGTTCATCTGTAGTGTTTTCCAATTTCAGGGTCATTTAGCTCAGAAAATTTATGAAATGCATGAAAAATAGCAAATGAAGTCAGAAAGGATTTAAATTTGAGGATGTGACTTTGAATGGTTCATATTGAACACACAAAAAGTCTGGAGTTGAAATAAGTTTCAAAAAATAAAATATCTTTGTAACAGTTGAGTTTTTGTCCAAAATCTTGACACTTCGAAAGAGATGGTCCAATTTGTACATGAAGTGCATCCAATTTTATACTTTTCCTAGCAACTTAGTCACATAAAACGATGATGCGTGCAAGTTTTATATTTTTATATTTTTTAAATTACTTATGCTCAACCCTAACCCCTGAAAATCCTCTGAAAACTCCTGAAAGTCACCCCTCAAACCCCACTAATACCCCGCACCCTCCGGGCCATTGGATTGTTGTGCGTGGACGGTTTGGATCAGGCGCTAGGGTTACACATGGTCGATCCGCGAGAGGCGACCTAATTGGTTGGATCGGTGGGGTGCTCCGTGGCTTGGAGAAGGAGTTGACGTGAGTGGCCCACCTAGCAGTGGCAGAAGAAGGGCAAGCGTTGGCGACCGTAGGCCAGACAGTGAGCGCTCGGAATGGACACTTTTTTCATATGCATAGATTTGGTTAGGCACACTAGGGGCGGGTCCCGCTTTGAGGTGGATATGTGGGTCCCGCGCTTAGTGGACAAGCTATGGGCCCCCTGTTGAGGTGGGTAAGTTGTGGGTTCTACTTGGCCTTGATACACGGGAAATACGAACAATTATTGCGAATGATATTGCTTTGCTTTCAATATGCGTGAAATACGTCACACGGGAGCTATTTGCTAGTTGTGTCGGCCCCACCTATCATAAGTTACCCTGGCCCCACATGTCAAGATATCCCGCGTCAGCACTATGGGGAAAGAGAGTAGCGCGACCCCACCAGTCAAGGTATCACGCGGCCCCACATGTCATAAGTTGCCTCGACCCCACATGTCAGGATTCTACCGTGTCAACACGGTAGTGAGAGAGAGAGAGAGAGAGAGAGTAGAACGACCCCACCTGTCAGGATATCACGCGTCCCCACTACTCGGGAAGTAATGGTCAAAGGCTTTGACCAGACGAAAGTGCTTCGTTTGGGCTTTTGTGAGCAGGTGATGGAAGGGGGGCGGGGGTGCAAAAGTGAGCAACGTTAGTTCGGCGGGGCAAAACTGACCACAACTAAGGAAGTAGGAACACGAAAATAGAAATCCCTAATCTAAATGTGTAGCTTAAATGTGAGTCTCAAAATGAGGTACACGAGCCGAGCCTAGCTGCTTGGGCGCTTGGCATGCAAGGTGCTGCTTAGCCGAGGCTTGCCTCCCTATAGTTACTGGACACCTTCGTCGTCTAAGCCTCTGAGGTTTGCCTCCCTAGTTGTTGGATGGCTCAGACGACACGGGTGCTCTTAGCACCTGGATGCCAAGCAGCTAGGCTCACCTCCCGTACTTATTTTGAGACTCACACTTAAACTGCACATTTAGATTAGAGACTAGAGGCGATAAAAATGATCGATAGTGCCTACTCCCTCCATTTCCAATTATAACTTCTTTTAAAGATTTTAATATAAACTACATACGGTCGACATATTTTAAAGTGTCTTCCATTTTGCTCTGTATGTAGTCTATATTGGAAATCTAAATGACTTATATTTAGGAATATTAAGCAACGGAGGTAGTATGATAGTTAGGGTGTGTTTGGTTGATGCCCACACTAGCCCTACCAAATGTTGGCAAGAGTTGACTTGCCAATTTTTTGGCCAAGAAATCCCTCACCCTCATTTGCTCATTTATTTGGCAAGAATCTGTGTGAGGAAAGGGTGGACATCCATCCGCAACCAAAATTTTGGCAACAAAGCAAACAATAACCAAGATTTGATAGGCAGCCAATGTTTTGGCAGGGCCAATGTGGGCAGCAAACCAAACAGACCCTTACTTCAAGATAACTGTGTGCTGCACGTACAACCACAAACTAGTAGTATCTAGTTTGACGCGGCCGGGATGAATGCATGGCTTATCTGTAGACTTTTATTTGAGAAAGGCTTATCTGTAGACAATAGTAGTACTGTACCATTTAGTCCAAGCTTGTCTTAGTCTAAGTATCTGACCACGATATACAAACTTGGAAACATTTGCCCCAGCCGGGGTCGCTCGATCGGGTAACGTGCACATCGAATTTGCGGCGGTCGACAGCATACCCCGATCGATCACGACACCATGCTTCCTCTTGCTCCATTTTCCACGTCCCACACGCACGATCAGTACGAGTACGAATTGTGCTAGGTGGTGCATAGCCGTAGTCCTGTCCTTGCTGGAGTTACATCAACCGCACACCGACGTAACCATTTTTTCCCCGAGGAACGACAAGGAACGCCACCTTTTCATTTAGATGAAAGAAGGATATTTACACACACAAAATTGGATATTTACAAGAACAACGACGCTACTATACGCGTATGTATCCCTTCAGCCCAAACCTATCCGTCTGAACGTGGCGGGTCGATTTTCCCACTGCATGCTCACCAACTCCCAGCGTTGAAAACACCACACCGCCACAGGTACCACCGTTGAACACAAGCGGAACTGTCAACCGGCTACAGTGCATGGAGGAGCTGCTAGCCAGCTGTGATGTGGTTGGTCTGCTCGACCGTGTCGTTGCATTTGTTGGAGCAGTGCAATAGCTTTTTTTTAAGAGAAGGAGGATATACCCCCGGCTTCTGCATGTAAACAATGCATTCATAAAGACCTTATAAAGTAATACATCAGTAAGGCTGAAGCCACCAACTTAGCAACACCTGTTGCTACTCCTATCCCCTTAATGAAGGGGTGCCGAATGTCCGAGCCGAATACCAAACAAACATCGCACCAAAGCCTAACATCTAAAGCCGGATGGCCCAGCCAGACACAATGCCGGGACTGGGTCACACCGGTCTAGCGCACCCTCAAAGGCCGCCGCCGCCATCATTCACCGATCCATCTTCAGAGCATGTATAGACGCATCGACTTTGCCAGGACTGTCGTTGACGCCAACACGGCGCCAAACAACGCCACCTCCCTGCGCGCGTCCATCATCACACCTCCGCCGGCAAGACCCTGCTGCGCCACGCCGCCGAGATCCGTCGTCTTCGATGCGGTAAATGATACACCGCTCCACCACTTGTCTCCCCCATCCGGCAGCTGCTCCAAAAACGATGCTCCCGTGAGGGAGACCGATGCCTCCAGCGCCGCCATCGTCCGGACTGGGAAACCGGGTCTAGGTTCTCACCCAGAGCAGCGCAAGCAAGTCGACTGTAGCTGCAGTGGCGATGTCTTCAACAAGATAACGAAGTGAAAACGCCGCCATCGCCCGCCATGACCGGAGTCATAGCACGGTTTTCACCGGCAGTATCACCCCCCACTCGACGCCGGGACTACATGCGAGATGCCAGAACCAGCCGGCCACCCACCTCTAGCGAAGAAGATGGCCACCACCGCCGCGCCCAGGGCCGGAGCCCCCGACGTCCTCGTGTTGCAGGTCCCGCCCAGAAGCCGCTTGACGTCACCGGATCAACGGAGATGCACGACAACGTGTGGAGCGGCCCATTGAAGCCCATCTGGGCCCAGATCGGGCGCCCTAGCCGCCGCCGGCTCCAGCACGCCAACCCTGGTCACCACCGCCCCGCGCCACCGCCCTTGATCCGGCCAGAGTAGAATGCCGCCACCCAGATCCAATCGCGGTCCGAGGAGGATTGCCACCGCCATCGCCGCGGCCCGCAAGCTTAGCCTGCGACGCCCTCGGTGACGGCGGCGGGATGTGGGGTCGCTGGTGATGACTAGAGGCGGCCGGCGGGATTGCCCCGGTGCGGCGCGGCGCCGCCGCATGGGGGGAGGAGGGGTCGGGGGAGGCGTAAGGGAGATGGTACGCAGTGCAATAGCTAGTGTACCAAACATGTGCATGCATGAAGAGTCGCAGATATGGTGCTCGTGAGAGCAGTACACGTCCACGTCGACGACTGACCGGCGCTGAGAAATCATAACCTTCACCCAGAAGATAATTATTAGAGAATCATATTCAGCTGACATATTCAGCCGTAGCGTTCACCGACCCTCGTTTGATCTCTTCTCGTGCATTAACAATCTCTGGCTAGCTCACCGCCTCACCCTCGGTCTCTAGCTAGCTATCTATATATACATCACTGGATGATTTTAGCTAACAGCTCACTGCGCCGCACGGTCACAGACATACAGTGATAGTACAAGGTTTTTGTTTTCTTTGTACGTAACCTTGCACTTGTCGCCATGAAGGTCACCGTGCTCTCCTCCAGGGCCGTCAAGCCCGACTACGGCGCCTGCGGTGCACCCCCGGGCAGCACGGCCGACGTCGTCCCGCTCACCGTGCTCGACAAGGCCAACTTCAACGCCTACATCTCCGTCATCTACGCCTTCCGCCCGCCGGCGCCGCCCAACGCCGTCCTTGAAGCCGGCCTGGCTAGGGCGCTGGTCGACTACCGCGAGTGGGCCGGGCGGCTCGGCGTTGACGCGGCCAGCGGTGACCGCGCCATCCTGCTCTGCGACGCCGGTGCGCGGTTCGTGGAGGCGACGGCCGACGTGGCGTTGGATAGCGTCATGCCGATGAAACCCACGCCGGAGGTGCTAAACCTGCACCCGAGCGGCGACGACGGGCCCGAGGAGCTGATGCTCATCCAGGTCACGCGCTTCGCGTGCGGGTCCATCGTCGTGGGGTTCACTGCGCAGCACCTCGTGTCCGACGGCCGTGCCACCAGCAACTTCTTCCTCGCGTGGAGTCAGGCCACCCGCGGGCTCGCCGTCGACCCCGTCCCGGTGCACGACCGCGCTTCCTTCTTTAAACCACGCGATCCGCCGCGAGTTGAGTTCGAGCACCGCGGCGTGGAGTTCAAGCCCTACGAGAAGGTCGAGGAAAACGACGACGAACGCCACGCCGGGGACGGCGACGTGGTGGTGGTAAACAAGGTGCACCTCAGCCTGGAGTTCATCTCCAAGCTCAAGTCGCGGGCGTCTGTGGGCGCGCACCGGCCGCACAGCACGCTGCGGTGCTTGGTGGCGCACCTCTGGCGGTGCGTGACAAAGGCGCGCGGGCTCGACGGGCGCGTTTCCACCAGCGTTGCCATCGCCGTGGACGGCCGAGCGCGGATGAGCCCGCAGGTGCCGGACGGCTACACCGGCAACGTCGTCCTCTGGGCGCGGCCCACCGCCACGGCGCAGGAGCTCGTGACGAGGCCGCTGCAGCACGCGGTGGAGCTCATCAACCGGGAGGTGGCCCGGATCAACGGCGGCTACTTCGAGTCGTTCATCGACTTCGCCAGCTCCGAGGCGGTGCAGAAGGAGCGGCTGGTGGCGACGGCCGACGCGGCGGAGATGGCGCTGAGCCCCAACATCGAGGTGGACAGCTGGCTGCGGATCCCGTTCTACGACCTCGACTTCGGCGGCGGGCAGCCATTCTTCTTCATGCCAAGCTACCTACCGGTGGAGGGCCTGCTCATCCTGCTGCCGTCTTTCGCCGGCGACGGGAGCGTGGACGCCTACGTGCCCCTCTTCAGCCGCGACATGGACGCCTTCAAGAACTGCTGCTACAACCTCGAGTAGATTTGCATCGTTGGAGTTAATATTGTCTTGTCAAAGTATGGTTGTTTTGAAATGTATCTGCAGTGCCACGTATACATATGTGTTGCATGCGTGCGTGTATGCATGCACTACGTGTGGTACTATGGTAAAGGAGTATGGGTTAGAAGTATGGACAAATTTAATGTGTTTGTCTCTCTGGTAAGTTGTCGCTAGATATAACTGAATAAAATACAACAAGTAATGTTATGCGGTGCAACATAGCAGTGGCCATAAAAATGTGTCATACACCAGAGATTGTGTAGGGTGTTTTTTTTTGCGAGGTGTGTAGGGTGCTTTCAGTTTTGTGAGGACGCTGAGTTGCCAACACAAAATCTTGTTCGTTGTGTTCTTCATTATCCTTGTGTTCAATAGCTCGAATTTTCTCGGGATTAAGTTCGACTTGTTACTACACACATGAAGTTGAATAGGTCTGTAGGTGCTTAATGATGCTGTTTTCAGAAAAACATAATTAATATGGATGACACGCAATGTTAATCTTCGGTCAAAATGAGAAGATGCATGATTTAACTTATTGCTCAATGCACCAAGACAAGTCGCATGTTTACGATGTTTGTGCTTATTTGGACCCTTCCCCTCCTCCCATGGGTTCCCAGGTGAAAACCCAATTGTTTCCTGATTTGGTGGCGACAACGCTCTTGCGTTGTCCCCTTTTTGGAAGCGCGAAAATGGGGCTGGGAGTATGCTTAGTTACCGGCGGCGAATATATGGTGGTCACTTGGGGCTATGCTTAGCGGCATCCCTCTCCTATGCAACCGCTCGTTCGGAAGTGCCACTCTTGATCCTATGACGAGCTCGTCTTGGATTGGTGGTTGTGTTGGTGTTTTGTTCTTGGACAGCTGTTGGTTGCTACCGTTCAAGCTCAGGGGTGAGCGACTCTACCGAACTAGGGCGAGGGGCAGGTGGGCCCTTTTCGTCGGTGGAGACGGGATTAATTTTGACTCGATCTGACCACATTGTGCAAGACAATTGCATGATTTCCCTCTTGCGCATTGCTCAATATATGTTCATTGCCTACCTTCACACCATTGGTGTTTTGCTTGGTGGCTGAGGACTATGACGTTCAGGCGTCGCTTCTTGTGTATGTTTTTTAGATTGCCTATTTTGTTTGATGTCTTGTAAGATGATCCTTCAGCACCATGTACCTTGCACATTGTTCTTTCACTTTTTTCTGTTTATGATAGCGTCATTAAGTTAACACCTGGCCTAGGCCTTTTTTCTAGGCCAGGTCCCGTTGGGGAAAGATAGTCCTGATTGGACCAGGACTTGTTCAAATCCGCGTTCTGTGACAGCGAACGGAAACGTGATCCAAAGATGTGCTAACGGCATATGCTGTGAGACCATATCCGACGAAGCGAAACAGTGAAATTAAGGTGTTTGGTTCGGTGATTTTCGTGCGTCATCCAATTACAGTGGTATCCCAAAGCATGTTCGTCGGATATGGTCTCACAGCACCGTAATTGGTAAAGCGCTGTAATTGACTCCCATCGTAAACGATTGCATTCACACTTTCGCTCGATACCCCCCCCCCCCGCGCCGCGGGTAATCATGTTGCGTCACCGTCCTCTCCGCCTCCCCACGATCCTATCCTCCTCGTACAGAATCACCCTTCAGGCTGCCCCGATCTCGTTCGCCTTCACACAATCCCCCCTGCCTCGTCGAAGCCGCCGGTCAGCGCCACCACGCCAGCCGCCGGAGCTCATTGGCCTGCATCTCGGCGAGGAGCCCCCTCGACGTCGACGGGCCCGAGGACGACCCCCTCTTGTCCCTCTGCCTAGACTCCTCTACGATCCTCACAAACCAGCAAGATCCCTTTTTTTCCATGATATGTTTATTGCTATCATTGGTCGCCAAGTCCTTGTTCATTCACATTTGCCAAGATCATGTGGTGAGCCTGTTCTGTACATACAATCTACAGAACTCATCCAGTCATGTGATCTGATTACACACACATCCAAAGACAGTTTTGTAACTTGATACCTTTACATGCATGAAACAAACAGAAGAACAAATGCACCTGTTACACCGTGATCCCACCGCTACTTGATTCCATTACCAGTCCCGTTACCTTTGGTTGTACTCAGTGGTCCAAAACGCCTTATATTTTTTACAGAGAGAGTACAAACACCTCCTAAGAAAAGCCATCAGATTCACGTTTCTCCATCTGGGCTGCATGAATTATTTATGAGGTGTGGCTAGGTCTCAGTCGACACTGAAACTAAAGTTGAGTCACTTATTTTGAGACGGAGGAAGTAGTATGTAAGAAGAAAAAAACTAAAAATAACTTTTTTGTACGAATCTTCATGCAAAATCAAAGAAAGATAGCATCGACTGAGAAATAACGAAGTCTCAGTCGACTGAGACTTAGCAAAACTGTTATTTATGTTATTCCGTTAACCCTCCAACTCCTGATAATGTAACAAATTGTTATATAGCAATTCTAATGGCAGCAATTAATTGGTTAGCTAGTTTGACCTTTGGTTTAGTGCTGACTTTGCACGAGCTGGTACTGGTTTCTTCAAACAAGCCTGACCAGGGAAATGGATCGAACAAGGACACGTCGTCGTCGCTATCGAATTTCCGGAGTACTTATATACCCACTTCAGCTTCCTCCACCACCCGTGTCACCTTATCCACCGGCTACGTAGTCAATTAATTCCATCATTCGTCATGCAGCTGGTAACTACTCGAACGCGTGTACCATACACTAGTGCTAATATATATTCTCCCGCTCGTTGTCTGCTGATGTCTGAACGTGGCGTCCCGAGTCCCGACTCCCAACTCCCAACTTGATCCATCCCTCTGCTCACCAACTCCCAGCAAGCGCTGAACACATGTCACTGGTGCTGTTCCTTCTTCCGGGAGTGGAAAAAGTGGCATGGTCAGCTCAGCGGTGAAGAGCAGAAAATGCCCTTGAGTTGACCATCGTTTCTTTGAAACAGTATGCGTAACACTTGCTCGGCTAGCTGGGCATCATTTGACCCGTCCAATCCTCATCCTCCTAGATAACCTAGGATACTCTGCCCATCCCTTTGAAGCTTCAAGTCAACTGCGCGCAAGTAGTGTAGGTCGAATGATGCCCCCACCTACTACCTCTCACGGTCTCTTGCATTATTGCATTGCATGCACCGCTCTGGCTCATGCATGCATGCATGCAGCCTCACCGCAGCCCGGTGCGCATATCTCCCTACGGTCGCCAGCAACTCGCGTGCGCGGATCTCCCGGTAGCTGCGCCTCTGGTGTATCAGCAAGCTGATATCTGCGCGGGAACACGTGTGGGCTAAGGTGGCATCAACGACGGCTTGCCGTTGCGGGTATATCCGGCACGTGAGCTAGTCTATGTACGTGGTGCAGGTATGCAAACCAAACCGCTTCACGTATGCACTAGCGCTCTAGCGCAACACAGCCAAGCAGCAAACTCCAAGCGCGTACACGAGATGACGAGAGGAGATCGGCACTCTCGCGTGTGACTCGTACCAGCGCATCGAGACCGGGAGGGCGACACGCGCAACCGCACACTACTCGCCTTCAACCATGACGATCGGGTGCGTCAGCACTTCTGCATGGATCATCGGACTACGCGGCGTCATCTCCGCCGAGCCACCGATCTGCACCAGCAAGCTGAATCCCTCCGTCAAGTTGTACGACTACATGACGGGAAAAAACAAACCGACGAGCACATCTGCTAGAAGCGACATCAACATGCATCATCCACACGACAGACCGGTGGGGAACGAGATGCAATCTCCAACAACTTCTCCGACACACACAATATTATTCAAGCGACGCATCATCGTGTCAACACCATGGCCAAGGTATTTATGACGTTGTCTTCGTCAACATCTTCATTAACAATGCCGCCGCCTCATTCACAAGATGGATATCTCCAGTGTCCTCTGACGGTACTACTACAAGATGCTTCATCGACGGCGACAAGGACCGCTCAAGACGACGACGTTCACCGCTTCATCTAGGACGACACAAGTGCATCGACAAGGCGTCATTATAGTGACGACCCATATACGGTCACACGGTCCTGGCTGTGCTCAATGTGTTTCCTCCGGTTCTGGTAAAATCGGTGGTCTCATTGCCGACAACGCCCTTTGATATCCGCAAGGTGCATCGTGAACGACTGCAACTCCGTCATGTAGAACATATCACAATTTTTTTGCACCTCCTGCTTTGTGCGGTCTCATCATCCAGGAAGACTACACCATCGTCCATGACTACCTCAACCATGTATGCATCATCATGATCGGCTACCTCGATATCGACATACTCGGCTACGTCTACAACTACTAGTTGATGTTCTACAGGTGCACATGATTTAGTTGTTAGTCTTTTCGAAGTAATTAAGAGTATCGATCTCACAGGAAGCATAGGAAATGGTATCTGCTTCTTATAGTGGTTTATCAGAATGTGCCCGCAAGTTAATTGTGATTCAAAGTAAATGCGTTGTGAAGGTGAAAATTTTGCAATAGGTAGGTTATAATGAGAATTTAAACTGCACAAGAATAAATAAAAATACAAGAGGTAATGGAAAATGAAAACATGAATATGGCTAAGGCAGTCTTAAGAAATCAGGATTCACACTAGTATGTGTCCTGCTTCACTATGCTGATGCATAATTCTAGGTTCAGATAACTGGTCCACCTCATATGTTTTTGTAAATGGAAGAAGCAAATTACAGATATGTGCATACATGCAGCAGCTCCATATCACCTAAATGTGGGGTGGAATGGTGATGGCGTGTATGATACGTGGCTACGCATGTTGGCATGTATGTGCTCACTTATGGAAACGATGTGAGGTGGCTTAGTTATCCGACCTAGAAATATGCATTCACATAATTATGTTTTATACATACTAGTGGTGAATCCAAACTCCTCGAGAACATCTTAGCGTTATTGTTAATTCAAATTGCTTTCCTTTGCTATCTCATTCTTTTACTTTATTTTCACACTTGTAATTCCAGTCACCAAACACTCGCAATATTTCAACCTCCATAATGAATTTGCTTTGGACCTCAATTAACTTGCAGACACATTACAATAACCCTCCACAAAATACAAAGACTACTCATTACTATAGATCCGAACTACACTGACCCTTCATCACTGACCCGTCATTGACCATCCGTCAGTGTTGAGCATTATAACTGACCGGCCACCGTCGTTCGTCAGTGGTAAAGATATTTTACCTCGCCTCGATGGTTATCACAGACTGGTCTAAATTGGAATCGTTTGTGATAGGTGGTCCTGATGGTCCAGTTGGACTGATTGCCATCACTGCCCAGCCGACATAGTCGACCCGTCTGTGTAGTTGTCTCATGTCTGAACCCCTGGTTTTGACGCCGGTCAGTGTTGTGCGTACACAACCTATTATAATCCATCGCCCATTCCCCCTCCAAGCCCTACCTTTACTACTGTCGCCGAGTTTGTCCTCCTGTTGGCCTTCATCTTATCCCTCCCCTACGTATGGCCGATAATCCGTGTCGGCCTCTCCGATGCCTCAGAGGCCATCTGTCATGGCCCCACCATCCCCATGCGTCTGCTCACACGTCGTCCCGACGCCACGGCGATGCTCTTCCATCAAGCCATTGCCTCTCTACCATGGGACATTGGGTTTCATCCATCTAGGCGCTTTGTCATAGACCCGACCATGATAGTTCCAGTGGTCCAGGGGTTGCTCTGCCCCGGGTCTAGCATGCTGCCTGCCGTGTCTCCCGCTCCTCATTGGGTCTCGGCGCAGGCCACAACAGGGAGCTACATTCCTTTGTAATAATGTTGCTATTTCAAATAAGCTAGGCATGTCATGCATGATTCAATTACAATTGTAGTAGATCCTTACCGTTTTTTTGTTGCTTCAATGTTATTGTTCTCGTAATGTTTTTTTACAACTATGTGATGCCTGTAATTATATATAATGCATGTTATATGTGACAATTTAATTGTGAATATGTTAAGAAGATGAGGGTCATGTTTGGACTCTTGACTCTTGAGCGCTTATCGAAGAATGAATATCATTCCCGAGAGTTGATAGACTTAACGCTATTCTCTTCAGTAGTGTGCTCACAAGAGGATATCATTCCCAAGAGGTTCTAAAATTTTGTAGGTTTAACGCTAAGTCAATGTTAGATGTGCATATATGTTATATATGTGAATCAAATTGTATTATCAAAGGATATTGTAAGAGTTGGAGATGTCTTTGTGTACCTGATGTCATATGAAAAATGTTTATATGTGTTTCTTGTGTATTGCCTGTGTAAGTTGTGTCCTGCTGTGCAGTACTTGGTATACCTATCAGTGGACGGTCACTGATACCGCTATTTCTCTAGTCCTGTCGATAGTCAACACATCACTGACCGGCCTATAGGCCCGTTTGTGATGAAGACATCATTACTAACTCCAAGGCGCAGACCAACCACTTGCACGTCAGTGATGATACAGTTTGCCTGGTCAGTGCTATTTAGAAATGTAGTAGTGACTTCATGTGCTCCTTGTGTGGTTCTGTGTGATTGATACTCTTATTTAGAGAAGCTACAAGTAAACTATGTGCACTTGGAGAACATCATGTGTTATGTAACTACATGGATGCATAATTCTAGGTTCTGATCCACCTCATATGTTTTTATAAGTGGGCAAAGCCAAGTACAAATACATGCATATATGCAGCTGTCGGCGTTCTGGAAACGGAGGTCCCCAGACTTGCCTGCCTGCGGCCCATGGCGTGGCTATGCTGGCGGGCCTGTACGGCCCATCTTCATCAACAAGGCATTCAAGACCCTCGCGAGGGGCCAAGCCTCGCGAGGCGGACGACGCAAAACCTTCTCACGAGCTGCCTCGCCAGGCAGGTTCACGAGGAGCGGAGATATCAAGGCGGGGCAAACCTCACGAGACCCTCGTGACGTGAGCCATGACGATCGACACCAGGCGGGCGCCAGCGCGCGCGGCGTCCTTGTTTCCTCTTTGGTGCTAAAGAAGCAGGCGCGGGCGCGGAGTACCAAGGCATCAAGCAAAGATTTCCATATCGGTGCAACGAGACCAAGACCAGCAGGACGGCGAGATGGAGGTCACCATGGAGCCCAAGACGGCGTCATCACCAGAGCCTTTTGCAGGCGAAGACTGCTTTTGTCAGGATAGCTTGAACTAGCTGTCCCCTTTCAAATTTGCCCGCCGTTGTTGGCTCCCTTCCCGCTCAATATTTGGGGAGAGGACCAGGGCCTATATCAGTAGAGCTAGCCACCACAGAGGGGAGGGAAGAAGTCGCGCTCTCACCGCACAAGTTCACCAAGCACAAGAACACCTCAACCTCAAGAGGTTGTTCTTCCCCTTGTACTGTTCATCATCAGCCCAAGAGGCAATCCACCACCACACACTGGAGTAGGGTATTACACCACAATGGTGGCCCGAATCAGTATAAACCTCGTGTCTCTCTATGTTGTGAGTTCGTCGAGTTCGTCCGTGAGATCTTAGCGAGCTAGGCCGTGGATCGGTAGGAGGAAAAGAACTTCGCGCGCACCCCAGAATTCGAACCTTAAGGGTTTTGCCGGAACCCCACATCCGACATTTGGCTCGCCAGATAGGGGTGCGCCATAGCTTCCCTTTCGTCGATCCGTCGCTCCGTCGCTCCGTCGTTTCCATGGCGGACGCTCGCCGCGCTCGAGCTGAGCGCCGAGCTGCCCTCACCGCCCGCGTTGCTCAGACGACTCCCGTCGGCAGGCCACCTCGTCGTTCTCCGTCTCCCGCCGCCAACGCCGGCACCGGTCCGGCGGGGAACGAGCAGCAAGCGTCCTCGCTGCACCCATCGGTGCGGCAGGACGGCCGCACCGCCACTCCATCGCTGACCCCGGCCGGTTCTTCGTCTCATGCACGCCGCGCTCCCATGGATGCGCGGGCCGCGCTCCTCGTGGCAAACGAGCTCCTGCGCTACCGCCCGGTCGACGACCTCTACGAGGAGTGGCTCGACCGCGTCGCCGAGCTCGTCCGCGACGCAGGGGGCTCCCCGGCGTCGTCCCTCTCTCTACCTCACCCTCCGCCAGCTACGGGCGACGTGGCCCGTGGCGCGCCTCCACCACCTCTGCCCCAAGACTGTGCCCTGGCGCCAAGGCGCGCGGCCCCACGGCGCGATCCACCACGCCCGGTGCCTGCGCGCGAAGAGTGGAGCTGCCAAGAAATCCCTCGGCCGCAAGAAGCTGCACCTGCGCTCCCCGCGCCACCTCGCCAAGACCGCGCGCTGCCTGCAGTGGCGACGTGTGGACCTCACCAAGACCAAGCTCGACCTTCGAGACGGGCCCCGGCAACCACGGCCGGCTGCTGCGCCTTCACCCCCGAGCTGCGTAGCGTCGCCTGGCCAGGGAAGTTCAAGCCGGACCTGCCTCCTCGCTACGACGGCACCGCCGACCCCGCCGACCCCGCGGAGTTCCTGTAGCTCTACGAGCTGAGCATCGAAGCGGCCAACGGCGACGAGAAAGTCATGGCGAACTGGTTTCCCATGGCTCTCAAGGATGGTGCCCGCTCCTGGCTCCTGAACCTGCCGCACGGCTCGGTCTCCTCCTGGGACGAGATGCGCGACCGCTTCGTTGCCAACTTCTAGGGCACCCGCGACCGCCCGCCGGCCGCGGGTGACCTGCGTCGCGTCAAGCAACAACCAGGAGAGACCCTCCATAAGTACATCCAGCGCTTCAACAACACTCGCCTCAAGATTCCCAAGGTCACGGACGAGGCCATCATCTCCGCGTTCTCCGACGGCGTTCGTGACGTCAAGATGAAGGAAGAGCTCACTATCCACGAGGAGCTGTGCACGTCTCAGGAGCTGTTCAACCTGGCGACCAAGTGCGCAAGAGCTGAGGAGGGGCGCCTTTCCCTCCTCGAGCTGCCAGCTGCGGGTGCAGAGGAAAAGAAGGCCAAGGCCAAGGACGTGAAGCGCAAGGAAGCGACCGTGCTTGCAGCAGAGCCCGACACCAAGCGGGGTAGAGATCAGCCCGAGTCATCCAAGAATAGCCGGCCGTTCTGCGCCTTCCACAACCTGAACACCCACAACACCAGTGACTGTCAATAGATCAGAGCCATCCACGAGGGGCGCTTCGGTCAACGCCCCGAACGCAGCGACCGTGGCTACGGCCGTGGAGGAGGACGTGGTGGTGGACGCTGGGACGACCTTGGCCCATGCCAGGAGTGGCGTGACCGTCCTCATGAGGACCGCTGGCAGGAACATCCTCGCGAGGGCGCCTGGAGAGACCAGCCTCGCGAGGACCGCCCTCAGGGGAATGCCGGTCTTCCCCCGCTGCCGCCACCGCCAAGGAGGAACGACGACCACCACCAAGACGAGGGGGCTGGGGGCTTCTAGGAGCCGCGTGCAATCGCCTGTATCTTGGGCTGAGCTCAGGCCCCAGCCACGCAGTGCATCTTCAAACAGTTTGCTCGTGAAGTGAACGCATTCCTCCCCAAGCTCGAGGCCACGCGCCCGCTCAAGTGGTCCTAGTGCGCCATCACCTTCAACTCGGCAGATCAGCTCAAGTGCGCAGCCACTGCTGGCGCCCTCCCGATGCTTTGTTCCCTAGTCATCAGCAACGTGCAAGTTACCAAGACCCTCATCGACGGCGGTGCCGGACTCAATGTCCTGTCCGTCGACACATTCGACAACCTCCAAGTGACATACGAGCAACTTCAGCGTACCAAGCCTTTCTCAGGGGTGACCGACGGTTCCACCACACCGATTGGGCAGGTCCGCCTCCCTGTCACCTTCGGGTAACGCAAGATCTACCGCACCGAGCTCATCGACTTCGACGTCGCCCACATCCGTCTACCGTACAACGCCATCCTCGGGTATCCAGCCCTGGCCAAGTTCATGGCCGTCACCCACCACCGCTACAACGTCCTCAAGATGCCAGGAAGCGGCGGAATCATCACGGTCCCATGTGAAGAGAGAGATGCGGTGTGCTCCCTTGAGCGCGCCTTCCAAGCTGCAGCAATCGACGACCCCGACAGCATAAGTGAGGGCCCTCCGGAGGCCATCCCCAAGAAGAAGCAGCTGCGCCGTGCAGGATCTCAGGAGGGTGGCGACGCAGCTGGAGCCTCATCAGGATCAGCGCCCGCTCCAGGGGCGCCTCCCTCCATCGCATAGGAAGGCGCGCCCGACGCCCTCCTCGGGCAGGGCTCGGGGGCTCTCTTCTGGAGGGCCTCGGACCTTGCCAACCTCACGAGGGAGGCGCTTGGGCACCACTTGGAGGCGTGCTTCGCGGCACGTTTCCCTCAGGAGAACACAGGGCAAGGAGCGCCATATTGGGGAACGTAGTAATTTCAAAAAAAATCCTATGCACATGCAAGATCATGGTGATGCATAGCAACGAGAGGGGAAAGTGTTGTCTACGTACCCTCGTAGACCGTAAGCGGAAGCGTTATATCAACGCGGTTGATGTAGTCGAACTTCTTCACGATCCGACCGATCCAAGTACCGAAAGCACGGCACCTCCGAGTTCTGCACACGTTCGGCTCGGTGACGTCCTTGCCTTCTCGATCTAGCAAGAGGGGCGAAGTAGTAGATGAGTTCCGGCAGCACGACGGCGTGGTGACGGTGTTGGTGAAGAACAATCTCCGCAGGGCTTCGCCTAAGCACTACGAAAACTATGACGGAGGATAAACTAGAGGGGACAGGGTTGCCGACACATGGCTTGGTGTTTCTTGATGTGTCTTGGGTGCTAGCCCTACCCCTCTATTTATATGTTGAGCCTTGGGGTCAAAACTTGGAGTAAAAGCCTCCACAAAGTCGGTTTCACCCGGAAGGCAAGAGTCCTTCTCGGACTCCAGGGCCAGACGCCAGGGTTCCCGGCGTCTGGACCCAGACGCCAGGGACCCTGGTGTCTGGCCCCTGGGCTCCGCAAAACTTCCTTTCGCGCTTTCCAAAAACCTCGTGGGCTTTCCTCTTTGGCCCAGATAAAGTGTTCTCGTGCCCAAACATTTCTGGAAACATCCGGAACCCCTTCCGATGGATTCCGGAACCTTTCAGGAGATCAAACACTACTATCCACATATCAATCTTTACTTCCGGACCATTCCGGAGTTCCTCGTCATATCCGTGATCTCATCCAAAACTCCGAACAACATTCGGTCACCAACATACATAACTCGTAGTACTATATCGTCAACGAACGTTAAGCGTGCGGACCCTACGGGTTCGAGAACTATGTAGACATGACCGAGACACCTCTCTGGTCAATAACCAATAGCGGGACCTGGATGCCCATATTGGCTCCTACATATTCTACGAAGATCTTTATCGGTCAGACCGCATAACAACATACGTTGTTCCCTTTGTCATCGGTATGTTACTTGCCTGAGATTCGATCGTCGGTATCTCAATACCTAGTCCAATCTCGTTAACGGCAAGTCTCTTTACTCGTTCCGTAATACATCATCCCGCAACTAACTCATTAGTTGCAATGCTTGCAAGGCTTATAGTGATGTGCATTACCGAGTGGGCCCAGAGATACCTCTCCGACAATCGGAGTGACAAATCCTAATCACGAAATACGCCAACCCAACAAGTACCTTTGGAGACACCTGTAGAGCACCTTTATAATCACCCAGTTACGTTGTGACGTTTGGTAGCACACAAAGTGTTCCTCCGGTAAACGGGAGTTGCATAATCTCATAGTCATAGGAACATGTATAAGTCATGAAGAAAGCAATAAACGATCAAGTGCTAAGCTAACGGAATGGGTCAAGTCAATCACATCATTCTCCTAATTATGTGATCCCGTTAATCAAATGACAACTCATGTCTATGGCTAGGAAACTCAACCATCTTTGATCAACGAGCTAGTCAAGTAGAGGCATACTAGTGACACTATGTTTTGTCTATGTATTCACACATGTATCAAGTTTCCGGTTAATACAATTCTAGCATGAATAATAAACATTTATCATGAAATAAGGAAATAAATAATAATTTTATTATTGCCTCTAGGGCATATTTCCTTCAGTCTCCCACTTGCACTAGAGTCAATAATCTAGTTCACATCGCCATGTGATTTAATACCAATAGTTTCACATCACCATGTGATTAACACCCATAGTTCACATCGTCATGTGACCAACACCCAAAGGGTTTACTAGAGTCAATAATCTAGTTCACATTGCTATGTGATTAACACCCAAAGAGTACTAAGGTGTGATCATGTTTTTCTTGTGAGAGAAGTTTAGTCAACGGGTCTGCCATATTCAGATCCGTATGTTGGGCTTTGAGTCTTACTGAATTTCACACCTTGTAACACAGGCAAGAATTCTTTCTTTGACTGTTCCATTTTGAACTACTTCAAAATCTTGTCAAGGTATGTACTCATTGAAAAAACTTATCAAGCGTCTTGATCTATCTCTATAGATCTTGATGCTCAATATGTAAGCAGCTTCACCGAGGTCTTTATCTGAAAAACTCCTTTCAAATACTCCTTTATGCTTTCCAGAATATTCTACATTATTTTCGATCAACAATATGTCATTCACATATATTTATCAGAAATGTTGTAGTGCTCCCACTCACTTTCTTGTAAATACAGGCTTCACCACAAGTCTGTATAAAACTATATGCTTTGATCAACTCCTCAAAGCGTATATTCCAACTCCGAGATGCTTGCACCAGTCCATAGATGGATCGCTGGAGCTTGCACATTTTGTTAGCACCTTTAGGATTGACAAAACCTTCTGGTTGCATCATATACAACTCTTCTTTAAGAAATTCATTAAGGAATGTAGTTTTGATATCCATTTGCCAGATTTCATAAAATATGGCATTTTGCTAACATGTTTCGGACAGACTTAAACATCGCTACGAGTGAGAAAATCTCATCGTAGTCAACACTTTGAACTTTGTCAGAACCTTTTTTCGACAAGTCTAGCTTTGTAGATAGTAACACTACTATCAGCGTCCGTCTTCCTCTTGAAGATCCATTTATTTTCTATGGCTTGCCGATCATCGGGTAAGTCAATCAAAGTCCACACTTTGTTCTCATACATGGATCCCATCTCAGATTTCATGGCCTCAAGCCATTTCGTGGAATCTGGGCTCATCATCGCTTCCTCATAGTTCGTAGGTTCGTCATGGTCAAGTAACATGAACTCCAGAATAGGATTACCGTACCACTCTAGTGCTGAACGTACTTTGGTTGACCTACGAGGTTCGGTAGTAACTTGATCCGAAGCTTCATGATCATCATCATTAACTTCCTCACTAATTGGTGTAACCATCACTGGAACTGATTTCAGTGATGAACTACTTTCCAATTCGGGAGAAGGTACAATTACCTTATCAAGTTCTACTTTCCTCCCACTCACTTCTTTCGAGAGAAACTCCTTCTCTAGAAAGGATCCATTCTTAGCAACGAATATCTTGCCTTCGGATCTGTGATAGAAGGTGTACCCAACTGTCTCCTTCGGGTATCCTATGAAGGCACATTTCCCCGATTTGGGTTTGAGCTTATCAGGATGAAACTTTTTCTTGTAAGCATCGCAACCCCAAACTTTAAGAAACGACAACTTTGGTTTCTTGCCAAACCACATTTCATACGGTGTCGTCTCAACGGATTTAGATGGTGCCCTTTTTAACGTGAATGTAACTGTCTCTAATGCATAACCCCAAAACTATAGTGGTAAATCGGTAAGAAACATCATAGATTGCACTATATCCAATAAAGTACGGTTATGACATTCGGACACACCATTATGCTGTGGTGTTCTAGGTGGCGTGAGTAGTGAAACTATTTCACATTGTTTTAACTGAAGGCCAAACTCATAACTCAAATATTCGTCTCCGCGATCAAATCGTAGAAACTTCATTTTCTTGTCACGATGATTTTCCACTTCACTCTGAAATTCTTTGAACTTTTCAAATATTTTAGACTTATGTTTCATCAAGTAGATATACCCATATATGCACAAATCATCTGTGAAGGTCAGAAAATAACGATACCCGCCACGAGCCTCAACACTCATCGGACCGCATACATCAGTATGTATTATTTCCAATAAGTCAGTTGCTCGCTCCATTGTTCCAGAGAACGGAGTCTTAGTCATCTTGCCCATGAGGCATGGTTTGCAAGCATCAAGTGATTCATAATCAAGTGATTCCAAAAGCCCATCAGCGTGGAGTTTCTTCATGCTCTTTACACCAATATGATCTAAACGGCAGTGCCACAAATAAGTTGCACTATCATTATTAAATTTTCATATTTTGGTTTCAATATTATGAATATGTGTATCACTACAATCGAGATCCAACAAACCATTTTCATTGGGTGTATGACCATAGAAGGTTTTATTCATGTAAACAGAACAACAATTATTCTCTAATTTAAATGAATAACCGTATTGCAATAAACATGATCAAATCATATTCATGCTCAACGCAAACACCAAATAACACTTATTTAGGTTCAACACTAATCCCAAAAGTATAGGGAGTGTGCGATGATGATCATATCAATCTTGGAACTACTTCCAACACACATCGTCACCTCGCCCTTAACTAGTTTCTGTTCATTCTGCAATTCCCGTTTCAAGTTACTACTCTTAGCAACTGAACCAGTATCAAATACCGAGGGGTTGCTATAAACACTAGTAAAAGTACACATCAATAACATGTATATCAAATATACTTATGTTCACTTTGCCATCCTTCTTATCCGCCAATTACTTGGGGTAGTTCCGCTTCCAGTGACCAGTCCCTTTGCAGTAGATGCACTTAGTCTTAGGCTTAGGTCCAGACTTGGGCTTCTTCACTCGAGCAGCAACTTGCTTGCCGTTCTTCTTGAAGTTCCCCTTCTCCCCTTTGCCCCTTTTCTTGAAACTAGTGGTCTTGTTAATCATCAACACTTGATGCTCTTTCTTGATTTCTACCTTCATCGATTTCATCATCATGAAAAGCTCGGGAATCGTTTTTGTCATCCCTTGCATACTATAGTTCATCACGAAGTTCTACTAACTTGGTGATGGTGACTAGAGAATTCTGTCAATCACTATTTTATCTGGAAGATTAACTCCCACTTGATTCAAGCGATTGTAGTACCCAGACAATCTGAGCACATGCTCACTGCTTGAGCTATTCTCCTCCATCTTTTAGCTATAGAACTTGTTGGAGACTTCATATCTCTCAACTCGGGTATTTGCTTGAAATATTAACTTCAACTCCTGGAACATCTCATATGGTCCATGACGTTCAAAACGTCTTTGAAGTCCTGATTCTAAGTCGTTAAGCATGGTGCACTAAACTATCAAGTAGTCATCATATTGAGCTAGCCAAACGTTCATAACATCTGCATCTACTCCTGCAATAGGTCTGTCACCTAGCGGTGCATCAAGGACATAATACTTCTGTGCAGCAATGAGGTTAATCCTCAGATCACGGACCAAGTCCGCATCATTGCTACTAACATCTTTCAACTTAGTTTTCTCTAGGAACATACCAAAATAAAACAGGGGAGCTAAACACGAGCTATTGATCTACAACATAGATATGCTAATACTACCAGGACTAAGTTCATGATAAATTAAAGTTCAATTAATCAAATTATTAAAGAACTCCCACTTAGATAGCCATCCCTCTAATCCTCTAAGTGATCACGTGATCCATATCAACTAAACCATGTCTGATCATCACGTGAGATGGAGTAGTTTCAATGGTGAACATCACTATGTTGATCATATCTACTATATGATTCACGCTCGACCTTTCGGTCTCAGTGTTCCGAGGCCATATCTGCATATGCTAGGCTCGTCAAGTTTAACCTGAGTATTCCACGTGTGCAAAACTGTCTTGCACCCGTTGTATTTGAACGTAGAGCTTATCATACCCGATCATCACGTGGTGTCTCAGCATGAAGAACTTTCGCAGTGGTGCATACTCAGGGAGAACACTTATACCTTGAAATTTAGTGAGAGATCATCTTATAAAGCTACCGCCGAACTAAGCAAAATAAGATGTATAAAAGATAAACATCACATGCAATCATAATATGTGACATGATATGGCCATCATCATCTTGTGCCTTTGATCTCCATCTCCAAAGCATCGTCATGATCTCCATCGTCACCGGCATGACACCATGATCTCCATCATCTTGATCTATATCAATGTGTCGTCACATGATCGTCTCGCCAACTATTGTTGTTGCAACTATTGCTATCGCATAGCGATAAAGTAAAGCAATTATTTGGCGCTTGCATCTTATGCAATAGAGAGACAACCATAAGGCTTTTGCCAGTTGCCGATAACATCAACAAAACATGATCATCTCATAACAACTTATATCTCATCACGTCTTGACCATATCACATCACAACATGCCCTGCAAAAACAAGTTAGACGTCCTCTACTTTGTTGTTGCAAGTTTTACGTGGCTGCTACGGGCTGAGAAAGAACCGTTCTTACCTACGCATCAAAACCACAACGATAGTTTGTCAAGTTAGTGTTGTTTTAACCTTCTCAAGGACCGGGCGTAGCCACACTCGGTTCAACTAAAGTTGGAGAAACTGACACCCGCTAGTCACCTGAGTGCATAACACGGCGGTAAAACCAGTCTCGCGTAAGCGTACGCGTAATGTCGGTCCGGATCGCTTCATCCAACAATACCGCCGAACCAAAGTATGACATGCTGGTAAGCAGTATGACTTATATCGCCCACAACTCACTTGTGTTCGACTCGTGCATATAACATCTACGCATAAAACCTGGCTCGGATGCCACTGTTGGGGAACGTAGTAATTTCCAAAATTTTCCTACGCACACGTAAGATCATGGTGATGCATAGCAACGAGAGGGGAGAGTGTTGTCTACGTACCCTCGTAGACCGTAAGCGGAAGCGTTATATCAACGCGGTTGATGTAGTCGAACGTCTTCACGATCCGACTGATCCAAGTACCGAAAGCACGGCACCTCCGAGTTCTGCACACGTTCGGCTCGGTGACGTCCTCGCCTTCTCGATCCAGCAAGAGGGGCGAAGTAGTAGATGAGTTCCGGCAGCACGACGGCGTGGTGACGGTGTTGGTGAAGAACAATCTCCACAGGGCTTCGCCTAAGCACTACGAAAACTATGACGGAGGATAAACTAGAGGGGACAGGGTTGCCGGCACACGGCTTGGTGTTTCTTGATGTGTCTTGGGTGCTAGCCCTACCCCTCTATTTATATGTTGAGCCTTGGGGTCGAAACTTGGAGTAAAAGCCTCCACAAAGTCGGTTTCACCCGAAAGGCAAGAGTCCTTCTCGGACTCCAGGGCCAGACGCCAGGGTTCCCGGCGTCTGGACCCAGACGCCAGGGACCCTAGCGTCTGGCCCCTAGACTCTGCAAAACTTCCTTTTGCGCTTTCCAAAAACCTCGTGAGCTTTCCCCTTTGGCCCAGATAAAGTGTTCTCGTGCCCAAACATTCCGGGAAACATCCGGAACCCCTTCCGATGGATTCTGGAACCTTTCCGGAGATCAAACACTACTACCCACATATCAATCTTTACTTCCGGACCATTCTGGAGTTCCTCGTCATATCCGTGATCTCATCCAAAACTCCGAACAACATTCGGTCACCAACATACATAACTCATAGTACTATATCGTCAACGAACGTTAAGCGTGCGGACCCTACGGGTTCGAGAACTATGTAGACATGACCGAGACACCTCAATAGCGGGACCTGGATGCCCATATTGGCTCCTACATATTCTACGAAGATCTTTATCGGTCAGACCGCATAACAACATACGTTGTTCCCTTTGTCATCGGTATGTTACTTGCCCGAGATTCGATCGTCGGTATCTCAATACCTAGTTCAATCTTGTTACCGGCAAGTCTCTTTACTCGTTCCGTAATACATCATCCCGCAACTAACTCATTAGTTGCAATGCTTGCAAGGCTTATAGTGATGTGCATTACCGAGTGGGCCCAGAGATACCTCTCCGACAATCGGAGTGACAAATCCTAATCACGAAATACGCCAACCCAACAAGTACCTTTGGAGACACCTGTAGAGCACCTTTATAATCACCCAGTTACGTTGTGACGTTTGGTAGCACACAAAGTGTTCCTCCGGTAAACGAGAGTTGCATAATTATAGTCATAGGAACATGTATAAGTCATGAAGAAAGCAATAGCAACATACTAAACGATCAAGTGCTAAGCTAACGGAATGGGTCAAGTCAATCACATCATTCTCCTAATGATGTGATCCCGTTAATCAAATGACCACTCATGTCTATGGCTAGGAAACTCAACCATCTTTGATCAACGAGCTAGTCAAGTAGAGGCATACTAGTGACACTATGTTTTATCTATGTATTCACACATGTATCAAGTTTCCGGTTAATACAATTCTAGCATGAATAATAAACATTTATCATGAAATAAGGAAATAAATAATAACTTTATTATTGCCTCTAGGGCATATTTCCTTCACGCCCACCACTCAGGAGTTCATCACCAAGACCACTCAGGAACTGCAAGACGCAAGGGCCATGCGCGGCAACCACCGCTCACGAGGCGCAGCTCTTCATCCAGGCGAGGATGCCGGGCTGCGCGTTTGCATCGACGTCCCAGGGCTCAACAGGGCCGCATCTCAGGAGCTTTTCTAGCCTTCGCGTGTGGGCCGTTGCGAGGGCCCACCACACAGCTACGTTCGCATGCCCTTCGGCTTGCCGAGCGTGGCGTCAGCCTATCAGCGCAACATGTGGCGTGTCCTGGCGGCTCAGGAGGTCAGGTACCACGCCGTCCTGGCGGAGATGGAGATGGTCCTTAGGGAACCACCTGAGCCCCCAGAGCCTCCCGAGGCTCAGGGCCCCGGTGGCCCGTGAGGAGCCATTCCCTCGACTCATGCCTTCAGCTGCACCAACTCTTCTTCGTCGACAGAACCAGGTGACATTTTCCAAGTTCATTTAGCTGGGAGCGCCCCTCGGGCTGCATTATTCCCAGGCCGCGTGGGTCCGTCCCTGTGGCATGTATCCCTTTTGCTTATGTCTTTAGCTTACCTTGTTGGGGGCGCCCCTCGGGCTGCATCATCCCCAAGCCGCTCGGGCCTGACCCAGTGGCACGTATTTTTCTGCATTTACTTAAGCTGGTTTGCCTTCCATGCTTAACCTGCCTGATTGCTACCTGTTCGGTCGTCGCCCCCACGGGGCCTCCTCACACTGGCACGACGCTGGTCCATGGGCCCGTCCCTGCCACGTCGACAAACCTGAGCGGTCGAGCTCTGGCTCGCGGCACGCCTCGCGCACGTCACCTCACCAGGCCCTCAGTGCATTCGTGTCCTCACCAAGCGACCAGCGGCAGGCTGGCAACCATAACGGCAAAACCGTGTCTCCCTTTGTGATGGATTACAGGAACCTCATGAAGAAGACAGCGGGCGGCACCCCGAGCTTCCTTTTCCTTCGTGTGATTCGCTTGCGCGTTAAAAGGGGGGCTCCTGAGCATCGCGACTCAGGAGCTCTTACTGGCTCTCCAGCCCTCACCCCTGGCCTTGACCACGGCATCGCGACCTGGCATACCAGCGGCGGCTGAGCTCGCTCGAGGGCCGGGACCTGAGGACGTAGAGCACTAAGGAGAGCATGGGGAGGGGAAGACTCGTGTGGGCCTAACCTAGCTATGCTGCGGGGATCTGCGCACAGGCCTGGCGCATCGCGAAGAATCGACCCCGCGCCATTGAGATAAGTCTCGCGCTCGGATCGGCTAATTGTTGGAACCTTAGGGTCGCGGTCATCGCAGCTCTGCCGCGGCCACGTCGCCTCCCTTTCTTACCTTGCCGTAGCTGCTTGAGCGCTAAAGGGGACCTCCTGAGCATCGCGCCTCAGGGGCTCTTACCGGACCTCGGGCCGCACACCTCCTGGCCTTGACGACGGCACGCGACCTGGCATACCAGCGACGGCTGTAGCCTGCCTGGGGACTGGGACCTGTCAGCGTAGAGCAACAAGCTATCGCGGGGTTGGAAAGGGGAGACCGAGCCTTGACAGGACATGCGCTCGCAAATTTTCATACACAAAAGGGCATCACGAATCCTTACACACCCCCACGGGGTACCTCATGATCCTCCGCAGGAAACGGAAACGAGAACTAATACGAATCCTATCTACACCCCCCCCCCCCGTGGCGGACGCCATCATCAACAGTGGGCCACGGGAGACCGGCGCCTCCCACGATCACAGGTAATGATGGTTTTCCTTGCATGTCGCAGGGACTTGTCACGTCAAGCAGTTGCCGAGGCAGCGTGGGGAAGCACAGATGCCCACGTCCAATCAACCGTCACGCGTCGACCAAGGCCGCAGGCTTTTGGGGCCCGCGGCGCTCCGTACTTGACCCTTGGCTTCGCCTCGAAGCCAAGCCCGAGCGCGCCTTGGGCACGGGGGCTACTGTCGGCGTTCTGGGAACGAGGGTCCCCAGACCTGCCTGCCTGCGGCCCATGGCGTGGCTATGCTGGCGGGCCTGTACGACCCATCTTCATCAACAAGGCATTCAAGACCCTCGCGAGGGGCCAAGCCTCGCGAGGCGGACGACGCAAGACCTTCTCAGGAGCTGCCTCGCTAGGCAGGTTCACGAGGAGCAGAGATATCAAGGCGGGGCAAACCTCACGAGGCCCTCGTGACGTGAGCCATGACGATCGACACCAGGTGGGCGCCAGGCGGGCGCCAGCGCGCGCGGCGTCCTTGTTTCCTCTTTGGTGCTAAAGAAGCAGGCACAGGCGCGGAGTACCGAGGCATCAAGCAAAGGTTTCCATATCGGTGCAATGAGACCAAGACCAGCAGGACGGCTAGACGGAGGTCACCATGGAGCCCAAGATGGCGTCATCACCAGAGCCTTTTGCAGGCGAAGACCGCTTTTGTCAGGATAGCTTGTACTAGCTGTCCTCTTTCAAATTTGCCCGCCGGTGTTGGCTCCCTTCCCGCTCAATATTTGGGGAGAGGACCAGGGCCTATATAAGTAGAGCTAGCCACCACAGAGGGGAGGGAAGAAGTCGCGCTCTCACCGCACAAGTTCACCAAGCACAAGAACAACTCAACCTCAGGAGGCTGTTCTTCCCCTTGTACTGTTCATCATCAGCCCAAGAGGCAATCCACCACCACACACTGGAGTAGGGTATTACACCACAACGGTGGCCCGAACCAGTATAAACCTCGTGTCTCTCTGTGTTGTGAGTTCTTCGAGTTCGTCTGTGAGATCTTAGCGAGTTAGGGCGTGGATCGGTAGGAGGGAAAGAACTTCGCGCACACCCCAGAGTTCGAACCTTAAGGGTTTTGCTGAACCCCACATCCGGCAGCAGCAACCCCGTATTACATACACCACTACCATTCCTCTCCACATTCAATAAATTACTATGTAGACCTTTTTGTACACACTCAAATATTAAGTGTCATAGGCTTTTCTCCACCCTGAACCTACGATGTTCCTAGAGACCTTTTATACATCCACACTTTTCGTTGGAACCGAGCACATTAGCTAGCCATGAATAATGCAAGTTCCTGCAACAATTGGCACACTGTGCACCTCAAGGCTCTGATAAAAATTAGTGAAGTTTTTTACATGAGTCTGCTAGCTCTTCAAAATTCCCCAGGCCAAATTCCCATTTGGTGTGCATGGGCTAAATTGATTAAGATAGTTGCACATATATGAGATGAAACACATGATTGACGGTCTATTTGAGCCAGTAACGATCAACCCTCCTTGGACAAGGGTCTATCCAAGTGGCTAGATTTTGACCGGCGTCGTAGATCCACTCAAGCAAAAGAGCCATATGGAATGAAAAATAAAGGACACGGTGTTGAAATTTGTGACCGCCTCCTTTATTTCCAAGGAACCTTAGCATATAGAATGCCTCAAATTCTAGCGAGACAATTCTTTTTGCAACTATAGAATCGGCACCTAACTAGTTGGTCTCTAATTTTCCAACCAATCACTCCAAAATCTCTAAATGTTGGCAAATTTGAGCTTTCGTAAATGTTGGCTTGCCAAAAACAAATGGAGTCAAATTTTGGTTCCAAAACCAGGCAACCCTAGATCATCGAGGAGTGTAGAAACAAGAAAAGAAGGGGTTTTCTCTATTCGCAAATGATCAAATACCATAGCGTCCACATGGTTAACTAACACATGTGCAAAGAAATTTACACCCCGAAGGACAGTGAAGACATGTCGAGTCGTCACTGGAAAAAAAGGACACGCCGAGCTGTCAAAAAGGTAAAAGGAATAAAAAGACTACTATTACTTAATTAGTGTGTACATTTTATGGCGCAGTCCGTCTATAAATCATCTGGTAATTTGATGATTATTCAACCATAAATTATCCTAGATGAATATGTCCATTGCACAACTAAAATTGAAATTCAAAAAATTTCAGTCAACTTGATCAACCGAGGGATCTTCATCCAACGGCCGACTAAAACCCTTTACCCCTACACAAAACCCCACCGCACACACAAGTCCTGTGACAAAGAGAAGCTTCCCGGAGGCCCCTCAAAAAAAAAAGGAGCTTCCCAAAGGAAGGCTAATGGCCGCCGCTCCGCGGGAGACGGCGCTCCCATCTAACTTGACAAGACAAATTTTGCGTGCTTGTTTGCGAATCACAGCCGACTGAATTCAGTTACCACTTTGATTGGCACCCTTGTTTCTTTCATAACAGAACTGTCTGAACCCAACTGCTCAATTGCTTGGTCCAAAATCGCAGCATTAAAACTGTGCAGCTCAAGCAGTAATGTTTCTTTGGAGCAATGGGCTCTTGCAATAATGAACAGTTCCTTTTCTTTAAGAATCAGTACCGTAAGCAGTCTGTAGGTTAAGCTAGATGGGCTTGACTTTCGCTGGAGAGAAAGTAACAAACTGGGCCCTTCGGAGATCCATATGCCGATTTTTGGACGGAGTCCGAGGAGAGATCATGGCTGAGCCATTGGCGCACTCTTCAGTGGGTTCAAGGTGAGGGACAGCGAGCGGGTGGGAGCCAAGATCGGCGGCGAGAAGATACACAGCCTGAAGGAAGAAGTAAAATGCATGTTTCGCTGTAGCAAGCCCTCGCACAAATGCACGATACATTTCAGGGTGAATCTAAAAGTATCTATAAACTTGGTCAGTGTTTATAATGTTTGACTCGATTTTGGATCCATGGATCCGTTGTCTAATAAGCTGATATAGTGTTACCCTGAATCGGGTGAAACATCTTTATTGTGCTACATGATGAATATACTTTTGTGCGCGCATACGACGTGACGTCACACCTTGTGCGTGGCACCGACATCGGAGACCAAAGGGTAAGTAAGTCGGGGCGTGGGCACGGCGCAGAGCCTGGTGACGCGCGGTGCAGTGAGGCCGAAAATGTCGGTCATGTCGAGCTCCGACGGCTTCATGCCGTCGGGTAGCGCCCAGCTAAACCCGTGGGCGAGCTGTGCGACAGCAAATTCCAGTGAGTAGATGCCAAGCGCCATTCCGGGGCACGAGCGGCGGCCGGACCCGAACGGCAAGAACTCAAAGCAGTTACCCTTGAAGTCAAGCCTTGCGGTCTCCCCTTCCCCTGTCATAAACCTCGACGGTCGGAATGTGTCGGCGTCCTTCCACACCTTGGCGTCGCGGCCAATGGCGAATACATTGATCATGACACTGGAGCCCTGGGGCACCAAATAGCCACCGATGACGCAGTCCTCGGCGTTCTCGTGGTGGAGAATCGGGATGGGTGGGTGTAGCCGGAGTGTCTCCTTGATTACGCACTTGAGGAAGGGGAGCTTGTCGAGGTCCGACTCGTCCACGTTTCGGTCGAGACCCACCATGTCGGTGAGCTCCTGCTGCAGCCGACGGAGGTCGTCGGGGCTGTGCATCATCTCCGTCATTGCCCACTCGATCCCCGATGCCACCGTCTCCGTCCCACCAAACATCACGTCCTGCCGAGCATACACATATAGAGATGCAACCACGTTATATTAGATTATTATTACGCGTGTGTGCCACACACAAAAGCAAAAACAGATCGTTCTCATATGACATACTCACGGTGTACACAAATGAGATCACACATGATGTCATACTCACAATGTAGGAAGACCGGACTCGGAATTGGTTTTAAAAAGGAAAAATGTTTACATATTTTACAAATTACTTGTGTGATTTTGAAAAGTGTTTCGTATCTTATAAATGGGCTCACATAGTTCTTTCAAATATTCACACAATTTTAAAATTATTGAAGCCTTTAAACACCGTCCCTGTAATTTTAAAAACCGTTTGATGTTTTAAAATATTCATGCAGTTTCAAAAAGTTTCATGTAAATTTAAAAATGTGTTCACATATTTATAAAATAAAATGTGCTCATTTTTTAAAATGTTAATGTTTTTTGGAAAAGTATTAAAGTATTTTATAAAATGTTTGTGTGTTTATAAAAAAATATTTTAATCTTTTTTGTAAAATGAAACATGGAAAACAAAAGTAATAAAAACTATCAAGGAAAAAATTCAGAAAAAATACAAAAACACAAAACCGGAATAATAAACGAATAAGCTGGAAAAAAAAATCTGAAAACACCCATAGCTATATCCTATATGTGCATCTTCAGCAAGAACGAATAGGGACCACTAGAGCCTGACTAACTGGAGACGTTCTAGTAATATTTTACGGGTATAATTAATTAAAGAGTTGAAGGCGATGCTCACTCACCAAGATTTTACGAGTAATTAAAGAGTTGACTTAGACCAAAAGTATAATGATATGTAAACTGAGAATGGAATTTTCGGTGTCCTTACCATGATCATGGCCTTGATGTTTTCACGAGTGAGGCGGAGCGAGTTCTGCAGGTCGTCGCCAGCGGCCTTCTTCGGCTTCGCCTCAGGGAGGAACGCGAGCATGTCGTCCACCATGTCGGCGTCCACGTCGTCGGGGTTCTTGCTTCTCTTCATGTGCTCGTCGATGATCTTGTCGATGAACTCGTCCAGGGCGGCGCGCGCGGCGCGGGCGCGCACGTTGAGGCCCTGGTCCGCCCAGCCGAGCCACGGGATAAAGTCGCCGATGCTGGACCCGCCGAAGAGCTGGGAGAACTCCTGCATGATGGCGATGAACTCATCCCGTTTCCCGGCGTCGCCGGCGGCGTCAGCGCCGAACGCGGCGCGGAAGGTGACGTTCTTGGTGAGGTTGAAGATGAGCTCGCCGAGGTTCACGGACTCGCCACTCCGCCGGGCCACGGCACGGGCCAGCGCCGCGGACTCGTCGCGCACGGCGAGCCAGGTCCCCGCACGGCGCCGGCTGAAGAGCTTCATCACGCACAGCTTGCGCATCTGGCGCCAGAAGGGCCCGTAGTGCGCGAACGCCATGTCGGCACGGTCGTAGGTGAGGTAGATGGCGGCGACGGTAGCTGGCCGGTTCGAGAAGGCGACGTCCTGCGCCTGCAGCACCTCCCGGGCGTACTCTGGCGTCGACAGGACGACGGCGTGGACCTGGCCGAGGCGGAGGTGGAGAATGCCGCCGTACTGCTTTGCCAGAGCCGCGAGGCCCCGGTGGGTCAGCTGGTCCATCATGAACATGTTGCCGACGATCGGCAGCGGGTACGGCCCCGGAGGCAGCGGCGGCGCCTTGGCCTTGCCACGCCGCCGCTGCCGCTGCAGCTCCACGAAGACCACCAAGGCAAGGAAAAGCCAGCTCAGTGGCTCTTGGAGCCAGTCCATGGCTATCTTGGCCAAGCCCGCCATTGATTGATACTCAAACTACTGGAAGCTCCAACTTTTTTGTTTTGTTGGGTTATTCGATTGTGGGGGTTTCAGGTTGATAACGCTCGCGGAGTGGAGCTGAGGAGGAAAGTGGAGGGAGCAGGGTTTATATAGTACTAGTATGAGATTTGCTAACTGGAGTTAAGTAGGGGAAGGGGTAGGCTCTGGGATGCATGGCACAAGAAAATTCAAATGGTAGTGGGAACAACCATTGCCCCGGTCTTTGTTAGCCCCCTGCGAGAGGTTGGCCTAGCACCGAGCTGGGATGACATGCTTGTACTATTCTGCTTTACCTCTCCTATAACCTCTCCTAGAGCCTACTGATCTTTCGAAAAGATTGGTCGGGTCGCGAGCCGTCAGATCTGATGTCATCAACAGACCAAGCGGCACCCTTCATGGTTGCAATAGAGTTAATGTTGCAGAACTCTTTGCAACAGAAGTTATGTTCCAGAAATCTTTGCAACAGATATCTTGTTGCAGAAAACCTCCTCGCGCCTGCTTGGTGGCATAATTGCCAACAAGACACTTGTTGCAAATCTTCTTGCAACAAGACCCTTGTTGCAAAAAGCATCTTCAGTTCTTTAGAAGAAGAAAAAATATCATGTGGAGAGAGAGAGAGAGAGAGAGAGAGAGAGAGAGAGGATGCAACTCGTGGATTTGGTCTGGCGGCAAGCAACACACCTGCAGCACTGGTCGAGCGGGCACTCACGGTGAGGGAGATGGCCAGCAACAGAGGCCATGAATCTGGCTCACGAATCTGGGTGAGGGAGCATAGGTCGGGGAAGATGGTCGGCGATGGGAGCCACAAATCACGGCTAGAGCACGAGGAGGCCATGCGGGGAAGAAGAGGCGAGAAGGAAGAGATAAGGTTGTGGTAAGCGAAGCGGACACGTGGCAAGTGAAGGAGACGACCGGTGCCAAAGTGGTTTTCAGCCGGTTGCCCCCAACCATTTCCCTTGTAAGAAAGACATTATATAGTTACTTGAAATCAGACGGGGTGCTCTCTTTTTTCCACAAACAAATAGAAAAGTCGAGTTTTCTAAATCTCGACTGTTTGCTTGAGGGTGGAAAACAGAATTAAGGGTGGAAAGTGCTTTCGGTGGACCGGCACATGAGCATGTTGTCGTTTTTTCCATCGAAAGAGCACTCAGTAATCTCCTGAAAAGATCACTAATAAGCTTTTGCTGTCATCTTAGAATTCTACACCTCAAGATGAAAATCCGAAGAAAAAAAAAGGTATACTCATAGGCATGTTATTTGGTTCACGTGATTTCGAAAACACAATGACAAAATGAGGAGGGAGAACATCGTGCTTCCCCCGTCGATTACCAGTAAAGAAACTGTCACGATATCCCTCACAAAAAAAGAGAGAAAAAGCTGTCACAATACGTGCGTTCGATAGAATTGTAAGGTGACAGTAAAACCTTTTTTTTAGGGGGGACAGTAAAACCTTGTTAGTGATCTTTTCAGGAAATGTCTGAGTTTTTTTTTTTTGAAATGAGGAAATGTCTGAGTTAGTCAACGGAACATCTCGCAGTTTCTAGCTTCGCTCCTATCTCCTTGAATGTTGGCGGGAGACAGTTACTGGTTGTACCACGTACGCAGGACTCGTTCAGACCCCTCCGGTCCGTGACAGCAAACGGACCTGTGAGAACGTATCAGACAAGGCGAACCAGTGATACTGGAATTAACAAAGTCATCGGAATTCGTGTGTCTCCGTCGCATATACACACGGCGACCGAGCTGCGTGGATTCTTCATGTTCTTGCGTCAACCTCCAACAGATTATTCAACTTCCTGATAATGTATAAATGCCTAGCTGTCCGTCTATCGGAGTAATAAATGCCTAGCTGTCCGCCTAGTAGTATTATTCAACTCCTGATAAGGGCATCTCCAACCCTGACTGGTAAACTTTCTCCGGCATCCTTCTGCACACAGCACACAGGGGACCGGTTCATAGACTCTGGCCTGTTTGGTTAAAAAGTTCAAGGACTTTTTTTAGTCCCAACTAAAAAAACTCTAGTCCCTACCTATTTGGTTCCGGGGACTAAACATGGACTAGAGGTTAAATGACATGCTAGAGCCATGAGAGTCTGGTTTGGGAGCCCGAACCGCGTCCCCCGCGTCGCCCTCCCTGGCGGCGGCGGGGGGACCCTAGATCGAGCGCCGCCGGCCCCTCCCCACCTTGCTCCCCACCTCGCTGCCACCGGAGGAGCGGCCGGCGAAGCCGGCGCCGGCTCCCGGGAGGGTGGCGGCGGGGCGATTCTGCTGGATCCAGCCCCCTCCCGCGACGCGCTCCCCCTCCCCCCGCATGCTGCGATGACGGCTCCTGGACGGCGGCTCCCCGGCGGCGGCAGCGCTCCTCACCCGTGGTGGTGTTGCCCCGGCTGGGTCCCCCCCGCCCCGCCCCGCGCGTGGTGAGGCTGGCCCTGTGTAGGCTCCCTGGTGGCGCGCGATGCTACGGGTGGACGGACTCGGCAGCCGGACCTGCGTTCTCCAGGTTCCCCGTCTCATCGACGTCCTCCACCGGCGCAGCTCCGGCGTTGGCGCACCGAAGGCTGCGCACCTCTCCAGCTTTTTTGGCTCGCCTGGCTCGCCGGTGCGGCTCCGGCCCGGCAGCCCTGGACCTGCGCTTTCCAGTGTCCCTGGCTTGCCAGCACCCCCTGCTTGCGCGTCTCCGGCCCCGGTGCCCTCGATGGCTGCGCCCCTTCCAGCCTCGTCGGCTTGCTGGTGTCCTGCCGGACCCGTCCTGTCGGCCCGGACCTGCATTCCTTCCAGGTCCTGGCTTGCAGGTGACGCCGCCCGCGGCCCTCCGATGCCAGCTCCCGTCGCCTCCCCAACCTCGCCAACCTCCTTGCCTCATCCCCTCGCCAGATCCAAAGCATGTGTGTCCGGCGGCGCTCGGTGTCGCCCTTGGTGATGGGCGCAGCCCCCTCCATGTGATGGCAGTTTCGACCTACACGTTCTTCCTCGTCTCCTGATCTCAACCCGGCAGATGTGGGATTGCTCAGAATTGGCTAGGGCGAAATCTCTGCTCGGCTTGCCGATGCTGGCAACGGTGACACTCGCAGGTGTCGTACCCTTCTTGGAGGCGCTGCCATGGTCCCTTTCTGTGCCCCTTCGAGCATCGGGGGAAAACCCCAGGTCCGTTCCCTGGATCGGACAACGACGACGCTATAACGTCGTTCTCCTTCTTGAAGGCATTGTCTTGTTGCTTGGCGTCCCTGGTGTTAGATCTTGAGTCTTGCGAGCGATCGCGTCGATTCGGGCTGCATCTCATGGCATGGGCATCCTAGGCGCTATGTACGTCCTACCAGATGCTTCTCCCATGGTTTTCGTCTTCGGCCTGGCCGGGTCTTGCAGCCCACTCGCCGATCTCTACGCGTTCTCAGTGGGAGTACGTTGATCATGTCATGTCTGAAGCCGCGGCCATTCAGTGGTGGTGCCTTGTGTTAGTCGTGACGCGGTATGGGTGGCCTGTGCCCCGTGTCTCCTTGCCTTATGTGGCTGGAGGCCGGGCTAGGTGGATTTAGCCGTGTGTGTCCCTTGTTCGGGCTGAGCATCCCTCTTCCCTCTGCTCCGGGCACCATACTCGCGCCTTAGCGTTCGTGTGGTGTGTTGTACCCTATCTTGTACTTTCTCTATTCTCTTCCATCAATGAAATGATACGCAAGCTTTGCGTATTCGCGAAAATAAATGACATGCTAAAAGACCATGTTACCCCTAGTAATGAACTAATAGAGATAAGGTGCGGTGCGGGGCAGGGGCAACTGTTGGAAAAAGTCCCAAACAGACTCTCCCTCAAGGTCTTCTTTCTTTAGTCCCAAATGCCCACGTTTAGTCCCTAAAAGTCCCTCATGTTTAGTTTAGATGGGACTAAAAGGGACTTTTTTTAGTCCCTACACCAAAAAATCCCAGTAACAAACACCCTCTCTGATGCCGAAGGCCGCCATCAAATGCTATCATGTACTAACTCCGTCCTGATTTATTGGTTCCCATTGTAATCTGTGTCAAATTTTGACCATAAATTTAACTAACAAAATATTCATTAATGTCACCAAAAATTATATCATTGAAAACTATGTTCAAATACGAATCGAATGACATAATTTTTGTTGACACACACTATCATTTTGTCAGTTAAAATTTTGGTCAAAATTTAGCAGAAATTACATAGGGGACTGATAAATCAGGACGGAGGTAGTATATCGTTAGTAAAAGGCAATTTGATATTCCGCATGTCCGTCCTCATAGGCACCTTCTCCTCTGCCTCCGTCATGAATGATGTTCATCATCTCCCGGTCCCCGTCGTATGCCTGCTCCCCCGCTTTAGGCATACAAGCGAACAGGGTGTCGGGCACCCATTTGCTCCCCGTCCGCCGTCCGCGCCTAGAAAAGCTGCGGCGAACAACACTCCGATAAGAGTAGCGGTGCTGCGTTGACGTTGACAGTGAACGGCATGGTGGCACCTGTCGGGGACTGCCTACCCAGTTGCTTCGCGGCATAGAAGTACAAAGCCTTGTAATTCTCCGGTCATGGTGGTGTTTGTACGGTGGGCGACACTATCTGCGCACCACGCCAACGACCTCCACCTCATCCGCGACCAGCACATCCGCCCGCACGCCTCTGCTGGGGGCCCCGCTTCTTGTGGGTCTCCTCCTTTGCGGTTTTCGCTTTGATGCGGCGCCTTTTCCGCGTCGCTGAGTTGATCTTTCGGGCGGGCGCGATGGTCAGATCCTCCAGCAACTACACCACAGCCTCCACCTCCGGCAGGCTCTCATTCGGTGACATGCGGCGGTGACGGTGATGGCGGTGGGAGGGAAGAAGGGTGATGCGGAGCATCCCATGTACACTCCGACTACTCTCCAAACCCCAAGCGGACATATGACGAGACCTCAAATATACGCCACTGGACACAAGGTGAACTCGCTCCTCTCCGAACCTTCACTTTCTACATGTGAGACATGGCTACTACCTCCAACGTGTGTGCTATGCATGATCAGGTACTTAGAGGAAAGCCACGGAGCCACCACATCCAACGGACGAGCTAGCGAGGACGCCAAGTACAAGGACCAAGAGAAAGAGCTGCTCGAAAGCTTCAGCCACCGTACGACCAGACATCGCCAGACGTCCGACGCCTGGACACTCAGCCAGCCAGAAGGGCCAGCCGACGAAAGCTACAGCGGCCGGACGGCCGGCAAGTACCAGACGTCCGACACACCCCAGGCCCCGGACGACCGAGCGCCACCGTACGACCGGTGCCACGGCAGCAGAACCTAATCTACAGAAATCCAAAGATCTACGGACGTCCGGACCTCCGCGAGCCTCCGGACGACCGACGCCTTACGGACGTCTGGTCCCTGGCTGTGTCCAGTTACGGGCTAAGGCCCATGTACCCCTTCACTTCGCCCCCCATTTGCACTAAGACTATAAATAGACCTCTCCCTCCTCCTAGTTAGGGTTAGGATAGGTTTAGCTCATTTAGAGATAGAGCTTTGCTCATCCATACGGATCTACTCCACGAGAGAGACCGCGGCCTCTACGGAGAAGATCCATCTTGGATTCAAGACCCCTCACGGGAAGATCCCCTCGTGGATTCAAGGCCTCCTCACGGAGAAGAACCGGTTACCTCTTGTATCGTCCTTTGTTGGATTCGGATCATGTATCTCTCTTTGTGTTTCGAGGATCTAGCATATGTGTGACTACATCTCGTTGGTTTGAGTGATTCTCTCGTGTTTCCCCTCATGTTCTTCGTGTTCATCGTTGGGATCCGCTCCTTTCGTGAAAGATCGGCCTACACCGAGTTAGCCCCGTATCATATGGAATCAGAGCTTAGGTTTATCACGGATTTGGAGCCTTCCCTCCTTGTTTTCTAGCTTGATTTTGTTGTGTTCTTCCCCAAATTCGAAAATCCCCACCAAAAAATAGCCCAATTTTTTTTGTGATTTGTTAGTGTGATGATGTTTTGTTGATATTGATCCATGGATTTGCTTGGTTTTGAGTGGATCTAGCATTTCCCCAAGTTTTTCCATCTTTCATCCACGAAATCTCCTCATTTTTGAGTCCAAAATCCCCAATTTCCGCCCAAAATCGCGTCCCGGAGCTCAAATCCCGCGTTGACCCCGACCCACCGGACGACCGTCACTTTTCCGGACGTCCGGACCCCCACCAAGCACCGGACGACCGGAACCTGCCAACAGAACGAATTTTACGGATTTCCGAGCCCGACCGGACATCCGTCCATTTACGGACGTCCGTAACCTGTAGTTTCAGACTTCAACTGATTTTTGTTTTGTCCATAACTAATTCATCCGAACTCTGATTTTGACGTTCTTTAGCTCGTTTTGAAGCTCTTGACATCCCCCTTCCCACAAAAATACCACCAACATCTTTTGACTCCATCAAATTTTGACAACTTTGGCATCTTGGCCTAGGGCTTCCACCACATCATCCGCTACACCACCACCGACTTCCGCAACATAACCCTTTTTTATCCATATAGCATTAGTGGTTGCTTTAGTAGTGATTCGAGTCTCCTAAGGTGTTTCGGCTACTTAGGGACGGTTGCTTCTTCATCAACCACCACCACCACCACTTCCGCATAGGCTTACCCACCATACACTTCCACCCCAACTTAACCAAATTTTGTTTGAGCTTGTTTGAGTTGTGTGTTGTGTTTCCTAAGGTGTTTCGGCTACTTAGGGACGGCAACTTCAACTTCGACTCGCATAACCCATCATTCCACTTCCGCATTGCCAAGTGCAAAACTACCACCGCATTCCGCTACCACCATTGGACATTTGCCTTTGGAGATTTTGAGTTCGCGGTTTTTCCGTTTCCTACGGTGTTTCGGCTACTTAGGGACGAGTATCCATCATCTTGGTATCTACATCAAGAACACCGCCACTCATCATCGCCAAGGACGGTAACCTCGATGACACCATTGTATATTCCCCTTGCCATTGCATTGATAACCTCTAGCCCATTTTGCGTCACTTTCCTATCGAGACTAGCCATTTGAGTATTGCCGGCAACGTTACTTGTGCACCATTGGTCTACACCTTCCATTACATACATACCATATCATATTGGTATCATCATATCATCTCTTGTGTCACAAAGTTTGTTCCCGCATATACACAATTGCTATCTTGGTTTGTGCATTTCGCAAAGTGGTCATACAATAAAAGAAAAATAAAAGAGAATAAGATTTTAAGCAAAGAGAAAGAGCAAAGAAGCTTGTAAGCAAGTGCCACAGCATCATACCACATTGCATATAAGATTTTCATATCCGATCATCTTGGATCATCTTGAGAGAAACACCGGGAACCATACATATATAGCATACTTGGGATAGAAAGTTGATACATTTTGCATCTTATAGGTTGTGCACAAGTGTCGTATCCGCCTATTGAGAAATCGTGCTAGCGTCTCTCTTGAGTTGTGCAACACGGGCGTTTTCCGTGGATTCCACATTTTATGCTCATTTCCTTGGTTGCACGACCCCATTTATCTATCCGTGTGTGTGTTTCCGTGTGCCACATATTGCTATTGGTCTACTTGTTTCACTTGCGAATTTGTGAATCTCTTTCAACATTATTGATTCTTGCTAACATTTTGCATCAAATTTTTGTGCCACTATCCTCACCAAGCTCCACCATAAGCCTTACTTGTGTAGGTGTGAGAAATCGACGAGATCGGTACCAATTGTGCTATTTCCTTGTTACACTATTGAGTTATCATTGATCCATCTTCAACATCGGTCAATGTACATTTGGTATAAGTTCCTCTCTTTCTCCCACTCACATATTTGTGTGGAATCATGGATAGGCAAGGCATTTCATCTCCAGTCTTCGACAACAACGACGGCGTGAACAACTACATCACCAAAGCGTTCATCTTCGAACTACAACGAGCATCGAAGGCCGCACATTCTACCTTGCAAGAGCGCCTCGAGAACCTCTCCATCGACATTCATCACTCCGAAGCAAGGAAAAGGGACTACATCGACAACAAGCTTTCTGCACAAAAGGAGGAGCAAGATGCAACGATAGAGGAGATTCGGACCTTGTTGATCAACCGTTCTTCCCCTTCATCATCCTCAAGGCAGCGACGTTCAAGTCACAAGTCTTCGGAGCACAAACAAGATGCAAGCAAAAGTCGTCCACGTCCACATCTCCATGGCGACCATCGCCAACATCGTCATGAAGGGCATGTCACCTCCAAGCATCATGTGCACGACGACGAACGAGATCTACTACGAGCTCAAGCACGACAACGACACCATTATCATGCTCGCCAAGCGCAAATGCACAAGTCCCAACAAGCCCTACTTCATGCCAAGTCCAAGCTTCATGAGCATCAGAGAGGACCGCGAGACGAGCACCACCAAGACGGAGTTACGGCTACCACCACCACTTCGGCATCTTCGCCAAGTGCTATCAAGGCATCTTCACCAAGTGCTATCAAGGCATCTTTGCCTTTGGACGTACGGCATCTTCGCCTACTTCCCATGAGTTCGCCTACATCGACATCTTCAACAACAAGGCGACCACCTACAAGCGAGGGAGACACTTCCATCTTCGGAAGCCCCTCAAGAAAGATGGCCAAGCATGGGAAATTCCCTTCAGTCATGGAGACGAGCTACGAGGGGCCACATCATATGGACCTCCAACAACAAGATGGTGACAAGAAGGTTGAGCATGGGACTATCCCTTCAACCAAGGTGGCGATAGGAGTTGAGCATGGAGACATTTGCACCTACATCTCTCCGACACCCACATATGAAGAGATGCCCCAATTCCCATGTGAGGAGAGCCACCCCACCATGAGTGATATGAGTGACTCCACCATATGTGACATTGAGTGCATTTCCTATGAGAGGATGTGTGTGACCACCACTAGCCCCACACATGAGAGCATGCCACACATCCTAAGTGAGGTTGAGCGCCATTTGAGTGACTCCACCAACCATACGAGTGAGCATCCAAGAGGGAATGAGTGAGCCACAACACTTAGTGAGTGAGTTAGTTGACACGGCATGTGAGGCCACTATGATTCCTAACGACTTACCCTCTACTCCAAGTGTGTTTTCTTCTTTGGTGCTAGGTCTCCTACATGACGACATGCCTATCCTCGACGAGTCCATCCCCCCAATGGAGACGACGATGGCCATGGTGGACGATGATGCACCCCCCACATGGTTCCATCAAGATGAAGATGACCACGACTTGGTCTTCGACACCTCACCTACAACATATGAGCGATGCTCCAAAGGTAACATAGGTGATGGTGCTTCTCTTGTCCCACTAGTGGACTATCTCACGAATGATTGCTTGCATGATGTTGACACACCTATTACCATGCTTCATGCTAGTGCGACTTCCTCATGTCATGACTTACCAATTTATGATGAATATGATGATGAGCAAGTTGAGTTGCCTAGTTGTGATGCCATGCTCCATAGGATATCTTGTGAAAATTCTATTGGTCACATAATGTTTGACAGTCCTTTAAACTTTTCATATGCTATGAGTGAGATCTCCCATATTGCATCATTTCAATCTCAACATAGTAACTATGCATGCCCCATTAAAATAAATCCCATTTGCACTTATGGCATAGATGACGAGATGATGGTCATTGGCTTTTTTTTCATGTGATGATATTGCCATGCTTCCTTTACATGATTTGCGCAATTCATCTACTATGTCATGCCATGATCACATTGTTCCAAATATGCATTGTTTTGGATGTTGTCAATATTCTCCATGTGATGTTTCCACTAATGCCCATGAGGAGACCCCCATAGTTTCCTCATACATATTAGGAGATTTTGATGCATTTCATACTTTGCATGATTCCCATAATTGCGTGCACCATGTGCATTCCATGAATAACAATGCTCTACATATTTCTCATGATGCATTACACAATTTGAGTCTCCATTATGCTATACATCATAACAAATCTATCATGATGGATGACATGTTTCTATATCACGCATCTCATTTATTTGAGCATTGGATATTTTGTGCTAACCAACACAAGCACGTGCGCATCATGATGGATGATGTGTACATATACCACGCACACACAATTTTCCCTTTGCCTTTGTTTTCTGTAGGTACTAATGCATACTCGTCAACCTCACAATCCCACGAGTTGACGAAACGAGCTCTTGAGAGCAATGACGATTTGGGATTCTGTGGATTGTCCTTCCCACCGTCCTCTTCGCGCAACGACTACGCGCATCTCTTCTACTTGGCTCTCACACGGCTATGGGCTATATATCACTTGTTACATTATGCCCATTTTCTCGTGTTCACTTTGCATGCTATGCTTCTTTCCATGCCTTTGCCATGCAATTGTGACCCTTGCTTGCACTTACATATGATTCACCATTATGATACTCCTATGTGTATTTGCATGCTTGGTGGAGATCCTTGTTGCTATTGCCATGTTTATCATGTGCCTCATGCTATTGATACTTGTTGTGTTGGGAGAGTCATAATGTTCCATCGCTATTTACATAGGGCTTCTTGCCAACAACATGAACCTACTTTGCTCATATCTTGCTTTCATGCTTGTGCTATGACATGTGCATTATTCATGCCCACTATTTGCACACATGATATGCTTGCCATGATTCCTCCTAGTACGTTGCATCTTCGCACTACTAGCTTGCTTGACTTGATCACTATGCTTGCTTGCTTTGCCGCATCACCCATGTTCCATTCTTACTCGCTTTCTTGGGTTGATGACATATATGCTCTTGCCTCTCACATGATATATCTTGATCATTGTCGCTTGTCTCCATTAGTGCCATCTCTCATACCCCCTTGTATTGAGTGCCAACTTGCTATGCTTATTGATCTTGGAGACTTGGACACTTTACTTGTGATGCATGCTTGTTTGATTGAGCATATTGTATTTGGTTGTTCTCGCATCATATGCCTCCATACTATGAAAAGAATGATGAAAACACTTGTTGGGTATTTTACCACACAAATGATAGGTGTTGCATTTGCACTAACCTCATTTGTTTTCCGAGTGTTTGTCATGTTGTTTCATTTTGAAGGATTCACAAGGTGGTACCATCACGAGACACTTTGGTTATGTGAAGGCGTACACGATGCACGACACCAACATTTTTGACATTTTCATAAAGGTGAACTCCTTCCCTTTGAGCCATCCTCAAATACACATATTGGATGGGTCGTTCTTTCATTGTTGTCTCCTTCTTCTTGTCTACATGATACATCTATTGGAGGGAGGACCGGCATTGAAGATTGGCTCTATGGACCTTCACATTGAGGAGCGCTCGGACTTATTGGATGCACTTTCGGACCTCCACTCATGCCACGACATCGAGCATTGGTACACCAACACCTCCATATTTGTTGATTGTGCTCACACATGTCATGCTCATTGGACATATCATACTCACCACAAGTTTGCACCCTATGCATGGATTGACTCACATTATGCTTGTCTTGTTGCATCTATTTCCATGTCATCCATGATATATGAGCTTGTGCACTTCCTTAGCAAATTTGTTGTGATTTACCTTGATGGCATCTTCTTACATCCTGATCATATTGCCCACCATCAATTGCATGATCACATAGTCACATTGAGCACCAATTACCATGTTCATGTTTTTGATAAACCGTCACATTATGACATCATTTTGCACAATGGTTGCATTGATCACATTCACCACACCTTTGTGCATACTCCAAATCCTATTGTTCCCATGAATGCTTTGCATATCATTCTATATCATCTTGCTAAGCTTCATGCGCTTTGTCACGAAAAATCTTGCCGCAAGGACTCATTCTTACATGATGGACACTTTGTGTGCCCTAACCATTGTATTTCTGAGTGTTGTTTGTGTTTGCTCTTTTTGCATGTACACCACTCCGGCGACACCTTGGAGTACTTGGATTGCGCAATGTCTTCAACTCCGTCCAACTACAAGTCCGTCCACAACAACCGTTTCCATGGTGATGAGGATCACGATCCGAGGTCGGATCTTTCCCAAGGGGGGGAGATGATGCGGAGCATCCCACGTTCATTCCCATGTACACTCCGACTACTCTCCAAACCCCAAGAGGACATATGACGGGACCTCAAATATACGCCATTGGACACAAGGTGAACTCGCTCCTCTCCGAACCTTCACTTTCTACATGTGAGACATGGCTACTACCTCCAACGTGTGTGCTATGCATGATCAGGTACTTAGAGGAAAGCCACGGAGCCACCACATCCAACGGACGAGCTAGCGAGGACGCCAAGTACAAGGACCAAGAGAAAGAGCTGCTCGGAAGCTTCAGCCACCATACGTCCGGACATCGCCGGACGTCCGACGCCTGGACACTCAGCCAGCCAGAAGGGCCAGCCGACGAAAGCTACGGCGGCCGGACGGCCGGCAAGTACCGGACGTCCGACACACCCCAGGCCCCGGACGACCGAGCGCCACCGTACGACCGGTGCCACGGCGGCAGAACCTAATCTACAGAAATCCGAAGATCTACGGACGTCCGGACCTCCGCGAGCCTTCGGACGACCGACGCCTTACGGACGTCTGGTCCCTGGCTGTGTCCAGTTACGGGCTGAGGCCCATGTACCCCTTCACTTCGCCCCCCATTTGCACTAAGACTATAAATAGACCTCTCCCTCCTCCTAGTTAGGGTTAGGATAGGTTTAGCTCATTTAGAGATAGAGCTTTGCTCATCCATACGGATCTACTCCACGAGAGAGACTGCGGCCTCTACGGAGAAGATCCATCTTGGATTCAAGACCCCTCACGGGAAGATCCCCTCGTGGATTCAAGGCCTCCTCATGGAGAAGAACCGGTTACCTCTTGTATCGTCCTTTGTTGGATTCGGATCATGTATCTCTCTTTGTGTTTCGAGGATCTAGCATATGTGTGACTACTCGTTGGTTTGAGTGATTCTTTCGTGTGTTCGCTCGTGTTTCCCCTCGTGTTCTTCGTGTTCATCGCTGGGATCCGCTCCTTTCGTGAAAGATCGGCCTACACCGGGTTAGCCCCATATCAAAGAGAGTGGGAGAAAAGAGCGGGAGTTGGGTGGAGAGCGGCGAGATGGAAGAAGGGAATGTGGATTTGGCTGCGGAAACAGGGCAGGCAGCTACAAAAGCGCAGGCTCCACCCGCTTTTTGGATGGATCGGAGATGTCATAGTCCTACATATCTACTGTCCGGACTCCTGCAAAATTTCATATTTGGTTTCAGTGTATCACAAAAACATGGTCCGTACCGTTCAGACGATACATGACTATGTTCGATGGCACATTTATGCGAATGGTTTGAGAGTCGGCGTCGGAGACGCCCTGACTATTTGCCGCGAGCCCGCGATGATAGCAATCAATTGGTTAGCTAGTTTGACCGTAATTTGGCGTCGACTCCGCACGAGCTGGTGTACTGCTACTAGTTTCTTCAAACAGATCTGACCAGGGGTGTACAGTAGTTTCTTCCGGGAAGAGAAAGAAAATGGCATGGTCGGCTCAGCTCTCAATGGTTCCACTTCGTTGAACTTCTTCCACCTCTAGGGGAGGATAGCAGAAAATGTCAGGCTTAGCCTTGACCACCGTTTTGTTCATTGCATTTGAAAGAGTATAGGTTTGGCATCATTTGACATTTTGCCAGTCCAATCCCCATCCTCGAACGGCAGATAACCTAAAATACTCTAGTCATCCCTTTCAAACTTGAAGTCAACTGCGCCTGCGCGCATGCCCCCCCCCCCCCCCCCCCCCCCCACCCCCCCCGCGTCTCTTGCATGCAGCCTCACCGTCCGATCGTCATACTAGCTGTAAAGTGATAACTTTTATGGGGTCTGACATCATGTTGAAAAATCTGTTTGTATGAAAGCAGTCCAAAAAAGAGGTGCCGCGGTGTAGTGGGAGCGTGGGACGGTGACGTACGGCATGGCGCATCTTGGCGCCGTTGTCACCGTCGCATGACGGTGTTGTACGGTACGGCTTTCTTTCCAGCATGGGTGCGGGACGAAGCTGCTATGATATCCGACTCCTCTGTGAGTATTGGCGGCTCTCGCTTCATCCAATTTGCCTTTGACGATGAGATACAATTTATAGACGGCGATTTTGATGCAAAGGGTATGGTTATGTAGTGGTCGTGACGATTTCTATCTGACTACATGTAGCTGTCAAGATCGTGAAAAAATGATGGCGCAACACATGATTGACTTTGATTTGGTGGTGCTTCTTCAGTGCCCGGTCTTGAGCTCGGGGGTGATAACCCTAGGTCTGACCCATGTGGGTTATAACTGGCAATGGAGATGTTTTTACGTCGTTACCTAGCTGAAGGCATTGCGTGGATATGCTTGGACTTGTTCTTCAGGGTGAAAACCTTGAATCTGACCTATGGTGGTTGGACCCGGTGACGACAATGCTTGAGCGTCGTTTCCTTCTTGAAGGTGTTGCTGTTAAACAACATCATTGTTCTTGTGGTGTCAAGAGATGGTTGGTGCGAATATGTTCGTTGTTACAGTTTGTCGATGTTGTTTTGATCACTTTGGGATTTTTTTTCCTTTTTCGCATTACGGCATAGTTTTGGTCTTTTATGACTTTGCATTTTTGTCATCGTGTTTTCTGTGCGTGTGTTAGTATTGGTTATGTGCATCTTAGCTATGCAAAGACCGTGTGTGTTTATTGTGTTTGTATTTATTTAATGCTTTATTTTGAGTCAATAACATTCACCCTTTGTTAAAAAACAATAGATCTGTCTAGATTTCAGTCGACGAGACTTGCTACTCCGTCCGATGACATAATCCAATAGTTGCCCAGCCCATTTTGGTCCTTCATCTAGTCTGGTTTTTTTCTATCATTGTCTTGCCGGCCTTGTTATTGCCTTCGTCTTTTTCTTGGTTATTACTCTGTTTTTTCAGGGAGCTCCTATTCAGCGCTGTTAGCGCTGCGTAACACAACCGGCGCTCGCTACAGCGCCAAATGGGCCAGCCCACGAAGGCGCACCGCACAGAATGGTAACAAAAGTGCGAAAAAACCCCAACAAAGTGTGCTCCCACGACAAATCAAACTTACGCCATACATTACCTACAGGTGCTTTGGCTAACTACTAGGGCAATGTCGTTGCAAGTGATTGAATGCAGCACTAACACTTTAAGAACTATTATAGTCGCTCATACATGATTCTCTTTTTTGAAAAGAGAAAGTTCACAATTTCCGAAAAAGCTCATGAACATGCAAAAAAAAGTTGCTCCATTAAAAAAAAGTGCATCAAAATTTTGAAAAAAATTCATCAATTATGGAAAAACTTCACAAAAACTGAAAAAAGTTCATCACTTTAAAAAAAATTCATCAAAATTGAAAAAAAAAACTTCATCGAATTTTAAAAAAATCATCAAATTCGAAAAAACTCATCATTATTTAAAAAATCAGTAAAATAGAAAAAAATCATTTTGGAAAAATGTTCAAAGAATTTGAAAAAAAATCATCAAATTGGAAAAAGTTCGCGCATTTAAGAAAAGAAAAAAGAGACTGTAAAACAAAAAAAAAGGAAAAAAAACACAGAAAACGGCTTTTGCTGTCATATGCATATAAAAACAAGAAAGGATCGCAGCGGTCAGTGCAGTTCTCTTGTAACAATGAGATCACCGGTTCGAATCCAGTCGGGTACACTTTCGAACATTCATTTTTTGTGTTTTAGAACAAAAAAATTGTAAATAGGCTGGCCCAAAACTGAGGTAGGCGTGCGCTGGTTTGCAGAATGAACAGCAACCGGCGCGTGAAGCGCTAAATAGGGATTACCATTTTTTAGGGCCAAGAATTTTTAAGTCCGTTTGGGTTTTTTTTGGAGCTGCTTCTCGCTCTGACGCACTGGCGGGCAAGTAGTAACCTTATTGCATCCCTCATTGTGCCGTAAATCAGACTCGCTATTCGTTCACGGACATCTTCGAACGTGTTCGCGAACACGGATAAGAGAGCCGGCCATCCAACGTCATACCCAAAACGTTCGTGCACATTACATCGTGAATTGAGCGAACGAACAAAATTCATGCAAAACGGCTTGTTTTGATATAAAACTAGATCAAATTCATGAAAAGTTCGACATGTTTCATTAGACAAAAGCGGACATAGCATTTTTTTAAGGTAGCAAATGCTATCCTAGTCTAAATCTTCACAGGTTGTGGACACGTCCGTGTCCCACGTCCTACTCTTCCCCGGATGTGGACCATTCCGGCTCCCACGTCCTACTCTTCGCTGAAGTCAGCCGCCGGTCAAGGTGAGGTACACAATAGATGTGGATGGGCCAGCCTCGTGATCGCGGCTCGACGCGAACGACGCGGCGCTGCAGGCTTTGGGAGTGTTTCCATCCGAGATAGCCTACATTGCTTTTGCGTCTGCGTTCGTTATAAAAGCATGATATGGTATAGCCCTAGGATAAACATCTTAGGCAATTCATAAAAGCATTATATGGTGTAGCCCTGGGATAAACATCTCAGGCAATTCATAAAAGCATTATATGGTATAGCCCTGGGCGTCGGGAATCTCCGTGATCATCTTCTGTCTCTAGTTGAAGCGTCGTGACGACCAATATTTCGTTGGCGTGGCAATCGTTTCAAAAACGTTGCCGTGGCGGCAATTTCAGAAAACGTTGTCGTGGCATCAAATTTCAGAAATTCAGCCATGGCACCAAATTATAGCTCCTCGTCCTGCGCCAAGTACACCTTCTCCTTGTGAGGGTCCTCCGTGTATGTTTGCCATTGTCACCTGTAACCTGTAGGCTATCTCTATGATATTTACATTAACGTGGCAAACTCGTGGCTCCAGCCATCATGCCATGACACGTAGGCCACTCAACATATAACCATCTCATACATAAACTTATTATCGCGATGAACACTATACCACGTCACATGCATACTCTGCAAAACCAAGTTAGACGTCTTCTAATTGGTTTTAGCAAAAAATTAGTTATGTGGTTAACCAGTTTTAACAAATAATACTAGCTACCTACATCCACAACAAAGATGGTGATTCTTGATGCTAGATTAAGTTTTGGGGTGTATGAAAGAAGAGACTTAATTAAAAGTCTCGTCCCCCACACAAAACTTCGTCAAATACGCATGACCCCCTAGAAGATCATCCATCTTCGGCACCCTCTTGTGTACGCGACGGTTCATTATTCTCAACTATGGTGAAGCCCAAGAAACTGTTAGCAGATCGTCGACAGCCAGAGCTGGTCGAATGTCATAACTTTTTGAAAAGCGACACCATGCCTTCGATGAATTGAACCAAAGCAACACTCGAGGGAAGCATAGCAAGAACATCAATGCTGATCATCACATGTGATCTAAATCGCAACCTGCACCTACTCATATAAATCTTCATGATGCCACTATTGGCAAACATAGTATAGAAAACTAAACTTTCACGACTACGCACACCCAAGATCAATATGAAGATGCATAATAGGTTGGGATCACGATCGTTACCGTCACCGAGTTGCAGCGGAAGATGGACGTGTCGGTGTAGATCGTACTTGAAGTCCCTCGAACCGTCGATGAACGATCCCGCGAACCGCCCACGAACAATCCCTCGAACCAAAGACCGAAAGCACGGCATCTCTACTTCGTTGCAAGCGTGCAACCTTCATGATCTGGCCGTGCTTCGCCATCCAGAGCTAATCGTCGCCGGAGAATTAGAAGGATGAGATTAAAACCACACGGGGCTTCTAATTATAAGGACAAGAGGTAGCCTAGCTCTAATTAGTCAACTAGGACCAACTAGAACTAGAAGAACTAGAGGAGGCTCCAAAACTTGTATATCCAAAAGAGCACATATCCTCATGTATATATAGGATAGAGGGGAGAGGGAGGGCTCCCACCATGGGAGAAAGAGCCCCTTGGTGCTCCATCCTAGGGAGGAGGAGTCTGATGATAACCCACAAGTATAGGGGATCGCAACAGTTTTCGAGGGTAGAGTATTCAACCCAAATTTATAGATTCGACACAAGGGGAGCCAAAGAATATTTGTAAGTATTAGGAGCTGAGTTGTCAATTCAACCACACATGGAGATTAATTATCTGCAGCAAAGTGATCAGTAGCAAAGTAGTATGATAGTTTTGATAGTAGTGACAACAGCAGTAGTAACGGTAACAGTGATAGCAGTGATTTTGTAGCAAGTGCAACAGTAACGATAACAGTAGTAACTTAGCAATAACAATATAGTATAAATTTGTAGGCATTGGATCGGTAATTTGTTGGATGATATTCAACATTTGACAGTCATAACCTAGGGTGATACGACACTAGCACCAGTTCATAAATATAATGTAGGCATGTATTCCGTAAATAGTCATACGTGCTTTTGGAAAGAACTTGCATGACATCTTTTGTCCTACCCTCCCGTGGCAGCGGGGTCCTATTGGAAACTAAGGGATATTAAGGCCTCCTTTTAATAGAGAACCGGAACAAAGCATTAGCACACGGTGAATACATGAACTCCTCAAACTACGGTCATCACCGGGAGTGGTCCCGACTATTGTCACTCCGGGGTTGCCGAATCATAACACGTAGTAGGTGACTATAACTTGCAAGATCGGATCTAGAACATGGATATAGTGGTGATAACATAAACGGTTCAAATATGAAATCATGGCACCCGGGCCCAAAGTGACAAGCATTAAGCATGGCAAAGTCATAGCAACATCAATCTCAGAACATAGTGGATACCAGGGATCAAGCCCTAACAAAACTAACTCGATTACATGATGAATCTCATCCAACTCCTCACTGACCAGTGAGCCTACGAAGGAATTACTCACTCCCGGTGGGGAGCATCATGGAATTAGCGATGGAGAAGGGTTGGTGATGACGAAGAACGAAGATCCCCCTCTCTGGAGCCCCAAATGGACTCTAGATCTGGCCTCCCGATGAAGAACAGGAGTTGACGGTGGCTCCGTCTCATGGATCGTGATAATTCTTTCTCCTTGATTTTTTTCCTGGAAAAATAGGATTTTATAGCATCGGTTTTAGGGTCTGCGGGGCCACCAGGTGGGGACAACCCACCTGGGCGCTCCTGGGGGGCAGCCGCGCCCTGGTGGGTTGTGCCCACCCAGGTGCCCCCCTTAGGTGTCTCTTGGCTCCAGAAATTCTCTTTTATTGTATAAAAAATCCTTGCAAAGTTTTGTTCCATTCCGAGAACTTTTATTTCTGCACAAAAAAAACACCATGGTAGTTGTGCTGAAAACCGCGTCAGTCCGGGTTTAGTTTCATTCAAATCATGCAAATTAGAGTCCAAAACAAGAGGAAAAGCATTAGGAAAAGTAGATACGTTGGAGACGTATCAACTCCCCCAAGCTTAAACATTTGCTTGTCCTCAAGCAATTCAGTTGATAAACTGAAAGTGCAAAAGAAAAACTTTTGCGAACTCTTTTGCTCTTGTTTGCATAAATAAGCTTAAACAGCACCCAGGTTTTCAGCCAATATTATAACTAACCATGCCGACAATAACTCTTAAAAATTATCGTAACTCATATCAATGACATAATCAGCTAGCAAGCAATAATAAGGTATCTCAAATGGCAACACGTTGTCAAAACAACCATGATATAATATGACAATAGTGGTATCTCGCTAGCCCTTTCTGAGACCGTAAAACATAAATGCAGAGCACCTCCAAAGTTCAAGCAGCGACTAAACATTGTAATTCATGGTAGAAAAGATCCAGTCATGATGCACCCAACATTACCTACACACAATGCATCAGCATGACAGCAGTGCTCTCAGGTTCTGGCGCTTATTTTAGAAGGTGATGACACAACATAAAAGTAAATAGATAATCCCTTCGCAGAGGGAAGTAGTGATTTGCAGAGGTGCCAGAGCTCAAGTTTTAAAGCAGAGGTAAATGATATTTTGAGACATGCACCATTCTCATTTACATCACGGCTATCAGTTATCAATATCTTCCATGCTAAACACGCTAGTGGCGGTTCCCAAGCGATAAAAGTAAAGGTTTACTCCCCCTCCACCAACAATCACACTCCACGGCTTGTCCGAAACAACGGGTGCCGTCCATACCAACAACAGTCCCGGGAGAGTTTTGTTTAATTATTTGCATTTTTTGAGTTCAGGACTGGGAATCCCTATTACCGCCCTTTTCTCGTGAGATGGCGAGTGAATAAACACTCGACCTGAGAATAACCCGCTTAGCATGGAAGATATTGACCACCTCCTGTCGTTCCATGAACGATCTAGACACACAAAAAGAATATTTATTTGAAGTTTTAGAGGTGGCACATGCAAATTTACTTAGGACAACAGGATAATACCGCATATAGGTAGGTATGATGGACTGATCTGGAATAACTTGGGTTCAAGGTTTTTTATGTACAAGCAGAATTCCCACTTAGTACAGGTGAAGGCTAGCAAATAGGTTGAGAAGCGGCCAGCTAGAGAGCAACAACGGTCATGAACATGCATTATGCGTAAGTAACCTTGGACACTAGCATGAGTAGGATATGAACACCATGAACATAAATATCATAGAGGCTATGTTGGTTTTGATTCAACTACATGCATGAACATGTGCCAAGTTAAGCCACTCGAACATTCAGAGGAGGATACCATATCATCATACCACATCACAATCATTTTAACGCAATGTTGACATCCAAGATAAATCATTATCCACTCCTAGCTACTTATGCATGGCATGAGAAACTATAATATCTAATTGGCATTGCAAACATGTTTAATCATAATGGGCTGAATCATGGATACTAGGTTAAACATATTTACAAAAGCAGAACAAGTCGAGTTCATACCAGTTTCTCTCTGCCACGGCCAGTTCATCGAATATCGTCCTTATTGCCTTTCACTTGCACGATCGAACGATGTGAAAATAATAATAGTGCAAGAGTGCCGTGGACTAAGCTGGAATCTGCAAACATTTTATTCAACTGGAGAAGACAAGGTAAAATGGGCTCTTTGTTAGATCAACAATAATGCATATGAGAGCCACTCAACATTTTCATCGTGGTCTTCTCTTTGGTATGACTCTAAATAAATAAAAAATCAGAGAAACACATTGAAATATTTTTGGAGTTTTTGGTTTTCTTGAACAAGCAAATAAAAAGGAAAAGCAAAAACGAGAAAAACTATTTACACGAGAAAGCTCCCAACAAGCAAAAGAAGAACAAATAAATCTTTTTGGGTTTTCTTTTAGTGCTACAGCTAACTACTCTAGAAAGAAAATCAAAAAGAAGCAGAAAATATTTTTGTGTTTTCTCAAAGTTTTTCAAACACATAAGAAGAAGGGCCATTTGCATTTCTGTCCCTAACTCGAACCACCTACTCAGATTTGCCCCTAATTTCAAAGCCTGCTCAAAATTGCCCCTCTGTCGTTAGGTGCACTTATAGAAATGCCCTTCCGCGCCGTTTCCGTCCAGTCAAAGACCTTTGACCGTCTAGGGAACATTTTTTGGATAGTCTTACCCCTCTCAGCATATGACACTTACACGCGGGCCCATCATCCCTAGAAAAAAAGGAAAAACTGCCCCCTCTCTCACCTTTACTATCACTTACATGTGGGCCCCGCCCTCAAAAATAAAAGGAAAAACATCTCACACCACACACTTACACGCGGACTCCAACCAAATACGGAGTAATTTTTATTAGCAATGGCATAATTAACAATTGGTTAGCCTAACCCCGCATTTATTTACGTAACTAATTACTGTCAAAAAAATATTTTACCTAACTAACTGCCGAAGCCCACATGGCCCACCGTGGCCGAACGCCGGCGCCCGCGCGCGAAGGCACGACGGTGGCGTAGAGGAGGATGACCGAGCGGTCCAGGGGCTGCGAGACGAGGCTTGCAACGATGTTGGCGCAAATCTGCACTGGCCGGGGGTGGTCGGGTTCGGCGGGGCTTTTAGAGACCACGGCGGCGGCGACCTCTCGCGACGGCGAGCGGCGGCGCTAGGAAAGAAGGAGCTACGGGCACGAGGAGGTCCAGGCAAAAAGGGGGAAATGTCCTACGGCTCGCCATGAACTCGAGGATGCTCTCAGAAATAGCAGGGGTAGCACATCAGAGGAGATCGGGCGACGAGCGCCGCCGGTCGTTGGAGGTCATTGCCATCGATTCCGGCGTGCCCTGCTCCAATTACTAGCGGGCAGAGCCCCTCCTCGAGCTCTCTATTCCTTCAAGATCGTCAATTTTGCGCTCGGAGGTCCCCTGCGAGCTCCCCGCGACGACCATGTCCGTGCGCCGCTGGACTCCATCGGGCGCTGGATCTGGTGGCCTCCTGTGCACCTAACTGGCGCCAGTCGACGTGTTACGGGATGATGGTGAGCTCACCCCGACCATGCGACCGAGCCTGGCACCGCCGCTTGTTGCTGGCCGCCGCCAGTTCCCTGTACACGCTGGAGTTGAGATTGAGAGAGGGAGAGACATGGAGGGAAGAGAGAGAATAAAATTTGTTTTTTCTTTTTCCTTTTCTTTTTCTTTGGGTGGGCCCTAGATGTAAGTGATACATGCATAGAGGGGCAAAAATGTCCAAATAACGTCTCCTAAACGGTCAAAACTCTTTGACCAGACGGAAACGGCACGGCAGGGCATTTTTGTAAGGTCACCTAACGGCGGAGGGGCAAATTTGAGCACCCTTTGAAATTAGGGGTAAATCTGAGTAGTGGGTTCGAGTTAGGGACACAAATGTAAAAGACCCTAAGAAGAAAGCGAGAAAATAAATTTAACATGGATAATACAATGAAAAAGTGTGAACACCGACAACGAAATGTGTGAACATGAATGTAAAGTCTGTGAGAAACACGTACTCCCCCAAGCTTAGGCTTTTGGCCTAACTTGGTAAGCAGTCAGTAGCCCGGATAGTAGTCTGCGTGGTAGCTCACGGAGGCTCTCGGTGCGGAAGCTTCGGCCTGCCGTGATGCCTCAACCGCCGTGTTGTGGGCTCGGGCCTTGCTCTCAAGAACAAAATACCTCCCCTTGCTATGATAATCAAAGAGAGCAGGCGCAGGCAAATATGTGTACACCACAGATGATTGGTTAAACAATAATTTATAGGTGAAATTATGAATATCTTCTTTAAGGATCTTATGATTTTTCATAGCATCAAAATCTAAATACTGCGTGGGTAGGATAGGGTCAAAGGGCAAAGGTGAAACACCCGGCTCTCTTGCTAAACGCGTGGCATAAATTCCACCATAGAAATAGCCACTATTAGTGTTGTGCTGCAATCTGCGTGCAACAATTGCTCTAAGATTATAACTCATATCACCGGTTAGAGCAGTGCGTATGAGGCTCAAGTCTGGAGCACAAAGTGTACTACAATCTTGTTTGCCTACAATACATTTCCCATTAAATAAAGCAAAGTACTAAATTGCGGAAAAATGAATGCTCTTTATTCTACCTTGCGTCACTCCCCTCGTCTCACCGTAGCAATGACTAGTCAAAAATGATTGGTACTCAGCCCTTGGTGGTTCGTCAAGCGAACCCCCAGAACGGGATTTTGCAATGGTGAGCAAATATCTCTAGTGATATGGTAAATGAATTTTCATAAAGTTTAAATGACACCCTAGACTCACGGGGATGGAATTTAAATCCTTTGACAAATGATTCAGTGAGAGTGTGGTGTTGATTGCACTTATCTGAAATGTAGGGACTGTTGGGGATATACCCCGCGGTATGACCCGGCCGGAAGTATGACCAGGCCGGGCTTGGCGTTTTCATTGATAATCTGCCGGAGGACTGGCGACTCACGAGCCTGGCGACTCGGCGGATGGCCCTAACAGCGGGTCATATAGAAGACTAGGCCCAAGGCCCGGAAGGCCGGCTCATGTTATGGTGGGCCGGTTTACAAAGAAAGGCATAAGGAGTTTTCCCTTAAGGGGGCAGACTAGGATTGCGCTTGTAATAGACTAGTCCTAATCCTAATAAGACTCCACATGTAACCTGCCCCTTCAACTTATATAAGGAGGGGCAGGGCACCCCAAGAGGGAGAAGCAACAAGAAACAATCTCTAAGGCTAGACACAAAGGGGGAGCCGGCTTATGCGGCGACTCTCTCATGAGCATAATGAGACCTAGCCACAAACAGCATGTAGGGTTATTACCGGATGATGTTTCCCGGGGCTCGAAGCTTTCTAAATCGTTGTCTTGCGTGTTGCGTCTCTCGATTCCGATGAACCCCTTCAAGCTACCACATAGATGCGTTGGCCTCACGACTAAGTCCTGGCACTAGGACATCTGTCGTGACAATTCCACGACATTTGGCGCCCACCATGGGGCCTGCGCACGGTGGTGTTGAGTTTTTGGAGGGATATCTCCCAGGGATCGAGAAGTTTGTGATTTTCCGGATGAAGAAGAGCCGGTTTGAAAAGATCTGCATCAACTTCAAGTTTATACTTTATAATCTATGAGGTCTGAAAAATTAGGATTGCATCTGTGTGCGCCGTTGCATATAAGCAGGCGACCCGTCGTGGCCGGATCACTTTTTTCTGCACCGCCGCGAGAAACCAAGGGCAAAGGGGATTCCATCTGTACGTAAGTCATCAAATTACGGTTGTTTTGGTCGGATTCGCCGAGTCGCCTCAAACGCGTACAGGAGTCGCCGAGAACGTCACTTAAAGCCAAATTGGTTTTTCCTTTTGTCAACTCTGGTTGCTACATGCCTACAAGGAATATACCAGGAAGGAAGAGCTGCCACGTGAAGCTTAACACATGCATCCCAAGGAAGAAAAGATCGATCAGAGGCAAGCTGTCACCGCACGTCTTACATGCCTTGGTCAATACGGATTCAGTTTTCGTCTCTGAGCCGCCGTCGCAGGGCAGACCTCCGACTGTCACTCGGCCGCGGCCCCCGCTGCACCGGCGCTTTCCAACCCGCCGTTGGTTTAGCCGCACTTCATCGCCTCTGCTTGAGCCGCCACGCGCTGAGTCGCCGCCACCTCAACCGTAACCTGCTGCATCGCTCCTCTGTAGAGGTCGGCCGCTGCCGCTGCCCATCATCTTCAGCCAGCCGATGTTGGGCCGTCCGTGTCACGCCGGCCCTGCTATTTCGAGTCGCCTGTCCGACTCTGCGAGGGAAGCCGAGAAGGCGCAGGTCCAGACCACCTCTGCTCCGAGAAGATAGAAGATTTTGAGATAATACTAGTGGTGAGAAACGCTCTGAAGATGCAGCTGTGCAACACTGTTCAAGAAAAAAATCCTATCAAACTGCAGCTGGCGGATCAAGTCCCGAGGAAGCAACATCAGGTGGTATTTATCCTATATATTTTGTTAAGTACATGTTGATTCGGCAAACAACTACTCTGCCCTGTTGTATTTATTTTACGCAGGACAATTATTCATTACAAGGTGGCATTATACCACGGAGATGGAGGTGTGCCAACATTATTCGGCACAGGTGGTTGTCCTTACTCAATGGACTCCCGCACCGGCTTACAATGTTGTGGCCGGCTTACCCGTCCGCGCCGCCTTACAACGCCACGAACGACTTGCTCATCTGCCCTCGTGGCGGTTCATGCGTCCGCACCGGCTTACAACGTCGCGGCCGACTCTCCTGCCCGAGCCGGCTTACAACACTGCGGCCGACTCATCTGTCTGTGCCGCCTCTGATGCTGCGGTCGTTTTACTGTCCGCCCTGCGGTCCGGCCTATTCAATGTGCCGGATTGACTACGGGCACCGCTGAGGATCATAGATACATCAGGTGATATATGTCCAGATTATTTTAAATAACACGTATCAACTTTTTCCTTTTGAGAACAATTACTCCGGGTTATGATATTATTTATGCAGGACATTTTGTCACTGCAAGAGCGATAGCGACTCGCCCGTGTCCATACTGTCTCTAATGTCGTGGTTGCTTTTTCTGTCTGCCTCCGCTGTTTGGTGTATATCAACATAATGCGGCTAACTTGCCCGTTCGCATAGTTCATCGTGTCGCTTCATCGTGGTGGTCAACTGATCATCAACTCTGCGGCGGATAAGTTCTGGACTGATATGTCAGCATGGAGAATCTCAAGACAACTCCTTGAGTCATCTTAAGACTCAGGGGCTACGATAATATGGCTTAGAAAATATTGTGAGATTCAAGAACCCCGGATCATTGGAGGGAAAGATAGCCCGGTCTCGGAGGCTACTGTTATATTGATGAAAATTTAAAGGCCGTCAGAAAATTTCCGGCTCAGAATAAAAATCCCGGTTTAAAATCCGGCTCAAGGTAACTCTGTCTCTCACAAAGCTTTAAGGCTCTCAATATCCGGTTTGAAATTCCGGTTCAAAAAGAATTCATCTCTCGCAAGTTCGAGTTCTCAGAAAAATTAAAGGTTTCCAAAGAGAATTTGCTGCCATAATGGGCGGTTCAAACATGGGTTATCCTGCCTTATTGGCTTATCATATTATTGATCATTTGGTGGCTTCCTGCTCATTGAGCATAGCTGTGAATATCCCTCTTGATCCGGCTTATACGCCATGCTTACAATAAACTTGGGGGCTTACTACCCAGGTTAAAGGGACCAAAGAGAGTCTGTTGCAAAAGCATAGTTCAAACATAGGTGCCCCTTGAGCACAGCTCACAAGGTCATTTGGGGGCTTCCTGTTCAAACATAGGTCGTATTCGAACCAAAGAGAACATAGCTATCGGTACCCTTTTGATTGGCACACTGCCAAACCCACTAGGGGGCTTCTTGATCGTATCTGAATCATAGCTTAACCCCTTTGGGTCCGACGTGGATCGTATTCGAATCAGCGTCGTTAAACAACTCTCAAGGTCATTTGGGGGCTTCCTGTTCAAACATAGGTCGTATTCGAACCAAAGAGAACATAGTTGTCGGTACCCTCTTGATCGGCAACGCCAAAGCCACTGGGGGCTACATGATTGTATTCGAATCCTAGCTTAACCCCTTTGGTCCGGTTTACTGATCGTATTCGAATCAGAAGCCTCAAAATTTTCTCTTTGTTTGACTTAAGTTTTTTGAAAACAATCTTTGGTTTTCTCTTGAGACTTTTTGTTCATGTCTGAAGCATATATGTGGTTTTGATTAAACCCGGCTTGGCTTTGGACGATAAGTCGCCAACATATGACAATCATCAAACATTTGGAAGTCTTGGCTTTTAAAGATTGGGTTATCACCCTTATTGTGTAGGTCACATAAATTCAATATCACAGCAGTGGTCATATGTAAGATATTATGACCCGCCCTGCAGTAAACCGCCAAGGGTTCTTGTGATCTACTTGTGTGCAGGATAATACTACATTTGGGTGGTTACCCGCCCTGGCTTTTGACGTTAAGTCGCCAGGTCATATGTTGTTTAAACTTTGTGCAGGATTTGCAGAACTATGACTTATATAAATGATTAAGTTCAAGTTCATCATCAAAATTGATATTTCAAAAGGGTTATCCATTCTGGATTTTCTCAAAGGCTATAAGCCGTCAGGTTATAAAAATTCCGGTTTACAATGGAGGCGTATTAAATCGCCATCAACCAAGAGCCGCCGAGTATTTAAACTCCGGATTTACTTGTCGACCGATAAGGTATTCACATCTTTCATAGCTAAACTTGGCTGGATTGTCATGATGATATTGAATGATTGAGGTTTTCATACCGGATTATATTATTCAAATCTTGAATAGCCAACATGGCTGGATTTTATTTATGGTTATCAATAACCAGTATTATCATTGAGGTTTTTCAAAGTCGCTTTAGCGCAATGGTTATTATCTTATCAATGGATAGGATTTATTCTACAATGGAAGGAATAGTCCCGAGTCGCTGCAGGCTTACGACCCGGCACTTGGGGGCTACATTATTCAAGTTGAGATTACATCAAATATACAAGTTTCATGTCGCTGCAGGCATGCACCATGACACTTGGGGGCTAATGCAAAGTCACTTTTAATGGCCTTATTGAAGACCCGACTCATCACATCATAATGAGCCAGCCCTTGGGGGCTACCAATTGCTCTTGTCAAAAATTCAAGGTACACAAGCTTTAAATCATTATATTGAAAGGTTTACTACTCAGTTGGTAGAATACAAAGCTCTTAACCTTGTGGACATGGGTTCAAGCCCCATGATGGGGGTTACATTATAAGATGTTCTTTTCAAAGAAGCATATATAAAATCCCAGCTCAATATTATCTTACTAAGCCGGCCCTTGGGGGCTACACGTCGCTGTTCAAGTCTACATGATCATATTTATAAAGTCCCTACTCATTATTGCATAATGACCCGGCCTTTGGGGGCTACACTGGTTGAAGTTTTTATGAGCATAAAGCAATTACAAGTCCCAGGTTGCTGCAAACATGACAACCCGGCACTTGGGGGCTACATATGTGGAATATTCAATTTATGACTAATGATTGAGATGAACAAATCGGATTTCTTCAAAGGTTGCAACATTTATATTGAAATAAGTCTTAAGCTATCACTATGTTCTCCTCTTAAGACTTGGGGGCTACAGGTAATATGCATATAAAGGAGGAACATCTTCAAATTCTCAGTTTTGGGCAAATCAGGAAGATTAATTGTGTGACCCGGCGTTGGCAACAATCATAACCCGGCGTCTATAAACGGTCATGACCCGGATCATCAGTTTTTATAACCCGGCCATTTTGGCAATGATAAACCGGCAAGTTCTACATTTTCAAACCGGCTGATATCAGTTGAATATTTAAAGACCAATATTTTTGTCAAATCAGAGCATTGAAGGCCGATTCAAATGGATTCTTTATTTACAATACATTTTCTACAAGCAAATGGATTATGAAGCTGGTCTACTGACCCGAATTTTCTAGGAGGAAATGTCAAGGACTTAAAGATGACCAGGTGCCGATTCAGGAAAATATTTAACCCGGAGCACAACCTATCAAGTTTGTTCTTGTGTTTATTTTACAAGATCAGTTTAACATGGATAAATCCAAATTAAACTAGGGGCTAATGTCGGGGATATACCCCGCGGTATGACCCGGCCAGAAGTATGACCAAGCCGGGCTTGGCGTTTTCATTGATAACCCGCCGGAGGACTGGCGACTCACGAGCCTGGCGACTCGGCGGATGGCCCTAACGGCGGGTCATATAGAAGACTAGGCCCAAGGCCTAGAAGGCCGGCTCATGTTATGGTGGGCCGGTTTACGAGGAAAGGCATAAAGAGTTTTCCCTTAAGGGGGCAGACTAGGATTCCACTTGTAATAGACTAGTCCTAATCCTAATAAGACTCCACATGTAACCCGCCCCTTTAACTTATATAAGGAGGGGCAGGGCACCCCAAGAGGGAGAAGCAACAAGAAACAATCTCTAAGGCTAGACACAAAGGGGGAGCCGGCTTATGCGACGACTCTCTCATGAGCATAATGAGACCTAGCCACAAACAGCATGTAGGGTTATTACCGGATGATGTTTCCCGGGGCCCGAAGCTGTCTAAATCGTTGTCTTGCGTGTTGCGTCTCTCGATTCCGATCAACCCCTTCAAGCTACCACATAGATGCGTTGGCCTCACGACTAAGTCCTGACACTAGGACATCTGCCGTGACAATTCCACGACAGGGACCGAGACCGGCATTGTGAACATATTTCTCAAATTCCTCCTTAATGCCCACACGCACCATATAATCATCGCATGGCCATAAGCATGTTTTGGTGGCGGCATCTCGAATGGAACTTTCACTCGGTTCAACATAAGACCAACGAGCGGAGTTGTCACTAAAGGATGCCCCCGAGGATCTCCTCCTCGAAGAACTCCTTCCAAATAGGTTCATCATATTCGCGTAAAATTTTCTGAAAATTTTTGGGTGACAAAAGTTTGTCAACAAAACTTTATTAGATTGATAGCAACTACTCATAGGGATACATAGAGGACAAAGGAAGCATTCAAACTACTTAGAACTCTAATAATTCAACATGCAAGCTCATCTACAGCAGCACCAAGAGTAGCTAATTATTCAAAATATAAACTACTAAAGCAAAAACTAATTGGACAAACGGAAGAGTCACATACCAAGCAACAATCCCCTGAAACAGTGTCGAAAACGGAGCTTCAAGCAAAGAGATCAAAATCCGCGGGTTTGAGAGCAAGAACACGAGAGAGAGAGAGAGAGCAATGGAGAATTTTTCTAGAGGTAGGTGATGATGTGGTGTGAAGGGATAAGTGAGGGGGCCCACATGAGGACCACAACCCACCAGGGCGCGCCTGGGGGTCCTAGCGCGCCCAGGTGGGCTGTGCCCACCTGGTGCACCTCCCTCTGGTATTATTTGCACCAGAAATTCTCAAATATTCAGAAAAAATCATATTAAATTTTCAGAGCATTCTGAAAACTTTTATTTTTTTGGTCATTTTTTTATTGCACGAGAAATTCAGAAAACAGACATAACATGGCATTTTATTTTATTTAACTAATAAAAACAGAAAACAAAAGGTAGGGACAGAAAGTAGTGCTCACTAAATTCATCAGCTTCATACCTCTCAAAAATGATCCATTAATAGGGTTGATCAAGTCTTATTAACAACCACTTTCGATTAGCATGAAACCGAAGAACTTTCGTAAATCACTAAGTTACCTCAACGGGGATATGAATGTCCCCCAACAATAAGAATTTCATATTTAACAGTAGGTAGAGGTAGATGAAAACTTCCAATAGTGATTGTCGGAGATTTTTCAATAACATTAATACCATTCACTTGGAATTGTTTCTTCGGAAAGTGCACTGTATGCTCATTACCATTCATATGAAAAGTGACCTTGCTTTTATTGTGATCAATAACAGCCCCTGCAGTATTCAAGAAGGGTCTACCAAGGATAATCAACATGTTGTCGTCCTCGGGCATCTCAAGTATAACAAAGTCAGTCAAAATAGTAACATTAGCAACAACAACAGGCACATTCTCACAAATACCGATAGGTATGGCAGTTGATTTGTTAGCCATTTGCAAAGATATTTCAGTAGGTGTGAGTTTATTCAAATCAAGTCTTTTATATAAAGAGAAAGGCATAACACTAACACCAGCTCCTAAGTCACATAAAGCAGTTTTCACATAATTCTTTTTGATGGAGCAAGGTATAGTTGGTATTCCTGGGTCTCCAAGTTTTTTAGGTACTCCGTCCTTAAAAGTATAATTAGCAAGCATGGTGGAGATTTCATCTTCCGGTATTTTTCTCTTATTGGTGATGATGTCTTTCATGTACTTTGCATAAGGAGGCATTTTCAAGATATCAGTCAAGCGAGTACGCAAAAAGACTGGCCTCAGCATTTCAGCAAAGCATTCAAATTCTTCATCATCTTTCTTTTTAGTTGACTTAGGTGGAAAGGGCATAGGTTTTTGAACCCACGGTTCTCTTTCCTTACCGTGTTTTCTAGCCACAAAGTCTCTTTTACCATATCTTTTATTCTTGGGTTGTGGGTTATCAAGATCAACTGGTGGTTCTATTTCAACATCATTATCTGGTTCTTTTTCATTGTTTGGTTGAGTATCTTCATGAACATCAGGATTATCATTTTCATTATCACTAGGTGGATATTCATTACCAGATTGAGTTTCAGCATCAGAAACAGAAACATCATTATCATTATCAGGAGGTTTTTCTACTTCAGGTTCACTAGAAACATGCAAAGTCCTATCATTTTTCTTTTTCTTCTTCTTTTTAGACGGACTAGGTGCAGTGATATTATTCCTTTGTGAATCCTGCTCAATTCTTTTTGGGTGTCCCTTAGGATAAAGTGGTTCCTGAGTCATTTTACCCCCTCTAGTTGCTACTCTAACAGCAAAGTCATGTATGTTGTTATTCATTTCATCAAGCAATTCTCTTTGAGATTTAGCAACTTGTTCTAAATGGGTTTGTACCATAGAAGCATGCTTTCCAACACCTCTAACATCATTTGAGATTCTAAATAACAAGTAACTCAAGCGAGCAATCATATCAGAGTTGTATTTCAATTGTTCCATAAGATTTGCATTGAAGTGATCTTGCTTTCTAATATAATTCTCAAACTCATAAAGGCATTGGCTAGGGTGCATACTATGAGGATTGTTATTATCATTGAATTTCATTAGAGAATTTACCTCTACCACCTTAGGCAGTGGTTGTTTATCAAGCCCATGTATTTCTTCAATAGGAGGTAAATTTTTGACATCCTCAGCTTTAATACCTTTTTCCTTCATATATTTCTTGGCCTCTTGCATATCTTCAGGACTAAGATATAATATACCCCTCTTCTTCGGAGTGGGTTTAGGCGGTGGTTCGGGAAGAGTCCAATCATCATAATTTCTTAATATGTTATTCAATAATTCTTCAGCTTGCCCAATAGTTCGTGAAGGAAATATGCCCTAGAGGCAATAATAAAGTTGTTATTTATATTTACTTATATCATGATAAATGTTTATTATTCATGCAAGAAGTGTATTAAACGGAAACTTAGTACATGTGTGAATACATAGACAAACAGAGTGTCCCTAGTATGCCTCTACTTGACTAGCTCGTTAATCAAAGATGGTTAAGTTTCCTAGCCATAGACATGTGTTGTCATTTGATGAACATGATCACATCATTAGAGAATGATGTGATGGACAAGACCCATCCGTTAGCTTAGCATTATGATCGTTTAGTTTATTGCTATTACTTTGTTCATGACTTATACATGTTCCTCTAACTATGAGATTATGCAACTCCCGAATACTGGAGGACCACCTTGTGTGCTATCAAATGTCACAACGTAACTGGGTGATTATAAAGATGCTCTACAGGTGTCTCCGAAGGTGTTTGCTGGGTTGGCATAGATCAAGATTAGGATTTGTCACTCCATTTATCGGAGAGGTATCTCTGGGCCCTCTCGGTAATGCACATCACTATATGCCTTGCAAGCAATGTGACTAATGAGTTAGTTGCGGGATGATGCATTATGGAATGAGTAAAGAGACTTGCCAGTAACAAGATTGAACTAGGTATGATGATACCGACGATCGAATCTTGGGCAAGTAACATACCGTTGACAAAGGGAACAACGTATGTTGTTATGCGGTTTGACCGATAAAGATCTTCGTAGAATATGTAGGATCCAATATGAGCATCCAGGTTCCGCTATTGGTTATTGACCGGAGATGTGTCTCGGTCATGTCTACATAGTTCTCGAACCCGTAGGGTCCGCACGCTTAACGTTCGATGACGATTTGTATTATGAGTTATGTGTTTTGATGACCGAAGTTTGTTCGGAGTCCCGGATGAGATCACGGACATGACAAAGAGTCTCGAAATGGTCGAGAGGTAAAGATTCATATATTGGAAGGTTGCATTCGGACATCAGAATGGTTCCGAGTGATTCGGGCATTTTTCCGGAGTACCGGGAGGTTACCGGAACCCCCCGGGAGAAGTATTGGGCCTTATTGGAGGAGAGGAGAGAGGCCACGTGAGAGGGGCGCCCCCCTTGCCCAAACCGAATTGGACTAGGGGAGGGGGCCGGCCCCCCTCTTTCCTTCTTCCTCTCTCTCCCTTCCCCTTTTCCCTCTCCGGTGGAAGGAAAGAGGGGGGGGGCGAATCCTTCTTGGGCTAGGAGTCCAAGTAGGACCCCCCCCTTGGCGCGCCCCCCTTTGGGCCGTCCTCCTCCTCCCCCATCCTTTATATAGGTGGGAAGGGGGCACCCCAAAGACACACCAAAGTTTCTCTTAGCCGTGTGCGGTGCCCCCCTCCACAGTTACACACCTCGGTCATATCGTCATAGTGCTTAGGCGAAGCCCTGCGCCGGTAACATCATCATCACCGTCGCCACGCCGTTGTGCTGACGGAACTCTCCCTCGGCCTCAACTGGATCAAGAGCTCGAGGGACGTCATCGAGTTGAACGTGTGCTGAACGCGGAGGTGCCGTATGTTCGGTGCTTGGATTGGTTGGATGCGAAGACGTTCGACTACATCAACCGCGTTACTAAACGCTTCCGCTTTCGGTCTACGAGGGTACATGGACACACTCTCCCCGCTCGTTGCTATGCTTCTCCTAGATAGATCTTGCGTGATCGTAGGAAGTTTTTTGAATTACTACGTTCCCCAATAGTGGCATCCGAGCCAGGTCTATGCGTAGATGTTATATGCACGAGTAGAACACAAAGAGTTGTGGGCGATAATAGTCATACTGCTTACCAGCAATGTCTTACTTTGATTCGGCGGTATTGTTGGATGAAGCGGCCCGGACCGACATTACATGACCGCGTTCATGAGACTGGTTCTACCGACGTGCTTCGCACACAGGTGGCTAGCGGGTGTATGTTTCTCCAACTTTAGTTGAATCGAGTTTGACTATGCCCGGTCCTTGTTGAAGGTTAAAACAACACACTTGACGAAAAATCGTTGTGGTTTTGATGCGTAGGTAAGAACGGTTCTTGCTAGAAGCCCATAGCAGCCACGCAAAACTTGCAACAACAAACTAGAGGACGTCTAACTTGTTTTTGCAGGGCATGTTGTGATGTGATATGGTCAAGACGTGATGAGATATAAATTTTTGTATGAGATGATCATGTTTTGTAAAAGTTATCGGCAACTGGCAGGAGCCTTATGGTTTTCGCTTTATTGTATGAAATGCAATCGCCATGTAATTGCTTTACTTTATCACTAAGCGGCAGCGATAGTCCTAGAAGCAATAGTTGGCGAGATGACAACGATGCTACGATGGAGATCAAGGTGTCAAGACGGTGACGATGGTGATCATGACGATGCTTTGGAGATGGAGATAAAAGGCACAAGATGATGATGGCCATATCATATCACTTATTTTGATTGCATGTGATGTTTATCCTTTATGCATCTTATTTTGCTTAGTACGATGGTAGCATTATAAGATGATCCCTCACTAAATTTCAAGGTATAAGTGTTCTCCCTGAGTATGCACCATTGCTACAGTTCGTCGTGCCGAGACACCACGTGATGATCGGGTGTGATAAGCTCTACGTTCACATACAACAGATGCAAGCCAGTTTTGCACACGCAGAATACTCGGGATAAACTTGACGAGCCTAGCATATGCAGATATGGCCTCGGAACACTGAGACCGAAAGGTCGAACGTGAATCATATAGTAGATATGATCAACATAGAGATGTTCACCATTGAAAACTACTCCATCTCACGTGATGATCGGACATGGTTTAGTTGATATGGATCATGTGATCATTTAGATGACTAGAGGGATGTCTATCTAAGTGGGAGTTCTTAAGTAATATGATTAATTAAACCTTAATTTATCATGAACTTAGTCCTGATAGTATTTGCATATCTATGTTGTAGATCAATAGCTCGCGTATAGCTCCCCTGTTTTATTTTTGATATGTTCCTAGAGAAAACTAAGTTGAAAGATGATAGTAGCAATGATGCGGACTAGGTCCGTGATCTGAGGATTATCCTCATTGCTACACAGAAGAATTATGTCCTTGATGCACCGCTAGGTGACAGACCTATTGCAGGAGTATATGCAAACGTTATGAACGTTTGGCAAGCTCGATATGATGACTACTTGATAGTTTAGTGCACGATGCTTTACAGCTTAAAATCGGGACTTCAAAAACGTTTTGAACGTCATGGAGCATGTAAGATGTTCCAAGAGTTGAAATTAGTATTTCAGACTCATGCCCGTGTCGAGAGGTATGAGACCTCTGACAGTACTTTGCCTACAAGATGGAGGAGAATAGCTCAACCAGTGAGCATGTGCTCAGATTGTCTGGGTACTACAATCGCTTGAATCAAGTGGGAGTTAATCTTCCAGATAATATAGTGATTTATAGTGTTTTCTAGTAACTATCACCAAGCTACTAGAACTTCGTGATGAACTATAATATGCAAGGGATGACGAAAACGATTCCTGAGCTCTTCGCGATGCCGAAATCGGCGAAGGTAGAAATAAATAAAAAGCATCAAGTGTTGATGGTTGACAAGAACACTAGTTTCAAGTAAAAGGACAAAGGAAAAGAAAGGGAACTTCAAGAAGAATGGCAAGCAAGTTGCCACTCCCATGAAGAAACCAAAAGCTAGACCCAAGCCTGAAACTCGGTGCTTATACTGCAAAGGAAATGGTCGCTGGAAGTCTAACTACCCTAGATACTTGGTGGATAAGAAGGATGGCAAAGTGAACAAAGCTATATTTGATATACATGTTATTGATGTGTACTCTACTAGTGTTTGTAGCAACCCCTCGGTATTTGATACTGGTTCGGTTGCTAAGAGTAGCAACACGAAAACAGGAGTTGTAAGATAAACAGAGACTAGCTAAGGACGAGGTGACGATGTGTATTGGAAATGATTCCAAGGTTGATAAGATCACCATCGCACACTCCTTTTACCTTCGGGATAGTGTTGAACCTAAAATAATGTTATTTGGTATTTGCGTTGAGCATGAATATGATTGGATCATGTTTATTGCAATACGATTATTCATTTAAGTCAAAGAATAATTGTTGTTCTGTTTACATGAATAAAACCTTCTATGGTCATACACTTAAATATGAATGGTTTATTGAATCTCGATCGTAGTGATACACATATTCATAATATTGAAGCCAAAAGATGCAAGGTTAATAATGATAGTGCAACTTATTTGTGGCACTGTCGTTTAGGTCATATTGGTGTAAAGCGCATGAAGAAACTCCATGCTGATGGGCTTTCGGAATCACTTGATTATGAATCACTTGATGCTTGCGAACCATGCCTCATGGGCAAGATGACTAAGACTCCGTTCTCCGGAACAATGGAGCGAGCAACTGACTTTTTGGTAATAATACATACTGATGTATGCGGTCCGATGAGTGTTGAGGCTCACGGCGGGTATCGTTATTTTCTGACCTTCACAGATGATTTGACCAGATATGGGTATATCTACTTGATGAAACATAAGTCTGAAACATTTGAAAAGTTCAAAGAATTTCAGAGTGAAGTGGAAAATCATCGTAACAAGAAAATAAAGTTTCTACGATCTGATCGTGGAGGTGAATATTTGAGTTATGAGTTTGGTCTTCATTTGAAACAATGTGGAATAGTTTCACAACTCACGCCACCTAGAACACCACAGCGTAATGGTGTGTCCGAATGTCGTAACCGTACTTTATTGGATATGGTGCGATCTATGATGTCTCCTACCGATTTACCACTATCGTTTTGGGATTATGCATTAGAGACAGATGCATTCACGTTAAATAGGGAACCAACTAAATCCGTTGGGACGATACCGTATGAACTGTGGTTTAGCAAGAAACCTAAGCTGCCGTTTCTTAAAGTTTGGGGCTGCGATGCTTATGTGAAAAAGCTTCAACCCGATAAGCTCGAACCCAAATCAGGGAAATGCGTCTTCATAGGATACCCAAAGGAGATTGTTGGGTGCACCTTATATCACAGATCTGAAGGCAAGATATTCGTTGCTAAGAATGGATCCTTTCTCGAGAAGGAGTTTCTCTCAAAAGAAGTGAGTGGGAGGAAAGTAGAACTTGATGAGGTAATTATACGTTCTCCCCAATTGGAAAGTAGTTCATCACAGAAATCAGTTCTAGCGATGCCTACACCAATTAGTGAGGAAGTTAATGATGATGATCATGAAACTTCAGATCAAGTTGCTACCGAACCTCGTAGGTCAACCAGAGTAGTACGGGAATCCTATTCTAGAAGTGATGTTACTAGACCATGACGAACCTACGAACTATGAGGAAGCAATGATGAGCCCAGATTCCGCGAAATGGCTCGAAGCCATGAAATCTGAGATGGGATCCATGTATGAGAACAAAGTATGGACTTTGGTGGACTTGTCCGATGATTGGCAAGCCATAGAGAATAAATGGATCTTCAAGAGGAAGACGGACGTTGATAGTAGTGTTACTATCTACAAAGCTAGACTTGTCGGAAAAAGGTTTTTTTTACAAGTTCAAGGTGTTGACTACGATGAGATTTTCTCACTCGTAGCGATGTTGAAGTCTGTCCGAATCATGTTAGCAATTGCCACATTTTATTAAATCTGGCAAATGGATATCAAAACTACATTCCTTAATGGATTTATTAAAGAAGAGTTGTATATGATGCAACCAAAAGGTTTTGTCAATCCTAAAGGTGCTAACAAAATGTGCAAGCTCCAGCGATCCATCTATGGACTGGTGCAAGCATCTCGGAGTTGGAATATACGCTTTGATGAGTTGATCAAAGCATATAGTTTTATACAGACTTACGGTGAAGCCTATATTTACAAGAAAGTGAGTGGGAGCACTACAGCCTTTCTGATAAGTATATGTGAATGACATATTGTTGATCGGAAATGATGTAGAATTTTCTGGAAAGCATAGAGGAGTGTTTGAAAAGAGTTTTTCAAAGAAAGACCTCGGTGAAGCTGCTTACATATTGAGCATCAAGATCTATAGAGATAGATCAAGAAGCTTGATAAGTTTATGATCAGCTATATCTTTTTATATCCATGAAAGTTATTTGAGTTTCTTTGATCTCTTATATGCATGATCTCTTATAGCCTCGTATTTCTTCTCCGATATCTGGGTTTTGTTTGGCCAACTTGAACTATTTATCTTGCAATGGGAAGAGGTGCCCGGTAGTGGGTTCGATCTTAGGGTGCTTGATCCCAGTGACAGAAAGGGAACCGACACGTATGTATCATTGCTACTAAGGATAAAAAGATGGGATCCCTATCTGCCGCAATAGATAACGGATCTTGTCTACATCATGTCATCGTTCTTATTGCATTACTCTATTTTTCCATGAACTTAATACACTAGATGCATGCTGGACAGCGGTTGATGTGTGGAGTAATAGTAGTAGATACAGGCAGGAGTCGGTCTACTAATCTTGGACGTGATGCCTATGTAATGATCATTGCCTGGATATCGTCATAATTATTTGAAGTTCTATCAATTGCCCAACAGTAATTTATTTACCCACCGTTTGCTATTTTCTCGAGAGAAGCCACTAGTGAAACCTACGGCCCCCGAGTCTTGTTTCCCATATATTTGCCTTGCGATCTACTTTTCCTTTGTGTTTTTATTCAGATCTATTAAACCTAAAATACAAAAAATCCTTGCTGCATTTTATCTTTATTTATTTTATTTGGCGTTCGGTCTATCAATCTACTACAATTTACCTGACGTCCGTTTGCCTATCTTGAGGCGTCGTACCCCGAAATGGATTGACAACCCCTTTAAAACGTCGGGTTGCGAGGTGTTGTTGTTTGTGTGCAGGTGCTGCTTACATTTTGTTGCTTGGTTCTCCTACTGGTTCGATAACCTTGGTTTCATCACTGAGGGAGATACCTACCGTCGCTGTGCTACATCATCCCTTCCTTTTGGGGGAAATACCGATGTAGTTGCAGCAACCATCAAGGAGAATTTCTGGCGCCGTTGCCGGGGAGGATCATCAACATAACCAGGTTCCTAATCACAAATCCCATCTGCTCACAATTTACATTATTTGCCATTTGCCTCTTGTTTTCCTCTCCCCCACTTCACAAAATTTTTCCGTTTTATTCGCCTCTCTTTTTCCGTTCGTCGTTTTCTTGTCAGATCTATTCTCTGCTTGCAATCATGAGTGATTTTGGTATGGGCGTATGGCACCAACAGATGATGGCCTAACTCCTAAGATTGGACATACAGGCAATCTGGATGCTAAAACTTTTACCTTGGGGCAAGGGAATGTTATGGGAAAAGAACGTATCCAAGAATTTTTCAATTGTGTAGGAAATCTGAGTCTTGATGATGCTCCTATACTTAAAACTACTAGATCTTATGCGGATGCTATTTCAGCACTAGTTCTGAAACTTGAAAGTAGATTTATTCGTACGCATCCTACTTTGAAAAGATTATTTTTTGAGCTCCCCGAGATAAAGAATCCTAGGGCTAAAAATTTAGCCACTCTCATTCTTATGAATGAGTTTGACTACATAATAAGGGAAGCTAGGGAAATCTTTGATTTTTATGGTATGAATCGTGAAAAGCCCGTGATTGATGAAATTCTTTACAATAGTGACTATGCACTAAGGCATTTGCTTGGGGATAATATAATCTTTGATGAGAATCTTAAAAAGGAGTTTCCCGTTCTAGAAATAATCCAACAAGTTTTTAATAATGTTAATCAACACTATTCTTGGATTGTTGCGGGAAATCAAAGGGGTTATGTTGAAAACCAATTAAGCAATGCTAAAGTTTCTATGGATAATATGTTTTATGTTGTGTTTACAAAACCTCCTGATAAAAATATCCCCAAGAAAATTAAGAAGAACAAAGATGACAAAACTTAGATCCTTTCCTTACGCCTAGCTAAGGGCGTAAAACTATAGCGCTTGTTGGGAGGCAACCCAATGAATAAAATTTATTTTTGCTTTTTTGCTTTCTGTTCTTGTGTGTTAAAACAATTATGCTACTGTTATGATTGTGTTTTTTGTGTTTCAATTTGTGTTTGTGCCAAGTAAAGCCTTTAGGATCTTCTTGGTGATAGTTGTTTGATCTTGCTCAAAAAGACAGAAACTTTGTGCTCATGAAAATAATTTTCATAAATCACATAAATGAGCTTTTGCCCTGATTCTTTTTGCAGAAGATCAATATACAAATTACCCTGCTCGTCCTAAGTTTTCAGAATTTTTGGAGTTACATAAGTATTCGAAAGTTCCCGATTACTATAGACTGTTCTGTTTTGACAGATTCTGTTTTCTTTGTGTTGTGTGCTTATTTTGATGACTCTATGGTTTTCTTTGATGAGCTTTTTCCATAGAAAAGTTGGAATACAGTAGATATAATACAAAAATAAAATATGAATCGGTTTGATACAGCACTTATAGTAGTGGTTTGCTTTCTTATACTAACGGATCTCACGAAGGTTTTGTTGAGTTTTGTGTGATTGAAGTTTTCAAGTTTTGGGTTATCTTACGATGGATGAAGGAAGGATGTAAGAGCCTAAGCTTGGGGATGCCCTGACATCCCAAGCTATTATCCAAGAATGAGCAACCAACTAAGCTTGGGGATGCCCCCGAGTGGCATCCCCGCTTTCCTCCAACGACCATTGGTATTTTACTCGAGGCTATATTTTTATTCATCACATGATATGTGTTTTGCTTGGAGTGTCTTGTATGATATGTGTCTTTGCTTGTTTTATTTTCTGTTTTAAGTCATCAATCATAAAATAAAACAAGCAAAGACACATATCATACAAGACGCTCCAAGCAAAACACATATCATGTGATGAATAAAAAGATAGCCTCGAGTAAAATACTGATGGCCATTGGAAGAAAGCGGGGATGCCACTCGGGGGCATCCCCAAGCTTAGTTGGTTGCTCATTCTTGGATAATAGCTTGGGATGTCGGGGCTTCCCCAAGCATAGGCTCTTACATCCTTCCTTCATCCATCGTAAGATAACCCAAAACTTGAAAACTTCAATCACACAAAACTCAACAAACCTTCGTGAGATCCGTTAGTATAAGAAAGCAAACAACTACTATAAGTGTTGTATCAAACCTATTCATATTTTGTTTTTGTATTATATCTGAAAGCACAAGTGCTCCCTGGGTGATTTTGGTAATTAATGTCAACATATCTCTTGTTGGACTAATGTTTCTACCTAGTATGTTTTAGATAAGTTCAACAATGGAGTGGCATGGACTAGTGGATGTGGAACCCCTTCAAAGTGCTAAAGACAAAGGATTGGCTCAAGTTCAAAGCTCAGGACTCTACATTTTCTATTTTAGTGATCCAAGATCACATTGAGTCTGTAGGAAAAGCCAATACTATTAAGAAGGGATGAGGTGTTGCTTAATGAGGCTCTTGCTCAAAATGCTTAGTGATATGCTCCAGAACCCTCCACTACTTTCTCACATCCACATATGTCCCAAACCAAAAAGTCCAACTCGGCCCCACCGAAATTTCATATCCGGAGCCACTGAGTTCAGTTGACATAGCCACTGCCAGAAACCCTAGTCTTTTCGGTCTCACCGATAGGGATCTCGGTCTCACCGAGATGGGATTGTAATCTCTCTGTTTCCCTTCGTAATGTTTCGGTCAAACCGAGATGAGCGATCGGTCCCACCGAGATTGCAATGCAAACACTCTGTTTCCTTTTTGTAACGTTTCGGTCCAACCGAGATGAGCGAATTGGTCCCACCGAGTTTGCCTGACCAACTCTCTGTTAGTCTATTACCAAAATCGGTCTCACTGAGTTTGTGTAATCGGTCTCACCGAGATTACATTATGCCCTAACCCTAACGAAATCGGTCCCACCGAGTTGACGTGTCGGTCCCACCGAAATACCTAACAGTCACATTATGAACCAAATCGGTCTGAGCGAGTTCTTTGAATTGGTCCCACCGAGTTTGGTGATTTGTGTGTAACGGCTATATTTTGTGTGGAGGCTATATATACCCCTCCACCCACTCTTCATTCGTGGAGAGAGCCATCAGAACATGCCTACACTTCCAACACATATTTTCTGAGAGAGAATCACCTACACTTGTGTTGAGGTCAAGATATTCCATTCCAACCACATAAATCTTGATCTCTAGCCTTCCCCAAGTTTCTTTCCACTCAAATCTTCTTTCCACCAAATCCAAATCCTGTGAAAGGGAGTTGAGAGTTGAGGAGACTATCATTTGAAGCACAAGAGCAAGGAGTTCATCATCAACACACCATTTGTTACTTCTTGGAGAGTGGTGTCTCCTAGATTGGCTAGGTGTCACTTGGGAGCCTCCGACAAGATTGTGGAGTTGAACCAAGGAGTTTGTAAGGGCAAGGAGATCGCCTACTTCGTGAAGATCTACCCTAGTGAGGCAAGTCCTTCGTGGGCGACGACCATGGTGGGATAGACAAGGTTGCTTCCTCGTGGACCCTACGTCGGTGGAGCCCTCCGTGGACTCGCGCAACCTTTACCCTTCGTGGGTTGAAGTCTCCATCAACGTGGATGTACGATAGCACCACCTATCGGAACCACGGATAAAAATCTTCGTGTCTCCAAATTGCGTTTGCACACTCCAATCCCATCCCTTTACATTCTTGCAACTTGCATGCTTTACTTTCTGCTACTCATATACTCTTTGTCATGCTTGCTTGATATGTATTGTGAATGCTTAAACTTGTGCTAAAACTCCACATCAACATAAAGAATTAAAAACTACAACTTTCCTTGATTAGAGTCTATTCACCCCCCTCTAGACACCTCTTCTCGATCCTTTCAATTGGTATCAGAGCTTTGGTCTCCATTGCCTTGGTTTAAACACCTTTGGAGGAAGATGGATGTGTCTACTTTGGGGAGTCTTAGACGTAGAGTGCCTATTCTTGATGGAGAGTTCTTCTATGAGTGGAAAAATGAAATGCTTGAGATTTTCAATGAATATCATTTGAACAAGTACATTACTAGTCCTTGTGCACCTCATATTGATCCTTTGCATCCTACACCCGAAGAGGATCTTGACATGATTCGCAATCTTAGAACTATCAATCTTATCATTAGAGGATTGCCCAAAAATTTGATTGCTAGTTTGCCTACTCTTGATTGTGCCTATACTATATGGAGATTTCTTGAGGAACGATTTCCAAATTATTCCTTGAAAAATTTAGACGAAATTCTCCATAAGTCTATTGCCTTGAGTAAGATGAATTCTAGTGATCCTAGCTTTGGTGATTGTCTATTTGAGCTTACCAATCTCATGCGTGGCAAAGGAGATGTTGGAATCATTAGCAATATCATTTCCGAAGCTATTAGAATTCATAAAGATAACCATAGAAATGATCATTTATCTAATGAATTATCCTCTCTAGGAGTTGATCAATCACAAGATGATGTTGAACATGGATACTATGATGAGGATGATGATAGTGACTATGATCTTGATGATGCTATGAGACACTTTGGTCTTATGGCAAATCTTCGCGGCTACATGGCTGGAGGAAAGGAATGGGTCCTTGATAGTGGATGTACTGATCATATGACCGGAGATAAAGATATGCTCCGTGAGCTTGCTGAAAATGACGGCCCCGAAAGTATGTCACTTTTGGTGATAACTCAAAGGGTAAGGTGGTTGGCCTAGGTAAGGTGGCCATCTCACATGATAGCTCCATACAAAATGTCATGCTCGTTGAATCTCTTGGGTACAATTTACTTTCAGTATCTAGACTTGCTGATTTCGGTTTCAATGTCCTATTTACTGAGGTAGATTGCCAACTGTTTCGAAGAGACAATCATAAAATGGTCTTTACCGGTATACGTAGAGGTGATCTTTACATAGTTGATTTCACTAAAAAGGCTCAACCTAGAACTTGCTTAATTGCTAAATCTTCTAAGGGTTGGTTGTGGCATAGAAGGCTAGGTCATGTGGGTATGCGAAATCTTGATAAGCTTATTAGAGGTGATCATATCCTTGGAACAAAAGATGTCATATTTGACAAGGATAGACTTTGTAGTGCTTGTCAGGCAGGAAAACAGGTTGGAGGAAGTCATCGCGCGAAGAACATCAGGACCACGAGAAGACCACTCGAGCTACTTCACATGGATCTCTTTGGTCCCAATGCCTACAAGAGTCTCGGTGGTAACTCATTTGGTCTAGTCATAGTTGATGATTTTTCAGGATTTACGTGGGTGTTCTTTCTTGATGACAAATCGCAGGTCCAAAATATCTTCAAATTTTTTGCTAGGAAGGCCCAAAATCAATTTGACGAGAAGATCAAGAAGGTTCGGAGCGACAACGGAACGGAGTTCAAGAACGAAAATGTGGATACCTTTCTTGACGAAGAAGGGATTTCACACGAGTTCTCAGCTACGTACACGCCTCAACAAAATGGAGTTGTTGAGAGAAAGAACCGAACTCTTATTGAGATGGCAAGAACGATGCTTGATGAGTACAAGACTCCAAAACACTTTTGGGCGGAAGCAGTTGAGACAGCTTGTCATGCAACAAATCGCTTGTATCTTCACAAGCTACTTGGCATGACGGCATACGAGCTCCTCACCGGTAACAAACCCCAAGTTGGATACTTTCGAGTATTTGGCTCAAGGTGCTACATTCTTGATAAGCATCGTCGTTCTAAATTTGCTCCTAAATATCATGAAGGTTTCCTACTTGGTTATGGCTCAAACTCTCACACTTACCATGTCTACAACAATTTCACCCGAAAGGTTGAAGAAACGGTAGATGTGAAGTTTGATGAATCTAACGGCTCGCAAGTAGAGCAATTGCCAATTGATGTTGGAGACAAAGACCCTTCGGAAGCAATCCAAGACTTGTCTATTGGCAAGATTCGTCCAACGGAGGTGAAGGAGACTACCTCGTCCGTCCAAGTGGAAGCTTCCACCTCACGACAAGGTGAACCGAGAATTGATACGGACATCCACAAGTGGGACACACCAAGACGAAGAAAATGAGGAAGTACACCAAGATGAACATCAACAACCTCCTTCTCCACCACGACAAGAGAATGACAACGTCAAGAATGAAGAAGACCAAGAAGAACAAGATGAAGAGGATGTTCCACCCCGAGCCAAGCCAAAGCTTCCACGAGTTCGAGCAAGAATCGCCAAAGACCATCCCATCGAACAAATCTACAATGATATCCAAACCGGGAGAATCACTCGCTCTAAAACTCGTTTGGCTAACTTTTGTGAACATTACTCATTCATCTCTAGCATTGTACCTATGAAGGTTGAAGAAGCATTGGAAGACCCGGATTGGATTAACGCTATGCATGAAGAGCTACACAACTTTGAGAGAAACCAAGTATGGACATTGGTCGAGAAGCCCGACAACAACCACAACATCATTGGTACCAAATGGGTGTTTCGCAACAAGCAAGATGAAGATGGTCAAGTCGTCCGCAACAAAGCACGCCTAGTCGCCCAAGGCTACACTCAAGTCGAAGGTATGGACTATGGTGAGACATATGCTCCCGTTGCTACACTTGAGTCCATTCGCATCTTACTTGCTTATGCTAATCACCATGATATCACTTTGTACCAAATGGACATTAAAAGTGCCTTTCTAAATGGTGAAATTGAGGAGGAAGTTTATGTTAAGCAACCTCCCGGCTTTGTCAATCCTAAGAAACCCAATCATGTTTACAAACGTCACAAAGCCCTTTATGGCCTTAAACAAGCTCCTAGAGCTTGGTATAAATGCTTGACCAAGTTCCTTATTGAAAAAGGCTTTGAAATTGGAAAAAATGATTCTACTCTTTTTACTAAAAGGGTTAATGGAGAACTATTTGTGTGCCAAATTTATGTTGATGATATCATATTTGGTTCGACTAACCCTCATTTTAGTGAGAAGTTTGGAAAGCTAATGTCGGAGAAGTTTGAGATGTCTATGATGAGTGAACTCAAATTCTTTCTTGGTTTGCAAATCAAGCAAACTAAGGAAGGCACCTTTGTTTCTCAAACAAAGTACACCAAGGACTTATTCAAGAAGTTCAATATGCAAGAATGCAAAGGTATGTCTACACCCATGCCTACTAGTGGACATCTTGACTTGACCAAAGATGGTGAACCGGTTGATCAAAAGGTTTACCGCTCTATGATTGGTTCATTGTTATATCTATGTGCCTCTCGTCCTGATATTATGCTAAGTGTGTGCATGTGTGCACGATATCAAGCGGCCCCCAAAGAGTGTCATCTTAAGGTTGTGAAAAGGATAGTGAGATACTTAATACACACACCAAATTTTGGCATTTGGTATCCTAAGAGGTCTTCTTTCAATCTTGTTGGTTACTCCGATTCGGACTATGCCGGAGACAAGGTTGATAGAAAGTCCACTTCGGGTACTTGTCAATTTCTTGGTAGATCTCTTGTGTCTTGGTCCTCCAAGAAACAAAACTCGGTATCCTTATCCACCGTCGAAGCGGAATACATTGCCGTTGGTTCATGTTGTGCTCAATTACTTTGGATGACCCAAACTCTTAAAGATTATGGGATATATGTGAAACACGTTCCATTGCTTTGTGACAATGAAAGTGCTATCAAGATTGCTCACAATCCCGTGCAACATTCTCGAACTAAGAATATTGAAGTTCGTCATCATTTCATTCGAGAACACGTTGCCAAAGGGGACATTGATCTTAAGCATGTTCGCACCGATAAGCAATTAGCGGATATATTCACCAAACCGCTTGATGAGAAAGTGTTTTGCCGTTTAAGAGGTGAATTGAACATCATTGATGCTTCAAACTTGGAGTAGGAACTCCATTTGGATACATGCAAGGCATGAGCCTTTGACTAATCCTTGATATTTCTTTCATGATGCTATCTATATGTCTTGGATATTCTTGCACCCTTGCATGCTATCTAACCCTTGTAGGTACTTGGATGAATCTAAATCCACAAAATTGCAACTCACTCATATCTTGAGCAATTTCTACATCACCAAGTCTCTACACAATGGTGGTTGAAGACAAGGAAGCACAAAACCCTTCAAATATATCCTTTGACAAATTCTATGTTAAACCTTATGATTGTCATTTCAGATACACAAGTGCTCTTCCTTGCAAAACTAACCCATGTAGGTAGATGAACTCAAATTCCAAGTGGTGCTCCCAACTCTTGATGAGCTACATCAACCTTGAGCAACCCACATAGGTTCAACTAAATGATCAAGATCAACACCACCACCCAAGGTACGTTATTCCATCTTAGAGAAGCTTTACTCCAAATCATGGGGCAAAGCAACTCAACAAGATGTGAATACATCAAGATGCTTAAACGAAAAATGGTAACCCCATTTTGAGCTTAAACGATGAGTATGACCAAAGATCAAGTGACCTCACTTGACTCTAACATAGGTGACTTTGTCACCGCCCAATTCTAGATGAAGTTCTCTTGTGTTTCCTCTTGCATTTGTCTCATGCATATGTGTTTCCTCTTTCAAAAAAAACTTCATCTAGATCTTTTCATTGCAAATCTTTCAGCTAATTCCTTGCAAATCCTTGTGAGATCTTAATTGCCTAGTGAGCTGAGGTGACAAGTGTTTTAACTATGATGAACTCGGTCCCACCAGTTTGGTTTCTTCGGCCCAACTGAGATCTTTCGGCGCCACCGAAGCACACAACTCGGTGCTAACGATTTCACTACAGGAAAGACAGCTTGCCACTTATTCCTGCATTTATTCTGCTCCAGCTCCACTCAATGATTCTTGTCCTCTACCAGCATCATATTCGACTTGCTACTTTGCTTTGAGACTCAAGGACCAAACCCTTTTGAAATAAAAATCCAGAAGAACCCTTCTTGGAAATTGATGTCAAAGGGGGAGAGAGAGATTACATCAAAGCTTAAGCTTAATCATTCCTATAAGGGGAGAGAACACTCAGGGGGAGAGTGTAAGAAACCCCAGATGCTTGGTGTTCAAGAGGAGAGAAGTCACATGTCTTTAAGAGGGGAAAGACATGTTCATATTTGATTGTTTGCATTAGCTCTATTTTCTTTCTTTGCTCTGATTTTCTGTTCCCTATCTTCTCCCAATATCCCATGCAAGATTAAGGGGGAGTAAGACATCTAAGGAAAGAAAATCCTCGAATTCATTGCACATCTTTACCTTTGGGGACATGTCTATATCCAATAGAGTACTCAGTACTCACTCTCTACATGTCATCCCAGTCTTGGTACTCTTGTGGTTTCTTTTGTTTGCTCTGGCTATTAGATGTATCTGTGTTATCTAACCTTGTTTACTCAGGTTCATTCTTTCCTAAGCCAACTCAAAGACCACAAGGTAAGTATATGCATCTCAGTCATGTGTATGAGGATCTCTTGCTCTTGTACATACTGTTTGCAAGAAGGACTCATGAGCATGAAGGTACATTTCCTATATTTACATCATTTGCTCTAATGCACATAGCCAAGATACATGTAACACATGGATTACTCTGTCATGCTTATGCATTCACATGCTCCTATGTTCCATAGTTATATGATTGCATACATGTAGGGGGTGCCTATGCATGTTACATGTCTTTCCAAAGCTTTACTTGTTGTTCTCTATATCTTTATCTAAAGCTTTGATGTATGTTGTCATCAATTACCAAAAAGGGGGAGATTGAAAGCACAAGTGCTCCCTGGGTGATTTTGGTAATTAATATCAACATATCTCTTGTTGGACTAATGTTTCTACCTAGTATGTTTCAGATAAGTTCAACAATGGAGTGGCATGGACTAGAGGATGTGGAACCCCTTCAAAGTGCTAAAGACAAAGGATTGGCTCAAGCTCAAAGCTTAGGACTCTACATTTTCTATTTTAGTGATCCAAGATCACATTGAGTCTATAGGAAAAGCCAATACTATTAAGAAGGGATGAGGTGTTGCTTAATGAGGCTCTTGCTCAAAATGCTTAGTGATATGCTCCAAAACCCTCCACTACTTTCTCACATCCACATATGTCCCAAACCAAAAAGTCTGACTCGGCCCCACCGAAATTTCATATCCGGAGCCACCGAGTTCAGTTGACATAGCCACTGCCAGAAACCCTAGTCTTTTCGGTCTCATCGATAGGGATCTCGGTCTCACCGAGATGGGATTGTAATCTCTCTGTTTCCCTTTGTAACGTTTCGGTCAAACCGAGATGAGCGATCGGTCCCACCGAGATTGCAATGCAAACACTCTGTTTCCTTTTCGTAACGTTTTGGTCCAACCGAGATGAGCGAATCGGTCCCACCGAGTTTGCCTGGCCAACTCTCTGTTAGTCTATTACCAAAATCGGTCTCACCGAGTTTGTGTAATCGGTCTCACCGAGATTACGTTATGCCCTAACCCTAACGAAATCAGTCCCACCAAGTTGACGTGTCGGTCCCACCGAAATACCTAACAGTCACATTATGAACCAAATCGGTCTGACCGAGTTCTTTGAATCGGTCCCACCGAGTTTGATGATTTGTGTGTAACGGTTAGATTTTGTGTGGAGGCTATATATGTCCCTCCACCCACTCTTCATTCGTGGAGAGAGCCATCAGAACATGCCTACACTTCCAACACATATTTTCTAAGAGAGAATCACCTACACTTGTGTTGAGGTCAAGATATTCCATTCCAACCACATAAATCTTGATCTCTAGCCTTCCCCAAGTTGCTTTCCACTCAAATCTTCTTTCCACCAAATCCAAATCTTGTGAGAGAGAGTTGAGTGTTGGGGAGACTATCATTTGAAGCACAAGAGCAAGGAGTTCATCATCAACACACCATTTGTTACTTCTTGGAGAGTGGTGTCTCCTAGATTGGCTAGGTGTCACTTGGGAGCCTCCGACAAGATTGTGGAGTTGAACCAAGGAGTTTGTAAGGGCAAGGAGATCGCCTACTTCGTGAAGATCTACCCTAGTGAGGCAAGTCCTTCGTGGGCGACGGCCATGGTGGGATAGACATGGTTGCTTCTTCGTGGACCCTTCGTGGGTGGAGCCCTCCGTGGACTCGCACAACCGTTACCCTTCGTGGGTTGAAGTCTCCATCAACGTGGATGTACGATAGCACCACCTATCCAAACCACGGATAAAAAATCTTTGTGTCTCCAAATTGCGTTTGCACACTCCAATCCCATCCCTTTACATTCTTGCAACTTGCATGCTTTACTTTCCGCTGCTCATATACTCTTTGTCATGCTTGCTTGATATGTATTGTGAATGCTTAAACTTGTGCTAAAACTCCACATCAACATAAAGAATTAAAAACTGCAACTTTCCTTGATTAGAGTCTATTCACCCCCCTCTAGACACCTCTTCTCGATCCTTTCAATATCTACTGTTTTCCAACTTTTCTATGGCAAAAACTCATCAAGTAAAACCATAGAGCCATCAAAATAAGCACACAACACAAAGAAAACAGAATTTGTCAAAACAGACTAGTCTGTAGTAATCTGGAACTTTCGAATACTACTGTAACTCCAAAAATTCTGAAAAATTAGGACGACCAGCGTAATTTGTATATTGATCTTCTCAAAAAAGAATCAGGGCAAAAGCTCCTTTCTGTGATTTATGAAAATTATTTTCGTGAGCGAAAAGTTTCTATCTTTTTCAGCAAGATCAAACAACTATCACCAAGAAGATCCTAAAGGCTTTACTTGGCACAAACACTAACTAAAACACAAAAAAATCAATCATACCAGTAGTATAATTGTGCAAACACACAAGAACAGAAAGCAAAAAGCAAAAATAAATTGTATTCATTGGGTTGCCTCCCAACAAGCGCTATAGTTTTACGCCCTGAGCTAGGCGTAAGGCAAGGATCTAAGTTTTGTCATCTTTGTCCAACTCTTCAATCAAACACTTAGAATCCCTCAAAGATTTAGCATAGAGATTTTCAATAACAACACTCCTAGGAATAAATTCAAAGATTTCATTGTTGCAAAAAGGTTCTCTTATCACTTCAACAAAATCAGGGTGGATACTGATCATCTTAAGATCTCCTTTATTGCTATCACTAGAAGTTGCACCCTTGTTTTTGGATCTCCTACTCTTTACGGGAGTTTCCTCAATAATATTAGTGGTAGTAAAAGCCGTGCTTAGATTACTAAAGATTTCTTCCAATTTATTGATCCGAGACGGACTTTCTTCTTTTCTTTCATGGATTAAAGTACCCCTCTCTTTTAACAACTTAAAAATATCACCCGCTTTTGACCAAGATTAGTAGCAAAATTATGCATCTTTTTATGTATAATTTCCATATGATCTTTAGTGAGCATTTTCTTTTCAATAGCATTTAGTCTTTCCATAACATGTTCAAGAGTCAAAGTTGTTCCATTAACCATAAGGGGTGGTGAGCCCACTAAATTTCCCATAGCATTAAGAGCATCAAAAGGAGGACTCATTAAGAAATCTCCACCGGTAATCGTATCAAGGACAAATCTATACCAAGTGGTGATGCCAACATAAAAACAGTAGATTGCTTACGGATAGATCTATTATGAGCATTGCAAATTCTATACCAAGCATCTTTTAAACTTTCTCGTCCCCTTTGTTTAAAGTTGAGAACCTCATTCTCGAGAGTGCAAGCGATAGAGGATTATCCATAACGACAAACAAGATTTAACACACAAAAACAGATCTGGCAAAGAAAAGGCGATCGGAAAAGGAGAGGCGAATAAAACGGCAATTTTTTGTGAAGTGGGGGAGAGGAAAACGAGAGGCAAATGGCAAATAATGTAAATTGCGAGGAGATGGGATTTGTGATTAGGAACCTGGTATATGTTGAAGATCCTCCCCGGCAACGACGGCAGAAATTCTCCTTGATGGTTGCTGCAACTACGTCGGTATTTCCCCCAAGAGGAAGGGATGATGTAGCACAACGACGGTAGGTATTTCCCTCAGTGATGAAACCAAGGTTATCGAACCAGTAGGAGAACCAAGCAACACAAAGTAAGCAGCACCTGCACACAAACAACAACACCTCGCAACCCGACGTTTTAAAGGGTTTGTCAATCCCTTTCGGGGTACGGCGCCTCAAGATAGGCAAACGGACGTGAGGTAAATTGTAGTAGATTAATAGATCGAACGTCAAATAAAATAAATAGAGATAAAACGCAGCAAGGTATTTTTGTATTTTTGGTTTAATAGATCTGAATAAAAACGCAAAGGAAAAGTAGATCGCAAGGCAAATATATGAGAAACAAGACCCGGGGGCCGTAGGTTTCACTAGTGGCTTCTCTCGAGAAAATAGCAAACGGTGGGTAAACAAATTACTGTTGGGCAATTGATAGAACTTCAAATAATTATGACGATATCCAAGCAATGATCATTACATAGGCATCACGTCCAAGATTAGTAGACCGACTCCTGCCTGCATCTACTACTATTACTCCACACATCAACCGCTATCCAGCATGCATCTAGTGTATTAAGTTCATGGAAACTGGAGTAATGCAATAAGAACGATGACATAATGTAGACAAGATCCGTTATCTATTGTGACAGATAGGGATCCCATCTTTTTATCCTTAGTAGCAATGATACATACGTGTCGGTTCCCTTTCTGTCACTGGGATCAAGCACGTTAAGATCGAACCCACTACCGGGCACCTCTTACCATTGCAAGATAAATAGATCAAGTTGGCCAAACAAAACCCAAATATCGGAGAAGAAATACGAGGCTATAAGAGATCATGCATATAAGAGATCAAAGAAACTCAAATAACTTTCATGGATATAAAAAGATATAGCTGATCATAAACTCGAAGTTCATCGGATCCCAACAAACACACTGCAAAAAGAGTTACATCATATGGATCTCCAAGAGACCATTGTATTGAGAATTCAACGAGAGAGAGAAAGCCATCTAGCTACTAACTACGGGCCCGAAGGTCTACAAAGAACTACTCACGCATCATCGGAGAGGCACCATTGGAAGTGGTGAACCCCTTCGTGATGGTGTCTAGATTGGATTTGGTGGTTCTGGACTCTGCGGCGGCTGGATGAATATTTCGTCGACGCCTCTAGGGTTCTGGTATTTTTGGGGTATTTATAGAGCAAAGAGGCGGTCTGGGGGGCACCCGAGGTGAGCACAACCCACTAGGGCGCGCCTGGGCCTCCTGGCGCCCCCTGGTGGGTTGTGCTCTCCTCGGAGCACCCCCCACACGCAGCCAGGGCCCATTACGTGTCTTCTGGTCCATAAAAATCTCCGTAAAGTTTCAGGGAATTTGGACTCCATTTGATATTGATTTCCTGCAGTGTAAAATACATAGAAAAAACAGCAACTAGCACTTGGCACTATGTCAATAGGTTAGTACCAAAAAATGATATAAAATGACTATAAAACCATTATAAAACATCCAAGATTGATAATAAAACAGCATGGAACAATAAAAAATTATTGATACGTTGGAGTATTTAACACATTTATATATTTAATTTAATATCAACATGTCTAAAAAGGCTAGAGGTGGAAGGTAACTTGGGCCAAAAAGGCCCAAGTGGGAAAGTGCCTCCTTCCTTAGGGAAGGAGGCCGAATTGGGAGAGGGGGAGGAGTCAGATGATACGTCTCCAATGTATCTACTTTTCCTAACGCTTTTCCTCTTATTTTGGACTCTAATTTGCATGATTTGAATGAAACTAACCCCGGACTGACGCTGTTTTCAGCAGAACTACCATGATGTTGTTTTTGTGCAGAAATAAAAGTTCTCGGAATGGAACGAAACTTTGCGAGGATTTTTTATACAATAAAAGAGAATTACTGGAGCCAAGAGACACCTGAGGGGGGCACCTGGGTGGGCACAACCCACCAGGGCGCGCCTGCCCCCCCAGGCGCGCCCATGTGGGTTGTCCCCACCCGGTGGCCCCGCAGACCCTGAAACTGACGCTATAAAATCTTATTTTCCAGGAAAAATTAAGGAGAAAGAATTATCGCGACCCACGAAACAGAGCCGCTGTCACCTCCTGTTCTTCATCGGGAGGCCAGATCTGGAGTCCGTTTGGGGCTCCAGAGAGGGGGATCTTCGTTCTTCGTCATCACCAACCCTTCTCCATCGCCAATTCCATGATGCTCCCCACCAGGAGTGAGTAATTCCTTCATAGGCTCGTTGGTCGGTGAGGAGTTGGATGAAATTCATCATGTAATCGAGTTAGTTTTGTTAGGGCTTGATCCCTAGTATCCACTATGTTGTGAGATTGATGTTGCTATGACTTTGCCATGCTTAATGCTTGTCACTTTGGGCCCGGGTGCCATGATTTCAGATCTAAACCGTTATGTTATCACAATTATATCCATGTTCTAGATCCGATCTTGCAAGTTATAGTCACCTACTATGTGTTATGATCCGGCAACCCCGGAGTGACAATAGTCGGGACCACTCCCGGTGATGACCTGATACGTCTCCAACGTATCAATAATTTTGATTGTTCCATGCTGTTTTATTATCAATCTTGGATGTTTTATAATGGTTTTATAGTCATTTTATATCATTTTTTGGTACTAACCTATTGACATAGTGCCAAGTGCCAGTTGCTGTTTTTTCTATGTATTTTACATTGCAGGAAATCAATATCAAATGGAGTCCAAATGCGCCGAAACTTTACGGAGATTTTTATGGACCAGAAGACACGTAATGGGCCCTGGCTACGCGTGGGGGTGCTCCGAGGAGAGCACAACCCACCAGAGGGCGCCAGGAGGCCCAGGCGCGCCCTGGTGGGTTGTGCCCACCTCGGGTGCCCCCGGACCGCCTCTTTGCTCTATAAATACCCCAAAAATACCAGAACCCTAGAGGCGTCGACGAAATATTCATCCAGCCGTCGCAGAGTCCAGAACCACCAGATCCAATCTAGACACCATCACGGAGGGGTTCACCACTTCCATTGGTGCCTCTCCGATGATGCGTGAGTAGTTCTGTAACGCCCACGATGCGGCTATATCTCCCACGTGTCGAGGCACGACTTAGAGGCATAACCGCATAGTGGTTTTGTCGCAAGAAGGGTCATCTTCACACAATCCCATGTAATGAACAAGAATGGGATAAAGAGTTGGCTTACAATCGCCACTTCACATAATACATAAATATAATTCATACATCATCCAAAATACAAACATATAGACCGACTACGGTCAAGATCCAGATGAAAATAAGACAACCCCAAATGCTAGATCCCCGATCGTCCCAACTGGGCTCCGCAACTGATCATCAGGAAAAGACACATAGTAACGACCACGTTCCTCATCAAACTCCCACTTGAGATCGATCCCGTCATCTGCACTGGCTTCGTCGGCACCTGCAACTGTTTTGGTAGAATCTGTGAGTCACGAGGACTCAGCAATCTCACACCCGCGAGATCAAGTCTATATAAGCTTATAGGAAAAGGATGGTGTAGTTAGGTGGAGCTGCAGCAGCAATAAGCATATATGGTGGCTAACATACGCAAAGAGAGCGAGAAGAGAAGCAACGGAACGGTCGTCATCTAGCAATGATCAAGAAGTGATCCTGAACTCCTACTTACGTCATTCATAACTCAAACCGTGTTCACTTCCCGGACTCCGCCGAGAAGAGACCATCACGGCTACACACGCAGTTGATGTATTTTAATTGGGTCAAGTGACAAGTTCTCTACAACCGGACATTAACAAATTCCCATCTGCCTCATAACCGCGGGCACGGCTTTCGAAAGATAATACCCTGCAGGGGTGTCCCAACTTAGCCCATCATAAGCTCTCACGGTCAACGAAGGATAAACCTTCTCCCGGAAAGACCCGATCAGTCTCGGAATCCCGGTTTACAAGACATTTCGACAATGGTAAAACAAGACCAGCAAAGCCCCCGAATGTGCCAACAAATCCCGATAGGAGCTGCACATATCTCGTTCTCAGGGCACAATGGATGAGCCAGGCATCGGGTTGGCATAGACCCTGGTTGCCCAGGGGGCGCCGGACATCGCTCGGTTTGGGCCAGCACTCGAAGGAGCACTGGTCCGGGGGTTAAAATAAAGATGACCCTCGGGCTCGCGAAAACCCGGGGGAAAAGGCTTAGGTGGCAAATGGTAAAACCAAGGTTGGGCCTTGCTGGAGGAGTTTTATTCAAGGCGAACTGTCAAGGGGGTCCCATAAATCACCCGACCACGTAAGGAACGCAAACTCAAGGAACATAATCCCGGTATATCAGTAACTAGGGCGGCAAGAGTGGAACAAAACACCTGGCATAAGGCCGAGCCTTCCACCCTTTACCAAAATATATAGATGCATTAATTAAATAAGAGATATTGTGATATCCCAACCTATCCATGTTCCGACATGGAACAAACTTCAACTTCACCTGCAACTAGCAACGCTATAAGAAGGGCTGAGCAAAAGCGGTAACTTAGCCAAACAACGGTTTGCTAGGAAAGGATGGTTAGAGGCTGACATGGCAAAATGGAAGACATGATATAGCAAGTGATAGGTAGCGTAGCATGGCAATAGAGCGAACAACTAGCAAAGCAAAGATAGAAGTGATTTCGAGGGGTGGTCATCTTGCCTGCAAGGTTCTCAGAGTTGTCGAAAGCTTGATCCTCGTAAGCGTACTCAACAGGTTCCTTGTTCACGAACCCGTCTCCCGGCTCTACCCAAGACCAGAAAACAAACAAACGGAACCACAATCAACCACGAGAAATGCACAAGCAACATGATGCAAAACATGTATGATATGCGAGATATGATATGCGATGCATATGCGTGCTCCGGAAGGAAAATGATGAACAAGGCAGTAACTTGGCAAACCAAGCATGCCACTGGAAAGATGAGATTATTTCGGTCGAAATCGATATAAAGATCACCGGAAATGGATGCACGGTTTGCAAATGGCGGGCAAAACAAGAATGACACGAATCTGCGATTAACAGCATGATAGCACTTAAAAAGCAACAAGTAATAATGCTACAACACTCCAACATAGCAACAAAGCATATGAAGGTAATCTACAGGAGATGCTTGATAAAAGATGAACACTGAGCTACGGCTAGATCACAACATATCAAGCTCAAACAAGTATGGCAAAAGTGCAAAAGATAACAGGATCACAGACTTAGTGAAAAACTGGACATGGCAGAAAACAGCATCAGGTAGCAATGTTCAGAGCACGAAATCAACATGCTACAGGAACTTACCATAGCAAAACAAGGCATGGAATTATTCTACTAAATGCATATGACAAAAGTCCCTTACTGACCATAAACCAAAAAGGACCAGAAGATATGATGGCAAGCATGTAAACATAGCAAGTTTCGTTATCAGGTTCCAGACTTGGCAGAAAACAGAGCATGGCAGAAAACAATAATATGAGGGCATCTTTGTGAGCTTGATGCACTCATCACAAAGCAATGCATGACAAAACAAGCATACCTACAGCAAGATGACATGTTTATGAAGCTATCCATGGCAAGAACAAAAGCATAGCATGTATGGATCAACTACAACAAGCTTGGCAAAATTGCATATCATGTTGAGAATCTGCCGGAAATATTTTATAGCAAAGTAGAGCAAGATTGAGTCATGCTATGGCACTCCATAATTGCAAACAAGGGCAGGAATGGATCAATTACAACAATAGCTACAAAACATACTTACTAAATATCTCCAAAATATGCATGGATCTCTCTGTAGCATCAAGTTTACATAGCTACAAAATAACAGCAGACGAGGACTTAGAGAAATCACTAAGTCCCTGAAATCAGAAACATTACGGGGCCTACTTTGCATGCTTGTGCTAGTCACCACAGAGATCACAAAAATACATGGCATACACATTTGGAAAGATGCCATGGCATACAACAAAACACATGTAGAGCTCATGGCCATAGATGCACAGATTAAATGATACAAAAATGACAAATCTCCAAGTTCTGCTAAGAACCAGCAGATAACAGCAACTAGCCCTCTTGCAACAGAGATTTGGGCATCAAGATGACCTCTAACGAACATGGTGCAATTGAACAAAATGTAGAGCATCACGAGGCGAACAATTTGACATATTACACGCGCGAAACGGAGCTACATGCAGAGAGTTATGCACTGTTGAACATGGGTACTTGTTGGAGAATATCCAAGACTTAGAAAAATCTAGGGTTCGGGAAAGTCAACCTTCTACAGTAGCAGATCGAGATCTGGCGATGGGCTCGAGCTCGACGGGGCTTCGGCCGGCGCTGGAGGACGGCCGGAGCTGTGGGAGGAAGGGGAGGCCGGCGACCGGCGACGGGAGTGGAAGGAGATGGCGCGGGGAGGCGCCGGCGGAGGGAGGCCGGAGGAAGGAGGCGGTGGCCGCGGCGGCGGCGGCGTGGCGCCGGCGACCGTCGGCGGCGAGGCGGAGGGTGCGGGACCGGCCGGCGGCGGCGGGGCGAGGCGCCGGCACGGAGGAGAGCGCGGGAGGCGGCGGGCGAGCGCGGGCTCGGGCGGGCCCCGCGTGGGCCGAACGGGCCGGCGGCGGAGGGAGGTGGCCGGGTGCCACGTGGCGCTCCCGGGCTGGCTGGGCGCGGCGGCGAGATATGTCCGGCGGCGTACGGACACGTCCGGCGTCGCCGGAGGCGATTTTTCTAGGGTTTGTCTGCGTTTGTATTTCGGGAGAGATGAGTATATATAGGTAGAGGGAGCTAGGAGAGTCCAAATGAGGTGCGGTTTTCGCCCACACGATCGTGATCGAACGACCTAGAGCATGGAAAAGGGTTTGGTGGGTTTTGGGCTGGTTTTTAGGGGGGTTTGCTGCAACACACAGATGGACTTTGCGGATGCCCGGTTAACCGTTGGAGTACCAAACGACCTCCAAATGGAACGAAACTTGACCGGTGGTCTACCGGTGGTATACTAAGGCCACTTGACAAGCCTCGGTCCATTCCGAGAACGTTTGACACCCGCTCACGAAAGAAAACAAGAGGGGTGCACCGGAGGACATAGGAGCGCCGGATTGCAAAACGGACAACGGGAAAAATGCTCGGATGCATGAGACGAACACGTATGCAAATGCAATGCACATGATGACATGATATGAAATGCATGACATGAACAAAATGCAAAACGAAAGACAAAACCCGACCACGAAGGGAATATCATAACACATAGCCGAAAATGGCAAGAGTCGGAGTTACAAATATGGAAAGTTTCATGCGGGGTGTTACAAGTTCTTTGTAGACCTTCGGGTCCGTAGTTAGTAGCTAGATGGCTTTCTCCCTCTCGTTGAATTCTCAATACAATGGTCTCTTGGAGATCCATATGATGTAACTCTTTTTGAAGTGTGTTTGTTGAGATCCATATGATGTAGCTCTTTTTGCAGTGTGTTTGTTGGTATTATCGGTAAATATATAAATGTTGTTTTGAGACTATCGTTACACTTAACGATATCTCAAGATCTGGAAAACATGATCACAAATAACACTTGAGCTAGTCTTAGAGGCGAGACTATGAGGTTTTACCGTTTATCATTCCACACATGCATATGAGTCTTCCACTGAATCGCATGTTGCAGGATCATAACAGTTTTAGCATAGAATATAAACTCCTAATTATAAACATGAAAAATATAATAATATAATATTATTGCCTCTAGGGCAGATTTTCAACAAAATGACAAGGAAAATTACACACTTGATAGAAATACGACTTCCTTGACAGCTCCTACAAGTCCAATCAATGCTTTCTCCATCTCATTATTCCTCTTCGCTGCTACCTTCTCTATCTTGCACACTTGTTCCTTCTGTGCCTCCTCAAACTTGTACATTGCATCCTCTACAATCTCATCTCTAACAACTAGTGCACCAACATCCAATAGACCTCCAGTGATCAATAGGTCGATGTATTCTTCTTCCCAAAATAAAAATTTACAGCCTTTCTACTTAACATTAAGCAAACAATGAGCACAACTTTTTGTTCAACCAAAGAACTACCGCACATAAATGCACTCACATTGTCCATTTCACACTTGAAGAAAACCCATTCGGGATGATCTACCATACTTGAGACATAGCACGGCACCAGCCGCCGCCAACAATCATCACACTTGATGATCGAAGAGGCACGCCGACGAGCTGTTGGGCTAGGGCCGAGCCCGGGCGACGAGGATGCACTGGCGGTCGAATGACGATGCGAGTGGTGAGAGGAGGAAGATATACCGCGGGGCGGCACGACAAGCTCTGGGGCGCTATGCGGTTCGGTTTTCGATGAACCTCGATGAAATACGATGACATCGAGATGCAGGTGCGTCTAATCCAGAGATGATGACGACAAGCGTAGATGCAATGAATCTGACAGCATGGAGACGGACGATGATCTAATCAAAGTGGGCGGAGGAGCGGCGACCGCTATGGTGCGACTATAGTGGCGCGTGGCGGCGAGCAGAGGCAAGGATGATCACGTCAGAGTAGATTCGGTCGAGCTAGGGAGGTTTCTTTTTCCTGAGAAGCTGCGTCGGCCAAGTAAATATAAGGGAATGCCGATGCGAGAAGTAAAATGTTTACTCCTTTAATGGGGATAAGAGATTGGCTAGGTTCGGTCTAGGCCAATTAATCATAGTTTTACTCCTCTAAACGCTTCAACTACAAATGCTCTTAGGATCTCTGTCAACAGGATCTCCCCCCTCACCCACACACACACCACCATCATCTCCTTTTCTGCTGGTTGGTTTTGACCATTATTATCAATCTGGGAATCATCGGCCAATCGAAGAACCTCAATCCTCTTGTAAATCCTTTATTGTTGTTGAGGGCCACCTTTTCTTTTATTTTCCCTTAGTTTCACCGATGAGTTCACTTCCACACCAGGTCCCTTGCACTAGACGATGCATTGATGTCCCTCTTTGAAGTTTACGACATATCTCTCACTTTAGCGCGATAGAAAAAAAGACATAAATTATGAGACCCTGATAAGTACCTAACGTCAGGTATGAGCACATTTCAACTCCGAACGTTTTCGACGGCAAGTTTAGTGATGCGGGGATATCATCTATAATTGCCAAGCAGGACACCTTTCATGGAGAGAGGATTTTCTACCATGCAGGGGACCTCCCCTGCATACATGCTCATTTTTTATTCTTGCTCTATGGGGCCCACTGATATCATTTTTTAGTATTCTCTAATAGTTTCATTCAAACAAATACATGCCTAATATATTTTGAAATAAAAATTTGTTGGGTCTTTTACGTCTGTGTCCCTAACTCGAACCCACTACTCAGATTTGCCCTTAATTTCGAAGTCTGCTCAAATTTACCCCTCTGCCGTTAGGTGCCATTATAGAAATGCCCTTCCGTGCCGTTTCCGTCCAGTCAAAGGGCTTTGACCGCTATCTGACCGTTTCTTTGACATTTTTGCCCCTGTGTCCATGTGCCACTTACTGGTGGGTCCCACTCTCAAAAAATAAAATGAAAAACACTTTCTCTCACCCCCTCTTTCTCACACACACTTACATGTGGGCCCCCTCATTCATAGAAAAAATAAAAAGGAAACACTATCTCTCTCACCTCTCTCCCCCCCCCCCGCCGAACGATGGGCCGACGGCCACTACCTCTCAACTCCGGTGAGAGTACTGAACGGCCACCGCCTCTGTCGCTGGCCTCCCCTGACGCCGTAGTCCTCTGTACCTTATGCTCTCTTCGCCGCCCGCCCTCGTTCCTCTCCCGCCCTCTCACGCAAGCACGCAAGCACGCCAGCGAGTGCCCCGTCGCCAGCGTCAGTCAAGGACGTGGCCAACGACAACTTGAAGCGCCGCTACCTCGCCAGGAAGCTCATATGCCATGACCTTGTCCAACCAGCTGACAGTTTTGACCAGAGATGTCCAGCACAGAGCGCCACAACGCATCTTCCCCGCCTCTGAGCTCGGACCGCCGTCTTCGATTCGACTCCGTTGAAGCATGTCGGCCGATCCCGGCGACTCCTATGGCATCCTTATGCACCACAGAAGACTTGGGAGTCCTCCATAGCAAGCTCCATGACCTCGGGTCGTCTTCCCCATGAGCTCCGAGCTCTTCCATGGCCGCCATCGTCGAAGTCATCGCTTCGGTCACCTTCGAGCCCCAGCGGCGTCGCCGTCGTGCTCCAAGTGTGCTCCCTATTGTCACACAAACCGTTCCCCTCTCTCTACCCCTCGCATGGTTGCTGCCCCACTTGCGTCGCCCGGAGCCCCCCGGGAATGGTCATTGCCGTTTGCTCCGGCGACCATATGGTCCGACGACCACATCCCTGGATGCGGTAGAGCCACGCCTATAGCCTGGTTCCCTCAGCCGTCCTCCTTGCAGCATCCCGGCGTGCGTCCGCCGTGGGATTTGGTCGCCGTCAGCCACCGTTGACCCAATCCACAGTTAAGAATGTTGGGGAACGTAGTAGAAATTCAAAATTTTCTACGCATCACCAAGATCAATCTATGGAGTAATCTAGCAACGAGGGGAAGGGGAGTGCATCTACATACCATTGTAGATCGCGATGCGGAAGCGTTGCAAGAACGCGGATGAGGGAGTCGTACTCGTAGCGATTTAGATCGCGGTTGATTCCGATCTAAGCGCCGAACCACGGCGCCTCCGCGTTCAACACACGTGCAGCCCGGTGACGTCTCCCACGCCTTGATCCAGCAAGGAGAGAGGGAGAGGTTGGGGAAGACTCCGTCCAGCAGCAGCACGACGGCGTGGTGGTGGTGGAGGAGCGTGGCAATCCTGCAGGGCTTCGCCAAGCACCGCGGGAGAGGAGGAGGAAGAGGGGTAGGGCTGCGCTATGAGGGAGATGTTCTCTCGTGTGTATGGCAGCCCCAAACCCCCACTATATATAGGGGAAAGGGAGGGGCTGCGCCCCCATCTAGGGTTCCCCCCCCAAGGGGTGCGGCCAGCCCTAGATGGGACTTGGGGGGCGGCCAAGGGGGGAGAGAAGGGGGGCGCCCCACTAGATGGGCCTTAGGCCCATCTCAGCCTAGGGTTTCCCCCTTCCCCCCCTTCCTGCGCCCTGGGCCTCTTATGGGGCGCGCACCAGCCCACCTGGGGCTGGTCCCCTCCCACACTTGGCCCACGCAGCCCTCTGGGGCTGGTGGCCCCACCTGGTGGACCCCCGGGACCCTCCGGTGGTCCCGGTACGTTACCGATAGCACCCGAAACTTTTCCGGTGACCAAAACAGGACTTCCCATATATAAATCTTTACCTCCGGACCATTCCGGAACTCCTCGTGACGTCCGGGATCTCATCCGGGACTCCGAACAACATTTGGTAACCACGTATATCTATTCCCTATAACCCTAGCGTCATCGAACCTTAAGTGTGTAGACCCTACGGGTTCGGGAACCATGCAGACATGACCGAGACGTTCTCCGGTCAATAACCAACAGCGGGATCTGGATACCCATGTTGGCTCCCACATGTTCCACGATGATTCTCATCGGATGAACCACGATGTCGGGGATTCAATCAATCCCGTATACAATTCCCTTTGTCTATCGGTATGTTACTTGCCCGAGATTCGATCGTCGGTATCCCGATACCTTGTTCAATCTCGTTACCGGCAAGTCTCTTTACTCGTTCCGTAACACACATCATCCCGTGATCAACTCCTTGGTCACATTTTGCACATTATGATGATGTCCTATCGAGTGGACCCAGAGATACCTCTCCGTTTACACGGAGTGACAAATCCCAGTCTCGATTCGTGCCAACCCAACAGACACTTTCGGAGATACCTGTAGTGCACCTTTATAGCCACCCAGTTACGTTGTGACGTTTGGTACACCCAAAGCATTCCTACGGTATCCGGGAGTTGCACAATCTCATGGTCTAAGGAAATGATACTTGACATTAGAAAAGCTCTTAGCAAACAAACTACACGATCTTGTGCTAGGCTTAGGATTGGGTCTTGTCCATCACATCATTCTCCTAATGATGTGATCTCGTTATCAACGACATCCAATGTCCATGGTCAGGAAACCGTAACCATCTATTGATCAACGAGCTAGTCAACTAGAGGCTTACTAGGGACATGGTGTTGTCTATGTATCCACACATGTATCTGAGTTTCCTATCAATACAATTCTAGCATGGATAATAAACGATTATCATGAACAAGGAAATATAATAATAACCAATTTATTATTGCCTCTAGGGCATATTTCCAATAGTCTCCCACTTGCACTAGAGTCAATAATCTAGTTCACATCACCATGTGATTAACACTCACAGGTCACATCACCATGTGACCAACATCCAAAGAGTTTATTAGAGTCAACAATCTAGTTCACATCACTATGTGATTAACACTCAATGAGTTCTGGTTTGATCATGTTATGCTTGTGAGAGAGGTTATTAGTCAACGGGTCTGAACCTTTCAGATCCGTGTGTGCTTTACGAATATCTATGTCATCTTGTGGATGCTACCACGCGCTACTTGGAGCCATTTCAAATAATTGCTCTACCATACGAATCCGGTTTACTACTCAGAGTCATCCGGATTAGTGTCAAAGTTCGCATCGACGTAACCCTTTACGACGAACTCCTTTTCACCTCCATAATCGAGAAAATTCCTTAGTCCACTAGATACTAAGGATAAGTTCGACCGCTGTCATGTGATCCATTCCCGGATCACTATTGTACCCCTTGACCAACTCATGGCAAGGCACACTTCATGTGCGGTACACAGCATAGCATACTGTAGAGCCTACGTCTAAAGCATAGGGGACGACCTTCGTCCTTTCTCTCTCTTCTGCTGTGGTCAGGTCTTGAGTCTTACTCAATACTCACACCTTGTAACACAGCCAAGAACTCCTTCTTTGCTGATCTATTTTGAACTCTTTTGAAATCATGTCAAGGTGTGCGTTCTTTGAAAGTATCATCAGGCGTCTTGATCTATCTCTATAGATCTTGATGCCCAATATGTAAGCAACTTTATCCAGGTCTTCCTTTGAAAAACTCCTTTCAAACAACCCTTTATGCTTTCCAGAAATTTTACATCATTTCGGATCAACAATATGTCATTCACATATATTTATCAGAAATGTTGTAGCGCTCCCACTCACTTTATTGTAAATACAAGTTTCTAACAAACTTTGTATAAACCCAAAAACTTTGATCACTCCATCAAAGCGTATATTCTGACTCCGAGATGCTTGCTCTAGTCCATGGAAGGATCGCTGGAGCTAGCATACCTTTTAGCATCCTTAGGATCGACAAAACCTTTCTGATTGTATCACATACAACCTTTCCTTACGAAAACTGGTAAGGAAACTTGTTTTGACATCCATCTGCCAGATTTCATAAATGCAGCTAATGCTAACATGATTCCGACAGACTTAAGCATCGCTACGGATGAGAAAATCTCATCGTAGTCAACTCCTTGAACTTGTGAAAATACTCTTTGCCACAAGTCGAGCTTCATAGACGGTAACATTACCGTCCATGTCCGTCTTCTTCTTAAAGATCCATTTATCTCAATGGCTTGCCGATCATCGGGCAAGTTCACCAAAGTCCATGCTTTGTTCTGATACATGGATCCTATCTCGGATTTCATGGCTTCTAACCATTTGTCGGAATATGGGCCCACCATCGCTTCTCCATAGCTCGTAGGTTCAGTATTGTCTAACAACATGATATCTAAGACAGGATTACCGTACCACTCAGGAGTAGTACATATCCTTGTCGACCTACGAGGTTTGGTAGTGACTTTATCCGAAGTTTCATGATCACTATCATAAGCTTCCACTTCAATTGGTGTAGGTGCCACAGGAACAACTTCCTGTGCCCTGGTACACACTAGTTGAAGTGACGGTTCAATAACCTTATCAAGTCTCCACCATCCTCCCACTCAATTCTTTCGAGAGAAACTTTTCCTCGAGAAAGGACTCGTTCCTAGAAGCAATTACTTTTACTTCCAGATCTGAAATAGGAGGTATACCCAACTGTTTTGGGTATTCTATGAAGATGCATTTATCCGCTTTGGGTTCGAGCTTATCAGCCTGAAACTTTTTCACATAAGCATCGCAGCCCCAAACTTTTAAGAAACGACAACTTAGGTTTCTCTAAATGGTGTCGTCTCAACGGAATTGCGTGGTGCCCCTTTTAAAGTGAATGCGGTTGTCTCTAATGCCTAACCCATAAACGATAGTTGTAATTCGATAAGAGACATCATGGTATGCACCATATCCAATAGGGTGCAGTTATGATGTTCGGACACACCATCACACTGTGGTGTTCCAGGCGGTATTAATTGTGAAACACTTTCCACAATGTCTTAATTGTGTGCCAAACTCGTAACTCAGATATCTCTATGATCATATCATAGACATTTTATCCTCTTGTCACGACGATCTTGAACTTCACTCTGAAATTACTTGAACCTTTCAATAATTCAGACTTGTGTTTCATCAAGTAAATATTCTCAGCATCTACTCAAATCATCTGTGAAGTAAGAACATATCGATATCCACTGCGTGCCTCAGCACTCATTGGACTTCACACATCAAATGTATTACTTCCAACAAGTTGCTCTCTTGTTCCATCTTACTGAAAACGAGGCCTTTCAGTCATCTTGTCCATGTGGTATGATTTGCATGTCTCAAGTGATTCAAAATCAAGTGAGTCCAAACGATCCATTTGCATGGAGTTTCTTCATGCATATATATCAATAGACATGGTTCGCATGTCTCAATCTTTTCAAAAACGAGTGAGTCCAAAGATCCATCTACATGGAGCTTCTTCATGCGTTCTATACCAATATGACTCAAATGGCAGTGCCACAAGTATGTGGTACTATCATTACTATTTTATATCTTTTGGCACGAACATGTGTATCACTGCGATCGAGATTCATTTTAGGTGCAAGACCATTGAAGGTATTATTCAAATAAACAGAGTAACCATTATTCTCCTTAAATGAATAACCGTATTGCGATAAACATAATCCAATCATGCTCAACGCAAACACCAAATCTCGATGGTAGAGGGAGCATGCGATGCTTGATCACATCAACCTTGGAAACACTTCCAACACATATCGTCATCTCACCTTTAGCTAGTCTCCGTTTATTCCGCAGCTTTTATTTCGAGTTACTAACACTTAGCAACCGAACCGGTATCTAATACCCTGGTGCTGCTAGGAGTACTAGTAAAGTACACATTCATATAATGTACATCCAATATACTTCTGTCGACCTTGCCTGCCTTCTCATCTACCAAGTATCTAGGGTAGCTCTGCTTCAGTGACCGTTCCCCTTATTACAGAAGCACTTAGTCTCGGGTTTGGGTTCAACCTTGGGATTCTTCACTAGAGCAGCAAATGATTTACTGTTTCATGAAGTATCCCTTTTGCCCTTGCCCTTCTAGAAACTAGTGGTTTTACTAACCATCAACAATTGATGCTCCTTCTTGATTTCTACTTTCGCGGTGTCAAACATCGCGAGTTGCTCAAGGATCATCATGTCTATCCCTGATATGTTATAGTTCATCACGAAGCTCTAATAGCTTGGTGGCAGTGACTATGGAGAACCATCACTATCTCATCTGGAAGATTAACTCCCACTCGATTCAAGCGATTGTGGTACTCAGACAATCTGAGCACATGCTCAACGATTGAGCTTTTCTCCCTTAGTTTGCGGGCTTAAGAAACTTGTCAGAGGTCTCATACCTCTTGACGTGGGCACTAGTCTGAAATCCCAATTTCAGTCTTCAGAACATCTCATATGTTCTGCGACGTTTCAAAAAACGTCTTTGGTGCCACAATTCTAAACCGTTAGCATTACGCACTGAACTATCACGTAGTCATCAAAACGTGTATGTTAGATGTTTCGCAACATCTACAGACGACGCTGAGGTTCAGCACACCGAGCGGTGCATTAAGGACATAAGCCTTCTGTGCAGCAATGAGGACAATCCTCAGTTTACGGACCCAGTCCGCATAATTGCTACTATCAACTTTCAACTAAATTTTTCTCTAGGAACATATATTAAACAGTAGAACTAAAGCGCAAGCTATGACATAATTTGCAAAGACCTTTTGACTATGTTCATGATAATTGAGTTCATCTGATTAATGAACTCCCACTCAGATAGACATCCCTCTAGTCATCTAAGTGATACATGATCCGAGTCAAACTAGGCCGTGTCCGATCATCACATGAGATGGACTAGTCATCATCGGTGAACATCTCCATGTTGATCGTATCTACTATACGACTCATGTTCGACCTTTCGGTCTCTTGTGTTCCGAGGCCATGTCTGTACATGCTAGGCTCGTCAAGTCAACCTAAGTGTTTCGCATGTGTTCCGAGGCCATGTCTGTACATGCTAGGCTCGTCAACACCCGTTGTATTCGAACGTTAGAATCTATCACACCCGATCATCACGTGGTGCTTCAAAACAACGAACCTTCGCAACGGTGCACAGTTAGGGGGAACACGTCTCTTGAAATTTTAGTGAGGGATCATCTTATTTATGCTACCGTCGTTCTAAGCAAATAAGATGTAAACATGACAAACATCACATGCAAATCATAAAGTGACGTGATATGGCCAATATCATCTTGCGCCTTTGATCTCCATCTTTGAGGCGCGGCATGATCACCTTCGTCACCGGCATGACACCATGATCTCCATCATCATGATCTCCATCATCGTGTCTTCATGAAGTTGTCTCGCCAACTATTACTTCTACTACTATGGCTAACGGTTAGCAATAAAGTAAAGTAATTACATGGCGTTTTCTTTGACACGTAGGTCATACAATAAATTAAGACAACTCCTATGGCTCCTGCCGGTTGTCATACTCATCGACATGCAAGTCGTGATTCCTATTACAAGAACATGATCAATCTCATACATCACATATATCATTCATCACATCCTTTTGGCCATATCACATCACATAGCATACCCTGCAAAAACAAGTTAGACGTCCTCTAATTGTTGTTGCATGTTTTACGTGGCTGCTATGGGATTCTAGCAAGAACGTTTCTTACCTACGCAAAAGCCACAACGTGATATGCCAATTTCTATTTACCCTTCATAAGGACCCTTTTCATCGAATCCGATCCGACTAAAGTGGGAGAGACAGACACTCGCTAGCCACCTTATGCAACTAGTGCATGTCAGTCGGTGGAACCTGTCTCACGTAAGAGTACGTGTAAGGTCGGTCCGGGCCGCTTCATCCCACGATGCCGCCGAATCAAGATAAGACTAGTAACGGCAAGTAAATTGACAAAATCAACGCCCACAACTACTTTGTGTTCTACTCGTGCGGAAACTACGCATAGACCTAGCTCATGATGCCACTGTTGGGGAACGTAGCAGAAATTCAAAATTTTCTACGCATCACCAAGATCAATCTATGGAGTAATCTAGCAACGAGGGGAAGGGGAGTGCATCTACATACCATTGTAGATCGCGATGCGGAAGCGTTGCAAGAATGCGGATGAGGGAGTCGTACTCGTAGCGATTTAGATCGCGGTTGATTCCGATCTAAGCGCCGAACCACGGCGCCTCCGCGTTCAACACACGTGCAGCCCGGTGACGTCTCCCACGCCTTGATCCAGCAAGGAGAGAGGGAGAGGTTGGGGAAGACTCCGTCCAGCAGCAGAACGACGGCGTGGTGGTGGTGGAGGAGCGTGGCAATCCTGCAGGGCTTCGCCAAGCACCGCGGGAGAGGAGGAGGAAGAGGGGTAGGGCTGCGCTATGAGGGAGATGTTCTCTCGTGTGTATGGCAGCCCCAAACCCCCACTATATATAGGGGAAAGGGAGGGGCTGCGCCCCCATCTAGGGTTCCCCCCCCAAGGGGTGCGGCCAGCCCTAGATGGGACTTGGGGGGCGGCCAAGGGGGGGAGAGAAGGGGGGCGCCCCACTAGATGGGCCTTAGGCCCATCTGAGCCTAGGGTTTCCCCCTCCCCCCCCCTTCCTGCGCCCTGGGCCTCTTGTGGGGGGCGCACCAGCCCACCTGGGGCTGGTCCCCTCCCACACTTGGCCCACGCAGCCCTCTGGGGCCGGTGGCCCCACCTGGTGGACCCCCGGGACCCTCCCGGTGGTCCCGGTACGTTACCGATAGCACCCGAAACTTTTCCGGTGACCAAAACAGGACTTCCCATATATAAATCTTTACCTACGGACCATTCCGGAACTCCTTGTGACGTCCGGGATCTCATCGGGGACTCCGAACAACATTCGGTAACCACGTATATCTATTCCCTATAACCCTAGCGTCATCGAACCTTAAGTGTGTAGACTACGGGTTCGGGAACCATGCAGACATGACCGAGACGTTCTCCGGTCAATAACCAACAGCGGGATCTGGATACCCATGTTGGCTCCCACATGTTCCACGATGATTCTCATCGGATGAACCACGATGTCGGGGATTCAATCAATCCCGTATACAATTCCCTTTGTCTATCGGTATGTTACTTGCCCGAGATTCGATCGTCGGTATCCCGATACCTTGTTCAATCTCGTTACCGGCAAGTCTCTTTACTCGTTCCGTAACACACATCATCCCGTGATCAACTCCTTGGTCACATTGTGCACATTATGATGATGTCCTACCGAGTGGGCCCAGAGATACCTCTCCGTTTACACGGAGTGACAAATCCCAGTCTCGATTCGTGCCAACCCAACAGACACTTTCGGAGATACCTGTAGTGCACCTTTATAGCCACCCAGTTACGTTGTGATGTTTGGTACACCCAAAGCATTCCTACGGTATCCGGGAGTTGCACAATCTCATGGTCTAAGGAAATGATACTTGACATTAGAAAAGCTCTTAGCAAACGAACTACACGATCTTGTGCTAGGCTTAGGATTGGGTCTTGTCCATCACATCATTCTCCTAATGATGTCATCCCGTTATCAACGACATCCAATGTCCATGGTCAGGAAACCGTAACCATCTATTGATCAACGAGCTAGTCAACTAGAGGCTTACTAGGGACATGGTGTTGTCTATGTATCCACACATGTATCTGAGTTTCCTATCAATACAATTCTAGCATGGATAATAAACAATTATCATGAACAAGGAAATATAATAATAACCAATTTATTATTGCCTCTAGGGCATATTTCCAACAAAGAATTAATTAAAGCACTAATTAAAACAAAATATTTCTGGAAAATATTAATAAGGCAATGACATGTGGGCCCAATATCTGTTTGAAAAGTCCTTTTTTCCTTTTCTTTTTTTAGACTGTCCCCACATGTAAGTGTGTGTGTGAGAGAGAGAGGGTGAGAGAAAGTGTTTTTCATTTTATTTTTTGAGAGTGGGACCCACCGGTAAGTGGCACATGGACACATGGGCAAAAATGTCAAAGAAACGGCCAGATAGCGGTCAAAGCTCTTTGACCGGACGGTAACGGCACGGAAGGGCATTTCTGTAAGGGCACCTAACGGCGGAGGGGCATTTTTGAGCAGGCTTTCAAATTAGGGGTATATCTGATTAGGTGGTTCGAGTTAGGGACAGAAATGCAAATGGCCCAAATTTGTTTCACCTTCTATTTACACAAATGCGATTTTCTGGCAAGATCTTTAAACAAGACCAATATTGAATATATTTTCTGAAATTATCTTTTTGACAACTAAATCATCGGGCTTCAAACTTGTTTCATTGAAATTCATTAATTCCATGCAAAAAAATCAAAAAGTTTTATTCTGTTTCGCATAAATAATCTTATTGTTTCACTATGGGTCGTAGTGTATCATAATGTTACACTATTTACCAATGTGTATCAAACTAATTCTTAGAATGTCAAAGTTTGTAAATATCAATATATTTTATTGCAGCAAAAGGTTCAGTTTCATTGAGGTCCATCATAAATTCATGATCCAGATTGTATCATTGTGTTTCATCGTGTGTTAGCGTGCTTTATATTGTTCCGTACTGTATGCAAAATTAGTAAATAAGAGTAGTTTATATCCAATTTTTATTTGGGGGCATCTTGTTCCAAAGCGAACCATCGTGTTTAACCATGTTTCAAAACATGAATTTTAAAACTCGTTGAAATATAATCAAATGCGGCCCCGTTTAGAAGTCCTCATCATCATAAACACAAACATGCAAACGGGTCATAAAGTTGGGCTGCCGATTCTCAAGACAAAATCGATTTAAACCTGGGAATAACATAAAAAAAGAATGGGATGATGGAGCATAGCTAGAACCGTATGGTTGCAGGTAATGAGAGAAAAGGTTGACCAACTATAAGTGGTATTTATTAATACATGTGAATCTCTAAACAAATGAACGGCTGCAACATGCACGGGATATCCCAAGCATGGTAGACATGCCTTTCTCAACTTTCATGCTTCCGTTTATTTTTAACAGAAGCTTGCCGCGTGTCATTGAAAGTTGCCATCTTTGCGTGACTCGAATTGCCATCGGAAAACATCATGGCCGGAGCTAGGTAAATTATGTGGATTTTGGAGAAGAAGTTGCATCTAGACGCTAAGTAATTATTTTACACCCTCTGCAAAAAAAAAATATTTAATTTTACATATACACCCCTAAAAGCAATGAAAACTCCCAGCTAAGCAATCAGTTATCCGGAGCCAAACTCACACCTCTTTACCGTGTGGTACGTTTTCTCTCCCCTTCCGAACCCCTCGCGTCCTGACCTTCGCTTCCAAGTTCCAACGCGGCGGATCTACCTTCAACTGCCGCGGTGCCGCCTTAGCGTCACCGCCGGCGACTCGATCCGCCCCCCTCCTCCCGCCACTCGGGGACGCGCTTCGCCCGCCACCGCCACCGCCACCGCCGTTCCCCTTCTTCCTCGCCCCCGGGAGATCCTGGCCATAGGATCTCCTTCCTTCCTCCGAGGTATGAACAGCTAGGTTGTTTGCATCACCGCAGCATCAACTCTCTTTGTTTCCAAAAAATCAATCAATTCCGCTAGGGCAGGAAGAGGACCTGCACAATTTCTCGGTTTGCCGGTGCACCCCCGCCACACCATCTAGATCTGCCTCTGCCCCCAGGTGGCGCTAGGATGATCCAGGGGCATGCAAAAGATGATGATCCAGGGAGTTCGCCAGATCCGGCGTTCGATGTAGAGCAGGCCCTGATCCGGACGGATTCTGCCTACGCTTTTATTTCTTTTCTGAAAAACCTTAGGCACCGGTGTTTGGTAATTCCAGTGTCCAGTGAGTAGATCTGAAGTTTGTACTGGAGTTGCTGCTCGCTCATTCATATTGGTTCAGTACTGCCTCTTTATTTTGGTTGTGCAAGTCTTTAGACCTCTTATCTTTGCCATGACTAGATTCAAGTAGAATTTTCTGAAAAATTAGATAGAGGGAGGGTGTATATCTGATCCAGCAAGTTGCAGGATAATGCTGAGAGTTTTCAAGCACCAGTAGGTTATTAGCAAATCCTATGTCCAGGGTACAGATTTTGCCACACTAGCAAGTCTCATGTTTTTTCCTTTCTTTTTCTTTCTTCCGTCCAACTGATGTCTGTTGTAATAGCAGACACTACACATTATGGGTTTGTGGGAAAGTGAGTTGTTGCTTTTCTCCCTGTTGTTTATCTCAACAAGGGTGAGGCTGGGGAAAGCACATGCCTTTCTCTGCAGTTTAGTTACTGTGTTAATTGTTTCATATGCAACTTGGATTGTCTGATGCAGTTAGTCTCTGTACAATTAATAGCACTATCAGGTCTGTTTTCCTGAATTGAGCTCATTACTTCATTTTTAATTATATGTAGGATCAAAGTTCAGGTTGGTGCCAACATGTCGTCGAAGAAGATAGAGCTAGACCACAAGGACATGGTTCATGATTCTGCCATTGACTACTATGGGAAGCGCCTTGCCACAGCCTCCTCTGACTCCACTGTGAAGATCACCAACATTGGGGGTGCATCTGCCCCGTCCCAGCTCGTTGCGACCCTCACTGGCCACTATGGTCCTGTGTGGCGTGTCGGATGGGCCCATCCCAAGTATGGTTCAATTCTCGCATCCTGTGGCTATGATGGCCGTGTAATAGTCTGGAAGGAGGCTGCCACTGGGCAATGGTCTCAGCTCCATGTGTTTGACAACCACAAGGCCTCCGTTAACTCCATTGCTTGGGCTCCATATGAACTTGGCCTTTGCCTTGCCTGTGGGTCTTCTGACGGCACCATCTCTGTCATCTCCATGCGGCTTGATACAGGAGGATGTGAGGCCGCAACCATCGAGCGGGCACACCCTGTTGGCGTGACAGCAGTCTCCTGGGCTCCAGCAGCAGCACTTGGGTCCATGGTTGGCTCAGATCAGCTCGTCCACAAGATCGTGTCTGGTGGCTTTGACTGTGTCGTCAAGGTGTGGGAGTTTGTCAATGGTGGCTGGAAGCTGGAGAGCGCTCTGGTCTCCGACATGCACAAAGAGTGCGTGAGAGACGTCTCATGGGCACCGGTCCTGGGCCTGGCAAAGTCAACCATCGCCAGCGCGTCCCAAGACGGCAAGGTTGTCATCTGGACCAGTGGCAAAGGAGGAGGCAAGTGGGAAGGAAAGCTCATGCGCGACTTCGAGGCTCCGGTGTGGAGGGTGTCCTGGTCCCTGACGGGAAACATACTGTCCGTGGCTGCCGGCGAGGGCGACATAACTCTGTGGAAGGAATCGTCGGACGGGCAGTGGGAGTCGCTGTGGACCAAGGCCTCAGAGGAGCCGCCGCAGGAGGAGCAGGCGATCGAGGAGGCCATGCAGTAGGGGAGTCGACACCACATCGCCCGTGTCGATTTCGGACCGTGATTCGTGTTTCTAGCGCCAAGGCCATGACTTGCTTTCACCAGATACTCTTAGAGATACTCGTTGCCATCTTTTTTGCCGTTTGTTTCTATATGGACAATGTCTGATTGCACTGTTAAGTTTTATACTGGTCATGTACTCTTGTGCACACCGTCAGAATGTATCGTCTGTTTGAACTGCTTATATCCTGCAATAGCTGTTATCGGTGTTATGTGTGCTCGTGTGTGTGTGTGTAAAGGTCCATGATGCATGTGGAACCATGTTGACGGCCACCAGAGTGCCAGCGCCGCGGCCGCATCTACACCGTAGGTTGATGGCTGGGCGGTGCAGGTGTGCTCGTGGCCGTGAAAGAACCTGGACGCTGGGGAACAATTCTTGCTGGCGCAGGTGTGCTCGTGGCCCTGAAAGAACCTGATTGTTGATTGTTCCTCGTCATCTCTCCAGTTCATTATTTGCGTCCCAGCCGCCGGAGACCTGAGGCTGCTGCCGCCCGCTGGCCGGCGTCTCTCACTCACCGGTATGCCGTGTGCATCGCCTTTGACACCATGGACATCCGGGCTACTTAGAGCATCTCTAGCAGATCCCGTATACCCTTTCCCGCAAAAATCGGTTTAAAGGATACTGCAAAATGTTCCTTTTTAGCATTTTTACCGTATGACTTTTGTTTCGGCAGAACAGACCCCGTAAAATATTTTATTGTCCCGGTAAAATTGCACAAACCGCCCTAAAAACGTTGGTCTCGACCGCTCCCATCGCGATGATCTTGTCAGGGACAAAGGAGGAGCGTGCGTCTTGCCGGTGACAACGCTGCCATGGAGCAAGACAGAGGACCACGGGGATGGATGGTAGCTAGCTAGCTCGCGGGCGGCGGCGGACGGCGACGTGCGACACCTCGCGTGCGGCGGCGGGGGTGAGATTTGGCCGGAATCAAGCTCGGGAAGTCATGGTGTCGGCTGCGAGGAAAGCGGTTGGGGCTGAAATTTCCCTTCCGCCAACGGAAAGGGGACCCTCCAAACCGGGCGAAATCCCATAGATATAGAGGAAATGGGCTCACAGATTCGAGATCCCATAAATTTTTTTTCAAGACGAACAGATTTGGAGGAGCTGTTCGGGACGGGTTTACGGGATACATCCCGCAAACCGGGGTTATTATACCAGATGACCCGGTTTGCGGGATTTTTTTTTTTGAGTTGAGTTTGTGGGATTTTTTTTTTGAGGCAAGAGTTTGTGGGATCTGTTTTTTTTAAACAATCTCACGAAGCTTTTATTAAGTCGTCACGGTGTTTACAGGGACGGATGGAAGATCTCCGGGATGACCTAACCAGACACGGCGGCCAAGCCCTAGAGAAAGTGCATGGTTCGCTAAATTGTGAGTCTCAAAATTTGAGCTCCTAAATTCATGACTAAATTTACAAAAATCAAAAGTCGAAGAATGATCTAAAATTTCATGTATGATCGCTCCATAACTGGACGCATTCTCCTTATGGATATCTTCTATGATAATCTTGCAGTCCGAGGCCACATGTATACGCCGTAGATATAGGTCCTCTGAGAGGGCTAGTGCCTCTCGAATTGGCAGGGCTTCGAGGGTTTGAGGATCTGCTAGAATGCTCTTACCGCCGGGAGCTCCTATTGGACGTTGTAGGCGTCCGTTGGAGAACTGGCGCCTGCAGCGACCAGCCATGGGCTGCGGCAAATTAAGAGAAGATCACTCCCTCGCTCCCCCTTCGTTTGCTCGCTCGCTCGCTGAAGAAAAACAGACTCGCATCGCTGGGTTTTTTTGGGCTGTGCTGCGCTTCTGGTTCAGGGAAAAGACCGGCCTCCGTTTTTTTACAACTTTGAATATGTTTGTGAAAAAAGGTCATATAATATTAAGAAAAGTTCGTCAATTTTGAACAATAATGTTCACAAATCTGAAAAAAGTTCATTGGATTTGAAAAAAGTTCATCAGATTAAAAAAAGTTCATCAAATTGAAAATAGTTCATTGGATTTGGAAAAAAAGTTCATCAAATCGAAAAAAGTTCATTCGATTTGGAAAAAAAGTTCGTCGGATTGAAAAAAGTTCATCGGAATCTGGAAAAAGTTCATCGATTTTTAGAATAAGTTCAAAAAAAGTTTAAAAGTTCATTCACTTTCGAAAAAGTTAATCGAGTTTGAAAAACAAATCATTGAAATTGAAAAATAGTTCATCGGTATACAGAAAAAGTTCACGAACTAGAAATCGTCTATTTGTAAACATTTTTCGCATTTAAGAAAAGAAAACAGGAAACAAAAAAAGAAAGGGGAACAAACGCATGAAACAAAGGTATAAAAAGACAGAAAGGAGGCATCTGTTCACGAGTCAGGGCGGTGGCGTAGTGGTCTGTGAATTTTCTGTTAACTGAGAGATTGTTGGTTCGATTCCTGGCTGTGCACGCTTTCGCTAACTCTCCTTTTTTTGTTTCGAAAACAGTGGGGAAAGGGTAGTTGGGCCGAGCCCAGCTAGCGCCGCTGCAGGCGCCGGTTTGCGGAAACAGCTATAACCGGCGCCTGCAGCGCCAAATAGGAAATGCCCTTACCGCCTCAAGGCTTATTGCAGAAACCAAACTTCGGGCCCTCCCTTATGTGGCCCAGCCCAACCACGAGCCCCTCAGTCCATCACAGGCCACATCTCGGCGCTGCTTACACCCCTAAAAAAAATAATCTCTGTGCTGCTTCGTCTATCCCTCCCACCGTCCTCGGCTCCCCGGGGATCCCGCCGTCGCCGCCGCCGGCCCGCGTTGGTGCCGCCCCGGCTCTTTCAACTTGGAAGGGCTGCCACCACCGCCTCCTCCCTCCGCGCCAGTCCCCGCAAGCGCTCCTCGGCACCCCTCCTCCTGCCGTCGGATCCCCTCACCGTGAGTTCCGTGCTCCCTTGATTCCGATTCCCTAGTGTCCTCATAATCCCTTGGTGCCCGATAGATGCTAGGGTTAGCCATCCTTCGATGTGTTGTTAGTTTGATTGATGGAACGCCCTGCTGTTTATGCTGCCGTGCCCCGTATTAGGGTTCTCTTCAATTCGATGCAGTTTCATGCAATACTATTAGGGTTCAATTCATTCGGTTGGTTCAGTTTCATTGCAATACTAAAACACAAGATGGATACTGTACCACGCTGTGTTGTTTTGCTATGCTTTATCGATTTTGATTTATGATTCGAATTTCACATCAACTGCACCTCGGTCCCATACTTCTTTTTATGTCACACAACAAGTGTGCTGTGGGTAGTTTACTCTTCTGGTTAATTTTCAGCCTAGGGATTTATATTGTTTCATTTAGTTGAGTCCTGCTGCCATCATGTGCAGCTTCTCTGGTGGTTGCACAGAGGCACGTTTTGTTCGCTTTGTCACGCGTCAAAAATTCGTTCCAGGTTATTGTTTTGTTTCTTATCTTTCTTGTACATGTGATGATTTGTAGGTAGCATCTGATTGGCAGTGGACAGGGCAAGATGTCTGGCGGCAATGTGAGTTGCTGCTACTCGTAATTCTTTCTATCTGCAGAGAAGCCAGTGTGGTGCATTTGAGGATTTTGAGCTGATCCTCTGCTTGTTATGATGCGTAGCCTGCAGGTGTGGATAACACTTTCCGTAGGAAATTTGACAAGGAGGAGTACTTGGAGCGAGCTCGACAGAGAGAGCGGGATGAGAAGGTCCTCCACGGCGTCCTACTGTTTTTTGAAAACTAAACATGATCATATTCATACTTCTCTCTTGTTCAATACATTGCTAACATTTGCTCTGTCTTTCTCCCTTGGTTATGCAGGATGAAGCCCGGAGAGGCAAGGGTATGCACTCCGTGTAAAGTTATTAATTCTATTAAATCTGTAGCCTTACTGTTATTATCATGCAAAACTGAATTATTTCCTCTACAAACGTCAGACAGGGGCCCTCCTGTGCAAAGACAGCCTTTGAAGCATAGGGATTATGAAGTTGATCTTGAGTCTCGTCTTGGTAAAACCCAGGTTCGTCAGATCATATAGGTTTCAAATAATGTTTCTCATTGTTTTTCCATGTTTCCTCATTGTTGTATAACCTGTGAACCCAATTGGGCGTGATTTCTTCTTATGTATATCTTGCGTGGTTCATTTGGAAGTTCCTTATTTAGGTTAATTTGCAACTTAGTACCTGAGACTTCATGTTTATGCTTGATTTGAATTATTGTTTTTTTTTAAATGTAAATTATTGGATGTTGATTTGTGGGTATTGGGTGTTTTAGTATGTCATGGCATTGTATGTTCTTTATGCTGATATTTTCCCATACAGGCTGTCAAACAGCCGTATATGCTTAATGTTGTGTTGGGCAGTTATAGACAGACAACATATTAAATTAACTTAAAAAAACATCTATGTCAGTATATGTAGTGAAAGAAAGTAATGAGTCCCCCTTCAGCTAAGCTCGTTAAGAATTGGATGCTTTATTTGCATAACATTTTAATTATGGTATGGTTTACCATGTCGATGATGTTTGTTTATCTTGCCCTCATGAAATTTGAATTTTAGTTGATCAAGGGCCAAAAAGGATACAAATGTCATCGCAACTTTTCATTGTTCATCAGACCTTACCAATCAAGTAGATGCGCCCTTGTATATATAGTCAGAATACAGAAAATGTACTCAACAATATATATGCAGTTTCTGTGCATATATACTATAATGTTGCCATGGCTAGCCTTAATTTGACGCTCTCTGCAATTCATGGATACCAACAAGCCAGCCATGTTTCAGGTTCTGGAAACTGCATCTGCATTCATGCGCGACATATATAATTTGGCCTGTAACGAACCTGCTAAAATGGAAGCGGGGAGGGTTCCCTGACTTCTCTTGGAAATTTGGGGAAGCTGAACTGAGACGTTGTCTTGCTCCCTGTTTCATTTGTGTTGGATGCCCAATCATTCCATGACGTCCACTTTGGAAAGCAAAAAAGATAAATTGCATCTTGCATTGCTTGGATACATAATTACATATACATTGAAACTCGAACCACAAACACAATCCAAACATATTGCATTGCTAGGATGGATATGATTGGGGTGCTGAGCGAGCAACTAGCTTGTAGTTTTGATCGGATGGATTAAGAGCCTTAGGTTCTGGAGCAAAGAGCTGCCGTCGAGGCGCTTGGCCCTGTAGCGCCGGACCAGTTCTGCCATGGTGGTGCTCCTGTACTGCGCCTCGCCGTCGGCGACAATTGGCCGTAGCACTCTCGTGGACGTGGCCGCACCCTGCCGCCGGAAGAAGCAGGCCACGGAGACGCGAGGCCCAGCACTCTTGGCCACCACGCGGTGCTCCACGCTCCTGAACTTGCCGTTGGAGACGAGCTGCCGGAAGTCGCCGATGTTCACCACCAGCGCGCCCGGCACCGCCGGCACGTCCACCCACACGGAAACCGACTTCTTGTCGTCTTCCTGTAGCCCGTCGACGAGTACCTGGAGACCGCCACAGCGTTCTGGAGGACCACGGTGAGGAAGCAGGGGTCGGAGTGGGCGGTGGTGCCCAACGTCAGGTGCGGCTCTGGGCAGGATGGGTAGTAGTGGCCGGCAAACCCCTCCAGGCATGCAGCGTCCTCCTCCAGGTGCCCACGGTGGAGGCCCAGCGCCTCCGACAACAGCTCCAGTATGGTGCAGCCCAGCTGCTGCACCAGCCTCATGTACTCGGGCGCGATGGTCCTGCAAGCGGGCGGGATCTCCTCGGGCGGCGGCGGCTTCGGCGCCGTCTGCATGAAAAGGGTGTCGTGCCAGTTGGCCGCTGGGGACCGGAACAGGTCGAAGTTGCTCTGGTACCTCACATGCCGGTGAGATTCCCGGCTATAGTAGGGCGCCTTGGCCTCCGCTGGCACCTCGTGAAAGGCCCGCAAAGCCGCGAGCATCTCTGACATGGTTGCCTTGGGCACGCCGTGGTTCACCACCTGGAAGAAGCCCATCGTCTCTGCGGCCACCTTCACCGCGGCGGCCAGCTCAGCTCGCTCTGATGGTGTAGTAGTAGTAGCAGCACCCACGGCAGCTGCGAGGTCGATGACCGGGATGGTGAAGTGGTGCTCATGATCTGCATGCAAATGGAGGAGGGGGAGGGGGTGGTGGAAGATGGAGGGGATGGTGGTGATGCCCGCGTCGACGAGGCCCTTGACACCGGCCTTGGTGTCGTCGAAGGTCTTGAGGGCATGAAGGCGATCAGAGTCGGAGGCCATCAATTGTTGTACTACTCCACTAGATGATTATTGCTACTCCTTTAAAGGAACTCTGTGCCGGTGCAAATCGTGCGAGATTGAAAAGCTTGATCTACTAAATATTATTTTTCTGCATCACCTATCTTTTCCCAACTGCTATGCAAGAGACAACCTAACTTGCAGTTCTTTATGTAATCAGTACGGTGGTTGATCCATCATTGTTTCCCAATCATTTTCCGAAAAGAAAAAGAAAATAATTGTGTCCCTATCAAAGATCAGGCCCCGAATCGTAATTTCACTAGTTCGAGTTAGCCAAATAAGAAGAATAATAGCCAAGGCCTTAAGAAGAGCGGACTTTTATAGTGTTCTGTAAGGGTGTGGCTAGATTGACTCTACCGGAGGACTCCTTTGAGTAGTACTGCCGCTGTGCTGTATTACTATATACTACTAGGAGTCTAGGACAATGATTAACAGTTTGATATTACTAGCACATGACTAGGACAATGCTGAAAGCCTTTAAACACTTGTGAGTAGCCTAATTCAATTCTTGAATATAAATCCTAAGGATGGAAATCATAAAAGTGTGCTTAAGATTTGAAGATTAGAAGAAGTATGAATGAGTATTGCAAAAGATGAGTAACTCTAAATCCACGTATGAATGTTTTATTTGTATAGGTGGTTCGGTTTGGTCATTTACTCATTTATCATCGATAAGCTATTTTTTTAGTTCGCTATAAAACAATCTGTACATATAAAATAGATGCTCTATTACTTAAATGTATAACTAACAGTATTATTTTGCCTCCTTTTCAGGTGGTAACCCCAATCGCACCTTTGAGTCAGCAGGTTTGTCCTAAAATCTCACACGGCTTGTTATTTTAGATTAGAAATTGCAAATGTTTGTAAAATTTTCAGTTTGGCTTACTTGATAGACATTCTACCAGAGTATGTGACTTCTTGTTTTTGTTGTTGTTGTACTTGAGAACTCGGTGGGATCTTAATTCAGAAAACCTGTTTTATGTGTTGTTCTTCAGATTTTGGTCTCATGCTTCCACAATCAGTCATTACTCATTAGTGTTTGACTCATCACTTGCTTGATCTTCTTTAACATACCAATGCATGAAATTTAGAACAGTTCTATTGCTACATAATTAATCTCGCTTGCCATGGGTTTGGAGGGTGATGCAAATATTAATGCTTAACTAGATACTGTTCATGCTCAGTGTATCGCACAAAAGCTTGTTCTCAGTTTACCATCTTTCTGGCAGGCTGGATACTACTGTTCAGTATGTGAGTGTGTTGTTAAAGATTCAGCCAACTATTTGGATCATATAAATGGCAAGAAGCGTAAGTATCTGCAAACTCTATTTTAAGTTCAGTTGGTCTAGCAAACTTGCCTATCATCAGTTTCATGTTTTATGGTTTGAACATTTGACAGATCAGAGAGCATTGGGCATGTCTATGCGTGTTGAAAGGGCGTCACTCGAACAGGTAAAAAAAATTGAAGCTTGTCTCTGGACCCGAGTCCATCTAATAACTAAAATCATTATTCATCATGTGCTGGTTATTTCATTGGTTTATCGTCGCAAATTTAAAACGAAAATCTTCGGGTTATCTAAGCCAAGTGACAGCTGCTTGCATGGTTACCTTCCATATGTTTAAATGTTAATAATTCTGCCCGCAGGTTCAAAAACGGTTTGAGGCACTTAAGAAGAGGAAGGACCCAGCCAGCTTCAGTGAACAAGGTGATACAATGCGAAAACATCCTCTAGGATGTCATTTCTCCTCTCAATTCATTGTCCACAGAATTGTCTACCAGATTGCTGTCTGAAATTTAAAATTGGTTTCTTCGCCTTTTCTTCAGATTTGGATGAGAGAATATGGAAGCAGCAGCAAGAGGAGGAGGAGAAGAAGCGTCAACGCAGAGAAAAGAAGAAAGAAAAGAAGGTATAAGTACAATCTTTTATGTGTGTCTATGTGTATGTAATTTCCTGTTTCTACTACGTGTTTTCTGTTGAACGCGAGACTTGCAGTCTGTCAGTCCATTGGGCTGTTGAGAATCATGAGAGTTTGTAATGACATGGTATGAACTGGTTTCAGAAAGAGCAGGCTGGCCAGAATGAACCTGAGGACATTGACCCTGATGTTGCTGCTATGATGGGCTTCGGCGGGTTCGGCACCTCTTCAAAGAAGTGAAAATTGCTGCTTCAGGTGGCGCCATTCCGTTGGTCTGTGGCTGCTGAAGACGTCGCCGTGGCTCCGTGCACCTGGATCTCAGCAAAGGTCAGACACAGCTCTGATGCAGTGTTGCGAGTAGTGTACTGGAGCCTTGTTGCAACCGCTACCTGATAATGTCAGCGAAACGATAATTAATGCTGGAACAATTCAGCTTCTGTAATCGGTGACCGGTGATCATTTGAGAAGCATTTCATCTTTGAGAAATGAGATGACTAATTCGTCTAGATGCTGCTGTATCATTTGAGAGGCATTTTATCTTTGAGAAATGAGATAACTAATTCGTTGACACGCTGTTCGTTGTATCAGCTTGCGAGAAAAGCAAATGCTCTGTTTGCAGGCTGTTATTTTATGCTTTTATTCTTGCAAATTCTCCGTTTTGGAAAAGAAAATAATGAGTCTGTATATGACATAAGTTAGGAGTAGCATAAAGATTGGTTTATGACAAAACTGACAAGTTAGAAGACAATTTTCTTTCGGTTTTGTTATCGTTACCTTCCCGCCGGCGTATCCAGTGAAAACTGGAATTCCGTGAAAACCTGAAAACTGTAAAACGGAGCCACTGGATTGTGGATAGATGAATCGGATAAGAGATGGGACCCCTCGTGACCACTTGAACATATCTTACAGAAACTCCTTCCTCTCCCTTGACCTGTGTTATACACGGCAAGCCCAGACCCCTTCTTCTTCCTTAGGAATTTCTCTACGAGGGAATTTTTTATTTGTACCAATATAATACTTTTGTGATTTCTTCTATATGGATATTTAATTAGGAAAAATTTTATGTGAGATTTTTTTATTTGTACACTGGAATATTATCTGATTTCTCCTATAAGCTGTTTCATTTGCATTGCTATAGTCCTATATGGGGAATTATATGCGGCTGCAAGGCTAGCATAACATAAGGCAAAGTGGCCAAGGGTTCCATATGGGGAATTATATGCCGCTGCAAGTGCTAGCATAACAGAAGGCAAAGTGGCCAAGGGTTCCAGCGGCCAGGGAAAGAGCCCTCGTACCCAGCCGCGGCTAGGGGTCCTCCTGCCTCCTGTCAGTGCCGGCATTGATCCATCTCGTCTCCTGTGGCCTTAGGGCCATGGAAACAATGGTGGATCTCGGCCCTTACTGACGGGAGGGCTTCATTTTTGTTTTTTTAGCTTTCTTAGGGTTTATGTCCTACTCAGAGAGATGAGGCGGCGGCGGCTCTCTGAAGATGAAATAAGATTCTCTCAGCTTAGCCCTCGTCCCGGTGGTGCTTCTAGTGTCATCGGAGGGTGTGTGGAGATTTGTCTCCGGCAGACCTCGCAGAATTTGGTCGGCGTTTGTCTTCGATGGATCCACGTGGATCCAGTCTTTATTCATGTGTGTCCATGTGTCTACAGGTTGGATCCTTCCGATCTAAACTTCTCTTCAACGGCGACGGTTGCTGGTCTCGTGCGCTGGTCCTATAGGGCCTTAGCACGACGACTTCCCTACTGTCTACTACAACAAGTTTTGTCCGCCTTAAGTGCTTGTAGTCGTTGCTAGGTGGTCTACGGATCTGGATGTAATTTTATTATTTTTGGTATTCGTTGTACTATCATGATTGATGATGAATATAATTGAAGTTTTCTCGCAAAACGAAAGATATAGTCGCATATGAATTGAGTTTTTCCTGGTTACTTTGCACTACATTTCAAATGAAATTCTGCACCTGTTCTAACTTCTTAATTAAATATCCTTTGCTTTCCAGCTTTCATATGGTACTGGAAGGGTTGGACGCGCTTTGCTGCGCCGTTGGTGTTGTTGGGTTTCTTAAAAATAATACTCACTTTGTTTCAAAATATAAGGTATATTACTTTTTTGAAATGTCAAACCTTTTAGTTTGATCAAATTTGTAGAGAAATATATATAAATCCATAATATCAAATCGGTATGATTAGATTCATCATGAAATGAATTTTCATACTTTTTTGTTTAATATTGTGGATATCGATATTTTTTGCTCTGAACTTTGTCAAAGTTAAAGAGATTCGACTTTCCAAAAAGCTTACACCCCTTATATTTTGAAACTGGTGAAATATTTAGTTTGGCCAGCGGCGGAGATGATGGAGTGTGTTTTATTTTTTATTTATAATGCGGTGATTTGATGGGCCTTCATGGTGTGGTTTGGTGTGATATGCTAACCGACGTATATTTATGTGAGAAAATATCTACGTCGGCGGATGCATGTACTATATTGGTGCTACAGTATCCGATGGTGGCGCTTATTTTTTCTAGAAGGTGGGACGGTACGCAAATGATGTGCTTTTATAGGTGGTTGCTTTTGATTGATTTAAAAAATCGTTGGCCCGGTCAAATCATATACCAAATCCAAAATTGAGTACCTCAATTGCATGAAAGAGCTTTTAAATTCGGGAACATAGGAAATTAATTATTTTTGAAAAGGAGAGCTCATTCAGAAATTATTGACCCGGTCAAAATTGGGTGACCCAAATCTAAATTGAATATCTCAATTAATTATGAGGCCTTAAAAATTAGGAAGCATAGTGTATAGTATAAAAGAATTGAATGAGAGAGCTTTGAGAAACTATTGACCCGGTTAAAATCGGGCGACTCAATTCTAATTGAAGACCTTAATTGAATGTGGACTCTTTAAAATTAGAGAGCATAGTGTCATAGAGAATGATAAAAAAATTGGTGGACATGACACTGCAATCTTGTGTTTATTTTTCTTTAACAATCCCTTGCTTTTTTATCTATGAATGAAAGATGCCCTGAGCATAATTAAAAATACACCCCGAGCATTTTATTCACGCCAAAATCTGCTAAAAAACACGTTTTCTTATAGGCGCTCAGAAAGAAACATGTTGATGGACTAAATACACTAGAAAAGACATATTTGTGCCAAAAATTTACCATGAAAACAGGTGATTCATGATCTAGTCCTCTAAATCAACTGGAGAACATGATAACAATGTGAAGTCAGCGCATAAGCTAGCTGTCATGACGCTAAATTCAGGACATGCGGACTCCTGGTTGGCGAATTAGAAGAAAGGCCACCGTTTAAGACCCGTGCTACTAACCAACTATACTCCCAGTAGTGGATCATAGTGGTACACACACACGCACTGATTAGCTGAAGAAGACATCTTTGGTTCGCATGATCTCGAGAACGCAACAAGAGAATGAAGAGAAAAAGGACGTAGAATTCTAGTGCCACATTTCAGCACCCATGGAGATTTTTTTTATCTATCCGATCGACTGCTATACTGTACCTGTACTCATAGAGACTTTTTCAGGAGAGGCGATCTCTGACTTGTCAGCGGAAACCCTCGTCCTTTCGGTTTCCACCTTCGTCCGTTCCGATCGATCCTTGAATATACACAGGACTTGTCCAGAGCCCCCTGTCGGTGACAACGAACGGAAAACGATTGTAATTTATAACCGTGCTCCGTGCATGTGGGTTTACGTCCAACCGCACCAGTGATAGCGAGTGAGGGAGAAAAGTCATGCCCACATCCGGTGCCGCTGCTAATTATTAGTACAAGCGCATATCTCTCGGACGTGCAGTTTCTATACCAGGAGCAAATGCTCCTGATGTGAACGAGTAAATTGCAAAAACCACTACAATTGTGGACGCGATTTTACAAAACCGCCACCTTTTTTTTTAAACCACCACGTTTGTACTGATAGTTTTCAAATAACGATGATCGAGCATTTTGCCGCGTCTGATAGCAAACCTGACCGGTTGGGCCCGCTGTCAGGTGCCACGTGGACAGGGGGCGACAGCGGCCGTCACGCGCCGTTAGACGGCGTCGCACAAAGCCTGGTGCAGCCGAACCCAGTCGTCCATTCCCCTCGCTCTCGATCCAGTCTCTGCCTCCCATCTCTTCCGCCGCTCATTTCTCGCCGCCGGCCGCCGGCCGAAACCCGCCGCAGCCATGGTCGACTGGAAGGACGGCGAAACCAGTAGCGAGGACTCTGTGTCACCCCTCTTCAACGCCCACGACGACGAAACCTATGTGAGTATGATTTGCCCGTGGATTAGGGTTAGGGTTTCCATCGATTTGAGCTTTGCTTTTCATTGATTTGAGCTCTGGGAGTATATATGAGTTATATTGCACTATTGTAGATCCCGCATACCATTGTTGACCCCGAGTGGTGTGGCATTGTTGCCGGAGGACCGGTGTGCTGCCACAACGTTGCTGTGCACAGGGCTGTTGTTTTTCAAGGAATCAACACTGGCCGTAGGTTTTACGGATGTGGTAATGAGGTTAGTTGCAGGTTAACTGAATGTAGGTTTGTTTGTTAGCTGACAACAGTTTACTTAGTTATATGAAAATGGTGTATTATTTGGTGTTTTCATGAATTAATCTGGTAGGTGAAATGAATGGTTAACTCAATATATTTGTTAGATGAGATTTGGCAGGTTTTACTATGTTAACTGAAAATAATTTGTTGTGTTGTCTACTGAGTATGTGTGTTAGTTAGCTGATATTGTTGTCCTGCTATTAAATTTGTTATTTGTTCCATCATTTTAATTAGAACAAAGGTGTGCATTACAAATTTGTTATTACCCTGTCCTGCTATCTCACTGAATTAGGCAGGTTTTAGTAAATGGTTATTAATTATTGTTATTACAGGAGGGAGACAATTGTGGTCTGGTTCAGTGGATTGACCCACAGTGGCCAGAACCCATGAAAAATGCACTTCGCAAACTTTGGGATATGTATGAGCAGAGTAGCAAAGAGAATGAATCCAAAGAAAAGCTCATAGTGAAGCTTGGAGAAGAGAAGAGGCTAATCCAGGAGAAGCACCACAACCACATCAAGGAAACAAGCATTTTTTTTGCAACAGTTCACAAGAATGTGATGAAGGAGAATTACAAGAAGATTACGGAGGATGGTGATGTAGAAAGTGCTGTAGTTGAAGCCCATGAAGAAAGGGCTAGGTTAGAGAAAGAGAATATGGAACTGAAGACAACACTCCAAGTGATCAAGCAGAGCAATGATGAGTTGGTTAGTAATTGGAAGAATGCTGTAGCAGAGCAAGGTATGGAACAGTTGAAGAAAGAGAAGAAAAGACTTGAGTATATCATAGCTGATTTGCTTAAGGCTGGGGAGGAGAACAAGATGAAGACAAGGAAAATCAGTGAAATTTTCAATGAGTAAAGTATGATGTTTGTTGGTATTATGTGTTCTGCTTTGCTGGTTGTTATTGGTTGAACTATGTATGGTGTGGTGTGAAGACTATTGGGGTCCAATATGAACCTTAGTATTATGATGTTGAACTATGTATGGTGGTGTGTGAAGACTATGTTGTAATGTGCAATGGAATATTTGTTGAACTATATATGTGTTTGGAGCTATGATATTAGTTGAATTTGCTCATATGGAATTGTGTTATTGATATGCATTCTGGTCCGAATTGAATAGGGTAGGGTTAGCCAAACCTTTTTGTTGAATGCCTTTTGTGGACGGTTGTCGAGAGGGTAGGGTTACGCAAACTAAAGTGGTGGATGCCTTTGGTCGACGGTTGTCGAGAGGATAGGGTTATCCAAGGTTTGGATAACCCTATCCTCTCGACAACTGTCGACGAGAGGCATCCACCACTATGGTTAGCATACCCCTAGCCTCTCGACAACCGTTGACGAGAGGCATCCACCACTATGATTAGCATACCCCTAGCCTCTCGACAATCGTCGACAAGAGGCATCCACCACTATGGTTAGCATACCCCTAGCCTCTCGACAACCATCGACGAGAGGCATCCACCACTATGGTTAGCATACCCCTAGCCTCTCGACAACCGTCGACGAGAGGCATCCACCACTATGGTTAGCATACCCCTAGCCATATAGTTGAACAACACCATTTTCAACAGAATGTGAAGCCATATAGTTGAACAACACCATAACATGACATCAGGTTCACAATAAACAACATGGTTCACATAGGTTGCCAACATTACACCAAGTTCTAACTTGCCAGCACCACAACATAACAAGTTTGGCAACATGACACATAGTTTGGCAGCAGCATTCAACAAGTTCTAACTTGCCAGCAGCACAACAAGCACATAGTTTTCTCCAAAAGACAAGTTGCCAGTAGCACAACAAGCACATAGTTTTTCTCCAAAAGACATGCCAGCAGCACAACAAGCACAACAGCTAGATATGCTCTAATTTCCACTAGCATAGAAGTAATCCCTAAGTCTGTTAGGCCTCTTCCTCACCCTTCCATAAGCAGATTGAGTAGTAGTGGCAGTCCTTGGAGGAGCAAATGAAGACCTAGCTCTTGATGAAGAAGCTCTTGCAGCAGTAGAAGTAGGCCTGGGAGCAGTTGATGCAGTGGCTGTTGTTGCTGATGAAGAGGCTCTTGCAGCAGCAGCAGAAGTAGCCCTGGGAGCAGTTGCTGCATTGGCTGTTGTTGCTGATGAAGAGGCTCTTGCAGCAGTAGCAGAAGTAGGCCTGGGAGCAGATGATGCAGCCCTAGAACTTGCAGCAGCTGTTGGAGCAGGCTGTTCAGCTGCAACTCTTCCACCAGATGTTGCTCTTGGATCTCTTGCATCTGTAGGGGCAGATCTTCTCTCCTGACACAAAATTAAAATAGAACAAAGGTGTGCATTAGTTGTTCAGTGAGATATAAAATATAAATTTGATGCAAAAGCTATTAAATTGATGACCTTATGCTTGTTCTTCCTAGCTGCAAGTGCTGGCTTCAAAGGATCACCACAATTTGTGTACCTATGCCCTTGCTTTCCACAGTTGCTGCAAGTTATAGTTCCAATTCTTGATGTGTCTTTGGGTTTTGGTACTTCAAACTGGCCCTTCCTTCTCTGAGTCTGGTTTCTTCCCTTCTTCCTATGGAACACAGGGGGGGGGTCTATGTCTCTTGAATATGTTCTTCTCCATAGGTCAGGTCCAGGAACAGGGTAAATCATTGGCTTGTAAGTTTCTAAGTACATAGGCTTCTTGAAGAACTGGTGTACAAAATCTTCAGGCTGCTGTTTTGATTTGTAGATGGCAGAGACAACATGGTTACATGGTACACCTCTCATGTCCCATTTTCTGCAGCCACATGTCCACTTCTTCAAGTCAACTGCATATGATTTCTCACCACTATTTACTTGATATAGATCTGGCCCAGCCATCAAAGCCTTGCAATTCCTAGCCCATTCTTTGGACTCCTCTAGCATTTCTGTATATGTTGGGGTTATTGTCCATCTAGCACTCTGCCCCCACTTCTTTTTTCATTGAACTTCACCATCAATTTGGACCTAGCCCCTTCAACCATTGTTTTAATGGGTTTGCCCCTAATATCCAAAATCATCCTGTTGAACACCTCACTAATGTTGTTCACTACTAGATCAGTTTTACAGTTGGTGTCCATAGCATATCTAGCCCATGTTTCTACAGGAATTTTCTTAAGCCAGACCCAAGCATCCTCACTTTCCTTTCTAATTTCTTCCATTGCTTCTTCAAACCCATTCCTAGTGTAAGAATAAGCTGCTGCATCCATATATTGTTTAAGCTCATCTCCTCTAAATCCAGCACTTTGGAAATTTGCATAAATATGCCTTAAACAATATCTTTGAGGGCAGCTAGGAAATATTTGGTCAATGGCATTAAGCAGACCCTGGTTTCAGAAATGAAAATACTAATTAAGTTTGCTATAACTAAGTTGTGCAACAAGAACTATGGTGTGCAATGAAAATCTCAAGGAATGTGGTATTGACATTACCTTCTGCCTGTCTAAAATTATTGTGTAATTTCCAAATTGTCCTGATTCACCACCAAGAACAATCTTGAGCTGAGTTAAAAACCAGCACCAAGTAGGGGTGTCCTCCTTCTCAACTACCCCAAAGGCCAAAGGAAATATATTATTGTTTCCATCTCTGCCAGTAGCTGCCAAGATCTGTTGACCTGTGTTTAACTTCACAAAACAACCATCTAGACCTAAAAAAAATAGAACTTAGAAACATAGCAATAGTGTGTAGGTAAAAGACAAATAAGAGAGCTAACACATACCAATGAAAGGTCTACATCCATTAAGAAAACCCTCCCTTTGAGCTGCTAGACAAATGAAAAGTCTATGAAATCTTGGATTCTTGCTTGGATGCTCTTTCACCACCCTTGTTGTCACAATGCATCTGCTCCCAGGATTTGTGTCCAAAACAGCTTGCAGATAGTCTCTAATTCTAGTATATTGTGCTTCCTGGTCACCCTACACAACACTCAAAGCTTGCTGCCTTGCCCTATAAGCCTTCATCTTTCCAACCTCCACACCATACTTCTCCTTTGTCTTGTCTATGACAGTCTCAATACCTGCTCTGGGGTCAGTCCTGAAGCAGTCTTCAACAGCTTTGGCCACATACCTAGCAGAAACCTTGCAATTCTCACCACTTGGAGCACAAGTATGCTCTAGTTGCAGCTTCCTAATGCTGAATGTTTTCTCATTTGCAACCACAGATGCAACCATGTGAAAGGGGCAGCCTTCCTCAAGACAATCAACTATGATCCTGTCTTTGTTGTTCCTATGGTAATGGAAGTTCCTCCTTTGTGTCACATGCAAGTTAACTAGTGCTCTTCTGAATTGGTAAACATCAACAAAACACATATGCCAACATATTTGTTGCTCTGGCACAAGTCTATTTTCATCATACCATATCCTGGCCTTCCTCTTTTTTGCCCTGGACTTTCTTCCAGATGTGGGACAATGCACCACTACTTCTTCATCTGAATCAACATAAAGTTCATCCATATCTTCATCAGATACAGGAATGTAGTCTGCCTCAAGTTCAGCTTGTGAACTGCAATGTGCTCTATTTGTTGGACCTCTTTAACAGGCAATTTCTGCACAGGTGGTGCTTGAACAAACCCCTCTCCATCCTCCTCCTCCTCATTCTCACAGAATAAGTCTTCTGGCTCACAATCACCTTCAAAAACCCTCTTCCTCTTCAAGTCTTTTATTTTCTGATTTAAGTCTACATCATCTTCATCTTCCTCTTCCTCTAGCTCATCTTCCTGTTGTTCCTTTCCTTCCTCCTCTTCCTCTTGCACCTCTTCCTCTTGCACCTCTTCCTCCTTGTCCTCTTCCATGTAATCTTCTTCATGCACTACTGGTATGTCAGCAAACTCATTAAGAAAGTCATCTAATACTTTGATACCTGTTGTGTCCTTCCCACTTCTAACATTGCAACTCTCCTATGTGAAAAGATATTCACCATAAGAATCTTCTGGCTGTGGTTCACTGGTCTGAGTTTGATATATCACACTTGCATCATCTACACTATATACCTTAGGAGAACCAATCTCAGAAATTGGAATCTACTGCTCACATCCATCTCCAATGTTCATTTCCATGTCAGACTCTCTTCCTTTCATCACTGTGACATTGACACACCTCTTGTCCTCATATAATATCAGCATTTCTTAAACATCTTCCTCAGATTTGATTTGCTTCATGCCTGCCATTCCCACACCATGTTGCTTCACATAATACATTGAGTCCTTCTGATCATACCCCTCAATCCCAATAATAGCTAACATATTGATGTATGTGATATCAGATTCACATATGGTCCTTTCCAGGTTGTCACAACCTTGAAAATGGAACCTGAGATCCCAAGGTTCATCTTCATCCAAACTGCAAAAGTAAGTAAACCACATATTCAGTTAAGAAAATTCAGCTCATAGCACATTCAGTAAACTTAGAGAATTCAGTTAATAATTAAAACCCAATTGTTTTACAGCAAATTCAGTAAACTTAGAGAATTCAGTTAACAATTAAAACCCAATTGTTTCACAGCAAATTCAGTAAACTTAGAGAATTCAGTTAACAATTAAAACCCAATTGTTTCACAGCAAAAGTAAGTAAACATCATATTTAGTTAAGAGATTTCAGTTAAGAAAATTCAGCTCATAGCAAATTGAACACCATTGTACAATTAAAACCCTAACTCCTGAATTGAAAAACTAATTCCTTAATTGAGCTACAATTCAGTTAACAATTCTACAACTACAAACCCTAATTCCTTAGTTGAGCTACAAACCCTAATTGCACTGCCCTAGTTCCTACATTCAGCTGCAAACAAAGGAAACCTTATAACCACAATACCTAAATCACATCAATTGTTCACCTACACTACCAGAATTGCAATGCAAATAACTGGAAAGGGGAAAAAACTCACTCCACGCCACCAAGGCCGGATGTGTACCGATGGCTATGCCCTGGATTGGCCTTCCACACCTGGGCCAGATTGGCCGCCGCCCTAGACTCAAGGTCGTCGGAGCTCGCTTTGAATCTGCTGACCTCCTCGCCGCGCTCATCGACGCCGGCAATGGCGGATCGAACAGGGCCAGCAGTACCAGGGAGCACCGTCGGCGAGCTACGAAGGGCGGAGAGGCCCGCGGAATCGAGGATGGAGAGGTGGGGGTCGTCCCTGTCGTCACCGCCGCCGCTGCCGCCGGTCGCCATGGGGGGAGGGGGAATCGGGGGAGGAGAGGGGGAACTGGCTGCTCTGGATCGGGTCGTTAGGCTTTGTGCGACGCCGTCTAACGGCGCGTGACGGCCGCCGTCGCCTCCTGTCCACGTGGCACCTGACAGCGGGCCCAACTGGTCAGGTTTGCTATCAGACGCGGCAAAACGCTTGATCAACGTTATTTGAAAACTATCAACACAAACGTGGTGGTTTTTTGAAAGAAAAAAATGAAAGGTGGCGGTTTTGTGAAATCGCGTCCACAATTGTGGTGGTTTTTTGCAATTTACTCGATGTGAACAGTAAAATCAAATATAAAAAATAATTCAAAAAATTCTGAATTTTTGTGTGGCATACTTTCACAAATGTTTGTTTTGCATGCAAAATTTCATCGTAAAATCACATTGGTGGAAGGCGTGGTAAAGAAACAAAATCGATGCTCTGAAAATGTTACTTAGAAAAGCATTTTGGAGCTCTGATTTTGTTTTTTTTGGCACGCCTTCCACCAATGTGATTTCGTGATGAAATTTTGCATGCACAACAAACATTTGTGAAAGTATGTCACAAAATAATTTCAGAATTTCTTTAGTATTTTTTTGCTTTTTTTATTTTACTGTTCATACCAGGAGCAAATGGGTGTAGAAAGGTACTTTCGATATCTCTCCAGCTTTGAGGATTTCATTTGATAGTACTCACTCTTAGTGATCTAAACGCTCGTATATTTCTTTACGGGAAGTACTAGTAGCTAGGGAAAACTCTGCTCAGAGACTGATGAGGACGAGATGCTGGTGTTGTTTGTTTTTAACAACTCAACAGTGAATTGGTCCTCACTCGAAAAATCATTTGCTTAGGGTATTTCTAACAGAGCCTCTTATAATTTAGAGGAGTATCCGACCGAGCAAAACTTAGTGGAGTATATTTACTCTACTAAGAGCAACTCTAGCAGACCCCGCATCCCGCCGGCCCGCAAAACGCGTTTGCAGTTCGCGAAAAACGGCCTTTGTGGGCCGGCGCCGACGACCACATATGCAGACCCCCCAAACGGACCCGTATAAAAGTATATTCACGGAATATGTGTTTTTACGGGTCGGCTTTACAGTCTGCTCGGACACCGCCGCGTCGACCCGCAAACAGAAAACACCCAATTCTCGCATTTGACATAACTTCCCACAAATAAGTTCAAATTCAAACACCATAACGCAGTTTCACGCGCAAATAAAAGCCAAGTTCAACACGACAAACGCAAAAGAGGGCCTTGCAAAAGGTACGCCCATATCCGGCATCATAGTCGATCTTCACTCCGCGCCATCGAGTCCATCTTGAAGTTCATCGCCATCATCGAATCCACCTCCGGCGCTTGTTCCAACTCCCGCACCGAAATCATCGACATTGCCACCATATGGAGTAGAGAAAACATCTCCGGAACTGTAACACGCACCAGCCGACGCAACCATTCTCCTCTTCAAGATTTCCCTCCTTGCCATATCATGCCATGTTTTGGTGAGATCGTCCATGTCATTGCGGTTCATTGACATGATCTTGTTCTCTTCGGCGAGCAACTTGGACATGGCTTTGTTTTCAGCCGCGCGTGCTCTTCTCTCCTCAATGGCAGCTTTGCGCAGCCCCTCTTCCTTGAGCAGTTGCCACTTTTTTTGCTTCTCCTTCGCCTTCTTCTCGGCCAACTCTTTCTTGATCTCCAACAACTTCAACAGCATCAACTCGTTTGATTGCACCATGGCATCAATCTTCTCCCTCAAGCTCGATGCTTCTTGCTCTCTCTTCATCTTCTCCTTAGTCTTCTTGTCGCCATCGGGCTTGTTCCAATTTCTTGGGCCATCATCATCCTCATCTTCATCCATGTTTGTAAGTGAGCCTCTCTTCGGTGGGGATTCTTTGTCGATCAACTTCCACTTCTCGCACTTTTGGAGCAACTCCCAACAATGCTCTAGTTTGAAGAATTTGCCTTCCGAAGCTTCCATGTCTTTGTATCTAAGAAAATGACGGAAAGCAAAGAAAACCGCCATGACCAAAGACGCATACCTTCCGGCCATTTCGTCGAACACCTCGCTTGTGGGGGGAGCACCACCGTTGAACGGCATCGCCGGGGCACCTTTTTCCGGCATGGAGTGAGCGGATGAAGGAGGCGACTTATTTGTAGCCGGAATCCTCTTCCTCTTGCCACCGGCGGCCTTGGTGACCTTCTCCGCCGCCGGCCGAGATTGCGCAGCAGCGTTGGCGCCCGGAGCGCGGGCCTTCGCGGCGGGGGCTGCCGGATTCCCGCCCTGCACGACCACGTTGCCCTGCCGCTTGCGGGCAGGCGCGGCGTTAGCTTGGGCGAGGACGGGGCCAACATGGCCGTCGACGAGATCCGCCCGAGGGGAAGGCGCGTGCGCGACCTCGACGGTGACGGGGGACAGCAGGGAATCGTCCATGGCGGCGAAGGACAGCCGGGGAAGATGCACCAGAGCATGCGGTGGCGGGGCAATGGTGGCGGAGGGTGGGGGAGCAGGAAAGGCCGCGCGGAAATGTCCCTCCTGCCAAATCTCGCTGTGGATAGGGGCTGAGCTCGGGTCGTCCTCCTAGCCCGTGAAACTAGAGGTTGGGGGAGAAGTTTTGCCGCGCCCCGCAAAAATATTTGCGGGCCGGAGCGGGATGCGGGGTCCGATATACACATATGCACATAAAGTGATTGACTAGCGGTCGATGCTCCGGTACTTAGGGAGTGTTTGGTTGCCTGCATATGGCCCAGCCTGGCCCGTGCGGGAAAGATTGAGCCCGTTTGGTAGCCTACGTTCACTATGCGGCCCGCATCACACGAAACTTAAAGTATGTCCAGGCCAGACCTAGGGGAAACGCCCTAATCGGCAGTAGCTAACGAGCCTGGCTCGGGCGAGACAGGGGAGGGCGACGCGCTTCTCCCCTCGTGCGAGCAGGGAGATGGCGCAAGCTCGCCCGCATCGCCGAAAAATTAGCGGGAGGATTTTGGCTCACCTCCCGCCGAGTCCACCCCTATTTAGCCCCTCCCTCACCGCCCCAACTCCCGCCACCATTCTCCCTCCGTTCGAGCTTTCCCGCCGACGCGCATCGGCACCGACAAGCAGGTAAGCGGTCCATCTTCATCGGCCGGCGGTCCACGGCGTCGGCGCACTTCACCGGCCGGCGTTGATCTTCCACGACCGTCCCCCATCGTCCTCGCCATGGCCTCTGTGAGTTCAATCCCCCTTTCTCTCTGTTCCTTCTAGCTAGATCTGAGCTGCAGCTAGGGTTTGATCTAGATGCATGGTTGGTTAGTGGTATGATCTGTGAGCTGATATGGTTGATTGCTATGGTGCGGTTGCAATTTGTGGTAGGGCTAGATGTTCAAGCATGTGGTAGGCTAGATTAGTAGCAGAGTTTGAAGTTGAACCTTGTTCTTGTGTTGATTCGTGCTTAGATATGTGATTTGTAGCTATTGGTGGTCCATTTGTAGCATGCTGTTTGTTGTACATGTACGTTCCTGCTCATAGGTTGTCCGGTATGCTTGGTATGACAGCGATGAAGCATGTGCTTACTATGATAGTGATGAACCATGTACATGTATGCTTCTGCTTTCATGGATTGTCCGGTATGTTGTGTGCTATGCTTACTGTCAATGCGTGCTACGATTGTAGGACATGACCACGCAGACGCAAGATCTTAGTCAGGCCCTTGTCCTGTCCGACAGCCAGTTTGCTCCATCGTTTGTCGAGGACTCGTAGCCTATGTCCGAGATGGCACCTGATTCAGAGGTCTTCGCGTCTGATTCCCTCGATGTCCTAGTAGTGCTCGTTGAGCCAACTCATGTTGCCGCTGCTGCCGCTGCACTCAAGGTAGCAGGAGCAAAGGCAAAGAAGGATGGTAGGTCGAACAACATGAAGTGGCAGCCGTTCATGTCCATGTTCGTGTTGAACAAGATGTGTGAGCTCATCTCTAGTGGAGTTAGGACTGACAAGGGCTTCAAGGAGGTGCACTTGAACACCGTTGCGAAGCAGGTGTTCGAGTTCTGTGGGCAGGAGGTGTCTGCCACCCAGGTGTACAACCACCTGAGGAAATGAAGAGGTCAATGGATCCAAGTGTCCAAGCTAAGAGATCTTAGTGGCGCCTCATGGGATGAGAACACTTGCTCCATAGTTCTGAAGGCAGAGCACTATGCCGGCCATGTCGCGGTTAGCTCACATCCCACTTTCTTTTCATACCGTCCACCATTGTCTACTCCTAATCGCAACTAACAACACTTGTGTTTCATTCTTAGGACCACCCAAGGGACGTTGAGTTTCTCAACACACTCATACAAAACTAGAGCCAAATGCAGCACATCTTCTCCTTGGGCTGGCAACTGGGAAGCATGCCATGGGCTCGGGGGAGCCTCTTGGTTCTCCCATGCCAGACTTCCCTGGGACCCCGGACGTCGAGGCCCTTGATGGCCCTGACAAGCCCGCTGCGAAGCCCTTCGACAAGCCATTTGACCCCGAAGAGAGGAGGCCTGATGGAGGAGGAGATCAATGTCTTTTGCAGCATGACTGAGGCGGTGAAGGAGGTGGCAACATCCATCAGGGAGTGCAAGCCCCTCGACGTCCACCCTGACCTGTATGGCGCTGTCATGACCCAGGGTGGCTTCAGCGACGAGGCTCTCATGGCAGCTCTCAGCCACCTGCTTGACAACAAGGCCCAGGGTGTTGGGTTCGTTGCCATGGCCGGCGCTCACAGGGTGCTGTGGCTCAGGAGCTGGCTGGGCAAGCACTACTACTAGAGTAGTGCTGCTTGTGAGCGTGCATGATCCCCGACGGCGATGGCGGTGGCGACGATGACGACGATGACGATGACGACGTACATTTTGTGTAGCTAGGGCTCAAAAACTATTTGATGGTCTGTATATTTTGGTGAGGTGGTATATACTAACCCCTCACGCTGATGGTGAACTTGCGGTGGTAGGACGACACCCTCTTTTGGATGTGGTGGTAGGTTAACACCAAGCTAGTGCTAGGAAGAACTTGCTATGCTGTATGATCATGCATGCTTTACTTCTTCTCTTCTGCTCCATTGTTGTTTGTGTGCTACTTTGCTTGCTACTTGTGTGCTCCATTGATTTGCTGCTTCAACTCTTGCTCTTGTGCATTGCTAGGGCAAGTGGTATGCCGTGTTCATCGGTAAGGTTCCAGGGGTTTATAGTTCATGGGAAGAAGCCAGTGCACAAGTGGCATCGTATAGCAACAGCACCCATAGAGGGTTCAAGACTAGGCAGGCAGCAGAACAAGCTTACCCCGACTGGGTGCGAAAGCATGGAGGCAGCAGTGTTGACAGTGGCAAGATTGGAGGTGTTAAGGTGGATCGTTAGTTTGGGCTGAAGCTGAAGAACTTCATCATCTTCGCCCAGTTCATCGACATTGCTGTGTTGTGGCGTTGGTGTGCTAGGTGTGGGTAAGCTCACCAACTAGGGTACAAGGTAAGCACAACATGTACGTCGTATGCAACCAAACGCCGTGTTCATGTGCCGCTTGGGCCAATGCAGGCAACCAAACAAAGTGCACTTGCGTATTACCTAATGCAGGGACACTAGATGCAGGCAACCAAACAAGTTGCAAATGGTGTATTAGGGCCTGTTTTTGCTCAACCAGGCTGGGTTGAGAAGTGTATGCGATGCAGGCACTGTAGCAAACGGCAACCAAACATGCCCTTAGCACCCGGACGGAGCAGTCTTTGGAGGGTATGAGCATGAGCACGACCCATAGTGACGCCGTCCATGTACGGGTAGATGGTTGGCGTGGCCAACGTGACCTATGACCTGTCTTGCTACGGGCCGGTGCTCATGTACCTGGCCGACTGCGCGTTCGTGTGCCGCGCGTTCCAGGCCGTTGGCAAGGACCACTGTCCCGGACTATGGAGGTACAATGAGCAGGTGTTGCTGTGGGTCATGCACTCGGGGGAGAGACGGAAGAGAAGCGACACCAAGGAGATGAAGCTCATGGCGTCGCCGGCGCCATTCAGGTACCAATGGAGCAGCGCGAGCGCCCACTCCCAGTGGCCGGAGAGCTCGAGCACCTTGAGCAGGGACGGGAGATCGGCGACACATAGGAGGTTGTCGCGCCGGGAGGGCGGGCAGTGGCATGGAGGAGAGCTCGAGCACCAGCGCCTGCGCGTCCGAGTAGAGGAAGGAGCTCAACCTCCCTCGATGCTCCCGATCTGGACGGCTCTTGCGGCAAAGCATCGGCGGCCAGGGGAGGCGAGCGCATGGGCTGACTGGCGTGGAGGGGCACTGGCGCACGTGGTGGTTCAGGGGCGACACGGTTGGTCGTGGGCGCCGGCGGCAGTGGGAGGCAGCGGGCGGTGTGTGCGTGTGTGTGGGGGGGGGGGAGGCACAGAGGCATGCGTGGGCGACAGAGCAGCAGAAATTTTACCATTTCATGGAGTATATTTAGGGAAACGAAAGGCGCCAGAGTATAATTTTTACTCCCTTACAGCGGATTGGTGATCGGTTAGATGCGAGTTAGACGAGTAAAACCGACCTTTTACTTTCCCGCAAAAAACCCCTGACCTTTTACTTCTCCAATGCTGGATAAGGGATCGGTTAGAAATGCTCTTAGCTAGTTAGTTTTGACTGAGATAGGCATATATGATTTGGTGTAGACTTTGCCTGAGCTGATAATACTACATAGTTTTCTCTAACAAATCTGGCCAGGGAAATCGATCAATAAAGTGGGTCGCCGTTGATTGAATATCCGGAGACTATCACTCCACTCGTATCATCTTATCCACCGGGTACTTACGTACTCCTGCTCCACTACTCTCAGTTTGGGGTGGTGTGGGGCCTATTTTTTTCCTCTCTTTTTTCAGCTTCACTCGGATTTGCCTGGACCGTCTTATCAAAATTCAACGACAAACCAATCAGATTCCATCTCCATTTGCCAGCTTATTACTTCTCCATCCCGAGCCTCTTCCCCTGGTGCAAAAGCCACGGTAAGGGCATCTACAGCCGGATTTGGCAAATCTGGCCTCCCTATACGCCCGCAGGCGTATCCGGTCGCGTCCGCGGACAGCGCCCGCCAACCCCTCATATCTTGTGCCCGATATTCACATATATCAAATACGGACTCTTAAATCCATGCACGTCGATTATATACGCCAATGTTTCACGTAAATAACCAATGTTGGTTCTGAAGATACATATGTCTTGTTACATAAAATTTGTTTAACTGCACAACTCAAACATTAGCTCTTTGATTTCCATTGTGGGTCCACATATGCTCCACAAGATCATTGAGTAGCTGCGCGTGCACCTGATGATCTCGAAGATTCTGATGCATCTGCAGAAAGTTCATAAGCCGAGCTGCATCTTGATCTTTCGGGATTTGAAATTGTTCTCCAGGTGCTTCAAAGGCCCTGTTCATAATCTCTCCACTCCGCTTCACTCTGCGGAGCTGTGGAGCTCAGTTTGAGCCGCTCTATGAAAATGGGCTGCAGTCTGCTTCGCTCCCGGAGCGCGGCCGAGGGAGTGGAGAGGAACCGAACAGGCACAAAATCATTCGTTTGGGCTACAACATCACCCTCGTCCTCGACAATCATATTATGCAAAATAACAACATGTCATGAGCTGCCACAAAGTTTCTGATTCTCACATCATTGCAGCTCCATGAACAATTCCCCAATGAGCTTGAAACACTCTGAATGCCCTCTCCACATCCTTCCTAGCTGCTTCCTGCATTGTTGCAAAGTGGCTTTGCTTGTTGCCCCGTGGTTCGGATATGATCTTCACAAACGCTGTCCACTGAGGATAGATGTCATCTGCAAGATAGTATCCCATGTTGTACTCATGACTTTTGACAGTGTAGTTGCACGGCGGCGATTCCCATTGCAAAGCCTCCTGAACACCGGAGATCATTGAAGCACATTGATGTCATTATGAGATCCCGACATTCCAAAGAAAGCATGCCAAATCCATAAGTCATGTGATGACACCGCTTAGTATGATGGTGGCCTCTTTGGTGTGACCTTAATACATTCCCCGCAAAACATTGGGGCAGTTCTTCCATTGCCAATGCATACAATCGATTAATCCGAGCATTCCAGGAAGCCCTCTGGCCTGTCAAATAGCCAACAACCTTTCCGTGTCCTACGTATTTGGTTCTCTCAGATACTCTGCTCCAAACGCCTACACCACGACATGGGAAAACTTGACAGTAGTGTTTAGGCATGAGCTCTCCCCCATCTTGACCATCTCACCAATGACATATGCGGCAACACTAAGTGCAAGCATCATTAGAGCAGCCATGGATTTTTGCTTAGCAAAGAAAGAAAGTTGGCCACAACAATCCCTCTTGAGCTTGAAGTAGTCATCATGTGCCTCCACAATGCGCAAGGACAATGGTTTTCGCATGCGGAAACAACGACGAAACAATGGATCATCCGAGAAAGTTGGGTTCGGTGCAAAGTAGTCCCTGCAATAGCCGTGCTCCAGACACCCTATCCCGATTGATCAATCTTCTCCCTTTGATTGAGCCCTCGAAGTTGAGAATATGCTCCACCTGCCGGTCCATTTCCTCTTGCATGCTCATGAGCATGATCATGTCCACTTTGAAGGAAATATGCCCTAGAGGCAATAATAAAGTTATTATTTATTTCCTCATATCATGATAAATGTTTATTATTCATGCTAGAATTGTATGAACCGGAAACATAATACATGTGTGAATACATAGACAAACATAGTGTCACTAGTATGCCTCTACTTGACTAGCTCGTTGATCAAAGATGGTTGATTTTCCTAGCCATGGACATGAGTTGTCATTTGATTAATGGGATCACATCATTAGGAGAATGATGTGATTGACTTGACTCATTTCGTCAGCTTAGCACTTGATCGTTTAGTTTACTGCTATTGCTTTCTCCATGACATATACATGTTCCCATAACTATGAGATTATGTAACTCCCGAATACCGGAGGAACACTTTGTGTGCTACCAAACGTCACAACGTAAATGGGTGATTATAAAGGTGCTCTACAAGTGTCTCCGATGGTGTTCGTGGAGTTGGCATAGATCAAGAATAGGATTTGTCACTCCGATTGTCGGAGAGGTATCTCTGGGCCCTCTCGGTAATGCACATCACTATAAGCCTTGCAAGCAATGTGACTAATGAGTTAGTTATGGTATGATGCACTACGGAATGATTAAAGAGACTTGCCGATAACGAGATTGAGCTAGGTATTAAGATACCGACGATCGAATCTCGGGCAAGTAACATACCGATGACAAAGGGAACAACGTATGTTGTTATGCGGTTTGACTGATAAAGATCTTCGTAGAATATGTAGGAACCAATATGAGCATCCAGGTTCCGCTATTGGTTATTGACCGAAGACGTGTCTCGGTCATGTCTACATAGTTCTCGAACCCGTAGGGTCCGCACGCTTAAAGTTCTGTGATGATTGGTATTATGATTTTTTTGTGTTTTGATGTACCGAAGGTAGTTCGGAGTCCCGGATATGATCACGGACATGAAGAGGAGTCTCGAAATGGTCGATACATAAAGATCGATATATTGGATGACTATGTCCGGACACCGGAAGTGTTTCGGGCATATACCGGAGTACCGGAGGGTTACCGGAACCCCCCGGGGAGTATATTGGGCCTAATGGGCTGATGTCTACTACACAACCTTCTTCTTGTAGACGTTGTTGGGCCTCCAAGTGCAGAGGTTTGTAGGACAGTAGCAAATTTCCCTCAAGTGGATGACCTAAGGTTTATCAATCCGTGGGAGGCGTAGGATGAAGATGGTCTCTCTCAAGCAACCCTGCAACCAAATAACAAAGAGTCTCTTGTGTCCCCAACACGCCCAATACAATGGTAAATTGTATAGGTGCACTAGTTCAGCGAAGAGATGGTGATACAAGTGCAATATGGATGATAGATATAGGTTTTTGTAATCTGAAAATATAAAAACAGCAAGGTAACAAGTGGTAAAAGTAAGCACAAACGGTATTGCAATGCGTTGAAACAAGGCCTAGGGTTCATACTTTCACTAGTGCAAGTTCTCTCAACAATAATAACATAATTGGATCATATAACTATCCCTCAACATGCAACAAAGAGTCACTCCAAAGTCACTAATAGCGGAGAACAAATGAAGAGATTATGGTAGGGTACGAAACCACCTCAAAGTTATCCTTTCTGATCTATCTATTCAAGATGCCGTACTAAAATAACACGAAGCTATTCTTTCCGTTCGATCTATCATAGAGTTCGTACTAGAATAACACCATAAGACACAAATCAACCAAAACCCTAATGTCACCTAGATACTCCAATGTCACCTCAAGTATCCGTGGGTATGATTATACGATACGCATCACACAATCTCAGATTCATCTATTCAAACCAACACAAAGTATTTCAAAGAGTGCCCCAAAGTTTCTACCGGAGAATCAAGACGAAAACGTGTGCCAACCCCTATGCATAAGTTCACAGACGGAACCCGCAAGTTGATGACCAAAACATACATCAAGTGGATCATGTGATATCCCATTGTCACCATAGATAAGCACATGCAATACATACATCAAGTGTTCTCAAATCCTTAAGGACTCAATCCGATAAGATAACTTCGAAGGGAAAACTCAATACATTACAAGAGAGTAGAGGGGGAGAAACATCATAAGATCCAACTATAATAGCAAAGCTCGCGATACATCAAGATCGTGTCGAATCAAGAACGCGCGAGAGAGAGATCAAACACATAGCTACTGGTACATACCCTCAGCCCCGAGGGTGAACTACTCCCTCCTCGTCATGGAGATCGCCGGGATGATGAAGATGGCCACCGGTGAGGGATCCCCCCTCCGGCAGGGTGCCGGAACAGGGTCCGGTTGGTTTTGGTGGCTACAGAGGCTTGCGGCGGCGGAACTCCCGATCTATTGTGTTCCTCGATGTTTTAGGGTATATGGACATATATAGGCGAGAGAAGTCGGTCAGGGGAGCCACGAGGCGCCCATGAGGGTGGGGGGCGCGCCCGGGGGGGCAGGCGTGCCTCCCTGCCTCGTGGCCACCTCGAAGCTTCCCTGACGTCTACTCCAAGTCTCCTGGATTGCTTCCGTTCCAAAAATAACTCTCCCGAAGGTTTCATTCCATTTGGACTCCGTTTGATATTCCTTTTCTTCGAAACACTGAAATAGGCAAGAAAACAACAATTTGGGCTGGGCCTCCGGTTAATAGGTTAGTCCCAAAAATAATATAAAAGTGTATAATAAAGCCCATAAACATCCAAAACAGATAATATAATAGCATGGAACAATAAAAAATTATAGGTACGTTGGAGACGTATCAGCATCCCCAAGCTTAATTCCTGCTCGTCCTCGAGTAGGTAAATGATAAAAACAGAATTTTTGATGTGGAATGCTACCTAACATAATTCTCAATGTAATTTTCTTTATTGTGGCAAGAATATTCAGATCCATAAGATTCAAGACAAAAGTTTATTATTGACATGAAAACAATAATACTTCAAGCATACTAATAAATCAATCATGTCTTCTCAAAATAACATGGCCAAAGCAAGCTATCCCTACAAAATCATATAGTCTGGCTATGCTCTATCTTCATCACACAAAATATTTAAATCATGCACAACCCCGATGACAAGTCAAGCAATTGTTTCATACTTTTGATGTTCTCAAACCTTTTCAACTTTCACGCAATACATGAGCGTGAGCCATGGACATAGCACTATAGGTGGAATAGAATGGTGGTTGTGGAGAAGACAAAAAGGAGAAGATAGTCTCACATCAACTAGGCGTATCAACGGGCTATGAAGATGCCCATCAATAGATATCAATGTGAGTGAGTAGGGATTGCCATGCAACGGATGCACTAGAGCTATAAGTGTATGAAAGCTCAACAAAAGAAACTAAGTGGGTGTGCATCCAACTCGCTTGCTCATGAAGACCTAGGGCATTTTGAGGAAGCCCATCATTGGAATATACAAGCCAAGTTCTATAATGTAAAATTCCCACTAGTATATGAAAGTGACAACATAGGAGATTCTCTATCGTGAAGATTATGGTGCTACTTTGAAGAACAAGTGTGGTAAAAGGATAGTAGCATTGTCCCTTCTCTCTTTTTCTCTCATTTTTTATTTTATTTTTTTATTTGGGCCTTTTCTCTTTTTTTTATGGCCTCTTTTGTTTAGTCCGGAGTCTCATCCCGACTTGTGGGGGAATCGTAGTCTCCATCACCCTTTCTTCACTGGGACAATGCTCTAATAATGATGATCATCACACTTTTATTTACTTACAACTCAAGAATTACAACTCGATACTTAGAACAAAATATGACTCTATATGAATGCCTCCGGCGGTGTACCGGGATGTGCAATGAGTCAAGAGTGACATGTATGAAAGAATTATGAACGGTGGCTTTGCCACAAATACAATGTCAACTACATGATCATGCAAAGCAATATGACAATGATGAAGCGTGCCATAATAAACGGAACGACGGAAAGTTGCATGGCAATATATCTGGGAATGGCTATGGAAATGCCATAATAGGTAGGTATGGTGGCTGTTTTGAGGAAGGTATATGGTGGGTGTATGATACCGTCGAAAGGTGCGCGGTATTAGAGAGGCTAGCAATGGTGGAAGGGTGAGAGTGCGTATAATCCATGGACTCAACCTTAGTCATAAAGAACTCACATACTTATTGCAAAAATCTATTAGTTATAGAAATGAAGTACTACACGCATGCTCCTAGGGGGATAGATTGGTAGGAAAAGACCATCGCTCGTCCCCGACCGCCACTCATAAGGAAGACAATCAATAAATAAATCATGCTCCGACTTCATCACATAACGGTTCACCATACGTGCATGCTACGGGAATCACAAACTTTAACACAAGTATCTCTCAAATTCACAACTACTCAACTAGCATGACTCTAATATCACCATCTTCATATCTCAGAACAATCATAAGGAATCCAACTTCTCATAGTATTCAATGCACTTTATATGAAAGTTTTTATTATATCCCTCTTGGATGCCCATCATATTAGGACTAAATTCATAACCAAAGCAAATTACCATGCTGTTCTAGAGACTCTCAAAATAATATAAGTGAAGCATGAGAGTTCATATATTTCTTCAAAATAAAACTACCATCATGCTCTAAAAGATATAAGTGAAGCACTAGAGCAAACGACAAACTACTTCAAAAGATATAAGTGAAGATCAATGAGTAGTCGAATAATTATGTAACTATGTGAAGACTCTCTAACATTTAAGAATTTCAGATCTTGGTATTTTATTCAAACAGCAAGAAAAACAAAAGAAAATAAAATGACGCTCCAAGCAAATCACATATCATGTGGTGAATAAAAATATAGCTCCAAGTAAAGTTACCGATGAACGAAGACGAAAGAGGGGATGCCTTCCGGGGCATCCCCAAGCTTAGGCTCCTGGTTGTCCTTGAATATTAGCTTGGGGTGCCTTGGGCATCCCCAATCTTAGGCTCTTGCCACTCCTTATTCCATAGTCCATCGAATCTTTACCCAAAACTTGAAAACTTCACAACACAAAACTTAACAGAAGATCTCGTGAGCTCCGTTAGCGAAAGAAAAGAAAACACCACTTCAAGGTACTGTAATGAACTCATTCTTTATTTGTATTAGTGTTAAATATACTGTATTCCAACTTATCTATGGTTTATAAACTATTTTACTAGCCATAGATTCATCAAAATAAGCAAACAACACACGAAAAACAGAATCTGTCAAAAACAGAACAGTCTGTAGTAATCTGTAACTAACGCAAACTTACGTAACTCAAAGAATTCTACAAAAATAGGAAGACCTAGATAATTTGATTATTGATCTTCTGCAATTGGAATCAGTATTTTATCACGTTCTGGTGATTTTAAACAATTGTTTTCGTGAACAGAAAGTTTCTGGAATTTTCAGCAAGATCGAATAACTATCATCCAAGAAGGTCCTATAGGTCTTACTTGGCACAAACACTAATTAAAACATAAAACCACATATAACCAGAGGCTAGATCAAATATTTATTACTAAACAGAACCAAAAAGAAAGAACAAAAATAAAAATGGGATAATTAGATTTATGCCCCTAGTTGTGTCCCACTCGTCTGTTTTACCCCTAATCTCCAAAATTCACCGGTTCTGTCCAAGTCACTTTGCTCCTCTTATGCTTTTGCCCTTTGACCGTTTGACCATCAGTTTGAAAACTTCATAACTAATTCATACTAAATCAGAAAAATGCAAATAAGATACCAAAATGTTCAAAAAACATCACCTATATGTCAGTGTCATTTGCATTCATGAAAAAAGTGTTGCAAAATGCACATCCGAGTTTTAGCTCTTTTGAGACCACCATGAATAGTAAAATCTACAAAAATTCAAAAAACTTCAAAAAAATATGGTGGGAAAGAACGACAAATGTTCTAAGTGCCTGCCAAGTTTCATCAGGGAACGACATTCGTGGAAGTCGTGGCAAAAAAATAATCTGTTTTGGAGTGCTGATTGTTTTTTTTTTGCTGGGGCACCCACGAATGTCATTCCTTGATGAAATTGGAAAGCACTTAAAACATTTGTCATTCTTTGTCACCAAATTTTGTTTTGAATTTTATGATTTTTTTTAGATTTTACTATTCATGGTGGTAGCATAAGAGCTAAAACCCAGATGGGCACTTTCAAACACTTTTTTCATGAATGCAAATGACACTGACATATAGGTGATGTTTTTCCGAACATTTTGGTATCTTATTTGCATTTTTTTGATTTAGTATGAATTAGTTATGAAGTTTTCAAACTGACGGTCAAACGGTCAAAGGGCAAAAGCATAAGAGAAGTGAAGTGGCTTGGACAGAAGCAGTGACTTTTGGAAATTAGGGGTAAAACAGCCGAGTGGGACACAACTAGGGGCATAAATCTAATTATCCCAATAAAAATTGGGTTGCCTCCCAACAAGCGCTAACGTTTAACGCCCCTAGCTAGGCATGATGATTTCAATGATGCTCGCATAAAAGATAAGAATTGAAACATAAAGAGAGCATCATGAAGAATATTACTAGCACATTTAAGTCTAACCCACTTCCTATGCATAGGGATTTTGTGAGAAAACAACTTATGGGAACAATAATCCGCTAGCATAGGAAGGCAAAACAAGCATAACTTCAAAACTTTAAGCACATAGAGAGGAAACTTGATATTATTGCAATTCCTACAAGCATACATTCTTCCCTCATAATAATTTTCAGTAGCATCATGAATGAATTCCACAATATAACCAGCACCTAAAGCATTATTTTCATGATCTACTTGCATAGAAATTTTACTACTCTCCACATAAGCAAAATTCTTCTCTTTCAGAATAGTGGGAGTATCATAAGAGACTCGAACACTATAAATTGTTTCCACATTAAAAGAGTAATGTTCAGAAAAAGGGTAATCATAATCATGACATGTTTTATAAATATAATCATCACTACTTTTTATAGCATAAGTTTCATCACAATAATCATCATAAGTAGCAACTTTGTTCTCATCATAATCGATTGAAACCTCTTCCAAGATAGTGGAATCATCACTAAATAAAGTCATGACCTCTCCAAATCCACTTTCATATTCATCACAATAAGATTCAACATCCTCCAAAATAGTGGGATCATTACTTCCTAAAGTTGACACTCTTCCAAACCCACTTTCATCAATATAATCATCATAAGTAGGAGGCATGCTATCATCATAACAAATTTGCATATCTAAACTTGGGAGGCTAAAAATATCATCTTCATTAAACATAGCATACCCAAGCTTGGAGCAAACATTAATTTCAGCAAATATATTCTCAAATATGTCATCCTCATCAAACATAGCTTCCCCAAGCTTGGGCCTTTTCATATCATAAGCATAATCATTATCATCATTAATAGTATGGATGGCACCAATAGTATAGCAATTATCATCATCACAATGAGTAGTAGGAGCAACATCATTTGGGAGGGATACCTTTCTACTTTTGCTTCTCCGTCTTTTCTTTTTCTTCTTCACATCATGTGTGGGTTTAACCCTCTTTTTTGAGCTCCTTATTAATGAGATTGGTTGAATAGAAGGCTCCTCCTCGTTACCTGATTCATCATAAGAAATAATAGGAGAATATTGGGAAGTCTCTTCCCTTTCATTAGTATTCTCTTCATCTTCTATTTGTTTTCTTTTCTTTATGTAATTGGCAATATAAGGATTTTTGATGCAATTCACCGCACAATACATATAAATTTCTTCTAGATCAATATCGAGGAATTTCTCAAGGTTAAATTTTGGAATACCCTCAGTTGCACGTTTCATTTCTTCATAACCCAAAAGCAAACTAAGTTCATTATGATGTGCAAAAATCAAATCATCACAATTTTTGGACACGATTCGATCATGAAACAATTTGCATCGGAGATTTAAATGACCATGTTCATTGCAAAGTTCACAAGTACGGTAAAGATATTTTAAATTTTCAGCACTCACATTTAGCCTTTCTTGCAACCATTTAGTTTCCAAATACTTATGCCTCTTGCAAAATCTATTCTCCCTAATTGGTGTGTACTTGCAAGCTCTATGCACTCCACAAAAATCGACATGCTTATAAGAGATATTTTCATCATGACTAGTGCAATCATCATTAGTACTATGGATATTCAAAGAGTTCATACTAACAACATTGCAATCATGCTCATCATTCAAAGATTTAGTGCCAAACATTTTATAGACTTCTTCTAGCACTTGAGCACATTTTTCCTTACCATCATTTTCACGAAAGACATTAAAAAGATGAAGCGTATGAGACAAACTTGTGGCACCCCGGCTCAGAGAAACCGAAATGCCCCGTATTCCAGCCCAGAGATCGAGGAAAAGTCTCTGGAATACGACACTGCTTGTCATAGAACAAATCAGCTCTTATTACAAGAATAATAATACAAGGGTCTGATGTTACAAAGAAGCACATCAGCACGGCGACACTATGCCTGCAATACTACACTTGCTCTATGCTAGCAGCAGAACAAGTAGTAGCAGCGGAATACTTCTAGCAGCGGAACAACGACGAAGATGGTGAACTCCACTCCGCAGGGACTCTGCCTGGGACACGATCTAGCTTGCACGAACGGACACCTCGACAAACAATCAAGCAATCATGGCATCACCTACAATCTGGCATGACACGTCAGAGTCAGTACATTGAATGTACTTGCAAGCTCACAACAACCATAAACATCAAGGCAAGACAATAACATAGCATTAATAGGTTAATTAATTAATAACTACCATGATACGATAGCAACTACTAAGCCTGATATGAAACTACTACAATACTGATAAACCAACATCTCATATCTCCATAACCATATCTCTCTTGGCTAACCGGCCAAGCAATATACCATCTCGATCACCTCGTGATCAAAACCAAACGGTGATCTTTCCGGCGATCACTACCATGACCAACACTTGGTCTCAAACTGTGATCTTTCCGGCAATCACAACCCTGACCAACACTTGGTCTCCAACATCATCATCAACATCCTGCCAATCTGCACTGCTCAAAATATCAACATATACATCACCTATAAGTCATTCCGTCATGTGAGTGTTGATCGAACGGTGTGACCTAGTACGAACCCATGCCCATGACCGAGGACGCGGCCATCGATAGATTTAAATACACACTCTGCAGAGGTAGCGCACTTTACCCACACCACGAAACCCATGTCCTCGCACTCCCATTCGGGTGGACCAACGGCGTTCCGACAAAACCGATCTACTGCCATGACACTCTCCCGTCCACTCCGACTCACTCCCCACTCGGCAAGTCCTAGGTGGCCCCGTGTCTACCAAAGACACAACGACCACCGTCGTGGCCAAAACATAAACTGTCCCACACGGGGATACACGCGCGCAAAATCCAACTACGGGCACACAAGGCTTATGTCCGCCTACCTGATCAGGGTAGCGCGCGCCCATAACCTTCCCTCGTTGGAGGCACCGGCGAGAGCCATGGCAATAGCATCGCATTAGGTCTTTCCCATAAAGGCAAATGTGGTTGCACTTGAGAAAGCCCGGTTCGGTGGCACCTGACCAACTTAATGACGGAATTTATCCCCAAAAATATAACTGTGATGACTGATACTCCGATATCAACTATCAAACTATAATCCAAGTCATAGCAATATCCCACAAATAATCCAAGGCTTAATATCATCTTACCAAAATACTCCGAGGACAGCATAACACTACTATCATGATGAATCCAAGAACGATAAGACTACTACTCAAATATCAAGAACTAACTATCCAACTATGCTCCACATGCAAGCATCATCTCCAACATCATACTCCAAAACCTAATACCAACTAGCATCATGATGAAAATAATACTAGCCGCTAATAATCCAGAGGCAACGTAATATCCAAAGTAATACAACAAAATAATACCAGATACCATCATGAAAATAATCATAATAGCCCCTAAGAATCCAAAGGCACATGTCATCCACATAATCATCAAAATATAAGTCCTAGAACTCCAAGCAATATCATGGCAATAGCAAGATCAAAACAATACTCCGAGAGATGCCATGAACAGATCACAAGTAGCTAGAACAATATTTTAAACAAGTTTAAATAAAGAAACCATGTCACTGCATTGCAATCATGCAAATGGAGGGTGTGGCTTGCCTGGGGTGGAAGAAATCAACGGAAGAAAGTGCGAGAAGCTCGCAGAATGAATCGCCGGAAAGTGGGCTTTGGAATGTCAAAACATGGTGAAAACGATTCTATCGGAACGGGCTCGACGAAACGAAGAAGTGGGCTTTGGAATCACCTGATTTGGAGTTGGGAGTAAAAAGATATAAGGGTTTTTCTGCCATGGACCTATTTGTAATGAAATCATCACAAATAGGCCCTCGGCTGAAAAAACAGAACGCGCCTTTATCAGAAATACGCTTTCCAGAGAGGAAAGCGCATTCTGGACTGAAGAAGGAGCGGAATACGCTTTTGATAAGGGAAAGCGTACTCCCCAGGAGTACGTCTCCACTTATCCTCGTCAGCGGTGGTGGGACCGGGCCTTGGTCTTGCTGACAAGCGGGGCCTGCCGCATCTTCTCTCTCCTCCTGGCCTTCTCCTTCTTCTCCCCCGACGCCACACGTAAAGCAGGGGCGAGGCCGCCGGCGCCGGCGCTCGCTCCGGCCACTCGGGCCACCTCCGGCGGAGCTTGGACCGCCGGAGTGCTCAGGACCGCGAGGCGGACCTGTCCCTCCACCACCCGAACATCAGGGAGCATCGGGCAGGTCGGGACCATGGTCGCGGCGGAAGGGAGCTGCGGGCGTCGACGGGCTCGCGGCCACGGGTGCTCTGGCGAAGCGGGGAGGGGCTGGGGAGGCTCGGGGGTGGTGGTGGAGACCTCTGGTGGTGGTGGAAGCCAAGGAGGGGACGGCATTGAGTGAGTTTAGCCGAGCATGGCCGGCGGCCATGGCGGCAATGGTGGTCGTGGAGGGCGGCTCGAGCTCGGGGAAGTGGTCAGGGGAGGCTAGAGGAGGTGCAGGAGGCCAGTGGTGAAGCAAGACGGGGTCGGGGTGGCCTTATATAGGCGGGAGAGGGGTGTGCTGCGCTGTCGTTGTCGCGGACGCATGTCCGGCGCCGCGGACGCGTGCCCACGCACATGAGCTCGGAGGTAGACGACGATGGAGGCACTGGGAGAAAGCTCACGGGGAAGAGGCGGCCAAGGGAGCGCAAGGAGGATGACGACGACGACGAACAAAGCCAAACCGCCACTATGCGCCCGTGGGCACGTGGTGGCTTGCGTTGGTGAGGAAGCTGTGGGAGGGGGAGCGGGTCCAGGTGATCGGCGATGACGAGAGGAAGACAATGGACATGCTCACGCGCGCTAAGACGACAAGGGGAAAGCGAACGAAGCAGAAACGGCGCCCTGGACGCGGCCACTGCGCACAGAGCGCGCGCACAGGCACGCCATCGTCGTAGTCACCACGTGAACAGGGGCATTCAATGCTCTACAACACCCAAAATGTTGTCTAGCTGATAGTCCTTCCAAAATGGAGCATTGATGAGTCCACGGCTTGATCTGGGGTGCTATGGTTAAATGGTAACTAAGCTCTGAAGTTTACTGCATCAAACTTGGCAGAGCACTGCTGATCAACAGGAAAATGATTGGGTCAAATGGTGTTGTCTGGGATGATTAACTACGGAAGGATTATGATCCTGGAGGTTTTGGAGCATAATGGAGCACACACTAATATAGTTGTTGTGTAACCCCAAAATTGGTCCAGAACCAAGATTTGGATGATACACTCACATGGTGTTATGGAATGGGATGCAACTTGGCAAATCCTTATGATATTGACATATAAAGATGCTGTAAAAAGCTCATACCAAATGGACAAGCCAAAATGGTACTTGCTTCACAAACATCATTTCTGTCCAGAAACTTGGAATAATTTTGGTGATCAAATTTCTCATTGAAATGATGCCAAATTGGGTGGATAGATGTTTTATGGGTATAAGAATGATCTTGTAATTTATCAGGATTTTTGAAACAATATAAAATACACTTGCTTCACAACCTGAAAATATTGCCAGAATCAAAGATTTGCTCCTGTGCTCACATAGATGATTGGATGAGGATGAAAATGGGTGGAGGGGTTTAATATGAGCACATGAAGGAGTGTGAAAAAGTTTAACTCATTTGGATACTCCTAGCTAATACTTCCTTCACAAAGCCTTCTGTCTGACAGAAATTTTGAAAATTCACTGAGGAAGATTGGCTAGGCAAATAAAGTTGAACTTGTGCATGAGGCAATGATTTGGACATAAAAGAATGCCCAAGGAGTTTGGGAGCAACTAGGAAAATATAAATGACACTTCCTTCACAAAGTGCCATTTAGGGCAGAATAGAAGAATAATTATTGGGGAATTATTTTTGAGCTAGGACAGGAAAGTTTGGGCATATTTGAGGAACATATGACCCAAAGGAATTTTAAGAATTATATGAGAATTTTTGGATGGACAGAAATATAGGTTGCTTCACAACCTAGGGCAATTGAGGTTATTCCTTTAATGAAAAAGGAATTTTCCCCAAGAAAAGAATATTGGGATTTGGGCTAGGATGGGAATGGCATGACCTTGGGAAAGATTCGAGGATGATGAGCCACTTGGGAGAAGAATTGAAGATGATTTCCCAAGTGACAAGGCCACAGAACCACTCCAAAAAGAAAAACAGAGCAAAAACCAATAAATCAAAAGAAAAAGAAAAGGGCCAAAATCCAGGCTATTGCAACTCTTACCCCCTTAAAGAAATCTGGTCCTCGAGATTTAGTTGCTGTGGGAACAAGTTATGACTTGAGGATACCGTTTCCAACTCGGGCATCCTTTTTCCTTTATTTATTGTTCCCCCAAGAATTTCAGATGATCAACTTACCTTGCTCTGGGTTGGCTTGCTTCACCTTTCCCCAAATTCTGACGGGTTTTTGCTCATATACCACTTCCTTTTGCTGACGTGAATTTTCTCATATATGCGGTGATATCCAATGGATCTGATCATAAATTTCCTTTTCCATGAATTTTTTTTACTTCTGCTACCGGGTTACTCAAACAAATGCATGTCTTCTTGATTCCATAAATGCTGAGAATCATGGCCATTTTCTGACGGGATCTGACTACTCATAGGTGGCACTGATTTATCTTGATTTATTCCTTTGGCTCGAGCATGTGGCATATACCAGAGATTTGACTGCCTTCAGGCGTGAGCAATATAACGGTGTATGGAGTTATAGTTGTGTCATACCTCAAATATTTACATCTTGAGACTTTGCCCGACAGGAGGCTGACGGACAATTGCTTTTCCTGACAGATTGACCGTGTTCTTGATTCCGTCGGCGAGTATACCGGGGCTGAGCTGATTATTCGGCTTTTGACTTTCTCAGTTTGTCGGTATACCCGTCTTTGGTAGTACGCTGTGGTATGTTTTAACACTGCTGCTGAGGTCAAACTGTTGAGGTTGCAAAAGAAATCTTGGATCTGACAGAACAGACTTGGATATTCCACACTAACCATGTCAAGCGGGTCAGCGGAATATGAAATCCTTGTGAAACAGAGTAGGCCGCTGAGAGTATGCCTTTGTGGATCCCTACGGAATTACGGCTTTCGATTGACTTGGGTATCCGGACCCTGATGGTCGCGCAAAATCATCAACATACTTTTGCTGTCAGTCTCATCCTTTGACGGTCATGATTTGCTTTGTCAGGATACCTTACTGAAATAACTTGGCCATGCCTGTCCTTGATTTTTTGTATGACCATGGATGTGATTAATATTTTTGACATTATTCCTTGTGCTTGTTTTTCTGACCTGTGTCCGCACATATATGACATATACTCGGGGTTTGTAGCTGTATGGAGCTCATTGCTGAGGCCAATCATACAAGAAGGTGACAAGGTTTTAGGACATCTTCTTGGCAGTTGCGGGAATAATGACCTTGATGACCATTGTGAAGACTGTTGATTCTATGATGTCATCCCCAGATCTTGTCGATCCTTGTATTACATAAGATGGGTATTTCTGCTTTTCTTCATTTGCATGGCTCATGAGGTTGTTGGATTCGTACCTTTCTTAGGTATATCTGTTTGATCATTGTCGTATCCCGTATGAGTGACTGATCTGACTGGGGATACATGCTCACCATATGTGTAATAATCATATGCAACTGAATACCCGATTATTGCGGCAGGCATATGTTTTGACTGAATTGTACCTCTGACAAAATTATTGCAAATCTGATCCTTGAGATGTACTGCCATATACTACCAACTCATCATATAATCTCTGAGGACGGGGCAATAGTGTGGTACTGACGTGGACTGAGTGGCTTACGAGAGAAGCCATCCGAGTAGCTTGCTGAGGAGGACTTGTTAGCTTCTGCGCAAATCTTTTGTCTGGGTATCATGCAGAAGAAATCTTGATAGCTTACACACGAAGCTTGGTCTGATTATTGTGCTGGAGAAGCCCGAGTCCCGTACTTGAGAAGCTTCTCCTTAGTTTTTCTTGTTGAGAAAAATTTATTTCCGTCTGCCAGAAGCCTTTACCGAGGTATCTTGTTGAGAAAGACCGGGTATCGTAGGCCGGGAATTGTTCACATATCATGCTGAGTAAAAATTGAGGAGCCTTGCCTCATAAATTTCTTCCGATAGCGTGTGGAATAATATTGGGTTTCTTATATCCAAAACTTCATACTGATATGCATACCGAAATCCATGCACACGCCCATAATATTCTGAGGCTGGTTATTTGCATGAGAAAAATGATTTGACTGTCTTCCTCGAGCATGTCACATTCTGACTTTATTTCAGATGATAACATATTTCAAGCATCATGCCTTGCTGAGCCAAAATTTTGTATATGATCCATACCTTTGACTGAAAATATACCGTTGATCTTGTACCTGACTTGTCTTGCTGCTGACTTGATCATTACTGCTGTGAGGATTTTGTACTGATGTAGACTTGAGTTATCAGTACTGTTGTGAGGAGTGCACACTAATGTAAAATTGATTATCAGCCTCAAAATTAGATATTTCCCATCTTATTGCAGACGACTGAGAATTCCATTCTGTTTAGTTGAGTTTCCAAATATTTAAACTCCTTGTTGCTTCTTTGAGTCCGGTGTTGGTTGATGAGCAACTCTTTATAGGAAAAAAATAATGTAACACCGGGGCCCAGAAAAAAAAGAAGCAAAAGAAAACTCAACTAAACAAAAGGACACAACGACAATCAATTCACACACAATCAATGTCACATTTTACTGCTAGTCACACAATATGCATGCCTACTTAAGCACACAAATCTCGCGGGATCTCCGGTTCTACGATCTAGCATGCTGTGACGATGTGCACGAGGACGAATAAATGTGTGGAAGAATTGGTGTAAACAGCGCTACACCAAGTGCTAGCTTAGCCAGGTAGCAACCTGGACTAGCTCGGAGGCGAGGACGCACTTGGTAACCATGTAGCAGGACATGAATGTCGCGACCACATTATTATCAAGCGGACGGAAAATATCCGTACTCGTCCAAGAAATAAGGATAGCGGGGAAAAACTGAGTCTGCTGACATTGCCCTTTTTATGATGACTGAGACCATTAAGGTTTGCCAACACGACAAGATAAAAGGACGATCCGGGATAGAAGCATGTCTACCACCAAAACAATATGGGGCTGAAGGAAAGAAATCGGCGCGATACCGGAGCACCATTTCTGCAAACAGTGTCGGGATCACTTGGCATCACTCTGCTGGGACAGAAATGACACCAAACACCGAAGAACAAGTAAGAAAATAAAACTAAAGAAATGCAAAGGTTGAGCTGTAGTGGATCCGGACCGATGCCAGCTGATACGTCTCCAGCGTATCTATAATTTTTGATTGTTCCATGCTATTATATTATCTGTTTTGGATGTTTATGGGCTTTATTATACACTTTTATATTATTTTTGGGACTAACCTATTAACCCAGAGCCCAGTGCCAGTTTCTGTTTTTTCCCTTGTTTCAGTGTTTCGCAGAAAAGGAATATCAAACGGAGTCCAAACGGAATGAAAACCTTCGGGAGAGTTATTTTTGTAACGAAAGCAATCCAGGAGACTTGGAGTGTACGTCAGGGAAGCAACGAGGTGGCCACGAGGCAGGGAGGTGCGCCTGCCCCCTGGGCGCGCCTGCCCCTGGGCGCGCCCCCACCCTCGTGGGCCCCTCGTGGCTCCCATGACCGACTTCTTTCGCCTATATATGTCCATATACCCTAAAAACATCGAGGAACACAATAGATCGGGAGTTCCGCCGCCGCAAGCCTCTGTAGCCACCAAAAACCAATCGGGACCCTGTTCCGGCACCCTGCCAGAGGGGGGATCCCTCACCGGTGGCCATCTTCATCATCCCGGCGCTCTCCATGACGAGGAGGGAGTAGTTCACCCTCGGGGCTGAGGGTATGTACCAGTAGCTATGTGTTTGATCTCTCCCCTAGTGTTCTTGAGGTGATACGATCTTGATGTATCGCGAGCTTTGCTATTATAGTTGGATCTTATGATGTTTCTCCCCCTCTACTCTCTTGTAATGGATTGAGTTTTCCCTTTGAAGTTATCTTATCGGATTGAGTCTTTAAGGATTTGAGAACACTTGATGTATGTCTTGCATGTGCGTATCTGTGGTGACAATGGGATATCACGTGATCCACTTGATGTATGTTTTGGTGATCCACTTGCGGGTTCCGCCCATGAACCTATGCATAGGGGTTGGCACACGTTTTCGTCTTGACTCTCCGGTAGTAACTTTGGGGCACTCTTTGAAGTACTTTGTGTTGGTTGAATAGATGAATATGAGATTGTGTGATGCATATCGTATAATCATGCCCACGGATACTTGAGGTGACATTGGAGTATCTAGGTGACATTAGGGTTTTGGTTGATATGTGTCTTAAGGTGTTATTCTAGTAAGAACTCTTGAATAGATCGATCCGAAAGAATAACTTTGAGGTGGTTTTGTACCCTACCATAATCTCTACGTTTGTTCTCCGCTATTAGTGGCTTTGGAGTGACTCTTTGTTGCATGTTGAGGGATAGTTATGTGATCCAATTATGTTATTATTGTTGAGAGAACTTGCACTAGTGAAAGTATGAACCCTAGGCCTTGTTTCCTAGCATTGCAATACCGTTTACGCTCACTTTTACCACTTGCTACCTTGCTGTTTTTATATTTTCATATTGCAAATACTCATATCTATCATCCATATTGCACTTGTATCACTATCTCTTCGCCGAACTAGTGCACCTATACAATTTACCATTGTATTGGGTGTGTTGGGGACACAAGAGACTATTTGTTATTTGGTTGCAGGGTTGTTTGAGAGAGACCATCTTCAACCTACGCCTCCCACGGATTGGTAAACCTTAGGTCATCCACTTGAGGGAAATTTGCTACTGTCCTACAAACCTCTGCACTTGGAGGCCCAACAACGTCTACAAGAAGAAGGTTGCGTAGTGGACATCAAGCTCTTTTCTGGCACCGTTGCCGAGGAGGTGAGTGCTTGAAGGTATATCTTTAGATCTTGCAAGCGAATCTTTTTTTTTCTTGTTTTATCACTAGTTTAGTCTATAAAAGAAAACTACAAAAAAATGGAATTGAGTTTGTCTCATACGCTTCATCTTTTTAATATCTTTCGTGAGAATGATGGGAAGGAAAAATGTGCTCAAGTGCTAGAAGAAGAAGTCTATAAAATGTTTGGCACTAAATCTTTGAATGATGAGCATGATTGCAATGTTGTTAGTATGAACTCTTTGAATATCCATAGTACTAATGATGATTGCACTAGTCATGATGAAAATATCTCTTATAAGCATGTCTATTTTGGTGGAGTGCATAGAGTTTGCAAATACATACCAAAAAGGGAAGATAGATTTTGTAAGAGGCACAAGTACTTAGAAACTAAATGGTTGCAAGAGAGGCTAGATGTTTGTGCTGAAAATTTAATTTTTCTTAGTCGTACTTGTGAACTTTGCAATGAACATGGTCATTTAACTATCCGATGCAAATTGTTTCATGATCTAATCGTTTCCAAAAATTGTGATGACTTGATTTCCCTTGCACATCATAATGAACTTAGTTTGCTTATGGGTTATGAAGAAATGAAACGTATAACTAACTATCTTCCAGTATTTGCCCGTGATAAACTTCTTGATTTTGATCTAGAGGAAATTTATATGTATTGTGCAGAGAATTGCATTGAAAATCCTTATATTGCCAATTACATAAAGAAAAGAAAGCAAATATAAGATGAAGAGAACACTAATGAAAGGGAAGAGACTTCCCAATATCCTCCTATTATTTCTTATGATGAATCAGGTAACGAGGAGGAGCTTTCTATTCAACCAATCTCATCAATAAGGAGCTCAAAAAAGAGGATTAAACCCACACATGATGTGAAGAAGAGAAAGAAAAAAGGGATAAGCAAAGGTAAAAAGGTATCCCTCCCAAATGATGTTGCTCCTACTACTCATTGTGATGATGATATTTGCTATACTATTGGTGCTATCCATACTATTAATAATGAGAGTGATTATGCTTATGATATGAAAAGGCCCAAGCTTGGGGATGCTATGTTTGATGATGATGACACATTTGAGAATATATTTGCGGAAATTAATGTTTGTCCCCCAAGCTTGGGGATGCTACGTTAATTGAAGATGATATTTTTAGCCTCCCAAGTTTTGATATGCAAAGTTGTTATGATGATAGCATGCCTTCTACCTATGATGATTATATTGATGAAAGTGGGTTTGGAAGAGTGTCAACTTTAGGAAGTAATGATCCCACTATTTTGGAGGATGTTGAATCTTATAATATTTATGAAAGTGGATTTGGATAGGCCATGACTTTATTTAGTGATGAGTCCACTATCTTGGAAGAGGTTTCAATCGATTATGATGAGAACAAAGTTGCTACTTATGATGATTATTGTGATGAAACTTATGCTATAAAAGTAGTGATGATTATATTTATAGAACTTGTCATGATTATGATTACCCTTTTCTGAACAGTACTCTTTTAATGTGGAAACAATTTATAGTATTCAAGTCTCTTATGATACTCCCACTATTCCGAATGAGAAGAATTTTGCTTATGTGGAGAGTAGTAAAATTTCTATGCAAGTAGATCATGAAAATAATGCTTTAGGTGCTTGTTATATTGTTGAATTCATTCATGATTCTACTGAAAGTTATTATGAGGGAGGAATGTATGCTTGTAGTAATTGCAATAATATCAAGTTTCCTCTCTATGTGCTTAAAATCTTGAAGTTATGCTTGTTTTACCTTCCTATGCAATTTGATTCTTGTTCCCATAAGTTGTTTGCTCAAAAAATCCCTATGCATAGGAAGTGGGTTAGACTTAAATGTGCTAGTCATATTCTTTATGATGTTCTGTTTATGTTTCAATTCTTATCTTTTATGTGAGCATCATTGAAATCATCATGCCTAGCTAGGGGCGCTAAACGTTAGCGCTTGTTGGGAGGCAACCCAATTTTATTTTAGTTTCTTGATTTTTGGTTCTGTTTAGGAATAACTAATCTATCTAGCCTCTGGTTAGATGTGGTTTTATGTTTTAATTAGTGTTTGTGCCAAGTAGAACCTTTGGGAAGACTTGGGTGAAGTCTTTATGATCTTGCTGTAAAAAACAGAAACTTTAGCGCTCACGAGATTAGCTAAAAATTTTTACTGGAGAGTGATATTTAGTTGATTATTTTTTCAGATGATTACTAGACAAATTCCTCAGGTCCACCAATTTATTTCAGAATTTTTGGAGTTACATAAGTATTCGAATGATACAGATTACTACAGACTGTTCTGTTTTTGACAGATTCTGTTTTTCGTGTGTTGTTTGCTTATTTTGATGAATCTATGGCTAGTAAAATAGTTTATAATCCATAGAGAAGTTGAAATACAGTAGGTTTAACACCAATATAAATAAAAAATGATTTCATTACAGTACCTTGAAGTGGTGTTTTGGTTTCTTTCTCTAACGGAGCTCATGAGTTTTCTGTTAAGTTTTGTGTTGTGAAGTTTTCAAGTTTTGAGTAAAGATTCGATGGACTATGGAATAAGTAGTGGCAAGAGCCTAAGATTGGGGATTCCCAAGTCACCCCAAGGTAATATTCAAGGATAACCAAAAGCCAAAGCTTGGGGATGCCCCGGAAGGCATCCCCTCTTTCGTCCTCATCCATCGGTAAATTTACTTGGAGCTATATTTTATTCACCACATGATATGTGTTTTTCTTGGAGCGTCATTTTTTTTATTTTGCTTGCTCTTTGAATAAAATAACAAGATCTGAAATCCTTAAATGTTAGAGAGTCTTCACATAGTTGCATAATTATTCGACTACTCATTGATCTTCACTTATATCTTTCGGAGTAGTTTGTTGTTTGCTCTAGTGCTTCACTTATATCTTTTAGAGCACGGCGGTGGATTTATTTTGAAGAAATATATGAACTCTTATGCTTCACCTATATTATTTGGAGAGTCTTTAGAACAGCATGCTAATTTGCTTTGGTTATGAAATTAGTCCTAATATGATAGGCATCCAAGAGGGATATAATAAAAACTTTCAGATAAAGTGCATTGAATACTATGAGAAGTTTGATTCCTTATGATTGTTTTGAGATATGAAGATGGTGATATTAGAGTCATGCTAGTTGAGTAGTTGTGAATTTGAGAGATACTTGTGTTAAAGTATGTGATTCCCGTAGCATGCACGTATGGTGAACCGTTATGTGATGAAGTCGGAGCATGATTTATTTATTGATTGTCTTCCTTATGAGTGGCGGTCGGGGACGAGCGATGGTCTTTTCTACCAATCTATACCCCTAGGAGCATGCGCGTAGTACTTTGTTTCGATAACTAATAGATTTTTGCAATAAGTATGTGAGTTCTTTATGACTAATGTTGAGTCCATGGATTATACGCACTCTCATCCTTCCACCATTGCTAGCCTCTCTAATACTGCACACCTTTCGCCGGTATCATACACCCACCATATACCTTCCTCAAAACAGCCACCATACCTACTTATTATGGCATTTCCATAGCCATTCCGAGATATATTGCCATGCAACTTACCACCGTTCCGTTTATTATGACACGCTCCATCATTGTCATATTGCTTTGCATGATCATGTAGTTGACATTGTATTTGTGGCAAAGCCACCGTTCATAATTCTTTCATACATGTCACTCATGAGTCATTAATTGCACATCCCAGTACACCGCCGGAGGCATGCATATAGAGTCATATTTTGTTCTAAGTATCGAGTTGTAATTCTTGAGTTGTAAGTAAATAAAAGTGTGATGATCATCATTATTAGAGCATTGTCCCAAGTGAGAAAAGGATGATGGAGACTATGATTCCCCCATAAGTCGGGATGAGGCTCCGGACTAAAAAAAGAGAGAAGGCCTAAAAAAATGAGAGAGAAAAAGAGATAAGGGACAATGCTACTATCCTTTTACCACACTTGTGCTTCAAAGTAGCACCATAATCTTCATGATAGAGAGTCTCCTATGTTGTCACTTTCATATACTAGTGGGAATTTTCATTATAGAACTTGGCTTGTATATTCCAATGATGGGCTTCCTCAAAATGCCCTAGGTCTTCGTGAGCAAGCGAGTTGGATGCACACCCACTTAGTTTCTTTTGTTGAGCTTTCATACACTTATAGCTCTAGTGCATCCGTTGCATGGCAATCCCTACTCACTCACATTGATATCTATTGATGGGCATCTCCATAGCCCGTTGATACGCCTAGTTGATATGAGACTATCTTCTCCTTTTTGTCTTCTCCACAACCACCATTCTATTCCACCTATAGAGCTATGTCCATGGCTCACGCTCATGTATTGCGTGACGATTGAAAAAGTTTGAGAACACCAAAAGTATGAAACAATTGCTTGGCTTGTCATCGGGGTTGTGCATGATTTAAATATTTTGTGTGATGAAGATAGAGCATAGCCAGACTATATGATTTTGTAGGGATAACTTTCTTTGGCCATGTTATTTTGAGAAGACATGATTGCATTGTTAGTATGCTTGAAGTATTATTGTTTTCATGTCAATATTAAACTTTTGTTTTGAATCTTGTGGATCTGAATATTCTTGCCACAATAAAGAAGATATCATTGATAAATGTGTTAGGTAGCATTCCACATCAAAAATTCTGTTTTTATCATTTACCTACTCGAGGACGAGCAGGAATTAAGCTTGGGGATGCTGATACGTCTCCAACGTATCTATAATTTTTGATTGTTCCATGCTATGATATTATCTCTTTTGGATGTTTATGGGCTTTATTATACACTTTTATATTATTTTTGGGACTAACCTATTAACCCAGAGCGTAGTGCCAGTTTCTGTTTTTTCCCTTGTTTCAGAGTTTCACAGAAAAGGAATATCAAACGGAGTCCAAACGGAATGAAACCTTCGGGAGAGTTATTTTTGGAACGGAAGCAATCCAGGAGACTTGGAGTGTACGTCAGGGAAGCAACGACGTGGCCACGAGGCAGGGAGGCGCGCCTGCCCCCCTGGGCGCGCCCCCACCCTCGTGGGCCCCTCGTGGCTCCCCTGACCGACTTCTTTTGCCTATATATGTCCATATACCCTAAAAACATCCAGGAACACAATAGATCGGGAGTTCCGCCGCCGCAAGCCTCTGTAGCCACCAAAAACCAATCGGGACCCTATTCCGGCACCCTGCCGGAGGGGGGATCCCTCACCGGTGGCCATCTTCATCATCTCGGCGCTCTCCATGACGAGGAGGGAGTAGTTCACCCTCGGGGCTGAGGGTATGTACCAGTAGCTATGTGTTTGATCTCTCTCTCTCTCTCTCGTGTTCTTGAGGTGATACGATCTTGATGTATCGCGAGCTTTGCTATTATAGTTGGATCTTATGGTGTTTCTCCCCCTCTACTCTCTTGTAATGGATTGAGTTTTCCCTTTGAAGTTATCTTATCGGATTGAGTCTTTAAGGATTTGAGAACACTTGATGTATGTCTTGCATGTGCGTATCTATGGTGACAATGGGATATCACGTGATCCACTTGATGTATGTTTTGGTGATCAACTTGCGGGTTCCGCCCATGAACCTATGCATAGGGGTTGGCACACGTTTTCGTCTTGACTCTCCGGTAGAAACTTTGGGGCACTCTTTGAAGTACTTTGTGTTGGTTGAATAGATGAATATGAGATTGTGTGATGCATATCGTATAATCATGCCCACGGATACTTGAGGTGACATTGGAGTATCTAGGTGACATTAGGGTTTTGGTTGATATGTGTCTTAAGGTGTTATTCTAGTAAGAACTCTTGAATAGATCGATCCGAAAGAATAACTTTGAGGTGGTTTTGTACCCTACCATAATCTCTTCGTTTGTTCTCCGCTATTAGTGGCTTTGGTGTGACTCTTTGTTGCATGTTGAGGGATAGTTATGTGATCCAATTATGTTATTATTGTTGAGAGAACTTGCAACAAACAAGGTAGAGCCTATACTACTGATTACTACCGGTTTCTACCGCTTGTGCTGACTAGGGCGTTCTACAGCCAGACCAACTCTGATACCAAGCCTGTGGCACCTTGGCTAAGAGAAACCGAAACGCCCCATATTCCAGCCCAGAGATTGAGGAAAAGTCTCTGCAATACGGCACTGCTTGACATAGAACAAATCAGCTCTTATTACAAGAATAATAATACAAGGGTCTGATGTTACAAAGAAGCACATCAGCACGGCGACACTACGCCTGCGATACTGCACTTGCTCTATGCTAGCAGCGGAACAACTAGTAGCAGCGGAATACTTCTAGCAGCGGAACAACGACGAAGATGGTGAACTCCACTCCGCAGGGACTCTGGCTGGGACACGATATAGCTCGCACGAACGGACACCTCGACAAACAATCAAGCAATCATGGCATGACCGGCAATCTGGCATGACACGCCAGGTCAGTACATTGAATGTACTTGCAAGCTCACAACAACCATAAACATCAAGGCAAGACAACAACATAGCATTAACAGGTTAATAATTAACAACTACCATGATACGACAGCAACTACTAAGCCTAATATGAACTACTACAATACTGATAAACCAACATCTCATATCTCCATAACCATATCTCTCTTGGCTAACCGGCCAAGCAATATACCATCTCGATCACCTCGTGATCAAAACCAAACGGTGATCTTTCCGGCGATCACTACCATGACCAACACTTGGTCTCAAACTGTGATCTTTCCGGCGATCACAACCCTGACCAACACTTGGTCTCTAACATCATCATCAACATCCTGCCAATCTGCACTGCTCAAAATATCAACATATACATCACCTCTAAGTCATTCCATCATGTGAGTGTTGATCGAATGGTGTGACCTAGTACGAACCCATGCCCATGACCGAGGACGCGGCTATCGATAGATTTAAATACACACTCTGCAGAGGTAGCGCACTTTACCCACACCACGAAACCCATGGCCTCGCACTCCCATTCGGGTGGACCAACGGCGTTCTGACAAAACCGATCTACTGCCATGACACTCTCCCGGCCACTCCGACTCACTCCCCACTGGGCAAGTTCTGGGTGGCCCCGTGTCTACCAAAGACACAACAACCACCGTCGTGGCCAAAACATAAACTATCCCACACGGGGATACACGCGCGCAAAATCCAACTACGGGCACACATGGCTTATGTCCGCCTACCTGATCAGGGTAGTGCGCGCCCATAACCTTCCCTCGTTGGAGGCACCAGCGAGAGGCATGGCAATAGCATCACATTAGGGCTTTCCCATAAAGGCAAATGTGGTTGCACTGGAGAAAGCCCGGTTCGGTGGCACCTTTCCAACTTAATGATGGAATTTATCCCCAAAAATATAACCGTGATGACTGATACTCCGATATCAACTATAAAACTATAATCCAAGTCATAGAAATATCCCACAAATAATCCAAGGCTTAATATCATCTTACCAAAATACTCCGAGGACAGCATAACACTACTATCATGATGAATCCAAGAACGATAAGACTACTACTCAAATATCAAGAACTAACTATCCAACTATGCTCCACATGCAAGTGTCATCTCCAACATCATACTCCAAAACCTAATATCAACTAGCATCATGATGAAAATAATACTAGCCGCTAATAATCCAGAGGCAACGTAATATGCAAAGTAATACTCCAAAATAATACCAGATACCATCATGAAAATAATCATAATAGCCACTAAGAATCCAAAAGCACATGTCATCCACATAATCATCAAAATATAAGTCCTAGAACTCCAAGCAATATCATGACAATAGCAAGATCAAAGCAATACTCCGAGAGATGCCATGAACATATCACAAGTAGCTAGAACAATATTTTAAACAAGTTTAAATAAAGAAACCATGTCACTGCATTGCAATCATGCAAATGGAGGGTGTGGCTTGCTTGGGGTGGAAGAAATCAACGGAAGAAAGTGAGAGAAGCTCGCGGAATGAATCGTCGGAAAGCGTACTCTCTCGGAGGGGCTGAATAAGGGCAGGGGCAAAGTGGTCATTTTCAGAATGTCAAAACATGGTGAAAACGATTCCATCGGAACGAGCTCGACGAAACGAAGAGGTGGGCTTTCGAATCACCTGATTTGGAGTTGGGAGTAAAAAGATGTAAGGGTTTTTCCGCCAGGGACCTATCTGTAATGAGATCATCACAAACAGGCCCTCGGCTGGAAAAACAGAACGCACCTTTCTCAGAAATACGCTTTCCAGAGAGGAAAGCGCATTCTGGACCGAAGAAGGAGCGGAATATGCTTTCGATAAGGGAAAGCGTACTCCCTAGGAGTACGTCTCCAGTTATACACGTCAGTGGTGGCGGGACCGGGCCTTGGTCTCGCTGACAAGCGGGGCCCGCCGCCTCTTCTCTCCTCCTACCCTTCTCCTTCTTCTCCCTCGACGCCGCACATAAAGCAGAGGAGAGGCCTCCGACGCCGGCGCTCGCTCCGGCCACTCGGGCCACCTCCGGCGGAGCTTGGACCACCGGAGTGCTCAGGACGGCGAGGCGGACCTGTCCCTCCACCACCCGAACGTCAGGGAGCATCAGGCAGGTCGGGACCATGGTCGCGGCGGAAGGGAGCTGCGGTCGTCGACGGGCTCGTGGCCACGGGTGCTCCGGCTAAGCGGGGAGGGGCTGGGGAGGCTCGGGGTGGTGGTGGAGACCTCTGGTGGTGGTGGAAGCCAAGGAGGGGGACGACGTTGAGGGAATTTAGCCGAGCATGGCCGGCGGCCATGGCGACAATGGTGGTCGGGGAGGGCGGCTCGAGCTCGGGGAAGTGGTCAGGGGAGGCTAGAGGAGGTGCAGGAGGCCAGTGGTGAAGCAAGACGAGGTCAGGGTGGCCTTATATAGGCGGGAGAGGGGTGTGCCGCGCTGTCGTCGCCGCGGACGCGTGTCCGGTGCCGCAGACGCGTGCCCACGCGCATGAGCTCGGAGGTAGATGACGATGGAGGCACAGGGAGAAAGCTCACGGGGAAGAGGCGGCCAAGGGAGCGCATGGAAGATGATGACGGCGACGAACCGAGCCAAACCGCCACTGTGCGCCCGTGGGCACGTGACGGCTTGCATCGGTGAGGAAGCTGCCGGAGGGGGAGCGGGGGCCAGGTGATCGGCGACGACGAGAGGAAGACAATGGACATGCTCACGCGCGCTAAGACAACGAGGGGAAAGCAGACGAAGCAGAAACGGCGTCCTGGACGCGGCCACTACGCACAGAGCGCGCGCACAGGCACGCCATTGTCGTAGTCACCACGTGAACAGGGGCATTCAATGCTCTACAACACCCAAAATGTTGTCTAGCTGATAGTCCTTCCAAAATGGAGCATTGATGAGTCCATGGCTTGATCTGGGGTGCTATGGTTAAATGGTAACTAAGCTCTAAAGTTTACTGCATCAAACTTGGCAGAGATCTGCTGATCAACAGGAAAATGATTGGGTCAAATGGTGTTGTCTGGGATGATTAACTATGGAAGGATTATGATCCTGGAGGTTTTGGAGCATAATGGAGCACAAACTAATATAGTTGCTGTGTAACCCCAAAATTGGTCCAGAATCAAGATTTGGATGATGCACTCACATGGTGTTATGGAATTGTATGCAACTTGGCAAATCCTCATGATATGGACATATAAAGATGCTGTAAAAAGCTCATACCAAATGGACAAGCCAAAATGGTACTTGCTTCACAAACATCATTTCTGTCCAGAAACTTGGAATAATTTTGGTGATCAAATGGCTCATTGATGTCACATCCCTAGCTTCTGACATTGCACTAGGCTAACTTCATGTGTGCATCCTGTTTAAACTTTGAAAGAAACTTGAAATGGGGATTGCCTAAACCCTAGCATTAAAGGAATTCACTAGGTTCAACCAAAATATTTTCAGTAAATCCAAATGGCTTTGAAAAATGTCATCATTCTTGGAAAATGCTGGAAACAGTAACCAGAGGTGATGCACATTTTTCCATGACATATTTGGGCTCTGGATTAAATCATACTCTATTTGCATTTGGGCATTTAAATGCTATTAAATATTTTAAATGCTTAAATAATCATAAACTAAAATGTTTACTGTAGGATATATTCCCAACAGTGATCATGAGTACTTTCATGATTTTTGGAAGTGTCTAAGTATTTTTAATAAAGCCCTAAAGACTACAGAATATTAGAAAACAGAAACAAATAAAAAAAGAGAGAGAATACCTGGCGCTTACCTGGCCGGCCTGGCACTGTAGCAGCCCACCAGGCCCATCTGCCAGTCGTCTCCCACCCCGCGCCAGAAGGACGCGAGGCGTGTGTTTGCCGCACGCCGGCACGCGCCCCGGCCACCTCCTGCTTGCCGCTTCTCCCTGGACGTCCCCGGAGACGCCACGCGCTCCCCTCGACCCCTCCCGCTCTCCCCCGTGCTCATTCCCTCCCCTGGACCTCTCTCTCTCACCCACCCGAACGGGTTCGTCGCCACCGCTCGCCACCACCGCAGCAACCGTGCTCCCCTCGCCTTCCCGTGCTGTCCAGCAGCTCCGTCTCGACGCCCTCGTCCTCTCAGCCGAGTCAGGCAACGCCGAACGGCCTGCATCGCCCCCTGCACCCTCGACTTCTCCGCCTGTGCTCCGAGATCGCCGGCAACCTCCCGACATCGTCAGCCCGTCCCCGACCGCGTCGTTGCTTCTACGTGACCGCAGTGAGCTCCTCTACCTTCTCCCCCTTCTCGTTCTCGCTCTCGAGCTCCGTAGCAACTGCACGTAGCTCGCCCGCACGCGCTGCCGCCGACGAGGCTCCGGCCATCCAACGGTCGCACCACCATGGCCGTTAGCTTCACCGCATCTCCAGGAGCCCGTAGCACCATCGCACGCCCCTCGCCGTGCTCTCTAGCGACGGGTTCGACTACACCCGTACCCCGGCAGCCGCACAGCTCATCGCCGGTGTCGATTCCGGCGACCCCGAGCTCCACCACCACCACCAATCGATGCGGCTCGTTCCCAGCTGCGTGTAGATGCTCTCCGCCGCCCATTTGGTCGCCGGAGCACGGATCCCGCACCCCACCGCCGCGTCTGGCCTCTCCGGCGGCTAAACGCCGGCGCGTCAGCCCAGTTGACCAGGGGTTTGACCTCCCCTGGGTCAATGACAAGTGGGGCCCGCCTGCTAATTAACCTGGGTTAGATTTAAATTAATTCTAATTAGTTTAATTAACTAACAGTGACACTGACATAGGGGACCCACACGTCAGGTTTGACCTGGACGACCCCGCTGACCCGCTGATGTCATCATGACACACTGCTGACGTAATAAACGATTTAATTACTGGAATTATTATTATACAGGACATTCCAGAAAATACCCAAAACTTCTAAAATTCATAGAAATTCAACCATAACTCCAAATGAAACAAATTATATATGAAAAATTATCAGAAAAATGCAATCTATCCATCTGCATCATTTTCATGCATGTCAAACTAAGTTATACCTGCTGTATAGGTGAAAACATGATAATGACATTTTAAATGCTAAATGTGGAGTTTGCATATGAACCCTTAGTTCATATGGACTTCATTTAAACTATTGCTAGATGCATTAAGGTAAATCATAACATTCTTGACATGTCATGACCATGCATCATATTGTTGCATTGCATTGATTGTGTTTTCTCTCTGTTGCCGGTAATTGTCCCCTCTCGATAGCCGTAATTCCGACGATGAGTTCGATGACACCGATGAAGAACTATAATATCTTCAGAAGTGCCAGGCAAGCAAAACCCCCTTGTTCATTCCGATACAAACCCACTCTCTCGCTCTGCTCTATTTTACTACATTAGGACAACAACGATGCAACTGTTTCATGCTGCGGTAGTTGAACCCCTTATCCTCTGCATGACCTGTCATTGCCACAGTAAATAGATGAAACCCACTAGCATGAGTAGGAGTTGTTTGAGCCCTGATGTGCCTACTCATTCCTGCTTGTTTGTCATGCCTGCTACTGCTTAGAGTTGAGTCGGGTCTGATTCGTCGGGGATGAATTGGAATGGTGATGAACATGTCCTACTGTGTGTGAGCTAAGTGTGTGAACACGATCTGGTAAAGGTGGCGGTGAGAGGCCATGTAGGAGTACATGGTGGGTTGTCTCATTGAAGCCGTCCTCAGGAACTGAGTTCTGTGTTTGTGATCCATGAAACAGTTACTACCACGCATTGGGCCCGAAACCAATGGACCCTCTCGGCTTCTTAACCACCCTTGTCCTCTGTCCAGGAGTTGCAAGTAGTTTCTGGTGTTTGTAGTATGCTGGAGGCCGTAGACCGCGCTGACCCGAGGGGTGGGCTGTGATGCGGTAGGCACGTGGCACGGTGTACCGGGCGCCCGTTTGGTGTCACGGGAACCCTGCACACATCGTTCGGGGCCGTATGTGGAAACCTCGGCCGGACTCCCTGCGGATGGAACCTGAATAGGCGATAAACCTGGACTTGAGACTGGAGTGTTTAGGTAGGCTGTGGCCGACACCCTCGCTGGGCTTCCGCTTGAAGGTTGCCGAGTACATGTCGTGTAAACGACGGTAAGTGGTGAGAGCGTGTGTGACGAAGTACACCCCTGCAGGGTTAACATCATCTATTCGAATAGCCGTGTCCGCGGTAAAGGACTTCTGGGTTGCCTATAACAGTTCATAGACAAGTGAAAGTGGATACTCTAAAATGCGCAAGATAAGCGTGAGTGCTATGGATGGCGTTCTCGTAGGGAGACGGGAGCGGATCCATAGTGGAGTATTGATATGGTGAATATGTGGACTCGTGTGCGCCACCTCACAAGAGTTACTTGCAGTCGTAGTTAGGATAGCCACCGAGTCAAAGCTGGCTTGCTGGAGTTAAACTCCACCACCCCCTTTGTTGATACCGATGCATATGTAGATAGTTCTGATGTAAGTCTTGCTGGGTACATTTGTACTCACGTTTGCTTATTTTATGTTTTGCAGAGAGACGCCAGTCTCGCTAGTAGTTCCGTGTGGACTTCGACGTTTAGCTTGTTACCTCAGCTATGATCTTGTGCCCTCAGCAGGATCTGGTAGATAGTCAGGCTTCTCAGCCTTTTTCATTTGTAGATGTCTGTACTCAGACATGTTAAGCTTCCGCATGTGTTTGACTTGTATGCTCTGAATGTTGGGTCATGAGACCCATGTTTGTAATATCTCGCTCCTCGGAGCCTAATGAATAAATACTTGAGTCGTAGAGTTATGTTGTGATGCCATGTTGTATTTACACATATCAAGCATATTGCGTGTATGATTGTAATGCTTGGTATGTGTGGGATCCGACAACCTAGTTGTTTATCCTTGGTAGCCTCTCTTATGGGAAATGTAGTCTTGTGCTTCCATGAGCCATAGTAGTCCACTACAGCCCGGTTCACCGGAGTCCTGCTAGCCCAACACTACTGCTCCGGACACCTGACTGGCCGGCATGTGATTCACTTCGTTCCTATGTCTGTCCCTTCGGGGAAATTTCACGCGGTGACATCCGGAGTCCTGCCTAGCCTGCTACAGCCCGGGTTCCCGGAGTCCTGTTAGCCAAGTGCTACAGCCCGGATTCACACGTTGCTGACCGACATGCTCGATGTTGATTCATGTATGCCTGCCCCCGTAAGTTAGTGCCACTTTGGGTTCACGACTAGTCATGTCGGCCCGGGTTCTCTGTCATATGGATGCTAGCGACATTATCATATACGTGAGCCAAAAGGCGCAAACGGTCCCGGGCCATGGTAAGGCGACACCCGTGGGAATACTGTGCGTGAGGCCGCAAAGTGATATGAGGTGTTACAGGCTAGATCGGTGTGACTTAGAATCGGGGTCCTGACAGCGTTGGTATCAGAGCCTGACTGCCTGTAGGATTACCAAGCCAAACTGGTCGAAGTTGAGTCTAGAAATGCTTTAGTTATGTAAGGGAATTGATTGTGGAATGGAACGTAAGGCTCTTTTTACTCCTTTACCTTATGCCCTTCTGATCTAAGTCATCCTCTTCTCTTCTACGGGAATTAAGAACTAGGCTTCTCGTCTATCTATCAGGATCACGTGTTACTAATCCATAGACTTATAGAATTGATAGTTTCAAGTCTCAGTTCAGTTTCTACTACTTCCGTATGTTCATAGCTGGCCTTAGAACCTTGATATTGTGATGTTGAGTGGTTATGCCACCATTTTGCAGGATGTCTCGAATCTTTTCTGAGCATTTACAGCCGTTATGCTGTCCGAGTCATCCCAGGTTCCTAAATAGTCTGATGCATTTGCAAATCCTTTCCGTCCGTTCTCGATGTTCCTTTGGGCCAGATTAACCACACTAATCATCGAGTTGAGGTACTTCGTTACCTCGTTGTATATGTTGGAGTTATTATTATGACCCTAGGTGTCTTAGAGGACCACATAGTAATCTAGCAATGCTTGCATCCCCGGTGTGATGATTCTGGCCGTTATTCTCGAAAGCATCCCGTGATGCCATTTAGTTAGTAGGCATTCTATTTCTGGGTTCTTGAACCCAAGATTCACTCTACTTAACTCGTGTAGCTAGTGTTTGCTCGTTCCTTTAGGATATTAGTAACCCTTGTGATAGTCCTCGAGGTCCGTGGTATATCATTCTTCCAATACCATGAACCACTGTGGCAGAAGATCTTTGAACCGATGATCACAACAAGAGCGCTCTCGATGAGCTCTCCATTCAAAAATTGTGATTCCGCCAGTTCTACCTTTCTGCATGGGTTATCCGGAAGAAACCTGTTGAACTTGATTCGACATACTAATCTATGCATCCACAACTCAGAAAATCATATGTTCCTTTGGGTTGTCCCTCCTTAGCTAATTTTCTGGCCCTCGTCTATCAATTAATAGTCACGAGTATATGTGCAATCGTGCTCATTGATGCCTATTATTCTTGTGGTCCGTCAAGCCATTCTATTCTGGATGGCTAGGAGGAACAAACTCCAGTACCTCGTCCATCTCTGGGATTGGGTCAAAGTAGTTGTATTCCGCAGATCAAAATGCCAAACCAGCTTTTGATTCTGTTCTACCCTGAAGTATTACCGTCTTATGTCAAGAATGTCATGAGAATTGCACCAACTCTTATGAATTCTTGTTGCAGTGATACTCCTCGCCATCATCACTCATTTCTTGGTCCCGTGTTGTTGCAACCGGAACGCCAACAAGTGAACTATGATGTGTGAAATTTATACTCCTAGCAACTCCGTTGCTTGGTAGTAAATGGACAATATTCTCATTCTTAGCATGTTGGCTATTGAATCATCATTCTAAGGTTGATCGTGCTACGTAGTCCTTATTCCCGGTGCACTTTTCAATTAATGAGTTAGGATAGTGTCAGTCCTTGCTTATTCGGTCATATCGTCTTGCCCTGAAAAGCAAGATTGTTCTCGATCTTAATAACATGTCGGTGGATCGTGATTTTCCAAATATCTTCTTGGAAGTACCACCAGGTTGTCCCTGACCGATATGTTGAGTTTGTGAACAAGTTGGTTTTCCAATAAACCACCCCTTCTCCAAGAATCTGTGTTGGATACCCCTGAGCTAGTTGGTCAAGCTAAACAACAACTTGGAGAGTTGGAAGATAAAAGCTTCTCTAACTTAGTTCATTTCCAAAGGGATATCTTGTGTCTGTGTGTGTGTTGAAGAAAGATGATATCTTCATTGATTGATCCTCGTGATCAATTGTTGGATCTATTGTCTTACCCAAATCTTTGATTTGCGTATGGGCTATCATCAAATCAAGTCAGAACCAACGATATGCATAATGTTGTCTTACTCGTGGTTGATCCCTCGAGCATACACCATTACATCATTTGGTATGACCAGTGCTATCACCATGTTCACATAGTTATGGAATTAAATTTATATGGAAACCTGGATGAATTGTTGTTAAGCCCATTGACAACATTTTCATCTTGTCCATGATTCATGTTGAACATCTAAGTTAGTGTTGGAAACTTTTGAAAGCATTTTCTTTGTGCTAGTTCATGAAGCCTATGTTTGGATGAAAGGAGTGACTTCCTCTAATTCATGTGCATTTGATGCAAGTTGCCGCTGTGAATTCGAGAAAGTTTGTTTTGCCTCCTCTGGAATCATCCCAAGTCAGTCATGCATATGTGCGAAGTATGCCGTGGTTTGGAGACTTGCAACCTTCATTCTATATGTATCCCTAGCACACCAAGCCACTAACTGACTTGTTCAAGGAGAAGGAGTTCCTTCATAAGAGCTAATCCGGACTTATGAAAGAACTTCGATATCCTCGTTGATGGTTCCCAACAGAACTCGGTAGTGTTTCATTGTAAGACTACCATGTGGGCATGCTTGTCTGGGACAACGTGTTCACATGTTTGTAGCAGAACCAGCTCATGTTTTGGAGAATACTACCGTAGTTCATTCCTCGAGAATCTCGTAACGCCATCTCATCGAATTGTGTTGCAAACTTTCTTTTCAGACATGCTGAGTCTGAAGTATCCTATCACCAATCGGATATGAATCTCAGGCAGATATGATGGTTGGAACATTCCCAATGGTTGCATTTTGTTCCCAGCTTGCACCCCATCGTGCCAATTTTCCATGGGCTGCCCTTCTCAGCAGTTGCTGTCCAGGTCCATCTTCAAAGGTGGACTTACCATGAGTCCCATTCATTTCCGATGATAAGCAAAAATCATCCATTTCGTTGTCTTCAACAAGGTAGTCCACATCGTCCATTCTAGCCCGAGTGTGTCGTTCTCCCGAACTCCCTCGAACGATCGTTTGTGATTGCCTTAGGCTGGCATAAAGAGTTTCAATGATATTTATATCAAAAGTAATTCTTTTTGCCACTTGAGGGAATAATTCTACGAGTCACCTTTTCCAAGGTGCCCCATTATGGAATCATGGCAATTCTTCCTCGCTATTCTGAAACCTTCGTCAAATTGTTTCTTCTGTCCCTCCGATGCATGTTTTGCCTCTTAGCTCCAGAGATGTTTCTATATCTCATTCCGTGAATTGATCTTGTGATCATTAAGATGATCCTAAGTTGCTCGAATCTCAGAAAGATCGATTCTTCTAAAATTCTCTCTTTCTATTCGTTGTCATGTTGGATGTAGTTCTCAAAGCAAGACGTTGAGATCAAGGGGATGCAATGAATCAACATCCTCGAGAAAGACATCTGGATCGTGAAGATTGTGTTAGCTTGTGTCCCTCTATCTTCTTACCTCACGACTTGAATCTCGGGACGAGATTCTTGTTTAGTGGGGGTGAGTTGTCACATCCCTAGCTTCTGACATTGCACTAGGCTAACTTCATGTGTGCATCATGTTTAAACTTTGAAAGAAACTTGAAATGGGGATTGCCTAAACCCTAGCATTAAAGGAATTCACTAGGTTCAACCAAAATATTTCCAGTAAATCCAAATGGCTTTCAAAAATGTTCATCATTCTTGGAAAATGCTGGAAACAGTAACCAGAGGCGATGCACATTTTTCCATGACATATTTGGGCTCTGGATTAAATCATACTCTATTTGCATTTGGGCATTTAAATGCTATTAAATATTTTAAATGCTTAAATAATCATAAACTAAAATGTTTACTGTAGGATATATTCCCAACAGTGATCATGAGTAGTTTCATGATTTTTGGAAGTGTCTAAGTATTTTTAATAAAGCCCTAAAGACTACAGAATATTAGAAAACAGAAACAAATAAAAAAAGAGAGAGAATACCTGGCGCTTACCTGGCCGGCCTGGCACTGTAGCAGCCCACCAGGCCCATCTGCCAGTCGTCTCCCACCCCGCGCCAGAAGGACGCGAGGCGTGTGTTCGCCGCACGCCGGCACGCGCCCCGGCCACCTCCTGCTTGCCGCTTCTCCCTGGACGTCCCCGGAGACGCCACGCGCTCCCCTCGACCCCTCCCGCTCTCCCCCGTGCTCATTCCCTCCACTGGACCTCTCTCTCTCTCACCCACCCGAACGGGTTCGTCGCCGCCGCTCGCCACCACCGCAGCAACCGTGCTCCCCTCGCCTTCCCGTGCTATCCAGCAGCTCCGTCTCGACGCCCTCGTCCTCTCAGCCGAGTCAGGCAACGCCGAACGGCCTGCATCGCCCCCTGCACCCTCGACTTCTCCGCCTGTGCTCCGAGATCGCCGGCAACCTCCCGACGTCGTCAGCCCGTCGACCGCGTCGTTGCTTCTACGTGACCGTAGTGAGCTCCGCTACCTTCTCCCCCTTCTCGTTCTCGCTCTCGAGCTCCGTAGCAACTGCACGTAGCTCGCCCGCACGCGCTGCTGTCGACGAGGCTCCGGCCATCCAACGGTCGCACCACCATGGCCGTTAGCTTCACCGCATCTCCAGGAGCCCGTAGCACCATCGCACGCCCCTCGCCGTGCTCTCTAGCGACGGGTTCGACTACACCCGTACCCCGGCAGCCGCACAGCTCGTCGCCGGCGTCGATTCCGGCGACCCCGAGCTCCACCACCACCACCAATCGATGCGGCTCGTTCCCAGCTGCGTGTAGATGCTCTCCGCCGCCCATTTGGTCGCCGGAGCACGGATCCCGCACCCCACCGCCGCGTCTGGCCTCGCCGGCGGCTAAACGCCGGCGCGTCAGCCCAGTTGACCAGGGGTTTGACCTCCCCTGGGTCAATGACAAGTGGGGCCCGCCTGCTAATTAACCTGGGTTAGATTTAAATTAATTCTAATTAGTTTAATTAACTAACAGTGACACTGACATAGGGGACCCACACGTCAGGTTTGACCTGGACGACCCCGCTGACCCGCTGACGTCATCATGACACACTGCTGACGTAATAAACGATTTAATTACTGGAATTATTATTATACAGGACATTCCAGAAAATACCCAAAACTTCTAAAATTCATAGAAATTCAACCATAACTCCAAATGAAACAAATTATATATGAAAAATTATCAGAAAAATGCAATCTATCCATCTGCATCATTTTCATGCATGTCAAACTAAGTTATACCTGCTGTATAGGTGAAAACATGATAATGACATTTTAAATGCTAAATGTGGAGTTTGCATATGAACCCTTAGTTCATATGGACTTCATTTAAACTGTTGCTAGATGCATTAAGGTAAATCATAACATTCTTGACATGTCATGACCATGCATCATATTGTTGCATTGCATTGATTGTGTTTTCTCTCTGTTGCCGGTAATTGTCCCCTCTCGATAGCCGTAATTCCGACGATGAGTTCGATGACACCGATGAAGAACTATAATATCTTCAGAAGTGCCAGGCAAGCAAAACCCCCTTGTTCATTCCGATACAAACCCACTCTCTCGCTCTGCTCTATTTTACTGCATTAGGACAACAACGATGCAACTGTTTCATGCTACGGTAGTTGAACCCCTTATCCTCTGCATGACCTGTCATTGCCACAGTAAATAGATGAAACCCACTAGCATGAGTAGGAGTTGTTTGAGCCCTGATGTGCCTACTCATTCCTGCTTGTTTGTCATGCCTGCTACTGCTTAGAGTTGAGTCGGGGATGAATTGGAATGGTGATGAACATGTCCTACTGTGTGTGAGCTAAGTGTGTGAACACGATCTGGTAAAGGTAGCGGTGAGAGGCCATGTAGGAGTACATGGTGGGTTGTCTCATTGAAGCCGTCCTCAGGAACTGAGTTCTGTGTTTGTGATCCATGAAACAGTTACTACCACGCATTGGGCCCGAAACCAATGGACCCTCTCGGCTTCTTAACCACCCTTGTCCTCTGTCCAGGAGTTGCAAGTAGTTTCTGGTGTTTGTAGTATGCTGGAGGCCGTAGACTGCGCTGACCCGAGGGGTGGGCTGTGATGCGGTAGGCACGTGGCACGGTGTACCGAGCGCCCGTTTGGTGTCACGGGAACCCTGCACACATCGTTCGGGGCCGTATGTGGAAACCTCGGCCGGACTCCCTGCGGATGGAACCTGAATAGGCGATAAACCTGGACTTGAGACTGGAGTGTTTAGGTAGGCTATGGCCGACACCCTCGCTGGGCTTCCGCTTGAAGGTTGCCGAGTACATGTCGTGTAAACGGCGGTAAGTGGTGAGAGCGTGTGTGACGAAGTACACCCCTGCAGGGTTAACATCATCTATTCGAATAGCCGTGTCCGCGGTAAAGGACTTCTGGGTTGCCTATAACAGTTCATAGACAAGTGAAAGTGGATACTCTAAAATGCGCAAGATAAGCGTGAGTGCTATGGATGGCGTTCTCGTAGGGAGACGGGAGCGGATCCATAGTGGAGTATTGATATGGTGAATATGTGGACTCGTGTGCGCCACCTCAAAAGAGTTACTTGCAGTCGTAGTTAGGATAGCCACCGAGTCAAAGCTGGCTTGCTGGAGTTAAACTCCACCAACCCCTTTGTTGATACCGATGCATATGTAGATAGTTCTGATGTAAGTCTTGCTGGGTACATTTGTACTCACGTTTGCTTATTTTATGTTTTGCAGAGAGACGTCAGTCTCGCTAGTAGTTCCGTGTGGACTTCGACGTTTAGCTTGATACCTCAGCTACGATCTTGTGCCCTCAGCAGGATCTGGTAGATAGTCAGGCTTCTCAGCCTTTTTCATTTGTAGATGTCTGTACTCAGACATGTTAAGCTTCCGCATGTGTTTGACTTGTATGCTCTGAATGTTGGGTCATGAGACCCATGTTTGTAATATCTCGCTCCTCGGAGCCTAATGAATAAATACTTGAGTCGTAGAGTTATGTTGTGATGCCATGTTGTATTTACACATATCGAGCATATTGCGTGTATGATTGTAATGCTTGGTATGTGTGGGATCCGACAACCTAGTTGTTTATCCTTGGTAGCCTCTCTTATGGGGAAATGTAGTCTTGTGCTTCCATGAGCCATAGTAGTCCGCTACAGCCCGGTTCACCGGAGTCCTGCTAGCCCAGCACTACTGCTCCGGACACCTGACTGGCCGGCATGTGATTCACTTCGTTCCTGTGTCTGTCCCTTCGGGGAAATGTCACGCGGTGACATCCGGAGTCCTGCCTAGCCTGCTACAGCCCGGGTTCTCGGAGTCCTGTTAGCCCAGTGCTACAGCCCGGATTCACACGCTGCTGACCGACATGCTCGATGTTGATTCATGTATGCCTGTCCCCGTAAGTTAGTGCCCCTTTGGGTTCACGACTAGTCATGTCGGCCCGGGTTCTCTGTCATATGGATGCTAGCGACATTATCATATACGTGAGCCAAAAGGCGCAAACGGTCCCGGGCCATGGTAAGGCGACACCCGTGGGAATACCGTGCGTGAGGCCGCAAAGTGATATGAGGTGTTACAGGCTAGATCGGTGTGACTTAGAATCGGGGTCCTGACAATTGAAATGATGCCAAATTGGGTGGAGAGATGTTTTATGGGTATAAGAATGATCTTGTAATTTATCAGGATTTTTGAAACAATATAAAATACACTTGCTTCACAACCTGAAAATATTGCCAGAATCAAAGACTTGCTCCTGTGCTCACATAGATGATTGGATGAGGCTGAAAATGGGTGGAGGGGGTTAATATGAGCACATGAAGGAGTGTGCAAAAGTTTAACTCATTTGGATACTCCTAGCTAGTACTTCCTTCACAAAGCCTTCTGTCGGACAGAAACTTTGAAAATTCACTGAGGAAGATTGGCTAGGAAAATAAAGTTGAACTTGTGCATGAGGCAATGATTTGGACATAAAAGAATGCCCAAGGAGTTTGGGAGCAACTAGGAAAATATAAATGACACTTCCTTCACAAAGTGCCATTTAGGGCAGAATAGAAGAATAATTATTGGGGAATTATTTTTGAGCTAGGCCAGGAAAGTTTGGGCATATTTGAGGAACATATGACCCAAAGGAATTTTGAGAATTATATGGTAATTTTTGGATGGATAGAAATATAGGTTGCTTCACAACCTAGGGCAATTGAGGTTATTCCTTTAATGAAAAAGGAATTTTCCCCAAGAAAAGAATATTGGGATTTGGGCTTGGATGGGAATGGCATGACCTTGGGAAAGACTCGAGGATGATGAGCCACTTGGGAGAAGAATTGAAGATGATTTCCCAAGTGACAAGGCCACAGAACCACTCCAAAAAGAAAAACAGAGCAAAAACCAATAAATCAAAAGAAAAAGGAAAGGGCCAAAATCCAGGCTGTTACAAAACTCAATTCCATTTTTTGTAGTTTTCTTTTATAAACTAAACTAGTGAAAAAACAAGAAACAAAAAGATTCGATTGCAAGATCTAAAGATATACCTTCAAGAACTCACCTCCCCGGCAACGACGCCAGAAAAGAGCTTGATGTCTACTACACAACCTTCTTCTTGTAGACGTTGTTGGGCCTCCAAGTGCAGAGGTTTGTAGGACAGTTGCAAATTTCCCTCAAGTGGATGACCTAAGGTTTATCAATCCGTGGGAGGCGTAGGATGAAGATGGTCTCTCTCAAGCAACCCTGCAACCAAATAACAAAGAGTCTCTTGTGTCCCCAACACACCCAATACAATGGTAAATTGTATAGGTGCTCTAGTTCGGCGAAGAGATGGTGATACAAGTGCAATATGGATGATAGATATAGGTTTTTGTAATCTGAAAATATAAAAACAGCAAGGCAACAAGTGGTAAAAGTGAGCACAAACGGTATTGCAATGCGTTGAAACAAGGCCTAGGGTTCATACTTTCACTAGTGCAAGTTCTCTCAACAATAATAACATAATTGGATCATATAACTATCCCTCAACATGCAACAAAGAGTCACTCCAAAGTCACTAATAGCGGAGAACAAACGAAGAGATTATGGTAGGGTACGAAACCACCTCAAAGTTATCCTTTCTGATCTATCTATTCAAGAGTTCGTAGTAAAATAACATGAAGCTATCCTTTCCGTTCGATCTATCATAGAGTTCATACTAGAATAACACCTTAAGACACAAATCAACCAAAATCCTAATGTCACCTAGATACTCCAATGTCACCTCAAGTATCCGTGGGTTTGATTGTACGATATGCATCACACAATCTCAGATTCATCTATTCAAACCAACACAAAGTACTTCAAAGAATGCCCCAAAGTTTCTACCGGATAGTCAAGATGAAAACGTGTGCCAACCCCTATGCATAAGTTCACAAACGGAACCCGCAAGTTGATCACCAAAACATACATCAAGTGGATCACGTGATATCCCATTGTCACCACAGATAAGCACATGCAAGACATACATCAAGTGTTCTCAAATCGAGAAAGACTCAATCCGATAAGATAACTTCAAAGGGAAAACTCAATCCATTACAAGAGATTAGAGGGGGAGAAACATTATAAGATCCAACTATAATAGCAAAGCTCGCGATACATCAAGATCGTGTCGAATCAAGAACGCGCGAGAGAGAGATCAAACACATAGCTACTGGTACATACCCTCAGCCCCGAGGGTGAACTACTCCCTCCTCGTCATGGAGATTGCCGGGATGATGAAGATGGCCACTGGTGAGGGATCCCCCCTCCGGCAGGGTGCCGGAACAGGGTCCCGATTGGTTTTGGTGGCTACAGAGGCTTGCGGCGGCGGAACTCCCGATCGATTGTGTTCCTCTATGTTTTTAGGGTATATGGACATATATAGGCGAAAGAAGTCGGTCAGGGGAGCCACGAGGGGCCCACGAGGGTGGGGGCACGCCCAGGGGGGCAGGCGCACCTCCCTGCCTTGTGGCCACCTCGAAGCTTCCCTGACGTCTACTCCAATTCTCCTGGATTGCTTCCGTTCCAAAAATAACTCTCTCGAAGGTTTCATTCCGTTTGGACTCTGTTTGATATTCCTTTTCTTCGAAACACTGAAATAGGCAAGAAAACAACAATTTGGGCAGGGCCTCCGGTAAATAGGTTAGTCCCAAAAATAATATAAAAGTGTATAATAAAGCCCATAAACATCCAAAACAGATAATATAATAGCATGGAATAATAAAAAATTATAGATACATTGGAGACGTATCATGGGCCCTAGTGGGAGAAGAGGAGGGGCGGCCAGGGCAGCTGCGCGCCCCCTCCCCCTCTAGTTCGAATTGGACAAGGAGGGGGCGGCGCCCCTGAGGGAGTCCTGGATTAGGGGGTCCTCGGACAGCCGGACTATATACTTTGGCCGGACTGTTGGATTATGAAGATACAAGATTGAAGACTTCGTCCCATGTCCGGATGGGACTCTCCTTTGCGTGGAAGGCAAGCTTGGCAATTCGGATATGTAGATCTCCTCCCTTGTAACCGACTCTGTGTAACCCTAGCCCCCTCCGGTGTCTATATAAATCGGAGGGTTTAGTCCGTAGGACAACAACAATCATAATCATAGGCTAGCTTCTAGGGTTTAGCCTCTACGATCTCGTGGTAGATCAACTCTTGTAATACTCATATCATCAAGATCAATCAAGCAGGAAGTAGGGTATTACCTTCATCGAGAGGGCCCGAACCTGGGTAAACATTGTGTCCCCCGCCTCCTGTTACCATCCGCCTTAGACGCACAGTTCGGGACCCCCTACCCGAGATCCGCCGGTTTTGACACCGACATTGGTGCTTTCATTGAGAGTTCCACTATGCCGTCACGATAAGGCTTGATGGCTCGCCTTGTCGTCAAGGACAGCATTACCTCTGGGGGAGCCCTGGCTGCAGGCCAAACTCTCTGACTAGGCGGCTTTGTCATGACCACCCGTTCGGCCGTCGCGCCGACGATGACTTCTCAGGTCATCAAAAACAGCCTCCACGTCGGCTCGGAATTCGCCGAGCAGATGGACCAAATGGAGCTCTCTTCTTTGAACGAGCTCTTGGATCGCATCGCCGCCCTGGGAGTCGCTACGGACTATGATCGGCTCGGGCTCAAACCCGACCAAAGGGAGATTAACTCTCCGTCGGTCACCCATCAGATAGCGGTGGTGGAGGAGCAATGTAGCGATTCTTCCTCTATTTTGAGGACAAACTATGTCCGGATTCCTGAGCTCTCCGAGCCGGATACCCATCTACGGGAGGACATGGCCCAAGCTTCGAACTTAGAATCGGGCATGGGGCCAGAACTATTGGGCAACATCCCGGAGCCCGAACTTCCAAGATCGGAAACTCCTCCGCCCCTGGGTTCCAGATCGGGTCAGGGTTTGGACCTAAATCTACCCACCCACCCAGCCATAAGTGATCTTTCCCACATTAGACAAGAGCCCCAAGAGACAGTGCATCACTATTGGGCCAGATTCCTCCTTGTAATGAACAAGGTCAAGGACTATCGCGAGGAAGATGCAATTTCATTCTTTTGCAAAAATTGCACTGACAAAGGAATCCTCAACGCCATAAGTCGCCATGACATAGCACACTTCGCTGACTTGGCGGCCATAGTACGGAAGTACTGTGCGATGGAAAGCGCCTGGAAAACCCAAGCAAAATTCTGGGATCCCCCGGCTCTCACTAGAAACCCCGTCCGTATTAAAAGGGTGTACTCTCATAAGTCACCCTATCCAATTACAAGGAAACCAAATCCCACTACGGGGCGTGGAACTATATTGGAGGAATGGCTCAATGGGCCATGCAAAATTCACAGTACATCGGATACCATACCAAGACACAGCCTTAGAGCATGCTGGATACTCCAGCAGGTGGCCAAGAGCGGTGAGGATCTCCTCATCAACAAAACCACAGAGCACCATCCCGTGGAAAATAACAATACAGTATTGACAGTCTTCAAGACCTTCGCCTCAAACAATAGGCGCAAGCGAGCACTCCGCAGCCTTGCTGAAGTCTGCCGCGTCCCAGCAATAAATCCATGGAATGACACGGCTATAACCTTCAATGCCAGTGACGAGCCTCAATTCCGAACAGCCCGAGCACCAGCCGCCTTGGTCCTTAGTTCCATTGTGGACGGCTTTCGGCTTACTACAGTGCTCATGGACGGTGGTAGCGGATTAAACCTCATCTATGAGGAGACTCTTAACAAAATGGAAATAGACAAGAGCCGCATTGAGCAAAGCAGCACGACCTTCAGAGGAATCATCCCTAGTCGGGAGGCACGATGTGCGGGAAAAATCACACTAGATGTGGTATTCGGCACGCCGGAGAATTATAGGTTCGAAGAAATCACATTCCAAGTGGCCCCGTTCAGTAGCGGATACCACGCCCTTTTACGGCGGGAGGCATTCACGATCTTCCAAGCTATACCCCATTGCGGGTACATGAAGCTCAAAATGCTCGGGCCCAAGGGAATCATCACTCTAGCTAGTGATCCAGACATTGCACTCCGCGCCGAAAATAAAACCGCTGCACTAGCCCTCGAGGTGTTATCCGAAGCCCTTGCTGCCGAAGAACTAACTGCGCTACGCTCCACAGTGGACAGGGACGACGTGATACTCGACAAAAGACCCAAGTCCACCTCTTTTAAACCAGCGGACGAAATAGTCAAATTCCAGGTCCACCCAACGGACCCCACAAAAACAGCATCCATCGGGGCACAGCTGGACCCCACAACAGACGCCACATTGCGGGAGTTCTTGTGCGAAAATTGGGACATATTCGCCTGGCATCCTTCAGACATGCTAGGAATCCCACGCAGGCTGGCCGAGCATAGCCTTAACATTCTAAAGGGGTTCAAGCCGGTCAAGCAGACTCTCCGGCGTTTCTTTGAGCCTAAGCGACAAGCCATGGGAGAAGAGCTAGCCAAGTTACTTGTGGCCGGATTTATCACAGAAATAAAACACCCGGACTGGCTAGCAAACCTGGTGATGGTACCAAAGAAGGACAAATCCTGGCGCCTATGTGTCGATTTCAAGGACCTTAACAAGGCTTGCCTCAAGGATCCCATCCCCCTCCCCCGCATCGACCAAATTATCGACGCTACCGCAGGACATGATTCATTGTGTTTCCTCGACGCATACTCCGGATACCATCAAACTAAGATGGCGGAGTCTGATCAAGCCGCAACGGCATTTATCACCCCATACGGCCCTTTCTGTTTTAACACCATGCCTTTCGGGCTCAAAAACGCCGGTGCAACCTATCAACGCATGATTCAGACATGCTTGGAAACACATATCGGCAAAACAGTGGAGGCATACTTAGACGATGTGGTCATTAAAACCAGACACGTCGAATCCTTAATAGACGACTTGAGGCTCACGTTCGACAATCTCCAAACATACGACATCAAGCTCAATCCGGAAAAATGCGTCTTCGGCATGCCCGCCGGAAAGCTCTTAGGCTTCATCGTCTCCAATAGAGGAATTGAAGCAAATCCGGCGAAAATCCGAGCTCTGTCACAGTTGGCTATCCCAACAGACCTCAAGAAAATCCAGAAACTAACTGGATGCGTCACTGCCTTAAGCCGCTTTATCTCCCGATTAGGAGAAAAGGCACTACCTCTTTATCGCCTTCTTCGACGCACCGAACACTTCGAGTGGACGGACGCGGCCGCGGCCGGATTGGAAGAAATAAAAGCCGTTTTGGCCACCAACCCAATCTTGCCCGCGCCAAATGTCGGCGAACCAATGCTGTTATATATAGCGGCAACACACCAAGTTGTAAGCGCAGTGCTTGTCGTCGAACGAGAGACGGACGGACATAAGTTCCCGCTTCAAAAGCCGGTATACTATGTATCCACTGTCCTCACCCCATGAAAATCACGGTACCCACATTATCAAAAGATAGCATACGCGGTCTTCATGGCATCCCGGAAACTACGACACTACTTTCAAGAGTGTTCAATTACGGTGGCCTCTGAAGTACCACTCAATGACATAATAAACAACCGCGATGCCACGGGCCGGATTGCTAAATGGGCCATTGAGCTCCTCCCGTTCGACATAATATACAAACCACGGCGAGCCATTAAGTCACAAGTACTGGCTGATTTGATCGCCGAATGGACAGAAGCCGAACTCCCTAAAGAGTACGGTGCGTACTCCAATTGGATCATGCACTTTGACGGCTCTAAAATGCTGGCTGGTCTGGGGGTTGGCGTCGTCCTGACATCCCCCACTGGAGATACAGTCCAATACGTACTCCAAATACTATACACTGACTCCAACAACGTAGCAGAATATGAGGCCCTGTTACATGGTCTCCGGATGGCAGTCTCCATGGGCATTCAACGCCTAGAGGTGCGTGGGGATTCGAACCTCGCAATATCTCAAATAAATGGAGACTTCAACGCCAAGGATCCAAAAATGGCGGCTTACCGCAACGCCGTCCTGAAGATGTCAGTTCGGTTCGAGGGGCTTGAATTCCACCATGTGGTCCGGGAAAACAATCAAGCGGCGGATATCCTCGCCCGCATCGGCGCTAAGCGCGACCCTGTCCCACCTAATATCTTCTTGGAAAGGCTGTTTAAGCCATCCGTGGTATGGGAAGGAGAGACCGGCAACAATAGTCCGGACCCGGCCACAACGCTAGATCCCGAACACTCTGACGTAATCGAAGGCTCTGCCACCGAAATAACACCTTCGGCCCACGTTATTATGGCTGTCATTGCCTCGTGGACAGAACCCTTCTTGGCTTACCTAACTAGGCAAGAACACCCCGATGACCCAAACGAGGCATGTTGCATTGTGCGGCGGTCTAAAGCCTACAAGGTCCACGAGGGAGAGCTTTATAAGAAAAGCGCTACCGGAGTACTTCAAAGGTGCATCTCCGAAGAGGAAGGACGACAATTATTGGCAGAAATTCATGCTGGACTTGGCGGCCATCACGCCGCAGCCCAGGCCCTTGTAAGCAAGGCCTTCCGAACAGGTTTTTACTGGCCGACGGCCCAAGCAGACGCACAGGACCTCGTTCAACGTTGCGTCGGTTGCCAGCTTTTGCAAACCAAAGCCATATGCCACCTACCTCTCTTCAAACAATCCCCATTACTTGGCCCTTTGCGGTCTGGGGGCTTGATATGGTCGAACCCCTTAAAGGGGGAAGCCATAAGAAAAAATACCTATTGGTCATGGTGGATAAATTCACAAAATGGATAGAAGCCAAACCGGTTAAAACGGCAGAATCCGGACCATTGATAGACTTCATATCCGGGGTTGTACACCGTTACGGCGTCCCCCACAGCATCATCATCGATAACGGCTCGAACTTTACAGCCGACGAGGTAAAAACTTGGTGCAGCAACATGGTCAAGTCGAGCAAGCAAATGGTCTTATCATGAGCGGCATTAAACCCAGATTAGTGCGATCCTTGAAGGAATCAGATACGCACTGGGTTGAGGAGCTCGACTCCGTACTCTGGAGGCTACGGACCACGCCGAATCGCACTACCGGATACACACCGTTCTTTATGGTATACGGCGCAGAGGCGGTACTGCCCTGCGACATAATTCATGACTCACCTCGAGTGCGCATGTACGAAGAGAAAGAAGCCGAGCTCGATCGCCAGGATAGTTTGGACGCCCTGGAGGAGGAGCATGACGTGGCAAAAGCCCGCTCCGCATTCTATCAGCAACAAGCTCGACGGTATCAAAGCAGAGAAGTACGGGCCAAAACTTATAACATTGGCGAACTAGTTCTATGCCTACCAGAGAAGAAAAAGAACAACTCGAGCCCAAATGGGAAGGTCCCTTCGTGATTGATAAAGTTCTGAACGGTGGAGCGTACCGCCTGCGGGATGCATCGGAAAATCGACTCGAGCCAAACCCATGGAACGCGGCCAGACTCTGAAGGTTTTACGCCTAGTGCCGGACTCTCTGTTCGTCTCCTTACCTCCGTCAATTATATATATATCCGTTATCTGTCTTTTCTTTCTTTCTTTTCTCCCTTTTTATTTTTCACGGCCTTAAAAGGTTAAAATGTGTCTTGACTACACAATCTTGACGCGCTAGGCGTGCTCATTATACCTGGGGGCTTCTTATACAGAAGCTTAATATAAATATGTTCCGGGCTCTATGCCCCCCCGCACATGTGTTACTTTTCCACATGTACCTTTTCTTCGCCATTATATGCATCGATATGACTTAAGTTTTGGCCAAGCTGGGTTGCCTGGCTCTTGTGTTTATGCCCTACGTTCCCGTTAATTCGGCTAGGGCATAAGGGGAGCACCTCTGCGATTGTTACTGCCGGGTCAGCCGGATGTGCACCTCAGACTGGGTGAAGCCGAAAGCTAGCATTCTTAAGGGAATATTCGGTCGGTGAAAAAAAGATGACTTTTACTAATTGTAATACATGCCCCCAAATGTTTATATCCTGCGTCTCTTTTCGCAGTCCGGACATGCACATTAATGCATGCGTACCCAGGGAAAGGAACCCTGAATGGAACTATTCTCCCTGGAAGAAGTTTCTTACTATCCATGTAATATAACATAGCTAGTTGGGTACTTGTCTGTTCAAGCACTTATGACCCCTACGCCTGGTTTCCACGCGTACCCCGGTTTTTAAATAACTGAGCGGGTATTCGGATACACTCCGGACTATCGGGTCCGGAGGTCGAAGCGAAAAGGTCCGCCATGACAAATGATTTACAATCCGGCTAGGGACAATATATGTCAATTGAAGTACACAGTCACTTAGACTGACTAAATTCTTCTTCTATACCATCCAACAGGCTGTCTAGCCTACAATCCTGTTGGGAATACTTTGCGGCTAATTTCACCTGGTCATACACCAAACTGACGGGGATTTCTTTCCCATCAGACCCCACAGGTCCGACTTCGGCCATATGGTTCGGGTCAGCCTTGGTATATCGAGTCTTCACCATGGCCCAGGCTTCCCTCGCACCTTGTCGGCAGGCAGATATCTTCCATAATCGGAAGCGCCGCCGCGCTCCCTTGAGCATCTCTACGAGCTCCCCCATGCCTCCTGGTAGGGAGGCAGATGGCCACAAGGCCTGGGCAATGCCCTGCATCACCTGTCAAACTTGTTCGTGCAGCTGTGAGAGCTCGGGCAGAAGATCACCTGCAGACCCGGGCATCTCTTATGCGGGATGACCCGTCAGCATACCAACAGATATAACTCTGTTAGCCGGTTTCTTCGCCGAACTCTATAAAAGTTCGTTTAAGCACTTACTAAAATGCCGCGTCGAAACCTCTTATTCTCCTTTACTGAATCAGTAAGCTGGGCCCGAACATCTTTCAGTTCAACACTCAACCGGATATTGGCATCTTGGAGATCGTTTTTCTCCCGCCTAACCTGCTTAAGCACGCGCTCGCCAGCCTTTAACTGTCGTTGAGCATGTTGCTCATCCCCTCGCACGGCCTCCGGATTCATTCCGGGATCATCTGCAGAATCTATTGTTAGATTTGCAGGCATGCCGCACACTAACCGGTACATGTCATTCTTTTTGAATAGAGACAAGTGTTACCAGAGGGGGCCTTCTCGGACTCCTTCATCGCGGCAACTGCGGCCCGTAGCTGGGCTTTGCACTCCTCCAGCTCTTGAGACAACTGGGTATTCTTCTCCGTAAGAACCTACACAAATAATGATCCTTAAATCAGTTGTGTCAATTGTTTCAAGTCTCGGGGGCTACTGATATACATAATTATCAGATTTTCTTACCCATATATCCTTTACATACTGGTCTGTGGCTCTGGCAAGACCATTTTGAGCAGATCGAATGTACACGTCTCCTGAGTTGAAGGCATCGAACGCCTCTTGAGAGAAACAAGCGTCGCGGAGTACGGCCCGACGACGCCTGTGATTCATGGCACTCTCCACTTCGGAATTTGTAGCGGACAGCCTATCCGCATCCTCTGTAGGAGGAACATCCGGCGTTGTCCTCGCGTTACCATCTGCCTCTGGGTCCGGCTCTGAAGCCCGGCTAGTGGAGGCGTGGCCGGCAGGATCTCCGGATATAATCCGGCGAGCATTTTTTCTGCCAGGAACCATGGACGTTATTATATTTTAAAGACGACAACCACGGAGCAGGGTCCTTTTTCATACCTCTGCGACAGCGTCTCAGTCCTGACCGCCTTCCTTTTATGCCTACCCAGTTTCGGTGCCCCTTGTTGGTGAGTCACTGCGGGTTCGGCATGGCGTCCCGAGGGCCTTCCCTGTAAGACACCAAATGTGTGCGGTAGGTGAAGTGCAAAAAACAGGATCCTTCTCGGAAGTTGGGACTCCGGTTTTACTTACATGCGATGCAGGGAGCAGTCCGGGATAATCGGCTATGATGGCCACCAAGACACCGTCGCAGCTTAACTGATAGAACGTCCTGTCGATGAGCTCCACAAATGTGTCCGGATCTTCTTCGAGTCCGGGGTCGAGGGCCCGGTCAGGGTCCTCTGGTTGTGGAGACGCGCTGTGGACCTCCCTCACAGCTTTGTTGGGGATCGTAGCATAATTTTAAAATTTTCCTACGCTCACCAAGATCCATCTATGGAGTATACTAGCAACGAGGGGAAAGGAGTGCATCTACATACCCTTGTAGATCGCGAGCGGAAGCGTTCCGATGAACGTTGTTGACGGAGTCGTACTCGCCGTGATTCAAATCACCGATGACCGAGTGCCGAACGGACGGCACCTCCGCGTTCAACACACGTGCGGTGCAGCGACGTCTCCTCCTTCTTGATCCAGCAAGGGGGAAGGAGAGGTTGATGGAGATCCAGCAGCACGACGGCGTGGTGGTGGATGTAGCGGGATCTCGGCAGGGCTTCGCCGAGCGTCTGCGAGAGGGAGAGGTGTAGCAGGGAGGAGGGAGGCGCCCAAGGCTGTAATACTGCTGCCCTCCCTCCCCCCTTTATATAGGCCCCCTGGGAGGGGGAGGCGCCGGCCAGGAGCCCATCTAGATGGGGGGGCGGCGGCCAGGGGGGAGACTTGCCCCCCAAGGCAAGTGGGGGGCCCCCCACCCTAGGGTTTCCAACCCTAGGCGCAGGGGGGAGGCCCATGGGGGGCGCCCCAGCCCACTATGGGCTGGTTCCCTCCCCACTTCAGCCCATGGGGCCCTCCGGGACAGGTGGCCCCACCCGGTGGACCCCCGGGACCCTTCCGGTGGTCCCCGTACAATACCGATAACCCCCGAAACTTTCCCGGTGGCCGAAACTTGCCTTCCTATATATAATTCTTCACCTCCGGACCATTCCGGAACTCCTCGTGACGTCCGGGATCTCATCCGGGACTCCGAACAACTTTCGGGTTACCGCATACACATATCTCTACAACCCTAGCGTCACCGAACCTTAAGTGTGTAGACCCTACGGGTTCGGGAGACATGCAGACATGACCGAGACGCCTCTCCGGTCAATAACCAACAGCGGGATCTAGATGCCCATGTTGGCTCCCACATGTTCCACGATGATCTCATCGGATGAACCACGATGTCGAGGATTCAATCAATCCCGTATGCAATTCCTTTTGTCAATAGGTATGTTACTTGCCCGAGATTCGATCGTCGGTATCCCAATACCTTGTTCAATCTCGTTACCGGAAAGTCTCTTTACTCGTACCGTAATGCATGATCCCGTGACTAACGCCTTAGTCACATTGAGCTCATTATGATGATGCATTACCGAGTGGGTCCAGAGATACCTTTCCGTCACACGGAGTGACAAATCCCAGTCTCGATCCGTGCCAACCCAACAGACACTTTCGGAGATACCCGTAGTGCACCTTTATAGTCACCCAGTTACGTTGTGACGTTTGGCACACCCAAAGCACTCCTACGGTATCCGGGAGTTGCACGATCTCATGGTCTAAGGAATAGATACCCGACATTGGAAAAGCTCTAGCAAACGAAACTACACGATCTTTTATGCTATGCTTAGGATTGGGTCTTGTCCATCACATCATTCTCCTAATGATATGATCCCGTTATCAATGACATCCAATGTCCATAGTCAGGAAACCATGACTATCTGTTGATCAACGAGCTAGTCAACTAGAGGCTTACTAGGGACACGTTGTGGTCTATGTATTCACACATGTATTACGATTTCCGGATAATACAATTATAGCATGAACAATAGACAATTACCATGAACAAAGAAATATAATAATAACCATTTATTATTGCCTCTAGGGCATATTTCCAACAATCTCCCACTTGCACTAGAGTCAATAATCTAGTTACATTGTGATGAATCGAACACCCATTGCGTCCTGGTGTTGATCATGTTTTGCTCTAGGGAGAGGTTTAGTCAACGGATCTGCTACATTCAGGTCCGTATGTACTTTACAAATATCTATGTCTCCATTTTGAACACTTTCACGAATGGAGTTGAAGCGACGCTTGATATGCCTGGTCTTCCTGTGAAACCTAGGCTCCTTCGCAAGGGCAATAGCTCCAGTGTTGTCATAGAAGAGAGTCATCGGGCTCGACGCATTGGGAATCACCCCTAGGTCGGTAATGAACTCCTTCATCCAGACTGCTTCCTGTGCTGCCTCCGAGGCTGCCATGTACTCCGCTTCACATGTAGATCCCGCCACGACGCTTTGCTTGCAACTGCACCAGCTTACTGCTCCTCCATTCAAAATATACACGTATCCGGTTTGTGACTTCGAGTCATCCAGATCTGTGTCGAAGCTAGCGTCGACGTAACCCTTTACGACGAGCTCTTCGTCACCTCCATAAACGAGAAACATATCCTTAGTCCTCTTCAGGTACTTCAGGATATTCTTGACCGCTGTCCAGTGTTCCATGCCGGGATTACTTTGGTACCTTCCTACCAAACTTACGGCAAGGTTTACATCAGGTCTGGTACACAACATGGCATACATAATAGACCCTATGGCCGAGGCATAGGGGATGACACTCATCTTTTCTCTATCTTCTGCCGTGGTCGGGCATTGAGCCATGCTCAACTGCACACCTTGCAATACAGGCAAGAACCCCTTCTTGGACTGATCCATATTGAACTTCTTCAATATCTTGTCAAGGTATGTACTCTGTGAAAGACCAATGAGGCGTCTTGATCGATCTCTATAGATCTTGATGCCTAATATATAAGCAGCTTCTCCAAGGTCCTTCATTGAAAAGCACTTATTCAAATAGGCCTTTATACTTTCCAAGAATTCTATATCATTTCCCATCAATAGTATGTCATACTCACTTTCTTGTAAACACATGCTTCTCCATAAGTCTGTGTAAACCCAAACGCTTTGATCATCTCATCAAAGCGAATGTTCCAACTCCGAGATGCTTGCACACTTTGTTAGCATTCTTAGGATCGACAAAACCTTCCGGCTGCATCATATACAACTCTTCCTTAAGGAAGCCATTAAGGAATGCCGTTTTGACGTCCATCTGCCATATCTCATAATCGTAGTATGCGGCAATTGCTAACATGATTCGGACGGACTTCAGCTTCGCTACGGGCGAGAAAGTCTCATCGTAGTCAACCCCTTGAACTTGTCGATAACCCTTAGCGACAAGTCGAGCTTTGTAGATGGTCACATTACCATCCGCGTCCGTCTTCTTCTTAAAGATCCATTTATTTTCTATGGCTCGCCGATCATCGGGCAAGTCAGTCAAAGTCCATACTTCGTTTTCATACATGGATCCTATCTCGGATTTCATGGCTTCTAGCCATTTGTCGAATCTGGGCCCGCCATCGCTTCTTCATAGTTCGAAGGTTCACCGTTGTCTAACAACATGATTTCCAGGACAGGGTTGCCGTACCACTCTGGTGCGGAACGTGTCCTTGTGGACCTACGAAGTTCAGTAGTAACTTGATCCGAAGCTTCATGATCATCATCATTAACTTCCTCCCCAGTCGGTGTAGGCACCACAGGAACATCTTCCCGCGCTGCGCTACTTTCCGGTTCGGAAGGGGTGACTATCACCTCATCAAGTTCCACTTTCCTCCCACTCAATTCTTTCGAGAGAAACTCCTTCTCCAGAAAGGACCCGTTCTTGGCAACGAAGATCTTGCCTTCGGATCTGAGGTAGAAGGTATACCCAATAGTTTCCTTAGGGTATCCTATGAAGATGCATTTTTCCGACTTGGGTTCGAGCTTTTCAGGTTGAAGTTTCTTGACATAAGCATCGCATCCCCAAACTTTTAGAAACGACAGCTTAGGTTTCTTCCCAAACCATAATTCATACGGTGTCGTCTCAACGGATTTCGACGGAGCCCTATTTAAAGTGAATGCGACAGTCTCTAAAGCATAGCCCCAAAATGAGAGCGGTAAATCGGTAAGAGACATCATAGATCGCACCATATCCAATAGAGTGCGATTACGACGTTCGGACACACCATTTCGCTGAGGTGTTCCAGGCGGCGTGAGTTGTGAAACGATTCCACATTTCCTTAAGTGTGCACCAAACTCGTGACTTAAATATTCTCCACCACGATCTGATCGTAAGAATTTTATTTTTCTGTCACGTTGATTCTCAACCTCACTCTGAAATTCCTTGAACTTTTCAAAGGTTTCAGACTTGTGTTTCATTAGGTAGACATACCCATATCTACTTAAGTCATCAGTGAGAGTGAGAACATAACGATATCCTCCGCGAGCCTCAACACTCATTGGACCGCACACATCGGTATGTATGATTTCCAATAAGTTGGTTGCTCGCTCCATTGTTCCGGAGAACGGAGTCTTGGTCATCTTACCCATGAGGCATGGTTCACATGTGTCAAATGATTCATAATCAAGAGACTCCAAAAGTCCATCTGCATGGAGCTTCTTCATGCGCTTGACACCAATGTGACCAAGGCGGCAGTGCCACAAGTATGTGGGACTATCGTTATCAACTTTACATCTTTTGGTATTCACACTATGAATATGTGTAACATCACGTTCGATATTCATCAAGAATAAATCATTGACCAGCGGGGCATGACCATAAAACATATCTCTCAAATAAATAGAACAACCATTATTCTCGGATTTAAATGAGTAGCCATCTCGAATTAAACGAGATCCAGATACAATGTTCATGCTCAAAGCTGGCACTAAATAACAATTATTGAGGTTTAAAACTAATCCCGTAGGTAGATGCAGAGGTAGCGTGCCGACGGCGATCACATCGACCTTGGAACCATTCCCGACGCGCATCGTCACCTCGTCCTTCGCCAGTCTCCGTTTATTCCGTAGTTCCTGTTTTGAGTTACAAATATGAGCAACCGCACCGGTATCAAATACCCAGGAGCTACTACGAGTACTGGTAAGGTACACATCAATTACATGTATATCACATATACCTTTGGTGTTGCCGGCCTTCTTGTCCGCTAAGTATTTGGGGCAGTTCCGCTTCCAATGCCCACTTCCCTTGCAATAAAAGCACTCAGTCTCAGGCTTGGGTCCATTCTTCGACTTCTTCCCAGCAACTGGCTTACCAGGCGCGGCAACTCCCTTGTCGTCCTTCTTGAAGTTCTTCTTACCCTTGCCCTTCTTGAACTTAGTGATTTTATTCACCATCAACACTTGATGTTCTTTTCTGATTTCCACCTCCGCTGATTTCAGCATTGAATATACCTCAGGAATGGTCTTTTCCATCCCCTGCATATTGAAGTTCATCACAAAGCTCTTGTAGCTTGGTGGAAGCGACTGGAGGATTCTGTCAATGACCGCGTCATCCAGGAGATTAACTCCCAGCTGAGACAAGCGGTTGTGCAACCCAGACATTCTGAGTATGTGCTCACTAACAGAACTATTCTCCTCCATTTTACAGCTGAAGAATTTGTCGGAGACTTCATATCTCTCGACCCGGGCATGAGCTTGGAAAACCATTTTCAGCTCCTCGAACATCTCATATGCTCCATGTTTCTCAAAACGCTTTTGGAGACCCGGTTCTAAGTTGTAAAGCATGCCGCACTGAACGAGGGAGTAATCATCAGCATGCTGCTGCCAAGCGTTCATAACGTCTTGGTTCTCTGGGATTGGTGCTTCACCTAGCGGTGCTTCTAAGACATAATCTTTCTTGGCTGCTATGAGGATGATCCTCAGGTTCCGGACCCAGTCCATATAGTTGCTGCCATCATCTTTCAGCTTGGTTTTCTCTAGGAACGCGTTGAAATTGTGGACAACGTGGGCCATTTGATCTACAAGACATAGTGTAAAGATTTTAGACTAAGTTCATGATAATTAAGTTCATCTAATCAAATTACTCAATGAACTCCCACTCAGATAGACATCCCTCTAGTCATCTAAGTGAAACATGATCCGAGTTAACTAGGCCGTGTCCGATCATCACGTGAGACGGACTAGTCAAGATCGGTGAACATCTCCATGTTGATCGTATCTTCTATACGACTCATGCTCGACCTTTCGGTCCTCCGTGTTCCGAGGCCATGTCTGTACATGCTAGGCTCGTCAAGTTAACCTATGTGTATTGCGTGTGTTCCGAGGCCATGTCTGTACATGCTAGGCTCGTCAACACCCGTTGTATGCAAATGTTAGAATCTATCACACCCGATCATCATGTGGTGCTTCGAAACAACGAACCTTCGCAACGGTGCACAGTTAGGGGGAACACTTTCTTGAAATTATCATAAGGGATCATCTTACTTACTACCGTCGTTCTAAGCAAATAAGATGCAAAAACATGATAAACATCACATGCAATCAAATAGTGACATGATATGGCCAATATCATTTTGCTCCTTTGATCTCCATCTTCGGGGCACCATGATCATCTTCGTCACCGGCATGACACCATGATCTCCATCATCATGATCTCCATCATTGTGTCTTCATGAAGTCGTCACGCCAACGATTACTTCTACTTCTATGGCTAAAGCGTTTAGCAACAAAGTAAAGTAATTTACATGGCGTTATTCAATGACACGCAGGTCATACAAAATAATAAAGACAACTCCTATGGCTCCTGCCGGTTGTCATACTCATCGACATGCAAGTCGTGATTCCTATTACAAGAATATGATCAATCTCATACATCACATATATCATTCATCACATCTTCTGGCCATATCACATCACATAGCACATGCTGCAAAAACAAGTTAGACGTCCTCTAATTGTTGTTGCAAGTTTTTTTACGTGGCTTGTAGGTTTCTAGCAAGAACGTTTCTTACCTACGTATGACCACAACGTGATTTGCCAATTTCTATTTACCCTTCATAAGGACCCTTTTCATCGAATCTGTTCCGACTAAAGTAGGAGAGACAGACACCCGCTAGCCACCTTATGCAACTAGTGCATGTCAGTCGGTGGAACCTGTCTCACGTAAGCGTACATGTAAGGTCGGTCCGGGCCGCTTCATCCTACAATACCGCCGAAACAAGATAAGACTATTAGCGGCAAGAAGAATTGGCAACATCAACGCCCACAACTACTTTGTGTTCTACTCGTGCATAGTAACTACGCATAGGCCTGGCTCATGATGCCACTGTTGGGGATCGTAGAATAATTTTAAAATTTTCCTACGCTCACCAAGATCCATCTATGGAGTATACTAGCAACGAGGGGAAAGGAGTGCATCTACATACCCTTGTAGATCGCGAGCAGAAGCGTTCCGATGAACGTTGTTGACGGAGTCGTACTCGCCGTGATTCAAATCACCGATGACCGAGTGCCGAACGGACGGCACCTCCGCGTTCAACACACGTACGGTGCAGCGATGTCTCCTCCTTCTTGATCCAGCAAGGGGAAAGGAGAGGTTGATGGAGATCCAGCAGCACGACGGCGTGGTGGTGGATGTAGCGGGATCTCGGCAGGGCTTCGCCGAGCGTCTGCGAGAGGGAGAGGTGTAGCAGGGGAGGAGGGAGGCGCCCAAGGCTGTAATACTGCTGCCCTCCCTCCCCCCCTTTATATAGGCCCCCTTGGAGGGGGGCGTCGGCCAGGAGCCCATCTAGATGGGGGGGCGGCGGCCAGGGGGGAGACTTGCCCCCCAAGGCAAGTGGGGCGCCCCCCCACCCTAGGGTTTCCAACCCTAGGCGCAGGGGGGAGGCCCATGGGGGGCACCCCAGCCCACTATGGGCTGGTTCCCTCCCCACTTCAGCCCATGGGGCCCTCCGGGACAGGTGGCCCCACCCGGTGGACCCCCGGGACCCTTCCGGTGGTCCCGGTACAATACCGATAACCCCCGAAACTTTCCCGGTGGCCGAAACTTGACTTCCTATATATAATTCTTCACCTTCGGACCATTCCGGAACTCCTCGTGACGTCCGGGATCTCATCCGGGACTCCGAACAACTTTCGGGTTACCGCATACACATATCTCTACAACCCTAGCGTCACCGAACCTTAAGTGTGTAGACCCTACGGGTTCGGGAGACATGCAGACATGACCGAGACGCCTCTCCGGTCAATAACCAACAGCGGGATCTGGATACCCATGTTGGCTCCCACATGTTCCACGATGATCTCATCGGATGAACCACGATGTCGAGGATTCAATCAATCCCGTATGCAATTCCTTTTGTCAATAGGTATGTTACTTGCCCGAGATTCGATCGTCGGTATCCCAATACCTTGTTCAATCTCGTTACCGGCAAGTCTCTTTACTCGTACCGTAATGCATGATCCCGTGACTAACACCTTAGTCACATTGAGCTCATTATGATGATGCATTACCGAGTGGGCCCAGAGATACCTCTCCGTCACACGGAGTGACAAATCCCAGTCTCGATCCGTGCCAACCCAACAGACACTTTCGGAGATACCTGTAGTGCACCTTTATAGTCACCCAGTTACGTTGTGACGTTTGGCACACCCAAAGCACTCCTACGGTATTCGGGAGTTGCACGATCTCATGGTCTAAGGAATAGATACCTGACATTGGAAAAGCTGTAGCAAACGAAACTACACGATCTTTTATGCTATGCTTAGGATTGGGTCTTGTCCATCACATCATTCTCCTAATGATGTGATCCCGTTATCAATGACATCCAATGTCCATAGTCAGGAAACCATGACTATCTGTTGATCAATGAGCTAGTCAACTAGAGGCTTACTAGGGACACGTTGTGGTCTATGTATTCACACATGTATTACGATTTCCGGATAATACAATTATAGCATGAACAATAGACAATTACCATGAACAAAGAAATATAATAATAACCATTTATTATTGCCTCTAGGGCATATTTCCAACAAGCTTTTCACAGTTCCTGCTATGAAATAGCAAGGTAAATATTTATGACAAAGAATGCGGGAAGGTCTGGAGTAAAAAGTAGCAGCTCACCCAGTTTGGGGGGTTGTACATGGAGAATCCATCCCGTGGCTTGATGCGGATGAACTCCTCTTCCTCTCCTTTATATAAATCGGACAGTATTTTCGCTAGAGCAGCGACGAAGTCCGGACCTTTACGACCACAGCGGGTGGCATCATCTTCTCCATTGAAGTGCCACATGGGTTGTCCCCGATATTGAAGTGGCTGCACCCCCCGCATTATACATATTGACATAACCTCGATTATTGTCAATCCTGATTTGGCCAGCGTTTGTATCCGGCCCATCAGGTAAAGGACCTCTTTGTTATCTTCCTCCTGGGGCTCCGAGGGCGCCAGCTGCGGCGTTTCTTCAAAGGTGCGTTATTAAACTCAGGAAGGCCCATCCGAACAGGGTCCGGAAGGGGGACGTCCTCCATATAAAACCACTTCGAAGGCCAGTCTTCGGATGTCTTCTTTGGAGTACCGGACAGGTATCCAGTCCCGGCGATGCGCCATATCTCGGCTCCGCCCACTTGATATATTAACCCCTCCTGTGTAGGGGGTACAAGGCAGAATAGCCTCTTCCATAGCTCGAAATGAGCTTCGCAGCCCAAAAACAGCTCGCAAAGGGCGACATAGCCAGCGATGTGTAATATGGAGGTGGGAGTAAAATTATGCAGCTGGAGGCCGTAGAACTCCAGGAGCCCGCGGAGGAACTGATGGATTGGAAATCCAAGTCCCCTTAATAAGTAAGGGACAAGGCATACCCACTCCCCCATAGATGGGTTGGGAAAGCTCTCCGCTTGCTCCCCACCATTGTAAGTGGCTAGTCCGGCTCAGACGGGGACCATATACGCAGGAGGGAGAAACCCCTGGGTCTGTAACTCTACTAACTGTCTGTGGGAGACGGAACACTTCTTCCAATTGCCTGGCTGAGGGCTAGGGGAGCGAGAGGAGGAGCTGCGATGGCCGGCCATGATGGGATGGATTTTTTTTCGGGCGCGCTCCGATGGATACTCGCTGAGGGAGGATGGTGTGATCTGGATCTGAGGATTCCCGGTCCCTTAAATAGACGATTTACTCACATGGTTAGGGTGGCAAGTGTAAAAATGCCCCGACTTCTCGCCTTCGCCCGACACGTGGAAGATAGCCATTATTAGGCGCGGAATCCAAGGAGTGCAACATTTATGGGAAGCCGGACACTACTCGACGGGTACTCAGAATTTGGAGAAGAACCCGCCTTGTAATGCCGAAGACAATTTGCGCGCCGGACTCATCGTCATTGAAGCCTGGTCCGGGGGCTACTGAGGGAGTCCTGGATTAGGGGGTCCTCGGACAGCCGGACTGTTGGACTATGAAGATACAAGATTGAAGACTTCGTCCCGTGTCCGTATGGGACTCTCCTTTGCGTGGAAGGCAAGCTTGGCAATTCGGATATGTAGATCTCCTCCCTTGTAACCGACTCCGTGTAACCCTAGCCCCCTCTGGTGTCTATATAAACCGGAGGGTTTAGTCCGTAGGACAACAACAATCATAATCATAGGCTAGCTTCTAGGGTTTAGCCTCTACGATCTCGTGGTAGATCAACTCTTGTAATACTCATATCATCAAGATCAATCAAGTAGGAAGTAGGGTATTACCTTCATCGAGAGGGCCCGAACCTGGGTAAACATTGTGTCCCCCGCCTCCTGTTACCATCCGCCTTAGACGCACAGTTCGGGACCCCCCTTGGCGCGCCCTCCTCCTTGGCCGGCCGCCTCCCCCTAGCTCCTTTATATACGGGGCAGGGGCACCCCAAGACACACAAGTTGATCATTGATCTCTCTTAGCCATGTACGGTGCCCCCCTCCACCATAATCCACCTCGGTCATATTGTAGCGGTGCTTAGGCGAAGCCCTGCGTCGGTAACTTCATCAACACCGTCACCACGCCGTCGTGCTGACGGAACTCTCCCGCGAAGCTCTATTGGATCGTGAGTTCGTGGGACGTCACCGAGCTGAATGTGTGCAGTCCGTGGAGGTGCCGTAACTTTGGTGCTGGGATCGGTCGATCATGAAGACGTACGACTACATCAACCGCGTTGTCCTAACACTTCTGCCTACGGTCTACGAGGGTACGTAGGAGACACTCTCCTCTCTCGTTGCTATGCATCACCATGATCTTACCTGTGCGTAGGAATTTTTTTGAAATTACTACGTTCCCCAACAGTGGCATCCGAGCCAGGTTTAGGCGTAGATGTTATATGCACGAGTAGAACACAAGTGAGTTGTGGGCGATACAAGTCATACTGCTTACCAGCATGTCATACTTTGGTTCGGCTGTATTGTTGGATGAAGCGGCCCGGACCGACATTACGCGTACGCTTACACGAGACTGTACCGATGTGCTTTGCACATAGGTGGCTGGCGGGTGTCAGTTTCTCCAACTTTAGTTGAACCGAGTGTGACTATGCCTGGTCCTTGAGAAGGTTAAAACAGCACTAACTTGACGAAATATCGTTGTGGTTTTGATGCGTAGGTAAGAACGGTTCTTGCTCAGCCCGTAGCAGCCACGTAAAACTTGCAACAACAAAGTAGAGGACGTCTAACTTGTTTTTGCAGGGCATGTTGTGATGTGATATGGTCAAGGGATGATGATATATTTTATTGTATGAGATGATCATGTTTTGTAACGGAGTTATCGGCAACTGGCAGGAGCCATATGGTTGTCGCTTTATTGTATGCAAGGCAATCGCCCTGTAATTGCTTTACTTTATCACTAAGCGGTAGCGATAGTCGTAGAAGCAATAGTTGGCGAGACGACAATGATACTATGATGGAGATCAAGGTGTCGCGCCGGTGACGATGGTGATCATGACGGTGCTTTGAAGATGGAGATCAAAGGCACAAGATGACGATGGCCATATCATATCACTTATATTGATTGCATGTGATGTTTATCCTTTATGCATCTTATTCTGCTTTGTTTGACGGTAGCATTATAAGATGATCTCTCACTTGTGCCGAGACACCACGCACCACGTGATGATCGGCTGTGATAAGCTCTACGTTCACATACAACGGGTGCAAGCCAGTTTTGCACACGCAGAAATACTCGGGTTAAACTTGACGAGCCTAGCATATGCAGATATGGCCTCAGAACACTGAGACCGAAAGGTCGAGCGTGAATCATATAGTACATATGATCAACATAGTGATGTTCACCATCAAAAACTACTCCATCTCACGTGATGATCGGTTATGGTTTAGTTGATTTGGATCACGTGATCACTTAGATGATTAGAGGGGTGTCTATCTAAGTGGGAGTTCTTAAGTAATATGATTAATTGAACTTAAATTTATCATGAACTTAGTACCTGATAGTATTTTGCGTGTCTATGTTATTGTAGATAGATGGCCCGTGCTGTTGTTCCGTTGAATTTTAATGCGTTCCTTGAGAAAGCAAAGTTGAAAGATGATGGTAGCAATTACACGGGCTGGGTCCGTAACTTGAGGATTATCCTCATTGCTGCATAGAAGAATTACGTCCTGGAAGCACCGCTGGGTGCCAGGCCTGCTGCGGATGCAACTGACGACGTTAAAGAACGTCTGGCAGAGCAAAGCTGATGACTACTCGATAGTTCAGTGTGCCATGCTTTACGGCTTAGAACCGGGACTTCAACGACGTTTTGAACGTCATGGAGCATATGAGACGTTCCAGGAGTTGAAGTTAATATTTCAAGCAAATGCCTGGATTGAGAGATATGAAGTCTCCAATAAGTTCTACAGCTGCAAGATGGAGGAGAATAGTTCTATAAGTGAACATATACTCAAAATGTCTCGGTATAATAACCACTTGATTCAACTGGGAGTTAATCTTCCGGATGATAGTGTCATTGACAGAATTCTTCAATCACTGCCACCAAGCTACAAGAGCTTCGTGATGAACTATAATATGCAAGGGATGGATAAGACAATTCCCGAGCTCTTCGCAATGCTAAAGGCTGCGGAGGTAGAAATCAAGAAGGAGCATCAGGTGTTGATGGTCAACAAGACCACCAGTTCAAGAAAAAGGGTAAAGGAAAGAAGAAGGGGAACTTTAAGAAGAACAACAAACAAGTTGCTGCTCAGGAGAAGAAACCTAAGTCTGGACCTAAGCCTGAGACTGAGTACTTCTACTGCAAACAGACTGGTCACTGGAAGCGGAACTGCCCCAAGTATTTAGCGGATAAGAAGGATGGCAAGGTGGACAAAGGTATATGTGATATACATGTTATTGATGTGTACCTTACTAAAGCTCGTAGTAGCACCTGGGTATTTGATACAGGTTTTGTTGCTAATATTTGCAACTCGAAACGGGGACTACAGATTGAGCGAAGATTGGCTAAGGACGAGGTGACGATCGCCGTCGGCACGCTACCTCTACATCTACCTTCGGGATTAGTTTTAGACCTGAATAATTGTTATTTGGTGCCAGCGTTGAGCATGAACATTATATCTGGATCTTGTTTGATGCGAAACGGATATTCATTTAAATCTGAGAATAATGGTTGTTCTATCTATATGAGTAATATCTTTTATGGTCATGCACCCTTGAAGAGTGGTCTATTTTTGTTGAATCTCGATAGTAGTGATACACATATTCATAATGTTGAAGCCAAAAGATGCAGAGTTGATAATGATAGTGCAACTTATTTGTGGCACTGCCGTCTGGGTCATATTGGTGTAAAGCGCATGAAGAAACTCCATACTGATGGACTTTTGGAATCACTTGATTATGAATCACTTGGTACTTGCGAACCATGCCTCATGGGCAAGATGACTAAAACACCGTTCTCCGAAACAATGGAGCGAGCAACAGATTTTCTCACCTTCACGGATGATTTAAGCAGATATGGGTATATCTACTTAATGAAACATAAGTCTGAAACATTTGAAAAGTTCAAAGAGTTTCAGAGTGAAGTGGAAAATCATCGTAACAAGAAAATAAAGTTTCTACGATCTGATCGTGGAGGAGAATATTTGAGTTACGAGTTTGGTCTTCATTTGAAACAATGCGGAATAGTTTCGCAACTCACGCCACCCGGAACACCACAGTGTAATGGTGTGTCCGAACGTCGTAATCGTACTTTACTAGATATGGTGCGATCTATGATGTCTCTTACTAATTTACCGCTATAGTTTTGGGGTTATGCTTTAGGGACGGCTGCATACACGTTAAATAGGGCACCATCGAAATCCGTTGAGACGACACCTTATGAACTATGGTTTGGCAAGAAACCAAAGTTGTCGTTTCTTAAAGTTTGGGGCAGCGATGCTTATGTGAAAAAGCTTCAACCTGATAAGCTCGAACCCAAATCGGAGAAATGTGTCTTCATAGGATACCCAAAGGAAACTGTTGGGTACACCTTCTAGCACAGATCCGAAGGCAAAACATTCATTGCTAAGAATGGATCCTTTCTAGAGAAGGAGTTTCTCTCGAAAGAAGTGAGTGGGAGGAAAGTATAACTTGATGAGGTAACTGTACCTGCTCCCTTATTGGAAAGTAGTTCATCACAAAAACCGGTTCGTGTGACACCTACACCAATTAGTGAGGAAGCTAATGATATTGATCATGAAACTTCAGATCAAGTTACTACCGAACCTCATAGGTCAACCAGAGTAAGATCCGCACCAGAGTGGTACGGTAATCCTATTCTGGAAGTCATGTTACTTAACCATGGCGAACCTACGACCTATGAAGAAGCGATGGTGAGCCCAGATTCCGCAAAATGGTTTGAGGCCATGAAATCTGAGATAGGACCCATGTATGAGAACAAAGTGTGGACTTTGGTTGACTTTCCCGATGATCGGCAAGCCATAGAGAATAAATGGATCTTCAAGAAGAAGACTGACACTGACGGTAATGTTACTGTCTACAAAGCTCGACTTGTTGCGAAAGGTTTTCGACAAGTTCAAGGGGTTGACTACGATGAGACTTTCTCACCCGTAGCGATGCTTAAGTCTGTCCGAATCATGTTAGCAATTGCCGCATTTTATGATTATGAAATTTGGCAAATGGATGTCAAAACTGCATTCCTGAATGGATTTCTGGAAGAAGAGTCGTATATGATGCAACCAGAAGGTTTTGTTGATCCAAAGGGTGCTAACAAAGTGTGCAAGCTCCAGCGATCCATTTATGGACTGGTGCAAGCCTCTCGGAGTTGGAATAAACGTTTTGATAGTGTGATCAAAGCATATGGTTTTATACAGACTTTTGGAGAAGTCTGTATTTACAAGAAAGTGAGTGGGAGCTCTGTAGCATTTCTAATATTATATGTGGATGACATATTGTTGATTGGAAATGATATAGAATTTCTGGATAGCATAAAAGGATACTTGAATAAGAGTTTTTCAATGAAAGACCTCGGTGAAGCTGCTTATATATTGAGCATCAAGATTTATAGAGATAGATCAAGACACTTAATTGGACTTTCACAAAGCACATACCTTGATAAAGTTTTGAAAAAGTTCAAAATGGATCAAGCAAAGAAAGGGTTCTTGCCTGTGTTACAAGGTGTGAAATTGAGTCAGACTCAATGCCCGACCACTGTAGAAGATAGAGAGAAAATGAAAAGTGTTACCTATGCTTCAGCCATAGGCTCTATCATGTATGCAATGGTGTGTACCAGACCTGATGTGTGCCTTGCTATTAGTTTAGCAAGGAGGTACCAAAGTAATCCATGAGTGGATCACTGGACATCGGTCAAAAACATCCTGAAATACCTGAAAAGTACTAAGGATATGTTTCTCGTATATGGAGGTGACAAAGAGCTCGTCGTAAATGGTTACGTCGATGCAAGCTTTGACACTGATCCGGACGATTCAAAATCGCAAACCGGATACGTGTTTTTATTGAATGGTGGAGCTGTCAGTTGGTGCAGTTCTAAACAAAGCATCGTGGCGGGATCTACGTGTGAAGCGGAGTACATAGCTGCTTTAGAAGCAGCAAATGAAGGAGTCTGGATGAAGGAGTTCATATCCGATCTAGGTGTCATACCTAGTGCATCGGGTCCAATGAAAATATTTTGTGACAATATAGGTGCAATTGCCTTAGCAAAGGAATCCATATTTCACAAGAAGACCAAGCACATCAAGAAACGCTTCAATTCCATCCGGGATCAAGTCCAGGTGGGAGACATAGAGATTTGCAAGATACATACGGATCTGCATGTTGCAGACCCATTGACTAAGCCTCTTCCACGAGCAAAACATGAGCAGCACCAAGACTCCATGGGTGTTAGAATCATTACTGTGTAATCTAGATTATTGACTCTAGTGCAAGTGGGAGACTGAAGGAAATATGCCCTAGTGGCAATAATAAAGTTATTATTTATTTCCTCATATCATGATAAATGTTTATTATTCATGCTAGAATTGTATTAACCGGAAACATAATACATGTGTGAATACATAGACAAACATAGTGTCACTAGTATGCCTCTACTTGACTAGCTCGTTGATCAAAGATGGTTGAGTTTCCTAGCCATGGACATGACTTGTCATTTGATTAATGGGATCACATCATTAGGAGAATGATGTGATTGACTTGACCCATTTCGTTAGCTTAGCACTTGATCGTTTAGTTTACTGCTATTGCTTTCTCCATGACTTATACATGTTCCTATAACTATGAGATTATGTAACTCCTGAATACCGGATGAACACTTTGTGTGCTACCAAACGTCACAACGTAACTGGATGATTATAAAGGTGCTCTACAGGTGTCTCCGATGGTGTTCGTGGAGTTGGCATAGATCAATAATAGGATTTGTCACTCCGATTGTCAGAGAGGTATCTCTAGGCCCTCTCGGTAATGCACATCACTATAAGCCTTGCAAGCAATGTGACTAATGAGTTAGTTACGGGATGATGCACTGCGGAACGAGTAAAGAGACTTGCCGGTAACGATATTGAGCTAGGTATTAAGATACCGACGATCGAATCTCGGGCAAGTAACATACCGATGACAAAGGGAACGACGTATGTTGTTATGCGGTTTGACCGATAAAGATCTTCGTAGAATATGTAGGAACCAATATGAGCATCCAGGTTCCGCTATTGGTTATTGACCGGAGACGTGTCTCGGTCATGTCTACATAGTTCTCGAACCCGTAGGGTCCGCACGCTTAAAGTTCTGTGACGATCGGTATTATGAGTTTTTGTGTTTTGATGTACCAAAGGTAGTTCGGAGTCCCGGATATGATCACGGACATGACAAGGAGTCTCTAAATGCCCGAGACGTAAAGATCGATATATTGGATGACTATGTTCGGACACCAGAAGTGTTCCGGGAGGTTTCGGGCATATACCGGAGTACCGGGGGTTTACCGGAACCCCCCGGGGAGTATATTGGGCCTAATGAGCCCTAGTGGGAGAAGAGGAGGGGCGGTAGGGCAGCCGCGCGCCCCCTCCCCCTCTAGTCCGAATTGGACAAGGAGGGGGGCGGCGCCCCCCTTTCCTTCTCTCCCTCTCTCCCTTCCTTCTCTTCTCCTACTCCTACTAGGAAAGGAGGAGTCCTACTCCCGGTGGGAGTAGGACTCCCCCCTTGGCGCGCCCTCCTCCTTAGCCGGCCGCCTCCCCCCTAGCTCCTTTATATACGGGGGCAGGGGGCACCCCAAGACACACAAGTTGATCATTGATCTCTCTTAGCCGTGTGCGGTGCCCCCCTCCATCGTAATCCACCTCGGTCATATTGTAGCGGTGCTTAGGCGAAGCCCTGCGTCGGTAACTTCATCAACACCGTCACCACGCCGTCGTGCTGACGGAACTCTCCCGCGAAGCTCTACTGGATCGTGAGTTCGTGGGACGTCACCGAGCTGAACGTGTGCAGTCCGCGGAGGTGCCGTAACTTCGGTGCTGGGATCGGTCGATCGTGAAGACGTATGACTACATCAACCGCGTTGTCATAACGCTTCCGCTTACGGTCTACGAGGGTACGTAGACGACACTCTCCCCTCTCGTTGCTATGCATCACCATGATCTTGCGTGTGCGTAGGAATTTTTTTGAAATTACTACATTCCCCAACACACTTCTTCGTCCGAATCCGAGGAATCAAAGAACTCTTCTTGAACAATTTGATCAAGCTCCGTCAGTCCATACTCCTCGTCGGACGAAGCATCGGAATTCATTGTTTTCCCTAAAAAATCAAAAATAAATAAATCCGGTCAGACAATGTATCGAACACATAGAGGGCAAGGCGAAGCCAGAGAGTTGCCGGATGTACCGCGGTGGGGTCCGGGCCGGCGAAGACGTCCCTGCCGGCAAGGATGGGAGAGAGGACTGCTTTACCGGAGGTGCTGGCGCAGAGGCTAGGAATGGCTGCGGGGCGCGCATGGCGGCGGAACGACGAGACAGACGTCGAGGAGGAGGAAGCGGAGATGAGAGAGCAAATGGATCCGGGAGGTCAATTTGATGGATTTGGTGCAATTTGTGGTGGGGTCGGGTCCGACGTGGCGGACGCACCCGAGCGCCGCCCGCCCCATATTTGGGCTGGATTTGGAGGGTGCCAGTCAGTCCGGACGTTTGGGACCCTTTTGAGGCACCCGTCTGGACGAAATTTCGTGACATGCCAGTGTCCAGGCGGTCTGTCTGGACATATGAGACGGGTTTGGGGGCGCCCGACTGTAGATGCTCTAAGCCGCATCATCATGCCTTCGACAAGGTTGTGACGACCCCAACCCCGAAACTATCAATCCTCAATGAAGTCATGCCCAGCCACATCATATCTATCTTGGGCACAACCCTGGCAGTCACCCTAACCCAATGAGACATGGTGGTCCATCAATTAAAAAAATTCATATGAGCTTATTTTTAATAGATTTGCTAATTCTCTTCTAGTTGTGAATTAATTAAATAAATTCCATCAAGCCTCTAGACTATTCATTTTATGGGGAGATTCATACCAATTTTTCTTTTTTGTTTGACCAATTTATATTTTTCTGGATTTCTATTGTTTTCCCTTTTCCACACACGACTACAGTTGCATGCTCGCACACCAACGCAAAAGTTACAGTTGCACGTCCCCAAGACACGCAACTAGTCACATTTTTTCTATAAAAATACAATAAAAGGTCGAGAAACAAAAAATACAAGTGAAGAAGAGGAAAACAAAATCACATGTCGATGTTCAACTGGATGAGATTTAGTTAATTTCCATATAGATGAGAGCAAACCACACCCTATTTTTAAACAATTTTTTCTATGCTTTAACAGGCTAAAGAGAAATTTCAGAATGGTCCATGGACCACCATGGATCGCTTTGCTCACGGAACCAACTGAAAAAAAACGCACTTAGTTCAAAGAACCAATGCTGCAAGCCTGCAATACGGCCCGTACACTAGCACACAGTAAGTATAATGTCTGAACGCTGCATGCCGACTTGATCGACCCTCTGCTCACCAACTCCCAGTCCCAGCCAGCGATGAACATGCAACTGTTCCTTGTTCCGCAAGGGGCAAAGGAGTAAAAATTGCATGGTCAGCTCAGCTCAACGATTCCAATCAGGGAAGAAGGGCAGAACCGGCCATTCTTGCTCGGCCTTGACGGTCGTTTCGTTGAAGCAGTCAGCCGTCAGCGTGCTTGCGTAAGGCGATGTTTGACCCGCGCAATTCTCACTCTCAGACCGTAGATAAGCTAACATACTCTGCAACATTCAAAAAAAAGCTAACATACTCTGGCCATCCCTTTCAAGATTCAACTGCATGCACATGCATTGGCCACGCTTAATTAATAAAAATACTACTTCATGTATCGATCCATCGATCGAAGGTGACGGGCAGGGTTTCTCGCATCGCATGCATCGCTCTGGCTCATGCGTGCAACCTCACCGTCCGATCAAAGTATATATATATATATATATACTCACATACTACTATTAAAATCTTAAGTAGAGTGAACGCTATACCTTCCTCCAGACCAATATGAATTATGCTTTCACTTTTTCCAGGGATGTAGGTTGCTCTTCCTATTTTGGTGCCAACACATAAATACAACCGAGTTCTTCCCGCCTAGCCCCTGTTCCGGTGATGCATTTAGCATCGTTGGTGGACGTGTGAAGGTGTGTCTTCAATTGATCCGTCTTTGGTGGATTTACTCGGATCTGTTTGTCATTCGTCTAACGTTCGTGTGCCTTCACGTTGGATTCTTCGGATCTACGCTACTCTTCATCGGCGGCGGTTGCGGTTATGGTGCACTGGTCCTATGGGGCCTTAGTACGACGACTTTCCTACTTTCTACCACAACAAGTTTTGCCTTGCTCCGGCAAGAGAGGGGTGATGACAGCGGCACGCCTTCGGCTCGCTTCAGTTCTTGTAGTCGTTGCAAGGTGGTTTACGGATCTGGATGTAATTTTTATTATTTCTGATGTTCGTTGTACTATCATGTTTAGATGAATAGTAGATGGGGTGCAAAGGTGACAATTTTCCTAAATGTGATAATTATGTTGCACTTGGCATTGCGGTGAATAACGGCTGTCTCAACGAGTTTGTTAGATGGGGTGCAAAGGTGACAATTTTTGTAAATGTGATATTTATGTTGCGTTTGGCATTGCGGTGAATAACGGCAACCCCGTTTGGCCAACTCGTTTTAGCCTGTTTCGGCCTTTGTTTCACCCACTTTGTCATACATTTGCGGCTAATTTTCCACGACAAAATGTAAAATAAGCATGTCGACATTATCTTCGGGAGAGTTTTTCGTTGGATAGATGGCAAACACCACTAAAATATTAGGAACATTTTATATTGAGTCAATGTAAACATTCATTAGTGGTAAACCTGGGCCCTTGTAATTTGTTCGTTCCGACCTTTGAACGTGGTTAGAAGCCAGTCTAGACTTAGCTCAGTTAAGGGATATGTATTAATTCAAATTCATATGGTACTAGACCAATCAACCGGACGCATGCATTAGCATGTACTAGACCAGTCATCGTAGTCTATTTTTTCGCCGGATGTGGCATCTTTTTCTACATTTTGTTTGTTTTGGGTTCTGTTTGTGAGCTAGTACAGGACCTGAGATCTTGTTTCCATGCTTTTATTTAATAGTTTTGCTAAGTATCAGTCCACTGAGACTTTGTTATGTCTCAGTCGATACTATCTCCTTTGATTTTGTATGGAGATTCGTGCAAAAATTTGTTTTCAGTTTTTCTTTTTTCTTCTTACATGCTATATCATTTGACGGAGACTTGATTAAATCTCAGTCGACTGAGACCTAGCCATGTCCTTTATTTAATAATTAAGCTGCATGCATCACTCTAATGCAGAGGCCGGGGTCTTTGCTCCTTTCCAGAAAAAAAGTACTACACTGTTAATTCAAACATCAAGTTGTGTAGTACTAAATTATACTATCAATTCAAACATCAAGTTGTGTAGTACTCCCTCTGTAAAAAAAATATAAGAGTGTTTAGATCACTAAAGTAGTGATGTAAACGCTCTTATATTTCTTTACGGAGGGAGTACTAAATTCACAATGCGGCGTTCCCATTTCATCCTCTGCTCACCAGTACTATCAACGATGCTGCCACTACTAAGTGCTGGTTCTTCTCTTCTGGACGGGGCGAAAATGGCATGCATGGTCAACTTAACTCAGTTCGCAAGAGAAACAATGTCTGTCAATCCGCTCGTCCACCTACCTCAGGAAATGTGTTTTGACTCGTCCTAGCTAGCTTGCTAATCCTACATTCACAAAATGCATGCACGCATGCATCGCCCTCCAGTTCTCTATATAACACTCAGACATCTGCTCATCCAGCCTCACCACCCAATAATCACACACTACCATGTTTGTACCTTTGCCCAAGAACACCCATACCGCACGTCCAAGATTCCTAGTACGTACGTGCGACTAAGCAATTAAGCTCTCCTCTACGCTCATTTTTCATTGTCGACATGAAGATCACCGTGCACTCGTCCAAGGCCGTCAAGCCCGACTACGGCGCCTGCGGCGTCGCTCCGGCCAGCACCGCCGACGTCGTCCCGCTCACCGTGCTCGACAAGGCCAACTTTGACACGTACATCTCGGTGATCTACGCCTTCCGTGCATCGGCGCCGCCCAACGCCGTCCTCGAGGCCGGGCTGGCCAGGGCTCTGGTGGACTACCGCGAGTGGGCCGGGCGGCTCGGCGTGGACCCCAATGGCGAACGCGCGATCATGCTCAACGACGCCGGCGCGCGGTTCATGGAGGCGACGGCCGACGTGGCGCTCGACAGCGTCATGCCGCTCAAGCCCACGCCGGAGGTGCTCAACCTGCACCCCAGCGGCGACGACGGGCCCGAGGAGCTCATGCTCATCCAGGTCACCCGATTCGCGTGCGGCTCACTCGTCGTGGGGTTCACCACGCAGCACATCGTGTCCGACGGCCGCTCCACCGGCAACTTCTTCGTCGCGTGGAGCCAGGCCACCCGCGGCTCCGCCATCGACCCCGTCCCGGTGCACGACCGCGCTTCCTTCTTCCAACCCCGCGAACCGCTGCACGTCGAGTACGAGCACCGTGGCGTCGAGTTCAAACCCTACAAGAAGGTGTACGACGATATTGTCTGTGGAGACGGCGACGACGAAGACGACGAGGTGGTGGTGAACAAGGTGCACTTCAGCCGGGAGTTCATCTCCAGGCTCAAGGCGCAGGCGTCGGCTGGCGCGCCCAGGCCCTGCAGCACCCTGCAGTGCGTGGTGGCGCACCTGTGGCGGACCATGACGATGGCGCGCGGGCTCGACGGCGGGGAGAGCACCAGCGTCGCCATCCCGGTGGACGGGAGAGCGCGGATGAGCCCGCAGGTGCCGGACGGATACACCGGCAACGTCATCCTCTGGGCGCGGCCCACCACCACGGCGGGGGAGCTCGTGGCCAGACCAGTGAAGCACGCGGTGGAGCTCATCAGCCGGGAGGTGGCCCGGATCAACGACGGCTACTTCAAGTCCTTCATCGACTTCGCCAACTCCGGCGCGGTGGAGAAGGAGCGGCTTCTGGCGACGGCCGACGCGGCGGAGATGGTGCTGAGCCCCAACATCGAGGTGGATAGCTGGCTGCGGATCCCGTTCTACGACATGGACTTCGGCGGCGGCCGGCCGTTCTTCTTCATGCCCAGCTACCTGCCGGTGGAGGGCCTGCTCATCCTGCTGCCGTCCTTCTTGGGCGATGGCAGCGTGGACGCCTACGTGCCACTCTTGAGCCGCGACATGAACACCTTCAAGAACTGCTGCTACACCCTCGACTAGCTCCGCTTTGCACGTACCTGCCATGCATGTGCTAATGTGTGCCTGATGTTGGATCCGTGTATGTATAGCTAGTTGCCTAGATTTTTTTTTTCAAGTTCTTGATTGAATTGTACATGATGTTTTGTGATAGTAAATAAACAAAGTTAAAATATTCAGAAGATGGTGAACATGATCAAGGGAAATGATTTGCTGACTTCTCGTCTTGTCTCATATTCATATACACGAATGGAAGGACTGTTGTGCCGGTGTTAGCGGTACTGGGACTAAGAATGGGGGCGGAGCTAGGAGATGGCCGGCACAGAGGAGGGAAAAGAGAGAAGAGGAGCAAGGGAAACTGGGTAGGTTGGAAGGAAGATTTGGTGTGATCTTTGTTGGGGCTGGGCTGTTACGGACACCGCCGAGCCGCCCCATATTCGTCTAAAGTAGGGCTGGATATGAAACGTGCCGGTCAGCCTAGGGATTTAAGACCAGTTTGAGTTGCCCGTCCTTGTTTTTTTTTCATCGAACACTACCCGGGCCGTCCGTCCGTCCGGTCGTTTGATGGGAGTTTAAGGCTCCTGGCTATAGTTGCTCTAACTTGAGAAAATTCCACGAATGATGCTCCTGACAAACCGAACGCGCCCGCTCGTTGTCTGATCGTTGCTTCTTTCGTCTCCGGCGATTTCCATAGCTTAATTAAACACGAACTTAGGGTAACTCCAAGACACGGTGCATTTCATCCCTTTTTTGTTCGTTTGGATTTCTGTGTACAAAAATAATGGCCTAACACGTGCAGGTAAATCAATTTTTTTTGAACACAGTACAGACGCAAGCGCTCATATACACGCACATACACTCATCTCTATGAACACACACACATACCCTATCCCTATGAGCACCTCCAAAAGACTGAGCCGGCATATCATCTTAAAATTTACGAAGTCACCGTAGGCACCTCGTCGTCGACGGGAACGTCTCCTCCCACTGAATACACATTGCTGGAAATCCTGAAATAATCCAGGAATAAATGCGAGCACCAGGACTTGAACCCTGGTGGGCTGGGGATGCCACAGTCCCTCTAACCATCCAACCACAGGTTGATTCGCAAATCAAATTTATTTTCACTTGGTGTCTGTGTGGACGCAAATCCTCAACAAATTTGGGCCGGATTTGCATCCACGCGAACGTCAGATGGGCCTGACGAGCCTGGCCCACTTGCTATTGACCAAACAACCGCTGAACCGTCCTTTTCAATGCACGCGTGCGGGGGGTGTCCACCATGCCCACTCCTCTCCCTCTCTGCCCCAGCCGCCCGACAACCCTAGCCACCGCCGTCCACCATGTTTCGGAGGTGGACCGGAGCACATGACCACAAGGTGGGCTCCTCCTCAGGGCACCTCCACGCAACCAACTTCATCGTGGCACCGCAGGTGTTGTGACACCGGTGCGCGATTGCATCTACGTGTCGGTTTGATATGTCTCCGACGTATCTACAATTTTTTATTGTTTCATGTTATTATAGTAACAATCTTGGATGTTTTATATGCATTTACAAGCAGTTATATATCATTTTTTGGCTAACCTATTAACTTAGTGCCCAGTGTCAGTTGCTGTTTTTAGCCTTTTTTGCTTTTTCAGAATATTAGTACCAAACGAAGTCCAAATGCCACGAAACTTTTTGGAGATTTTTTTGGGACAAAAAAGACACTAGAAGCTCCGGGAGAGGCCAGAAGATGAAGCGTGCGCCGACGAGGCACCAGGGGGCGCCGGGGGGTAGGCGCGCCCTGGTGGCTGGTGGGCCCACGTGGCCCCGTTTGACCTAATTCCGCGTCTATAAATTCTCTAAACTTGGAAAACCAACAGAGAGCCAACCAAAATAATTTTTCCGCCGCCGCAAGTTCCAGAACCACGAGATCCCATCTGGAGACCTTTTTCGGCACTCTGCCAGAGGGGGATTCGATCACGGAGGGGCTCTACATCAACCTTGATGCCCTTTCAATGATGTGTGAGTAGTTTACCACAGACCTACGGGTCCATAGTTAGTAGCTAGATGACTCTCTCTCTCTCTCTCTCTCTCTCTCTCTCTCTCTCTCTCTCTCTCTTTGATCTTCAATACAATGTTCTTGGAGTTCTATTTGATGTAATCACTTTTGCGGTGTGTTTGTTGGGATTCGATGAATTGTGAGTTTATGATCAAATTGTCCATGAATATCATTTGAATTTTCTCTGAACTATTTATGCATGATTGTTATAACTTCGTATTTTTCTCCGATCTATTGATTTGGTTTGGCCAACTTGATTGACTTTTCTTGCAATAGGAGAGGTGCTTTGTAATAGGTTCGATCTTGCGGTGCTTAGTCCCAGTGACAAAGGAACATGGCACGTATTTGTATCATTGCCATTAAGGATGAAAATATGGGGATTATTCATGCGTTAGTTTACTTTGCCTACATCATGTCATCTTTCTTAAGGCGTTATTCCGTTCTCTATGAACTTAATACTCTAGATGCATGTTGGATAGTGGTCGATGTGTGGATTAATAGTAGTAGATGAAGGCAAGAGCCGGTCTACTTATCTCGGACGTGATGCCTATATACATGATCATTGTCTTGGATATCGTCATGATTATTTGTTTTTCTATCAATTGCCCAATAGTAATTTGTTTACCCACCGTATCATATTTTCAAGAGAGAAGTCTCTAGTGAAAACTATGGCCCCTGGGTCTACTTTTATCATTTATAAAATCCTAAAAATACTTTGCTGCAATTTTACTTTATTTATTTTACTTTGTATTTTTGTTTGATCTATCTATCAATTACTACACAATTTGCTCTTGTGCACATAACCGCTGAGGGATTGACAACCCCTTGTTCATGTTGGGTTGCAAGGATTTGTTATTTGTGTTGAGGTGCTGCTAACGAGGTGTTGCGTGGTCTCTTACTGGATTTATAACCTTGGTTCTTAACTAAGGAAAATACTTATCTCTACTGTACTGCATCATCATCTTCTCTTAAAGGAAATCCTAATGTAGTTCACAAGTAGCAGGAAGAATTTCTGGCGCTGTTGCCGGGGAGACATCATCAACATCTATTAAGTACCTACGCATAAACTTTCATCTCCTTGCATTTACATTATTTTTCATTTAAAATATTTTCCGTTTGCCTTTTTCGTGTTTATCTTTTTATTTGCTTGTTATCTTGTTTGCCTACTTACGATGTCTCAAGAAATACAAAATTATGTGAATTTTCTAATAGTAATAATAATGATTTTATTAGTACCACGATTGCTCCTCCCGCCTCTAGTGCGAAGATTTGTGATATTAATGTCGCTTTGTTAAATCTTGTCATGAAAGAACAATTTTTTGGTAGTCGTAATAAAGATGCTGCATTCCATCTGAACACTTTCGTAGAATTGTGTGATATGCAAAAGAAAAACGATGTGGATAATGATATTGTAAAATTAAAATTATTCCCGTTTTCACTATGAGATCATGCTAAAATTTGGTTTTCATCTTTGCCACGGAATAGTATTGATTCTTGGGATAGGTGTAAAAATGCTTTTATTACCAAATATTTTTCTCCCGCAAAAATTATTTCTCTAAGAAATCAAATTATGAATTTCAAGCAACTTGAGCATGAACATGTTGCCAAATTTTGAGAGAAGATGCAATTAATAATAAAAAAATTGCCCTACTCATAATTTAAATTTATGGATGATCATTAATCTAGAAATCTTTTAGATTCCGTCGCGGGCGGTAGTTTTATGAAAATTACGTTAGGAGAAGCTCCAAATTGCTTCATAATATTATGGCAAATTATTCACAATGACATACCAAAAGAACTGCTCGCAACACTTCCTAATAGGACGGCCCACCTTCGTACGTAGTAGGTGATCGAAGGGATATGTATTGCTATAAGATTTGGTGGCTATGGAAGGTTGAAAAACAAGCCCTTCCTCATTCTCCTTTTCTCTAAGCACTCTCGCACGCCTTGACGTGCGGTGACATGTATTGCTTGTTGTGAGCGATACATCCGCGTCACTCCTTGCTGGGCTGGCTCAGAAGCTTCCGCACGCTTGCTATTCGGCTCGCTCTGGGCTCCTATCACATTTTTTCAACGCTCTTTCACTTTTTAATGTGATTAGGTCTTTAATGCTGCCTCACACGAAATAATAGCATTCGGTCCTTTTGGTTTTGAAAAAGTTGGTGCAAATACAAATTGGTAATGGATTTAAAAAGTTCATAGGTTAAATTTTTTTTTTTGCGTGAACCCGTATTTTTGTAAATATTTTTTCAAAAAATCACAAATATGGAAAATCACACGAGATGAAAGAAATGTTCTTTTAAAAACTGTTCACAAATTTTAAAAAATGTTCAAGATTTTTAATAAATGTTCATAAATTAAATAAGTGTTCTTAAATTTGAAAATAAGTTCATGGATTTGAATTCGGAAAAAGGTAAAAAAATGCTTTTCATGAATTAAAAAATGTGCACATATTAAACCAATGTTCATGGATTCAATAAAATTCCATTCATGGATTTGAACAATACTAACCATGAATTCAAAAAATAATCACGAAGTTGAAAAATATTCACAAATATAAAAAAGAAGATTTACAAAGAGGAAACAAAAGAAAAACTGAAAAAAGGAATACTTGCGAGAAAACATTGGAAAAAGTAAAGAAGAAAAAAGAACTTCTCGAACCTTCCAAAAACTGGGCAGAAGGTTCCAGAAGCTTCAAGAAACAGAAAGCAGATTTCTTTTAGTCCCGCTACTTTTGTTTGAGGCAATGTTCGTCCTGCAACGTTTTCCTAGACAATGTTAGTCCTGCTACTAAATGTTGCAGAGGGGATGAGTGCTCACTGTTGGGGTCCGGCCTATGTAAGCGAAGTGGGTCAACTAGATCTAGGAAGACAAGAAGATTTCTGGCCTTGGGCAACCCAGGCTTGACATTTTTCATTTTGTCCCGAGAGCTCCTAATTGCGAAATCACCGGTCAAGGGTTATCTAAAGGTCACTTCCACCTTCTTAGGTCGCAACCTAGATCTTTTTTTGTTTTCATGGATTTGTTTATTTAAAATGTTTTATCTCCTGATCTGTGTGTTCAAATCCTGATTGTTTTCATTGTTGGATTTCCCGCATTTGAGATCTTCGAAACTAGATCACATGTTGATAGATTTTGAAGAATTTTTTCATGAAAAAACCTGAAAAAACCTTAAAAAGAATTCTGAAGCCGGAAGTATGTTTTTTTACCTTTCCCCTTTTTCGAGAAGCACAAAGCACATTTTTTCCCTTTTCCACAAACACAGCTGTGCTTCTCGCGCAAGCAAATATGTGCCTCCATGAGAAGCAAATTTGTTCTTCTACCTTCTAGTAGAAGCATAGAATTTTTTTATTTTTGATGTGTTTCTCGCCAAAGCAAATATGTGCCTTCACGAGAAGCAAATTTGTGTTTTTTGTGGAAACACATGCTTTTTTTTTTCTGATAAGCACAGTTGTGCTTCTCGCGGAAGAAAATTTGTTCATCCACGAGAAGCAAATTTGTGCTTCTTGTGGAAGCACATGTTTCTTTTCTAAATTGTGCTTTGCGGAAAGAAATCTATGCTTACACGAGAAGCACGTGAAAGCACAACTTTTTTTCCTTTTCAAAAAGCACAATTGTGCTTCTTGAAAGTAAATCTGTGCCTCCACGAGAAGCAAATTTGTGCTTCTCGTGAATGCATAGAAATGTTTCATTTCTGAGAAGCACATCTGTGCTTCTTGAGGAAGCAAATATGTGCCTCCACGAGAAGCCAATCTGCGCCTCTTGTGGAAGCACAATTTTTTCTCATGTGCTTCTTGCGGATGCAAATCAATGCCTTCACGAGAAGCAAACATGTGCTTCTCATGAAAGCACATATATTTTTCCTTTTACGGGAAGCACATCTGTGCTTCACATGAAAACAAATTTGTGCGTCCATGACAAGCAAATATGCGTTTCTCGTAGAAGCACAATTTTTTTCCAAGCAAAAAAAAATCCTAAACTATTCTCTTCAAACCTAGGGAAAACCAAAAGGCCGGGAAATTCTCTCTAAGACCCTCATCTAAAACTCGAAAACACGTACACAAAATAATTAAAAAAACCCAGAGGAAGCCCCCAGCATGTGATATGTGGTGGCGGTTAGACGCACCACTTGGCGTGCTCCTAGGGCACCAAAAAGGACCCCTGAAGGTCCATCGCAAGAGGCAACCTCAAATTAGTTGACATATTTTTTAGGGGTATTAGTTGACCTCTCCTAATTGCTGCCCTATGCGCCCGTTGAGGAATTGGCGTTTACGCACCATCCCGCTTATGGACCGGCCCAATACAATGTTTCGAGCGCTGGATTTGTTCATGGATCTATTGCTAATCAAAGAAAAGCTTTCAGGTTTGCTTGGTTCCCAATTGACCGGTCGCTATTGACCGTCGTCCGAGGCCTATGTTGATTGTTGACTTTACAGAAAAGTTCATAAAATTCAAAAACAAATACTAAAAATAGAAAGTTTATGAATTAAAAAAATTCAAAAATTAGAGTTCATACTTTGAAAAAGAAATCATGAATCTGATTTATTTTTACAAATTTGAAAAAAAATCATGAATTTGAAAAGTAATTCATGAATCTGAAAAAGTTACTGATTTGTTAAAAATTTCAGAAAAACCAAGAAAAAGTTCATGTGTTTTGAAAAATAGTGAATTTGGAAAAAGTCCTTTGATTTTGAAAAAAAAAATCGGATTCAATAAGTTCATGAATTTGAAAAAAGGTCGCATATTTGTGGTTAAAAAGTTCAGAAATTAGAAAAAGTTCACGAATTGAAGGAAAAGTGTTCACAAAAATTCATAAAACTTCACCAATTTGAAAAAGTTCACTTATTTAAAAAAAATAAAAAACTGAACAAAAGCAAACCAAAACAAACAAAAATAAAATAAAATCCTCGCCTGAAGCTTCCCAAAACCGGCTTAGAATCTTCGTGTAGCTTCCCAAAACCAGCGATCGAATATATCAAGTACGTTTGAATGGGCTAGCCCACAAAGAATCGATCGGAGGTAGGGAGGGAGGGGAGGGGTGCGCCAGGTTGTGGTTTTAGCGCCGAATATGAATTGGGTTTTCTCCCATGGAACTCGTTGCCATTTTCTAGTCTCCGTGGAGGGACTAAAACTAGCTCTTAACATTGGGTGCGATGCGATCTTCATTCAAATGGATTATCTGGTTGTTGTTGAAGCGCTTAAACTCAACACAGGATATTTCATGATCTCAACACCAATTCTTGATGAATGTAGTAGTTTGATAGATGACTTGGGAAAGGTTTGTATTGAGCAATGTAATAAAGAATCAAATAATGTAGCTCACGTGTTAGCCGTGGCTCTGTACGCACTTTAGATCTCAGCATAGCGTCAGAGACAGCCCAGACCTACATGCTACAGCTGCAGAGCGGGGATTAGCCTCCTTGGCCCCTGAGAAAAATTGCTTGTGACCGCTTCCTGATAATGTCCGCGAAATGATACTAAAATGCTGGAACGATCCTGATCCTGTAATGAACGGTGACCTCGTCGCGAGAAGCATTTTCATCTGTGAGACGAGAAATGGAATCGACTAGTTCGTCTACATGATGATGTTGGATCAGCATGCGAGAAAAGCAAATGCTCCGTTTGCAGGCTGTTGCTTTACCCTTGCATGTCCTCCGTTTGGGAAAAGAGAAAAATAAATTACATACAGAAGTAGTAGTACACGAACAGCTTTCTTCCAGATTTCGTAGTTACTACGTACGTACTACTTTTCGTCTCGGACTGCACCGAGGATGATTACAGGGCCCTGGTTGTTACAGTACAGAAGCGTGGAAACTGATTGGTGGAAGAGTGCCCAAGCTGGTTGAGCCGAACCATTCCACCCCACGCTCCACAACAACTCAACCACGCAGCCACACAGCAGGCTATCTTCGATTCGGAAGATCGGGATGGGACGACGACGGGTCAGGTCAAACGGCGTGCGTGTTTAATTTTCAGCCAGTGGAACACGCGCGCAGTATTTCCGTTTCCACGAAACGGCCGGGATGGTCCAGACCCCAGAGAGAGCATGCCGTTCTGGAATTCTTCTCCGCGCGTTGGAACATTCAGCCGAGCTGACCGTGACGGCTTTGGCCCATGCCCGTTGGAAGATTAAAGGAACAGTAGGCAATAGCAGTTGCGCAGGTGCGTTGCTGTGTCAATCAATTAAGCGATGGCAGACCGAGGAAGTTGGTGAGAAGCGGGCCGAGGATGGAACCGGGAACCCGCGCTCAGTCCACACTCGACAGACAGCGAGCGGGCGAATGCTGGTACTAGTACTGTATATGCGTGCGGTCGGGTTCGATTTGCCACGAGCATCATCCGTGGATTTTTCTCTGAGTTAGAGTGAGCGATGTGGCGTGGATAAGACATGGCACGAGGGGCACGAGTATGTGTCCCTTTCTTAATAGTCTTCCCCTGTGCGGCCCATCATCCCTAACTGATCATAATTTAAGTCTCCACCTCAGCCTGTAATTTAAGTCTCCGTGGATTTTTCTCTGACTTAGAGCATCTTCGCCGTTGGCCCCCAGTAGGCATAAAAATCGTTGTCTGAGGCGAGCCGGCAGTACAATCGGCGCTGGGGTAGTTGGGCATCCAGCCGTCGTCCCCAGGCGCCGATATTGGCCCAGTTTTCGGCCCACTTTCAGCGAATAAAGGCCCCATGTGGGCGAGAATCGGCCCATATTCGTCGTGGTTCGGCGTTGAATTCTTAACATAAATATCTTTTTTATCACATAGTTCATCACAGAAAATCAAATAGTTCAACAAAATAGTGGAACAACAAATAGTTCAATACAAATTATATAGTTCAACAAATAAAAACTCATATTTCATCACACGTCGATCCCGGCGTTGCCCCTGAGCCTCCATAGGTGCTCCACCAGATCCTGCTGCAGTTGATGATGCACCTGTGGGTCTCGGATCTCCTGACACATACTGAGGTAGGCAGTCCAGGTTGCCGGTAGCTGGTGATCAACTTCGGCTAAAGGACCCTGCCTGTAGTATGGTTCAGTGTCAAACACTTGTCTCTTCCTACTCGCTCTCGATGATCATGTTGTGCAAGATGACACAGCAAGTCATGATCTCCCACATTTGATCTTTCGACCAGGTCTGAGTAGGGTACCGGACAACAGCAAATCGAGATTGGGGCACACCAAATGCCCGCTCGACATCCTTCCTGCAAGCCTCCTGCACCTTGGCAAAGCGGGACTTCTTGCCTCCTAGCACAATGTTTGAGATAGTCTTCACAAATGTAGACCATCTCGGATAGATGCCATCAGCTAGGTAGTACCCCTTGTTGTAGTGCCGCCCGTTGACCTCGAAGTTCACCGGAGGAGAATGACCTTCAACAAGCTTGGCAAAGATAGGGGAGCACTGCAGCACGTTGATGTCATTGTGAGTTCCTGGCATATCAAAGAAGGAGTGCCAAATCCAGAGGTCCTGTGTGGCCACCGCCTCAAGTACCACACTGCAACCGCCTTTGGCACCTTTGTACATCCCCTGCCAAGCAAATGGGCAGTTCTTCCATTTCCAATGCATGCAGTCGATGCTTCCAAGCATCCCAGGAAATTCTCTTGCTGCATTCTGTGCTAGGATCCGAGCAGTGTCTTCCGCATTGGGTGTTCGCAAGTATTGTGGTCCAAACACTGCGACCACTGCCCGACAAAATTTGTAGAAACACTTAATGGTGGTGGACTCGACCATGCGCTCATAGTCGTCGAGTGAATCACCGGGAGCTCCGTATGCAAGCATCCCCATTGCTGTCGTGCACTTCTGGATCGAGGTGAATCCAAGTTTGCCGGTGCAATCCATCTTGCACTTGAAGTAGTTGTCGAACTCCCGGATGTAATTCACAATCCTGAGGAAGAGCTATCGGCTCATCCGATAACGGCGCTGAAATGTTTTGTCGCCGTGCAGTGGAGCATCGACGAAGTAGTCGGAGTAGAGCATGCAGTAGCCTTCGAGACGATGCCGGTTCTTTGCTTTCATCCGCCCCGGCGCCGAGCCACCTCGGCGCGGCTTTTCATTGCTCGCCAGCAAGGCGGCGAGGGCGGCGAGGACCATGAGATGTTCCACTTCCTGGACGTCGGCCTCGGCTTCCTCCTCCAGCAGCGCGGCGAGCGCTTCCTCGTCGTCCGAGTCCATTGCCAAGTGAGCGATGTGGGCGCATGGCACGAGGGGCACGAGGATGTGTCCCTTTCTTAATAACCTTCCCCTATGCGGCCCATCTTCCCTGACTGATCATAAGTCTCTACCTCATCCTGTAATTTATCTACAATACTCCCTCCTTCCATGTATATAAGGCCTAACGCGTTTTTCGAGATTAATTTTGACCACATGTTAGAGCAAGACATGCAAGTTACACAAAGCACATTATCAAATTCGTACGTGCAAGGAGCTTCTAGTGATATAATTTTCACATTATACCTTTCATATATTATTAATCTTATCAATAGTCAATGGCAACCTCAAAAAATGCATTAGGCTCTATATATGTGGAAGGAGAATGTAGTAAAAAAAAACTGCCGGTAGAAAAAGTATATTTTTTTTCTTCATAATCATCACTCTCTAAGTCTCTAGCCGCCTGAAATTTCCGAGAGCATATACTATTTGGCATTTCTTTTCTTGGGAAAGAGAAAGATCAGCGCAGCATAAGTTCAAACGCTGGACTGTTCAACCGCGTGGTTTAGAAAAAGATTGAAGCCAGATAGGATAAACATATTCTTTAGCTGGACTCGTTCCTTCGTGGAATTGGCGAGGTGCTTCCTCAATAGCAGCTAGAAATTCCTTAGGCCTCCTTTGGTTCTGAAGATAGGATTGTCATAGCAATAGAAAAAGCGTAGAAAGTGAGATGACACATAACTCAATTCCTATACGAAAAGAGATGTCATTTGATACATGAAATATAATCTCTTTTTATTAAGTCTAGACTAATGTTCCTATTCAGCATAGGAATAGAAATCAATTGCTACAAACTAAATGATTTCAAAGGAATTTTCCTTTGAAAAACCTACTCTACAGAATTCCAACGAAAATCCAAAAGGAGGCCTTAATGGTGCAAGAGCGGAACCAATTTATCTCCCTCGCGAGAGCAAGAGGATGCCTTATTATCATGAACAACGTCTGCCCTTCCTCATGATTATGCAACCCATAATCATATATAGTTTGAACAAAGCAATCATGAGTGCAGGAAGATAAAAAGTTTTTTCTCTACATGCATTCAAACTGCATTTGCATAAAATTTGTACGTTCATGCACGGATATTTCTACTATGGTCCACACATGGACTAAGTAGTCACCGCCATGCATTTTTCTGGGAACGTAAGCATCAACCTGACTTTATAGATAAGGAGCCCATTAGACCTTGTACAATGCTAGGTGCTTAGGGAGATGCTTAGAAAAATAAACCGAGTTTTTCTGAAGCACCAGTGTCTATTTCTACAGAAGAGACGCCTAGTTAAGCGTCTATCCTGTACAAATAAGTACCGGTGCTTAAAGAAAGTCTGGTTTATTTCTCCAAGCACCTCTCCTAAGCACCTTGCATTGTACAAGGCCTAATAAGGCCAGGTAGAGCCAAACAGTGGGGCGGGGAGTCTCTTTTCGAGTAGCCACTGGTAGAAAAAAGCCCTTTAGTCCCGGTTTGCAACAGCCTTTAGTCCCGGCTGTGCAACCGGGACTAAATATGCGCGACTAAAGACCCCCCCCTTTAGTCGCGCCTCTTACGGACCGCGACTAAAGGCTTTAGTCCCGGTTCTTGTGGCTGACCGGGACTAAAGGCCCGTCCACGTGGGCGCCCGTGGTCCGTCGGGGCGGAGGACCTTTAGTCCCGGTTCTCGTGGCCAACCGGGACTAAAGGGCTCCTCCGCAGGTTTAGGGTTTTAGCCCCCCTAAACCTGGTTTCTTTTTAGTTTGGAGTGTTTTATTTCTTTTATATTATATTTTGTGTTTTATTTTAATTTTGATAAAGTTTCAGTACACATATTTTACGCTACTATATACATGCATATGAAATTTCAAACAAGAAGAATTCAAGAGGAATATATAATATATATTCAATCTCGGGTGACCATATACAACTTCGAACAAGTTTCCATACACAATTAGGATGGATGACCATATACAACTTCGTACAAGTTTCAATCTCGGGTATGCATATAAATTTCTTCGTCCTCGGTATAGTGTTCTCCTTTAGGATTGATGACTTCCCTCATGAAAAATCCTGCTAATTCTTCTTGAATTGGTCGGAAGCGAGCTTCTGGACTAAGCCTCCTCCGCAAGTTATCCGTCGCGTTCCGCACGCTATCCGATGCCTTCCGCTCCGTGGTGTGTCTCCGGATGTTCTCACAAACATAGTATCCACATAGATTGGTCCCCGGTGGCTGCTTATCCACATTAACTAACCTTCTGAAATCTAGCTCATGTTTGAATTCACCGACAATTTCTTCTGAGAACCGTCTCCAAACCCTACAGGGCAAAGAAAATTAAATGAATAAGGAAGTTATTAGTTACTTGATATTAGGAAATGAACGAAAGAGACCGATCGATATAGAGCTCAAATGATTGAAAATAATTACTTTTGCAGCATTTTTCTCATGTCGGCCCAACGCTTTGGATCCGAATCCATAGAGTCCATGATTAGAACTCTGGAGGTGTGAAGTTCAATATTTAGCAGAATCCAGTGGAACCCACGGACACGTTACATGCACAGTCATGCATAACTCATCGATTAGACATACCATGCATGGAGTAAACAAAAGAGAATGGGCACAAGAGAGAAACACTCACCCAAAATGGTAAGGAAATAGAATATGACTTTTGAGTTGATGCTTTCTAAGAAACTTGTACAGGTCTTTCTCCACGTCTTCGGGGTGATGTTGTAACACATGTCCATTAACGATATGTGGGTCAATGAACCCAACATCATGGATGTTTCTTATTTTGCATTCCCAAATCTTCAATCTGCATAATAGCGTACGCAACAATATAGTTAGGACAATATATATATATAGTGCAGGCAATGAAGAACGAGATGAGGTAGAAATAAATCACTTACAGAACGTAGCAACTCAGCATAGATTTGTCGAGGTCACGCAGATTGAATAGCTGGAACAATTCACTCATATGAATTTCTACAGAGTACCGTTTGGTGTGATGCTCATCTGTAACATCCGCATAAACATATTCTTTGTCGGCCCATGTTATGAATTGCTTGTACCAACGTAGCAGATTTCGCATTTGTGGTGGTAGACTCTTTTCCCGCGCAGGCTCGACGAGAGGCCCATTCCGCACATATTGTAATGCTATCTCACATACTGGCGCATCCTCAAGGCCTAAGAAGGCACGAAGAGTCAAACCAATCTCGGACGCTTGTTTCATGGCACCCGGTACAGTCAATCCAAGTGCTGCCGCAGCTGCTATGATCTCGGGGTCCTCTTCCGGACCGGCTTTCACTATGAGCGGGGGGATCGATTGTTTCTTCTGCATCCCGAGCTGGTCAACTTGTTTCCCGCTTTTTTTACTTTCTTCTTTCTCCTCCTTCAATATTTTTGCTTGCCTACGAAGTTCATGTCCATAGTCGTCAGGCATATTCAGCTCGGCTTGGGACGGTGTCGTCAAAAAATCCTTAGCCCACTTCTTTTGCTTCTCAGTGAATACTTGCTTGGGCTCAGGCTCTTTTTTCGCCTTCATATCCGCCTTCCATTTCTCATAATCAGCAGACGCGGCCAATTTGGTTTCAGCTTCACTAAGTTCCCCAGGCCTTGGGAGGAGAGGCTTCAGTGATGGCTCCGGTACCCTTGTGGTCTTAGGTACATAAGGGTCCGGGTTAATAGTCCAGGAGCGGGTTTCCTTGCTGTCCGCCTGCTTCCGCTTCTTCGCCGGAGGTGGATTGGGGGGCGTCGTACCCGCCGGAGGAGGATTGGGGGGCGTCGTACCCGCCGGAGGTTGTGGATCGGGGGACGGCGTCGAATGGCGTGAAGGAGGTGTAGGTGAACCACCACGACCACCACCACCGCCACCACCGCCACCACCACCACCACCACCATCGGAGGGGGGTGGACTTGCTAGCCTTGGCGCCTCGCCTGGAAACACTATGTACTTTTTTTTCCATAGAATGAACTGGCGCTTGACATCTCCAAGTCTTCTCTCCCCTTCGGGTGTAGGTTTGTCAATCTCCAGGTCCTCAAACCCTTGGACTATGTCTTCCACCGTGACACGAGCATAGCCATATGCAATGGGGTTGTTGTGGTGGAGTGCTCCAGGTGTACAGGGTAAAGCACTGCCGCTAGCTACCTTCGTGGAAACGTTCCCCACGGGATAATGCAGATCACATTCTTTCATCTCCTTTACATCATCCACGGGGTAGTGAGGCTCCGGTGCACGAATCTCGATCATCGGTGCACTAGCACCAGGCGGGGCATCCGTGGAAGCCACGCTGCTTCTCCGCTGCTGGCTTCCGCGATCCGCTTCATGATCTTCATGCGGCCCTGCAGCCGATTTTTCTTTCACTAGTTCATGCACGGTCTGCTTCAACTCATGGAGTTCCGATGCAAACTTCGTCATAAGATCTGCATCCCGGTCCGTCTTTCTCTTACGGCTTCTGTAACAGTACGGGTCATTGTCCTGGGAAAACCCTACTTTCCACGGAACTTTGCCTTTGCCTCGTACACGTCCTCCGTGTTCATCATTCCCGAGGGCTGTTGTCAGTGCGTCTTTCTCTCTGTTGAACTTGATCAAGCCCTCTTGAGCTTGGGTCATTGCGTCAATAAGGGCTTGGGTGGGAGCAAACTGTCTCTGCCGGTGAACACACACCCCTGTCTCCGGGTCTAGCGATCCCCCATGCCCGTACCACCAGCTTTTGGCCCTTGGGTCCCATCCCTCTGTACCTAGAGGGATTCCTCGCACCCTCAGGTCCTCCTCCATCTTCTGCCACCTAGGCTCCGAAAGGCGGTATCCTCCTGGCCCCATAATATGATGGAACTTTTTCTTACTCGCATTATCCTTATTTTTTTTTGATATTTCCTTGAAATGCTCCGATTGCTTTTGCCTCACAAATTCTGGCCAATCATCTTTCAGTTTCTCATGTTGTCCATTGAAATCCGGAGTCTTGCCCTTGTTGACATAGTCACGGGTTAAATTTTTCTTGAAGTTCCGGAATGCTTCGCCCATCTTCTGAAGAGCGAACTCTTTAACTAGCCTCCTCCTCTGACGTCCACCCGGAACCTCGTTACCGAATTCATCGACTTTGTTGTATTCCGGAGGTAGAATGAAATGTTCCATAAGCTTTCTCCAGCAATCCTTTTTCGTTCTCTTGTCGACAAAACTGAAACCAAGACGTGCCTTCTTTGGCTCCTTCCATTCCTGGACGGTGATCGGGACGTTGTCTCTAACAACGACTCCGCATTAGTTGATAAACTTTGAGGTGTGCTGTAGGGGCTTGCCGGTTTCACTGACAAACTCAATGGCATATGTTTCTCCTGTTTTCATCGCCTTGGATTTGCCACGCTTTGTCGTACTCGATCCGGAGGGCTAAAAAAAGAAAGAGAGTCGCGCGCGTTAATACGTATGTATTCACATTTCAGTAAGTTTGTATCACGAGAGGCTCAATGTATATATATACCTCGCCGGAGGTGGTTGCTACTTGCAATTCGAGATCGTCGGTTGTTGACGGTTGACCTCCGTCGACAATGTCCGTTCCTTCACCTTCTTGATCATCGACAATCTCTGTTCCACCATCAAGGTTCAGATAAGAAGAGACTACATCCTCTTGTTGCTCATATTCTGAGCCCGGCACATAAGGAATCTCGTTGTTGATGATGCCCATTAAATAACGTTCAGCCTCCGGATCCCTAAGCGGCTCGGTTCTATCGTCCGCCATATGTCACTCCTGCATGTAGTAAAAATTCTTTAAGTATAAAGGAATTAAAAAATAAGATTAAGGGGACATAGAGGAGGAGGAATTAAAAAATAAGATTCTTTAAGTAAAAATTCTTTTTTTCTTCTTCTTCCTTTCTTCTTCCTCTTTCTTCTTTCTTTCTTCTTCTTCCTTTCTTCTTCCTCTTTCTTCTTCTTCCTTTCTTCTTCTTCCTTTTTCCTTTCTTCTTCTTCCTTTCTTCTTCTTCCTTTCTTCTTTCTTTCTTCTTCTTCCTTTTTCTTTTTTCTTTCTTTCTTCTTCTTCCTTTCTTCTTCCTTTCTTCTTCTTTTCTTCTTCTTCCTTTTTCTTTCTTCTTTCTTTTGGTTTTCATTTGGTTTTCATTTTTTTCTTCTTCCCTTTTCTTCTTCCTTTTTCTTCTTCTTCCTTTTTCTTCTTTCTTTCTTCTTTCTTTTTTTCTTCTTCCTTTTTTTTTCTTCTTTCTTTTTTTCTTCTTCCTTTGTTTTTCTTCTTCCTTTGTTTTTCTTCTTCCTTTTTTTTTCTTCCTCCTTTGTTTTTCTTCTTTCTTTTTTTCTTCTTTCTTTTTTTCTTCTTCCTTTTTTTGTTTTCTTTTATTTTTTTCTTCTGTTTGTTTTTTTCTTCTTTCTTTCTTTCTTCTTCCTTTGTTTTTCTTCTGTTGTTTTCTTCCTTTTTCTTTTTTTCTTCCTTTTTCCTTTTTTCTTCCTTTTTCTTGTTTTTCTTCTGTTTTTCTTTTGCTTTTCTTCTTCCTTTTTTTTCTTCCTCCTTTGTTTTTATTCTTTCTTTTTTTCTTCTTTCTTTTTTCTTCTTCCTTTTTTTGTTTTCTTTTGTTTTTTTCTTCTGTTTGTTTTTTTCTTCTTCCTTTGTTTTTCTTCTGTTGTTTTCTTCCTTTTTATTTTTTTCTTCCTTTTTCCTTTTTTCTTCCTTTTTCTTGTTTTTCTTCTGTTTTTCTTTTGTTTTCTTCTTCCTTCTTTCTTCTTCTTCCTTTTTCCTTTTTCTTTCTGCTTCTTCTTCTTCCTTTTTCTTCTTCCTTCTTCTTCTTCTGCCGACGCGCGGAGGACGGCAGGCAGGGCCAGCGGGCGGCGGGCGGCGGGCGGCGGGCAAGGGCGCAGGGCACGGGCGGCGGGCAAGGGCAGGGCACGGGCGGAGGCGGCGCTCACTGGGGACGGGGGCGGCGGCGCGCAGGGCTTCGGCGTCGGCGTCGGCGTCGATCGGCGTCGGGGCAGCGCTTCGGCGTCGAGAGAGAGGAGAATGGGAAGTGGCGAAACTGCTAAGTACAGTATTTATAGACGCACCTTTAGTCGCGGTTGGGGAGGCGGACCGCGACTAAAGGTACCCTTTAGTCGCGGCTGGCCACACCAACCGCGACTAAAGGGTACCCTTTAGTCGCGGTCCGCCTCCCCAACCGGGACTAAAGGGTTTTGGCGCCGCTTTAGTTCCCGCGCAGAAAGAACCTTTAGTCGCGGTTGGGGACAACAACCGCGACTAAAGGGTACCCTTTAGTCGCGGTCCTCCTCCCCAACCGGGACTAAAGGGTCTGTGCTGGAACTGGCGCGGTGCGGTGGGATGTTTAGTCCCACCTCGCTAGCCGAGAGGCTTCGACAGTGGTTTATAAGCGCGGCTGCGCTCACCACTTCGAGCTCCTCTCAAATGCAGGCTTACGGGCCTATTCTGTCACTATGTGCCTGTGGGCCTACTGGGCCTTCTGCGGGCCTGAATCCTGGCCCATTAATGGGTTTCTAGTCGTATTCAGGCCGTGGTGGCCCAGTAGGTGGCATATTTTTTATTTTTTGCCTTTTTTTGTTTTCTTTTTTGCTTTATTTATTTTGTTTTGTTTTTCTTCTTTTTTTTCTTCCATTTTTCTTCTGTTTGTTTTTTTCTTCTGTTTTTTTCTTATGTTTTTCTTCTGTTTGTTTTTTTCTTCTGTTTTTCCTTTTTTCTTCTGTTTTTTTCTTCCTTTTTTCCTTTTTCCTTTTTCCTTCTGTTTTTTCTTCTGTTTTTTTCTTCTGTTTGTTTTTTTCTTATGTTTTTCTTCTGTTTGTTTTTTTCTTCTGTTTTTCCTTTTTTCTTCTGTTTTTTCTTCCTTTTTCCTTCTTTCTTCTTCTTCCTTTTTCCTTTTAAAATCAGAAAAATAAAACTAATTCATTTTAAAATCTTAAAAATACAATTATATATCAAAAAAATCAGAAAAATAAAACTAATTCATTTTAAAATCCCTTGAAGGTTTGATAAAAGGTTTGATACATCATTCAGTTCATCGACCAAATACAAAGTTTGGTACAATAAATTATTACACATCAATTCTTCCCTTGTGTCCCTGCTTGCTTACGATTGTGCCGTATCCATGGAGCATCCTCATCATTTAACTTAATGCTTGGGTCAGTGTTCACTTTGAAGGGCGGAATTTCACCAAACATATTATAATCTTCTGACATGTTTGTCTTGTCCTCCACTCCCACGATGTTTCTTTTCCCTGAAAGAACAATGTGGCGCTTTGGATCATCGCATGATGTACTGATCGTTTTCTTATCTTTCCGTTTCCTCGGTTTGCTACTCATGTCCTTCAAATAAAAAACCTGAGCGACATCTTTGGCAAGGACGAATGGTTCGTCAAGGTAACCAAGATTGTTGAAATCCACCATTGTCATTCCGTATTGCTCGTCCACCTTTACCCCACCTCCTGTTAGCTTGAACCATTTGCACCGGAACAAAGGGACCTTAAAGGAGGGTCCATAGTCAAGTTCCCATATCTCCTCTATGTAACCGTAATATGTGACCTTTTGCCCATTCTCGGTTGCTGCATTAAAGCGGACACCACTGTTTTGGTTGGTGCTCTTTTTATCTTGGGCGATGGTGTAAAATGTATTCCCATTTATCTCGTACCCTTGGAAAGTCGTTATAGTCGAAGATGGTTTCTTGGCCAACATGTACAGCTGATCTCCAACATCATTTCCATTCATTAAATATTTTCGCAACCAACTGCCGAAAGTCTCCATGTGGGCCTTTCTAATCCAGGATTCAGGCTTCCCGGGGTTGTCCGAGCGTAAAATATTCTTGTGTTGCTCGAAGTATGGAGCCACCAAGCTGGAATTTTGCAGAACTATGTGGTGTGCTTCAGTCATAGAATGACCGTCCATACATATCGTGGATTCCCTTCCGATCTTGCCTTTTCCACTTAGTCTCCCCTCGTGCCGCGATTGAGGAATACCAATCGGCTTAAGGTCAGGAACATAGTCAATACAGAACTCAATTACCTCCTCATTTCCATAGCCCTTGACGATGCTTCCTTCTGGCCTAACACGGTTACGAACATATTTCTTTAATACTCCCATGAACCTCTCAAAGGGGAACATATTGTGTAGAAATACAGGACCGAGAATGGAAATCTCTTCGACTAGGTGGACCAGGAGGTGCGTCATAATATCGAAGAAGGATGGTGGGAACACCAACTCGAAACTGACAAGGCATTGGACCACATCGTTCTGTAACCGTGGTAGATCTTCTGGATTGATTACCTTCTGAGAGATTGCATTGAGGAATGCACATAGCTTCACAATGGCTACTCGAACATTTTCCGGTAGGAGCCCCCTCAAAGCAATCGGAAGCAATTGCGTCATAATCACGTGGCAGTCGTGAGACTTCAGGTTTTGGAACTTTTTCTCCGCCATGTTTATTATTCCCTTTATATTCGACGAGAAGCCAGACGGGACCTTCATACTGCTCAGGCATTCAAAAAGAATGACCTTCTCTTCTTTGATAAGAGCGTAGCTGGCACGACCTTGAAACCATTCCGGATGCCGGTCATCTGGGTCTTTCAAAAGTTGCTGGTCCTGCCGTGCTTCCTTTGTATCATTTGTCTTCCCATACACGCCCAAGAAGCTTAGCAGGTTCACGCAAATATTCTTCGTAACATGCATCACGTCGATTGCAGAGCGGACATCTAGGACTTTCCAATATTCTAGCTCCCAAAATATAGATTTCTTCTTCCACATGGGTGCGTGCCCGTCAACTCCCCGCGGAACTGATTGTCCGCCAGGACCCTTTCCAAAGATGACTTTCAAATCCTTGACCATATCAAATATCTCAGCACCAGTACGTTCCGCAGGCTTCGGCCGGTGATCTGCCTTGCCGTTGAAATGCTTGCCTTTCTTTCTTACGTTATGATTTCGGGGAAGAAATCGACGATGACCCAGGTACATGTTCTTCTTACAATTAACCAAACGTACACTTTCAGTCTCATGTAAGCAGTGCGTGCATGCATTGTATCCCTTATTTGTCTGTCCCGAAAGGTTACTGAGAGCAGGCCAATCGTTGATGGTTACAAAAAGCAACGCTCGTAGGTCAAATTCCTCTCCTTTGTGCTCATCCCAGACACGTACACCAGGTCTGGCCCACAACTGTAAAAGTTCTTCAACTAATGGCCTTAGGTACACATCGATGTCGTTGCCGGGTTGCTTAGGGCCTTGGATGAGAATTGGCATCATAATGAACTTCCGCTTCATGCACAACCAAGGAGGAAGGTTGTAGATGCATAGAGTCACGGGCCAGGTGCTATGGCTGGAGCTCTGCTCGCCAAAAGGATTAATGCCATCAGTATTTAGACCAAATCTTATGTTCCTTGCGTCAGCTGCAAAATCTTTGAACACTCTGTCGATCTTTCTCCATTGCGTTCCATCAGCGGTGTGTCTCAACTCCCCGTCGGACTTACGGTCCTCTTTGTGCCATCGCAACGACTTGGCATGCTTTTTGTTCATGAACAGACGTTTCAACCGTGGTATTATAGGAGCATACCACATCACCTTGGCGGGAACCCTCTTCCTGGGTTTCTCGCCCTCAACATCGTCACCAGGGTCATCGCCTCTGATCTTATAACGCAATGCAGTGCATACAGGGCATTCATTCAAATTCTCGTATTCACCGCGGTAGAGGATGCAGTCGTTAATGCATGCATGTATCTTCAGAACCTCTAAACCTAGAGGGCAGACAACCTTCTTTGCTTCGTACGTACTGGCGGGCAACTCGTTATTCTTCGGAAACATATTCTTCAACATTTTCAGCAAATTTTCAAATGATGAGTCACCTACACCTTCTTGTGCCTTCCATTTTAGCAAATCCAGTGTGCATCCCAGCTTTTTCAGACTATTATCGCATCCTGGATACAACGACTTTTTGTGATCCTCTAACATGCGATCCAAATTCTCCCTCTCCTTGTCAGTTTCGCAGCGTCTCCGTGCATCAGCAATGGTCCGACCAAGATCATCAGCGGGCTCATCATGTGCCTCTTCTTCACCTTCACCTAACCCTTCCCCACCTTCAGCATCATCCTCCATGAAAGTATCACCGAAATGATCATGATAGTTGTCATCGATATCATCCCCTTCTTCATCTTCTTCCATTCTAACCCCTCTTTCTCCATGCTTGGTCCAACAATTATAGCTTGGCATGAAACCGTGCCGAAGCAGGTGCATGTGAACGTCTCTTGAGGAGGAGTAACCCTTCTGATTCTTACAGACAGCACATGGACAGATAATAAAACCTTGCTGCTTGTTCGCATTTGCCACTACGAGGAAATCTTTCAAACCCGTAGTGAACTCGCCGGAGAGTCGGGGACCGTACATCCATTGCCGATTCATCTGCATTATTATTATATAAAGTATATAATTAACCATCATGCATTTGTTAAACTAACTAGCTAGAAATAATACAAATTAAACAATGAACTACACACATGCATATTTTATCAATGACACATGAAAGGTTCAAGTTGCTAACCGCGATCGCGGAGGAAAAATAAATGAGAAAGCTCAAGTGTGGCTCGGACACTTCATATCATGTTTGTTTCAGGCTCTCGGGCATTTCATCAAACACCTTGTGTGCATAGGAGGAACCAAAAGCAAACCCACCACCCCCTTCTGAAAATTGTGAAGTGAGCTGAGTGAAGTGAAGTGAGCTGAGTCCTATATATAGGGATGGGCCTTTAGTCCCGGTTGGCCTGGCCAACCGCAACTAAAGGCCTTCGGGGACCTTTAGTCGCGGTTGGCCAGGCCAACCGGGACTAAAGCCCCTCCCGTCCGCCAGCTGGATGGGCCTTTAGTCCCGGTTGGCCTGGCCAACCGCGACTAAAGGCCTTCGGGGACCTTTAGTCCCGGTTGGCCAGGCCAACCGGGACTAAAGCCCCTCCCGTCCGCCAGCTGTCGACCGAGCGCGCTGGGCCCAGATAGTTGGTCGCTGGTCTCCTCCCGAACCGCGACTAAAGACCCCTTTGGTCGCGGTTCGATTGTTTTGGGGACTAATGGGGGCGTATGGAAGCCTCTTTTTCTACCAGTGAGCCTTTGGCGACTGGATACGAAGTACAAGCGTTGACTAGGTGAAAGGTATGGCTATACAACGGTGGCGGTAACTGAACACCCCGATTTTGTCCCTTTCTTTTTCTTTTTGATTTCTTTGGTTTTTGTCGGCGTTTTGGGAACGGGGTCCCCAGACTTGCCTGCCTGCGGCCCACGGCGTGGCTATGCGAGCAGGCCTGTACGTCCCATCTTCATCAACAAGGCGTTCAAGACCCTCGCGAGGGGCCAAGCCTCGCGAGGCGGGCGACGCAAGACCTCCTCAGGAGCGGCCTCGCCAGGCAGGCTCACGAGGAGCGGAGATATCAAGGCGGGGCAAACCTCGCGAGGCTCTCGTGACGTGAGCCATGACGGTCGGGATCAGGCGGGCGCCAGGCAGGCGCCAGCGCGCGCAGCGTCCTTGTTTCCTCTTTGGTGCCAAGGGGGCAAGCACAGGCGCGAAGTACCGAGGCATCAAGCAAAGGTTTCCATATCAGTGCAACGAGACCAAGACCATGAGGACAACAAGACGAAGGTCACCGTGGAGCCCGAGACGGCGTCACCACCAGAGTCTTTTGCAGGCGAAGACTACTTTTGTCAGGATAAGTTGTACTAGCTGTCCCCTTTCAAATTGGCCGCCGTTGTTGGCTCCCTTCCCGCTCAATGTTTGGGAAGAGGACCAGAGCCTATATAAGTAGAACTAGCCACCACAGTAGGGGCATCTCATCAGATCTAGAGCCAATCCCTAGCCACACACCAAACACAAGAACACCTCAACCTCAGGAGGCTGTTCTTCCCCTTGTACTGTTCATCATCAGCCCAAGAGGCAGTCCACCACCACACACTGGAGTAGGGTATTACACCACAACGGTGGCCCGAACCAGTATAAATCTTGTGTCCCTTGTGTTGTGAGTTCGTGAAGTTCGTCCGCAATATCTTAGCAAGTTAGGGCGTGGATCGGTAGGAGGGAAGGAACTTCGCGTGCACCCCAGAGTTTGAACCTTAAGGGTTTTGCCGGAACCCGAGATCCGATATTTGGCGCGCCAGGTAGGGGTGCGCCGTAGCTTCCCTTCCGTCGATCGGCGCTCCGTCGCTCCGTCGTCTCCATGGTGGTCGCTCGCTGCGCTCGAGCTGAGCGCTGGGCTGCCCTCACCGCCCGCGTTGCTCAGACGGCTCCCGTCGGCGGGCCACCTCGTCGTTCCCCGTCGCCTGCCGCCAACGCCGCCACCGGCTCGGCGGGGAACGAGCAGCAAGCATTCTCGCTGCACCCATCGATGCGGCAGGACGGCCGCTCCGCCACTCCATCACTGACCCCGGCCGGTTCCTCGTCCCACGCACATCGCGCTCCCATGGCCGCACGGGCCGCTCTCCTCATGGCGAACGAGCTCCTGCGCTACCGCCCGGTCGACGACCTCTACGAGGACTGGATCGACCGCGTCGCCGAGCTCGTCCGCGCCGCAGGGGGCTCCCCGGCTCCGTCCCTCTCTCTGCCTCGCCCTCCGCCAGCCACGGGTGACGTGGCACATGGAGCGCCTCCACCACCTCTGCCCCAAGACGGTGTCTTGGCGCCAAGGCGCACGGCCCCATGGTGCGGCCCACCACGCCCGGTGCCCGCGCGCGAAGAGAGAAGCTGCCAAGAAATTCCTCGGCCGCGAGAAGCTGCACCTGCGCTCCCCGCGCCGCCTCGCCAAGACCGCGTGCTACCTGCGGTGGCGGCACGTGGACCTCATCAAGACCAAGCACCACCTCCAAGACGGGCCCCGGCGACCACGGCCGGCTGCCGCGCCTTCACCCCCGAGCTGCATAGCGTCGCCTGGCCGGGCAAGTTCAAGCCGGATCTGCCTCCTCGCTACGACGTCACCCTCGACCCCGCGGAGTTCCTGCAGCTCTACGAGCTGAGCATCGAAGTGGCCAACGGCGACGAGAAAGTCATGGCGAACTGGTTTCCTATGGCTCTCAAGGATGGTGCCCGCTCCTGGCTCCTGAACCTGCCATCGGGCTCGATCTCCTCCTGGGTCGAGATGCGCGACCGCTTCGTCCCCAACTTCCAGGGCACTCGCGACCACCCGCCGGCCGCGGGTGACCTGCGCCGCATCAAGCAACAGCCAGGAGAGACCCTCCAGAAGTACATCCAGCGCTTCAACAACACTCGTCTCAAGATCCCCAAGGTCACGGACGAGGCCATCATCTCCGCGTTCTCCGACGGCGTCCGTGACGTCAAGATGAAAGAGGAGCTAGCCATCCACGAGGAGCTGTGCACGTCTCAGGAGCTGTTCAACCTGGCGACCAAGTGCGCAAGAGCTGAGGAGGGGCGTCTCTCCCTCCTCGAGCTGCCAGCTGCGGGCGCAGAGGAGAAGAAGGCCAAGGCCAAGGACGTGAAGCGCAAGGAAGCAGCTGTGCTCGCAGCGGAGCCGAACACCAAGCGAGGCATAGATCAGTCCGAGTCATCCAAGAACAGCCGACCATTCTGCGCCTTCCACAACTTGAACACCCATAACACCAGTGACTGTCAAGAGCTCAGAGCCATTCGTGAAGGACGTTTCGGCCGCCGCCCCGAACGCAGCGACCGGGGCTACGGCCGAGGAGGAGGGCGTGGTGGCGCACGCTGGGACGACCGCGGCCCGCGCCAGGAGTGGCACGACCGGCCTCGTGAGGACCACTGGCAGGATCATCCTCGCGAGGGTGCCTGGAGAGACCAGCCTCGCGAGGATCGCCCTCAGGGCAACGCCGGTCTGCCCCCACTGCCGCCACCGCCAAGAAGGAACGACGACCACCATCAAGACGTGGGGGCTGGGGGCTTCCAGGAGCCGCGCGCTATCGCCTGCATCTTGGGCGGAGCCCAGGCCCCAGCCTCACAGCGTATCTTCAAGCAGTTTGCTCGTGAAGTGAATGCAGTCCTCCCCAAGCTCGAGGCCACGCGCCCGCTCAGGTGGTCCCAGTGCGCCATCACCTTCAACTCGGCAGATCAGCTCAAGTGCGCAGCCATCGCTGGCGCCCCCCGATGCTTTATTCACCAGTTATCAACAACGTGCAAGTCACCAAGACCCTCATTGACGGCAGCACTGGGCTCAACGTCCTATCCGTCGACACGTTCGACAACCTCCAAGTGCCATATGATCAGCTTCAGCCTACCAAGCCTTTCCCAGGAGTGACCGACGGTTCCACCACGCCGATAGGGCAGGTCCGCCTCCCTGTCACCTTCGGAGAACGCAAGAATTACCGCACCGAGCTCATCGACTTCGACGTCGCGCACATCCGTCTGCCGTACAACGCCATCCTTGGGTATCCAGCCCTGGCCAAGTTCATGGCGGTGACACACCATGGCTACAACATCCTCAAGATGCCGGGAAGTGGCGGAATCATCACAGTCCTGTGCGAAGAAAGAGACGCGGTGTGCTCCCTTGAGCGTGCCTTTCAAGCTGCGGCAATCGACGACCCTGACAACAAGGGCGAGGGCCCTCCAGAGGCCATCCCCAAGAAGAAGCACATGCGCCGTGCCGACCCTCAGGAGGGTGGCGTCGCGGCTGGAACCTCGTCAGGATCAGCGCCCGCTCCAGGGGCGCCTCCCTCCATCGCATAGGAAGGCGCGCCCAGCGCCCTCCTCGGGCAGGGCTCGGGGGCTCTCCTCTGGAGGGCCTCAGACCTTGCCAACATCACGAGGGAGGCGCTTGGGCACCACTTGGAGGTGTGCTTCGCGGCACGTTTTCCTCAGGAGGGCACACGCCAAGGATCACCCACCGTTCAGGAGTTCATCACCAAGACCACCCAGGAATTGCAAGACGCAAGGGCCATGCGCGGCGACCGCCGCTCACGAGGCACAGCTTCCCATCCAGGCGAGGATGCCGGGCTGTGCGTCTGCATCGATGTCCCAGGGCTCAAAAGGGCCGCTTCTCAGGAGCTTTTCTGGCCTTCACGCGTGGGCCGCTGCGAGGGTCCACCACACAGCTACGTTTGCATGCCTTTTGGCTTGCCGAGCGTGTCGTACGTTTACCAACGCAACCTGCGGAGCATCCTAGTGGCTCAGGAGGCCAGACGTCGTGCTGTCCTGGCGGAGGTGGAGACAGTCCTCAAGGAACCGCCTGGGCCCCCAGAGCCTCCTGAGACTCAGGGCCCCGGTGGCTCGTGAGGAGCTACCCCTTCGCTGCACGCCTTCAGCTGCACCAACTCTCCTTCGTCAACAGAACCAGGTGACACTTTCCAAGTTCATTTAGCTGGGAGCGCCCCTCGGGCTGCATTATTCCCAGGCCGCGTGGGTCCGTCCCTGTGGCGTGTATCCTTTTCTTATGTCTTTAGCTTACCTTGCTGGGGGCGCCCCTCGGGCTGCATTATCCCCAAGCCGCTCGGGCCTGACCAAGTGGCATGGATCTCCCTTGCATTTGCTTAAGCCTACTACTCTCATGTTTCATCTACCTATGATTGTCACCTGCCTGATTACCACCTACTCGATCGTCGCCTCCCACGGGGCCGCCTCACACTGGCACGACGCTGGTGCATGGGTCCGTCCCTGCCACATCGACAAACCTGAGCGGTCGAGCTCTGGCTCGCGGCACGCCCCGCGCACGTCACCTCGCCAGGCCCTCAGTGCCTTCATTTCCTCGCGGAGCAGCCAGAGGCAGGCTGGCAACCATAACGGCAAAACCGTGTTTCTCCTTGTGCTGGATCGCAGGGATCTCACGAAGAGGATAGCAGGCGGCACCACGAGCTTCCTTTCCTCTCGTACAATACACTTGTGCGTTAAAAGGGGGGCTCCTGAGCATCGCGACTTAGGAGTTCTTACTAGCTCTCCAGCCCTCACCCCCTGGCCTTAACCACGGCATCGCGACCTGGCATACCAGTGGCAGCTGAGCTCGCTCGAGGGCCGGGACCTGAGGACGTAGAGCACTAAGGAGAACACGGGAAGAGGGAGACTCGTACGGGCCTAACCTAGCTACGCTGCGGGTGTTTGCGCACAGGCCTGGCGCATCGCGAAGAATCGACTCCGAACTACCAAGATAAGTCTCGCGCTCAGATTGGCTAATCATTGGAGCCTAGGGGACACCCTCGTCGCAGCCCTGTTGCGGCCACGTCGCCTCCCTTTCTTATCTTTCCATAGCTGCTTGAGCGCTAAAGGGGACCTCCTGAGCATCGCGCCTTGGGGGCTCTTACTGGACCTCGGGCCGCTCACCTCCTGGCCTTGACCACGACACGCGACCTGGCATACCAGCGACGGCTGCAGCCTGCCTGGGGATCGGGACCTGTCAGCGTAGAGCAATAAGCTGTCGCGAGGTTGGAAAGGGGAGACCAAGCCTTAACAGGACATGCATGCGCAGATTTTCATAATAAGGAAGATATACACAAAAAGACATTACAGATCCTTACACGCCCCCACGGGGCATTTCTTGATTCCTCGCAGGGAACAAAAGACGAGAACCTAGTAGAATCTTATCTACACCCTCCCGCGGCTGACGCCATCATCAACAGTGGGCCACGGGAGGCCGGCGCCAACCTCATCCAGATCAGCGACGGCGGCGGCCAGATGTTGCAGCCCTGCTCCGAGCATGGTGAGAGGTCGAGGACACGTAGCTGTCGTCGCTCGTCTCCGGAGTCTCGTAGAGCTCAGGAGAGCCACTGGACTCCCAAGAGTCGCTGCTACTGGAGCAGCCGTGAGCGGGGCGCACTTCACCTTGGCGCTCCCCTTCGGGGCAGCACTCCAAGCGGCGACCCTCCGCGTCGAAGACCTTGAAGAATAGCGTGGAGGCGCCGTCGTACTCGAAGTGGATCGCGAGGGCGCCCTTCGCACGGCAAACCCGCGCGACCTCGCCCCAGCCGCGAGTCATGAAGATCTTGCCGGCGGGGACCGCTTCGACCTCTGCTCCGGTCGCCGGAGCATCGCAGTCAGCATGCTGCAGCCAGAGCTTGAGGGCCCTCTCGGCAGCATCACATCGGAGAAGAACCGCGGGAAGCGGATCCAAGAGCTTGGGGGCATCGGCGCCCATAGCACAAGCTCGTGTGAGGAATCCGCGGCATGGATTCCAGGGGCAACCACGCGCGGCGACCACGAACGCGGTGCGGGTGGCGCTCCTCGTCGCTCCGCCCTCCTGAGCCCTCGGCTTGGGCGTACAAGGGTAGCGGATACCCTGGAGGAGGCCGCTCGCACCAGGGCTTCACTACCACCTGCATTGCCGCTTCGTCACGACGGTGAACCGACCTCTTCTTCGGCGGGAGCGGCCCGGGATCATCACGGGGGGCCTTTTCTTTCTCGTCAGCGGAGAACCTTCGGATAGGCGCCATTGCTGCCGGCAGAGGAGCAAGGAGGAAAGAAGCAAGCGAGCAAGGAAGAGAAGGGCGACGGGGGCTCCGCCCCCTCCCTCATTTATAGCAGGAGAAGGCAATCCAGTGCCCCCAAGGATCACAGGTAATGATGGTTTTCCTTGCATGTCGCAGGGACTTGTCAAGTCAAGTAGTTGCCGAGGCAGCGTGGGGAAGCGGAGACGCCCACGTCCAATCAACCGCCACGCGTTGACCAAGGCCGCAGGCTTTTGGGGCCCGCGGCGCTTCATGCTTGACCTTTGGCTTCGCCTCGAAGCCAAGCCCGAGCGCGCCTTGGGCCCTGGGGCTACTGTCGGCGTTCTGGGAACGGGGGTCCCCAAACTTGCCTACATGCGGCCCACGGCGTGGCTATGTGAGCAGGCCTGTACGGCCCATCTTCATCAACAAGGCGTTCAAGACCCTCGCGAGGGGCCCAGCCTCGCGAGGCGGGCGACGCAAGACCTCCTCAGGAGCGGCCTCGCCAGGCAGGCTCACGAGGAGCGGAGATATCAAGGCGGGGCAAACCTCGCGAGGCTCTCGTGACGTGAGCCATGATGGTCGGGATCAGGCGGGTGCCAGCGTGCAGCGTCCTTGTTTCCTCTTTGGTGCCAAGGGGGCATGCGCAGGGGCGGAGTACCGAGGCATCAAGCAAAGGTTTCCATATCAGTGCAACGAGACCAAGACCATGAGGACAGCAAGGTGGAGGTCACCGTGGAGCCCGAGACGGCGTCACCACCAGAGTCTTTTGCAGGCGAATACTACTTTTGTCAGGATAAGTTGTACTAGCTGTCCCCTTTCAAATTGGCCGCCGTTGTTGGCTCCCTTCCCGCTCAATGTTTGGGAAGAGGACCAGAGCCTATATAAGTAGAACTAGCCACCACAATAGGGGGCATCTCATCAGATCTAGAGAAAATCCCTAGCCACACACCAAACACAAGAACACCTCAACCTCAGGAGGCTGTTCTTCCCCTTGTACTGTTCAACATCATCCCAAGAGGCAATCCACCACCACACACTAGAGTAGGGTATTACACCACAACGGTGGCCCGAACCAGTATAAATCTTGTGTCCCTTGTGTTGTGAGTTCGTGGAGTTCGTCTGCAAGATCTTAGCAAGCTAGGGAGTGGATCGGTAAGAGGGAAGGAACTTCGCGCGCACCCCAGAGTTCGAACCTTAAGGGTTTTGCCGGAACCCGAGATCCGACAGTTTTTGCCCTAATTTTTTCTTTTTGGAGTTGTTCGGTGCACTTGAAACTTGGGAGATCTTCATTTCTTCTTCTCCCAAGTGCTTCATACTTTTCAAATCTCTCACAAGATCATGTCATTTCTGTTCTAGCCCAACCCCAAATTCTTTTTCTTGAGAATATTCCTTTTTCAATTAAAGGAATAATCATGTTTGACCTAGGTTATGAAGCAACCTATATTTGTGCCTTGCCATTTATTCCCACAAAATTCTCATGAATTCTTTGGATCATATATGCCCCAAATATGTCCAAACATTCCTTGTCCAGTTCAAAAATAATTCAGCAATATTCATTTTCCATTCTGACCACAATGACACTTTTTGAGAAGGAAGTGCCATTTATATTTTCTTGATTGCTCCCAAACTTTTTGGGCACTCTTTCCTATCAAAATCATTGCCACCTTCCAAAATTCAGATCCATTTTCCTAGGGAATCTTCCTCAGCTAATTTTCAAAGTTTTTGTTCAGATGGAAGCTTCGTGAAGGAAGTACTAGCTACGATTATCCAAATGAGTTTAAATTTTGCAAGCTCCTTCATATGCTCAATTCATTGCTCTACACCAACTTTCAGCTCCATCCCACCATCTATGTGAGCATACTTTCAACTCTTTGTTTCTGGTGATATTTTCGGTTTCTGAAGCTACTATATTTTATATTGCTTCATTATTGCTGAAAATTTACCAGAACATTCTCCTACCCATATAACTTTCCTCTGCCAAATTTGGGCTCATTTCATCATGCCAATATTGCTCCATAATTTTCTGAAGTTTCTGGACAGAGAAGACCACTGTGAAGGAAGTACCATTTTGGCAAGTCCAAATGGTATGAAATTTCTAACAGCATCTTCATATGTCTATATCATCATGCTATGCCAAATTTCAGCCCAATTAAACACTCCATGTGAGTGCCTCATCTAAATCAAGTTACTGGACCACTTTGTCAGTTGTGAAACAACTAAGTTAAGTTGTGGTCCAAATCCTCTCAAACATCACATGACTGTAGTCCTTCCTACCCTAAACCTCATGGACATCAAGTTTACTTTGTTACCCCTCTCTATTCACCACAACATCACACCCAAGTTTGCTACAACAAACTTCACTTGATGTATCCCATCTATTCAGAGCTCCTTCTGTTGATCTATCACCCCATAAAGGTCCCAGGATTCTAGGACAACACCTGAGACATCTTTTCCCTGGCTCTTGTGCCCTCTCCTCGCCATGCCACGCGGTGACCGCGTTGTTTGCATGCCTGTGTGCGCGCTCTAGCCGCTGTGACTGTGCTCTGCGCCTCGGTCGAGTCTTCCCGGCGGCGTTCGCGCGTCCCCTGGTGCCGTCCACCCTCCTCCTTCTTCCACCTCGCCCTCTGGACCCCTCCCCCCTCTAGTAGCTCACTCGTTGGTGTTAGCCGCTGCGTGCACGCGGGTGCACAATGCGCCGATAGCCTCTGTGCTCGGTTATCTTCTTACTCGCGTCCTTGGCTCTACCTTCTGCTCCGATGGACCTCTCCTGCCCTCATCCGTCGCCTCAACCACCCACGTGTCCGCGGCTCGCCAACAGCTCCGGTCACGCGTCCATAGCGGCCTACGGACGGTGACAAGCGTCCATGGCTATTTAAGACCTCCCCTGCCTCGCCTCTCCTCACCACTCGCCTGCTCCCTCTCCAAATTGACACCCTAGCTCTCTCCAGCAAGCCCTGACGGCCTTCTTCCTCTTCTCCGGCCAGGAGCCCATGATACGTCTCCAACGTATCTATAATTTTTTATTGTTCCATGCTATTATATTATCCACCTAGGGTGTTTTATATGCAATATTATGCTATTTTATATCATTTTTTGGACTAACCTATTAACCTAGTGCGAGTGCAAGTTGCTATTTTTTCCTTGTTTTGTCTTCTACAAAAAATCAATACCAAACGGAACGAAACTTTTTGACAATTTTTCTTGGACCAGAAGACACCTAGGAAGCTTCGGGAGGAGGCCAGAAGAGCCACGGATGGGCCACAAGCTCACCAGGCGCGCCCTAGGGTGGCGCTCTCCAAGCTTGTCGGCTCATGTTTTTTTCCTTTGAAATGTGAAGGATTGGATCCTATTCAGCATAGGAATAGAAATCCATTCCTACAAATTCAATGATTTCAAAGGAATTTTCCTTCAAAAGGAGTCCTTAATGGTGCAAGAGCGGAACCAATTTATCTCCCTCGCGAGAGCAAGAGGATGCCTTATTATCATGAACAACGTCTGCCCTTCCTCATGATTATGCAACCCAATAATCATATATAGTTTTCAACAAAGCAATCATGAGTGTAGGAAGGTAAAAAGTTTTTTTCTACACGCATTCAAATTGCATTTGCATAAAATTTGTTTGTTCATGCATGAAATTTTCTACTATGGTCAACACATGGACTAAAGAGTCACTGCCATGCATTTTTCTGGGAAAGTAAGCATCGACCCGACTTTATAGATAAGGATCCCATAAGGCCTTGTACAATGCTAGGTGCTTAGGGAGATGCTTAGAAAAATAAACCGGGTTTTTCTGAAGCACCAGTGCCTATTTCTATAGGAGAGACCCCTAGTTAAGCGTCTACCCTGTACAAATAAGTACCGGTGCTTAAGGAAAGTCTGGTTCCAAGCACCTCTCCTAAGCACCTTGCATTGTACAAGGCCTAATAAGGCCAGGTAGAGCCAAACAGTGGGGTGGGGAGTCTCTTTTCGAGTAGCCTTTGGCGACTGGATACAAAATATAAGCGTTGACTAGGTGAAAGGTATGGCTATACAACAGTGGCGGTAGCTGTAACACCCCGATTTTGTCCCTTTCTCTTTCTTTTTGATTTCTTTGGTTTTTGCTCTGATTTTTCTTTTTGCAGCAGTTCGATGGACTTGAAACCTAGGAGATCTTCATTTCTTCTTCTCCCAAGTGCTTCATACTTTTCAAATCTCTCGCATGATCATGTCATTTCTATTCTAGCCCAACCCCAACTTCTTTTTCTTGGGAATATTCCTTTTTCAATTTAAGGAATAATCCTGTTTGACCTAGGTTATGAAGCAACCTATATTTGTGCCTTGCCATTTATTCCCACAAAATTCTCATAAATTCTTTGGATCATATATGCCCCAAATATGTCCAAACATTCCTTGTCCAGTTCAAAAATAATTCAGCAATATTCATTTTCCATTCTGACCACAATGACACTTTTTGAGAAGGAAGTGCCATTTATATTTTCTTGATTGCTCCCAAACTTTTTGGGCACTCTTTCCTATCAAAATCATTGCCACCTTCCAAAATTCAGATCCATTTTCCTAGGGAATCTTCCTCGGCTAATTTTCAAAGTTTTTGTTCAGATGGAAGCTTCGTGAAGGAAGTACTAGCTACGATTATCCAAATGAGTTCAAATTTTGCAAGCTCCTTCATATGCTCAATTCATTGCTCTACACCAACTTTCAGCTCCATCCCACCATCTATGTGAGCATACTTTCAACTCTTTGTTTCTGGTGATATTTTCAGTTTCTGAAGCTACTATATTTTATATTGCTTCATTATTGCTGAAAATTTACCAGAACATTCTCCTACCCATATACTGCAAAATTTGGGCTCATTTCATCATGCCAATATTGCTCCATAATTTTCTGAAGTTTCTGGACAAAGAAGACCACTGTGAAGGAAGTACCATTTTGGCAAGTCCAAATGGTATGAAATTTCTAACAGCATCTTCATATGTCTATATCATCATGCTATGCCAAATTTCAGCCCAATTAAACACTCCATGTGAGTGCCTCGTCTAAATCAAGTTTCTGGACCACTTTGTCAGTTGTGAAGCAACTATGTTAAGTTGTGGTCAAAATCCTATCAAACATGACATTACTCTAGTCCTGCCTACCCTAAACCTCATGGACATCAAGTTTACTTTGTTACCCTCTCTCTTCACGACAACATCACACCCAAGTTTGCTACAACAAACTTCACTTGATGCATCCCATCTATTCAGAGCTCCTTCTGTTGATCTATCACCCCATAAAGGTCTTAGGATGCTAGGACAACACCTGAGACATCTTTTCCCTGGCTCTTGTGCCCTCTCCTCACCATGCCACGCGGTGACCACGTTGTTTGCACGCCTGTGCGCGCGCTCTGGCCGCTGTGACTGTGCTCTACGCGCTGGGTCAGGTCTTCCCGGCGGCGTTCGCGCGTCCCCTGGTGCCGTCCACCCTCATCCTTCTTCCACATCGCCCTCTGGACCCCCCTCTTGTAGCTCACTCTTCGGCGCTAGCCGCCGCGTGCACGCGGGTGCACAATGCGCCGATAGCCTCTGTGCTCGGCCGTCTTCTTCCTCCAGGTGCTTGGCTCTACCTTCTGCTCCGATGGATCTCTCCTGCCCTCATCTGTCGCCTCAACCGCCCACGCATCCGCGGCTCGCGAGCAGCTCCGGCCACGCGTCCATAGCAGCCTACAGATGGTGACAAGCGTCCATGGCTGTTTAAGACCTCCCCTGCTTCGCCTGTCCTCACCACTCGCATGCCCCTCTCCAAATTGACATCCTAGCTCTCTCTAGGAAGCCCCGACGGCCTTCTTCCTCCTCTCCGGCCAGGAGCCCGTGATATGTCTCCAGTGTATCTATAATTTTTTATTGGTCCATGTTGTTATATTATCCACCTTTGGTGTTTTATATACATTATTATGCTATTTTATATCATTTTTTGGGACTAACCTATTAACCTAGTGCAAGTGCTAGCTGCTGTTTTTTCCCTTGTTTTTGTCTTTTACAAAAAATCATTACCAAACGGAATGAAACTTTTTGACAATTTTTCTTGGACCAGAAGACACCTACGAAGCTTCGGGAGGAGGCCAGAAGAGCCACGGATGGGCCACAAGCTCACCAGGCCCACCCTAAGGGGGGCGCTCTCCAAGCTTGTCGGCCCGCTATGGCACCTCTAACCCTAATCTCAGCTCCATAAATACCCAAATATTCCCCATATACCTGGGGAGGCACCAAAAATACTTTTCTGTCGCCTCAAGTTATTGTCCTCGTGATCCATCTGGAGACCTGTCCTGGTACCCTACCAGAGGGGGATTTGATCACAGAGGGCCTCTAATCAACCTTGCTGCCCTTCCGATGACGTGTGAGTAGTTCACCACAGACCTACAGGTCCATAGTGATATGTATCCAACGTATCTATAATTTTTGATTGCTCCATGCTATTATATATTCTATTTTGGATGTTTAATGAGCTTTATTATACACTTTTATATTATTTTTTGGACTAACCTATTAACCCAAGGCCCAGTGCAAATTGCTGTTCTTTGCCTATTTCAGTGTTCCGCGGAAAAGGAATATCAAACGGGGTCCAAACGGAATGAAACCTTCAGGGGCGTGATTTTTGGACAAACGTGATCCAGAGGACTTGGAGTGGACGTCAAGAAATCAATGAGGAGGCCACGAGGCAGGGAGGCGCGCCTGCCCCCTGGGCGCGCCCCCACCCTCGTGGGCCCCTTGTGGCTCCACCTACCTACTTCTTCCTCCTATATATACCTACGTACCCTGAAACCATCGAGGAGCACCATGAAACCCTATTTCCACCGCCGCAACCTTCTGTACGCGTGAGATCCCATCTTGGGGCCTTTTCCGGCGCTCCGCCGGAGGGGAAATTGATCACGGAGGGCTTCTACATCAATATCATAGCCTCTCCGATGATGTGTGAGTAGTTTACCACAGACCTTCGGGTCCATAGTTATTAGCTAGATGGCTTCTTCTCTCTCTTTGGATCTCAATACAAAGTTCTCCTTGATCTTCTTGGAGTTCTATTCGATGTAACTCTTTTTGCGGTGTGTTTGTCGAGATCCGATGAATTGTGGGTTTATGATCAAGATTATCTATGAACAATATTTGAATCTTCTATGAATTCTTTTATGTATGATTGGTTATCTTTGCAAGTCTCGTTGAATTATCAGTTTGGTTAGGCCTACTAGATTGATCTTTCTTGCAATGGGAGAAGTGATTAGCTTTGGGTTCAATCATGCCGTGCTCGATCCCAGTGACAGTAGGGGAAACGACACGTATTGTATTTGTCAGTGTTCTGCGAACGGGGGTCCCCAGACTTGCCTGCCTGCGGCCCACGACGTGGCTATGCTAGCAGTCCGTAATGCCCATCTTCATCGACAAGGCACTCAAGACCCTCATAAGAGGCCAAGCCTCGCGGGGCGGACGATGCAAGACCTCCTCAGGAGCGGGCAGGCTCGGTAGGCTCGCGAGGAGCGGAGATATCAAGGCGGGGCAAACCTCACGAGGCTCTCGTGACGTGAGCCATGACGATCGACACCAGGCGGGTGTCAGGAGGGCGCCAGCGTGCGCAGCGTCCTTGCTTCCTCTTTGGTGCTAAGGAGGCAGGCGCAGGCGCGGAGTACCGAGGCATCAAGCAAAGGTTTCCATATCAGTGCAACGAGACCGAAGACCAGCAGGACGGCAGGACGGAGGTCACCATGGAGCCCAAGACGGCGTCACCACCAGAGCCTTTTGCAGGCGAAGACCACTTTTGTCAGGATAGCTTGTACTAGTTGTCCCCTTTCAAATTGCCCGCCGTTGTTGGCTCCCTTCCCGCTCAATATTTGGGGAGAGGACCAGGGCCTATATAAGTAGAGCTAGCCACCACCGTAGGAGATAACTCATTGAGAGGCATCTCACCCACACAAGTTCGCCAAGCACAAGAACACCTCAACCTTAGGAGGCTGTTCTTCCCCTTGTACTGTTCATCGTCAGCCCAAGAGGAAATTCACCACCACCACACTGGAGTAGGGTATTACACCACAACGGTGGCCCGAACCAGTATAAATCTCGTGTCTTTCTGTGTTGCTAGTTCGTCGAGTTCGTCTGCGAGATCTTAGCGAGCTAGGGCGTAGATCGATAGGAGGGAAAGAACTTCGCGCGCACCCCAGAGTTCGAACCTTAAGGGTTTTGCCGGAACCCCAGATCCGACATTTGGCGCGCCAGGTAGGGGTGCGCCGGAGCTTCTTCTCCGCCAATCGACTTGCCGATGCTTCGCAGCCACGATGTCCGGCGACCCAAGGGTTGACTCCGACCGCTGGGCAGCCTGGCCGGCCCGGGCGGCGCCACCTGCCCATGAAGACCTCAGCTCCACGCTCCAAGGGGCTCGAGCGCCGTCCAACGCAGCGGGGCGCGGCCGGCGTGGCGGGACGCTGTCCGCCCTCACCCCACGGCAAGCACGGGCCACTGCAAGGGCCGCAAGCCACGCCGCAGCAACGGCGCCGCACACACGGCGGGAGCAGGCGAACATGCGGGCAGCGCTCACGGTGGCACGAGAGCTGCTGCGGTCCTGGCTGATGGAGAGCGGCCGGGATGCACTGCTGCAACGCGTCGCCGGGCTGCTGGATGCGGCGGCATCAGGAGCGCCGCCTTTCTGCTATCACCTCCCACCTCAAGCCACGCCGGGGTCTCACGGCGAGCCTCGCCACAGCCACGCCAGCACGGCCGGCGGCGCCGGGGGCTCCACCGCCCCCGTGCCGCCCGCGACAAGCATGGGCACAAGCGTCACCTCCCATGATCCAAGTGGGATGCCGCGCTACCATCCTCAGGACGCCATGCTGGGCCGGGCAACGTGGAGTGTGGGGCACTACGGCGAGTGATACGTATCCAACGTATCTATAATTTTTGATTGCTCCATGCTATATTATATTCTGTTTTGGACATTATTGGGCTCTATTATACACTTTTATATTATTTTTGGGACTAGCCTATTAACCGGAGGCCCAGCCCAGCATTGCTGTTTTTTTGCCTATTTCAGAGTTTCGCAGAAAAAGAATATCAAACGGAGTCCAAACGGAATGAAACCTTCGGGAACGTGATTTTCGGAACGAACGTGATCCAGAGGACTTGGACCCTACGTCAAGACATCAACCAGGAAGTCACGAGGTAGGGGGCACGCCTACCCCCCCAGGCGCGCCCTCCACCCTCGTGGGCCCCACGTTGCTCCACCGACATACTTCTTCCTCCTATATATACCTACGTACCCCCAAACTACCAGATACGGAGCCAAAAACCTAATTCCACCGCCGCAACCTTCTGTACCCGTGAGATCCCATCTTGGGGCCTGTTCCGGAGCTCCGCCGGAGGGGGCATCGATCAAGGAGGGCTTCTACATCAACACCATAGCCTCTCCGATGAAGTGTGAGTAGTTTACCTCAGACCTTCGGGTCCATAGTTATTAGCTAGATGGCTTCTTCTCTCTTTTTGGATCTCAATACAATGTTCTCCCCCTCTCTCATGGAGATCTATTCGATGTAATCTTCTTTTGTGGTGTGTTTGTTGAGACCGATGAATTGTGGGTTTATGATCAAGTTTATCTATGAACAATATTTGAATCTTCTGAATTCTTTTATGTATGATTGGTTATCTTTGCAAGTCTCTTTGAATTATCAGTTTGGTTTGGCCTACTAGATTGATCTTTCTTGCAATGGGAGAAGTGCTTAGCTTTGGGTTCAATCTTGCAGTGTCCTTTCCCAGTGACAGTAGGGGCAGCAAGGCACGTATTGTATTGTTGCCATCGAGGATAACAAGATGGGGTTTATATCATATTGTATGAGTTTATCCCTCTACATCATGTCATCTTGCTTAAAGCGTTACTCTGTTCTTATGAATTTAATACTCTAGATGCATGCTGGATAGCGGTCGATGTGTGGAGTAATAGTAGTAGATGCAGGCAGGAGTCGGTCTACTTGTCTCGGACGTGATGCCTATATACATGATCATACGTAGATATTCTCATAACTATGCTCAATTCTGTCAATTGCTCAACAGTAATTTGTTAACCCATCGTAAATACTTATGCTCTTGAGAGAAGCCACTAGTGAAACCTATGGCCCCGGGTCTATTTTCCATCATATTAATCTTCCAACAACAAGCTATTTCCATTGCCTTTTATTTTGCTTTTATTTTACTTTTAATCTTTATCATAAAAATACGAAAAATATTATCTTATCATATCTATCAGATCTCACTCTCGTAAGTGACCGTGTAGGGATTGACAACCCCTTATCGCGTTGGTTGCGAGGATTTATTTGTTTGTGTAGATGCGAGGGACTCGTGCGTGGCCTCCTATTGGATTGATACCTTGGTTCTCAAAAACTGAGGGAAATACTTACGCTACTTTGCTGCATCACCCTTTCCTCTTCAAGGGAAAACCAATGCAGTGCTCAAGAGGTAGCAAGAAGGATTCCTGGCGCCGTTGCCGGGGAGTCTACGCAAAAGTCAACATACCAAGTACCCATCACAAACCCTTATCTCCCGCATTATATAATTTGCCATTTGCCTCTCGTTTTCCTCTCCCCCACTTCACCCTTGCCGTTTTATTCGCCTTCTCTTTTCCGTTCGCCTCTTTTTCGCTTGCTTTTCATTTGCTCGTGTGTTGGATTGCTTGCTTGTCACAATGGCTCAAGATAATACTAAATTGTGTGATTTCACCAATACCAACAACAATGATTTCCTGTAACACCCCGCATGTAACTTGCCATATTTGTAACTCTGACTCTTGCCATTTTCGGCTATGTGTTATGTTATTCCCTCCGTGGTCGGGTTTTGTCTTTCGTTTTGTATTTTGTTCATGTCATGCATTTCATATCATGTCATCATGTGCATTGCATTTGCATACGTGTTCGTCTCTTGCATCCGAACATTTTCCCCGTTGTCCGTTTTGCAATCCGGCGCTCCTATCTCCCCCGGCGCACTCCTTTCGTTTTCTTTCGTGTGCGGGTGTCAAACTTTCTCGGAATGGACCGAGGCTTGTCAAGTGGCCTTATTACACCACCCGGAGACCACCGGTCAAGTTTCGTTCCATTTGGAGGTTGTTTGGTACTCCAACGGTTAACCGGGCATCCGCAATGTCCATTTGAGTGTCCAGCAAAACCCCCCCTCAAAACCAGCCCAAAACCCACCAAACTCTCTTCCATGCTCTAGGTCGTTCGATCATGATCGTGTGGGCGAAAACCGCACCTCATTTGGAGCTTCCTAGCTCCCTCTACCTATAAATATGTGAGCATCCCGAAATAACATTCGCAGTCCCCGAAACCCTAAAAATCTCCTCTCCGCGGGCAGACGCGTCCTGCCGCCGCCGGACGCGTCCATCTCTCCTCCTCCGCCGCCGCCGGCCCGTTCGGCCCACGCGGGGCCCGCCCGAGCCCGCCGCCTCCCGCACCAGCGCCGCCGCCGCCCGGCCCCCGCGCCCACACCGCGCCGCCGCCCTCGCGCCTCGCCGTCGGCCGCCGCTGCCGCCATCGCTGGTCCGTCGCCACATCAAGCTCCGCCGCCGCCGTCCTCCCTCCGCCGGGGCCCGTCGCCGTTTCCCCCGCGCCGGCGCCGCCACCTCTCCCTCCCGTCGTCGGCGAGCAGCGCCACCAGAGCCGAAGCCCCGTCGAGCTCGAGCCCATCGCCCGATCTGGATCGCCCGAAACCCTAGGTTGACTTTCCCGTTTTTCCGAAAATTGCTGTCTGTGAAATTTTATGATATGTGCACTTGTTCATCGATGCATAACTTCTTGCGTGTAGCTCCATTTCGCGCGTGTAATATGTCAAATTGTTCGTCTCGCGATGCTCTACATTTTGTTCAATTGCACCATGTTCATTAGAGGTCATCTTGATGCCCAAATCTCTGTTGGAAGAGGGCTAGTTGCTGTTATCTGCTGGTTCTTATCAGAACTTGGAGATTTGTCATTTTTGTATCATTTATTCTGTGCATCTTATGGGCATGAGCTCTACATGTGTTTTGTTGTATGCCATGCCATCTTTCCAAGGGTGTATGACATGTATTTTTTTGATCTCTGTGGTGACTAGCACAAGCATGCAAAGTAGGCTCCGTAATGTTTCTGATTTCAGGGACTTGGTGAATTCTCGTCTGTCTGCTGTTATTTTGTTGCCACGTAAACTTGATGCTACAGAGAGATCCATGCATATTTTGGAGATGTTCAGTAAGGATGTTTTGTAGCTATAGTTGTAATTGATCCATTCCTGCCCTTTTTTGCAATTATGGAGTGCCATAGCGTGATTCGATCTTGCTCTACTTTTGCTATAAAATATTTCTGGCAGATTCTCAACATGATATGCAATTTTGTCAAGCTTATTGTAGTTGATCCATACATGCTATACAATTGTTCTTGCCATGGTTAGCTTCATAAACATGCCATATTGCTGTAGGTATGCTTGTTTTGTCATGAATTGCTCTGTAGTGAGTGCATCAAGCTCACCAACATGCCTACATATTATCGTTTCTGCCATGCTCTGTTTTCTGGCAAGTCTGAAACCTGATAACGAAACTTGCTATGTTCTCATGCTTGCCATCATATCTTCTGGTCCTTTATGGCTTATAGTCAGTAAGGGACTTTTGTCATGTGCATTTAATAGAACACTTCCATGCCTTGTTTTGCTATGTTAAGTTCCTGTAGCATGTTGATTTCGTGCTCTGAACATTGCTACCTGATGCTGTTTTCTGCCATGTCCAGTTTTTCACCAAGTATGTGATCCTGTTATCTTTTGCACTTTTGCCATGCTTGTTTGAGCTTAATATGTTGTGATCTAGCCGTAGCTCAGTGTTCATCTTTTGTCAAGCATCTCCTGTAGATTACTGTCACATGCTTTTTTGCTATGTTGGAGTGCTGTAGCATTGTTACTTGTTGCATTTTAAGTGTTATCATGTTGTTAATCGCAGATTCGTGTCATTCTTGTTTTGCCCGCCATTTGCAAACCGTGCATCCGTTTCCGGTGATCTTTATATCGATTTCAACCGAAATCATCTCATATTTCCAGTGGCATGCTTGGTTTGACAAGTTTTGCATCATGTTGCTTGTGCATTTCTCGTGGTTGATTGTGGTTCCGTTTGTTTGTGTTCTTGTCTTGGATAGAGCCGGGAGACGAGTTCGTGAACGAGGAACCTGTTGAGTACGCTTACGAGGATCAAGCTTTCGACAACTCTGAGAACCTTGCAGGCAAGATGACCACCCCTCGAAATCACTTCTATCTTTGCTATGCTAGTTGTTCGTTCTATTGCCATGCTGCGCTACCTATCACTTGCTATATCATGTCTCCCATATTGCCATGTCAGCCGCTAACCATCCTTTCCTAGCAAACCGTTGTTTGTCTAAGTTACCGCTTTTGCTCAGCCCTTCTTATAGCGTTGCTAGTTGCAGGTGAAGTTGAAGTTTGTTCCATGTCGGAACATGGATATGTTGGGATATCACAATATCTCTTATTTAATTAATGCATCTATATATTTTGGTAAAGGGTGGAAGGCTCGGCCTTATGCCTGGTGTTTTGTTTCACTCTTGCCGCCCTAGTTTCTGTATACCGGGATTATGTTCCTTGAGTTTGCGTTCCTTACGCGGTCGGGTGATTTATGGGACCCCCTTGACAGTTCGCCTTGAATAAAACTCCTCCAGCAAGGCCCAACCTTGGTTTTACCATTTGCCACCTAAGCCTTTTTCCCCCGGGTTTTCTAGAGCCCGAGGGTCATCTTTATTTTAAACCCCCCCGGGCCAGTGTTCCTCTGAGTGCTGGTCCAAACTAGAGCCCTTTGCAGCGCCACCTTGGGGAAACTCGAGGATTGGTTTTAGTTGTACGGACTGCTCATCCGGTGTGCCCTGAGAACGAGATATGTGCAACTCCTATCGGGATTTGTCGGCACATTCGGGCGGCTTTGCTGGTCTTGTTTTACCATTGTCGAAATGTCTTGTAAACCAGGATTCCGAGACTGATCGGGTTTTTCCAGGAGAAGGTTTATCCTTCGTTGACCGTGAGAGCTTATGATGAGCTAAGTTGGGACACCCCTGCAGGGTATTATCTTTCGAAAGCCGTGCCCGCGGTTATGAGGCAGATGGGAATTTGTTAATGTCCGGTTGTAGAGAACTTGTCACTTGACCCAATTAAAATACATCAACTGCGTGTGTAGCCGTGATGGTCTCTTCTCGGCGGAGTCCGGGAAGTGAACACGGTCTGTGTTATGTATGACGTAAGTAGGAGTTCAGGATCACTTCTTGGTCATTGCTAGATGACGACCGTTCCGTTGCTTCTCTTCTCGCTCTCTCTTGCGTATGTTAGCCACCCTATATCCTTTTGCCGCTGCAGCTCCACCTCACTACACCTTCCTTTCCTACAAGCTTAAATAGTCTTGATCTCGCGGGTGTGAGATTGCTGAGTCCTCGTGACTCACAGATTCTACCAAAACAGTTGCAGGTGCCGACGATGCCAGTGCAGATGATGGGGTCGATCTCAAGTGGGAGTTCGACGAGGAACGTGGTCGTTACTATGTGTCTTTTCCTGATGATCAGTAGTGGAGCCCAGTTGGGACGACCGGGGATCTAGCATTTGGGGTTGTCTTATTTTCATCTGGATTTTGACCGTAGACGGTCTATATGTTTGTATTTTGGATGATGTATGAATAATATTTATGTATTGTGTGAAGTGGCGATTGTAAGCCAACTCTTTATCCCATTCTTGTTCATTACATGGGATTGTGTGAAGATGACCCTTCTTGCGACAAAACCACTATGCGGTTATGCCTCTAAGTCGTGCCTCGACACGTGGGAGATATAGCCGCATCGTGGGCGTTACATTTCCTTAGCACTCCGATTGCTCCTCTTACCAATACTGACTCTTGCAAACTCAATACTGCTTTGTTGAATCTTGTCATGAAAGATCAATTCGCCGGCCTTCCTAGCGAAGCTACCCATCTAAATAGCTTCGTTGATTTGTGTGATATGCAAAAGAAGAAAGATGTGGACAATGATATTGTTAAATTGAAGCTATTTCCTTTTTCGCTTAGAGATCGTGCTAAAGCTTGGTTTTCCTCTTTACCTAAAAATAGTATTGATTCTTGGAATAAGTGCAAAGATGCTTTTATCTCTAAATATTTTCCTCCCGCTAAGATCATCTCTCTTAGAAACGATATTATGAATTTTAAGCAACTTGATCATGAACATGTTGCACAAGCTTGGGAGAGGATGAAATTAATGATACGTAATTGCCCTACACATGGTTTGAATTTGTGGATGATTATACAAAAAATTTATGCTGGATTGAATTTTGCTTCTAGAAATCTTTTAGATTCGGCCGCGGGAGGCACTTTTATGGAAATCGCTTTAGGAGAAGCCACTAAACTCCTAGATAATATTATGGTTAATTATTCTCAATGGCACACTGAAAGATCTACTAATAAAAAAGTGCATGCGATAGAAGAAATTAATGTTTTGAGTGGGAAGATGGATGAACTTATGAAATTATTTGCTAATAAAAGTGTTTCTTCTGATCCTAATGATATGCCTTTGTCTACTTTGATTGAGAATAGTAATGAATCTGTGGATGTGAATTTTGTTGGTAGGAATAATTTTGGTAACAACGCGTATAGAGGAAACTTTAATCCTAGGCCTTATCCTAGTAATTCCTCTAACAATTATGGTAATTCCTACAACAATTCTTATGGAAATTTTAGTAAGATGCCTTCTGAATTTGAGACTAGTGTTAAAGAATTTATGAATTCGCAAAAGAATTTCAATGCATTGCTTGAAGAAAAATTGCTTAAAGTTGAGGAATTAGTTAGGAACGTTGATAGAATTTCTCTTGATGTTGATTCTTTGAAACTTAGATCAATTGCACCTAAGCATGATATCAGTGAGTCTCTCAAAGCCATGAGAATTTCCATTGATAAGTGCAAAGAAAGAACCGCTAGGATGCGTGCTAAAAAGATTGCTTTGTGAAAGCGTGTTCTTCTAATTTCTATGAAAATAAAGATGAAGATCTAAAAGTTATTGATGTGTCCCCTATCAAATCTTTGTTTTGCAATATGAATCTTGATAATGATGGGACTGAATGTGATCCACCTTTACCTAGAAGGCTTTCCAAAAATTCGGAGTAGATCTTGATGCTAAAATTGATAAAAGTGGGATTGAAGAGATCAAAACTCTAGATATTGATGAACCCACTATTTTGGATTTCAAGGAATTTAATTATGATAATTGCTCTTTGATAGATTGTATTTCCTTGTTGCAATCCGTGCTAAATTCTCCTCATGCTTATAGTCAAAATAAAGCTTTTACTAAACATATCGTTGATGCTTTGATGCAATCTTATGAAGAAAAACTTGAGTTGGAAGTTTCTATTCCTAGAAAACTTTATGATGAGTGGGAACCTACTATTAAAATTAAAATTAAAGATCATGAATGCTATGCTTTGTGTGATTTGGGTGCTAGTGTTTCCACTATTCCAAAGACTTTGTGCGATTTGTTAGGTTTCCGTGATTTTGATGATTGCTCTTTAAACTTGCACCTTGCGGATTCCACTATTAAGAAACCTATGGGAAGAATTAATGATGTTCTTATTGTTGCAAATAGGAACTATGTGCCCGTAGATTTTATTGTTCTTCACATAGATTGCAATCCTTCGTGTCCTATTATTCTTGGTAGACCTTTCCTTAGAACGATTGATGGAATTTTGATATGAAGGAAGGGAATATTAGATTCCAATTTCCGTTAAGGAAAGGCATGAAACACTTTCCTAGAAATAAAATAAAATTATCATATGAATCTATCGTGAGAGCCACTTATGGATTGCCTACCAAAGATGGCAATACCTAAATCTATCCTTGCTTTTATGCCTAGCTAGGGGCGTTAAACGATAGCGCTTGTTGGGAGGCAACCCAATTTTATTTTTGGTATTTTGCTTTTTGCTTATGTTTAGGAATAAATATTTGATCTAGCCTCTGGTTAGACTTGTTTTTGTGTTTTAATTAGTGTTTGTGCCAAGTTAAACCTATAGGATCTTCTTGGGTGATAGTTATTTGATCTTGCAGAAAATTCCAGAAACTTTCTGTTCACGAAAATAATTGTTAAAAATCACCAAAACGTGATAAAATATTGATTCCAATTACTGCTGATCTAAACAAATTGTCTAGGTCGTCCTATTTTGTCTGAATTTTTGGAGTTCTAGAAGTTTGCGTTAGTTACAGATTACTACAAACTGTTCTGTTTTTGACAGATTCTGTTTTTCGTGTGTTGTTTGCTTATTTTGATGAATCTATGGCTAGAAAAATAGTTTATAAACCATAGAGAAGTTGGAATACAGTAGGTATAACACGAATATAAATAAATAATGAGTTCATTACAGTACCTTGAAGTGGTGTTTTGTTTTCTTTCGCTAATGGAGCTCACGAGATTTTCTGTTAAGTTTTGTGTTGTGAAGTTTTCAAGTTTTGGGTGAAAGATTTGATGGATTATGGAACAAGTAGTGGAAAGAGCCAAAGCTTGGGGATGCCCATGGCACCCCCAAGATAATCTAAGGACGCCAAAAAGCCAAAGCTTGGGGATGCCCCAGAAGGCATCCCCTCTTTCGTCTACTTCCATCGGTAACTTTACTTGGAGCTATATTTTTATTCACCACATGATATGTGTTTTGCTTGGAGCGTCTTGTATGATTTGAGTCTTTGCTATTTAGTTTACCACAATCATCCTTGCTATACACACCTTTTGAGAGAGACACACATGATTCGGAAATTATTAGAATACTCTATGTGCTTCACTTATATCTTTTGAGCTATATAGTTTTTGCTCTAGTACTTCACTTATATCTTTTAGAGCACGGTGGTAACTTCTGTTTTATAGAAACTATTATTCTCTCATGCTTCACTTAGATTATTTTGAGAGTCTTAAATAGCATGGTAATTTGCTTAAATAATCCTAATATGCTAGGTATTCAAGTCTAGTAAAAACTTTCTTATGAGTGTGTTGAATACTAAGAGAAGTTTGATGCTTGATGATTGTTTTGAGATATGGAGATAGTGATATTAAAGTTGTGCTAGTTGAGTAATTGTGAATTTGAGAAATACTTGTGTTGAAGTTTGCAAGTCCCGTAGCATGCACGTATGGTAAACGTTATGTAACAAATTTGAAACATGAGGTGTTCTTTGAGTGTCCTCCTTATGAGTGGCGGTCGGGGACGAGCGATGGTCTTTTCCTACCAATCTATCCCCCTAGGAGCATGCGCGTAGTGCTTGGTTTTTGATGACTTCTAGATTTTTGCAATAAGTATGTGAGTTCTTTAAGACTAATGTTGAGTCCATGGATTATACGCACTCTCACCTTTCCATCATTGCTAGCCTCTTCGGTACCGTGCATTGCCCTTTCTCACATTGAGAGTTGGTGCAAACTTCGCCGGTGCATCCAAACCCCGTGATATGATACGCTCTTTCACACATAAATCTCCTTATATCTTCCTCAAAACAGCCACCATACCTACCTATTATGGCATTTCCATAGCCATTCCGAGATATATTGCCATGCAACTTTCCACCGTTCCGTTTATAATGACAGGTTCATCATTGTCATATTGCTTTGCATGATCATGTTGTTGACATAGTATTTGTGGCAAGGCCACTATTCATAATTCTTTCATACATGTCACTCTTGGTTCATTGCATATCCCGGTACACCGCCGGAGGCATTCATATAGAGTCATACTTTGTTCTAGTATCGAGTTGTAATCATTGAGTTGTAAATAAATAGAAGTGTGATGATCATCATTTTCTAGAGCATTGTCCCAAGTGAGGTAAAATAAAAAAAATAAAAAAGAGAGAGAAAGGCCATAAAAAAGAAGAAGGCCCCCCAAAAAATGAGAGAACAAGAGAGAAGGGACAATGTTAGTATCTTTTTTACCACACTTGTGCTTCAAAGTAGCACCATAATCTTCATGATAGAGAGTCTTGTGTTTTGTCACTTTCATATACTAGTGGGAACTTTTCATTATAGAACTTGGCTTGTATATTCCAACAATGGGCTTCCTCAAATGCCCTAGGTCTTCGTGAGCAAGCAAGTTCGATGCACACCCACGTAGTTTCTTTTGTTGAGCTTTCATATATTTATAGCTCTAGTCCATCCGTTGCATGGCAATCCCTAATCCTTGCATTAACATCAATCGATGGGCATCTCCATGGCTCATTGATTAGCCTCGTTGATGTGAGACTTTCTCCTTTTTGTCTTCTCCACATAACCCCATCATTATATTCTATTCCACCCATAGTGCTATGTCATGGCTCACGCTCATGTATTGCGTGAAAGTTGAAAAAGTTTGAGATTACTAAAGTATGAAGCAATTGCTTGGCTTGTCATCGGGGTTGTGCATGATGAGAGCATTCTAGTGTGACGAAAATGGAGAATGACCAAACTATATGATTTTGTAGGGATGAACTTTCTTTGGCCATGTTATTTTGAGAGGACATAATTGCTTAGTTAGTATGCTTGAAGTATTATTATTTTTATGTCAATATTGAACTTTTTTCTTGAATCTTTCGGATCTGAATATTCATACCACAATTAAGAAGAATTACATTGAAATTATGCCAAGTAGCATTCCACATCAAAAATTCTGTTTTTATCATTTACCTACTCCAGGACGAGCAGGAATTAAGCTTGGGGATGCTTGATACGTCTCCAACGTATCTATAATTTTTGATTGCTCCATGCTATATTATATTCTATTTTGGACATTATTGGGCTCTATTATACACTTTTATATTATTTTTGGGACTAACCTATTAACCGGAGGCCCAGCCCAGAATTGCTGTTTTTTGCCTATTTCAGAGTTTCGCAGAAAAAGAATATCAAACGGAGTCCAAACGGAATGAAACCTTCCGGAACGTGATTTTCGGAACGAACGTGATCCAGAGGACTTGGATCCTATGTCGAGACATCAACCAGGAAGCCACGAGGTTGGGGGCGTGCCTACCCCCCAGGCGTGCCCTCCACCCTCGTGGGCCCCACGTTGCTCCACCGACGTACTTCTTCCTCCTATATATACCTACGTACCCCCAAACTACCAGATACGGAGCCAAACACCTAATTCCACCGCCGCAACCTTCTGTACCCGTGAGATCCCATCTTGGGGCCTGTTCCGGAGCTCTGCCGGTGGGGGCATCGATCACGGAGGGCTTCTACATCAACACCATAGCCTCTCCGATGAAGTGTGAGTAGTTTACCTCAGACCTTCGGGTCCATAGTTATTAGCTAGATGGCTTCTTCTCTCTTTTTGGATCTCAATACAATGTTCTCCCCCTCTCTCGTGGAGATCTATTCGATGTAATCTTCTTTTGCGGTGTGTTTGTTGAGACCGATGAATTGTGGGTTTATGATCAAGTTTATCTATGAACAATATTTGAATCTTGTGAATTGTTGTATGTATGATTGGTTATCTTTGCAAGTCTCTTTGAATTATCAGTTTGGTTTGGCCTACTAGATTGATCTTTCTTGTAATGGGAGAAGTTCTTAGCTTTGGGTTCAATCTTGCGGTGTCCTTTCCCGGTGATAGTAGGGGCAGCATGGGACGTATTGTATTGTTGCCACCGAGGATAACAAGATGGGGTTTATATCATATTGCATGAGTTTATCCCTCTACATCATGTCATCTTGCTTAAAGCGTTACTCTGTTCTTATGAACTTAATACTCTAGATGCATGCTGGATAGCAGTCGATGTGTGGAGTAATAGTAGTAGATGCAGGCATGAGTCGGTCTAGTTGTCTCGGACGTGATGCCTATATACATGATCATACCTAGATATTCTCACAACTATGCTCAATTCTGTCAATTGCTCAACAGTAATTTGTTCACCCACCGTAAATACTTATGCTCTTGAGAGAAGCCACTAGTGAAACCTATGGCCCTCGGGTCTATTTTCCATCATATTAATCTTCCAACAACAAGCTATTTCCATTGCCTTTTATTTTGCTTTTATTTTACTTTGCATCTTTATCATAAAAATACCAAAAATATTATCCTATCATATCTATCAGATCTCACTCTCGTAAGTGACCGTGTAGGGATTGACAACCCCTTATCACGTTGGTTGCGAGGATTTATTTGTTTGTGTAGGTGCGAGGGACTCGTGCGTGGCCTCCTACTAGATTGATACCTTGGTTCTAAAAAACTGAGGGAAATACTTACGCTACTTTGCTGCATCACCCTTTCCTCTTCAAGGGAAAACCAACGCAATGCTCAAGAGGTAACAGCGAGGTGTTCGGGGTAACGGCCCCGGAAGCCTACGTGCCCCGCATGATGGACCAGGAGTACGCGCCGGAGGACGACCCTGGCTCGTTCCTCGGAGAGGATTGGGAAGAAGGGACGCTAGAAGTTGAAGCCTTCCAGGAACCAACGGAGAACCGCGACGACTGCGGCAGCAACGACAACTACAGGGTACCACTAATCTCTCAGGAGCAGGCTTATGCTAACCATGGGCTGCAAGTGAATCAGGTCACAGCGTCGGTCGACGACCCCGGCACAGCAGCATCCCTTCCGCCGGGGGAAGCACGTTGGGGGCCACGCGGAGGGAGCCAGGAGCAAGGCCCCTCCCCACATCGCGCGAAGCCAGGCAACGTCCGGAGGTAGGCCCTCTGTCGGGGAGGTGCCGGCGAGCCTTCCCCCGACAGAGGACCCGTGGTCGCCGAGGGCACCGCTGGCGTCCCCTTTCCCCCCTTTGTGTCGTCCAGGTTGCCGGTCGGCTCAAAGGTGGTCGAAGGTGGCGCAAGGCGGGGCCCTCGTCTGGTGATATGAAGCAAGGCCGGTTCCTGTGAAGAAGGCCCAGTGCCTGTGAAGCTCGCCGCCTGTGACACTCTCACGTAATAATGAGTGAGGCTGTACACGCCCCGGAGTCTCAGGGGTGCCGGCCTCAGGCCCTGGGGCTCCCTCCCACGCCTAGTGGCAGCACTGAGCTCCGCGCTGGTGAGAAGACTCGAAGACCAGAAGACTAGACTAGGCGCCGGACGCGGCCATTTGTTTTGGATATCTTCTTCTGTAACCTTGCCTTCTGGATTTGGATTTAAGTTGAAGTTGAGCTTTTGTCGATGCGTGCGGGGGGGTGTGTTTTCTTATTCAAGTGATTTCTTGCCATCTGGTTCTTGTCTTGTTCTGGAGCTCGCGCTCGCCGCCTCCCCCTCACGGGCCCCTCGCGAGCGGGGCTGGGCACAGCACGCGCGCCACGCGCGCCGATCGGCGCAGGAACCTCGCGAGGCCCTCTCGGGCAAGTCAGCAGACCATTCAGGAGCCCCGTGGCGACTCTCGACCATACAGTCCGATTCAGGGCCTGCCCCAGCTAAGGTAAGCTGCAGCGGCAAGACCTGCCGTCAGACTCATGACCGACCAAAACGCACCCTCGGTTCAGTATAAAGGAGTAGAAATCATGATTTGTTTACATGAGGGGCTCCCCCTCCCAAAATGCTCTTACAATCTTTAGGGGCCACGCCCGAGTTTTTGCATGCAGGGTGAAGCAATGAAGGAACGAGGAATTAGCCAGATATGTCGCTCGCCGCATCCTCCGCTTCGTCTTCAGACGCGCCGCTCGCGTCGCTGTCGCCATCGTTGACGCCGCCGCCACCGTCGCCAGCGCCGGTGTCCCCATCATCGACAACGTCGCCTCCGTCTGCGGCGACCACCACTGCGTCGTCCTCTGAAGTGAAGGCCCTGACCAACGCATCCACGTTGTCCTCTACCCACCGCGCCAGGTCGTCCCGAACGACCGTAGGTACGGGGGCGATGGAGGCGTCGAAATCGAAGTCAGGGTTGGCGTTCAGGAGATGGCTGAAGACATGGGAGAAAGCGCGCTCGAGCAGGCCGCGACTCCTCTCTTCCACGAGCCTGCAAGCTTCGTCAGATCGGGCCTCCAGGCGTGTCACCACATCGGTGAAGAAGCGGAGGTGACTGGCGTAGTCATTCACCTAAGGATGGGGGGCGTCCGCATCACAAACATGGCCCAGGGCAGTGTTGGCCCTGTTCTGAAGGTCCTGAAGCATGGGAGCGTGAACGCGCTCCAGCGTCTGCCTCTCCAGCACTTCCTCCCTGTTTTGCCGCGCAACGGCCTCGGCGTCATCAACCCATTTCTCAAGCAAAAGCAGCTCGTCACGGGCGGAGGCCGAGTCCACCTGCGCCGTGGCCAAGGCGGCAGCCGTGGCCTCCCCACGTCTCTTCGACTCGTCTAACATGGGCCTGAGAGCAGCGGTTTTGCCCGCCGCCTCAGTTCCTGCAAGCTTCAGCTTCAAGTCGTACTGACCTTCAAGATCCGCGCGAACCCGGGCCACCTGGCGATCGACTTCCTCCTGGACCTTGGCCTCGCGAGCCCCGATGGCATCCTCCGCCTGACCAACTGGACGCTCCCTTGTCTCTAGTTGTTCAAGCTCAAGGCTGCACTCCACGGCTTCCAGAGCGAGCGTCTCCTCACGCCTCCGGACCTCCTCTTCTTCTGCGGGCGTCCCCCTCAGCGACACAAGGGCGGCCCTACAGGCCTCCACCTGGTGCTCGAGGGATGCGCTCCAAGCTTGGAGCTCCCACGCGCACTTCTCTGCAGCCTCGCGACGACGGTTAGCCTCGCGAGCCTCCTCCAAGGCCCGGGAGCAAGCCTCACGGGAAATCTGGAGGGACGCCTCGGCCTTCGCATTGTCAAGATCACGTTGGTAGCGGCCAAGGTTGATGGCCACCCTAAGCTTACGCCGTTCCTCCACCAGCTGAAGACCTTCAGCCTCAAGGCGCGAGTCAACACCTGTGAGTTCTTCGCCGAGTCAGCTCATCGCGTCCATCGCCTTCTGGAAAAGCTCGTGACGAACGACGCTCCGCCCGCGTTCCAACTCCAACGCACGCCCCACCTCGTCCTCCGCCACGGGGGCTGTGGGCGGGACGTTAAGCGGCGCACCCCCTCTCCAGCAGGGGGCTGGGGCTGGTGCCGCTCCAGGTACTGGCCCGACCTCACGAGGGGCCCTGGCTGAACGAGGCCCGCTACTTGAGGAGGAGCAGAAGGCCGAAGCCAACCAGCTGTTGTCCATAACCAGAGGAGGAGACCGGGGAACGCCCGCCATGCTCCAAGCCAGACCGTGCAGGAAGGGCAACGAAGCCGTAGATTCGAGGCTCCATGAAGGTGAGCGCACCCCCTCGGCCGGCCCGGCTCCAAGCGCGGCATGCAGGCTCGGGGTGCACAAGGCCAACGGGGGTGCCGAGGAAGGCGAGGATTGCTTCTCAGAAGGCTCAACGGCCCTAGCAGAAGGGGTCCTGAAGAGCCAGCGTCAGGAAGGAAAGCAGCAATCAAGAAACCGCAAGTTGCAGTACTTACGCGTCGACGGTGATGTACTTCCTTCGCTTCAGCGGCCCGAAGATGTTGTTGCCTCTTGGGGATCCTTTCCTCTTACGGAGCTCCTCGAAGTCCATGCAAAGCCGACCGAAGCGCTGGACGTGGCGGCCAGCGCGGGGTGAGGCTAAGGAAAAACTTGGAGGGACAACTTCAGGGGTGCCCGGCTGCGGTGAACAGTCGGGCGCCGTCTCACCACAACCTCCCGAGGCTTCCAGGGCTTTGACCTCGGGAGCCGCATGCTGCGTCGCCTCAGTAACCGACGCCCCAGGGGAGGGATCGCGAGCTCCCGAGGACGACGCCCCAGGATCACCAGGCGGCCTAAGCTCCTCAGCACTCAAGCCGCCGACCTCCGTTGAAGCTTGCCCCCTGCGCCCACACTTGGGACGAGCTAGACACCGGCGGCAAGGAAGGGAACCACGCCGGCGGGGTTCTCGCGGGGCCCCACCAGGCCAATCGGGCGCAGCCCCCACTCATCAAAGGAGGGCATGCTTTCGGCAAATTCATCCTTGTTCTTGCAGCGGTATAGCAGACAGTTCTTCCCAGGCAAGTCATCCGGCAAAGGGACACCAGTCAGGACCTTGAGCACCGTTTGCCGCATCCCTAGGGGGAGCCCGAACTCTTGAAACCTCATATGGTCCTGACTGCTGAGCAAGGTCCAAATCGGGCGAGAATGGCGCTGGAGCGGAGCGGCCCGGCGCTTGATGAACTCCTTCACCACCATAGGCGCAGTCACGCCGCGGTCCTTCAGCCTCCTCAACCTGAACCAGACGGGAGCAAGACGGGGGCTCGCGAGCTTCTCGTGGCTCCAGCCGGAGTGGGAAACGGCTGGCGCTGACGGAGCATCGAGCAGGGGGCTGAGCTCACCAGCGTCGACAAACACCCACCGTGGATGGAGGAAGCTCGAATTTGATCCCTGCGCCCGCTGTCGTGGCCATGGCCTGGAAGCTCACACACCCCGAGCTTTGTCGGGGAGCAGTCAGATGCAATGAGAAGAAATGGCGAAGGAGGGCCACAGAAGGGGCAATGCCGACCATGGCTTCACACACATAGGCAAAGACGGCAAGGAGAGTCACGGATTGAGGGTCGAGATGCAGCATGTGGATCTGATAATGCTCAAGCACCGCGTTGAAGAAGGCGGAGAAGGAAGGAATGAGGCCAGCCCAAAGGGCGTCGATAAAGATTGGGACCTCAGTGGCTGCCCGGGTAGTGCGAGCGCGAGACGCAGGCCAAGCCACCGTCTTCCCCCACTCGTTGAAGCTGGAAGCGAGCATTGGACGCACCTTGTCCATGGCCTCGTCGTTAAGCACCAAGGATCGACCGACCGCAGGCGCGTCGGCCGGAGGCGCACTCGGCGAGGACATGGGCTTCTTCCCCTTGTCTGCTTGTTTCGGCGCCATGGCGATGGAGCAGGCAGGAGGCAGGCCAGATTGGAGAGGAGAAGCAGAGTCTCGAGGAAGCAAAGAGATTGGGGAAGCAAGGCGCGGGCAACGGAGGAATAACTGTGTAGGTTGCGGGGGCCGCGTAGCCAGGCGGATTCTAAGGCAGCGTGGGGAAGCGGAGACACCCACGTCCAATCAACCGTCACGCGTCAACCAAGGCCGCCGGCTTTTGGGGGCCCGCAGCGCTCCGTACTTGGCCCTTGGCTTCGCCTCGAAGCCAAGCCCGAGCGCGCCTTGGGCCCGGGGGCTACTGTCGGCGTTCTGGGAACGGGGGTCCCCACACTTTCCTGCCTGCAGCCCACGGCGTGGCTATGCTAGCAGGCTGTATGGCCATCTTCATGGACAAGGCACTCAAGACCCTCGTAAGGGGCCAAGCCTCGCGGGGCGGACGACGCAAGACCTCCTCAGGAGCGGCCACGCTCGGTAGGCTCGCGAGGAGCAGAGATATCAAGGCGGGGCAAACCTCGCGAGGCTCTCGTGACGTGAGCCATGACGATCGACACCAGGTGGGCGTCAGGCAGGCGCCAGCGTGCGCAGCGTCCTTGTTTCCCCTTTGGTGCTAAGGAGGCAGGCGCAGGCGCGGAGTACCGAGGCATCAAGCAAAGGTTTCCACATCGGTGCAACGAGACCAAAGAGCAGCAGGACGGCGGTCACCATGGAGCCCAAGACGGCATCACCACCAGAGCCTTTTGCAGGCGAAGACCACTTTTGTCAGATAGCTTGTACTAGTTGTCCCCTTTCAAATTGCCCGCCGTTGTTGGCTCCCTTCCCGCTCAATATTTGGGGAGAGGACCAGGGCCTATATAAGTAGACCTAGCCACCACCGTAGGAGATAACTCATTGAGAGGCATCTCACCCAAACAAGTTCGCCAAGCACAAGAACACCTCAACCTCAGGAGGCTGTTCTTCCCCTTGTATTGTTCATCGTCAGCCCAAGAGGCAATTCACCACCACCACACTAGAGTAGGGTATTACACCACAACGGTGGCCCGAACCAGTATAAATATCGTGTCTTTCTGTGTTGCTAGTTCGTCGAGTTCGTCCGCGAGATCTTAGCGAGCTAGGGCGTAGATCGGTAGGAGGGAAAGAACTTCGCGCGCACCCCAGAGTTCGAACCTTAAGGGTTTTGCCGGAACCCCAGATCCGACAGTATTGTTGCCATCGAGGATAAAAAGATGGGGTTTATATCATATTGCTTGAGTTTATCCCTCTACATCATGTCATCTTGCCTAATGCGTTACTCTGTTCTTATGAACTTAATACTCTAGATGCATGCTGGATAGCGGTCGATGTGTGGAGTAATAGTAGTAGATGCAGGCATGAGTCGGTCTACTTGTTGCGGACGTGATGCCTATATACATGATCTTGCCTAGATATTCTCATAACTATGCTCAATTCCATCAATTGCTCGACAGTAATTTGTTCACCCACCGTAATACTTATGCTATCTTGAGAGAGGCCACTAGTGAAACCTATGGCCCCCAGATCTCTTTTCCATCATATTAATCTTCCGCAAACTAGTTATTTCTATCGCCGTTTATTTTGCAATCTTTACTTTCACTCTTTATCATAAAAATACCAAAAATATTATCTTATCATCTCTATCAGATCTCACTTTTGCAAGTGGCCGTGAAGGGATTGAAAAACCCTTTATCGCGTTGGTTGCAAGGTTCTTATTTGTTTGTGTAGGTACGAGGGACTTGCGTGTGGCCTCCTACTGGATTGATACCTTGGTTCTCAAAAACTGAGGGAAATACTTACGCTACTTTGCTGCATCACCCTTTGCTCTTCAAGGGAAAACCAACGCATGCTCAAGAGGTAGCAAGAAGGATTTCTGGCACCGTTGCCGGGGAGTCTACGCACAAGTCAAGACATACCAAGTACCCATCACAAACTCTTATCCCTCGCATTACATTATTTTCCATTTGCCTCTCGTTTTCCTCTCCCCCACTTGACCCTTGCCATTTTATTCGCCCTCTTTTCCCGTTCGCTTTTTCTCTCGCTTGCTTCTTGTTTGCTTGTGTGTTGGATTGCTTGCTCGTCACGATAGCTCAAGATATACTAAATTGTGTGACTTTGCCAATACCAACAACAATGATTTTCCTAGCACTCCGATTGCTCCTCTTACCGATGCTGAATCTTGTGAAATTAATGCTGCTTTGCTGAATCTTGTCATGAAAGATCAATTCGCCGGCCTTCCTAGTGAAGATGCCGCTACCCATCTAAATAGCTTTGTTGATTTGTGTGATATGCAAAAGAAGAAATATGTGGACAATGATATTGTTAAATTGAAGCTATTTCCGTTTTCGCTTAGAGATCGCGCTAAAACTTGGTTTTCGTCTTTGCCTAAAAATAGTATTGATTCTTGGAATAAGTGCAAAGATGCTTTTATCTCTAAATATTTTCCTCCCGCTAAGATCATCTCTCTTAGAAACGATATTATGAAATTTAAGCAACTTGATCATGAACATGTTGCACAATCTTGGGGAGGATGAAATTAATGATACGTAATTGCCCTACACATGGTTTGAATTTATGGATGATTATACAAAGAAATATGCCAGATTGAATTTTGCTTCTAGAAATCTTTTAGATTCGGCCGCGGGAGGCACCTTTATGGAAATCACTTTAGGAGAAGCTACTAAACTCCTAGATAATATTATGGTTAATTATTCTCAATGGCACACTGAAAGATCTACTAGTAAAAAGGTGCATGCAATTGAAGAGATTAATGTTTTGAGTGGAAAGATGGATGAACTTATGAAATTGTTTGCTAATAAGAGTGTTTGTTCTGATCCCAATGATATGCCTTTGTCTACTTTGATTGAGAATAATAATGAATCTATGGATGTGAATTTTGTTGGTAGGAACAATTTTGGTAACAACACTTATAGAGGAAATTTTAATCCTAGGCCATATCCTAGTAATTCCTCTAATAATTATGGTAATTCCTACAACAACTCTTATGGAAATTTTAATAATATGATCTCTGATTTGAGACTAGTGTTAAAGAATTTATGATTTCTCAAAAGAATTGCAATGCTTTGCTTGAAGAAAAATTGCCTAAGATTGATGAGTTGGCTAGGAACGTTGATAGAATTTCTCTTGATGTTGATTATTTGAAGCTTGGATCTATTCCACCTAAGCATGATATTAATGAGTCTCTCAAGGCTATGAGAATTTCCTTTGATGAGTGCAAAGATAGAACCGCTAGGATGCGTGCTAAGAAAGATTGCTTTATGAAAGCGTATTCTTCTAGTTTTCATGATAATGGAGATGAAGATCTAAAAGTGATTGATGTGTACCCTATTAAATCTTTGTTTTGCAATATGAATCTTGATAATGATGGGACTGGAGATGAGTCAACTTTACTTAAAAGACGTCCCAATGATTAGGAGTTTTTAGATCTTGATGCAAAATTTGGTAAAAGTGGGATGGAAGAGGTCAAAACTTTAGATAGCAATGAACCCACTATTTTGGATTTCAAGAAATTTAATTATGATAATTGTTCTTTAATAGATTGTATTTCCTTGTTGCAATCCGTGCTAAATTCTCCACATGGTTATAGTCAAAATAAGGCTTTTACCAAACATATCGTTGATGCTTTAATGCAATCTTATGAAGAAAAGCTTGAATTGGAAGTTTCTATCCCTAGAAAACTTTATGATGAGTGGGAACCTACTATTAAAATTAAAATTAAAGATCATGAATGCTATGCTTTGTGTGATTTGGGTGCTAGTGTTTCCACGATTCCAAAAACTTTGTGTGATATGTTAGGTTTCCGTGAATTTGATGATTGTTCTTTAAACTTGCACCTTGCAGATTCCACCGTTAAGAAACCTATGGGAAGAATTAATGATATTCTTATTGTTGCAAATAGAAATTATGTGCCCGTAGATTTCATTGTCCTTGATATAGATTGCAATCATTCATGTCCTATTATTCTTGGTAGACCTTTCCTTAGAACGATTGGTGCAATTATTGATATGAAAGAAGGGAATATTAGATTCCAATTTCCGTTAAGAAAAGGCATGGAACACTTTCCTAGAAAGAAAATTAAATTACCTTATGAATCTATTATGAGAGCTACTTATGGATTGCCTGCCAAAGATGACAATACCTAGATCTATCCTTGCCTTTATGCCTAGCTAGGGGCGTTAAACGATAGCGCTTGTTGGGAGGCAACCCAATTTTATTTTAATTTCTTGCTTTTTGGTTCTGTTTAGTAATAAATCTTTGATCTAGCCTCAGTTTAGATTTGTTTTTGTGTTTTAGTTAGTGTTTGTGCCAAGTAGAACCAATAGGATCTTCTTGGGTGATAATTGTTTGATCTTGCTGAAAAAGACAGAAACTTTGTGCTCACGAATATAATTGTTTAAACTCACCAGAAAGCGATAAAATACCAATTCATTTTTAAGTAGATCAGTACACAAATTCTCCAGGTTGTCCAAGTTTTGAAGGATTTTTGGATTTCCAGAAGTTTCCTAACAAATCTGATTACTACAGACAGTTATGTTTTTGACAGATTCTGTTTTTCGTGTGTTGTTTGCTTATTTTGATGAATCTATGGCTAGTAATGGAGTTTATGAACCATAGAGAAGTTGGAATACAGTAGGTTTAACACCAATATAAATAAAGAATGAGTTCATTACAGTACCTTGAAGTGGTGTTTGGTTTTCTTTCGCTAACGGAGCTCATGAGATTTTCTGTTAAGTTTTGTGTTGTGAAGTTTTCAAGTTTTGGGTAAAGATTTGATGGATTATGGAACAACGAGTGGAAAGAGCCTAAGCTTGGGGATGCCCAAGGCACCCCCAAGGTAAAATACAAGGACACCAAAAAGCCTAAGCTTGGGGATGCCCATTCCAAGATATATTGTCATGCAACTTTCCACCGTTCCATTTATTATGACACGCTTCATCATTGTCATATTGCCTTGCATGATCATGTAGTTGACATCGTACTTGTGGCAAAGCCACCATGCATATTATTTCATACATGTCACTCTTGATTCATTGCCCATCCCGGTACACCGCCGGAGGCATTCATATAGAGTCATATTTTCTTCTAGTATCGAGTTGTAATCATTGAGTTGTAAATAAATAGAAGTGTGATGATCATTATTAATAGAGCATTGTCCCAAATTAAAAAAAGGAGAAAGGCCCAATAAAAAAAGGGCCAAAAAAAAGAGAAATAAAAGGGACAATGCTACTATCCTTTTTCCACACTTGTGCTTCAAAGTAGCACCATGATCTTTATGATAGAGAGTCTCTTGTTTTGTCACTTTCATATACTAGTGGGAATTTTTCATCAACTTGGCTTGTATATTCCAACAATGGGCTTCCTCAAATGCCCTAGGTCTTCGTGAGCAAGCAAGTTGGATGCACACCCACTTAGTTTCTTTTGTTGAGCTTTCATACATTTATAGCTCTAGTGCATCCGTTGCATGGCAATCCCTACTCCTTGCATTGACATCAGTTGATGGGCATCTCCCTAGCCCGTTGATTAGCCTCATCAATGTGAGATTTTCTCCTTTTTTTGTCTTCTCCACAAAACCCCCATCATTATATTCTATTCCACCCATAGTGCTATATCCATGGCTCACGCTCATGTATTGCGTGAAAGTTGAAAAAAGTTTGAGATTACTAAAGTAAGAAACAATTGCTTGGCTTGTCATTGGGGTTGTGCAAGTTGAGAGCATTCTTGTGTGACGAAAATGAAGCATGGCCAAACTATATGATTTTGTAGGGATGAGCTTTCTTTGGCTATGTTATTTTGAGAAGACATAATTGCTTGGTTAGTATGCTTGAAGTATTATTCTTTTTATGTCAATACTAAACTTTTATCATGAATCTTTCGGATCTGAACATTCATGCCACAATAAAGAAAATTACATTGCAGAATATGCTAAGTAGCATTCCACATCAAAATTTTTGTTTTTATCATTTACCTACTCGAGGACGAGCAAGAATTAAGCTTGGGGATGCTTGATACGTCTCCAACATATCTATAATTTTTTATTGCTCCATGCTATTATATATTCTGTTTTGGATGTTTAATGGGCCTTATTATAGACTTTTATATTATTTTTGGGACTAACCTATTAACCCAAGGCCCAGTGCAAATTGCTGTTTTTTTTGCCTATTTCAGTGTTTCGCAGAAAAGGAATATCAAACGGAGTCCAAACGGAATGAAACCTTCGGGAGCGTGATTTTTGGAACAAACGTGATCCAGAGGACTTGGAGTGGACATCAAGAAATCAACGAGCAGGCCACGAGGCAGGGAGACGCGCCTGCCCCCTGGGCACGCCCCCACCCTCGTGGGCCCCTCGTGGCTCCACCGACCTACTTCTTCCTCCTATATATACCTACGTACCCCGAAACCATCGAGGAGCACCACGAAACCCTATTTCCACCGCTGCAACCTTCTGTACCCGTGAGATCCCATCTTGGGGCCTTTTCCGGCGCTCCGCCGGAGGGGGCATCGATCACGAAGGGCTTCTACATCAACACCATAGCCTCTCTGATGATGTGTGAGTAGTTTACCACAGACCTTCGGGTCCATAGTTATTAGCTAGATGGCTTCTTCTCTCTCTTCCGATGATGATGCCAAATTTCAGCCCAATCAAACACTCCGTGTGAGTGCCTCGTCTAAATCAAGTTTTTGGACCACTTTGTCAGTTGTGAAGCAACTATGTTAAGTTGTGGTCCAAATCCTCTCAAACATGACATTACTTTAGTCCTTCCTACCCTAAACCTCATGGACATCAAGTTTACTTTGTTACCCCTCTTTCTTCACGACAACATCACACCCAAGTTTGCTACAACAAACTTCACTTGATGCATCCCATCTATTCAGAGCTCCTTCTGTTGATCTATCACCCCATAAAGGTATCAGGATGCTAGGACAACACCTGAGACATCTTTTCCCTGGCTCTTGTGCCCTCTCCTCACCATGCCACGTGGTAACCGCGTTGTTTGCACACCTGTGCGCGCGCTCTGGCCGCTGTGACTGTGCTTTACGCGTTGGGTCGGGTCTTCCCGGCGGCGTTCGCGCGTCCCCTGGCGCCGTCCACCTTCTTCCTTCTTCCACCTCGCCCTCTGTACCCCCCCTCTTGTAGCTCACTCGTCGGCGCTAGCTGCCGCGTGCACGCGGGTGAACAATGCGCCGATAGCCTCTCTGCTCGGCCATCTTCTTCCTCCACGTGCTTGGCTCTACCTTATGCTCCGATGGACCTCTCCTGCCCTCATCCGTTTCCTCAACGGCCCACGCGTCCGCGGCTCGCCAGCAGCTCCGGCCACGCGTCCATAGCAGCCTACGGATGGTGACAAGCGTCCATGGCTATTTAAGACCTCCCCTGCTTCGCCTCTCCTCACCACTCGCCTGCTCCCTCTCCAAATTGACATCCTAGCTCTCTCCAGGAAGCCCCGACGGCCTTCTTCCTCCTCTCCGGCCAGGAGCCCGTGATATGTCTCCAATGTATCTATAATTTTTTATTGGTCCATGCTATTAGATTATCCACCTTTGGTGTTTTATATGCATTATTATGCTATTTTATATCATTTTTTGGGACTAACCTATTAACCTAGTGCAAGTGCTAGCTGTTGTTTTTCCTTTGTTTTTGGCTTACAAAAAATCCTTACCAAATGGAGTCCAAACGGAATGAAACTTTTTGACAATTTTTCTTGGACCAGAAGACACCTACGAAGCTTCGGGAGGAGGCCAGAAGAGCCACGGATGGGCCACAAGCTCACTAGGCCCGCCCTCAGGCGGGCGCTCTCCAAGCTTGTCGGCCCGCTATGGCACCTCTAACCCTAATCTCAGCTCCATAAATACCCAAATATTCCCCATATACCAGGGGAGACACCAAAAATACTTTCCGTCGCCGCAAGTTTCTGTCCTCGTGATCCATCTGGAGACCTGTCCTGGTACCCTACCGGAGGGGGATTTGATCACAGAGGGCCTCTACATCAACCTTGCTGCCCTTCCGATGACGTGTGAGTAGTTTACCACAGACCTACAGGTCCATAGTGATACGTCTCCAATGTATCTATAATTTTTTATTGCTCCATGCTATTATATATTCTGTTTTGGATGTTTAATGGGCTTTATTATACACTTTCATATTATTTTTGGGACTAACCTATTAACCCAAGGCCAAGTGCAAATTGATGTTTTTTGCCTATTTCAGTGTTCCGCTGAAAAGGAATATCAAACAGAGTCCAAACGGAATGAAACCTTGGGGAGCGTGATTTTTGGAACAAACGTGATCTAGAGGACTTGGAGTGGACGTCAAGAAATCAACAAGGAGGCCATGAGGCAGGGAGGCGCACCTGCCCCCCTGGGCGCGCCCCCCACCCTCGTGGGCCCCTCGTGGCTCCACCGACCTACTTCTTCCTCCTATATATACCTACGTACCCCGAAACCACCGAGGAGCACCACGAAACCCTATTTCCACCGCCGCAACCTTCTGCACCCGTGAGATCCCATCTTGGGGCCTTTTCCGGCGCTTCGCCGGAGGGTGCATCGATCACGGAGGGCTTCTACATCAACACCATAGCCTCTCTGATGATGTGTGAGTAGTTTACCACAGACCTTCGGGTCCATAGTTATTAGCTAGATGGCTTCTTCTCTCTCTTCCGATGATGATGCCAAATTTCAGCCCAATTAAACACTCCGTGTGAGTGCCTCGTCTAAATCAAGTTTTTGGACCACTTTGTTAGTTGTGAAGCAACTATGTAAAGTTGTGGTCCAAATCCTCTCAAACATGACATTACTGTAGTCCTTCCTACCCTAAACCTCATGGACATCAAGTTTACTTTGTTACCCCTCTTTCTTCACGACAACATCACACCCAAGTTTGCTACAACAAACTTCACTTGATGCATCCCATCTATTCAGAGCTCCTTCTGTTGATCTATCACCCCATAAAGGTCCCAGGATGCTAGGACAACACCTGAGACATCTTTTCCCTGGCTCTTGTGCCCTCTCCTCACCATGCCGCGCGGTAACCGCGTTGTTTGCACGCCTGTGCGCGCGCTCTGGCCGCTGTGACTGTGCTTTACGCGTTGGGTCAGGTCTTCCCGGCGGCGTTTGCGCGTCCCCCTGGCGCCGTCCACCCTCCTCCTTCTTCCACCTCGCCCTCTGTACCCCCCTCTTGTAGCTCACTCGTCGGCGCTAGCCGCCGCGTGCACGCGGGTGAACAATGCGCCGATAGCCTCTCTGCTCGGCCATCTTCTTCCTCCACGTGCTTGGCTCTACCTTATGCTCCGATGGACCTCTCCTGCCCTCATCCGTTTCCTCAACGGCCCACGCGTCCGCGGCTCGCCGGCAGCTCCGGCCACGCGTCCATAGCAGCCTACGGATGGTGACAAGCGTCCATGGCTATTTAAGACCTCCCCTGCTTCGCCTCTCCTCACCACTCGCCTGCTCCCTCTCTAAATTGACATCCTAGCTCTCTCCAGGAAGCCCCGACGGCCTTCTTCCTCCTCTCTGGCCAGGAGCCCGTGATATGTCTCCAATGTATTTATAATTTTTTATTGGTCCATGGTATTAGATTATCCACCTTTGGTGTTTTATATGCATTATTATGCTATTTTATATCATTTTTTGGGACTAACCTATTAACCTAGTGCAAGTGCTAGCTGCTGTTTTCCCCTTGTTTTTGTCTTTTACAAAAAAATCATTACCAAATGGAGTCCAAACGAAATGAAACTTTTTGACAATTTTTCTTGGACCAGAAGACACCTACGAAGCTTCGGGAGGAGGCTAGAAGAGCCACGGATGGGCCACAAGCTCACCAGGCCCGCCCTAAGGGGGGCGCTCTCCAAGCTTGTCGGCCTGCTATGGCACCTCTAACCCTAATCTCAGCTCCATAAATACCCAAATATTCCCCATATACCAGGGGAGACACCAAAAATACTTTCCGTCGCCGCAAGTTTCTGTCCTCGTGATCCATCTGGAGACCTGTCCTGGTACCCTACCGGAGGGGGATTTGATCACAGAGGGCCTCTACATCAACCTTGCTGCCCTTCCGATGACGTGTGAGTATTTTACCACAGACCTACAGGTCCATAGTGATACGTCTCCAATGTATCTATAATTTTTGATTGCTCCATGCTATTATATATTCTGTTTTGGATGTTTAATGGGCTTTATTATACACTTTCATATTATTTTTGGGACTAACCTATTAACCCAAGGCCAAGTGCAAATTGATGTTTTTTGCCTATTTCAGTGTTCCGCTGAAAAGGAATATCAAACAGAGTCCAAACGGAATGAAACCTTGGGGAGCGTGATTTTTGGAACAAACGTGATCTAGAGGACTTGGAGTGGACGTCAAGAAATCAACAAGGAGGCCATGAGGCAGGGAGGCGCACCTGCCCCCTGGCGCGCCCCCCACCCTCGTGGGCCCCTCGTGGCTCCACCGACCTACTTCTTCCTCCTATATATACCTACGTACCCCGAAACCATCGAGGAGCACCACGAAACCCTATTTCCACCGCCGCAACCTTCTGTACCCGTGAGATCCCATCTTGGGGCCTTTTCCGGTGCTCTGCCGGAGGGGCCATCGATCACGGAGGGCTTCTACATCAACACCATAGCCTCTCCGATGATGTGTGAGTAGTTTACCACAGACCTTCGGGTCCATAGTTATTAGCTAGATGGCTTATTCTCTCTCTTTGGATCTCAATACAAAGTTCTCCTCGATATTCTTGGAGTTCTATTCGATGTAACTCTTTTTGCGGTGTGTTTTTCGAGATCCGATGAATTGTGGGTTTATGATCAAGATTATCTATGAACAATATTTGAATCTTCTCTGATTTCTTTTATGTATGATTGGTTATCTTTGCAAGTCTCTTCGAATTATCAGTTTGGTTTGGCCTACTAGATTGATCTTTCTTGCAATGGGAGAAGTGCTTAGCTTTGGGTTCAATCATGCGGTGCTCGATCCCAGTGACAGTAGGGGAAACGACACGTATTGTATTGTTGCCATCGAGGATAAAAAGATGGGGTTTATATCATATTGCTTGAGTTTATCTCTCTACATCATGTCATCTTGCCTAATGCGTTACTCTGTTCTTATAAACTTAATACTCTAGATGCATGCTGGATAGCATCGATGTGTGTAGTAATAGTAGTAGATGCACGCGGGAGTCGGTCTACTTGTTGCGGACGTGATGCCTATATACATGATCATGCCTAGATATTCTCATAACTATGCTCAATTCTATCAATTGCTCGACAGTAATTTGTTCACGCACCGTAATACTTATGCTATCTTTAGAGAAGCCACTAGTGAAACCTATGGCCCCCGGGTCTCTTTTCCATCATATTAATCTTCCGCAAACTAGTTATTTCTGTCGCCGTTTATTTTGCAATCTTTACTTTCAATCTTTATCATAAAAACACCAAAAATATTATCTTATCATCTCTATCAGATCTCACTTTTGCAAGTGACCGTGAATGGATTGACAACCCCTTTATCGCGTTGGTTGCAAGGTTCTTATTTGTTTGTGTAGGTACGAGGGACTTGCGTGTGGCCTCCTACTGGATTGATACCTTGGTTCTCAAAAACAAAGGGAAATACTTACGCTACTTTGCTGCATCACCCTTTCCTCTTCAAGGAAAAACCAACGCATGCTCAAGAGGTAGCACATAGCTAGTAGCTAGATGGCTTCTTCTCTCTCTTTGCTCGTCAATACAATGTTCTCCTTGATGTTCTTGGAAATCTATTTGATGTAATCTTCTTTTTTGGTGCGTTTGTTGAGATTCGATGAATTTTTGGTTTATGATCAGATTATCTATGAATATTATTTGAGTCTTCTCTGAACTCTTTTATGCATGATTAATATAGCTTTGCATTTCTCTCCGATCTATTGATTTGGTTTGGCCAACTAGATTGATTGATCTTGCAACGGGAGAGGTGCTTTGTAATGGGTTCAATCTTGCGGTGCTCAATCCTAGTGACAGAAAGGGACATGACACGTATTTGTATTGTTGCCATGAAGGATAAAAAGGTAGGGTTTTTCATATTGATTGGATCTATCCCTCTACATCATGTCATCTTGCTTAAGGCATTAATCCGTTCTTGTTAACTTAATACACTAGATGCATGTGAAGGAAATATGCCCTAGATGCAATAATAAAGTTGTTATTTTATATCTCCTTATTCATGATAAATGTTTATTATTCATGATAGAATTGTATTGATCGGAAACCTAAATACATGTGTGAATACATAGACACACACTATGTCCCTAGTGAGCCTCTACTTGACTAGCTCGTTGATCAAATATGGTTAAGGTTTCCTAACCATGGACATGAGTTGTCATTTGATAACGGGATCACATCATTAGGAGAATGATGTGATGGACAAGTCCCATCCGTTAGCATAGCATATTGATCGTTTAATTTTATTGCTATTGCTTTCTTCATGTCAAATACATATTCCTTCGACTATGAGATTATGCAACTCCCGGATACCGGAGGAATGCCTTGTGTGCTATCAAACGTCACAACGTAACTGGGTGATTATAAAGATGCTCTACAGGTATCTCCAAAGGTGTTTGTTGGGTTGGCATAGATCGAGATTATGATTTTTCACTCTGAGTATCGGAGAGGTATCTCTGGGCCCTCTCGGTAATGCACATCATAAGAAGCCTTGCAAGCAAAGTGACTAATGAGTTAGTTCCAGGATGATGTATTACGGAACGAGTAAAGATACTTGTCGGTAACGATGTTGAACTAGGTATGAAGACACTGACGATCGAATCTCGGGCAAGTAACATACCAATGGACAAAGGGAATTACGTATTTTGTCATAATGGTTCGACCGATAAAGATCTTCCTAGAATATGTAGGATACAATATGAGCATCCAGGTTCCGCTATTGGTTATTGACCGGAGAGGTGTCTCGGTCATGTCTACATAGTTCTCGAACCCGTAGCGTCCGCACGCTTAACGTTCGATGACGCTATTGTATTATATGAGTTATGTGATTTGGTGACCGAATGTTGCTCGGAGTCCCGGATGAGATCACGGACATGATGAGGAGTCTCGAAATGGTCGAGAGGTAAAGATTAATATATAGGACGATAGTATTCGGACACCGGAAGTGTTCCGAAGTGTATCAGGTATTTATCGAAGTATCGGAGGGGTTACCGAAACCCCCGGGGGGAATATATGGGCCATACGGGCCATGAGAGGGGATCACACCAGCCCACAAGGGGTGGCGCGCCCTGATACGTCTCCAACGTATCTATAATTTTTTATTGTTCCATGCTGTTATATTATCAATCTTTGATGTTTCATAATCATTTTATAGTCATTATATCATTTTTTAGTACTAACCTATTGACATAGTGCCAAGTGCCAGTTGTTGTTTTCTGCATGTTTTTTACATCGCAGGAAATCAATACCAAACGGAGTCCAAATGCAACAAAACTTTACGAAGATATTTTATGGACCAGAAGACACCCAATGGGCCAAGGCTGCGCCTTGGGAGCGTGCCCTGGTGGGTTGTACCCACCTCGGGTGCCCCCCGGACCGCCTCTTTGCTCTATAAATACCCCAATATTTCAGAAACCCTAGGGGAGTCGACAAAAATCAATTCTAGCTGCCGCAGAGTCCAGAACCACCAGATCCAATCTAGACACCATCACGGAGGGGTTCACCACTTCTATTGGTGCCTCTCCGATGATGCGTGAGTAATTCATTGTAGACCTTCGGGTCCGTAGTTAGTAGCTAGATGGCTTCCCCTCTCTCGCTGGATTCTCAATACAATGGTCTCTTGGAGATCCATATGATGTAACTCTTTTTGCGGTCTATTTGTTGGGATCGGATGAACTTTGAGTTTATGATCAGATCTATCTTTCTATATCCATGAAAGTTATTTGAGTTTCTTTGATCTCTTATATGCACGATTTCTTATAGCCTGATAACCCACAAGTATAGGGGATCGCAACAGTTTTCGAGGGTAGAGTATTCAACCCAAATTTATTGATTCGACACAAGGGGAGCCAAAGAATATTCTCAAGTGTTAGCAATTGAGTTGTCAATTCAACCACACCTGGATAATTTAATATTTGCAGCAAAGTATTTAGTAGCAATGTTGTATGGAAGTAACGGTAACGGTGGCAAAGGTAGCAGTAGCAGTTTTGTAGTAAGTGTAACAGTGGCAATGGAAAAGTAACTAAGCAAGAGCAATATGTGAAAAGCTCGTAGGCATTGGATCGGTGATGGATAATTATGTCGGATGCGATTCCTCATGCAATAGTTATAACATAGGGTGACACAGAACTAGCTCCAATTCATCAATGTAATGTAGGCATGTATTCCAAATATAGTCATACGTGCTTATGGAAAAGAACTTGCATGACATCTTTTGTCGTACCCTCCCGTGGCAGCGGGGTCCTATCGGAAACTAAGGGATATTAAGGCCTCCTTTTAATAGAGTACCAGACCAAAGCATTAACACTTAGTGAATACATGAACTCCTCAAACTACGGTCATCACCGGGAGTGGTCCCAATTATTGTCACTTCGGGGTTGCCGGATCATAACACATAGTAGGTGACTATTGACTTGCAAGATAGGATCAAGAACGCACATATATTCATGAAAACACAATAGGTTCAGATCTGAAATCATGGCACTCGGGCCCTAGTGACAAGCATTAAGCATGACAAAGTCATAGCAACATCAATCTCAGAACATAATGGATACTAGGGATCAAACCCTATCAAAACTAACTCGATTACATGGTAAATCTCATCCAACCCATCACCGTCCAGCAAGCCTACGTCGGAATTACTCACGCACGGCGGTGAGCATCATGAAATTGGTGATGGAGGAAGGTTGATGATGACGATGGCGACGGATTCCCCTCTCCGGAGGCCTGAACGGACTCCAGATCAGCCCTCTCGAGAGAGATTAGGGCTTGGTGGCGGCTCCGTATCGTAAAACGCGATGAATCCTTCTCCTTGAATTTTTTCTCCCTGAACATGAATATATAGAGTTGGAGTTGAGGTCGGTGGAGCACCAGGGGGCCCACGAGGCAGGGGAGCGCGCCCAGGGGGTGGGCGCGCCGCCACCCTCATGGACAGGGTGTGGGCCCCCTGGCCTTGATTCTTTCGCCAGTATTTTTTATTAATTCTAAAAATATTCTCAGTGATGTTTCAGGTCATTCCGAGAACTTTTATTTCTGCACAAAAATAACACCATGGCAATTCTACTGAAAACAACGTCAGTCCGGGTTAGTTCCATTCAAATCATCCAAGGTAGAGTCCAAAACAAGGGAAAAAGTGTTTGGAAAAGTAGATACGATGGAGACGTATCAACTCCACCAAGCTTAAACCTTTGCTTGTCATCAAGCAATTCAGTTGACAAACTAAAAGTGATAAAGAAAAACTTTTACAGAGTCTGTTTGCTCTTGTTGTTGCAAATATGTAAAGCCAGCATTCAAGTTTTCAGCAAAGATTATGAACTAACCATATTCACAATAACATTTAGATCTCATGTTTACTCATATCAATGGCAAAATCAACTAGCGAGCAATAATAATAAATCTCGGATGACAACACTTTCTCAAAACAATCATAATATGATATAACAAGATGGTATCTCGCTAGCCCTTTCTGAGACCGCAAAACATAAATGCAGAGCACCTCTGAAGATCAAGGACTGACTAAACATTGTAATTCATGGTAAAAGAGATCCAGTCATAGTCATACCCAATATAAATTAATAGCAATGGATGCAAATGGCAGCGGTGCTCTCCAACTGGTGCTTTTTAATAAGAGGGTGATGACTCAACATAACAGTAAATAGATAGGCCCTTCGCAGAGGGAAGCAGGGATTTGTAGAGGTGCCAGAGCTCGATTTTAAAGCAGATATAAATAATATTTTGAGCGGCATACTTTCATTGTCAACATAACAACCGAGAGATCTCGATATCTTCCATGCTACACACATTATAGGCAGTTCCCAAGCAGAATGGTAAAGTTTATACTCCCCCACCATCAACAAGCATCAATCCATGGGTTTCCCAAAACAACGGGTGCCTCCAACTAACAACAGTCCTGGGGGAGTTTTGTTTGCAATTATTTTGATTTGATTTGCTTAGAGCATGGGACCGGGCATCCCGGTGACCAGCCATTTTCTCGTGAGTGAGGAGCGGAGTCCACTCCTCTTGAGAATAACCTGCCTAGCATGGAAGATACAGACATCCCTAGTTGATACATGAGCTATTCGAGCATACAAAACAGAATTTCATTTGAAGGTTTAGAGTTTGGCACATACAAATTTACTTGGAACGGCAGGTAGAGACCGCATATAGGAAGGTATAGTGGACTCATATGGAATAACTTTCGGGTTTATGGAAGTGGATGCACAAGCAGTATTCCCGCTTAGTACAAGTGAAGGCTAGAAAGATACTGGGAAGCGACCAACTAGAGAGCGACAACAGTCATGAACATGCATTAAAATTAATAAACATTGAGTGCAAGCATGAGTAGGATATAATCCACCATGAACATAAATATTGTGGAGGCTATGTTGATTTTGTTTCAACTACATGCGTGAACATGTGCCAAGTCAAGTCACTCGAATCGTTCAAAGGAGGATACCACCCTATCATACCACATCACAACCATTTTTATAGCATGTTGGCACGCAAGGTAAACCATTATAAACTCCTAGAAAGTTAAGCATGGCATGGGCAACTATAATCTCTAATTGTTATTGTAAACATGTTTCATTCATAATAGGCTGAATCAGGAATGATGAACTAATCATATTTACAAAAACAAGAGAGGTCGAGTTCATACCAACTTCTCTCATCTCAATCAGCCCATCATATATCGTCATTATTGCCTTTCACTTGCACGACCGAACGGTGTGTATAATAATAATAGTGCACGTGCATTGGACAGCTGGAATCTGCAAGCATCTGATACAAAGGAGAAGACAAGGTAATATGGGCTCTTTGTTAAATCAACAATAATGCATATAAGAGCCACTTCAACATTTTCATTATGGTCTTCTCCTCTCAACCCCCAAAGGAAAGAAAAGAAATAAAACTATTTACACGGGAAAGCTCCCAACTAGCAAAAGAAGAGCGAGAAATCTTTTTGGGTTTTCTTTTAATTATTACTACTAACATGGAAAGTAAACTAGCTAAAAGCTACAACTATTTTTTTGGTTTTCTTAAGGTTTATCAAACACACAAGAAGAAAGCGTAAAAAGTAAAATAAACTAGCATGGATAGTACAATGAAAGAGTATGAGCACCGACAACTGGAATGGGTGTGTGAACATGAATGTAATGTCGGTGAGAAATACGTACTCCCCCAAGCTTAGGCTTTTGGCCTAAGTTGGTTTATGCCCATGGATCAAAGTTGTAGTTGGGGTCGTACTGAGAAGCTGCAGCTATTGCTTCATGAGCTGCATCTTGGAGGCGAGCTGCCTCCGTCCTCCTCTTATACTCGTTCGCCTCCTCCCTGGTTATAATATATCTCCCTTTTGCCTGAAAGTCAAAGAAAGTAGGAGCAGGGAGAGCAACATGGAAAGTGCGGCGCCTGTCAAACATTAGTCGGTACTGGAGAGGCTGTTCATTCCTCTCAATAAATTGAAGGTGAACCATAGCATCATAATCTAGATAAGCGGGAGAAAATTCCATATCATTTTCAGGTATGGGTATCTCAAGAAAATTAGCCACACGGGTTGCATAAATCCCACCAAATAAGTTTCCACTTAAACCATTATTATGCAACCTTCGTGCAACAATGGCCCCCAAGTTATATTGTTTATCTCCTAAAATAGCACTCTTGAGAACACTAAGATCAGGAACACACATGTGACATGCCTCATCCTTACCGTTTATGCATCTACCTATAAAGAGAGCAAAATAATGTATAGCAGGAAAATGAATGCTCCCTATGGTAGCTTGTGTTATTTCTCTAGATTCCCCCATAGTGATACTAGCTAGAAAAATCTTTAAACTCAGATTTGCTGTTGGGGATCGTAGCAGAATTTTAAAATTTCCTACGCATCACCAAGATCCATCTATGGAGTATACTAGCAACGAGGGGAAAGGAGTGCATCTACATACCCTTGTAGATCGCGAGCGGAAGCGTTCAAGTGAACGGGGTTGATGGAGTCGTACTCGCCGTGATCCAAATCACCGATGACCGAGTGCCGAACGGACGGCACCTCCGCGTTCAACACACGTACGGAGCAGTGACGTCTCCTCCTTCTTGATCCAGCAAGGGGGGAGGAGAGGTTGATGGAGATCCAGCAGCACGACGGCGTGGTGGTGGAAGTAGCGGGGATCCCAACACGGCTTCGCCAAGCACAAGCGGGACGGAGAGGTGTTGCAGGGGGAGAGGGAGGCGCCAGGGGCTGTGTTGTTGCTGCCCTCCCTCCCCCCCACTATTTATAGGGGTCCTGGGGGGGGGGCGCCGGCCACCCTGGAGATCCCATCCGAGGGGGGCGGCGGCCAAGGGGGTGGCTTGCCCCCCAAGGCAAGTGGGGCGCCCCCCACCCCTAGGGTTTCCAACCCTAGGCGCAGGGGGAGGCCCAAGGGGGGCGCCCCAACCCACTAAGGGCTGGTTCCCTTCCCACTTCAGCCCATGGGGCCCTCCGGGATAGGTGGCCCCACCCGGTGGACCCCCGGGACCCTTCCGGTGGTCCCGGTACAATACCGATAACCCCCGAAACTTTCCCGGTGGCCGAAACTGGACTTCCTATATATAATTCTTCACCTCCGGACCATTCCGGAACTCCTCGTGACATCCGGGATCTCATTCGGGACTCCTAACAGCTTTCGGGTTTCCGCATACTAATATCTCTACAACCCTAGCGTCACCGAACCTTAAGTGTGTAGACCCTACGGGTTCGGGAGACATGCAGACATGACCGAGACGCCTCTCCGGTCAATAACCAACAGCGGGATCTGGATACCCATGTTGGCTCCCACACGTTCCACGATGATCTCATCGGATGAACCACGATGTCGAGGATTCAACCAATCCTGTATACAATTCCCTTTGTCAATCAGTACGTTACTTGCCCGAGATTCGATCGTCGGTATCCCAATACCTTGTTCAATCTCGTTACCGGCAAGTCACTTTACTCGTACCGTAATGCATGATCCCGTGGCTAACTCCTTAGTCACATTGAGCTCATTATGATGATGCATTACCGAGTGGGCCCAGCGATACCTCTCCGTCATACGGACTGACAAATCCCAGTCTCGATCCGTGCCAACTCAACAAACACTTTCGGAGATACCCGTAGTGTACCTTTATAGTCACCCAGTTACGTTGTGACGTTTGGCTCACCCAAAGCACTCCTACGGCATCCGGGAGTTACACGATCTCATGGTCTAAGGAAAAGATACTTGACATTGGAAAAGCTCTAGCAAACGAACTACACGATCTTTTGTGCTATGCTTAGGATTGGGTCTTGTCCATCACATCATTCTCCTATTGATGTGATCCCGTTATCAATGACATCCAATGTCCATAGTCAGGAAACCATGACTATCTGTTGATCAACGAGCTAGTCAACTAGAGGCTTACTAGGGACACGTTGTGGTCTATGTATTCACACATGTATTACGATTTCCGGATAACACAATTATAGCATGAACAATAGACAATTATCATGAACAAAGAAATATAATAATAACCATTTATTATTGCCTCTAGGGCATATTTCCAACATTTGCGAGGTTCACTAGCACTACCCCACTGCGGAAGTTTACAAGCAGTATTGAAATCTTTTAAGTCCATAGTATAAGATTTACCATAGAGATCAAACAGGACAGTGTGAGAATTACGTGAAGATGAAAATTTGAACCTTCTCACAAAGGAATCAGTTAGGTGATAATACTGAGGGCACTTATCTAGCATGAAGCCCTCGAGTTCAGCATTACGCACATATGCATCAAATTCCTCCTTAATTCCTGCTCGAACCATGAAATCTTCTGACGGCCATTTACAAGGCCGCACTTGAGCTTCTCTTGGTGGTTCATGGTCCGGCTCACGTATTGCGGGCTTGGGTCCTTTCTTCCTTGAAGAACCACCTTGGTACATTTTCCTAAACATATTTCTCCCTCTGAAAAATTTCTGAAAATTTTAGTAACTCAAAATAAAAGTGAACCAAACTCAACAAAATTGATAGCAACTACTCCCACAAGTGCCTAGAGACTATATCATGCATTAGAACTACTTGGGACCATATAAATTTGACATGCAAGCTCAAGAACAGGGTCACCTAGGCAGCAAAAATTTGCAATGAATAAAGCACTAGAACAAAACTAATTGGACCATTGCAGGAGTCACATACCGGAGAACAATCCCCCAAAGCAGTTTTGTGAGTGGAGCTTTGAGCAAGGAGATTAAAATCGCAGCAAGATGAGCTAGAACTCGTGCTTGAGCTGGTTGGTGACTTTTTTGGGAGGAAGAAGGAGTGTGTGTGGTGGCTGGAATAAGTGGAGAGGGGCCACCAGGGGCTCACGAAGCAGGGGCGCGCCCGGGGGGGGGGGGGGGTGGGCGCGCCCTGGACCCTCGTGGCCAAGTGCTTGCTCCCCCTGATGTGTTCTTAGTGCCAGATATTCTCAAATATTCTAGAAAAAAATCATATTTCATTTTCGGGACATTTGGAGAACTTTTATTTTCAGGGTATTTTTTATTGCACGGGTAATTCAAAAAACAGACATAAAATACTATTTTTGCTTTATTTAATCTAAATAACAGAAAGTAAAAGGAGGGTACAGAAGGTTGTGCTTTCTAACTTCATCCATCTCATGTTCATCAAAAGGAATCCACTAACAAGGTTGATCAAGTCTTGTTAACAAACTCATTCCGAATCTCATGAAACCGGAGAATTTTTGAATAGCACTAGGTTACCTCAACAGGGATATGCACATCCCTAACAATAATAATATCATATTTCTTCTTGACAATAGGAAGAGGAAATTCGAAACCTCCAATAAAAATTGATGGAATTTTTCCAATAGAGTTTATACTGTGGACTTGAGGTTGTTTCCTCGGAAAGTGTACCGTATGCTCATTACCATTAACATGAAAAGTGACATTGCCTTTGTTGCAATCAATAACAGCCCCTACAGTATTGAAAAAGGGTCTACCAAGGATAATCGACATACTATCGTCCTCGGGAATATCAAGTATAACAAAGTCCGTTAAAATAGTAACGTTTGCAACCACAACAGGCACATCCTCACAAATACCGACACGTATAGCAGTTGATTTATCGGCCATTTGCAAAGACATTTCAGTAGGTGTCAACTTATTCAAATTAAGTCTACGATATAAAGAGAGAGGCATAACACTAACACCGGCTCCAAGATCACATAAAGCAGTTCTAACATAGTTTCTTTTAATGGAGCAAGGTATAGTTGGTACTCCTGGATCTCCAAGTTTCTTTGGTATTCCGCCCTTAAAAGTATAATTAGCAAGCATGGTGGAAATTTCAGCTTCCGGTATCTTTCTCTTATTTGTAACAATATCCTTCATATACTTAGCATAAGGATTCATTTTAAGCATATCAGTCAAACGCATACGCAAAATGATAGGTCTAATCATTTCAGCAAAGTGCTCAAAATCCTCATCATCCTTTTTCTTGGATGGTTTGGTAGGAAAGGGCATGGGTTTCTGAACCCATGGTTCTCTTTCTTTACCGTGCTTCCTAGCAACAAAGTCTCTCTTATCATAACGTTGATTCTTTGATTGTGGGTTATCAAGATCAACAGCAGGTTCAATCTCTACATCATTGTTATTGCTAGGCTGAGCATCATCATTAACATTATCACTAGGTTCACGTTCATCACCTGATTGTGTTTCAGCATCAGAAATAGAAATATCATTGGGATTCTCAGGTGTGTCAACAACAGATTCACTAGAAGCATGCAAAGTCCTATCATTTTTCTTTTTCTTCTTTTTAGAAGGACTAGGTGCATCAACATTAGTTCTCTGAGAATCTTGCTCAATTCTCTTAGGGTGGCCCTCTGGATACAAAGGTTCCTGAGTCATTTTACCCCCTCTAGTCACAACTCTAATAGCATTATCATTCTTCTTATTATTTAATTCATTGAACAAATCATTTTGAGCTTTCAGTACTTGTTCTACTTGAGTGGTAACCATAGAAGCATGTTTACTAATGAGTTTAAGTTCACCTTTAACACTAGACATATAATGACTCAAGTGTTCAATCATATAAGCATTTCGTTTCAATTGTCTACCAACATAAGCATTGAAGTTTTCTTGTTTAACAATAAAATTATCAAACTCATCTAAGCATTGGCTAGCAGACTTGTAGCGAGGAATATCACCTTCATCAAATCTATAGAGAGAATTTACCTTTATTACCTGTGTCGGGTTATCAAGACCATGTATTTCTTCAACAGGCGGCAGATTAAGACCATGTATTTCTTCAATAGGAGGTAAATTCTTAACCTCATATGCTTTAATACCCTTTTCCTTCATAGATTTCTTTGCCTCTTGCATATTTTTAGGACTGAGAAATAGAATACCCCTTTTCTTCGGAGTTGGCTTAGGAGTTGATTCAGGAAGTGTCCAATTATTTTCATTAGTCAACATATTATTCAATAGCAATTCAGCTTGATCAACAGTTCTTTCCCTGAAAACACAACCAGCACAACTAACCACGTGGTCTCTGGAAGCATTGGTTAGTCCATTATAAAAGATATCAAGTATTTCATTTTTCTTGAGAGGATGATCAGGCAAAGCATTAAGTAATTGGAGAAGCCTCCCCCAAGCTTGTGGGAGGCTCTCTTCTTCAATTTGCACAAAATTATATATTTCCCTTAAAGCAGCATGTTTCTTATGAGCGGGGAAATATTTAGCAGAGAAGTAATAAATCATATCCTGGGGACTACGCACACAACCAGGATCAAGAGAATTAAACCATGTTTTAGCATCACCCTTTAATGAGAACGGGAATAACATAAGGATATAATAGTAACGAGTTTTCTCATCATTAGTGAATAGGGTGGCTATATCATTTAATTTAGTAAGATGTGCCACAACAGTTTCAGATTCATAGCCATAAAAAGGATCAGATTCAACCAAAGTAATTATCTCAGGATCAACAGAGAAATCATAATCCTTATCAGTAACACAGATAGGTGAAGTAGCAAAAGCAGGGTCATATTTCATTCTAGCATTCGGAGATTTTTCTTTTAGCTTAACTAATAATTTCTTAAGATCATTTCTATCATTGCAAGCAAGAAAGTCTCTAGCAGTTTATTCATCCATAACATAACCCTCAGGCACAACAGGCAATTCATATCTAGGGGAAGAATCTTCATCATAACTTTCATCAATATTATCAGTTTCAATAATTACATTCTCTCTAGCCCTAGCAAGTTGTTCATCAAGAAATTCACCTAGTGGCACAGTAGTATCAAGCATAGAAGTAGTTTCATCATAAGTACCATGCATAGCAGAAGTGGCATCATCAATAACATGCGACATATCAGAATTAATAGCAGAAGCAGGTTTAGGTGTCGCAAGCTTACTCAAAACAGAAAGTGAATCAAGTGCAGAGCTAGATGGCAGTTCCTTACCTCCCCTCGTAGTTGAGGGAAAAATCTTAGTTCTTTCGTCTTTCAAGTTCCTCATAGTGACCAGCAGATATAAATCCCAAGTGACTCAAAGAATAGAGCTATGCTCCCCGGCAACGGCGCCAGAAAATAGTCTTGATAACCCACAAGTATAGGGGATCGCAACAGTTTTCGAGGGTAGAGTATTCAACCCAAATTTATTGATTCGACACAAGGGGAGCCAAAGAATATTCGCAAGTGTTAGCAATTGAGTTGTCAATTCAACCACACCTGGATAACTTAATATCTGCAGCAAAGTATTTAGTAGCAAAGTAGTATGAAAGTAACGGTAACGGTGGCAAAGGTAGCAGTAGCAGTTTTGTAGTAAGTGTAACAGTGGCAACGGAAAAGTAACTAAGCAAGAGAAAAATGTGAAAAGCTCGTAGGCATTGGATCGGTGATGGAGAATTATGTCGGATGCAATTCCTCATGCTATAGTTATAACATAGGGTGACACAGAACTAGCTCCAATCATCAATGTAATGTAGGCATGTATTCCGAATATAGTCATACGTGCTTATAGAAAAGAACTTGCATGACATCTTTTGTCCTACCCTCCCATGGCAGCGGGGTCCTATCGGAAACTAAGGGATATTAAGGCCTCCTTTTAATAGAGTACCGGACCAAAGCATTAACACTTAGTGAATACATGAACTCCTCAAACTACGGTCATCACCGGGAGTGGTCCCGATTATTGTCAGTTCGGGGTTGCCGGATCATAACACATAGTAGGTGACTATTGACTTGCAAGATAGGATTAAGAACTCACATATATTCATGAAAACATAATAGGTTCAGATCTGAAATCATGGCACTCGGGCCCTAGTGACAAGCATTAAGCATGGCAAAGTCATAGCAACATCAATCTCAGAACATAATGGATACTAGGGATCAAACCCTAACAAAACTAACTCGATTACATGGTAAATCTCATCCAACCCATCACCACCCAGCAAGCCTACGATGGAATTACTCACGCACGGCGGTGAGCATCATGAAATTGGTGATGCAGAAAGGTTCATGATGACGATGGCGACGGATTGCCCTCTCCGGAGCCCCGAACGGACTCCAGATCAGCCCTCCCGAGAGAGATTAGGGCTTGGCGGCGGCTCCGTATCGTAAAATGTGATGAATCCTTCTCCTTGATTTTTTTCTCCCCGAACGTGAAAATATAGAGTTGGAGTTGAGGTCGGTGGAGCAACAGGGGGTCCACAAGGCAGGGGGCGCGCCCAGGGGGTGGGCTCGCCCCCCACCCTCGTGGACAGGGGTGGGCCCCCTGGCCTTGATTCTTTCGCCAGTATTTTTTATGAATTCCAAAAATATTCTACGTGAAGTTTCAGGTCATTCCGAGAACTTTTATTTTTGCACAAAAATAACACCATGGCAATTCTGCTGAAAGCAGCGTCAGTCCGGGTTAGTTCCATTCAAATCATGCAAGTTACAGTCCAAAACAAGGGCAACAGTGTTTGGAAAAGTAGATATGATGGAGACGTATCTAGCCTCGTATTTCTTCTCTGATATTTGGGTTTTGTTTGGCCAACTTGATCTATTTATCTTGCAATGGGAAGAGGTGTTTTGTAGTGGGTTAAATCTTACGGTGCTTGATCCCAGTGACAGAAGGGGAACTGACACGTATGTATCGTTTCTACTAAGGATAAAACTATGGGGTCTATCTCTACATAGATAGATCTTGTCTACATCATGTCATCGTTCTTATTGCATTACTCCGTTTCCCCATGAACTTAATACACTAGATGCATGCTGGATAGCGGTCGATGTGTGGAGTAATAGTAGTAGATGCAGGCAGGAGTCGGTCTACTAATCTTGGACGTGATGCCTATATAATGATCATTGCCTGGATATCGTCATGATTATTTGAAGTTCTATCAATTGCCCAACAGTAATTTGTTTACCCACCTTTTGCTATTTTTCTCGAGAGAAGCCACTAGTGAAACCTCCGGCCCCCGGGTCTCTTTCTCATATTATTTGCCTTTGCGGTCTATTTTCCTTTGCTTTTATTTTTACATCTATTAAACCAAAAATACAAAAATACCTTGCTGCGTTTTATTATTATTTATTTTATTTGGCATTCGATCTATCAATCTACTACAATTTGTTTCACGTCTGTTCGCCAATTTCTAGTGCCGTTACCTAAAAGGGATTGACAACCCCTTTTACACGTCGGGTTGCGAGTATTTGTTATTTGTGTGCAGGGGTTGTTTACGTTGTGTTGCTTGGTTCTCCTACTGGTTCGATAACCTTGGTTTCATCACTGAGGGAAATTCCTACCGCTGATGTGCTGCATCATCCCTTTCTCTTTGGGGAAATACAAACGTAGCTTCAAGTCGCCATCACACCCCCCCTATGGTAGGTGTCCGAATAGGAGAAGGAGAAGAGGGGGTTCGACCCCCCTTCCTTCTCTTCTTCCCCCTTCCTTTCTTCTCTGGTGGAAAAAGGAAAGGGGGTGCCACTTGGGGAAACCCCAAGTAGGATTCGGATCCTACTTGGGGTGCCCCCTGGCTGCCTCTCCTCCCCTCACCTATATATATGTGGGGAGTGGGAGCCTAGAACACACAACATCAATTAGCCGCGTGCGGCACCCCCCTCCACAGTTTACACCCCCGGTCATATCTTCGTAGTGCTTAGGTGAAGCCCTGCGCGGATCACTTCACCATCACCGTCACCACGCCGTCGTGCTGATGGAACTCATCTACTACCTCGACACCTTGCTGGATCAAGAAGGCGAGGGACGTCACCAAGCTGAACGTGTGCAGAACTCGGAGGTATCGTACGTTCGGTACTTGATCCCATACAATTGATCACATAAATTATTTCTTAACACTCCCCTTGATCGATTCGTCATCTGTATATTGCAATCCAAAAACTCCTCTTAAAAACCCTGTGGGAAAAATTTGAGGAGAAACATTATAATGATATGCCACCGAAAACTCCTTTAAAAACCCAGTGGGAAAAATATAAGGAGAAACCATATGACATACGTCCGCACTTGTATATATATTGTCTCGTTAAAAATCTTATATGAGAAACCATCACGGATAACTCATAAAGGGAAAAAGAAGACAATATGAGTGATCAGAAGATCACCAATGGGTTATAATTTGGGATTTTACTCCCCCTGAACTTTGCAAACCTCAAAGCTATCTCATACCCAATCCACGAATCTAGTTCTGGAATATAAACATTGGTAGAGATATAGTGAATATCACAATAATTTGTTTGCAAATTACCCTCTTACATTTCTGTAACTCATGAGGATAAATATAACCCATAAGCAATACAAGTGACATTATCTTGGTAGATAATAATAATCTCCGCATGATTTCACATGTGGCCAATCATTCTATGAAGTCATCTACATTTTGTGATGCTTCAAATAAAATACAATGATCACTGGAAGGACTCGTTTAGAGTCTATTCTGAAGACTTCCCTCAAAATACTCTTCCAGGAAACCCAGTCTTTGATAAGGCATTGTGGGATCAGATAATTAGCCACTATCAATATATCAAACCATGGCCCCATCTTGATTTTCCGGATGGAATTGATCAAAACCCTTTGTGCCCTGGATATAGCCGAGGATAATCCTTACACAAACCTTATACCTTTCAGGGAATTGCACTATCAATAAATTGCCAAAAACTATAGTGTCAGGCCTGACATATTTTGCAAGATATATGAGTGCTTCGATGGTATTTAGATATGACACTTCATGTCCACTATCACTTCACCATCTCCCCTATGTCTCAAGGATTTGTATCCCATATTAGGTATAATATGACCATATGTGTCTTTGATATAATATATCCATATTGAACTTCTCCAATACTTTCGGATATATGAAGACTGATATCTTAGGGGGATATGCTCAAGTCATAAACTTAGCATAATTTGGTTTAACCCAAATATCCGTCTTAATATGATTGTGTGTATTTCATCTCTTATATAGACTTTGATGATAAGATCATCGACACCACAAATTAAGGTGATGTAAAATCCAATCCAGGATTTCTTCAAGAATATACGTCAACAATCATTAGTATGAGAGTAATCCTTGTCAAGGAATAACTTGCTTAGTCGGTTGCACCACACAATTCTCCGACTACTTCAAGTCATAGAATGACTTCAGAAGTTCCACACTTGCATGTTGCGATTTACCTTTGGATTCAGAATATTAAGTCATTCGATGACTTCAATATATACATCCAAACTAATTGACCCATGGGAATATGTAGACACTACATACATCAACCGTATGGATCTGTACTGCCATTAACATTTAGCGTCGAAACATAATTCCACTCATACCAAGAAGGTATGCTACATCATAACCGATGTCGGGTCTCTGCGAAAAACCCTTGTGCTACAAGCCTCGCTTTCTCACCACCTCATTTATTTTCGTTTCCAAACGAAAATTTACTTCTCTTCCCTCTAGAAGATACTTATGAGGAGCAGGTTTTACAATGGTAAATACCTCTCATTTGATGAGCGAGTGCCACTCTTCCTTAATTGCTTCCTTTCATTTGAACCAATATAAGTGCGACAACACTCTGCATGGATTTGGTTCAGGGCCCAAAAGGATTCTATCAATTCTCGAGTAGAATTTTATGTCGACATATGTAGACTTTCTCATATATGATTCTCATGAATCAATATCATCGTGGAATTCTTATTATGCCTCTTAACTCCTTGCGATTTCCCACAACAACAGAGTCAAGGTGTTTCGATGTCCCAACACATAAAAATGTGTGCACATATGTGTTGGACTTTGGATGCCGCGCATCCCTCAGGTGTCATTCAACCCGAGGTTGAATCATATTTACTGATCGAGGGGTCAATCTCCTCTGTTTTTGCTGAAACATATGAGAACTTAATCTCATGCGACCAGAATTCTCCCCCTCTTGCTCTCATCTAGAGAGACGAGTGGTTTATTAGGTACCTCCACTCGTTCTGGTACTTGACCATAGTGACACATTTGTCATCAGTAAATATACTTGTCAGACTATTTGCAATATGCTGCAAATTTTTCATAACTTGAACCTGCATTTCAGATTCTTAAGTACATGGACAAAATGTCTATGACATTTCTTATCCATTCCTGGCATTCTTTGTGGTACTCATCTCCCCCATATGCCAGAAAATGTTTTTATTGCAAAAGCAATCAGCGTATGGGCTGCAAATAACTCCCTTGTAAGGGTTAAGGTATTCAGCGGATTAACGAACGTACCACAGTTATTCCTCACATAGATCCCAACCATATGTGAAGGCCCATGATGTACGCTGGGGTGGTGATATCGGTATACAACCGAATTACCGCGGATGGGAAATACTTCACTTATTTCCACGTACAAACTGCAAGGGGGTGCAGTATCATTTGATCTCATTTAGATCAAATATGTGGAGTGTGAGACCGCATTTTACCATCAACAAAATGTTGGTAAATCACAATTCTGCAACATTGGCTATGCAATATTGAATCTCTTTCATAAGAGATCAAACCAAACCATTCTGGTTATGTACCATATACTGAATATAACCATTGAATGTCCGTGAATCAACTTCAACGACATTTCCATTCCGATGGAATTATCCCACGTTAGGATAATTTGCTCTAAATTCGTCAATTTGAGCACTTAATTCAGTAAATGCATGGTTATGTGTGGATATACACACCTAAAACCATCTTCCAGATGCGTCTATGAACACCATGAAGTACCAAGATAACCCAGATAATGGTTGAATAATCCAAACATATTCTTGCATTCAATCAAGAATATTGGCTGGCTCATTTTAAATTTTAAGGTGAGAGTGCCCTAAAATTAATTCCCCAATGTCACATGTAGTGAATAAAACAATCTGATGATTGTTGGGAATATTGCAACTTGTCAAGTTGTGGCCAACAGAATTGTCAATAATTTCTCTAATCGTCCAATACCATGATGATAAAGGAGGAAAAATTATTATGTATGCAACAAGATTGAGTATGAAATGACTCATATACTGAATTATCTCTACTATCATGTCTGAGGAACAAGATGTTGCAATTTATACTATATGTAGTAGTACAATTATAGGCTAATGATATTTAGGGATAACTAGGAGACTACAGGAGATCTCCAAAATATCTTGGGAATATCATTCCACAAGCATATCATCAATGTAGAGGAGTCCATTGTCCTTTACCATGCCAGGATATTTTCTGGTTGTTTTCCTTTTGAAGTAGAACTTCAAACTTATCCCATTAAAAAAAATTGCCTCCTGTGAGATGGTGGTATGATTCAACCCAATACTTGACTAATTGGTAATCATTAGTACGACTTTCCGTAAAACCACCATTTTGACAAACTTGAAAGTTGTCATTATGATCATTTAAATTAAATGATCCATTCCCTTTGAGATATACACTCAATTTCTGCTTGTCTTTTATTCACTTTACATTCAACTCCTCGTGGTTCTCTAACCACTATTGCTTAGTACTAAGAGTACTAGCATGAATTTCAGGCATTGCAACCTGAAACAAAGATGATATTTCTGTTTACCATCCTAGGAGAACGTAAAGTGCAGTAAGGACTTATAGTCAGATATGTATCTGAAGCCGCCATATCACATAATCTCAACATAGTGTTGATTTATAGACAACAGAATTATAAGGCTCAATGGACTCGAAGTCTGAAGAACGAATGAATAATCATTCATGTGATGCTTATAACAATATATTTTGCCTCAATGAAGGCCCAAAGGGAAAATGGATATTCATCATCCATTACATACTGAGTTTGAGAACCGAGCCACTATGATGGCACGTAAATGCAAATATGCATATTCTTAGCTATTTATAAATAGCCATGACATTTTCTGCAGGTGGAGTTTTTGTGGCAACAATGCTCTAGGTCGACAAAATCTTTAATGTTCATGACCCATCTTAAATAGTTACTCCCACCAAATGTCATCTCATCTCATTTCCTTTCCAAAAAGGTCAGCCATATGTTGCATGAAATTCGCATGCATTAATTTACCTTCAGTACATTAAGTAGGGTGAAAATGCTACAGCTAAGCATAATCATGGTGATGGTGATTATTAGTGACCCATAGGGCAAGCCTTCCAGAAGAACACCACAGTGTGGTGTGGATCTTCCAAGTAAAGGTAGTCACCTCAAAAGGGACAAACGTTTAATTTCCTTAAAACACATAGAGGTAGTCGACCACCTAGTGGCACCTCACCTTTATGGACAATTCCCATTAGTCATAGCCTCCACAACCTTATGTTATTTATAACACATGAAGGTAATCACCATAAAATGGCGGGAACCTCTCAGCCGTGCATGAAACTTAATTCATAGCTATGATGGCATCCCATAAGTTGTGTATGCATGGAAGGTAATCATCAAAATATGCAAGTGTTTTGGATATTCTCTTCATAGCATAATATGCAGCATAGTCACCACTGCCTTGGATTCATCTACTGATGGAGTATTTGACACTATAGTCACAACCAATGACAAATGCTATGAAATTTCCAATTATTTGAAAAAAATCATGAAGGTAGGCACCACAGTGTAGGCCTCATAATGACTATGTCATAAGTTTTGTGCCTTCATTTTGCATTGAATATATGGAGATAATCACTACTAAGTAGTGTAGACCTCACTCTTATGGAGCATCTCACAACCTTATGTTAATTAAAAACACATTGAAGGTAATCACCACATGGTGTGGTTTAGACCTCGCAGGTGTGAACGAAATTAATTCGTTGCCATAATGCAATTCATAAGTTGTGTGCAAAATTGAAGGTAGTCATTATGTCAGAATGACACAATATAGACCTCACAATAATATTGGATAATCTGCAATTAAGCCATAGGTGCCATTTGTCGATTCCTTTTGACAAATATAAATTTGACATAGTCAGGCAGTGTCATACACTTCACTACCTCATGTTTCCAAACTTGCAGGCAAATTCCATATTCTATGTGAATAATGGAATCAACATATAGCTTTGCAACAGTATTACTCATGTAATACAAATAAATGCAGAAGTATAAACATACTTGTGCAACACATATGAGGACTTAGGGCCTCCAACGGTCATTTTACATGATGTAAAATGATGCATAATCAATTATGATGCAATTCAGCAAGACTTGATGGTCTATCATGTATATTTGCTCTGAAGCCTCAGGCATAAAACGCAAATAACAATAACCATATGGTTAAAATGCTGAAAACAGTCAGCCCATGGCTAAACTGCAAAGTCCAACGACCATCATATCGCTCTAGTGTAAGTTTCGGTAAGCCTGCGGGCTAACCAGAAATTACAAGGACTTTTCACGATTACCAAATAATCCTTTGGCTGATTTGCAAAATCACCAAATGATAGGATTTTCCATCCTACTCCCGTTGGTTCCATCCCACGAGGGGATTTTGGTAACCGCCGCCGGCTGTCCGGATAGGCTCACCGTGTCGCCGGCCTTTAGGAAGCCGCCACACCTGAGGTGAAGCCGTGGTCGACCGCCGTCGCTGGCCTAGGGCGTGGCGACACCAAGTCTTGATGGTTGTGCGTCGCCGCGCGGGATGGCCGTCCGCTTCCGCGCTCCATCGCCTCGCCACCTGCCTCTTGGAGAGGAGGCCGCGCCGATGTAGGGAGCATGGCTCTTGGCCGGCGATGCCCCGACTGCCACGCAGGTCTATGGCTGCTGCCGCCGGGCACGAGGATGGCCGCTACCGCTTTCGCCGGTTGAAGTTCCGCCAAGTTCCAGTCGTGGCTGCAGCCGCTGATGGCCTCCGTCAGTGCCGGCCGCGTGTCTGCTTTGTCTTGGCGTGAGGAACGCCATCGCTGGCAGTTCTTGAATTATGATTAGAAAAGACATCAAAGTGCAACGATTAGTCCATCAATCTTAATCCAGTCTGTAGTAATCAATGCGATGCACTAAGAATTAAATGAGTGCATGCATGTGCATGCCAATTGATGTATGTCAATTGATTTTCCTTTCAGGGTATGGACGAGATGTGCATGCCGAGGCCCGAGTGCCGAGACATTGCTCCTGCTTTTCTCGCCGTATTGGCCTGTATGGATGCATGCCTGCTCCGTGGCGCTGCCGCTGCATGTTGTTGCCGCCGCCGCGATCGACTTCGATCATCACCCTTTGGCGTCACGCGGCAGGAGCGGCGTCGTGGCCGAGAGTCTCCGTGCGTACTAGGCGGATGATCAAACGATGGCCACGCGACGGTTCCACCAATTGCTCTCGACAGAGTCTACGTGCTGATAACGTGTTGTAATATCAAAGTAAAAGAGACAAAGGACAGACACAAATGATTCTCTTAGTCCATTGCAATGTGGGAGACCCACTTATATACAACCTGAAGAGGTGTGTTGGGGAGACACCTCTTCCCCAACAGACACCTCCTGGGAGGCATCCCTCCCATACAATTGATCACATAAATTATTTCTTAACACTCTGCATGCTGCAGTCCAGCCCCGGTGCTGGGTTAACGTGTACCTGGTCAGTATCAGTATGTCTAAAAAACAGGCGGCGTGTCTTTATCCTTCCCGGCGGGCGGCGTTAGACCGCGTCGGGGAGGGACGGCGGCATTGGCTGTGGTGGAGGTTGGGAATAGGATCCCCGAGTGCTTCCCTTTCTGTAATTGTCACATGTAAAAAGAGAGGATGAGAGGAAGCATGTCAAAATTTGCCTTTTTTGGGGTCTTTTTTGTGTTTGTGCCTGGACAGGTGTCCATCTCACGATGTTTGGAGCGGTGTCTGCGTGTATGTTGTATCCTTTACTTTGTATAATAATAATGCGCGGGTATTTTGTAGAAAAAGTGACCGAAACATAAAGTAATTTGAGGTAGCTGATGTATAGATCATCCTTTTTTTCCAACGGAAACACTAACATGCTTGGATCGTCGTTCATTGTCTTTTGCACGAATCTTGACACGAAAAGGTGGATTTGGTATGCCGCATAGGACGGGGCTGGTGTGTGGGCGTTGGAGAGTTCGCCCACACGCCTGCACCACGCTGTTTGCCAGCTGCGCTGTGTGGGCGAACTAGTTTCTGCCCACATAGCCACCACCTAGTTTATGCGCATGTGGGCGAACTGCTTTTCGCCCACACGACACTCCAACATTGTGGATGGCAACTGCAGTTACGCGAACGTGGTAACTAGGTAAACACACATGGCAACTGTGATTCTTTTGCTAGACGGCAACTGCAGTTGCACGTACGTGGCAACCATATAAACACACATGGCAACTGTGATTAACAATACATCGCAACTATGGTTGGACCACACGTGGCAACTAGGTAAACACACATGGCAACTACTGTTTGACCACATGTGGCAAGTAGTTAATCACATACGGCAACTACGGTTTGATTACACGCGGCAACTACCATAAATTAGATATGGCAACTATAGTTAACCAAAACAGATAGAGTTGCCATGCTTTTACAACTACACTTGCCATCCCGGATAACTACATCTGCCAACCAGCAGGATGCAACTAAATCGTCATCCCGCGGGGTACCTAACGTAGCTGCACCAGGACGTGTGGGCATTTTTGCTTCGTGCCACACGCACGGGGTGGAGATGAGTAGTACTTCTTGGGCGTGTGGCACGAAGTAACCGCGCCCACACGTGTGGGCAGTTCTAATGTCCGCCCACACACAACCCGGGTAGGCTGTCTCCTGCTCACACCACACACGGTGTGTGGGCGCATGTCGAATATACCACACGTGTGGTGGATATCGGCGTCTTTTTTTCCAAAGACGGATGTGTAATTTTTAATTTCAGTACTCCCTCCATCACGGTTTAGAAGGTATACATCCGAAATCTCTGGGACCATGGTGTTTCACGATGGGCTCTAATTTCCTTTGCACGCGACTGAAAAATAGCAGCGCAGTTAATAGCACAACGCCTAATTGCTTGAAAAATCAATGCGCAGTAACCCATGGTCAGTAAACGAGCAGCCCTCACGCACGCATTGGTGGAGACCGATTCCAGCGGGTCGATCTCGCTTTCCTTCTTCTTCCCGCACTCCTTCCTTTTCTTCCCGCACAGTTTCCATAGAAAAGGAGAAAATTTCGCCTGCAAAACTCTCCCGCCGATGATCCCTGCTCCCAAATCCAAAACGAAATTAGACGCGCCAATTCTGCTCTTTTTATACCTAAGCCGATGGAGTAAGAATGATCTTTTAAGAATTTGTCAACTTTAATATATGGCCTTTGACATTTCCCCAAAAAGGAAAACGGATGGAAGTAAATTTTGGCAGGCAAATCGATGAAATAGGTGACAGTTCCGCCAGATCTACAAGACCTAACTGAAAACAAAATACTTGCAAAAGGTAAAATAAAATATAAAAGCTCAGTTTCAAAATTTTGGATGTTACTTATTACGTTGTAAACACAGGAAATAATACATAAACACACTTATAGTACAACGGATAAAAAGCCCCCAACTGCGCTTTCTTTCTGGGATTACTTAATTTTATTCAATATAAGATATTTCCTTGCAGATCTCATGAAAGATAGAATTACCAAACTACAGGATGAAATGAGCCGCTAGGAGAATACAAGTCATATTTCCTTGGGTATGGCTGTAAGGGGGGTGACTAGAGATAACACCACCCCACACTTCTCTGTCATGTCTATCCCAGCCTCCTTGACCTCCGCAGGAAGCTCCCACTTGAACCGATGGAGCAGCGTGCCAAGAATCAGGGGTATGAGCTTCTGTGCGAGCGGCATCCCGGGGCAGATGCGTCGGCCAAGACCGAATGGGATCATGTCAAAGTCCTGCCCCAGCTGGAAGTTCTTGGTCTCGCCGCCGATGAACCTCTCCGGGACGAACTTGTCCGGATCCGACCATGCGTCGGCGCTCCGGTTGATCGCCCACGCGTTCAGGATCACGTTGGTGCCTTTAGGGATCCTGTAGCCATTCACCTCGATGTCAGCCTCCGCTTTGCGAGGTACTAGCGGCACCACCATCCGCAGACGAAGGATCTCTTTGACCACGACTTGGAGGTATGGGAGCCGGGCAATGTCAGATTCTTCCATGAGCGGTTTGTCGCCAAGAACCCCACTGAGCTCCTCCTTGACCTTGCGCATCACCTCTGGGTTCTGAAGCAGATCCACCATTCCCCACTCGATGAGAGCCGCTGTCGTGCTTGCTCCAGCACCGTACAAATCCTGATAAGTAAGGTCAGCATGCGTATTAGTACAGTAGGTTAATAACATATTTTGCCATGAATTATCTAGCTAGCTGAATGCGAGTGACATGATTTTTTGGAGGAGAGAGAAGAGATAAGAGACGGGGACGTACAGATAGGAGTGCTCTCATGACATCATGGCTTAGCAGAGACCCCTCCTGCTTCCATTCGCTCTCCTTATCGAGGACCGTGTCCAGCACGTCCTTCTTGGGCGCCTCTCCGGCTTCCCGGCTACGCCGCCGTAGAGCCACCTGATCGTCGAAGTGGCGGTACATGGTGGCGAAGAGGTTCGTCATCCTGCGGCGCAGGCCCTGGAGGTCGAGCGCGGCGATCGGCGGGAATATGTCGGAGACGTTAGCCGTGCCGAGCATCCCAACGATATCTTCGATGATGTCCCTGAACACGGCCCGCTCCTTGGGTTCCAGGTCTGTGGAGTAGAGCACCCCCAGCAGCAGGCTCAGGATGGAGTCGAGCACCGCGTGCCTGAACACGACGGCGGTGCCGCGCGCAGCGTGGCCGGACACCTCGCGGTGCAGCGCCTCGACGATCTTTGTCTGCAGCAGCGCCCCGGCCCCGGCGGAGATCCGCCTGGGAGCCAGCATCTCTGCGGCGGCGAACTTGCGGATCGCGCGCCATTTGCCGTCCTGGCTCGGGAGCGCGAAGATGGTGTGGGCGCGGTGGCCCATGGCGCTGAGGACGTCCAAGCTCGGAAGACCGGCGATGTTGTCCACCTTCTTGCCTTCGCCGCCGAAGACGGCGCGCAGGGCGTCCGGCGTGGAGATGATCACGTGGGGCACCATGCCGAAGCGGAGGCACATGAGGCCACCGTAGCGGTCGGCAAGGCGCAGGAACGCGCGGTGCTGCTGGCCGTCCTCCCCGAGGTCGAGGAGGTCGCCGATGATAGGCTTCGGCGGCCAGGGGCCCGGGGGAAGACGCCGGCGAGCGTCACGGAGGAGCTGGAAGATGTACAAGGAAAAGAGGACGACGATGAGCCACCCTAGGCATTCAACAAGGAAGGAGGCCATTTTGCTTGGTTATTAAGTCGACCACAAAGGAAAGGATGCAGCTTGCAGTGAGTTGGGACATGCACTGCGACACATTTATATAGTGCAAATGCACCCCATGAAGGATCTTTACTATCGGTAAAAACTGGAGTCAAAAAGGAGTAGCTGGAGACGTATTCGGTTGTTGGTGAAGTCTAAGCCGCCCTAGATGAATAGAAAAGTATATACATGCACGAGGCTACTATTTTTGGTTTGAGGGAACATGCATGAGGCTACTAAATTGGATCGACATCGGCGTGCAACCAAGTCAGGGCAACATGCAGGGAAAATGGGGTCCACTTTTGCCTTGATAAACGAAAATTCAGAGTGTGCTGGTTCAGGGTCATGCTAGCTATATGTCACGGTATGTTGAATTCATGAATGTGTTCATCCATTATTACTATATCTTATCCTTCAAAACATAAAAGTCATAGCAGGAAGAAGCTGCCTGGATGTAGTTAATTTTCAAGATTTGAATTTAAAAAGGTTTAGGACAATGATGAAATGACCTTTTCTCCATATCCCTTCGTATGAAAGGCTTTGCACCCCAATACTGCAAATGGACCGCAAGTTTTGTTTAAAGATCAATGACAAGATAGCTGAAGGTTTTTGGACTGGAAACGGGTTAAGCCAAGAGGACTGATTCTGTTTGATATTGTCATGAATATACAGGATGGTCAAGTTAGGGGACACATCCGATATATAGTGGAGGGTGGGGTGTCCATACACCAATATAAGACGACACTTTGGTCTTCATTGAACAACATGGACACAACAATCAGTATGAAGCTCATGTTGGGCTTGTTTGAACAATTTTCGGATCGAAAAATTAACTTCCACAAAAGCGAGATCTTCTGGTTTGGCGGGACCAAAGAATCGGACACTAGTACATAAATGGGCATTAGGGCATTTCAAAGAGGTGGTTTCATGTGTTACAATTACGAGTGCCTCAGGCGGTCTACGAAACAAAAACCGTCACTAATAAGCTGACACGCTATTAAAGATGGTCGCATAACAAAAAGAGTCTCCAACTTGGAAGTACATGAGGCAATTTTTCAACATAAACTACCTCCCATATGTCTAACCCTAGATTATACGGCCCTCGAACAGTCTCTTCTCCACTCCCAATGTGTGTCTCCCGCGCGGCTGCCACTATTGTTTCCCACCGCCAACTAGTTGGAAATGCTTCTGGCAGGGTTTCCCTATCACGTGAGGGTGAGGGCATGGCTCGCGGTGTGTGAGCTAACACCACCCATGAACCTAAGGGAGCAAAGGAAGGTGTTTACCAACGCCAGAACTATGCTTGTCAACTAATGTAGCTCATCTTGCATCCAAACCGTAGTTTGAAAATTGTATATTCCATTCATTGTTTGGTGCACAATAACTAAAAGGGAGCGAACTTAGCTACGACCTCACATTAACTGAAATTAGACTAGAATGGAAAGTAAACTAGGTAAATTTACGGCAACATCTACTAGAGTCTAAACCAAAGGTGGTGTGTAGGTTTTTGATCACTAGTACTAATTGGGCGATCGTTGGTGTTAGTCTACTACCTTTGAGGCGGCTTCCATACATCCCTGCCTCCCAATGTGCAACTGTCATAAGGCAACTCAAATTTCCATTCCCATCAATACCATCTTGCATAGTTGTGGAAGTGAAAAGGTCAAGAAGAACGGAACAAGGCCTTACGATTCTATGGACAACCATTGCGCCCTAGGCAATATGTGGTCCTCTCAAGTTACCAAGGGCTCTCCCACATTAGTTCTATCGATTTCACACATGCATCTATCAACTTCGTGCAATCCCCGGGGTTTGGATGTCTCCAACCACGCGATAGATTGGCCATATCCAATGACTTAGATTAATAACAGGAAAACAACAAACACAATGTAACTTCGCATAATAGATCACCAAAGCCTGGAACCAACAATTTCTCAAAAAACATTGCATTAAAGGTGGTTCAAGAGTAATTACAATCCATCATGAAAGTCGTGATGGGGAATGAAGCATGGATGATGGAGGCGGTAGTGTGGTGACGGTGGCGTTGGCCCATGGGGCCATGCCCGACATGGATGGTGACTTACCCTTGTCATCTTTCTCACCGGACCGCCTTCATGGTTGCAATGGATCTTGGAGATGGAAGCTCGACACAACCCCCAAATGCCTCTCAATGTGATGGGAGTGATGTTGTTCATGGAATTGGGTGTACGGGTGTGGTGGCTAGGGTTGGTAATGAATATATGGATACTATCCTATTTCTATTCCATTGTCCTTCCTCCTCAGCTCCAAGGTCTAGCAGGTGGTCTTGAAATCTTCAGTGTATTCCTTACCATCCCTCGAATTCAATGCATTGAATGGAGACCAAAGTGGTGATCGAACATAGAAGTTATGGGCATTTGCTTAGATGTTCTAACATGGTACAACCACCTGTACAACCGCAGATGGTCATACTTGTGATTGGCTTTGCTTTTCGTCTCTTCCTTAAGATCTTGTTTCAGTGTTTTGGCTCTAACTTTTTCATACAACCTAAAATTGAGATGATCCAAAAAAAGTAAAGTTGTTAGTATCAACAAGTCAAGGAAACTTTCATGTTGAGCACTATAACCTTTTAAATGTACTTAAGGATGCTTCTACGGCAAAATCAGCCGAAAGTTCTGCTTTTTTGCCCCGGAAATTTGCTGTAATTATCACAAAAATTTCATGGGAGATGTTATCCAAAAAAAACCCGACAAAACACAAAGGGGGAAACAGTGAATGGAATTATGGTAAAATGCCCATGGGAGGGCTTGATTTCTTCGGGGCGTGGGACAACTATAGCATGATTTCCAATAGGGAGAATGAAGCCCTAACTACCTTGTTCACAAGTTAAGAGATCTATGGAGCAAGATGGCTTCTCTGCGAAATTATACAAGCGGTTTTGGCCCTTCCTTAGGGGCAGGAATTCCAGATGGCAGAATCGTCTGACGGGGGCCTAGTTGATGCCAAGCACTTTAATTGTAGAGAACCCAATTTACTCCCAAAGGTTCAAGGGGATACCTCATTTGGCAATATAGAATCATATAGGTAATTATTGTCACCTTCAAATTGATTGTGAATGTATGGTCCATTAGGCTCTCTTTGATGACTCACTGCATTATCCATCCTAATCAAACGACCCATATCCAAGGTTGTAGCATTTAAGACTGAATTGCCACTTTTCATGAGGTAATCTTCTATATCTATATAGCTAGCCCCCACTCACATATTTTTTTCTCAACATGAAAGCATGCCAGCTCATCATTTAACATGCACGGGAAAGTGCCCACCTCAACATACAATTATGCATAATAAAAATACACATCAAGATGCAAAACATGCATGCATTGAAAATTCCATCCTGTTATGCTATTTACATTTAAATCTTATATTAGTTCAAAAATTAGTATTTAAGTATGCATGTTCCATATAACCAAAACCTGAACTATTGCAAAAGATTCCTGCAACAACATGCAGGGCATCATATAGTTCATGAGATTAATGTTACTAGAGAGGACACATTTATCGTTGAGCAGGACTTCCAAAAAGTGTGTGATCGAGTCAGTCGGGATTTCCTCGAAGACGTGGTGAGCATAAAAATATTTGACCATATGTGGATTAGTTCAATCATACATTTAGCCAAGGGGGGACACACTACGATCAATATCAATGGCAAGAAAAAACTGTTATGTCAGGTTTCTTCAAGGGGACCCCTTATCCTTTCCTCTTAAGCTTTGTCGTTGACGCCCTCACGACCCTGTTGGCACGAGCCAAGACCACGCGGCATATTGAGGGGGTGACACCTCACCTTGTCCAATGTGGCATTTCTCCGCATGAATATGTAGACGATTTGCTAATGCTTACAAAAAGGATTCGGTGGCCATCTTGAACTTAAAATACCCACTCTTATGCTTCGAATCGATGCTAGAACTCAATATGATTTTGACGAAAGTGATGTAGTGGCCAAGGGGTGTTAGATGGATGCCATCTTTGTGCAACTATGGATGCTTCTGTATGAGAGGAAGCACACACCCCCTACTTGATCAGCTCACTTTTTTTTAGTTAAAACGAAACTTTATTCATTAGAAATAATCAGTACATCGTTTGCGAGGATCTTTACAATTTCATTGAGAGGCTCCTCAAACTAATCCGAAGTTGAAGAAAATCTAGCTAACCTAGCAAGTTCATGTGCTACTTTATTTTCCTCTCTATTACAGTGTTCGAATCTAGTCATGATAAAATCACATGCATAGTGAAAGCAGTCATCGAAAATTGCCGCCGTCGCACTCGTTGACTGTCCTCCATCCTGCATGGTTTCAATCACATCCAGATTATCTGAGTTGATGGTTAAGCGATTACACCCCGCCCTTTGCGCTAAAGTTAGTCCAAATTTGAGAGCTGATGCTTCTGCCATCAGGACATCCGCGCAATGGTCGATTTTTCCATTTCCTCCTGCAATAAACCTACGTTTGTCGTCTCGCAAGATTGCCTCCATCGTACCATTCATCATGTCATGATCAAAGGAGGTGTCAACATTGAGTTTCACGAAACCCCTAGGAGGACAATGCCAATCCCCATTTTTTATGGACGCCTTTGAAGATGGTGCATTTACAAAATTGTACGTAAGGGCTATGATACCCATTGATATCTGAGTTGCATTCTGAGTTAATTCCTTGTGCACTAATTTCCGTCTCTCCCACCATCACTAGTAGAAAAAGGGTCAAATGTGAAGCACATTAGTGCCGGTTTGATTTTGAGCCGGCACTAATGTGTCCATTAGTGCCGGTTCCAACGGCTAGGCGGGCGGAGATCATTAGTACCGGTTCGTGAGCAACCTTTAGTACCAGTTCGTGTCACGAACCGGTACTAATGAGGCTGCGTCAGGCTGTGGTCAGGCTGGGGCCCCACGGGCACCTTTAGTACCGGTTCGTGCCATGAACCGGTACTATAGTTTCTTAGTAAGCTGTTTTTTAGTCCCACCTCGCGAAGAGAGAGGCACTAGGAGCGGTTTATAAGCCCTGAGTGCAGAGACGATGAAGGAGAGGCGCAATGCTCATCTGCACGTTGCTTAGCTTTAAGCCTTGAGGAATAGTGTAGACTGCACGGAGCTATGTGCAGTGCAGTTTACACTATTCCGAAAGGCTTGAAGCTAATTAACGAGCATTGTGCCTCTTTTTATCTTTAATAACTTCTTATAACTCCGGACTTCTTGTGTTACGGCAAAAACTGGACGCACTTCGTGTACAAACTGGACAATCTCTTTCGAAGTATCGTTTCTGACGAGAACTCATCTGTTACATGGGCACTTCATTTTTGTAAACTTATTACAACTCCAGACTTTTTTGCGTTCCGTACACACCATTCAAAGCGACGTCATCAATTTTCCAAACTTTCTGACATCATTTGCTATTTTTCAGTCATTTATCGATTTGTTTAGAGAGCTAAATAACCGTGAAATTGAAAATCACTACAAAATGAACTCTGAAAATGTCGAAACATGGCATGGTATCATCATTTCACCCACATAGCATGTGAAAAAGAGTAGAGAGGGTTGCGGCAAAAACTGGACGCACTTCGTGTACAAACTGGACAATCTCTTTCGGAGTATCAGGGTTTCGGACGACAACTCATCTGTTACACTCGCACTTCATTTTTTAAACTTATTACAACTCCAGACTTTTTTTGCGTTCCGTATGCACCATTCAAAGCGACGTCATCAATTTTCAAAACTTTCTGACATCATTTGCTATTTTTTAGTCATTTACCGATTTGTTTAGAGAGCTAAATGACCGTGAAATTGAAAATCACTACAAAATGAACTCTGAAAATGTGGAAACTTGGCATGGTATCATCATTTCACCCACATAGCATGTGCAAAAGAGTAGAGAGGGTTACGGCAAAAACTGGACACATTCGTGTACAAACTGGACAATCTCTTTCGAAGTATCAGGGTTTCTGACGAGAACTCATCTGTTACATGGGCACTTCATTTTTTTAAACTTATTACAACTCCAGACTTTTTTGCGTTCCTTACACACCATTCAAAGTGACGTCATCAATTTTCAAAACTTTCTGACATCATTTGCTATTTTTAGTCATTTACCGATTTGTTTAGAGAGCTAAATGACCGTGAAATTGAAAATCACTACAAAATGAACTCTGAAAATGTCGAAACTTGGCATGGTATCATCATTTCACCCACATAGCATGTGAAAAAGAGTAGAGAGGGTTACGGCAAAAACAGGACGCACTTCGTGTACAAACTGGACAATCTCTTTCGGAGTATCAGAGTTCCGGACGAGAACTCATCTGTTACACTCGCACTTCATTTTTTTAAACTTATTACAACTCCAGACTTTTTTTGCATTCCGTACGCACCATTCAAAGCGACGTCATCAATTTTCAAAACTTTCTGACATCATTTGCTATTTTTCAGTCGTTTACCGATTTGTTTAGAGAGCTAAATGACCGTGAAATTGAAAATCACTACAAAATTAACTCTGAAAATGTCGAAACTTGGCATGGTATCATCATTTCACTCACATAGCATGTGCAAAAGAGTAGAGAGGGTTACGGCAGAAACTGGACGCACTTCGTGTACAAGCTGGACAATCTCTTACGGAGTATCAGGGGTTTCGGACGAGAACTCATCTGTTACACTTGCACTTCATTTTTTAAACTTATTACAACTCCAGACTTTTTTTGCGTTCCGCACGCACCATTCAAAGCGACGTCATCAATTTTCAAAACTTCCTGACATCATTTGCTATTTTTCAGTCATTTACCGATTTGTTCAGAGAGCTAAATGAGCGTGAAATTGAAAATCACTACAAAATGAACTCTGAAAATGTCGAAACTTGGCATGGTATCATCATTTCACCCACATAGCATGTGCAAAAGATTAGAGAGGGTTACGGCAAAAACTGGACGCACTTCGTGTACAAACTGGACAATCTCTTTCGAAGTATCAGGGTTTGTGACGAGAACTCATCTGTTACATGGGCACTTCATTTTTTTAAACTTATTACAACTCCAGACTTTTTTGCGTTCCGTACACACCATTCAAAGCGACGTCATCAATTTTCAAAACTTTCTGACATCATTTGTTATTTTTTAGTCATTTACCGATTTGTTTAGAGAGCTAAATGACCATAAAATTGAAAATCACTACAAAATGAACTCTGAAAATGTCGAAACTTGGCATGGTATCATCATTTCACCCACATAGCATGTGCAAAAGAGTAGAGAGGGTTACGGCAAAAACTGGACGCACTTCATGTACAAACTGGACAATCTCTTTCGGAGTATCAGGTTTCGGACGAGAACTCATCTGTTACACTGGCACTTCATTTTTTTTAAACTTATTACAACTCCAGACTTTTTTTGCGTTCCATACGCATCATTCAAAGCGACGTCATTAATATGCAAAACTTTCTGACATCATTTGCTATTTTTCAGTCATTTACCGATTTGTTTAGAGAGCTAAATGACAGTGAAATTGAAAATCACTACAAAATGAACTCTGAAAATGTCGAAACTTGGCATCGTATCATCATTTCACCCACATAGCATGTGCAAAAGAGTAGAGAGGGTTACGGAAAAAACTGGACGCACTTCGTGTACAAACTGGACAATCTCTTTCGAAGTATCAGGGTTTCTGACGAGTTCTTATCTGTTACATGGGCACTTCATTTTTTTAACTTATTACAACTCCAGACTTTTTTGCGTTCCGTACACACCATTCAAAGCAACGTCATCAATTTTCAAAACTTGCTGACATCATTTGCTATTTTTCAGTCATTTACCGATTTGTTTAGAGAGCTAAATGACCGTGAAATTGAAAATCACTACAAAATGAACTCTGAAAATGTCTAAACTTGGCATGGTATCATCATTTCACCCACATAGCATGTGCAAAAGAGTAGAGAGGGTTACGGCAAAAACTGGACGCACTTCGTGTACAAACTGGACAATCTCTTTCGGAGTATCAGGGTTTCGGACGAGAACTCATCTGTTACACTGGCACTTCATTTTTTTAAACTTATTACAACGCCAGACTTTTTTTCATTCCGTACGCATCATTCAAAGCGACGTCATCAATTTTCAACACTTTCTGACATCATTTGCTATTTTTTAGTCATTTACCGATTTGTTTAGAGAGCTAAATGACCGTGAAATTGAAAATCACTACAAAATGAACTCTAAAAATGTCGAAACTTGGCATGGTATCATCATTTCACCCACATAGCATGTGCAAAAGAGTAGAGAGGGTTACGGCAAAAACTGGACGCACTTCGTGTACAAACTGGACAATCTCTTTCGAAGTATCAGGGTTTGTGACGAGAACTCATCTGTTACATGGGCACTTCATTTTTTTTAAATTTATTACAACTCCAGACTTTTTTGCATTCCGTACACACCATTCAAAGCGACGTCATCAATTTTCAAAACTTTCTGACATCATTTGTTATTTTTTAGTCATTTACCGATTTGTTTAGAGAGCTAAATGACCATAAAATTGAAAATCGCTACAAAATGAACTCTGAAAATGTCGAAACTTGGCATGGTATCATCATTTCACCCACATAGCATGTGCAAAAGAGTAGAGAGGGTTACGGCAAAAACTGGACGCACTTCGTGTACAAACTGGACAATCTCTTTCGGAGTATCAGGTTTCGGACGAGAACTCATCTGTTACACTGGCACTTCATTTTTTTAAACTTATTACAACTCCAGACTTTTTTTGCGTTCCATACGCACCATTCAAAGCGACGTCATTAATTTGCAAAACTTTCTGACATCATTTGCTATTTTTCAGTCATTTACCGATTTGTTTAGAGAGCTAAACAAATGTGAAATTGAAAATCACTACAAAATGAACTCTGAAAATGTCGAAACTTGGCATGGTATCATCATTTCACCCACATAGCATGTCAAAAGAGTAGAGAGGGTTAAGGAAAAAACTGGACGCACTTCGTGTACAAACAGGACAATCTCTTTCGAAGTATCAGGGTTTCTGATGAGTTCTCATCTGTTACATGGGCACTTCATTTTTTTAACTTATTACAACTCCAGACTTTTTTGCGTTCCGTACACACCATTCAAAGCAACGTCATCAATTTTCAAAACTTGCTGACATCATTTGCTATTTTTTAGTCATTTACCGATTTGTTTAGAGAGCTAAATGACCGTGAAATTGAAAATCACTACAAAATGAACTCTGAAAATGTCTAAACTTGGCATGGTATCATCATTTCACCCACATAGCATGTGCAAAAGAGTAGAGAGGGTTACGGCAAAAACTGGACGCACTTCGTGTACAAACTGGACAATCTCTTTCGGAGTATCAGGGTTTCGGACGAGAACTCATCTGTTACACTGGCACTTCATTTTTTTAAACTTATTACAACGCCAGACTTTTTTTTCATGCCGTACGCACCATTCAAAGCGACGTCATCAATTTTCAACACTTTCTGACATCATTTGCTATTTTTTAGTCATTTACCGATTTGTTTAGAGAGCTAAATGACCGTGAAATTGAAAATCACTACAAAATGAACTCTAAAAATGTCGAAACTTGGCATGGTATCATCATTTCACCCACATAGCATGTGCAAAAGAGTAGAGAGGGTTACGGCAAAAACTGGACGCACTTCGTGTACAAACTGGACAATTTCTTTCGAAGTATCAAGGTTTCTGACGAGAACTCATCTGTTACATGGGCACTTCATTTTTTAAACTTATTACAACTCCAGACTTTTTTGCATTCCGTACATACCATTCAAAGCGACGTCATCAATTTTCAAAACTTCCTGACATCATTTGTTATTTATTAGTCATTTACAGATTTGTTTAGAAAGCTAAATGACACGTGAAATTGAAAATCACTACAAAATGAACTCTGAAAATGTCGAAACTTGGCATGGTATCATCATTTCACCCACATAGCATGTGCAAAAGAGGAGAGAGGGTTACGACAGAAACTGGACGCACTTCGTGTACAAACTGGACAATCTATTTCGGAGTATCAAGGTTTCGGTCAAGAACTCATCTGTTACACTGGCACTTCATTTTTTTAAACTTATTAAAACTCTAGACTTTTTTTCATTCCGTACGCACCATTCAAAGCGACGTCATCAATTTTCAACACTTTCTGACATCATTTGCTATTTTTTAGTCATTTACCGATTTGATTAGAGAGCTAAGTGACCGTGAAATTGAAAATCACTACAAAATGAACTCTGAAAATGTCGAAACTTGGCATGGTATCATCATTTCACCCACATAGCATGTGCAAAAGAGTAGAGAGGGTTACGGCAAAAACTGGACGCACTTCGTGTACAAACTGGACAATTTCTTTCGAAGTATCAGGGTTTCTGACGAGAACTCATCTGTTACATGGGCACTTCATTTTTTTAAACTTATTAGAACTCCAGACTTTTTTGCATTCCGTACACACCATTCAAAGCGACGTCATCAATTTTCAAAACTTTCTGACATCATTTGTTATTTTTAGTCATTTACCGATTTATTTAGAGAGCTAAATGACCGTGAAATTGAAAATCACTACAAAATGAACTCTGAAAATGTCAAAACTTGGCACGGTATCATCATTTCACCCACATAGCATGTGCAAAAGAGGAGAGAGGGTTACGGCAGAAACTGGACGCACTTCGTGTACAAACTGGACAATCTCTTTCGGAGTATTAGGGTTTCGGACGAGAACTCATCTGTTACACTGGCACTTCATTTTTTTAAACTTATTACAACTCCAGGCTTTCTTTTGCGTTCCGTACGCACCATTCAAAGCGATGACTTTCTGACATCATTTGCTATTTTTCAGTCATTTACCGATTTGTTTAGAGAGCTAAATGACCGTGAAATTGAAAATCACTACAAAATGAACTCTGAAAATGTCGAAACTTGGCATGGTATCATCATTTCACCCACATAGCATGTGAAAAAGAGTAGAGAGGGTTACGGCAAAAACTGGACGCACTTCGTGTACAAACTGGACAATCTCTTTCGAAGTATCAGGGTTTCTGACGAAAACTCATCTGTTACATGGGCACTTCATTTTTTTAAACTTATTACAACTCCAGACTTTTTTGCGTTCCGTACACACCATTCAAAGCGACGTCATCAATTTTCAAAACTTTCTGACATCATTTGCTATTTTTTAGTCATTTACCGATTTGTTTAGAGAGCTAAATGACCGTGAAATTGAAAATCACTACAAAATGAACTCTGAAAATGTCGAAACTTGGCATGGTATCATCATTTCACCCACATAGCATGTGCAAAAGAGTAGAGAGGGTTACGGCAAAAACTGGACGCACTTCGTGTACAAACTGGACAATTTCTTTCGAAGTATCAGGGTTTCTGACGAGTTCTTATCTGTTACATGGGCACTTCATTTTTTTAACTTATTACAACTCCAGACTTTTTTGCGTTCCGTACACACCATTCAAAGCAACGTCATCAATTTTCAAAACTTGCTGACATCATTTGCTATTTTTTAGTCATTTACCGATTTGTTTAGAGAGCTAAATGACCGTGAAATTGAAAATCACTACAAAATGAACTCTGAAAGTGTCTAAACTTGGCATGGTATCATCATTTCACCCACATAGCATGTGCAAAAGAGTAGAGAGGGTTACGGCAAAAACTGGACGCACTTCGTGTACAAACTGGACAATCTCTTTCGAAGTATCAGGGTTTCTGACGAAAACTCATCTGTTACATGGGCACTTCATTTTTTTAAACTTATTACAACTCCAGACTTTTTTGCGTTCCGTACACACCATTCAAAGCGACGTCATCAATTTTCAAAACTTTCTGACATCATTTGCTATTTTTTAGTCATTTACCGATTTGTTTAGAGAGCTAAATGACCGTGAAATTGAAAATCACTACAAAATGAACTCTGAAAATGTCGAAACTTGGCATGGTATCATCATTTCACCCACATAGCATGTGCAAAAGAGTAGAGAGGGTTACGGCAAAAACTGGACGCACTTCGTGTACAAACTGGACAATTTCTTTCGAAGTATCAGGGTTTCTGACGAGTTCTTATCTGTTACATGGGCACTTCATTTTTTTAACTTATTACAACTCCAGACTTTTTTGCGTTCCGTACACACCATTCAAAGCAACGTCATCAATTTTCAAAACTTGCTGACATCATTTGCTATTTTTTAGTCATTTACCGATTTGTTTAGAGAGCTAAATGACCGTGAAATTGAAAATCACTACAAAATGAACTCTGAAAGTGTCTAAACTTGGCATGGTATCATCATTTCACCCACATAGCATGTGCAAAAGAGTAGAGAGGGTTACGGCAAAAACTGGACGCACTTCGTGTACAAACTGGACAATCTCTTTCGAAGTATCAGGGTTTCTGACGAAAACTCATCTGTTACATGGGCACTTCATTTTTTTAAACTTATTACAACTCCAGACTTTTTTGCGTTCCGTACACACCATTCAAAGCGACGTCATCAATTTTCAAAACTTTCTGACATCATTTGCTATTTTTTAGTCATTTACCGATTTGTTTAGAGAGCTAAATGACCGTGAAATTGAAAATCACTACAAAATGAACTCTGAAAATGTCGAAACTTGGCATGGTATCATCATTTCACCCACATAGCATGTGCAAAAGAGTAGAGAGGGTTACGGCAAAAACTGGACGCACTTCGTGTACAAACTGGACAATTTCTTTCGAAGTATCAGGGTTTCTGACGAGTTCTTATCTGTTACATGGGCACTTCATTTTTTTAACTTATTACAACTCCAGACTTTTTTGCGTTCCGTACACACCATTCAAAGCAACGTCATCAATTTTCAAAACTTGCTGACATCATTTGCTATTTTTTAGTCATTTACCGATTTGTTTAGAGAGCTAAATGACCGTGAAATTGAAAATCACTACAAAATGAACTCTGAAAGTGTCTAAACTTGGCATGGTATCATCATTTCACCCACATAGCATGTGCAAAAGAGTAGAGAGGGTTACGGCAAAAACTGGACGCACTTCGTGTACAAACTGGACAATCTCTTTCGAAGTATCAGGGTTTCTGACGAAAACTCATCTGTTACATGGGCACTTCATTTTTTTAAACTTATTACAACTCCAGACTTTTTTGCGTTCCGTACACACCATTCAAAGCGACGTCATCAATTTTCAAAACTTTCTGACATCATTTGCTATTTTTTAGTCATTTACCGATTTGTTTAGAGAGCTAAATGACCGTGAAATTGAAAATCACTACAAAATGAACTCTGAAAATGTCGAAACTTGGCATGGTATCATCATTTCACCCACATAGCATGTGCAAAAGAGTAGAGAGGGTTACGGCAAAAACTGGACGCACTTCGTGTACAAACTGGACAATTTCTTTCGAAGTATCAGGGTTTCTGACGAGTTCTTATCTGTTACATGGGCACTTCATTTTTTTAACTTATTACAACTCCAGACTTTTTTGCGTTCCGTACACACCATTCAAAGCAACGTCATCAATTTTCAAAACTTGCTGACATCATTTGCTATTTTTTAGTCATTTACCGATTTGTTTAGAGAGCTAAATGACCGTGAAATTGAAAATCACTACAAAATGAACTCTGAAAGTGTCTAAACTTGGCATGGTATCATCATTTCACCCACATAGCATGTGCAAAAGAGTAGAGAGGGTTACGGCAAAAACTGGACGCACTTCGTGTACAAACTGGACAATCTCTTTCGGAGTATCAGGGTTTCGAACGAGAACTCATCTGTTACACTGGCACTTCATTTTTTTAAACTTATTACAACGCCAGACTTTTTTTCATTCCGTACGCACCATTCAAAGCGACGTCATCAATTTTCAACACTTTCTGACATCATTTGCTATTTTTTAGTCAATTACCGATTTGTTTAGAGAGCTAAATGACCGTGAAATTGAAAATCACTACAAAATGAACTCTAAAAATGTCGAAACTTGGCATGGTATCATCATTTCACCCACATAGCATGTGCAAAAGAGTAGAGAGGGTTACGGCAAAAACTGGACGCACTTCGTGTACAAACTGGACAATTTCTTTCGAAGTATCAGGGTTTCTGACGAGAACTCATCTGTTACATGGGCACATCATTTTTTAAACTTATTACAACTCCACACTTTTTTGCGTTCCGTACACACCATTCAGAGCGACGTCCTCTATTTTCAAAACTTTCTGACATCATTTGCTATTTTTCAGTCGTTTACCGATTTGTTTAGAGAGCTAAATGACCGTGAAATTGAAAATCACTACAAAATTGACTCTGAAAATGTCGAAACTTGGCATGGTATCATCATTTCACCGACATAGCATGTGCAAAAGAGTAGAGAGGGTTATAGCGGAAACTGGACGCACTTCGTGTACAAGCTGGACAATCTCTTTCGGAGTATCAGGGTTTCGGACGAGAACTCATCTGTTACACTTGCACTTCATTTTTTTAAACTTATTACAACTCCAGAATTTTTTTGCGTTCCGTACGCACCATTCAAAGCGACGTCATCAATTTTGAAAACTTTCTGACATCATTTGCTATTTTTCAGTCATTTACCGATTTGTTCAGAGAGCTAAATGAGCATGAAATTGAAAATCACTACAAAATGAACTCTGAAAATGTCGAAACTTGGCATGGTATCATCATTTCACCCACATAGCATGTGCAAAAGAGTACAGAGGGTTACGGCAAAAACTGGACGCACTTCGTGTACAAACTGGACAATCTCTTTCGAAGTATCAGGGTTTGTGACGAGAACTCATCTGTTACATGGGCACTTCATTTTTTTTAAATTTATTACAACTCCAGACTTTTTTGCATTCCGTACACACCATTCAAAGCGACGTCATCAATTTTCAAAACTTGCTGACATCATTTGCTATTTTTTAGTCATTTACCGATTTGTTTAGAGAGCTAAATGACCGTGAAATTGAAAATCACTACAAAATGAACTCTAAAAATGTCGAAACTTGGCATGGTATCATCATTTCACCCACATAGCATGTGCAAAAGAGTAGGAGGGTTACGGCAAAAACTGGACGCACTTCGTGTACAAACTGGACAATCTCTTTCGAAGCATCAGGGTTTGTGACGAGAACTCATCTGTTACATGGGCACTTCATTTTTTTTAAATTTATTACAACTCCAGACTTTTTTGCATTCCGTACACACCATTCAAAGCGACGTCATCAATTTTCAAAACTTTCTGACATCATTTGTTATTTTTTAGTCATTTACCGATTTGTTTAGAGAGCTAAATGACCATAAAATTGAAAATCGCTACAAAATGAACTCTGAAAATGTCGAAACTTGGCATGGTATCATCATTTCACCCACATAGCATGTGCAAAAGAGTAGAGAGGGTTACGGCAAAAACTGGACGCACTTCGTGTACAAACTGGACAATCTCTTTCGGAGTATCAGGTTTCGGACGAGAACTCATCTGTTACACTGGCACTTCATTTTTTTAAACTTATTACAACTCCAGACTTTTTTTGCGTTCCATACGCACCATTCAAAGCGACGTCATTAATTTGCAAAACTTTCTGACATCATTTGCTATTTTTCAGTCATTTACCGATTTGTTTAGAGAGCTAAACAAATGTGAAATTGAAAATCACTACAAAATGAACTCTGAAAATGTCGAAACTTGGCATGCTATCATCATTTCACCCACATAGCATGTGCAAAAGAGTAGAGAGGGTTACGGGAAAAACTGGACGCACTTCGTGTACAAACAGGACAATCTCTTTCGAAGTATCAGGGTTTCTGATGAGTTCTCATCTGTTACATGGGCACTTCATTTTTTTAACTTATTACAACTCCAGACTTTTTTGCGTTCCGTACACACCATTCAAAGCAACGTCATCAATTTTCAAAACTTGCTGACATCATTTGCTATTTTTTAGTCATTTACCGATTTGTTTAGAGAGCTAAATGACCGTGAAATTGAAAATCACTACAAAATGAACTCTGAAAATGTCTAAACTTGGCATGGTATCATCATTTCACCCACATAGCATGTGCAAAAGAGTAGAGAGGGTTACGGCAAAAACTGGACGCACTTCGTGTACAAACTGGACAATCTCTTTCGGAGTATCAGGGTTTCGGACGAGAACTCATCTGTTACACTGGCACTTCATTTTTTTAAACTTATTACAACGCCAGACTTTTTTTTCATTCCGTACGCACCATTCAAAGCGACGTCATCAATTTTCAACACTTTCTGACATCATTTGCTATTTTTTAGTCATTTACCGATTTGTTTAGAGAGCTAAGTGACCGTGAAATTGAAAATCACTACAAAATGAACTCTGAAAATGTCGAAACTTGGCATGGTATCATCATTTCACCCACATAGCATGTGCAAAAGAGTACAGAGGGTTACGGCAAAAACTGGACGCACTTCGTGTACAAACTGGACAATCTCTTTCGAAGTATCAGGGTTTGTGACGAGAACTCATCTGTTACATGGGCACTTCATTTTTTTTATATTTATTACAACTCCAGACTTTTTTGCATTCCGTACACACCATTCAAAGCGACGTCATCAATTTTCAAAACTTTCTGACATCATTTGTTATTTTTTAGTCATTTACCGATTTGTTTAGAGAGCTAAATGACCATAAAATTGTAAATCGCTACAAAATGAACTCTGAAAATGTCGAAACTTGGCATGGTATCATCATTTCACCCACATAGCATGTGCAAAAGAGTAGAGAGGGTTACGGCAAAAACTGGACGCACTTCGTGTACAAACTGGACAATCTCTTTCGGAGTATCAGGTTTCGGACGAGAACTCATCTGTTACACTGGCACTTCATTTTTTTAAACTTATTACAACTCCAGACTTTTTTTGCGTTCCATACGCACCACTCAAAGCGACGTCATTAATTTGCAAAACTTTCTGACATCATTTGCTATTTTTCAGTCATTTACCGATTTGTTTAGAGAGCTAAACAAATGTGAAATTGAAAATCACTACAAAATGAACTCTGAAAATGTCGAAACTTGGCATGGTATCATCATTTCACCCACATAGCATGTGCAAAAGAGTAGAGAGGGTTACGGAAAAAACTGGACGCACTTCGTGTACAAACAGGACAATCTCTTTCGAAGTATCAGGGTTTCTGATGAGTTCTCATCTGTTACATGGGCACTTCATTTTTTTTAAATTTATTACAACTCCAGACTTTTTTGCATTCCGTACACACCATTCAAAGCGACGTCATCAATTTTCAAAACTTTCTGACATCATTTGTTATTTTTTAGTCATTTACCGATTTGTTTAGAGAGCTAAATGACCATAAAATTGAAAATCGCTACAAAATGAACTCTGAAAATGTCGAAACTTGGCATGGTATCATCATTTCACCCACATAGCATGTGCAAAAGAGTAGAGAGGGTTACGGCAAAAACTGGACGCACTTCGTGTACAAACTGGACAATCTCTTTCGGAGTATCAGGTTTCGGACGAGAACTCATCTGTTACACTGGCACTTCATTTTTTTAAACTTATTACAACTCCAGACTTTTTTTGCGTTCCATACGCACCACTCAAAGCGACGTCATTAATTTGCAAAACTTTCTGACATCATTTGCTATTTTTCAGTCATTTACCGATTTGTTTAGAGAGCTAAACAAATGTGAAATTGAAAATCACTACAAAATGAACTCTGAAAATGTCGAAACTTGGCATGGTATCATCATTTCACCCACATAGCATGTGCAAAAGAGTAGAGAGGGTTACGGAAAAAACTGGACGCACTTCGTGTACAAACAGGACAATCTCTTTCGAAGTATCAGGGTTTCTGATGAGTTCTCATCTGTTACATGGGCACTTCATTTTTTTTAACTTATTACAACTCCAGACTTTTTTGCGTTCCGCACACACCATTCAAAGCAACGTCATCAATTTTCAAAACATGCTGACATCATTTGCTATTTTTTAGTCATTTACCGATTTGTTTAGAGAGCTAAATGACCGTGAAATTGAAAATCACTACAAAATGAACTCTGAAAATGTCTAAACTTGGCATGGTATCATCATTTCACCCACATAGCATGTGCAAAAGAGTAGAGAGGGTTACGGCAAAAACTGGACGCACTTCGTGTACAAACTGGACAATCTCTTTCGGAGTATCAGGGTTTCGGACGAGAACTCATCTGTTACACTGGCACTTCATTTTTTTAAACTTATTACAACGCCAGACTTTTTTTTCATTCCGTACGCACCATTCAAAGCGACGTCATCAATTTTCAACACTTTCTGACATCATTTGCTATTTTTTAGTCATTTACCGATTTGTTTAGAGAGCTAAATGACCGTGAAATTGAAAATCACTACAAAATGAACTCTAAAAATGTCGAAACTTGGCATGGTACCATCATTTCACCCACATAGCATGTGCAAAAGAGTAGAGAGGGTTACGGCTAAAACTGGACGCACTTCGTGTACAAACTGGACAATTTCTTTCGAAGTATCAGGGTTTCTGACGAGAACTCATCTGTTACATGGGCACTTCATTTTTTAAACTTATTACAACTCCAGACTTTTTTGCATTCCGTACACACCATTCAAAGCGACGTCATCAATTTTTAAAACTTCCTGACATCATTTGTTATTTATTAGTCATTTACCGATTTGTTTAGAAAGCTAAATGACACGTGAAATTGAAAATCACTACAAAATGAACTCTGAAAATGTCGAAACTTGGCATGGTATCATCATTTCACCCACATAGCATGTGCAAAAGAGGAGAGAGGGTTACGACAGAAACTGGACGCACTTCGTGTACAAACTGGACAATCTATTTCGGAGTATCAAGGTTTCGGTCGAGAACTCATCTGTTACAGTGGCACTTAATTTTTTTAAACTTATTACAACTCTAGACTTTTTTTCATTCCGTACACACCATTCAAAGCGACGTCATCAATTTTCAACACTTTCTGACATCATTTGCTATTTTTTAGTCATTTACCGATTTGTTTAGAGAGCTAAGTGACCGTGAAATTGAAAATCACTACAAAATGAACTCTGAAAATGTCGAAACTTGGCATGGTATCATCATTTCACCCACATAGCATGTGCAAAAGAGTAGAGAGGGTTACGGCAAAAACTGGATGCACTTCGTGTACAAACTGGACAATTTCTTTCGAAGTATCAGGGTTTCTGATGAGAACTCATCTGTTACATGGGCACTTCATTTTTTTAAACTTATTACAACTCCAGACTTTTTTGCATTCCGTACACACCATTCAAAGCGACGTCATCAATTTTCAAAACTTTCTGACATCATTTGTTATTTTTAGTCATTTACCGATTTATTTAGAGAGCTAAATGACCGTGAAATTGAAAATCACTACAAAATGAACTCTGAAAATGTCGAAACTTGGCACGGTATCATCATTTCACCCAATTAGCATGTGCAAAAGAGGAGAGAGGGTTACGGCAGAAACTGGACGCACTTCGTGTACAAACTGGACAATCTCTTTCGGAGTATTAGGGTTTCGGACGAGAACTCATCTGTTACACTGGCACTTCATTTTTTTAAACTTATTACAACTCCAGACTTTCTTTTTTATTCCGTACGCACCATTCAAAGCGATGACTTTCTGACATCATTTGCTATTTTTCAGTCATTTACCGATTTGTTTAGAGAGCTAAATGACCGTGAAATTGAAAATCACTACAAAATGAACTCTGAAAATGTCGAAACTTGGCATGGTATCATCATTTCACCCACATAGCATGTTCAAAAGAGTAGAGAGGGTTACGGCAAAAACTGGACGCACTTCGTGTACAAACTGGACAATCTCTTTCGAAGTATCAGGGTTTCTGACGAAAACTCATCTGTTACATGGGCACTTCATTTTTTTAAACTTATTACAACTCCAGACTTTTTTGCGTTCCGTACACACCATTCAAAGCGACGTCATCAATTTTCAAAACTTTCTGACATCATTTGCTATTTTTTAGTCATTTACCGATTTGTTTAGAGAGCTAAATGACCGTGAAATTGAAAATCACTACAAAATGAACTCTGAAAATGTCGAAACTTGGCATGGTATCATCATTTCACCCACATAGCATGTGCAAAAGAGTAGAGAGGGTTACGGCAAAAACTGGACGCACTTCGTGTACAAACTGGACAATTTCTTTCGAAGTATCAGGGTTTCGGACGAGAACTCATCTGTTACATGGGCACTTCATTTTTTTAAACTTATTACAACTCCAGACTTTTTTGCATTCCGTACACACCATTCAAAGCGATGTCATCAATTTTCAAAACTTCCTGACATCATTTGTTATTTTTTAGTCATTTACAGATTTGTTTAGAAAGCTAAATGACCGTGAAATTGAAAATCACTACAAAATTAACTCTGAAAATGTCGAAACTTGGCATGGTATCATCATTTCACCCACATAGCATGTGCATAAGAGGAGAGAGGGTTACGGCAGAAACTGGACGCACTTCGTGTACAAACTGGACAATCTCTTTCGGAGTATTAGGTTTTCAGACGAGAACTCATCTGTTACACTGGCACTTCATTTTTTTAAACTTATTACAACTCCAGACTTTCTTTTGCGTTCCGTACGCACCATTCAAAGCGACGTCATCAATTTTCAAAACTTTCTGACATCATTTGCTATTTTTCAGTCATTTACCGATTTGTTTAGAGAGCTAAATGACCTTGAAATTGAAAATCACTACAAAATGAACTCTGAAAATGTCGAAACTTGGCATGGTATCATCATTTCACCCACATAGCATGTGCAAAAGAGTAGAGGGGGTTACGGCAAAAATTGGACGCACTTCGTGTACAAACTGGACAATCTCTTTCGAAGTATCAGGATTTCTGACGAGAACTCATCTGTTACACTGGCACTTCATTTTTTTAAACTTATTACAACTCCAGACATTCTTTTGCGTTCCGTACGCACCATTCAAAGCGACGTCATCAATTTTCAAAACTTTCTGACATCATTTGCTATTTTTCAGTCATTTACCGATTTGTTTAGAGAGCTAAATGACCGTGAAATTGAAAATCACTACAAAATGAACTCTGACAATGTCGAAACTTGGCATGGTGTCATCATTTCACCGACATAGCATGTGCAAAAGAGTAGAGAGGGTTACGGCAAAAACTGGACGCACTTCGTGTACAAACTGGACAATCTCTTTCGGAGTATCAGGGTTTCGGACGAGAACTCATCCGTTACACTGGCACTTCATTTTTTTAAACTTATTACAACTCCAGACTTTTTTTTGCGTTCCGTACGCACCATTCAAAGTGACATCATCAATTTTCAAAACATTCTGACATCATTTGCTATTTTTCAATCATTTACTGATTTGTTTAGAGAGCTAAATGACCATGAAGTTGAAAATCACTACAAAATGAGCTCTGAAAATGTCGAAAGTTGGCATGGTGCCATCATTTCACCCACATAGCATGTGCTAAAGAGTAGAGAGGGTTACGGAAAAAACAAGACGCACTTCGTGTACAAACTGGACAATCTCTTTCGAAGTATCAGGGTTTCTGACGAGAACTCATCTGTTAGATGGGCACTTCATTTTTTAAACTTATTACAACTCCAGACTTTTTTGCGTTCCGTACACACCATTCAAAGGGACGTCATCAATTTTCAAAACTTTCTGGCATCATTTGCTATTTTTTAGTCATTTACCGATTTGTTTAGAGAGCTAAATGACCGTGAAATTGAAAATCACTACAAAATGAACTCTGAAAATGTCGAAACTTGGCATGGTATCATCATTTCACCCACATAGCATATGCAAAAGAGTAGAGAGGGTTACGGCAAAAACTGGACGCACTTCGTGTACAAACTGGACAATCTCTTTCGAAGTATCAGGATTTCTGACGAGAACTCATCTGTTACATGGGCACTTCATTTTTTTAAACTTATTACAACTCCAGACTTTTTTGCATTCCGTACACACCATTCAAAGCGACGTCATCAATTTTCAAAACTTCCTGACATCATTTGTTATTTTTTAGTCATTTACCGATTTGTTTAGAAAGCTAAATGACCGTGAAATTGAAAATCACTACAAAATGAACTTTGAAAATGTCGAAACTTGGCATGGTATCATCATTTCACATACATAGCATGTGCAAAAGAGGAGAGAGGGTTACGGCAGAAACTGGACGCACTTCGTGTACAAACTGGACAATCTCTTTCGGAGTATCAAGGTTTCGGATGAGAACTCATCTGTTACACTGGCATTTCATTTTTTAAAACTTATTACAACTCCAGACTTTTTTTCATTCCGTACGCACCATTCAAAGCGACGTCATCAATTTTCAACACTTTCTGACATCATTTGCTATTTTTTAGTCATTTACCGATTTGTTTAGAGAGCTAAATGACCGTGAAATTGAAAATCACTACAAAATGAACTCTAAAAATGTCGAAACTTTGCATGGTATCATCATTTCACCCACATAGCATGTGCAAAAGAGTAGAGAGGGTTACGGCAAAAACTGGACGCACTTCGTGTACAAACTGGACAATTTCTTTCGAAGTATCAGGGTTTCTGACGAGAACTCATCTGTTACATGGGCACTTCATTTTTTAAACTTATTACAACTCCAGACTTTTTTGCATTCCGTACACACCATTCAAAGCGACGTCATCAATTTTCAAAACTTCCTGACATCATTTGTTATTTATTAGTCATTTACCGATTTGTTTAGAAAGCTAAATGACACGTGAAATTGAAAATCACTACAAAATGAACTCTGAAAATGTCGAAACTTGGCATGGTATCATCATTTCACCCACATAGCATGTGCAAAAGAGGAGAGAGGGTTACGACAGAAACTGGACGCACTTCGTGTACAAACTGGACAATCTATTTCGGAGTATCAAGGTTTCGGTCGAGAACTCATCTGTTACACTGGCACTTCATTTTTTTAAACTTATTACAACTCTAGACTTTTTTTCATTCCGTACGCACCATTCAAAGCGACGTCATCAATTTTCAACACTTTCTGACATCATTTGCTATTTTTTAGTCATTTACCGATTTGTTTAGAGAGCTAAGTGACCGTGAAATTGAAAATCACTACAAAATGAACTCTGAAAATGTCGAAACTTGGCATGGTATCATCATTTCACCCACATAGCATGTGCAAAAGAGTAGAGAGGGTTACGGCAAAAACTGGACGCACTTCGTGTACAAACTGGACAATTTCTTTCGAAGTATCAGGGTTTCTGATGAGAACTCATCTGTTACATGGGCACTTCATTTTTTTAAACTTATTACAACTCCTGACTTTTTTGCATTCCGTACACACCATTCAAAGCGACGTCATCAATTTTCAAAACTTTCTGACATCATTTGTTATTTTTAGTCATTTACCGATTTATTTAGAGAGCTAAATGACCGTGAAATTGAAAATCACTACAAAATGAACTCTGAAAATGTCGAAACTTGGCACGGTATCATCATTTCACCCAATTAGCATGTGCAAAAGAGGAGAGAGGGTTACGGCAGAAACTGGACGCACTTCGTGTACAAACTGGACAATCTCTTTCGGAGTATTAGGGTTTCGGACGAGAACTCATCTGTTACACTGGCACTTCATTTTTTTAAACTTATTACAACTCCAGACTTTCTTTTGCATTCCGTACGCACCATTCAAAGCGATGACATTCTGACATCATTTGCTATTTTTCAGTCATTTACCGATTTGTTTAGAGAGCTAAATGACCGTGAAATTGAAAATCACTACAAAATGAACTCTGAAAATGTCGAAACTTGGCATGGTATCATCATTTCACCCACATAGCATGTTCAAAAGAGTAGAGAGGGTTACGGCAAAAACTGGACGCACTTCGTGTACAAACTGGACAATCTCTTTCGAAGTATCAGGGTTTCTGACGAAAACTCATCTGTTACATGGGCACTTCATTTTTTTAAACTTATTACAACTCCAGACTTTTTTGCGTTCCGTACACACCATTCAAAGCGACGTCATCAATTTTCAAAACTTTCTGACATCATTTGCTATTTTTTAGTCATTTACCGATTTGTTTAGAGAGCTAAATGACCGTGAAATTGAAAATCACTACAAAATGAACTCTGAAAATGTCGAAACTTGGCATGGTATCATCATTTCACCCACATAGCATGTGCAAAAGAGTAGAGAGGGTTACGGCAAAAACTGGACGCACTTCGTGTACAAACTGGACAATTTCTTTCGAAGTATCAGGGTTTCGGACAAGAACTCATCTGTTACATGGGCACTTCATTTTTTTAAACTTATTACAACTCCAGACTTTTTTGCATTCCGTACACACCATTCAAAGCGACGTCATCAATTTTCAAAACTTCCTGACATCATTTGTTATTTTTTAGTCATTTACAGATTTGTTTAGAAAGCTAAATGACCGTGAAATTGAAAATCACTACAAAATGAACTTTGAAAATGTCGAAACTTGGCATGGTATCATCATTTCACCCACATAGCATGTGCAAAAGAGGAGAGAGGGTTACGGCAGAAACTGGACGCACTTCGTGTACAAACTGGACAATTTCTTTCGGAGTATTAGGTTTTTAGACGAGAACTCATCTGTTACACTGGCACTTCATTTTTTTAAACTTATTACAACTCCAGACATTCTTTTGCGTTCCGTACGCACCATTCAAAGCGACGTCATCAATTTTCAAAACTTTCTGACATCATTTGCTATCTTTCAGTCATTTACCGATTTGTTTAGAGAGCTAAATGACCGTGAAATTGAAAATCACTACAAAATGAACTCTGACAATGTCGAAACTTGGCATGGTATGATCATTTCACCGACATAGCATGTGCAAAAGAGTAGAGAGGGTTACGGCAAAAACTGGACACACTTCGTGTACAAACTGGACAATCTCTTTCGGAGTATCAGGGTTTCGGACGAGAACTCATCCGTTACACTGGCACTTCATTTTTTTAAACTTATTACAACTCCAGACTTTTTTTTGCGTTCCGTACGCACCATTCAAAGTGACATCATCAATTTTCAAAACATTCTGACATCATTTGCTATTTTTCAATCATTTACTGATTTGTTTAGAGAGCTAAATGACCATGAAGTTGAAAATCACTACAAAATGAGCTCTGAAAATGTCGAAGGTTGGCATGGTGCCATCATTTCACCCACATAGCATGTGCTAAAGAGTAGAGAGGGTTACGGAAAAAACAGGACGCACTTCGTGTACAAACTGGACAATCTCTTTCGAAGTATCAGGGTTTCTGACGAGAACTCATCTGTTAGATGGGCACTTCATTTTTTAAACTTATTACAACTCCAGACTTTTTTGCGTTCCGTACACACCATTCAAAGGGACGTCATCAATTTTCAAAACTTTCTGACATCATTTGCTATTTTTTAGTCATTTACCGATTTGTTTAGAGAGCTAAATGACCGTGAAATTGAAAATCACTACAAAATGAACTCTGAAAATGTCGAAACTTGGCATGGTATCATCATTTCACCCACATAGCATATGCAAAAGAGTAGAGAGGGTTACGGCAAAAACTGGACGCACTTCGTGTACAAACTGGACAATCTCTTTCGAAGTATCAGGATTTCTGACGAGAACTCATCTGTTACATGGGCACTTCATTTTTTTAAACTTATTACAACTCCAGACTTTTTTGCATTCCGTACACACCATTCAAAGCGACGTCATCAATTTTCAAAACTTCCTGACATCATTTGTTATTTTTTAGTCATTTACCGATTTGTTTAGAAAGCTAAATGACCGTGAAATTGAAAATCACTACAAAATGAACTTTGAAAATGTCGAAACTTGGCATGGTATCATCATTTCACATACATAGCATGTGCAAAAGAGGAGAGAGGGTTACGGCAGAAACTGGACGCACTTCGTGTACAAACTGGACAATCTCTTTCGGAGTATCAAGGTTTCGGATGAGAACTCATCTGTTACACTGGCATTTCATTTTTTTAAACTTATTACAACTCCAGACTTTTTTTCATTCCGTACGCACCATTCAAAGCGACGTCATCAATTTTCAACACTTTCTGACATCATTTGCTATTTTTTAGTCATTTACCGATTTGTTTAGAGAGCTAAATGACCGTGAAATTGAAAATCACTACAAAATGAACTCTAAAAATGTCGAAACTTTGCATGGTATCATCATTTCACCCACATAGCATGTGCAAAAGAGTAGAGAGGGTTACGGCAAAAACTGGACGCACTTCGTGTACAAACTGGACAATTTCTTTCGAAGTATCAGGGTTTCTGACGAGAACTCATCTGTTACATGGGCACTTCATTTTTTAAACTTATTACAACTCCAGACTTTTTTGCATTCCGTACACACCATTCAAAGCGACGTCATCAATTTTCAAAACTTCCTGACATCATTTGTTATTTATTAGTCATTTACCGATTTGTTTAGAAAGCTAAATGACACGTGAAATTGAAAATCACTACAAAATGAACTCTGAAAATGTCGAAACTTGGCATGGTATCATCATTTCACCCACATAGCATGTGCAAAAGAGGAGAGAGGGTTACGACAGAAACTGGACGCACTTCGTGTACAAACTGGACAATCTATTTCGGAGTATCAAGGTTTCGGTCGAGAACTCATCTGTTACACTGGCACTTCATTTTTTTAAACTTATTACAACTCTAGACTTTTTTTCATTCCGTACGCACCATTCAAAGCGACGTCATCAATTTTCAACACTTTCTGACATCATTTGCTATTTTTTAGTCATTTACCGATTTGTTTAGAGAGCTAAGTGACCGTGAAATTGAAAATCACTACAAAATGAACTCTGAAAATGTCGAAACTTGGCATGGTATCATCATTTCACCCACATAGCATGTGCAAAAGAGTAGAGAGGGTTACGGCAAAAACTGGACGCACTTCGTGTACAAACTGGACAATTTCTTTCGAAGTATCAGGGTTTCTGATGAGAACTCATCTGTTACATGGGCACTTCATTTTTTTAAACTTATTACAACTCCTGACTTTTTTGCATTCCGTACACACCATTCAAAGCGACGTCATCAATTTTCAAAACTTTCTGACATCATTTGTTATTTTTAGTCATTTACCGATTTATTTAGAGAGCTAAATGACCGTGAAATTGAAAATCACTACAAAATGAACTCTGAAAATGTCGAAACTTGGCACGGTATCATCATTTCACCCAATTAGCATGTGCAAAAGAGGAGAGAGGGTTACGGCAGAAACTGGACGCACTTCGTGTACAAACTGGACAATCTCTTTCGGAGTATTAGGGTTTCGGACGAGAACTCATCTGTTACACTGGCACTTCATTTTTTTAAACTTATTACAACTCCAGACTTTCTTTTGCATTCCGTACGCACCATTCAAAGCGATGACATTCTGACATCATTTGCTATTTTTCAGTCATTTACCGATTTGTTTAGAGAGCTAAATGACCGTGAAATTGAAAATCACTACAAAATGAACTCTGAAAATGTCGAAACTTGGCATGGTATCATCATTTCACCCACATAGCATGTTCAAAAGAGTAGAGAGGGTTACGGCAAAAACTGGACGCACTTCGTGTACAAACTGGACAATCTCTTTCGAAGTATCAGGGTTTCTGACGAAAACTCATCTGTTACATGGGCACTTCATTTTTTTAAACTTATTACAACTCCAGACTTTTTTGCGTTCCGTACACACCATTCAAAGCGACGTCATCAATTTTCAAAACTTTCTGACATCATTTGCTATTTTTTAGTCATTTACCGATTTGTTTAGAGAGCTAAATGACCGTGAAATTGAAAATCACTACAAAATGAACTCTGAAAATGTCGAAACTTGGCATGGTATCATCATTTCACCCACATAGCATGTGCAAAAGAGTAGAGAGGGTTACGGCAAAAACTGGACGCACTTCGTGTACAAACTGGAAAATTTCTTTCGAAGTATCAGGGTTTCGGACGAGAACTCATCTGTTACATGGGCACTTCATTTTTTTAAACTTATTACAACTCCAGACTTTTTTGCATTCCGTACACACCATTCAAAGCGACGTCATCAATTTTCAAAACTTCCTGACATCATTTGTTATTTTTTAGTCATTTACAGATTTGTTTAGAAAGCTAAATGACCGTGAAATTGAAAATCACTACAAAATGAACTTTGAAAATGTCGAAACTTGGCATGGTATCATCATTTCACCCACATAGCATGTGCAAAAGAGGAGAGAGGGTTACGGCAGAAACCGGACGCACTTCGTGTACAAACTGGACAATCTCTTTCGGAGTATTAGGTTTTTAGACGAGAACTCATCTGTTACACTGGCACTTCATTTTTTTAAACTTATTACAACTCCAGACTTTCTTTTGCGTTCCGTACGCACCATTCAAAGCGACGTCATCAATTTTCAAAACGTTCTGACATCATTTGCTATTTTTCAGTCATTTACCGATTTGTTTAGAGAGCTAAATGACCTTGAAATTGAAAATCACTACAAAATGAACTCTGAAAATGTCGAAACTTGGCATGGTATCATCATTTCACCCACATAGCATGTGCAAAAGAGTAGAGAGGGTTACGGCAAAAACTGGACGCACTTCGTGTACAAACTGGACAATCTCTTTCGAAGTATCAGGATTTCTGACGAGAACTCATCTGTTACACTGGCACTTCATTTTTTTAAACTTATTACAACTCCAGACATTCTTTTGCGTTCCGTACGCACCATTCAAAGCGACGTCATCAATTTTCAAAACTTTCTGACATCATTTGCTATCTTTCAGTCATTTACCGATTTGTTTAGAGAGCTAAATGACCGTGAAATTGAAAATCACTACAAAATGAACTCTGACAATGTCGAAACTTGGCATGGTATGATCATTTCACCGACATAGCATGTGCAAAAGAGTAGAGAGGGTTACGGCAAAAACTGGACGCACTTCGTGTACAAACTGGACAATCTCTTTCGGAGTATCAGGGTTTCGGACGAGAACTCATCCGTTACACTGGCACTTCATTTTTTTAAACTTATTACAACTCCAGACTTTTTTTTGCGTTCCGTACGCACCATTCAAAGTGACATCATCAATTTTCAAAACATTCTGACATCATTTGCTATTTTTCAATCATTTACTGATTTGTTTAGAGAGCTAAATGACCATGAAGTTGAAAATCACTACAAAATGAGCTCTGAAAATGTCGAAGGTTGGCATGGTGCCATCATTTCACCCACATAGCATGTGCTAAAGAGTAGAGAGGGTTACGGAAAAAACAGGACGCACTTCGTGTACAAACTGGACAATCTCTTTCGAAGTATCAGGGTTTCTGACGAGAACTCATCTGTTAGATGGGCACTTCATTTTTTAAACTTATTACAACTCCAGACTTTTTTGCGTTCCGTACACACCATTCAAAGGGACGTCATCAATTTTCAAAACTTTCTGACATCATTTGCTATTATTTAGTCATTTACCGATTTGTTTAGAGAGCTAAATGACCGTGAAATTGAAAATCACTACAAAATGAACTCTGAAAATGTCGAAACTTGGCATGGTATCATCATTTCACCCACATAGCATATGCAAAAGAGTAGAGAGGGTTACGGCAAAAACTGGACGCACTTCGTGTACAAACTGGACAATCTCTTTCGAAGTATCAGGATTTCTGACGAGAACTCATCTGTTACATGGGCACTTCATTTTTTTAAACTTATTACAACTCCAGACTTTTTTGCATTCCGTACACACCATTCAAAGCGACGTCATCAATTTTCAAAACTTCCTGACATCATTTGTTATTTTTTAGTCATTTACCGATTTGTTTAGAAAGCTAAATGACCGTGAAATTGTAAATCACTACAAAATGAACTTTGAAAATGTCGAAACTTGGCATGGTATCATCATTTCACATACATAGCATGTGCAAAAGAGGAGAGAGGGTTACGGCAGAAACTGGACGCACTTCGTGTACAAACTGGACAATCTCTTTCGGAGTATCAAGGTTTCGGATGAGAACTCATCTGTTACACTGGCATTTCATTTTTTTAAACTTATTACAACTCCAGACTTTTTTTCATTCCGTACGCACCATTCAAAGCGACGTCATCAATTTTCAACACTTTCTGACATCATTTGCTATTTTTTAGTCATTTATCGATCTGTTTAGAGAGCTAAGTGACCGTGAAATTGAAAATCACTACAAAATGAACTCTGAAAATGTCGAAACTTGGCATGGTATCATCATTTCACCCACATAGCATGTGCAAATGAGTAGAGAGGGTTACGGCAAAAACTGGACGCACTTCGTGTACAAACTGGACAATTTCTTTCGAAGTATCAGGGTTTCTGACGAGAACTCATCTGTTACATGGGCACTTCATTTTTTTAAACTTATTACAACTCCAGACTTTTTTGCATTCCGTACACACCATTCAAAGCGACGTCATCAATTTTCAAAACTTTCTGACATCATTTGGTATTTTTAGTCATTTACCGATTTCTTTAGAGAGCTAAACGACCGTGAAATTGAAAATCACTACAAAATGAACTCTGAAAATGTCGAAACTTGGCATGGTATCATCATTTCACCCACATAGCATGTGCAAAAGAGGAGAGAGGGTTACGGCAGAAACTGGACGCACTTCGTGTACAAACTGAACAATCTCTTTCGGAGTATTAGGGTTTCGGACGAGAACTCATCTGTTACACTGGCACTTCATTTTTTTAAACTTATTACAACTGCAGACATTCTTTTGCATTCCGTACGCACCATTCAAAGCGACGTCATCAATTTTCAAAACTTTCTGACATCATTTGCTATTTTTCAGTCATTTACCGATTTGTTTAGAGAGCTAAATGACCGTGAAATTGAAAATCACTACAAAATGAACTCTGAAAATGTCGAAACTTGCCATGGTATCATCATTTCACCCACATAGCATGTGCAAAAGAGTAGAGAGGGTTACGGCAAAAACTGGACGCACTTCGTGTACAAACTGGACAATCTCTTTCGGAGTATTAGTGTTTCGGACGAGAACTCATCTGTTACACTGGCACTTCATTTTTTTAAACTTATTACAACTCCAGACATTCTTTTGCGTTCCGTACGCACCATTCAAAGCGACGTCATCAATTTTCAAAACTTTCTGACATCATTTGCTATTTTTCAGTCATTTACCGATTTGTTTAGAGAGCTAAATGACCGTGAAATTGAAAATCACTACAAAATGAACTCTGAAAATGTCGAAACTTGGCATGGTATCATCATTTCACCGACATAGCATGTGCAAAAGAGTAGAGAGGGTTACGGCAAAACTGGACGCACTTCGTGTACAAACTGGACAATCTCTTTCGGAGTATCAGGGTTACGGACGAGAACTCATCCGTTACACTGGCACTTCATTTTTTTAAACTTATTACAACTCCAGACTTTTTTGCGTTCCGTACGCACCATTCAAAGTGACATCATCAATTTTCAAAACTTTCTGACATCATTTGCTATTTTTCAGTCATTTACTGATTTGTTTAGAGAGCTAAATGACCATGAAATTGAAAATCACTACAAAATGAGCTCTGAAAATGTCGAAACTTGGCATGGTGCCATCATTTCACCCACATAGCATGTGCTAAAGAGTAGAGAGGGTTACGGAAAAAACAGGACGCACTTCGTGTATAAACTGGACAATCTCTTTCGAAGTATCAGGGTTTCTGACGAGAACTCATCTGTTACATGGGCACTTCATTTTTTTAAACTTATTACAACTCCAGACTTTTTTGCGTTCCGTACACACCATTCAAAGGTACGTCATCAATTTTCAAAACTTTCTGACATCATTTGCTATTTTTTAGTCATTTACCGATTTGTTTAGAGAGCTAAATGACCGTGAAATTTAAAATCACTACAAAATGAACTTTGAAAATGTCGAAACTTGGCATGGTATCATCATTTCACCCAAATAGCATGTGCAAAAGAGTAGAGAGGGTTACGGCAAAAACTGGACGCATTTCGTGTACAAACTGGACAATTTCTTTCGAAGTATCAGGGTTTCTGACGAGAACTCATCTGTTACATGGGCACTTCATTTTTTTAAACTTATTACAACTCCAGACTTTTTTTGCATTCCGTACACACCATTCAAAGCGACGTCATCAATTTTCAAAACTTCCTGACATCATTTGTTATTTTTTAGTCATTACCGATTTGTTTAGAAAGCTAAATGACCGTGAAATTGAAAATCACTACAAAATGAACTCTGAAAATGTCGAAACTTGGCATGGTATCATCATTTCACCCACATAGCATGTGCAAAAGAGGAGAGAGGGTTACGGCAGAAACTGGACGCACTTCGTGTACAAACTGGACAATCTCTTTCGGAGTATCTAGGTTTCGGACGAGAACTCATCTGTTACACTTGTACTTCATTTTTTTAAACTTATTACAACTCCAGACTTTTTTTCATTCCGTACGCACCATTCAAAGCGACGTCATCAATTTTCAACACTTTCTCACATCATTTGCTATTTTTTAGTCATTTACCGATTTGTTTAGAGAGCTAAGTGACCGTGAAATTGAAAATCACTACAAAATGAACTCTGAAAATGTCGAAACTTGGCATGGTATCATCATTTCACCCACATAGCATGTGCAAAAGAGTAGAGAGGGTTACGGCAAAAACTGGACGCACTTCGTGTACAAACTGGACAATTTCTTTCGAAGTATCAGGGTTTCTGACGAGAACTCATCTGTTACATGGGCACTTCATTTTTTTAAACTTATTACAACTCCAGACTTTTTTGCATTCCGTACACACCATTCAAAGCGACGTCATCAATTTTCAAAACTTTCTGACATCATTTGTTATTTTTAGTCATTTACCGATTTGTTTAGACAGCTAAATGACCGTGAAATTGAAAATCACTACCAAATGAACTCTGAAAATGTCGAAACTTGGCATGGTATCATCATTTCAACCACATAGCATGTGCAAAAGAGGAGAGAGGGTTACGGCAGAAACTGGACGCACTTCGTGTACAAACTGGACAATCTCCTTCGGAGTATCAAGGTTTCGGATGAGAACTCATCTGTTACACTGGCATTTCATTTTTTTAAACTTATTACAACTCCAGACTTTTTTTCATTCCGTACGCACCATTCAAAGCGACGTCATCAATTTTCAACACTTTCTGACATCATTTGCTATTTTTTAGTCATTTACCGATTTGTTTAGAGAGCTAAATGACCGTGAAATTGAAAATCACTACAAAATGAACTCTGAAAATGTCGAAACTTGGCATGGTATCATCATTTCACCCACATAGCATGTGCAAAAGAGTAGAGATGGTTACGGCAAAAACTGGACGCACTTCGTGTACAAACTGGACAATCTCTTTCGAAGTATCAGGGTTTCTGACGAGAACTCATCTCTTAGATGGGCACTTCATTTTTTTAAACTTATTACAACTCCAGACTTTTTTGCGTTCCGTACACACCATTCAAAGCGACGTCATTAATTTTCAAAACTCTCTGACATCATTTGCTATTTTTTAGTCATTTACCGATTTGTTTAGAGAGCTAAATGACCGTGAAATTGAAAATCGCTACAAAATGAACCCTGAAAATGTCGAATCTTGGCATGGTATCATCATTTCACCCACATAGCATGTGCAAAAGAGTAGAGAGGGTTACGGCAAAAACTGGACGCACTTCGTGTACAAACTGGACAATCTCTTTCGGAGTATCAGGGTTTCGGACGAGAACTCATCTGTTACACTGGCACTTCATTTTTTAAACTTATTACAACTCCAGACTTTTTTTTGCGTTCCGTACGCACCATTCAAAGTGACGTCATCAATTTTCAAAACTTTCTGACATCATTTGCTATTTTTAGTCATTTACCGATTTGTTTAGAGAGTTAAATGACCATGAAATTGAAAATCACAACAAAATGAACTCTGAAAATGTCGAAACTTGGCATGGTATCATCATTTCATCCACATAGCATGTGCAAAAGAGTAGAGAGGGTTACGGCAAAAACTGGACGCACTTCGTGTACAAACTGGACAATCTTTTTCGAAGTATCAGGGTTTCTGACGAGAACTCATCTGTTACATGGGCACTTCATTTTTTTAAACTTATTACAACTCCAGACTTTTTTGCGTTCCGTACACACCATTCAAAGCGACGTTCTCTATTTTCAAAACTTTCTGACATCATTTGCTATTTTTTAGTCATTTACCGATTTGTTCAGAGAGCTAAATGACCGTGAAATTGAAAATCACTACAAAATGAACTCTGAAAATGTCAAATCTTGGCATGGTATCATCATTTCACCCACATAGCATGTGCAAAAGAGTAGAGAGGGTTACGGAAAAAACTGGACGCACTTCGTGTACAAACTGGACAATCTCTTTTGGAGTATCAGGGTTTCGGACGAGAACTCATCTGTTACACTGGCACTTCATTTTTTTAAACTTATTACAACTCAAGACTTTTTTGCGTTCCGTACACACCATTCAAATCGACGTCATCAATTTTCAAAACTTTCTGACATCATTTGCTATTTTTAGTCATTTACCGATTTGTTTAGAGAGCTAAATGACCGTGAAATTGAAAATCACTACAAAATGAACTCAAAAAATGTCGAAACTTGGCATGGTATCATCATTTCACCCACATAGCATGTGCAAAACACTAGAGAGGGTTACGACAAAAACTGGATGCACTTCGTGTACAAACTGGACAATCTCTTTAGGAGTATCAGGGTTTCGGACGGGAACTCATCTGTTACACTGGCACTTCATCTTTTTAAATTTATTACAACTCCAGACTTTTTCTGCGTTCCGTACGCACCATTCAAAGCGACGTCATCAATTTTCAAAACTTTCTGACATCATTTGCTATTTTTCAGTCATTTACCGATTTGTTTAGAGAGCTAAATGACCGTGAAATTGAAAATCACTACAAAATGAACTCTGAAAATGTCGAAACTTGGCATGGTATCATCATTTCACCCACATAGCATGTGCAAAAGAGTAGAGAGGGTTACGGAAAAAACTGGACGCACTTCGTGTACAAACTGGACAATCTCTTTTGGAGTATCAGGGTTTCGGACGAGAACTCATCTGTTACACTGGCACTTCATTTTTTTAAACTTATTACAACTCAAGACTTTTTTGCGTTCCGTACACCATTCAAAGCGACGTCATCAATTTTCAACACTTTCTGACAGCATTTGCTATTTTTAGTCATTTACCGATTTGTTTAGAGAGTTAAATGACCATGAAATTGAAAATCACTACAAAGTGAACTCAAAAAATGTCGAAACTTGGCATGGTATCATCATTTCACCCACATAGCATGTGCAAAACACTAGAGAGGGTTACGCCAAAAACTGGATGCACTTCGTGTACAAACTGGACAATCTCTTTAGGAGCATCAGGATTTCAGACGAGAACTCATCTGTTACACTGGCACTTCATCTTTTGAAATTTATTACAACTCGAGACTTTTTCTGCGTTCCGTACGCACCATTAAAAGCGACGTCATCAATTTTCAAAACTTTCTGACATCATTTGCTATTTTTCAGTCATTTACAGATTTGTTTAGAGAGTTAAATGACCATGAAATTGAAAATGACTACAAAATGAACTCTGAAAATGTCGAAACTTGGCATGGTATCATCATTTCATCCACATAGCATGTGCAAAAGAGTAGAGAGGGTTACGGCAAAAACTGGACGCACTTCGTGTACAAACTGGACAATCTCTTTCGAAGTATCAGGGTTTCTGACGAGAACTCATCTGTTACATGGGCACTTCATTTTTTTAAACTTATTACAACTCCAGACTTTCTTGCGTTCCGTACACACCATTCAAAGCGACGTCCTCTATTTTCAAAACTTTCTGACATCATTTGCCATTTTTTAGTCATTTACCGATTTGTTTAGAGAGCTAAATGACTGTGAAATTAAAAATCACTACAAAATGAACTTTGAAAATGTCAAAACTTGGCATGGTATCATCATTTCACCCACATAGCATGTGCAAAAGAGTAGAGAGGGTTACGGAAAAAACTGGACGCTCTTCGTGTACAAACTGGACAATCTCTTTCGAAGTATCAGGGTTTCTGACGAGAACTCATCTGTTACATGGGCACTTCATTTATTTAAAGTTATTACAACTCGAGACTTTTTTGCGTTCCGTACGCACCATTCAAAGCGACGTCATCAATTTTCAAAACTTTCTGACATCATTTGCTATTTTTTAATCATTTACCGATTTGTTTAGAGAGCTAAATGACCGTGAAATTGAAAATCACTACAAAATGAACTCTGAAAATGTCGAAACTTGGCATGGTATCATCATTACACCCACATAGCATGTGCAAAAGAGTAGAGAGGGTTACGGAAAAAACTGGATGCACTTCGTGTACAAACTGGACAATCTCTTTTGGAGTATCAGGGTTTCGGACGAGAACTTATCTGTTACACTGGCACTTCATTTTTTTAAAGTTATTACAACTCGAGACTTTTTTGCGTTCCGTACGCACCATTCAAAGTGACGTCATCAATTTTAAAAACTTTCTGACATCATTTGCTATTTTTTAATCATTTACCGATTTGTTTAGAGAGCTAAATGACCGTGAAATTGAAAATCACTACAAAATGAACTCTGAAAATGTCGAAACTTGGCATGGTATCATCATTTCACCCACATAGCATGTGCAAAAGAGTAGAGAGGGTTACGGAAAAAACTGGAGGCACTTCGTGTACAAACTGGACAATCTCTTTCGAAGTATCAGGGTTTCTGACGAGAACTCATCTGTTACATGGGCACTTCATTTTTTTGAACTTATTACAACTCCAGACCTTTTTGCGTTCCGTACACACCATTCAAAGAGACATCATCAATTTTCAAAACTTTCTGACATCATTTGCTATTTTTAGTCATTTACCGATTTGTTTAGAGAGTTAAATGACCGTGAAATTGAAAATCACAACAAAATGAACTCTGAAAATGTCAAAACTTGGCATGGTATCATCATTTCATCCACATAGCATGTGCAAAAGAGTAGAGAGGGTTACGGCAAAAACTGGACGCATTTCGTGTACAAACTGGACAATCTCTTTCGAAGTATCAGCGTTTCTGACGAGAACTCATCTATTACATGGGCACTTAATTTTTTAAACTTATTACAACTCCAGACTTTTTTGCGTTCCGTACACACCATTCAAAGCGACGTCCTCTATTTTCAAAACTTTCTGACATCATTTGCTATTTTTTAGTCATTTACCGATTTGTTTAGAGAGCTAAATGACCGTGAAATTGAAAATCACTACAAAATGAACTCTGAAAATGTCAAAACTTGGCATGGTATCATCATTTCACCCACATAGCATGTGCAAAACACTAGAGAGGGTTACGACAAAAACTGGATGCACTTCGTGTACAAACTGGACAATCTCTTTCGGAGTATCAGGGTTTCGGACGAGAACTCATCTGTTACACTGGCACTTCATTTTTTTAAATTTATTACAACTCCAGACTTTTTTTGCGTTCCGTACGCACCATTCAAAGCCACGTCATATATTTTCAAAACTTTCTGACATCATTTGCTATTTTTCAGTCATTTACCGATTTGTTTAGAGAGCTAAATGACCGTGAAATTGAAAATCACTACAAAATGAACTCTGAAAATGTCGAAACTTGGCATGGTATCATCATTTCACCCACATAGCATGTGCAAAAGAGGAGAGAGGGTTACGGCAGAAACTGGACGCACTTCGTGTACAAACTGGACAATCTCTTTCGGAGTATCAAGGTTTCGGACGAGAACTCATCTGTTACACTTGTACTTCATTTTTTTAAACTTATTACAACTCCAGACTTTTTTTCATTCCGTACGCACCATTCAAAGCGACGTCATCAATTTTCAACACTTTCTCACATCATTTGCTATTTTTTAGTCATTTACCGATTTGTTTAGAGAGCTAAGTGACCGTGAAATTGAAAATCACTACAAAATGAACTCTGAAAATGTCGAAACTTGGCATGGTATCATCATTTCACCCACATAGCATGTGCAAAAGAGTAGAGAGGGTTACGGCAAAAACTGGACGCACTTCGTGTACAAACTGGACAATTTCTTTCGAAGTATCAGGGTTTCTGACGAGAACTCATCTGTTACATGGGCACTTCATTTTTTTAAACTTATTACAACTCCAGACTTTTTTGCATTCCGTACACACCATTCAAAGCGACGTCATCAATTTTCAAAACTTTCTGACATCATTTGTTATTTTTAGTCATTTACCGATTTGTTTAGACAGCTAAATGACCGTGAAATTGAAAATCACTACCAAATGAACTCTGAAAATGTCGAAACTTGGCATGGTATCATCATTTCAACCACATAGCATGTGCAAAAGAGGAGAGAGGGTTACGGCAGAAACTGGACGCACTTCGTGTACAAACTGGACAATCTCCTTCGGAGTATCAAGGTTTCGGATGAGAACTCATCTGTTACACTGGCATTTCATTTTTTTAAACTTATTACAACTCCAGACTTTTTTTCATTCCGTACGCACCATTCAAAGCGACGTCATCAATTTTCAACACTTTCTGACATCATTTGCTATTTTTTTAGTCATTTACCGATTTGTTTAGAGAGCTAAATGACCGTGAAATTGAAAATCACTACAAAATGAACTCTGAAAATGTCGAAACTTGGCATGGTATCATCATTTCACCCACATAGCATGTGCAAAAGAGTAGAGATGGTTACGGCAAAAACTGGACGCACTTCGTGTACAAACTGGACAATCTCTTTCGAAGTATCAGGGTTTCTGACGAGAACTCATCTGTTAGATGGGCACTTCATTTTTTTAAACTTATTACAACTCCAGACTTTTTTGCGTTCCGTACACACCATTCAAAGCGACGTCATTAATTTTCAAAACTTTCTGACATCATTTGCTATTTTTTAGTCATTTACCGATTTGTTTAGAGAGCTAAATGACCGTGAAATTGAAAATCACTACAAAATGAACCCTAAAAATGTCGAATCTTGGCATGGTATCATCATTTCACCCACATAGCATGTGCAAAAAAGTAGAGAGGGTTACGGCAAAAACTGGACGCACTTCGTGTACAAACTGGACAATCTCTTTCGGAGTATCAGGGTTTCGGACGAGAACTCATCTGTTACACTGGCACTTCATTTTTTAAACTTATTACAACTCCAGACTTTTTTTTGCGTTCCGTACGCACCATTCAAAGTGACGTCATCAATTTTCAAAACTTTCTGACATCATTTGCTATTTTTAGTCATTTACCGATTTGTTTAGAGAGTTAAATGACCATGAAATTGAAAATCACTACAAAATGAACTCTGAAAATGTCGAAACTTGGCATGGTATCATCATTTCATCCACATAGCATGTGCAAAAGAGTAGAGAGGGTTACGGCAAAAACTGGACGCACTTCGTGTACAAACTGGACAATCTCTTTCGAAGTATCAGGGTTTCTGACGAGAACTCATCTGTTACATGGGCACTTCATTTTTTTAAACTTATTACAACTCCAGACTTTTTTGCGTTCCGTACACACCATTCAAAGCGACGTCCTCTATTTTCAAAACTTTCTGACATCATTTGCTATTTTTTAGTCATTTACCGATTTGTTCAGAGAGCTAAATGACCGTGAAATTGAAAATCACTACAAATGAACTCTAAAAATGTCAAAACTTGGCATGGTATCATCATTTCACCCACATAGCATGTGCAAAAGAGTAGAGAGGGTTACGGAAAAAACTGGACGCACTTCGTGTACAAACTGGACAATCTCTTTTGGAGTATCAGGGTTTCGGACGAGAACTCATCTGTTACACTGGCACTTCATTTTTTTAAACTTATTACAACTCAAGACTTTTTTGCGTTCCGTACACACCATTCAAATCGACGTCATCAATTTTCAACACTTTCTGACAGCATTTGCTATTTTTCAGTCATTTACCGATTTGTTTAGAGAGCTAAATGACCGTGAAATTGAAAATCACTACAAAATGAACTCAAAAAATGTCGAAACTTGGCATGGTATCATCATTTCACCCACATAGCATGTGCAAAACACTAGAGAGGGTTACGACAAAAACTGGATGCACTTCGTGTACAAACTGGACAATCTCTTTAGGAGTATCAGGGTTTCGGACGAGAACTCATCTGTTACACTGGCACTTCATCTTTTTAAATTTATTACATCTCCAGACTTTTTCTGCGTTCCGTACGCACCATTCAAAGCGACGTCATCAATTTTCAAAACTTTCTGACATCATTTGCTATTTTTCAGTCATTTACCGATTTGTTTAGAGAGCTAAATGACCGTGAAATTGAAAATCACTACAAAATGAACTCTGAAAATGTCGAAACTTGGCATGGTATCATCATTTCACCCACATAGCATGTGCAAAAGAGTAGAGAGGGTTACGGAAAAAACTGGACGCACTTCGTGTACAAACTGGACAATCTCTTTTGGAGTATCAGGGTTTCGGACGAGAACTCATCTGTTACACTGGCACTTCATTTTTTTAAACTTATTACAACTCAAGACTTTTTTGCGTTGCGTACACCATTCAAAGCGACGTCATCAATTTTCAACACTTTCTGACAGCATTTGCTATTTTTAGTCATTTACCGATTTGTTTAGAGAGTTAAATGACCATGAAATTGAAAATCACTACAAAGTGAACTCAAAAAATGTCGAAACTTGGCATGGTATCATCATTTCACCCACATAGCATGTGCAAAACACTAGAGAGGGTTACGCCAAAAACTGGATGCACTTCGTGTACAAACTGGACAATCTATTTAGGAGTATCAGGATTTCAGACGAGAACTCATCTGTTACACTGGCACTCCATCTTTTGAAATTTATTACAACTCCAGACTTTTTCTGCGTTCCGTACGCACCATTCAAAGCGACGTCATCAATTTTCAAAACTTTCTGACATCATTTGCTATTTTTCAGTCATTTACAGATTTGTTTAGAGAGTTAAATGACCATGAAATTGAAAATCACTACAAAATGAACTCTGAAAATGTCGAAACTTGGCATGGTATCATCATTTCATCCACATAGCATGTGCAAAAGAGTAGAGAGGGTTACGGCAAAAACTGGACGCACTTCGTGTACAAACTGGACAATCTAGTTCGAAGTATCAGGGTTTCTGACGAGAACTCATCTGTTACATGGGCACTTCATTTTTTTAAACTTATTACAACTCCAGACTTTCTTGCGTTCCGTACACACCATTCAAAGCGACGTCCTCTATTTTCAAAACTTTCTGACATCATTTGCCATTTTTTAGTCATTTACCGATTTGTTTAGAGAGCTAAATGACTGTGAAATTAAAAATCACTACAAAATGAACTCTGAAAATGTCAAAACTTGGCATGGTATCATCATTTCACCCACATAGCATGTGCAAAAGAGTAGAGAGGGTTACGGAAAAAACTGGACGCTCTTCGTGTACAAACTGGACAATCTCTTTCGAAGTATCAGGGTTTCTGACGAGAACTCATCTGTTACATGGGCACTTCATTTATTTAAAGTTATTACAACTCGAGACTTTTTTGCGTTCCGTACGCACCATTCAAAGCGACGTCATCAATTTTCAAAACTTTCTGACATCATTTGCTATTTTTTAATCATTTACCGATTTGTTTAGAGAGCTAAATGACCGTGAAATTGAAAATCACTACAAAATGAACTCTGAAAATGTCGAAACTTGGCATGGTATCATCATTTCACCCACATAGCATGTGCAAAAGAGTAGAGAGGGTTACGGAAAAAACTGGATGCACTTCGTGTACAAACTGGACAATCTCTTTTGGAGTATCAGGGTTTCGGACGAGAACTTATCTGTTACACTGGCACTTCATTTTTTTAAAGTTATTACAACTCGAGACTTTTTTGCGTTCCGTACGCACCATTCAAAGTGACGTCATTAATTTTCAAAACTTTCTGACATCATTTGCTATTTTTTAATCATTTACCGATTTGTTTAGAGAGCTAAATGACCGTGAAATTGAAAATCACTATAAAATGAACTCTGAAAATGTCGAAACTTGGCATGGTATCATCATTTCACCCACATAGCATGTGCAAAAGAGTAGAGAGGGTTACGGAAAAAACTGGACGCACTTCGTGTACAAACTGGACAATCTCTTTCGAAGTATCAGGGTTTCTGACGAGAACTCATCTGTTACATGGGCACTTCATTTTTTTAAAATTATTACAACTCCAGACCTTTTTTCGTTCCGTACACACCATTCAAAGAGACGTCATCAATTTTCAAAACTTTCTGACATCATTTGCTATTTTTAGTCATTTACCGATTTGTTTAGAGAGTTAAATGACCGTGAAATTGAAAATCACAACAAAATGAACTCTGAAAATGTCAAAACTTGGCATGGTATCATCATTTCATCCACATAGCATGTGCAAAAGAGTAGAGAGGGTTACGGCAAAAACTGGACGCATTTCGTGTACAAACTGGACAATCTCTTTCGAAGTATCAGCGTTTCTGACGAGAACTCATCTATTACATGGGCACTTAATTTTTTAAACTTATTACAACTCCAGACTTTTTTGCGTTCCGTACACACCATTCAAAGCGACGTCCTCTATTTTCAAAACTTTCTGACATCATTTGCTATTTTTTTAGTCATTTACCGATTTGTTTAGAGAGCTAAATGACCGTGAAATTGAAAATCACTACAAAATGAACTCTGAAAATGTCAAAACTTGGCATGGTATCATCATTTCACCCACATAGCATGTGCAAAACACTAGAGAGGGTTACGACAAAAACTGGATGCACTTCGTGTACAAACTGGACAATCTCTTTCGGAGTATCAGGGTTTCGGACGAGAACTCATCTGTTACACTGGCACTTCATTTTTTTAAATTTATTACAACTCCAGACTTTTTTTGCGTTCCGTACGCACCATTCAAAGCCACGTCATATATTTTCAAAACTTTCTGACATCATTTGCTATTTTTCAGTCATTTACCGATTTGTTTAGAGAGCTAAATGACCGTGAAATTGAAAATCACTACAAAATGAACTCTGAAAATGTCGAAACTTGGCATGGTATCATCATTTCACCCACATAGCATGTGCAAAAGAGTAGAGAGGGTTACGGAAAAAACTGGACGCACTTCGTGTACAAACTGGACATTCTCTTTCGAAGTATCAGGGTTTCTGACGAGAACTCATCTGTTACATGGGCACTTCATTCTTTTAAACTTATTACAACTCCAGACTTTCTTGCGTTCCGTACACACCATTCAAAGCGACGACATCAAGTTTCAAAACTTTCTGACATCATTTGCTATTTTTAGTCATTTACCGATTTGTTTAGAGAGTCAAATGACCATGAAATTGAAAATCACTACAAAATGAACTCCGAAAATGTCGAAACTTGGCATGGTATCATCATTTCATCCACATAGAATGTGCAAAAGAATAGAGAGGGTTACGGCAAAAACTGGACGCACTTCGTGTACAAACTGGACAATCTCTTTCGAAGTATCAGGGTTTCTGAGGAGAACTCATCTGTTACATGGGCACTTCATTTTCTTAAACTTATTACAACTCCAGACTTTTTTGCGTTCCATACACACCATTCAAAGCGACGTCCTCTATTTTCAAAACTTTCTGACATCATTTGCTATTTTTTAGTCATTTACCGATTTGTTTAGAGAGCTAAATGACCGTGAAATTGAAAATCACTACAAAATGAACTCTGAAAATGTCAAAACTTGGCATGGAATCATCATTTCACCCACATAGCATGTGCAAAAGAGTAGAGAGGGTTACGGAAAAAACTGGACGCACTTCGTGTACAAAGTGGACAATCTCTTTTGGACTATCAGGGTTTCGGACGAGAACTCATCTGTTACACTGCCACTTCATTTTTTAAACTTATTACAACTCGAGACTTTTTTGCGTTCCGTACGCACCATTCAAAGTGACGTCATCAATTTTCAAAACTTTCTGACATCATTTGCTATTTTTTAATCATTTACCGATTTGTTTAGAGAGCTAAATGACCGTGAAATTGAAAATCACTACAAAATGAACTCTAAAAATGTCTAAACTTGGCATGGTATCATCATTTCACCCACATAGCATGTGCAAAAGAGTAGAGAGGGTTACGAAAAAAACTGGACGCACTTCGTGTACAAACTGGACAATCTCTTTCGAAGTATCAGGGTTTTTGACGAGAACTCATCTGTTATATGGGCACTTCATTCTTTTAAACGTATTACAACTCCAGACTTTCTTGCGTTCCGTACACACCATTCAAAGCGACGTCATCAATTTTCAAAACTTTCTGACATCATTTGCTATTTTTAGCCATTTACCGATTTGTTTAGAGAGTTAAATGACCATGAAATTGAAAATCAATACAAAATGAACTCTGAAAATATCGAAACTTGGCATGGTATCATCATTTCACCCACATAGCACGTGCAAAACACTAGAGAGGGTTACGACAAAAACTGGATGCACTTCGTGTACAAACTGGACAATCTCTTTCGGAGTATCAGGGTTTCGGACGAGAACTCATCTGTTACACTGGCACTTCATTTTTTTAAATTTATTACAACTCCAGACTTTTTTTGCGTTCCGTACGCACCATTCAAAGCCACGTCATATATTTTCAAAACTTTCTGACATCATTTGCTATTTTTCAGTCATTTACCGATTTGTTTAGAGAGCTAAATGACCGTGAAATTGAAAATCACTACAAAATGAACTCTGAAAATGTCGAAACTTGGCATGGTATCATCATTTCACCCACATAGCATGTGCAAAAGAGTAGAGAGGGTTACGGAAAAAACTGGACGCACTTCGTGTACAAACTGGACATTCTCTTTCGAAGTATCAGGGTTTCTGACGAGAACTCATCTGTTACATGGGCACTTCATTCTTTTAAACTTATTACAACTCCAGACTTTCTTGCGTTCCGTACACACCATTCAAAGCGACGACATCAAGTTTCAAAACTTTCTGACATCATTTGCTATTTTTAGTCATTTACCGATTTGTTTAGAGAGTCAAATGACCATGAAATTGAAAATCACTACAAAATGAACTCCGAAAATGTCGAAACTTGGCATGGTATCATCATTTCATCCACATAGAATGTGCAAAAGAATAGAGAGGGTTACGGCAAAAACTGGACGCACTTCGTGTACAAACTGGACAATCTCTTTCGAAGTATCAGGGTTTCTGAGGAGAACTCATCTGTTACATGGGCACTTCATTTTCTTAAACTTATTACAACTCCAGACTTTTTTGCGTTCCATACACACCATTCAAAGCGACGTCCTCTATTTTCAAAACTTTCTGACATCATTTGCTATTTTTTAGTCATTTACCGATTTGTTTAGAGAGCTAAATGACCGTGAAATTGAAAATCACTACAAAATGAACTCTGAAAATGTCAAAACTTGGCATGGAATCATCATTTCACCCACATAGCATGTGCAAAAGAGTAGAGAGGGTTACGGAAAAAACTGGACGCACTTCGTGTACAAAGTGGACAATCTCTTTTGGACTATCAGGGTTTCGGACGAGAACTCATCTGTTACACTGGCACTTCATTTTTTAAACTTATTACAACTCGAGACTTTTTTCGTTCCGTACGCACCATTCAAAGTGACGTCATCAATTTTCAAAACTTTCTGACATCATTTGCTATTTTTTAATCATTTACCGATTTGTTTAGAGAGCTAAATGACCGTGAAATTGAAAATCACTACAAAATGAACTCTAAAAATGTCTAAACTTGGCATGGTATCATCATTTCACCCACATAGCATGTGCAAAAGAGTAGAGAGGGTTACGAAAAAAACTGGACGCACTTCGTGTACAAACTGGACAATCTCTTTCGAAGTATCAGGGTTTTTGACGAGAACTCATCTGTTATATGGGCACTTCATTCTTTTAAACGTATTACAACTCCAGACTTTCTTGCGTTCCGTACACACCATTCAAAGCGACGTCATCAATTTTCAAAACTTTCTGACATCATTTGCTATTTTTAGCCATTTACCGATTTGTTTAGAGAGTTAAATGACCATGAAATTGAAAATCAATACAAAATGAACTCTGAAAATATCGAAACTTGGCATGGTATCATCATTTCATCCACATAGCATGTGCAAAAGAGTAGAGAGGGTTACGGCAAAACCTGGACGCACTTTGTGTACAAACTGGACAATCTCTTTCGAAGTATCAGGGTTTCTGACGAGAACTCATCTGTTACATGGGCACTTCATTTTTTTAAACTTATTACAACTCCAGACTTTTTTGCGTTCCGTACACACCATTCAAAGCGACGTCCTCTATTTTCAAAACTTTCTGACATCATTTGCTATTTTTTAGTCATTTACCGATTTGTTTAGAGAGCTAAATGACCGTGAAATTTAAAATCACTACAAAATGAACTCTGAAAATGTCGAAACTTGGCATGGTATCATCATTTCACCAACATAGCATGTGCAAAAGAGTAGAGAGGGTTACGGAAAAAACTGGACGCACTTCGTGTACAAACTGGACAATCTCTTTCGAAGTATCAGGGTTTCTGACGAGAACTCATCTGTTACATGGGCACTTCATTTTTTTAAACTTATTACAACTCCAGACTTTTTTGCGTTCCGTACACACCATTGAAAGAGACGTCATCAATTTTCAAAACTTTCTGACATCATTTGCTATTTTTTAATCATTTACCGATTTGTTTAGAGAGCTAAATGACCCTGAAATTGAAAATCACTACAAAATGAACTCTGAAAATGTCGAAACTTGGCATGGTATCATCATTTCATCCACATAGCATGTGCAAAAGAGTAGAGAGGGTTACGGCAAAAAATGGACGCACTTCGTGTACAAACTGGACAATCTCTTTCGAAGTATCAGGGTTTCTGACGAGAACTCATCTGTTACATGGGCACTTCATTTTTTTAAACTTATTACAACTCCAGACTTTTTTGCGTTCCGTACACACCATTCAAAGCGACGTCCTCTATTTTCAAAACTTTCTGACATCATTTGCTATTTTTTAATCATTTACCGATTTGTTTAGAGAGCTAAATGACCGTGAAATTGAAAATCACTACAAAATGAACTCTGAAAATGTCAAAACTTGGCATGGTATCATCATTTCCCCCACATAGCATGTGCAAAAGAGTAGAGAGGGTTACGAAAAAAACTGGACGCACTTCGTGTACAAACTGGACAATCTCTTTTGGAGTATCAGGGTTTCGGACGAGAACTCATCTGTTACATGGGCACTTCATTCTTTTAAACTTATTACAACTCCAGACTTTCTTGCGTTCCGTACACACCATTCAAAGCGACGTCATCAATTTTCAACACTTTCTGACAGCATTTGCTATTTTTCAGTCATTTACCGATTTGTTTAGAGAGCTAAATGACCGTGAAATTGAAAATCACTACAAAATGAACTCAAAAAATGTCGAAACTTGGCATGGTATCATCATTTCACCCACATAGCACGTGCAAAACACTAGAGAGGGTTACGACAAAAACTGGATGCACTTCGTGTACAAACTGGACAATCTCTTTCGGAGTATCAGGGTTTCGGACGAGAACTCATCTGTTACACTGGCACTTCATTTTTTAAATTTATTACAACTCCAGACTTTTTTTGCGTTCCGTACGCACCATTCAAAGCGACGTCATCAATTTTCAAAACTTTCTGACATCATTTGCTATTTTTTAGTCATTTACCGATTTGTTTAGAGAGCTAAATGACCGTGAAATTGAAAATCACTACAAAATGAACTCTGAAAATGTCGAAACTTGGCATGGTATCATCATTTCACCCACATAACATGTGCAAAAGAGTAGAGAGGGTTACGGAAAAACAGGACGCACTTCGTGTACAAAGTGGACAATCTCTTTCGAAGTATCAGGGTTTCTGACGAGAACTCATCTGTTACATGGGCACTTCATTCTTTTAAACTTATTACAACTCCAGACTTTCATGCGTTCCGTACACACCATTCAAAGCGACGACATCAATTTTCAAAACTTTCTGACATCATTTGCTATTTTTAGTCATTTACCGATTTGTTTAGAGAGTCAAATGACCATGAAATTGAAAATCACTACAAAATGAATTCTGAAAATGTCGAAACATGGCATGGTATCATCATTTCATCCACATAGAATGTGCAAAAGAGTAGAGAGGGTTACGGCAAAAACTGGACGCACTTCGTGTACAAACTGGACAATCTCTTTCGAAGTATCAGGGTTTCTGAGGAGAACTCATCTGTTACATGGGCACTTCATTTTTTTAAACTTATTACAACTCCAGACTTTTTTGCGTTCCGTACACACCATTCAAAGCGACGTCCTCTATTTTCAAAACTTTCTGACATCATTTGCTATTTTTAGTCATTTACCGATTTGTTTAGAGAGCTAAATGACCGTGAAATTGAAAATCACTACAAAATGAACTCTGAAAATGTCAAAACTTGGCATGGTATCATCATTTCACCCACATAGCATGTGCAAAAGAGTAGAGAGGGTTACGGAAAAAACTGGACGCACTTCGTGTACAAAGTGGACAATCTCTTTTGGAGTATCAGGGTTTCGGACGAGAACTCATCTGTTACACTGGCACTTCATTTTTTAAACTTATTACAACTCGAGACGTTTTTGCGTTCCGTACGCACCATTCAAAGTGACGTCATCAATTTTAAAAACTTTCTCACATCATTTGCTATTTTTTAATCATTTACCGATTTGTTTAGAGAGCTAAATGACCGTGAAATTGAAAATCACTACAAAATGAACTCTGAAAATGTCGAAACTTGGCATGGTATCATCATTTCACCCACATAGCATGTGCAAAAGAGTAGAGAGGGTTACGAAAAAAACTGGACGCACTTCGTGTACAAACTGGACAATCTCTTTCGAAGTATCAGGGTTTCTGACGAGAACTCATCTGTTATATGGGCACTTCATTCTTTTAAACGTATTACAACTCCAGACTTTCTTGCGTTCCGTACACACCATTCAAAGCGACGTCATCAATTTTCAAAACTTTCTGACATCATTTGCTATTTTTAGTCATTTACCGATTTGTTTAGAGAGTTAGATGACCATGAAATTGAAAATCACTACAAAATGAACTCTGAAAATGTCGAAACTTGGCATGGTATCATCATTTCATCCACATAGCATGTGCAAAAGAGTAGAGAGGGTTACGGCAAAACATGGACGCACTTTGTGTACAAACTGGACAATCTCTTTCGAAGTATCAGGGTTTCTGACGAGAACTCATCTGTTACATGGCACTTCATTTTTTTAAACTTATTACAACTCCAGACTTTTTTGCGTTCCGTACACACCATTCAAAGCGACGTCCTCTATTTTCAAAACTTTCTGACATCATTTGCTATTTTTTAGTCATTTACCGATTTGTTTAGAGAGCTAAATGACCGTGAAATTGAAAATCACTACAAAATGAACTCTGAAAATGTCAAAACTTGGCATGGTATCATCATTTCACCCACATAGCATGTGCAAAAGAGTAGAGAGGGTTAAGGAAAAAACTGGACGCTCTTCGTGTACAAACTGTGCAATCTCTTTTGGAGTATCAAGTTTTCGGTTGAGAACTCATCTGTTACACTGGCACTTCATTTTTTTAAACTTATTACAACTCGAGACTTTTTTGCGTTCCGTACGCACCATTCAAAGCGACGTCATCAATTTTCAACACTTTCTGACAGCATTTGCTATTTTTCAGTCATTTACCGATTTGTTTAGAGAGCTAAATGACCGTGATATTGAAAATCACTACAAAATGAACTCAAAAAATGTAGAAACTTGGCATGGTATCATCATTTCACCCACATAGCATGTGCAAAACACTAGAGAGGGTTACGGCAAAAACTGGACGCACTTCGTGTACAAACTGGACAATCTCTTTCGAAGTATCAGGGTTTCTGACGAGAACTCATCTGTTACATGGGCACTTCATTTTTTTAAACTTATTACAACTCCAGACTTTTTTGCGTTCCGTACACACCATTCAAAGCGACGTCCTCTATTTTCAAAACTTTCTGACATCATTTGCTATTTTTTACTCATTTACCGATTTGTTTAGAGAGCTAAATGACCGTGAAATTGAAAATCACTACAAAATGAACTCTGAAAATGTCAAATCTTGGCATGGTATCATCATTTCACCCACATAGCATGTGAAAAAGAGTAGAGAGGGTTACGGAAAAAACTGGACGCACTTCGTGTACAAACTGGACAATCTCTTTTGGAGTATCAGGGTTTCGGACGAGAACTCATCTGTTACACCGGCACTTCATTTTTTCAAACTTATTACAACTCAAGACTTTTTGGCGTTCCGTACACACCATTCAAAGCGACGTCATCAATTTTCAACATTTTCTGACAGCATTTGCTATTTTTCAGTCATTTACCGATTTGTTTAGAGAGCTAAATGACCGTGAAATTGAAAATCACTACAAAATGAACTCAAAAAATGTCGAAACTTGGCATGGTATCATCATTTCACCCACATCGCATGTACAAAACACTAGAGAGGGTTACGACAAAAACTCGATGCACTTCGTGTACAAACTGGACAATCTCTTTCGGAGTATCAGGGTTTCGGACGAGAACTCATCTGTTACACTGGCACTTCATTTTTTTTAATTTATTACAACTCTAGACTTTTTTTGCGTTCCGTACGCACCATTCAAAGCGACGTCATCAATTTTCAAAACTTTCTGACATCATTTGCTATTTTTCAGTCATTTACCGATTTGTTTAGAGAGCTAAATGACCGTGAAATGGAAAATCACTACAAAATGAACTCTGAAAATGTCGAAACTTGGCATGGTATCATCATTTCACCCACATAGCATGTGCAAAAGAGTAGAGAGGGTTACGGAAAAAACTGGACGCACTTCGTGTACAAAGTGGACAATCTCTTTCGAAGTATCAGGGTTTCTGACGAGAACTCATCTGTTACATGGGCACTTCATTCTTTTAAACTTATTACAACTCCAGACTTTCTTGCGTTCCGTACACAGCATTCAAAGCGACGTCATCAATTTTCAAAACTTTCTGACATCATTTGCTATTTTTAGTCATTTATCGATTTGTTTAGAGAGTTAAATGACCATGAAATTGAAAATCACTACAAAATGAACTCCGAAAATGTCGAAACTTGGCATGGTATCATCATTTCATCCACATAGCATGTGCAAAAGAGTAGAGAGGGTTACGTTAAAAAATGGACGCACTTCGTGTACAAACTGGACAATCTCTTTCGAAGTATCAGGGTTTCTGACGAGAACTCATCTGTTACATGGGCACTTCATTTTTTTAAACTTATTACAACTCCAGACTTTTTTGCGTTCCGTACACACCATTCAAAGCGACGTCCTCTATTTTCAAAACTTTCTGACATCATTTGCTATTTTTTAGTCATTTACCGATTTGTTTAGAGAGCTAAATGACCGTGAAATTGAAAATCACTACAAAATGAACTCTGAAACTGTCAAAACTTGGCATGGTATCATCATTTCACCCACATAGCATGTGCAAAAGAGTAGAGAGGGTTACGGAAAAAACTGGACGCACTTCGTGTACAAACTGGACAATCTCTTTTGGAGTATCAAGGTTTCGGACGAGAACTCATCTGTTACACTAGCACTTCATTTTTTTAAACATATTACAACTCGAGACTTTTTTGCGTTCCGTACGCACCATTCAAAGCGACGTCATCAATTTTCAACACTTTTTGACAGCATTTGCTATTTTTCAGTCATTTACCGATTTGTTTAAAGAGCTAAATGACCGTGAAATTGAAAATCACTACAAAATGAACTCAAAAAAAGTCGAAACTTGGCATGGTATCATCATTTCACCCACATAGCATGTGCAAAACACTAGAGAGGGTTACAACAAAAACTGGATGCACTTCGTGTACAAACTGGACAATCTCTTTCGGAGTATCAGGGTTTCGGACGAGAAATCATCTGTTACACTGGCACTTCATTTTTTTAATTTATTACAACTCCAGACTTTTTTTGCGTTCCGTACGCACCATTCAAAGCGACGTCATCAATTTTCAAAACTTTCTGACATCATTTGCTATTTTTCAGTCATTTACCGATTTGTTTAGAGAGCTAAATGACCGTGAAATTGAAAATCACTACAAAATGAACTCTGAAAATGTCGAAACTTGGCATGGTATCGTCATTTCACCCACATAGCATGTGCAAAAGAGTAGAGAGTGTTACGGAAAAAACTGGACGCACTTCGTGTACAAACTGGACAATCTCTTTCGAAGTATCAGGGTTTCTGACGAGAACTCATCTGTTACACTGGCACTTCATTTTTTTAAACTTATTACAACTCCAGACTTTTTTGCGTTCCGTACACACCATTCAAAGAGACTTCATCAATTTTCAAAACTTTCTGACATCATTTGCTATTTTTAGTCATTTACCGATTTGTTTAGCGAGTTAAATGACCGTGAAATTGAAAATCACTACAAAATGAACTCTGAAAATGTCGAAACGTGGCATGGTATCATCATTTCATCCACATAGCATGTGCAAAAGAGTAGAGAGGGTTACGGCAAAAACTGGACGCACTTCGTGTACAAACTGGACAATCTCTTTCGAAGTATCAGGGTTTCTGACGAGAACTCATCTGTTACATGGGCACTTCATTTTTTTAAACTTATTACAACTCCAGAATTTTTTGCGTTCCGTACACACCATTCAAAGCGACGTCCTCTATTTTCAAAACTTTCTGACAACATTTGCTATTTTTCAGTCATTTACCGATTTGTTTAGAGAGCTAAATGACCGTGAAATTGAAAATCACTACAAAATGAACTCAAAAAATGTCGAAACTTGGCATGGTATCATCATTTCACCCACATAGCATGTGCAAAACACTAGAGAGGGTTACGAGAAAAACTGGATGCACTTCGTGTACAAACTGGACAATCTCTTTCGGAGTATCAGGGTTTCGGACGAGAACTCATCTGTTACACTGGCACTTCATTTTTTTAAATTTATTACAACTCCAGACTTTTTGCGTTCCGTACGCACCATTCAGAGCGACGTCATCAATTTTCAAAACTTTCTGACATCATTTGCTAATTTTCAGTCATTTACCGATTTATTTAGAGAGCTAAATGACCGTGAAATTGAAAATCACTACAAAATGAACTCTGAAAATGTCGAAACTTGGCATGGTATCATCATTTCACCCATATAGCATGTGCAAAAGAGTAGAGAGGGTTACGGCAAAAACTGGACGCACTTCGTGTACAAACTGGACAATCTCTTTCGAAGTATAAGGGTTTCTGACGAGAACTCATCTGTTACATGGGCACTTCATTCTTTTAAACTTATTACAACTCCAGACTTTCTTGCGTTCCGTACACACCATTCAAAGCGACGTCATCAATTTTCAAAACTTTCTGACATCATTTGCTATTTTTAGTCATTTACCGATTTGTTTAGAGAGTTAAATGACCATGAAATTGAAAATCACTACAAAATGAACTCTGAAAATGTCGAAACTTGGCATGGTATCATCATTTCATCCACATAGCATGTGCAAAAGAGTAGAGAGGGTTACGGCAAAAACTGGACGCACTTCGTGTACAAACTGGACAATCTCTTTCGAAGTATCAGGGTTTCTTACGAGAACTCATCTGTTACGTGGGCACTTCATTTTTTTAAACTTATTACAACTCCAGAATTTTTTGCGTTCCGTACACACCATTCAAAGCGACGTCCTCTATTTTCAAAACTTTCTGACATCATTTGCTATTTTTCAGTCATTTACCGATTTGTTTAGAGAGCTAAATGACCGTGAAATTGAAAATCACTACAAAATGAACTCTGAAAATGTCAAAACTTGGCATGCGATCATCATTTCACCCACATAGCATGTGCAAAAGAGTAGAGAGGGTTACGAAAAAAACTGGACGCACTTCGTGTACAAACTGGACAATCTCTTTTGGAGTATCAGGGTTTCGGACGAGAACTCATCTGTTACACCGGCACTTCATTTTTTTAAACTTATTACAACTCAAGACTTTTTTGCATTCCGTACGCACCATTCAAAGCGACGTCATCAATTTTCAACACTTTCTGACAGCATTTGCTATTTTTCAGTCATTTACCGATTTGTTTAGAGAGCTAAATGACCGTGAAATTGAAAATCACTACAAAATGAACTCAAAAAATGTCGAAACATGGCATGGTATCATCATTTCACCCACATAGCATGTGCAAAACACTAGAGAGGGTTACGACAAAAACTGGATGCACTTCGTGTACAAACTGGACAATCTCTTTCGGAGTATCAGGGTTTCGGACGAGAACTCATCTGTTACACTGGCACTTCATTTTTTTAAATTTATTACAACTCCAGACTTTTTTGCGTTCCGAACGCACCATTCAAAGCGACGTCATCAATTTTCAAAACTTTCTGACATCATTTGCTATTTTTCAGTCATTTACCGATTTGTTTAGAGAGCTAAATGACCGTGAAATTGAAAATCACTACAAAATGAACTCTGAAAATGTCGAAACTTGGCATGGTACCATCATTTCACCCACATAGCATGTGCAAAAGAGTAGAGAGGGTTACGGAAAAAACTGGATGCACTTCGTGTACAAACTGGACAATCTCTTTCGAAGTATAAGGGTTTCTGACGAGAACTCATCTGTTACATGGGCACTTCATTCTTTTAAACTTATTACAACTCCAGACTTTCTTGCGTTCCGTACACACCATTCAAAGCGACGTCTTCAATTTTCAAAACTTTCTGACATCATTTGCAATATTTAGTCATTTACCGATTTGTTTAGAGAGTTAAATGACCATGAAATTGAAAATCACTACAAAATGAACTCTGAAAATGTCGAAACTTGGCATGGTATCATCATTTCATCCACATAGCATGTGCAAAAGAGTAGAGAGGGTTACGGCAAAAACTGGACGCACTTCGTGTACAAACTGGACAATCTCTTTCGAAGTATCAGGGTTTCTTACGAGAACTCATCTGTTACGTGGGCACTTCATTTTTTTAAACTTATTACAACTCCAGAATTTTTTTCGTTCCGTACACACCATTCAAAGCGACGTCCTCTATTTTCAAAACTTTCTGACATCATTTGCTATTTTTCAGTCATTTACCGATTTGTTTAGAGAGCTAAATGACCGTGAAATTGAAAAGCACTACAAAATGAACTCTGAAAATGTCAAAACTTGGCATGCTATCATCATTTCACCCACATAGCATGTGCAAAAGAGTAGAGAGGGTTACGAAAAAAACTGGACGCACTTCGTGTACAAACTGGACAATCTCTTTTGGAGTATCAGGGTTTCGGACGAGAACTCATCTGTTACACCGGCACTTCATTTTTTTTAAACTTATTACAACTCAAGACTTTTTTGCGTTCCGTACGCACCATTCAAAGCGACGTCATCAATTTTCAACACTTTCTGACAGCATTTGCTATTTTTCAGTCATTTACCGATTTGTTTAGAGAGCTAAATGACCGTGAAATTGAAAATCACTACAAAATGAACTCAAAAAATGTCGAAACATGGCATGGTATCATCATTTCACCCACATAGCATGTGCAAAACACTAGAGAGGGTTACGACAAAAACTGGACGCACTTCGTGTACAAAGTGGACAATCTCTTTCGAAGTATCAGGGTTTCTGACGAGAACTCATCTGTTACATGGGCACTTCATTCTTTTAAACTTATTACAACTCCAGACTTTCTTGCGTTCCGTACACAGCATTCAAAGCGACGTCATCAATTTTCAAAACTTTCTGACATCATTTGCTATTTTTAGTCATTTATCGATTTGTTTAGAGAGTTAAATGACCATGAAATTGAAAATCACTACAAAATGAACTCCGAAAATGTCGAAACTTGGCATGGTATCATCATTTCATCCACATAGCATGTGCAAAAGAGTAGAGAGGGTTACGTTAAAAAATGGACGCACTTCGTGTACAAACTGGACAATCTCTTTCGAAGTATCAGGGTTTCTGACGAGAACTCATCTGTTACATGGGCACTTCATTTTTTTAAACTTATTACAACTCCAGACTTTTTTGAGTTCCGTACACACCATTCAAAGCGACGTCCTCTATTTTCAAAACTTTCTGACATCATTTGCTATTTTTTAGTCATTTACCGATTTGTTTAGAGAGCTAAATGACCGTGAAATTGAAAATCACTACAAAATGAACTCTGAAACTGTCAAAACTTGGCATGGTATCATCATTTCACCCACATAGCATGTGCAAAAGAGTAGAGAGGGTTACGGAAAAAACTGGACGCACTTCGTGTACAAACTGGACAATCTCTTTTGGAGTATCAAGGTTTCGGACGAGAACTCATCTGTTACACTAGCACTTCATTTTTTTAAACATATTACAACTCGAGACTTTTTTGCGTTCCGTACGCACCATTCAAAGCGACGTCATCAATTTTCAACACTTTTTGACAGCATTTGCTATTTTTCAGTCATTTACCGATTTGTTTAAAGAGCTAAATGACCGTGAAATTGAAAATCACTACAAAATGAACTCAAAAAAAGTCGAAACTTGGCATGGTATCATCATTTCACCCACATAGCATGTGCAAAACACTAGAGAGGGTTACAACAAAAACTGGATGCACTTCGTGTACAAACTGGACAATCTCTTTCGGAGTATCAGGGTTTCGGACGAGAAATCATCTGTTACACTGGCACTTCATTTTTTTAATTTATTACAACTCCAGACTTTTTTTGCGTTCCGTACGCACCATTCAAAGCGACGTCATCAATTTTCAAAACTTTCTGACATCATTTGCTATTTTTCAGTCATTTACCGATTTGTTTAGAGAGCTAAATGACCGTGAAATTGAAAATCACTACAAAATGAACTCTGAAAATGTCGAAACTTGGCATGGTATCATCATTTCACCCACATAGCATGTGCAAAAGAGTAGAGAGTGTTACGGAAAAAACTGGACGCACTTCGTGTACAAACTGGACAATCTCTTTCGAAGTATCAGGGTTTCTGACGAGAACTCATCTGTTACACTGGCACTTCATTTTTTTAAACTTATTACAACTCCAGACTTTTTTGCGTTCCGTACACACCATTCAAAGAGACTTCATCAATTTTCAAAACTTTCTGACATCATTTGCTATTTTTAGTCATTTACCGATTTGTTTAGCGAGTTAAATGACCGTGAAATTGAAAATCACTACAAAATGAACTCTGAAAATGTCGAAACGTGGCATGGTATCATCATTTCATCCACATAGCATGTGCAAAAGAGTAGAGAGGGTTACGGCAAAAACTGGACGCACTTCGTGTACAAACTGGACAATCTCTTTCGAAGTATCAGGGTTTCTGACGAGAACTCATCTGTTACATGGGCACTTCATTTTTTTAAACTTATTACAACTCCAGAATTTTTTGCGTTCCGTACACACCATTCAAAGCGACGTCCTCTATTTTCAAAACTTTCTGACAACATTTGCTATTTTTCAGTCATTTACCGATTTGTTTAGAGAGCTAAATGACCGTGAAATTGAAAATCACTACAAAATGAACTCAAAAAATGTCGAAACTTGGCATGGTATCATCATTTCACCCACATAGCATGTGCAAAACACTAGAGAGGGTTACGAGAAAAACTGGATGCACTTCGTGTACAAACTGGACAATCTCTTTCGGAGTATCAGGGTTTCGGACGAGAACTCATCTGTTACACTGGCACTTCATTTTTTTAAATTTATTACAACTCCAGACTTTTTGCGTTCCGTACGCACCATTCAGAGCGACGTCATCAATTTTCAAAACTTTCTGACATCATTTGCTAATTTTCAGTCATTTACCGATTTATTTAGAGAGCTAAATGACCGTGAAATTGAAAATCACTACAAAATGAACTCTGAAAATGTCGAAACTTGGCATGGTATCATCATTTCACCCATATAGCATGTGCAAAAGAGTAGAGAGGGTTACGGCAAAAACTGGACGCACTTCGTGTACAAACTGGACAATCTCTTTCGAAGTATAAGGGTTTCTGACGAGAACTCATCTGTTACATGGGCACTTCATTCTTTTAAACTTATTACAACTCCAGACTTTCTTGCGTTCCGTACACACCATTCAAAGCGACGTCATCAATTTTCAAAACTTTCTGACATCATTTGCTATTTTTAGTCATTTACCGATTTGTTTAGAGAGTTAAATGACCATGAAATTGAAAATCACTACAAAATGAACTCTGAAAATGTCGAAACTTGGCATGGTATCATCATTTCATCCACATAGCATGTGCAAAAGAGTAGAGAGGGTTACGGCAAAAACTGGACGCACTTCGTGTACAAACTGGACAATCTCTTTCGAAGTATCAGGGTTTCTTACGAGAACTCATCTGTTACGTGGGCACTTCATTTTTTTAAACTTATTACAACTCCAGAATTTTTTGCGTTCCGTACACACCATTCAAAGCGACGTCCTCTATTTTCAAAACTTTCTGACATCATTTGCTATTTTTCAGTCATTTACCGATTTGTTTAGAGAGCTAAATGACCGTGAAATTGAAAATCACTACAAAATGAACTCTGAAAATGTCAAAACTTGGCATGCGATCATCATTTCACCCACATAGCATGTGCAAAAGAGTAGAGAGGGTTACGAAAAAAACTGGACGCACTTCGTGTACAAACTGGACAATCTCTTTTGGAGTATCAGGGTTTCGGACGAGAACTCATCTGTTACACCGGCACTTCATTTTTTTAAACTTATTACAACTCAAGACTTTTTTGCATTCCGTACGCACCATTCAAAGCGACGTCATCAATTTTCAACACTTTCTGACAGCATTTGCTATTTTTCAGTCATTTACCGATTTGTTTAGAGAGCTAAATGACCGTGAAATTGAAAATCACTACAAAATGAACTCAAAAAATGTCGAAACATGGCATGGTATCATCATTTCACCCACATAGCATGTGCAAAACACTAGAGAGGGTTACGACAAAAACTGGATGCACTTCGTGTACAAACTGGACAATCTCTTTCGGAGTATCAGGGTTTCGGACGAGAACTCATCTGTTACACTGGCACTTCATTTTTTTAAATTTATTACAACTCCAGACTTTTTTGCGTTCCGTACGCACCATTCAAAGCGACGTCATCAATTTTCAAAACTTTCTGACATCATTTGCTATTTTTCAGTCATTTACCGATTTGTTTAGAGAGCTAAATGACCGTGAAATTGAAAATCACTACAAAATGAACTCTGAAAATGTCGAAACTTGGCATGGTACCATCATTTCACCCACATAGCATGTGCAAAAGAGTAGAGAGGGTTACGGAAAAAACTGGATGCACTTCGTGTACAAACTGGACAATCTCTTTCGAAGTATAAGGGTTTCTGACGAGAACTCATCTGTTACATGGGCACTTCATTCTTTTAAACTTATTACAACTCCAGACTTTCTTGCGTTCCGTACACACCATTCAAAGCGACGTCTTCAATTTTCAAAACTTTCTGACATCATTTGCAATATTTAGTCATTTACCGATTTGTTTAGAGAGTTAAATGACCATGAAATTGAAAATCACTACAAAATGAACTCTGAAAATGTCGAAACTTGGCATGGTATCATCATTTCATCCACATAGCATGTGCAAAAGAGTAGAGAGGGTTACGGCAAAAACTGGACGCACTTCGTGTACAAACTGGACAATCTCTTTCGAAGTATCAGGGTTTCTTACGAGAACTCATCTGTTACGTGGGCACTTCATTTTTTTAAACTTATTACAACTCCAGAATTTTTTTCGTTCCGTACACACCATTCAAAGCGACGTCCTCTATTTTCAAAACTTTCTGACATCATTTGCTATTTTTCAGTCATTTACCGATTTGTTTAGAGAGCTAAATGACCGTGAAATTGAAAAGCACTACAAAATGAACTCTGAAAATGTCAAAACTTGGCATGCTATCATCATTTCACCCACATAGCATGTGCAAAAGAGTAGAGAGGGTTACGAAAAAAACTGGACGCACTTCGTGTACAAACTGGACAATCTCTTTTGGAGTATCAGTGTTTCGGACGAGAACTCATCTGTTACACCGGCACTTCATTTTTTTAAACTTATTACAACTCAAGACTTTTTTGCGTTCCGTACGCACCATTCAAAGCGACGTCATCAATTTTCAACACTTTCTGACAGCATTTGCTATTTTTCAGTCATTTACCGATTTGTTTAGAGAGCTAAATGACCGTGAAATTGAAAATCACTACAAAATGAACTCAAAAAATGTCGAAACTTGGCATGGTATCATCATTTCACCCACATAGCATGTGCAAAACACTAGAGAGGGTTACGAGAAAAACTGGATGCACTTCGTGTACAAACTGGACAATCTCTTTCGGAGTATCAGGGTTTCGGACGAGAACTCATCTGTTACACTGGCACTTAATTTTTTTAAATTTATTACAACTCCAGACTTTTTTGCGTTCCGTACGCACCATTCAAAGCAACGTCATCAATTTTCAAAACTTTCTGACATCATTTGCTATTTTTCAGTCATTTACCGATTTGTTTAGAGAGCTAAATGACCGTGAAATTGAAAATCACTACAAAATGAACTCTGAAAATGTCGAAACTTGGCATGGTATCATCATTTCACCCACATAGCATGTGCAAAAGAGTAGAGAGGGTTACGGAAAAAACTGGACGCACTTCGTGTACAAACTGGACAATCTCTTTCGAAGTATAAGGGTTTCTGACGAGAACTCATCTGTTACACTGGCACTTCATTTTTTTAACTTATTACAACTCAAGACTTTTTTGCGTTCCGTACGCACCATTCAAAGCGACGTCATCAATTTTCAAAACTTTCTGACATCATTTGCTATTTTTAGTCATTTACCGATTTGTTTAGAGAGTTAAATGACCATGAAATTGAAAATCACTACAAAATGAACTCTGAAAATGTCGAAACTTGGCATGGTATCATCATTTCATCCACATAGCATGTGCAAAAGAGTAGAGAGGGTTACGGCAAAAACTGGACGCACTTCGTGTACAAACTGGACAATCTCTTTCGAAGTATCAGGGTTTCTTACGAGAACTCATCTGTTACGTGGGCACTTCATTTTTTTAAACTTATTACAACTCCAGAATTTTTTGCGTTCCGTACACACCATTCAAAGCGACGTCCTCTATTTTCAAAACTTTCTGACATCATTTGCTATTTTTCAGTCATTTACCGATTTGTTTAGAGAGCTAAATGACCGTGAAATTGAAAATCACTACAAAATGAACTCTGAAAATGTCAAAACTTGGCATGCTATCATCATTTCACCCACATAGCATGTGCAAAAGAGTAGAGAGGGTTACGAAAAAAACTGGACGCACTTCGTGTACAAACTGGACAATCTCTTTTGGAATATCAGGGTTTCGGACGAGAACTCATCTGTTACACCGGCACTTCATTTTTTTAAACTTATTACAACTCAAGACTTTTTTGCATTCCGTACGCACCATTCAAAGCGACGTCATCAATTTTCAACACTTTCTGACAGCATTTGCTATTTTTCAGTCATTTACCGATTTGTTTAGAGAGCTAAATGACCGTGAAATTGAAAATCACTACAAAATGAACTCAAAAAATGTCGAAACTTGGCATGGTATCATCATTTCACCCACATAGCATGTGCAAAACACTAGAGAGGGTTACGAGAAAAACTGGATGCACTTCGTGTACAAACTGGACAATCTCTTTCGGAGTATCAGGGTTTCGGACGAGAACTCATCTGTTACACTGGCACTTCATTTTTTTAAATTTATTACAACTCCAGAGTTTTTTGCGTTCCGTACGCACCATTCAAAGCGACGTCATCAATTTTCAAAATTTTCTGACATCATTTGCTATTTTTCAGTCATTTACCGATTTGTTTAGAGAGCTAAATGACCGTGAAATTGAAAATCACTACAAAATGAACTCTGAAAATGTCGAAACTTGGCATGGTATCATCATTTCACCCACATAGCATGTGCAAAAGAGTAGAGAGGGTTACGGAAAAAACTGGATGCACTTCGTGTACAAACTGGACAATCTCTTTCGAAGTATAAGGGTTTCTGACGAGAACTCATCTGTTACATGGGCACTTCATTCTTTTAAACTTATTACAACTCCAGACTTTCTTGCATTCCGTACACACCATTCAAAGCGACGTCTTCAATTTTCAAAACTTTCTGACATCATTTGCTATTTTTAGTCATTTACCGATTTGTTTAGAGAGTTAAATGACCATGAAATTGAAAATCACTACAAAATGAACTCTGAAAATGTCGAAACTTGGCATGGTATCATCATTTCATCCACATAGCATGTGCAAAAGAGTAGAGAGGGTTACGGCAAAAACTGGACGCACTTCGTGTACAAACTGGACAATCTCTTTCGAAGTATCAGGGTTTCTTACGAGAACTCATCTGTTACGTGGGCACTTCATTTTTTTAAAATTATTACAACTCCAGAATTTTTTGCGTTCCGTACACACCATTCAAAGCGACGTCCTCTATTTTCAAAACTTTCTGACATCATTTGCTATTTTTCAGTCATTTACCGATTTGTTTAGAGAGCTAAATGACCGTGAAATTGAAAATCACTACAAAATGAACTCTGAAAATGTCAAAACTTGGCATGCTATCATCATTTCACCCACATAGCATGTGCAAAAGAGTAGAGAGGGTTACGAAAAAAACTGGACGCACTTCGTGTACAAACTGGACAATCTCTTTTGGAGTATCAGGGTTTCGGACGAGAACTCATCTGTTACACCGGCACTTCATTTTTTTAAACTTATTACAACTCAAGACTTTTTTGCGTTCCGTACGCACCATTCAAAGCGACGTCATCAATTTTCAACACTTTCTGACAGCATTTGCTATTTTTCAGTCATTTACCGATTTGTTTAGAGAGCTAAATGACCGTGAAATTGAAAATCACTACAAAATGAACTCAAAAAATGTCGAAACTTGGCATGGTATCATCATTTCACCCACATAGCATGTGCAAAACACTAGAGAGGGTTACGAGAAAAACTGGATGCACTTCGTGTACAAACTGGACAATCTCTTTCGGAGTATCAGGGTTTCGGACGAGAACTCATCTGTTACACTGGCACTTCATTTTTTTAAATTTATTACAACTCCAGACTTTTTTGCGTTCCGTACGCACCATTCAAAGCGACGTCATCAATTTTCAAAACTTTCTGACATCATTTGCTATTTTTCAGTCATTTACCGATTTGTTTAGAGAGCTAAATGACCGTGAAATTGAAAATCACTACAAAATGAACTCTGAAAATGTCGAAACTTGGCATGGTATCATCATTTCACCCACATAGCATGTGCAAAAGAGTAGAGAGGGTTACGGAAAAAACTGGACGCACTTCGTGTACAAACTGGACAATCTCTTTCGAAGTATAAGGGTTTCTGACGAGAACTCATCTGTTACATGGGCACTTCATTCTTTTAAACTTATTACAACTCCAGACTTTCTTGCGTTCCGTACACACCATTCAAAGCGACGTCATCAATTTTCAAAACTTTCTGACATCATTTGCTATTTTTAGTCATTTACCGATTTGTTTAGAGAGTTAAATGACCATGAAATTGAAAATCACTACAAAATGAACTCTGAAAATGTCGAAACTTGGCATGGTATCATCATTTCATCCACATAGCATGTGCAAAAGAGTAGAGAGGGTTACGGCAAAAACTGGACGCACTTCGTGTAAAAACTGGACAATCTCTTTCGAAGTATCAGGGTTTCTTACGAGAACTCATCTGTTACGTGGGCACTTCATTTTTTTAAACTTATTACAACTCCAGAATTTTTTGCGTTCCGTACACACCATTCAAAGCGACGTCCTCTATTTTCAAAACTTTCTGACATCATTTTCTATTTTTTAGTCATTTACCGATTTGTTTAGAGAGCTAAATGACCGTGAAATTGAAAATCACTACAAAATGAACTCTAAAAATGTCAAAACTTGGCATGGTATCATCATTTCACCCACATAGCATGTGCAAAAGAGTAGAGAGGGTTACGGAAGAAACCGGACGCACTTCGTGTACAAACTGGACAATCTCTTTTGGAGTATCAGGGTTTCGGACGAGAACTCATCTGTTACACTGGCACTTCATTTTTTTAAACTTATTACAACTCGAGACTTTGTTGCGTTCCGTACGCACCATTCAAAGTGATGTCATCAATTTTCAAAACTTTCTGACATCATTTGCTATTTTTTAATCATTTACCGATTTGTTTAGAGAGCTAAATGACCGTGAAATTGAAAATCACTACAAAATGAACTCTGAAAATGTCAAAACTTGGCATGGTATCATCATTTCATCCACATAGCATGTGCAAAAGAGTAGAGAGGGTTACGGAAAAAACTGGACGCACTTCGTGTACAAACTGGACAATCTCTTTTGGAGTATCAGGGTTTCGGACGAGAACTCATCTGTTACACTGGCACTTCATTTTTTTAACTTATTACAACTCAAGACTTTTTTGCGTTCCGTACGCACCATTCAAAGCGACGTCATCAATTTTCAACACTTTCTGACAGCATTTGCTATTTTTCAGTCATTTACCGATTTGTTTAGAGAGCTAAATGACCGTGAAATTGAAAATCACTACAAAATGAACTAAAAAATGTCGAAACTTGGCATGGTATCATCATTTCACCCACATAGCATGTGCAAAACACTAGAGAGGGTTACGACAAAAACTGGATGCACTTCGTGTACAAACTGGACAATCTCTTTCGGAGTATCAGGGTTTCGGACGAGAACTCATCTGTTACACTGGCACTTCATTTTTTTTTAATTTATTACAACTCCAGACTTTTTTGCGTTCCGTACGCACCATTCAAAGCGAAGTCATCAATTTTCAAAACTTTCTGACATCATTTGCTATTTTTCAGTCATTTACCGATTTGTTTAGAGAGCTAAATGACCGTGAAATTGAAAATCACTACAACATGAACTCTGAAAATGTCGAAACTTGGCATGGTATCATCATTTCACCCACATAGCATGTGCAAAAGAGTAGAGAGGGTTACGGAAAAAACTGGACGCACTTCGTGTACAAACTGGACAATCTCTTTCGAAGTATAAGGGTTTCTGACGAGAACTCATCTGTTACATGGGCACTTCATTCTTTTAAACTTATTACAACTCCAGACTTTCTTGCGTTCCGTACACACCATTCAAAGCGACGTCATCAATTTTCAAAACTTTCTGACATCATTTGCTATTTTTAGTCATTTACCGATTTGTTTAGAGAGTTAAATGACCGTGAAATTGAAAATCACTACAAAATGAACTCTGAAAATGTCGAAACTTGGCATGGTATCATCATTTCATCCACACAGCATTTGCAAAAGAGTAGAGAGGGTTACGGCAAAAACTGGACGCACTTCGTGTACAAACTGGACAATCTCTTTTGGAGTATCAGGGTTTCTTACGAGAACTCATCTGTTACGTGGGCACTTCATTTTTTTAAACTTATTACAACTCAAGACTTTTTTGCGTTCCGTACGCACCATTCAAAGCGACGTCATCAATTTTCAAAACTTTCTGACATCATTTGCTATTTTTCAGTCATTTACCGATTTGTTTAGAGAGCTAAATGACCGTGAAATTGAAAATCACTACAAAATGAACTCTGAAAATGTCGAAACTTGGCATGGTATCATCATTTCACCCACATAGCATGTGCAAAAGAGTAGAGAGGGTTACGGAAAAAACTGGACGCACTTCGTGTACAAACTGGACAATCTCTTTCGAAGTATAAGGGTTTCTGACGAGAACTCATCTGTTACATGGGCACTTCATTCTTTTAAACTTATTACAACTCCAGACTTTCTTGCGTTCCGTACACACCATTCAAAGCGACGTCATCAATTTTCAAAACTTTCTGACATCATTTGCTATTTTTAGTCATTTACCGATTTGTTTAGAGAGTTAAATGACCATGAAATTGAAAATCACTACAAAATGAACTCTGAAAATGTCGAAACTTGGCATGGTATCATCATTTCATCCACATAGCATGTGCAAAAGAGTAGAGAGGGTTACGGCATAAACTGGACGCACTTCGTGTAAAAACTGGACAATCTCTTTCGAAGTATCAGGGTTTCTTACGAGAACTCATCTGTTACGTGGGCACTTCATTTTTTTAAACTTATTACAACTCCAGAATTTTTTGCGTTCCGTACACACCATTCAAAGCGACGTCCTCTATTTTCAAAACTTTCTAACATCATTTGCTATTTTTTAGTCATTTACCGATTTGTTTAGAGAGCTAAATGACCGTGAAATTGAAAATCACTACAAAATGAACTCTAAAAATGTCAAAACTTGGCATGGTATCATCATTTCACCCACATAGCATGTGCAAAAGAGTAGAGAGGGTTACGGAAAAAACTGGACGCACTTCGTGTACAAACTGGACAATCTCTTTTGGAGTATCAGGGTTTCGGACGAGAACTCATCTGTTAAACTGGCACTTCATTTTTTTAAACTTATTACAACTCGAGACTTTTTTGCGTTCCGTACGCACCATTCAAAGTGACGTCATCAATTTTCAAAACTTTCTGACATCATTTGCTATTTTTTAATCATTTACCGATTTGTTTAGAGAGCTAAATGACCGTGAAATTGAAAATCACTACAAAATGAACTCTGAAAATGTCAAAACTTGGCATGGTATCATCATTTCATCCACATAGCATGTGCAAAAGAGTAGAGAGGGTTACGGAAAAAACTGGACGCACTTCGTGTACAAACTGGACAATCTCTTTTGGAGTATCAGGTTTTCGGACGAGAACTCATCTGTTACACTGGCACTTCATTTTTTTTAAACTTATTACAACTCAAGACTTTTTTGCGTTCCGTACGCACCATTCAAAGCGACGTCATCAATTTTCAACACTTTCTGACAGCATTTGCTATTTTTCAGTCATTTACCGATTTGTTTAGAGAGCTAAATGACCGTGAAATTGAAAATCACTACAAAATGAACTAAAAAAATGTCGAAACTTGGCATGGTATCATCATTTCACCCACATAGCATGTGCAAAACACTAGAGAGGGTTACGACAAAAACTGGATGCACTTCGTGTACAAACTGGACAATCTCTTTCGGAGTATCAGGGTTTCTGACGAGAACTCATCTGTTACACTGGCACTTCATTTTTTTTAAATTTATTACAACTCCAGACTTTTTTGCGTTCCGTACGCACCATTCAAAGCGAAGTCATCAATTTTCAAAACTTTCTGACATCATTTGCTATTTTTCAGTCATTTACCGATTTGTTTAGAGAGCTAAATGACCGTGAAATTGAAAATCACTACAAAATGAACTCTGAAAATGTCGAAACTTGGCATGGTATCATCATTTCACCCACATAGCATGTGCAAAAGAGTAGAGAGGGTTACGGAAAAAACTGGACGCACTTCGTGTACAAACTGAACAATCTCTTTCGAAGTATCAGGGTTTCTGACGAGAACTCATCTATTACATGGGCACTTCATTCTTTTAAACTTAGTACAACTCCAGACTCTCTTGCGTTCCGTACACACCATTCAAAGCGACGTCATCAATTTTCAAAACTTTCTGACATCATTTGCTGTTTTTAGTCATTTACCGATTTGTTTAGAGAGTTAAATGACCATGAAATTGAAAATCACTACAAAATGAACTCTGAAAATGTCGAAACTTGGCATGGTATCATCATTTCATCCACATAGCATGTGCAAAAGAGTAGAGAGGGTTACGGCAAAAACTGGACGCACTTCGTGTACAAACTGAACAATCTCTTTCGAAGTATCAGGGTTTCTAACGAGAACTCATCTGTTACATGGGCACTTCATTTTTTTAAACTTATTACAACTCCAGACTTTTTTGCGTTCCGTACACACCATTCAAAGCGACGTCCTCTATTTTCAAAACTTTCTGACATCATTTGCTATTTTTTTAGTCATTTACCGATTTGTTTAGAGAGCTAAATGACCGTGAAATTGAAAATCACTACAAAATGAACTCTGAAAATGTCAAAACTTGGCATGGTATCATCATTTCATCCACATAGCATGTGCAAAAGAGTAGAGAGGGTTACGGAAAAAACTGGACGCACTTCGTGTACAAACTGGACAATCTCTTTTGGAGTATCAGGGTTTCGGACGAGAACTCATCTGTTACACTCGCACTTCATTTTTTTTAAACTTATTACAACTCAAGACTTTTTTGCGTTCTGTACGCACCATTCAAAGAGACGTAATCAATTTTCAACACTTTCTGAGAGCATTTGCTATTTTTCAGTCATTTACCGATTTGTTTAGAGAGCTAAATGACCGTGAAATTGAAAATCACTACAAAATGAACTCAAAAAATGTCGAAACTTGGCATGGTATCATCATTTCACCCACATAGCATGTGCAAAAGAGTAGAGAGGGTTACGAAAAAAACTGGACGCACTTCGTGTACAAACTGGACAATCTCTTTTGGAGTATCAGGGTTTCGGACGAGAACTCATCTGTTACACCGGCACTTCATTTTTTTAAACTTATTACAACTCCAGACTCTCTTGCGTTCCGTACGCACCATTCAAAGCGACGTCATCAATTTTCAAAACTTTCTGACATCATTTGCTATTTTTAGTCATTTACCGATTTGTTTAGAGTGTTAAATGACCATGAAATTGAAAATCACTACAAAATGAACTCAAAAAAGTCGAAACTTGGCATGGTATCATCATTTCACCCACATAGCATGTGCAAAACACTAGAGAGGGTTACGAGAAAAACTGGATGCACTTCGTGTACAAACTGGACAATCTCTTTCGGAGTATCAGGGTTTCGGACGAGAACTCATCTGTTACACTGGCACTTCATTTTTTTAAATTTATTACAACTCCAGACTTTTTTGCGTTCCGTACGCACCATTCAAAGCAATGTCATCAATTTTCAAAACTTTCTGACATCATTTGCTATTTTTCAGTCATTTACCGATTTGTTTAGAGAGCTAAATGACCGTGAAATTGAAAATCACTACAAAATGAACTCTGAAAATATCGAAACTTGGCATGGTATCATCATTTCACCCACATAGCATGTGCAAAAGAGTAGAGAGGGTTACGGAAAAAACTGGACGCACTTCGTGTACAAACTGGACAATCTCTTTCGAAGTATAAGGGTTTCTGACGAGAACTCATCTGTTACATGGGCACTTCATTCTTTTAAACTTATTACAACTCCAGACTTTCTTGCGTTCCGTACACACCATTCAAAGCGACGTCATCAATTTTCAAAACTTTCTGACATCATTTGCTATTTTTAGTCATTTACCGATTTGTTTAGAGAGTTAAATGACCATGAAATTGAAAATCACTACAAAATGAACTCTGAAAATGTCGAAACTTGGCATGGTATCATCATTTCATCCACATAGCATGTGCAAAAGAGTAGAGAGGGTTACGGCAAAAACTGGACGCACTTCGTGTAAAAACTGGACAATCTCTTTCGAAGTATCAGGGTTTCTTACGAGAACTCATCTGTTACGTGGGCACTTCATTTTTTTAAAATTTATTACAACTCCAGACTTTTTTGCGTTCCGTACGCACCATTCAAAGCGAAGTCATCAATTTTCAAAACTTTCTGACATCATTTGCTATTTTTCAGTCATTTACCGATTCGTTTAGAGAGCTAAATGACCGTGAAATTGAAAATCACTACAAAATGAACTCTGAAAATGTCGAAACTTGGCATGGTATCATCATTTCACCCACATAGCATGTGCAAAAGAGTAGAGAGGGTTACGGAAAAAACTGGACGCACTTCGTGTACAAACTGGACAATCTCTTTCGAAGTATAAGGGTTTCTGACGAGAACTCATCTGTTACATGGGCACTTCATTCTTTTAAACTTATTACAACTCCAGACTTTCTTGCGCTCCGTACGCACCATTCAAAGCGACGTCATCAATTTTCAAAACTTTCTGACATCATTTGCTATTTTTAGTCATTTACCGATTTGTTTAGAGAGTTAAATGACCATGAAATTGAAAATCACTACAAAATGAACTCTGAAAATGTCGAAACTTGGCATGGTATCATCATTTCATCCACATAGCATGTGCAAAAGAGTAGAGAGGGTTACGGCAAAAACTGGACGCACTTCGTGTACAAACTGGACAATCTCTTTCGAAGTATCAGGGTTTCTTACGAGAACTCATCTGTTACGTGCGCACTTCATTTTTTTAAACTTATTACAACTCCAGAATTTTTTGCGTTCCGTACACACCATTCAAAGAGACGTCCTCTATTTTCAAAACTTTCTGACATCATTTGCTATTTTTTAGTCATTTACCGATTTGTTTAGAGAGCTAAATGACCGTGAAATTGAAAATCACTACAAAATGAACTCTGAAAATGTCAAAACTTGGCATGGTATCATCATTTCACCCACATAGCATGTGCAAAAGAGTAGAGAGGGTTACGGAAAAAACTGGACGCACTTCGTGTACAAACTGGACAATCTCTTTCGAAGTATAAGGGTTTCTGACGAGAACTCATCTGTTACATGGGCACTTCATTCTTTTAAACTTATTACAACTCCAGACTTTCTTGCGTTCCGTACACACCATTCAAAGCGACGTCATCAATTTTCAAAACTTTCTGACATCATTTGCTATTTTTAGTCATTTACCGATTTGTTTAGAGAGCTAAATGACCGTGAAATTGAAAATCACTACAAAATGAACTCTGAAAATGTCGAAACTTGGCATGGTATCATCATTTCATCCACATAGCATGTGCAAAAGAGTAGAGAGGGTTACGGCAAAAACTGGACGCACTTCGTGTACAAACTTGACAATCTCTTTCGAAGTATCAGGGTTTCTTACGAGAACTCATCTGTTACGTGGGCACTTCATTTTTTTAAACTTATTACAACTCCAGAATTTTTTGCGTTCCGTACACACCATTCAAAGCGACGTCCTCTATTTTCAAAACTTTCTGACATCATTTGCTATTTTTCAGTCATTTACCGATTTGTGTACAAACTTACGGCAAACTCTGATACTTCATGTAACAGATGAAGAGTAGAGAGGGTTACGGCAAAAACTGGACGCACTTCGTGTACAAACTGGACAATCTCTTTCGAAGTATCAGGGTTTCTGACGAGAACTCATCTGTTACATGGGCACTTCATTTTTTTAAACTTATTACAACTCCAGTCTTTTTTGCGTTCCGTACACACCATTCAAAGCGACGTCCTCTATTTTCAAAACTTTCTGACATCATTTGCTATTTTTAAGTCATTTACCGATTTGTTAAGAAAGCTAAATGACCGTGAAATTGAAAATCACTACAAAATGAACTCTGAAAATGTCAAAACTTGGAATGGTATCATCATTTCACCCACATAGCATGTGCAAAAGAGTAGAGAGGGTTACCGAAAAAACTGGACGCACTTCGTGTACAAACTGGACAATCTCTTTTGGAGTATCAGGGTTTCGGACGAGAACTCATCTGTTACACTGGCACTTCATTTTTTTAAACTTATTACAACTCAAGACTTTTTTGCGTTCCGTACGCACCATTCAAAGCAACGTCATCAATTTTCAACACTTTCTGACAGCATTTTCTATTTTTCAGTCATTTACCGATTTGTTTAGAGAGCTAAATGACCGTGAAATTGAAAATCGCTACAAAATGAACTCTGAAAATGTCGAAACTTGGCATGGTATCATCATTTCACCCACATAGCATGTGCAAAAGAGTAGAGAGGGTTACGGCAAAAACTGGACGCACTTCGTGTACAAACTGAACAATCTCTTTCGAAGTATCAGGGTTTCTGACGAGAATCATCTGTTACATGGGCACTTCATTTTTTAAACTTATTACAACTCCAGACTTTTTTGCGTTCCGTACACACCATTCAAAGCGACGTCATCAATTTTCAAAACTTTCTGACATCATTTGCTATTTTTTAGTCATTTACCGATTTGTTTAGAGAGCTAGATGACCGTGAAATTGAAAATCACTACAAAATGAACTCTAAAAATGTCAAAACTTGGCATGGTATCATCATTTCACCCACATAGCATGTGCAAAAGAGTAGAGAGGGTTACGACAAAAACTGGACGCACTTCGTGTACAAACTGGACAATCTCTTTCGAAGTATCAGGGTTTCTGACGAGAACTCATCTGTTACATGGGCACTTCATTTTTTTAAACTTATTACAACTCCAGACTTTTTTGCGTTCCGTACACACCATTCAAAGCGACATCATCAATTTTCAAAACTTTCTGACATCATTTGCTATTTTTTAGTCATTTACCGATTTGTTTAGGGAGCTAAATGACCATGAAATTGAAATTCACTATAAAATGAACTCTGAAAATGTCGAAACTTGGCATGGTATCATCATTTCACCCACATAGCATGTGCAAAAGTGTAGAGAGGGTTACGGCAAAAACTGGACGCACTTCGTGTACAAACTGGACAATCTCTTTCGAAGTATCAGGGTTTCTGATGAGAACTCATCTGTTACATGGGCACTTCATTTTTTAAACTTATTATAACTCCAGACTTTTTTGCGTTCCGTACGCACCATTCAAAGCGACGTCATCAATTTTCAAGACTTTCTGACAGCATTTGTTATTTTTCAGTCATTTACCGATTTGGGGAAAAGAAAAAAACTATATAAAAAACTAATCAGAAATAAATAGAAGAAAATAAAAAAAGAAGAAAAGAAAAAACTATATAAAAAACTACTCAGAAATAAATAGAAGAAAATAAAAAGACTATATAAAAAAATTTCAACACTTTCTGACAGCATTTGCTATTTTTCAGTCATTTTTCAATTTGGGGAAAAGAAAAAAAACTATATAAAAAACTAATCAGAAATAAATAGAAGAAAATAAAAAAAGCAGAAAAGAAAAAACTATATAAAAAACTACTCAGAAATAAATAGAAGAAAATAAATAAAGAAGAAAAAAGAAAAAAACTATATAAACAATTTTTGGGGCGCTGCCCAGTGGGCCTGCTAGACCACGGGGGTGGAAATTCAGGCCCACAAGGGCCAGCAGGCTCACAGGACAGCGTGCCATAGTTAGGCCCAGAAGCCTGCTTTACAAGGGAGTTCAAAGTAGCAGCCGCAGCTGGGTTTATAAACCAGTGCGTCTGCCCTTCGCCCGGCTAGGTGGGACTAAACTTTCTACACCGCGGGTGGTAGCCCAACCCGGTACTAAAGGCCTGCTCTTCCCGCCTCTTGGCCTGGCCAAAATAGGCCTTTAGTACCGGTTGGTGGATCAAACCGGTACCAATGGCCACCACTATATAAGCACCACTTACGAATATTTTCAGTTCGTTTCAGTTTGTTCTTCGCCCCCGTCGCCGCCCCTGTCGCGCCCCAGCCCGTCCCTGTCGCCGTCGTCGTCGCCGCCCCAGCCGGCCCCCGTCGTCGCGCGACCCGCCGCGCCGTCGCCCCCGGCCCGCCGCCCGTCTTCGTCGTCCCCATCGCCCCCGGCCCGCCGCCCCGTACGTGTCGCCGTCTCGCGCCGTCACCCCCGGCTCGCCGCCTGTCGCGCCGTCCCCGCCGCCCGTACGCCGCCGCCCCGCTCGTACACACACACACATACACACACATACACACACACAGACACACACACACACACATTTTTTTACTTATTTTCTGTTTTCTGTTGTTTACATTAATGCATGTCAAATTTTCTGTTGAATTAATATACTAGTTTATTTTTTAGTAAATGCTTAGTTGAACTAGTTGAATTAATAGAATTAGTTTATTTTTAGTAAGAAAATTTAGGTATATAAGATTTGATGATCTAATTAAAATATTACTATATCTAGCTACTTTATATATTTTAGTAAGAAAATTAATATAACTAGTTCATTTTTAGTAAATTCTTAGTTGAATTTGTTGAGTTAATAGAACTAGTTTATTTTTAGTAAGAAAATTTAGGTATATGAGATTTGATGATCTAATTAAAATATTACTATATATAGCTACTTTATATATATTTTTTAGTAAGAAAATTAATAGAACTAGTTTATTTTTATTAATTCTTAGTTGAATTAATAGAACTAGTTTATTTTTAGTAAGAAAATTTAGATATCTGAGATTTGATGATCTAATTAAAATACTATTATATAGAACTAGCTACTTTATTTTAGTAAGAAAATTAATAGAACAAGTTTATTTTTATTAAATTCTTAGTTGAATTAATAGAACTAGTTGAACTAATAGAAGTAGTTGAATTAGTTGAATTAATAGAACTAGTAAGTGTTTAATGTTTCACCCATATGAACATAGGAAATGTCGTCTGACGACGAAAAAGATTTCATTAAGTGCGAATTCTGTGAAGACCAGCGCGGCCTGTGCGACAGAAATTTCCTTGTTGATGATAGGCGCTTCAGCATCAAGCTGGATGAGACCTTCGAAGTGGATACAGTAAGTCACAACGACAAGTCTTTTTTCGTAATTAAGCATGACTTATATATGCTTCATTTGCTTCAACTTATAATTTTAAATTTTCACTATTCTACTAGCGCATCCCCTGCCATGCAAGAATTTTTGTCTTGGATAAGATAGGTTTCAGTGCTATGCAAACTATGGAGGTAAAGAGAGTTTACCTGAAGACCGAGCATGGTTATACTTTCAACGTCAAATTATACAATGCAGACACGTACACCTATTTTGAATGCAAAACTTGGCAAGCACTATGCAAGGCTTATGCATTTGAGCCTGATATGGTTATCACCTTTGATATTCGTCCGGAATATGATATTGAAGGTAATAGAGACATCTGGGTCGATGTGCAGACGCCTCCAGTTCTACCATTATGTGAGTTTCTCAACCATATTTATGTCTTTGATATTGTTTATTCAAAAATACTTGACAACTAATTTCTATTGACAGCTTATTTCCATTCAAGCAAACATGTCCGGCGCTTGGTAGACAGGACCTACTACTGTCCCGGAGCTGAACTAAACTGCGAGGAGATAAGTCATTATGTTTCATGGCTTGAGGATCTTGATGCTGTTAAGAGAAATCATTTTCCTGAATTTGACAATCTTAGTACTCAAAACGTGCGACCAATAGTGATCGTATTGAACTACGGTCACATGTATTTAGGAAAGATGGTAAGATTTTTACTATTAGTCCTCAGTGCATCTTTTGCATACATTATTTTTCAAGCTAAACTTTCATTGCTAAGTATATTAATTACTATACGATGTTCTTCAACAGGGACTCCCGATGACAGTTGTGCCTCAGTGGATCGAGACTAAAGGTCGCATGTCAATTGTTAGCTTACGGCCAAGATATCCTACAGTGCACATGAGTGCATTCAGGATTTCTGAAAGCGATGAATGCTTAATAGTGAAAGATTGGAGCAAAATTGTTAACGATCGCAGAGAAGTACTAGGGGGCAGCAATCAGAAGCGCAGCCCACGATTAGGAGACAGGTTCATCTGCATGCTCCAATATGATGAATCAGGAGAGCTATACATGTTCTATGCTATTTTACCCGAGAGAGAGCAGCAGGAGTGATTTAGCTAGTTATCATGCTCTTAGTACTTGTTGTCCTCTCATGCGTGTCCGTGTTCTTCGTCCTGAACTTAATCTCAAAGAGTGATTTGCTTTTGTGGTGTTATGAACGCTTATAATATCATGACCATGTTGAATTCGATGATATCTTTGCTAGCTAGTATATAATATTGTTGTGATGATATGATGCAAGAGTTTTTATATTAATATGATGATGATGATGAGTTATTATATCATTTATGAAAGAAACCGCATATTAGTTTCAACTGGATGGATCCTACCTAAGTGATCAAGTATATGCCATATCCATATTACTTAGATCACTAAGTGATCAAGTAATATGGATATGGCATATACTTGATCACTTAGCTAGGATCCACATGCATCCAGTCGAAACTAATCTGCGGTACTTTCACCTAATGATTTAACAACTCATTATAATGTAAAACAATCACTAAATTAAATTGAAAACACAGAACTAAAGGAAAATTAAAAATTAAAACCAGAACACACCCAAACATTTAGTACCGGTTGGTGTTACCAACCGGTACTAATGTCCTACACGCACCCGGGCCTGGCTCGTGCCACGTGGTGGCACGTTAGCGCCGGTTCGTGCCGAACCGGTACTAAAGGGGGGGGCTTTAGTCTCCACTCTTAGTGCCGGTTGCGGCACTAAAGGCCCTTACGAACCAGCGCTAAAGCCCGGTTCTGCACTAGTGCATAGATACCAAGTTGAAATAGCTATCATTTCTCATGTACTTGGGTACCCCATAATACGCAAATCTTGATCTGGAAGAAGTAAAAGGTATTCCAATATCGCCTCTCCAGCACAATCAACCTCATAGGCTCTATCAATAATGTCCTCCATCCCTAGTCTCTTCCAGACCTCCTTTGCTTTAGTACATAGGAAAAGCATGTGTTTCGTGTCTTCTACACCCTGAGAGCAAGTAGGGAAAAAGGGTGAAACCTTCATATGTCTATTAGCGAGTGTTACCCGGCATGGGAGAGTGCCATGTAACGTACGCCATATAATTTTTTTGACTTGATCAACTCACTTTGTTCCAAACACATGTTGCTGCCTTCCAAACGTCTTTAGGGCTTTGTGCCCCTGCCTCGTAATTCCACATAATGAGCTTGCGTGTACGGCAACGTGGCCCTTTAGTTCTTTTTGATAGGGTTGTTTGTGGCCCCGCCCCCTCCCACTCCCCCACCCATAGCTTGATCAAGCTCGTTTTTTTCGAGGCCACAATTTGGCTCACTTTTTTATAACAAAGAGTGAATTTTATTGACTCAAAATTAGGCATTAAAAGGATACAAACATAATGAGCTGACACCCGACCGTTGCATGACTAGTATGAACACAATCAATACTAGTGCACACACTCAGAGAATCAAGTCGATAAAGAGCAAAGTCATACATGATTGAAGCACTCTCTAGGCGGAGGGAAAAAACACTAAAGTGATGAAAACAACGATCAGCGAAGTAGAACAATGACTATTTTGCACAAACCGTATGTTGACATCACAACGATATCGAGGAAAGGTCTCCAGCAGACGCCTCCGGGAAGGAAATGACGTTCACGATCCGTCGTCCCCAGATCCAACCATCAAAGCTCAAATCCAGAGTTTTCACCCTGAAGATAAGGTCCGAGCAATGCCTTCAACAAGGTAAAAATGCAAAAACACCATCATTGTCAGTTATAACCAATTCGGGTAAGACCTTGAGTTTTCACCGCGAAGTTTGAGACCGGGTACTCAAGAAGTACCACCAAATTGAAGTCAACATGTGTTAGCATCACCACGTTTTGCGATCACAACAACTACAATGCATAGCGCAATCTTGATGTGAGATGCCACACAATTAAAGACCATGCCCGCACAAGCATGCAGTCAAGCCACTGCAAGTGTCAGTCACCAACAAAGGCTCGGTACGGCGAAGGTTGCCGTCACACGTGGGGCAAAAATTGGCGGGGAGGAAGGTCAGCAGCACAGCCAATATTCTAATTGGACACAATTTGCCTGCCCTGCACCGTCCTCATGCTCTGCCATCCTCGTCTATGGCGGCAGAATTAGTCGGCAAAACATACTCGTTGCTCCCACGGGATCTGAATGTCCAAGACCCTCCGTCCTATTGTGACAGCCGCCTAGCAGCGCAGGACCATGGTTCCATCTGAGCGACAGAATGGACGATCGCCTAGTTGGGATGCAGAAGGTCGCCGCTGCCGCCCATGTACTTGCAGATGGTATCACGACCATCGAAACCTCACCACCAGAGATTGTCGGCCCACCGAAAACGCTACCGCCACAGTTGTATAGCCATACCTTCCACCCAGTCAACACTTGTATTTCGTATCCAGCCGCCAAAGACTACTCCAAAAGAGTTCTCCCCGCTCCACTGCTTGGCTCTACCTGGGCTTGTGCTTACTTTGCAAGAAAAATGCATGGCGGTGAATCGTTAGTCCATGTGTGGACGATAGTAGAAAAATCCGTGCATGAACCTACAAATTTTATGCAAATGCAGTAGTTTGAATGCATGTGGAGAAAAAACTTCTTCTCTTCCTGCATTCATGATTGCTTTGTTGAAAACTATATATGATTATTGGGTTGCATAATCATGAGGAAGGGCAGACGTTGTCGATAATAAGGCATCCTCTTGATCTCGCGTGGGAGATAAATTGGTTCCGTTCTTGCACCATTAAGGCCTCCTTTTCGATTTCGTAGGAATTCTATAGGGTAGGATTTCCGAAGGAAAATTCCTTTGAAACCATTTAGTTTGTAGGAATGGATTTCTATTCCTATGTTGAATAGGATCCAATCCTTCACATTTCAAAGGGGAAAAGAACATTAGCCTAAATTTAATGAAAAAAAATATATATTTTATGCATCAAATGACATCTCTTTTCGTATAGGAATTGAGGTACGTGTTATCTCACTCCCTGCGCTTTTTGTATTGCTATGACATTCCTATCTTAAGAACCAAAGGAGGCCTAAGGAATTCTAGCCGCTATTGAGGAAGCAACTCACAAATTCCACGAAAGAACGAGTCCAGCTTAAGACTATGTTTATCATATCAGGCTTCAATCTTTTTCTCAACCATGCAAAAAAAAAAAAAACAGTCCAGCGTTTGAACTTATGAGGCGCTGTTCTTTCTCTTTCCCAGGAAAAGAAACGCCAAATAGTATATGCTCTCGGATGTGCGATGCAATGATATATGTTGGGTTGACACTTCGTAGCTCTGGATGTGTATTCTTTGGTCCTCCTTCCCGACTTGACCGGTTCCAGACTTGTTAGCACAGATCCAATTAATATATTCAGTTTCAGGCGGCTAGAGACTAGAGAGTGACGATTATGAAAAAAAAGTTTTTCTACCGGCAATGCTCCATTTCTCCCCATCCTCTCTTTTTTTCTCCGGTTTTATTGGTTTTTCATTTTTTTTTCTCCATTTCTTGTTTGGTTTTCTTTTGTTCTTCTCCGTTTTTTCTTTGCTTTTCTTTTTTTCTTCTCCATTTTTTCTTTTTCTTATGTTTGGTTTCATTTTCACTCTACATTTTCATAACAAGAGGTCAACATTTTTTGTATCGGAAAGTCTAACGCCCACACGTGTGGGCGTTTGCAACTCGCCCACACGCGTGGATCCGCGTCTGTTTGTGAGCGCACGAATCTTGACTTGTTTCTAGTGCCACGTAGGACTGGGCTGGTGTGTGGGCATTCACCCGGTCGCCCACACAGCCGTTTCACCACACGGGAGGGGCTGGTGTGTGGGCGTTCAGCAGTTCGCCCACACGCCATTTTCCACTGACGCACAAGGGCTGGTGTGTGGGCATTTGCCGTCTCGCCCACATGCCCGTCTCATCTCCCACACCCAAGTTGCCACTTGCCATGTGTTTTGCAGTGTACATGGCAACTGCCGTAGTGTGCTTTATAAGCAGGTGGCAACTCTTTTTTTTACCCGAATATGTCAGTTGCCATGTATTTTGCAGGGTACACGGCAACTGCCCTAGCGTGCTTGTAAGCAGATGGCAACTCTTTTTTTTACCCGAACATGTTTGTTTTGCCATGTCTTTTTGTAGCGCTACACGGCAACTGCCTAGTATTAGTAGGTCGCAAACCCCTAAAGTTTTCAAATCATGGCAACTATAGTAAACCAGACCATACATGGCAACAACCGTAGTTGCCCAAAAATGGCATCTGGAACTTTTGACATGAGATGGCAACTGCAGTTGAGCAACCATGGCAACTGTAGGTGTCCGACATGGCAACCGTAGTTCAACGACATGGCAACTGCAGTTAAACGAACATGGACGAGGGTTTGGACCATGGCAACTGCGGGTGCGCGGTGACTGTCACGCGGGACGTGCGGGACCACGAGGTACGAGGCCTGACGTACGAAGCGTGTGGGCGTTATCTATTTCGCCCACACGCACGCGTGTGAGAGGGATCGGGAGGGGAAAAAAGAGGTGTGTGGGCATTACTTGTTTTGCTCACACGTAGGTGTGTGGGCTGTTCCTCTTATACTCCACACAAAATGAGTGGGCAGACCCCCCTAACGCCCACACGTGTGGCACTTATCGGCGTCCTTTTGTATACATGTTCAACATTGTCCGAATGCTTATTCAACATATATCCATTTGAATTAATATATCACCTGGATCACCTTGTGATCAATGCATCTTTGTGATCACCACGTGACCACATCACAATCTGAAGATCATCCTCAAGATCATCCTAGTATCATCAAAGGCATCCTGCCAAACTGTTACTTGATCACATATAAATATAAGTCATCTTATAAGTTACTCCGTCATCGTGAGTATTGATCGAACGGTGTGATCTAGTACGAACTGTGTCCATGACCGAGGACGCGGCTATCGATAGTTTGTACACTCTCAAGATGATAGTACATTGTACCCACACCACGGAATTCATGGCCTCGTGCTCCCATTCGGGTGGACCAACGACATTCCAACAAAACAAATCTATTGCATGACACTCTCCCGGTCACTCCGACAAACTCCCCTTTGGGCTAAGTCATGGGTGGCCCCCGATGCCCACTCTAGACATCTGTCACCTTCGTGGTCGGCCACCATCGTGGCAAAACAAAACAATAAAGCCCCAAACGGGGACAATGGATCCATACAACTCGGGAACACAAGGTTATCGCTGCCTACCGGGCCAGGGTAGCACGCACACATAACCTTCCCTAGCTGGAGGAACAGGCGAGAGGCATGACAATAGACCGAATTAGGGCCTCCCCATCCAGGCAAGTGTGGCTGCACTGGTGAGCTCGATTCGGTGGCACCTGACCAATGAAATAACGGAATTTTTCCCCAATGAATATCTGTAAAAACTGTTACTCCAATATCATATATCAACCTGTGATCCAAATCATAGTAATATCCATCTAATAAACCAAAGAATAATATAACCAAATCATAATGAACTTCAAGGATAGCATAGAACTAATATCATGATGAATCCAAATATAGTGATGCTAATATCCAAGTGAAAATATCAAGATGCTAATCACAGATCAATATGGTAGCATTAAATCCAAATAATACTTCAATGCATAATATCCAATATGATCATGATGAAAATAATAATAATATCTCCTAGGAACCCAATGGCAACATGTCATCCTCGATCTGCAAAGCATTAGTCCTAGAAATCCAAGCATCATCATGGCAGTAGCAGGATCAAATAATACTCCAAGAAATGCCATGAATAATTCATATTTAACTAATGCAAATTTTAAGCAAGTTTATTAAATAAACCATGGCATTGCATCGCAATCATGAAAATGGAGGGTGTGGCTTGCCTTGCTCCAAGGGAGTAGTGGAAAGTTCCTCGTCTTCATCAAGCAACTTAAAACATCCTGGAAAACATTTTTGAAAGCATTTGTAAATATCACATAATGCATTTTCTTCTGCCCAGAAATTCTAGATAGAAGATAAAAATACCAAATTCTACCAGAAAATAAAGGAGCCCAAAAGAAAAATAATGCAAAAAGAATTGATTCATTTGGACTTGTAGTTTAGGAGATATTCAAGGTCAAAGCTGTGGTCAAACTAGATTTAAATTTGAATTAAATTGAATTTGCAGAAAATCTCTGGAACGGGTGACGTCGAAGGCGCCTTCCCCGAATATGTTTTCACTTTAAAACGATTCGGAGCTGACACTGAGGCTGACAGGTGGGGCCCTTCTGGCAGGTTTTGAAGAGAGAGGGGGGCACAGAGGGATGGCGACTCACCGGCGGCCGTTCGCCGGCGTAGAGGCGACGTCGGGGATGGACCGGGAAGATGACGGCGGGCACGCCTGTACCCGTAGCTCATCGGGAGATGGCCGGATGACGTCGCCCCTTTCGTCTCCGGCGGCAGCGGGCTTCAGCCGTCGGCGAAGTCGGCAATTCCGGCGACCACTTTCTCGGGATAGAGGCTGGGGAGGTTCGGGGAAGTACTAGGAGGTCGATGGCGGTGTCGGCAGGGGCGGAGGGGCACCGGAGGGGGCTGGCCCGAGCGGAGGCCGAGCGGCGGGCTGCTACTTCTTGAGCTTCCGTTGGTTTTTCCCTTGAAGATGAAAGGATGATGCAGCAAAGTAGAGATAAGTATTTCTCTCAGTTAAGAACCAAGGTATCAATCCAGTAGGAGGAACACACAAGTCTCCAATGATAGCACCTGCACAAACAAACTAATACTTGCACCCAACGCGATAAAGGAGTTGTCAATCCCTTCACGGTTACTTGCAAGGATGAGATCTGTTAGAGATGGGTACAAAAGATAAATAAATGTGCAAATTAAGGTAAAGGTAAATAAATTGCAGCAAGGTATTTTTGTGTTTTTGGTTTTATAGATCTGAAAATAATATAATAAGAATAGACCTGGGGGCCATAGCTTTCACTAGAGGCTTCTCCCTTGAAAGAACGCATATAGTGGGTAAACAAATTACTATTGAGCAATTGATAGAAAAGCGAATAATTATGATGACATCTAAGGCAGTGATCATGAATATAGACATCACGTCCATGACAAGTAGACCGACTCCTGCCTGCATCTACTAATATTACTCCACACATCGACTGCTATCCAGCATGCAGTTGGGAATCGTTGGATGGAAAACAAAAAAATTCTACGCACACGCAATGATCTATCCATGGAGATGCATAGCAACGAGGGGGAGAGTGTGTCTACGTACCCTCATAGACTATAAGCGGAAGGGTTTGACAACGCGGTTGATGTAGTCGAACTTCTTCTAGCTCCGACCGCGAATGGTTTAAATGCTTTATTCTGCGTATGTGTGTGGCGGCGAATGTTACTATACGCGGGCGTGCTCGATTTGTCACGGGCATATCCGTGGAATCGAGCTAGGGTGACCGGTGTGGATAAGACATGGGACGAGCGATAGACAGTGACCAGACCCCGAGCCATTTCCGTGGCGACGCTCCTGACTTTCAAGAATAGGCACATTTGTTAGTCTGGATTTGAGTCGTAGGAAAGCCGTACTATTAAGAGGGGGTCCGTTTTGGAAAGGTTTGGGTGGAATCATCACGTACACGTCTACTCTATTTGCACCACCTTTCCTTTGGCACTTTGGAGCATCCTCCGTCTTTTCATGTCTATGCAAAATGTCGTGTTTGCTAAACTGGGGCATGCGGTAGTACTGCTCCTAGGAGCGGTAGTACCGCAGGCCCTTGTGGTAGTACCGGCCCCTGGCGCGGTAGTACCGCAAGTGCCCATGGTAGTACCGCTTCCTTGGAGCGGTAGTACTGTGGCCTCAGGCCAGGCGCTGCTGCTATTGCGGTAGTAGGGGCGGATGTAATTTTTTACATCCGCGCCCTACGCGGTAGTATCGTGCGTTCTGGCCAGGCTCGGCAGCTTGCGCGGCAGTAGGGGTGTATGTAACTTTTTACATCCGCACCCCGCGCGGTAGTACCGCTCCTGGCTTACGGTACTACCGTGTTGGATTTTTGCATAGATCCCAACTCAGCGGAAGTTGCCACGGATGTATTTTTATATGTCCGTGCCTTCCCAAAATCTGGACCATCCCTGCCTTGCGGTAGTACCGCAAGGGGGAGCGGTAGTACCGCGCCAGCGGTTCTACCTCCCTCTTCTTCAGTGCATCTGGAGCGGTTCTGGTTTCTACTGCACGGGCGGTAGTACCGCGGGGCCCTGCAGTAGTACCGTGTGCCCCTGCGGTAGTACCGCGTCCCCGGTGCGGTAGTACCGTGCTATGCAGGCTGAGTTGGTGGATAACGGTTGGATTTGTCCCTCCATTATATAAGGGGTGTCTTCTTCTCCGAGTTGACCACCTCTTCCATCCCTAAGCTCCATTGTTGCTCCAAGCTCCATTTTCGCCCGATCTCTCTCCCTAGCCAATCAAACTTGTTGATTTTCTAGGGATTGGTTGAGAAGGCCCCGATCTACACTTCCACCAAGAGAAATTTGATTCCCCCACTAATCCCTTGCATATCTTGTTACTCTTGGGTGTTTTAGCACCCTAGACGGTTGAGGTCACCGCGGAGCCATATTCCATTGTGGTGAAGCTTCGTGGTGTCGTTGGGAGCCTCCAATTAATTTGTGGAGATTACCCCAACCTTGTTTGTAAAGGTCCGGTCGCCGCCTCCAAGGGCACCAATAGTGGAATCACGGCATCTCGCATTGTGTGAGGGCGTGAGGAGAATACGGTGGCCCTAGTGGCTTCTTGGGGAGCATTGTGCCTCCACACCGCTCCAACGGAGACGTACTTCCCCTCAAAAGGAAAGAACTTCGGTAACACATCCTCGTCTTCACCGGCTCCACTCTTGGTTATCTCGTGCCTTTACTTGTGCACGCTTATTTGTGTTATATCCCTTGCTTGCTTGTGTGCTTGTTGTTGTTGCATCATATAGGTTGCTCACCTAGTTGCATATCTAGACAACCTACTTTGATGCAAAGTTTAAGTTGGTAAAGAAAAGCTAAAAATTGTTAGTTGCCTATTCACCCCCCTCTAGTCAACTATATCGATCCTTTCAATTGGTATCAAAGCCTCGTATCTTTATTAAGGACTTTGTCGTCCGAAGAGTATGGTTGACACCGTAGACGGTGGGGAGGAGCACTCTGGTGTGAATCCGTTCTCGTCTACGGCCGATGGGGGAACCACGGTCTCTCGTGAGGAATTCAATGTGTCCTTGGACACATTGGAAACCTCCATGACGACCGAGGTTGAAAGCATGTTTAACAAATTCATAGAAGGGCTTAAACTATCCACCACACCGATCAAAGTGGGTGATCCCACTAACAAGGTGACGGATGCTAACTCTGACAAGGGGGGAGCTACTAGTGAAAAGGCTCCTTCTTCTACTGGTAAAAATGGCACCGACATCTTTGCCCATGTGGAACCTCCGCTTGTTTATGGTGGACCGATTCCTTCCACTCATTTGAATCATGGCGGTCCTCCCCCTAAGATTGTGAAAAATGAGGACTTTAATTCTTGGGTTTATCGCTTTAAGCATCATTTAAATCATGTTAATACTAATCTTTGGAGAATCATTGAAGAAGGTTTCTATCCGCATGACCGAAGCAACTTCACTCCTAGAGAAGCCGCGGATAATCATTTCAATGAGAATGCTCTCTTCATCATCCCAGATGCAATTCCACCCGAAGATCTTGCTCATCTCCGGCCCTTCACCATGGCCAAGGATGTATGGCGCCATGTTGTTTCCCTCTACCGGGGAAGCGCAAGCATTCAACGCTCCAACTATGAAGTGGTGCAAGATGAAGCCGATGAGTTTGCAATGAAAGAAGATGAAGAACCTCGTGAGCTTTATCGGAGATTAACCAAACTCGCGGTCTCACTCCGAGATCATGGGAGCAAGGATACGGATGACAATTGGATCAATCGCAAATTCCTCAAGGCCATGATGCCTTACCACAAGGCCATGTCCTCCGTCATTCGTCAAAGGCCGGACTTCCACACCTAGTCCTCAAGTGAAGTGTTTGATGGGTTTGTGCTATGGGCATCTTGGACAAGACCACCGACAATGCGGTGCTACGTTCTCAAAGAGCAAAGAAGCCCAACCTTGCATTGAAGGCCAAGGTTAGTGTGGAAGAAGAGGACGAAGAGGAAGAAGAGGAGAGCAACCCCGAAGATACAAAGTATGCCTATCATGAACACATGGCTCTTGCTTCAAGGCAATTTTGGAGCAAGAAGAACACAAGGCCCAACTTCAACAAGAACAACTCAAGTGGCGCGAAGGTCAAGCAACATGTGAGGACTTGCTATAATTGTGGCAATGTGAGCCACTTTGTTGCGGAATGTCCTTGTGAGAAGAGGGAAGACAATGGTGGCAAGCTCATCCGAAAGGACAAGGCCAAGTCTTTCCCCAACAAAAGCAACTTCACCAAGAAGACTCCTCCCAAGGGGTTGGTGGCACAAGAAGAGTACAATGAGGATGATGATGATGAAGACGGTGAGTCGGTTGCCATGGCCTCCGTTGCCATTGCGACAACTCCACGGGTGTCTCTCTTCGACTCACCCAATGAGAGCATCACCGCCAAGTGCCTCATGGCTAAAGCCTCCAACAAGGTAACCCCCAACATCAAAACTACCATCATTAATAATCCTTCTTTGACGGATTTCATTGATGAACATGAGAGATCTAATGTGGAGGAGAATGAGTTTGAGTCTTTTATGAGTAAACTCAAGGGTAAATCGAAGAAGCACTTCGTTGCTCTCTTGGAACAACTTGGTGAAGCCAATGACATGATCGAGGCTCACAAAGATACCATCTCTAAGATGGAGGGGCATAGTCGTGACTATGCCGATGAGATTTTGGATCTTTCCAATGCTCTTGAGGAAGAGCGAGGTCTTCGTTTGGCTCTTGAGGAGTCACACAACGATGATCACGCTAAATTAAAGAAAGATCTTGATCATGCTCTTGTTGTTTCTCGTGTGCTAACCTCCGAGAAGGCCAAGCTTGGGGTTGATCTTGCTAGACTCAAAGAGGAGTTTGACTTACTTGACAAGGCTCACAAGGTCTTGAAGGGTGCTCATGCTAGCCTCAAAGAGTCTCATGATCAACTCCAAGTAAAGCTAACCAAGGAGAAAGCCACATTTCCTCATATGGTCTTAATTGATAATGCAAATGCTACTAACCCGTGTTGTGAGCATGTGCATCTTGTTGAGGAGAATGCTAAGTTGAAGGAGCAACTTGAGAAAGGCCTTGTGTCTTGCATACAAGGCGAGAAGAACCTCAACGATCTTTTGAGCAATCAAAAGGAAGTTGTGGCCAAGGAAGGGATTGGGTACACGCCCAAGTCCAAGAACAAGAAGAAGGATGACAAGGCCAAACGACCTCTCCCTCTCAAGCAAACCTTTGTGAAGGAGGGAGAGGGTGCTACTAAGGAGAAGAAGAACAACGTGAAGGGTAGTGGTGCCAAGAAGGGCAACACTTCCCGTCCCAACAAAGCCGTCGACTTTAACCCTTCTTATGTGTTGTGCCGTGCTAGTGATGGACAGGTTTATGCCAAATTTGTTGGTTCTTCCTTATGAGTACATTGAATGGTCTATTTGGGTTCCTATGACCCTTGTTACTAACATCAAAGGACCCATTACAAAATGGGTACCTAAAACCAAGCATTGATCTCTTGTAGGTGTTTGCTTCCGGTGGGGGATCATGGTTGCTCGATAGTGGAGCCACTAATCATATGAACGGCAGCAAGGACTTGGTGGTGGACGTTCACAAGATTCCATCTATGCCCACCAATGTCGAGTGGGGTGATGCCTCGTCCTCTAAGGTATTGGGGCTTGGCAAGGTTGTCATTTCTCATGATCTCACGATCGAGAAGGTCATGCTTGTTGAGTCCCTTGCATACAATTTACTTTCCGTTCGTCAACTTGCACTCATGGGCTTTGCCACTTTCTTTGATGTTGATATCATGGCCCTCTTGTGGAGCAAGACTCTTAAAGTAGCCTTTGTTGAGCATGTCGAGAACGGTCTCTATGTGATTAACTTTTCGGAGCGACCCACTAAGACCGCGACATGCCTAATGGCTAAAGTTGACGTGGGATGGCTTTGGCATCGCCGTTTAGCCCATGTCAGTATGAGATCTTTGCAAAGTCTTCTCAAGGGGGACCATGTCCGTGGACTAACAAATATTAGTTTTGCTAAAGATCATGCTTGCAGTGCTTGTATCGAAGGAAAGCTACATGAAAAGGCTCACCCTCCCACGACTATCATCTACTCGAAGAGGCCTTTGGAGCTCCTTCACCTGGATCTCTTTGGGCCTCCATCCTTTGATAGTCTTGGGGGTAGAAAGTATTGCTTGGTGATTGTGGATGATTATTCAAGATATAATTGGGAATACTTCTTCAAGAGGAAGAGCGAGACCCAACAAACCGTCATTGACTTTGCAAATGAAGCTCAACGCCAACACAATGCAAAGATCTTGACGATAAGAAGTGACAACGGCACCGAGTTCAAGAACTACACCTTGGATGAGTTTCTTAGTGATGAGGGGATCAAGCATCAATATTCCGCACAATACACCCCTCAACAAAATGGTGTAGCGGAGAGGAAGAACCGGACGTTGATGGATGCGGCAAGGACCATGATGGCGGAGTTCAAGTCTCCATACAACTTTTGGGCCGAAGCCATCAACACCGCGTGTCATGCATCAAATCGGCTTTTTCTCCGCAAAGGCTTGAACAAGACTCCATATGAGATACTCATCGGTAACAAGCCCAACCTCAAGTACTTTCGGGTGTTCGGGTGTAAGTGTTTCATCCTCAAGAAAGGTGTTTGTTTGTCTAAATTTGAGGTTAGAGCTCAAGAGGGAATATTTGTTGGTTATGCTACAAGCTTTCATGCTTACCGTGTCCTCAATAAATTCACGGGATTTATTGAGGAGACGTGTAACATGGAGTTTGATGAGAATAACGGCTCCCAAGTGGAGCAAAGTGGCACTTGTGATGTAGGTGATGAAATTCCTCCCCAAGCCATAAGAAGAATGGGAGTTGGTTTTATCCTACCCATTGAGGAACCCCTTGTGGCCGAAGGAGAAGGACAATGCTCCACTCAAGTGGAGCCATCACCAACCCAAGGCCCAAATGGTTCCGAAGAACAAAGTGAAGGCCCTCAACCTCATGAACAAGACTAAGGGCAAGATCAATCTCAAAACGGTGTTGTATCACCAAGTGATGCCCAAGGTCAAGTTCTCTCCTCCGAGCAAGTTCAAGATCAAGAGCAACCTCAAGATCAAGAACAAGCTCATGACGACGTTCAAGATGATCAAGTGACCGCTCCTCAACTCACCCCCGAGGAGGAATTGGAGCGTCGTGCCGCCAAGATCGCATCCAAGCTCACAACCAAGGGCCATCTCCTGACAAATGTGCTTGGAAGCAATCGAAAGGGGGTAAGCACTCGTAGACAATTGGCAAACTATTGTGAACATCACGCGTTTGTCTCTTGTGTTCAACCCCAAAAGGTCTATGAGGCGCTCGAAGATCCAGATTGGCTCAATGCCATGCATGAAGAACTCAACAACTTCGAGTACAACAAGGTGTGGAGATTGGTGCCAAGGCCAACGGGGAACCACAATGTCATTGGAACCAAGTGGATATTCAAGAACAAGCAAGATGCTCATGGAATTATTATTCACAGCAAGGCCCGTTTGGTAGCACAAGGCTACTCCCAAGTCGAGGGTATCGACTACGGTGAAACCTTTGCTCCCGTTGCTCGCCTTGAATCCATTCGCATGTTGATTGCTTATGCTTCTCATCATAACTTTAAGTTGCAACAAATGGATGTGAAGAGTGCTTTTCTTAATGGTCCTATTAATGAGTTGGTGTATGTCAAACAACCCCCCGGGATCGAGGATCCCTACTTCCCGGATCATTTGTATCAACTCGATAAGGCACTCTATGGCCTTAAACAAGCCCCACGTTCGTGGTATGGCCACCTTACCGAGTTGTTGCAAGATCGTGGTTTTGAAGTTGGGTAAATCGAACCCACTCTTTTTCCTAAGAAGGTCAAAGGGGAGTTGTTTGTGTGCCAACTATATGTTGATGGTATTATCTTTGGTTCCCCTAACAAAGCTTTCAATGAGGAATTTGCCGCTCTCATGACCTCAACATTCAAGATGTCTTCGATGGGAGAGTTGAAGTTCTTTCTCGGGTTTGAAGTCAAGCAAAGAAGAGAAGGAACCTTCATCAACCAAGCCAAATATACTCAAGACATGCTCAAGAGGTTCAAGCTAAGTGATGTCAAGCCGGCCTCCACTCCAATGCCCGTCAAATGCCAACTTGACATAGATCCCCATGGTAAAGCGGTGGATCTAAAGGTATATCGCTCCATGATTGGCTCCTTGCTTTACCTTTGTGCATCTAGACCGGATATCATGTTGAGTGTGGGAATCTGTGCACGGTTTCAAGCCGCACCTAAGGAAAGCCACTTTGTGGCGGTCAAGCGAATCTTTCGATATTTGGCTCATACCCCAAACTTTGGCTTATGGTACCCAAGAGGAGCAAACTTCAAGCTTGTAGGTTATTCGGACTCGGATTGGGCAGGAGACAAAGTGGATAGGAAGTCCAGTTCCGGAGGGTGCCAATTCCTTGGTTGCTCTTTGGTGAGTTGGTCTTCCAAGAAGCAAAGTTGTGTGTCTCTCTCGTCCACCGAAGCGGAGTATGTGGCGGCCGGTAGTTGTTGTGCACAACTTCTTTGGATGAGGCAAACTTTAAAGGATTACGGTGTCATTTGTGACAAAGTGCCTCTTTGGTGTGACAAATGAAAGTTCCATCAAGATTTCTCTCAACCCGGTTCAACACTTCAAGATGAAGCATATTGAGATTCGGTATCACTTCATCCGGGATCACATTAGCCGAGGGGAGATCGAGCTCAACTATGTCAACACTCATGATAACATTGCAGATATTTTCACGAAGCCTTTGGATGAAGCAAGATTTTGCGAGTCACGGCATGAGCTATATCATTGATTCGAGCAATGTTGCTTGAACCCGTGCACACACCACCACACTCAACTTGTTATCTTGTTTAGGTGTAGGCATGGACATAGGGGGAGTGTTGTTCTCTCAATGAACTCTCCCTCCCCCCCATTATGCATAAATTGATCAACTCTTTCACATCAGCCATTGTTGATGGTACTTGTGCTTCAAAGACGAGTTTTGGTCATGGGCCCAAGGATAATTCTTCGTGGTGCCATACCAATTGACTCAAACATAGGTGGCTCCGGCCACCGCCCTCTCTTTGGAGAGGTGTGTTGCGTGTTTAGTCCTTGTTGTCTCTTGTCTCTCTTTCTTTGTGTCGAGCTTGTGTGTTGTCTCGTGTCAGCGTTTTGGTGCGTCCGTTCGCGTGAAGGTTGCTTTGCAAAGGCCCTATTGTCTTCTCTGTTTTGGAACTTGCATTTTCTTGGGCACACGGTACTACCGCGGCTTGCCACGGTACTACCGCACCCAGCACGGCAGTAATTTTTTACTGCCGCCTGGGGGAGCGGTACTACTGCCCTCGGTGTGGTACTTCCGCCCGGGCGGTACTACCACCCTCGGTGCGGTACTTCCGCCCGGGCGGTACTACCGCGATGACACGTGGTACTACCGCGCAGTCGAGAGTGCGTGGGGGTTAAGAGTGGGCAGGGGGAGTTCCAACTCCCCCATACCCATTCACTCCTTCTCCCCACGATGTCTCTCTCTCTCCTTCCCAAGAACGACGCCGGAGACCCTCGCCGGATCTCCGCCTCCGGCCGCTCTCCTCGGATTCCGACCGGTGGGATCGTTCCCCACCACTCCCTCTTGCCATGGAACAAGGTTTCTCCCCAAATCCCTCTCTCTTTGGTTCGTTCTTTCGTTTCTAGGTTTTTGGGGAGATGCATGTTGTTCTTGAGATTTTAGGCCAAATCTTTGCAAGAGTAGGATGTAGGAGAGTAGTAATGCGTAGAGATTGTACTTGATATGTTGCCCCGTGGTAGATTTGATCGACCGTAGTACCGCTTTGTTGTCACGGTTGTGCTCAGATCCAGTTGTGGTTTCGGATCTGACACCGTGCGGTACTACCACCTCTTCGGTGCGGTACTACCGCTCCTCGGGAGCGGTACTACTGCGCGGGGCGTGGCACTAAAATTCCACTGCTGCTCCGAGACACGGTACTACCGTGCCACCCCGGCGCGGTACTACCGTGGCTAGGAGCAGCACTAAAATTTTAGTACCGCGCAGCCCTGCGGTACTACCGTTGTGTCAAATCTCTCTTGTGGCAATTCTCAAGTGCGAGTTCTACTTGTTTCACCTGTTTTGTTGTGGTCTTTGCATTGATCCTTCTCGCTTCTCGTGCGTGTTTTTGTGTTTTGTGTCTTAGGTGGTGGCTCCGGTGCCCCTGCTCTCCGTTCCAATCCCAGTCGTGACACGGGCTCCAAGCGTCTGCGCAACCAAGACGAAGCTCCAGAGGGCTCCAATGCCCCCCAACGCAGTACCAAGACCACTGCCATCAAGAACAAGGAGCCCTCCATGGGCATGGATGAGATACCACTTGCTGAGTTCATCTCTCGAAGGAAGATCAACCCCTATGTGAACCCTCGTGCCAACTTCAGAGGGAATGACCTGTTCTGGACCAAGAAGCAGAATCTCATTTATCTGGATGTGATCAAGGGCAAGCAAAACATATATGTGGACGTGCACTGGATTGACATGATTCACATGAGGGAGGAGAAGCACCGTGAATACTTTGGTGAGGCTTTGGACCTCGTGGAGCAGTTTGGCATTGAGGATGTGATCTCTTTCCATCTGGATTTTGATCTTGAGATTGTGGCCCAGTTCTTTGCTTCGGTCCACTTTCGTCCTGATGAGGAACGGAACATGACCTAGATGACCAATGGACATCAGATGACTGCTACTTGGAAGGAGTTCATGGATTTGCTCTGGGTGCCCGATGAGGGGCTCAACAAGCCTGTTGGTGTTCGCCCTCATGCCAACCCTGAGTCAGCTAGCAAGGACAAGCTTCAGCAGTACCTTGTTGAGAAGAAGCTTGCCAATAACAAGACGACGTGGGTGCTCAACTCTTTCCTTGACATCATGCACCAGATCTTCCGCAACTCCCTCTTTCTACGCATTGGGGACTGATAACCCACAAGTATAGGGGATCGCAACAGTTTTCGAGGGTAGAGTATTCAACCCAAATTTATTGATTCGACACAAGGGGAGCCAAAGAATATTCTCAAGTATTAGTAGTTGAGTTGTCAATTCGACCACACCTGGATAACTTAATATCTGCAGCAAAGTGTTTAGTAGCAAAGAAATATGGAAGTAACGGTAACAGTAGCAAAAGTAATATTTTTGGGTTTTGTAATGATTGTAACAGTAGCAACGGAAAAGTAAATAAGCGAAGAACAATATGTGAAAAGCTCGTAGGCATTGGATCGGTGATGGAGAATTATGCCGGATGCGGTTCATCATGTAACAGTCATAACATAGGGTGACACAGAACTAGCTCCAATTCATCAATGTAATGTAGGCATGTATTCCGAATATAGTCATACGTGCTTATGGAAAAGAACTTGCATGACATCTTTTGTCATACCCTCCCGTGGCAGCGGGGTCCTAATGGAAACTAAGGGATATTAAGGCCTCCTTTTAATAGAGTACCGGAACAAAGCATTAGCACATAGTGAATACATGAACTCCTCAAACTACGGTCATCACCGGGAGTGGTCCCGATTATTGTCACTTCGGGGTTGCCGGATCATAACACATAGTAGGTGACTATCGACTTGCAAGATAGGATCAAGAACTCACATATATTCATGAAAACATAATAGGTTCAGATCTGAAATCATGGCACTCGGGCCCTAGTGACAAGCATTAAGCATAGCAAAGTCATAGGAACACCAATCTCAGAACATAGTGGATACTAGGGATCAAACCCTAACAAAACTAACTCGATTACATAATAGATCTCATCCAACCCATCACCGTCCAGCAAGCCTACGATGGAATTACTCACGCACGGCGGTGAGCATCATGAAATTGGTGATGGAGGATGGTTGATGATGACGACGGCGACGAATCCCCCTCTCCGGAGCCCCGAACGGACTCCAGATCAGCCCTCCCAAGAGTTTTAGGGCTTGGCGGTGGCTCCGTATCATAAAACGCGATGAATCCTTCTCCTTGATTTTTTTCTCCCCGAAAGTGAATATATGGAGTTGGAGTTGAGGTCGGTGGAGCGTCAGGGGGCCCACGAGGCAGGGGGCGCGCCCCCCACCCTCGTGAACAGGGTGTGGGCCCCCTGACGTGGATTTTTCTTCCAGTATTTTTAATATTTTCCAAAAAGATGTTCCGTGGAGTTTCAGGTCATTCCGAGAACTTTTGTTTCTGCACATAAATAACACCATGGAAAGTCTGCTGAAAACAGCGTCAGTTCGGGTTAGTTCCATTCAAATCATGCAAGTTAGAGTCCAAAACAAGGGCAAAAGTGTTTGGAAAAGTAGATACGATGGAGATGTATCAACTCCCCCAAGCTTAAACCTTTGCTTGTCCTCAAGAAATTCAGTTGATAAACTGAAAGTGATAAAGAAAAACTGTTACAAACTCTGTTTGCTCTTGTTGTTGTAAATATGTAAAGCCAGCATTCAAGTTTTCAGCAAAGATTATGACTAACCACATTCACAATAACTCTTAGGTCTCATGTTTACTTATATCAATGGCATAATCAACTAGCGAGCAATAATAATAAATCTCGGATGACAACACTTTCTCAAAACAATCATGATATGATATAATAAGATGGTATCTCGCTAGCCCTTTCTGAGACTGCAAAACATAAATGCAGAGCACCTTTACAGATCAAGGACTGACTAGACATTGTAATTCATGGTAAAAGAGATCCAATCATAGTCATACCCAATATAAATTAATAGTAATGGATGCAAATGACAGCAGCGCTCTCCAGCTAGTGCTTTCTAATAAGAGGGTGATGACTCAACATGAAAGTAAATAGATAGACCCTTCACAGAGGGAAGCAGGGATTTGTAGAGGTGCCAGAGCTCGTTTTTGAAATAGAGATAAATAATATTTTGAGCGGCATACTTTCATTGTCAACATAACAACCAAGAGATGGCGATATCTTCCATGCTACACACATTATGGGCGGTTCCCAAACAGAATGGTAAAGTTTATACTCCCCCTCCACCAACAAGCATCAATCCATGGCTTGCTCGAAACAACGAGTGCCTCCAACTAGCAATAGTCCCAGGGGGAGTTTTGTTTGTAATTATTTTGATTTAGTTTGCATAAAGCATGGGACTGGGCATCCCGGTGACCAGCCATTTTCTCATGAATGAGGAGCGGAGTCCACTCCTCTTGAGAATAACCCGCCTAGCATGGAAGATACGGACTGCCCTAGTTGATACATGAGCTATTCGAGCATACAAAACAGAATTTCATTTGAAGGTTTAGAGTTTGGCACATACAAATTTACTTGGAACGGCAGGTAGATACTGCATATAGGAAGGTATAGTGGACTCATATGGAATAACTTTGGGGTTTAAGGGATTGGATGCACAGGCAGTATTCCCGCTTAGTACAAGTGAAGGCTAGCAAAAGATTGGGAAGCGACCAACTAGAGAGCGACAACTGTCATGAACATGCATTAAAATTAATAGACATTGAGTAGAAGCATGAGTAGGATATAATCCACCATGAACATAAATATCATGAAGGCTATGTTGATTTGTTTCAACTACATGTGTGAACATGTGCCAAGTCGAGTCACTTAAATCATTCAAAGGAGGATACCACCCCACTATACCACATCACAACCATTTTAATAGCATGTTGGCACGCAAGGTAAACCATTATAACTCATAGCTAATCAAGCATGGCACAAGCAACTATGATCTCTAATTGTCATTGCAAACATGTTTATTCATAATAGGCTGAATCAGGAACGATGAACTAATCATATTTACAATAACTAGAGAGGTCGAGTTCATACCAGCTTCTCTCATCTCAGTCAGTCCATCATATATCGTCATAATTGCCTTTCACTTGCACGACCGAACGATGTGAATAATAATAAGACTGCACGTGCATTGGACTAAGCTGGAATCTGCAAGCATTCAATAAACAAGAGAAGACAAGGAAATATGGACTCTTGGTTAAATCAACAATAATGCATATAAGAGCCACTTCAACATTTTAATTATGGTCTTCTCCTATTGACCCCCAAAGAGAAGAAAAGAAATAAAACTATTTACACGGGAAAGCTCCCAACAAGCAAAAGAAGAACGGGAAATATTTTTGGGTTTTCTTTTTACTTATTACTACTACAGCAAGAAAAGTAAACTAACTAAAAGCTACACTAATTTTTTTGTTTTTTTTCTTAAGGTTTAACAAACACACAAGAAGAAAGCAAGAAAAAGAAAATAAACTAGCATGGATAATACAGTGAAAAAGTATGAGCACCGACATCTAGCAATGAGTGTGTGAACATAAATGTAATGTCGGTGAGAAATACGTACTCCCCCAAGCTTAGGCTTTTGGCCTAAGTTGGTTTATTGCCACGGATGGCCTGGCGGATATCCGTAGTTGTAGTCGGGGTCGTACTGAGATGAAGAAGACTCTGACTGCCACTGGTTGGCAATCATATCCGGATCCCACTGGTAGTTAGACTGTCGTGGAAGTTCAAATTGTGGTTCCGGCTCCGTGGCTGGTGTAGGGTTCCGGTAGGCGTGAATGGCCGCCAACGGAACGAGATACGGACCTTCAGATAAATTAAACAAGGAGGGAGCATGTAAGGTAATAGTCTCGGGATGATGTTTATCAAAGAACAATTTGTATTTAAGCGCTCCTTCCCTATTCTTAACAATAAAGTCATGCGCTACCATACTCTTATAATCTAAATAAGCAGTGGACAGCAATTTTTCTTCTTTTTCATAGTGCCTAATAGGTGTGTTATAGTGTGCAGCAAGGCGTGAAGCATAAATACCTCCGAAGATGGGGCCCTTTGTACAGTTCAAACTTAACCGTTTAGCAATAATGCCGCCCATACTAACAGTGTTATCGCAGAATAAACCATGGAACAAAACGATAATATCAGGAACACTAAGGTCTCCACAGTTTCCGCGACCCATTAAGCAACGACTAGCAAATATGGCAAAGTAGCGTAAAACAGGAAAATGTATGCTAGTGATTCTTGCATCGGAAACCTTCCTGGTTTTCCCCACAGTGATAGTGTCAATAAACCCGTCCACATCTTTACGATGTGGTTCCTCTAAACTACCCTCAAAAGGTATTTTGCAAACCTTGCAAGATTCATCTAGTGGCATCTTCTTAACAACATCATATAAACGAAACTCTACTGAAGGAGGTGATTCCTTAGGATAATAGTAGAAGTTTTGCACAAAAGTATTGGTGAGTAAGAGATACTGATTGCGTTGGTCGCGGAGGAAGTCGGTGAGGCCTGCATTCTCAGCCAATTCATAAAAATCATCATAAATCCCGGCTTCTCTCAAGAAATCATTGGAAGGCCATTCACACAGCCGAACCTCCGCGGTGCGAGGCAAATTATATTTGGCCTCTGTGCTTCTTCATTTTGCTTTTCCTTTGAGCTTCGGCTCGATGAGCCCCTCAAAAATCTCTTCATTATTTTCTGAAAAAATCTGAAATTTTTAGTAACTTGAAATAAAAGTAGCCCAAGCTCAACAAAATTGATAGCAACTACTCGTACAAGTGCCTAGAGGCTATATCATGCATTAGAACTACTTGGAACCATATAAAGTTGACATGCAAGCTCAAGAACATGGTCACCTAGGCAGCACAAATTTGCAATGAATAAAGCACTAGAACAAAAACTAATTAGACCAATGGAGGAGTCACATACCAAGGAACAATCTCCCCAAGCAGTTTTGTGAGAGGTGCTTTGAGCAAGGAGATCGAAAATCGCAGCAAAATGAGCTAGAACTCGTGCTTGAGCTGGATGGTGATTTTTTGGGAGGAAGAAGATGTGTGTGGGTGCAGGAATAAGTGGAGGGGAGCCACCGTGGGCCCACGAGGCAGGGGGCGCGCCCAGGGGGGTAGGGCGCGCCCTCCACCCTCGTGGCCAGGTGCTTGCCCCTCCTGTTGTGTTCTCAGTGCCAGATATTCTCAAATATTCCAGAAAAAATCATATTCCATTTTCAGGGCATTTGGAGAACTTTTATTTTCGGGGTATTTTTATATTGCACGGATAAATCAGAAAACATACAGAAAAATACTATTTTTACTTTATTTCAACTAAATAACAGAAAGTAGAGAGAGGGTACAGAAGGTTGTGCTTCTAGTTTCATCCATCTCATGCTCATCAAAAGGAATCCACTAACAAGGTTGATCAAGTCTTGTTAACAAACTCATTCCGAATAACATGGAACCGGAGAAATTTCGAACAACACTATGTTACCTCAACGGGGATATGCACATCCCCAATAATAAGAATATCATATTTCTTCTTGACAGTAGGAAGAGGAAATTCAAAACCTCCAAAAATAATCGATGGAATTTTTCCAATAGAATTGATACTGTGGACTTGAGGTTGTTTCCTCGGAAAGTGTACCGTATGCTCATTACCATTAACATGAAAAGTGGCATTGCCTTTGTTGCAGTCAATAACAGCCCCTGCAGTATTCAAAAAAGGTCTTCCAAGAATAATAGACATACTATCGTCCTCGAGAATATCAAGAATAACAAAGTCCGTTAAAATAGTAAAGTTTGCAACCACAACAGGCACATCCTCACAAATACCGACAGGTATAGCAGTTGATTTATCAGCCATTTGCAAAGATATTTCAGTAGGTGTCAACTTATTCAAGTCAAGTCTACGATATAAAGAGAGAGGCATAACACTAACACCGGCTCCAAGTTCACATAAAGCAGTTTTAACATAGTTTCTTTTAATGGAGCATGGTATAGTTGGTACTCCTGGATCTCCTAATTTCTTAGGTATTCCACCCTTAAAAGTATAATTAGCAAGCATGGTGGAAATTTCAGCTTCCTGTATCTTTCTCTTATTAGTAACAATTTCTTTCATATACTTAGCATAAGGATTCATTTTGAGCATATCAGTTAATCGCATACGCAAAAAGATAGGTCTAATCATTTCAGCAAAGCGCTCAAAATCCTCATCATCCTTTTTCTTGGATGGTTTAGGAGGAAAAGGCATGGGTTTTCAGCAAAGCGCTCAAAATCCTCATCATCCTTTTTCTTGGATGGTTTAGGAGGAAAAGGCATGGGTTTCTGAACCCAAGGTTCTCTTTCTTTACCGTGTTTCCTAGCAACAAAGTCTCTTATCATAACGTTGATTCTTTGATTGTGGGTTATCAAGATCAACAGCAGGTTCAATTTCTACATCATTATCATTACTAGGTTGAGCATCATCATGAACATCTTCATTAATATTTTCATTAGTTTCATGTTCATTACCAGATTGTGTTTCAGCATCAGAAATAGATATATCATTTGGATTCTCAGGTGGTTCAGCAATAGTTTCACTAGAAGCATGCAAAGTCCTATCATTTTTCTTTTTCTTATTTTTAGATGGACTAGGTGCATCAATATTATTTCTCTGAGAATCTTGCTCAATTCTCTTAGGGTGGCCTTCAGGATACAAAGGTTCCTGAGTCATTCTACCAGTTCTAGTAGCCACTCTAACAACATAATCATTATTCTTACTATTCAATTCATTGAGCAAATCATTTTGAGCTTTAAGTACTTGTTCTACTTTAGTGGTAACCTTTACTACCTGTGTCGGGTTATCAAGACCATGAGTTTCTTCAATAGGTGATGGTTTAAGATCATATGTTTCTTCAACAGGCGGTAAATTAAGACCATGTATTTCTTCAATAGGAGGTAAATTCTTAACATCTTCAGCTTTAATACCTTTTTCTTTCATAGATTTCTTTGCCTCTTGCATATCTTCAGGACTGAGAAATAGAACACCTCTCTTCTTCGGAGTTGGTTTAGGAATTGGCTCAGGAGCTAGCTCAGGAAGTGTCCAATTATTTTCATTCGTCAACATATTATTCAATAGAATTTCAGCTTCATCCGGTGTTCTTTCCCTGAAAACAGAACCAGCACAACTATCCAGGTAATCTCTGGAAGCATCGGTTAGTCCATTATAAAAGATATCAAGTATTTCATTTTTCTTAAGAGGATGATCAGGCAAAGCATTAAGTAATTGGAGAAGCCTCCCCCAAGCTTGTGGGAGACTCTCTTTTTCAATTTGCACAAAATTATATATATCCCTCAAAGTAGCTTGTTTCTTATGAGCAGGGAAATATTTAGCAGAGAAGTAATAAATCATATCCTGGGGACTACGCACACAACCAGGATCAAGAGAATTAAACCATATCTTAGCATCACCCTTTAATGAGAACGGAAATATTTTAAGGATATAAAGGTAGCGAGATTTCTCATCATTAGTGAACAGGGTGGCTATATCATTTAATTTAGTAAGATGTGCCACAACAGTTTCAGATTCATAGCCATGAAAAGGATCAGATTCAACCAAACTAATTATATCAGGATCAACAGAGAATTCATAATCCTTATGAGTAACACACATAGGTGAAGTAGCAAAAGCAGGGTCAGGTTTCATTCTAGCATTAAGAGATTGCTGCTTCCATTTAGCTAATAACCTCTTTAAATCATATCTATCAGTGCAAGCAAAAATTTCTTTAGCAACTGCTTCATCCATAACATAGCCCTCAGGCACAACAGACAATTCATATTTATTAGGGGAAGAGTCTTCATCATCACTTTCATCAATATTATCAATAATTTCATTCTCTCTAACCCTAGCAAGTTGTTCATCAAGAAATTCACCAAGTGGCACTGTAGTATCAAGCATAGAAGTAGTTTCATCATAATTATCATGCATAGCAGAAGTGGCATCATCAACAACATGTGACATATCAGAACGAATAGCAGAAGCAGGTTTAGGTGTCGCAAGCTTACTCAAAACAGAAGGTGAATCAAGTGCAGAGCTAGATGGTAGTTCCTTACCTCCCCTCGTAGTTGAGGGATAAATTGTTGTCTTAGCGTCTTTCAAGTTCTTCATAGTGACCAGCAGATATAAATCCCAAGTGACTCAAAGAATAGAGCTATGCTCCCCGGCAACGGCGCCAGAAAATAGTCTTGATAACCCACAAGTATAGGGGATCGCAACAGTTTTCGAGGGTAGAGTATTCAACCCAAATTTATTGATTCGACACAAGGGGAGCCAAAGAATATTCTCAAGTATTAGAAGTTGAGTTGTCAATTCAACCACACCTGGATAACTTAATATCTGCAGCAAAGTGTTTAGTAGCAAAGTAATATGGAAGTAACGGTAACAGTAGAAAAAGTAATATTTTTGGGTTTTGTAATGATTGTAACAGTAGCAACGGAAAAGTAAATAAGCGAAGAACAATATGTGAAAAGCTCGTAGGCATTGGATCGGTGATGGAGAATTATGCCGGATGCGGTTCAACATGTAACAGTCATAACATAGAGTGACACAGAACTAGCTCCAATTCATCAATGTAATGTAGGCATGTTTTCCGAATATAGTCATACGTGTTTATGGAAAAGAACTTGCATGACATCTTTTGTCCAACCCTCCCGTGGCAGCAGGGTCCTAATGGAAACTAAGGGATATTAAGGCCTCCTTTTAATAGAGTACCGGAACAAAGCATTAGCACATAGTGAATACATGAACTCCTCAAACTACGGTCATCACCGGAAGTGGTCCCGATTATTGTCACTTCAGGGTTGCCGGATCATAACACATAGTAGGTGACTATAGACTTGCAAGATAGGATCAAGAACTCACATATATTCATGAAAACATAATAGGTTCAGATCTGAAATCATGGCACTCGGGCCCTAGTGACAAGCATTAAGCATAGCAAAGTCATAGCAACATCAATCTCAGAACATAGTGGATACTAGGGATCAAACCCTAACAAAACTAAGTCGATTACATGATAGATTTCATCCAACCCATCACCGTCCGGCAAGCCTACGATGGAATTACTCACGCACGGCGGTGAGCATCATGAAATTGGTGATGGAGGATGGTTGATGATGACGACGGCGACGAATCCCCCTCTCCGGAGCCCCGAACGGACTCCAGGTCAGCCCTCCCGAGAGGTTTTAGGGCTTGGCGGCGGCTCCGTATCGTAAAACGTGATGAATCCTTCTCCTTGATTTTTTTCTCCCTGAAAGAGAATATATGGAGTTGGAGTTGAGGTCGGTGGAGCGTCAGGGGGCCCACGAGGCAGGGGGCGCGCCCCCCACCCTCGTGGACAGGGTGTGGGCCCCTTGACATGGATTTTTCTTCCAGTATTTTTAATATTTCCAAAAAGATGTTCCATGGAGTTTCAGGTCATTCCGAGAACTTTTGTTTCTACACATAAATAACACCATGGAAAGTCTGCTGAAAACAGCGTCAGTTCGGGTTAGTTCCATTCAAATCATGCAAGTTAGAGTCCAAAACAAGGGCAAAAGTGTTTGGAAAAGTAGATACGACGGAGACGTATCAGGGACAAGGACAAGGTGCAAATGATGCTCATCTGTGAGGAGGCACGTCTCTCTCAGACTCAACCACTTGACGTCTCTCACATCATGTGGTGCGAGCTTCGGTTTGCGGTATTCAACCGTAAGGTTCCCATCTATGGACCATATCTATTCCTCTTGATCTCGAAGACTTGGGAGAAGCTCTATCCCAATGAGGAGTTTTTGGCCCCTGACTGGATCCGTCATGTCCCCATCAGACTCCGCATCAAGCCCTAGTGGGCTAACACTACTACTCATGCTGAGGCTGAGGCTGCTAGAATGAAAGTTGATGAGGATGAGATTGAGGAGGAGGACGCGGATGAGGACAGTTCTGCTGGGTATGCTCCTCCTGTCGGTGTCAAAACCGGCGGATCTCGGGTAGGGAGTCCCGAACTGTGCGTCTAGGATCAATGGTAATAGGAGACGGGGGACACAATGTTTACCCAGGTTCGGGCCCTCTCTATGGAGGTAATACCCTACTTCCTGCTTGATTGATCTTGATGAATATGAGTATTACAAGAGTTGATCTACCACAAGATCGTAATGGCTAAACCCTAGAAGTCTAGCCTGTATGACTATGGTAATGAATGTCCTCATCCGGACTAAGCCCTCTGGTTTATATAGACACCGGAGGGATCTAGGGTTACATCAGGTCGGTTACAGAGAAAGGAAATCTTCATATTTGGTCGCCAAGCTTGCCTTCCACGCCAAGGAGAGTCCCATCCGGACACGGGTGCAGTCTTCGGCCTTCATATCTTCACAGCCCATCAGTCCGGCCCATGGCTAACAGGCCGGACGCCCGAGGACCCCTTAGTCCAGGACTCCCTCAGTAGCCCCTTAACCTGGCTTCAATGACAAGGTATCCGGCGCGTAGATCTATCTTCGGCATTGCAAGGCGGGTTCCTCCTTCCGAACTCCAAGATAGTATGCGGACGTATTGAATGTGTCCGGACCTGTAACGCGCACCGCACACAACCACACACAGAGAGAGAGAGAATATAATACTCGACGAGTCCAATCCGCTGACAACTTTTTACAACATGACATCACGTCCACCCGGTCATTATTTCGAACCGTTTTCGTCTGCCGTTCCGCGTTTCGAGATGCGGTTACCATTGGCACGTCTTGTCAAAGCAGAGAACGTGTCCCCTTATTGCGGGATTCTCATTAATACGGGCTTGGGTAACCCAACCGTGCCGTTTGCACAGTCCTTGGGAATAGGCGAATTTTTTAGGGCGGGTGGGGAGGCGTTCGATATTCACTGCCTTTATAAGGGAATAAGGATTCCCTTTCTTCACCCACGCCTTCTCTCTTTCTGCCCTTCCATCTTTGAGCTCCAGCACCCAAGCTCTCAACTTTTCCGCCTCAAGCAAGCATTCAATCATGTCCGGATCCGGAGCTGGAGGCAAGTGGATGGCCTCCTCCAACAAGAAGAAGGACATCAAGGAGCTCCGGGAGGCCGGGTACCTAGCCAAGGAGATCGTTCACCGACTCCCGGCCGCGGGACAGATCGTCCCTACCCCAAAACCCCATGAGAGGGTTGTGTCTCTCACACATTTCGTCCATGGGCTGGGATTCCCTCTCCACCCGTTTGTCCGCGGGCTGATGTTTTACTACGGGCTGGACTTCCACGATCTAGCCCCTAACTCTATCCTCAACATCTCGGCATTTATTGTCGTGTGCGAGGCCTTTCTCCGCATCCCACCTCACTTCGGCCTATGGGTGAAGACCTTCAATGTGAAGCCGAAGGTGGTGAGCGGTCAACAAGCAGAGTGCGGAGGTGCCATGGTGGGCAAGATGCCCAATGTCACCTGGCCCAAAGGCTCCTTTGTGGAGACGGTGAAGGGGTGGCAGTCGGGTTGGTTTTACATCACCGAGACGCGCGACACCAACTGGGCGGTGGCCCCCGAATTCCGATCCAGAGCTCTGATGCGGCTCACCTCCTGGCAAGAGAAGGGCCTGACCTTTGGTTCTTCGGACGAGTAGACTGGGCTCCAGACGTGCGTCCAGAGCATGATAACAAAGAAAATCAAGCTCGTCAACGTGATCCAGGTTATGCTCATTCGCCGGATCCTTCCGTGCCAACGTCGGATTTGCTATTTGTGGGAGTTCGATCCGGCCAAGCACTAGACGCTACTAGAGCTCTTCGGCACGACGCACGAAGACATATGGAAAGTGCTATTTAAGGCCGGCGAGACACCACCGCCCACGACCGAGGATCACGGGCTCAGCTTAAAACGCCAGGCTAATCCGGTAAGCCCTTTCATGTTTTCAAGGCATACCCTTTACTGGCATATTTTGGGGAAGGAGTCTAAGCCTTTCTATCGATTTTTTCAGGCCTGGATCGAGACAGCGGGGCAGATTAATTGTCCGGCTCCGCTGTCCGAGGACCAAGAAGACCCGCTTCTGACAAAGATACTGTTTCCAGCGCCTTATGAGGTGCCGGAGAAGAAGGCCAAGAAGAAGGCCAAGGGGACCAAGAGTGGCCCTCGCCGGAAAGGTGCTTCGGACATGACGTCCGAAGATGACGAGTCTCACTCCTCCGCCGCCGAAGACGACGACGAGGAGGAGGAGAACAAATCTCCCCCCGATGAGGGGAGAAAAAAGAGGGTGGTCTCCGCGAATCTGGAGGCGGCGGCGCCCAAGAGAGGGAAGGGCACCCTCACGGATAACTCCCCGTGGGATGTCGACAGCAGTCCGGAGCGGCCGCCCAGGACCAAGCCCCTGGCCGCATCGTAAGTACTATAAACTTGTGCATGTCTATGCGTCCAGCCTTACGGCATTAATATATTAAATTGTGCTATTACAGTCCGGCCCACGACAGCTTCCAGCGATCCTCATCAGCGGGTTCGTTAGATTCAAAGGCGATGGCCAGCGAGTCACAACCGACCGCTCACTCTCCCAAGGCCAAGGGCGACAATGAGGTGATGTCCCAAAGGACCCTCCCCGGCCAGGGAGAGGTTCAGGAGATCGTCAGGGCGGCGCCAGGAGATGACTCCTCAGCCGCCGGACACATGGGAGAGAAAACCCCCATGGAGACTGGCAGCGGGGGCCATGTCCAATTCGGCCCCCAGCCGAATACCATTCCGGAGACCTATATGGCTCCAGAGTCGAGCGAGCAGCCTTCCCCGAAAGGAGGAGGTGTGCTTGTTCCGCCGGTTACCTCTGTCCAACCAGAGGCACTGGATAATCTGCTGGAAGCGCTACGAGGCGCTTCCATTGTAGATGAGCACCGTGTCCTTATGGGTACGGTGATTGAGAAGGTTCAGTCCGTTAAGAGTGGACAGACCGAAGCTTGCACTAGCCTTCTAACAGGCTTTGAGGTAAGTAATGTAATTGTAAAAAGAATATCACAGTGTAGATAGTAGCCCCTGATACTCTGTTTGGTGTTCGGAAAGAAGAAGCCGAACAGAGGATCAAAAATAATTTTCGCAGGAGTCTAACATAAGATGTCTATGTGAATACACAGGCGTCGCTGCTGACTACCGCCGCTCATACTGCGGAGGTGTCCGGGCTGAAGCAGGACCTAGAGTGGGCCGAGGAAGAACTCGGCCTCGTGAAGAAGCAGCTGGAGGACAGCCAAGGTATGCAGTAACCTATGTGTATATTTAGGAAGGATAAATGGTTTGTGCTGACCAAATTGTCATGAACTGTATTAGGGGCCATGCCCGAGGTGGTGGCCCTCAAGAAGGCGTTAGCCGAGGCCGAGGACAAAGCGGCCAAGGAACGTGCCACGCGCGAGAAGCAGGAGGCCCGTGTCAGCGAGATCCAGCAAGAGCTCCAGGACGCCGTCAAGAGGTACGAGTCCTTGGAGCGTGATTCTAAGACCCAAGAGTCCGAACTTGCCAAGGCCCGCCAGAGCGCACAGGATGCCCGAGCCGAAGCCCAGAGCGCCCTCCAGGAAATCCAGGCAGCCAAGAAGATCGCGACGGGTAAGCCTTTCATTATGCAAAGCAACTATGCGAAGGAAACGTTCCGTTTACTTACCCGAATTTGGAGCTCTCCAGGGGCCTTTACGGATCTTCCGCGCAGCATATCAGATGTTGCGGAGTTCTATCGAGCCGAAGAAGGGAGCTCTATGGAGAAGCTGTTCTGGTCTCAATACATTGGACCAGATCATCCGGTGCCCTTTAGCGACCAGCTGAAGCAGCTGGTCGAGCTGCACAAGGCGGCCGAACTAGCCATGAAGGACCTAATAGTCCGGCTATGGCCTGCCGAGCCCATGCCCGGCAGCTAGTTCGGACTCGTGAAGCGGCTTGTGAGTGCCTGCCCCCGGCTTGAAGCCATAAAGTGGTCGGTCTGCATTGAAGGTGCGCGGATGGCATTTGCCCGCGCCAAGATGAACTGGGCGAAGATGGATGCCAAGAAGCTGATGACCGAGGGGCCGCCTGAGGGCAAGGAGCACCGTCGACCCGAGCTATATTTTGATGGTGTCCTGGAGGGATCCCGCCTTGTGGCGGAGTAATGTGTGAAGGATGTGATCTTTGAATGAACACATTCGTATTCGTCTCGCCCTGTATTATGGAGCAAAGACAATTTGTGTAATATAATGCTTTGTGTTAAATTTTTACCTCCTGTGCGGCCGTTTTTATTAAATCTGAGGGTTGGCCACTCATCGACTTCAGCCCCCACGTAGGTAGTACGGGGGTGTTCGGGATGGAATCTAAACACTCTTGATCCAATTATTTGGTCCTTGAAGGAGGTGTTTAGCGCAACGAACAAGGCAATCGAACTATAATGCTTTATCACCCTCACTTAGCCATAGGAGTTTGACAATGAAAATGTAGGCGCAGCCCCTAGCATACGAACTAGGGGTGTTGTAAACACCTGATCGGGTAAGTACCGACCCTTCGTGTAATGCGGAAAAAACCTCTATCGATTTGAAACCTCCGAACAGCTGACCGGCTCTCACCGCATCATGATAGTCAGTTTTCGGCTTTCTCTACTGAGGTGCTCATCCGGGTGAACCGGGACACAATCGCAGTAGTTCTCCCTTTACTACCCTAGCCGATATAGCGGAACGTAAGGTAGTAAGCACAGGAGCCGGGCAACCCAACTATTGACCAAACACATGATTCGGAGCCAATGCATATAATGCTAAATTCGGGGTGCCGAACTATACTGTAAAAAGTGTTCGGACTTTGTTGCCGTAGTGCAGGGCGCTATGAAGCCCCTGGCAAATATGAAACGTACCAAAGTGTACGTGTGCTATGTGATAAGATTATCAACAGAAAACGAAGGAAAACAGGAAGAGGGCAAAGGTAATAAGCCGGGGCCTTGAAATGTTGGGCCGCAAACTGTTTTCATTATAATTTGATAAATACGTCTAGGCGTACTAATAGTGCGATAAGCAACAGGCTATTTAACATGCCGTGACCAAGAGCGAGCTGTGTGCGGGTATGTAAAACAGGTATAACAATCGTTAGCAGAGACCACCTGGGGATTCCCTTGTACGTCAAAGCTCCTTGCTTCTTTGGTGTATCCGCCTCGTGATCGGTCCGATGGTCAGGTTATCAGAAAAAGCCTCGAGAAGAGAAAAACATGAAATGAAAAAGAAAAATTAAAGGTGTGCGGATCCGGGGGCGGTTGAGCCGCATTATGGATCGTGATCTAGCTTTGCCTCCATTCGTGCCCATGGTATTTTCAGTGCGTAGTTATGTACGCGGGGTACCAATGTTGCCGCTTGATCGGGACTGGGACGGAGGCCGGATTGCTAGTCAAGCTCAGGACGAGCTGGGCCGTCCTGCCGCAGAGTAGTTCGGACTCGCTTGGCGGTGTCTGGGGGCTTTACTGCCGAATTGAGGTTCTGCCTAAAAAGGCTACTTTGTATTTCTGCTACGAGGGCCGCGGTCTGTTCCTCGGTACGGAGGGAGCGCTCCGTATTTCCATTGACCGTTATTACACTGCGTGGTCCGAGCATCTTGAGCTTGAGGTAGGCATAGTGCGGCACCGCGTTGAATTTAGCAAATGCGGTTCGTCCAAGCAGTGCATGATAACCACTGCGGAACGGGACAATATTGAAGATTAACTCTTCGCTTCGAAAATTATCCGGTGATCCGAAGACCACTTCCAGTGTGATTGAGCCCGTGCAACAGGCCTCTACACCTGGTATGACACCTTTAAAGCTGGTTTTTGTGGGCTTGATCCTTGAGGGATCGATACCCATTTTGCACACGGTATCCTGATAGAGCAGGTTCAGGCTGCTGCCACCATCCATGAGGACTCGCGTGAGATGGAATCCATCAATAATTGAGTCGAGGACCAGTGCGGCTGAACCGCCGTGACGGATACTGGTCGGGTGATCCCTGCGAGCGAAGGTGATCGGACAGGAAGACCATGGGTTGAACTTTAGGGCGACTGGCTCCATCGCATAGATGTCCCTGAGTGCACGCTTGCGCTCCTTCTTCGGGATATGGGTGCCGTATATCATGTTCAGTGATACGTCTCCAACGTATCTATAATTTTTGATTGTTCCATGCGATTATATTATCCATCTTGGATGTTTTATGGGCTTTACTATGCACTTTTATATTACTTTTGGGACTAACCTATTGACCCAGAGCCCAGTGCCAGTTCCTGTTTTTCCCTTGTTTCAGTGTTTCGAAGAAAAGGAATATCAAACGGAGTCGAAACGGAATGAAACCTTCTGGAGAAGTTATTTTTGGAAGGGAAGCAACCCGGGAGACTTGGAGTCCACGTCAAGGAAGCAACGAGGAAGGCACGAGGCAGGGGGGCGCGCCTGCCCCCTAGGGCGCGCACTCCACCCTCATGGGCTCCTCATGGCTCCCCTGACATACTTCTTCCGCCTATATATATCCATATACCCTAAAAACTTCGGGGAACAGAATAGATCGGGAGTTCCGCCGCTGCAAGCCTCTGTAGCCACGAAAAACCAATCGGGACCCTGTTCCGGCACCCTGCCGGAGGGGGGATCCCTCACCGGTGGTCATCTTCATCATCCCGTCCCTCTCCATGATGAGGAGGGAGTAGTTCACCCTCGGGGCTGAGGGTATGTACCAGTAGCTATGTGTTTGATCTCTCTCTCGTGTTCTTGATTTGGCACGATCTTGATGTATCGCGAGCTTTGCTATTATAGTTGGATCTTATGTTGCTTCTCCCCCTCTACTCTCTTGTAATGGATTGAGTTTTCCCTTTGAAGTAATCTTATCGGATTGAGTCTTTAATGATTTGAGAACACTTGATGTAAGTCTTGCCGTGCATATCTGTGGTGACAATGGGATATCACGTGATTCACTTGATGTATGTTTTGGTGATCAACTTGCGGGTTCCGCCCATGAACCTATGCATAGGGGTTGGCACACGTTTTCGTCTTCACTCTCCGGTAGAAACTTTGGGGCACTCTTTGAGGTTCTATGTGTTGGTTGAATAGATGAATCTGAGATTGTGTGATGCATATCATATAATCATACCCACGGATACTTGAGGTGACATTGGAGTATCTAGGTGACATTAGGGTTTTGGTTGATGTGTGTCTTAAGGTGTTATTTTACTATGAACTCTAGGACTGTTTATGACACTTCTAGGAATAGCCCAACGGATTGATCGGAAAGAATAACTTTGAGGTGGTTTCGTACCCTACCATAATCTCTTCGTTTGTTCTCCGCTATTAGTGACTTTGGAGTGAATCTTTGTTGCATGTTGAGGTATAGTTATATGATCCAATTATGTTATTATTGTTGAGAGAACTTGCACTAGTGAAAGTATGAACCCTAGGCCTTGTTTCCTATCATTGCAATACCATTTACGCTCACTTTTATCACTTGCTACCTTGCTGTTTTTATATTTTCAGATTACGAAAACCTATATCTACCATCCATATTGCACTTGTATCACCATCTCTTCGCCGAACTAGTGCACCTATACAATTTACCATTGTATTGGGTGTGTTGGGGACACAAGAGACTCTTTGTTATTTGGTTGCAGGGTTGTTTGAGAGAGACCATCTTCATCCTACGCCTCCCACGGATTGATAAACCTTAGGTCATCCACTTGAGCGAAATTTGCTACTGTCCTACAAACCTCTACACTTGGAGGCCCAACAACGTCTACAAGAAGAAGGTTGTGTAGTAGACATCAAGCAGTTTCTGGCGCCGTTGCCGGGGAGGTGAGTGCTTGAAGGTATATCTTTAGATCTTGCAATCGAATCTTTTTGTTTCTTGTTTTATCACTAGTTTAGTTTATAAAATAAAACTACAAAAAATGGAATTAAGGTTGCCTCATATGCTTCATCTTTTTAATGTCTTTTGTGAAAATGATGGGAAGGAAAATTGTGCCCAAGTACTAGAAGAAGAATTACATAGAATGCTTGGCATAAGGTATGTGAATGATGAGCATGATTGCAATGTTGTTAGTATGAATTATTTGAATACCCATGATGCTAATGATTTGCAAAGCCACAAGCTTGGGGATGCTATGTTTGATGAAGATGATATGTTTAGTCCCCCAAGTTTTGATGAGAAAATTTATTATGATGAAAGCATGCCTCCTATCTATGATGATTATTGTGATGACACGTATGCTTTAAAGAATAATGATAACCATGAAACTTGTCATCTTGATTTCAATTTTCAATCCCATGATAGTTATTTTCTTGAATTTGCTCCCACTATTACGAATGAGAAGAATTTTGCTTATGTGGAGAGTAATAAATTTTCTATGCTTGTGGGTCATGAAAGGAATGATTTATGTGATGGTTATATTGTTGAATTCATTCATGATGCTACTGAAAATTATTATGAGGGAGGAATATATGCTTGTAGGAATTGTAATAATATCAAGTTTCCTCTCTATGAGCTTAAAGTTTTGAAGTTATGCTTGTTTTGCCTTCCTATGCTAGTTGATTATTGTTCCCATAAGTTGTTTGCTCACAAAATCCCTATGCATAGGAAGTGGGTTAGACTTAAATGTGCTAGTCATATTCTTCATGATGCTCTCTTTATGTTTCAATTCTTATCTTTTATGTGAGCATCATTAAAATCATCATGCCTAGCTAGGGGCGTTAAACGTTAGCGCTTGTTGGGAGGTAACCCAATTTCATTTTAGTTTCTTGCCTTTTGGTTCTGTTTAGGAATAAATAATCCATCTAGCTTATGTTTATATGTGGTTTTATGTTTTAATTAGTGTTTGTGCCAAGTTAAATCTATAGGATCTTCTTGGATGATAGTTAATTGATCTTGCTGAAAATTCCAGAAACTTTATGTTCACGAAAACAATTGTTTAAAATCACCAGAACGTGATAAAATACTTATTCCAATTTCAGAAGATCAATAATCAAATTATCTAGGTCTTCCTATTTTGGTAGAATTTTTTGAGTTCCAGAAGTTTACGTTTGATACAGATTACTACAGACTGTTCTGTTTTTGACAGATTCTGTTTTTCGTATGTTGTTTGCTTATTTTGATGAATCTATGGCTAGTAAAGTAGTTTATAAACCATAGAGAAGTTGGAATAAATTAGGTTTAACACCAATATAAATAAAGAATGAGTTCATTACAGTACCATGAAGTGGTGTTTTGTTTTCTTTCGCTAACGGAGCTCACGAGTTTTCTGTTAAGTTTTGTATTGTGAAGTTTTCAAGTTTTGGGTAAAGATTCGATGGACTATGGAATAAGGAGTGGCAAGAGCCTAATCTTGGGTATGCCCAAGGCACCCCAAGGTAATATTCAAGGACAACCAAGAGCCTAAGCTTGGGGATGCCCAGGAAGGCATCCCCTCTTTCATCTTCGTTCATCGGTAACTTTACTTGGAGCTATATTTTTATTCACCACATGATATGTGTTTTGCTTGGAGCGTCATGTCATTTTCTTTTGTTTTGCTTTCTGTTTGAATAAAATATCAAGATCTGAAAATCTTAAATGTTAGAGAGTCTTCACATAGTTGCATAATTATTCGGCTACTCATTGATCTTCACTTATATCTTTCGGAGTAGTTTGTCATTTGCTCTAGTGCTTCACTTATATCTTTTTAGAGCACGGTGGTAGTTTCATTTTGAAGAAATAGATGAACTCTCATGCTTCACTTATATTATTTTGAGAGTCCTAAACAGCATGGTAATTTGCTTTGGTTATGAATTTAGTCCTAATACGATGGGCATCCAAGATGGGTATAATAAAAACTTTCATATAAAGTGCATTGAATACCATGAGAAGTTTGATTCTTTATGATTGTTTTGAGATATGAAGCTGGTGATATTAGAGTCATGCTAGTTGAGTGGTTATGAATTTGAGAAATACTTGTGTTAAAGTTTGTGATTCCCGTAGCATGCACGTATGGTGAACCATTATGTGATGAAGTCGGAGCATGATTTATTTATTGATTGTCTTCCTTATGAGTGGCGGTCGAGGACGACCGATGGTCTTTTCCTACCAATCTATCCCCCTAGGAGCATGCGCGTAGTACTTCGTTTCGATAACTAATAGATTTTTGCAATAAGTATGTGAGTTCTTTATGACTAATGTTGAGTCCATGGATTATTCGCACTCTCACCCTTCCACCATTGCTAGCCTCTCTAATACCGCGCACATTTCGCCGGTATCATACACCCACCATATACCTTCCTCAAAACAGCCACCATACCTACCTATTATGGCATTTCCATAGCCATTCCGAGATATATTGCCATGCAACTTACCACCGTTCCGTTTATTATGACATGCTCCATCATTGTCATATTGCTTTGCATGATCATGTAGTTGACATTGTATTTGTGGCAAAGCCACCATTCATAATTCTTTCATACATGTCACTCTTGATTCGTTGCACATCCCGGTACACCGCCGGAGGCATTCATATAGAGTCATATTTTGTTCTAAGTATCGAGTTGTAAGTAAATAAAGGTGTGATGATCATCATTATTAGAGCATTGTCCCAGTGAGGAAAGGATGATGGAGACTATGATTCCCCCACAAGTCGGGATGAGACTCCGGACGAAAAAAAAGAGAAAAAAAAAAGAGGCCAAAAAAATAAAAAAAGAGAAGGCCCAAAAAAATGAATGAGAGAAAAAGAGAGAAGGGGCAATGCTACTATCCTTTTACCACTCTTGTGCTTCAAAGTAGCACCATGATCTTCATGATAGAGAGTCTCTTATGTTGTCACTTTCATATACTAGTGGGAATTTTCATTATAGAACTTGGCTTGTATATTCCAATGATGGGCTTCCTCAAAATGCCCTAGGTCTTCGTGAGCAAGCGAGTTGGATGCACACCCATTTAGTTTCTTTTTGAGCTTTCATACACTTATAGCTCTAGTGCATCCGTTGCATGGCAATCCCTACTCACTCACATTGACATCTATTGATGGGCATCTCCATAGCCCGTTGATACGCCTAGTTGATGTGAGACTATCTTCTCCTTTTTGTCTTCTCCACAACCACCATTCTATTCCACCTATAGTGCTATGTCCATGGCTCACGCTCATGTATTGCGTGAAGATTGAAAAAGTTTGAGAACATCAAAAGTATGAAACAATTGCTTGGCTTATCATCGGGGTTGTGCGTGATTTAAATATTTTGTGTGATGAAGATAGAGCATAGCCAGACTATATGATTTTGTAGGGATAACTTTCTTTAGCCATGTTATTCTGAGAAGACATGATTGCTTTGTTAGTATGCTTGAAGTATTATTGTTTTCATGTCAATATTAAACTTTTGTTTTGAATCTTATGGATCTGAACATTCATGCCACAATAAAAAAGATTACATTGATAATTATGTTAGGTAGCATTCCACATCAAAAATTCTGTTTTTATCATTTACCTACTCGAGGACGAGCAGGAATTAAGCTTGGGGATGCTGATACGTCTCCAACGTATCTATAATTTTTGATTGTTCCATGCTATTATATTATCCATCTTGGATGTTTTATGGGCTTTACTATGCACTTCTATATTACTTTTGGGACTAACCTATTGACCCAGAGCCCAGTGACAGTTCCTGTTTTTTCCCTTGTTTCAGTGTTTCGAAGAAAAGGAATATCAAACGGAGTCGAAACGGAATGAAACCTTCTGGAGAAGTTATTTTTGGAAGGGAAGCAACCCGGGAGACTTGGAGTCCACGTCAAGGAAGCAACGAGGAAGGCACGAGGCAGGGAGGCGCGTCTGCCCCCCTAGGGCGGGCCCTCCACCCTCGTGGGCTCCTGTGGCTCCCCTGACGTACTTCTTCCGCCTATATATATCCATATACCCTAAAAACTTCGGGGAACGGAATAGATCGGGAGTTCCGCCGCCGCAAGCCTCTGTAGCCACGAAAAACCAATCGGGACCCTTTTCCGGCACCTTGCCGGAGGGGGGATCCCTCACCGGTGGCCATCTTCATCATCCTAGCGCTCTCCATGACGAGGAGGGAGTAGTTCACCCTCGGGGCTGAGGGTATGTACCAGTAGCTATGTGTTTGATCTCTCTCTCTCTCTCTCGTGTTCTTGATTTGGCACAATCTTGATGTATCGCGAGCTTTGCTATTATAGTTGGATCTTATGTTGCTTCTCCCCCTCTACTCTCTTGTAATGGATTGAGTTTTCCCTTTGAAGTAATCTTATCGGATTGAGTCTTTAATGATTTGAGAACACTTGATGTATGTCTTGCCGTGCGTATCTGTGGTGACAATGGGATATCACGTGATTCACTTGATGTATGTTTTGGTGATCAACTTGCGGGTTCCGCCCATGAACCTATGCATAGGGGTTGGCACACATTTTCGTCTTGACTCTCCGGTAGAAACTTTGGGGCACTCTTTGAGGTTCTATGTGTTGGTTGAATAGATGAATCTGAGATTGTGTGATGCATATCGTATAATCATACCCACGGATACTTGAGGTGACATTGGAGTATCTAGGTGACATTAGGGTTTTGGTTGATGTGTGTCTTAAGGTGTTATTTTACTACGAACTCTAGGACTGTTTGTGACACTTATAGGAATAGCCCAACGGATTGATCGGAAAGAATAACTTTGAGGTGGTTTCGTACCCTACCATAATCTCTTCGTTTGTTCTCCGCTATTAGTGACTTTGGAGTGACTCTTTGTTGCATGTTGAGGTATAGTTATATGATCCAATTATGTTATTATTGTTGAGAGAACTTGCACTAGTGAAAGTATGAACCCTAGGCCTTGTTTCCTATCATTGCAATACCATTTACGCTCACTTTTATCGCTTGCTACCTTGCTGTTTTTATATTTTCAGATTACAAAAATCTATATCTACCATCCATATTGCACTTGTATCACCATCTCTTCGCCGAACTAGTGCACCTATACAATTTACCATTGTATTGGGTGTGTTGGGGACACAAGAGACTCTTTGTTATTTGGTTGCAGGGTTGTTTGAGAGAGACCATCTTCATCCTACGCCTCCCACGGATTGATAAACCTTAGGTCACCCACTTGAGGGAAATTTGCTACTGTCCTACAAACCTCTTCACTTGGAGGCCCAACAACGTCTACAAGAAGAAGGTTGTGTAGTAGACATCATTCACCGTTTTAACTTGGGGAGGGAATTTCTTCTGTCCCCCTGTGTTTGGCTGCAGGGGCTCCTCGTCATCGTCCTTGCTCTGCGATCCGTTTTCCTTGTTCTCGGCATTTGACTTGTCGGCTTGTTTATAAACCCAGCAATCTCTGTTGGTGTGGTTGGCTGGCTTGTCTGGGGTGCCATGGATTTGGCACGGACGGTCGAGTAGGCGGTCCAAGCTGGATGGTCCCTGATTTTTTCTTTTGTACGGCTTCTTCCGCTGACCGGACTTGGAGTCGCTGAATCCGGCGTTGACAGCAGTGTCATCGGTATTGTCGCCATTGCTTCGGCGTTTGTGTCTACTGCGTCGGAGCTTGCCGTTGCAGTTTTTGGCTTCGGGGGGGCTTGCATCGCTGGCCGTATTTATACTACGGGCCAGCCAGCTATCCTCACCCGCACAAAACCGGGTCATGAGTGCCGTCAGGGCTGCCATAGATTTCGCCTTTTCCTGACCGAGGTGGCGGGCGAGCCATTCGTCACGGATGCTATGTTTAAAGGCCGTTAGGGCTTCGGTGTCCGGACAGTCGTCTATCTGGTTCTTTTTAGTTAGGAACCTAGTCCAGAATTTCCTGGCGGACTCCCCAGGTTGTTGAACTATGTGACTTAAGTCGTCGGCATCTGGTGGCCGGACATATGTACCTTGGAAGTTGTCGAGGAAGGCTTCTTCCAAATCCTCCCAGCTGCCAATGGAATTTTCAGGCAGACTGTTCAACCAGTGTCGAGCTGGCCCTTTGAGTTTTAGTGGGAGGTATTTGATGGCGTGGAGGTCGTCTCCGCGGGCCATATGGATGTGGAGAATAAAATCTTCGATGCATACAGCGGGATCAGTTTTCCATCGTATGATTCGATATTTACGGGTTTGAACCCTTCTGGGAATTCATGATCCATTACTTCATTGGTGAAGCAAAGAGGGTGTGTGGCGCCTCTATATCGGGCCACGTCGCGACGTATCTCCGATGGAGTCCGTCTGCGGAGTTCGGCCCAAGCATGACTGGGCTTATTATGTCCAGATAGGTGGCCGTCGTCACGTGTCGGGGCACGCCCTCGCGATCCATAGATCGGTCTGGTGTGTCCTGCATTATTGTCCAGTTTTTGCCGTAGGTCATAGGTATGTCCCCGAGCTGTTTGATCTCTACCCTTACGGTGAAGTGGAGCAGGCTGGTGTTCGGCTCGAGTTGCCACTTTGTCTCGACCCCGTGGTGGTCGGTCAGCCGCATTGCGCGATGATGGTATGGGCTCCAACGCCTCATCATCAAACTGAGGTAGCAATTTACGCTGCGGGTAGCTTTTGGCTGGGCGCTTAAGGCCGTATTCTTCGGCTGCCAGGACATTAATCCATTTATCATTGAGTAGATCTTGATCAGCTTGAAGCTGCTGCTGCTTCTTTTTCAGGCTCCTTGTAGTGGCTATTAGCTGACGCTTAAAGCGCTCCTGTTCGAGGGGATCCTCAGGCATGATAAAGTCCTCATTGCCGAGGCTCGCCTCCTCCTTGGAGAGCGGATGATAACTACCGTCCTCCGAGTCTTCATTTATGGCCTGTTTATCAGGCTGACTTGCCCATCCTCCTGATTGTCCTGTTCGGCAGTTTGTTCATCGTGGTCTTCTACGTCTTCGGCACCATCCGGAGTGTTGTTGTCTCATGTGCCGGTGTTGTTGTCCTTGCTGCGGCGTGGTTTGGAGCGGCACCGCTGACGCCGGCGCTTTGAATATGTCTTAGGGGGCTATCCTCCACTGGGTTTTTCTTGTCGTCGCCACTATTATCCTTTGGTGTATCCACCATGTATACGTCATATGAGGAAGTGGCCGTCCATCGTCCGGTGAACGGCGGGTTTTGGGCCTCCTCTTCTCCAGCATCGTCGTCCATACCATCGATGTCTTTGGAGTCATAGTCAAGCGCGTCGGTTAAATCATCTTCGTCCATACCAGGGGCGTAGCTGTCAATCTGCTCCAGATGACCAAGCGAGTTGGCCCACAGTGCGAAGCCGCCGAATACGAAGATCTGCCCGGGGAGGAAGACTTTCCCCTGGACAGCATCATTGTAGATGATTGAAGGGACCATCAAACCTCTTAACGACGGCACATTGGACTCTCAATGAAAGCAATAATGTCGGTGTCAAAACCGGCGGATCTCGGGTAGGGGGTCCCGAACTGTGCGTCTAGGATCGATGGTAACAGGAGACGGGGGACACAATGTTTACCCAGGTTCAGGCCCTCTCTATGGAGGTAATACCCTACTTCCTGCTTGATTGATCTTGATGAATATGAGTATTACAAGAGTTGATCTACCACGAGATCATAATGGCTAAACCCTAGAAGTCTAGCCTGTATGACTATGGTAATGAATGTCCTCATCCGGACTAAGCCCTCCGGTTTATATAGACACCGGAGGGATCTAGGGTTACATCAGGTCGGTTACAGAGAAAGAAACTCTTCATATTTGGTCGCCAAGCTTGCCTTCCACGCCAAGGAGAGTTCCATTCGGACACGGGTGCAGTCTTCGGTCTTCGTATCTTCACAGCCCATCAGTACGGCCCATGGCTAACAGACCGGACGCCCGAGGACCCCTTAGTCCAGGACTCCCTCACCTCCCTCTACTGAGCCCTCATGGGCTAAGAAGCTGAAGGCCAAGATGAAGGCCTTGTTCTGCATGCAAGCACACGGGCAGTACCGGACTCACGTTGCCTCCAAGGAGAGTCGCCGTCGTGACAAGAAGATCATGAAGGTTTTTGGAGAGGATGTTACCAGCGGCTCCGGGAAGCACATCACTCCAGAGGCTGAGTGGATGGCATAACAAGGCTACAAGTGGACTGATTCTGAGGAGGAGCCCATCCCCGCTGCCGAGTCCGACGAAGAGTGTGCGAGTGATTACTCCGCTTGAGCCACCACTTGTGTTGTAGGTGTCCTCTCTGCCTTTTTGGCGTCTCGATGCCAAAGGGGGAGGGAGAGTAGGATTTGCGAGACTTGTGTCTTGTGTCGTGTTTGTTTCGCTTGCTTTCGTTCCGTTGATCCTCGTTTGCTTTGGTTTGGTTTGCGCTTGTGAGACCTCTCTATCATATGGTGTAAGACATATGCACTCTATCGTACCGTATTGAGCTTATGCTATCTTGTGCTATTTACATTATGCTCATATTTACTATCTTTCTTAGTATTAGCCTTATTGTTGCAAGATATGCCTTGTCTATAAAATATAGGGGGAGTGTTGATCCTAGTATGTGTGTCGTGCAGTCCAAAGCACTTATCTAGATAGCACACATCTAGGGGGAGCCCGTCTATATTTTAGAGATGTGGGGTTTGCTCATGTTCTATGTTATCCCTTTTGCGCAAATCCCGTAATGTCATCAATCCACCAAAAAGGGGGAGATTGTAAGGGCATATTTATCCCTTAGTTGTTTTGGTGATTGATGACAATGCTTTTGCGGACTAATCGTGTGCATTGAGTATTTCAGACATTTCATCTCTAGGCACAAGACGATTTGGTTCCCTCGAAGACTATTGAAGATGGCGTTTCTCTACGAGTCTTTTCGGTGGATTTGAGTCGTAGGAAAGCCGTACTATTAAGAGGGGGTCCGCTTTGAAAAGGTTTGGGTGGAATCATCACGTACACGTCTACTCTATTTGCACCACCTTTTCTTTGGCACTTTGGATCATCCTCCGTCTTTTCATGTCTATGCAAAATGTCGTGTTTGCTGAACTGGGCATGCGGTAGTACTGCTCCTAGGAGCGGTAGTACCGCAGGCCCTTGCGGTAGTACCGGCCACTGGCGCGGTAGTACCGCTTCCTTGGAGCGGTAGTACTGTGGTCTCAGGCCAGGCGCTGCTGCTATTGTGGTAGTAGGGGCGGATGTAATTCTTTACATCCGCACCCTACGTGGTAGTACCGTGCGTTCTGACCAGGCTCAGCAGCTTGCGCGGCAGTAGGGGCGGATGTAATTTTTTACATCCGCACCCCGCGCGGTAGTACCGCTCCTGGCTTACGGTACTACCATGTCGGATTTTTGCATAGATCCCAACTCAGCGGAAGTTGCCACGGATGTATTTTTATATGTTCGTGCCTTCCCAAAATCTGGACCATCCATGCCTTGTGGTAGTACCACAAGGGGGAGCGGTAGTACCGCGCCAGCGGTTCTACCGCCCTCTTCTTCAGTGCATCTGGAGCGGTTCTGGTTTCTGCTGCACGGGTGGTAGTACCGCGGGGCCCTGCGGTAGTACCGTGTGCCCTTGCGGTAGTACCGCGTCCCCGGTGCGGTAGTACCGCGGGGCCCTTGCAGTAGTACCGCGTCCCCGGTGCGGTAGTACCGTGCTACGCAGGCTGAGTTGATGGATAACGGTTGGATTTGTCCGTCCACTATATAAGGGGTGTCTTCTTCTCCGAGTTAACCACCTCTTCCATCCCTAAGCTCCATTGTTGCTCCAAACTCCATTTTCGCCCGATCTCTCTCCCTAGCCAATCAAACTTATTGATTTTCTAGGGATTGGTTGAGAAGGCCCCGATCTACACTTCCACCAAGAGAAATTTGATTCCCCCCACTAGTCCCTTGCGGATCTTGTTACTCTTGGGTGTTTGAGCACCCTAGACAGTTGAGGTCACCGCGGAGCCATATTCCATTGTGGTGAATCGTCGTGGTGTCGTTGGGAGCCTCCAATTAAGTTGTGGAGATTGCCCCAACCTTGTTTGTAAAGGTCCGGTCGCCGCCTCCAAGGGCACCAATAGTGGAATCATGGCATCTCGCATTGTGTGAGGGCGTGAGGAGAATACGGTGGCCCTAGTGGCTTCTTGGGGAGCATTGTGCCTCCACACCGCTCCAACGGAGACGTACTTCCCCTCAAAAGGAAAGAACTTCGGTAACACATCCTCATCTTCACCGGCTCCACTCTTGGTTATCTCGTGCCTTTACTTGTGCAGGCTTATTTGTGTTATATCCCTTGCTTGCTTGTGTGCATGTTGTTGTTGCATCATATAGGTTGCTCACCTAGTTGCATATCTAGGCAACCTACTTTAATGCAAAGTTTAAGTTGGTAAAGAAAAGCTAAAAATTGTTAGTTGTCTATTCACCCCCTCTCCTCTAGTCAACTATATCGATCCTTTCAGAGGCGCTGCTGGAATCGTAAGTTAGAAATATATATGTGGAGCTTTCTTTCAGATTTTTTAGTTACTTTTTGTGTCGGGTTGCATTGAGGATGCATCGTTGGCCTCTGGTTAAGAAGCTCGAAAAAAGGTTGGAAAATAGTACAATTGGTTGCAGAGAGAGTCCCCATGCTGGTTGAGGCGAGCTATTCCGCTTCACGCGCCACAGCTTCTGACAGTCGGTCATGTGCCGCACACCCTTCATGCTCGCAGTGTCCCACCGACGATATTAAACCCATTAAGCTACGCATGAAGAACGGCCAATCAACTATGCCACGTGGCGCAATTTGGTTGGCCGCGGTGAGAAATCTTTTGGAATTTTTTTATGAAGGTGTGGATTATTTTTTAAATGTATATTTTAGATGGAGGTGAGGACCTTTGGTATTTTTCAAATGAAGGGAGTGGTACTCGCTGGTTGGCTGCGGTGGTATTTTTTTTCCTTTTTTAGATGAAGGTGAGAATTTTTTTCTCTAAGATATTTTTTTAGACGGATGCAAGAATTATATGCATTTGTTTTAAATGAAAACGTACGCACAGGTTCTTCTCAAGAGGCGCCACACGGTGACGCCCAACCACCGGTATATGTTACGGTGGGCTACCTCCGATTCGGAGATCAGAGTTGGACGGCGACGGGTCATGTCATAATTTCAAGCAAGTGGTACACGCGCGAAGTATCCCTGTTTCTTCTTCTCCCACGAGCTGGAACATTCAGCCGAGCTGACCGCGACACCTTTGTCCCATGGAAAAACCGAGGAATAGTGCCCGACAGGTTCGTGTTTGATTAGGCGCGAGGGGACCCTCGCTGGTGAGATTAAAGCGAGCGGAGGATGAAACCTTGCTCAGTCGTCGGACAGCGAGCGGGCGAATGGTTTAAATGCTTTATTCTGCGTGTGTGTGTGGCGGCGAATGTTACTATACGCGGGCGTGCTCGATTTGTCACGGGCATATCCGTGGAATCGAGCTAGGGTGACCGGTGTGGATAAGACATGGCACGAGCGATAGACAGTGACCAGACCCCGAGCCATTTCCGTGGCGACGCTCCTGACTTTCAAGAACAGGCACATTTGTTAGTCTGTTTGTTTGAGAACTGATGGAACTACGTGCTCCTTCCGCTTAATTAACAATGGAAGTGTGGAACGCGCGTAGTACTGGCTCCAAAACCGTTGTTCCCTCGAACTAGCCAAGTATTGGCTGCTCTCGGGGTTTAAGCCAGTAATGTACTAGGTTCTACGCCAAAACAGCTGCTGATTAACTAGTGCAATTAGATGAATAATTCTTTGGAAATGATAATGATTGAAAGTTCTCGGAGAACGACTGTGACGCATTGCTCCAATGTGTGCGTGAATCTCAGCTCGTGTGGGCACACCGTTCGCTCTGTCTGCCACCTTGTGCAAACGACTCAGAATGTTTGCTTCGCTTGTTAATTTTACGCGATGCGATCTATGCCTGCATGTCCCGTCCTTAGTTTCTCCCTCTAAATCACCTTCGATGACAGATTTCTGTGTATATAGATGAAAATCATTGAACAAGATGGTTGCGGGCCAAACGTTTGTAAGGCAAGAACAGTGGAGGAGGCGATTGCGGGCCGTTGGGCGCGAGACATGGGGCCAGATCTTAGCGCCGCCAAGTTAGGGGAGTGCCTATCCCTATGGGCAAGTATCTCGCAGTTTCAATTGGACCCGCCCGTGCAGGACATGGTGCGGTGGGCGTGGGAGCCTTTGGGCAGGTACTTTGCCCGCTCCACGTACGAGAGCTGTTTCGAAGGTAGGGAGCATGACCCCTTAGCATTGATCGTGTGGGATAGTAGGGCGCCTTTGCGGTGCAAGCTGCATGCTTGGCTAGCCTACTAGAATCGCTGGTGGACTTTGGATCGGTTGGCCACATGTGAGCTGCCCCGTCAAGATGCTTGCCCTCTGTGCTCCCAAGATTCGGAGACGATTGATCACCTACTCGTGGCATGTGTCTTCACGCGCGATGTATGGCACAAGGTGCTCACGGCTCTTGGGCACGAAGCTTGGACGCCAACTAGTATGGACAGCCTATGGGATTGGAGCAAATCGCTTCGGCACTCTTCTCATGAACGGAAGGACCTACACACTATATTGCTTCTCGTCTGCTGGGAGGTGTGGAAGCATCACGACGCTATTGTCTTCTATAATGCATCTCCGGTCATAAACGTAGTGATGGACCGAATCTACGAGGAGGGTAAGGTTTGGCAAAAATCTGGGTTGTTCCGAGGGGATATGTCCTCGTTCTTCCTTAGGTTGTTTAGGTGGGCCAATCGCGAGTAGTCATGCTGTAATCGGCCTAAGGCCAACCTTGTAACTTTTGGTGGATGGGGTCTCCCATCTTCTTTTATGAATATATGATACACATGCTTGTGCGTATTTTCGAAAGAAATTGTTGAACAAGTGACAATTTTGTCTAGACACCCACTGTGTGCGCCGGGTCCAGCAACACCCACTGTGTGCCGGTTTTCTCGGAAACCGGATCGTGGCATCTCGGCCGTGGCGGGGACCGAGAAGTCCGCCGAATCTTGGGGCAATCCCTCGGGCTTTGCGCGGGCGCCACGTGGTGCCCGGAAGTCGGAGGGGCCTGACAGGCCACGCGCGTGACGGGACCGGGCAACAGGCTGGGGCCCACCGCCGCGCGCCCTCGGCCCAAGCGCGCGGATTTATTGCGGCGTCTGGGGGCCGGTTGCTCTTCCCCGGGCAGTTACTGCGCGTGTACGTGCGCACTTATTGCGGGGTAGTGGAACGGGCGCATGCAGACGATCCCACTTCCCCACGTTCAAGCTGAGGGTTATAAATCGGGGCGCAGGGGGGCAGCGGACATTATTCTCGCTCGCGCCCTCCTGTCCCTTTGCTCTCGCTCCGCTCTTTGCAACTGACGCACTGCGACGCCCGCTGCTCCGAGCAGAACTCCTTCGCCGTCCATCTTCCTTCTTCTTCCTTCGATCATGTCGCTGCCATCGGGCTCCTGGATGGGTTCGAATGTCACCTCCGAGGACATCACCCAACTCCGGGCGACGCGGCGCCTGCCGCGGGAGACGGACGTCGGCGTCCACCTGCCGCGCGGCGAGCAGAGCCCTCGGCCCGAGGGGCAGGAGCGCGTGGTCTTCCTCACGCACTTCGAGCGCGGGTTCGGGCTGCTGGCGAGCACCTTCTTCCGCGCGTTCCTGGAGTTCTTCGGGCTCCAGCCGCATCATCTTGGCGCCGGCGCCATCGTCCAGCTCTCCGGCTTCGTCACCCTCTGCGAGGGGTACCTGGGGGTCGAGCCTACGATCGACCTCTGGGCGCGCTTCTTATCCTTGAAGCAGCAGGGCCCGTCGGCCGGGGAGTTCGCCGATTGCGGCGCCGCCATCATCTCGAAGCGGTCGGGGCAGGATTTCCCCAAGATCCCGCTGGAGGATTCTGCCAAGAAGTGGCAGAACTCCTTCTTCTACGTCCGCAACCATGGTGCGGATCGCATCAACCTCCTGGCCTTCGCCATCGCACCGCCACGGGTGAAGACGAACTGGGGCTACTCGCCCAGGCGCCCGTCGCAGGAGATCGTCAATCTCTGCGAGCGGGTGACGGTGATGAGGACGCAGGAGGGGCTCACCGGCACCGACCTCCTCGCCGCGTTCATCATGCGCCGGGTCCTTCCGCTTTAGGGGCGCTTCCGCCTCATCGGTGAAATGGTCGACCTTCAAGACCCCAACCGCATGGGGTCGACGCGGCTGTCCGCGGAGCAGGTCGCGCGCGGCGTGAATGACATCTCCAAGGCCAACCTTGGGGAGGACTGGCGGTTCGGCAAGGCGCCGTACAGCCAGTCGAACCCGGCGCCGCAGGTGAGTGTCTGGTCTTCTTACTTTGCTGCCGTGCACCTTCTCATCCGTCCTGACGCGACGCGGGGGATACTTCTGAACGCGATTCGGCATCCTTACGCCCGGGCCCCGTCGCAGGTGGAGCCGGTGGCGCCAGAGGAGCCCGCGGCTCATGGCGGGGAAGAGGAGGCCGAGTCCGACGCCGGCGCTGGGCGTCGCGCGGGTAACTCTTGTGTTTTTCTTCATGTGTCTTGAATTGCTGACCATGGCACGGAACGGTCGGTGCTGACGCCAGTTGTCGGTGTAGTGGTGTTGGGCGGGGGAGGCGGCGACGCGGGCGGACCCGGGTCCCCGCACGGGGCGTCGCCGAGCCGCCCGCATGGGAAAGACAGCGTCGCGCCGCGACACCGGGCCCCGAAGCGCACGGCGGACCCGGCCGGGGCCGGGAGGCCGGCCAAGAGGAAGCGCGGCGGCAGGCACGGGAGGCCAACCCCGCTCCCGGTCTTGGCGGGGTAAGCTTCATCTCTTGTTTGCGCTCAGATTTTTTTTCTTGAGCTAGTCTTGTTTCTTTTCTGCTCATTCTATCTTCTTCTCCAGGTCGCCAATCGCGCTGGCGAGGGCGGCGGCGGAAGCCGCGACCGCCGAAGGGGCCGCGTTCCGCAGGAGCCGGTCCGACCTCGCCGACCAGGCCGAGGTGGAGGGACGGGCCGACTCGGACCTCGGCCTGGATCCGAACGACGCCGAAGCCTTGGCCTGGCGGGACAGGAACCGGGCCGAGGCGGAGCTGGAGGCGGCGTCGGTCCGCGCTTGGACCGACGCGGCGGCGGCATGGGCGCGAGCTGGCGCGGAGCCGGCCTGGTGCGAGATGCTGGAGGGCACGGTGGTGGCGGCGACGGTCTTTGAGCCGTCGTCGGTGAGGGAGCGCGGCCGTGGAGGCCGGGCTGAGGTGGTGATCCCCGATTGGCAGGTCTTGGAGGTGGCGGATGACACCCCGCCGCGGGCCGACGTGATCGAGCGAGCGGGGACTGATGGTGGTGGAGGCGGCGTCGTTTTGGAAGAGACGCTGCGGGCGGCGGTGTCGGAGGCGCCGCCGGTTTTGGAGGAGGCACCGCGGGCGGCGGTGCCGGAGGCTACCCCGGCAGCTGGGCTGGAAAGGGCGACGCAGGGCGTCCTGGCGTCCGGGTCAGAGACGGCGACGCAGGGAGTCCCGGCGTCCGGGTCGTCGTCGGCGCTGGGAGGGGCGTCGGAGGAGGTGCTGGCCGCGTCGCGAGCGGCCAGCGGGGAGTAGGCCTTGGTGCCCCGGTAGGGAGGGCGCCGAGCTGCCGTGCCGCAGCCGGCGCGGAGCGGGAGCGCCGTTGTCTTCGGGCCTCAGACCCAGGAGGAGGCGGCGCTGGACGCCGTCAGTCGCCACCTGCGGGGCCGGACAGAACGGCTCGAGGCCTTCGCCCAGGCCGAGGTGGAGCGGACACGCGACCTGGAGCGCGCCGTTCTGGTAAGTCTTCTTGTAATTTCTTTTTTGTGGGGGCGCGCCAGCGCACCCACTGGGTGTAGCCCCCGAGGTTCTGGCCAACTACGTAGTAGTTGGGTCGAATCTTTAGAGTGTTGGCCTTGTTCTGATTTCTGCTTTCTTCAGCATCTCGACGCCTTCCGGGTCGCCGCCTACAATCGTCTCTTGGGCAAGCACCGAGAGCTCATGGAGCAGCTTGCCGCCAAGGAGGAGGAGCTCCACGTCGCCGCAGGTATTCTTGTGCTCTTTTCTAGTGGGGGGGCGCTAGCACACCCACTTGGTGTAGCCCCCGAGATTCGGGCCAACTATGTAACAGTTGGGTCAAATCTTAACTCTTGCTTTTTTCTTCTACTAAGTCCTTTTTCGCAGCCGACGTGCTGTCCTGGCGGACTCGTCTGCTCCGGGCCGGTCATCACTACGACTGGCTCGTTGCCGACACCGGCCGTCTTGGCGTCGAGGCGGCGCAGGCGAGGGCGGAGGCGGCCGCGGCTCGGCGGTCTCTCGACGAGGCCAACCGGCTGCATGAGCAGCTCGCGGGTCACAAGAGCCGCCTCGAGGCCGAGGTGGAGCTCCTTAAGGCGAAAGCCACCAAGGTGGTAGAGGCGCAGCAGGCCCTGGTGGAGGCGGACCAGCAGCGCGTCCAGCTGGCCGACGACAAGGGCCGGCTCCAGGCCGAGGTGGATCGCCTGCGGGGGCAGGTCACCACGGCTGAGGGGGCCCGTCAGGACAAGGCCCGTCATCGCGAGGCGGCCGAGAAGGCGGCCGAAGACAAGGATGCCGACCTGAAGGCGGCCGAAGACAAGGACGCAGAGCTGAAGCCGATCTGGAGAAGGCGCTCGAGGAGCGCGACCGCGCCATCGAGCGGGAGCGGCGTGGTACGTTGCTTGAGGTGCAGCACCTGGAAGAGTCCTTTTCCAGTAAGTGCTTTTTCTTGTCGTTTGCCGGGCCGGGATCCGGCCTTTCTTCCTTGTTGTTCTTCTTCTAACTTGCTTCTTCCTTTGCGACAGGGGCCTTCCCAGAGACGCAGCGGCTGGCGGAGGAAGTCGTCCGCTATCAGCGCGACCCGACCGGTTTCGTTGGGTCCGGGACGGATCCGCGGATGGCCTGGACCTTCCCGGAGATCATCGCCGTCGCTGAGGCCCGCCTGCAGGTCCTGGGAACGCAGTTGGGGCGGCTGTCCCAGGCCGGCACCGCAATGACGGCGGCCCTATGGCCGGACTCCGTCCAACCGAGCAGCTTCTTGCGCCTGGCGCGTTGGTTGGAGATGGGGCCGGACCGGCTTGGCGAGTGGCGCGTCTCCGCCGCTCGTGCCAGTGCTGAGATGGCGCTCCGGTTCACGCTGTCCTGGCATCCGGACCTGCAGCTGGACGCATTGATGGGCCAGCGGGCCGGTTCGGAGCAGCTCTTGCAGGAGCAAACCGGCTGGATCGCCTCGCGGGCCAGCTACATCGCCGAGTTCGCCTTCCACGACGAGTTCCATCCGGAGTGGACGGAAGACGGCAGGGCCGTGGACCGCGATGACTACGGCTTGCTCCTCCACGATCCGGAAGGGGGCTTGGAGGAGACGGGCGTCTACCGCGACGCGGGTGCTGAGGAGGACACCGGCACCTCGCTGGACCCGGAGGCCGCCAGGGGAGAGCCGTCGATGTCGCGACGCGGCGCTGGAGATGCTTGAGACACTTTGTGTAAAATCTTTTAAATAGCAGGTCCACCCACCCACTGGGGGTTTTAGGGTGTAATGAACTCGGGCCGTGGGCCTTTTTTTTAAATACTTGTGTAGATGTCGTCGGTGCTTTTGCTTTTTTGCCTTCCGTTTTTTGGACCGATTTCATGCGCTTTTCCTTTCTCAAACCTCCCCCCCCCCCCCCCCCGCGAGTCAGACGGCCGAGGCTCTGGTCCGTGACAAGGAGTTCGGTTCTTTGAGAGGAGCGTGCAGGACTTGGGTCCCTCGAAACGTTGAGCGCGAGCGAAACACCCACCCGGCCGGCTGGCGGCAATTCGGCGAAGCCGGTTGGCGAGCAACCGGTCGTGCGGCTGTTCATTTGATGAATGGTGGGCCGGGTTGATCGACCCGACAGCCTTTGACTTAGTGTATGAAGCGTAAAGGATCTTTGGCCCGTTGTGCTTGCCAGCCGACAGCCAAAGCTGGATCTGTGGCTTTAGGGCGAAGTGGGGGACCGCGGCATCCTAACTTTATCAGGAATCACCAAGTAAGGCGGCGGGGTGGCGATCGAGCCGGCCAGCCCCCGAGCCCCCGGGTCGAGCGAGTCGAACTGGTGGCCGGGTTTTAGTGGTATAGTGATGCAAGAAAATAGGGACACAATAAATTGGTCGGCAAAAGGCAGCCCCCGAGTCTCGTTCGGGGACCCCATAGTTTCATGCGTTTACAAAAGGCGATGATACATACGCTCGTGCGGCTAACTGTAAAACGGGCGGAGGAGTTCCACGTTCCACGGCCGGGTCGTTTCTTCACCGGAGGTGTCCTTCTTGCGCTTCCTTGACTTGCGCGCGTCGATGAGGTAGTAGGCATTGCGGTCGCGCAAGGCCCTGCTCATGATGAATGGGCCCTCCCATGGAGGGGACAGCTTGTGCTGGCCTGCCTGCTCTTGGACGAGGTCGCCCTCGCGGAACGCGAGGGGCTTGATCTTCTTGCTGTGGTAGTGCCTCAGGCCTTGCTGGTAGATAGCCGAGCGACTAAGCGCCAGGAGGCGTGCTTCTTCGAGCAGGTCGACATCATCTTCACGGGCTTCTCTGGCTTCGGCTTCGGTGTACATCGCGACGCGCGGCGATTCGAACTTGACGTCGGTCGGGATGACGGCTTCGGCTCCGTAGATGAGGAAGAACGGGGTGAACCCGGTCGACCGATTCGGCATGGTGCGTAGACTCCAGAGAACGGCTGGCAACTCGTCAAGCCAGCTGCCGGGTGAGCAGATGAGTGGCTCGACAAGTCGCGGCTTGACGCCGGACAGGATGAGTCCATTGGCCCGCTTGACCTGCCCGTTGGACTGCGGATGCACAACGGAGGCCAGGTCAAGGCAGATGCCGGAGACGGAGCAGTATTGCTCGAGCGCGCCCTTGGCGAAGTTGGTGCTGTTGTCGGTGATGATGTTGTTCGGCAAGCCGTAGCGCACCGCTATGTCCTTGATGAACCGGACGACTGTTGGCCCGTCCAGTTTCTTGATTGGTCTTGCCTCGATCCACTTGGTGAATTTGTCCACTGCCACCAGCAAGTGCGTCATGCCGCCTCGAGCGGTTTTGAAGGGTCCCACCATGTCGAGTCCCGAGACCGCGAAGGGCCAGGCGATCGGTATGGTGCGGAGTGCTGACGCCGGCTGGTGGCTGCGTTTGCTGAAGCGCTGGCATCCCTCACACTTGAGGACGAGCGACTCGGCATCTTGGAGGGCCGTGGGCCAGTAGAAACCGTGGCGGAACGCCTTGGCCACTAGGGATCGTGATGCGGCGTGGTGCCCACACTCGCCCTGATGTATGTCGAGGAGCATGTCGATGCCCCGTTCCTGCTCGACGCAGCGCTGGAACACGCCGGTGGAGCTGCGCTTGACGAGCTCGTTGTTGATGATGCTGTAGGCGGACGCCCGGCGCTGCCCTTGCCGAGCTTCGGTCTCGTCCATGGGGAGAACCCCGTTCTCCAAAAATTCTAATATTGGGAGGACCCAAGATGGAGCCGTGACCACGGCGAAGACGGCCACCAGGGTGGGTTCCGAGTCGGCAGCCCCCGAGCCGGGTTGAGCAGCCCCCGGGTCGGGGATGGCGACGGCTGGGTCCGGGATGATGGTGGCCGGGTCGAGCTGAGCAGCCGCTGGGCCGGGTTCAGCAGTCCCCGGGCCGGGTTGAGGTGCGGCGGGGTCGTCTGGAACGTGGATGGACTCGGTGTCTGGCGATGGCTTGACGGACAGCTTGCACAGGTGCTCGAGGGAGACATCGGACGGGATGGCTTGTCGTGACGAGGCGATCTTGGCGAGCGTGTCGGCTGCTTCGATCTCCGCGCGCAGGACGTGGAGGAACTCGCAGCCCTCGAAGGATCCGGACAGCTTCTGGACGAGGAAGCGGTAGCTTGCCATGTTGGAGTCGCAGGCGTCCCATTCGCCGGAGCACTGCTGCACCACCAGGTCCGAGTCCCCGTAGCACAGGATGCGCCGGATGCCGAGTTCCTTGGCAAGCCGGAGGCCGTGCACAAGGGCTTCGTACTCGGTGACGTTGTTGGAGGCGGCGAAGTGGATCTGGAGCGCGTAGCGAAGCCGGTCGCCCTTCGGGGACGACAGTACGATGCCGCCCCCCAAGCCGAGTCGCATCTTGGACCCGTCGAAGTGCATGCGCCAATGCGTCGAGTCGGGAGGCGGCGGCAAGTACTAGGTCTCGGTCCAGTCGACGAGGAAGTCGGCCAGGGCTTGAGACTTGATCGCGGTGCGGGGCTCGTAGAGGATGGTGTGGCCGGCTAGCTAGATCGCCCACTTGGCAACCCGGCCAGAGGCATCCCGGCACCCGATGATTTCTCCGATAGGCGCCGTGCTGACCACGGTGACAACGTGCTCTTGGAAATACTGCTTCAGCTTCTTGGCGGTGAAGTACATGCCGTAACACATCTTCTGGTAGTGCGGGTAGTTCTGCTTGGAGATGGAGAGCACCTCGCTCAGGTAGTAGACTGGGCGCTGGACGGCTTGGATCTTGCCCTTCTCTGGTCGCTCGACCACCAGCACCGTGTTGACCGCCCGCGAGGTCGCGGCTATGTAGAGCAACAGCGGCTCCTTGTCGGTCGGCGCGGCCAGGACTGGTGCGGTGGAGAGCATGTGCTTGAGGTCTTGGAAGGCCTCGTCTGCCTTGCCATTCCATTCGAACGGGCTCGTCTTCTTCATCAGCTGGTACAGGGGTAGCGCCCTCTCGCCCGGCCGGCTTAGAAACCGGCTGACCGAGGCCAAGCATCCGGTGAACTTCTGGACATCGCGCAGCCGAGTCGGCTTGCGCATGCGTTCGATGGCCTTGATCTTCTCCGGGTTCGCCTCAATGCCGCGTTCCGAGACGAGGAAGCCGAGTAGCTTTCCGGCCGGGACGCCGAAGACGCATTTTTCCGGGTTAAGCTTGACCTTGTATTCGCGGAGGTTGGCGAAGGTTTCCTTCAAATCGTCGAGGAGCATGAGGTACTGCTTGGTCTTCACCATGATGTCGTCCACGTATACGTGGATATTGCGGCCGAGTTGTGGCAGCAGGCATTTCTGCATGCAGCGCTGGAAGGTGGCGCCGGCGTTCTTCAAGCCGAACGACATGGTGATGTAGCAATACGCCCCAAAGGGTGTGATGAAGGACGTCTTCAGGGCGTCGGCCGGGTCCAGCTTGATCTGGTGGTAGCCGGAGTAAGCGTCCAGGAAGGACAGGAGCTCACACCCGGCGGTCGAGTCGATGACTTGGTCGATCCGTGGGAGGGCGAACGGATCCTTGGGACAGGCCTTGTTGAGGCTGGTGTAGTCGATACACATGCGCCAGGTCTTGTTATTCTTCAAGACGAGGACTGGATTGGCCAGCCACTCGGGGTGAAACACTTCCATTATGAAGCCGGCCGCCAAAAGCTTGGCGACCTCTTCACCAATGGTTCTTCTCTTCTCTTCGGAAAATCATCGTAGGGGTTGACGGACAGGCTTGGCGTCCTTGCAGACGTGAAGTTTTTGCTCGGCGTACTTCCTCGGGATACCCGGCATGTCCTTGGGGGTCCATGCGAAGATATCCCGATTCTCACGGAGGAAGTCGACGAGCTCGCCTTCCTATTTGCTGTCGAGGCGGGCGCCTATGACAACGTACTTTCTGCAGCTGGGGTCTTCTGGGTTGAGCTTCACTTTCTTGGTCTCCTTGGAGGGCTTGAAGGCGGCCTCGTCGGCCGGGTCCGGGGTCGGGATCAACGCGGAGGAGGCCTCGCCTGCCAGTGCGACGATCCGGTCGAGCTGGCGCCGCTCCTCGGCAATGACCAGCGACTCGGCCAACATGGCGCCGTCCCGGGCGCACTCCAGGGACTTGCGGTAATGCCGGTGATGGTGATGAGGCCCCTGGGACCCGGCATCTTCATCTTCAGGTACGTGTAGTGGGGAACCGCCATGAACTTGGTGAGCGCGCGCCGGCCCAGCAACGTGTGATACGCGCTGGACAGGTCCACCACCTCGAACCAGATCGGTTCGCGCCGGAAGTGGCTGCTGTCACCGAACAGGACATCTAGCCGGACCCGGCCAATGGGGGAGCAGGAGAGGCCGGTCACAATTCCGTGAAAGATCGTTCGGGTTGGCTCCAGGTCCTCGGCCTTGAGGCCGAGCTTGGTCATCGTGTCGCGGTAGAGAATGTTGATGCTGCTGCCGCCGTCGATGAGGACTCAGGAGAACTTGCATGTGCGCCGCGCGACAATGGTGGGGTTGAGGACGAGGGCGTAACCACCCGGGCTCGGCATGACTGCCGGGTGATCCTCCCGGGTCCAGGTGATCGGGCGATCCGACCAATGCATGAACTCTGGCTTGGCCGGGACGACGGTGTTCACCTCCTGCCGAAGGAGGCGCTCGCTGCGCTTGTCGTCGCCGAGGCTGGTGAAGACGACGTAGGTCGCACTGGTCCGGGTAGGCGTCGTGGTGCATCGCGCCGCCAGCTGGAGGCGGCGGTGGAGGCGGAGGCGGCTGCCCCGCGCCTGGAGCCGGAGCCGGAGGGGTCGGGACGTCGCCCCTCATGATGCGCTTGGTGACGGCGCACTGCCGAAGCGTGTGCGTGGAGGGTCTTGTGCCGCTGTGGTGCTTGCAGGGGGCGTCGAGCATCTGCTCGAAGCTCATGGCGGGTTGCCATGCCGTCTTGCCGGTTTGCCGGTGTTTCGCCGCCGGGTCCGCCGCGGGCTCGGTGGCCGCGACGAGCCGGTTGTCGTGACGCGGCACCGGCTGGTCGGCCTTGCGCTTGTTGTTCTGGTGATGCTGCTGCCGGCTGCTTTCGCCGGCCGGCTTCGAAGGGGGAACCGGCTTTGCCTTGCCGGCTTCATCCAGCGCCACCTGGATCTTCATGGCGGAGTCAGCGTTGGTGTACTTGTCCGCCGTCACCATGAGCACGGCCATGGTGGCCGGCTCGGAGCGTAAGAGCTTGTGCTTGAGGAGGGTGCCGTCTCGGCACCCGCTGACGAAGTACTGGATCGCCTGGACTTCATGGACGCCCTCGCAGCTGTTCCAGAGCTCGGTCCAACGTGCGAGGTACTCGCGACCGGTCTCCGTAGGCCCTTGCACGCACATGGCGAGCTGGCTAGGGCGGCCGGGTCGCTTGTAGGTCCCCGTGAAGTTGCGGACGAAGGCTTCCTCGAAGTCCACCCACATGTTGATGCTGCCCATCGGCAGGCTGTTCAACCACGTGCGGGCCGACCCTTGGACCATGAGCAGTGTGTAGCGCACGGCGAGACGACGATTGGCACCGGTGATGCCAATGGCCGTGGTGTAGTCGGTGAGCCAGTCTTCTGGCTTCACCGTCCCGTTGTACTTGGGGGTGTCACGGAGGAGCATGAATCCTTTGGGGAAGGGCTCCTCCCGGATGCGCGGTCGGAAGCACGCCGGCCCGATAGCGCCGCCCTCCTCCACCTCCAGTGAGCGAGCGAGCTGATCGAGGCGGTGGCAAGCGTCGGCGTCGTCGATGGCGCGCGAGCCGAGTCGACTTGCGGCCAGGCCACGGGGGGTCGGGTCGGTTGGAGCCGGACGCCGGTCATGCTGGCCGGGTCCGCGCTGGATCTCCAAGACGGGCTCGTCGCCCAATCCGCCAGCGGCTGTAGCGGCCGGGTCGCGCCGAGTCCGGGCTCGGCCGGAGTGCGCCTCACCGGGTGGCGAGGAAGCGGTGTGCAGAAGTTCGCCGGGCCCGCCAAGGCGGGCGCAGCCGGATCCCGCCGGCTTGGCAAGCTGGTTGAGGCGGTCCTGCTGGGTGTTGGCGGCGTGGAGGAGTTCACGCATCCGCCCGATGCGCTCTTTCAGCTCCTCACCCGCGAGCTGGTCCAGGCCTGCTACGGCCGCCTGGGCAGCGCGCATGTTCTTCGCTGGGGTCTCGTAGACGGTTGGGACGGCGCCGAGGGCCCGGCCGATCGCTCCTCCCCGGGCACGCACATCGGCGACCCGTCTTGGCTCGGCCGCGGCGGGCGTGAATCCGTAGGCGGCGTCGCGCTCCAGCTGAGCGACATCCAGGCGACGCTGAGTGGCGGCGAGCGTCTCAGATAGGTCCAGCATCTCCTGGCTCCTTTCCTCGAGCTGGGTTCGGGCCTCAGCGACGTTGGTGGCGTCGACGTCGGTGCCGATGGGGGTGCGGAGGCTCCGCATCGCGGCGCGCAACGGATCGGACGGCTCGATCCGATCCGCTGCGGCTCTGGCTTCGGCAGCCTTCCTTGTCTTGCTCGACGAGGAGGAGGCGCCGTCGCCGGTGACGAAGACCTCCACAAGGACGTCCATTGGCCCGGCGGAAACATCACCGCCGAGGAAGAGGGGAGAGTCGGAGTAGCTGAGCACCTCGCTGGGGTACTCGTCGGCCGCGAACGCATCGAAGATGCGCAGCGCGGCGAAGGAGGCGGCAAGTGCGCCGACGACGTCGTCCGCCAGCGCTATGGACTCGTCGGTGTAGGAGAAGGGCCCCGTCTGAAGCATGCTCTCGGCCAGCTACTCGAGCTGCCCCAAGATGGGCGCCAACTGTCGTGGTGGGCGCACGGCAGATGCCAAGGGATGGCTAAAGAGAGGAGGAGGCTTGAGGGCGCTGGTGGACTCCAGAGGCGAGGTTGGCATGAGCAGGCGCGGGATGCCGGACATACCCAGGTTCGGGGCTCTCCGGAGAGATAATACCCCTAGTCCTGCCGAGTGTAGTTGGATGATCGATAGTACAATGTTGCTCCTGGAGCTGTATGGAGGAGGAAGGGAGCTGGCCAAGGCTTGGGCTGCTCCTTCTCTCCGGTGTTGCTGTTTTGTCGCTAGTCCTCCCGCTCGCCCCTCAAATGATCGTGGGCTCCCGGGGGTTTTATAGTCCAACCCCCGGGGGTACAATGGTAATGTTACAAGTCGGTGGGTCCGTATTGTCGGTGTCCGGGGACCCGGGCTGGGTCCCGCTGAGGGCTTGTGGTTCGCCGGGTTCCCCTATGTGCGGGCCCCGCAAGCCTAGGGGGACTGTGCGCCGTCTTGTCGATCGTCAGGGCGTGGCCGAGTTGAGTCGCGTACAGTGCTCTCCGTCAGGTTGCCGCTTGCTGTCGTTAGCGGTGAGGGCGGGGGCACTGTAGCCACGTCGGCCCTGGTCAGCGGGTAGGTGAGGGGCACTGTTGTCACGTTCTTGCTGACCAGAGGCATGGGCGGGGCACTGTTGCCTCGGTCATCATTGATTGAAGTCTCGTCCCTGTAGGGGAACGCAGCAAAAAACAAAAAAAAATCCGACCTACGCACCAGCCCAGGACCACTATGGAGACTGCATACAAGGTTTGATCTTTTTCGTTACCGACTCGTAGCGCAGCGGGAAGTAGAGTCGATGACGATCGGCGGTGCAGATCCCCGCAGCTAGGATTTACAACCTCCCAATCGCGAGGATGTATACCCTCATCTGCTTCTCAGACAGCCCTCCGGGAGGCGGTCGAACAGCCCCCCGGACGGTGTCGCGGACAGCCATTCGGGAGGACCTACGAAACTCGAACGGTCACTCGGACAGCCCTTCGGGAGGACCTTCGAAACTCGGACGGTCACACGGACAGCCCTTCGGGAGGCACTCACGAACTAAGACCGAAACTACGATCTCTCTACAGAGTTGCACACATACGGTGTCATCTATCCGGCAGGGCTTCGCCGTCCAGAACTAGTTCCCACCGGAACCCAGACAGCCTTTCGGCTCTACGAAACTATTTCGCTGGGAGGGAGAGAGAAGCCAGATCATGCATGGCACTTGTATGTGAGAAGGGATGATCCTTTAGGCAGCCCCCTCCACCCCTATATATAGGCCAAGCCCAAGGGTGGCTTCTCCAAGAAGCCAGGGGGAAATACCAAAAAGGCCCTCAAGGTGGCTTCTCCAAGAAGCCAAGCAAAAAGCACTTTCACTATTCATGACAACATTTTTTAGCATCCGTTCGAACTGAAAATATTTATGTGGGCTCAGAACATTTCCAGTACCCACTAAAATAATTTTCAACGCGTTCCGAAACAATTTCGGTTTAGTGATTTTCATCTGCGAAAAGCAAACAAGAATGTGTTTTCACTATTCATGAAGACAATTTTTTGCGTCCACTAAATCCGAAAATATTTCTGTGGGTCTTAGAATAATTCCAGTACCCACTAAAATGATTTTGGATTCGTTCTGAAACAATTTCAGATTAGTGAATTTCATCTGCGAAAAACAGCCAAAGCGGTACCGGCAGCTCCGAAACATTTTCGGTTTTTATTTCTGAAAATTCCAAAAAGTTTCCAGAATGATTCTGACACCCTCCAAGAATTATCAGGCATGTGCCGAAACCATTTTAACTTAATGGCATACCCCGAAACAACTTTTTCGGTTTCACCGAAACTCATCCGGTGACCTCTCTCTGCGGTACGATTCCACTGTCCGAAACTTTTCGGTGTCCGAAACTTTTTCGGTGATTTTCTCTCAGACTCCCTGTCTAGTATTCAGCAGATAGATGACCCTTAAGCGTGTAACCCTATAGGTTCGGTGAAGTATAGACATGACCTGGAACCCCTTCCGATCAATGATCAACATCGGAGCCGTGGACACCCATATTGACCCCTATACCCACACGAATGAATATTTGAGTGAACCTCCAGTTGAGGTGAGCTATTCCTGTTGCTTCACGATATATCACAAACACCTGAGGTGAGATTTATTGCATCCCCGTGGGCCAACACTTTGTCCACTATGCAAGTTGCCTCGTTACCGATTTTGTTCTCTTTTCTCGTTTCGTGTTCCGGCATCCCCGTGATCAAATCACAAAGTGTCTGGCCAGACGATGATGGACACCGTAACACCGAGAGGGCCCGAGTATATCTCTCCATCGTCGGAGGAGCAAATCCCAATCTCGAGCAATCAAGTTATGTCTCATCAAGTAAATATCCATATATCTACTTGAGTCATTTCTGAAGATAAATAAATCCACCACTAACAACACTTATCGGACTACACACATCAAATGTATGATCACTAATAAGTTTGTTGTTCGTTCCTTATGGCCTGTGAACGGTATTTTAGTCACTTCACTTTTCGGAGGAAAGTTGCAAGTGTCAGATGATTCAAAATCAAAAAGACTTCAAAATCCATCATAATGGAATTTTCCATGCGGGTTTCTCCAATGTGACCAAATGTAGTGCCACACTTGTGTGGTATTCTTTTAGTCTTGCGACATTTAGCGTCAGTGTTATGGATGTATCATATTACCATCAATATTCATAACATACATGCCATCTTGGATGGAAGCATGGCCCTTCATGTTATTCATAATACTTAACAACAATTGTTGTTTTTATGAACAACTCTTTTGCAACAAACATTGTGCAATGGGCTAGAGTGTATGAAACTCTAAAATGAATTATGAAAGTAAACCCAGAGGCATTGTATTATTATCAATATTCATAACATACATCTCATTCATAATGAAAGTATGGCCCTTGTGTTATTCATAACATCGAACATAAAAAGTTCTCTTATGAACAACCTTCTTGCAAGATACCTTATGCAATGGGATAGAGTTTGTAAAACCCTAAATGAATTATGAAAATAAATACAGACGGCAATACACCGATGGAAGGTATAGTAACATTTACTATGTTCCCTGTGTATACCTTAACCTCATTTCTAGCTAGTCTTTCAGGCCATAGTAGTTCTTACATCGAGTTGCAACAGAATGCAATCGAGCGGGCAATTTTGTGATGAACTCACAATACCCAAGAATTTGTGATTAACATGTTTAACCATAATTCGCAAGAACTATATCTTTGACCAGCCTTCTATACATCAAAAACTTGTATGACATTCATACATGAGCTGGATATTCCAGTCTTCTTTCCTTTTGCCTTTATACTTCTAACAGTTTAACTTTTAGTATTTCTCCTACTCTCAGAAGAAGCACCCAACTTAAGAGTGGCATTAGCCCCGGACTTCCTAGGCGTGTAAGTCATACTAACACCCTTTGGACACTTCCTTTCTCTTTAAGTTGTTGTTTTATTCACCTTTCATTATATGACAGGCGTTCTTCTGGATCCCTTTCCGAACAGTCAAATGCATAGTAAACACTTTTACTAATACTTGCAAACAAACATTGCTTTGCTTGTATCTAAAAATAATTTTCAGTTCCATGAATATCATATAACTATCCCAACTTTCAAAGTTTGGGTTTCATGGAAGCAAGCATATTCCACTTGACCGTAACAGAATTCTAGCTTTTGGATCGAAGGACGAGAGTCACATGATCCATAGCATTAGCGGGAGGATACGGAAAGCATGCGATAGGACAAAGTCCTTCTCGGCACTTTTGAGGACAATCCTCATATTACGTTACCAATCGTAAAGTTTTAACCAGATATTTAACAGCTATTCAATTTTAATAGGGAAGGTGGAAATATGAGCCATTATTCTACAACTATTATGCAAGAAACACTTAGACAGTGTTCATAATTAATTGCACTGAGAATTAAACATGTTAATTCAACAGTGCGCTCCCACTCAAATCAATATCTCTCACAATTAATTTTGAGTGATACAAGATCCAGACTTCAATTCATCGCCATAGAATCATCATCTCATAACGGGAATTTTAATCAGTAGGCCAACTTGCCGATCACATCTCTATGTGACTCTTGCTCATCTTTCGATGCGTGTGTTCTGAGCTCAGGACGATCCTGCCATGAACGTCAAGACAACCAAGTGATCTTGCTGCGAGGTCTGACCTCACCCGCCTCACACTTCTCTAATCGTTCGTACCCATGCATCCATGGCGCACCCCGAAAAGATAGGTGCCGTGACGGTGCTACACTTGGGAGAACACTAACTACTTGATATTTTAAGTGAGAGATCACCCTAATAAAAGCGACTACCGCGCAATCAAGAAGGGTGCATCATAAGGGATAAACATCTCAGGCAATTCATAATAGCATGATATGGTATAGCCCTTTCTGACGGAGAAGTATTTCATTTCTTCGTCTTCGGCATTCGCGTCGGTGTTCACCTTCGCGAACATTGCCACCACCTTGTCAATGCAGCAGATAATATTGCTATCTCTATAGCTAACAAAATAATGCATTACAACAAGGTTGACACGCAGGTCATTAAAGTGCAATCATATGGCTCCAGCCATCATGCCGAATCATGACACGCAGGTCATCTTAATAAAATTACAACATATAGTCATCTCATACATAATCGAATTAGTATGAGCACTGCTATACCACATCACATGCACATCCTGCAAAACCAAGTTAGACGCCTCTAATTGGTTTATGCAAAATTTATTTTATGTGGCTTCTAAGGTTTTGACTTAAACCGCAGCGACCAACGTTCATCATCAAGTATGATAGTTCATGTCGCTAGATTAACTTTGCAGGGTGTATGAAGCACGAGACAATAAAATCTCGAACCCCATACTAAACTTCGTCATACGCATGACCCCCGTGCAGATCATATCTGCATTGCCCTGTCGTCTGCGAATTTCATCTTTCTTTTGACTACGGCAGAACCCAAAGAACTGATAGCACTTCCATGATCAATCAGGATCATGGATTGCCAGAACTTTGTCAAATTCCACCATGCTGTCTCGAGATTGAGCAAACGCAAATTCTAGGGAAGCAACAAGAACATCGGGTAACAGATTTCATCTGTCACCCGCATAAATAATTTTCAGCAATAGATCTCATCTACTACCTAATTATATTATGCAATACCCATACATCTCTATGTATTCTAGATCGCAACCTGCATCTACGCATAGCACGGTTCATGATGCCACTGTAGGGGAACGCAGCAGAAAACAAAAAAAAATTCCGACCTACGCACCAGCCCAGGACCACTATGGAGACTGCATACAAGGTTTGATCTTTTTCGTTACCGACTCGTAGCGCAGCGGGAAGTAGAGTCGATGACGATCGGCGGTGCAGATCCCCGCAGCTAGGATTTACAACCTCCCAACCGCGAGGATGTATACCCTCATCTACTTCTCAGACAGCCCTCCGGGAGGCGGTCGAACATCCCCCCGGACGGTGTCGCGGACAGCCCTTCGGGAGGACCTTCGAAACTCGAACGGTCACTCGGACAGCCCTTCGGGAGGACCTTCGAAACTCGGACGGTCACACGGACAGCCCTTCGGGAGGCACTCACGAACTAAGACCGAAACTACGATCTCTCTACAGAGTTGCACACATACGGTGTCATCTATCCGGCAGGGCTTCGCCGTCCAGAACTAGTTCCCACCGGAACCCAGACAGCCTTTCGGCTCTACGAAACTATTTCGCTAGGAGGGAGAGAGAAGCCAGATCATGCATGGCACTTGTATGTGAGAAGGGATGATCCTTTAGGCAGCCCCCTCCACCCCTATATATAGGCCAAGCCCAAGGGTGGCTTCTCCAAGAAGCCAAGGGGGGAAATACCAAAAAGGCCCTCAAGGTGGCTTCTCCAAGAAGCCAAGCAAAAAGCACTTTCACTATTCATGACGACATTTTTCAGCATCCGTTCGAACTGAAAATATTTATGTGGGCTCAGAACATTTCCAGTACCCACTAAAATAATTTTCAACGCGTTCCGAAACAATTTCGGTTTAGTGATTTTCATCTGCGAAAAGCAAACAAGATGCGTTTTCACTATTCATGAAGACAATTTTCGCGTCCACTAAATCCGAAAATATTTCTGTGGGTCTTAGAGTAATTCCAGTACCCACTAAAATGATTTTGGATTCGTTCTGAAACAATTTCAGATTAGTGAATTTCATCTGCGAAAAACAACCAAAGCGGTACCGGCAGCTCCGAAACATTTTCGGTTTTTATTTCTGAAAATTCCAAAAAGTTTACAGAATGATTCTGGCACCCTCCAAGAATTATCAGGCATGTGCCGAAACCATTTTAACTTAATGGCATACCCCGAAACAACTTTTTCGGTTTCACCGAAACTCATCCGGTGACCTCTCTCTGCGGTACGATTCCGCTGTCCGAAACTTTTTCGGTGATTTTCTCTCAGACTCCCTGTCTAGTATTCAGCAGATAGATGACCCTTAAGCGTGTGACCCTATAGGTTCGGTGAAGTATAGACATGACCTGGAACCCCTTCTGATCAATGATCAACATCGGAGCCGTGGACACCCATATTGACCCCTATACCCACACGAATGAATATTCGAGTGAACCTCCAGTTGAGGTGAGCTATTCCTGTTGCTTCACGATATATCACAAACACCTGAGGTGAGATTTATTGCATCCCCGTGGGCCAACACTTTGTCCACTATGCAAGTTACCTCGTTACCGGTTTTGTTCTCTTTTCTCGTTTCGTGTTCCGGCATCCCCGTGATCAAATCACAAAGTGTCTGGCCAGACGATGATGGACACCGTAACACCGAGAGGGCCCGAGTATATCTCTCCATCGTCGGAGGAGCAAATCCCAATCTCGAGCAATCAAGTTACTTAACATACTTTCCCATGAACCCGTAAGCCGCCGTAATAGCCATCCAGTTACGGATGACGTTTAACAAACCCCAAAGTTCATGAAGCAAGCATGAAGAAACTCGATACTCTCATGGTCTAAGGAATTATGCAAACATTAACTATCTTTGTGTTATAAACCATTAACTTGTGACGAATGTATCTCATAGCATAACATCAATTCGGGTCGATTCAACACAAATGTCCTTCCTGACATTGTGCCCTCAAAGTTGCTTGGCATAGACATGCCCATGATTGGGAAAACATAATCATCATGCAACACTTGAGCTAGTCTTAGAGGCACGGCTAGGAATACATTTTACCGTTTATTATTCCACATGTGCATATGGGTTCTCCCCAGAGCCTTTATGGATATACGGGCTCGGGAACCACAGCAGTTATAGCATGGAACATAAACATAATTATGAACAGGGAGATAATCAATAACATTTATTATTGCCTCTAGGGCATATCTCCTACAGTCCCCATCATACAGCCTGGATGGGACGGGAGTTGACCCGCGGCTGGATTGCGTAGCACGCCATGGGTGGCGCTGGCTTGTTGAGGAGGCTTTGGCTGTGCCGGGTTCGGCTGTCTTGCGCTAGTTGTTGAGGCCGGGTCGACGTGTCTTGCCGGGTCGGCTAGTCTGGCCGGCTTGCGGGACTTGGCCGGGTCGAGCGACCCGGCCAAGCGCGTGCCGGTATTGAGGGGCGGTGCCAGCCCCGTTGTTTTTTGAAGAGGATCCGGGTTCCGTTGCCTGCCCGGGGTCCATCCCCCTGCCGCCGCCGGAGGGCGCCGCCGGGCGAAGCCCGTGGGCGTCGGCGGCGGCGGGGTTCTCTTCCCCTCGCGGTGTGTGGCGGCAGCGCGAGATGCGGCGGCGCGGCGGGGGCGTGACGCTGGTGCGGGGCGTGGCGGCGGCGGGGCTCTCGGTCGTGCGGTGCGGGCGGGCGTACAGGCCGTGGTGGCTGCACGGTGCAAGACCATGGCGTGGCGGCGGATTGGGGCTGGCGCAGGCGCGGATCCGCTCGGATCTGGCCCTGCGGCCGCAACCTCGGCTTCAGCGCGGGGAGAGGCCGGATCCTGGCCGGGCTTGGCTGGATCTAGCTTCTCCGCCCCCGTTGGCCGCCCTCGATGGGGCTCGGTGGCTTCGTTCCGGCAGCCAGCGAGGGCTGGATCCCGGGGCGGCGGCCCCGGACGGCGGAGGATGTGTCGGCGGCTGTGGACTCGTGACGGGCGACGCGGCGGCCGCGGTGGTGGACGATCCATGCACAAGACGCTTGATGGAGGCCATTGGAACTGATCTGGGTGAAGACCTGCTCGCGGCTGCTGCCGAGGCCGGCGATGGCGGCACTATTCGGTGCCGTTCCCTTGTTGAAGGCATCGCTGTTGAGAAGTTCCAGGCCACCATTTTCTACCTCCGGAGGAAGCCCTAAATCAGTAGATCAGATGACGGCGCCATTATTGTGTCATTTTCTTCTTGTGGCGTCATTCTTGGAGGTGTACACGGGCCCGAGGGACCAGTGGACGGAATAATTGGTGGAGCGGTGATTAATCCTGCACATTAATGGTGGCGTTTCTCGGCGGCGTGGCGCAGTGGAGACTCGGCGCCCGATGTGTGGCGAGGGACTCGCGCAGGAGGGTGACGTTATCAGGCGTCGTAGTGGCGTCGATGGCAGAGAGGCCGGGCAAGGTGGTGCAGCAGTACAACACTGAAGATGGATTGATGGCAGGTGGCTGCGGCGGCCTCATACCCGGCAGGCGGCCTAGTTGAGGAGTGCGCCGGACTGGTAGGTGCCCATACCCGGCAGGCGTCCTGGTTGGGACCTCAGGTCTTAGATGTTTAGGTTTGGCTGCGATGTCTGTTTGGTATTATGCCCATATTATCTGCGCCCTTCATCAATTGGATAGGAGTAGCGACAGTTGTTGCTTAGACGGTGGCTTTAGTCTTACTGTTGTATGACTTTGTAAGGTTTTGTGAGAATAATTAATAAAGTGGCCGTATGCATCGCCTAGATGCAGAGGTCGGGGGTCCACCTACTTTTAAAAAAAATCAGAAGGAAAGGTTCATTTTGCTTTTGGACGAAGAAGGTGTTGAGTAGGGGGAGGGGTGGTTTATGGGCTGACGGTGGGCCTTTCGTGCGCAGGCTTCTCCAAACGTGGCATCGTCGTGGACTCGCTCGATCCTTCTAGCTCGCACGCGTCTGTCATGCCATGGTTGAGTCTATTTTCGCGAAGTATGTTTGTCCTAATTATTTTCACAACGTAGAGCACCACTACACTCACACAATGCATACCTAAGACCAGAGCGCCTTCCGTTCATAGTGGGAAAACACCAGAGCACCTTCGTGCGAGGGCGATCCATTCACGACAACTTCATGCTCGTCCAATGCACGGCACGTAAGCTTCACGCCCTACGAGACCCAGCCATTATGCTCAAGCTTGACATATCAAAGGCATTCGACTCAGTGCAATGGCCCTTCCTCCTAGAAGTGCTACGCAAGGCTGGATTTGGGGGACGTTGGATCACGTGGATTTGTGGAATGCTGGCAAGTGCATCAACAAGGATCATGGTCAACAGTACACCAGGACGGCCAATCTACAACACCGTGGGCTTGAGGCAAGGTGCCCCACTATCCCCAATGCTGTTCATTCTTATCATGGAACCCTTGCACCGCATGTTCGAGCTTGCGACTGCAAAGGGACTGCTTCAGCCGCTTGCAAGAACAGGGCTACACCACCGTCTCTCAATGTTTGCCGACGACGTAATGATCTTCCTCAAGCCCAATGAGCGGGATATGTACATGTGTGCATCAATTCTTACCCTGTTTGGGGAGGCAACGGGCCTCCGCGTCAACCTTGCCAAGAGCGCGGTCTACCCTATACGATGCTCTGACGAGATCATGGAATCAGTGGAGAGAGCACTTGGATGCCCGAGAGGCGCCTTCCCATGCAAATACCTTGGTCTGCCGCTCACCCTGAGAAAACAGTCACATGTACAGCTATCAGGCCTTGTGGACCAACTAGCAACGACATTGCCAAAATGGAAAGCAGCAAGGATGCCAAAGAGTGGAAGAATGCTTCTTGTTCAATCTGTACTCTGTGCAATTCCGCTGCACGCGATGATGGCGCTCGACCTCCCACAGAAGACAATTTCAGCAATGAACAGAATATGCCGCAGCTTCTTATGGTGCGCTGAGTCAAGCTCGTCTGGCGGAAACTGCGCAGTCGCTTGGGAGGCTGTGTGTGCCCCCAAATGGGCGGGTGGATTAGGCATGCCCAACCTAGGGTGGATGAACAAAGCTGTGCAGGCCAGGTGGCCTTGGCTACAGAGATCAGACACATCGCGACCATGGGCAGAATTTGACATCACAGTACCAAAAGCTTCAAGACAACTCTTCAACGCGGCTGCTCGCTGGGTTCTCGGCGACGGAAATACAACACTCTTTTGGGAAGATAGATGGCTCGAAGGACACTGGATCATGGAGATTGCACCCTTGACCTACGGCCGAGTCAGGAAGAAAACGAGGAACACATGAACCGTAGCCCAGGCCCTACTGAATGACGGTTGGGTCGCCCAAGTAAGCCCGGAGGTATCAACTGACTCGCTAAGGGAATATCTACAGCTATGGAACATGATCCAAGAACTTCAACTTGACCCAGCGCAACATGATACCATCACTTGGTCATGGGAAGCAAGCGGATGCTATTCAGCGAGGACTGCCTATGCAGCCAAATTCTGGGGCAGGCAGGTCGTCCCCACGGCCGAATTCACTTGGAAATCTAGAGCATCGGCGCCCTGCCGCTTCTTCACATGGCTGGCAATCCAGGATAGGTGCTGGACGTCCGATCGGCTGGCAAGACGAGGGCTCGATCATCAGGATTGCTGCCCAATGTGCAGCCAAGAAGAGGAGAGCATAAACCACATTTTGCTCCAGTGTGTCGTCGCGCGGGAAGTCTGGACCGTGATCTGTCATCCCCTACGCAGACCGGAATGGATACCTACTGTGAATGAAAGCCTCGGTGCATGGTGCCAAGACAAGAGAGGAAGAGGAAAGGCCGGGAGGGATGCAAATGCAATCATCATCCTAGGACTATGGCAAATATGGAAGCACCGCAACTCGATTGTCTTCGACGGAGCTACACCTTCAAAGAACAGGATTATCCATGCAGTCGTAAGAGAGGGCCATGTATGGAAGAAGGCGGGCATACTACGAGGAGACATAGGCGCCTTCTTTGCAGAAGTGGAGGAGTGGGCAGCGGAGAGTAGATAGTTTTTGAGACTAGGTGGAGGGTGGAAGTAGAGTTAGTGTGCAGTGTATATATGTAATCTGTAATGCTAACATGGACGGGCTCTTTACCCCGATTCCTTCTATATAATATAGTACGCACACTCGTGCGTATTCGAGAAAAAAAATGCATACCCAAGACCAGAGCTATGTAGTTTTAAGATTATCGAGTTCACCATAGAAGCTTCACAATCTCTATCTCTACTCTTTTTAAAGGATTCTTATCATTTTATGTCATTAGTTATGTCCCACTACTCGGTTTTGCTATCAGAAGTTACAACTGCTTAAAAATATCATCATTCTGTGAGATGCTTGCTCAAAAATGCCATTAGATACCTAAAAAATGCCATCGTTTCATTAGATGTTTCCTAAAAAATGTCATTAGACACTGTTATTTTCAGGTCAAACCCGTTCACCATGTTATATGACCAAAATACCCCTAGATCCACATGTCAGCTTTCTCTATCTTATAATGATAAGTGTGAGTCCCACGTGTCACGAGTAAGCAAGCGAATAATTCTAGAGAAAAATAAAAACGTTGTTGGGATCAAATGGCGCCCACATTTTATCATAGTGAGATAGAGGGACAGTTGACATGTTGGTCCATGAATATTTTGGTTATTATAATATGGTAAATGGACTTTGAGCTGACAGTAATGATGTCTAGTGGCACTTTTTAGCAAGCTCTTAATGGACCGATGGCATTTTTGAGCTGTTGAAATTCCTAATGGCAAAACTAAATAGTGAAATACAACTAGTGCCATCAATGATAATTACCCATCCAACTCCACATATGTTCTCCCTTCCCTCCTCCCCGTTCTAATTCTCCCACCCCCTTCCCAACTCAGTTTTTCCTACAGGTTTCTCATCAAGACCGCCTCAATTAGCTCACGTCTTATTTGTTAGGATTTAATTAATCCTATTAATCCCTGCTTTTTCTAACCGAGGCGGTTGCCTCACATCCCTTCGGTCACACCTCTTCAGGGGCTATATATATGTGTAATCACATCTTTATGTTTGTCTCTCGTTCCTCTCTCGATCTCAATAATTCTAAACACGTTATCAGCACGCTCTTCCCTGAGCGACTCGGCGAAGAGGAAAGAACTGGAAACGGCACATCCCTCGACCGGCGAAGCCACAGCCCGGCGCTGCGCCTGGGCGATCCTCGACGCGAAGTGAACAGGGGCCCGTTCACGCACAGGCCCTTTGCGGCCAGCGGCGGTTACCAATGGAGAAGAGTATCCAACGCAGAAGGGATGGCGCATGGAACCGCTTCCGGCGAAACCCCCACTGCTGGGCTTCCTTCCGAAGATTGCCGATCATGGCCAGATCGCTGGAGAAATCAGCCGCCCACTGCAGAGATGCACCGCCGTTCAAGAGATCGATCAGGAGAAAGCAAATTTCTTGTCTTTTGTGATTAACATCAATGATCTAACAATTGATTTGATTGTTTTCTCTTCTTGGTTTACGCTATGCACTCACGTGAGTTACTTCCATCAAGTGCATACAGAAAGAGCAAATCGAAGAAAGAAAATCATAGGTGTTCGGCCAAAATCAGAAGAAACAGGGCGTCAACCCAGCCGCCGTCGACTCTATTCCTGAATCGACAACAGAATAAGTGGGCATTGGCATCCATTGATTCAAAGATCATCAAGGCCAGAAGATCAATCAACAGACTGATGCAAAAAGCCACCACATGAGAAGAAAAAAGGTTCTTCACCGTGTTTTTCCACTCTGTAGAAAGCATTAGGATCAGCAACGGTGCCGCGTCATCGGCCCCTGGCACTGGCGTACGACGCAACCGCGCCATACAGCCGGCAGCGCCAGGCCGCGCCCGCCCGCGTGGCCACCTGCGCCCCGCCCGTGGCCGAGCTCCCGCGCTCCGTCCATCGCCGTGGCCGCCCTCGCGCGCGCCCGCCCGCGAGACTGACGACAGCCCTCTTGCACGGCTCCCCACGGCGTGGAGTTCAGCCTCGTCGCAAAGCACTGCGGTGGTCGGGCCCTCGGCTGCGCCATCCGACGCACGCGCGACGAGCAAAAGGTGCGGCCGTTCCTCCCGGCACACCCCGCGCCTGGCCCTCGGCCTTGCCCCTACGAGCGCAGGGACCACGGCCACGGTCGCGCTCGCTCACAGAGAGGCGCGCAGCCCGCGAAGTGGTGGCCATGGCACGACCTCAGCTCTGCAGGGAGGCAGCGCCCTCCGGCGCAACACCCCCGGCAGAGGAGGCGACTCCCAGCGCGGAGCATGGTTGAGGCACGACCGCGGCCTCCAACGCGGAGGCACGACACGGCTCTCGCCCTGCGAGCCCCTTTTGAGCTGCTCCAGTAGTGCCGCGGGCGTCAACACCGACGCCGTCGCGTCGCGCCACGCCTGCCGACCCCGGCGCCGGCAACTCCTCAGCCTTCGCCGCGCTCGGGCGCTCGCCGCCGTCTCATGGCCCTTGGCGTCCCGTTGGCGAGCTCGCCGTCGAGCGGCCGCTCCGGCACATGGAGCCCCGCGGCGCTCGGCCTCACGAACGGTGCCGCAAACGGCGTCTCCACCGGCGTGTCTTCCAGCCACGACCTCATTGGTGGTTCCTCTCCCGAGGAATACGATGGAGCACTTGGTCCCTCCACCCGTCGCCGGTGAACGCCGTGGCAGCGTGGCTGGAGGTGGCACCGGCCGGCCATGGAAGTCTCTGCCTGTGTCTGGTGAGGATGGGGATTGAGTAATTGGGAATTTATTTCCCTGTCTCTCTCCTTATCTGTACTCGATTGACCAGGTCGTGGACCGCCGCACATACGTGTACTACTACGTGGCTTACCTGCATGCGGTTGAGTCATTAGCACCCCCGTACTAGTATTTGCTTAAGACTAGCCACAATGGGTAGTAACATAGTGTTACTACTCTATGTTACTACCTCTATAATGGGGAGTAACATATGTGTGGTAACATACAACACTTTATTTATTAGGCTATAGACTCATCTTGTCATGATATGTGTGATGTTACTCACATTAGTAGTAACTAGCTATGTTACCACATGCCTCTTTTTCTTCATTTATTGCTTGCCACATCATCTATATTATCTAGATATGTGTGATGTTACTACCTATGTTACTCCCATTGTGGGTAGTCTCATTGCTTTACTAGTTGAGTCATCAACACTAGTCAGAGCTGTTGGGCAGGGCTCGCCCCTCCGTGTGGCGCTTCGACCTTGAGGCTCTCTACCGCGACGCGCCGAGGGTGGATGAGGCGGCCCTGGTCGCGCTGTTCTCGTCCAGCGAGATCAAGGAGGCGGCGAACCTCCTCGACCGAACTAGCGCACCCGGACCGAACGGCCTTGGCCCCGCGTTCTACCAGGCCGCTTGGAGTGCGGTCGCGGGCGACTTGCAGCGGCTTTTCGACGCGGTCCATGATGGCACCGCGGACCTCGACGCCATCAACCGCGCGTACATTGCCCTGCTGCCCAAATGTGGGGGCGTGCCGACGCCGGGCGCTTTCCGCCCAGTCTCCCTTCAGAATGGGGACGTAAAAATCCTCTGCCGTGGCCTCACCTCGAGGTCGCAGAAGCAGATCGGGGGCATCATCGACGTCGACCAGTCTGGGTTCTTGGCGGGAAGGAGCATCTCGTGTATGCCGCCGAGGTGGTGCAGTGCTGCCACAAACGGGGGGTGCCTGCCCTCGTGTTCAAGCTGGACTTCGCCAAGGCGTTCGACTCGGTCGACTGGGGGGCGCTACGCCGGATCCTCATGGCGCGCGACTTTCCCGACCAGTGGTGCGCCTGGATGGACCTGATCTTCGAGTCCTCGCGGTCGGCGGTGCTGCTGAACGGCGTGCCCGGGCGGTGGTTCACGGTGCGCCGGGGGCTGTGGCAAGGTGACCCATGCTCGCCCTACCTCTTCCTCATCGTCGCCGATGTGCTGCAGCAGATGATCAAGCAAGATGGGGGGCTGTTCCACCCTCTCGTTGATGGCGAGCCCCCCTGCTGCTGCAATATGCCGATGATACGCTTGTCATCCTTCGCGCGGACACCGGCGCCGCTGCCCGCCTCCGTCGTATCCTCGACGACTTTGCGGCGGCGACGGGGCTGGACATCAACTTCGTCAAAAGTACTCTGGTCCCCATGCACGTACCCGAGGAGGTGTCAGTGGAGACCGTTGGCGCCCTTGGCTGCGCCGTTCAAGGGTTCCCGCAAGCCTACCTTGGGCTCCCGTTGTCGTGGGAAAAGCTCTGCTTCGCTGACTTCCTACCTAGCTGGATGGAGAGCTCGTCTTCTCTCCCCGGCCGGGCGTTTGGTCCTGATCAACGCTGTTCTCGACGCCCTCCCCACTTACGCCATGGCGGCGATGATGCTCCCGCCGGCGGTGATCAAGGAGCTCGACTCGCTCCGTCGGGCCTTCCTCTGGAATGCGGCCGAACGCGCCTCTGGAGCACAATGCCTGGTGGCTTGGGAGCGCGTTTGCAGGACCAAGGCGGAGGGTGGGCTGGGCGTCCGAGACCTCGCCACGCAGAATCGCTGCCTACTGCTCAAGATGCTGCACCGGCTCCACACAGCCTCCTCGTCCTCGAGATGGGCCCTATGGGTGTGGGCGGAGCTCGACGGCCGCTCCCTTCTCTCGTCAACGGCAAGCAGGAGCGCGGGGGAGCACAGCAAGGCGCTGGCGCGGCTGCTCCCGCTGTACCGCGGGATCACCAGGGTGACGATGCGCGATGGGAGGCGGACGTCCTTCTGGCTCGACTCCTGGCTCCCGTGTGGGCCTCTCGCGGTGGCTCTTCCGGTGCTGCACTCACACACGACGGTGAAGGAGGCCACGGTGTGGCATGTGCGTGCGCGCGGCCTGGACAGTGTGCTGGTGCCCAGGCTTACCTCTGCCGGCGCCGTGGAGCGGGCTACCCTTCCGGCCCTGATCGGCGATAATGCTACGGGCCCCGGCGACGACGAGCGCAGACCGATGTTGTGCTCGGGCGCACGTGGGAGCCTCATAACGGCGGCCGTCTACGCCCTGGAGAAATTCGGCGGCGTGCAGGCGTCGTTCGCGGCGTTCCTCTAGGGGTGCGCTGCTCCCTCCCGCGTTCGCTTCTTCGGGTGGCTCCTGGTCCAACGACGGGTCAACACAAGAGACGTCCTGTTGCGGAAGATCATCGTCATGACGGAGGGGGCTGCTTGTCCTGTCTGTTCGTGCGAGCTGGAGACGGCGGATCACATGGTGTTTGAGTGCCCTTTCGCCCGATCATTCTGGCAGGCTGTAGGGGTCGACGTGGTCGACAAAGGCTATCAGGTGGGCGTGCTCCAGGATCTTGACGTCCGGGGGGTGGTCGGAGATACTGCTTGCGCTACCTTCGCTTTTCTGTGCTGCTGGCAGCTATGGAAGCACAGGAATGTCGTGGTCTTCCGTGGGGCGGTGCCCTCCCTCGCCCGTCTTCTCGCATGCTGTAGGGAAGACTCGGCCCTGTGGCAAGGACGCCTGAAAGTAGCTGAACGGTCGTGCGTCGACAGATGGCTGCGGGTGTTCTCGTACCCTGGGAGGTAGCCAGTGCTATGTTCTTGTGGATTGTGTAATCCTCCCCCCCCCCCTCTCTCCATCCCATGTAAAACTTCCTGTCTCCCCCCCGGGGGTGTGAATCAAATAGAAAAAGAAAATTCAGGTGGAGGGCTTTGCCCTCCCCCGGTGACCTTAAAAAAAACACTCCTGTACTAGTATTTGCTTAATTGCTTTACTAGTTTACTCTTTCTTTTCAGAAAATTAGTTCTAACAACAACTTTTAACAGTGATTTTATCCCTGTTTTTAGTCCGTTATATTTCCACGTTTGTCACGTGTTGAGATAAATTACATCTATTTGCAATTGAGATTTTAATCTCTTGCAAAGATAAATTCAGTACCTCTGCAGTACTGTTTCTCCGTTGAGTACGTGGTATTCCGGAATATTTTTATGATGTATCTATTTCCATGTTAACCACATGTCGAGATTAATACGTCTATTTGCAATTGAGGTTTTCAATTTCTTGCAAATACATATGCAAAATTCAAGGTGTCATCCTTAGCATTTTGAGGATCGCACTAATGATTTCGAGCCACCTTTCTTGAAATCTATTAATTTTGCAACATTAATATGTATTTATATTACGCAATCTGTAATATAAATAAATTACCGGTTTTTCACCGGAGATGATATGTTCTTTGTGTTTACCACATTGCCATTCTTCATGAACATGTCATAGCGGTCGAGATTGATTTCTCCCACACAACAAACTTGTAAATTTTTGACAATAACATCTCCCTCATTATATTAGGAAAACACAAGTTAATGAGTTGGATCTACTGCCCATGTGCAGACTATCTCTATTACTGTGAGATCTGAATGATCTTCAATGTGTTATGTTCCCACAATTGAGGTTGAGCATTTTCAAGTTATACACTTGAGTCAAAATTTTGCGTTCTTATTACAAAACCATGATGGTTTTTAATTTACTTCTTGTAAATTAATTATCTCTGGCTTGCCCCTATAAGTAACAATTCGAGGCACTTGCCCTCAATGGCCACAACTTACTTAAGCGGGTCATGGACATCAAGATCAGTCTTGCATCCCATGGGATAGTGTGTGCAATCCAAGCCACGCCACCGGGATGCAAAGGACCTCAAGGTAATGGTTTGAAACTCTCTGAGCATGGAGAGCATGATGGTTGAATATGCATCAACCGACATGTTTGGAGACTATACATTTAGTCCCTTAGTCTCTTAGTGATCTATTTATTTCTGTCCATTTATGATGTTCTAATAAGAACATGATTATTATTGTCATCATATATTGAATATCACAATATATTGTATCAGCATTTTCATACAAATTCATTTGTATGTATTCTATATATCCAACAGTGATATTCTTGAGAATCTTCATGTCTATATATAGATTTTTGCGGGAGTCAATCCGATGAAAAACGATATGTGCCTTGTGGACATATGCACCACAAACTCTATACTCAGGGAAGTCCAATATTTCCACTCTCATTGAGAGAAAGGAGATATTTTAAAATCGCTAGACGCGATGAGGTATTTGTTGGCTCAACTCGAGTCATATTTACTATCCCTGTGGGTACTCGAGTAACGTCAGGATGCTTCATTGCTTCCCAGGTTTAACTCGTACCCTACTAAACTATGGAGGTATCCATCAAAATAGTTTCCATAGCGGAACTTATGATGACAATAAAGAGAAATAACTTCTCTTTACCATATGCAACGGATATGGCAAGCACATTCTCTGTGTATCCTCTGGATTATACTACACATACGACTCAACTCGTAGCACATGTTGTGTACCAGATAGTTTTCCAGAGTGTCTTGTACATGACAAACTTGGCATACTCGCCTTGGTCATCGAGACATTGGGTTGAAACAGAAACTATCAGCAATTCCAATAGTTTATGATTATTATGATGCTAAATTCTAATACATTTGGATTTTTTGTGCACTACAAGTGACACAGGGAAGCTAATTTTAAGGCTTGCACACCTTAAATTCTACGATGAACCACTCAGACTCCTTGAATGCATCAAGTCGAGGTAAGTGGCTCTTCCCAGCCGTTGAGTAGACTATTCAGGTATTCCATGGTTCTAAAAGACATATCTACATGATGGTCTTAAGTGTGTGCTTTATTCACACGAAACCATTGGCTCATTATCTGACATCGATTTCAAGCAAATCGAATGGATAACATTGCAGAATTCTCCTTGAAGGCATTCTCTATGGCCTTTGGATTGAAGTTAAGCAATTTGTCCTAATGTCTAGACTTAAAATGGTTTGGTAGAATCATATCCAAAGAGTTAAGCTCATTGTATTATCTTTATTTTGGAATTGCAACCTACCAACTTTACGTTGGAGTCATGTAGTTTTACACGCTCATGACCAAACTGCATAATATTATTCCCCTCTGTCTTTGATACGTGGAAATCTACCAAGTATTTCCTATCTGCGGTAATTCGGTAGCATACCGATATCACCACCCGGTATACATCATTAGCCCCTCAACATATAGTTGGGATCAGGAATAACTGTATTGCCATCAATACCTCAAGCCCCTCACATGGGGAGTTATTCAAGGCCAGTATGCTGATTCAATGAGGAGCATTTCCAGGCATTAGGGGAGATTTCAAGTACCATACAAATGCCAGGAAATTAGTGGAATGTTCAACACATTTCTGCCTCAAATCCACGTACTCAAAGAGCTGAACCATGCGTTCAAAAGATTTGCTACACATTGCAAATAACCTGCCAGATTCATTTACTGACTATAAAGGTGTCACACAGTCCTACAATCCTGCAAAAGTACGCCTGAAAGAGTGGAGATACCAACAAAATCCACTCCACTCCCCGTTCAAAGCAACAGGGGGAGATGTATGGCAGAAGTACATCAGGATTCAGCTTCTCGCAAGCAAGGATATCAAGGCCTGTGAATCAGTAAATGCAAGTCAACTTCACATTGACAGACACCTGATGGGTAGTATACACCCAGTGGACGGGAAACCTCCACCAACCCAGGTCACAGTGCACACAATGACCGGGACATCGGAATACCCGACTCAATCGCATTGGGAAATCGCAAGCAGTCACCATCGGTAACGATATTTCCATCAACTATATATTGATATATAGATTCTGGAGAAACATATAACCGGAAGTCTACAATTGTCGACATACATTTCTCAACTAGATTGAAAAAACCTTTCAAGTGATTCAGATCCAAAGACCATGGCCATGGCAAAGTGTGAACAACACTCGGACTGACCTCAAGCAAAGGGTATAATCTAGGTAGAAATGGTCTTGCTCAAAAATGGAAAGGTATGCATAAGCAATACCTACACCAGTTTTCTTCTGGAAACAGAATTGAGAATAACGAGGTGGTGAAACAAAGAGCAAGTATTGTAGCACAAGGGTTCACGCAGATACCCAACTATTCTCCAGAGGTGGAATCTCTTTCCGATAACTTATATCATTGGCAGTACAAAATCATCTATCTCTGCAGTTGATAGATGTAGTGATTACATATCCATGTGGATCACTAGATTCAGACATATATGATTGATTCCCGATGGAATCTCACTTCTGAATCGAAATGCAAAATGCAACATACATTGTGTAAAAATCAGTAAGTCACCATACGACTTATTATTGTCGATACATATGGTACAACCGACGTAGTGAGTTCCTTATACACAAGGATTACTCCTACAATGATGATTATCCATGTTTGTGTGTCTGTAATGATGACACATGTAATCATCTAAATGACGGAGTTGAAAATGAAGGATTTGGGTAAACCAAAATACCGCTCGTTACTACAACTTGAGCACCTTCATTCATACATTATGGTACACCATGTTGTCTATATCCAAAATATATTGGAGAAATTCATTGTGGACAAATCTTATCCATCCATAATTCTCATGGTAGTTCATTCTCTAGACGTAGAGAAAGATCTATTTAAACCAAGAGATGATGGAAATGAGATATTGAGACTCAACGTTCCATAATGCCATTGGATCCACCAAACACAATTGGTTGGTACTCAAGAATGTCTTTCGATATCTCCAAGGCATCAAACATCTTGTCCTGGTTTTTAGTTTCACAGGAATGTGAACATCGATATCATTGGATACATCGATCAGATCCCCACTACGTCAGATCATGGACAAGCTTAGTGTTCCTACTAGGTGTGGTAGTCCCCTCATGAATAGTCTTCAAAACAGACCTCATGGCTACATCCACCAACCATTATCTCAACGATAATGTCTCTTGTGTTGCCCGGATGCAAACAGGTTACGTAATAAGCAATGTCAATATATTGCATATCTTGCAAGTCAAATCATGCGACTGATTTATTCACGAAGTCTATATCAACATCTACATTCCAGAAATATGTTCATGGAGTTGGTATGTGACGGCTTCGGAATATGCAAGAATCAGGGGGGTATCTTCCTGAATTGTTCATGTTCAATGCATCATATTACACTCTTTTTTCCTTCATGAGTTTACTTTACAGGTTCTCATAAAGGTTTTTAATGAGGTAATATCAACATGAGATCATATGTCATACTTTCTGTTTCCCCACCGGGGTTTTTAGGAAAGTATATACGACATATTTATTGTCCTGTAAACTCTATGGGTTTTCTCGTATTGAGTTAAAAGAGACAATAACCATTATATGTTGCATCATTTTCTCCTTATTTTTCCCACTGGGTTTGAAGGAGTTTTAATAACATATGGAACATCTATCTCCTCATATTTTTCCCACAGGGTTATTGGAGGAGCTTCTCAAGATGATGATACTTACACTAACAAGCATGGATTAGGGGGAGTGTTAGGATTTAATTAATCCTATTAATCCCTGCTTTTTCTAACCGAGGCGGTTGCCTCACATCCCTTCGGTCGCACCCTTTCAGGGGCTATATATATGTGTAATCACATCATCAGTGAGAACAAGAGTTCACTTTTACATCTTTGTGTTTGTCTCTCGCTCCTCTCTCGATCTCAATTCTAAACATTATTTACTAACCAAATAAACTTCTGCTTTCTTTGATAAGCCGATAAAGTTATCACGTAAAATCTACATTTTAGTACACGATCACATTAATAATGGAGAGGCAGGTAAGTAAAGGTGATTGCATATAAAAACTCACTTGATTTTTAACGCGTATATGTATATGTGCCGTCGCTAACTAATATAATCTCTAGCATTCGGCCCATCCTGGATTGATTCAATCAAATCAAATCAAAATCTTTTTCAACGGCACCGTTGGTGTGTGTAAAGGTAATTGCATTACCTCAATCAAACCAAATCAAATCTTTTGTATTAACTCAATCAAATCACTTCCTGCATTAGTTTCCTGAAAAGAAAACTCTCAATAGCCTTTCCCGCAAAAATATTCTCCTTAATCATGTTCACCATCTTAAAATCTTGTTTATTAACTCTTCCAAAACAGCATGGACAATTGAATCAAGAACTTCAAATAATACAACTAGGCAACTAGCTATACGTTGAGCCGATACCAGGCACACATTATTGGCACATGGCAGGTATACGTGCAAGCGGAGCTAGTCGAGGGTGTAGCAGCAGTTCTTGAAGGTGTTCATGTCGCGGCTGAAGAGTGGCACGTAGGCGTCCACGCTGCCGTCGCCCAAGAAGGAGGGCAGCAGGATGAGCAGGCCCTCCACCGGCAGGTAGCTGGGCATGAAGAAGAACGGCCGGCCGCCGCCGAAGTCCATGTCGTAGAACGGGATCCGCAGCCAGCTGTCGACCTCGATGTTGGGGCTCAGCACCATCTCCGCCGCGTCGGCCGTCGCCACCAGCCGCTCCTTCTCCACCGCGCCGGAGTTGGCGAAGTCGATGAAGGACTTGAAGTAGCCGTCGTTGATCCGGGCCACCTCCCGGCTGATGAGCTCCACCGCGTGCTTCACCGGCCTGGACACGAGTTCACCCGCCGTGGTAGTGGGCCGCGCCCAGAGGATGACGTTGCCAGTGTATCCGTCCGGCACCTGCGGGCTCATCCGCGCTCTCCCGTCCACCGCGATGGCGACGCTGGTGCTCTCCCCGCCGTCGAGCCCGCGCGCCATCGTCATGGTCCGCCACAGGTGCGCCACCACGCACTGCAGGGTGCTGCAGGGCCTGGGCGCGCCAGCCGACGCCTGCGCCTTGAGCCTGGAGATGAACTCCCGGCTGAAGTGCACCTTGTTCACCACCACCTCGTCGTCTTCGTCGTCGCCGTCTCCACAGACAATATCGTCGTACACCTTCTTGTAGGGTTTGAACTCGACGCCACGGTGCTCGTACTCGACGTGCAGCGGTTCGCGGGGTTGGAAGAAGGAAGCGCGGTCGTGCACCGGGACGGGGTCGATGGCGGCACCGCGGGTGGCCTGGCTCCACTCGACGAAGAAGTTGCCGGTGGAGCGGCCGTCGGACACGATGTGCTGCGTGGTGAACCCCACGACGATCGACCCGCACGGGAAGCGCGTGACCTGGATCAGCATCAGCTCCTCTGGCCCGTCGTCGCCGCTGGGGTGCAGGCTAAGAACCTCCGACGTGGGCTTGAGCGGCATGACGCTGACGAGAGCCACGTCGGCCGTCGCCTCCACAAACCGCGCGCCGGCGTCGTTGAGCAGGATAGCGCGGTCGCCGTTGGCGTCCACGCCGAGCCGCCCGGCCCACTCGCGGTAGTCCACCAGCGCCCTGGCCAGCCCGGCCTCGAGGACGTCGTTGGGCGGCGCCGGTGCGTGGAAGGCGTAGATCACCGAGATGTACGTGTCGAAGTTGGCCTTGTCGAGCACGGTGAGCGGGACGACGTCGGCGGTGCAGCCCGGAGCGACGCCGCAGGCGCCGTACTCGGGCTTGACGGCCTTGGACGAGTGCACGGTGATCTTCATGCCGACAGTGAAAGTGGGTAAAAGAATGAGCTTAACTGCTTAGTTACACGTATGGGTGTTCTTGGGCAAAGGTAGCTCAGCTGGTGTTCTTCCTGGTACAAGCAAGGTACTGTAGTAGTGTGTGATTATTGGATGGTGAGGCTGGATGAGCAGATGTCGAGTGTTATATAGAGAGCCGGAGGGCGATGCATGCGTGCATGCATTTCCTGAGACATTTCAATGGAGCAACTGGGGTTTGAATTGGATTGGTCAAAAGACATTTCTTGAGGTAGGTGGGGGCTGGACACTTTGCTACTGCATTGGTGAATTGAGTTGACCATGCATGGCATTTTCTCGCCGTCGAGAAGAGAGGAAGCAGCAGTAGTGGCAGCGTCGTTGATACTAGTACTCTCGCCGTTTCTTTTTAGTTTGCATATAAGATTTGATCAAAGTCAAAGTTTGAATATCTTTGTGAGAAAAGATATCAACATTCGCACTACTAGTCCCTCCGTTTCTTTTTAGTTTGCATATAAGATTTGGTCAAAGTCAAAGTTTGAATAACTTTGTAGAAAAAGGTATCAACATTCACACTACGAAATCTATATTATTAGATGCATGATCAAATTAATTTTTATAACATATAACTTTATTATTGTAGATGTTGATTTTTTTAATAAAGAAACGGAGAGAGTACTGATGAGGAGAGGATGAAACCGGGACGCCGCGTTCAGATTTTAGACAGCGACCGCTGTGAATGTTAATATATATACTAATGTTGTCCTACACTGGCTTTTCGCCACGTTCAAAGGTCAGAACGGGCAAATTAGGTTTACGTTGACTCGGTAAACTGTCCTTTGATATTTTATTTAGGGCCCATTTGGGTTTACCTTTTCTATTAATTTGATTTGAAAATCCTATAAACTGAATGAGCCCTTAGTGGTGTTTGCATGTAGTGCAATCTATTAAGAAAACTCATGTTACTCCCCAAGATATTATAACATCCTATTCAAAGAAAAAAGAAAGATATTATAACATCTGTGATAGCTAGCTAGACTCAGTTTGCTGTTGCCGATTGTGTTGTGATGTGCTTATTATATATTTTATTGTAGAAAATTAGCCACAAATATATTACCAAACGGATCAAACAAATATCAGAATAGGCTAAAACGAATTGGCGAAACAGGATTGCCATAATCCATCGCAATGCCAAACAAACCATAAGAGCATCTCCAGCCGCGCCCCCAGAACGGCCTCCCCAGGCGATTTTTTGCACCGGCGCCAAAAAATGGCCCACTCACACCCCCAGGACACTGAATTCCGCTGGCTCGTCCCGTTTTTGCGCCCGGCGCTCGCAGGCCGAACCCGGCGCACTGGGGGGCGCTCGGGGGCTCCGGTGCAAGGGAAAAACGTTCCTGGGGCTACATTGACAGGCGAAAAGTCAAGCCACCCGCCCAGATTCGCCTCCTACCCCCGCGCTCGCCGCGACCCTACGCCACCCTGCCGATCCCAGCGCCGACCACCGCCCGCCGCAGCTAGGTAGACCATCTCCCGCCGGGAAAAAGAAGGGGTTTCGCCGAGGCAGCCTCTCCGCCGCCGCCCTAGCACCTTTTCCGGCGCTCCGGCCGCGCAAGGCATGTACACCGGCGGGCTTGCGCCCACCTCGCCCACTATGTGACGAACTAATTGATTTCTATTTGTATGCGAAAATTCACGCCGAAACACGCCGAACCGCATCGAATATGGGCCGATTCATGCAGATATCGGGCCGTTTTTGGGCCGAAAGCTGGGCTGAATTCGGCGCCTGGGGGCGACCTGGGGGGCGACGGCTGGGTGCCGTACCGCCCCCAACGCCGAGTTTATCGCCGGCGCACCCCCAGGCGGCTCTTTTTCGGCGCCCTAGGGGGCCGAACGGCTGGAGATGCTCTAAGTATCACATTTGAGAATATTGTCCCCAATTTACCCCATCTGGAAAACTTGTTGACACAATCTACTCCACCCCAAATTTAGCAAACGTGCAAGACAATATACCCCTATCCACAAATTACCCATGAACTAGCAAGAAGAGCTCACCCATCGAGCAAATGAGGCATGCCACGTGGATATGTATTCGTGGCATACATACTTACAACTTGTTCTTATAGATCCCCGCAAAAAAAAAAAAACTTGTTCTTATAGAAAATAGTCGGGACTAATTCATTTCCTAGAGTTTTAAGATGGACGAAGTCAAGCATGCACACCTTATATATAGTTGATGAGAATGACGTCCCCCACTGGTGGAGCGTCGTGGAAAAGTCTAGACTAAATTCAGAAATACAAGCACCCCTCACAGCTCTAAACCTTCAACCCGAGTGAGTTGGTTCAACCACAAGAAAACTAGTCATCTGAGCTACGTTGAGTTCGCGTATTGGCAGATTTTTATTAGATCGAAATAGCTTCCTTTTCCAAGTTTTAGAGGTGCACTGAAGTTGATCCTGGTTTTAGAAAGACCAGAAAACGTCACACATGCACACTCACATGTTCCCTCTTGTTCATCGGTTCATAGACGCGTACAATGGGTTGAGGTCGTAGAATTCAACTGCGGGCGGCACATGGAAAGTCTTGGTCGCGTGTACGACCTCAAACCGGACACTGCATTCGTCCATGGATAGGGGGGCAATGCACGGATACGGATGTGGGAGCCGGTCATCCCACCGTAAGCGCATACATTTTAAACCGGATTCAACTAACCGGACGAATTACATCAAACACGACGGAATTGATCAAATTTCGGATGGAAAATAGTACAAATCATCCATAAATAGCATGCATATATGTCTAGTACAACATTTGTTTTAATTCAACAAGATTAACTGGTTGTTCAACGAGTTTTTTATGAATGGATCATGTTGTCTCACATGTATTGCCCCTTCGACTTCATCCAACAATGTATGTCCTCGAATGGTCTGCCCTCGGCGGTGGCACAGCTACAACAAGGCTAACTGGGCCATGGCCCGCCCAGCTTTGTAGCACTTGCACCTATTACAACTAGCCTATGGATTCAGAAAAGCTGACAGTGAGCAATCTCCTACAGTTTGGCCAGCCCAATTTTTCGATGCAAGCTCCGCCACCGGCCCTCTGACCTGTAGTACATCGTGGCAGCGCATGCAGGCTACACAACATGTGCGACAACATTGAGTGAATGAATGGTTACCGCACGCAATTGCCACATTGCCCTCCAGCAGATCAACCGTGCCACACAAACTTCGTGACAGAGTTCTAGATGATGTACCATCGATGCGCTAGCAAATTGATGTTGCATTCACGGATGATGTGCATGTTATAGGGCGCAATGCACTTTCGCGCATGGAACGAACCATGGACGAGCTGCCAAAAGGCCCCCCTTCTGCTTCTGCCTACGAAGTCAACAGATACGGCTAACCATGCATCGCAAAACAATTCATCCTCCTTCACTGAGTACCCCACCATCCTTTTTACTCTAAAAAGACATGAAGTTCGAAAATAAGCTCAATGGGATTTGACCGAACACCTGTCAGGTGTGGTGTCTGCCATGGACGGCGTCGACAGGGGGCAGAGGATATTTGGTTGCGGACGGATCCTAGGTGGATAGCGCCGTAGTACAAGCAAGTGTGCGCGTGGGTGGGGGCTAGGACGTCAGGCAACGACTAGGCGGCGGCTGGAGAGGTACGGCGGCGGCGGCAAAGGAGGAGGATGCGGATGCAAAGCATGAGGAAGCAGGGACGGAGTGGAAGAGAATGTGGCTGGGAGGGGGATTTGGATGTGCCGGGGTTCTCAGGGTCCTATGTGGCAGTGGTCCGAACTCCCGCAAAGCCCCCTCCCTAGTTTACTTCCAATTTGCTGAAAAAATGGCGTCTAGACTGCCTAACAGACCGATACAAGGTCGCATTGGATGGCAGAATTGGTCCGAACAGCTTAATCCGAACCGCTGCCGGCGGTTTAAGGGTCAACGTTGAAGATGCGGTAATAACAAGAAAAACGTTCGGTGAGTCAAAGGCAACTCTGGTCGAGTACCACGTAGCCGTGCATGCAGAAGAGGCTGGCAGAACTAGTACTACGATGATTCGACGATGAGGCTGCATGCATGCATGACACCGTACCGTAGAGCTAGTAGCTGGGGGCAGTCAACCTACCTGAATGCAGTTGAAACCTGACCGGGATGGGCAGAGTATACTAGGTTATCTACGGTTGAGGATGAAGACTGGACGACGGGTCAATTCAAAATTTCAAATGTCCGACCAAGTGACACGCAACATGTACGCTTACTGTTTCAACGAATGAAACGATGGTCAAGGCCAAGCATGGCATTTTTCTGCTCTTCTCTCCTAAAGAGGAATGATTGAGCTGCGCTGACCATGCCGTTTTCTGCCCCTTCCCGGAACAAGGAACGGCGCCAGTGGTACTATGTGTGCAGTGTGCACGTTACGTTCAGGGCCTGCTGGGAGTTGGTCAGCGGAGAAGGGGTATATGCGTTCGGTTTGGTCACGGGCACTATCCTCAATTCCTTAATTAAACTGTGGTATGTGGTCGTACTTGAGTGGGTAGCGGCTGGATAAGAAGATGACACGGTTGATGGAGGAAGCTGGGCAGGTTCTTCTTTGAGCTGGGCAGGTACTATGTAGTAATCGCTCCATGCTATAATTTTTTTTCTTTGAGGGAACTCCATGCTATAGTATATTGCGTATTGGTATTTGTAGAAACTAGAGATTACCCCGTGCATTGCTGCGGGAATTGGTCGCAATTTTTACAATGAGATTTCGCTGTATGAATAATTTAAACTAAAATGCATATGATTTATTGAATTTTATTGTTATAAGTTGTATAATATTCATTAATTATGAGTAACATGCATGGTATTTATTTTTCCCATGTATGATTTGCATAGTTGCATGTTGAGAAAAGTGCATGTTAAGAGCATCTACAGCCGGGCGCCCCCAAACCCTCCCGAGCCCGGGCGGGTCGCTCAATCACTGACCGGTCACGATTTTTCAACTCAGACAGACGCCTCAAACGGGTCTCAAACGCCCGGGCTGATCGGCACCCATATCTAGCCCAAATATAGGGCGGATATGGGGTGCCCGGGCGCGTCCGGGCACCCCCCCCCCCACGTCGGTTTGATGGCGGGGTCCCTGCCAGAAACGCCCGGTAACCCGGCGGTTTGAAGCTTCCTCTGTCGGACCAGTGGCGCTGCGTGGCACAGCACCGGCGGGCCTCCTAGCCCGGCTATTTAAGTCGACCGGCGGCACCGAAACTCTACCATCCATCCACATTTTTCTCCTCCTGTCCGCCGCCGCCGCCACTTTTCACTCCACCCGTCCGCCTAGTAGCCATGCCCACACGCTGCCGGGTGAGGAGCGAGCCATTTCTGACGCTGGAGCGCCGGCTCGAGCTCCTTGCGCAGATCCGGGCTAGGCGCGAAGCCCGGATCGCCGTGGGGCTACCTCCGCATGCAGTGGATCCAGATGATGGGTTGGAGAAGGACGAGGAGGAGGTTGCTGAGGGGGAGGAGGATGAGCAGGAGGAGGAGGAGGATGTGGGGGATGCTGGCGACGCGGATCTGCAGGCGGAACAACAGTCCATCCTCAATTCCTTCTGGTCGGAGTCGGCTGTGAAGGACAGGCGGCGTCACCGGCTGGAGATGGAAGCGCAGCACGCCGCAGAGGAGGCGGAGACGCTCGCCTACATGGATGAGGTTGAGCAGGAGGAGGATGAGCCGGAGGCCTCCTACCCGCCCGTCCAGCCAGCGCCCGGCACCGTCGTCATGAACATCTCCGACGACGAAGACTAGTTATGGTAGTATGTAGTATGTAGTATGTAGTACGTAGAATTTCTTTGTGCTTTGTATGGAACTAGGGGATAAAACATGAGAGAGGCGGATGCAGAGTTGCTAATTTCAGGCGTGAGTGCATGACTGGTCACTGTCCACGGACGCGCCCGATCATGTCCGCGGGTGTTTGAGGGGCCGGATTTGCAAAGCGCGGCTGTAGATGCTCTAATGTGGGTCTATTCCCATGCATGATGGCATTGTGAGTTGACATAGTTGCATATTAAGAGAATTAAAATTAGTGAGGACCAACTATTTAGGTATATAGGATTAAGATTTGTAAACTTGGTCTAAGTTTACCGAAAAGTATTTGTACTTGTGATACTAAATACTGCATCCGTTCATTTACATAAGGTGTATTTGTTTTTTGATAAAATTTCATAATGTAAGGTGCACTTCTTCTAATTCCTCATAATTTCCTTATTAGCCCTCTAGAAAAGGGGAAAATATTTGTCTCCTAATTGTCTGTATCTCTCCTTGTAGTAAAAGAAGGAAAGTATCTCTCTATCGATTGCACATATCTCTTATTTACCTGGACTCACTAATTTACTTGCCACTAACCAATAAATTTGCCAAGGGTTGCCACTAACCAATAAATTTGCCAAGGGTAATTTCGTCTTAACATGTCTATAAGTTTGTGTGTTGGTCACCGTGCCGAAAATAATACACCTTACATAAAGGAACGGAGGGAGTATATACCAAATGCAAAAAAAGAAGAAGTTGTATTTCATGTTGGGTCTAGTGGTATTGATTGATGTTCTAGATGTTGATAATTTATTAATAAATTTAGTTAAACGCAAGAAAGCATCTTTATTTTAGAAAGTTATAATGCACGCTATATTTTGCGACATATGAAGTATTACTATATTACTATAGTGTTACCTCCAAAAATGTCTACGGAAGGCATTTTACTGTCATGAAGCTTCAAACATGAATTGTTGGGGTGTCACATATGTTCGAATAATCTAGTACTCTCTCTGGGTTTCTTTTTTACTTTGTATATCAGTTTTGTCTTAAGTCAAATTTTGCAAAGTTTGGCCGATTTATATTTAAAAATATCAATATTTACAATACTAAATAGATACAATCCAAAATATATTTCATAATGTGACATTGATTTGGTACCATCATAAAAAGTACTGATATGTTTTCTATAAACTTTCCCAGACTTTAGAAAAATTGATTTAAGACAAAACTAATATGCAAAGTACCAAAAAGAGTGGGAGTACTACCACAGGTTCGCACTAAAACCATTTCTGATTCCTCATATTAGCTGCATGCATGTAGTTCTTCTGAGTTTTCAAAACATAAAAAAAGAAAGCAAAAAGTTCATTCGTCAAAGTGGCCACTAGCATATTATGCATTGCTTTCAATTTTATTAACTCCCACTAGAATCACGTGTGCTTTCGCAGCCATCTGCCGCTTGCTAGTTCTTTTATTGCTTTCGAAATTTTAAACCCCCAACCCAAACACCACCACACACACAAAAAAAAAAACAAGCGTGGTTCACAACCCTCGCATTATCAAGAGTTAGTTAATCTCCCGCCGCAAATCTTCAAAGTTGGAGGTTGAAGGAAGAATGGGAAGGCCGCCGTATATATGAGACGTGGAAACACGAACGACTTATCTTTGTCTCACTCACCAAGTCACTATCACTGGATCACTTTGATTATATATCTAACCGGGTGTAACGGCTCAGAAGCATATGCTAGTAGCACATGCATTGTATCACGTTTTTAATCAATTATTCCGTTCGTTGTCACGGCCCAGGGGTCTGAACAAGTCCTGTGTATGTATATGGTCCAATCAAGAACTGTCCTTCAACATTCAAGGATCGGAAAGAAGGTAGAAACTGCGAGGCGTGAGGTTTCCCTTGACTAAGACGGATATCGTTCATTGTGGTTTTTCTTTTTGAAAAATATAGTACAAATACAGACGCTCATAAATTTAAACGTACACTCATCCATTCGAAAGTTTTGTACTGATTTTACAAGTTTTCAGATATTCTAGCATTGTGTTTCCGACATCAAGTGAGCCTTTTTTTCTAAGGAATCACGAACCAATATTTCTTCGGTTAATCAATGAGGAGGTTGTATAATTACCCATTCCAACGCAAGCTAGTACGGAGTACTTTGTTTAAGAACCCACCCTCAAGCTAGTACTACTCTATGCTACTGAGCTACTTTCGCCGTTCACTATTATAAACATGTTCTAACTTCTTTCTGAACCAGATTTATATAGACGCATTGTAGTGCGGAAATGCCTAATGGAGCTCGAGCTTCATGTAGCCCTTTATTTGAAAACTTCAAAATTTTAATTTTTAAGTTTCATTTTTTTCTTGAAAAAAATACACATATACATATGAATGTATACTGCTTGTTTGTGAAGTTTCATGATGAAATACTTTTTTATGCGAGCTACACAAAAATGACAAAATCAGGTTCTTTTAGCGCATATACTATTCACTATAAAATCACATGTTTTTTATTTTATTTTTACAGACCACACAAAAACGTATTTCATGATGAAATTTCACACACATCTAAAATATACATCTATAAGTACTTGTGTATTTTTTAGATTTTTTGTAACTTAAAAAGTTGATTTTTTAATGCCTAAAAATAAAGGCCTGCCTGGAGCCCGAGAGCAAAAAATCCACTCTTCATTGTAGTGTTTGTTAACTCATTTCAGTCTTTATGTAGTTTATATTGAAATATCTAAAACATCTTATAATAGTGGACAGAAGGAGTAGTTGTTCAAGTACCGGTCATCTACAACAGACAGAAAGTCTTAAATCCCAGCCAATCGTTCAGATAAACCAGGGAAGATCTTCATTTATTGGAATTGAATTTCCTCTAACTTCACTCACACTCACCTGCTCCCGCTAGTCTTCTTGCCAGGCACGTAGTACAGCCCATTGATTAATTGACCGAATTTTTTTTTTTTTGCGGTTGAATTTGACCGATTTTCAATCGAACCTCGCATGGCGCGTGGGTGTGCCAAACGGGATTCTCAAACTTAAATCATGTGACTCTATCATTAACCAGGGGACACACTTAACTATGAGTCATTTGCGAATAGAAAATAAATGTTTGGTCAGTCAAGGATGCCATTTCTGCTCTTCTTCTCGGCGAGCTGGAACGATCAGTCGACCTGACCGTGCAATTTTTGCACGCATGGGAAGAAGGAATAGTAGTACTACTAGCAGTTGTGCGAGTATGTTACTGGTGTGCTGGGAGACCGGAACCGGGGGAGAGTTGGTGAGGAGTGAGCGGAGGATGGAGACCGGGACGCCGCCGCAGAGTAGATGCGCGCGTTCGATTTGCCACGAGCGTACAGCATCTCTAGCAGACCCCGCATAAGTGGTCAAACCTGTAAAAAATTTACGTTTTACAGTTTTGGGCAAAAAAAGTTATCAGAACAGAAACCGTAAAAGTAGCTCAGCCTGTAAAATTTTTAAGGGCCACCGCAAATGCACACCCGAAACCCTTATCTTTGGAGGTTGGAAGGCCGGATATAGGAGGCCCCGTATACCGGTCAAACCTCGTCGGAGCAAACATGCCGCCACGGAGTTTGCCGGAATCCGCCCTAAACTCGCCGGAATTCATCACCGCGCATCGGAAAAGGCCGCTAGACGCCGCAATCGATTGCCGCCGGTTCGAATTGGACGAGCTCGACATCGTCGTGGCCTCCCATGACCTCAGCCTGGCCGCCGAAATCCTCCCGACGCGGCAGGCAAAGGGGCACGGCTGGCAATAGAGCAAGGTGCGGACGACGGAGGCGACGGGGCGTGGCCGGCAAGCTGTGCGCGGATGATGAAGGTGACGGAGGGTGGCCGGCGCGGTGATAGGGCGCGGCCAGCAGGGGCGGGGCACGGCCTGCGGGCGACGGGGCGCGGCCGACGGGGTTGGGCGCGGCCGGCTGAAGGAAGGGACGGCAGCGGCCGGACTGAAGGCCGGCCACGAATATACTTTTTTACGGATCCATTTGGGGGTCTGCATCTGTGCCATCCCGAGCCAGCCCGCAAAAGCGGTTTTGCGCAAACTGCAAACGCATTTTGCGGGCTGGTGGGATGCGGGGTCTGCTAGAATTGCTCTTAGAACGACCGGTGGACCGATAAGACGAGACGCACACGATTGATAGAGGACGCTGTGGAATGCGATAGCGACCCGACCACAACCCACTACGCTCTTGGTTTGCTTGCTCTCCCTCCTCAGATTTGTTCGGCAACTAAATCCTTGCTCCGTCCAACTAGCTAATGAACTTCTTCTCTTAGGGTAAACGAACGTGGTATAACCATCATCACACTCCCATCTGATGTTCTTGCATCAGTCGCTCGTACGTAAGAAAGATAGACAAAGGCACCACCAAGTCTTCTGTATTAGAGGGAATTTAGAGCGTCTACATCCGGGCTCTTAAGTGCCCCTATAAGTTCGGGCGAAGGGGCAATTAGTGGTCGGTCACACAATTAGTGGTCGGGTTTCTCAAACCGGTCCGATATGTCCGGCCTTACCGGCACCCTACATATATCTAGGGTGAATATAGGGAGATTCGGATGCGTTCGTCACGTCGGATCCGATAGACAGGACCCATCACAAATTATATCAAATCCCTTTGACTTAGCCGGACCAGCCATTTTTCAATCATATTTTCTCTCTTGTCCGCGGTGGTCCTTCCCCGTTGTCCTGACCCCGCAGCGCCATCACCATCGCCATAAAACTCCTATTTTCGCTGCCTCGGACACTGTCGCCACCCGGACGTAGCTGCAAAATGTCAGACTCTTTAAATAAATATTATGTTTGAACCATGTATTTCTATGTTTGAATTCTCTATGAACAAAAGTTATTTACGTGTGTTATTCATATATATGATGGGCGTGCATAGATTTGCATGTATTTAAGGATATATGAGGAGTGTAGTTGTACAACAGGACATTTAAGGGGCTGTCTAGCGCTGTTTAGGGTCATATTCGGGCGTGTCCGTGAACATTTAGGGGAGCTGAATTTCTCAAATCTGGTTGTAGATGCTCTTAGCTTTGTACACATCTTGCATACACGGATCTCAAACCCCCACGGTTTAGGATCAGTGCAAACAGTAAACCAAGTTTTCTTTTTTGCACTTAGCTAGCGATTTAATTTTGATCTTGTACAAATCCAGCACCCACTAAATGAAAAGCTGGTTTACCATATTTCAGAACATCCAATGCAATCCAGCGTATAGCCTGGGTACATCTCGGGGTGTAAGAGCATCTACAGTCGGACATAGCAAATATGATCACTTAAACGCCTGCAGACGCGCCTGGTCTGTGACCGGGTGTGTCCGTTTTGAGCCTTTATTTATTCGTCCGCGCAGCCACACTCTTCATTTTTCTTCCCATATATCCAGTCACTTGCACGTGATTGGTGGAGATGAAGAAAGAGAAATAAAAGAATGAATAAAGAAAGAGAAAAGGTGGTCGGGGGGCCGCGTCCTACGTGGCGGAATGCCTGGGCGCGTCCGCGAGCCCTCATATCCTCCCCATATTTGAGATGGATGTGAGGGTTCGCGGACAGCCCGACCGTAATGAGATGATATGAGGGTCCGACTGGGTCATTTTTTTTGTCTCTCTCCTGTCCGGTCACTGACTGGGCGCGTCCGCGGGCGTATGAGGAATGGTTCACTTAGGCTTGCCAACTTGTGTCTCTCATTTGTTGAATTAATTTTAGACAATCTTGACAAAAATGTGTGGCAAAATATAACAATGCAAGGCCTAAAACCAAACCGCCCCAAATTCCAACCCCAGCCAAGCATTGAGATAGACCAGCAAGATCTTTTATTATTGGAGTTCGCAGAAACTTCCGAGTCACACTCACCTGCTCCCACCGGTCTCAAGTCTTGATCAGGCACACGCACGTAGTGGTAGTAGTACATCCGACCGATTAATTGGAATGGATCGAACCGCGAGCGGCGCGTAGAGCGGTCGTACGTGTTTATCCAGTGAGATTAGTCAGCAAAGACACTTAATACGCTACGACTTATCTGCGTGCAGAAGAAAAATGTTTGGTGAGTCAAGGATGCAGGGAAGAACAGGTCACATGTGACTAGTAGAACGCGAGGTCGCCATCTGTCTGACACCGGACTGATCTTGGAACAGTAGGATGCATGCGCCCACGCACGAATAGTCGCGCGCAAGTTGGAGGACTCGATCAGGAAATTACGAGTAAACGTGAGTGCGGTTTGTCTCGGGTCTTGGTTTTTTCCGGACGCAGCTCTCAGTCGGCTGGGCTTACGAAGGCGATGTCTTGCGCTGAAGGTGATCGTTTCACGATTTGGCGGCTAGAGCTGCGGCCCTGAACGAGAGACTGGTAGCATGTTTTCGAATTGATTCAGCGGGTTAGACTGCAGATGGCATGCCTTCATGGGGATTTAGCGTAGCAAAAATGCATCGAAGGCCTCTAGCGTTATGAGAGCTTACGTAATAACTTCAATATTTTATCGTGTTCTCGAGGTTATTTAGAGGTTTAGATCTTGAATTGCTTGTTTTCATGGGAATTTAGCACAAATATGTCTTTTTTGGTGTTCTTAGTCCACCAACATGATTACGAGGAGATTTTAGTGTTACTAGCACATATGTCCGCGCGTTGTAACGGGAGAGAATTGTTTTTATGAGAGACAACGAGAGAGATAATTGATGTGTCCATAAAAAACGGCGCCCGCGGCGAGGAGCTGCAGTCTTCTCTTGACTCATGTGTTTTCCTCTGAGATCTTGATAATGGTGGGGTTTGTCGGCGTGACGGCGACCACCCAACTAGTGTCTTTTTTTTCCTCTGGGTACACCTTTGTCTTCGGGTTGTGGCAGCCCGACGACCTTCGCGGCACGGTTGCTTCGAGCACTCTCTCATACAACAACGTATCTGGATGGATTGCTAACTGTAGCAAATAAATCTCATTTCATTAGCATATTCTTTTTTTTGAACACAGTACAGACGCTAGCGCTCATATACACGCGCATACACTTATCCCTATAAACGCACACACGCACACCCTACCCCTATGAGCACCTCCGAAAGACTGAGCCGGCATATCATCTTGAACTTTACGAAGTCGCCGTAGGCACCTCGTCGTCGACGGGAACGTCTCCTCCCACTGAATGCGCATCGCCGGAAATTCTAAAATAAATTCAAGAATAAATGCGAGCAACAGGACTTGAACCCTGGTGGGCTGGGGATACAACAGTCCCTCTAGCATATTCAGCACACAAACAGACATAAATTTCCTTTCTTTATAAGGATTTATCTCGGCCAGCTCACTGGCAGGCACCGAAACGGCCTGTATTTGTAAGCCATTAGTACAAAAAAAAAGGTGCGTTAAAGATCAAACTGACGACTTCAAAGACCCGATCATGTCCTGCTAGCCATTCGAACAAACACGTCCTGCTAATCCATGTCCAGCGTGAATATTTAAGAACATACCGCACTGTAAGATTCGGAATATTTTCTTTATTTTTGTTGATTCTTTTTTAACTTTTCAAAATAACAAAATAACTATGAATTATCGAATTTTTAGAAACATGAAGATTTTTATAAAACCCAAACAATTTTTAAAAATGCAAACAATTTTTGAAAATTCTGTACATTTTTGGAAAAGCATGAACAAAATTCTAATGATATTTTTTTTGAAATAAACATACCTTTTTTTGAAAACATGCATGTTTCATAAACAAGATGAACACTTCTTGTATTTGTGAACAATTATTCAAACTGCAAGTATGTTTTGAACATTCAGAACAATTTTAGAAAATGCTTTTTAAATGCGAACATTATATTGAACTTTTTTTAATATTTCATGAAAACAAGATTTTTTTTTCGAATTTGAAAAAAAATGCCTTTTATAAATTTTCGATTTTTTAAGAAAATGCAAATATTTCCTTAAAATGATGACATTTTTTGAATTTAAAAAAATCTGAAGAAACAAACAAATTAAAGTTCTAAATATTTTTCGAATAGACATTTTTTGGAATTCTGAAAAATTTCTGAAAACTTGAATAAAATTTGAAATTATGAATTATTTACTAAAATATAGAATTTAAAAAACAAGAAAAGAAAATAAACTTGCAAGGAAAACAAGAAACTGGAAAGAAAAAAAAAGAAAGGAACATAAATAGAGAAATAGACAACAACACAGAAAAACCGAAAACGGGTTGGCCTAGTCTTAGGCGCCCGTGCGAATCTTCGATTATTTGACCAAAATAAGTGGGCTGTCTTGACTGAGCCACAGCGTGCGCAGCCCACGTAAGAAATTCTTGACAAGCCATTTTTTCATTTATAGCAGACGGACATGCAAAAATTTATTACCACCTCGGACAGATTTTTTTTTCTTTCCGACGGTGAGCGGACCAAAAATCAGAGAAACACGCCTTCCTTTGATATTAGGTATAGAATGGAATGCTCAGAAATTATTTTTAATTATGGTCAGGGCATCTTTTATTCTTATCTTTTCCTTTACATTTTTGCGAAGAGGAGCTCAAATCTATATTGAAATTTTGAAGTGGTACAGCAACCTAGAAAGAAAGGAAATTACAACTGAATCCCTAGGAACAGATCCAACAACTGATCAGCACGAGACGAGGGCGTACCGTCGTCGCCACTGCCGACGCTCCCTTCCAGAGCCGGCGAGAATCCTTGGACATGCGCACGATCTATTGACAAACGGGAAGTCTCCATCTTCGTTCCAAACGGAACAGCACGTTGGAGCGACGATGGATCCAATGGCGGAGCTATGTGTATAGGCGAGGGGGTTGTGCCCCCCCCCCCCAACCCAACACAAATTCCTGAAGGAAATTTTTTTAGGGGGGCATAATTAGAACAAAGTATTCTCATTAGCCCCTACAACACATGTATACTTTGCTTCTGCGCCCCCTCCCCCCGCCCGACATTGCAGTCAAGCTCCACCACTGGATGGATCAGCATAGCACCACCACAAGCACATGCAAACAACCGACCCAAACAAGCAGATCCGAAGCCCAGAAACTCCTGACCGCAAAGTCGCTGGACGACGAGCAACCGTTGCCTACAGCACCAAGCACAACCCTCCATAGCAAGCACAAAGCACAGCTCACCACGGCAAAGACGAGGGCGGGGGACAAAAACACCATCAGCGCGACGTCGCTTCCACCACAGCAGCCTCGCCTGGAGAAACACCGACTCGACGGATCCGCAGATCTCCAAGCCCACAACGCCGAAAACACTTTGATTTCGCCACGCATGGCTTTGCCGAGATGGGGTAAAAATTCCAACACCTTTATTCCACAGTGTCGCCGCAACCACCTAGACATCGTCTCCGGAGTACCTAACCCTACTATATATTGGCCTCTGACACAGATCTATGGTCTCTCCACTCCTCCGATGTGGCAACGATAGCCGGAGAGGGAGGAGACGGCTGATCCGGTCATTAGCCGAGCAAGGGATCTGGGTTCCTCCCCTTTCGCCTCTCAAGAGCACTTCGGGGAATCTTTCATTCAAAGATCAAAAGGCAAGGGATTGCTAAAAACCATAAGATTGCAACGTCATGTCCAACTTTCTTTTATCATACCTTAGGGAAAGTTCAAAGCAAAGGATATTTCGGAAGTTTCAACATGTGCAAATTTCATGTGAAATGTAGTGCAGAATAACCAGGAAAATTTCATATAGGATTGTATCAATGCAATGAAACAACCTATATAGGAGAAACCATATATAAGATTCTAGTGTACAAATAAAAAAAATCCCTTAAATGGGGTAGTACCGACAAAGGTGAGAAAAGAGTGACGGTGTAGAATTAACTCTAAAAAGTTCCCACATAGAACAAATCCCAATGAAACAACCCAGTCTAATCGGAGAAATCATATAAAATTCTAGTACTGCCATCTTTTTTATAGAACAGTAAATTCTTTGAACCAGAGAAATCTCATTTTCGAGCTAAGCTGCTAGTCAATTCCGGGACCTCCTAATCGGCGCCAGCTAGCGCTCCTGGCGCTCGCACGCGGTGCCTAGCGGGCCGGCCCAATCTACCTAGACATCGTCTCCGGAGTACCTAACCCTACTATATATTGGCCTCTGACACAGATCTATGGTCTCTCCACTCCTCCGATGTGGCAACGATAGCCGGAGAGGGAGGAGACGGCTGATCCGGTCATTAGCCGAGCAAGGGATCGGCGCCAGCTAGCGCTCCTGGCGCTCGCACGCGGTGCCTAGCGGGCCGGCCCAATCTACCTGTCGAGAAAAACAAATGCGAAGGAAAATGTTGACGATTAATTCGAGAAAAGAGGGAATCGATCCCTGTTCGCCTAAGTCCACAACTTCGAGCCATCCCACTAGACAGGCTCAGTTTGTTGATTAATATAGGGAATCCTATTCAACCACACTTTTAATACAAAACATTAACATACATACAGCTTTCTTCACGTTGATTAATATAATGAAAGAAAAAATCGCAAAAAATGGAAAAGTTTACAAATTCAAAATTGTTCACGGATTTTGAACAGAAGTTCATGAATTTTTTTAAAAATTTCATGAAATTTGAAAAAAGGTTCATCAAATCTGAAAGAAGTTCATTCATTTCAAAAAAAGTTCATTGATTTTAAAAAGAATTTATTGATTTTGAAAAAAGTTCATTGGATTTTAGAAAAAAGTTCATTGATTTTGAAAAAAGTTCATCGAATCTGAAAAAATGTTCATTGATTTTTAAAAAAGTTCATCATTTTTTGGAAAATGTTCATCAACTTTTGAAAAATGTTCATTGAATTGAAAAAAGTTCACCGAATGTGAAAGAAAGTTCACAAATCTGAAAAAAAGTTCATCAAATGTCAAAAAATTCATAGATTTCAAGAAAAGTTCGCATATTCATTGATATAAAGAAAATTTCCAAAAAATAATCAACTTTTAAAATAGTTGACTAATTAAAAAAAGTTCATTGATTTTTTTATACAGGAAAAAGTTCATTGATTTTGAAAACAAAATTTCATCAAATTTGAATACAGCATCATTGATTTGAAAAAAGCACCGGCATTAAGGAAAATTAAAAAATAAATATCGATGAGGGAAAAACCAGGCAGAACAAAAATAGAAAATGAAAGTGCAAAAAAGGAAAACAAAAAAAGAAAAGAGAAAATAAGGGAATAAAAATACGAAAGGCTGAAGCTTACCAGATCCCGCTCCGTGGCGGGGTGATTGTACGAGCGAACCTCCACGCGTTAGGTCGCTGGTTCGTAGTCAAAGCACACCTTTTTTGCGGAAGGAAATACAAACTGCTGGGTCGGCCCAGCACGGGGCGCTGCAGACGCCAGTTTGCGACGCCGTGAAGCAACTAGTTAACTTGCGCTTTTTCGGGAGCCTCGCAACGATCAGCGGCACTTGGCGCGCTCTCAGCCATTCCCTACGTGTCGTGCTTTGGGCGCACTCTTCAAATTTTATTTTTTTATTTTTCCGCACGCGTTTTCGGCTTATTAAACGGTTTTTTCCCGGGTTTTTTCGACGCTTTGGTTTTTCACCGTTTTTCCTTAGCTTTTCAATCAAAAAAAATTTGTGCAAAAAAACGGGTTTTTATTTTTCTTTCGTGAGAGTCACGGTTTTGCTTCCGCGAGAGGCACGGGTGCGCTTTCGCGAGAGTCACGGCCGTGCCTCTCGGACACAAAAAAAAACGCGTTTTCTTTTTTTTCGTGAGTCACGTTTTTGCTTCAGCGAGAGGCACGGATGTGCTTTCGCGAGAGTCACGGCCGTGCCTGTCGGAAAAAAAATGTGTTTTCTATTTTTTTTCTTTCAAGAGAGTCACGGTTTTGCTTCTGCAAGAGGCATGGTTGTGCTTTCGCGAGAGTCACGGCCGTGCCTCCTCAGAAAGGAAAAAAACCCGCATTTTCTCTTTTTTTTTCCTTCCGCGAGAATCACGGTTTTGCTTCCGCGAGAGGCACGGTTGTGATTTCGTGAGAGCCACAGGCGTGCCTCTTTCGGAAAGGGAAAAAATCCGTGCTCCCGTTCGGTTTTTTCGTCCTTTTTTTCGTGAAAAAAAGTTTGTCAAAACCTATCAACATGGGATCTAATTTTGAAGATCTCGACGCGAGGAATCCAACGGTGAGAGGGTTCGAGATTTGGACGCACGGTTTGAGAGATAAAACATTTTGAATAAACGGATCTACGGAAAAAGGGAAAACTCCCAGGTTTGGACAAGTGGCGCGCTGCATGACCGCCACTTGTCGCAACCAGGGGGATTGTAGTGATCTTTGCAACGAGTACTCCTTAATTAGTGATTTCGTCAATTCCTCCCATCTTCATATCTCAATGACAAGTACCTCTAGGGCCCATTGGGCCTACATTTTTCTTTGAGTTAATTAGATAAATGCCACTTTAATTATGGCGATTTATAAAAATGCCACTGCAATTTTTAAACTTAAAAAAATGCAACTGCAATTTTTGCAAACTTTGAAAAACGTCACTGCAGACTTTGGAAAATGCCACTGAAAATGGCATGAAATGGCATTTTCTAAAATTTGAAAATTGGAGTGGCATTTCTCGGAATCGCCAAATTTGAAGTGGCCTTTATCAAATTAACTTAATTGGACTAAACATCTTGTGACGCCAACTTACAACCATGGGCCCTGTTGAATCACGAGACTTGTCTCCCTTCCCTGGCCCGTGTTCTCTTCTTCTTTCCTCGTGTGCATCCTTTTCTCGGCCAGCTGCACTGACCCGCAGCTCCTGAGTCGGCAGACCAACAGTGGCTCAATGTGTACTCAGCTCCCATGAACGTCACGTACTCAGGCCAGTATCAAGCAAACTCCAACGTTTCGGCAAAGGAGAACATGAGGAGTTACGCTCCGCGTCAACAGTAAGTATCACTAATTAATGATCTAAACGCTCTTATATCAACCAAGGAGCAAAACCGGAACTATAGTTGCTAGAAAAAAACCAACATATCAAACCGCGGGGGAGGCAGCCACGGCCAAGAACCACGATCGTCGCCGCAGGCCGCAGGAGTACAACGAGCTACGAGCACCAGGCAACACGACCGAACGTACGGGTGGACGAGACGAGACGAGACGGGACGGCCCGGAAAGCACGCGTCACATCCCATCCGCAGCCACTCACTCCATGATTCCCTCCGCTCCCCTCGCGCCATCGAGTCCGCCTGCTCCGTTCTTTTACCCGCCGTACCGTCATCCCTTCCCCGCGCGTGCTCCTCGGCCCCCGCGCCCCGCCCGCCCCGCCCGATCGCAGCCGTCCGCCATCCTCCTCACGCGCGGCGTACGAGACGAGACGAGGCGAGGCAGGCGTAGGCCGCGCGTGTCATGCGACGACAAGGACCCGCCCGCCGGGGTAGTCTGGTCCGTCCCTCCGGCCGGCCGAGCACGCGCCCCACCCACGGGCACCACCTTAAAAGCCAGTGGAGAAACGAACGACGTGGTCAATAAAGCCGGGGCTCTTTCCCCTCGCTGTCCTTCTGCTTGGCCCGGCCTGGCTTCCGTCCTCCGTCTCTTTTCTTTCTCTTTTGCAGCCGCGCGCCCTTTCCCCCTTCGGCCATGGCTCACCGGACCACGTCCACGTCTCACCGGACTTTCCATCAGGTCGATCGGGTCACCCTCATCGCCTGGGTTGGGGTGGGACTGCACGCAAACTGGTCCCATAGATTCCTGTCCAATCCATCTAAAACCACGTCTAATCATGGCGTACTACCCAGCGGCAGTACTGAGAGAGATTCCAAGGGCTAACTGCGGCTGGCTTATTCCATTCCGCGGCGCGTCTTTCCGGGTGACAAAATGGTTGGAGTTCAGGCTAGTTTGGCCACCTCAAACCCCATAATTAGCTCTAGTCTCCCGGGATAACGTAATTAACTCTGCTTACTCAGGGGCTAGCATGCACTCTCTGACGTCTGACACTTGTTTTAAACCCGTCTTACCCGCATGACACTCGAGTACAATGCATGCACTGTACGGGTACGGGTTACACTTAGACCACCGTGCCCGTAGAGGTACGCACGCACGTACGTACACGCAGGAGAGTGGTACGTACATGGCACAGCGACTGATGAGTACAACTCGTCTCTACTCCATCTATCCATCTATCTATATCTATCCATGGCGTGGCGTGGCATGAAGCTTGTGCTGATCCATGCATGCTCCTTTTTGACGACGGAGGATATACTACTACTGCCGTGGACGGAACACGGAGGAAAAGGTGGCTAGCTGGTAGGTCTGGGTAGGTGGAGGTAGCCTAGCATCGAACGCGCACGCGCCGCCACTGTGTGTGCAGGATTCACTCCACGGAAATGCATGTCGGTGTTGTCATGCGTATACTAGCAGTACGACCCATGCCACTACCCCATTATACTACCACTACCATACTGGTCCAAGACAGTAGCACTGTGCGTACAGTACACTGTATATATACTCTGTAGGCTGTATTACTTATGTGTCGCCGTGCATGTAGTACATGTACGATCAAGACAGTGACATCCTGGTCCACGACAGCAGCACTGCAGTACAGTACACTGTATATACCCCTCTATCTGTAGTCTGTACTCCTACTACTACTATGTGGTGAGGTTTTTTGGGGGTATTTCCCCGCAAGGAAAGTATGCTCGGGAGCCATTTCACAGCTGTAAATTTGTGAGGTGGGTAAAACTAAAAACCATGTGCACGTGGAAGAGCTTATCACCTCTGCTGTGTGTTCTGGTTTTCAGACCAAAGACACGCATGTTGACGTTGCCCTCTCCATGTATAGAGGACGCAGTTTCGATGCTTTAAAGGCATCTGCCGTTGGGTCACTGGCATATGGGCCATTCATCTGTTGGACCCATATGTCATAGACACAAAATCAGGTGCCTTAAGGCACCGAACCATAGTCCATGTATAGATAGTACGTACACTGACATACTGGTCCAATACAGTAGCACTGTGCATATACATACTGTATTACTTCGCGTCTCTACGATGCCAAATTAAGGTCCACCTGCCTTTCGGAGCCATGCATATTTTCCCGGCAAGGAAAACATAGTGTTTGTGGCCTGGTCGATATCAATTCTCCACAGTTGCAGTGTCAAAATTTTGACTGGCCTGTCTTGAAATTTTGTCGCTAAGACCGGGCTTGTGCGTGGCTAAGCTTATCAATCACGCACGCGCCTCCACTGTATATGTGCAGGATTCGCTCCAAACTCCAAAGACATGCTTGTCGACGATGTTGGCAACTTGGCATGCATGTAGATAATACTGTACGCGAAGACACCTGATACTGCACATACAATGCACAATCTGGATGATCTGCGGCGTCGACGGCTCGTCTACGGGAGCCACTTCCCCGGATGAAACTTGGAAAAACATACTATTTCCGGCCGGTCAAATTTCGGCCGACCTGACTCGAAAATCTGTCCCTGAAACGGAAGCCGTCTGCATACCGTTGCTGCCAGAGGAGAGGACTGCGCCGGTGACGTGGTTAGCGTAGCGCTACAGCTGACGAGAAGCAACAGTGATGAGCAGCTGCGGCGCCATTAATAATCCGGCTTTGCGAGGGAGCGAGGGAGCGGCAGGCACTGTTTGGGTCATGGCGCAGGCCGAGGCGTGGAAAGGCCCGTCTGCGTCTGCGTCTGCGTGCATGATTACAAGGGACGGGGTGCGCTTTCGATGGATTCCCTCCGAGCTCTCTGCGGCGGTGACGTCATGTGACACGTCCTGTCCCCCGGTGTGGTCACGCCACGCAACATCCCCGGGATTCTGTCTCCCGCGGCCCCCGGCAGCCCGGCCCCGCCCCCCGTCCTCCCTCCTCCTCCTGGTCGCCGTCGCCGTCGTCCTCGTCCTCGGACGGGCGCCGCGAAGGCTGCCGCTGCCGCTGCCGGCCAAGACGCACCAGGTGCCGCCGCAGAGCGCTTGTGACTGTACCTCGACGACGGTGTGGACGAGGTGGCTCGACTACGAGAGAAATAAGGGTGGAAATCCGTTCCCGCGCAGGCGATGGTCAGCCGGCTTTGGTTGGGTGAGCGTGTAGATCTGGCCTTGCGCGCCCTTGGTTCGAGAAACTTGCGGACGAACGGGCAGACTGCGCTCTGGGCGTCGACCGGCGTCGTTGGGCTCGCCGTCACAGGCGTGTAGAGCATGGAAGTGAACGCCTCATGCGGACGTCGCAGAGGGGAGAGACCTGTGCCGTGCAGGACGCGGCAGCCGTCGTGTGGTCAAATTGGCTGGGCTGTACGTACGTGCTACTGGCCGCTCCTGTGCCCGGCCGGCAGCGGGGCGCCGCTCCTGTTTTGGCATGTCGCACGTCGATGCATCGCTCGCCATGCATGCATGCAGGCGGAACACGACGACACGTACCTTACGTGGAAGTGGAGCTTGCTCCAGCTACGTCCTGCCCGAGATAGGATCACAGGGCTCAGCGAGGAATCGGAGAGTAAGTTGCTGACCTCAGATTCCCATTGTCGCTTGCCAAACCGGAGACTAATTTCCAGCGAGATTTTTTCGCGTGACAATGGTATCCGGCTCTCAGCTGAGCCATGCATGCATTTTGATTCAAACGTACGTACGACGGGGTTAAGCATAAGCGGGGACATGGTTCAAAAAAAAAGCGAGCCGTGAAAAGGATGCTCGGCAAAGGTGGCTACGACTTGCATAGAACAGGAGGAATATTGATGATTACGGCGATAGATTGCGTCGCCTCTTCTTTTTAGCGAGATAGTAGAAAAGGCCGTGTGAGGCCGGCCGTAGAACAAGCGAACTGTGCGTGCATGTGGTGGCCGTGAGACTGAAAGTTCTACGTAGTACTTGTGCTCGTGCCTTTGCAACACGGCATGCGTCGCGAGCGTGCCATCTCGCAATGTGAAGCCGAACCTTTATTCTGTTCTGTTGTGGCGGAAAGCGTGGACGCGCCGAAGAAATTAATGATTCCGGCGAGGTAGCACGAGAGCCGGCCACGGCCGGCGACCAGTGGCGATCTGCATGATTCCTCGCGTCCTGCGCGCGCAAGAGAGAGATAGAGGGTGAACGGAAAGTGACTTTTCATCGTCAACTGCGAAAAGCGCCGCCGGTTCTCCACACTCGAGAATCTCATTATTGGTCGTGCGTTTTGTTTCTGTTAGAATATAATTTGTATTAGGATTAAGACTCCTACTCGATTTGTAATAGGGCTAGGTCTGGTGCGGCTTGGCTCTTATATATACTTTTTGTACCGGCATAATATTGTATCAACAATTATTCAATACAATTTTATATGGTATCAGACTTTCGATCCTAGGGAATGGCTAACCCGCCAGGCCCGCCACCACCGCCGCCGCCCGGCTACTTCAAGCAGCGCGCCGCCATTGTCGCCGCGGCCACGGCCTCCTCCGCCTCTACCTCTACTCTAGCTCTACCCCCACCAACACCCCCTTCCATCTCCTTCACCGACACCATCTACGATATTAGCCCCTACATCCCCGTAACCCTAGACCTCGCTGCTCACAACTACTACCATTGGTGTCACCTCTTCGACATCCACCTTGGGCGATGCAATCTCCGCTCTCACGTTGTCGACGACTCTCTTCCTCAACTTCATGATCCGCAACGGGTCAAGGATGATCTCGCCATTATTCAATGGATCTACATGCGAGTCTCCACGGAGATCTTCAATCTCGTCCACTATGACGGTGCCTCCACCGCCGATCTATGGGCGGCCCTTCGTCCAGGACAACGTCGACGCTCGCGCCAACAATCTCCACACCGAGCTTCGGAATACGGTGCAAGGTGATTCACCAGTCGGCGTCTACTGCCAACGCCTGAAGGCGGTCGCGGATGAACTCCGTGAACTTGGTGATCCGATCGACGATCGCCAGCTCATCAACGTCCTCCTCGTCGGCCTCAGCGAGCGGTTCGAGAAGCAGGCCTCTTTCATCCCTATGGTGCGTCCGCGTCCCTCCTTCGCCGAGGTTCGCTCGATGCTCCAATGGGCCGATCGTGCCCTAACTACGAAGGACTCTGATCTCTACTACACAACCTTATTCTTGTAGACGTTGTTGGGCCTCCAAGTGCAGAGGTTTGTAGGACAGTAGCAAATTTCCCTCAAGTGGATGACCTAAGGTTTATCAATCCGTGGGAGGCGTAGGATGAAGATGGTCTCTCTCAAACAACCCTGCAACCAAATAACAAAGAGTCTCTTGTGTCCCCAACACACCCAATACAATGGTAAATTGTATAGGTGCACTAGTTCGGCGAAGAGATAGTGATACAAGTGCAATATGGATGGTAGATATAGGTTTTTGTAATCTGAAAATATGAAAACAGCAAGGTAACAAGTAATAAAAGTGAGCATAAATGGTATTGCAATGCTAGGAAACAAGACCTAGGGTTCATACTTTCACTAGTGCAAGTTCTCTCAACAATAATAACATAATTGGATCATATAACTATCCCTCAACATGCAACAAAGAGTCACTCCAAAGTCACTAATAGCGGAGAACAAACGAAGAGATTATGGTAGGGTACGAAACCACCTCAAAGTTATTCTTTCTGATCGATCTATTCAAGAGTCCGTAGTGAAATAACACGAAGCTATTCTTTCCGTTCGATCTATCATAGAGTTCGTACTAGAATAACACCTTAAGACACAAATCAACCAAAACCCTAATGTCACCTAGATACTCCAATGTCACCTCAAGTATCCGTGTGTATGATTATACGATATGCATCACTGATAACCCACAAGTATAGGGGATCGCAACAGTTTTCGAGGGTAGAGTATTCAACCCAAATTTATTGATTCGACACAAGGGGAGCCAAAGAATATTCTCAAGTTTAGCAGTTGAGTTGTCAATTCGACCACACCTGGATAACTTAGTATCTGCAGCAAAGTATTTAGTAGCAAAGTAGTATGGAAGTAACGGTAACGGTAGCAAAAGTAATATTTTTGGGTTTTGTAGTGATTGTAACAGTAGCAACGGAAAAGTAAATAAGCGAAGAACAATATGTGAAAAGCTCGTAGGCATTGGATCGGTGATGGAGAACTATGACGGATGCGGTTCATCATGTAACAGTCATAACATAGGGTGACACAGAACTAGCTCCAATTCATCAATATAATGTAGGCATGTATTCCGAATATAGTCATACGTGCTTATGGAAAAGAACTTGCATGACATCTTTTGTCCTACCCTCCCGTGGCAGCTGGGTCCTAGCGGAAACTAAGGGATATTAAGGCCTCCTTTTAATAGAGTACCGGACCAAAGCATTAACACATAGTGAATACATGAACTCCTCAAACTACGGTTATCACCGAGAGTGGTCCCGATTATTGTCACTTCGGGGTTGCCAGATCATAACACATAGTAGGTGACTAAAGACTTGCAAGATAGGATCAAGAACTCACATATATTCATGAAAACATAATAGGTTCAGATCTGAAATCATGGCACTCGGGCCCTAGTGACAAGCATTAAGCATAGCAAAGTCATAGCAACATCAATCTCAGAACATAGTGGATACTTGGGATCAAACCCTAACAAATCTAACTCGATTACATGATAAATCTCATCCAACCCATCACCGTCCAACAAGCCTACGATGGAATTACTCACGCACGGCGGTGAGCATCATGAAATTGGTGATGGAGGATGGTTGATGATGACGACGGCGATGGATTCCCCTCTCCGGAGCCCCGAACGGACTCCAGATCAGCCCTCCCGAGAGAGTTTAGGGCTTGGCGGCGGCTCCGTATCGTAAAACGCGATGAATCTTTCTCTCTGATTTTTTTCTCCCTGAACACGAATATATGGAGTTGGAGTTGAGGTCGGTGGAGCTCCAGGGGGCCCACGAGGCAGGGGGGCGCGCCCCCACCCTCGTGGCAAGGGTGTGGGCCACCTGGCCTTGATTCTTTCGCCAGTATTTTTTATTATTTCCAAAAATAATCTCCGTGGAGTTTCAGGTCATTCCGAGAACTTTTATTTCTGCACATAAATAACACCATGGCAATTCTGCTGAAAACAACGTCAGTCCGGGTTAGTTCCATTCAAATCATGCAAGTTAGAGTCCAAAACAAGGGCAAAAGTGTTTGGAAAAGTAGATATGACAGAGATGTATCAACTCCCACAAGCTTAAACCTTTGCTTGTCCTCAAGCAATTCAGTTGATAAACTGAAAGTGATAAAGAAAAACTTTTACAAACTCTGTTTGCTCTTGTTGTTGTAAATATGTAAAGCCAGCATTCAAGTTTTCAGCAAAGATCATGAACTAACCATATTCACGGAATTCTTAGATCTCATGTTTACTCATGTCAATGGCATAATCAACTAGCGAGCAATAATAATAAATCTCGGATGGCAACACTTTCTCAAAACAATCATGATATGATATAATAAGATGGTATCTCGCTAGCCCTTTCTGAGACCGCAAAACATAAATGTAGGGCACCTTTAAAGATCAAGGACTGACTAAACATTGTAATTCATGGTAAAAGAGATCCAATCATAGTCATACCCAATATAAATTAATAGTAATGGATGCAAATGATAGTGGTGCTCTCCAGCTGGTGCTTTTTAATCAGAGGGTGATGACTCAACATAAAAGTAAATAGATAGACCCTTCCCAAAGGGAAGCAGGGATTTGTAGAGGTGCCAGAGCTCGGTTTTGAAATAGAGATAAATAATATTTTGAGCGGCATACTTTCATTGTCAACGTAACAACCAAGAGATGGCGATATCTTCCATGCTACACACATTATAGGCGATTCCCAAACAGAATGGTAAAGTTTATACTCCCCCTCCACCAACAAGCATCAATCCATGGCTTGCTTGAAACAACGAGTGCCTCCAACTAACAACAGTCCCGGGGGAGTTTTGTTTGCAATTATTTTGATTTGGTTTGCATAAAGGATGGGACTGGGCATCCCGGTGACCAGCCATTTTCTCGTGAGTGAGGAGCGAAGTCCACTCCTCTTGAGAATAACCCGCCTAGCATGGAAGATACAGACAGCCCTAGTTGATACATGAGCTATTCGAGCATACAAAACAGAATTTCACTTGAAGGTTTAGAGTTTGGCACATACAAATTTACTTGGAACGGCACGTAGATACCGCATATAGGAAGGTATAGTGGACTCATATGGAATAACTTTGGGGTTTAAGGGATTGGATGCACAAGCAGTATTCCCGCTTAGTACAAGTGAAGGCTAGCAAAAGACTGGGAAGCGACCAACTAGAGAGCGACAACAGTCATGAACATGCATTAAAATTAATGAACATTGAGTGCAAGCATGAGTAGGATATAATCCACCATGAACATAAATATCGTGAAGGCTATGTTGATTTTGTTTCAACTACATGCGTGAACATGTGCCAAGTCAAGTCACTTAAATCATTCAAAGGAGGATACCACCCCATCATACCACATCACAACCATTTTAATAGCATGTTGGCACACAAGGTAAACCATTATAAACTCCTAGCTAATCAAGCATGGCACGAGCAACTATGATCTCTAATTGTCATTGCAAACATGTTTATTCATAACAGGCTGAATCAGGAATGATGAACTAATCATATTTACAAAAAAAGAGAGGTCGAGTTCATACCAGCTTCTCTCATGTCAATCAGTCCATCATATATCGTCATAATTGTCTTTCACTTGCGCGACCGAATGATGTGAATAATAATCACGTGCATTGGACTAAGCTGGAATCTGCAAGCACTCAATAAACAGGAGAAGACAAGGCAATATGGGCTCTTGGTTAAATCAACAATAATGCATATAAGAGCCACTTGAACAATTCCATCATGGTCTTATCCTATCGACCCCCAAAGAAAAGAAAAGAAAACTATTTACATGGGAAAACTCCCAACAAGCAAAAGAAGAATGGGAAATCTTTTTGGGTTTTCTTTTAATTATTACTACTACAGCAAGAAAGTAAACTAGCTGAAAGCTGCAACAATTTTTTTTCTTTTCTTAAGGTTTATCAAACACACAAGAAGAAAGCATAAAAAAGAAAATAAACTAGCATGGATATTACAATGAAAGAGTATGAGCACCGACATCTAGCAATGAGTGTGTGAACATGAATGTAATGTCGGTGAGAAATACGTACTCCCCCAAGCTTAGTCTTTTGGCCTAAGTTGGTTTATTGCCACGGATGGCCTGGCGGATATCCAAAGTTATAGTTGGGGTCGTACTGAGATGCAGCGGTCATTGCATCGTGGGCTGCAGCTTGGAGGCGAGCTATCTCAGCCCTCCTCTTATACTCTTCCGCCTCCTCTCTGGTTATAAAATATCTCCCTTTTGCCTCCTCACAAAGGAACTAGTGAGATAGTGGTACTGACGACACTTTTCTGCCTCGAAGCTCACAAGATCAGCGTTACGCAAATATGCGTTAAATTCTTCCTTAATTCCTGCTTGATCCATGAAGTCTTCTGAAGGCCATTCACAAGGCCGCACTGGGGCGTCCCTTGGTGGTTCATCATCAGCATCACGCATTGCAAGCCTGGGTCCTTGCTTTCTTGAAGGACCACCTTGGTACATTTTCCTAAACATATTTCTTCCTCTGCAAAATTTCTGAAATTTTTAGTAACTTCAAATAAAAGTGAACCAAACTCAACCAAATTGATAGCAACTACTCCTACAAGTGCCTAGAACCTATATCATGCATTAGAACTACTTGGAACCATATAAATTTGACGTGCAAGCTCAAGAACATGGTCACCTAGGCAGCACAAATTTGCAATGAATAAAGCACTAGAACAAAAACTAATTGGACCAATGGAGGAGTCACATACCAAGGGACAATCCCCCAAAGCAGTTTTGTGAGAGGTGCTTTGAGCAAGGAGATCGAAAATCGCAGCAAAATGAGCTAGAACTCGTGCTTGAGCTGGATGGTGATTTTTTTGGGAGGAAGAAGAAGTGTGTGGGTGCAGGAATAAGTGGAGGGGAGCCACCGTGGGCCCACGAGGCAGGGGGCGCGCCCAGGGGGGTGGGCGCGCCCTGGACCCTCGTGCCCAGGTGCTTGCTCCCCCTGCTGTGTTCTCAGTGCCAGATATTCTCAAATATTCCAGAAAAAATCATTTTTCAATTTCAGGGCATTTGGAGAACTTTTATTTTGGGGTATTTTTATATTGCACGGATAATTCAGAAAACATACAGAAAATACAATTTTTACTTTATTTCAACTAAATAACAGAAAGTAAAAAGAGGGTACAGAAGGTTGTGCCTTCTAACTTCATCCATCTGATGCTCATGAAAAGGAATCCACTAACAAGGTTGACCAGGTCTTGTTAACAAACTCATTTCGAATAACACTATGTTACCTCAACGGGGATATGCACATCCCCAATAATAAGAATATCATATTTCTTTTTGACAGTAGGAAGAGGAAATTCAAAACCTCCAAAAATAATCGATGGAACTTTTCCTATAGAATTTATACTGTGAACTTGAGGTTGTTTCCTCGGAAAGTGTACCGTATACTCATTACCATTAACATGAAAAGTGACATTTCCTTTGTTGCAATCAATAACAGCCCCTGCAGTATTCAAAAAGGGTCTTCCAAGAATAATAGACATACTATTGTCCTCGGGAATATCAAGAATAACAAAGTCCGTTAAAATAGTAACGTTTGCAACCACAACAGGCACATCCTCACAAATACCGACAGATATAGCAGTTGATTTATCAGCCATTTGCAAAGATATTTCAGTAGGTGTCAACTTATTCAAATCAAGTCTACGATATAAAGAGAGAGGCATAACACTAACACCGGCTCCAAGATCACATAAAGCAGTTTTAACATAGTTTCTTTTAATGGAGCATGGTATAGTTGGTACTCCTGGATCTCCAAGTTTCTTTGGTATTCCACCCTTAAAAGTATAATTATCAAGCATGGTGGAAATTTCAGCTTCCGGTATCTTTCTTTTATTAGTGACAATTTCTTTCATATACTTAGCTTAAGGATTCATTTTGAGCGTATTAGTTAAACGCATACGCAAGAAGATAGGTCTAATCATTTCAGCAAAGCGCTCAAAATCCTCATCATCCTTTTTCTTGGATGGTTTAGGAGGAAAAGGCATGGGTTTCTGAACCCAAGGTTCTCTTTCCTTACCGTGCTTCCTAGCAACAAAGTCTCTTTTATCATAACGTTGATTCTTTGATTGTGGGTTATCAAGATCAACAGCAGGTTCAATTTCTACATCATTATCGTTATTAGGTTGAGCATGAACATGAACATCATCATTAACATTATCACTAGGTTCATGTTCATTACTAGATTGAGTTTCAGCATCAGAAATAGAAATATCATTGGGATTCTCAGGTGTGTCTACAACAGGTTCACTAGAAGCATGCAAAGTCCTATCATTTTTCTTTTTCTTCTTTTTAGAAGGACTAGGTGCATCAGCATTATTTCTCTGAGAATCTTGCTCAATTCTCTTAGGGTGGCCTTCAGGATACAGAGGTTCGTGAGTCATTTTATTAGTTCTGGTAGCCACTCTAACAACATAGTCATTATTCTTACTATTTAATTCATTGAGAAAATCATTCTGAGCTTTAAGTACTTGTTCTACTTGAGTGGTAACCATAGAAGCATGTTTACTAATGAGTTTAAGTTGACTTTTAACTATAGACATATAATCACCCAAGTGTTCAATCATATAAGCATTTTGTTTTAATTGTCTACCAACATAAGCATTAAAATTTTCTTGCTTAACAATAAAACTGTCAAACTCATCTAAACACTGTCTAGCAGACTTATAGTGAGGAATATCACCTTCATCAAATCTATAGAGAGAATTTACCTTTACTACCTGTGTCGGGTTATCAAGACCATGAGTTTCTTCAATAGGTGATGAATTAAGATCATATATTTTTCTTCAACAGGCGGTAAATTAAGACCATGTATTTCTTCAATAGGAGGTAAATTCTTCACATCTTCAGCTTTAATACGCTTTTCTTTCATAGCTTTCTTTGCCTCTTGCATATCTTCAGGACTGAGAAATAGAACACCCCTTTTCTTCGGAGTTGGTTTAGGAATAGGCTCAGGAGTTGGCTCGGGAGCTGGCTCAGGAAGTGTCCAATTATTTTCATTAGTCAACACATTATTCAATAAAATTTCAGCTTCATGTGGTGTTCTTTCCCTGAAAACAGAACCAGCACAACTATCCAGGTGGTCTCTGGAAGCATCGGTTAGTCCATTATAAAAGATATCAAGTATTTCATTTTTCTTATGAGGATGATCAGGCAAAGCATTAAGTAATTGGAGAAGCTGATACGTCTCCGTCGTATCTACTTTTCCAAACACTTTTGCCCTTGTTTTGGACTCTAACTTGCATGATTTGAATGGAACTAACCCGGACTGACGTTGTTTTCAGCAGAATTGCCATGGTGTTATTTATGTCCAGAAACAAAAGTTCTCGGAATGACCTGAAACTCCACGGCAATTATTATTGGAAAATATTAAAAATATTGGCGAAAGAATCAAGGCCAGGGGGCCCACCACCTGTCCACGAGGATGGGGGCGCGCCCCCTTGCCTCGTGGGCCCCCTATTGCTCCACCGACCTCAACTCCAACTCCATATATTCGTGTTCGGGGAGGAAAAAATCAGAGAAAAAAGATTCATCGCGTTTTACGATACGGAGCCGCCGCCAAGCCCTAAAACCTCTCGGGAGGGCTGATCTGGAGTCCGTTCGGGGCTCCGGAGAGGGGAATCCGTTGCCGTCGTCACACTACAAAAAAAGACACATCCGTGACATTTTGGGCCGAACGGAATTTTTTCCTGTCATACATATGACACTTCTATGACGATAATTGTGACAAAACCCGGTATCATCATAGATGTGGTGGGCTCCTACTTCTATGAAAAAATCATGACAGAAAATGGGCATTTCGTCCTGGGCGGGCCGGAGACACAGCTGCATGACATTCTTTGGGCCGTCCATGACGGAAAAAACCGTGGTAGAAGCGAGGCGGATGAAAATTTCGGGGAGTTCCCGGTTACGGTGGGAGGTCGGGGGCCGAGCGATGCGCGTTTCTCTCGTACACGTACGCGCGTGTGTGCGAGGCGTTGGCACTAACTGAACCCGAGCGAGGCGTTGGGCTCTAACTGAACCCGAGCGATTGCACTGCAGGCTACGCGTTACTGAACCCGAGCGATCGATCGATGGCTGTTAACTGAACCCGATCGAGCGATTCCTTCGCTACTGCTGCAAACTGAAGCCGATCGATTGGATGAATAGTGAGCATTGCGGGGGGGGGGGGGGTTGGATGAACAGTGAGCGGTGGCGTTGCCTCTAGATGAACAGAACCCCGTGGTGTGGAGGGCTGGATGAACAGTAGACGGTGGAGGGGTGCCCGTGGAGGGGTGGTTGAACAGGACCCCGTGGTGTGGAGGGCTAGATGAATAGTAGACGGTGGAGGGGTGCCCGTGGAGCGGTGGTTGAACAGTAGCCGGTGGAGTAGCGCGCGGTGGAGGCTGGATGAACAGGAGCCCGTGGAGGCTGGAGGAGGTCGACGGTGGAGATGAACAGTATCCCGTGGAGTCCCGTTTTGCGGTACGCCACACCCCTCCCGATGAACAGGACCCCCATTTCGACCGTAGGAGGTCCGTTTCGTCCGTTTTGCGGTACGCCACACCCCTCCCGATCAACAGGACCCCCGTTTCGACCGTAGGAGGTCCGTTTCGTCCGTTTTGCGGTACGCCACACCCCTCCTGATCAACAGGACCCCGTTTCGACCGTAGGAGGTCCGTTTCCTCCGTTTTGCGGTACGCCACACCCCTCCCGATCAACAGGACCCCCGTTTCGACCGTAGGAGGTCCGTTTCCTCCGTTTTGTGGTACGCCACACTCCTCCCGATCAACAGGACCCCCGTTTCGACCGTAGCAGGTCCGTTTCCTCCGTTTTGCGGTACGCCACACCCCTCCCCATGAACACGACGCATTCCGTTGCCTCCCCATGAACATGACGCATTCCGTTGCCTCCCCATGAACACGACGACGACGCTGTTTCTCCGTTCCGACCCAGCCATGTACACGAGCCCTCGCCGTACGTATGCGCGAGTAGGCGTTCGAGACCCTGCCCGTATGTACGTACGTGGCCGTATTTTCTTTCTTGCACCCTGGCCGCTGTACGTACGTGTACATGCTACGTGTGCGCCTCTACTACGACACGTACGCGCCTCTACTATGACACGTGCGCGCCTCTACATCGACCAGTATATATGTACGTACACGTTCGCGACCAGAATGACAACGCTACGTACGCTTCGACTAGGTGGGTCCCGACTGTCAGGCACTTCCTTGCCTGCGAAGATGTAGCTGGTGGGTCCCAGCAGTCAGGGGGGCAAATCGTTTTTTTTGCCCGGACGCACTTCCTTGCGTGCGAAGATGTAGCTGGTGGGTCCCAGCAGTCAGGGGGGCGAATCTTTTTTTTGCCCGGACGCACTTCCTTGCGTGCGAAGGTGTAGCTGCTGGGTCCCAGCAGTCAGGGGGAAATGTTTTTTTTGCGAAATACGGTGGCCCGTCCGGTGGGTCCCTGCTGTCTGGTGGAGGAATCATTATTTTCTGCGTAATAAGGAGGCACTTCCTTGCTGCCGCCGTGGACCCAGCTGTCAGGCTCTCCACGTACAGTCCACGTCCGATGGAAGTCGTTCCTTGACCACGTTGACCACGCCGCGCCGAGAGCACCAGGGCGGTGGACGACGGCGAGGCCGAGGAAGGGGACGACGCGGAGCCGGTGAAGACGCGGCAGTGGATGCCCACGCGGAGAGGAGTATGAGGGTTCACTCGTTCGGCTGCGGTGTGAGGCTGCCGTCGCCGCAGGGCCTGGCCAACGGTGGGAATAGTAGGGGGCGGTGAGGCCTCCGTAGCAGCACAGCCGGCCATTGGAGGCAGGAGCAGGCGGCACGACCGACGCTGCTTTGGGCGGCTGGAGCAAGAAGACCAGAGGTTGAAGAAGCACTACGGCCGTTGGATGGACATCGTACGGTCACTGGAGCTAGAATCGTTCATATTGACTAAGTTGACAAAGCCCTCCGTCCCCGTCAACTTAGTAGGCCCACAAGTCAGCCTCCCACGAAGGTGGGTCCCAGCTAGCAGGGGGAGTATTCATTTTTTTGTGCGTAATAAGGAGGCACTTCCGGTGGGTCCGAGCTGACAGCGGGGGGAACGCTTTTTTCGCGAAATACGGTGGCTCGTCCGGTGGGTCCCAGCAGTCAGGGGGGAAACGTTTTTTTGCGAAATAAGGTGGCCCGTCCGGTGGGTCCCCGCTGTCAGGCGGAGGAATAATTATTTTGCGCGTAATAAGGAGGCACTTCCTTGCGGCCGCCGTGGACCCAGCTGTCAGCCTCTCCACGTACAGTACTCTTCCGATGGAAGTCGGTCATTGACCACGTTGACCACGCCGCGCCGAGAGCACCAGGGCGGTGGACGACGGCGAGGCCTAGGAAGGGGACGACGCGAAGCTGGGGAAGACACAGCAGTGGAAGCCCACACGGAGAGGAGTACGATGGTTCACTGGTTCGGCTGCGGTGTGAGGCTGCCGTCGCCGCAGAATAACAGGGGGTGTGGGTGAGTGGAGAGATGGCCTGGCCAGCATTGGGAGTAGTATGGGGGCGGTGAGGCCTCCGCGGCAGCACAGCCGGCCACGGCAGGCAGGAGCAGGCAGCACGACCGGCGCTGCTTTGGGCGGCTGGACCAAGAAGACCAGAGGTTGAAGAAGCACTACGGCCGTTGGATGGACATCGTACGGTCACTGAAGCTAGAATCGTTTATATTGACTAAGTTGACAAAGCCCTTGGTACGCTCTAACTTAGTAGGCCCACAGGTCAGCCTCCGAAACGGTGCGCCCCAGATGTCAGGGGGAGGAATCATTTTTTGGGCGGCCGAAGCTAAGAATATCCGAGATTGAAGAAGCACGACATCCGTTGGATAGACATCCAACGGCCACTGTTGCTAGAATCGTGTGTTGACTATAATAAGTTGACAAAGCCTTGCATACGCGTCAACTTATTTTTTTAGGGGACGCGTCACTTAGTAGGCCCACAAGTGTGTGGCAGAGAACTTATAGCCCATTTGCGTTTTGTAAGAATGTACAACCCATTTTTGAATTCTAATAGAATTTACAACAGCCCATTGACAGTTTGTTAAAAGTACATCCCATTTTCTAGCTAGGACAACGATTAATAATTTCAACCAACCGTTGAAGACAGAATTCAATAAAATTTCCCACATTTTGATGGGATCCGAAATATTTTTATCCTGAAATTTCTAGTCAGATTAAATATAAATTTGTATTACGTAAAAATCCGACAAAACATTGCACGCGCAACAATGAAAATTTAAGATTTTCAAAATCCATAAATAATATTTTATAAACTAATTTCGTGTTTGGTGCATTTTGTTATAGTTACTGCCCAGTTTTTATAATTACATCCCATTTATTATTTTTAAAGCCCATTTTCCTGTTAAGCCTAATGCATCCCTCGTAGGAAAGATTTGCAGCCCAGCGGGGCGGAGAATAACAAGTTGACCTTGCCTGGGTATTCCTCAAAAAGACGTATAGCTGGGCTAGCCATTTTCATCTTGAAAAAAATTAGTATCTGGGCTGGATATCTGGCCTGGGCTAGACGGGCCACAACCCGCCCAGTTAATACCCTGCTCTCCTCTGAACAACAACGAAATCATCGCCAAGAAAAACTCTACAGTGCTCACGCCTCAAAAACACAAATACTGCTCGAGCTGCTTGGTCCCAGCTGTCGGCCGCACCTTGTGCAATTCTCTTGTTTATATTGACTACATAGGTTGACAATGGTGTGGGACCGTGATGTCAGGAAACCAGGAGAAAGCAAAAAAAAATATAGTTGTACATAATAAGGAGGCACTTGCGTACGTACGGCTATGGCCCTAATGGGTCCCTAGTGTCATCCAGTCAAAATAAAGTCATCTCATGAATCCTCATGTTCGTTGATGATGTTAACAATACTCGGCGCCACGGCGAGCGCAACAACTCGAAGGACAACGGAGAGGGCCTCGCGGGCCCTACGGATGGTCTGATACAGCGCCCGCTGCTCATTCAGGAAGCCAGGACACCTATGAGCACCTTCGAGAAACTGAGATGGCATGAAACGGTAAGGCCGCGCTTGGGAGCTCTGGTTTATTTCAAACCTGTATTAACATACAAGTGTAATTTACTCGTCATCGGAAACAACGCGTAAAATACAGGCGTAATGAAACCGAGGGCCCGAGGTCTATAAGTAAAACCGGCGGGTTACGCGTGTAATTTGAGAGACCAGTGTATATTTTACGAGCACTGCTATATGGTCGACATTACCAGACGATACATGCACGACGTGCGTATCATGCCATCCATGGGCAAGGCTGAAACAGCAGCCAACGGCTGGATTAGCAATCGTCCAAGTGTCGTTCATCGTTTTTATCGTGTGTGAAGTACTTCCGATATTTTACTAGTCGAAATCGACCAACCAAGTGTTGGGGAACGTAGCAGAAATTCAAAATTTTCTACGCATCACCAAGATCAATCTATGGAGTTTACTAGCAACGAGAGGGAAGGAGTGCATCTACATACCCTTGTAGATCGCGAGCGGAAGCGTTCAAGAGAACGGGGTTGATGGAGTCGTACTCGTCGTGATCCAAATCACCGATGATCCTAGCGCCGAACGGACGGCACCTCCGCGTTCAACACACGTACGGAGCAGCGATGTCTCCTCCTTCTTGATCCAGCAAGGGGGGAGGAGAGGTTGATGGAGATCCAGCAGCACGACGGCGTGGTGGTGGAAGTAGCGGGATTCCAACAGGGCTTCGCCAAGCGCTGCGGGAGGAGGGAGATGTGTCACGGGAGGGAGAGGGAGGCGCCACGGCTTAGGTATTGCTACCCTCCCTCCCCCCCACTATATATAGGGCCAAGGGAGAGGGGGGGGGGGGCGCAGCCTTGGCCCTTCCTCCAAGGAAGGGTGCGGCCAGGGAGGAGTCCATCCTCCCCAAGGCACCTCGGAGGTGCCTTCCCCCTTTAGGACTCTCCCTTTATCTTATCTCCTGGCGCATGGGCCTCTTGGGGCTGGTTCCCTTGGCCCATATAGGCCAAGGCGCACACCCCACAGCCCATGTGCCCCCCCCGGGGCAGGTGGACCCCCGGACCCCTTTCGGCACTCCCGGTACAATACCGATAATGCGCGAAACTTTTCCGGCGACCAAAATAAGACTTCCCATATATAAATCTTTACCTCCGGGCCATTCCGGAACTCCTCGTGACGTCCGGGATCTCATCCAAGACTCCGAACAACTTTCGGGTTACCGCATACTAATATCTCTACAACCCTAGCGTCACCGAACCTTAAGTGTGTAGACCCTACGGGTTCGGGAACCATGCAGACATGACCGAGACGACTCTCCGGTCAATAACCAACAGCGGGATATGGATACCCATGTTGGCTCCCACATGCTCATCGATGATCTCATCGGATGAACCACGATGTCGAGGATTCAATCAATCCCGTATACAATTCGCTTTGTCTACCGGTATAGTACTTGCCCGAGATTCGATCGTCGGTATCCCGATACCTTGTTCAATCTCGTTACCGGCAAGTCTCTTTACTCGTTCTGTAACACATCATCCCGTGATCAACTCCTTGGTCACATTGTGCACATTATGATGATGTCCTACCGAGTGGGCCCAGAGATACCTCTCCGTTTACACGGAGTGACAAATCCCAGTCTCGATTCGTGCCAACCCAACAGACACTTTCGGAGATACCTGTAGTGCACCTTTATAGCCACCCAGTTACGTTGTGACGTTTGGTACACCCAAAGTATTCCTACGGTATCTGGGAGTTGCACAATCTCATGGTCTAAGGAAATGATACTTGACATTAGAAAAGCTCTTAGCAAACGAACTACACGATCTTGTGCTAGGCTTAGGATTGGGTCTTGTCCATCACATCATTCTCCTAATGATGTGATCCCGTTATCAACGACATCCAATGTCCATGGTCAGGAAACCGTAACCATCTATTGATCAACGAGCTAGTCAACTAGAGGCTTACTAGGGACATGGTGTTGTCTATGTATCCACACATGTATCTGAGTTTCCTATCAATATAGTTCTAGCATGGATAATAAACGATTATCATGAACAAGGAAATATAATAATAACCAATTTATTATTGCCTCTAGGGCATATTTCCAACAGTCTCCCACTTGCACTAGAGTCAATAATCCAGTTCACATCACCATGTGATTAACACTCACAGGTCACATCACCATGTGACCAACATCCAAAGAGTTTACTAGAGTCAACAATCTAGTTCACATCACTATGTGATTAACACTCAATGAGTTCTGGTTTGATCATGTTACGCTTGTGAGAGAGGTTATTAGTCAACGGTTCTGAACCTTTCAGATCCGTGTGTGCTTTACGAATATCTATGTCATCTTGTGGATGCTACCACGCGCTACTTGGAGCCATTTCAAATAACTGCTCTACTATACGAATCCGGTTTTCTACTCAGAGTCATCCGGATTAGTGTCAAAGTTCGCATCGACGTAACCCTTACGACGAACTCCTATTCACCTCCATAATCGAGAAAATTCCTTAGTCCACTAGATACTAAGGATAAGTTCGACTGCTATCATGTGATCCATTCCCGGATCACTATTGTACCCCTTGACCAACTCATGGCAAGGCACACTTCATGTGCGGTACACAGCATAGCATACTGTAGAGCCTACGTCTAAAGCATAGGGTACGACCTTCGTCCTTTCTCTCTCTTCTGCTGTGGTCAGGTCTTGAGTCTTACTCAATACTCACACCTTGTAACATAGCCAAGAACTCCTTCTTTGCTGATCTATTTTGAACTCTTTCAAAATCATGTCAAGGTGTGCGTTCTTTGAAAGTATCATCAGGCGTCTTGATCTATCTCTATAGATCTTGATGCCCAATATGTAAGCAGCTTTATCCAGGTCTTCCTTTGAAAAACTCCTTTCAAACAACCCTTTATGCTTTCCAGAAATTCTACATCATTTCGGATCAACAATATGTCATTCAGATATACTTATCAGAAATGTTGTAGCGCTCCCACTCACGTTATTGTAAATACAAGTTTCTAACAAACTTTGTATAAACCCAAAAACTTTGATCACTCCATCAAAGCGTATATTCTGACTCCGAGATGCTTGCTCTAGTCCATGGAAGGATCGCTGGAGCTAGCATACCTTTTAGCATCCTTAGGATCAACAAAACCTTTCTGATTGTATCACATACAACCTTTCCTTACGAAAACTGGTAAGGAGACTTGTTTTGACATCCATCTGCCAGATTTCATAGATGCAGCTAATGCTAACATGATTCCGACGGACTTAAGCATCGCTACGGATGAGAAAATCTCATCGTAGTCAACTCCTTGAACTTGTGAAAATACTCTTTGCCACAAGTCGAGCTTCATAGCCGGTAAAATTACCGTCCATGTCCGTCTTCTTCTTAAAGATCCATTTATCTCAATGGCTTGCCGATCATCGGGCAAGTTCACCAAAGTCCATGCTTTGTTCTGATACATGGATCCTATCTCGGATTTCATGGCTTCTAACCATTTGTCGGAATATGGGCCCACCATCGCTTCTCCATAGCTTGTAGGTTCAGTATTGTCTAACAACATGATATCTAAGACAGGATTACCGTACCACTCAGGAGTAGTACATATCCTTGTCGACCTACGAGGTTTGGTAGTGACTTGATCCGAAGTTTCATGATCACTATCATAAGCTTCCACTTCAATTGGTGTAGGTGCCACAGGAACAACTTCCTGTGCCCTGCTACACACTAGTTGAAGTGACGGTTCAATAATCTTATCAAGTCTCCACCATCCTCCCACTCAATTCTTTCGAGAGAAACTTTTCCTCGAGAAAGGACTCGTTTCTAGAAGCAATTACTTTTGCTTCCAGATCTGAAATAGGAGGTATACCCAACTGTTTTGGGTATTCTATGAAGATGCATTTATCCGCTTTGGGTTCGAGCTCATCAGCCTGAAACTTTTTCACATAAGCGTCGCAGCCCCAAACTTTTAAGAAACGACAGCTTAGGTTTCTCTAAACCATAGTTCATACGGTGTCGTCTCAACGGAATTGCGTGGTGCCCTATTTAAAGTGAATGCGGTTGTCTCTAATGCCTAACCCATAAACGATAGTTGTAATTCGATAAGAGACATCATGGTATGCACCATATCCAATAGGGTCCAGTTATGATGTTCGGACACACCATCACACTGTGGTGTTCCAGGCGGTATTAATTGTGAAACACTTTCCACAATGTCTTAATTGTGTGCCGGACTCGTAACTCAGATATCTCTATGATAGACATTTTATCCTCTTGTCACGACGATCTTCAACTTCACTCTGAAATTACTTGAACCTTTCAATAATTCAGACTTGTGTTTCATCAAGTAAATATTCTCAGCATCTACTCAAATCATCCGTGAAGTAAGAACATATCGATATCCACTGCGCGCCTCAGCACTCATTGGACTGCACACATCAAAATGTATTACTTCCAACAAGTTGCTTTCTTGTTCCATCTTACTGAAAACGAGGCCTTTCAGTCATCTTGCCCATGTGGTATGATTTGCATGTCTCAAGTGATTCAAAATCAAGTGAGTCCAAACGATCCATCTGCATGGAGTTTCTTCATGCATATATACCAATAGACATGGTTCACATGTCTCAATCTTTTCAAAAATGAGTGAGTCCAAAGATCCATCTACATGGAGCTTCTTTATGCGTTTTATACCAATATGACTCAAGTGGCAGTGCCACAAGTATGTGGTACTATCATTACTATCTTATATCTTTTGGCATGAACATGTGTATCACTACGATCAAGATTCATTTTAGGTGCAAGACCATTGAAGGTATTATTCAAATAAACAGAGTAACCATTATTCTCCTTAAATGAATAACCGTATTGCGATAAACATAATCCAATCATGTTTATGCTCAACACCAAATAACAATTATTTAGGTTTAACACCAATCTCGATGGTAGAGGGAGCATGCGATGCTTGATCACATCAACCTTGGAAACACTTCCAACACATATCGTCATCTCACCTTTAGCTAGTCTCCGTTTATTCCGCAGCTTTTATTTCGAGTTACTAACACTTAGCAACCGAACCGGTATCTAATACCCTGGTGCTGCTAGGAGTACTAGTAAAGTACACATTCACATAATGTATATCCAATATACTTCTGTCGACCTTGCCTACCTTCTCATCTACCAAGTATCTAGGGTAGTTCTGCTTCAGTGACCGTTCCCCTCATTACAGAAGCACTTAGTCTCGGGTTTGGGTTCAACCTTGGGATTCTTCACTAGAGCAGCAAATGATTTGCTGTTTCATGAAGTATCCCTTCTTCCCTTGCCCTTCTTAAAACTAGTGGTTTTACTAACCATCAACAATTGATGCTCCTGCTTGATTTCTACTTTCGCGGTGTCAAACATCGCGAGTTGCTCAAGGATCATCATCTCTATCCCTGATATGTTATAGTTCATCACGAAGCTCTAATAGCTTGGTGGCAGTGACTATGGAGAACCATCACTATCTCATCTGGAAGATTAACTCCCACTCTATTCAAGCGATTGTGGTACTCAGACAATCTGAGCACATGCTCAACGATTGAGCTTTTCTCCCTTAGTTTGCAGGCTTAAGAAACTTGTCAGAGGTCTCATACCTCTTGACGTGGGCACTAGTCTGAAATCCCAATTTCAGTCTTCGGAACATCTCATATGTTCTGCGACGTTTCAAAACCGTCTTTGGTGCCACAATTCTAAACCGTTAGCATTACGCACTGAACTATCACACAGTCATCAAAATGTGTATGTCAGATGTTTCACAACATCTACAGACGACGTTGAGGTTCAGCACACCGAGCGTTGCATTAAGGACATAAGCCTTCTGTGCAGCAATGAGGACAATCCTCAGTTTACGGACCCAGTCCGCATAATTGCTACCAACAACTTTCAACTAAATTTTCTCTAGGAACATATCTTAAACAGTAGAACTAAAGCGTAAGCTATGACATAATTTGCAAAGACCTTTTGACTATGTTCATGAATTAAGTTCATCTGATTATTTAATGAACTCCCACTCAGATAGACATCCCTCTAGTCATCTAAGTGATACATGATCCGAGTCAAACTAGGCCGTGTCCGATCATCACGTGAGACGGACTAGTCATCATCGGTGAACATCTCCATGTTGATCGTATCTGCTATACGACTCATGTTCGACCTTTCGGTCTCTTGTGTTCCGAGGCCATGTCTGTACATGCTAGGCTCGTCAAGTCAACCTAAGTGTTTCGCATGTGTTCCGAGGCCATGTCTGTACATGCTAGGCTCGTCAACACCCGTTGTATTCGAACGTTACAATCTATCACACCCGATCATCACGTGGTGCTTCGAAACAACGAACCTTCGCAACGGTGCACAGTTAGGGGGAACACGTCTCTTGAAATTTTAGTGAGGGATCATCTTATTTATGCTACCGTCGTTCTAAGCAAATAAGATGTAAACAGATAAACATCACATGCAAATCATAAAGTGACGTGATATGGCCAATATCATCTTGCGCCTTTGATCTCCATCATCGAGGCGCGGCATGATCACCTTCGTCACCGGCATGACACCATGATCTCCATCATCATGATCTCCATCATCGTGTCTTCATGAAGTTGTCTCGCCAACTATTACTTCTACTACTATGGCTAACGGTTAGCAATAAACTAAAGTAATTACATGGCGTTTTCATTGACACGCAGGTCATACAATAAATTAAGACAACTCCTATGGCTCCTGCCGGTTGTCATACTCATCGACATGCAAGTCGTGATTCCTATTACAAGAACATGATCAATCTCATACATCACATATATCATTCATCACATCCTTTTGGCCATATCACATCACATAGCATACCCTGCAAAAACAAGTTAGACGTCCTCTAATTGTTGTTGCATGTTTTACGTGGCTGCTATGGGTTTCTAGCAAGAACGTTTCTTACCTACGCAAAAACCACAACGTGATATGCCAATTTCTATTTACCCTTCATAAGGACCCTTTTCATCGAATCTGATCCGACTAAAGTGGGAGAGACAGACACCCGCTAGCCACCTTATGCAACTAGTGCATGTCAGTCGGTGGAACCTGTTTCACGTAAGAGTACGTGTAAGGTCGGTCCGGGCCGCTTCATCCCACGATGCCGCCGAATCAAGATAAGACTAGTAACGACAAGTAAATTGACAAAATCGACGCCCACAACTACTTTGTGTTCTACTCGTGCATAGAAACTACGCATAGACCTAGCTCATGATGCCACTGTTTGGGAACGTAGCAGAAGTTCAAAATTTTCTACGCATCACCAAGATCAATCTATGGAGTTTACTAGCAACGAGAGGGAAGGAGTGCATCTACATGCCCTTGTAGATCGCGAGCGGAAGCGTTCAAGAGAACGGGGTTGATGGAGTCGTACTCGTCGTGATCCAAATCACCGATGATCCTAGCGCCGAACGGACGGCACCTCCGCGTTCAACACACGTACGGATCAGCGACGTCTCCTCCTTCTTGATCCAGCAAGGGGGGAGGAGAGGTTGATGGAGATCCAGCAGCACGACGGCGTGGTGGTGGAAGTAGCGGGATTCCAACAGGGCTTCGCCAAGCGCTGCGGGAGGAGGGAGATGTGTCACAGGAGGGAGAGGGAGGCGCCAGGGCTTAGGTATTGCTGCCCTCCCTCCCCCCCACTATATATAGGGCCAAGGGAGAGGGGGGGCGCAGCCTTGGCCCTTCCTCCAAGGAAGGGTGCGGCCAGGGAGGAGTCCATCCTCCCCAAGGCACCTCGGAGGTGCCTTCCCCCTTTAGGACTCTCCCTTTATCTTATCTCTTGGCGCATGGGCCTCTTGGGGCTGGTTCCCTTGGCCCATATAGGCCAAGGCGCACACCCCACAGCCCATGTGCCCCCCCGGGGCAGGTGGACCCCTTGGTGGACCCCCGGACCCCTTTCGGCACTCCCGGTACAATACCGATAATGCGCGAAACTTTTCCGGCGACCAAAATAAGACTTCCCATATATAAATCTTTACCTCCGGAACTCCTCGTGACGTCCGGGATCTCATCCGGGACTCCGAACAACTTTCGGGTTACCGCATACTAATATCTCTACAACCCTAGCGTCACCGAACCTTAAGTGTGTAGACCCTACGGGTTCGGGAACCATGCAGACATGACCGAGACGACTCTCCAGTCAATAACCAACAGCGGGATCTGGATACCCATGTTGGCTCCCACATGCTCCTCGATGATCTCATCGGATGAACCACGATGTCGAGGATTCAATCAATCCCGTATACAATTCCCTTTGTCTACCAGTATAGTACTTGCCCGAGATTCGATCGTCGGTATCCCGATACCTTGTTCAATCTCGTTACCGGCAAGTCTCTTTACTCGTTCCGTAACACATCATCCCGTGATCAACTCCTTGGTCACATTGTGCACATTATGATGATGTCCTACCGAGTGGGCCCAGAGATACCTCTCCGTTTACACGGAGTGACAAATCCCAGTCTCGATTCGTGCCAACCCAACAGACACTTTCGGAGATACCTGTAGTGCACCTTTATAGCCACCCAGTTACGTTGTGACGTTTGGTACACCCAAAGTATTCCTACGGTATCCGGGAGTTGCACAATCTCATGGTCTAAGGAAATGATACTTGACATTAGAAAAGCTCTTAGCAAACGAACTACACGATCTTGTGCTAGGCTTAGGATTGGGTCTTGTCCATCACATCATTCTCCTAATGATGTGATCCCGTTATCAACGACATCCAATGTCCATGGTCAGGAAACCGTAACCATCTATTGATCAACGAGCTAGTCAACTAGAGGCTTACTAGGGACATGGTGTTGTCTATGCATCCACACATGTATCTGAGTTTCCTATCAATATAGTTCTAGCATGGATAATAAACGATTATCATGAACAAGGAAATATAATAATAACCAATTTATTATTGCCTCTAGGGCATATTTCCAACACCAAGCGCCTTCGCCCGAGACCATCTGCTTTAATTTACAAGCGTCAGTTTTACAAGCGGTTTTGGTTGGAAAACGACGATCCAATCACGGCCTAATATCATGAGATGGTCGGAAGATCATATGGTTTCACGTCTAACCTACCTGACTTTTCGTATAGGCTATGAATGAAACATCAGACGATGAACTGCTTAAGCACGGAAACAACAGAAGAGGATGATCTTCTTAACAAGCAAATCACTGGCATTAGATCGACATGCAAAACAATACGAAGCATTATTCTCAGGAGGCACGGTGAACAGCTCGTGATGCCGCATGCCACAACATTCCAAGCTCAACTTTGCAATCAAACACAAGGCCTGGCATTACATAGACAATATTCAGAACAAACTCTTAACACAGGAATATCTTAGCAGAGTAACTATTTACTTCTAAACTGAACACAGGAATAGGAAAAAACACTCGACGCTGCTCACAGCAAGGGCGTCCCACACAAAAATATCAAATGCATGTCTTCTGGCTAACATCAATGAGCAAATTTTGACATGGTTTTCCAATTCCAATATATTAAACTAACGTCTTCTTGCTAACATCAATGATTAAACTTTGACAAGCTTTTCCCATTCAAAATATGTAATGCCTATGATCGTGGAGTCCTGTCGTAGCTTCTTGTACTGGTTTGGGCACTTTTTGCCCAGGGCACTCCACGTGTTGTTAAATTGCCAATGGTCTCTGCAGACTAGTCATGTCACCGGTGTCTAATAATACTCTGTAAAGCTTCTCGGTCATTCCTTCTGTAATGTAGCACAAACAGTGACTGCTTCTTTCTGCAAAGTGGAACGACCAACTAGACCCAGTAATGCAGCAGTTTGCCTTGGACACATTGGCTCCTTTTGTGCAGTTCAACTAAAATCGAAGTCGGAATAAAACCGAGCTTTAATTTTGATATCCTTGTAAGCAACAATAGGTATAAGGGAAACAATTACTGAGAAATAACGGTTGATGACTTGTACTCCCAGAAGAAAAGCATCTACTGATCTACTTTATCTTAATGGGAAACAAAGCAGGAGAGTAGCAATTCTCCATCAGTGTGATTCATTCATATTGACTGAGACATTATCTTAACAATGCCTTGTTTCAACATGTATAAAGAACGACAAAGCAGAAAAGTACCATTCCTAAAACAATGCAACTGATTCATTTTAACAGAGACATTATCTTAACAATACCTTGGTTAAACATGTAGAAAGAACTACAAAGCAGGATAGTACCATTCCTAGCAAGTGTTGCAGTTTTGAACTAAGATTCAGTAGTTAATTAATTCTGAGAGTGGCATTGCTTAATTTTACCAGCGGCATTAGATTAACGAAAAGCATAAACAGTTCCAGGGGAGAGTGGGCGCAACAACAGTATGTGCTTCCATCTACTTATAAAGGGGGTGATGCAGAGTTTGTTGTAACAAAGCAACAAGCATCATGTCTGGGTTGGTCCCATTTTTGTTCACTACTTAATGGGAAAAGACAGTAATATAATAGCTTCAATTCAACATTTATTTAAAACAGTACCAATACAAGTAGCACAACATCTCAAAGCACACTGCACAATCATGTGGATGAAGGCCTGTACTGACCTTTCATGAGACGGACAAGATACGAATCTGCCAACACGAATAGGAAATCCAATCTCGTTTTGTGCAGTTGCACTGAAATCAAGCAAAGTGTTTCGCGTAGCGAAGCAAAATGTCGCAATAGCAACAAGTTGAATAGATATCCCTATTTAAACAGAGGAAAAAAAGGAATCAATTACTGGCTAATAAAGGAGGATGAAACATGCGGCCACAAAAATGGTAATCCCGCCAATCCCTAACAAGTGTTGCAGTTTTGAAATAAGATTCGGTAGTTAATTCTGAGAGTGGCATCAATTACTGGCTTATAAAGGGGGTGATGCTGAATTTGTTGTAACAAAGCAACAAACATCATGTCTGGGTTGGTCCCATTTTTGTTCACTACTTAATGAGAAAAGACAGCAATACAATAGCTTCAATTCAACATTTATTTAAAACAGTACCAAAACAAGTAGCACAACATCTCAAAGCACACTGCACATCATGTGGTTGAGACCAAGATTTGAAACAACTCGCCACGAAGACTGGAAACAAATCTCGATCTCCTTTTGTGCAGTTCCACCAAAATTAAGCAAAGTCACCGGTGTGACATTCAAGTTGAACTGCACAAAACACTCTTAAAACATAAGTGTTTTGAGTAGCGAAGCAAAATGTCGCAATAGCAACAAGTTGAATCGATAGCCCTGTTTTAACAGAGGCAAAAAAGGAAACAATTACTTGCCGATAAAGGAGGATGAAACAAACGGTGACAGAAAGAAGCATCTAACTTATCTTGGATGGAAAACAAAGTAGGACAGTAGCATTTCTAAAACGGTTGCATTGATTCATATTAACAGAGACATTCTCTTGAAACAACATTCGTTAAAAAATGTAATTTACTTTTAACAGTGGCATTGCTTCAATTTTCCGACGGCATTCTTAGATTAACAACAGCAAAATAGCTGTATGGGACATGCCAGCACCATGTGCATCCACACGTATAAATGGGTGATGCAGAGTATGTAGCCAAGCAGCATATATGCGCTCGTCCCATATTTGTTCTCTTTGAACCTTCTTCCTATGTGAGGGCAGCAAATCTAGTCCTGCACAAACTACCCGACCCCCCAGTTTCTTTCCCTTTTCAACAAAGAGATCGGTTCCTTACAGATGTGTGTACTGGGTTACCCCCTTTTTCCCTTTTCGACCTACAAAGCGGCTGGACAGCCAGTCTATACTACTTTCCGCCCCTCCTTTCCTCATTGAACCACGTCCTAGATTCTTGCTCCAGCCCACCGCACTCTTCTTTCCTCTTTGAACCAAGACCTAGATTCGACTACAGATCGAAAAAGATCCACATGCAGCTAGAGCAACGACGGTTTCAAAGAAACTTATACCTTAGGGTCGTCGGGATGTGGCAAGGCGTGCGGCGGGAGGCCGGATCTGCCCACACTACGTACGGCAGCGTGGAAGAAGGGGTCGGCGGCCCTCCCGCACAGGCGCTGGGTGAAAGAGAACAGCGCAGCCGGCAGTGGATTGCCTCCCTCGCCGAAGGCGATAGAGTGAACGCTGCACCTCCTCCCCTTCCCGGTGTAACGGGATACGGACGCCTCCTTCACCAGCTGTGAGGGGGGAGAGAGAGACAAGAGGCCAACGCAGTCTTGTTTAGATCTGGTGAAGAGAGGGTGAGAGACTGTGAATATAGCAAACCCTAGCAAATGAACGCTGAGCCTCCAGCGTGTAACATATATGGAGAGGGTGAGAGAGCGAGACGCGAGAAACTCTATCAAACAAGAGGCTATAATGGAGTAAAAAAAATCTCCATAGCATTGGTTTTAAATAGAATACGCGCGTTCCCGGAAAAAAGAAACAAAAACTGGCGGACAATGTTTTAAGGGTCTGTCTAGGACACATCTAGATGTGACATAGTTATGTCACATCTAAGTTGATGTCCACTCTGTTTGTGGTCTATTTTTTTCCTAGTTTTTTTGTTTCTTGTTGCTACATTATATACTTGTGGGAGCTTAGATGTGATATCCTTAAATAACATCTAGATGTGAATTAGACAAATTGATTTTCTAACGTACCAAGAAAGAAAACTCGATCAAAAACACGCCCCCGATTCCAGGCCGCGAGAGTCGTCGCGCACACACACATAGACATAGACATGCATATCCGTGTTTACGTAAAATTCCATTTCCATCTCCATCTCCAATCATATTTGTCCAACTGGCACATTATTTACATTGTTAATTATATACACAACAATATTAACGTACATCATCTCTTGTTTGCGCACGTCCGGACCGCTGCCACGGCCGGTCCTGACCAACCCGAACCCTCTTCATCACCCGCACGTGCTTCCCGCCCGAAACGGTCAGTGCCGCATTCATGCCCGACCAGAGCGGACGCGACCTCTCACTGGCGCCGGCATTGAAGCGGCGCGCCGGCCGAGAGAGCGTCGCCCGCGCCACTTCCGGGTGCACGCGGCTGCTCCGCGTTCAAAGGTCGCAATAGTCGGCTACAACATGCATGTAAAAAGTTCTTGGGAGTCCGTGCTACAGCTAGCTGTCCTCCCCCAATTCCTCAATCTCTTCCAGTAGTGCTAGTACTCCATGGCGCGATCCATCGACAAGCAGGCGGGAAAGTTATCGTATACTCGATTTGCGGTGAGTGGCATGCCGAGCGACCGTGTGGGGTCGAGCCGTGGAGGAGGGTGAGACACGAACACGATAGACGTGATTTAAACGTCGGTTTTGCTCGATGGCGCGATCCAACAAAAGGAAACATTGGTTTCTCTCCGTTTCCATTTTTTCTCCGGAAAAACGGAAACTTTCCACTCCATTTTCATTCCTATTCCAAGGTTTCCCCGTTACAACATTCCATCAAATACAAAGGAAAACTAACACGCATGCTGATGCATCTCAATGATTCACAGATCATAGCCAATATTTACTTCACAACTAAAGAAAAAAGTTGTGACAGCGTGTACGAAAGAAAAACTACTGATGGGGTCACTACGACTTAAACCCTAAACCCTAAACATGATTTAATTTCCTGGCCAGGTAGAACCTGTCGAAGGAAAGACGACTGGCACCCTCGGATCATACGATGCTTTTGTGCAGTTCCACTAAAATCGTCCTGAGCATCCCTGATGGCAAAGATATTGAAGAAGTGTGATTAGAATAATAGTACTGGCACTAGTTCATGAGACATAAACTCATCACAAGTAGAAGCCGGTAGAAGTAGAGAAAGGTCGACATGGAGATGGAGCTACGGCAGTGGAGCAAGCCGGCTCCAAAAGGAAGATGGACTACCTGGGACGTCGGGCTGTAGCTAGAAGGGCGGTTGGGACGCGGCATCGGCCCATACCGGGGTGACCCCCGATTGGGACGCACCGACTGTGGGTTTTCTCCCTCGCCGATGTCGACCGCGTCTACGCAGAACATTGTTCCCTTCCCCAACTGCGGGATCAGGCCCGTCGTTCTATGCTTGTGAAGAGAGCAACCTAAGCAAGCATGCTTGTAGCTTAGGCTCCTGCTAGTGTATATATAGTGGTTTTCTTTTTCTCTCCATATCAACCATTTTATATTGCGTACGTGTCATTCAAGAGTGAAATGATGGTTGCTTCTTCCGACTAACTTACTGTGTGATTTGACTGCTTCTTAGTGGCCCCTACACGTACTCCCCCTACGTGTATGCAACAGTCGCACGTACACATGGACGCAAAAACGCGCGCGATGCCCTAATGCATGCATGTCTGAGCACACGACGGAACACACACGGTCACGCTCAAGTGCTCAACCTACACGTGCATGCACACACATACTCAGTCAGGGTGAGCTAGTGACCGTGTAAACACCGGAAAATATATATATTGAGCGCAATGAGCGTATTATGAAGACCACTGACCGTATTTTTACAAATATACAGTGACAGACAGTGTATTTATCTCGTTTGAAATTAAGCCATATTAACCGGAGAGGAGGCAGTATGGACTAGCATTACTTTGCTGTGTCCCGTCAACTTGCCGAACGAGGAGAAGGTTGCAGGACGAGAGAAGCTTGCGCGCGGTGGCTCACAGGACAAGGAGAAACTTTTGACTAATGCAAGCTCTCCCTCGCTCAAGCGGTGGACGTGCAACAGTTAATTCGGTGTCAGATTGCCAGAAGCATACACTATACTACTAGTGCTATTATTGTTCGACTTCCCGAATAGGCGAACAGCCAAGCGCAAAGTTTACTAGTACTACTACTATAGTCTATAAAGGTACGTACTATACTAGTACTAGGAACCGGATGTAGGAGCGTCTGCACTCTTATTATAATTTTAAAATGTGATAAAGCAATCTTCAACACATTTGGTTCTCTTCGAGGGTTCTCGCATGTGATAATGGAAGTTGATTGCATGGAACACTCGTCACAATTCTCGCTTAATTCTGGCTCATATCCTGTTACAAATAGTAGCGCTCGGTAATATTTCCTCTTTTTTTGTTATTCAGCATGTAAACAGGTCAGCAAACCTTGCGGCGCATCTTCGTGCGAACCGTGCTTGCTGCACTTTGAATGTGGCCGAGAGCTGGCTTGATGAAACACCTCGCTTCCTACTTCTTTTTTTGCGGGGTACCTCGCTTCCTAGTGACCAGTGTCTTGGCTGATCGTCCTAAGAATGCTTATATATGAATAAAGCTCTCTCATTTACCCGCAAAAAAGATTAAGCCATATTAACCGAAAAGGAGGGAGTATGGACTAGCACTACTTTTTGGTGTGTCCCGTCAACTCGCAGAACGAGGAGAAGCTTGCAGGACAAGGTGAAGCTCGCTTACGCCTTTTGACTAATGCAACCTACCCTCGGTGGACATGCATCAGTCCATTCGGTGTCAGATTGTCAGAGGCATACACTGTAGTACCCAACATGCGGAGTACCATCATTGTTCGACTTCACGAAGAGGCGAAGAGCCAAGCGCAGTAGTACGAGTAGTACTACTACTAGAACCGCATGGTGGAGCATCTGTACTCTTATTTTTTTATCTCTGATAAAGTACACGTTTATTTCGGAGAAGGGCAGAAAATGGCAGCCCAACATGTAATGAATGATATCGATCAACCAACCATGCTCGAATATATCTTGGCCTCCGTGCGAGCCCGTCTGTGTGTTCTCGCTCCTCGTCTCTCTCAAGGAACGGCGGGTTGGCTCTTTGCCATCAATTGAGATCGGTTTGCTCACACTCCTGTCCCACATGTCAGTGATATGCCAAGAGGAGGTGCGTTGACCGACTGGCCATACGCGTACTTGGTTTTGCACCTTCATACTACTCCTCCCTCCGTCACAGTTTACAGGGCGCGCTTCATTATGATGCATTTCTCTCAATGCATTTCCACCACCAGAGAGACTTTAGACGCGTTTGGTTTAATGCTCAATTAATTAGGGCGTGGTAACCGCAATCAAGTCCACAATTTTCTCTCCATGTACTATACTACTACAGAGTGGAGTAAGTGCATGCATGTGTGTACCCGGGGTGGAAGCACTGCATGCATGTGTGTACGCATTATTCCCTCTAGTAATAGACGCCGTGCTATAACTACCAATGCTATTTTTCAGGCCGATCGCTAGTCGCCCTGGTCCCACAGATTTTTTTTCTTTTTTCTGAAGCGCGCTGTATAAACAGTGACGGATGGAGTAGTATGAGCGGATTCAAAGAAGAGCGTATTGATGGTTGCTTCTTCAGAGCAACTCACAGTGGGAAAGGTGGGGCTTATGATTTGACTGCTCATTACTCACTATTAATGCGGCGCAACGACCGGGCTGAGTTTCCCATGTGGTTGTGCACTACCCCCTCGGTTCTTAAATATACTCCGGTATTTGTCTTTCTAGAGATTTCAACGAGTGACTACTCAAATATTTGTATTTTTAGAGATTTCAAATGGACTGGCACATACAGATGTATATAGACATATTTTAGAGTGTAGATTCACTCATTTTGCTCCGTATGTAGTCACTTGTTGAAATCTCTAGAAAGACAAATAGAATATTTAGGAACGGAGGGAGTACACATACGAAGCAAAATGAGTGAATCTACACTCTAAAATATGCCCGTTTGAAATTTGTAAAAAGACAAATATTTAGGAATGAAGGAGTATAATTTTGTGCATGGCACATGGACTCGGATGATGAAGAGGCTTCTAGCAATGCTATCAAGCTTCCATCATTTGTTTACATAATTGACGTACTATACAAATAATTTTCCAGCGACATGAAATTGTACAATGGTGTGAGCTTTCAGCTTTTGTTTCGCGTGTCTTGCCATCGATGCTCTTTAAGAAACAATAAAAAACTAACTTCCTTGCTAATGCATGTCAATTATTAGCAGATCAGAGCTAATAATTACATCACAACTGAAGACAGAGTTGTGAGAAGGTTTTAAATTAAAATTGATCCATGCTTTCATTGGCAGCAACGTCCCCCCAGCTCTGTCTAAATCAACAAGGCATGTTGGGAAAAAAGTAGCTGTCTGGAGCATGCAACATTCCGATCATTTTGTGCAGTTCCACTAAAATAGAGCTGAGCGTCCCTGTTCCAAAGATATTAAGTGTGATTACGATAATAGAGGACTGCTGATGAAACAATAAACACACAAATAGAAGCCGGTCACCTTTGCAGTCTCTCTTAAGACTAACTAGTTGGAGAAGATTAGGCTCGGAGTTGGATGAGGACGATAGAGCAAAACCAATCTCCCTTTGTGCAGTCGCACTGAAATGTAGAGACGTTGCCCGTGTGACATTTTAGTACAACTGCACAAAACACTCTTAAGAAAAAAGTGATTTGTGCAGTTCACCAAAAGGTCGCAATAGCAACGAGTAGAAAGGAAACAATTACTGGCCAATAATAGTTGATGACACATGCGACGACAAAAAAGAAGCATATTCCTTGTCCTAAGGGATGATAACAACACGGTTGTGTTTGTCTAAAACGGTGTGAGGACGATAATGCAATATGGAAAGTACGCCGGACGAGCTACGTTTTGGGCAAAGAACTATGGAAGATCCACATGCAGCGACATGGGAAGACGGGCAGTGGAGCAAGGCCGGAGGGGATACCTGGAGGTCGTCGGGATGTAACTAGGTGAGCGGCGGCGGGCGGAATCTGCGAGCAGGTGGCGTAGGCCCTGCCGCGCCGGAGCTTGGTCAGAGAGAACGGCGTGTACCGCAGATCGAGACGTGCTGCCTCGACGCCGTCAAACGGAGAAACGATGCACTTCCTCCCTTTCCCCCGGCGGACGGGATGCGGCCGGATCAGTGACCAATGGAGAGAGAGAGAGAGGCCACCGCACTCCCTTTCCCCCGGCGGACGGGATGCGGCCGGATCAGTGACCAACGTTGAGAGAGAGAGAGAGGCCACCGCAGCCTTGTGTGAGATACTCTGAAGAGCGACAAACCAGGCAGGCAGGCTCCATTGTATATAGTGAGCGGACTACCTTTTTCTCCATAAAAATCGTTTTATATTCTGTGTACGTGCCATTGAGCGCTATAACTTTATTCAAAAATAACACGGCAACGCGTCAAGTCGAACTTTGTTTCGTGCACGCGTGGTACACGACCTCCCTAGGTAAACAACCGCTACAGGCGTTCAAATTAGCACGTGGGCTGCCATTTCGTAATGAAATGAGCTCCACCGTGTACCCGCGCGGGTGTGGCTGGGCACGAAGCGTGAGTACGTGCACGGTGCACCTATTCTCTTCTTGTATACGTACACCACCTACGTGGGGTTGTGTGAGAGAGATACAAACCTAGAGAGATATAGTGTGTGGGTTCTTGAGAGTTTTGGGGGGGGTCAATAAAAAAATGTAACATATGCAATGTGTGTGAAATAGAGTCCTGGATATAACATATATATAGAGGGGGCGATCCACGAGAAGAGAGTGGAGGTATCATCGGCTTGAGGTGTCCATAGAATCGAAGAGAGGGATGATGATGTGTGTGTGTGCGCGCGCGATCGATAAAGAGTGCCATCGAATTTGTGTGTGCCCACGTCAAAGATATAGAGTGGCTGGCCTACTGGAACGTGAGATGGGACATGTGCAGTTTGTCTCTGTGGCATGGATACCTAGCTGCAGCGCTCGACTATTGGTGTGTGGTGGGGGAAGAGGGAGGCCCAATTAACTATAGAGGTACAATGGCTGGTATATGTGTGGAGGAGGAGAGAGGCCTACCTCATGTATTAAGGAGATCGATCTGCCTCATGTATTAAGGGAGATCGATCGACATCCATGCATATGTTCAGGAGAGGAATAAGGTTGGGAGAGAGACAGAGCTAGAGTGTTGGAGGGGGTGGTAGTGGAGTTGCTTCTAACAAATGGTGGGATAGGCTTGCTAGACAAACGGAGGGCACGCCCACAATATCAATAAGAGAGGAGATGGCTGCTTGTTGTCTGTGCACGTGCGTGTGAGAGACGGGTCAGGAGGCATGCACGAATGATGAGGGGGGACGATGTGGCTGTGGTAAGCAGACATAACTACACAGGAAGATCAATCGCCCTTTGTTAGAGAGAGGAGAGACATAACTTGTGAGGTACGTCGATCGATGGGGGGGGGGGTAGTTAAAGTCGATCTAGGTATATGTTGGGAGATCGATCGGTATACATGCATGTGTGTGTTAGAAGCAAATGAGGCACGAGGAGAAGGATAGAGAGAGAGGGATGCATGTAGGAGGTGGTACGAGAGGCATACTATATCGAGGGGGGAGGAGTGTGCGAGTACGAGAACAATGAAAAGAGTGGTGGGAGTGAGGCATGGATGGTGACAAGAGAAGAGGGGAAGCTTGTGTTTGTGCTAGGCACACCTGGCTAGAGAGGCATATCGATCGATGTGTGCCGTAAAGAAGGAGCTGGGGGGCCTACACACACCGTGGGTAAACGACCTAAAGTGAAAAGACGAATTTGCGCGATGGAGCTAGAGAATGCTGAGGGAGGGTGAGAGGGATGCGGGCGTGTGCATGCACAAGAGAAAGTTAGCGCTAGCTACAAAGATAAGAGGGTTGTGTGGGTGTAAAATACGAATAGAGATCATATATACTTCATTATAAAAAGCGAATTCGGATATTTGAAGAATTTATCATAGTGTTTGAAACCGACGCATGTGTGAATATATATAACGGTGATACACATGGTGTGGTTATGAACATGTTATACTACATTTAATATATTTTATCTCTACTCTTATAAAAAAACGGAGTTGTTGATGATGGTGTGCCTGCCATCCTGCATTATAGGCCGTCCGATTTATATCTGGCGGATAGCAAGGAAACTATGATGGTTGAAGTTGGCAACAATCATGATTGTAGATTCTTATTGAAATAGAGCAACGAATTCAAATTTTGTTCGAATTTCAGCGGTAGTATAGACATTTGGAATGCACTAAAATGTTGGTATGAGTAGGTTACATGCATTATACAGCAAGCGAAAAAAATTAAGCGGACATAACATGGATTCATACTCCCTCCTTCCATCTATATAGGGCGTAATGAGATTTTTAAGACCGCCTTTGACTATTGACAAGATTAATAGTACATGACATGCACGATGTGAAAATTCTATCATTGAAAGAACCTTTCACAGGCGAATTTAACGGTGTGCTTTGTGTAAGTTGCATGTCATATATCATTGCTCTAATATTTGGTCAAAGTTAGCATCGAAAAACGCATTAGGCCCTATATAGATGGAAGGAGGGAGTAGCTTTGAATAGCATTTGTATAGTAAAACGGGGTAAGACTCTCTCTTTGTGTGGTGTGAATAGTTTTATTTTTTTCATTTTTTGTTGTTGAGGGAAGTGCGAATTGATTTGGTACGTACAAGTACAATATTACTACACGTTAGGCTTGTCCCTAAAATTCAACCCGCGTCTTGTTATATCCCGAAAATTCAGATATCGTGCTCCCAAAACTGGCGCCTTCACAACCCGCGCCTTGCTATCCCGAAATTACAACGCGCGCGAAAACTCCCTCCAGCTGCCAAATCCCGACACGTTCCCCTTCTAACCCTGAGCCGAAAGGGCCGCTAGTTCAAATCGGTGGGGGGTACTTTTGTAACACACCCTACATTTTGGACAAGCACGTCCTTAAGTCATGCTTCACCCCCTCCCATCGCCCCCTTTTCGCCATTCGAAATCCCAGGCCGCCATAACCTCTCCGCTCCAGCCGTGAAACCCCACCCTCCTCCGTCCACCACGTCACCGCTGCCCAGCCGGAGCCTCTTCCCCGACGACGTCGTCCACCGCAACAGCTCGACGTCCCTCGTCCACCTCCCCGGATGAGGATCCGTCGTCCATCTCGCCGTCCCGCCGGTTCAGCCGCCCTGTCCTCCACCTCCGAGGAGCTGCTCCGATGATCGCCTCGTCTATCGCGGCTGCTCCATCCCCACAGCGCCGCCTTAACCTGCTCCACCGGAATCACATCATCATCACCGACTCCTCGGACGAAGCCGAGGCCTACTCGGCGCCACCAAAGAGGTTGTACACTCATCGCATCGCACCTTCTCCTTAACTCGACCTCCCGGCGCCGACAGTGCTCCATCCCGCACCCCCATGGAGCGGCTACCTTGAAGCCGGCGCCGCGGGCGACATCTCCACGGCGGCTCTCCCCCAGTGCGAGGCCCCTTCGGCGGCGGCGTCCATACCAGCCGGATCTGCTACTGCTGCTCCGGCTCTCGCTCGCTCGCGCTGCTGCTGCTGCTGCTCCTTCTCTCGCTCGATCGCTCGCTCGCCCAGCTGCTGCTGCTGCTCTCCCCCTTGCTCGTGCTGCTGCTCTGCTCCGATTAAGCCACACTTCAGTCGACTGAATCGAATTTTGGGTCAGTCGATTTTCAGGGGTTGGGGGAGGGCTCGCCGGAGTTAAGGAAGAACCACCCGCAGCGGGGACGGGGGCTCGCCGGAGAGGTACCCCACTATCTATCTTAGGGTTCAGGGTGGGGGGGCGGGGGGCCTAGAGGGCTGGCCGGGGCGGCGGTGGTGAGTTGTTTCGGGGCGGCGAGGCGGCGCTGGGCCCGGCGGTTCGGCCGGTGGTGGCTGGCGGCTCAGGGGGGTGCAGGTTGAAGATGAACTGCAGGCCCTCCCTAAACTACATGTCAAGTGCCTCTCTGCTACCACTGCGTTCAGTTTCGACAGTAGCATTCAGATTCCACAGTAAATTTCAGTTTCGACAGTTAAGTTCAGAGTCAACAGTTTTTACGTCATCTGTTGTAGTCAGGTGGTTTTTGGTGATGTTAATTTTACATCCATTTTACATCATCTATTGGAGATGCTATTAGAATCCCACTTGAGATTGACGATGTCTGTCTTGTGCTGCTTCAGCCTTGACGTCTTACGGCTCACCGGAGCTGCTCCAACGACAGAACGATCCATCACAATAGAGCAGTGTCCTGGACGCCGTCTACAGATTCCTCAGATCTTCCTCCACACCTCCGACAACCACCTCTGCCTCAACTACTTCAGCGACCAACCCAATGATGCTGAGGTCGACATGGCTATGGCAAAGAGGTTGTACACTTGTTGCATCACTTATTACTATACATTCACGTCGATCCATTAGGGCTATTTTGGTTCAACGGAAAAACGTCGATCCACTGGTTGTTACCATCACTCTAAATTTCTACATGGTCTCCTTACATAATCTCACCATATTTTTTTCGTATGCATGTCAGATATTGTACACAGTCATGCTGAACATGTAGAGAAAAAGAGAAGAGTTTTGCGCGGCAATACAATGTCATGCAGACATCGCTCCATGGTGGGTTCAATGGCAAACCCTCCCCACCCCTCTCCAGATTGTAATCCAGAGGAAGATATCTGTTCTGAGGCGGATTCAGACGCCGCTGACCACTCCTATTTACCCCCCAAGGTGTTTGCTCTACCTTGGCATGATGATGTTAGTCATATCATGCATATGTTGCCTTGCAGTGCCTACTTTTGACATCATATATGTCATCTGCTTAGTTTAGACATGTTCTGTAATGCCACCTGTTTAGTTTCTATATCATATATGGGAATTATGCAGTCTCATGTCTTTTAGCCAGCCATAATATATGTGAAATGTGCAATGCCATCCTGTTTAACCAGGCATCATATATTTGAATGATATCTTGCCCATCCTTTTCTTCATTACATTTCCATTTGTCGACAATGTTTGTACATTAAACTACTCTTCCTGTGAATCAGCCATTTGGGTGGGAGATGGAAAAATCTGGAGTGAAAACAAGGCCTTCAGAGCAGACAGTGCTACTTGTCGAAGCAGATCTCTTGTTGGGTCCCGATAGCTCCTCAGAGATGGATTCAGAGACAGATGACCAGTCCTATTCCCCCACTGAGGTGTATGCTCTAACTTGGCACGGTTATACTGCTCATATCATGCATACGGTGTCTTGCATTGCATAGTTTAGACATCATATACACAATATTCAACACCATGTTCTTAGTTCAGACATCATATCGAATGCCCTCTGTTTAGCATATAAATCACATATGTGAATTAAATGATGCGATCCTGATTACTTAGATAACATGTAGGTGAATTATGTCATGCAATCCTGTTTAGTTATTCATCATATCTTTGAATTATGTTATGCTATGCTATCCAGTTTAGATAGACATCATATATGTGAAATTATGTCATGCTATCCGTTTTAGTTAAACAATACACATGTCAACTATTTCATGCCCTCTTTTTTCCACACTATCTATTGCATCTGTCTCTGATACAATGTTTGTACATTCAACTATGTTTCCTGTTTATCAGCCATTTGAATTGGAGCGGGTGATGCCAGTATCTAGCGGACTAAAAACACGGTCTTCAAAGAAAACAGTGCTACCTCTTGGTGGAGATAGCACCCCGGTTGTACATGCACAAGAACCAGCCCTACCACACATAACACAAACTCTCGCAGATTGTACCCCTACTGCGATGGACAGAGAACCAGCTTCACCCAATCTAACCCCAACCCCAGCCAATAGTAACCCAGTTCCTGTTGACACAGCACCATCTCCACTGCAGAGCTCCCAAACAAGAGCAGTTAGTAAGGCAGCTCCAGTGCCCAAAGGGCCAGTACTATCACAGCGAACCCCAACTCCACCTGTTAGTACGCCTATTCCTGTGGAGGAAGCACAACCAGCTAGTCGCAGTTTAGCATCTATCGCATTTGATGTTGTTAAATCGTATGTGCGTATCTTCCCATCTTGGAAATATTATACTGAAGATGAAGGAAAATGCCAGTTGCAGGTGTTTGTCCAGGAGTTATGTGTAAGTAATGTTATTCATGGCAATTACTTTGCTTCGTCCCATACATCCTACCTCCATGATGGTTATAATACAACAAATTTTCCCATTTTTCTCTATAGAGAAGGACCGATTTGGAAACTCAGGATGAGGTAATCTGTGCTAATACCTCTGCTATCTTCAAGAATGCTTGGTGGCAGTATCGGAATTACCTGAAGAAAACGTACTTCACCGGCAAAGAAACTCATCAAATTCCCTTACGTTCTCCTGAGACACATTTACTGGACGATGACTGGGAACGCCTTGTTCTGTACTGGTCCCGAACCAAGAATGTGGTAAGGTCTATGAGCTCATTTTCTTTTTAAGTATTATATTCTTGCGTCTTACTGTACTCTGTTCATGTAGAACAAGTGCCTAAACCTGAAGAACAACTGTTCTAATTTAAGATTCCATTGCTATCATAGTTCAAAAAAGCGCTAGGCATTAATTGTGCGTTTTGCCACCGCCTTGCGCTTTACTAACCAAAGCGCATGTTTATGCGCAGTTATGCACAGATTATGCGTAGTTATGCGCAATGCGTTTTGCCAACGCCTAGAGCCTAGGCGCGCTTAAGCGCTCGCTTAGGCGCGCCTTTTTTAACTATGATTGCTTTTGCTCTTGTATCACTGTATTTACTCATACAAACTTATTTTTAAATTGAAGGATCCAATCGAAACTCCAATGGCACAGCTGGTATGTTCACGCATGTTTCTTTAACAGGTTTGCTCTTATCAATAGCTCTGTTGATTTCAATTTCAATTGTGCATACAGTTGACTTTCATATCATGCACATTACTAGCATCACAACAAAGCTAATAGTGCTGTTGTACATGTAGACCCGTGGTACCCATCTAAAATCTTGTTGTGCTTTGTAGTTTCCCACGCTTTGTATTCTTTCACTGCTGCTTTGTCTTGAACTAATATGATTTGAACTGTGTCTCTATTTTGATTTGGCAAGACAATGCAGTGACCATAGGACATAGATATATGTTTGTTTGATGCTTTTATTATGTACTAGTACTTGGCAATAGAAGACTTGGTAGTTTAATCCTGTCCACCTTACTAATGAACTGGTTCACCTAAATGAGTTTCATATACTAGTACATGCTAAACTTGTTATGTGTCTGCTTGTTTCTTCTTTTAGAATGCTGACAGAATATTGGGGAAGAGTGCCTTATTAAGCAATGGTATAGGAAGTAATGTAGATAAGGTTCAGGATAGTGACACATCCTTGTTGGTCTCCAACAAAGCTGATAAAACAGCTAAGGAAGACTATCTTGAAGACAACGAGACAACCCCAAAGTCCTGTCTTGGTTTAGTGTTTGAGTTACTGGCCACTACCGCTTGCACAAGCTATTCAAACTCACTGTCTGAATTAGTTCGGTTTCTTGAGTCTCAACTACAAGCTGAAAGACATCGATCAGCTGTGCTACGACAAGAAGCGGAAGGACTGCGGAAGTCCCTGGAGCATTCAGATGCATACTTTCTGGTGCAACAGCAAGCGTTGGAGGATTTTAGCGCCAAACAGGACAAAGCTAATCAGCTTGCTAAGCTTATTGCCAGCATGGTGGATACCCAGGATAACGTTTCTTGAGCTCTTCTGAAGTTGTTTCAGTTATGCTCTTGTTTTGCTACCGCGTTTATTTGCACTGGTGGCCAATTTTGATGGCCAGTGTATGTAATGTGGTGCTTTGTTCCATATATTTGCACTGGTGGCGAACTTTGATGCCCAGTGGATGTAATATGTGTAATAGCGGTAATAGGCTAGCATTAATTGCTTTCTTATTTATTTCCTTATTGTCTTGTTTAGTTGTTTGCTTGTAGTCACTGCAGTTCTTTTTCTGTTTTTTTTCTAGTGGCCACAATAGCCTATTTTTGGTAACTAGGCCAAAATAATCATGGCAACACACGGACTGTTGTAACCATGGGCCTCCTGCGGGTCGTATGATAGGCTAGCATTAATTGCTTGCTTATTTATTTCCTTATTGTCTTGTTTAGTTGTTTGCTTGTAGTCACTGCAGTTCTTTTTCTGTTTTTTTTCTAGTGGCCACAATAGCCTATTTTTGGTAACTACGCCAAAATAATCATGGCAACACACGGACTGTTGTAACCATGGGCCTCCTGCAGGCCATATGATCCATGGGCCTTCGTCCGGCCGTAAGATCCATCGGCCTTCTTACGGGCCTTAGGGTCCATGGGCCTTCTACGGGCCGTAGGGTCCATGGGCCTTCTATGGGCCGTACGATCCAAGGGCCTTCTACGGGCCGTACTATCCATGGGCCTCATATGGGCCGTAGGATTCATGGGCCTTCTACGGGGCGTATCATCATTTCGCCAAACATGGGCCATACTATTCGTGGACCATAACGGGCCGTTAATAGGCCGTATTTGATAACTCTATGAAAATAGCCCAACGGGGTTTTTTTGACATGAAAACGGCCCAACGTATTAACGGTCCGCAAACGGGCCGACTGTAACGGCGGGCTGAATTTGGCCCACAAGCAGAAAATGACATTAACGGGCCGTATGTAACCGAATGCTGCAAATGAGCCCAAGAATCAATGGGCCCTGAGAAGGCCGAAAGATAACTTGGGCTGGAAACGGCCCAATGAAATAACGGGCCGTTAATGGGTATAAAGTGATACACTGTTCATTACGGGCCAGTTTCACCACGGGCCGTTAGTGGGCCAAGAGTTACAAAGGTCCTCATATGGGCCGAAAGAAGTCATGGGCCACACATGGGCCGGAAGTTAAAACGGGCTGAATCATATTGGACGGCCCAGATGACGCTTCTGGGCTAATTCAGATAGGGCGTAACGGGCCCTGGGTTAGCGGGCTGTAAATGGGCTATATGTGAATAGGCCGTTAACAGGCTTTCAGTGGGCCGGCCCGCCATCTTTTGACCAAGTCAAACGGGCCGGCCTTTTCACAGGAATGGGCCTCTGTTGGGTCGTGCCACGTGTCGCCGTATCATAGGCGCCTTCGGTCCAATGAGCGGATGACATCTGTCCCAACGGTGAGCTGACACGTGTTTCCTCCAGCCAATGATGATTTTACACGTGGAAAATCCCCATTGGTCGGGGCTGTTAACGGGTTATCGGATCCAAAACCCGACCGGATAGCTTAACGGCGTTCCGTTACGGTGGATGCCACGTGTCGGTCACCCTTGACGAAAGCACTTCTGTGACGCGCGATTTATCGTCATGGAAGTGGACACTTCCGTGATGATAATTTTGGTAATGTCATGGAACACTTCTACGACAGCATAGGTATGACTATCTTGATTCTGCCATAAAATCGTCATGGATGTACATGCATGACAAAAAACGCGACCTACTGTGACAAACACGTATCATCACGGAAGTGTATTTTTTTTTGTAGTGTCATCATCAACCATCCTCCATCACCAATTTCATGATGCTCACCGCCGTGCGTGAGTAATTCCATCGTAGGCTTGCTGGACGGTGATGGGTTGGATGAGATTTATCATGTAATCGAGTTACTTTTGTTAGGGTTTGATCCCTAGTATCCACTATGTTCTGAGATTGATGTTGCTATGACTTTTCTATGCTTAATGCTTGTCACTAGGGCCCGAGTGCCATGATTTCAGATCTGAGCCTATTATTTTTTCATGAATATATGTGAGTTCTTGATCCTATCTTGCAAGTCTATAGTCACCTACTATGTGTTATGATCCGGCAACCCCGAAGTGACAATAATCGGGACCACTCCCGGTGATGACCGTAGTTTGAGGAGTTCATGTATTCACTATGTGTTAATGCTTTAGTCCGGTACTCTATTAAAAGGAGGCCTTAATATCCCTTAGTTTCCATTAGGACCCCACTGCCACGGGAGGGTAGGACAAAAGATGTCATGCAAGTTCTTTTCCATAAGCACGTATGACTATATTCGGAATACATGTCTACATTACATTGATGAACTGGAGCTAGTTCTATGTCACCCTATGTTATGACTGTTACATATTGTTCTCCATCACCGATCCAATGCCTACGAGCTTTTCACATATTGTTCTCTGCTTATTTACTTTTCCGTTGCTACTACTACAATCACTACAAAACCCAAAAATATTACTTTTGCTACAGTTACCGTTACTTCCATACTACTTTGCTCCTAAATACCTTGCTGCAGATATTAAGTTATCCTGGTGTGGTTGAATTGACAACTCAACTGCTAATACTTAAGAATATTCTTTGGCTCCCCTTGTGTCGAATCAATAAATTTGGGTTGAATACTCTACCCTCGAAAACTGTTGCGATCCCCTATACTTGTGGGTTACCAAGACTATTTTCTGGCGCCGTTACCGGGGAGCATAGCTCTATTCTTTGAGTCACTTGGGATTTATATCTGCTGGTCACTATGAAGAACTTGAAAGACGCGAAAACAACAATTTATCCCTCAACTACGAGAAGAGGTAAGGAACTGCCATCTAGCTCTACACTTGATTCAACTTCTGTTTTGAGTAAGCTTGCGACACCTAAACTTGCTTCTGCTATTCATTCTGATATGTCGCATATTATTGATGATGCCACTTCTGCTATGCATGATACTTATGATGAAACTACTTCTATGATTGATACTACTGTGCCACTTGTTGAATTTCTTGATGAACAACTTGTTCGGGCTAGAGAGAATGAAATTATTGAAATTGATAATATTGGTGACAGTGATGATTAAGGCTCTCCTAATAAATATGAATTACCTATTGTCCCTGAGGGCTATGTTATGGATGAAGAAGCTGCTAGAGCTATTTTAGCTTGCAATGATAGATATGATCTTAAAAAGTTATTAGCTAAATGGAAGCAGCAATCTCTTAATGCTAGAATGAAACCTGACCCTGCTTTTGGTACTTCACCTATCTGTGTTACTGATAAGGATTATGAATTCTCTGTTGATCCTGATATAATTACTTTGGTTGAATCTGATCCTTTTTATGGCTATGAATCTGAAACTGTTGTGGCACATCTTACTAAATTAAATGATATATGTCGTGGTATTCTCACGGGGGGCTTGCGAGTCGACAGATGCCACAAGGGCTTAGTGTGAGGGTAAGACTGCTGCTGATAGGCCCGGGAGCAGGTATGCGTGTAGCACGCGCTAGTTTACCCAGGTTCGGGGCTCTTCGGAGAGATAATACCCCTACTCCTGCATGTCTGAGTATATATATCTGGGGTGTACATCGGGCAGTACAAAGAGCTCCTGGAGCTGTATCTGGGATCAGTGCCACGGGCATCTGACTCTGTATATCTGTATGGCCGGAGTGAGCATGCATGCTCTTGTGGCCAGACATGGCCGTGGTGGAGTGTGTGGCCGTGGGAGTCCATCCCCTGGATGGATGGATGTGTGCCTTTATATAGGCATGGCTACCTTACTTCCTAAGCTATGTAGTGGCATGGACAAGTGGGCATGGGGGCATGGTGTGGGTGTCATGCTTGTCTCCTGGGTCACTTCATGAATAGTGCCCAGGGACAAGTGACACTGTACATGATGGCGTCGCGGTACAGCTGTCTCGTCCGCGGTATGGCCGTCTCGTCGGGGTCTTGTCGGTGTCGGGTCGAGCTGCAGTCGGCAGCCGGCTGGTTGGCGCAATCGGCAGCCGGCAGCCGGCCGTGTGGGGCAGTCGGACGGGGAGCCAGCCGGAGCGGCCAGGCAGTCGGACTTAGGGGCTTTGCTAGCCCCGATGTCTTGAATTATTGTCTCGCCGTCTTCGGGGTACCCGTGGTCAATTACTCCGTCAATATAGCCACCTTGTTCACTAATGATGAGAGAACTCGCTACTTTTATGTCCTTAAAATATTTCCGTTCTCATTAAAGGGTGATGGGCGGAGGCTTTTCGCGGTTGTTGGTGCAGACGATGGCGTCGTGGGTGCCGGGCGCGGACACGAAGTCGCGGGATCCGCCGACTGATGGTGTCGGGCGCGGACGTGGGGGTCCGCCGACTGATGCTGTTGCTAACAGCCGGCTGCGGGCTGCAGCCGGCGCGTCTTACTTCCAGTGGGGGCGCGCCAGCTCACCCACTGGGTGTAGCCTCCGAGCCTCCGAGCCTCCGAGCGAGGAGGGGGGTTCCCCACGAAAATGATCATGCAAAAGACAAAGTTAGTCCGCGCAGATATATCAAATGTTTGCTTTTAGCACCGCAAGTTTTATGCGGAGGGTGCCGACTCGGTTTCGTCCGAGCCCCCTTCAATCTTTTTCATGTTCCTTCCACTCTTTGGCTTGTGCTCTCGCTTGCCGGACAGCCGCTCTGCGGTCTGTGGCTGAGAGTGGGCCGCGGAGTGGAGTGTACAGTACTCAGACTCTGGGAGCAGATTTGACCGAGCAGATACTCGTAAAAGAAACGACCGGGTCGCCCGAACCGTTTTTTCTTCCCGGACGTTTTTCGCGTGGGTGGCCTCCAGCGTTCACTCTTGCTAGCTGGATAGCCGCTCTGCGGTCTGTGACTAAGAGTGGGCCTTTGTTACCGCGCACGCTACTAAGCCGTCTGCGGGAACTAACGTCTCAGGCCAAGCGGCCAGCCTCCGGGCCAACTCTGGCTAGCGCCGGGGCGAACAGTGGTGCAACTGTAATAAAAACGGAGGTGGTCCCCGAGCGTCGCTCAAGGTTATCCGTGTTTGCGTGGTGCAAAAATAAGCGGATGAGGAGCTCACATTACTTTTGGCGCAGATGAAGCGGAGGTTGACGAAGACAGCCGGCGCAGTCTTGCGCTCGCGGAGCGCGTGAGCGCACCCGCTGGGTGTAGCCTTCGAGCCTCCGGGTGCTCGAAGGGAGGCCCTGGCCGGTTAGGCTCGACCGGCCAGACGGCAGAGCGGGACGCGGCCGAGCCGGCCTGGCACAGTCGGCCATGCGTTGCGGCAGGAGGCGGCCCAGCCGGCCAGGCGGCGAAGCGGACAGATGAGCCAGTCGGCCGAGTGGCGACGCGGGCGGTTGACCAGAGCAGTCGGCGGAACTGCTGTCTCTGCAGTCGGCCACGCACGCACGTACATACTCTTCTTCTTCTTCTTCTTTTTTTTTCGGGCGGCCGGCTGGGCACCCGGCCACTTCTCTCTTTTCTCCCAGCCGGTTTTTTGCAGTTGGACACAACTCTTCCTATATTTTTTCTCTTTTGGGCTAGCAGCCAACTGTTGACTTTTCTTTCTTTGTCTCCAGCCGGCCCGAGACCGCACGGACGTAGCCGGCCGACGCACGCGCGGGGGTGGAGTGAAGAGCCGGCCGCGGGGGCGCCTGCGGGGAGGAGCCGGAGGCGCGGGGCGGCGAGCAAGCGGAGCCGGCCCGCGGGGGCGGCCGGGTGCGAAGGCGGACGCCGGCTGGGAGCGGCGACCCGGCCAACGGGCGCGCGGTAGCCGGCCGGCCGAGCGAGGAGGCGGCCAGACGCGGGCGACGTCGGGGGCGGGATCCGGCAGGCGGCATAGGAGCCGGCCCTGGCCGGGCGCACGGAGCAGAGGCGGAGTCGGCATAGTGCTGGGAAGCCGGCAGCCATGAGGCGGTGAGCGACGCAGAGCCGCGGGCCGGCCGTGGGCGAGGTGGCGACCCGGAGCCGGCCTGGGGAGGCCGGGCGCTGGGGAGGCGCGGGCGAAGGCAGGCGCGGGTGGCACAGGCGACGGGCGCGGGGGCCGGCTGCGGGTGCGGGGCACCGGGCCGCGACCCGAGGTGGCGAGGAGCGGAGGCCGGCCCAGGGCCACGGCGGCCGGCGTAGCTGGATCCGGAGTCGGCTGGCGAAGCGGAGCCGTAGCAGGCGCAGCGAGGCGGCGGGGCCAGCGCGGACGGGGGTAGCTCAAGCGGAGGTTCCGGAGGCGAGTTGTCGCGGCTCCGCGCAACCTGGCGCTGTGGCGGAGTGGAGCGCGTCCGCGGGCGAGGGTCGCGCGCGAGTCGCCGGGAGAGGGAGCAGCAACGGCGAGGCGAGCACTGAGCGGAGCAGGGACCATGCAGCACACGCGCGCGGAGACGGCGCGGCTGGTGATGCAGAACCGCGAAGGCAAGATAGTACGTACGTACGTATGCAAGTAGCGCTAGCGAGCTAGCTACAAAATCCATCGAGCCGCCAGGTAGTGTGCTTGATTGGCAGCCATGCACATGCGCGCAGCTGCAGGACAGGTTGGCGGGCGGCCTGGAGCTCGGAGCAGAGGACGGTCGCGGCCAACGAAAGCGAGGTGACGGCGACGCACGCACGCGGGCAGAGGCGGTGCGGAGCCGGGGCGAAGCGGCGTGCGGACTGGCGGCAGGTGATGAAGACGCACCGCCGAGCACAGACGCGCCGAGGGTGTGCTGATGTCGAGCACTCGACCGGCGCCGGAGAGGCGGCGACGTCACGATGGTGATGAAGATTGCGAGGCCGACGGTCAGGACGCACCGTCCCTCGCGGCCATTCCGGGGGCATGTCGATGTCGAGCACCCGACCGCTATCGGAGAGACGGCGCGACGCCGCGGCGGTGAAGACGAAGATGGCGAAAAAAGGGTCCCGCCCGGACTGCGAAACCAGCAGCAACGTGGTAGCATAGTAGTAGTACCACCCCACGGTAGGGGCCAACTGTCGTGGTATTCTCACGGGGGGCTTGCGAGTCGACAGATGCCACAAGGGCTTAGTGTGAGGGTAAGACTGCTGCTGATAGGCCCGGGAGCAGGTATGCGTGTAGCACGCGCTAGTTTACCCAGGTTCGGGGCTCTCCGGAGAGATAATACCCCTACTCCTGCATGTCTGAGTATATATATCTGGGGTGTACATCGGGCAGTACAAAGAGCTCCTGGAGCTGTATCTGGGATCAGTGCCACGGGCATCTGACTCTGTATATCTGTATGGCCGGAGTGAGCATGCATGCTCTTGTGGCCAGGCATGGCCGTGGTGGAGTGTGTGGCCGTGGGAGTCCATCCCCTGGATGGATGGATGTGTGCCTTTATATAGGCATGGCTAGCTTACTTCCTAAGCTATGTAGTGGCATGGACAAGTGGGCATGGGGGCATGGTGTGGGTGTCATGCTTGTCTCCTGGGTCACTTCATGAATAGTGCCCAGGGACAAGTGACACTGTACATGATGGCGTCGCGGTACAGCTGTCTCGTCCGCGGTATGGCCGTCTCGTCGGGGTCTTGTCGGTGTCGGGTCGAGCTGCAGTCGGCAGCCGGCTGGTTGGCGCAGTCGGCAGCCGGCCGTGTGGGGCAGTCGGACGGGGAGCCAGCCGGAGCGGCCAGGCAGTCGGACTGAGGGGCTTTGCTAGCCTCGATGTCTTGAATTATTGTCTCGCCGTCTTCGGGGTACCCGTGGTCAATTACTCCGTCAATATAGCCACCCTGTTCACTAATGATGAGAGAACTCGCTACTTTTATGTCCTTAAAATATTTCCGTTCTCATTAAAGGGTGATGCTAAAATATGGTTCAACTCTCTTGATCCTGGTTGTGTGCGTAGTCCCCAGGATATGATTTATTACTTCTCTGGTAAATATTTCCCCGCTCATAAGAAACAAGCTGCCTTAAGGGAAATATATAATTTTGTGCAAATTGAAGAAGAGAGTCTCCCACAAGCTTGGGGGAGGCTTCTCCAATTACTTAATGCTTTGCCTGATCATCCTCTCAAGAAAAATGAAATACTAGATATCTTTTATAATGGACTAACCGATGCTTCCAGAGATTACCTGGATAGTTGTGCTGGTTCTATTTTCAGGGAAATAACACCGGATGAAGCTAAAATTCTATTGAATAATATGTTGACTAATGAAAATAATTGGACGCTTCCTGAGCCTATTCCTAAACCAACTCCGAAGAAAAGAGGTGTTCTATTTCTCGGTCCTGAAGATATGCAAGAGGCAAAGAAATCTATGAAAGAAAAAGGTATAAAAGCTGAAGATGTTAAGAATTTACCTCCTATTGAAGAAATACATGGTCTTAATTTACCGCTTGTCGAAGAAATATATGATCTTAATCCATTACCTATGGAAGAAACTCTTGGTCTTGATAACCCGACACAGGTAGTAAAGGTAAATTCTCTCTATAGATAATATAAAGCTGAAATCCCTCCTACTAAGTTTGCCAGCCAATGTTTGGATGAATTTGATAAGTTTATGGTTAAGCAAGAAGATTTTAATGCTTATTTTGGTAGATAATTAAAACAAAATGCTTATATGATTGAACACTTGGGTGATTATATGTCTAGAGTTAAAGGTGAACTTAAACTCATTAGTAAACATGCTTCTATGGTTACCACTCCAGTAGAATAAGTACTTAAAGCTCAAAATGATTTGCTCAATTAATTGGAATAGTAAGAATAATGATTATGCTGTTAGAGTGGCTACTAGAACTGGTAAAATGACTCAGGAACCTTTGTATCCTAAAGGCCATCCTAAGAGAATTGAGCAAGATTCTCAGAGAAATAATATAGATGCACCTAGTGCTTCTAAAAAGCAGAAAAAGAAAAATGATAGGACTTTGCATGCTTCTAGTGAACCTGTTGTTGACACACCTGAGAACCCCAATGATATTTCTATTTCTGATGCTGAAACACAATCTGGTAACGAACATGAACCTAGTGATAATGTTAATGATGATGCTCAACCTAGCAATAATAATGATGTAGAAATTGAACCTGCTGTTGATCTTGATAACCCACAATCAAAGAATAAACGTTATGATAAGAGAGACTTTGTTGCTAGGAAGCACGGAAAAGAAAGAGAACCTTGGGTTCAGAAACCCATGCCTTTTCCTCCCAAACCATCCAAGAAAAAGGATGATGAGGACTTTGAGCGCTTTGCTGAAATGATTATACCTATCTTTTTGCGTATGCGTTTGACTGACATGCTCATAATGAATCCTTATGCTAAATATATGAAAGAAATTGTTACAAATAAAAGAAAGATACCAGAAGCTGAAATTTCCACCATGCTTGCTAATTACACTTTTAAGGGTGGAATACCAAAGAAACTTGGAGATCCAGGAGTACCCACTATACCATGCTCCATTAAAAGAAATTATGTTAAAACTGCTTTGTGTGATCTTGGAGCCGGTGTTAGTGTTATGCCTCTCTCTTTATATCGTAGACTTGATTTGAATAAGTTGACACCCACTGAAATATCTTTGCAAATGGCCGATAAATCAACTGCTATACCTGTCGGTATTTGTGAGGATGTGCCTGTTGTGGTTGCAAACGTTACTATTTTAACGGACCTTGTTATTCTTGATATTCCCGAGGACGATAGTATGTCTATTATTCTTGGAAGACCTTTTTTGAATACTGCAGGGGTTGTTATTGATTGCAACAAAGGCAATGCCACTTTTCATGTTAATGGTAATAAGCATACGGTACACTTTCCGAGGAAACAACCTCAAGTCCACAGTATTAATTCTATTGGAAAAATCCATCGATTATTTTTGGAGGTTTTGAATTTCCTCTTCCTACTATGAAGAAGAAATATGATATTCTTATCATTGGGGATGTGCATATCCCCGTTGAGGTAACATAGTGTTATTCGAAATTCTCCGGTTCCATGTTATTCGGAATGAGTTTGTTAACAAGACTTGATCAACCTTGTTAGTGGATTCCTTTTGATGAGCATGAGATGGATGAAGTTAGAAGCACAACCTTCTGTACCCTCCTTTTACTTTCTGTTATTTAGATTAAATAAAGTAAAAATAGTATTTTTCTGTCTATTTTTTGAATTATCCATGCAATATAAAAATACCCCGAAAATAAAAGTTCTCCAAATGCCCTGCCAATTTAATATGATTTTTTCTGGAATATTTGAGAATATCTGGCACTGAGAACACAGCAGGGGGAGCAAGCACCTAGCCACGAGGGTCCAGGGCGCCCCCACCCCTACAGGGTGCGCCCCTGCCTCGTGGGCCCACGGTGGCTCCCCTCCACTTATTCCTGCACCCACACACTTCTTCCTCCCAAAAAAAATCACCATCCAGCTCAAGCACGAGTTCTAGGTCATTTTGCTGGGATTTTCGATCTCCTTGCTCAAAGCACCTCTCACAAAACTGCTTTGGGGGATTGTTCCTTGGTATGTGACTCCTCCATTGGTCCAATTAGTTTTTGTTCTAGTGCTTTATTCATGCAAATTTGTGCTGCCTAGGTGACCATGTTCCTGAGCTTGCATGTCAAATTTATATGGTTCCAAGTAGTTCTAATGCATGATATAGGCTCTAGGCACTTGTAGGAGTAGTTGCTATCAATTTTGTTGAGCTTGGTTTACTTTTATTTGATGTAACTAAAAATTTCAGAAATTTTTCACAGGAAGAAATATGTTTAGGAAAATGTACCAAGGTGGTTCTTCAAGGAAGCAAGGACCCAGGCTTGCAATGCGTGATGCCGATGATGAGCCACCAAGGAACGCTCCAGTGCGGCCTTGTGAATGGCCTTCAAAAGACTTCATGGACCGAGCGGGAATCACGGAAGAATTTAACGCATAATTGCGTAACGCTGATCTTGTGAGCTTCGAGACAGAAAAGTGCTGTCAGTACCACTATCTCACTAGTTCCTTTGTGAGGAGGTTTGAATTTTCATCTTCACGCAATTCTCAAACTGTCCTATTTGATCTTTATGAAAATTCTTATACTATGGACTTAGAGGATTTTACTACTGCTTGCAAACTTCCACAATGGGGTAGTACTAGTGAACCTCGCAAATCTGAATTTAGAGAATTTCTTGCTAGTATAACTGGGGGGAATCTAGAGATATAACACAAGCTACCATAGGGAGCATTCATTTTCCTGCTATACATTATTTCTCTCTCTTTATAGGTAGGTGCATAAATGGTAAGGATGAAGCATGTCACATGTGTTCTTAGGAGTGCTGTGTTAGGGGATAAATCTTATTTGGGAGCCATTGTTGCACGTAGGTTGCATCATAATAGATTTAATGGAGATTTCTTTGGCGGAATTTATGCAACCCGCTTAGCTGATTTTCTTGGTGTAACCATACGCGATGATGATATTGAATTGCCTCCTACTTATCTAGACTTAAATGCTATGGTTCACCATCAGGTTGTCGAGAGGAATGAACCACCTCTCCAGTACCGACAAATCTTTGACAGGCGTCATGCCGTCAATATTGTTCTTCCTGCCCCTACTCTCTTTGACTTTCAGGCAAAAGGGAGACATTTTATAACCAGGGAGGAGGCAAATGAGTACGTAAGGAGGACGAGGGCAGCTCGCCTCCAAGCTGCAGGCCACGATGCGATAGCCGCTGCATCTCAGTACGACCCCAACTACAACTTTGGATATCCGCCAGGCCATCCGTGGCAATAAACCAACTTAGGCCAAAAGCCTAAGCTTGGGGGAGTACGTATTTCTCACCGACATTACATTCATGTTCACACACTCATTGCTAGTTGTCGGTGCTCATACTCTTTCATTGTAATATCCATGCTAGTTTATTTTCCTTTTTCTTGCTTTCTTCTTGTGCGTTTGAAAAACCTTAAGAAAACCAAAAAAATTAGTGTAGCTTTTAGTTAGTTTACCTTTCTTGCTGTAGTAGTAATAATTAAAAATAAAACCCAAAAAGATTTCTCGTTCTTCTTTTGCTTGTTGGGAGCTTTCCCGTGTAAATAGTTTTTATTTCTTTTCTTTTCTTTGGGGGTCGATAGGAGAAGACCATAATAGAATTGTTGAAGTGGCTCTTATATGCATTATTGTTGATTTAACCAAGAGACCATATTGCCTTGTCTTCTCCTGTTTATTGAATGCTTGCAGATTCCAGCTTAGTCCAATGCACGTGCACTATTATTATTATTCACATCGTTCGGTCGTGCAAGTGAAAGGCAATTATGACGATATATGATGGACCGACTGAGATGGGAGAAGCTGGTATGAACTCGACCTCTCTTGTTTTTGTAAATATGATTAGTTCATCATTCTTGATTCAGCCTATTATGAATGAACATGTTTGCAATGACAATTAGAGATTATAGTTACTTATGCCATGCTTAATTAGCTAGGAGTTTATAATGGTTTACCTTGCGTGCCAACATGCTATTAAAATGGTTGTGATGCGGTATGATGGGGTGGTATCCTCCTTTGAATGATTTAAGTGACTTGACTTGGCACGTGTTCACGCATGTAGTTGAAACAAATCAATATAGCCTTCAAGATATTTATGTTCATGGTGGATTATATCCTACTCATGCTTGCACTCAATGTTTATTAATTTTAATGCATGTTCATGACTGTTGTCGCTCTCTAGTTGGTCGCTTCCCAGTCTTTTGCTAGCCTTCACTTGTACTAAGCGGGAATACTGCTTGTGCATCCAATTCCTTAAACCCCAAAGTTATGCCATATGAGTCCACTATACCTTCCTATATGCGGTATCTACCTGCCGTTCCAAGTAAATTTGTATGTGCCAAACTCTAAACCATCAAATGAAATTCTGTTTTGTATGCTCGAATAGGTCATGTATCAACTAGGGCTATCCGTATCTTCCTTGCTAGGCGGGTTATTCTCAAGAGGAGTGGACTCCGCTCCTCACTCACGAGAAAATGGCTGGTCACAGGCATGCCCAGTCCCATGCTTTATGAAAACTAAATCAAAATAATTGCAAACAAAACTCCCCCTGGGACTGTTGCTAGTTGGAGGCACTCGTTGTTTCGAGCAAGCCATGGATTGATGCTTGTTGGTGGAGGGGGAGTAAAAACTTTACCATTCTGTTTGGGAACCGCCTATAATGTGTGTAGCATGGAAGATATCGCCATCTCTTGGTTGTTATGTTGACAATGAAAGTATGCCGCTCAAAATATTATTTATCTCTATTTCGAAATCGAGCTCTCGCACCTCTACAAATCCCTGCTGCCCTTTTCGAAGGTCCTATCTATTTACTTTTATGTTGAGTCATCACCCTCTTATTAAAAAGCACCAGCTGGAGAGCACCGCTGTCATTTGTATCCATTACTATTAATTTATATTGGGTATGACTAGATCTCTTTTACCATGAATTACAATTTTTAGTCAGTCTTAGATCTTTAAAGGTGCTCTGCATTTATGTTTTGCGGTATCAGAAAGGGCTAGCAAGATACCATCTTGTTATATCATATCATGATTGTTTTGAGAAAGTGTTGTCATCCGAGATTTATTATTATTGCTCGCTAGTTGATTATGCCATTGACATGAGTAAACATGAGACCTAAATGTTATTGTGAATATGGTTAGTCATAATCTTTGCTGAAAACTTGAATGCTGACTTTACATATTTACAACAACAAGAGCAAACAGAGTTTGTAAAAGTTTTTCTTTATCACTTTCAGTTTGTGAACTGAATTGCTTGAGGACATGCAAAGGTTTAAGCTTGGGGGAGTTGATATGTCTCCGTCGTATCTACTTTTCCAAACACTTTTGCCCTTGTTTTGGACTCTAACTTGCATGATTTGAATGGAACTAACCCGGACTGACGCTGTTTTCAGCAGAATTGCCATGGTGTTATTTATGTGCAGAAACAAAAGTTCTCGGAATGACCTCAAACTCCACGGAACTTATTTTTGGAAAATATTAAAAATATTGGCGAAAGAATCATGGCCAGGGGGCCCAACACCTGTCCACGAGGGTGGGGGGCGCGCCTGCCCCCCTGGGCGCGCCCCCTGCCTCTTGGGCCCCCTATTGCTCCACCGACCTCAACTCCAACTCCATACAATCGTGTTCGGGGAGAAAAAAAGAGAAAGATTCATCGCGTTTTACGATATGGAGCCGCCGCCAAGCCCTAAAACCTCTCGGGAGGGCTGATCTCGAGTTCGTTCGGGGCTCCGGAGAGGGGAATCCGTCGCCGTCGTCATCATCAACCATCCTCCATCACCAATTTCATGATGCTCACCGCTGTGCGTGAGTAATTCCATCGTAGGCTTGCTGGACGGTGATGGGTTGGATGAGATTTATCATGTAATCGAGTTACTTTTGTTAGGGTTTGATCCCTAGTATCCACTATGTTCTGAGATTGATGTTGCTATGACTTTGCTATGCTTAATGCTTGTCACTAGGGCCCGAGTGCCATGATTTCAGATCTGAACCTATTATGTTTTCATGAATATATGTGAGTTCTTGATCCTATCTTGCAAGTCTATAGTCACCTACTATGTGTTATGATCCGGCAACCCCGAAGTGACAATAATCGGGACCACTCCCGGTGATGACCGTAGTTTGAGGAGTTCATGTATTCACTATGATCATAGGCATCACGTCCGAGACAAGTAGACCGACTCCTGCCTGCATCTACTACTATTACTCCACTCATCGACCGCTATCCAGCATGCACCTAGAGTATTAAGTTCATGGAAACAGAGTAACGCTTTAAGCAAGATGACATGATGTAGAGGGATAAATTCATGCAATATGATAAAAAACCCATCTTGTTATCCTCGATGGCAACAATACAATACGTGCCTTGCTGCCCCTACTGTCACTGGGAAAGGACACCGCAAGATTGAACCCAAAGCTAAGCACTTCTCCCATTGCAAGAAAGATCAATCTAGTAGGCCAAACCAAACTGATAATTCGAAGAGACTTGCAAAGATAACCAATCATACATAAAATAATTCAGAGAAGATTCAAATATTGTTCATAGATAATCTTGATCATAAACCCACAATTCATCGGTCTCAACAAACACACCGCAAAAATAAGATTACATCGAATAGATCTCCGCGAGAGAGGGGGAGAACATTGTATTGAGATCCAAAAAGAGAGAAGAAGCCATCTAGCTACTAACTACGGACCCGAAGGTCTGAGGTAAACTACTCACACTTCATCGAAGAGGCTACGATGATGATGTAGAAGCCCTCCGTGATGGATGCCCCCTCCGGCGGAGCTCCAGAACAGGCCCCAAGATGGGATCTCGTGGGTACAGAAGGTTGCGGCGGTGGAATTAGGTTTTTGGCTCCGTATCTGATCGTTTGGGGTACGTAGGTATATATAGGAGGAAGGAGTACGTCGGTGGAGCAACAGGGGGCCCACAAGGGTGGAGGGCGCGCCCTGGGGGGGTGGGTGCGCCCCCCTACCTCGTGGCCTCCTCTTTTGTTTCTTGACGTAGGGTCCAAGTCTCCTGGATCATAATCTTCCTAAAAATCACGTTCCCAAAGGTTTCATTCCGTTTGGACTCCGTTTGATATTCCTTTTCTACGAAACTCTGAAATAGGCAAAAACAGCAATTCTGGGCTGGGCCTCCGGTTAATAGGTTAGTCCCAAAAATAATATAAAAGTGAATAATAAAGCCCAATAATGTCCAAAACAGTAGATAATATAGCATGGAGCAATCAAAAATTATAGATACGTTGGAGACATAATCAGGCATCGCCAAGCTTAATTCATGCTCGTCCTCGAGTAGGTAAATGATAAAAACATAATTTTTGATGCGGAGTGCTTCTTGGCATAATTTCAATGTAATTTTTCTTAATTGTGGTATGAATATTCAGATCTGAAAGATTCAAGACAAAAGTTTAATATTGACATAAAAATAATAATACTTCAAGCATACTAACAAAGCAATCATGTCTTCTCAAAATAACATGGCCAAAGAAAGTTATCCCTACAAAATCATATAGTCTGGTTATGCTCTATCTTCACCACACAAAGTATTTAAATCATGCACAACCCCGATGACAAGCCAAGCAATTGTTTCATACTTTTGACATTCTCAAACTTTTTCAATCTTCACGCAATACATGAGCGTGAGCCATGGATATAGCACTATATGTGGAATAGAATGGTGGTTGTGGAGAAGACAAACAGGGAGAAGATAGTCTCACATCAACTAGGCGTATCAACGGGCTATGGAGATGCCCATCAATAGATATCAAGTGAGTGAGTAGGGATTGCCATGCAATGGATGCACTAGAGCTATAAGTATATGAAAGCTCAACAAAACAAACTAAGTGGGTGTGCATCCAACTCGCTTGCTCACGAAGACCTAGGGCATTTTGAGGAAGCCCATCATTGGAATATACAAGCCAAGTTCTATAATGAAAATGTCCCACTAGTATATGAAAGTGACAAAATGAGAGACTCTCTATCATGAAGATCATGGTGCTACTTTGAAGCACAAGTGTGGTAAAAGGATAGTAACATTGTCCCTTCTCTCTTTTTCTCTCATTTTTTTTATTTGGGCCTTTTTCTCTTTTTTTATGGCCTCTTTTTTTGTCCGGAGTCTCATCCCGACTTGTGGGGGAATAATAGTCTCCATCATCCTTTTCCTCACTTGGGACAATGCTCTAAAAATGAAGATCATCACACTTTTATTTTCTTACAACTCAACAATTACAACTCGATACTTAGAACAAAATATGACTCTATATGAATGCCTCCGGCGGTGTACCGGGATATGCAATCAATAAAGGGTGACATGTATGAAAGAATTATGAATGGTGGCTTTGCCACAAATACGATGTCAACTACATGATCATGCAAAGCAATATGACAATGATGGAGCGTGTCATAATAAACGGAACGGTGGAAACTTGCATGGCAATATATCTCGGAATGGCTATGGAAATGCCATAATAGGTAGGTATGGTGGCTGTTTTGACGAAGGTATATGGTGGGTGTAAGATACCGGCGAAAAGTGCGCGGTATTAGAGAGGCTAGCAATGGTGGAAGGTATCCAGGTGTGGTTGAATTGACAACTCAACCGCTAATACTTGAGAATATTCTTTGGCTCCCCTTGTGTCGAATCAATAAATTTGGTTGAATACTCTACCCTCGAAAACTGTTGTGATCCCCTATACTTGTGGGTTATCAAGACTATTTTCTGGCGCCGTTGCCGGGGAGCATAGCTCTATTCTTTGAGTCACTTGGGATTTATATCTGCTGGTCACTATGAAGAACTTGAAAGACACGAAAACAAAAATTTATCCCTCAACTACTAGGGGAGGTAAGGAACTACCATCTAGCTCTGCACATGATTCATCTTCTGTTTTGAGTAAGCTTGCGACACCTAAACCTGCTTCTGCTATTAATTCTGATATGTCGCATGTTATTGATGATGCCACTTCTTCTATGCATGATACTTATGATAAAACTACTTCTATGCTTGATACTACTGTGCCACTTGGTGAATTTCTTGATGAACAACTTGCTAGGGCTAGAGAGAATGAAATTATTGAAACTGATAATATTGATGACAGTGACGATGATGGCTCTCCCAATAAATATGAATTACATGTTGTGCCTGAGGGCTATGTTATGGATGAAGAAACTGCTAGAGACTTTCTTGCTTGCAATGATAGAAGTGATCATAAGAAATTATTAGCTAAGCTGAAACAAAAAACTCTGAATGCTAGAATGAAATATGATCCTGCTTATGCTACTTCACCTATCTTTGTTACTGATAAGGATTATGAATTCTCTATTGATCCTGATATAATTACTTTGGTTGAATCTGATCCTTTTTATGGCTATGAATCTGAAACTGTTGTGGCACATCTTACTAAATTAAATGATATAGCCACCCTGTTCACTAATGATGAGAGAACCCGCTACTTTTATATCCTTAAAATATTTCCGTTCTCATTAAAGGGTGATGCTAAGATATTGTTTAATTCTCTTGATCCTGGTTGTGTGCGTAGTCCCCAGGATATGATTTATTACTTCTCTGCTAAATATTTCCCTGCTCATAAGAAACAAGCTACTTTAAGGGATATATACAATTTTGTGCAAATTGAAGAAGAGAGTCTCCCACAAGCTTGGGGGAGGCTTCTGATAACCCACAAGTATAGGGGATCGCAACAGTTTTCGAGGGTAGAGTATTCAACCAATATTTATTGATTCGACACAAGGGGAGCCAAAGAATATTCTCAAGTATTAGCAGTTGAGTTGTCAATTCAACCACACCTGGATAACTTACTATCTGCAGCAAGGTATTTAATAGCAAAGTAGTAAGGAAGTAACGGTAACGGTCGCAAAATATTTTTTGGGTTTTGTAGTGATTGTAACAGTAGCAACGGAAAAGTAAATAAGCGGAGAACAATATGTGAAAAGCTCATAGGCATTGGATCGGTGATGGAGAATTATGCCGGATGCGGTTCATCATGTAACAGTCATAACATAGGGTGACACAGAACTAGCTCCAATTCATCAATGTAATGTAGGCATGTATTCCGAATATAGTCATACGTGCTTATGGAAAAGAACTTGCATGACATCTTTTGTCCTACCCTCCCGTAGAAGCCGGGTCCTAACGGAAACTAAGGGATATTAAGGCCTCCTTAATAGAGTACCGGACCAAAGCATTAACACATAGTGAATACATGAACTCCTCAAACTACGGTTATCACCGGGAGTGGTCCCGATTATTGTCACTTCGGGGTTGCCGGATCATAACACATAGTAGGTGACTATAGACTTGCAAGATAGGATCAAGAACTCACATATATTCATGAAAACATAATAGGTTCAGATCTGAAATCATGGCACTCGGGCCCTAGTGACAAGCATTAAGCATAGCAAAGTCATAGCAACATCAATCTCAGAACATAGTGGATACTAGGGATCAAACCCTAACAAAAGTAACTCGATTACATGATAAATCTCATCCAACCCATCACCGTCCAGCAAGCCTACGATGGAATTACTCACGCACAGCGGTGAGCATCATGAAATTGGTGATGGAGGATGGTTGATGATGACGACGGCGACGGATTCCCCTCTCCGGAGCCCCGAACGAACTCGAGATCAGCCCTCCCGAGAGGTTTTAGGGCTTGGCGGCGGCTCCATATCGTAAAACGCGATGAATCTTTCTCTCTGTTTTTTTCTCCCCGAACACGAATATATGGAGTTGGAGTTGAGGTCGGTGGAGCAACAGGGGGGCCACGAGGCAGGGGGCGCGCCCAGGGGGGCAGGCGCGCCCCCCACCCTCGTGGACAGGTGTTGGGCCCCCTGGCCATGATTCTTTCGCCAATATTTTTAATATTTTCCAAAAATAAGTTCCGTGGAGTTTGAGGTCATTCCGAGAACTTTTGTTTCTGCACATAAATAACACCATGGCAATTCTGCTGAAAACAGCGTCAGTCCGGGTTAGTTCCATTGAAATCATGCAAGTTAGAGTCCAAAACAAGGGCAAAAGTGTTTGGAAAAGTAGAGAACTTCAAAGAGTGGCCCAAAGTTTCTACCGGAGAGTCAGGACGAAAACGTGTGCCAACCCCTACGCATAAGTTCACGAGCGGAACCCGCAAGTTGATCACCAAAACATACATCAAGTGGATCACGTGAATATCCCATTGTCACCACAAATAAGCACATGCAAGACATACATCAAGTGTTCTCAAATCCTTAAAGACTCAATCTGATAAGATAACTTCAAAGAGAAAACTCAATCCATTACAAGAGAGTAGAGGGGGAGAAACATCGTAAGATCCAACTATAATAGCAAAGCTCGCGATACATCAAGATCGTATCACCTCAAGAACACGAGAGAGAGAGAGAGAGAGAGAGAGATCAAACACATAGCTACTGGTACATACCCTCAGCCCCGAGGGTGAACTACTCCCTCCTTGTCATGGAGATCGCCGGGATGATGAAGATGGCCACCGGTGAGGGATCCCCCCTCCGGTAGGGTGCCTGAATAGGGTCCCGATAGGTTTTTGGTGGCAACAGAGGCTTGCGGCGGCGGAACTCCCGATCTCTTCTTTTCCCCGATGTTTTTAGGGTAAATGGATATATAGGCGAAAGAAGTCGGTCAGGGGAGCCACGAGGGGCCCACGAGGGTGGGGGCGTGCCCAGGGGGGCAGGCGCACCTCCCTGCCTCGTGGCCACCTCGAAGCTTCCTTGAGTTCTACTCCAAGTGTCTTGGATTGCTTCCGTTCCAAGAATAACTCTCCCGAAGGTTTCATTCCGTTTGATATTCCTTTTCTTCGAAACACTGAAATAGGCAAGAAAACAGGAATTTTGGGCTGGCCCTCCGGTTAATAGGTTAGTCCCAAAAAATAATATTAAAGTGTATAAATAAGCCCATTAAACATCCAAAACAGAATATATAATCGCATGGAACAATCAAAAATTATAGATACGTTGGAGACGTATCAGCATCCCCAAGCTTAATTCCTGCTCGTCCTCGAGTAGGTAAATGATAAAAATAGAATTTTTGATGTGGAATGCTACCTAACATATTTGTTACTGTAATCTTCTTTACCGTAGCAAGAATATTAAGATCCATAAGATTCAAAACAAAAGTTTAATATTGACATGAAAACAATAATACTTCAAGCATACTAACAAAGCAATCATGTCTTCTCAAAATAACATGGCCAAAGCAAGCTATCCCTACAAAATCATATAGTCTGGCTATGCTCTATCTTCATGACACAAAATATTTAAATCATGCACAACCCCGATGACATGCCAAGCAATTGTTTCATACTTTGGATGTTCTCAAACCTTTTCACCTTTCACGCAATACGTGACTGTGAGCCATGGACATAGCACTATAGGTGGAATAGAATGGTGGTTGTGGAGAAGACAAAAAGGAGAAGATAGTCTCACATCAACTAAGCGTATCAATGGGCTATGGAGATGCCCATCAATAGATATCAATGTGAGTGAGTAGGGATTGCCATGCAACGGGTGCACTAGAGATATAAGTGTATGAAAGCTCAACAAAAGAAACTAAGTGGGTGTGCATCCAACTCGCTTGCTCACGAAGAGCTAGGGCATTTTGAGGAAGCCCATCATTGGAATATACAAGCCAAGTTCTATAATGTAAAACTCCCACTAGTATATGAAAGTGACAACATAGGAGACTCTCTATCATGAAGATTATGGTGCTACTTTGAAGCACAAGTGTGGTAAAAGGATAGTAACATTGTCCCTTCTCTCTTTTTCTCTCATTTTTTAAATTTTTTTATTTGAACCTTTTCTCCTTTTTTATGGCCTCTTTTTTTTTAGTCCGGAGTCTCATCCCAACTTGTGGGGGAATCATAGTCTCCATCATCCTTTCCTCACTGGGACAATGCTCTAATAAAGATGATCATCACACTTTTATTTACTTACAACTCAAAAATTACAACTCGATACTTAGAACAAAATATGACTCTATATGAATGCCTCCGGCGGTGTACCGGGATGTGCAATGACTCATGAGTGACATGTATGAAAGAATTATGAACGGTGGCTTTGCCACAAATACAATGTCAACTACATGATCATGCAAAGCAATATGACAATGATGGAGCGTGTCATAATAAACGGAACGGTGGAAAGTTGCATGGCAATATATCTCGGAATGGCTATGGAAATGCCATGATAGGTAGGTATGGTGGCTGTTTTGAGGAAAGTATATGGTAGGTGTATGATACCGGCGAAAGGTGCGTAGTATTAGAGAGGCTAGCAATGGTGGAAGGATGAGAGTGCGTATAATCCATGGACTCAACATTAGTCGTAAAGAACTCACATACTTATTGCAAAAATCTATTAGTTATCGAAACAAAGTACTACGAGCATGCTCCTAGGGGGATAGATTGGTCGGAAAAGACGATCGCTCGTCCCCAACCGCCACTCATAAAGAAGACAATCAATAAATAAATCATACTCCGACTTCATGACATAACGGTTCACCATACGTGCATGCTACGGGAATCACAAACTTTAACACAAGTATTTATCAAATTCACAACTACTCCACTAGCATGACTCTAATATTACTATCCTCATATCTCAAAACAATCATAAGGAATCAAACTTCTCATAGTATTCAATGCACTTTATATGAAAGTTTTTATTATATCCCTCTTGGATGCCCATCATATTAGGACTATTTTTATAACCCAAGCAAATTACCATGCTGTTCTAATGACTCTCAAAATAATATAAGTGAAGCATGAGAGTTCATCTATTTCTTCAAAATAAAACTACCATCGTGCTCTAAAAGATATAAGTGAAGCACTAGAGCAAACGACAAACTACTCCAAAAGATATAAGTGAAGATCAATGAGTAGTCGAATAATTATGTAACTATGTGAAGACTCTCTAACATTTAAGAATTTCAGATCTTGGTATTTTATTCAAACATCAAGCAAAACAAAATAAAATAAAATGACGCTCCAAGCAAAACACATATCATGTGCTGAATAAAAATATAGCTCCAAGTAAAGTTATCGATGAACAAAGACGAAAGAGGGGATGCCTTCCGGGGCATCCCCAAGCTTAGGCTTTTGGTTGTCCTTGAATAGTACCTTGGGGTGCCTTGGGCATCCCCAAGCTTAGGCTCTTGCCACTCCTTATTCCATAGTCCATCGAATCTTTACCCAAAACTTGAAAACTTCACAACACAAAACTTAACAGAAAATCTCGTGAGCTCCGTTAGCGAAAGGAAACAAAACGTCACTTCAAGGTACTGTAATGAACTCATTATTTATTTATATTGGTGTTAGACCTACTTTATTCCAACTTCTCTATGGTTTATAAACTCTTTTACTAGCCATAGATTCATTAAAATAAGCAAACAACACACGAAAAACAGAATCTGTCAAAAACATAACATTCTGTAGTAATCTGTAACTAACGCAAACTTCTGGAACTCCAAAAATTCTAAAAAAATAGGACGACCTACATAATTTGTTTATTGATCTGCTGTAATTGGAATCAGTATTTTATCACGTTCTGGTGATTTTTAACAATTGTTTTCGTGAACAGGAAGTTTCTGGAATTTTCAGCAAGATCAAATAACTATCATCCAAGAAGATCCTATAGGTCTTACTTGGCACAAACACTAATTAAAACATAAAACCACATCTAACCAGAGGCTAGATCAAAAATTTATTACTAAACAGAACCAAAAAGCAAGAAACAAAAGTAAAATTGGGTTGCCTCCCAACAAGCGCTAACGTTTAACGCCCCTAGCTAGGCATGATGATTTCAATGATGCTCGCATAAAAGATAAGAATCGAAACATAAAGAGAGCATCATGAAGAATATGACTAGCACATTTAAGTCTAACCCACTTCCTATGCATAGGGATTTTGTGAGCAAACAACTTATGGGAACAATAATCAACTAGCATAGGAAGGCAAAACAAGCATAACTTCAAAATTTTCAACGCATAGAGAGGAAACTTGATATTATTGCAATTCCTACAAGCATATAATCCTCCCTCATAATAATTTTCAGTAGCATCATGAAAATTTAACCATATAACCATCACATAAAGCATTCTTTTCATGATCTACAAGCATAGAAAATTTACTACTCTCCACATAAGCAAAATTCTTCTCATTCGGAATAGTGGGAGCAAACTCAACAAAATGACTATCATGGGAAGCATAATCCAATTGAAAATTAAAATCATGATGACAAGTTTCATGGTTATCTTTATTATTTATAGCATACAAGTCACCACAATAATCATCGTAGATAGCAACTTTGTTCTCATAATCAATTGGAACCTCTTCCGAAATAGTGGATTCATCACTAAATAAAGTCATGACCTCTCCAAATCCACATTCATAATTATCACAATAAGATTCAACACCCTCCAAAATAGTGGGATCATTACTTCCTAAAGTTGACACTCTTCCAAACCCACTTTCATCAATATAATCATCATAAATAGGAGGCATGCTATCATCATAATAAATTTGCACATCAAAACTTGGGGGACAAAAAATATCATCTTCATCAAACAAAGCTTCCCCAAGCTTGTGGCTTTGCATATCATTAGCATCATGGGTATTCAAAGAATTCATACTAACAACATTGCAATCATGCTCATCGTTCAAAGATTTAGTGCCAAACATTTTAATGCATTCTTCTTCTAACACTTTGGCACAATTTTCCTTTCCATCATACTCACGAAAGATATTAAAAAGATGAAGCGTATGAGGCAAACTCAATTCCATTTTTTAATTTTCTTTTATAAACTAAACTAGTGATAAAACAAGAAACTAAAAGATTCGATTGCAACACTACAAAAAAATACACTTCCGTGATGATACGTGTTTGTCACAGTAGGTCGCGTTTTTTGTCATGCATGTACATCCATGACAAATTTATGACAGAATCAAGATAGTCATACCTGTGCTGTCGTAGAAGTGTTCCATGACATTACCAAAATTATCATCACGGAAGTGTCCACTTCCATGACGATAAATCGCGCGTCACAGAAGTGCTTTCGTCAAGGGTGACCGACACGTGGCATCCACCGTAACGGAACGCCGTTAAGCTATCGGGTCGGGTTTTCGATCCGATAACCCGTTAACAGCCCCGACCAATGGGGATTTTCCACGTGTAAAATAGTCATTGGCTGGAGGAAACACGTGTCAGCTCATCGCTGGGACAGATGTCCTCCACTCGTTGGACAGAAGGCGCCTATGATACGTCGACACGTGGCACGGCCCAACAGAGGCCCATTCCTGTGAAAAGGCCGACCCGTTTGACTTGGTCAAAAGGTGGCGGGCCGGCCCATGGAAAGCCTGGTAACGGCCTGTTCACATATAGCCCATTTACAGCCTGCTAAACCAAGGCCCGTTACGCCCTATTCCAATTAGGCCCAGTAGCGTCATCTGGGCCATCCAATAAGATTCCAGCCCGTTTTCACTTCTGGCCCATGTATGGCCCATGACGTCTTTCGACCCATATGAGGCCCTATGTAACTCTTGGCCTATTAACGGCCCGTGGTGAAACTGGCCCGTAATGAACAGTGTATCACTTTACACCCATTAACGGCCCGTGGTGAAACTGGCCCGTAAAGAAAAGTGTATCACTTTATACCCATTAACGGCCCGTTATTCCGTTGGGCCGTTTCCAGCCCATGTTATCTTTCGGCCTTCTCAGAGCCCATTTATTCTTGGGCTATTTTCCAGCATTCGTTTACTTACGGCCCGTTACTGTCATTTTCTGCTTGTGGGCCAAATTCAGCCCGTGGTTACAGTCGGCCCGTTTGTGGTCCGTTAATACTTTGGGCCATTTTCATAGTGTCATCAACTACGGCCTATTAACGATGGCCCGTTATGGTCGGCCCATGAACGGACGATTCCAACTCTAGCCCGTTTACGGCCAGAATGCGGTCTGTTTGGCCCCTGTTTGGCCAATCGATCATACAGCCCGTATAAGGCCCATTGATGATATGACCTGTAGAAGGACCATTGTTTCTACGGCCCGTAGAAGTCCCACTGTTTCTACAGCCTGTAGAAGTCCCACTGTTTCTACGGCCCGTAGAAGGCCCACTGTTTCTACGGCACATAGAAGGCCCACTGTTTCTACGGCCCGTAGGAGGCCCAGTGTCACTACAGTAAATATTAGCCCATGGTTATTGTGGCCTAGTTTAAAAAAATAGGTTATTGCAGCCACTAGGAAACCGCTGAAAAAGAACTGCACTGACTACAAGCAAACAAATAACAAGACAAAAAGGAAATAAATAAGCAAGCAACTTACACTAGGCTATCACGGCTATTACACATATTACATCCACTGGGCATCAAAGTTCGCCACCAGTGCAAACATAGGGAACACAGCAGCATATAAACGCCACAGCAAAACAAGTCCAGAACTGAAACCACTTCAGAAGAGCTCAAGAAACAATATCCTGGGTACCCATAATGCTGGCAAGATGCTTTGCAAGCTTATTAACTTTCTCTTGTTTGGCGCTTAAGTCCTCCAGCGCTTGCTGTTGCACCAGAAAGTACGCATCTGAATTCTGGAGGGACTTCCTCAGTCCTTCGGCTTCCTGTCGCATAACATCTGATCGATGTCTTTCAACTTGAAGTTGAGCCTCAAGAAGCCGAACTGATTCAGGCAACGAGTTCGAAGAGTTGGTGTCAGCAGTGGTAGCCAGTAACTCGAACACTACATCAAGACAGGACTTTGGGGTTGTCTCAGTGTCTTCAATATAGTTTTTACTAGCTTTCTTGGAGACCAACATGGATGTCTCAGTATCTTGAACCTTATCTGCATTACTTCCTTTACCATTGCATAACAGGGTACTCTTCTCCAATATTTTATCCGCGTTCTAAAAGAGAAACAAACAAACACATCTCAGGTTTACAATGTAGTATATGAAACTCATTTTGGTAAACCAGTTCAGTAGTAAGGTGGACAGGATAACAACATGAAACAAACATATATCTATGTAGTATGGTCACTGTATGGTCTATATCATTCTAGTTTATGTTGCCAAATCAAGATAGATACAGTTCGAATCATATCTATTTAAGACAAAGCAGCATAGACAGAATATAAGTGTGGGAAACTACACAGCAATAACGACACTTGTAATGTGCATGGCATGAGAACATAACTGTTTATTCAATTGAAACTGAAATCAACATAGAGCAAGTTACAACAGCAAACAGCCAAACACATTGAAGAAAGAGGTTTAAAACATACCTGTTGCGCCATTGGAGTTTCAATTGCATCCTTCAAATTTGAAATTAGTTGGTACCAGTAAATACAGTGATGCAAGAGCAAAGTAGTATGAACCATAGCTACGGAACCTGACCTGAGAACAATTCTTCCTCCGCTTTAAGCATTGACTTCGGGTTCGGAGTGGTGGTCCTCATGATTTGGGCACTGCAGTTGCCTTACTAACTGCTCATGTTTGGGTGCTCTGTGGTGGAGATGGTGCTGTGTCAACAGGAACTGGGTGTCTATCTGCTGGGGTTGGGGTTAGAAGGGGTGTAGCTGGTTCTCTGTCCAACTGGGTAGGGGTACAATCTGCATGAGTGTGGGTTATGTGTGGTGGGGCTGGTTCTTGGGCAAGTACAACCGTGGTTCTATCTGCATCGACAGGTAGCACGATCTTTTATGAAGACCGTGTTTCTACTCCCACAGATACTTCCATCACTCCCTCTAATTGAAATGGCTGATAAACAAGAAAAGTAATTGAATGGACAGACATTGTAAGATAGACAGGTGCAATGGATAGTAGGGAAGAAAACAGGGCATGAAATAATTCATATTTATGTTGTCTAAGCAAACAGAATAGCAGGACATAATTTCACATATATGATGGCTAATTAAACAGGATAGCATGACACAATTTCACATGTATGATGGCTAACTAAACAGGATAGAATGACATATTTCAAAATATGATGACTATGTAAACAGGATGACATGATATAACTATACGATGTGTCTATTAAAGTGGTTGGCATGCCATAAATCACAAACATGCCGTCGATGGAAACATGATGGCATGATATAATTCACGGATAGAATGACATAATTTAAAATATGATGACTATGTAAACAGGATGAGATGATATAACTATATTATGTCTTTAGAAAATGGGTTGGCATGCCATAATTCATATACATGCTGTCTATGTAAACATCATGGCATGACATAATTCAAATATATGATTTATATACTAAGGAAGTGAGCAGAGGGCAATCGCATATATGATGTGTCAACTAAGGAGATGGCATTCAATATTGTGTAGATGATGTAAAAACTAAGCATTGCAATACAACATATGCATTATATGAGTAATATAACCCTGCCAAGTTTGAGCATACACCTCAGGGGGATAATAGGACTGGTCATGTGCCTCTGAATCCTCCTCTGAAGAGCTATCTGTAACCAGCAAGATATCTGCTTCAGCAGGTAGCATTGTCTGCTCTGAAGACCTTGTTTTCACTCCAGATTTCTCCATCACCAATTCAAATGGCTGATGCACAGGAAGAGCAGTTGAATATACAAACATTGTCGACAAAAGCAATGAGAAATACAAAAAAAGGACGGCATGATATGATTCACATATATGACGCTTGCCTAAACAGCATGGCATTGCATAATTCACATACATAATGCCTTGCAACAAGATAACATTGCATAATTCACATATATAATGTCTTGCAATAAGATGGCATTGCATAATTCACATATATGGTAATTAGACACTAAACAGGTGGCATTCACACAAAGCATGTCTAAACTAAGCAAATGACATAGCAATGCAAGATACCATACACACGATATGAGCAACATAACCCTGCCAAGTTAGGGCATGCACCTCAGGGGGGAAATATGACTGGTCATCTGTCTCTGAATCCTCCTCTGAGGAGCTATCGGTGACCAGCAAGACATGCGCTTCGTCAGATAGCATTGTCTGCTCTGAAGATCTTGTTTCCACTCCAGATTTTTCCATGACCGTGCCGAATGGCTGATGCACAGGAAGAGTAATTGAATGTACTAAAATTGTTGACAAATTTAACACGTAATAAAAAAATGATGGCATGATATAATTCACATATAAGATGACTGGCTAACCAGGGTGGCATTGCAAAATTCACATATATGATGCCTGGCTAGTCAAGATGGCATTGCATGATTCACATATACGATAAAGAAACTAAACAGATGGCATTGACACAAAGCATGTCTAAACAATAGATGACATCTTGAATGTATACAGTAAGCAATGCAAGGCACCATATGCATGATATTACCAACATCAGCATGCCAAGTTAGAGCGAAGACCTCATGGGGTAAATAGGAGTGGTCTTCTCCTTCTGAATCCCCCTCAGAACAGTTATCTTCCTCTTGATTACGATCCGAAATGGGTGGAGGGGGGCTGCCATTGCGCCCACCATGGAACGACGTCTGCATGAAATTTTATTGCCACGCAAGGCTCGTCTCTTTTTCTCTACATGATCAGTTCCATTGTGTACAATAACTGGCATGCATAGGAATAAAACATAGTGAGATTATGTAACGAGTGCATGCACAAATCCAGAGTGATGGTAGCAAACTGTGGATAGACCCAAAACCAATGATAGCAGGCAGATAATAGCTTTAGTTAAAAAATACAGATAATGGCTCCTTTATTGTTTGTTTGCACCCAACATGAAACTCATAGTAGACACCGGAGATTAACCAGATAGTAGACAGATAGTACTGATTGCTACCCCAATATGTACCCCACAACCATTTAAAAACTCAAGTTTCAGCATTAGTTTGGACCTGACCCAGAGTCTAATAGGTGAACACGACGATAATGTAGCATGTCATCATATTAAGCGACGCATAACGTAAGCAGACACGGAAGAGTGCGACCTCTCTTGCGGACTCGTGTAGTCCTCAAGGTCATCTGCTCAGTTGATGATGGTAATGCAGTTGCCGTGGCTGCTGGCGGCGGGGAAGAAGATCTGAGGCGGCAAAAGACAGTCTGGAGAGCGGATCCCTGCTGTGGTGAACCCTTCCGTCGTTGGAGCAGCTGAGCTGGGGTGGAACACAGCGCCGCAGGAGCAGGACAAACCACACAAGGTTTTCTTTGACACATATCTGTAACAGAAGTAATTGAGTAAGGGCTTGTTTGAATTTGAGGATTCTAACAATGCAGGGATAGGAAATAGACAGGAATAGGATAGGAATGCACGTGCAAAACAGAAAATTTAAAAACATAGGATTTCTGCCAATCTGGGTGTTTGATTCACAACAATTGGAAGATCACAGGATGCAAAAAAGCATGGTGAGATTAAGTCAAACCACAAGAAAATGTACGGTTATAATGCTATTATGCTACTATCTCTTAGTCTTGTGCTTGATGAATAGCATATGAAAAGGAGGAGAAGTGGAAATTAGAATACCTACGGTTTTTCTTTCAAGGAGACACTAAAGGAACTAATCCTACAGTTTTCCTTTGCTCCATTCCTTTGCACCAAATTCATGAAAAGTAGTACCATAGGAAACTTTCCAATTCTGATGTTTTTCATTCACTTTTCCTTTCAAGCACTGGCGATTCTAGTAGGCAGGCATGAGCAAGGAAAATCCTACACTAAAAAATTCTTTTGTGCTACTTCTATTACTTTGGACCCAGGCCACTGCCATACTAGCTCAACTCCCAGGCCTATCGACAAATGCACAGCTCAAACGCGCAGAGATAAATAATGATGGCGTTCAAGAGAGTCCATCACGGATAGTTATGTTGCCCGGTACCTCACTACTTGTCATATAGTAGGATAAAATAATCGTATTTCCCGTTACTACGAGTGCTCAGTGGACAATATATATAACATGTAGAGTAAAAAAGAGATGCAACAAGTGTACAACCTCTTTGGCGAAGCCATGTCGATCTCAGCGTGATTGGGTTGGCCGGTGAGGATGCTCCGGCTGACTTGGCTGTCGGAGGAGGGGAAGAAGATCTTAGGCGTCTGGAGATGGAGCCCGAGGTCTGCTCCGCTGTGATGGAGGGTTTCGTCGTTGGAGCAGCTATGGTGAGTTGTACGACGCCGAGGCTGAAGCACGACAAGAGAGACAACGAACAACGTTAACCTGAGTGGAATTCTAATAGCATCTCCAATACATGACGTAAAATACATAACCACAAAGTGCTAGATGTAAATACATCAGCCGCTCATCTCTGAACTTAACTGTCGAAACTGAATTTAACTGTCGAAACTGAACTTAACTGTCGAAACTGAACTTAACTGTCGAAACTAAATTTTGCTGTCGAAACTGAATTTTGCTGTCGAAACTGAACGCACTAGCAAGGTGAGGCTACACGTCGGTCGACTAACTTTTTCATCTCTGGTCAGTCGATTTTGCAGCCGTTGGATACGAAATCAAGGGCCTGCGGTTCATCTTCAACCTCCACCCCCCTGAGCCGCCTGCCACCACCGGCCAAACAGCAGCCCCCCGCCGCCCGCGGCCGGCGGTGCTTCGCCCCGCCCGCCCCGAAAACACTCCCCACCGCCGGTCCGCCGCCGCCCCGGCCATCCCTCTAAGCCCCCCGTGCCGAGCTTTTTCTCCAGCGATCCCCACGCCACCGCCCCGCCAACGCTGGCGACCACCGCCCCCATCCTGAACCCTAAGATAGAGAGTGGGGTACCTCTCCGGCGAGCCCCCCTCCCCGCTGCGGCTGGTTCTTCCTTCACCCCGGCGAGCCCCCCCACCCCCTGAAAATGGACTGACCCAAAAGTCGATTCAGTCGATTGAAGTGTAGCTAAATCGGAGCAGCATCGCAAGCAAGAGCAAGAGCGAGAGCAGCAGCGCGAGCAAGAGCAATAGCAAGAGCAGACCAGGCAGGGGACCGATAGCAAGAGCAGAGCAGCAGCGCGAGCGAGAGCTAAAGCAGCAGCATCTCCTACTGATGTGGACGTCGCCACCGAGGGAGCGACGCCGTGGAGGAAGTGGCCGACGACGCCGCCGTGGATGGAGCCGCGCCGTGTCGGCTCGGGACCGAGCGCCGGCAACACCGTGAGATCGAATCAAGAAGAAAATGTGGCGATTAGTGTACAACCTCTTTGGTGGCGCCGATTAGGCCGCAGCTTCATCCGAGGAAACGGTGATGATGATGCTCTTCCGGTGGTGCAGGTGAAGACGGCGGTGTGGGAATGGAGGTGCCTCCATATTACGCGCAAAATAATGATTCCTCCACCTGACATCAGGGACCCACCGAAAGGGCCTCTGTATTTCGCAAAAAAAAACGTTACCGCCGCAGATAGCTCGGACCCACCAGCTATATCTTCGCACGCAAGGAAGTGCCTCCTTATTACGCACAAAAAAAATGAATACTCCCCCTGCTAGCTGGGACCCACCATGATGGGAGGCTGACTTGTGGGCCTACTAAGTTGACTGGGACGGGGGCCTTTGTCAACTTTAGTCAATATGAACGATTCTAGCTCCAGTGACCATACGATGTCCATCCAACGGCCGTAGTGCTTCTTCAACCTCTGGTCTTCTTGCTCCAGCCGCCCAAAGCAGCGCCGGTCGTGCCGCATGCTCCTGCCTCCCGTGGCCGGCTGTGATGCCGCGGAGGCCTCACCGCCCCCTACTATTCCCACCGCTGGCCAGGCCCTGCGGCGACGGCAGCCTCACACCGCAGCCGAACCAGTGAACCCTCATACTCCTCTCCGCGCGGGCTTCCACTGCCGCGTCTTCCCCGGCTCCCCATCGTCCCCTTCCTAGGCCTCGCCATCGTCCACCGCCCTGGTGCTCTCGGCGCGGCGTGGTCAACGTGGTCAGGGAACGACTTCCATCGGACGTGGACTGTACGTGGAAAGGCTGACAGCTGGGTCCACGGCCGCAGCAAGGAAGTGCCTCCTTATTTACGCGGAAAATAATGATTCCTCCACCTGACAGCTGGGACCCACCGGACGGGCCACTGTATTTTGCGAAAAAACATTTCCCCCTGACTGCTGGGACCCACCAGCTACATCTTCGCACGCAAGGAAGTGCGTCCGGGCAAAAAAAAGGATTCGCCCCCTGACTGCTGGGACCCACCTGCTACATCTTCGCAGGCAAGGAAGTGCCTGACAGTCGGGACCCACCTGGTCGAAGCGTACGTAGCGTTGTCATTCTGGTCGCGAACGTGTACGTACATATATACCGGTGGATGTAGAGGCGCGCACGTGTCGTAGTAGAGGCACGTATGTGTCGTAGTAGAGGCGCGCATGTAGCATGTACACGTACGTACATCGGCTAGGGTGCAAGAAAGAAAATACGGCCACGTATGTGTACATACGGGCGGGGTCTCGAACGCCTACTCGTGCATACGTACGGCCAGGGCTCGTGTACATGGCTGGGTCGGAAAGGAGAAACAGCGTCGTCGTCGTGTTCATGCGGAGGCAACGGAATGCGTCGTGTTCATGGGGAGGCAACGGAATGCGTCGTGTTCATCGGGAGGCAACGGAACGCGTGGGAGCCAACCGGCTGGGTTGGAACGGAATGCGTGGTCGTGTTCATTGGGAGGGCTTGGACGGAACAGGCGATGGAAACGAGGCCTGGCGTACCGCAAAACGGAGGAAACGGCCTTGTGTTCGACCGGCCACGTTCGAAACGGGATCCTGTTCATCGGGAGGGGTCTGGCGTACCGCAAAATGGACGAAACGGACCTCCTACGGTCGAAACGGGGGTCCTGTTGATCGGGAGTGGTGTGGCGTATCGCAAAACGGACGAAACGGACCTCCTACGGTCGAAACGGGGGTCCTGTTGATCGGGAGAGTGTGGCGTACCGCAAAACGGACGAAACGGACCTCCTACGGTCGAAATGGGGGTCCTGTTCATCAGGAGGGGTGTGGCGTACCGCAAAACGGGACTCCACGGGATACTGTTCATCTCCACCGTCGACCTCCTCCAGCCTCCACGAGCTACCGTCGACCTCCTCCAGCCTCCACGGGCTCCTGTTCATCCAGCCTCCACCGCGCGCTACTCCACCGGCTACTGTTCAACCACCCCTCCACGGGCACCCCTCCACCGTCTACTGTTCATCCAGCCCTCCACACCATGGGGTCCTGTTCAACCACCCCTCCACGGGCACCCCTCCACCGTCTACTGTTCATCCAGCCCTCCACCACACCACGGGGTCCTGTTCATCCAGAGGCAACGCCACCGCTCACTGTTCTTCCAACCCCCCCCCCCTCCCGCAACGCTCACTGTTCATCCCAGAGGCAGCATCGATCGGTTTCAGTTAGCAGCAGTAGCGAAGGAATCGCCCGATCGGGTTCAGTTAACAGCCATCGATCGATCGCTCGGGTTCAGTAACGCGTAGCCTGCAGTGCAATCGCTCGGGTTCAGTTAGAGCCCAACGCCTCGCTCGGGTTCATTTAGAGCCAACGCCTCGCACACACGAGCGTACGTGTACGAGAGAAATGCGCATCGCTCGGCCCCCGACCTCCCACCGTAACCGGGAACT